>NC_134419.1:39392294-42204794 GCF_030867145.1 Opisthocomus hoazin
GGCAGACAGCGACCCTTGCAGCTCCTCCCTTCTCAGACGCAAAACCTTTGCGACACAAAAGGCCCGCCAGCAAAGCCTGCAGAGCAGTACGTTGAATTCCTTCTCCTGAGGCTCACGTCAAACAGGAACTGTGGCTGCCAGTTGACAAATTAGCCATACGCAGCAGCTTCGAGCAAAATTTGCACAACATTTTAACGCACCAGACCACCAGGCAGCTTCCTGCCACAAACAGCGACAGAAATGAATTAGCAAAACACCTTTTTCAGTAAAGCTAACAGTGATTTTATATTCACAGCCCATTTTTCAGAGACTGGAATACCCTCCCTCTGTTCTCCATCAGAGTTAGTTATGGACAAATAGACAAAATTAAAAAAGCAATACCAGCAAACTTTATTGACTGAGGTCACTTCATTAAATATAACATATTAGACAGGAAAAAAAAAAATCTACACTTGTGAATTGCATAAAGGTGAATTAAGAGGCAAAAGTCTGTTTATAACCTGAAAAAGAAAGTTCTTGTCACTTAGAGACTGTGACAAACATCTCCCTGAAGGCTAGCTCTTGTGAGACCTACAAGATGCTAGCACTGCTGTACTTGCTTTACATACTTATATCTTAACAGAAAAGATAATTACTTACTTTTGCTGAGGAAGGAGGCTGAATATTAGGAATAAAACCCCCCTAAAACTCAAGTTGAGGACTGCTGTGGCTGGTATTGCACTAACAGTTAAGGAGCGACTCCGTGCTGAGGATTTCTTACAAGCAGGCATCTAACGCCCAGGAGGCCTACACACCCTGCAGCCACCCAGCAGAGCGGCGCAGGGCAGGCTGCTCTCTGCTACTGCAAAGAACCTACAGATCGCTGCAATAAATGTGTGGGCGCAAGTACCCCACAGGCAGAACAATTAGATGAAACATCCAGTAAACATTAAATTATCACTAAACAGAAACTCCACCAACACAAATACTCATCAGCCTAATTTTAAGCAAATACCCGACTATTCTCAGAGTAAGGGTAATATAATGTAAGGTACCCAGGGTGAGAACTCAAGGCTTTACACAGCACCTGGGATGACCAAGCCTCACTTCTAACTGGCTTCTTTGGATGGGGTAAGTACGTACCACGGACACTCATCAAAACATACACAACAAGGTCCAGGAAGACCCTTGTAAACATTCAGACCCAGGGCAACCAGATTTGTAAATGGAAATTCTACATGAACTCTGAGCGGAATCTCTTTCCACCTTTCAGATAATTTATAGCTTAATGTCAGCTAAACATAGTAACTAATCCCATTTGTCCACTGAAAGTAAATTCTTGGCTGCTCTTCCAACGTCATTGCAGACATTGCTGTCAATCCCCAGCCTGCGGGCTGTCCAGCCAACGTGTCAGCACTTACCTGCTGCTCAGCGCTTCGCACACTTGGGCTGTCGGATCAGTCAGTGACTGATCAGGCGCGGAAATCAGAGAGAGCCTTCTCTTGACAACCAGATACGATCACAGTCCAAGCTACGCCTCAGTCTCTGAAGCCTAACAAACGCGTGCCGGTGTTAGCGGAAGGCAGCTTTACTGGGTACGACAAAGCTGGAATCATCTTTGCACACACTTGGTAAGAACAGGCCAACCAGACCAGCAATAGTGGCAAAAAACACCCCCCTCCCCCCCTTTTCTGTAAGTGACGTACGTCGAAAATGCTAAGCAACAAGTCCAAGGATCAGAGACCTCTGCAGACTCGCAGAGAAAGTGAATAAAGTAAGGCGAAAGAATGACCACCTTGAGCCTGGATTCCCACCACAGAGTCCAAATCCAGAGATGGAAAAAGGAGTCTTTCTTGAAATAAGCCGGGTCTCTCTCCAAGCACACGTTAATTTTCACATCAAGTGCAACCGAAAAGTGACAGCAGAAACAAAACAGTGTCTTTCACCTTATAGAGGCTACTGAGTAGCTGACAAAGAATTTTCACTTATATCTGCTTTTGGAGGTTCAGAAGGTAGTCCTGAAAGGTAAATCCTGCATGTGCATCTTTTTTTTTTTTTTTAGCCACCTCTTCCCTGACCTTGGCTGCACATGAATCAATGAAAAGTCATTTAGAATTTATATTTAGGATTTTAGATGCTTCCAGCATCTTGTGCTGCGTGCTGGTTTCGTCTTTGCCAGGTAGGGCTCCATACACGTCATCTAGCAAGCTGAGCTAGTGAGAAGAAGACGGAGCCATCTTGCCAAGACACTGTTCCCTCGGTGAGCCTGCAGCCCCCGGCAGCACTGAACAAACGCAGACGAAGTATTACACCGTGCTATTTCCAGCTCACACCGATCACTTCAAAACCAGCAACATGGCCCCAATAAAACGGGTCCAGCCGTTCCAGTACTAAGTTTATCAGTAATAACGTCAAAGCTCCACAAAACTTCTCTTCCCACCACAAGTGCAAAAAGCCTATGCCAGGATGACCTTAGATTTTTTTTAGCTCATGAGTCAAGTTTGCCCGGTGCTGTCATCTTCTAATCCAGAGCACGAGCCTGACAGCAGCAAACGGCTCCAGCAGCCACAGCTGTTGCAGCGCCCAGTCTTCACCTTCCAGCCATGAGAACTACTTCGTTTCCTTCTCTGATCAACGTGCCCAACAACTAAATAAGGATGGTGCCCCAAACCTGCTAACACTAAAAAAAATTTCCACCATTCACATCTGCACTTCAAAGGCAGAGAAAGTCTAGGAAAGAACTGTTACTTCTCTATCCATCTGCTGAGGAGCTCCAGACCTTACAGACGTGCTTCTCCAGCACTGTGCATTCACAGAGCTGTACCAGCAGATCATGTCCAACAGTCCAAAAGGCTCAGAAAAATTCAGTAGAGTCCACCACAATATCATACAGAATAATACGCGTTCTTTGCAACAGAAGTATTTCAGGATGGAAGTGACTGCTTGCAAATCCACACTGCCATGAAGACTTGATGCCACTGGGAGTAAGAAGATTATTAAAGGCTTTCTGGTCAATATTCCAAAAAAAGGTCACTAAATATCACTGCCCACAACTGTCTTCCAGTTCCTTTCTCTACAAAAACCAAATCACAAACTCAGGGAAAGAAGGGAAGTGGAGAAGCATGTGTGTCTGAATTTTGTTCTAATCTCCTATTCTTAGCTCTCTGTTTGGCCAAGTTCAAACATAAAGTGAAAGTCAAAAGCAAAAACTGCCAGTAAGGAAATCCTTCCTCGTTTCAATTTATTTCAACAAGCCACATACAAAAAGCTAGCTTTGCAGTTTGACACCAGATTCTATCCACAAGGAACACGGCTGTAATTCCTCGGGGTGCATACAGCAGCTCCGCAGGAACCCGGAGGGAAGGTCAACGCTGTGCTTCAATGCCCCATCTCTGAAGCGGCAGGAACACCTCCTCCCGCTCTGTGCCACTGCTCACAAACAGCGATGCATGCTCAACACTTAGAAACAACAGGCCTAACCATACTTGGAGCTTCTGAGAACTAACGAAGTACAAATAATCTTATTAAAATAAACACACTAAAGCAGGAGCTCACACTTCGATTTACTCAGAGGTCAGTTAGTCACCAGATTCCTGTGACATACTGTCACCAAAATCACGGCAGAACACCGTTCTGCATCCACTGCAAACCAGGAACTGTGGCTTTGCAGACTCCCTCCGTGCTATCATCACCAGTCTGAGATTAAATGGATTCCACTATATTGGAGACTGGTCGCAACTCCGTAACTTGAGTAGCACATGAGGACTTCTTCCCAGGAGATGAACTTCTTTACTGTATAGACCCTCATTCCAAGAGCACCCATGGTATCTCACCGAGCCCTGGAAAAGACTTGGTCAACGCACAGAATGAAAGCAGAGGAGCTCTATTCCTGGAGGAATAACTGCTTTCATAAGGAACATGACTGCCTCACAGTTTAAGTAATTACTTACAACCTAAGAGCTAGCAGGGGAAAAAAAAAAAAAAGCCACCACCCACTCCACGTGCATTGCTTTTATCCAAGTATATCCCCTAGTAACAGAAAATGAGGGTTGTCAAATTGCTCCCCAATCACTCTGCTGCCATTAGCCTAGGAAAATCTGCCGCTGAATCACGGCACAAGCAATAACTAGTCCTAAATGTCAGAGCAATAATACTTCGGGATTCAGCAGCACAACTGCTTGGATGTACAGGGAAGGAGCAGAAGAACGTCCATTTCCCAGCTCCAGGTCAACCCCGCTACGCGCTCAGGAAGAGGAGGCATTCAGTTCTCTTCGCAAACAACATGGGTGTCTGAGGAAAGCATTAATGTGCAGTTGGACGACCTGCCAATACCTACTCCATCATCTCTTCTCTAAGGCAGAGGAAGGGATACAACCTAATGAATAAGAATGAGACATTCATTAGGGTTCTGTTTACACATTATTATTCAATACTAACTTTCAAAATGGACTATGATAAACAGGAGAAAGGTAATCTATACGTGGTATTATGCAGAAAAGCTGCTGTGCTTTAAATTCACCTTCTCCCCGAAAGCAAATTAACATTTAAAGTATAGACAAATTTTTACCAGGGAGTAAAGTGATTGCTTACAGAAGGGGTTTGGGGTGGGGGGAATTACTTGCACACTATACAACAATAGTGCAAAGATAACAGAAAAATGGGTATTTTCATGCATAAACAAACACATTATTGTAGTACCCTCTGCATGACTTGCATCTGAACATCTAATTGACCAATAATCTTTAAAAACTCAAGGAAGAGTGAAGAAAACAACACCTGTAGAATTCTAATTCTGGGGCAAAAGTACATATACTCCTCTTTACTTTTACATATTGCCCTTCATCTCACACTTTGCCCTTCATCTACTTACTTAGTCTGCCTACCAATACACGTTCAATGCCAGAAAACAACTTACCAACACCACAAGACTAGAATGAAAAATTCTATCACCTGCAGGCTACACATCGGCAAGCCACCGATTCTGTCTAGCAAGAAAAATAGAACAAAATTAGGAAGGTACCCTTAACCAGGCCTGCTGGCCTCTGCCTCTCCTCTCCCTCCTCCACTTCATAATGCCTATTATCTAACCGAAAAGGAGAACTTTGATCCTAATGGTTTCTGACACCTGATGAGAATAAAGAAACACAAAGGGACCTGGTGATGTGTTATTTAACGCATGACTGGTTTAATAGGGCTGTCTAATTTTTGGAGGCACGGGGCCCATATCCAATGCCCCTCGCAGCCACCCAGCAGCTATTTGCCACATTCCATTCACCACATCACATGACTGCGCTATTGGCAGTTCCTGAAGGCTTGTTTAACCAACTTCTGCGTACTATGATAATTTCCTGGGTTAGAACAGGTTAATTAGAGGCAGAGCTAAAAGCAGAACAATTCGCTATATTGCAATACTATGAAATTACTACTGTTCACAAAAATCTCAGAACTAAATAGCAGTTACAACCAGTCACACAGCATTACTGTATTTTGCAGCCTTGTATCTCTCAGTGCGTTACATATTGGTCTCTTTAGTCTAATTTTCTCAAATGTGAAATTGAAGACACAGACTGCCAAGGTGATTTTTCCAGTTCCCATTCACCTGAACATCCTGCCGGTGGGTATATCCAAAGTCCTTTACACTAACTTGAAATTTCTGCGTGGAAGTCAGCTGCACAGGAGGAGCGATGGTCACCTCCAGCCTTGTAACAGGCTGCTTCCATGGTTGTAACCGTCCACACCTCAGGCTGCAGAAGTTTCAGCTCACTACAGGACAAGGACAACTTCTTCATTAAAACCTACTTTTGCCATTTATGCCTAGACGAGGTACATTCTCTATTCCAAGTAACACTCAACTCGAGATGAACCCCCTACATCTCCATTTTTAATTAATTTCAGTGTAAAGAAGCTTACTGACAGATTTGCAGAAATCCATTCTCCACTCGATACCCTACATGTTCACAGAGGACGCACTGAGTTTCTTGCCACAGAAGAAACCAGCTAAATCCTAGCCTTCTGCTTAAAACTTAGTCTAAAGTAGGAAACCAAAACTAGTATTTGCCCAGACAAAGCTGACATGCTACAATTATCTGGGGTTGAAGGGAAAGGCAGCACTAGTAGATTAGACAATTTTTTACTTGCAATGGTAAGGCAGTAAAATAAGTACTTTTCCCAACACAAGCTGGTGCCATATTTCAGTCTTTAAACTGGATTTTCCTAAAAAGAAAAGAAAGTCCCTCGCGCTCCACCCTCCCCAAGGTGGCTCATTCACAAGATTCAAAAATGTAAATGTCAAATTTTAAACAGGAAACCGCCCCTGTTCTGTAAAAAAGGTAATTCCCCAGGTAGCCAGCTGAGTGCTTCTCCTTACTACCATGTCTACCTTCATCGTGTCAGGGTAAAAACCAAAACCCGTCACCAAGCAATCTGCCTGATAGATTCCATGCTCGCCATTCCAAATACCGCCTGCTCAGACACCACCAACCGCTCTAAAACCAAAGCATTAAACTAAAAATTGTGAGAGAAAGACTCTCAACATGAACAAAGAACGTCGAAGCCAGATTTGGTTACCCTAGAAATTGTTCTCCTCATGAATGCTAGAGTTTATTTTTGCTATAACTGACAGCAGGTGAAATACAAGTGCCATCCGGAACCAGGGGACGGACTGCTCTGTTAATGCAGCACAGCAAACAGCCACATCTCCTTTCTAATACAGCGAAGCAGCCAGCAGTACACACGCTAAGGTCAAAACGTGCTACAGAAGAGCAGAGACCCTGTTTCACCACTGCTTCATCAGCTGCAGTGAGCATTACTACCGTCCCAATTTATACCACCACCAGACCTACTGCCAAGCAACTGCCGCCCAGCCTCCCACAAACCCTATTGGCCAAAGCTAACCCAGCAGCACGGCCGCTGCAGTTCAGAAGCGGGTTGTGCATCCTACACAATGCTTCTGTTGACACTTCAGACCCCCAAAACTGATTAATCACATTTGCCTGGGACCCTCCATCCACCCAGCACACTGCTGAAAGCTGCTGAAGCGGGAGAACAGTTGCACCCTCCTTCACACCAGGCACGAGTCAACCTTGTCATTCCCTGTTTAAAGTGCATTAACTGGCCAGATTTACAGCTCCTAACCAGCCTCTCCAAGGCAGGTCACTGTAACAACTTCTATTCATCACTACAGTTTGCCCCAAGTCACAACGGAAACCTGCAGTCTTCTGCTGCTTCCAGTCCAGGTTGCACAGATAACGACATTTCATCCCAAAAGACTATGTCTTTGCTCTGAGCCACAAGACTGAAGAAGCAAGAAGCAACCAGCTAAGCCAGCACCTACTTAGCTAACCTACATCTAAGGCAGCGCAGAAACTCTTGGCTAGCTGCAGAGCATCTCCAGAGAGATGTCTTTGCAATGGCTTAAAACAAACCTAACCACGTCACTATTAGAGCAAGCTGACAGTGATCTGTGCTAAAACATTCTACATTTTTCTTTATTCTCCCTAACACCAGATGACAGTCTAACCATTTCTGGTATCTCAGATGAGTTAAATCCAGTAAACACGCTAAGTCATCAAAATGGCTCTGACGACCCTCCTCCCCGCCCCACACTTTTGCATCAATACACAAAAAGCTCACAGGAAAAGCATCCTGGAAGTTATCTACACTGTGCTGCCAGCTGTGATGAAAAGGAACTGTAAGATCCAGGTTCTGCATACACTGTGTACCTGTACTCTCTGAGAATGTATATTTTACTGCCAAAATCCAGCACGACTGAGGTTAACAGGACTGCTTTGTACATAGCTACACAAACCATGCTACGGAAGCAGAATGACTTCTGCACGTCTAACAGTCTATGTATTAAACACAGGGACAGCGGTTAGGGAACACATTCCCGTGCAGCACAGATGTACTGGCAGACATAACCAGCCCAGGTAAGCTTGAGGAGCAGACAGACTAGCTCTGGAGAATCCTGCTGTGACAAAAGAAGCAGTCAAGATTCCACCCAGCCTGGCCTTTGCAACCGTCTGCTCCACCTCCCTCCAAAATTATCAACCCCTACAGCAGACTTAAAAGAAGGGAAACATACGGCTACTGCACAGCCATCTCAGGGTGAAGTCCAGCAGATGACAAAAAGGCACAGCCCCTGACCATTCTCCCTACGTTGACACAAATCTTTGTTATGGATAATTACACAACAGAAACTCCGCCCTGCCAGCATAGCGTTTTGCTCAACGGAGTGGTTTACAACACTGAGCACAACACCACAGCATGACTTGCCAGATTTCATCTGTCAACTGCCTTAGTCCACGGAAGCTATTCTGGCCAAAAAAGGGAACTTTCCTCTCCTAAACCTCTTCCCTTCACCCACACTGAAGAAAAGCAAGGATGAGGACTTCACAGCTAGCTCGGTACTGAACGATGCCTACGATGCCTCCCTCCTCCAGGGAGCAAATTACTGCCACTCATCCCTAAAGACAGGGGATACCTAGTCTTCATTCACATCCCAAAGATCAGCAGCTCTTCACACAGCTTCTTCAAAGCTGAGTTGCACAGAACTGCACAAAACCAAACCAAAACCAGCCTGAAGAGGATTTAACACTGGGGACTCTGTTACTTCATCGACTGGATCAGAACAGTAGCGGCTCAAAATGAAGTATTTTGCTGTCTCACCGGAAAGAACTAGTGCTAGATGAGTAAATGTGGTACGTCCAGGCACGACAGCTCTTCAGCCTTGAGCCCTATGCCCAAGAAGCGCCCAGGACACAGCTCTGCAGCCTTGGGGACACCAGCCGCCCTGTGAAGCCGGCCCACTCCAGGACACAGAGCTGCACGTTCCACCACGCGCTCCCTGTGCGGTGCCAAGGGTTAATATTCAAATGGCAGGTTCAGTCCCAAACAGACACATCCCTGAATTTAGGTTCAGAAGTCTTGTACTGAGCTTTATGTGCCTCTGAATCCTGGGGTGACTCTTGCTCACTAAACGGCGACATTTGTATGAATAAAAATGACAGGATTTAACAAATCTTGTTCCTGCACACAGTTGTCAAAAAACCTGACCTTTAGAACAGGAAAAAGAGGGGGGATTTAAAGATTTAAAGAAGAGGCAGTGGCTGCCTGATATATAACAAACCTTTGAAAAATTATGAAGCAGTGAAAATCCCCTACAGGTCCCAACAAAATGTGTCCAATTTGCATTCCTGCAAGCCTTCCATACACATCACTCTGCTCCTGTGTGTAGACAGGCAAATAAATCCCTAGGAATAATACAACTGGGACCTGAATCTGATCTCCGATATATTATTGCTCCAGAGCTCCATCCCAACCTTCACAAACGGCTTTTTCTTGTTCCAGATAACTAAATCAAAGCAGTCCTGATAAGCTTTCAAAGCAGGGAATGTGAGGAATGGTTTAATGAATGTTACAACTCAACCTATTACAGACTACAGAGCATTACAGCAGACGACAGGAGCGGGGGGGAAGCACATATGACACTCCATGTCTGGAAGTCTCATAAATTCAAATCCAGAAGCACCTGCCTTTCTAAGCCCCTTTATATTAAGCCCAACAAAAACTCAGTGCTGACTGTGCAAAGGGACATAAAGAACGGGAAGCGAGAAGAACTGTGTCAGACAAATACAGGGGGTTTCCTGTTGAAAAGTTACATTCGTTGTAAATTTGACACAGAAAGATTAGAGTCTTAGTGGGCTTACATGGGAAGAGACAGAAAAAAAAAAAAAAAGCACAAACAGAAAGTAACAGCAAAAGACAAAAAGGCAACATGAGTCAGAAAATATAGTTAAAAAAAGTCTGGGAAAGCATGCTCTTTCTGCCAAGCAGCTCCTGTGGCGTTTGCATTTGGCCTCAAGTGCTGCTTGCACACTACAAGGAACTTGGGCAGCTTCTGCAGGTATAAAACTTCAGCTACGTGTGCACAGGGTATGCTGTGTCCCTGTCCCAAGTTTTGCCTTGCTTTCACTGCTTTTTCTGTCTTCTGAGCACAACAGATTCTTCTCTCCAAACAAAAAATAAGGTTACAGGATAAACAGTTTACAGCAGCCTGTTGTAAAGTTGTTGTAGCTAATAGAGCTCTGTGCTGTTTACGTTTATGGGCTCAGACTGAAAGTCTGAGATTCACAATTCAGCACTTACTGCCAGTAAATAAGGCTAAAATACCATAAGCTTTCAGGATTACCTGGACAGTCACAACCGACTGTTGTAGCATGCAATAGTTACACTTACAGAAATTAAATGCTTCCTATTTACATCACAGCACCTATCAACACAGCTAGATCAGAGTTACATGTAATTCTACAGCCATCCTGAATAAATCATCACGCAGACACCTCCAGCACAAAGCCATTCTTACCGTGGAACAGTGGTCCCAGAAGAAATCCCTGCAGAAGATTTTTAACTATTCTAGTCACTTCCCTCATAGCAGCAGGTCCAAAAACTTCTACAATTGTTCCAGAATTGCAGTCTCTCAGCATTTTTCTGGTTTTCATTTATTACCGAATCTCTCTCTCTCTCTCTCCCCCTTCCTTCCAATTTCACCTAGCACAAATTATCTGCTATTTTTCTTCCTGCTTCAACTGCCAATGCACATTTGGTTCCCTTACAACGTTGCGGAGCAGTCCACGACAGAGGTACGTAATGACTAACAATCAGCAACAGAAAATCCGTACATTTGCTGCTGCTTTACAGACATTCAGTCATCCTGCTCATTAACAAGGTGAAGAAAACCGATTACTTTTCATGGACTAAGAGTACTTGAGCTTTCTGTTCACATCTCTTCACGTTCAGAAACAGTAAGCATTTGTGGGAAATTTAAACTCTGCTAACACACTGATACCCTGTTTCTTACGCTTGTTCAAACCAACACCCCTCTTGTTTGCCTCCCAATACTAGTCCATATTTCATTGCACATAATACTTCACAATTTCAAAGCCCTTTACAAATAAACGCCTTGTGCTTTGGCCCTTCTAGATTTCTTTCAAACTGAGGTAACTGCAGTTCCTTTTAACATCACAGCATGCTTATTTTAACACACTTTTGACACACTGTAGACAATCTCAGCCTCTTGCCTTTAGTTCATGGCAGAACTCTTCCATTTTAAAAGAAAATATAAATGCTGGCGAAAGGAACAACATCCTTTTATTCAATGCTGGTAGACACATAAGCAAATATAATATATTCTTAATATATGTTATGCTTGATTTAATTTCTGTTGCTAGATACCTGATTAAAAAGTAGTTTGTTGCCATACATACTGACAGTTGATGCACAGAAAAACAAACAACAGTTTACCAGCACCAGATGATCAGACAACACAGGTGTCCTTCGATGGAGAATTTCACCTGCAACATTAAGTGCAGCCCTTTCAGTTTTATTCCAGGGTGAGCCAGGCAAAGGAAAAATAAAATGGAATAAAGAACCACATTAAAAGGGCTTTAAGAAACAGGGTCTGGGTGGTCTGAATAGAAACAGAGACTTCTAAGGGGGAGACTCCAAAACTCACAGGCTGGAAGCTGGAACACCTGGGACAGGAGGCACACATGCAGGCAACACTGCAACAATAAGATAAGTGCAGATTCTTTTTTTTAATGTACTGGTCCTTCTGCTGAGGTTTACATGGCAAAAGGCCTCGGCAAGTCACGTGTACTATGTAACACCTGAGCAGTGAGTAAAGGGAGTACTAAGTCTTGAGTCAGCTCTGTGAATGAGAAATGGTGAGGTTTTATCCTCACATAAGTCATGACGAGCAGCACAGTATTTGGACCTGGTGCAATCACAAGAAATAATGAAATAATCCTGAGGGCTTACAAATCATTTTAATGAACACTGTACACTCACGAAACAGTTTTCTCTACTTAGTCATGCAGGTTTTACTCAAAAAGCACAGAATCCCATCTTGTCCTACTGCTTGTAACTACAGAAAGGTCTTGGACAGCCTCTAGTCCGAATCAGTTGCATCCTCCAGCAGACTACTGATTTTTTCCCATACTCCAAAGAAAATTCCAACATCGGTCTAGCTCTTCAGACTTCCGAGGACAAGAAGTGAAGCTTCTTACACAGAAGTCTATGGGGCAGATTTTAGAACAGACTGATCACTCAGCGAAAATGTTAGCGTTCGCATAACGCTTTCTACAACCACCGTTATTTACCGCCGGTGCCCCTGGATGCGACCTCGCTCCCCCGGCAGCCGTGCGCCTGCCGACGCCAGCCCAGGAACAGCCACGCCGCAGGGCAGCACACCCGGGGCACAGCCTCTCGGGACAGGCAGAGCCAGCAACCCTGCACGAAACCGTCGTGGGTTCCGTACTCCGTTCTTCAGCAAGCAGATGGAAAAAACCACGAAAAAAATCAAGAACATGCTGCAAATGGCACAGATGAAGTTACTCAATGCTTTATTGAGAGCAAGCAAGCAGGGAAAGCACAGCCAGCTATCACTGACATTTCAGTGAGGTTTGGGGTTTTTTTTCCCCTGTAGTCATCTCCAACTTCCCTTGATAAACTGCAGGGGATCTGTGATTTACCATTCCATTTCCTCCTGCTTGCACCCGTTAAGATTTCCATTGTCACTGCCTATGATTACGCCTTTCTGTACAAAATATAGCCCGTGCCCTCCTATGCTTCCGTAGACTTCTGCAGGCCACTCTAACACCGCTGTTTCAATTTTCTCCACAAACAACGTAATTTGCGTTGAGACTTGAATCAGCACTACAATGGTTCAAGGAGCTTTATCCCTGTGCCAATCAGCTTTTGCTACAGGAAAGCCTTGTAACTGGCTTCTTCTACCCCTGTTCATCTTCTACGTATCAACTACCAACAAAAGAAAATTATTTTAGAACACGGGCTTTCAGCCCCTTTTCAAGAAAGATTCTAGTGGCTTTCTGGTTCTTTTTTTTCCCCCTGGAACCACGTGAGCTAGAAACAATTTTGCAGTCAGGATTCTTCTGTGTTACTGTGTCCTGAAACTCTGGGAGTTACTTTTCACGTTTGATGTCCCTTCCTATTTTCAAAAAGGAGCTTAGACTAGAACAAAGTGCATGCCACTGCTATGTAAACACCACAGGATACACTGGTACCAATTCTCTACAGCTGCTCCTACCGATTTTACCCTTTCTGGTAATATTCTCACCATAAGAACATACAACAACAGAACCCAGCCAACAGGCGAGATCCTGCTGCTACCTTAGCTGCGCTGCAAGCAAGTGGTAAGGCCCAGAAATGTAGGAAACCGTTATTCAGACGACAGACAGACAGCACTTCCTTTCCCAGAACAATCTGTCTCCTGCCTCGACAACCCATTCCTGCTATATTTACCCGCCCAAATTTTGCCAGCGATACATTTCCAGATGCACTTGAGCCACATGTTCCTGCCAGTCAGCCCAAGCGCCGCGGAATCTGAGCAGAGCACAGCTCCTAGAAATCACTGCACATTAATCCATGCTTCCTCTCTTGCTTGTCTTTAGAGTTAAAGGAGACAAAATATGTAAAGCATTATTCTCGGTTTATTTTGGAAGCAGTTGTGGGGACAGGAGGTACTTCATTTGATACAGCTATTTACTTCAACTGCTTTCTTTACGGCCGACAGAGACACCTGAACAGTAAAAAAAAAAAAAAAAAAATCTGAAGCATGCAGTTAAAAATAACTGGCTGTTTCACCCAATTAATACTGGGTGTCTAGAAAGAAATTGTAAGGCTGTCTGAAAAAAGGCTAGATGCTAAAGAAGGAGCTTACAGCTCTAATCTGCCATGGGAGAGCCAATTCCTCACCAGGAAAAAAAATTGTGCAATCTTTGCTGGAGAAAAGCAACACAGATCAAGCAAGGAAAATCAGTTCTAGATTTCAGATAGTTCAGTTTAAGAATGCTGACCAGCTAAAATGAGTTAAATTATGGAGCAACAAGCATAGGATCTAAAAACAAAAGCTAGCTTTATTTCTTCTGAGCTAAGCCACTTTACTATTTTAACAGTTGTATTCTTCCTATATTCTACCATACACTTCTGATCTCACACTACTTCTTCCACCCCTAACTGCACAGCTAGGTTCTTTTATTTTTATACTTTTATAAATACTTAACACCTGATTTCTGATAATTATCTTGGCTCTTGATGAATTTATAAGTTCCTCCGAGATCCTTTGAGCAAAGGACCAAATAAAGGCTCTTCCCCACCTCCACATTTTTAAAAGATGCTCCTCACAGCTCCCACCTCAATATGGCTTCGATTCCAAAGTGCATTTTTTGAGACTACAGCAGAGGGGGGAACCAAACCCACAAAACCCCAAAGTCACCTCTCAGGATCTTATTCGCCAGAAGACTTTGTCCTGACACTGGTGGCTAGTCAGTGGAACCAGGGCGTTTCTCAGTTCTAGGTACTACGAGTCTTCCAGAGAAGCAGATGGAAGCTAAATCAGTGATGCAAGCGGCAGAGGTGAACAGAGGAGCTGAAAGGGTTTAAAATCATAAATATCCTTCCCTCGGCTCCCTCCTCCCCTCTTCTGGAAAGCGCAGACAGGCAGTTTCAACCTTTCCACCGTTTATTTAACTGGCTTAACAGAGGGTCCTAACAGGTCACAAATAAGCTTTTTAAATAAAAAGCACAAGTTGAAATCAACTGCGGATATATCAAAACTCATGGCCAGGCCAATTTTATTACTCAAGGTGGAACTAAAAACCACTGCAGCCTTCTTTTAAGAGCAGATTCACGTAAGACATCTTCAGCCAGCTGAATGCAGGTAGAGGTTCCTCAGAATGAAAGCACTTCTGACCCATTCTTCTAAAACAAACAAACGAAAACACATCTAGGTTTGCAGCCGAAACCTGTACTGCTTAAGGACAAGTACCTCCTTTAGAACAGGATAAATTAGTTTTGCTACAGCATTAAAACTTTAAAACGTGTTTGCTTGAGAGATTACTCCCGCTTCCTTAGACCCTGCCCATTTGCCCATTTTCTGGTACCCTTTCCTTTTCAAACCTGTAACACTGGAACACTTTTCAAGCATCTGACTGGCACATCATAGGAGAGAAGTGGAGACCAGCCCGACGAGAACAAAAATGAGCATCTTACGGGTGGGGTGGTACTGAAAGATGTTAATAAAATACTGGCCGGGGCTGAGTAGGATCAAATGAAAGGCGAGCAAAATATGAACTGCATTACATGCTGAAGTGTCTCAGCAGCCTCATACAGCTGCTCAGATTCAGGCATCTAACACAGGGATGCGAGCAGCTGGTCCCAGCACCTGCTGCCCCGGCAGAGCGAGCGGGAGCATGTGCCCTTCCGCTGCAGCACGCGGGCCTTGGGCACACCAACGGTGCCAGCCCGGGCTGCGGGACCCGGCAGCGCGAAGGACGGCCGTCCAGACACCGCACAACTGAGAGGCAGCTGAAGGAGAACGAGCTTTCCTCTCAGATTTGTAATGGACTGTTGGTAAAAGTGGAAGGGAGAGAACAGTCTGCAAAATCTAAGCCGGTATTGCCTCTGACACAAAGCTTTAGTGCTCAATTCCCAAACAACCACTAATTAAGCGTTCCAGCATACCTATGACGGTCCTCCCCCCCATTATTTAATAATTTATTTCTTCAGCAATTTCTTTTTCTCTGAAGCAAACATTTTACTTTTTTTCAGTTATTGAACTACCATTCAGCTACTTTGTCAGAGCTGCTCTGTTGCTTTCTACAATGTCTGAATCTTTTCATTTCTTCCTCTCCTGTGTTTCCAACGCTCCTGCCGAAGCCTCTTCCCCAATAAGATGTTAACTTTTCTATTCACCAAACATGGATATTTCTTTCCTTATGTTCTTAACGAAGCAGAAGCCTTCATGATGAAAGTGTTCAGGCCTCTCTATCACACAAAGAAGCCTTTCAGAGAAGTTTGTTGTTTAGAACTTGCCTCTTTGCCAAACCAAAGTCTAGTTTTCCTACAATATCACAGTACTCCAGTTTCAACTGAAAAAGTCTCTTCCTCGAGACCATATTTTAACAGACTGGTAAATATCTGAGCAAACATATTTCCTACGCCTTTGTGTTCATCATCAACAATGCCACCAAAGTAAATATTCCCAGGACTATGTTCTCCTCCGATCACTCCACAGCTGAAGTGCTAATTTCATACTAAGGCAGAATGTATGTAAGAGAAGGGAAGCACAGAAGTAATACTTGATAGTGCTTGTAAGATCTTAGAGTCTAACTGACTATACTTGTACTTCAGACACTGAAAAAACAAGTGTTTTAGCTAAAAGCCGAGTATGCAAAGAAACACATAATATTTCTGAACGACAAATTTGAAAGCCTCAGCCTGAAGTGAAAACCAGCTAACACTGTCTCCTCCCATGCTGCCGTGACAGCCATTGCAGTTATTACAGAACTATTAAGGGCCACTATAAACTGTCTAATCCCGCTTTGAAGAACATCCAAGCTCCTAAATGCAGTTACTAAAGATGCTTACACAAGCAACCATATTTTACAACTGCTGCTCGTTTTATTTCTAGAATAAAGCCCCTCCCCTAGGCTGTACTGAGATCCAATAGATCGTTCTCCTTCCATACACCACGATCAAGGCAACAACCACATCTTGGTTTATTTCAACAATATTTACAATGTAGCCACCTAGAATATTTAACCAGTTCATCAAAAAGTAAGTGGAACCTAATTCAACAGCCACTTGGCAGACTTCGTCTCTGTATCAAGGAAAATGACAATTTCCTGTAAAGTAGCCAGGCACAAATACACGTTTTGATAAAACACTTCATCCCAGAATTAAATTAAACATGATCAAAAGCAAATAGCATTGTTCTGAAGTCTCTCCTCTCACCTCAGCAGCAGATACACTGAGAATTATTTACAGTCATGGAAGCACCCAGACTCCTGCACCACGCAAAGGCAGCACGCACTCCCTGGAAGGCTGCTCGGTTTCGCACTCCCTGTTTCAGGCTGGCTAGGAATAAGGTTCAGCTCACGGCTGCAAGGACAGAACAGGATATTAGAACTCTTGCAGTACCAAACTTTTTTTTCTTTGTAGCTTTCAGAGGTGCTGTGAAGCAAGTTAAAATCATGTCATCTAAAAAGATACCAGGACTTTTCATAGGATTGGATGCAGCTCTAAGTCTTATAGCCCTTTCCTGGACAAATTTGCTGTCTTGTATCATTTTCTAAAGGCAAATTACAAAAGCAAGATCTTGACTATCCATCTAATTTTTTTTAATTTTTTTTTTAAGAACTTACAATGAGGAGGTCCATAACATGTTGGAAGAGATTTTTTTTTTTGCCTGATTGCAAACAAACCCCCACCCTTCAGCAGTAATCTATTCCACGACACTCAGATCGCAGACAAGCTAGGTACAGTTACTTTAAAAAGAAAAAGCTCTTGCAATTTTACCTCAAACAGGCAAGCCCCCAACCGCCCATCCCTGACTACTAATGCTCCCTAACCAATCAACTTGCTATTGGAATAACAACGTCTCCATTACTCTGCTACTTTTACACTTACCTTTAAATCCCTCCTGTTCTACCTCTCTTCTTGCTGGCCTTTTTCTTCCAGGCTGACTATTGAGAGAAGCAGCGCTTCATCACACAGCCCTCCACTGCTGAAGAAAGGACATTTTGCCCAGCTGAATCTTCTTTCAAACCTCTCCTTCAAACTCATACCTTGCTATAAACCTTATTAGGGATCAGCCAACGACAGCGTGTCTCAAGGACAAACGGAGGTGGTCATTAAGAAAAACCCTCGAGTGTTTAGCAACTTCATATACTTGATGACTTCTCTCTGCTTCCACCCTCCTCAGCTATGAACTCTCCACCGGGAGGAATGCTTCTGCATGCTTGCTGTGTACGTATGGCCTATGCTTCCAGGCAGCCCTGCTACCTACTGTGCAACTACACAAATCTGCACCTGCGCTTTCTGACGCACGGTATTGCTTCCTTGGAGTAAATCACCCTTGAGACATTGCTCTTACCAGGTCAGATGGCTGCAGTTTAGCAAGAAGATAGTCAAAAGAAGGAAAGGTGACAGAAGAGCTATATATTTAATAAACTTCCACTGGAATTCAGCAATTCCATGTACACTCCTACTTCCAGAGGGTTTTTACTGTAATGCAAATAGCCTTAATGCCTCTTCATCTGCCACAATTCCTTTTCACTAGTCTTGACCAAAACAAAGACATCAACATAAAAAAAAAAATGAAATAATACCTCCATGGATGACTTAAGAGGAACCTTAACTTCAGCGGAGCATCTGGTACTGCCTTTCTACCAAATCAAACTGCAATTTATTGCGCTCTAATGTATGTACATTAGGCCATTTCCTTTATGGCTCCACTTCACACAGCAGCAGCAACCGCAAGAAATAATGGAGTGTCCAACAAGTGGGAAAGTAATTGCTCAACAGGCATAGAACAAGAGCGAGTCAGTCGCATACCGTGCACATGTGGCAGCTCTTCAGAGCCCAGCCCTGCAGCGGCCACAGAAGGCTGGGCTACACAGCAAGCCACTGCAGGAACTCTGCCAAGCAACAGCCAGGAGCGCTTGTCCATCTAAATCCCCGGGTCCCTACAGATTAGGGGTCAGGAAACGATTCCTTCCAACAGCACCACCTCCTGCCTGTACCTGCCAGTCATTAGCCATGCACAGATGCAGGACTGTTCAGCTCCAAGCTCTGGTCTTAAATTGCACCCAAAGAACTGGATTGAAAGGATGCTTAGGGGGTATCACAAGGGTGGTGGTGCTGGACTGCAGAAGGGACAGTTAGGTGTCCTGACCCAAAAGGAAATGCAAAAATACCTTGTGTGATGACCATCTTACTGGGGTCATTGGTTCTTTTGGTCTAGATATGCCCAGAGACGCTCCACTTTTGAATTTATTCAGTAAGTTTCTTACTATTCAGTAACACAAATTAGAAGATGAACACAAGAGCTAAAACGTTATCAAAGTAAGGATGCTACACAACCACATTTTAGGCCTTTCTGCCTGTTCAGTCTTAGATACACGATCTCTCCGTTACAAGCTTCCACTTCTCAGGAGTCCCAACTTCTTTCAGCACGCTGTGCTGAAGGGCTCAGTGAACAGTTCGACAGCATCAATGAGCGCTCAGCGTGACCCCATCCATATGTGACTCCTCACACACCCTGCGTAAACGCTGTCCCGCACACAACAGAAAACCCTTGGAGAAGGTTATGGTGCTTGTCTCGATGCATCTACAAGCTTCACAGATACTAACAGTTATTCCTCACCAAGCACATTCCTCCTCGTTCTTCCTTTATATAGAAAATCAACTAAATCTTAAAGTGAAATTATGACAATTTTGGTGTTAGTTTCAGGCTTGAGAAGTTGACACCTCAGGTCTCCCAGTGCAGTCACCATTCTTAGGTCATTAGTGTCATTCCAGGAAAATCGCTTAGAGGGTAATGCACAAAATTAAAAACCACCTGGGAAAAGTCTGGTTTACTACTTCTCCAGTAACATCAAGAAAATCTATGCCAGAGATATCAGTAGAAACCTATTATCTGAGGGAAATTCAAAGACCTCGGCCATAAGACAGTCACTTGATTCTTCTGATGCTACAATAAGATTAAAAAGAAGATCAAGCTCTCTCCAAGACAGTATTTGGAACTACCTGCAGCTTCAAAGCAAAAATACTACATTGCTTTACATTCTCTGTATACTTGGAAGGATGCCTGCATTCATGAAGACCCGGAACTTGCTTTTAAAATGACTACTTTTACTGCATCGTCTGAACACAGTTCGCCAAAGCAACACACCAAATTAAGGTTGTCACCTTAATCTTCATATTTCTTATAGTAAGAAGGTGACAGAAAATATCAAGAGAAATTAATTACCACTTCTGTACACTATGTCAGGTCATCCAATACAGACTAAAACTGTATTCCCATCCACTAATTAGAGTGAGGCCAAGTTAAAGTTATGGATCAAATCTTACTCTACCAGGTAGTTTCCTAACCTTGCTTACACCTTTTCCATTCTACCTAAAAATTTTATAGAGAATCCAACAAAAGCTAAAAGTTAGCCTGAGTTGCTTGGTCTTACAAAATACCAAGTTAACATGTATGGAAGCCTGTTACTTAAAAAAAAAAAAAAAAAGGTGTTTTTTTTAACTTCTCAAAGGAACAGACATAATCTAGGAGACCGGTGAGTCTTCTAGATCTTTTATGTGAAGCTGATATGCAACAGAAAATAGCTTAGGTGATTTTTCTTTTTAATGTCTGCTCTAGATACCTGCAAGTCTTCAATGCAAACAAAGGGAGAAGTATCACAGCTTACAGTTCACCAGTATTTGTTACTTACTAATAAGGTCAGGCACTTCCTGCAGAAACTCAAGATATAAACAATAAATAAAATACGGCATTGCTCTTATCTGCAAAGTAAAAAGCACTGCAGCGCTATACTCATCACACATCCATATAATCTAATTCCTGTACTTCTTAAAAAAAAAAAAAGCAGATTATTTTTTTCCAATTTCTTAACTTGAATAGATCACAATTAATATCTCAGGTTCTACCCAAGAGCACTGCAACAGCACTGAAAACAGGCCACATGCTGATATTTACCACCAATTTACCACTTCTTAACACTAGGTCTTTGAGAAAAAGTTCAGACATTAATCCCAGATTTGGACAAAATTCCTGTATTGTTTTATACAAACGTTAGATTTTCCCTAAAAACTGAGTTTCGAGAGCTCAGACATGAGCAACTGAGTGTGCAATCCAATCTATACACCAGAAAACTGATGGCTACAGTAACGAGTATATTAAGTCTGTACACTGGGCAAAGGTTCTCTTACGGTTACAGTCATTTGACCTTTAGCCAGCTCTTAACGCCCCAGCCAACCCTCTAAAGATGGAGATTTGCAGCAGCTTCTTGACTGAAATAAGCCATGAAAAGATTCTTCCGAACCCACTGTACAAGCATTCATTTAAAATGTCATGAATGTGCATGAAATCCGAGTGCTTCTAACAGCTTACTTTGCAGCTTCTGTTTAAATGCACTAACTCTGAACCACCAGGGATAAAAGGACTCAAACCTTCCAGTCTGGCACTCGTGGACCGAAAACATACACAAGCACCTCTTCACAGGTGTGTTTACCTACTTTAAATCTTATTTAAATAGACTCTCGATGCACACACTTTCCACAAACACCTGCTTCTCCCACGGCAGCGCTGAATTGCACAAGACAGTTGTATTCAGTCATTTTCTGTCCTAATGCCATCCTACACACCAGTACGCAGTCCTTCAGTCATGAAAATCCTAGCTACTGACTCATCCCCCCAGCCCGAGCAAAGCACAAATTCTGCAACGAGCAAAACGACTACAGCAGTACCTGCTGCTACCTCTGCATCGTAGTGGAATGGTCCAAAGAATTCCACAGCCGCAGCAAGATTGAAGGAAACCCAATCCTCATCAGATCATGGGAAAGCAGGCTTATAATTAATTCATATTTCCAGCCATTTGTGGTTATAAAACCTCTCCCCACTGAGCTCAAGAGCATCCTAAGTTGGAAACACTCGTAAAAGAGAAGATGCTCAGTTATCACTGGATGTCAAAAAGCAGCTTCCTTCTGTTGACCTAAATCCATGACAAAACCGCTGAAATGAACAAGTATTCCAACATCCAGGCGCATTTTCTAGATACTCGGCTTACTTTAAGAAGCAGTCAAACAGAAGTTGTGGTGACAGTGCCCCTAGATCCAAACTTGTCTCAACACTAAGGCTTCCATCAGTTTTAAAACAACCTTTGAAGATGTAGCTGTATTTCAATTTTGCATGCATGGACAAAGCTTGGTATTCACTGCTTCCATGTGGTCATAACTCAGGACACAGATTTTTCGTTCTCCTAAGCGTTGGAAATACGAGACACTGCATCAAACTTAGGCTTACGGTGCTTATCGTAGCACAACAAGCATTCAGCTATTAAATTTATCTTGGAGTAACCTATGCAGCACCCAAGATGACAGAACCTCTATCGCTCCTTTCTGGTTTTCAGGCAACTAGTATCAATAATAATTAAAATATATACAGCCCATAAAAGTATAAAAATGGCATACAATAAACCAAATATAATTTGGATCAGAGCAGACACGCCATTCATTTTCAAATTATTAAACCACTTTTATAAAACTACATAAAATTGCCACAGAAATTAGGTTTCTCTGCCAGAATTTTAAAGAGCACCATCACTCCACATCATTCAGGTCCAAGGCACTTAGCGAGGCATGCGAACTGTGTAAGTGAAGCTACTCTTCCACCATCATGGGACTGTTTGTGCTGAACAACAGCATCTCCTCTAGATGCTTCCTTCAAGAGCCCATTTAGAAACTACAATGGGATGGGATACCCCTACTTCGTTGCAAGCAAGCATTTACTATTTTGGTAATCCAATAAAACACATCATGTAATTTAGCTACTCTCGAGGAGCAGTACCTTGAAGTGGGAATCTTTAGCTGCTGGAGGCACATGGTGCATCCTTACACCCTTGACCAGGGTATTTTGGCATCACAGTCATGACAGAGTTAATACCCACTAGCTCAGAGGAGAACAAAAGGTACTCCACTGCAACATGCCTAACATTTACATTGCCTCTCTTTGCTCATTAAACAGGTTTTGGTTAAATAATGAACAAACTGTATTACAGACTCCGATGAGAATTCCAAAATTATAAATCAACTGGTAAAGCCCAGAGGAGAATGAAGGGAGTGGGAGGGAAGGAAGGATAATATTGACTAATATAAAGGGCGCAGCTTGACAGTGGATATTCCTGCCACACCTGATCAAACACGCTCCGTGGGGGAGGGGAAGGGAGGGCGAGAGCAAGAGGGGAGATGGGACACGGCAGCCTGAAATTTGCATCCGGAACAGATTAAAATGGGTTCTTGGGGGATTGAGAAAATACATAATATATATTACTATAAATGCAAAATTGTACTAAAAGCTAACTCAAATGTCAAAGATTACAGCTTGAATAAATTTAAATATAAAAGCAATGTATTTCCATGAGCTAATGAAAGAGACGTGAAAGGAAGGTCTAGGCAGAAAAAAAACCCACCCACAAAGAAACCCCAAGCTTGGACTTTTCATTGCCTGGAAGATGAGGCAGGAGACTCTGTATTGTTCAAAGTCTTGCTTGGGAACCCGTCCTTGTCTAAAACTGAAAAAAACGGAGCACAGCAATGCTGCCCTATCTCAAGGCACCAGTCTGTAAGGAGCAGTCACTGAAGCTGAAGCTACCTGTTTAGAAGAGCCCCATGCAGTCAAACCAACATGCTATCAGCACCACACCTAGCCAATTACCATCTCAGCACGAGCCACACTTACTTGATGACTGCTACTCACAGGGAGTCTCCGAATCTCTCCGTACATTAAACTTCGCTTTCCCTAACACAAGCAGATAGCGGGCTTGCATTTCTTCCCCAACAAGTCAACCGCACACTGTACCTAGCTACTCTAGATAAATGGCCAGTCCCTGACATTTACTCATAGTGCATTTATTTGAGCATCCTGACATTCCCTGCTCTTGTTGATGAGAAGAGGTATTTGCAATAATGGCAAAGAGCTTCAGGAGTCCCATTTTACAGAAAATTTTATCTCATAGAAGGGAAAGAAGGAAAATTTCCTCCCAAAACACTACTGGTGACTGTATCCATATCCTATGGAAGATGAGGGAGCTTACAAAAAGCCACAGATCCAGACTGTCATGCAGTCTGGGTACAGGTGTAACACCCAGAACAAAGACACTGTCCAGAAATGCAGGCTGTCGGGAACTCCCTCCGATGTCATGGCCTGACAGAAGCGTCCTGCTCACAACCAAGTGAAGTTCACCTGGCAAAGTGAAGCATTACACTTACAGGCAGCCACAACAGAGGAAGGAACAAGGGCTCAGAACTGACACGTGTCCTCAGCACCTCTTGTCAGCACCTGGAAACAGCACTACTGCACTTCTAGGGAACATACTTCTTTTGGGATTCCAGGCTCAGCGCTGACACAAGAATGGGCATGATTTGCAATAGGAAAGACAAAAAGTCCTTCTCAAACTCAGGTTGAGTGCAGTTCTGAACACTCACTGTAATAAAGGGACCAGAAATACAGCTTACTTTCAAATATTACAATTAGTAAGACAAATCCTGGGAAGAACCCGCAGAATGCCACATGTAGCAGCTCAGGATTAGACTCACTTCCAGACTCTCAGCTATACTTAGGTTACACTTAAACAATCACTCCTGAAACCACAAAAAGAGAAAACATGGTGGTGAAAGGGAGAAAGACGGTTGGGAAAAAAAACACCTGATCAAAATACACATCACAGCCTTGTGTTCTGCTTCTGGAACCAATACAGATTTCCAGTTCCTCTTGGTGCAACTGGTCACAAAGTAAGCCTTTCCCTGCAAGATTCAAGAGACCCAAATGGAAAGTGAAGTCTGTGCTTCACTTATTACTGATAACAGATGATGAACAGCAACAAACCAAAGAATGTGAGGAGAAACCAGGTAACAGGAGGCTACTTTCTAAGCAGATTTCTGCCATCATTCACAGATCAGAACGCATAAACAAAGCACAGAAAGACTATGCATAATAATACACCAGATTTCAGATATTACCACAAGCTTCAGTCTATTGAAGAAACACGTGTATTGATATATAAAAATGTGTGTATACAAACATACACACAAATATACATACACACATGCACACAAATATATCTCTCTCTTCAGATAGTGACAGCCATGGTATTTGTGTGCTAGTTTATTATTTGCCTAAAACTATATACATATTTGTTTTTTTCTTGTTATTCAATATATGACCTCTGGATAGTAAATAAGACAAACAAGTACACCTGTACATTTATTTTCATATACCCTAGCAGCAACACATACCTGCTGATTTCTGTGTAAGCTTACCTGTTATGTTATTCAGCACTTCTTTTAAGAGGCTGAAGCTATGCAGCAGGGGATCCCTTTCTTCATCCTATAGGTTATATATAGGAAGGACGTCATTAATGAGGCAAACACACTCCTGAAGACAAATCTTAATAACGGGTCTGTAAAGACCTCACCTTCATATTCACAGAAGTACTGTGGATTGAGTTTATCCCTGTCAGTGCGTTTACGCCATCAAAATCAAGAGAAGCATTTTTGTTTTCCTGCTCATGCTCCCCAATGTCATACAGCTCAAATGTCAGAGCACGGGTTCAGGACTGAGCACTCTGGTTTGGCTTTATTGTCCTTAGAAGTATTTCTGATTAGCCCTCCGCTGTTCAATAAATTTCAGAGCAAATCTACCTTGTACCATATTGAAATGGCTCATCTGGATTTGCTATAATGTTAATCTATGCAGATTGTAATGGGAACAGAAATACAATGACATTTGGTGCCATTAAAGTAACTTGAAGCAAGAACCACAGTGCAAAATTTGTATGAATAGCTGCATCCTTTACCCTTAGCCTATCTTTCCTGTATTAAAATAAGGAGGAGCAGAAGTTTGTCCAAGCTGTGTACATCCGCAGCCACACCTCCTCCTGGGTGGCAGCTAGCTCTGACGAAGAAATGCCTGTTGGAAAGGAAAAGGGCCCTGCCCTTCGACAAACTGGAACCACTTGTGCTGGATGACAGCCATCTGCTATTCATGTGCCAGTCTGAAGCGCACCACAGATACAGCATGCCACACGCACACATTTACACCGGGGAAGCCATAAACTGGCCAACGCACCATCAGACTTGGAAACACTGTATGAATGGCTTTTAACAAAACAGGCTTGAAACTATTAACAGGTTTCAGTCTGGAACATAGCTAGCAGTCCCAAAACAGAGCTAAGAGAAGATACTATGCTATATGAAAAATTAAAAAACACCCTATATAGGACTTCCCCCATTTTTATTTCATGGCTTTCATGATGAAGACTGTCTAAGAGCGCACAAAAGATATACAAAAACATTGTGCTAAATAAAATAACACCATATATTCAAAATCCCTGACATACCAGGTGACAAAAGTCTAAATAAGATGATTCCCGTGTGGAATACGACGTGGGGCTTTTTGTTTGTTTACAGGCTATATAGGTAGAAGGTTTCCAGCTTTCTACCTGTTACAGCCACTGGCACATGAAAAGCCAAAACTGCTCAGTATGAAACAATGTAGAAAGTTATTCCAACTTTACTTACAAAAGTACTGTAACAAGTGCTAAAAGACACGGAGGTACTTTTCCAAAACCTGGTGGTTTCTGCCATAGCTTGAACAGGCAGCAACAACTCAGGGTGACTCACCAGATGCGTGTGAGTGCTCCATCGGGCATTGCGCTTTATGGCTCCCACCACTGCGTTGATTTCACCTTGCACGATGTAAATGTTCTTATCCACCATCCTGACAATCCTGAAAATAAAGGCAATTCAAGTCAGTCTCCAGCCCCTCACAACCATTCTCTTCCTCCAACGAAACATCAAGTTGGCCCTAGTGAAGCAGGAGGCCTGCAGAGATGCAAGAAACTCCTTCAGATCTTTGTTTTGTGCATGCAGACAGTTATTTTGTCAAAAGGAAGACAAAAGGAAGACACTTTCCCGCAGAGTGTGTTTTCAAGACGACGAGAGCAGACGGTTAGTTATAACACAGCATCTGCAAAGCAAGAGACAACTTTGCCAAGGCGCATTCCTCTTTTTTTTTCCGGTCTATGGGAGTTCACAGAAAGATCAAGCGTTAGGGTACCAGGACAGACATCCATGATAATGCAATAACACGCGCATCTCCAGCACTTACACAAAGTCCCGCAGCTCTACACAGAGCACAAAGCCAATCTTGTGCTCGGTTAAACTATCAGTGGCTTGAATGAGCTGGCCAGAGCAAAACTCCTTGGGACTTTAAACTTTGACAAAATAAAGTAATTTACAACAGATGTCGATTTCACACTCGCTTCAGGACAAAAAGCTTTCAGGAAAGCAGGCAAGCAAAAAAGTCACGCATGGGTAAGACCCCACACAGAAATGAGCAAAACTAGAGACAAAACTGGATGGAACACAGGGAGAAAAAGTGAGAAAGCTAAAAGCAGACGTTTACCCTCATGTAGCCTGAGGTCCTACAGGGAAAAGCTTAAACTGATGTACCCAGAGAGAGAGCCACAAGAGGGGAAAAAATTTCACAAGCAAGAAATATTTGTAATGGTCTGAGAAAAAGAAACAAAGAGCGGGTTCCTGTAAGATTGTTCTCCCCATACTAGCTGTAGTCCGGATACAGATGAGCATAAAGAAATAAGAATGGAGCGGAATGAACAGGCAACTGTTTATCAAGAATGAACAGGACCTATAAAGAGGCCAGAGAGTCCGATGATACCATGTCTGCAAATGAGAAGGATTTAGTGAAATGGTAGCCAAGTAATGAGACTTTTCCGAAGAAATGAAAGGAAAACGAGGAATCCAGCTTGAAATCACAACAGGCCCTCCACGGGGAAGCAAATGACTGAAAATAGATGAAACATTGATCGTAACACTTCAGATCAGACAGGCTAATTTAAAAGACTCAGCTGGGGGGGGTGGGGGGACAGGGGGTAATAAAAGACGGAGAATATGAGAAGGATTTTTGCCCGTGTATCAAAAGCAAAGTGGGAAGGAAATGGTGTTGGTGTATTACTCCAGACCTCAGAAACACCACCACAGAAATTGCAGAACACACATCCTGGATCCGTCAGGCTTCACATTAATTAACATGTCTGAATTATCAACACTACTTCAAATATACAAATATCCTCTGAGTGAGACTAATTTGCTTCAGGACTCTGTAAGTAATGAAAAGGAAGCAAAATACTATAAAAAGATACCTTATCGAGGGAGAGCATCAGACTTGTGGCTTTGGTTTTTCGTATGTTTGCGATAGGATTAATAATCTTCTCGTAAAACTGTTTCTTATTTCATTAGATTAACTATACATAATGGTATTCCTAAGTGTTACACAATAAATTAGGGGCAAAGACAAAAGTATTTTATTAAAAAGGAACTGCCATGACAGACCAGATCAGTAACTTATCTCATCCACTACTAGATGATTCAGAAAAATCATCAAATAGTTCTGCCACGTAGCTTCCTTGTGCCCTGAAGAACAAAGGTTTATACCATCCCTCCACAGCTGCATATGACAGAACCACAGATATTCTTCCAACTCATGTGTCTAACGCCCAAGAGATGTTCCTCTCTTGCTCTATATGTGAGGGAAGTTGCTCTATATGTGAGGGAGCAACTGGAATGCATTGAGCTTGGCCTGGGGGCAAGTGAAGAAGGAGTTGAAAGCTTGTGGGTTAGAATTAAGGGACAGGCTCACACGGGTGACATTACGGTGGGTGTATACTACAGGCCACCTGACCAGGAGGAGGAGGTTGATGAGGCCTTCTACAGGCAGCTGCAAGCAGCCTCACAGTCACAGGCCCTGGTTCTCATGGGGGACTTCAACCACCCTGACATCAGCTGGGAAGACCATACAGCTAGGCAGGCGCAATCCAGGAGGTTCCTACAGAGCATCGATGATAACTTTCTGATGCAAGTGGTGGAGGAACCAACAAGAAAAGGCGCGCTGCTGGACCTCGTGTTAACAAACAAGGAGGGACTGGTGGAGGACGTGAAGGTTGGAGGTAGACTCGGCTGCAGTGACCATGAAATGGTCGAGTTCAGGATCCTGCATGGAGGAAGCAGGGCGATAAGCAGGATCAAAACCCTGGACCTCAGGAGGGCTGACTTTGCCCTCTTCAAGGAGCTACTGGGAGGAATCCCGTGGGCCAGGGCTCTCGAAGGCAGGGGGGTCCATGAGTGCTGGTCGCTTTTTAAACAACACTTCTTCCATGCACAGGAGCAATGCATCCCCCTGAGAAAGAAATTTAGCAAAGGAGGCAGGAGACCTGCATGGTTAAACAAGGAGCTTCTAGTGGAGATCAGGCAGAAGAGAAAGGTGCATAGAATGTGGAAAGAGGGACAGGCCACTTGGGAAGAGTACAGAAACGTAGTGAGAGCATGCACGGATGCGACGAGGAAGGCCAAGGCTCACCTGGAATTGAAGCTGGCAAGGGATGTCAAAAACAACAAGAAGGGCTTCTTCAACTACATCAGCAGCAAAAGGAAGGCTAGGGACAACGTGGGGCCGCTGCTGAATGAGGAGGGTGTCCTGGTGATGGAGGATGCAGAGAAGGCAGAGCTAATGAATGCCTTCTTTGCTTCAGTCTTCAGTGCTAAGACTGGCCCTCAGGAATCCCAGGCCCCGGAGGTAAGAGATGAAGCCTACAAAGAGGACGACTTTCCCTTGGTTGAGGAGGACTGTGTGAGGGATCGCTTAAGCGATCTGGACGTCCACAAATCCATGGGCCCCGATGGAATGCACCCACGAGTGCTGAGGGAGCTGGCGGATGTCATTGCTGAGCCACTCTCCATCATCTTTGAGAGGTCCTGGAGGACAGGAGAGGTGCCCGAGGACTGGAGAAAGGCCAATGTCACTCCAATCTTCAAAAAGGGCAAGAAGGAGGACCCAGGGAACTACAGGCCGGTCAGCCTCACCTCCATCCCGGGAAAGGTGATGGAGCAGCTTATCCTGGAGGCCACCATCAAGCAAGTGGAAGAAAAGAAGGTTATCAGGAGTAGTCAGCATGGATTCACCAAGGGGAAATCATGCCTGACCAATCTGATAGCTTTCTACGATGACATGACTGGCTGGGTAGACGAAGGGAGAGCCGTGGATGTTATCTACCTTGACTTCAGCAAGGCTTTCGACACAGTCTCCCATGATATCCTCCTGGGGAAGCTGAGGAAGTGTGGGCTGGATGAGTGGTCAGTGAAGTGGATAGAAAACTGGCTGAATGGCAGAACTCAGAGGGTTGTCATCAGCGGCGCTGAGTCTAGTTGGAGGCTGGTGACAAGTGGTGTCCCTCAGGGGTCAGTACTGGGCCCAGTCTTGTTTAACTTCTTCATCAACGACCTGGATGAAGAGTTAGAATGTACCCTCAGCAAGTTTGCTGATGACACCAAACTGGGAGGTGCGGTAGATACACCAGAAGGCTGTGCTGCCATTCAGCGTGACCTGGATAGGCTGGAAAGCTGGGCAGAGAGGAACCTGATGAGGTTCAACAAAGGCAAGTGCAGGGTCCTGCACCTGGGGAGGAACAACCTCATGCACCAGTACAGGCTTGGGGTGGACCTGCTGGAGAGCAGCTCTGCGGAGAGGGACCTGGGTGTCCTGGTGGACGACAGGTTAACCATGAGCCAGCAGTGTGCCCTGGCTGCCAAGAAAGCCAATGGGATCCTGGGGTGCATCAAGAAGAGTGTGGCCAGCAGGTCAATGGAGGTTCTCCTTCCCCTCTACACTGCCCTGGTGAGGCCTCATCTGGAGTACTGTATCCAGTTCTGGGCTCCCCAGTTCAAGAAGGATGAAGAGCTACTGGACAGAGTCCAGCGGAGGGCTACAAGGATGGTGAGGGGACTGGAACATCTCTCCCACGAGGAGAGGCTGAGGGAACTGGGCTTGTTCAGCCTGAAGAAGAGAAGGCTGCGAGGGGACCTTAGAAATGCCTACAAATATCTGAAGGGTGGGTGTCAGGAGGATGGGGCCAAGCTCTTTTCAGTGGTGCCCAGTGACAGGACAAGGGGCAATGGGCACAAACTGAGGCACAGGAAGTTCCGTCTGAACATGAGGAGGAACTTCTTCCCTCTGAGGGTGACGGAGCACTGGAACAGGCTGCCCAGGGAGGTTGTGGAGTCTCCTTCTCTGGAGATATTCCAGCCCCGCCTGGACGCGGTGCTGTGCAGCCTGCTCTGGGTGACCCTGCTTGGGCAGGGGGTTGGGCTGGGTGACCCACAGAGGTCCCTTCCAACCCCTACTATTCTGTGATTCTGTGATTCCTGCCCTCAACAGTGACTTATTCCTTACATTATTTATATGACTGCATTAAAATAATGCACAAAAATACCCTCGATCACAATTTTTTCTATTTCAGTATATTGCCTATGTTTTAGTACAAGGCATTAATGGGAGATTTTCTCCTCCATGTAAAATACCTCATTTATTTATTTCAGTAATTCCAGTATTGTCCATATTTCTTCATAGTCTGTTTCAGGGATCAAAACTCTGGTCCACAGAAGTACTTCTGGGGAAATACTTTATACATTCAAATTTGTCAAATCTCAAGTTTTTCCTGTCTTTACGGCTATAAAACAATACTGAGCATATAAACTTTGTAGCGCCATTCAAGGCATTCGGCAAACTGACATGGAACCAAAGGCTCCCCCAACCTGATTTGGAAAAGCACGTAAAGAAACAACAGACACAAGTATCACACGCCTTGCACATACACAGACACTTCATAGCTCTGCCAGTGATGCCAAAGCTTAACTGCTGCTCTACATACTACTGAACCTGCTTGGAGGACTCTTCTTTCTTCTCCACTACTTTTAGACTAAAAGAATTCACTCTCAGAGCTCTGAACATCACACGTACAGCCCACTTCATCACAAACACTGGGTAAAATTGGGGGAAAATCCCGCTTCACATTTAAGCTTGCAATTAACCAAGCAACAGCAGCACACACACGTTCCAAAGTAAACCACAGCCAACTGTCTTCGTTCACGCAAAGGACCTTTGCAACTGCGCGCTGGAGAAGGAAACAGCAGATAATTACAGGGTGGGGTGGAAAGCCAGACAACTATTTTCAGAGAGATGCACCTTGTAAGCTAAACTCACCAAGAGCACCATTGATTCCTGTAAAAGTTCAGAAGTTAATTTCAAGCAACGGAAATGGCTTCTCTAAACTCCGCAATTCCCGAAGCCTACCCCTTTTCAACTATCAGATTATTTCAGTGCGCGTTCCTTCAACTGTCTTCACCACAAGCAACAGCTGCTGACAGCTGAAAGCTCAGCACAGACGTACTCCACTGAAAGAAGTTTTAAGACTGAAATCAATGCTTTGAAGCTGCAGAAAGTTACACGATTCACCAGACCAGCACCGAATGATCAGTTGGGTTTACGAGAACACAGTGGTAGTCAAGCCAAACCACTAAGTTCAACATACAAAAAAATTGCTAACGTGAATTCAGGCTTAACGTTACAAAGGCATGGTCTGTGGGATATTGTGTAACTGTTGGTCAGACAGGTTAACAGAACTACTCATGCTGAAGATCCTCAAACAAGTTGAGACAACCTCCCTAGCAAAGCCATGGTTCTGACACTTCTTGATGTCTTCAGATCAAGACTGAATGCCTTTCCTGAAAGCAGTCTTTAATCAAACATAAGATAGCAGACTGTACGGAAACAAATGGATTAAGTTCTGCGGTCCTGAGTTACGCAGAAAAAAAACAGGAAAGGTACCTACTAAATTTGAAATGCTTTTCAGCTCCTTATCTCTTCAGTTAGTCCTACATAAATCCTTGTCTCTTTCTCATCACAGGCTCACACATCTGCTTAGATCTGCAGATCAGCTCTCAGATTCCGCTCCCGCGCAGGACTTCGACAGGCAGCACAGTGACAATGACAGCTCCAAACCAAGGCAACACAGCTGCCCAGCCCACCAGGAGAAACAGGGAAGCTGTCAGCAGTCACAGCCTCACTGCTAGCAGGGTTAGGAACACTGTGAGTGGAAAAAGGTAGATGCCCGAGCATATGATCAAATAACCAAATCTAACATTCATATGCTTCTCATAGCCTTCAGCAATGCTCTGTGGACAGCAATTTCAAGATTCTGAGATTCCTGAAATAGTACCAGATGTGAAAACTTCATACGAAAACACTGACAAGATTCACACTGTAGATGTTATCTCACATATGCCCTGAACACTCCACTGCCCAGCCTTGGAACATGCTACTCCAAAACATCCCATGGACCCTAACTTTTCCTGGGTATTGCCACAGGAAGTCTCAGGTACACTTTGAGGAAACACTCCCTCCCTCGCAGGGAAACGTCTGCAACTCTCCTGGGAACAAGCAAGAGTGAGCATCAGAAGTGACGAGGTCTGGGCTGGCTTCCATCGAGTCACTTCTTCCCGTCACTAACTTTAGCCTTCCACTATGGTAACTGACTCAAACCACGTGAAACCACTCCAGTGAACAGCAATAATAATAAACAACATGATCACTACATATGCAAGAAAGGTAGTATTTCAAAGTAGGCTTCCGTTGACCTAAATCTGCACTGTTTATGATAATGCATGAATAATCTATATAGTCTCTGACCTAGATTGGGCCACGTGAGTCCCGATACAGTACACTGCCACCAAAACAGAACACACAGCACCCGTCTGTCCATGAACCACAAACAACTCCTAACTTGGAGCTAGCCAGGTTACCCAGAAGCCCAGCTGACAGCGAGGAATCTCCTTTTCTTCCTTCTGAACCGCATATGGAAGGTACGCAAATCTCCAGCAGGAAATTTAGCTTGGTTAGGTTCGATGTGTAATAACTGCCCTGCAATAAACACCACAGGCAGCAGAAGTTCAGAGAACTCGGGGTGTTTCTCCAGAGGCTAGCTCCTAACGCTTGGAGAAAAATAACAAAGAAGCATTCATTTATAAGCATGGCAAGGAACCGTGCAGCCCAGCGATGCCGCAACTCTGGGTGACTAAGAACGCCCTTCGAGGGACACGCAGCAGCGAGCGACAGCACCTCAGCAGGGAAGGCAGGCCCAGCTCTCCCGACGGAGCTGCAGCAGTCCAGCGCCCGGGACCGGACTATCTGCCAGAGCTGCGGAGGAAGAGCGAGCCCTGAGGGGAATGCGGGGGGGGGCTGGCCTCCCCCCAGTCCCCTCACACCGCTGGCCTCCCCCAGTCCCCTCACACCGCTGAAACCGCCCAACTCCCACCGCCCCCCCCCTCCCCGGCCAGGAGCCCCGACCGCGCTCCGCCTTCCCTCAGGCCGCCCGCCCCGCGGACCCCCCCCGGGCCGCTCCCCGGCCCCGCACGCTGCCCCCGCCGCAGCCGCCCGGCACTGACCCCCGCATCCAAAATGGCGGCGCCTGCTCCCGGCGGCGGCGGCCGATTCACATAGCGGGCGGGCGGGCGGGCGGCGCGGCGGGCCGGAGGGCTCAGCCCCCCCTTCCCTCCCTCCCTCCCGGCCAGGCCGGGCCGCCGAGCGCGGGGCCCTGCCGGGTACGGGCAAGCGAAACCAGCTCCGCACCGCTCTCACTGACGTGGAAACGGGCCACTGCGACCCGCTGCGCCGACGGACAGCCCGGAGAGCCAACCTCCGCGCGATGCGGCGGGCAGCTGTCTGAGGAGCCCAATAGCGTCACGGCTTCAAACCGGAGGAGGCGGACCCTCCGGTGACAGGCGGAAGAGAGCCAATGAAAGAGGAGAGAGTAGAACTAGCAGAGCCGCCGACCAATCGGAAAGGAGCCCTGCGGCCGCGGGGGGCGAGGCCTCGCCTGAGCGGGCGCAGCGAGGGCGGCTGAGCGGAAGCCGGCGGAAGGGCTGCGCTCGCAAGGCATTGTGGGCCGGGCCGCCCGCTCCGCCGCGCCCGGGGCCTGCGGGGCCTGCGGCCGGGCCGCCCGGGCCCAGTGGTTGTGTGGTGGGGCGCGGCTCCCCGGCAGCCCGCCTGGACCCCTGGCAAGCGCGGGTGACCGCGGAGGGACCCTGCGGGCCGGCCTGGAGGAGCGAGGCCGCGGGCGAGAGGCTGCGAGGGACGCGCGGCCTGCAAGGCGGTGCCGGGCCCGGCCTTCCCGCGGCGGTACGGCTGGGCGGCGGCGGCGGCGCCTCTCCTCCGGGGCCTGGTTGCGGTGTGGCGCCCAGCAAGCAGCCTGTTCGCTCCGGGAGCTCGCTGGGCCGCGGTTTGGCCGTTCCGCGTGCTGGAGCAGCTCCCCCAGCCCAGGCCGTACGCGGGCAGGCGGGGAGACCCCGATGGACGCAGCGCGGCACGCAGCCGCTCCACCAGCACGCCCGGCCGTGCCCTCCTCCGCGGTCCCGGTAGCTTTCCGCAGAGCTGAGCGCGGCTCCTGCTTTGCTCAGGCCGGGCCACGAGCCCCGTGGCACGGCCACGGTTTGTCCCGCCCGGCAGCCGGGGACCACAGCGCGGTTCGGCTGCCCTGCGAAGCCTGTTTATCGGCCAGCTCGCCGCAGCGTTGCAGCCGGACCGCACCTAGCACAGCGGATCCTTGGTGCCGGCGCAGCTTCCTCAGCCGCTGTCCGCGTCTCTGCCGCAGCGTCAGCGCAGCGTACTGCCACGGCAGTAATCTGCGGGCGTCGCTCTGCTGGTTTAAGCCTCTGCTCGTTGAACTTGGGGCGGAGGACAGGAGGTCCTGGCAGTAACCTGACTGTTTGACAGCGCTAGCGTCTGCAGCCAGGTCGGCCCGGGGATCGGTCGTGGCAGGTCTTGGAGTGGCCAAAGCAGCAGCCGCCCCAAAGTCGTACACCCTGTAGGGAAAACACCAACTGAAGGTGAAGGAAAGGTGAAAAGGTTAAAAAATACTCATTCACTGTCCTAATCACAACTTCATCTGCTGCAGCGTGGCTGGAGGAGGGAGGTTCTGAGGCAAAGGCCCAACGGAACATGCAACAGGACTCCTCCCTGGCCAGCCTAACCCAAATCCAACACAGCCCTAAAAGATGGCCAGATACCATCGTGTCCCTCTCTTGAGGGCACAACCCCCAGAGAAGGTGGTGTGGGATGGGACGCTCTGGAAATGGTGGTCACCGTACCCTGCCCTCTCCACATGAACAGCTGTTGGAATATTGCCTGATCAAGAATCAACATATCTGAGACCGAAGCTGCTCTGACAGCTGGAGGCCAGGGGGCCTGCTTCAGCTGGGCTTCACCTGGTAACCCGTAGCAAGTCTTTGGACTTGGAAGCTTAAGCTGTAATTGCATTAAGCAGCCACATTTATTCCCCAAAAGCAGAACAAGAAACAGCCTGTTGCAGCGGTCTAACCACGGGCTTGGAAGCTAAAATGCATTGGCCCAGCCTCTGCTGCAGCCACGGTACGTGCAGTGTTAGCTGGAGTTCCTTGGCTGTAAAACAGGCAGTCAAATACTCAGCGCAGAGAGGTCGCAAAAGCTGCCTAAGCAATGAGTGGAGGTTTGCAGAACAAGCAGATTAGTTGCTAGTGCTTTCTCCTGCCCTCCTGCCCCGCTCCAGCTGCCGCTGAAGCCCCTTTGGTATCTGCCTGCCATCTGGGAATTCACAGCAGTTTGTCCTTGCCACTCTGTCCATCCACTCCCTGCTCAGGGAAGGATTCGGGTGCTGGCTTGGCCGCTGCAGGCAGCGCAGCTCAGCCGGGGTCAGCCCAGCCTGCCTGCCCTCCCGGGGCAGGGGCTGGAGCCCTCGCCGCGCCGTCTGGCCCCTTCCAGTGCCAGCTGTGCAGCTCAGGCTCCCACCCAGTCCCACCCGGTGAATCGGACCCTGCTAAGGTGTTATTTATGGAAGCCTGTCACGGAGCTTGAAACCCAGCCAGCCAGGAGCCTGCTGCTTCACCCGAATGCATCGTAGTGCATTAATAAAGAGCAAACATTGCAATGTGCTTTGCATTTTTACTAACAATCCAGCGCTGCGTTGTCTGGAGAGAAAAAACAATACGGTACGGCCCTGCGCTGCCAGGGGAGCAGCGAGCGAGCTTGCACGCACTACGGCACGGCGTTCGTCAGCCCCCAGACAGCCCAGCACCACCCCGGCTGCGCAGAAAATCCTGCTGATGTGACAGTGCGGCACCAACGCCCCCAGCTCGGCAGTGGCGGCGAAACCGGGGTTGCCTGAACTGCCTGGTCCTGCAGCTCTTCGCCGGAGCGGTGCAGAGCTGCCTACAGACCGCGTATGGGCAAGTTGGAGCGCTCTGCTTGCGCCAAAGGATCCCGGTGTAGGACCAGGGCACGGGACAGTCCCTAGTCCTTTTATTCCCCAGATAACACACAAGGTCTTACATGCAGCGTGGCACAATGAAGCCAAAGATCAGCGGAGCACAGGCTGTGCAAATCCCTCGGGTTCCTGCTGTCTGGTCAGCTGGCCTTCATCCTCACTGCAAAGATGCAGCTCTATAGCAGAGTTTCTGTCTGGAGTTTTCCTCCTCAGCCCACAAGGAGCGCGTGGCGGGGCTGCAGGCTCGCTGCCAGTCGTCCCCTCGGGCATTGGCTGGGTACCTGGTCAGCTCACCTGCTTTCATCCGAGACTCCGGAGCAGCCAGCTCCTTGCAAAGAGCAGCACGTCCGTGGGGCATACCAGCTGCCTTCATCTGGTGCCAGGCTGCCAGTGTAGCAGCCTGCTCCCCGCCAGCCTTTGACAGGACCAATCCGTGCTGGCAACCACCTCCGCCTCTGCAGTCTGCACTGGTGGACAGGACCGACTCTGCTCGGGCCGTTACTCCTGCTCAGCCCCTGCCAGGTCACGGTCACCCGCAGAGCCCAGATATTGCACCCGCGGGAACGTGCAACACAGAGATTTTCCAGCAGGTTAAATAGTCTGAGAGAGGTTGAACTTCCGTCCCCTCCTCTTGGAAGCTGTTGCTATTTCTCAGGAGCTTACAAGGCCTCCAGGAAGAAGGAGCTGACTCAGAAGGTACAGGCAGTTGTCACGGCTAGAAACTACTTGCAGCCGCTACCCCCAGAGCTGAGCATCCCGAAACCGCTGCTGGATGCTGAACGCGGTGGTGCTGGGCAGCTGTGCTTTTCCAGAGCAAGCTCAGGTAGAGGCCAGCCCGACGCCAGCTGAGGGCTCTCCAACGGAAAACTGATGTGTTCCATCTGGTGCAACCCGCACTCGGGCCAGGACCTACAACTGAAGCAACGGAGCTGAACAGAGACACTCAAAAATGTTAAAACCCTTCTCTGGAAACCATGCAAAGTGCTGTACTGGAGCTGCAGAGCGGCCTCCTTACGCTGAAATGCCCTGCCAGCTGCTCTGCTTAGCCCGCGTCCCAGGAACCCTCCTGCGCTTCCCGGCGACGCGAAGCTCTCCCGCTGAACGCCCTGACATAATGTTTTCCGTCGTCTCTCGCTGGCCGAGGCGAGCCGTGCCTTTCTGGCAGGAGCAACCCGGGCTGCGTTAGTCATGTCTTCGTCACCTCTTGGCCGGGCTACAGCTACGTGACACACCTGGTCATGAAGCCCTCGGCGCTTGGCAAACGCCAGCCAGAGGCGCATGCTGCAGTGGGAGCCCTGGCTACCACAGGCGCTCAGGCCCACCCTCTGCTCCCCAGGCCACTTTTCGGCTTGGAAGCTAAGCCGAAGTCAAGCCTGCGCCCTGCTCTTCAAGGCGTTTGATGGCGTGGACCCAGCGTGGCTGAAAGATCAGTTAAGACACAAAGATGGAAACTGCGATCAATAACCAAGAGCTCCGCCGCTCTCGGAGAGCAGCGGACCCGTCCAGTGTGAGGGCCCGGTTTGCCTGTGACGGGGGCGAGGTTTTCTCTGAGAACGAGCTCTTCCCGCCTGGGGAAGGATGGAGCATGTCCGAGGTGCTGAGTAATCGCCTCCTTTCGCATACCCCATCTCTCTGCCAAGATGTGACTCGGTTCACTCTGGGTTTAGTTTGCTTTTTTTTTTCCTTTTTTCTTTTCATTTTTATTTTGTATAAAATAGCAACATCTGTCTCCTCAACCCCGGTGAAATTCCTGGTCTCTTCCCCAGCAGTGAGTTCTCCATCTGGCGAGACAAGATGCGCTACAGCCAGGGGAGTCCCGGCGCTGAGCAGCACGATCTGCTCCTACACTGCAAACACAAACGCCGCAGCGCTGCCTCGCAGAGACCCTTCGGGGGTCCGTCCCGCAGCTGCACCCGGGCTGTCCTGGTGAAGGACCCCTAGAGCAGGTCCCTGGATGCTCTAATCCAGCAGTCCTCGTGCTGCGCTCCACAGGGAGCGAGCCTGTGGCATGGCGCCGGTTCCTATTTCCGATTGCCCGCGGGAAATAGCTAAAAATACCTTTGTTTCCTTATTACCTGAAAGCAGAAGTACTGGCTGTGTTTGCTGCGGGCTCCTGACGGTGAAAGGTTTGGAGGGAGAGGGAGGCGATCCGAAATGCGGTCCCTTCATTGCTGCGGACCTTGAGCAGGGTTTTCAGTGTCCCTGCGGCACGCGGTGACGGAGACCGCCTGCCCCGTGGAAAGTGTGAGTGCTGCTGCGCTGTGCCTGCTGCTTGCGGCGGAGACGAGCCTGCGCCGGGACGGATCGACGTCTGGGCTGGAAAAAGATGTGGCCTAGCTTGCTGTCGGCTTTGGCAGGCGAAAAAGCGGGAAGGCAAACACAAACCCCGGATTACTACCATTAAAAAACCACGGTAATTTCTCATAAGCGTGTCAACATTGTGACTCCTTCTAAACTCTCCGTGTTTCTGCTGACTTAACGTGTTTGTGCGCGTTTTTGAACTGTAATCCATAATGCCTGGCTCTGCTTAACCTCTCTTTACATCCTGTGCTTCTTCGCACGCGTTTGTCTTCCCGTACGCGTCTATATGCCACGTTGTGCGTTTAGCAGGCTCCCAAACGCGGCTCGTAAATCACCCAGGGTGAACATTCACTCCTATTCTCACAGCGCTATTTCCTAATCTCTAAAACATGCCGGTGGAAGAGCTTGAGGGTGACCTTCGGCATCATAAATCGGAGTGCAGGTTGACACGGAAATGACCTCGGGAAAATCAGACCACGGACTCGCGCATCCAGCTCCACGGCAAACCTCTGCCTGGGCCCAGCGCCCTGGTGCAGGACAGAGGGGCCGAGCCCAGCTTGTGCAAACCCCTCACTGGGAGCACTGGGAGCGAGGGGACGCGGCTGCCCGGCATGAAGCCTGCGTGCCAACGTGCCCGAGGCCTGCCATAGTGGGGACGTTTCGGGGGGTTATCGCACCCCACACCGCTGCGCCAGGGTTTGGCCGTGAGCTGCGGTTGGACCCCAGCTCTGGGCAGCATGGGGGTGCCCAGAGAGCCACCGCCGGGTTCCCCGCAGAGCCGGTGGCTCCCCGCTCCCGCGCACAGCGGCACGGCGCTGCCAGAGAAGCGCTTCTCAGTCCAGCCGAGCACCGGGATGCCGCGTGCAGTAATTAGCCCACCATTAGCTGCCCCACCGTGCGAGGGACCACCGACCGCCGACTTGGGGACCCCCGCAATGCCCTGCCTGGCTCTGACGGCAGAGCCCGAACAGGCTGGCCGTGCCAGTACCGGTGTCCAGCACGGGCCGGCAAGCAGTGGACGACGCATGCAGGCAGCGGTAACGGCAGCGGTAACGATAGGTAAGTATACATACATATAATATAGATACAGGTATAGATATAGATATAGATATAGATATAGATTAGATATAGATATAGATATATAGATATAGATATAGATATAGATATAGATATAGATATAGATATAGATATAGATATAGATATAGATATAGATATAGATTAGATATACACATAGATTAGATATAGACATAGGTTAGATATAGATATAGGTACAGATATGAATATAGATATAGACATAGACATAGATTAGATATAGATGTAAATATAAATATAGATATAGAATAGACTAGATATAGATATAGATAGAGATAGAGACATAGATATAGATATAGATATAGATATAGATATAGATATAGATATAGATATATAGACATAGGTTAGATATAGATATAGGTACAGATAAAATATAGACATAGACTAGATATAGATATAGGTATAGATACAGACACAGACTAGATATAGACATGGACATCGATTATACATAGATATAATATAGATATATACATATACATATATGCATAGACGGGCACCCGTCGGGGCTGGGGGCGGGTCCGTCGCGGCGGGGGCGGAGCCCGCTGCCCTCCTCGCCGAGAGTGGGGCGCGGCGGGATGTAAATGAGGCGCGGGGCGATTGGCCGGCTGGCGCTGGGGGCGTGGCGCGGGGGCGTGTCCGGGCCCGCTGGACGGGGCGGGCGGCGGCGGGCGCGCCGCTGGAATGGGGCGGGCGGGAGCGGGGCGCCCGGTGCAGCTGGCGGGGGGCGCCGGCCGCCCGCCATAAAGTGAATGGCCGGGGGGAATGGGAGGCAGTCGGCCGGCGCCCTCCGCCCTCCCGTGAGCCGGCGCCGACCCGCCGCCTCGCCCGCCCAGCCGCCGGGATTTACTTTCTGACGGCGGCGGAGCAGCCCGCGGGGGCCGGCTTCGCCCCGCTCGCAGGACTGAGGCCGCCCAGCCGAGCCCCGCATCGGGAGCCGCCGTAAGTGCCCCTCCGTCTCCGGCCTCCCGGGCGGGGGTTCTCCCCCTCCTTCCCCGGGAGCCGCTCGGCGCCGGCCCCGCGGCGCGGGGTCCGAGCATCCCCGGCGGGCTCTCCGCCGCCTCCCGCGGGGGGGGTGGGTAGGAGAGCGGGCGGACCGGGTTCCGGCGCCGCCGTCGGAAGGGGTCCCGGGGCGGCGGGACTGCCCCCCGGCTCTGCCCGCCCGGCGGCCCCCCGGGCCACTCCCGCCGTTGCTAAACTTAGCCATTTTCCACTCGGGCGAGCGGGGCCGGGGCTGTTGAAATTAGCCGGGGCTGGCTGTAAATAACGGCGCTGCGGCCGTCCCGTCGGCGGGCTCCGGGGGAGAAGGGCGCGGGGAGCAGGCGTCGCCGGGGCGAGGGAGGGCGGCCCGACGGCTCCCGGACAGTCGGATAAATGATATTTATGTAACGGGCGGGCTCCTGTTTACAGCAGAGCCGACCTCGCCGCGGCGCCGGGGCCCGGCCGGGAGCACCAGACCTGCCCGGCCCGCGGGGGGGGGGGGGGGGGGGGGGCCACGCCGACCCCCGCGGCGGCTGCAGCGGGGGCTCCGAGGCGGGCAGAGGCAGCGGTCCGAGCTCCGACCCCTTGCTGCGGCTCCCCGAGCCCGGTACCGCCCGCTCCCTCGGCTGTTCCCCGCTCGACGAGAGCGGCAGCCCCCCCCCCCCCCCCGTCCTCCCCTTCGGAGCGTCGCAGAGGGGCGGCTTCGGGCGGGGGAGGGCCCCCGGGGCAGCTGCTGCGGGGGGGGAGGGGGGCCCGGTGCCGCCGAGCTGGGCACAGCTGTCGGCCGGCGCCCCCGCGGCTGGACAGCTGGGGGGGGGGGGTTAGGGGGGGCGGCCGTGCCCCCCGGCAGCGCCGGGGCCCTGCGGAGCCGGGGGGGGGTGCACCGGGCAGCCCGGAGCTCCCGCCTTTCTCAGCCGGGGATGCGGGGCTCGGCACGGAGGGGCACGCTGCTGCGGGCCCCCCCCAGCCCCCCGCACCCGGCTGGCGGCGCAGGGGTTGAAAGCGGCCCCGCACCCGGCTCCCCGTTCGCTCCCCCGGGAGGGAAGCTGCCTCCCAACCGACGGGTCCGTGGTCCGGGCGCTTTCCAGGCGCAGACTGGTCTGGGGGATGCCAAATCCCCCCAGTTCCCCCCGGCACGGGCGGGGTCTCCACGCCTGGCCCGTGGCCCGGGGGATGCCGGAGGTGACATGGCCTCTTCCCCCCCACCCGTGACTCCGCAGCAGCTCAGGGACGTGCCCTGGGGGTCCGTCACCCCCCTTCCCGTCCCACCTCCCAAAGGCGGGGAGAGGACCACCTTTGGCGATGGGATTGGGGTCTCCCCGGCTCCCCGCGCCCCGTCCCAGCGTGTCGGTGTTGGTGCAGGCTGCGGGGGACAAAGAGCTGCCTGCTGGCTCCTGAGGGACCGGGCACAGCACGGTGGCTGCTCTCAGCCTCCACAAACGTCGGCAGGAGCAGAGCAGGGTTGGGTTTTCATTCGCGAGCAGTCACGCCGTGCCCAGTGCTCCTTCAGGGAGCCCTGACGGGGAGACAGACGGCTTTCCCCGACAGCCTGGCGAGGGCTCTGGGTGAGGGTGGTGGTTCTTCCTGCTGTTACTGGTGTTACTGGGTTTGCACGCGTGGCCTCAGACCTGCAGCCCGGGCTCCCCCACCCCAAAGCCCACCGATATCCCAGTGACTGAGTCGTGTCCTGTCCAAGGCGCAGGTTTAAAAAACAGTGTCTTTGGCAGAGAAACCATTGCAAGCCTCACTTAATATCTATTACGCTTCTATAAGGGCTTCATTCAGGCAATTAACAGATCTGCAAATTGTGGCTGGATTGCAAAAGTATTGGTTAATGCACCCTGTGGAGAGTCAACAAAAAAGAGTGGCATCTTCTCCCTCTGTCCGGTGCTGCCCAAAACCTGGAGCCTGCGAGGTGAGGCTGACTTTGGAGGCTGCCAAAAAGAAAAAGCCAGAAACCCGATCTAGGAGGCCGCTCCGAAAGGAAGATGAGATGAGCTGGGGACATGAGGTCTGTCTCGTGACCTGGCACATGTGCCCTGGCTCGGGGGATGGGGAGGTACCTGGGCTGGGAGCGAAGTCCCTGATGGGGAGAACGGGTGGTTTCGCGCTGCGCGCCCTGCGTCGGGAAGGCAGCGGGATGAGACCGTGGGGCTGTGGAGGGAGGGGGGTCAGAAACGGGAGGCTGTGGCGTCTCCGAGCAGGCTCAGCGATCGTCCGGCTGTTTCAAAATGGGAGATCGCTGTTTACTCAGGGCCGGATTGCAGAGGGGGCAAAGCTTCCCCTCTTGCTGAGGGCATCGGGCTGTGCCAAGCCCGGGCATTTGCTGTTGGCGGGGGCACAGCCTCCGCCGATTGGCATCAAACTTACGCTGAGGCCGTAGGAAAAACCCTCTCGCGTCAACATCCAGCTGAAACGGGCTGGGCTTTCAGACGGCTGGAGAAAGAGGATTTCTGAGGCCAGCCCGCGCACCGCACATCCCTTCCTGCCCTTTGTGTGCTGCTCCCCCTCGCCAGCACCCCTGCCCTCCTCCCGCCTCACCTCTGAATATTAATGCCTCCGGCAGATTGGATAATAATGTGACTGGGAATTGAATGAAGCTGGTTATTAGCTCTGGGCTTCCTTGGGGCATTTAAGGGAGTCCACGGGCTGTTCCTGAGCCTCGGCGGCAGGAGGGACTGGGGCCGGACTCAGCGTGGAGGTGGTCGCTTCGGTGGGAAAGGATTTGCTCGAAATCCTCGTCTGCCTCCGACCCCAGAGGAGGACAGGTACGGCAGCCCGGCCAGAGCCCCAGATTCCCGCAGGACGGTTAGCGTTGGATCCACTGCTTTCCAGCGACGACTAAATATGAGAAGTTGTTTTCGGGAAGGAGCTAGGAGGTGTAGCTGGGCAGGAGCTGAGGAGCGTTTGTGGTGTTATTATTAGGCTTTAAAAAGAGACAGGGAGCGAGCGCGGCAGGTCCCCTTCTTCCCTCCACACCGCTGTCGGAGCATTGCCCAGCAGACTTGGGACGAGGGCCAATCCTCCGCACACCGGACGGGAAATCTCCCGCTGGTTTGCAGGGTGCCAGCTCAAGCTCAGAGCCCTCACCCCTGAAGAGCTGCGCCTTGCGCTGTCTCTCCTCCGGAGCTGCCTAGCAGGCGGATCTCCGGGTGCTCCGGCACGCAGGGAAATGTCCCTGCTGTGCAGAGGAGAACCAGCGCTCTGGCAGAGCTACCTGGTCTGATTGGAGCCAGCAGTACAACCCCTGTCCCTTGACCCTCGAGCCGATGCTCCTTGCTGTCTCCCCAGCCGCGGCTCCGCCAGAAAACAAACATTTTCACCCAGTGAACTCTAGTGCAACGGAGGAGGGGAAGCCCGAGCTGAATTCGCAGAAGCTGCTCTGAATTTTGGCCGTCTGATTTTTCAACCGTTCAGAGCTGGAGCTGCTGGGGGTCTCGGCTGACGGGGGGAGCTGGTTCCCCCCTGCCTGCCTTAAATTAATCCCTCAAAACCACGCTCGGAGCTGCTGCGACGGAGACACCTGTTCGTCACCCGCCACCGGCCGAGCTGCACAGCCCCGGCTCCGCAAGCCGCGGCGGCACTGCGTCGGCGGGACGCGGCGGGCGTGCCGCTGGCCTCCCCCAGCCTGCAGACCACGCGCCTTCAATAACCGCGTCGATCCGCTGCCGGGGGAGCTTCGGGGGGCTCAGCGCCTGCCGGGCTGCCGGCGAGAACTGGGAAAGTACGACGATGCGATAAAACCAATGACCGCAGAGTCCGCAGTTACTTTTGCTGCTCTTTCTCCCTCTCCGTTCCTTCCCCCCCCAACCTCATTTCACGCAGAAACACCCCTCCCATCGCCTTTCCTCCCCCTTCCAATTTATGCAAGTCGAATTTTCCTAAAAAAGCTTATTATAAGTGACCAGTGAGAATCGTGAGGATTTAACTGTAAATCCAGTTGACCTGTCTGTCCGTGGACATTTTTATTTACTCCTCTTTCTGAAAAACAAATAAACAGAGAATCCCTCCCAAATAAAGCAGCTTCCCCGCTTAGATTTGAACAGACTTTAAAAGAAATCTCTTTTGTTTTAGCCATTTTTATTTCCTGTTTGTTTCTGAGCTTAGACTTGACAATGAAAACCACATGAAATTCCCTTTTTGTTCCATCAGTTTTATTTTTGGTGCCACAATATCCCAACTGCCAGTTCTACAAGTCAGGGTTGGTTGGGGTGGGTTTTGGGTTTTTTTTGTGTGCTTCTATTGCAATGCTATTTTTTAAAGTAAATTGGTGGACGTTTTCCTCCGAAATAAGATGACTAAGACTTTCTAGAGGACTGGATGAACCGGGATGATTAAAAAAAAAGTAAAATCTGAATCTTTAAGCTAAATTAATTGCGCCATAAAAGCCAGTCTGGGTACGGCTCCATACGTAGCCGGGGAGAAATTCTGCACCTCTGCGTCCCATCGGAAAGGGCGTTTGCGGCTGAATTCGCGTCGGGCCGGTTTTCCTGGTGGCGTTTGAAGCCCCAGCGCTCAGCTGCGCCCCGGTGCCGGGCGCGGGGGGGCCGGGGGGGTGCAGGGACCCCGGCGCTGGGAGGGAGGGGGTGTCGTGACCCCGAGACAGCCCGCTCCCCCCGGCCCTTTGCTGTCTGCACCGCTGTGATGGGCTTGCTCGGGGGCCGGGCTGGGTGAGCGACGCGGGCTCCGCAGCTCGCTGTCCTGCCCACCCAGGGACGCGGCCCCCAGCAGATGGGAAAACCAAGGATTTAGGGGAAAAGGAATGCAAAAACAAAAAAAGAGGCAGACTTTGTACGCGGTCCTCGGGCAGCACAGTGCGTTTCAGGATCCTGAAATCCCAGCCTCTGGCTTGGCTGCCCGCCACGCCTGTTGTGCCCCCGGATTTAGGGACACGGGGCGGTTTGCCTGAGTGGGGCACCTGGGTGAGGGGCTGCGGGGACGGAGGGCTGCCGGCCCCGTGCCCGCTCACCCCCCCTTCCTCCCCGTTTGCCCCCGTATTCACGATTTCGCGGCGTGAGAAGCCAGCGAGCTGCGGGCCTGATCCTGCCAGCACAGGCCGCTTGCAACACGCCGCAGGATCGGACCCGTCGGTGTTTGCCGTGGGGAGGGCTAATCGCCTCCCTCGAACAGCATCTGGGGAAACTGGCTGGCCTTCAGGGCGTGCTGCAAGGTCCGCCAAGGCGGAGTGGGGGGCAGCGAGTGCTAGCACCGCTCCCGCAGCCTCCTGCCCCAGCCCCGCCAGCCGCAGCGTCCCGAGGAGGAGGGGAGGGATGCCGCGGGCTGAGATCGGCCGCTTGTTCGATTCCTGGCAGCCTGCGTCCTGCAAGGGCTTTCCTGCCAGAGGGCTTTCGAAAAAAAATTCAAATATGAATTGCTTGAGGGGAAGAAAAAAAAAAAAAAACCCAAGACAAATGGCCAGGAAACCATAGAGCCAGGCGCAGTCGACACCGTCTCCCTCCGGCGCTGCGGGTTTGCGCTGCGAGGCCGCGCATCCCTCGGGGCCAGCCGGCCGCTGCTGGGCTCTCGCTGCCTTCGCCGGCAGAGCTGCTCGTTGGCCATGGCGGGGCCGTCACGGCACCCGCAGCTGCCCCGAGACCCTCTGGGCTCTGCCAGGTTGCTTTAAAACAGCAGTCCCGCAGCACACCCCCCAAAAAAAGGCTTTCTAGCTGCCGGTTTTGCCAAGTTTTGTCGCAGAGCGAATGTTTGTGATCAAGTCGGACTTCTCCGGGTAGGATTTCCAGCAGAAGTGCTGATGGCTGGCGGCTCCAAATGCAGGGGTAGGGCTGCAACGCGACGGGATCCTTCCCGACCTTCAACCCCCCCCCCGCAGCACCCGCTTGATTAGGGGCTTTCTTGCGCTTGTTTACTAATTGTGAGAACCACTGACATCTTCGGTAGCGTCTGAGTCACCCGCTGCCCTCCATCTCCTGACGGCAGCCGGAGTCGCAGAGCTCCCGCCCTTGACCTGGCTGTCTGAGCCTCCCTAAAATGGGCCAACGTTACGGCCGCGGAGAGACCAGAGCGACCCTGGCACACGGGAGCCGGGCCAGCTCCCTTCGACTGCCGGGATAATCGGCCAAATTCGTACGATCGCCCGAATAAATACGGCGACGCATACCGATCTGCTGATGCCAGCCCCTGCTGCCCTCCGCTGCGGCGCGTGCCCCAGCTGCGGGCAGCCTGCCCGCGCCTCTCGCTCCCGCCCGGCATCCTCGCTTGCCACCACCGCCTCTCGCTCCCGGCCCCGCGTTGAAGCCAGCCCAGGGGGCTGCGGGAGCAGGCAGGGACGGGCAGAGCGTCTTACTGGAATCAGTCCCCTCCCTCCCTTCCCCGCACCAAAGGGGTCCCTTTCTTTGAAGGGCTTTTCTTGCCCCGCGCTGTGGAGCCTCACCGCACCGGCGGCTGCGTGCGGTTGCAGCTCGTTTGGGCAAAACCCAGCCTTTGCTGATTGACTTTTGTTCCAGGTGCCTAACAAACAAAATAAGCCGTAACAAAGCACGGCTTTATTAGTGTAACTGCATAGACTGTCGGAAAGAGAATCCCAGGCTGATGGGGCCGAGGTGCCGAAAGCCCGACCGAAGTGTTCAAGGGGTAACAGAAACCCAGCCGGACGCAGCCAGACCTGCACGCGAGGCTTACGAGAGCGCAAGAAGCATGGACGCTTAGTTTAGGAAAAAAACCAACCTTGCAGAAAGCCTGGCAGGACTCCCCTTCTGGCTTAGGATTAGCTCTTCGTTTCTGAATTTTGGGCACCGTTTCGAAAACCGACCGGGTAGGCTCAGGGCAACGCTGGGGTGCGAAGATGCAAACAGCTTAACTTGCGCCAAGCCCAAACGCGTCGCCCTGTCTGCGCAGAGCCCCACCTTTAGCTCAACGGGGTCTGCCCCGGTCCGGGTCGGGGGCCGCAGACGCACCCCTCGGAGAGGACAACGCGTTACGTGTGGGGCACGGTGCGGCCTGCCGAACGAGCGGACGGGACGCATTCCATCGTGGGCTTTTTTTTGCTGCGGACATGGCTATGGACCTGTCAGTCCTTGGGACGTTTCCATTGCGATAATCCTTTGGAACACGGGCAATTCATTAACCCTCTGCTGCCCAGAGCCCACGCGTCGGCCGTCGCCCCGCTCCGCAGCCGCAGGCTCCTGTCGGTGCGGAGGAGGCGAGCGGCTCGCTCTCACCTTGCCGCCAGCCCCGCGGTGTGCATTAGGCAGCGGCCAGCAAGGCTGGGCATTTCCCTAGCACCTCTTGTCTGAGGATCTGGAAGCACTTGGAGGAATTTCGCTTCGTTGCCTCTCCCAGCTCGGGCAGGCTCAGGAGTATCATTTCTGAGATGGAGGATGGAGCTGCAGACCCGCTGAGTGGTTTTACCTACACCATAACCCAGGCCAGCCGCAGCGCCTTATCTCCCCATCCTCTCCCCGCCGTGTGTTCTCGGGAGCTTCTCCATGGAGCCCTGCGCAAAGACGAGAGCGTGGAAGCCGCCGGGACACCCTCCTCCGAAAGCCAGCCCGTGCCGGCGGGTGCTGCGGATAGCCTGGCACCGCGCAGCGCCGGTGATGCTCCTGCAGCCCACGCCGCGTGCGGGGCCGTGCCAGCCAGCCCAGGCAGCGTGCTCTGACAGCAGTGAGATGCCCGGCGCCTCAGGGAGCTTTGGCAGCTCCTGCCGATGGGAGGAAAAAAAAATACCCCAGCCCGTGTTCCAGGCTTCAAAGCGGCGCACGCCGCTACGAAAGCACCCAGCGCCGGAGCTCGGGGGTTAGTGCCCAGCTGCGAGGACTAAATCGAGAAATGAGGTTTATTATAACTTGTGAGTCAGCCCTCGCGGGAGGCCGATGACCCGTTCCTGAGCGAGCACCCGGAGCGCGGCTCGGCCAGCCCGGGGCTGTGCGCAGCGGAGGGTTTTGGAGACAGGCGGCTGTGCTCTCCTGTCCCGTAATGGGTCTGCGCGCTGGGGCACCGCGTGGCTGCTGCTGTTTGTCTTCCAGTGATTAATGGTCGCTCTTGGTTCCTGCTGCAGTTCCATTAAGATTAGAGGCTTAAAGCTGCGCTGAGATGTTTAGCAGTGGGTGACCCTGGTCTCCCCGTGGCTGTACTCCTGTAGTCTCGAGGAAACGAAGATTAACTCTTGTCTCTTGTCCCGTTGCTTTTGCTTTCTGCCGCAGGGAAGGAGCCCCTCGCGGGCAGCACGTCTGTCGGCTGGCGGGGAGACCCCGGCTCTCGGATCACCGGGCGGTTCGTGCGCTGTGCACGCTGTGGCGCTTGAAATCCCAGCCCGTGGGCACTCTGATAGCACCATCCCCTGAGCAAAATCCCGGGGACAAGATGCCCCCCCGCCCCGGGAGGGGACAGGCCAGCCTCAGCCCCTTCCCCTTTGTCGTGGGGCAGAGGAGGAGGCAGGGGCTGCTCCAGCTCAGCTCAGCCCCTCCTGGGGACCAAAGTACGGAGGTGGATGGCCTTCCTGAGAACGGACAGGTAAACAGGGTCCCAAGTGTCTCTCTCTGCTAAAAGTAACCCAGCACACAGGGAACGCGGGCGTGAGAGGAGTGGAGCATCAGGAATCTAGCTGCTCCCAGTTGCTCCCAGCAGTTTGATGGAGCTGACGAAGCAGGACGGGACAGCTCTGACCCGAAGCCACCTCGTGTAACATCATACCTTCGCCTCGGGGGGGGTGGAAGATAGAAAAGACACGGCCCCGCGACTGACTGCGGAGCACCTTTCCACCCGGGCCATAGCGCAGAGCCCTCTGTGGAGACCCGCCGTCCCGAGCAGAGGCCGCGTCTGCCGTGGCCCTGGCAGTGGGGAAGCTCAGGGGTCTGTGGGGCTGTGCCGATCTGCCGGAGGGAGCGCGGCTGCCCTCCCGCCCGTGGGTCGCCAGCGGTCTGTGTGCCGACCCCAAGCATCAGGTCCCTGCTGAAGCCCCCCTGCATGCCCACCGGAGGCCAAATAACACCCAAACACCCCAAAAGGCAGCTTTTCCCCTCCAGACCCGCCTGCCAAGGCGCGTTCAGCAGGTAGCCTGCTCCGCGATGGCAGCGCGGGGAGCCGAGCAGCATGCACTTGTCAATCCGAAGGCAGCTCTCCGCAGGCAGCATCCACAGCACAAAAGCCACCGCTATAATTAGCCTTACTTGGCTCCCGGTCAGCCTTTATGTTTCCTTCCCACCCCTCCAAAAAAAACAAGCAAAGGCATCTTTGCTGCGGGGTGATGGAGCAGCGTGTCACTGAGAACCAGCAGAGAGGTCACAGGGACCCTCGCTTGGTCTTTTTGGGTAAACACGGTTGCCCTCCTGGTGCAGAAGGGCCCTCCTCCTCCTCCTCCTGCCCCGGCGGCCCTGGCTTGGGCAGCCTGGCACGGATGCGGGAATAAAAAAGGGGTGAATGTGAAGGGAGCAAAAGCCGAGAGCCAGAGCCGCTCTCTTCCCCCTGCCCTCCGCCGTGCCGTGGGCAGGGACGTCAGCTCCCGGCAGCTGCCGGCACCGTCACAGGGAGCCGGGGAAAGGATGCAGGCGGGTAGCGACCGGCAGAAAAGGTGTGCTTGTTCCAGATGCAGGAGCTGCTGATGATGTACGTCGACGGAAGGAGTTACAGTTGCCAGAGCAGGCCGGGAGCCAGGGCTGGTTCTGTAAAACCGAAGCCTCTGAGCCCGCCTGGCTGCGCGTTGCTCGTACAGGACCTGTCCCTAAAGAAACCGTTCTTTTACGCTGAAAGAAAGCGACGTGAAGGCTCGGATGGAGATGACAAATCTGATTGTGTCTAAAGGCGTTTTTGAGGTGCCAATTTCAGTAACTCCCTGAGACCAGGCAAACAGCTTGGTAGAAACACCACAAAGGTTTAGCGCCGACTTTCATAAAGTCTCTGCCTACAGCAGGAAGAATGTAGAAGAAAGCTCCTCTCATTAAATCCGAAAGGGCTGTATCACAGAATCACAGCATGGTCGGGGTTGGCAGGGCCCTCTGTGGGTCACCCAGCCCAACCCCCTGCCCAAGCAGGGTCACCCAGAGCAGGCTGCACAGCACCGCGTCCAGGCGGGGCTGGAATATCTCCAGAGAAGGAGACTCCACAGCCTCCCTGGGCAGCCTGGGCCAGGGCTCCGTCACCCTCAGAGGGAAGAAGTTCTTCCTCATGTTCAGCTGGAACTTCCCATGCTTCAGTTTGTGCCCGCTGCCCCTTGTCCTGTCGCTGGGCACCACTGAACAGAGTCTGGCCCCGTCCTCCTGACCCCCACCCTGCAGATATTTATGAGCATTTCTAAGGTCCCCTCTCAGCCTTCTCTTCTCCAGGCTGAACAAGCCCAGCTCCCTCAGCCTCTCCTCGTAGCAGAGATGCTCCCGTCCCCTCATCATCCTCGCAGCCCTCCACTGGACTCTCTCCATTCTATATTCTAGTATAACCTAGAATAATACCTCCAGCCTTTTGTGTTGGTGGCGTGGGGTTGCCTTTGGGTCAACACGTTGGCGCAGAGCTCACGCACTGTCCCCGTCGCAGACTTCCCCTGCGGTTCTTCATAACAGTGCTGAGCAGATCCCCCGCTCCCTGGGCTTTGCTTCTCCGTGACCTGCTCACAACAGGCTGGGAAGCCTTCCTTGGTGCCACCACGCAGGGTGCACGCAATGGGAATGTAATTTCGGATGTACATACAGAATCTCCTCTCTTAAATCCTCCCAGTTTTAAATCCAGTTCAAAAAGCAAACTTGTTCTGAGTCGCAAGTCCCAGTTGCAAGCTGAATATGGGCCAAACTTTAGAACTGGATTTACTGGAGGTGCCCGCTGCATCTCCGAGGCAGGCCCAGCACGCTGTGTTGTGCCCAGCAGCTTGCACCAACCTGGTGACTGCTGCATGGGCGCGGTTCGGGACGGGGCACGAGCGGGTTCCCCTGAGCCTTGTGCCTCGGGTTCTCGTTCACACCCGTGGACCCAGCTGTGAAATACTCCCCCCGGTTCTCCCATCTCCGCCCCAGTCTGCACAGATGAGAGCAATGCAGGACGTGCAAGGAGAGGGCCCTGCACGGGAGGACACCGTCCTTCAGGTACAGCAAGGCAGGGGTCTGAATTCCTCCTTAAATCTGGTCCAGTCCAGAGTCAAGCCCTAGAAGAGAGGAAATTGTGCTTGACAGATGCAATCATATGCAAATGGCTGTAGAAGAGGGGAAATTATCATCTACAAACATTGGGCAGAAATTCCATCTGCCGCCGCCTCAAGAAGGGCTCTTAATAAATTCTGAGACAGCAAAGTGACACACATCTTAATCAAGACTTAATCCATGGAATTAATTCACTGCGCGTTTCTGCATAATTCTGAGAGTAATGCTGAAAGCCACAGCAATAGCAGCAGCAGATGGACTCCCCCCTGCTCCGAGCAAAGGTATTAAGGAAAACACAGCCCCCGTCACATCGCTCCGTGTCCGTACACGCAGCGGAGAGCGACAGGGCTGTGCCCGGCTGCTGCCGGGGGCCGACGCAGCCGCGGGCGTCAGAGGTCGGGCTCGTCGCGAGGTGGGCTCGGAAACGAGCTTCGCGGTGGGGATGGAGCCCCGCCACTTCTTGCCCAGAAGAGAGGAGAAGCCCAGAGTGGGGCAGAGCTCCGGGAAACCACCACCAGGTCCCTTCGTCGGGGTGCTGCTTTCGGAGAGCGCTGGTCGGGGCTGGGGTCCGGACAGATCCGTCAGCGCCTGGGAAAGGCTGGGGATGGAGGGGAGGGCGAGGGAGGCTGCTGAGGGGTTTGTGAGCGAGAGCTGCTGCGGAAAGCGGGCAGATAACCCTCAGAGATGGCTCGCTGCCCTCTCCCCCCGGCCTGGGAAGCACGCCGCAGGTATGGCGGTCAGCCTTGCCAAGGGCCCTGGCAGCAGCCCTGCTCACGTTGACGGGAGGTTTCAGACAGCTCTGAAAATACATTCTTAGTCACCGTCACCCACCGCCAAAGGAGGTGCAACGGCTCTTGTTTACACGTCTAAACGCCAGCGCGGTCCGGGCGAAATGCTGCCTGCAGTGGGCTCCCTCCCCGACACGGGGGGTCGGAGGGGCCGGGCAGCCCTTCAGCAGCCAGAACCCCCTCTTCCCAGCTGACCCCCAGGTCACCAGGAGGAGGAGGTGAGGAGCTGCCCTGCGTCTCCCCGAATCCTGCTCCTCGGCATGGATTCAGGGCACCCATGGGGTCTGTCCTTCCTGCAGCGTCCCTCGTTGCCCTGTGCTGCCCAGCTTTTGGTCCCCACTGCTATGCCCAAGCTCTGCACCATCTCCAGAGGGCACTTTTCCCCTGCTTGGAGAAGAAGCAGGAGCAGAGACGACAACCCCCCCAAGCAATGCTGGGGAAGAGCCGCAGGCAGGAGGTGCGGAAACAGAGAGGAACCTGGAACTGCAGAGATCTTGCCAGGCTCGGAGTCCGGTTTCCCACATCTCCTTGGACTTCACAAGATTTGTGGGAAGTTCTACACCAGAAGGTGTGGAGAAGACAAACACCAAAGCAAGATGCTCGGTCTGGAGGTCCCAAATGCCTGGTCCAAACCCCGCTTGTCGCTTCGTGCCTTCCCCGCCATGAGCGCCCGGTGCGGTCAGGACCAAAGCGATGCTCTCAGCCGAGCTCTGCTGAGCAGCGCAGGCAGAGGGTGGGGGGCCCCAGGGAAGAGCACCATGAGAAGAGTTGATCCTGGGACGGAGCGGTGTGGAAGGAGGTGGGAGAGGGGTCCCAGCGGTGCCCGCAGTAGTGGGGAGTGGCACTGGGATGCTTGCAGCAGGACGGTCACTTGAGGGGACACCGGGAGCCTCCGACCAGCACAAGCTGAGGCTGGGAACGGGTTGCTGCTGGAGCCGAGATCACGCATTCCCAGGCACCCGAGGGTGCGTGACGCGATTCCCGTGTCGGTTCGGGCTCCAGAGGTCCTGGTGTACCCCAGGGGAGCCCACCCGCACCGCCTGGGTTGCTGCTGGGGGCCCTCTGACCAGTGCCGCACACAGGAGTGCTCTCCTCGGGGTGCGTGCGTCTGTGTCGGTGCTCTCTGGACAACTTCACAGAATCACAGAATGGTGGGGTTGGAAGGGACCTCTGTGGGTCACCCAGCCCAACACCCTGCCCAAGCAGGGTCACCCACAGCAGGCTGCACAGCACCGCGTCCAGGCGGGGCTGGAATATCTCCAGAGAAGGAGACTCCACAGCCTCCCTGGGCAGCCTGGGCCAGGGCTCCGTCACCCTCAGAGGGAAGAAGTTCTTCCTCATGTTCAGCTGGAGCTTCCTCTGCTTCAGTTTGTGCCCATTGCCCCTTGTCCTGTCGCTGGGCACCACTGGAAAGAGTCTGGCCCTGTCCTCCTGACCCCGACCCTGCAGATATTTATGGGCATTTCTAAGGTCCCCTCTCAGCCTTTTCTTCTCCAGGCTGAATAAGCCCAGCTCTCTCAGCCTCTCCTCGTAGCAGAGATGCTCCAGTCCCCTCATCATCCTCACAGCCCTCCGCTGGACTCTGTCCAGTAGCTCCTCCAGTAGCTCCTCATCTTTCTTGAGCTGGGGAGCCCAGCACTGGGCAGAGTACTCCAGATGGGGCCAAAGCTTGACTTGGGCTGGGCTGGTCTGCGGAGCAGCGAGGGAGCAAGAGGAGGGATGCTGGGCCGGGAGCGGCGGGATGTCTGGGGAAGGTGCTAACAGCCCTTGGCTGGCCCAGACCCACTTCCTCAGATCTCCGTTACACAGCATGCTCCTGGCGCTGCTATTTCGGTCTGAATGTCACCTATAAATTGGAGGCTCTTTCTCTGAAGGCTGCAAATAGAAGTGTCGCTGGATGATCTTTGATTTATAGGGAAGCTCGGCAGAAAGCCTGGCGTGTCCTTTTTCCAGCCAGGAAACTCAGAGGGGTCCAAGGATCACACAGGGATTCGTTGCTTTTCCTCGACCTTTCCTCAAGGGTTGGCAGGTCCCTCCTGGAGGGGGTGGGGAGAGGTCGCGCAGGCAGATTCCTCTCCCTAACCGCTCTCTGCCTTCTGCTTTTTCAGATTCCTCCTCCTCCGCCACCCAGCCCTGCCCCATGGATTTCAACCTGCTGGCGGACGCGGAGGCTCGCAGCCCAGCCTTGTCTCTCTCGGACTCCGGAACCCCCCAGCACGAGCACAGCTGCAAAGGGCAGGACCACAGCGGTGAGTGCAAGGCTGCGGGTGCAGGAGAGGCCCCGGCGCATCCCTGGGGACGGGTCCGGCTGGCGGGAGCCGGCTGCGGCGCTCCCGGGGACACGCTGAGCATCCTCGCGCATGCGAGCCGGCACCGTGCCATGGCGGCATGGCCGTCCCAGCAAGCCGGGCGAGGCACAGGGGTGTGCAGTGGGATGACAGCCATCGGGAGGGTGACAGCACCGTCCCGGTGAGGGGGTTGCGTGGCCCCGGCTGCCGCAGCCGCTGCTGACACAAGGCACAGCCCTTGGCAGGCAGGACTCGGGCAAGCCGGGGCACTGCCCAACCAAGATTTTATTGTTTTCAGCTAAACTGGGTCCCCAGAGCAGGGGAACTCTCCCTGCATCATGGGAAATCCCATCCAAGGCACAGAAGGCTACACCTAGTTATAAATATATAAACTGCCTTTTAAATTTTTTTTTTTTTCTAACTCCATTTAAATTGCTTAGCTTGAAACTTTCCGTGCTATGGGTTAACCTCTGGCTGAAATTTCCAAGTTCAGGAGATAAAAAGGAAGAGAGATACTGTCTTGCCGCTGCTTGAACTAGAAAAGCCTGGTCATCTGGTGGGAGGCTCGCGGCGGGCTGCTCCCGTCCCGAGGAGGTGCCAAAGGCCGAGCAAGCCCCAAGCCTGCTGCGTTCCTTGTCAGGCTCGGAAGGAGGAGCATCACCGTTCACACCTGCTCAGAAATCAGCTACCAAACGCTACGGCTTCCCCTGGCCCTCGTGTCTGTCCTGTGCCCGCTCCATCCCTCGCTGCTCTGGACGCGGCAGGACAACGTGGAGCTGCCCGTGCCAGCGGGAGGGGAGGAAACGGCCAGGGCCAGCGTCCCCGTGCAAAGCCTCCGGGCTCACCCGCGTGCGAGAGCTAATGAGCGTAATGATGCAGATTAAAATTCCCCAGAGTAAGTGTGGCGGAGGGAGTTACGCCGGGATAACTATGGTCAGAGAATCCGCCCGCCGAATTCCCCACGGCGCGCGTACCTTAGTTGGACACGTCCCCAAGCTCGCTGGCTCCTCGTCAGCTGCTCTGGATGCACGGCGGTCATCTCCGTTCGAGTGGCCTTCCCGATCGAGCCCACCCTGGCACGCCGCAGAACTGCCAATTTAGGAGCTGACTTTGTTTTCCATCGGGCGTGAGCAGCTAATTCCAGCTATGACCGCAGTCGTTTCATTGAGCGGGCGAACGTGCACGAGATGTATTCCACAACCTATTTTGGGTCGACAATAAACGCTGCGTGCCTGGCTGCGTCGCTCCCCACTGTCTTCGACGCTCGAGAAATAAAACGTGTCTTGGAGGCGGGAGTCTGCCGGCGCTACCTGCGTTTGCAGCGGAGGGGCCGATGGCAGCCAGCCGTCCCCGGTGCCAGGCAAGCAGAGCTCGCCGGCGAGGGTTGCCCGGGACGGGGCAGGGCTGCGCTTCTGGCAGGCCTTGGCTTTCCTCAAGGAGCAGTCCTCCTCCTCCCTGCTTGGCTCCTCGTCCTTCATCCACAGAGTAAGAGGTCCTGAGGAAGGGAGCACAAGCCTTGCTTGTCTGGGCTCGGCTCTTGGAGATCCCGAGTGTCCTCTGATGGTGTGGAGCGGTCCGTGACATCCCCTCCTGCTGGGTTTCATCAGGCAGCACGGGCCAGGAGGAGAGCAAGGACGAGGAGGGAGGAGGTGAGGAGCTGCCCTGCGTCTCCCCGAATTCTGCTCCTCGGCATGGATTCAGGGCACCCATGGGGTCTGTCCTTCCTGCAGGGTCCCTCGTTGCCCTGTGCTGCCCAGCTTTTGGTCCCCACTGCGATGCCCAAGCTCTGCGCCATCTCCAGAGGGCACTTTTCCCCTGCCTGGAGAAGAAGCAGGAGCAGAGACGACAACCCCCCCAAGCAATGCTGGGGAAGAGCCGCAGGCAGGAGGTGCGGAAACAGAGAGGAACCTGGAACTGCAGAGATCTTGCCAGGCTCGGAGTCCGGATTCCCACATCTCCTTGGACTTCACAAGATTTGTGGGAAGTTCTACACCAGAAGGTGTGGAGAAGACAAACACCAAAGCAAGACGCTCGGTGAGCCCTTCTGCCCGGCTGCAGCCCGTAAGCCAGGGGTAGCTTTGGTCCCCCTCCTGGGGGAACGTAGCCCCTGTGTGCATCAGGCTCTTAATTAACCTAGACTTAGCAGATGAACAAACAAACCCAACGCTGTCCCTTCATCTGTACTGAGCCGTTCCTAACAACCAGCGCGGACGTGGCGGCATCACTCCTCTTTCAGTCTGTCTTAGAGATGGGTAATGCGGGAATCTCCCAGCGCTGGCTTCGAGCACTGAGCTAGGGAAACCAGATGTATCCCCTTGGCAGGAACCACCACGAAAGAAGAAAAACCCACGTTCAGAGCGTGCTTCCAGGGGTTCTGCTGGACGTGGGGTCTGCACGTGAGGGTGCTCATGGGGATGAGGAGAGCCCCACCAGACCGCGGCCGGTTCCTGCCGTTCCACTGCCCAGGTCACATGGCCGCTGCCATTTCAGGAGTGCGCCTTGAAGGTCCTCGTGCCTGGACAGAGACACGGGCTGGTCCTGGCACTGGGAACGGGAGACGGCACCTTCCTGCTCAGCACTGCCCTGCCGTTGCGAGCCAACGCATGGCTGAGACCTGTCCCGCTGGCTCAGGGTGCTCCTCGAAGCCGGCTCGCTCTCCTGACGTGCATTAAACGTGCTGCAGGAGCGGAGGCAGCTGGTGGGGAGCCTGTGGGGACCCCGCATTGCTTCAGCTGGTGCAACGCCCTCCCGCAGAGCCAAGCCTTTCCTGACCGCGCCTGGGCGTTCCTCCACAAAGGGTGAGCATCTCCTGCCAGCGCCCTGGGGACTCCAGCATCGCTCCTCCGCAGGAGGGTTTGACCAGGAACAGCAGCAAGAGGTTTCCGAATTCGCACGCTGCCACGGGAATGGGGCAGAGGCACCAGGTTCCGGGGACAGGAGCGCTCCTGGGGCCGGGCTCCGTTACAGAATCACACACAGAATGGTTGGGGTTGGCAGGGACCTCTGTGGGTCACCCAGCCCAACCCCCTGCCCAAGCAGGGTCACCCAGAGCAGGCTGCACAGCACCGCGTCCAGGCGGGGCTGGAACATCTCCAGAGAAGGAGACTCCACAACCTCCCTGGGCAGCCTGGGCCAGGGCTCCGTCACCCTCAGAGGGAAGAAGTTCTTCCTCATGTTCAGCTGGAACTGCCTCTGCTTCAGTTTGTGCCCATTGCCCCTTGTCCTGTCGCTGGGCACCACTGAACAGAGTCTGGCCCCATCCTCCTGACACCCACCCTGCAGATATTTAGAGGCATTTCTAAGGTCCCCTCGCAGCCTTCTCTTCTCCAGGCTGAACAAGCCCAGCTCCCTCAGCCTCTCCTCGTAGGAGAGATGCTCCAGTCCCCTCACCATCCTCGCAGCCCTCCGCTGGACTCTCTCCAGTAGCTCCTCATCTTTCTTGAGCTGGGGAGCCCAGCACTGGCCGCAGTTAGAGCCGGTGCTGTTGGGTTCGGCAGGGCCCCCAGCACAGCCCTCTCGCCGTTGGGCTCCGGCGCTTTTCAGCCGCTCTCTTTTCCATTCAGCTCGCGTGGGGAGTATTTTTTTCAGAGCAGATCCATCCGACTGGAAGAGCCCTCTTTTCTCACCCAGCCGTGTTCTGGGTTACTGTTTTCTCGCCTCCCTGCTTTTCGAAGGGCTGTACAAGATGCCCTCCATGTTAGGATCTTTCTGGGCGTTGAAGCCTTTTAAGCCAGCTTCCACTTGAAGAGCTACGGCCAGACAAAAAACTCTTTTCATCTGAATCTCGGCAGAACGATTCCAGGAGTTTGTAAAGGTTTTTGTCTCAGATGCAACAGCTTGGCAATTGTTTGCAATAATTTCTGCTTAGTTCAGCCAAGTATTTCCCTCTGTAAAAGAACGCTCCCTGCTGAAAACCTGATTTTTGGTTGGAACTGCTTCACCTTGCCTCTAGATCAGGGAAAGGTGGGGGTGAACGTTGGAAATTATTTATTTTCACTGGAATAATTTTCTTCTGTGGTGACTTGTCTTGGTGCCCACCGGATATTCTTTTTTTTTTAAACCCCAAGCTGTAGTTTTCCTCCGTAGATTGCCCGAGTGACTCTCAGTTAGGTACTGGTGCCAACGCCGGGGAGTCGCACGCTGCTCACGTAAGGGGTGACAGAATGGAAGCCGCTGACTCTAGGAAAGGATCTCCAAGTGGCGAGGAGGGCAGGGGCAGCAGGACAGAGGGAGATGCTGGAGTGCTTCATGATGAGGTCTTCCCACTTCGAGAAAATAAAAATGCATGCACCTCAGGAAGAAGGTGGAGGAGCGAGCAGGGAGGAAGAGGCGAAAGGACGGAAATTTGTGCTCCTCTGAATTAATTGAAGAGCCTCAATTTGCTGTCCTTGACAATTTGCCTTTCCCCATCGCTTGTCTGCAAAAGCGCTACTGGATCTTTTGCTGTGCCATAAATTGCAATTTTCATGCAGTTTTTCCGAAAAAAAAACCCTGAAAAAACCCCAGTTTTTCTGTGCCTCAGGCAGAGAGGTGTAAGCAGAGCAGGGAGCTGCTGGCCTGGGTAAGTTCTGCCGCTGTCACCCACCCCAACGGTGACACGCGAGAACCAGAGGTTGGAGGTTTGGAAAATCCAAGCGCAGGCGCGTGGAAGCTGGCGTTCGTTGCAGCAGCTAAAGGAGGGCAAGCCGTGCCGCGTCGAGGGGCCGCTGGTTTCGGTGCAGGGCGGATGCCTGCTCGCGCGGGCGATGGAGGGAGGCAGCACCGCTGCTGTGGGTGCGGCTGGAGCTGCCGGTGACCACGGCAGAGGGGGACCTGGCTGAGCGGGCACTGGTGGCCCCAAGGAGGGGCTCCCCAGACGTATCCAAGCCCCCCGCGTTAACTCGGGGGATCTCTCCCATCTCTCTGTTCCTCACGCAGACACCGAGAAGTCCCAACAGAACCAGACGGACGACTCCAACCCCGAGGACGGCTCGCTCAAGAAGAAGCAGCGGAGGCAGAGGACGCACTTCACCAGCCAGCAGCTCCAGGAGCTGGAAGCCACTTTCCAGAGAAACCGCTACCCGGACATGAGCACCAGGGAGGAGATCGCCGTCTGGACCAACCTGACGGAGGCACGCGTCCGGGTAGGACTGCAGCCCCCCGCCTTCCTGGGCAGAGCTGGTGGGGAGGAAGCTGACTGTGATACGAGCCACCACGCTGTCCCTAAACCAAGGAAGGAATTCGGGGCACTAGGAAATTCCCCTGTCTTGTAAATGCCACGCACAGATACGCCACGCTGGCAGTGCCTTCCTCATCCAGTGCCACCGTGCAATAACACGGGGAGGTGCAAAGCCCCAGCTCTGCCCCGCAGAGCCCCACTAGCCCGTGCCCCGACCCGGCAGACCCCGGCGCTATCGTCCCCCAGCCTTAGCCTTGCCGGAGGGCACCCTGTGGGGTTCCCAAACTGCTGCGCAGTCACAGGCGTAGCGTGGCAGGGCTCCAGCTGGAAGGAGAGCTGCTCTCCGCTGCTGGAAATACGAGGTAGCAGCACCATGAATAGCTTTCCAGCAGCTTCCATGCTCTAGGAAGTTAAATTGTTTGAGTCACTCCAACGCTGATGGATTTCCCTGTTAGAGGAACACCCCTTCTAACAGCCCTCCCCAAACTGGTCCTGAGGGGAAGTCGAAACAAGAGAGGTTATTTCTTCCACTCAGCAGCTCTCAAACCACATCCCACAAACACTTTGCTCCCAAGTCACACAATCCCAACGCCTCCTCCTGGGCTGTGGTCACTTGGAAGTACAGCGAGTATTTTCCTCCCTCTTCCCTGGGTAAAGGGCATCCGTTTGCGAGTGAGTTGGGTTATTCTGTCCATTGTAAACTGGCAGTGGCTGGGTTGTGATCTAGGTGGTGATTCTTGCTGGGAGACGACCCTGCAGCCCAGAGGTCTTGCTGCACCGTGTTCCTGATGCTCAGCCTCCCGGCTGCCGGGGAGCGTCCCCAGCTGTTTGGCAGCTCTTGCCCTGTCAGGCAGGGGGGCTGGAGCAAGGCCCCTTCCAGGGACAGCCCGGAGCGTTTCCCATCCCCTCGCTCTCTCTCTCACAGGTCTGGTTCAAAAACCGCAGAGCTAAGTGGAGGAAACGGGAGAGGAACCAACAGGCTGAACTGTGCAAGAACAGCTTTGGAGCCCAGTTCAACGGACTGATGCAGCCTTACGACGACATGTATTCCAGCTATTCCTACAACAACTGGGCCACCAAGGGGCTCGCCACCAGCCCACTCTCGGCCAAGAGCTTCCCGTTCTTCAACTCCATGAACGTCAGTCCCCTCTCCTCCCAGCCCATGTTCTCCCCGCCCAGCTCCATCGCCTCGATGACCATGCCTTCATCCATGGTCCCTTCTGCGGTGACCGGCGTACCGGCCTCCAGCCTCAACAACCTGGGAAACATCAACAACCTGAGCAGCCCAAGCCTCAACTCCGCTGTCTCATCCAGTGCCTGTCCGTACGCCTCGACAGCCAGCCCCTACATGTACAGGGACACATGCAACTCCAGCCTGGCCAGCCTGCGGCTGAAGGCCAAGCAGCACGCTAACTTCACCTACCCGGCGGTGCAGACGGCAGCTTCCAATCTGAGCCCTTGCCAATACGCCGTGGACAGGCCCGTATGAAGGGCTGCCCTGCGGCGACCAGGGACTCGACCTTAGCCTGACGAAAGGAGACCTTTAGCCCCACAACAGCGTACGTCCTGCGGAGAATGAGAGCAAACGTGCGAGAGAGCGAGAGCGCGCGACCGGCGAGCAGGCAGATGGACCTCGACGAAGATTTGTCTAACTATCGTACGGTGAATTTTGACTGTCTTTCCCCCTCCCGAACCCGTTCCCCTCTTGCCCACCAAACGTCCTCCCTCGGTGAAGAAACCAAAACAGTCTACTGGAAGCCCTGTGGGGAAGCAGGAGCCCCGACGCGCGGGGTGCCTGACCCGCGGGCAGCAGAACCAAGCACGTTTCAATCTGCCCCTCCGAGGCGCCCAGGGGTGAGACCCCCAAGACCCTGGGACAGCACGGGCAGCCGGACGCCATCCCTGCAGGGAGCAGCCAGGCCCAAGGCGAGGCGGGGCCGACGTCCGGTGCTTGGCTGACCCCTTCCCCCTGCGCGCGGGTGAGGTTTCGGTTAAAGACATCTCGGCCGCTTACTTGTCACACTGCCGGGAAGGAAAGCCTTGCCTCCGTCGATCGGCGTCGCTCTTTATACCGCAGATACACTCGTGGCCCTTAAGACTTGAAGCCTTTAGCAACTGGGAGTTGTAAGGATATAAAATATGTGTGTGTATATATATAATCTCATATATATACAAATACATATATAGACATTAAAATACGCTTTTTTGTTTTGTACCTGAAATAACCTGCGAAGTAGGACCTCAAAACCAAAAACCCCATCACGCAAGCATGTCCACCGAGGCAGCGTCCTGCCCGCCATGCTTTACTGCTCCCGTCATTTCCAGTCAGGCAGGAACACCGCTGCCAGTACATCCAAAGCATCCCCTGTGGCAACAACCAGCTCCCCCTCGCACATCTCCTTCCCTTCCCCGAGCCCCGTTTCGGAAAAGGATAATAAAATAAAAGTTGGCACAGTCGCTTCGAGGCCTCTGTCTGCCTGGTTATTGAGAGCACAAGCCCGCGTCCGCAGACCCAGAGACCGAGCGTCCTCGGGATGCCAGCGCCAGGCAGCCCGGGGGGAGCAGGGCTCTGGGGTTTGGGGGAGCGGGGCTCTGGGGTTTGGGGGGAGTGGGGCTCTGTCCCTCGCAAATCACGCACCTGGCTCCCGGGGAGAGCCAAAGCCCATGGGCACAGCCTGAAGGGGAAGGCAAGCCGGCTCTCTGCACCCGCTCTGCACGCACCCATGGCAGCAGGAGCGTTGGGCTTCCCCGCCGTGTCGGATGGGGCCGGGGTCCCCCAGCTCCCTGGGGCAGCGGATCCCCGGGGCACTCCGGCTGCCGCAGCCTGCCGTGCCAGCCTGCCCCTGCGCAGCTTCCCTGGGGAAAGCCACAAGAAAGCGCTGGCTCTCCAGTGACACGCGTCACTGGGGGACCCGCTGCTTCAGCCGGCGCAGGGGGATGCGGAGGGTCCCTCCGCGGGAGCAGGACATCCCTACCCCATGCAGCCGCCTTTCCCTGCACCAGGCACGTGCTCCAAGGGGAAAGCACGGCTCTGAGACTTTATTTTCTCTTAGAAAACGAAATAAAACACATTTCCACAACAAACTATCTTACTCGGATGAACGGGGCGGGCAAAACGGGTGTAAGCCGGGTGTCCGCAATGCTGTTGGCACGCAGAGAGGCTCTGCAAAGAGGGAATCCTCCCTAGGACGCAGTAAGAGGTCCCCTCACAAGCAAAGCTCGGTCGTTGCCAGGGCCTGTTCCCAAGGGAGCGGCTGCAGCCAAAGGAGTCGGGGAGCAGACGCTGAAAGCAGTCGCGGGCGTCAGCCCAGCTTCACCGAGCCGCGGGAGCCGAGCCACCCCGCGCTGAAGCAGCACAACCCCGCCCGCAACGAGCAAAGGTGAGCACCGACACCCAAACAACACGCGCTGCGCGCCCGAGACGGGACCGTTCGTCGGAACCCAGATCCTACCTCACTGCTGGGCACCGGTGCTGCTGCAGTAGCTCCAGGTCTTGGTCTCCGCTCCGTGCTGCAGCCGTCCCACCAGACAACGTCTCATCTCGGCCCTGTTGAGCTGAACTCCCTGCTCTGCCACGGCTCTTTCCCATCAGGGAAGGACGGGCCCCAGCTCCTCTCTGCTTCCCTCCCCTCCACTGAGCCCAACTCGCAGCTGAGCCCAGCTCCTCGCCTTGGCAACCCAAGCCAGGTGGTGCCACCACCCTCCCTTGCTCCTTGGCGAAGCAGCTGGGCTCGTGACACACCTGGGGCTTCCCTGACACCTCTTCCACATGCCCTGCCCCTTCATCCTAGCCTGATATTCAGCGCAGCTGGGAACACGGCAGAGCCAGGACGAGCATCTCTTGTGGAGATCCAGCTTTGCCGGGAGAAGAAACGGAAGCGGGACCCAGCTTATGAACCTTGTAGACCCAGTCTGTGCAGGGAAAGAGCATCGTCCCTGCTCTTGCCCCCAGCCGAAGCCGAGAGCAACACGAGCTCCTCTTCCCCTTCTGCGCTGCTTCGCCCTGAGCGGTCCCTGTGCAGCTTCGGGCGCTCTCCACGTCACTGCGATGCCTGTGAAGATCCCCTGCTCATCCCACGGAGAAGATGGGGTTTGTTTGGGGTGGGGGCGTACGAGGTGGGATTTCTCTCACCTCTGGTACCCGGGGAGGGCACAGACCCCCCTGAGGAGCTGCTGCTTCAGGGTCCCTGCAGCATGACCAGGCAGACTCCTGCTGCTCTGCCGCTCACCTCCATCGCCCGTCCCTGCCCGACTCCGCTGCCTGGGCTGGGCAGTGGAGGACTCCTGATGGGTCCCACCGGTGGCTGGAGTCACACTGTCCCTTACACACCTTGCTGGGAGCTTGTGCCGAGCTCAGCAGCTGGCTTTTCTCCACCAGGAATGAGGAAAAGCAATCTGCAGGCTGATGCTGGGGAGAGCAGGGCTTTGATTTGGAGCATCCCTCCCCGCGTGTCACCCCTTGGGCTGACGCCACAGCAGCAGAGAGCTACTGCCTGGGGATGACTGGTGACTCCTGCAGCACAGCTGTCGAGCCGGGTCATCCCACCGCTGACACACAGCTCAGCCCTCCGAGGAAACCTCCCTCCTCCTGGGGATGGGACCTTTGCACCAACCTGATAACTCCCTGCTCCCAGGAACGTGAGTGGCTATGGGTATCGGGAGCAAGCTGTGCCGTGCCGCAGCCCCGGGGGGTCTCTGCGGGGACAGAATCACAGAATCACAGACTAGTCGGGGTTGGCAGGGACCTCTGTGGGTCACCCAGCCCAACCCCCTGCCCAAGCAGGGTAACCCACAGCAGGCTGCACAGCACCGCGTCCAGGTGGGGCTGGAATATCTCCAGAGAAGGAGACTCCACAGCCTCCCTGGGCAGCCTGGGCCAGGGCTCCGTCACGCTCAGAGGGAAGAAGTTCTTCTTGTGTTCAGCTGGAGCTTCCTCTGCTTCAGTTTGTGCCCATTGCCCCTTGTCCTGTCGCTGGGCACCACTGTACAGAGTCTGGCCCCATCCTCCTGACACCCACCCTGCAGATATTTATGGGCATTTCTAAGGTCCCCTCTCAGCCTTCTCTTCTCCAGGCTGAATAAGCCCAGCTCCCTCAGCCTCTCCTTGTAGCAGAGATGCTCCCGTCCCCTCATCATCCTCGTAGGGACAAAGGGGGCTTGCCCGCTCCTACGGTGGTCTCGATGGCAAATGGCCGCTGCTGGGGACTGGACACCCGCAGAGCTCGGGCTCATTCCCTTCCTCCATGGGAAGTATTTGTGATGGGGAAGCACCAGAGGAAGGCATTGCCCAGTCTCCAGCGTGTCAGAGAGGTGCGTCGAGACCACGGGGGAGAGGCCCACGGGCAGAGCCTGCCCGTCAGGGGCGAGCAGCTGGGACTGAGCAGCGCACAGACCCCCATGTCACCCAGAGAGAAGGGTTTGCTGGCACAGAGGTGCTCTTTGCTCCGTCATTTAACGGTAGGGTGAATCAAAGTCATCATTTTCCAGGAGCTTGTCCTCCTCCAGGCTTTCCCCTCACCGATGGAGTTCCTTCATGCTCGCCTGCAGAGGGAGATGGCTCCTCTCCATTAGCTGTATTTTGTTGACACAGTTTGGTGCCACCGCCTTCCCAGGCCAGAAAAACCAGCCGTGGAGCTGGTGCGGCCGGTTGGGACGCTGCCAGGGGACGCGGGGACCCTCTGTCCCGCTTTCGGCTGGGACGGAGTCACGCTTCCTCTCAGAAGCTGCTGTGCTCTGGATTTAGGACGAGAAGGCTTCGCTAACGCTGATGTTTTCAGTTGACGCTATGAAATCAAGGGCTTTTCCCGGTTTCTTGCATTCAGCTGAGGAGCAGGCACGCGGGAGCTGGGCGGGAGCACGCCATGGCGATGTTCCAGACCCTGGGCGTCGCGCTCGGTGTGTGGACGGGGGGCAGGAAGCTATCGGCTTTTTGGTTTTCTGGCAGTTCAAATCCTCTCTTGTCCGGTAGTTCCAACTTTTCCAGGAGTTCGAAAGTTTTCTGGAACTCTGTGAAATTTGTAAAAAATCTGGGGGGGAGGTCCGTGATCTCTGCTTGGGGACTGGATGCGGATCGGTTGGTGGGTGTTGAGAAAAATTGTATTCTATATAGCTTATTTTGCATATTCATTATTATCATGACTGTTATCTTTATTAGTAGCATCAATTTTTACTTGGTTGTCTTATTAAACAGGAGTTTCCCCTTAGCCCGCTCTCCTCCCCACCCCGCTGGGGAAGGGCAGGGGTGAGCGAGCAGCTGTCCGGTGCCGAGCTGCCGGCTAAAGGCTGCCGGGGCTGGGCCAACCTGTAAAGCTGGCTCCCGAACACCTCCCTGCCCCGGGAGCTGCCCAGGGCCCTCGCATGGAGCTCTGCGTGCCGTAGCAAGGCTGCCGATGTGCCGGCACCCCGCTCGGGCCCCCCGCCTCGCCAAGCGCCAGACGGAGGGGCAGAGGCGGCTTTGCAGCCCTCCTGGGCGAGGCTGCTTCAGCCCTCCGGAAAGCACTGGCTCCTGCCCTGCTTTTCCGTGGGGGAATGGGAGGGAAGGGCCTGTTCCCTGCTTGCTGCCTCATAAACCACGGGTTTAATTTCCTTAATTACGCCACAGCCCTGTCTGCCAGCCCCAGTGTCTGTGACTGGGGAGCGCATGGGGTAACTGGGAGGCACCTTGGCCAGAGACCGGGCACCCAGCTGAAGGCAGAGCTGCCTGATGGATGAAGCTCACCTACACCCCTTCCCCCACCACAGCTTTTAACGTGCACGGCAGGCTACTCATTATTAATAATTGAACTTAATCACTAGCTTAAGGCTTTGTTATTCCCTTCTGTATTCAATACTGGAAGGATAATGAGGAGAGAAATCGAGGGAGAAAGCTACGTGTTTACTAAGAAGAGAAAAGATTTGCAGAGGACAGGAATAAAGCTGGAAAAGCTGGTGGAGCCTTCATCTTTCACGAGCGTGTCCAAATACTTCCAGAAAACGACTCCATAACTCGCAGAACGGCTCCGGACAGTTTCCAAGCCCCTACACGCAGCTTTTCCTGGGGAAGATTCTGCTCACTTCAGGGGTGCTTCTCGAATCTCTGCTGCTCACCCGCAGGGTTCCGGGGGCAGGTTTGTGCTTCACTTCATCAGAAGTAGTTCTCGTCAAATTGCTGAGTGATTTTTTAACACACTAAGTATATCTTGGCTCCCTGGCTAGCCCTGCCTCCTAACTCCGCTGTGCATCTGGAAATGGAAGGGGTGAAGGACAGCTCTGGCAGGAGAGGACACGCTGATGCTGTGCGTGGTGCTCGCTTGAACTCCTTCCTGGAACAGAGCGGCAGGAAGGCAGCGTCCCCAGAGCGCTGGGAACTAGACTCGCATTTCAGCAAGCCCGTGCAGGCTCCCTGGGTCTCAGACCTCTCCCTCTGCAAGCAAACGGTGCCTGTGACCCCACGGTGCCAGCGCGATGTTGCTGAGCGAGGCTGGTGCCGGTATGCTCTGCTGTGGCTCCTCCGAGGCTGCCGTGTGGCACGGCCGGACTGAAGCTGCCTCTTGCCTCCGCCGTGGTTTGCCGCAGGGCTGGGCGACGGAGACAAGCCTCTCCGCTGGAGCGTCACTTTGCAAACACGAGCATTTGTCCTCTCTCTCTTTTATCTTCTCTTTGAATTCAAAGCAGGCCAACGCTGTCACCCAGCTACAGCTTCCCAACTCACTCGCTGTATGTAGCCTAATCTAAACAGCCCAGCTCACGCAGGCAGTGGCAACCATCTCCCTCTTCCACCCCAGAGATGAAGAACTGTGCAAGGTGTCCCACCTCCACCCCCTTGTCCACACTCCTCTGTTAGCAGACGACAACAAAGCCACCGCAGTGCAGCGGGCAGGCAAGCTGCAAAACTTGTGGCAATATCATCCCTTCCCCCAAAAAAACACCCCAACCCCAAGCCTCATGCACCTTTAAACTTCAACTGGCAGGCAGAAAGGTGCCAGCCAGCCAGTGTTTCTAGCAGGCAGGGTGGTGATGGGTTAGCGGCTGGACTTGGTGGTCTCAGAGGTCTTTTCCAACCTCAATGATTCTGTGCTTCCACCACTCACCTACAACCCCTGTTTTTCCCCTACCATCCGTTGGCAGCTCACCTTGCTCTGATCTCCACCCCACCGGGGACGACTAGACTCCGCGTCCTCAGCTCCAAGGGCACGAAGCAACACGGCTGCCGCAGAGCAAGACCGGTGGGGTGCCGTGCCCACCACTGACCAGGGTCAGGCTTGGGCATCCCAGCAGGCAGCGAGAAACTCCAGGAAGGGTGCCTTCTGCCGCGGGATGGTTACAGGTCCCACCTTCGGTCTAGGGGCTCTTCTCATCTGTCCCCGATGGCAGACGAGGTTCTCGTCCACAGCCTTCCTCACTGCAGCCCCTCTGCAAGCAGAGCTGGGCGCCGGCCCAACGCTGAGCACCCAGGAGCTCAGCCAAGCTGCTGCTGGCCGGGCTGCGCATGGCAACGCGCCTTTCGTCCGGAGAGAAACACATGTGATCACAAGCAAGAGCAGAGCCTGGCAATATCGGTGAGGGCAGCCGCGGCAAGGAGGTCACTCTCCGGCTCGTGCCAGCACTGCGATGGCCGCAGGTGGGAGCCCGGAGCAGAGCCCTTGACCCCCACCGTGGGGCCACTAGCCAACGCTGCGGGCGCGTTGAGCAACTGCAGCACCCAAGCGTGGGGTTGCCTCAGCACCCAGGGTGAGCAGCAGCACGTAGGTATCGCTCCGTGCCATGTCCATCGGTGGGGCGACCGCACGCCTGTTCACACCGCAATGAGCGGGCGTTCCTGTTTTCTTCAGAAAGAGAAAACTTGTTGCTTCTACAGACGTATGGCGCGGCCCGGTGCCTAAGACCAGCACCTCGAGCTAGCGGCTGTTCTTCCTGTGGTCCTGGCACTCGCATCTGATCCAGAGTCTTCTTTTATCGCAGGCTGGGAGACTCCCCGGGCACAGATGCGTGTCACATGCTGGCAGAGGAACCCCATGGGAAGACCAGAAGGAATCGCTGGCGGAGATCCGCAGGGATCCAGAGGTGTGCAGAGATCACAGCAGCAGTAATGAGGAGAAAAAAGCACTTTAATCCTGCTCGAACAACCTCCTGTCACGGGGACCACAGGTTCACACTAAACCAAGATCGAAGAACTGCCACACAGGGGAAAGAACATAACTTTATTTTAAAAAATAATAACTTAGCTCCAACACAAACAGGACTGCAGAGGGCTGATTGAAGCAGCAAGAATGATACTCACCCACAGGACTGCAACGAGACCAGTGTTGTTCCCTTGTAGAGGACACTGAGTGCCCCTCCCCGCCCGCAGCTCTGCGCCAGATCCTCGCCTGCAGATGCAGGAATCCCGACTCCCGGGGCTCCCGGCAGCAAGGCAGAGGAGACACGGCGTCGGCTACGCGTGAACAGCTACTCCTACCTCCAGAGCCTCCACGGAAGACCCAAGCAGCCCAAAGAGCAACACCAGCACCTAAACCAGCGTGCGATGCAAAGGGGACAACTCACGCTCCTCCCCGAAGCCTGCGCACCCCTGCCCTGCTCCCAGCGCCCCGGCCCCGCGCTCCCACCCATGCCCCCCCCCACGGGTGCTGTACACGGAGGTGTGCACGCAGGCCTTGGCAGCGCTCCTCCTCCTCGCACCCAGGCCTGCCGAGCTCCCACCTCCCTGCGTGCCGCGCGTTCCTTGGCACGGTGGCAGTTCGTTTCACAGTGGCGGGATGCGCCCTGGCACATGCTGAGCCACTACTGCGACTTCTTCTCTTCTGTCAAGCAGCCTTTCACGCAGTTCCCGTTCTGGTACGCAGGGCTGGCTCTCTTCCTTCTGCACCACGCCACGGACTTGTAGAGGATGAACCCAACGCCGGCCAGACAGAGCAAGAGGAGGGCCAGGATGTCCAGGCAGAAGTACTGGTACAGGGAGAGGTCATAGACGGCTGGGCGAAGGTAGGGTGCCCCATCGTGACGCAGGATGTACTCCAGCCAGTACACCGTCCTGTTGAGAGCATGCATCGGTCTGTCCAGGTGCAGAGTCGAGATGAGCTTGGCCGCTCTTCTGTAGCTGCAAGGGAAGACAACAAGGAGTCATCCTTCTGACAGGAGCTTCCTAGCTGCAAAGAGGTCCGAGATGTTGCTGTTTAATCTCTTTGTCGGCAACATGGACAGCGGGACTGAGCGCACCCTCGGCATCTCGACTCCAAGCTGTGTGGTGTGGGTGACACGCCAGAGGGAAGGGACACCATCCAGAGGGACCTGGACAGGCTGCAGAGGTGGGCCTGTGTGAACCCCATGAAGATCAACAAGGCCAAGTGAGAGGTCCTGCACGTGGGTCGGGACAATCCCAAACACAAGCACAGGCTGGGTGGAGAGTGGCTCGAGAGCAGCCCTGAGGAGAAGGACTTGGGGGGACCGGTGGATGCTCATTGCATGAGCCGGCAACCTGCGCTGGCAGCCCAGAAAGCCAACTGCATCCTGGGCTGCATCCAGAGCAGCGTGGCCAGCAGGGCGAGGGAGGGGATTCTGCCCCTTTACCCCGCTCTCGTCAGACCCCACCTGGAGTCCGGCGTCCAGCTCTGGAGCCCCCAACATAGGAAGGACATGGATGTTTTGGAGCGGGGCCAGAGGAGGGAAACGGAGATGATCTGAGGGCTGGAGCACCTCTCCTGCGAGGACAGGCTGAGGGAGCTGGGGCTGTTCAGCCTGGAGAAGAGAAGGCTCCGGGGTGACCTTAGAGCAGCTGCCAGTGCCTGGAGGGGCCACAGGAAGGATGGAGAGGGGCTTTTCACAAGGGTGTGCAGTGATAGGACAAGGGGGAACGGCTCTAAACTAAAAGAGGGCAGATTTAGATCAGATATGAGGAAGAAATTCTTCCCCCATGAGGGTGGTGAGGCCCTGGCCCAGGTTGCCCAGAGAAGCTGTGGCTGCCCCCTCCCTGGCAGTGCTCAAGGCCAGGTTCGATGGAGCTCTGAGCAACCTGGGCTGGTGGAAGATGTCCCTGCTCGTGGCAGGAGGGCTGTAACCAGATGATCTTTAAGGTCCCTTCCAACCCAAACCATCTGTGATTCTGTGATTCTAATAGCTAACAAAAAAGAAAAAAAAAAAAAAAAAAAAAGAGAAAAGCTCTCGGCCAGCACTGCAAATACTGGCAGTTGCACGTGAAGAGGTTTGCGCCTCAGCACCTCAGAAAGCTTTCTAAGAAAGCAACAGTCAGAGTCAAACAAGATCTCCTCCTGGACCATGTCTCAGGACCGCATGGCACCGACATGTCCGGAGAGCTGAGCAGCGCTTGCAGCTCCGCACGGTCCAGAAGCCACCATGGGCTGCGTAGGTAGGGCTCAGCACAAAGATGCGCCGGTCCCTACGGGCAGCCTGCACCAAGGAAGAGCTCACCGCTTCCAGATGCCTCACCTAGGGTCAGAGATAACTGTGGCAATGGCCTGGTAAAGATCCTCTTCCTCCACTCGGCTCCAGTCTATGAGGATACCCATGCCCTTCGCCTGCACTCTGGTCACGATGTCAAACTGATCTCCGTAGAAAGGAAACCCCACCACAGGCACACCGTGGTAGATGGCCTCAAACACACCATTCATCCCGCAGTGGCTGACGAAGGCTTTCACGTTGGGATGGCCTGCAGGCAAAGAAACAGCAGCCGGTCAGTCCCCGCACACCGAGACCAGGCCTTCCTCAGCACACGGCGTTGAGGTACGCTGGGGGAGAACTGGGCGCTCCGAGCAGCGAGGATGTCACCCTGCGGGAACAGACCTGGCTTTCAGCAGCCCAAAACTTGCTGAGTAGTACCCAGAGGAGGGGGAGACAGGGGCCAAGAGGCAGCTTCACACAGGTGGGGACCACGAGTTGTGCAGATCAGACATGCAACAAGCAACGGACCGAGACGCAGGCGGGCGTTGCTGGCCCTGCGTGCGCCTTTGCTGTGGCTTGGGCCCATCTCCAGGGACGTTGCCAGGACACACAGACACACACAGAGCCCAGCCTTACCCAGCAGGTCGTTCTGGGGCAGCCACCCCATCACCAGCGTGTTGTCACCCAGGTTTCTTGGCTTCTGCCCAAAGTATCTGTGGGAGGAGATAAAGGAAGGAGGAAAGAGGGAGAAGAAACACAGAGAACACTTGCAAATTCAATCAGATCAAAAGATGGCAATCACACAGTTCTGTGTTTGGAGATGAATCATCCCTGAACGCTGATTTTCATCCGGAGTTAAAAGGAATCCCGTCACCTCCTCACCTCCACACCACCCTCTGCGGGAGGCGAGCGAACGCGCCAGCCATCTTCTCCACCAAATCGCTTGGAAGAACTCGGATCCCGATGCCAAAGGAGACAATGACAACACCCGCATCTGCTCCTTCCACCCAGAGACGCAGACCCTGCGGGCAAGACACACGCAGCCGCCTTGAAGTCTTGTCAGAGAAAGGCCCTTCCCACTGTTGCCTCTGCCAGCAGCAAGATGTCTACGGAGAGGACGGAGCCAAATCCACCTGGAGCACAAAGCTACGTGGTTTTGATGCAGCAACGCACTCTAAAACCGCTGTGATTTCTGTGCCCAGCCAGGCAGGAATCGCTCGAGCACCTGCTGGGCTCGGGAGCTTGCAGCAAGGTGCCCGAAGCTTGCGTTTCGCAGCATTACCTCCTGCTCTGGAGCCAACGCAACTACTCTTTGGCAAGGAGGCTCTGGAGACACAGGGCCCACAGAGGAGCTGCCAGAGCAGGGAAGGAAATCGGGGTGAAAAGAGGAAGGCCGTTCTCCATCGCATCCTGGCGAGGTCTCTCGCTGTAGGCTGGTACGACAGCCGAAACACCACGCAGGCAGAGTGGGGAACGCCACCTCGCTGGAGACTCCCCGATGCTGAAGGCTCCTGCGGGTGGCAGAAGGTTTTCCCATCTTGCCAGGAGACTTCTGCCCACCCAGGAGTCTTCTGCCCACCCTCAATGGCTACTTGCAGGCGGCAGGTTTAGCGTTTGGTCATTAGGCAGAGACATAGCTACAGCTCCTGGAAAAGCCACAGCTGTCTGCCCTTCATTCAGAGGCTACCTGTGAGGCTAAATAAGCAGGTTTGCATCCAGAACAGTGTCTTTACTCTTTTCGATCGGGGCCAGAAGGCTGCAGGATGGAGAAATTGGCCACCACAGCTGCTGTGGAGCAAACGCAGACTATTCCCTTTTAGGCCAGGCTGGGCTGAGCCTGTTTCTCGTTACAGATTCTCTCCTGCCACAAGTTTTCCACAGTCAGGATCATTTTAGGCAAGTTTCCTAAAATCTTTCTTTGAATATGAACACTTCCTTGAAATAAACATTGTAGAAGAACACAAAGGGCAAAAAAATAGTTCTTCCTGTTATTAAATGAGAAAAGCAGGATTATTAATTCAGAATATTGTATTAGTAGCAGCGTACAGGTTGGGGAATCACGGTGCAGAGGAGTTACACAGCGCATTTCAGCGTTACATTCTGTGGATGTTTGTCCTTTGTTGGATGCTTCAAGGACTCAACCCTGGCTTTGCAGAAGAGCTTAAAAAGCCCCAAAGCAACCCAACAACCAAGAATCAAAAAGTTTTCCACTAAGAGATTTTGGTGTCTCCATTCTCCTGAGCTTCACAGCAATACAACCGCTAAAACCGCTGAAGAAGTGAAAGTACTAGTTTTGCTGTTCTAGATAAAAGTACAACGACTCATACAACAGGTGATGACATCACCCATTACAACTGAGCCTTAACATTTGACACTCAGAAACAGCATTCAAGCTGCTAGGGAAGCACGGCTGACCACCAAAAGTTCTCACCGTCTCTCAGGTACGTGTCTGTATCTCACTGTCACCTAATTAAAGGAACTTGCAATCGCAGCGCTTCAAACACAAGGAAATAAACACCTTCATTATATAACCCTGCTCCAGGTTGGATGGGAGATTCCTTAAGCTACACCTAGAACTATGAAGGCCCTCTCTTCTGCTGGCATCCCATGGCCTGGGAACACACGCGATGGCCACCACCTACCACAGGGCTCCAGGCTTATCTCCGTCGTTCTTCCCCCAGGCACCCTGGGATCAGCTCTGGACGCTGTGAAGCACATGAGTAACGCCACAGCAAACCACTCCCTGCTTTATAAGGCGGGTGTGTACGTGGCCACACTGGACCAAGCCAGCGTTTTGCAAGAGCTGCGAGGTGGCTGCTCTTCGACACAGCTCTTGGAGCACCCTCTGTGCGTTGTGTTACCTGCCTGCCATGCCACATGGGAACAGGCGACGTGCAGCCATGCACATCTGGAGAACTTCTGTTCTAAAGCACCCAGCCTCACTCTTTCCCTTTAACCGGAAAAAAATGGCACCCAAAAAATTATCTCTCTTAAAGCTGCCATCAGACATCTTAACCGGCCTCTGATCATTTGAAACTTGAACCTCATCTCCATTTCAGCCCCTTAGCTGGGACACCAGCTAAGGTCTATCCAGGTCTATCTCCCCTCAGCATTTGTAAACGCAGTAAGGCCACAGGAGGAGTGGCAGGCAGGTCCTGCTCTGTTCCAACACGGTCTTCAGCTGGAGGCTTCAAGAGCTTGTTCCTCTGAATCTATCACTGGGGATAGCGAGGTACAGGCCAGAGCAATCCTCTGGGATGCCTCGGGAGTTTTCCCTCAGGGCTGGACCTTGAGAAAGAGGGGAACTTCAGTTTTGAACCCTTCGGGGTTCCCCATTGAATTTGATGAGGGGACAAGCATGGGTCTCCCCTATGGGTTCTTAAGACTACAAGCTTAAGAGCAGAAGTGTCCTGCAAGAAATGGGATTAAAGAAAAATTCTGGATCGACATAAATTAGTGATAAAGCAATCAAGACTAATTGTTCTTCCCATTTCTGCTTCAAGTATAGGAACAAGAAAACTACTCATGATCAAGTCCCATGGGCGACACTACCGATTTAGGACTTACACACACCATTTTACATGGACTGTGAAGCCAAATCCCACCTCAGAGTGGACAGCTGAATTCCACATTTTCCCTGCAACCTCCCAGCCCCCAGTGCTCCCCGTCTCCCTGCTGCACCCAGGCACCAAAACACAGCAGCTCTTCAAAAGCAGATTTGCACCGATTAACTCCCCAGGTTTATGCGCAATCGCAGCTTGGAGCTTTCCTGCACTTACCACGGGGAGGGGCTTTGCAGGCTCGGCGAGGATCCCCCCTATGAAAATGACGTGGGGGAGCGTGGGTCGGGGAAAGTCCAGCACCACGTCGTTACAGAGGAAGAAGAGGCTAGTTCCATGGACGAGGTCCAACATGGATGTTTTCGGCTCCACTCTGTGCTTCTCCATGAGACGTTCAAATTTGGGCAGGATGATCAGCTTTGTGGCCACGCGAGTGATCACGTAGACCAGGAGATTCCAAGTCCTACCAAAGAAGCTCATCCTGTCTGTCATCAGGGAGTTGAACTCAGGGACATAGGCAATGGGAGAAGTCGCACCAATCTCCGCTGGGAACCAGAAACCGGTGGAGATCACAGCATATTTGATGCGGAGAATGTGGGCCAGGATTAAGCCGCACATCTCATTGGGGTCCACCACCAGCAGGTCAAAGTGCTCATGCTGGAGTTTCTGCAGAAGGGTGGAGTTTCCCAGCACTAGGTCGCAGTTTTCCAGGTACTTCTCCAAAAAGGAAAACATCTCCATAGAGGTCAGCTTCCCTTGGAAGACACGCTTTATCTTCTCCTGCACCCAGGCATCTGCGTTCCCTGTGCTGAAGATACCCCAGTACCTCTGCGTGCGGAAGCCGGGCAGGTAGGCTTCCACGTCCCGACCCTCATGAAGAAGTAGCACAGGGTCATGGCCCCGCTCAGCCAGCGCCTCTGCCACTCGCATGAAGACTCTCAAGTGGCTGTCAAAGACTATGGCGGGCATGAGCAGCACCTTGGCACCGCGAGACGGCTCCAGACTGCAGGCAGCCATTAGGAAGAGGAGAGCAGCAGGGCACGGCAGCACCTTCATCACCTCCATCGCTGCAAGGACAGAAATACGTCGTTAGTAGAGCATGGAATGCTCTGTTACGTACCTGGGCAACTAGCAACTGGGATTGTAGCTGCAAGCCAGAAGCTCATGAGCTGGGAGAAGAGAGCAGTGTGGAGTTTATCACCGAGAAAACAAACAAACAAACCAACAAAAAATAATAAAGGGAAAAAAAAAACCCACAAAAATAAAGGGCGGGAGCGAGCCTGGGTCGCAGCAGGACCCTCCAAGAGGAAGCGCAGTGCAGCAGGGTCTGGACGGAGAGCTGCTCAGCTCCGGATCACCTGCGGGAGGAGGGGGGGGCTCAGGGCACAGGGCTGGGATGGAAAAGCAGACGCCAGGGCACGGATGCAGCGGACGAAGGCAAATGCAGAAAGCAGCCCCGGAGATAACGTGCTACACCCGTGGCACGCTGACGCCCCTGAGTCACTCTCCTGCGGCCGTCATCCCACTCCCAGCTCGGTGAAACACCCAGCATCTCTGTTGTGCAAGGGATGTTGCACCACCACTGGAAGCGAACACGCCTCACCCTGTCCTTACGTTATTTTGGGAGAAGAATTACACGATAATTATTTGGGAACAGTCAGAAGCAGAGCCATGTCCTGAGGACCCAGTTCAGATATGCTAGGGAGGGGAAGAAGTTACAATGGGAACAATTACAGGCGGATTTAGGATGGCCCCACACGGTAAGCCCCAGGGGGCCTGCAGGGATGGGGTAGCCAGACTTTCTGCCAGCCTCCCCACTCTCGCTTGATGAATTAAGAGGCACAGATAACACCCTGCTAATCACAGTCTCCAGTCTGGTGTAGTCCTCAGCTCTCTCGTGAAGCCTGAGGGGGGTTTGTCCTGCTCAACACCAGGGAAGGCAAAGCATTCGGCCATGACTCACGCAGCAGACCCCGAGCGCACGGCGGGCCGGCAGCCCCGTGCTGCTGGCCTTCGCCGGGACGGGGGGAGCTCGGGACAGGCTCCACGGCAGGAACAGGTACGGGCTTGTCCCAGGGCACCCGGTGGGTCCTACACACACACAGGTACGCCAAGAAGAGCAGGAGTGGTTTTATATGAGGGGTGTTTTCTCATTGAGCAATAAATAAGAGATGAAGAAACAGTACAGGTGAAAGAAATGGCTAAAGAAAAAAATTTGCCAGCCATCTTCAGCAAGGACGGTGTCCTGCCACGGACCTGCATGCCAGACGTTGCCGAGACCCTCGGCCCTACCAGGATCCTCGGGGGCTGCCCCAACCCAAGGACAGGTAAGCTGCCAACCCCAGACGCAGGCACAGGCGGCTTGGAAACCACCCTTGGCAGCTTCATCCCTTCCAACATCAGGAGCAACCCCTGAAGGTGCTGGCTCAGGAACACCTCCCTGCCCAGGCAGCAAGGGAGGCTGTAAATCCTCCCAAGGGGCAGGAGAATGCCAGACTGCAGGATGGGACCTTTTTCCCTACCCCGGCTCGACGCCACCGGAGCTAATCTGTGCTCTGTCCATGCCCAGAGAGGGACCCTGGGCACAGCTCCAGCTCTAGATCTGTGCTGGATACATCAGGCAGGGTTTCAGCCGGGCACATCCCTACTTTTTGGTGCTCCTGGGATATAACAAAGGCATAACCACCAGCTCAGAGGGCAGCGCTCTGCTCTCCGCCCCTTGTTCAGCAGCCAGTCACTGCTAGGATCTCAGGTTGATAGCGGAACAGGTTGCCCAGAGAAGCTGTGGCTGCCCCCTCCCTGGCAGGGTTCAAGGCCAGGTTGGATGGAGCTCTGAGCAACCTGGGCTGATGGAAGATGCCCCTGCTCATGGCAGGGGAGGTGGAACCAGGTGATCTATAAAGTCCCTTTCAACCCAAACCATTCTGTGATTCTATGACAGATCCCACAGCTAGATCTGAGTGCAGACAGAACCACCCCCTTGGTTGCGGTCTGAAGTCCTGGGCTATGGGCTTAAATCACACAAATGTTGCAAGAAACAGCACTGCCACCGAAACAGCACTGCCACCGAAAGGAGAAGGTTTGTAGAGGGAGAACATGCCCTTCCCTATCATCCTGACAAGCGCTCGGTAAAGTCATGGAAGATTTATGCAGAGCAATCCCCCGAACACCGCAATTAACGCTAACCGTCGGCAGCCAGGGCAGCAGCAGCAAGGGAGCAGAGAGCAAACAGCCCTCTGAAACCCACCCGGGCTGGGGTTTGCCCCTTGACTTTGCCCTGGTTAACATGTTTGACAGGGTCTGACTGATTTTGATGGAAAATGACATCAATTTAAGTGACTGAACAGCTGCAGCTCTAAAGATAGATGTTTCTTTAACTCAGGTGCCTTCTGCTGGGGGTTGAAGCACTAAAACCTCTGACAGCAAGCACTTAAGACAGAGATGCCCATGACGAAAGGGCAGCAAATAGACCCCAGCACAAGGACCCTGCCCTTTACACCTCTCCCTCTCCTCCAGTGCGTTGGCTTGCCTGGTTCCTGCGGACTTGGAGGCCCATAGCCGTGGGGCTGAATTATTTCCCCTCCGGCATCCTAGTCTCCGTCGAGCTCTTGACCACAGTAAGCAGCAATGCTTTGACTACAAACTTCTCAAGAGTTAAGAAAGCAGCCCAACTCATCTGAAGCCAAAAGGAAAAGGCATCTTCACTCGGACGCTTAGAACTCTTCCTGGAATAGGAAACCAAAGTTTGCCTCATCTGTTGGGTACGAGCCAGAAAAAACAGGACCATCTGCTACCATCAAGCTGATGACAGCCAACTCAGTTACGGCTAATTAATGGAAGCCAAAACTCCATGCAAGCAGGCAGGTACGCAGCTCTGAAAGCAACCCTGCCACTGCAGGAAGATGTCGCACTGCAAGTGAGAGCTGCCTGGGAGAATCTCTAGTAAAAACCTGTAAGATGCCATGCTGTATAAAGCAAACTTCATAAAGCATACGTTGAAGCGGGGAAGTCTAACCACCAGCTGCCTCCAACCCAGTGCTTGGGGGGCTTCCGTGCTCTCATTTTGGATTATCGCAGACTCCTGCTTCGGTCACCTGAGTAAATAACGCTAATGCTAACACACTAATATTAGTATTACGATATACTAGTATTACAGTATACTAATACTAGTATTAGTATTTTAATATAGAAAACAATGAGCAAGAAAAATCCTTCCCTTCAGACATAAGGCTCCCCAGGCAGCCTGCAGCCCCGAGTTCTTTAAAATAAGGTTTGCACACAGAGTGAATAGCGCGCAGGCGCTCTGCTCTACACAGCGTACACCTTTCCAGCGTTTTTCTTTCAGCATCTTCATGGAGGCCCACAAGAAACACGGAGAAAGAGCAAAGCCCAGATCCTCGAAAGACCAAAGAGAGCAACCACAGCAGCGGCCAGGTCAGCATCAGAGTAACTCCCACTCCGCAGCACGCTCGGTGCTACAGCTTCCGCACACGGCAGCAGAAGTGCTCTGCTCATCCTCATCGTTTTGGACTAAGATTGATGTAGTCCCCAACCAGTTCCAAACTTTTAGGACCTTGGGAGATCTTCAAGCTCCCTCCTGGATCATCAGGGCTTTACAGAGGAAGCTCTACAGGCAAGGTGGGAATCTGCAGGAGAGCGGGAGGTTGGCAGTCCACAGCTCACAGCCAGGGAACCACGGTACTAAATACAAGTCCGCAACAACTGAGAAAAGATATAAACACCTGTATCTCAGCTCGTCAAGGCATCTGACACTACACGCATCCGGAGGAGCCGGAGCTGGGGGACGGTGTCAAACACCACGCATATGCTTCCCCACCTGGCCTCTCATCACAGCTTAAACCTGCCAAGGGGGCAAGTGAGACCTGCCCCACTCCACACCCACAGGCATCTCGGCTGTTTGCTGCCGGGGCAGGGACGGTTTGTGACGCCACGGTGCTCTGCAACAGCAAGTTCTCCTGGAGGGCCTTTGCCCCTTGCTCACAACACGGCTGCGAGTCAGAGAACGTGGGGCTCGTGAGTGGCCTCAGGCCTGCAGCGCGGAAGCACTTCGGAAGATGACTTGTAATCCCTGGATGCAAGGGAAAGCAAGGCTTGGGGCCGTTTCCAGAGCGCCACGTCAGCCACAGACCCCAAGGTGCGAGTCCAGCCCAGCCCAGCGCGCGTTCTGGCCTTACAAACGGGTTACATCCCTATGACGGTCGAGTTGAACAAGTTCCAGAGACTGCAGAGAAAGCTGGAAAGACGCAAGTGCCGCGAGCTCTAGAGAAGCGGTCAAGAGGGGTGGGGAAGAAAAGCCCTCCGTCCACTGCCCCGCCATCCCAGCTCCTTTCCGCAGGGAAGCGCCACGTTCGAAGAAGCCATTAAGCACCCCAGCAGGTTGCAAAACTTTGTGCAGGAAGCACTCGGGATTAATGAAGTCCTGACAGACAAGTCTGATCACATTTGACAAAATTACAGGGAAGCTAGAGATGAGTTTCATCTTCCGCAAAACGATTTACACCCTCACGTTAAAACAAAAAAATAAAAAAACAGAAGGAAAGCAAACAGCTCTGGAGGAATGAGACCTGGGTGAGCTGCCACGAGGAAGAGTCGAGGAAGAGAAGGCAGAGGAAGGGGAGGCAGAACAGGAGGGGGAAGCTGCTCCCCAGAGGTACCCTCCCAAGGGCAGACGGAGCAGGCGACACCGAAGCTGTCTGGGGGTGCGTTGGGGTGCCGAGGCTCCCACCCCACACCGTCCACACAGGGGTCCCACACAGCTGGCGCAGAATCACAGGATCGATCCCAGCATGGTCAGGGTGGGAAGGGACCTTTGGGCATCTCCCAGCCCAACCACTGACAAAGCAGGGGCACCCACAGCCGGCTGCGCAGAACCGCGTCCAGGCAGGGTTGGGTATCTCTAGAGAAAGGGAATACATCCAGAGAAGGAGAGGCAACTCACCCCGCTCCCCGGCAAAGCACGCCCAGCCCAGCCCTCCGGTGCTCGGCCGCCGAGCCCCCTCCTCCTCCTCCTCGCAGGGCAGCCGGGCAGAGGCAGCGCGGGGCCTCGGCACCCACCTGCAGCGAGTCCGCCGGGCACGGGACCGGGGAGGGGAGAAGGGAGGAGCAGGGAGGGGAGCGGAGCAGCGGCGGGCGGGGCAGACCCGGCCCACACCCGCGGGCCGCCCCGCCGCTCCCCCCGGCCCGGGGAGCAGCTTCTCCCCTGCACGGCCCCGCGAAGGGAGCAGCTTCTCCCCTGCACACGCAGCTTCAAGTCTCACGAAGCATCTCCCACCCCACGCTCGCTGCGCTGACCTCTAGTAAGACCCACGACATCCTTGGCATCTGCTGCTGCAGCTCCAGAGCCACCACCAGCCCCACGCACCATCAATCCATCCCCTCTTTGCGTAGCGGCGCTGCTCAGGGGGTCAGAACGGGCATTATGGCACACACCACCTCCACCATGCCCTGCCTCTCAGCAAGTCTCTTTTCCCTCCACACATAGTCACAAAGGAGGAAGAGATCCAAAGGGACACACAAATCACTTCTTTTAACCAGGTATATACAGAATTTTTCACTTACACCATTTCTTACTCCCAGAGGCCGGTGCTACTCAGGCTCTACTGCCAGCTGGCACACAGCTGATGGGGTAGCAATGTTTGAGAAGTCCTCACCAGAGTATCTGGTTAGCTCTCAAGCCGCCTCAGTTTGCAAATATTCTAGAATTTTATCCAGATTTCACGCAGTCACTTGGCAGCCAGCTGCAGCAGCCACCCTGCACGCCCCAGCACCTGTTACGTGTGCGCGTACCGAAGGAGAGGAGCAGCGGTTGCAGGCAGATGCAGCGAGACAGCGCTGCATTACCCCAGCACCGACACCCTCCCTCATCCCACACCTTGAACCACCAGACCCACTCAGGTTACAAAGGCAGCAATCTTTATTTCCCAACACGTTAAAATTCTTACACTTCAAATACTCCCAAGACATAAAAGTTTTAAAATTTTTAAGAATTCCAAATGTAAGCTCCCGACAAACAGAAGAAAGAGGGCAAGCGACAAATGGCAAGCAAGGCATCCAAAGCCCCAGGCAGAAAACTCTCTCTTCCTACCTTCCTTTGGCCTCTAACCTGCAACTCCTCGTTACAACCGTGGTCTGCTGGGCCCCTCCGCGCTGCAGCCCAGAACCCAGGCACCAGAGCAGCTGCGCTGGCCAGAGAAGTCTGAAAAATGCTCGCTGGAACAAGCTGCAGCTCATGTATACAGGGGTGGCTCATCGTGTCTCATGCAACCCTCAATTAGGTGCCACTGCTGCGCACACAAGCATGGCTCACTGTAGCAACAGGGCTCTCCTCACCGTCACCCTTCAGGGAGGGAATGGAAGCGTGGAAATTGGGCCCTGCGCAACCCCTCTGGGCGGCTGGCAGTTCTCACAGCCCCCACCCCCTCTCCCAAACATGCAGTACCGCTGCTCGATGCATACTGCCAACGGGCTCAGCAGACTGCTCCACAAGCTAAAATGGGGGGGGAAACTAGTTGGGGGAACCATTTTCTCCCAGATGCAAGCTGCACGAGCAGTAAGGAGGCAGCCACACAGCCGGAGGGAAAGCAAGCCCTCCCCTCCGCAGCAGCAAGCCTCAGCTCCTCACGAAAGCTCAGTTCAGGCTGCGAGTTACTGAACTTGTTTGAAGCTCCCCATACCAAACGTGTACTTGCAGCCAACACTCAAAACTGTACAGCACCAGGCTTCATTTGCCTTAGTGCTACGGGGAAAAAAGAATTTTACTTTTTCAGAGGGAAAGAAGCTCAAAGAGTAAGTGATCCAACCCCAAAAATAAATTTAAGGCATTAATGATACATTCACCTCTACTCCTAACCATGTGCACAGCACATTGCTGGGAGCACGCATAAACTGGCACGTTTTGCATTCAGCAAGAACAAGGAGCAACGCCACACTGCAGTCGGAGCCTCTGAAAAAGAAACACAGCCACAAGCAAAGCTGGGTAGAAGAGAGGGTTTTATCTCCTCTGCCTCCCTACCCCCTCCCACCGAGCCACACGCCACCACCTCCACACAGCCCAGTCTCTGCATGTCTCCACTCCCCAGCTGCATTCCCAACAGCATTGTCCAGACTGCCGCCCTAGTACTACAGACCCTGGTCTTTCTGACAGCAGCCCCCAACTTCCAACTGCAAGCAACACAGTTACTCAGCTCCTAAGGCGTATTTAGAATCGGCTTCTCTAGCTACTCTGCTTAGCGACCTCAACAGGAGCGGAAGGAGGAGAAAGGTAGGAGTTTATTGCAAGGTGAAACCGTGAAAGAAGGAAACAGAAGAGTTGCCACGCAGCAGCTGCAAACTTGAAATATCAGGTGGGGGTGGGGATTACAGCCAGAGGGTTCAAATCAGTTGTTGCCCTTATGGTGACTCGCCAAAGGCAAGTTACAATGCTTGCCATTTCACAGGTATCCGAGTTAAACTGGCTGAAAAGGAAGTGGAAGCTTAAGTTACAAGAGAATGATTTCTCTTTCTTTTACTAGAAGGGCATGAAACTGAAATGAAAAACAAAAATCACTGCCAGCTTTTTAAAATCAGACTGTGAAAAACTGAAGTCAGGGAGATCACCCTAGTGGTGCCACTCACACCAGCTGAAGGATGGTTCAAAATCAGAGACCTAAACCAGAATTAGAAATAAGAGAGGGAAACATCCAACCACTCTCCCACATTCCTATGCTGGAGCTGCCTGCCCCACAACGGGCGAGGGGAGGCAGCTCTCCAGGCAGGCTTGGCATCCATAACATCCACGTGCCCAGCCAAGTCACCCTGGTGAGCAGATGGTTTACAAATTCCCAAGGAAGCATTCTCAGTCACTTTCAAACTTGACAGAATTGACTTGGGTCGATATCGTGCCCCCGCAGTAGCTGCCTCGCTTTTTCTTTGTCTTCTCATGGCGGAAAGATTTGCCTTTAGTGAATTTCAGGACATTGTTAGCCTTCTCACCCCAGTCACCAGCTGCTCCTTTCTGTGAGGGATGAAGGGGGAGAGGAGAAAGAAGCTCAGGTCAGTACCCAGGAGAGCAAAGGCAATGCTTTGCCCTTCATCCTGCCCAGCAAACGCCAGTACGTGAGCAGTGTGGCTGACAGCACTCTCCCAGCACGCCCTGCCAGCGCTCACACCCCTCCCAGCAGCACCTCCTGGTGGAAAACGTTCCTGCAAAAACAACTGCCCACAAGCACACCAAGGCTGCTCTGCCCACGCGCATTTGCAGAGGCCAAGTGTCACCACTGGGCACTACCTAGCCCTACCTTCGCTTCAAACGAGTTATCGGCAAGACGGGCATCCAGCTCAATCTCTTCTTCCCTCACGCGGCGGAACGGAGAGGATGGCTGGTAAGGAAAACGAGATACAGTCAGCGCATACACATGCGCGATACTCCCTCAGTGACAACCTCCTTCCCTCCTTGCCCTGCAAACATGGAGCCCTGTTCACATCACCTCCATCTTTTAACTGTTTCTCAGATTCACAGTCCTCTCCCTTCTTCGGATCAGGCAGCACAGGGATGCCCCTGTGCAGGCACATCCAACCAACCTTTGCCAGAATAACATTATGCACAGATGTGCACTCCCTAGGGTACTCCAACCAAGGTTCAAGTGCTCGAGGAGGGAGCAAACCCACGAATAACCCTGTGGGCCCAGCCTCCCCAGGAAATCCCAAACAAGCCTACCTGTTCCGGAGGCAGAGACGCCTCTCCCACCAGTCACCACAGCCCACCCTCACTCACCTGTTTCGCCTTAGGAACTGTGTGTGGTGTTTTAGCTTTGATTTTTGCCTTTTTACTGCGCGGCGTCTCTGGCTCCTGAACATCTTCCCTCTTCTGCTTCTTCCTGATCGTGCCTGTTAGACATACAGCAGTAAAATTTCAAAGAGAGTAAATGCAAGTGTTGGGAAAGGTAATGGTACCTCTCCTCCGGAATGCAAACCCAGTGTCAACACAGGTGTGAGAATCAGTCCCTGCACTGCCTCACCCAGAAAACAGGCTGCCATAACAGACACTAATAGTCCCTGTGGGTCAGCAAGGATTTTGCCATCCTATCCCAATGGGTAATTTTGTGGAATAGGGTACCTCTATAATTGATTTAGTGCACTTGAGAAAGTTGGTTAAAATTTGCCAGTTCGTGGAGTCACACAGTGTGCACTTGCATACATCACCAGTGCATTCAAAGCTGTTTTCCTTCTGGAGGGACAGACCAAGGTTGTGCACTGGGGCATCATATATGGTGTCCCACTCACAGATGAGGTCCTCCAGCAGCCTGCCTTGCTGTCACCAGCAATCTTGTGCATGCACAGAAGGCAGCTGGCAACAACTGTACAGAAACGTACTTCATGTTGCCGCAAATTCCACTGCCAGCAGGTATGCAGTACAGACAAAAAGGATCACACCAAATTAAGAACTAGCCCTTCCCTCTCGGTGCTGCACCAGATGGCATAATCTAACACCACACAGAGATTAGGCTGAATATCGTTTAGGAAAGGCTCCCACTCATGCTTAGCTCAGTAACACTGCCTGGCTGACCACCCACTTGCCAGACTGTAGGTAATACCTCCATTGGCTTTTGCAGTCTCTTCCTCAGAGCTGCTTTCACTGCTGCTACTGCTGCCACCAGCTGGCTTAGACTTCAGGTTGTTGGCTGCTTGTTTGGCTGCTTTTTCTTTCTCTGTGGAGGCAGTGGTCTTAGAACCGTTCTGTGTCCCCTTCCCTGCCTTTTTGGGCTTCTCCTCCTCTTCACTAGAGCTATCAGACGAGCTGCTACTACTAGAAGCAGCCGCCTTCTTCCCCACAGTTGCTTTTGCTGCCCCTGGAGATTTGCTGGCTGGTTTCACTGCTGGCTTCTTTTCTTCTTCACTGCTTGAGCTATCAGAGTCAGAAGTGCTTGCTTTGGGAGCTGGGGTAGAAGGTTTGGACACTGGCTTTCCCACTTTGCCAGCTAATTTAGCTGGAGTGCCTTTCTTCTTCGTCTTCTCATCCTCAGAGCTGCTGGAGCTGCTATCTGAATCAGAGCTACTTTGTGCTTTCTTTGTGGCAGCTTGTGACTTCTTTGTTGCAGGGGTCACTGCTTTAGTAGCAGGCTTCACAGGGGCCTTCTTGTCAGAGCTATCAGAATCTAGAAAGGAAAGGAAAAAGATAATCAAGGATAAGCCCCATTCCTTAAACACGAAGCTAACATGCACATTAAACATTGATACGCAATGCACTTCATTAGCTGCTTGAAGCAGCACTGCTATGGGCACTCCTGCCCAGCTGCACCCTCACACCTTGCCTAGAAGTAGAGGTCTGGGCAAGCACGAAGCGCAGGTGAAAATTCTCATTTTCTTCTATCCCAGTACCTGAGCTGTCCGAGGAGGAACTGGAGTCTTTCTTTCCTTGCCCAGGCTTGACAGCTACTTTTGCTGGTTTGGAAGCACTCTTTATCACAGGTTTAGCTGGGAGCTTACTCCCTACCTCCTTCTTATCATCTTCAGAGCTAGAATCTAAACAAAAAATCAGGATGTTCTTTAATTAGCTGCTGGAGCAAGTTACTTTAATAATAACATGGATATAACTCATAGGGAAGTGAAAAGCAAAACAGGTTGTGGCCCAAGGCTGAGCCACGAGATAGCTGGCAATAAGCAGCGCCTGATGGCCACTTCCTGAACAGTCAGGGGACAGCATTCATCTTTCCACGCATCTTCTTTGTTGGGAGGAAGTGGAAACAAGCAGTTTAAGTTCTTCACTAATGCATGCACAAGCAAGCAGGTATTTGGAGAATAATGTAGGAGAAGTGGTATGGAGTAAGGGAGTGGAGCAAGTACAGGTACAACCAAGAACAAAACTCGGGGAGAAGAAACATCAAGAAAAGAAGCTATGTGGTAAAGATCAAAGAAGAGGCAAGAAGTCAGAACAAAATCTATAAAGCAGGGAAAGCGAGGCAGCAACAGGACAGTATATCATTTTAGCTTTCTATTTCCTGTACCAGAGGTGTTTAGCAGCAGTCTGAGGATGGACTGGAGACTGTGTACAAATGTGCCTTTGTATCATCTGTCAGCAATCTGGAATACTAAGCCTGATCTACTCCAACATTTCTGAACACTTCAGTAACAGTAATCAAAACCTTGTCCATTTGTGCAAAACTAGGCAAAAAACCCAGCAGGCAGAACTCCTGCCACTTGTTGCAGTCTGGTGCTAGCTGTCTGTTGGCAGACAGGCAGCTGTCACCCGCAGTCCCCGCTGTGGCACCAGAGATGCTGAGGTATACAACAGGAGTACCTTCAACTTGGAGGGGAAGTGTAGTGCATAGGGAACCTACGTGGGAAATACAGCATTGCAAACCTTCAACCTGAACAGAAGACAAAGCACACTGCCCCCATTTCTAGGGTCACACTAGAAGGCATCTTTTGAGTCTATTTTGAACTTGATATGGTGATTTTTTTTTTTATTTCTGAAACTTCTCCCAAAGTCCACAATGGGGGTAACACATCTAAAAGCTTAAGACACAGACCCTCAAAAAGCATAATTGTCAACCTTCCCGGAGAAACCCGACACATGCGATGCCTCCCCCTTTCCACCCAGCAACATGCAGACCTTTCTGCACTTGCCAGTGGTCTCACTGACGTCTCATGCTCAGGCTCCACTTGCACAGCAGGCTGATATTATTCAATTTCACACCTTGCTAGCTACAGAGACTGAAGCTTTCGAGCTTACAGGATAAGGATCTTGGTAGATACATCACTGTATAACAGCTTGGCCAATAAAAACATCAACAAAAAATCAAAACTTTTTCTCTTGAGTTACCTGAGTCACTGTCAGAACTGGATTCAGCCTTCTTGGCAGTCACAGCTTTGGTTTTGGGGCCGGGGATTGTTTTAGCTACCACTGCTTTGCCTGCAAAAGCAAGTCTAAAATTAACAGGCCACATATGCATCAAACCTTTACCCCAAGATCCAAACCTTTCCAGATGTGAAAGAGCTCCCTGCCCAGCCAAGCAAGGACCTGGCCAGCTGTAGTAATGGGCCTGGCTCACTCCCACTAAACTACATCCTCATGACTTTTCAAACCAACACATGCAAAGTAATCCAACCTGCACACAGCCCAAATCCAGAGGTCGTGTACGGTGTTCTGTGTGGGATGCCTTCAAATTAATCAGACACTTCCACAGCAGCAAACAGGAGCATAGACCAAAGTCACACAGCTTTTTCAGGCAAAACCAAGAGCTTGCCAAAACAGTCTGCATCATGTAGTACCTCCTTCGCAGCCTCCTCTCCTCACAACATACCTGCTCCTCTCTTTGGGGACACCTGCTCTGCCTTGTCACTACTCTCAGCCTTTTTTGCAGGAGCCTTGGCAACACCCTTCTTTGTCTGTGTAGCTTGAGGAGGTGGTACAGCACTGTACTGACCTACAAAGAGAGACACAGCATTCAGATGCCTGCATGATAATGCCACTAGCATGCAAGATGTCTGTTGTAGTTTGAATAAGGCACTTCTGCTATTTGGTTCCATTTATTCCTCTTCTGTTATCATCAAACTTTATTGGAAAAAAAAAAAGATATGTCAATTGTTGATTGTTTTCATTTACTGACTCCTCAGCTCCTCTGGTTAGAGGATCAGACTGAGTTTCAACGTTTGATCCTCCACTCAGATCGGTTCTACCAGAATCCTGAAAGCACTACACTAGGTTGAACACAGGCCCATTTTGCCGATCAGCTGGGCTGCAACTGAACACTGAACGCTTCACAAAAAACTAAAAAAGCTTAAGTTGCTGCAGTTACAGAATAACCAGACCACTGGCAAATTACTTCCCAAATCCTGGTACACAGGAAACCTGCAAGAAGGGTGTCCTTATAGGCTACACGAATAGAAGACATGCAGCAAACTAATCAGAGTCTGTCATAATCTCTCCCACTCCCCATCTCTCATGAGGGAGGAGCTGAACTGTAAGCTTAACCCCAACAGCACACCTGAAAAAAGCTGCTGTACTGCTTCTCCCGGGACAGCAGCACTAGCAGAAAGCATCCTCCCACATAGCAGCAATGGTATTTGGTACTTACCAGACTTGGGCTTTTGTTTTGCAGGTGGCTTTTCATCATCCGAGCTGTCAGAGGAGTCCTCACTACTGGAGCTTTCCTTGGCGCGTTTGTTTGCCTGTGGACGTGCTTGAGTGGCTGCAGGTTTCGGCAGAGGTGATTTCTTGGGAACAGCCTTATCACAAGAAGGGAAGAAATACACATAAAAGTACTTACAGAAATCTTGTGGGGACAGCTGGATGTGGATCTTGTTTAACTCTATGCCTCACTTAAGAGAGCAAATTTTGAAGACAAAGGGAGAAAGATCAAAGATCCTCAAATGCAAATTTTAGGAAACATGAGCATCGTGATCATTCTGGCCACTCTGCTGTCGTTTTCTGCCACGAGTCCCTAATGAGGAGCTCCTCTGACTAAGGGGCACAGAACCAACTGAACTGGTAGCAACTGCTACTTGATTAAGCACAACCACGGTTATTTTTGTGTTGCAGAAAATATTTTTGAACACTCCCTAGTGGAAAACTCAAAGTTGCAGATAGCTAAGCACAAGAGAGTCATGCAAAAGCGAACATATAATGGAGACTACAATATGGTTACGACACAGTAAGATATTTTCCTGTAAGAGGAAGGAGCAGAGAAAGCAGTACAGAAGTATTAGGGAAGAAAGCCAGTGCATGGAGAGGTGCTGGAACACATAATTCCCCTGCATAAAGGAGGAGGAGGAGGTATAAGAGCCACAAATGCTGTGCTCAGCATCTGTGGGGTCTGTGCCTTTGTCTACACACTTCAGAGTCCCTGCAAGACAGACACACCCAGCCCCACTAGACTTTTTTCTTTTTCATGAAGTTTTTCGGTCTAATTTACCTTCTTTGGTGCTGTCTTTTCCTCATCAGAATCTTCACTGCTGCTGCTGCTGCTACTACTGCTTGCTGCTTTTCCATTGACCACCTTGGTGGCCGCCTGGGCAGCTTTACCCCCTTTTTGAGACAAATAAAAAGGGACATCAGAAAATACGCTATGGGACATGAGGGGCAATTCCATTCAGCCTGAAGTATCACAGAGAGGACAGAACCACAGGAAGCAAATTGGGTAGATTAAAGCAGTGCTGCAAAACTGCGGTTTTATCCTACCTACTGCAAGCCTAGAGAAAGTTTGCAGAAAACTGTCTATTCCACCTCATCAAGAAGTTCTACGACTAAAGGCTAAGCAAAGATCTTCCCTGCTCTTTGAGAGGAAGACACTGGCAAAAGCACAACCTGAGTTAAGGTTACTGATTACAGCTACTTATGCAAGCAATGCAGCACTTGAGAAGAGATGTTTTATTTGCAATAGCTCTACACCTCTTCCACATCAGAAGCAGACTGGACTGGAGGGCAAATGGCAGTGACAGCAGATTTTCAGACTGCTATGTCAATACATATGCCTTTACATGTAGGTACAACCCCCATCGCTCCTCCCCTGACTTTTTTGGTTCTGCACTTTCACTCATAATACAGAATAAGAGGTACCCGATTTAGGTGTTGCTGGTTTTGGTGGCTGTTTCTTTGGTGCTTCTTCATCCGAGCTGCTCGAACTGGAAGTCTCTGCTTTCTTCTGAGGCTGGATTTTAGTTCCAGCTGGCTTCACCACAGGTTTTGCGCCTTTCTAAACAACAGAAGGGAAAAATAATTAGCCCTTATAGCTATGAAAAGAAAGAGGCTAATAAGCAGGACATGTACAGAGAGTATAAACAGCTGTCTTTCACAGAGGTTACCATTTTGACTTGGAAATGCCACTCTGCCTAATGGTTAGGGCCTGAAAATCCCTGGATAACAATTTTGCTCCAGAAAACCTCCCAGTAGCCCATGGGAGACTTCCTTTGCACTTTAGCCTCCACTTCTACCCCCTCAAAAGAGGACAACCCTCAGGCTGGCACTGTTCTCTTCCCTCTCCAAATCACACTAGTTTGAACACTGAAAATACTGCCTGACAATTCTGGTTGCTCTCCTCTAGAGTACACTGACATCACTCTTCCTCCCCTCTACTTCTCAAGACCGTGACTGCAGCGAGAAAAAGGAAAGTGAAGATTATCTTTTTACATATACACATATAATGTAGAAAAAGATAAGTTTACTTCACTAATTGTAAATAAGCCTTTCTCTGTAAAAAATATAAGCCCTGGCAGTCTTAGGATAAAAGCAAAGAGCAGACTGGGATATGAAACACAGCGACTACTGGATATGAAATTAATTTTTCACAGGACCAGTGCAAAGGGCAAGTTGCCCACTACGGAAATGTCTTCTTACATTGCACCTGCAGCAGCCTAGGTACTTCACAGTCAGGGAAAAGTGAGCCCAACGTCAGAGAGAAATCTGCTGGTCAAATTTGCAATAACCCATTACTGTTAAACGCACATTGAAGCAGCTGGAAAGAAACGCTCACCTTTGCTGGCTTCTCCTCTTCCTCCGAGTCTGAATCATCACTGGAGTCCTCGCTGCTGCTCTCTGCCTTCTTGGCTGGACGAACTACTTTTGTCTTGGGCACAGCTGCTGCTTTAGCTGCAAGTGACAGACAGCACACATTGACAACGAGTTAATTCAAACTTTCACTTACCTATGCCCTGTACTAGTCGGTATCAGGGCAAAATGATATACTAAGTTCATAAAACCATGACTGAAGTTCATAACACTGACTTTGTTTATAGAGCAGGGTGCGGCAAAAGACTCCAAAATGGGTAGGCAAGAGGATAAAACAAATTCTAGATTTTATCTGTCACGTATACATTTAAGTGCAGACTTCTATCACTGAAAGACACCCCACAAGGAAAGTGTCCCCACAAACTGAGATAACATTAACTGGGTCTGCACACCTACCAGCTTACAAAAACCCACTGAACAAGCACACACATCCAGAGAGAACCACTGCAACGCTGTGTTAAAGTTCCAGACACTTTGCTTAAAGTGTTTTAGCCATATCTACTCCTTCCTTGTTACTGATTGCTTTTTGATAACGTGGAGCAAAAGAAATCATTTTGCCTCAAGTTATATTTGCCACTGTTCCTAACAAATAAAAATCAAATCTAAGTTCAAACTCGGCTTTAGGATGGCTCAAGTCAAAGACTAGATTTCTTTCGGTGTCTCTCTCCCCCTGCCTAATCCTACTCTCCAGCAAATCTGCTGCTAGATACACACAAACCTGCATACACCATCATTACAGCAAGACATAAGAACAATTCCAGATAAAAAGGGAAAAACACAGCTCACCACACGCCAAAGCACAATGGCGGGATGTATTTTTTGGCAGCACTAGGACACAGTCCACAGGCTCAAGAGAAAGGAGGGCAGTAACCTCACAGAAAGAGCAGCTGAGTGTGGATGTCTGACACTTCTCTGGAACTCAGGGATAGTGTCTACAACTGCCCTGCATCAGACAGGTCACAGTGCACACCAATACAGAGGAGCCCAATAAATTCTAGTTATACAGGAGTTTAAGTTACACGTATTTAAACAAATGTGAAAGCTCTTAGAAACCCTGAGTCAGTTTTCCTACAACAGCAGGATGAGAAATCATTCTTTAAAGCTGTCAGTAAAAACGAGTCCCTGGAAAACAGCACAGAAAAAAATTATGAGGGAGCTACCCACCACGAAGAGAGTATCAGCCCAATTTACCTGCACTCAAAACCTAATTTCACTCAGTATTTAAATCAACCCATAATTTGAATGCGCCAAAGCAAGTAGGGGTAACCCTGCCAAGATAACCGAGTGTTTGGAAAGCAGCATCTCAATACAGACAAGGTAATGAAGGTGCTACTTCAATAGCACCTTCAAAACTCAATACAGCCCAAATGCTTCACCAGCCTCGGCCAAATGAGACAAACTAAACAGCTAAAACCTTCTTGCAGACACAAAGCCTGACATTCTTAAATCACAACTGGATAAAGAGATCACCTTTAGCTAGGTCGAACACACCCTACCTGCTATGGGCAAAAGACCTGCCAGAGACAGGATCAGTCAAAGCAAATCCAGCCCTCGACAGCTGCTGAAGCACCTCAAACGAGCCGCTCAGTCATAGAAGAATAGAATTGTTCAGGTCGGAGAAGACAGCCAAGATCATCAAGCCCAACCATTAACCTAACACTATCAATTTCACTACTAAAACACACCCGTAAGCTCTGCATCTATGTGTCTTTTAAATATTTCCAGGGATGGTGCCTCAACCATTTCCCTGGGCAGCCTGTTCCAATACCTTACAACTCTTTCAGTGAAGAAATTTTTCCTAATATCCGATCTAAACCTCCCCGGCACAACTTAAGGCCATTTCCCTTTAGCCTACTAATGTCCTATGAAGCTGAGCTCTCCATAGAGCCACGGAATCATTAAGGTTGGAGAAGACCTCTAATATCCTCAAGCCCAATCATCACCCCAACCCCACCATGCCTGCTAAACCATGTCCCGAAGTGCCACATCTACATGTTTATTGAACCCCTCCAGGGATGGGGACTCCCCCACTGCCCTGGGCAGCCTGGGCCAGCGCCTGACCACTATTTCAGTGAAGAGATTTTTCCTAATATCCAATCCAATATTCAATGGTGCAACTTGAGGCTATTTGCTCTCATCCTATCACTGGTTACCTGGGAGAAGAGACCAACACCCACCTCACTGCACCCTCCTGTCAGGTCGTTGTAGAGAGCGATGAGGTCCCCCCTCGGCCTCCTCTTCTCCAGACTGAACAACCCCAGTTCCTCAGCAGCTCCTCATCAGACTTGTTCTCCAGACCCCTCCCCAGCCTCGCTGCCCTTCTCTGGACACGCTCCAGCCCCTCAATGTCCTTCTTGTAGTGAGGGGGCCAAAGCTGAACACAGCACTCGAGGTGCAGCCTCACCAGCGCTGAGCACAGGGGCACGATCCCCTCCCTGCTCCTGCTGGCCACACTATCCAGGCGAGGAGCCAGTGCCCCAGGCAGCCCCGACCTGCCCCAGCGCAGCTCCCGAGCCCCACCTGGCTTCTTGGCTGGGGGCGTCTCGTCCTCCTCGCTGGAGCTGTCCTCGCTGCTGGAGGCCGCCTTCCTCTTCGCCTGCGGGCCGTTGGCGACCAGCTTTCTCTTCTTTGCCGCCGGAGACCTAGAGGGAGAGGGGCCGAGCTGGGGACGGCGAGGGGAGGGCCGGACAGCGGCTGGGCCCCCCCCCCGGCTTCCGGTAACGGCGGCCTCCGCCGCGGAGCGTCACTCACCTCAGCCAGAAGCTGAAGATGTCCAGGAGGGAGGCGGCGTTGGGGTCCTGCTCCTTCTACAGCCAGGGAGAACCCGCCTCAGTCAGTCAGTCAGCCCGCCGCTCCGCCCGCGCGCCCCTTCCCTTCCCGCCCCGCCCGCGCGCCCCTTCCCGCCCTGCCCGCGCGCTCACCGCCGCCGCCTCCCTGGCGAAGGCGCGCGCCGCGCCCTCGAAGCGATGCTCGCGCAGGAAGGCGAGCACGAAGGGGAAGAGGTCGCTGGGCACCGCACGCCGCTCCGCCATGCCGCCCCGCCGCCACGTGCCGCCTGCGCGCGTGCGCCCCGGCCTGCGTGCCGTGCGTGCGCCGCCCGCGCTCCGCCCCCGCCCCGCCGCCATGTTGGCGGGCCCTGAGGAGCGGCCCGCCCTGGGAAAGGGCGCGTTCGGTGGCGGCCGTCGGGGCTGGGTGAAGGGCGCTGGCAGGGCGAACAGGCTGCCCGGGGTGTAGGGAGCCCGCGGCGGGGAGGAGGAGGAGGTGGTGGGAGCCCAGAGTAGTCTCTGTGAGGGAACCCGGGAGCGCGCATGGGGATACTGGAACGCTTCATGCCGCTTACATCCCTCCACCCCGCGTCAGCCCACTCCTGGTGGCGATCCGTGTTAAACGTGGTCTCTGGAAGGAGAGCGGCGGGGAGCTGAAGGAGCAGAGCGGAGCGGGGGCTGCAGGCAGCCTCGGCGCCCTCACCAGCAGGGTGCAGTCCGACACCGCCCGGACACGGCGGGCAGAGCCAGGTGCTGGCGGCAGGGTTCAGCTGCAGTCCCAGCACCGGTGAGCCGTAAGCCAGGCCTAGGATCCAGACCAAGAGCCTGTTCAGGAGCAAAGGGAGGCGGTGCTGTAGGAAGGCCTGAGGTAAAAGTAACACTGTGGGGCTAAAGGGACCGTCCATAAGATTAAACCAGGGAAGAGAACTGGGTATAAGGTTACTTACAGATTTGAAGGGCACCAAGGAGGGGAGGTTAGAAGTAAAACTTGAAACAGATACACCCACAAAATGGGCTAAACAGGCAGTGAAGGCCCAGGCCAGGCTTAAGTGGAGCTCCTGGGCCTATGGGAAAGGGTGGGTGTGGAAGCCCCAGGTGAGGCTGATCAGGACAAGCGTGGCCTGTTAGTGTGCTTGGGACCCCATAAGGAGGAGATTTCGTTCAGCTGTTGTATATTGCCCTGTCTTTAAATTAGCCATGTCTCCACTACAGGTTTTTTTTCCTGAGAAACTGAAGGTTTGCTCTGATGAGTGCTTTGTTCTTCTTGCCATTGTGATGGGCCTTTTTAAAATTCTCTTTATTAGAGTATACCATAAAGCTTGCTGAGGGCAAAGGAAGGAAAGAACCCTGCACTGAAAGCCCTGAGCTAGGACTACCAGAGTCAGACAAGCAGTAGTAGGTGGGTAATATTCTGCTCTTTACATTTCTCCTACCTACCCGTCTGCTCTTACCCATCTCTGAATACTGCTGTGCCCTGCTGCATGGGGATTTTGTCCCTGTTGTGTGCAGTGAGGTGGTGCCTGCTGAACGCGTGCTTCGGCAGGCCCTGTGCACAGCAGAGCACACCTGGTGCTTGTGTCTCTAGAAGGTAACACGTTTGCAGTGCTGGGGAAGTAAAAGCAGCTCATGTATTGGTGGATTGTACTGTAAGAGTCTGTCACTTTGTACAGGGGCTGTTGCCATAGTATAGAAAAAGGGCGTTCAGCGGAGCGCTTGTTGAATGAGTGTACTCTGTTTTCAGAGGTCCCTGATTTGGGCTGCCCGTTACGTATGGAATAACTCAGGGCTGTGTTGCAGAAAGGAAACTCTTCCTGGGAACCAGTATTTCTCTCAGTTTGTGTAGCTTCCATCCACAGTAAGCTACAGCTATGAGCTTCATCTGCAAAGCTCAGCATAAGTTCTGTGCTTTTGTCTGCCACAGAAAGGAAGAGGTGCAGTCATTGCTGGTAAACTGTCCTTATTTTAAGTGCTGCTGTCTGAAGTAACTGCTTTGAGGAACAGGGGAAATTACTAGCTGTGCTTGCGTCACTGGCTCACTTTGCTTCTCACCTGGTTAGTGAGTATCGCCCTCTCCTGCCAGGCCTTTGCTGATTAGGTCTGTTCCCAGATGCTGTGTGACTGCATCGCTTCTGAGGTGCATGGCTGTCTAGGTGTGTTCCCCTGTGTTCTACCTGCGGCTCTCCAGATGACCTGGCAGGGCAGTAACCATGCAAGGAAAGCTGTTTTGGTCTTGTATTCCCCCAGGCAGCAGTGGGAGATCCTGGGTTCTAAAAAGTAAGCACATTTGACTGATTTATGCTACTACTTGTGAATTCCTTTGCTCCCCTCACCTACTCCTGATGGGTCTTTTCAGTCCATCCCCTTGGCTGGCATCTCTTTTTTGTTAAGGCTGTAGGGAGTGCTGTTCACCTCAGAAGAGCATTCCCGTGAGAGGTCTTCTCTGTTGGTGGCCAAGAAACAGTGGAGAGAGATAGCACGGGTATTGAAACACTCACTGAATCCTTTTGTTGTTACCCCTCAGAAGTACCTAGCAACAAAGCACTGACTCTGGAAAGAACAATCTAGTCCTTTTCTGTGGACAGGGGTGAGGCAGACCCTTGAGAATAATGCTGCAGATGCAGCTGTGTTCACGTGCTGCAGTGAACTGGAGGAAGATTAGCACTTGCGCAGTCACTTTTGGGTAAGGGAGGATGAAAAGCTCCCTCTGTTTCCTCATTCTGTCCTTAATTCGTTACAAGCTGTGCAAGTCTTTCCCTTAGGCCAGCCTAATGTTCTAGCGTGTGCAGGGCTTTCGCATCAGTTTGTCATCTGATTTTTCAAGTGGAGGTTGATGAAACAACATGCTAGCAGTTACTTTATGTAAGCTGCTTTGGGGAGGCACATTAATTTTGCTTTAGTCACTGAGGAAGTTTAAACCCTGAAGAGGTTTGCTGTGGGCTTTGCATTGATTAAATAAAATATGTAGCATCCTAAGTGACATTGATAGGTGTGGAGAAGCCCCATGGGCTCTCACAAAGGAGGAAGCTTTGCTGTAGCCCTTTGTATGCAAGGCCTTAAAGAGAGAAAGAGTTTAAAAGCTCATTCCAAGGAGCATGTTAAAATCCTCATCTAGCATCAGAGATATGGTTTTGGTTTTAATGTTTTATTCTGGAAGTTAGAAGATGAACAGATTTACAAAGGAAATAATGTGGAACAGTCATCAGAAGTCATGTATATAGGTATCCATCTATTTTACTAGTTCTTAATGTATGTGTATTATTCACAGAATCAGAGAATGGTAGGGGTTGGAAGGGACCTCTGTGGGTCATCTAGTCCAACCCTCCTGCCGAAGCAGGGTCACCTACAGTAGGTTGTAGAGGACCTTGTCCAGGCGGGGCTTGAATATCTCCAGAGAAGGAGACTCCACCACCTCCTTGGGCAGCCTGGGCCAGGGCTCCGTCACCCTCAGAGGGAAGAAGTTCTTCCTCATATTCAGCTGGAACTTCCTCTGCTTCAGTTTGTGCCCATTGCCCCTTGTCCTGTTGCTGGGCATCACTGAAAAGAGCTTGGCCCCATCCTCCTGACACCCACCCTGCAGATATTTGTAAGCATTTCTAAGGTCCCCTCTCAGCCTTCTCTTCTCCAGGCTGAACAAGCCCAGCTCCCTCAGTCTCTCCTCATAGGAGAGATGTTCCAGTCCCCTCACCATCCTTGTAGCCCTCCGCTGGACTTTCTCCAGTAGCTCCTCATCTTTCTTGAACTGGGGAGCCCAGCGCTGGACAGAGTACTCCAGATGGGGCCTCACCAGGGCAGTGTAGAGGGGAAGGAGAACCTCCCTCGACCTGCTGGCCACACTCCTCTTGATGCATCCCAGAATGCCATTGGCCTTCTTGGCTAGTTTCCAACTAGTAAATTTCTGTCCCTCATGCGAATCCCAAGTAAATCCTGTTTGCACACTTCTGCAGTGCCCAGGCGTTCTTTGTTCTATTGTACATTTTTGGGAGGATTCAGATGGGGAAGTGCTGGTTTCTTCTCTGCGTACCTGGAGTTTCTCATAAGGCTGCATCGTCAGGAAGTGGGTTTTTTCCTAGAACTTTTTCATTGTGGGGGCAAACACTGTTGTTGGAAGACAGGCTGTGGCACACAAGCTTAGAGTAGGTTTTGGGTAAACGAAGGTTTGGAGACGACAGGAGAGTTTGACCAACTGCTGAGGTGGGGTTGACTAGTAGGAGACAGTCGGTTCTTTACTGTTAGTAACCAGTGCTGGTTAGTGGTGTTAAGCTGCTGGTTATTGATAAGCTGCACACGGCCTGTCCTCCGGCTGCTGGGGAGTGACTGGCTTGACTGGGGAACCAGGCTGTGAGGAATCCGCTGTGCTGAAGGTGCGTCAGCGGAAGGCTGCGCTGACTCTCAGCAAAGAAATGTTGCTGGATGCGAGCAGTGCAAGTGGGTTTTGCAAGCTTTCAAAGGAATAGTCTGAAATCACTGTTTCGGCAGAACCTGTTGCTTTGCCTTCAGCGAGAAAATTGAATTGACTCCAGCCCTCTGAATTCCCGGTGTCCCGCTGCTGCCTGTTTTCTCTGCACTCAGCCACGAGTGTAGCTGCAGGGAAATCCATGCCCAAAGGGGAACCCGCAGAGCGCGGCGTGCCCGCGTTCTCCGCACGGCGCAGCTCTCCTTTCCCTGGGAAGCCGCGAAGCTGCGGGCGGGCAGGCGGCAGGAGGGGAGCGCGGCGCGGGTCTGCCCGGTCCCCTCCCCGCCGGCGCTGCGGGTCTGTGCCGGGGACGGGCGGGGGGCTCGGTACCGGCCTCACGCGTGGCCTCGCTCCCTTGCCGCCGTTTCTTCGGCCACCCGTGGAGCGCGGGCGAACTTCCTTCCCGTGGCGCGGGGGTGTCCCGCCGCGTACCGGCCGCACGGAGCCGCCCCGGGCGGAGGCGGGACCGGGGCCGCGGGAGGGACGGACGGACAGACGGACGCTCCGCTCTGCTCTGCTCCACTCCACTCCGCCCCGCCGGCGATGTGAGGGGAGGGGAGCGGCCCCTTCCCCGCCAGCTCTGCACCATGGCGGGCCCCGGTAGGTGCCGCGGCTGCCGGCCCCGGGAGCCGGGGGGAGCGGCGGGGTTCGGCCGGGCGGTCCCGGGGTGCCCGAGGGTGGGGGGGCTGGCGGGGCAGCAGGGGTCGTTCCTGGGCGGGCAGGCTGCTGCGCTTGCTACCCCGGCTGCCTGCTCTCGGCTGGTGCTCGGGGCGGGTGCCGGCGGAGCTCCCCGCGGCTGGGCTGCGCTGCGGGCTGGCGGCTCAGCGGGCTGTGGGAGGGGAGTCGTCTGCAGAGGGCTCCGTTCCTGCCCGGCCGTTACCGCCTAGAGGGTTTCACAGAATCACAGAATGGTCGGGGTTGGTAGGGACTTCTGTGGGTCACCCAGCCCAACCCCCTGGCAAAGCAGGGTCACCCAGAGCAGGCTGCACAGCACCGCGTCCAGGCGGGGCTGGAATATCTCCAGAGAAGGAGACTCCACAGCCCCTCTGGGCAGTGTCTGTAACCCTGGGCAGCCTGTTCCAGTGCTCTGTTTTCTGTGATGCTTCATAGAGAAGTCAGTTCTACCTAAACACTGCTTTATCCCCTGATATTTGCATACTTCTTTTTTGGGGTATGACTTGTTGCCCCTTGCCACGGTGGCACGGGATCACAAACTAAGCTAGCTTGCCATCAGTGAAGATGAGTTTTAGTCAACGTATGTGTGGGTAAAGCGGGTTAGGCTGGAACTGTGAACCCCAGGGGGAGAGGGCTTTAGCCTGTCTTGTGTAAGTCTTGTTAGTGCCCAGTTTGCAAGTTCCCCTCCTTGCAGGGAAGTATACGTGTTTCATCTAAAAAAGGAAAAACGTGCCATTCGCAGGGTGTGAAGTAACGTTAGTGTTTCACTGACGCGTATCTCCTTGTGATGTAAAAATAAGCTAAATGGAGGCCTCAGGAGACTGGTGGGCGAAACTACTTTTCTCCCTATAAACAGAAGGTGATTTCACAGAGACCCTTCGAAGTAGAACAACTTTAGGTTCATATATCGTAATGCAAATCTCGTGTTCTTATCACTGAAGTTTAGTTTGCAAAACTTTTATCTGCTTCGATTCTGCTATTTCCTCTTGCTTGTTTGCAGCACTTTATTTAAAGCAAAAGTTTTGTGTTCTGGTCAAAGTGAGAGGTCTCGCTAGGACGTTAGTAATTTTCACATGTGATCACTATTAGTTTGTTATGCATTCCAGCTAGGCGAAGAATGCATTTGTTTCCTCGTACATCACTTAAATACACACACTTCAGACACTGAAGTATGGAAGGTGCTGCAGACTTCTTTTAATGGCCCACCAGCAGCTTCTGACACCTCTTGGCAGTGCGCTCACTGTTAATAGTTTGATTATTAAGACACCTTGGGTTGGGTTTCATTTATATTGCAGGCACTTGTCTTTCATAGGAAGTGAATCCCGCCCTATCAAGGACTGCTGTTTTGGACTGCCATGTTTGTGTATCCTCCAAACATGTGAATCCCAATCCTGATAACAGGCTACATAGCGCTTTTTCATTTAGTCAGAACTTGATCTGGGTTTGATCTAGCGAATGAAAATAGTTTTGCTTGCTACTGCATATGATCATCTGAGTTGGAGTAAAGATTTTGTCTGTCACTCTTTTACCTGGTCTGTGGACAGTGAGAAGTCATGGTCTATGTAGGAGAGGGATGTGAAAGGTGACACAGAAAAGCAGTGTATTTATTAGAGGCACTGAATTTGCTCTGTGGGACTCACAGGTGCAATGGAAACCTATTTATGATCTGTAAATTGCAAAAGATCAAACCTTTTGGCTTGCAGAATGAAATACTGGGTAATTATAGTGGATCACAGCTGATTCAAATTTGGGAAGTGCTAAGTGGGCAAGATGTAGCCTTACCCAGAGCTGATGCGCTAGCTTCCTGCAGAGTTCTTTAGCTATTTCAGAGGTAATCAGAACCTTACGATACGGCCATAAACCACTCTCCCGTGTTTGCTCTGAACCCAAAGATTGTCACCTCACTACTCCCAAACATGGTCGGAAGGTGAGCCTGATTTGTTTGCCTCTCAGAGAGGGACTATGTGTCACTGCAGTATACCTTTATTCACTTGCCATGGGCCGTCTGTGATTTTGAGAGAGTTGCTCCATCCCCTTCCATTCTGTGTGCAGTTTGTAAGCTAGGGAAAGCTTTGTATCACGTTCTGTCTCTGCTGTTCGGTCTGTGGGCCTGCCACCTCAATTAGAGGTCCTAGGCATTTCTGTGGTGCTGGTTTGTGGTCTCATCAGTCTTTTATTGTTGCTGTGTAATGGAGTGTGCAACTAAGCACTGAAGAGGCAGTTACAGCTCAAAAAGAGTCCAAAGGTTGTGTTTTATCATTGCAAACTGCAGCAGAACGACACCTGGATGTTTTCCTGTGAAATAAATAGTTAAGCATGCCCTGCAATATTATTAGTAGTGCTGACATTTTGTAAACAGAAGCAAAAGTCACTTTTATTCCCGAAGTTTAGGAATGCAGAAATAAGGTATTGTTAAAATTTAAACTAGATTACACTTGAGAGCGTGAAAGATTTTTCAAATGGTTGCCTGGCACAAATCATTCTTTGTCTTGCTGTTGCCTATGCTGTTCCATATCTTTCTTACTTGAATTAAAGGCTTGCTGTGTGTGTTTTTCAAAACCAGCCTGCTGAACGCATTGTCAAAGCATCCATTTAAGTCAGGGTTTAAAGAAATAAAATGCTTGGTATTCACCTAGGGATTTCCTTGTATGTGTATGGTAGGCAGAGTTTACATTGTGCTTTGGAGTGTGCTCCCTGAGTTCTTCTGTAACTGATGTGTGAAGCGTTGTAGGAAACGCTGTCCGAAACATTCTGTGTTCTCCATTTATTACTCTTTTCCCTGAGGACTGGGCAGTAGTTGGTGCTGCAAGGGAGATATTTGGTTAGAGAAATCCAGGAAAGCAATTGTTGTGTCATCCTTCTTTTAAGAGGGGGTGCTGCAATTGCAACTATTTCTAGATTTTTGTTTTCTTTGAAACAATCCTGTTGCTGACGTAAGCTTATTTAGGTCTTCACAGCCCACTTCCAGTATTTTTGCTTATGAACACGGAGAATTTCCTTGGCTCTGAAAGTGGAATCAGTAATTTTAGTTCTCAGTTCTCCTTTTAAAAGCATTGTTCCTCAGTTTATCCTGGAAGTGTAAAAGGCTACGGGAGTTTGAGGTAAGAGGGCCCTCCTGTTAAGGGCAATGACGTGCAGGTAGAGCCAGTGCTATCTAGGGAACCGATACCATTCCTAAACATCAGGTGAGGTTCCTTCCTACCCGGTGCAGAGGCTACAGTGCTCTGGGTGATGTTGCCTCTGGGGATAGGAGTTGACAGGAGCTGGCAGGGGACTTGCAGAGAGGCTGTCAGGTTTGCATCTTTTGCCTATGTATCGGAGAAGGGAAGTTTCCCGCATACTTAGCACTGCTACAATGCAATGAATATTTAAAATCAATGACTTCCCCCACCCTGCGTCCTCTCCAAGCACAGCTGCTTCCTTTCATTGAAAGACTGGAGAAGGGCCTGTTTTTGAACAGGTTCAGTTGCGGAAGTTGTGCTCTTTTTAAAAATGCATGGTAGGATCAGATGTTCTGTTTTACAGAACGTTAAAATGCCCTGGAGGACACTGATGCTTTCCCTGGAGTCTGGAGGTGGGACTTCTGCCAGAGAGCACCAGGGCAGGACTTCAGGAGCCTGGGCACAGCTCGGAGAGTCACTGCGTCGTCTCCCCATCTGATGAGGTCGGGCTCAGCTGGCTGTGCTGCAGCGCGTGGGCTCCGTTCTCGGCAGATAGCTGTGCTGCCCTTTCCCGCTGTACTGCATGTAAATCAGCACGTGGCACTGGAAGCAGAAGTCTCTGGTACTCCGGCGCGTTCTAGAATAAAACTACTGATGTGAATTCTGCTTGGTTTTCCTGTTTTTGCACATGTGATTCTGTCATCTTTGTCAGGTGGTGGTCAACCAGAAGCGGTGTTTTTGCGATAGTGGTGTTCTCACTGGTGTGAAAGCCGTCTTTTTTTCACAGCAGTTCTGCACTCTTAGCTTGAACGTCCCAAGGTTTTGGATCCGTTTGTTTGCTTTGAGTTTACTGGATCACCTCTGTTGACAACGCTGTCTCCTGCAAGCTTCTCTCTGGGGTTCAGGAGCTGTGTTCACAGAGAAGCATGCAGCTGTCCTAGTGAATACTGCTGAGCCGCGGTGTCCGTGTTCTCCAGAGCTAGGACATCATCCTTTCACTGCTAGAGACTTTCCATTTATGCAGGTAACCGTAAGGCTGTTGGTTGAGCACAGAGCATGTCTCCACGCTTGACTTCTCAACTGTATCACTTCTGCTCAACTGCAAGTTAAAGCTGGTAATGGTATGGTTTAGAGGTGGGGTGCCATAGCCTACACATCATTTTAGCCTTCATTTCTTAATGAAGGTTCAGGGGAAGATGGCAGAATGGAGTCTTTGGAGGCTGTTCAGTTTTGGTTGAATTTTGATAAGGTGACTGCAAAACTGTCATCTTTGGTTCTGGTAAATTCACCCTCTGCAGGTGCTCTTTTCAGCATGCCAAATTTTAGGTATTGCCTGCTGCTTTTAATTAGAAAAATCTGTCTTTGCTTGCTTCTGGATGGAGATAGGTTGGACAGGTTGACACTTTTAAAGAGTCAAACTGGAGTTAGAAGAAGATAATTTGCTAACAAGATTTGAAATGCTCAGCACTGAAATTTACCATGGGACCAGAGCTGTAATCCTCAAAATCGCGTAAACTTCTTCACAGGTGAACAGGAAAATTAAATTTAGACTTAAAAGTTTTCTTGAGATTGGTGGGAGAGCACTGCATCACATCGTATTGGTTCAATCTGCGTGTGATCTTCTTAGCAAGCCGGAAACAGTTTTAAAAGTGCTTTCTTTCCAGTGCACAGAAATGCAGGAATGCGTAGGTAGGAGCTGTCTCTAGAGAATTCTGGAATAAGTCAACTTTGGCGAGCGTGTTTTGCGCTGTGTTATGGCCACCACTATTGTATTACTCCTTTCCCTCTGTAGAGAGGATTTGTCATGCCAAAATGACTGGGGAAGCTTCGTGTGGCAGTTCTGGGGGAAGGACTCTAACACAGGCTTGCGAAGTGTCTGAAGCCTGAATCGCAGGCTTGCCATGCCGCGAGCACTGGGGCTGGTGTGCCCTGCCGTTGCATGCACACTTTGCAAGCAGTTTGCTTTCTGCTGCAGTGAGAGTGGATGTCTAACACCATGGAAGCCGTAGTGACTTGCTGTAAGCGTTGTGGGACCTCATTTAAATAAAGGCCTTTCTTATTTTGTGTGTGCTATGTTTGGCATATACTCTGCTTGAGCATGTAATGGTCTGCAGTTGTGTTGCAGAGATCCTATAGCTGCCTAAAATGGTTTCACTTCACATGCAAAGATGAACTCCCCTTTTCAAGCTAGTCCGCTTTGGAGGTCGGGTTTTTGTGGGTTTTTTCCTATCAACATGCTTTAAATCTGTACATCTCCACATGTGGTTTGTTTCACCTGAAACTACACAGGAAATCCCCTTACTTCATAGGAAGGTTTTCGAGAATGAAAAAACTACTTAAATTTCAGTGGGGTAAATGCAAGTAGGAGTTCAGCCACCCTTAGAATTGCTCTGTGGCTGTGAACAGCTCACTTTGGCTATATCTGCTGTTCTTTTGAAGTGCTTTGGAGCCTCTGACGTGAATTATAGGGACAGCCCTGTGGGTTTTTTATGGCAAAGCTGTGGGTCACTTCTTGCTTTGAATGTAATCCTCCTCTCTGATCATCTTGCACCGGTACAGGAATCCCTGGAGGATATGATGTGCTGATTGTGTATGCAAGTGACGCCACTGAATGGTGTCAGTACCTCCAGAACCTCTTCCTCTTTACTCGGCACGTTCGAAAGCATCGGATTCTGAGCTACCAGCTGGAAGGCGAGTCTGCCATCTCCGACCAGGAGCTGGACCTGTTCAACAGAAGTCGGAGCATCATCCTTTTGCTGTCTGCTGAGCTGGTGCAGAGTTTTTATCTCCCTCCCGTCCTGCAGAGCCTTCAGGAAGCCTTATGGCCCCCGTACAAAGTAGTCAAGCTGTTCTGCGGTGTTACGGACTGTGACGACTACCTGACCTTTTTCAAGGACTGGTCTCAGTGGCAAGAACTGACAAACGATGATGAGCCCGATGCTTACCTTGCAGCTGTCAAGAAGGCTATTTCAGAAGGTAAGGTAGCAGCCGTGGAGCTGTGCTTCGTGGTCAGTGGTTGGAGGGGGGGAGATACATGAATGCTGTTTGTCCTCATTTTAACACTGGTAACGTGTTTTACTGAAATAGAAAGCTAAAGCAAATTGCACAACCCTTGTAAACTAGGAAGCTTTGGAAGCCAGCTTTTCTGTGCCTCATCAGTTGGTCCCTAGTTCAGGAGAGATTGCCACTGACTCTCAGAGAACTTCTGAATTTGCGGGTTATCTGAGGTGCCTGGTTTTGAATTAAATTGAAAGTAAAAACTGAGTATCTTTAAAGTTCTGCCTGTAAAGATTGTACCCTGCAGTTTATTGATCCCGATCGATGGAAAATTATCTTCCTTCAGACTTACATTTCTGTCATACCAGAATGAAAATAAGGTTGTCTAGTGTCTATTCTCTAGGACTGGGCCTGAGGTCAGAGATATAACCGTACTGGCAGCAGATCAGCTTGTTACCTATGATGGAACGGTAGGGAATTGGAGAATTGCACTAATGGCTTTAAAAACAGCCCAACCAGTTTGAAAGTGATTACCTCATAACAAGCACAGAGGACTTGCTAGCGTGGAAGTATTAACGGCTGGAGACTACAGAAGCCCAATGTACTGAGTTTTAATTTAGTCTGAACTTCCCTAGACTCCAGAGGAATGTGTGGTACTCCTTGCGTATAGTTTCTGTTGAAATGAAGGTGGAGAGCTCCGGAGAGTCATGCTGGTCAGGATGTTTTTACGACACTGGCGTATTTAAGATTATAGTGTTCTTTGTCAGCCATAGCAGGATCGGAGTCCTGTGGTTGCATTCTGGATTAAGATTTATCTATATTTAGTGGCAGAAACGAGGCCGTGCAGTCTTCCAGTGAGTCTGGTGTTGTGCGCATAAAGGTGCTTTATGCCAGGATAACATTGACAATAACTATGAGGACAAATCTGTCACAGTAAAAATAAATTTTGGAAGTCATGATCTTGGCCAAAACAGTCCCCCTGAAAAAAGGTGACTTAGGGATTGTGCTGGAGATAGTGTTCTTGGGTTACCAGGTCGCAACAGATGTTTCCTAGTACCTTTTAAAAACCTGTGTAAACTAAAGTTTGCATCTCCCTTTCAAACTGCCCTAGAATGTCTTAGTTTCCCAATGGATAACCTGGGGCTGAAGTGGTCTGGCTCCTTTGCTTTCAGCCTGGAAGAAGACAGAAGAGAGTAGCTGAGGTTTTGTACTCTGAAAAATTAAACTGACCAGAGACTAAATTACTTTTCTGACACTTTCTGGCAAAAGTAAAAGTTTAACTACTCTTTTCCTCCAAACTTGGGTCTAGAGTACGGCACCATTATTTTATTGATTTTAAATACACTATTCAAAGTTAGGAGGTTTAAACAATATCTCCCCAGATTACTGGTGTTAATGGTTTTACTTAACATGTCCGAGGACTGTCAGAGTTATTTTAGGCCAGAGGAGGAGCAAGTTCTACTGTGGCTGAAAAGTGTGTGAGACTACAAAGGGATGTTGATCCTGAAATCTCTTCCGAAGCCAGCTCTTGCTAGTGTCTTCTGGCCTGCTGCATTCTCAGTGCATGAAGCACAGCACGGGGCAGAGGAAAGCCTCCTGCTTCCTGGGCTGCGGGTGGAGCAGAAGGTTTCAGCGTCTCTGTCCTTCGTTAGACGGACTGGCTGTGGTGGGAGGTTTCACGTAGCCAAGTGGATCCCTACCAAAGAGGCTTTCGCCCATTTTGCTTCTTTTGAGGGTATTAAAAATCAAAGAGAATGTGAGGTGAAGGGAAAGGGACAGGTGTGGGAATGGGTCTGCCAGAAACCACTCTGGGTCAACTGCTTCTCTCTGTAGAGAGTGTTTGTCAAAGGTAAGCACTCAATATCTGATTCTTGTGCTGGGACAGCGTATCTGTTGGCAGTGGTGTGCCCCTGGGAGGGGGCAGAGGTGACTCTTACCGATACCGCCGTGCTGGCTGGCTGAGCAGCCAGGAGAGTAAGTCTTGTGTGCCTGGCTGTTTAGTGGGCTGGCTGCTATACATCTGTGGCAAACTTCTTTGGGGTAAGGCACTACAGTCTGACTTTTCACCTTTGGACGCACAGTCCTTCTCCAGAGGTGTCTTCTCTGCTGAAAAAAACCTCTGCTTCAGCTTTATGTCAATGGTGTTTTGAAAGGGAGATTGTGCTTTGGATTTTTGTTGTTGTTTTTAGATAACAAAAAAACCAGCTTATTTTCTGTGTTCTCACTGGAACAAGCATACGTTGATCTCAAATTGACTTCAGTATATCTAGAAAAGATTTGACTGAGAGAAAAAATGAGATAAAACCAAACTCATTTGCTGTGGAGTCTGCTGTACCATTTTCCAAATAGTAGGGTACACAAAGATTCAGAATTTCTGGGCTTCTGTTACGTTGTGGGAGCCCTAACTGATGTGAGCCGTCAGCTGCACACAAGAATTGGGTAATGTCAGGCTGTTTCTTCGTACACATCGGAGCAGTTGCCAAGGCAAGCTGTCCACTGGCACCCTGACTCTTGTGAAGGAAGAACCTACTTAAGATAAGCTGGTTTCATGGTGGAAGTATTTAGATGAATGTATCAGATCCTACCTCTGTGTGGGGAAAAAAACGACTAGGTGACTTCTTCCATCATGTGATTCTACAGACCAAGTTTTGTGAATGGCCTCAAATGCAAATATTCTGATGCTTCCTCTGATGAGATGACAACCCCAGGTGTACATAGTTCCCTTTTTGGGTGAAACTGTGAAAACTTTCTTCTTGGTTGGTAATAAAAAATTAGCACCTGCTGTATAGTTTGGTGGCAGCCATTCCCAGTGTAAGTGACTTAAAGTGAGAGTGTTTGTGACAGCCGACCTCTTTCACAGAGAAACACAGCCTGTGCTCTGCTCCCAGCACTTTGTTGTTAGGATTTTGGGTGAAGGCTTTGCCTGGGAAGTGCTTCTCTCCCCATGCGTTCACAGGTACTTCTAACAGCAGTGACAGCACACCTGGAAAAACTAAGCCTGATGCAAAAACGACCAAGCTTCAGCTTCCTAATAGCTGAATCCCGGGTGAGTGGAGCATATGAGAGAGGACACGGTGAGGGCAGACGCCTCCCTGGAGCCTGCGTGCTGGCCCTGCTCAGGCTGCGCTGTTGCCTGTAGCGCAGCTGTTAGGCTGTGGTTTATTTAGTGCATCATGGGAACACAACACCCCCAGACATCACATGCTGGAAGCTATTTTAATTTTTATTAATTTAGTACAAATTCAGAAATGAGGAAGTGCCTATCTAGCCTTGTTGAGCACTTAACTCTGTGCTGACACTGGCTCTTGCTCTCTTGTAGATGGGGCATTTTTACTTCTGCAGTTTCTCAGTCCTGGCAAACTAGAGAGGGCATGAAGGTTTTTGTTTGCAGGCACTCCTGTTACCTGCGGGGAAGTTTTTCAGGTGGTGCAATAACTGCGTAAGGACATGGCAATGCTCAGGATGGCACTGTACGGGCCAGCTGAGGTCCGGCAGGGTACAGTCAGCAGCCAAAGTGCAGTGATCAGCCTGCTACTGAAACCTTCTTGTCTGGCTTGTGGTACCACCCCATGCTGTGCTGTGTGCGTTGGGCAGCTGGGAGACTGCCGCACAGTTGGAGTCGGTGACCTTTCTCTTCCTCCTGATTTCTCAAAGCTCAGTTGACTTCTGTTTAGTATTATGCACATTTCAACTTCTCCAGTTTATTTCAGCCCCTACCTTTGTGGTCTTGAAAAATTTCCGATTTCCTGCTTTCACAGCTGATATTTCCAAAGCGTTTACTAATTAATTGGTGGCTTTGAACTTCCAGTACCCAAGCAGACTCTTGCAGGGAAAAACCCAGGGAAGCTGACATCTGGCTGAGATTGCTGAGACGACAAGTGAATGTAACAGCAGCTGTGAACTGTGCTGTTGGGGGGCAAGTGCAGCCTTGGCTGAGCAGAGCTCTCATGCGATGAAAATGTACAAGAAAGATAGATCACTACCAGCAAACTTCTTGCAGAATAGGAAGGTCAGAAGTGGGTGGAAGGAAGCGTGTGGTGAATATGGAGGAGAGTGGGCAGTGAGAAGGAGGATGAGAATTTTGCTGACGCTCTGTAGATGAGGGTGAGCTGGAATGTTCCTCCATCTCGTGAGGGTGTTTGACCACCCTCAGAGTAACAAAGTGTTTCCTTGTGTTCAGATGGAATTTCCTGTGCTTCAGTTTGTGCCCCTTGCCCCTTGTCCTGTCAGTGGGCACTATGGAGAAGAGTCTGGCCCCTTTTTTTTCATTCCCTCCCATCAGGTAAACATCGGTGAGATCCCCCCAAGTCTCCTTTTCTCCAGGCTGAAGAGTTCCAGCTCTTGCAGCCTCTCCTCGTGTGAAAAGATGCTGTGGTCCCTGAATCATCTCTGTGGTCCTGTGCTGGGCTCAAGCTGTAAAGTAACCTTGGAAGAGGCTACTCGGAGTTTGAGGTCAGGTTGGACAGATGCAGAAGATGTTCTGAAGTGTGTCTCAGCGCAGGGGGATGAAGTGGTAGTACGTGAGAGATTCCCTTCAGCCTGACACTTCTGTAATTAGTTAATTGCTAACTTTTGCTCATTGATGCAATTTAGGGCTAGAGGCCTCAATTCACAATAATTTTTTAAGTTTGACAGGAGCTGCTATCTTGTTACTTTGGGGTTAATGATAAATGATCTGTTCAGCGATGATGCATAAATTCCTATTTGTTATGTATCTTGAGATTTCTGCTGAAAGGCAGCTTTTTCCTGGAGTAGCTCATTGGCCGGTAGTCTTTCTGTGGTAAGATGTCAGAGTTTGTTCATCTGATTGCTCGGACGAGCTCCATGTTAGGCCTTGATGCACTTATGCCCCTCTGCTTTACCGTGTAACTATTTCAGGACACAAGCACAGTGAGATCCAGTGTTGGCTGGTGTGCTACCCTTATACTTGAGATGTCCCGAGGAGTGACAAAGCAAATACTATAACCTAGAAGAATAGTCTGTGGCTTTTGTGGATAAATTTGAACACTCTTTCCTTTCTTTCCTCCCCATTAAAGATATGTTAACTCGCATTGAATACTCTTGAAGGAAACTTTTCACTAGAAACCACAAAAGCCACCAGGCACTAATGGAGCTGCACACTTTGGCATAGGACAGGGGTGATCTTATCTCGGGTGCCTGCTGCAACCCTTCAATGAGGTGCGGGCGCTTTGCACTGTACAGTGGCATCGGTAACTATTCCTCTGCCTCTAGCAGCTGCCGTACCTGTTGTGCTGTGTCTGGTTCTGGCGGATGGCACTTCAGTCAGGACTACTCTGTCAGCCTGACACCGAGACTTGCAGGTAAGGCAGTAGTGGAGGGGATGCTAAACTGGGAACTTCAGCCTCCCTCCCCACAGGTCCATTCTGTCCTGTGTGGGAATGTGTTCTGACAAGAGAGTGCTGTAGTGTGATTTCCAGTGCCTGTGGAGTTTGCTGTTGCATGTGGAGGCAGAATAAGACCTAAATACTGTAGCAGCTTTTCCCTGTGCTGATTGTTAACTTTCATAAAGCATGGCCATTGAGGAACATTGGATGCAGAAGGTGATCTTGCTAGGAAGAGGCATGGCATGGCCAAGTACTTTATGGGAAAGTTGTGCCACCCCCTTAAAGGATACATCCTGGAAATGAAGCAGCCAAGAAGAGTTCTGTGAGTTAATTTGACACCCCCGGTCGTCTTCTTAGAGAAGGATCATGAAGCTATGTCAGATCAATGCCTCCATGAAACTACCTGCTTAATCTTTGGCCTTACAGAAGGCGGTGCTTTGGGACGTGTTACGTTGCTAGAGAGCCAATGCTGTTATCTCTGAGGCTCAGCTTGTGAGCAGACCCCAGGTCATGCAGCTCTTCCTTACTGCCATGTTCCTGTAGCCCTGCTGGAGTCTCTTCACTTGTCTGTATGAGATCCTAGCACTGTATTTTCCTCACCAGCTGATCTCTTCACGCCCTCATACTGTGGTCCCACATCCTCACAATGTTTCTTAAGAGTTTCCAGTCCCATGCATGCAATTGCCATTCTCTGCAAGATCCATTTTGGCCCTTAGGAGGTTCTAGAAGCTGCAAATTAGATGTGGATGCCTGTGCCAAATTTGTGATCTCTGCTTACTTCTTCAGAGTCTGTTTGGATATCAGAAGGACAGTAAAGGAAGCAAGCTGGAGGTAGGAAGGGGACAGGAATCAATGTACAGACCTAAAGGGATAGAGAAATGTAAAGGTGGGGACCATTTGGTGTTTACTTCTGGCCCTCATTGCTCTGTGCAGATATATGTTCTGAGTAGTCCTATCCCAGAGAATTACATCCAGCATTTATTTCTACCAGCTTATTGGAGACAAGAGGTAGCACGATTATCTGATGTACTGCAGTCCTCCCTCCCTCCCTCCCTCCCTCGCTCCTCTTTTTCCCCTCTTTGAAGGGGCAAAATTAAGTGAATTCTTAAAACTATTTTTCTCTGTTTTATTGTGTCGAAATAGAAGATACGCTTCTTTGACCCTGCTCTGTGAAGAGGAACGGGTGAGGTATTAGTCAGCCCTCTGGGTGCAGTGAGAGTCCGCTTCGTTCTATGGGAGCTCTGCGGCCTGGCTGGTTCTCACTGCCTCTCAAGGAGAGGAAACTCTGATGCTCTTGCACAGGAGTTCAGGTTGAGAGCACATACTGGTAGCATGCCCTTCCCTGCAGACACTTGTATGGTTAGAAATGACTGGTGCTGGGAGTGCAGAGACTTCAGAGAGCTGGCGAAAGCAGTCAGAGAAACCTTAACTAAGCCCCCAAGTGATACTGAAAGAAGTGCATGCATGTCCTTATCCATCTGTAGCAAACGGGATCGAGCAGTTGCAATAGTCTTCCCAGCTGCAGGAGAGGTGCATTGTGTGTCGTTGAGGTGCTTCATGAAGTCCCAGTTTGTGCACATTAAAAGGGATACTTCATGGCTTATCTTTCATGGCAGAATGAGATTCAAGCAGTGCTACCGTAGGTGCATACCAACTTTCTAGACAGAGGCAATGAAACGATAGCCCGGAACTAGTGAAGTATAGAAACTGGTGTGGTTAGGAAGTGTTGGGCTATAATAAACTTCATGCACATCGCAAATGCTAATCATGTTTCTCTGTAGCCTGTAGATCTGATAATCTCCCCACAGGTTGCTTTCAAGTAGTGACTAAGCCTAGTTCTAAGTATCTGCCACTGTGAACTGCAAGGCTTTAAGATACCTGCTTAAAATAAGAGCCCAGTGACCATCATCGATGGCTTCATCCAGGTTTGGAACAGCTGAAGTAATTTCTGCAAAACCTTTGCAGAAGTGTGCGGTCAAACCAAAGGTACTTTACAGAGCAGCTCTGAAGAGATGTATGGGACAGACTTCAGGTTGTTTCAAAGGTCTTTGTTGTGCACTTGGACGGTTGTTTTGCTTCTAGGGTTGCATTTTGCAGAATTTTCATGGCTGTTCATTATTAGCACAGAAAACTTCCAATGTGTTTTTCAAAAGTGACTTGAGAATAACGGCAGATACTGAGTTTCCTAGGGGGAGGTCTCATCGGTGGCACGGGCTGACCTTAGCATGGGCTGCTGCAAAAGAGAGTAGTCTGCCTCATTCTCCACCTTTCATCTGACTGGATGGTCTTATGTGGCACTGGACTGCAAGAGTGGTGTTCCAAGAGAGACTGTTTGAAGGAGAGGGAGGGCAGGACTGCCGTTTCTGTAGTAGTGTGGCCTTGGATCTACTGAAGCCACTTGTACAACCACACCTTCAGTCAAGCAGTGATCTGCTGGTGGGTGTTTCCAAAGCAGCTACCCAGCTCTCTTAGGTGGAATTCCAGCTTTGTGGACTTTTATATGGACAGTCTTCTCTGTCATGCAAGTGTTATGCCTTGTGCTTAAATTACAGAAAGGAGGTACTGCAAGAGGAGAGAGAATTAATCAGCAAGTTGAATGTTCATGTTTCTTGCATGTGGTTGCTCAGGAAGACTTGAATCAGTGATGGATGTAACATGATTCTTGACACTCTCAAAAATCGTCAGCCGTGCATATGTTTTTTCAGTATGTGTTGTCCCCTCCTGGCACAGGTGGTTGAAGTGAACTATTCCAGCCCCTTTTCCTTGAGATTTTGGTTGCATACGCAGTGCCTGTTGTCTGGGTGGTCAGAACCCTAGGGGCATCTTCCTCAGAAGCTCTTAGCTGTCTTTGTCCTGCTCTTATGGTCAGATAAACTACGTTATCTGTGTTGTACGGGGGACTCTGCGTTTTGCCCCGTAGCTGGCAGCTGCTGTCTTTGCAGCAGGTAGGAGTGAAAGGTATAAATGTTCCTCCTCATGCTGAAGTTCAGGGCCTGGCAGCTTAGCTTACACCCCCAGTGTCAGCCACTGAAGCAGAGATCCTGTCTCACTGATGCAGCCAAACAAGAGCTCTTTTCCGCTGGTTCTGCTGCGTGGGCCATAGCCCCTGGTGAAAATAAAGACAAGGGGAAACAGGAAGGGGAAAGAGGGCTGTGATGGGTGCAGCTGCATTTTAAACTGCTGTGACTCCGTCTGTTGTGAATGTCGGCCCCCAGAATGCACAGATTTTTTTTTTGTGCGGCTCAGCAGACTCACTAAGCCAGGATAACTTTGTGGAGTGAGGTGTGCCTTTGAGCTGAAACAAAGTGTTTTCTAGACAAGTAGCAGCACTGTAGGGGCTGGACTGTGCGAGGTCATCTGATGAGGTTTCTACCAGCAGAATTTGGCACAATCTCAGGGCAGTATTTTGAGGGGTCTGTATTTGGCAGGCGTTTGTCTGTTACTGGGGTTGGAGGAAAATCTGTGCTGGATTCAGCCTGCGTGCTTTCCCTGAGGTTCTTGCGTGCTGTGGCTGTTACAGTCACTGTTATCTCAGGTGCATCCAGTTCTTTACATTAAAGGTCCTGCTCTTAGCTCAAGGCTGCAAGTGAATGAACAAGAGCTGTAAGTTTGACAGTGTTTTGCAGGAGGTCATAAATTGCAATTTCCTCTTTAACCTGTGACAGGATTGCTGAGTGTTGTCTTGTCATCCTGGGGAACTTGCTGAGCTTCTGTGAAACTTCCCTGGGCTTAGATCTTTGTGTATGGTGCCTTCATGCAGCCTGCAGCACTGCAGATGAAGAATGTGCCTTACTGAGCTGCTGAGGAAGAGGGGGCTGCAGGCCAGTGATCCCAAACTGAGCTAGAAGAGCCCATCCAGTAGTCACCTGCAGTCAAGGCAGAGGAGGCTGAGGAACGTTTCTGGGGTGGATGATGTGTGGTAGGCAGTTGCCCAGCTGTCACCTGTGTGGCACTGTGTCCATGACAAGAATTCCAGTGGCGTGTTAATCCAGTTCCCACTTCCATCTGTTGCTGATGCAGGAAGGACTTCCTATCTGGGATTCCTGCCCATGCTCCTGCCCATCAGGAAATGGCATGTGCGGTGTCCTGGTGATGTACATCAGGCCGATCACAGTTGCTTTGCAAGTGACTTTGCCTCCCCAGTGACATTTTTCACTTGGCATGAATAATGAGTTCCAGGAATAATTAAAAACTGAGCCACGCTCAAGCAGCCAACTGGAAGTTACTGGCGATGTTTGTCCCTAAACTGGAGTATTTACACAGAGAGTACTTTTGATCCTGTGGGTTACCTTTCTGTTCTCTGCCAGTTCCCTATCTGCTTGAGGTTTTTACTTTACCACTCTTTTCTAGTGTCTGGTATTTTTTCATATTTTTTTTCTTCCTGCTTTCTCTTGTGTGTACTCTCCACTCTTGTGGCTTTTCAGACTTTCCTTTCCTAACCTCACTGTTCTCAGAACTATATGCTGAGTTTCCTGTTCCTGCAACCCAAGTAGGGCTTTTGTTGGCCACTTTCTCATCCCTGCCTTCCAGTATCCACAGGAGTGACGTGGAGTTGCCCTTGGCATTGTAAACAACTTTTGGTGACAGCTTTCTACAAATCCTTTTTGTTTCAAGGTGAGATTAAAAAATAACTTGGAAGCAGCATTTGGGAACACTGAACCAAGAAAAGTGAACAAATTCACTCGCTTGGGTTAAATTTTTATGAAGGTCATGAAAGCCTCTTGCACTCTGCTGCAAAAACGTTTTTCTGCTTTCAGTTACATGTCTGTAGTTCTAAAATCGAACGAAAGAAACCTGTTCCTTGAAGTTTGGGTGAGATGTGCTTTATCGAGGAGCTGTGGAGTAGTGTGTGTTTTTGAGTATTAGGGATATATAGTCTTAGTAGGTTACAAAAGTAAAAACTGTACCTTCTTGCTTCTCGCTATTTGCTGAAACGCTGTTCCTGTGTCAACAGATCTCCTAATAACCCAGTTGTGTTCTTTGTAAGGACACAGCTTCTTGAGGAGATGCACAAGTGTGTGTCTGCACACTGGCTCAAGCCAAGCCTGGCATAGTAAAATACAGCTTGTTTCCCTAATGGAGGCTGAGAACTACTTTACTGTAACTTCCCACTTCACAGGACAAATGGAACGTGACCACTTTCTTTGTAAAACCGAAAACCTGTTTTTAGGTGCTGTGCTTGTAGATGAGCTGCGTGGAGTGAGGAGTTTGGAGACGAGGGGGAGATGTCCCGTGCTTTATTGGTTCTGTATGGACAGTTTTACAAAGTGTTTTTTTTTTTTTAACAAAGTTTTCCTGTGTTTTTTCTTCTCGGCTGCTGCTTTTCTGCATGCTTCTCTCTGCTCTGCTGAAAGGGGAAATGTTGCTACAGTACAACCCAGTCTTGAGGGGTTATCACAAGATGTTTCACTGCTGAGTGTGTATCTCCTTGGTAAAGCAGAGGCTCTGAGGTTGGCCTGATGGAAGGTAACTTTGGCTGCTTTCCCTGACTACTTTGTTAGGAATCGCCTGCTTCTTGTAAATGCAGCTGGAGTTGCTCTGGGAGACCTAATGTCCTTGTTCACGCTTGGAAAAGGAGGCTGGCCTGTTGCAAGCTTCAGGTGATAGCAGGAGCTCTCTCTGAGGGCCTTCCCTCTTGCTCTGGGTGTACTGACGTGAAGGTCTGAGGCCTCGTGAAAGCTGGTTGTCTCGGCTGGTGAGCTGGTCGATGGACGGGGTGGGAAGTGATCATGGATACTAGCAAGGGGGTAGTCTGCACATGCAGAACCTATGGGGACAAGCTGTTGCCCGGTCGCGCTGTTTGCGTTAATCTCTGGATGGCAGAGTGGTCTGGCCAGGCTGCTGACTCCTTCCGAGCACTCACATGTCCTGTGCTGGAAGGGCTGGCTGCTGAGAAACCGCAGCGGCCGGCTCCATGCCGATAGCCTGCCAGCTTAGCCAGGAGGAAGTGGAGGAGAGAGTGAGTTGCGTGCGCTGTACAGCAGCGGGTCAAAATGACCGGCTGCTTTGTATTCATTCCCCAAGCTGCTCAGTGGCTCGTGAAGCGCACGGCTGTGCCTGCGTCTTCCCTGGGCTTTTCCCGGGGTGAGTTTCGGCAGGGCAGCGGTGCTGGGAGCTGAGCAGGCTGGTGAGGAGGGGCCGGTGTGGGGCTGCTCGCTGCAGCTCAGCTGCTGATGCTTCCTGGAGGGGTGCACGTTCCTCAAGGGGAAATGTGGTTGGGTTTTGTGGACCGCATCTCCTCCCCTTGCTGCTATTCTCACCAGTTTTTCACAGACCTTCGAGCGTGGCCTGAGCTAGCCTTCGTTTAAAGGGGAACAGAAACGCCCTCCAGTCAGGGCAGAGCCGTTCGTAGCCACGAGCTGTTTGACCTGCAGCAGCTGCTCATGGAGAAGCTCAATTCAGGTATTCCCTTAACTTTCTCAAGAGTCTGTTGATCTCCTCAGTGATGGCCTCCCTAGCCTGGGTATCATTGCAATGATAGAATTGCTGAATCTGTATATGCAAATGGCTTGTCATTACTCAAGTACGTGGGAAGCCTGATCTATCAACAGGTCCCTGTAGACCATGGATGTTACTGAGTGTAATGGGATGGTTCCTGTTCACAAGTCGGTAGCACATGACTGGCACTTGCAAGATGACCATAGCATCACTTCACTACTTATGCAGGAAGTTGGTAAATTGCAATTTCAGAATTTTCTGAATGAAATAACAGATGAATAATTCATATCCGAAACTCCGAGTGCGTGTTCCGTCAGCTGTTAATCCCGTTACTGATTAACATTGCTTGCTTCTTCCCGGATTACCTAACAGCTCTGTTCTTGCATGTGACCTCTGGGCAGTCAGCTCTGTTATGAAAATGCGGAAGTGCAAGACAGGATCAGGCAATGCCAGAACTTCTTAAAAGCTCAAGTTATTCTTCATCTGCTAACTTGTTTCTAGTATCGAATAACATCAGTAAGACAGAGAGACCCGGGCGCTTGTTCTCTGCTTGTTCCCCTCCTGTTCTTGCTTCCTGTAGATGTTGTAGCCGAGATCCACAGTTTTAGGTTTCATTTTCCTCCGAAATGGACCGTATGTTGGGTGAGTGAGGTACAAATTACCATGCTAATGGTTCCATGCTGGGATGGGGATGATGCCCTTAATGTCAGGTTGCTGGCAAATGTCAGTTTATGCATATGTTGCAGGAATGCTTTGCTGTAATTTGGTCATCATGGTCTCTCTCTTATCTATGGTGACCTTAGCCTTTCTGATTTAGTCATATTGGAAATAACCAACAGAGGTTACAGAGACACTAGTCTAGTAACATCTGCCTCTTCTCGTCCTCCCCAAAAGACATAGTGTCTTGCTCTGTGTACGCCAAACGCCTGACACGATACCTGTCACGCAAGAGAAGGATGTGGGACCAGTGCTCTGTTTTCTCCTGTGCAGCTGGGCAGCCTGGCACTCCCAGGTGGGAACAGTCCACTCTTCCCTAACAGAAGGGTTCCCAAAATTGGAGTCTGGCTCTTGCGGTATCAGTTAAAATATGGAGTTGAGGAATTAAGAATCTCAGTTCATTTCCTGTAATACTTAGTACCACTGTCTGAAAATCCTGAAGACAACCTTCAGTACATAGCCTTGTGTCAAAGTAGTTTCGTAGTCAAATCTGCAGGTTTGTGTTGGTGCAGTATTAAAATCCGTTTGCTAAATTAAATGTACTGTTCTAGGTTTGTTTAAGAAATGTCGATGGTGGTGGTGATGCCTTACTTGAACTTTACAGAGCTGCAGATTTTTGGCTCTACTCTTTCTACAGCAAACGTTAAAGCAGCGATCTACTTGTACTTATGTGAGTAGGCTTACTTGCCATGTGGAGTGATTCACATACTTAAAGTGAAGCGTATGTGCACCACTATCTGTGACAAAAATTTCAGCGGAATGCTTTGCTAAAATTTGGTGGCTTAAAACCTGTCTCATGAAAGTGAAGTTGCATTCGTACAATTCATAAAATCCCATTTAAATGTATAGAAAGCATATTAAAAAAAAAAAGTGCATGACAGACGATTTCAAATATCCTAAGTTTGTCTTTGGTAATAATGATAAAGAAGTAGTCTAGATATAAATTGCTGACTGACTTCCAGCTTCGCTGTTTGAAGCTATCAGGACATGAACTCCAAATAGAAGCCTGCTTTAAGAACTTTGGCTCTCTTGATTTGTGGAAACTTGATGTACCCAGAGGCTGGGGCATTCGGAGTAAAACCTGGACTGCTGGCAGCTTCATTGTGTGGATGCCACAGGTTAGACAGTGCGGTTGGTCGCTTAGGGCTTTCTCATCAGGACTGAGTATTTTAAATAGAACATTTCTTATTAATACAAAAACTCTGCCAGTTCAAATCTGAGATTTTTGTCTAGTAAATGGTTTGTACTGCTCTTTACAGATGGGTTTTACAGTAAATAGTAAATAACAAATAAATTCCAAAATGTTGTCTTAAATCCCTGACTGCTCCACAGTTTTGCAAGGTTTGGAAAATTTTGGCTGTGGGAGATAGAGTTTTAAGAATTCATGCCAGTCTTCTGACAAGGGGAAGTCAGTGACCTTCACCCCATGTTTTGGGAGACAGGGGAAAAAAGTGTGAATCATGTGAATCGAGAGGTAGAAACTAGAAAGCACGTGCTCTCTACTAAGTAGATGCAAAATCATCTGTTATTTACTTTCACTAGTTGGGAAAAGTAGGAGACCTGTAATCTATTTTAATTCTTGCCAGTTTTTTTTGCAGCCAGTGATACCAATTCAGTTTGTTTGCTTTTCCATCAATATCCATGCTGTTACTGGGAAACAGGAGTGAAAACATTGTTTTGTACACAGATTGTGGGGTTACATGTGTTTACTTCTACTCTGGGGTCGGTTTGGGTAGAGTACTGTTATTCCTACTAGGCAAAGGCTCTGGTACTTTTCAGTTTCACTCCTGTGTAGATAGATACAGGAGCTCATAGTTCTTGCCAGAGGAACAGGATCCCTTCAGACTACTGCCTCATGTTGTATTTTGTCAACATAGTAATGAACCTGGGAGCTGGGGTGAGCAACATAAGCAGGATTCAGAAAACTAAAGATACTGCTGAAATGAAATAAAGTTGATTTTCTTCATCTGCTTTAGGAGAAGACGACTAAAGGCTGCTGCTCATCCTACAGCGTACTCGGAACGCAGCTGGAGTCAGATAGTCTTACAATAGACATTGGCAAACTAATTTTCCTATCTAACATGAGAAGGGACTACCCATCTCAGCAAAGAATGGCATCGTTGTTCATTGCATAAGCATGTTCAGTGCAAGTCCAGCACTTTTGTGTCTTTGCGAATGTTCCCCAGCAATCCTCTTAAGGGAAAAAGAAAAAGAGGAAGCTCTGTAGTTTCTGTTTTTCAACTAGATCCCCTTTTCTGAGCATTGCTTTGAGAAGAATAGTGAGTTCCACCCCACCATCTCCCTGGCTGTTTCTCAGGATGTATGTGTATGATACACATTTTCAGCAAAGAGGAGTGATGTAACAGGACTCTGTATGCTTTATTTTAGATTCAGGCTGTGACTCTGTGACGGATACAGAAACAGAAGACGAGAAAAACCCCGTTTGCTCCCAAAGACTTGCCATGAGTGAAGAACATGGATCATCCAAGAGCACTGGGGACCACCCAGTGGTGCAGCCTGACCGCATACGGTGTGGGGTACTGTATGTCCACTCCTTGGGCTACCTTCTTTCTGTGAGCTGGTACAACCCGCTGTGCTGCTCTGTAATAGACAGCTTTACAGGCCTGGGAATTAGTCCCCAATTCCTTTTCTGTCACCTTCTCTCTCAGCCCCCTGTTCTCAGTGTCTCTGTTTCAGAAGCTTGGTTCCCTAGGCCCAGAAATAGCTTGATAACATGCAGTGCCCGGCGTTGTCTGGGCTGCAATGTCACTTACTGACAGTCTCATTAACATAGCTCCTTGTCTTGTGTGCTGTGAGGCAGGTTCACACTCTTGACTTCCCCTCTTCCATTCTGGTGAGATTTAGGGGTCGCAAGTGGAGTAAGGTGACTGTAATGAACCAATTAACTCCACAGCCTGGATGCAGTCTAATGTGACAATTCTGGTGCATGTCCTGCAAGTGGAGAGCTTGGATCATGGCTTCCTGTCTGAAAAACAGCGTTTCTTAGTATATCATCCCCTCAGATGGAAAAAGTCTAAGTTTCTTCCTTTGTTTCTGTTTGGAACAGGGCTGTGCTGCTTGAGGAAGGAGACTGATAGAGCTGAAAGTAAATCATTTTATAAATCTAGCTTTAATCAAGTTATAAATCTAGCTGATATATCTGGTCTTTTATCAGCTTCATACAGCTTGCACCAGCATAAATACATGTATTAGAAGCCACCTGCGCAGTTACTCCATGACTGGAAGATGTTCCTAAAAACCATTCAGGACTGTGAAAATAGCAGATGGCAATTGATGTGTCAGTTGCAGTGAGAACAGAATCCCTAGAAAAGGGACTGAACAAAGTAAGTGTTCTTGTGTTGTGAATCCAAGTGTTGTAACGCGTTTTCTTTTAGGTGCAGACAAGAGTTTACATTATCATGAAATGTAAACTAGATGGTGAAGTGAAAACTGAAGTTGAATTCTTTCCAGAGAATGCGTCGTCTGTGCGTGTGCTGGCTGAGATGGAGAATGAGTACACGATCTCTGTGGAGGCTCCAAGTAAGCTGGGCTAAGATTTCCACCCCCCTCCTGCCCCTGTTGCTTCCTTCCTGTCTCAACCTGCCTGTCCTGATAAGTGCCAGAGGGATAAGAGGAAAGGTTGCAACGTGTGAAAACGTGAGGCCAGGAAATCTTGAACTTGCATTCTCATCTGTGATACTTCCGTGACGAGGAAGTGAGAGAAACTGCTGCCTGGGGACTCTGTTTTCCCCTCAGCAGCGGCAGGATTGCACCTCGCTGGGAGTTCCGAGAGCAGATTGCAGCTTAGAAAGCACTTTGAACTTAACTGTGTGTTATAGCCACCACCACATTAGCATTGGCAGGGCAGCAGGAGGAGGTAAGTGCCAGTAAATAACTGCATGACTATAACAGCATCTGCTTAATGTGTAATGATCTCTCTGTGATCAGAGCTGAAACTATTTATGCTGGCTTGCCTTTTCATTTAGATACGTTTGTCACTCTAGATATTTACATTTACAAAACTGTAGGTTGTCTAAACTATAGGTTCACTAAACTTTAGGGACAAGATTCAGAGCCTCACAGCCTGACCGTCGTTTGCCAGCGTGATTTTATTTAATCTACTTTCGTCTCTCCTCTTGAAGAGTCATCGTGCCAGCTCTGAGAATAGTGCTTAGTAGTTGTCGTAGCTGAGGTGGATTGATTTAAAGAAGGTGACCTCACCCACATAAAAATGTTCAACTTAATCTGTCTTAAATCAAGCCTTATAATTTAAACATGGACCTGGAAACCAACTTGTACTTTGAATTATAAGCATGACCTTCACGTTGGTGGAGTGTACAACGATGTAAACGCTGCAGTTTCTAACAGTAAGAGAAATACATTTTTAATTACTTTTGCACGTGGCTCTAACTATTTCATGATTTCCTGAGCTGTTAACAGCCAAGCATATGTACAGGGAAAGATTAATTTCAGCGGGATTTAAAATATTGTTGTTACAAAGTTCAGACCTCTGAATGCACACTGGACAAAACATCAAGGAGCTCCCAAGATGCAGGTAGGAAATAAATCCTGTGCATAGGTAAAGTTGCAAAGCTGGAACTCTCTTAAAGCGATTTCATTCAGAGACTAGTGAGACTGACAGGGGCTGAAAAATCCCTGGTGACTTTTCTGGTTTCTTGCCCCTTCTTCCCCAGCTCTCATATTTTATGACATGGCTTAGCAGCTGCTCCAGAGAAAGCTGGGGTGGAGAGATGTGGGGTTTTCTAGTGAGGTGGTGTGCTGCTAATGTTAGTGGTCCATACTGTTGTTAGCAGAGGACCTAGCATGTCACAGGTGATGTGCATTGACATAGCTATGAAGAAGGTAGTTCCAAAGTGCTTTCCTACCTGGTGTTCATACCAACATCATCTCCTTTTTGTCATGACTCTTCATGAATTCAGTACAACAGAAACTGGTTTGATATCCAGCTGGCAGTTTCCCCAAACTCTTCCTGTTCTCAGGGTATTTGATGCAGGCTCATTCCCATTACAGAATGGTCGGGGTTGGAAGGGACCTCTGTGGGTCATCTAGTCCAACCCCCCTGCCGAAGCAGGGTCACCTACAGCAGGCTGCACAGGACCTTGTCCAGGTGGGTCTTGAATATCTCCAGAGAAGGAGACTCAACAACCTCCCTGGGCAGCCTGTTCCAGGGGTCCGTCACCCTCAGAGGGAAGAAGTTCTTCCTCATGTTCAGGTGGAGCTTCCTCTGCTTCAATTTGTGCCCATTGCCCCTTGTCCTGTCACTGGGCACCACTGAAAAGAGCTTGGCCCCATCCTCCTGACACCCACCCTTCATTGTTCTTAACAATGATTTCTTTTCTTTTCAAAGATTTAACCTCTGGGACAGTACCTCTGCAGATTTATTCAGGGGACTTAATGGTGGGAGAAGCAAGCATCACCTATCACACCGACATGGAAGAAATCAGCAGTCTGTTGGGTAACGCAGCCAACCCAGTACAGTTCATGTGCCAGGTAACGACTCCAGAAACAGCTGTTTTGGAACCAGCTCTTTCAGAGGCTAGGCAAGTGGGCATAAGCAAAAGTGCTTACCATGAAGTAGCTCTTTGAAAATGAAGAAATGCAAGGTTATTAAGGGATTTTCACATAGCCTTAACATCCACTGTTAGTGAAAGCATGGGTGCTTTTTCTGTCTCTGCAGCAAATAGCTGGCTAAGGTGACTCAAACAAAAAAAAATGCAGTCAATCAACACTCACATTTAGACCTTGAAGTATTGAAAAGATAGGGATGGCAGAACTTGATATAACAGAAAGTACCATAAAGAAATAAATTGGTTGGAAATTTGTACTTAAGGGTTCTTGGAAAAGATGTGAAAAGGTAGTGAAGGTAGCTTCATACTAGCTGAATAAAGTGGAGTAACATAAAACCATTTGTTTATTCTTAGCACTTACTTCTTTAAAGCCACTCCTCAGTTCTTACGTTTTGCACAGTTGGGGTATCTGAACCCTATTAGAGGAGTAAAGCTTGCGCAAGCAGGTTCTCCAGGTGTGTTGTCTTTGCTACCTGCCTGCATGTCGCTTGTCAGCCATGTAGTGGAGGCCTACAGAGTAGTGGTGTTAGTGACCAGCGTACCTGGGGCAGAGGAGACTGTCTTTCCCTTTTGTTTTTTAGTTCAAGCTGTGGAGCAGTTGTTACTGGGCTGTGGCTCTGCTTGGGGAATAGGCATGCTTCCCAGTCTTTGCCTAAGAACCATTCTGAAAGCCAAACGCAGAGTATACACTAGAGCAATTCAAAATGGACTAGTTCATACTTAGAGCAGGAGTGACACCTGATTGGAACAGTTTCAGAAGTAAGATTATACCTGTCAATGAAGTAGGAGGTAGCAGTTTTCTGTGCTTCCAGTTGCATGACTGACTTTCTCATTGTACTCTGTCTTGTTGTGGCGTGTACGATTCTCCTCTGCTGAGATTAATGATACTCTGTTTCTAGACCAGGAAGCTATTTGTGTTCTTTGACCTGAACATTGCTACCTTCAGTGTTTATGCCTACAGTTTTCTGATATGTGCTAAATAAAGAAATGCCTTGTAAATCTCACCCTCACTGAATCTGCAGACTCCCCCAAACAAAATCACTTTCCATTTGTCTCTAGGCCTTTAAAATCGTGCCATACAGCATAGAAGCCTTGGACAAACTGTTGACTGAGTCACTCAAGAAGAACATTCCTGCCAGTGGCTTACACCTGTTTGGAATCAACCAGCTGGAAGAAGAAGATATGACAACAAGTAAGCTGAAAGATTTTTGTTTTCTCCTTTAAACTTTGTCTGTATCAGTAGTTTTTCCTTGGACCGCCTTAATACTGCAGTGTGTGGTATCTGCACAGGCTGTCTCAGAAATCTTGTATCTCAGTCAGAAAGCTAAATTTCTGATGGTGGCTGTAGAAGAGGGGTTGCCATTTGGGTCAGGTGACCCTTTTTTTGTTACATGCATGAGTCTCACTTCCTTACATTTTGACAGATGTGGCTATGTAGACAGCTTCAAACACAACTAAAGTGAAAAGATGATGCTGCCCAAAATGTCTCCTATGTTTTCTCCCTTGTTCTCCTCCCAGTCCCACTTGGCGTTTCTCCCCTGCCCAGTCCTTTTCTCCCAACCCCGTGCCTCTGCTCTGAAGTGCACAGCAGGCACTCAGCAGTTGGACTGGTGTGGCACCATGGCATGGTTGCCTTATAGCAGCTGGTTCCTACTGGAATGATGATCTAAGAGGTCCTTGCAAACTTGAGATCCTACATACGTTAAGCTATTACAGTGCCAGAATCCCCACTAAAGGCCATAGGACTTAAGCCCGCAGATGTACTAACTACCTCAGTTAATTTGTGCGGAGTTAGTTCCATTCTGAAACTGTATGTGTACATTTCAGGGCTTTCACACCTGCTTTGGTCTGTGTGTTTGCTAGGAGTTTTGTTTCTCACTTACTGGCTCTGTTGCTGCTAGAGAGAAACCTAGATTCTAACAGGCTCGTGTTCTCACAGATCAGAGGGATGAGGAGTTGCCAACACTGCTTCACTTTGCTGCAAGATACGGGCTGAAGAACCTCACTGCCTTGCTGCTTACATGCCCTGGAGCACTGCAGGCCTACAGTGTAGCCAACAAATATGGCCACTATCCAAACACCATAGCAGAAAAGCATGGCTTTAAGGACCTCCGCCAGTTCATCGATGAGTATGTGGTAAGAGGAAGCAGCAGTCCTTCTGCATTGTCCCACAGCAGGTGTGGGCAGTGCCACCAAGCTTGGCGTTGTGGAAGCAGGAGTGATGGGGTGATGAAGGGTGCAGTGTGGTAGGGTGTAGAAGACACATCCAGCCACACTGAGACCTTCCAGCCTGGAGGGTTGGGTGCATCTCTGGAGGTGAAGTTCTTGGGGCTTTTGTACAGAGCAAATAAGAGGGAGACTGCTGTGCTGGGTTTCCGTATCATCCATCCATCTAATGAAGTTTCTGCAGGGGTGTGGCTGGTGCCTGATGTACTGTTCTAACCTCTGGTCTTGGGAAAACTACAGCCCCTTCATCCCACCTACTTTAGGTGGTAATATGGGAACAGAATATGTTTGGGAAGGTGCAATCTGAGGTGCTCTCTGACTAGTCATAGTACAGTCTGGATTGCCGATTAGCTCACTCACAGCTGATCTGTGTAGTCTGCCTGCTCCAGTGGGAATCCGTTTCTTCCTGCATTAAGATAGCTGTCCATTCCTTGCTTGTTTTCTCTGGGGAACCCAGTTTACAATTCGGTTCTCTTTGAGCTAAGCCCCTCCCCAGAAAACAGCACTCTGACTTCTCCAGATTATGACATGGACCCAACTGCAGCTGCACCAGGCAGTTTGTTCTGTGGGGCCCTGCGGTGTGCATGGGGTTTATCCTTTCTTTTCCATTTGAGTTGTTTTCAGCCTGTGTGCTTCCAAATAACAAGCAGCTCCTTGACTCGGATCATGTGAATTCTGGAGCAGATTTTATCTGCCTTTGCTTTCAGCTGAAAAGTTGTGCGTAACTGGAATGGTGGGTGGTAGATCTGCCAGCCGGTTACGGTAGTGTTTAAGTCCTATTTAGAAGGCATGGGTGGTTCTTAGACTTGGGGCTTGCTTCTTGACATAGGCATGAATTTAGGGTTATACATTAGGGCTAAATAAAGATCATTGCCTGTTCTGAGATCAGGAGGGCTGCAGAAACTGTAAATTGTGTGATTAAAATCTTTGCACTGGGGTGAGAGGTTCTTAGGAAGTCCTTCCAGCCTCTTACTGCAGTACTGTTCTCCTCCTACATCCTCCTCTCTACCAGTGACAGAGCTGTGTTAAGAGCAGGTCCTGCTTACTAACCATCAAGCTGTCTGTGCGGCTTAGTACCAGAGCACACAAATGATCTGCACCAGTCTGTCCACTGCAAGGTAGTGACTAGAAGCACTACTAGAATGGGTGTCTGAAAATCCCAGTAAACCCCTTTACTCACCTAATTCTCTCTCTGGCAAAAGTTCCTCTGCACCGGTTAATACGGCTGTGCTTGTGACGTAGTTGGAACTTCATTAGGAAGTTGGGATGAAGCTTTACTTTTGCCCCCTTGCGTGGTTTGGTAAAGATCTGCACTGCCTACCCCACACCCCATGTTGCAAATATGTGAGGAAAGGGTTCTGCTGTCCTGTGAATCGAAAGTTGCCTGTATTACATGAACAGCTGCCTGCTGTGAGGTTTCCTGTTAATCTCACAGAAAAGGGTCTGTGTACTCCCACTCTGGGTATTACGTGCTGCTGCTAGTGCCAAGAAACTGAAACTGAGTCTACACCAAAGCTAAAACTTTGCTTTCTTGCAAGTGCTCCACATGTGGGAAGCTTTCCCCCTTATGGTCAGCTACGCTTGCCCCAAAATAGCCTTTGACAAGCATTTGTATCTTTAGAATGAGCTTTGCTTATGTTCTAGGAGTTTGCAGACATCAGGTAGGACGTGAGATTGAGGGGATGGGAGGCTGTAATGGTCATTCAGAATGTGTCAGCACCTACTTGTTTCACCTTCTTTACCTATTGTTACTATGTACATCTTGAAGGCTGGGCCCAGACAGCTATAGGGGGAAATTAATTCCTTTGAGAAGCCTTAGTCTTTGGGAATGGGCTGCTTTTAGAAGTTTTTTTCCATCAGTGATGGGAGAGTGAGACATCTTTTGCTTGCTTTGATTCTCCACATTCTTTATTTAAATGAGACGTGAACATTTTTTTTTTGTTGCCCTCCTTCCTCTCCAGGAAACTGCAGATATGCTGAAGAGTCACATTAAAGAAGAGCTGATGCAAGGCGAGGAGGATGAGTCTGTTTATGAGTCCATGGCTCATCTGTCCACTGATCTGCTAATGAAATGTTCCTTGAATCCTGGCTCCGATGAAGAGCTTTATGAATCCATGGCTGGATTTGTCCCTGCTGCCTCAGAAGATCTCTGTATGTATCTTCATAGAATCACGGAATCATGGGCTGGTTTGTGTTGGAACAGACCTCTGAAGGTCAGCTAGCCCAACCCCGTGCAGTGAGCAGGGACAACTTCAACTGGATCGGGTTGCTCAGAGCCCTGTCCAAGAGGCCTAGGCTCATCTGTCTCTCTCGTACACGGTAGCGCCTCAGCTGAGTTTCAGTGAGGGCTGGGTATAGCTTTGCTGCGCTCACCACAAGGAAACCATGCTGCAGGTCTGATGTTGGCTGGCTGATAAAATTGCTCTAAACTTTTCTTTGATTGCCAGTGTACAAGATAGAGCTGTTTCCTCAGTGCTTTGAGGACACCCTGAACCCTGAGCAAGTGAATTAGTGTTTGGAAGAGACCAAATTTTCTACCATGTCCTCCTCCTGAGATCCAGGGACGCAGGGACACTCTGACTTACAGACACTGGTCGAAAAGAGCACCGTGTAAGATGTGATTTTACTGACAGCCGGGAAGCTGAAAAACAAGAGCTGAGAACAACAGTTCAACAGCTTGAGAACAAAAGAAAGTGAACATCTAGAAATATGTGTACTGATGAGATTATAAATGAAAAATCATTATTCTAATCCACTTTGTTTATTGCTAAAAATATAGACCTAATTCTGATAAATATGCAGATGTTTAACTTTTTCACCATTCCACTAATATTCATTGGGGCCGATTGCAAATATCAGGTTAAGTACCTGTGTTAAGCAATTGTGAATTTGCTGTTCTTACTTATCTGCCTGTTTGGCCTGGCTTCATCCCACTGACATATTTTATGATTCTCATGATGAGCAGAGAATCTAGCTTACTATAGTTTCAGTACCTGCATAAGGAATTGTAGTGTTTCTGCAGTTTTAAGTGTGCTACCTCAGGGGAAAAGCTTTCTTACTGAACCACTTTTGCTTATAGACTATATCTGTCCTGGGCTGATTTTCTCCTCTTTTAGATGAAGCGATGTTATAAAACACATTTTTGTTGGCTATGAAGTCCGGAAGACTTTTTCGGTTCTCCGGCTGAAATCATAAACTCTTCTTTGTGAAGTTTTGTTTGGCCGCTGTAGGGAGTTTTGCTGCCAAACCCAGCATTCTTCTGCCTTCAGGTGGAGATAAGCAGTAAGGCGGGTTGGATGCCTAAGGAACAAAGCTGCTGCTGTTCGCAGTAATGGGGGTGAGAGTTTCTGGATGTTTGGAAGCTCTGCCTGCAGTCAGTGCACCTCTGAACTGGGTTGATTGACTAAGACGGTGGAGGAGGAAAAAACATGTTTAAAACCACTTAGCCCAACTTGTCGTCTTCCACCCCTGAAATGTCCAGATCTCCCAGAAACTGTGCAGGGGATATTCCTTTCTTTTGTGGATGCAGATCAAGCTCCCTGTGAATTACCAGTTTTGAACTGGACTCTGAAATGCCTCTGAAAATACTCTCATATTGGTTCAGATTTAGGTCAGAACTGCTTCCTGACAAGAAAACCATTTGCCAGCAAATGTGCTGCAGGCTCCGCAGGGCTAGTAGAACTAGCAAGGTAAAAACCCAAGCTGTCCCTAAAATAAATACTTCTGATTCCTTTGCTGAGAAGCAGGGCTGAATGAGTCTGCATTTTAAAATATTTTCCTCATTGGTGAGGTGCTGTGTATGGCTTCTCTGTAATACTTCAGCACAAGGAATGTGGGGGTGTTTCCTGCTTCTTCTGGAGTTCTCCTAGTGTGTTGCTCCTGCACACAGATCTCTCTTACCTTCCACTCTTTTACTCAAAATCTCTGTTTTTCTTATGTAGTCTGTTAGTCTTTGTCTGGAGCATCTTTACAGCTTGTCTGAACAGTGCTTGAAATCTACCGGTTTATAACAGGTGAGGATAAATTGGCACAATGCTCAACGCTTGGATTGCTGCTCCTAAAGTAAAGGTGTTTCGATATTGTTTAGAATACCAGCACACAGGCAAACCCTCGCTAAAATTAGTGGGAGTGCTGGCTGGTTCAGAACCGCCATCACAAATAAAAGCTTCAAGCTTTTGTACTGACTTAAAGATCTGTGAGGATGAAAAACTCCCTGGGAAATCATAAACAACTCCTATGGAGGTACTTTCGCTGGGTCAGAGTAGCCCTTATGTGAGTAGTTATGGCTGTGGTGTAGAGGACAACACATGAGCTATTTGAAGTGTAGCCATACCGTGGCAGCATGCCCATTTATTGTGGTCAAGATGTGCTTCCACCATGGTTTTTCAGAGCCTGATCAAAGGAAGGTTAGATACTATGGGGTCAATTTGTCTGGCGGGAACTGCTTTGAGAATAACACAGGACTGGAGCCACTGTAGTGAGTTAAAAGTAATAACAAATACTTGAATACTGGAGTGTTCTGTTAGTTCTTGTATTCTTTGTCCCACTTCTGGTTTTTCAATGCATTTTTATGTGTTGTTTTTTTCCTCTCTGCATTTGGTCCTGGGGAAACATTTACAGAGAAAGTGCAGAAGCTGTGCAAGGGCCCGATTTTGCTTAAACTGATGCTGCATGAGAGTTGCACGCACCTGTGTTGAGTAGCTAGTTGTCACTTTAAGTTTTGGGATAAGTGATGGAATTAGAAAAAAAAAAAATGGACGAGGTTTTGTTCACCTGCAGAACCCTGCCTCCCCTGCTGCTGGAGGGGAGCGTTCTGTCCTGGGTAGGTTTTGGTGCCCTGAGCAGTGCAGACCATAAAGTGCTCCTAACTAAATCAGTGGGAACTTACTAGCTCCTGCTGTCGCCTTGTTTGCTATTCTTTAATAAGGAGACTGAATTACCTTATTTAATTTCTTATCATTAATCTACTTGTTCCCACTTCAGAAGAGCACTTCTCTCTTACTACACTTTTCCAATACCTGTGAAATCAAACATAATTTTCCAGAACATGCTCCAGGTTGCAGGTAAATGTCATTTAGCCAAGTCACACACTGTAACAAACAGCAGCTGAATAGCAAAAAGAGAGTTATCTCCATCCTGTCAGTCTGGTAGTGTGAACTACAGCATCAGCTAGAGTGCTTTGCGTTTTCTGCATTCCTTTCGCCAGCACCTCCTGCTGATTTCTGCAAAACAGTATTCTGAGTAGGCTGGAGTTGTGTGCAGGAGGTGGCTCTGAGAGCAAGGACTCTTGAAAGTGCTGAAAACCTCTTTGATTTGCGTCAAGATTCAACTGCCTGGTGTGGGGGGGTTATTCTGCGGTTTTACTTGGGAAAGAGTTAGGCTGCGTGTCCTCTGTCCAGGGACAGGCAGTGGCAGTGGCCAGGGGCTGGTGGAAACAAGTCCGGACTCTGTCTGAACTGTGTGGGCACTCAGACTCTAGATAGTGTGAGTTTCGTGCAGAGATTTAATCCTTTATCCTAGGGAGTTTCAGCTGACTAAAATCTATTGTCCTGTAATTTGCAGACCTCCAACACCTAAAGAGTAGGTGTTAGTTCACATATAAATTAGTGGTCATGCCCTTATTCTCCTCTCTTGCATGTCCTCTCCCTCCTCCACCATTTTTATTCTCTTCAGACGAAGCTTTCAACACTGTCTTCACTGATAGTTATCTTTTTCCTGAGTTAATGCAAGAAACAGCAGCCTCCTTGCCATCCTTGAGCAAACTGAGAGAATTGTGTGCAAAAATGTAACTGCTGATAAAGTTCCAAGCTGTGATTTATACCAATGCATTGAAGCCTTTGTCTTGTACAATAAAGAACTGGTCTCTGTGAAGAGGTAGCTTGCTTCATGTTCAGGAATACCCAGCGTCTATTGCTTAGAGGTGTTTAAGGGGAGAAGGGTGTTCCTACTTCCTAGAGGGATCCTGCACATGGATATTTTAGCTCTTGTGAAGGGTCTGTAGGTCATAACTCATCTTCTGTATGTCTGTCTGCTTGCAGATCATTTGAGCTCCCTTCTGAAGCCTTAAACCCTGCAAAAGAAAACTGAAACTCTTTGAATAAATATCTTTCAGCTACTAAATTCAGACATCTAGGAACTGCTTAACCCTCTTCCCGCTAACCCTTCGGACCAGCTTTTCCCAGTAGCCTCAGGAAAATGTGAGGACCTTTCCTGTGGTACCCGAAGTTTGTGTGCGCCACCTTCTTGTCACTTCTGTCTCACTAGCCTGTTTCTGCAGCAAGTAAAACAGAAGGTGTCATTGGCAAAGTCAAGAACTTCTTGTCAGTTTTAGTACATGGGTGAGATTTTAGGTCTCATCTGTATGCAAGGCAGGCCTGTGTGCAAGAGGGCAGCGAGGTGGTAATCATGTCTTCTGAGGAGAACTAATTAGTTGATGAATTTAACTGCGTTGACTATGTGATAGAAAACAAACCTTGCAGTATCCTGTTGCACTGTTAGTTTAGTTACCCCGCAGAGCACAGCCAACACTGGGAAGGTACTGTTCCCTCCACAGCGAATGAAAGCAGTGTTGCACACCTGTCACACGCTGCTCTGCCCCCAAATCCATAAAGCAGCAGCTTTCCTCTGGGGCGGTGTTTGCTACAGGTTCCTGTCTAAAAGCTGTGTTAAAAATAGTCAAGGTGGCTGCAAGGTGGAAAAAATGCTCTGCAGAAAAATACAGGTCTGTAGTGCTGATTCTTTAGGACGCTCAAATGTCAAATCTGTGCTTCCCTGTAGTGCAGCAGTACTTAAGTGACCTTTATATTAGGTGGTTGGTGAGCACACTAGCTCCAGCAGCATGCAGCTTGGCATGGACTGCAGAGCTCTTGAGAAGCTGCTGGTGTGGTTAGTCCACGTATATAATGCACAGGCAGAGTTGCTGTGGCTATGCTGGAGGTATTCCTGTGAGGTTAGAGCTAGGCTGGGTGCATTCACGTGACTGTCAGTGGGTCTTTTGGCAATTATTGGTTAAAAAAACCCCACAACACTCTAACAAAGCAAAATCTTGCTAGCATATTCTAATCCCTTTCTCATAATCTCATCTTTGCAGGAAAAAATAAGAAAGGTCAGCAAATAATAAAGACGTTTATACACAAATATTTCATATTCTCTCATGTAACCCAAACCATCTAGTTTATATAGGAATACATATTTCACAATATGCCTCAACAATTCACTTATTATCGGTGAGCCTCAACAGTTCGTTTACATCACTCTTGTTTTTAATATCATTAGGAGCATGGTTACCTAACATTTTAGGTTTAGTTTTAGGATGAGGGTTACAATGAGGTTGACACTTTTTTTTAAAAATCAAAATTCTTCATGTCAAAACACTGACCTGACAAAGTATCTCATTGTTTGCTGTCACTCCTTTCTCAATACTAAATTATCATCTGACCCTGTAAGCACCTTCCAGTCCAACTCATTAGCTCAGCCAGCTGTTTCGACTTTTGTCCAGTAAACAAAACAAATACTATCTTCTGTGTCACGGGCAAATTGCCCTTAATGCCTTGTTTTGCCAAGTCACAGGATTTCCTCTGTTTGGCCTCTCAGGAGCACTGTGCAGAGGCGAAAACCTTCACCTGGCCAACACACACGTTCAATAATTGCTAATCCTTAGTGTCTGCTTGGAGCTATGTCAGAACTTCTCAATAAGCAATGTTAGTCACCCTCAAGTGTAAGCATCAGGCAGCTGGCAAAGATTTGTGGAGAGTGAACTGAACGGAGCAACTTAGGAGCCTTTTTTGAGGCAAATGTCTGGCCGGTTGCCTGCCTTCCTCTGATTTTTACAATAAAATCAAGTCCAGTCAGAAACATTCCATCATTTTCTTATATTACGTTGTTCCACATGTATAAGGGCATAATCCACAGGTTCCTCTTTCTGATTTTTTTCAGATGTGGAGATGCTTCAGTCCAAACCAGACACTCCAGTTGCTGGAGATGAAGTTTCTCTAACTACGAAAGATTCAATGCTCCGCAAGTTTTTGGAAGGTGAGACCTGTTTGGAGAGAGGGATGGCAGTAGCACAGTTAAAGCAATTAAATGGAACTTGAGATTTCTCCTTGATCTGTGAAGGATAGGAGCTAGTCCACACTGTTTGACGTGGACAGCTAGGCCTTATTGGGTACAAACGAGGCTCAACAGAAAAAGCAGCTGTTAGTTTCTTACCAAATGCAGTTAGTTTCTTACCAAAGAGGAGGAATGGTTTCTAGTTCCTAGTTCCAGTCCCTGCCTACCAGCGAGTGCAAGCACACAGCTGGTATCTGTTCAGGAGTGGCTGTCTTTTGTCCTTATCTTAATGATGGGGATTAATTCTGGTGTGCTGATGTGGGTGCAGGCTCCCCTCATGGGCAGAGGCTGAGTATAAAGTAGAGCAGCACAGGCTAGTGGTGAACTTTAATGCAGATGCTTTATTCAAAAGTGTCCATTGAAAGCAGCAGTCTAGAAAGAGGAAAAGAACTACTGGGTCCCAAATCTGATCTGTGCTCTGCCTCTTCAATGCTCCCTCTGCCTTCTCTGACCAAAGCCAGACCTTAGCTCCCTGCTAACCCCACTGAGCATGACTGGCTTGTCCAAGCCTTTTCCTGACTCACCACGCTCCATGGGATACAGGCTTACGTTTTGTGGGTGACCCAGCTGGACTCGGAGCACGATGAAGTCTGGGAGTCTTAACATCTTGTTCTGTTTTCCCTGCCAACGCTGGTGCTCTGGCAGTCCTGATGCATTGACTTAACTAGGTGGTGTTATCACTGAAGGAAAGTCAGTCCAGCGGTTAGGGTGTTCACTTGTGACTTGGTAACAGAGTAGGGAGTTAGTCCAGGGGCTCTTAATTGTTCTGCTAGCATGCAAACAGAGAGAAACTAGTTTTTAAATCAGGTATGACAGCATTTGATGGTTTTGCTATCATGTTAGGAGTGAGAACAGAACGGAGATGATGAGGTGGTATAATCATAGCTGGTCTTGTTAAGTACAAGATGTGTGTACCCAGCTCCCTCTGCCACACATTGTTCTGAGATCAGATATATTGTCAGCTGACGGTGGTTGCTCATTTCAGACAAAGGAATCATTTTCTGTAGTGCTTTGTAGACCACCACAAGTAGCTTTTGGAAACCAGTGCTCTGTTTGATTTGCAAACTGTTATAATACGTAAATGAGCTGGAATGAATTGAACTGGCTGTTCCTCAAGTTCTTTAAAACTGTTATGAGATCTTCTGCTATGGTTTCTTCACCGAAACAGATGGTACAGGCTTAGTGGCAAACACCTACATGCCTCTAGATGTTAATGACTTTATGAAGCCCTATCTTGAAGGGCTTTGGCACTTGAAATCACTGCAGATCTGGGTGGTTTTGCCTGGTAAGAATGTGGTACATAGTGCATCTGGAGGGATCCAGTGTTCAGTGAAGTGGTCGGATTGTTTTTCTTACGAACTCCACTCTGTTGTAGGCAGTAGCATGGACGTGCCAGATTCGGAGGAAGGAGTTTACCAACGGTATGGTGAAGATGTGTACTACTCGGTGGAACAAGATACTTTTCCACAGGAAATGGCTAGCAGACCTCCAGTTCCTGTTCCAAGACCAGAATCCAGCTCTCCACAGCCGGACAATGAGCTGTACATCTCCAAAAGTGAGTTGGGTACCAGGACCTAAACTGTAGACTGCTCGACTGTATAATGGCCTTTGCATGGGCTCCAGTTGCTGAACAAACGCAAAGAAAATCTGCACGTTTTTGAGACCCCTAAATTATTTGGCTCTGGAGCTGGATTACCTTTGGGATCCAATTTCAGATCTGTTTTTCATCTTCTGCCTACTCTGAAAATGCGAGAATGTTGTATCCTGAGGTCTTGGCCTGAGCTTGCTCTTAATGAAATCAGTGGGATGACAGATTACCCCCAAACGGTATAAACAAATCCAACTAGAGAGGAAAGATCCTGATATTGTAAGGACACAATCAAGCTAATAAACTGAGATGTTGTTGCTCTGTAACAGTACCATTGATTCAATAGCATTTGTATAGGACATGATTCCATACCTCAATACCTCCCTCTGAGGTGAAATTTAATTTAAATTGAAGAAAATTTTGCCTCTCAGTTTGCTAGGCAGTTTTTGAAATCTTGATCATATTTCACAAATGTGCTAGCAAGAACTACAGTAACGTGTGGGAGAGTAATTTCAGTGACTCCTCCTTCCCCCCGTGACAGCGCTGTGGGGAAAGCATGTCCACATTTCTCTTAGAGGTGGCTGAGCTGAATTCTTTGAGGTCAATGGAAGGGGAGTTCTACTGTACAGCTCCGTATCTTTTTTCTGCAGTGGACTTAGTAGGGCAGCAGGAGCTGTAACACAGTGCAGAATTGTGTATGCTTCCCATAATCACCCTTGCTGTTTCTGTCTTCCTGAGATGCACTGAAGTATCTAAAGAATGTTTGTTTTACAGTTTTTGCACAGAAAACTCAAAGAGCTGAGAATCTCTATGTCCCTAGAGGAAGGGTTAAGAAAGGTAAGTCAGAAGTTCACCCTGAAAATCTTTCCAGTAATCCAAAAGCAAAGCTGCTGAGGTAGCTTCATTTGTGTGAAATGTGACAGAAGAGTCTGTTTTACCAGACTTTGGGGATAATAGTCCTGCATGAGTGACCCAACCTTTCTGAGCTCATGTGACATGGGAAACTTACTCTGGCTGCGGTGGGTGAGGGGAGTACCCTGTTATCACATACTGTGCATACCCACTGTTGTGGGGTTTATACTCAGTCAGGTCCATAATGATCACTGAAGTGCTTTTTGATGTTGTGACCCATATTACTTCACGGAGTTGATGTCCCACTTCTGATCTTCTGCATGTAGCCACTGTTTGTTGATCATTATTTCCTGGGATTTAACCTTTAGTGAACTTCTTGCCATTGATCTCTGCACTTCCAGAACTGTGCCGCTATTCTTTCAGCTCTTATCCTGTGCGCTGTCAGAGTGCCAGGAACCACATTTGAGCTTTTATCGTGTGTTGGGAACTCCTCGTTATGTTGCAAACGAGTTACAAAGAGCCAGCATCAGTGGGATGAGTTTTCACCTTGCTGTTTCTGGAGTTACACTGCACGGATTACCTAGCAAGAACCTAGCTTTTTGACTGCCAAGGTGAAAGCTCTGTTTTGTGGGTTGCTGAGGAGAGAGAGATTTTTTGCAGTGAGGAAGCAGAGCACTTTAAGGACTACGTTTTGTGCTGTTCACTTAAATTATGTTTTTAAGAACAGAGATTATCCCTGGGACTTGTTTGTGTACAAGGCTACCTCTCAGCTGGGCTTTTAGCACTGACAAATAGCAGGATGGCGTAAGGACAAAACACTCTTCTGGTTAGGGAAACGTTCAGTCTGTAATATTGATTATTTTTGGCATCTCTGGTATATCAAGGGTGCTTGAGTTTCTTTGTATTCAGTGAGGAGGGCAGATGCTGCAACTTCAGTAATATTTTTGGTGTGCTTCTCTCTGCAGAGACAATAGTCAGGCCTGTAAGGGACCCATCTCAATCAAGCATATATGATCCATTCGCCGGAATGAAAACCCCAGGTCAACGGCAGCTGATTACATTACAGGAGCAAGTGAAAATGGGCATACTCACCGTCGATGAAGCTGTACTTCATTTTAAGGAGTGGCAGCTGAACCAAAAGAAGAGATCGGAATCATTTCGGTTCCAGCAGGTACAGCCTTACTCCAGTGTTTCAGAAATACAGCTGTCTCTCTGGGTACACATCACAAGCTGTTCAGTGGGGGTACATTGCTTTCCTGGCTGGAGCAGGAAGGCTGCTAACACAGTCCCCCGGCTAGCCGAGTTCTCTCCTGGCGTGGAGGGGCTGTTCCCGTGCAGCAGCAAGCAGGTAGCTGTTTTACAGAGCTGTTTGATTTGCAGTAGTATTGTTAGGTTTTGGAGATCTGCACATTAGGAATTGGGCCAAATCCAGTTGGCTAAATTACCTTTCTAGAGGTCACCTAGCACCTACCTGCTGGCAGGGGACATCTGTGACAGACATTCAGCTTGTCAGTTCTCATCCATTTCAGAGCAGTGAAGACTCAGTGTCCCAGACGGTGTATCGGTGTGTTTCCTTTTGAAAGTCCTGTCTAGTAGATTGTCTGATCCCTCCTTGGGTGTCTGACGGCTCCAGGACTATCTGTTCTTTGCAGCTGGGCAAGGTCTATCGACAGTCATCAGTGAAAGCACAGTGTCTGGGTGGCTGAGCCGAATGAGGGGAGTCATTACACTGGCAGTAGCAACATAGTGACTGGTGGAACTAGCGCTCTTAGTTTATAATCTCCATTCCCATTAGAGTGAGGCTCCCTCTTCAAAACCATTGCCTGCTGCTTTTGGAGCCTTTTGTTTGTGGCTTTTGAGGCAGACTGCTCTCACACTTGAGCTGCTGGTCTCCGGTGTGTGACACTACTTTGGGAGCTGTCAGAACAAAGCCAAGACTTTTCTTCTCCTGATTCTCACTTGGAAGGGTCCTCTCTACCCAGAAACAGTCAGAGGAATCCCTTCTGTCAATAAAGAACTCAGTGCTACTTTAGTAGAAGCCTGTAGCAGAGATGAAGCGGCCTGCTCTGTGCCCCATCGCATGAGCAGCTTTCAAAGTCTCTGCTCCAGATCTTGCCTCACAGTACAGCAATTGCTCTGTCTGCTTTTCCACCTCTTCAGGGGTTTCCTTCTCTTACATATGTCCATATTTTCTTGCTGGAAAAGTTGTCGCTTTTTTTCTCTCCTCCCTACCTTCCCTTACTGTAAGGTGCAGTATGCTGCCACACAATGGTGAGGAGACTTTGCTCCCAGTGACATTTCCAGGTGTCCCCTCTTGCTTCCATGGGGACATTCTGAATTCTTTCTGAATTGTCCCTCACGCCTGGGGGATGCGTGGCAGCTTCCTCTGTTCCTGCAGTGAGAATCACCTGTTCGTTAGTACAGAAAGGACTGTGCAGTTACTTGATCGTGGGACTTGTTTCTGTGCCAGTGTCACAGTGGAAACAGAAAATAGAGGGAGTTCTAAACCCAATGTGCTACTTACCTGCAGCTGACAGTGCGTCTGTAAACGTGACCTTAACATACACGATGAACATCTGAAGAAAAACGGACTTCTGGAAGGCACACGTGGATTTCTGAAGGGAATAGATTAAAACCTGTTGGCATGATTTGGACTTCAGCCAGGTCTGGCAGGCTTTGTTACAGCTCGGTTGCAAAGTTAGCTGAAATACAATATTGGTATTGTCAGAACGTTGCTCATCCTCCTTTATCCAAAGCTCTGAAAATAATATCTTGTGATGTTTTTAGGAAAATCTGAAACGGCTACGAGACAGCATAACCAGGAGGCAAATGGAGAAGCAAAAAAAAGACAAAAGTGCAGGTAACAGTCTCCGATTCTGACATTCTCTGGTAGTGAAGCAGCTAACAATATTAATAGGCTCTTCAGGCAGAAATGTCTCTGTGTGTATTACAGTTATGTGATATTTTAATATTCACATCCACGTGCCTGTTGGCTAACACATAGGGAAGCTGCTTTACCCCTCAGTTTCCCAGACTGAGGAAAGGATGGCCACATCTGTGGGGCGAATCTTGATTCATTCATCTGCAGTTATGAGCGCCCTTACGTGACTGTGCCTGACTTTGCTCTCAGGTGCAAAGCTGTCTCTCAGAGGCTATACTTGCAAAGAGCCTTCTGAGCTGTTCATTTTCCCTTCCAGATTTGGAAATTACAGTACCCATTCGACATTCTCATAATACTTTGGGGAAACCAGAATGTGGAATATATGAATACGCCCCCAGGAAAAACGTTTTCCCACCAAAAAAGGAGTTAAAGCGAGGAGACTGGAAAACAGAAAGCACATCCAGCACAACAAGTAAGCAAACCCCGAGTGTTGCCCTCTCTACAGGAAAGCTGGATGGAAAACACTTCTCCAGCCTGACTCTGGAGTCAGCTCAGGGGACTGGACTTCTGTTCCTGAATCCCCATACTGACACCGCCAGCCCAAACCCTGCATGCCTCAGGCTGGCTGTTCTCAAAACTGGAGAAACAACTCCAGGTACATCAGGTGGTTTGGGCACCTTGTGTCTGCATCTGTGCAGGAGGAGAACCTGAAAGCTGCGCAGAAGATTCCCTTGAGCCTTCTCAGGGAAGGCATATCACCCATCTTCCGTTCTCAAAAGTAGGTGGCAGCTGCTCTCTGGGAAAAAAGGATGCTCCCTTGCTGTGACTCTCAGCAGGCAGCGTGCTCTTCTGGTTTGAAGGGCATAGTTACATTGCAGACTGGGAACCGTCTCTACGTGCCGTTTCCTCAGTTCTTGTAGATGAGACAGCATTTTTCATGGGGAACTGTGGGACCTCTTGAGTGACTTGGACAGTCTGCACATTTTTATTATCTTTGGTTTTTATTAGGTTTAATTTGTGCAAATTAAATCCTGCATTCTCGCTATTACTGCAGACTGAGCAATTCTTGCAGAAATCGTCAAGATTTTGGTCCTCTGAAAGGAAAACTGAGTTCCAGTGAGGCTGCTACCTTTGTGGCTCTTGGCAATCTGGCACACATCCGGAGTCGGTGCCAGAGGCAGCTGACTGAGCCAGTAACTTGCATATAAGCAGTCGTGAGAGAAATGTTATCGAGCCTGCAGAGCTCACTGTGTGCAGCCTGGCTCTCTTTCCCCATGGCATGAGCTGTGAGAAGGAACTCTAACACGGTATTTAGCACTCTTAAGTGCTGCTGTTTGTACCAGCTGATAGTGAGAGTTACCTCACCAAGGCTAGGGAGGGACTGCATCTTATGAGAAAACCTCTCTAGCTTCCCTTTCAGTGTGTAGGTTTCTGAACATCAGTGTTCCAGTACTGCGCAGCCCTACAGAACATTATGTATTTATGCGTGAAACCAGCCCTAGCAGTGTAGGATAGGTTTGTGCCTTGCTGTCCCCTTGAGAGATGGTGTGACTGATTGCCAAAACATTCCCTACTCTGAGTCTGTGCAAGTTAAATGGGTTTGCATAAATGGTTGCTGAAGGTTGTTTCGGCAAACTTGTAATTTTTAGCTCGGAAACAGACTAGGAAACATTCCTGTGGTGAATAAGGGTTGCTGTGAGGGAGGTGGTGAACAGCTGTTGGGAGCAATAACCTCTCCAGCAGTCACTTGTTCCAGGAATGACTGTGTGACAGTGCTCGAGTCATCTACCTCCACACAGTTGTTAAGGACCTGGGGACTGATAATTGAAATACACAGAAATGTTGGGTGTGTCACACTTGTGAAAGTATTTACCTGACTTGCCAGCCGATACTGGCACTGGATCCTTTCAGTTTTGAGCATTTAACCAGAAGCCTGGACCTAGATAGGGCAGAAATCTGCTAGAAAGAAAACAAAACTGAATGGTTTGGCTCTGTGGTCTGTGATGTATGATGTACCATTGTTGGGATCCTGAACATGTGAAAAATAACCATGGAAATAAATTAATCTAAACAGGCATTAAATGATGTGTGTAGGAGGTAAGCATGGGGTTAGGAGTCGTCCTGGGTTAGTGATTTGCAGTCACATCACCAGGATTTAATAATCAGTTTTTTTTCTCTTGCTTACTCGCTCCAGGTAGTGCAAGTAACCGCTCCAGCACTCGGAGCATATTGAGTGTCAGCAGTGGGATGGAAGGGGACAGTGAGGTAAGCTCTCATCTCTGCTGTATCCTGGTCTGCTGTTCTTCAGTACGTGCATGCAGAAGAAAAGAAGCTCGGGGATGGCATTGCATGTGCAGAAATGGCAAAATGTCGCCACTTCTGTTGTGAAGCTAACAAGGACCGACCAAATTCTGGTGGTCTGTAACCACTTCTCTTCATTTTGTAGGACAACGAAGTCCAGGAAACAACGAGAAGCCGCAGCCCAGTTGCCCACCAAGCCGAGAGGCTGCCTTTCCCAGAACGGCCTCCCAGAGTGCCTCCTCGAGGTGCAAGCAGGTAGGGCTAAAATGCGGCTCGAACATCAGCTTTCGGTGAATCAATAGGGAAGCCTTGGGCAGAAAGCGAGGCAGGAAGCGGATGTGTCTTTCAACAAAATCTACCAGTCTGTTGCCTATAAACACATGCTGTTAGGAACCGCAGGATCCGTGTTTCTCTTCTGCAATACCTGGTGGAGCTGGTTTCCTAGCTGGTAACGTGCCTACTGCGGTGCTGTTACGGCGGTTCACACATAAAAAGCGTAGCGCAGGGGGAATTCCCTTGGACATTCTGTCCTTTTACAAATTTCGGATCTCTGCAAAGCACGCTTGTTGATGTGTATGACTGGCCTCAAAGTAAGAACTGTGCTGGGTTTGTAAAAGGTCTTGAGGGGTTTTGCCTTGATTTGATCAGACCACCACAAACTGAAGTAACTTGTAAACATTCCTTTAGTCCAACCAGAGCAAGTCTCTGAACTCCAGGCCCCAGAGGCTTATCTAAGTACAGATGCTAATAAAATTCTTCAACTGTTTGAAATAGTAATTACTAATGTGTGGATGCAGTTAAATTCTGTATGTTGGCTTGGCTCTGACAAGAACATAGCTGGAATATATTTGTAGTTAGTTTGAAAAAAAGATTTTGAATCTTTCTCTCTTCCTAGTGCTCTTCATCTAATTGTCAGGAGAAAGCTACTGTACTATCAAAGTTTTACTCCAAACAAGTATTGCAGCATCTCTTTGCAATAAGAGTAGAATTCCTGCAGCTGAAGAGCAGAAGAAACAGGAACAGGGCTCTGACATGCTTGGTATCTGCTCTGTTGCTGAATCACTGATAGCCTGTTTTTCTTCTTGTATGGCTATTGCTGGTACCGTATTCTTAGATGCGATGTTACTGCATGCAGTGTGTTGTTCCAGAACCCTATTCTCTACTTTTTTTCTTTAATGCATTTGTATTCTCTGTCTTTTTATAGGCCTGTAAGCTGTGAAGGTTTTTATCCTCCACCTGTGCCCCCAAGAGGTCGCTGAATCTCTCAACATCTGTGCAATATGAGATTCTTCTGTTTCTATGTGCGTTTGTACAGATACTTCTGGGTTGTCTTAAATTATTTATAAGTGGGAGCCAAATGTTTTCTTCGCTTTCCTCCTCCCTAAAGCTCTGGTGACTTTTCCCATGATTTTCACTGAGACTTCTTGGCCTCGTATAACTTTTTTTGCTTGGAAGAATTTTGGTGCTTTGGGACTTCAAGATAAAGTATCATGGTTGGGAAGAACAACTCTGATGTGTGTCTTGGCAGCCCTGCACAAACATGAAGTTTCCTTCTGACCAAGAAAGAACATGTGTCCTTTTAGGAACTAAATTCTGATAAGAATTGTTACCAAAACGCTCGATACAACCTACAAGGGCTTGACTGGAAAACATGCTTGAGAAAGTAAGAAAATAAGTTGTCTGAAGACTTGTTTGAAGAACACTCATTATGGCAGGAGCAGGTGAACGTACTGCTGTTCGGCGTTTTGGGTACGGCCATACTGACCTTTCAGAAGGTGTAGAATCTCCCTCCAGCAATCATTAAACCATGGGTGGATGAGAAGTGGTCTTTATTCAAGAATGTATTTCGCACACAGCTGTGAAAATGCCTTTCCCTTTCCCCTTCCCTCCCTGCAGGGGACAGACATGAGCAAGGTGGTATGTGTGCTGCATTTACCATGAAAATTCCCGCAGCAGCTGGTCAGGGACCTTCTGTATTGCAAAACAACAGTCCTTAAACCTTCCCTGGGGAGGGGGTGGGTATGTTTCTGCTTGAAATCACACGAGTGACCTCTCAACTCAGAGGAAGCAACTGGCAGCAATGCGTGTGTTCGCTGCAGAAGCAAGATGAAGGCACTTCACCCCGTGCTCTGGAGCAGCACAGCGAGTCCCCAGATATCAATGCACCCGCCCCGGCAATGCCAGCGCGCAGGCAGCCCCGCTGCTGGACTCTGCTCGCTCTGCTCATCCTTTCCGGCGATGTGAATCTGCAGCAGCTGCGTCCAGCCTTGTTTCTGCCTGAGGGCTTACAAACTTGAGGAGAGTTTCCTGCTTTGGTGCTCTGTGTTCCAAATGTAGAAAGCACAAATTAATTTTGATTCCTCGTCTCCAGGGACTTGAATGATGGAAGTGAGGTGTTTTGTTTTGTTTTTTCCCAGGCCTTGCAATCTTCTGTGAATATCCTGGCCCTTGGGGGACAAGTATAGGGCTCTGGTTGTCCAAGAGTGACGCAGGTGGGAATTTTGCAAGAGAACATTCAGGGTAGAGAATGAAGCATTGTGCTTGGTTTTCAAGCCATTCCCCCTCTTCCAGCCCTGAGAGACATACCAATAGATCTATGTTAGGTGAATCCCTCGGGTGCAGGTGGGACACATAAAGCTTCTGTCCTGCCATGTAAGCTCCCCTTAATCAGTAAGAGAGGGGGTGATAGAGTTGTAGCTCCTTTCTCTTGCAGGGTGGCAAAGCCAATGTGTGGAGCTGCTGGAGAGACAGACGGCAGCTGTGACTCAGCCAGCACTGAACGGAGATGGAGAAGCCCCTGCTGTGCTTGCAGGGGTGTGGGCATAAGCTAAATATCATCTAGACATTAACCTCACAGGGTGTGACTCCAAGTGCAGTTCATACAGCCTCTCCTGACGGTAGAGGGATGCAGGTGGTGTGCTGCAGGCCCATAGCTACAGAGGTGAACTTCAGGGGGTTTTTTTCAAAGGATCTCGGTGCCTTCTGCTAACACTCCAGGCTCTCGCTGACAGTGTGCTCTTTGTTCACAGTAGCTGGGGGGGAATGGTGAGGTGGGAGCTGCTTTCCTGTGCTGCTCATGGAACAGAACAGAGTTCCCAGCACTATTTGGTCAAACTGGAAGCGGGGAAGGAGGTTTTGGTGCTGACATGAGGAAAATGGTAGGATGGATAAGTGAAGGAAACAGGGAGAGAAGAAATAAACTTTAAAAGAGGAAATCCAACAGCTTGATTGCCTCCAGCTGTCACACGTGCCTTGGTTTGCAGACAGCTTTTGCTCAGAAGCTCCCTGTCTCCTCAGCACTGGCTGCAGCTGTGCACCAGAGCTTGGAGCTGTGATCTGGGAAGAGGAAAATCTCTGCTTCCGCATCTGCCAGGCACAACGGAAGGTGGAAATGTAGGGTGTGGGGAGAACTCTAACAAGGCAGGAAGGGAAAAGCGAAATACAACAGTGTGTCATGCAGAAGGTTTCCTTTCAAAGCTGCTGGACTGAAACAGCCCAGGGATCTGTCCTCCTCAGCTAATTTTCACTTCTGCACCCGCTGCATGCGATAGCCCAGTGTCTTCTGTGGGAGGGGTTTATCTGGACTGTATCTGAGCGTCGGCCTTCGCACAACCCGAGTAATGTGGCTGGGGGCTGCATTTTTGTTGCTGCCACTGCAGTGAGGGTGGTTTATGTTTGAATTGCTGGAAAGTAGCCTCATAAGTAGCCTTTTGGTCCCTCTCCTGTTCGCAGCTTAGGTACTTCCTTAGTAGGAAAAAGCCAAATGCTGGTGGGGCACTGGTTTGGAGGAGAGGTGAGCTGGGACAGGTGGGGCTGAGAAATGCTGTGAACACCGTCGTTCAGGCCCCCTCTGCACTGCGAAGTTCAGGCCGCCGTCCTGCTTTCTCTTTGTAACTTCTCCCGGGTTAGTGAGTGACCCCGCTGACCAGCCATCGCAGCAAAACCGTCACCCTGTCAAGGAGAAGAGGAACAGCACTAACACGGCTTCGCTGCGAAACGCAGGCAGACAGCTGGGGCGCAGGCACGGCTTTCCTGCCTCTTGCAGGCCAGCAGTGATGCAGCCGTTTGGCTGCCGGAACGCGTGTTCCACGTCGGTTTGGGTTCAGTTGGTTGCCTGGTGCCGCTTACGGCTCAGCGCAGGGAGAGTCCTCGCAGCTGTAGACTCCAGTCGTGTGCATTCGGTGCATGTTGCTTCCACCCATGACGAGAAGCACGCTGAAACTGGAGCTCGGAAGAGACCCGAGGGGAAAACCGCCCGCCGACACGTTGTTGGTTGCTCTGGAACACGCGTGGGGGGCAGAAGGGGAACGAGGTGTGTGTCCCTCAAGCATTAGAGCTCAAGGGCTGAGCAATGAAACTGCTGGTAAAAAGCAAACGGCCTGGCCCCCCGTCGAGCACCAGCGGAGCCGCCGTGCCCTGGCTGCCCAGGAAGGCGTCTGCCCGTCGCACAGCATGCCTCGCTGCAGCAGCGGGCTCTGCCCGAGGCATCTTCCACGCTGGGTAAAGCCGGGCTGTGCGGCCTCCTCTCTCTGGCTCCTGGGGTGAGCTGCTCTGCTCCGGCCCGAGATGCGACTGCTAGAAACATGCGGCGTTATCAGTCACAGAATCCCAGCATGGCAGGGGTTGGAAGGGATCTCTGTGGGTCACCCAACCCGACCCCCTGCCCAAGCAGGGTCACCCAGAGCAGGCTGCACAGCACCGCATCCAGGTGGGGCTGGAATATCTCCAGAGAAGGAGACTCCACAGCCTCCCTGGGCAGCCTGGGCCAGGGCTCCATCACCCTCAGAGGGAAGAAGTTCTTCCTCATGTTCAGCTGGAGCTTCCTCTGCTTCAGTTTGTGCCCGTTGCCCCTTGTCCTGTCGCTGGGCACCCCTGAACAGAGTCTGGCCCCGTCCTCCTGACACCCACCCTGCAGATATTTATTGGCATTTATTAGGTCCCCTCTCAGCCTTCTCTTCTCCAGGCTGAACAAGCCCAGCTGCCTCAGCCTCTCCTCGTGGGAGAGATGCTCCAGTCCCCTCATCACCCTCGTGCTGCCTAGGTATTTTTTTTAATATAAACACAGGTATCTCTCTGTACAGAGGGACCTCGCTTCTGCTGGAACAGCCAGGAGATGGGGGACGTACTCTCTGGAGAAGGCTTCGAGCTTGCTGAAATACGCTCAGGGAAGGCAGACCGAAGAGCGCGGGGAAAGGCTTTTACTGGAGGTGCGGCAAACGGCGCGGTTCCTAGGATGGTGTCGAGCAGCACCGGCCCGCACCGGCCTGCAGCCCGCGTCCTCCACGGGGTTGCATTTCTCGGTGGCTCGCGGTAAGGTGCTGCAGCTCCTGGGGCTTTATTTTATTTATTTTTTTTAAATACGATGCCCGCTGTCCTCTCGGTCGGCCTACGAGCTGTCTGGCCGAGAGCGGGCTGCCCTGCGCTGGGCTTCTGCGCCTCGGGCAGTGCCGCTTCGCCGCCGCTGCCTGCGCCGGGGGGGTCCCGCCGCTCCTCCGCCCGTGCCAGCGCTGCGGGTCCCGCGTCACGGCGCCGTATGGCCTCAGCCATGCACAGATAACGCGGCCCCGGCCCCGCCGTGCCCCGCCCCGGCTCCGCGGGCCCGGCGCTCGGCGTGGCTCCCGGCGGCCGCCGTAGGCGCGGGGCTTCCGGCGTGCGGCCGGATGACGTGGCCGGGCGGAGCGGAAGTGGCGTTGGCGGCGGGGCGCGGGCCGGCTCCGCGGCGGGGCCTGCTGCGTGCGCGGGGGGGACGCCGAGGCCCGAGATGGCGGCGGCCGGGCTGCAGCTCCGCGCGGCCGCCCCGCTGCTCCTCCTCCTCCTCTCGGGCCTGCCGCTGCGCGCCCGCGCCGACGAGCACGAGCACACGGTGAGGCGGGGCGGGGGGGCAGCGGGGCCTGCGGGGAGCGAGCGCGGCGAGGGGCCGGGGGCTGCCTACCTGCCCGCCCGCCCCCCCCCCCCCGCCCCGCCGAGCTGGGCCGCGGCCAGCAGCACCGCGGGGCCGGGCCGGGCCGAGCGCCTGCCGTGCCGCCCGGGGGGGGTCTCCGGGGGGTGAGGCCCGGGGCCCCGGCAGCCCCCGGCTCCGCGTCGCTGCTGCGCGGGAGGGGAAGGCCCGAGCTGGGCCCTAGGAGAGAGGCTCTGCTGCAGGCCGCTCCCGCGCGGCTGGGTTCCACACGGCGTCTGTCTGTCTGTCTGGCCCGCGTCCCTCTGTCCGTTCGTCCGGACCTTTGGGCTGGAGAGCCGCCGGCCCGGGGAGCGCTCCCTCGCACCCTTGGCGCAGCTTCGCTGCCCGTGCCGTGCGAAGGTGAGCGAGGGGCTTTGGCTAAACGGACAAACAGCGCTGCCGGCTTTGGTACAGGCGGCGGTTAGCTGGCTGCCGCATTCCGTGTGCTTACGAGGCTTCAGAACTGCCGAGGGTCCCCGCTTATTCTGTAGGAGCTGATGGGATTTGTCAGCGCCGCAGTCAGCGGCAGAAGAGTTACGCTGGTATCGAGTGCTCTCAAGGAGCAGATGCTCTTCCAACTCGCCTGGCTCCCAGTTTTGTTGCTGAGCCTGTTTTAGGGTGAGGGTTCTGCGGAGGTGAGGCAGTTTTTGGCATAGCGCTGCGTTTGTCTTAGAGGCTGTTTGACTTGAGGGATTCCTGATGGTTCATTTGATGCTGGTAGTCTTCTGGGGGAAAGAAGACTCAATAAAGCTGTCACAGAATTCGTTTATTTTTGAGCTCTTCCTTCAAAAAGTGAATCCCAGTGGTTTTTAGGTCGTCCTCTGAATGATTACTAAATAATTGCCGACAGAAATCACACGTTCCTTTTGAAGGCTTGTCATTTTTCTTCCAACTAAGTTGCTCCAGCCTTTGAGATGATAACTCTGCCTCTCGGTGCGGTGTTCCCGTTCGCAAGGCGCCCGGTTTAGTCACATCACGTGGTAGGTTGGGAAGAGTTGGGGCAGGGAGACGGCTGCCTTTTTCTGGAAGGCTGTCTCCTCGCTTAGGTATTTTGGGGCTTCAATATCGTACGGGAGGCTGGCGGGGAAGCGTTAATAGCATGGATGAAACACGAGCAGGGTTTTGTCGTGGCGCAGTGATTCTGAGAGCAGGAACCTGAAGGAAATGTTCCTCAGATACTACATTGCAATGAATTTTGGTTTTGAGTGCGATTGCAGTTGGAAGATTAATTTTTCCGTAACCAGAGTGCTGTATGACATTTTGGAGGCTCTGCTCGCTGCTGGGTAGTGGTGTACTGATTCAGGGCTCGCTGATGTCAAAGCGTAACTTGCCGCTGGCTGGGAGACTAGAGTCCTGTCGGCAGGAGTACGCACCACGGCGCTGCCGTTTCCTTATTGCCACTTCGGTGTGCGGCTGCTTGTGCCGAGCGCTTGGCCGTCTCTCGGGTGAAGGTGTGTCGTCTGCCACGCTCTGCTTTAACTGCCAGCCTGCAGGGCCTTATCTGCGCTGAGATGCTGAACTTCCGGAAGTACTGACTGAAGCGTTTAATGCTCTGTGTTAGTAGGGTATTTTTTTGATTCCTTTATTGCTGCTATAATACCTAAGAGTATGCCATATTTATAAAATAATATGGATGTGTGCTATAATATGTATATTTGTATGAATATAAATTGGCTGTTAATGTTTTGCACGTGTCCTGTATAACTGCGGGACTGCATAAGCAAACATTATAGAAGGTAATTGTGAGAGGACTCTGCGTGAGCCTCTAGGACTGAGTGGTATTCTTTCTGGAGGTACTGGGTATGGATAGCTTCGCTGGATCAACAGCTAAATCCTTTATCTTAAATTTGAGTTAGTCTTTAAAAATGGTGTGTGCATTTCTTGAGGGGGAGCAGCAGTATAAAGATGATTATAGATAGACTCGAATATTTAAAATTAACCGTAAATGAATGGAAACAGGGATTTGACACAGCATTTACAATCGCCGTTATCAAAAGACAGTGCAGCAGTGTAACTTCAGACCACAAGAGAACAATGTAGCAGAAACTAACTGAAAACTTGCCTGCTGATTCTTGAACTTATTATCATGGTTCGGAGTGTGCTGTGTACCTGCTTTGTGCCTGTGTTCTGATAACCAGGCTGTTTTTTGACAGTTGGCCATTTACTTGGGGAAGTGGTGGTTTAGGCGAGATGCTGGGGCCCTGATCGCAGCACATGCTGACCCTACTGAGGCAAGGCTGGTGGGCTCCCTTTCGCAGCTTCTGTTGCCAGACTTGCTGGAGTTGGTGAGGAAATATTTTACAGACAAACTGTAAAAGTGTTCTGAAATATCCTGGAGTTTGTGTTGCGGGGGGAATGGCCTAGGGAGTAGGTAGCGATTTAATTTTAACGTTGCCTTGATTTAACTGTCGGTGCTTCGTAAGTGTGGAAATATGTGCCAAATATTGAAAAAGAAACAAAACCCAGCCTATATTCCATGGCAAAATTCCTAATTTATGATGATTGAGAAAAGCGTTTTTGTTTGACTTTTAGCCTGATGAAGTATGTTAAAGCCCTGAGCCTGTAAAGCTTCTTAAAAATGAATACACAAAATCATGAAATTTCTGCAGTAGCTGTAAATTGTCAGAGAAACACCGTAGAAGCCATTTCAGTGCCTGTAAAATACCTCTTTGCACCTGAAGCCGTGTGCAGACGAGCAGCCTGCTGCCTTTTGAAGTTCTCGCGGTTCCGTTTTGAAGAGGTGAAACAAATGTCACGGAAGCAGGACGCGCTGTGCCCGAGCAGCCGAGTGCATCTAGGAAGCGTGACAGCAAAGGACGGCGCGTGCCGTAGCTCAGCCGCTGCCGCTGGCACAGCCCCAGCCACGCTCTGGCGAGGCCTGTGAGTCTGAGGGGAACGGAGGGACGGGATGGGATACCTGCTTTATCCGAAGGAGAGCGTGAGGCTGAAATCCACGCTTTAATAAACGGTGGATGTGCGCTGCAAGCGCTGAGTGTTATCGCGGTGCTTGATCGATAGAAGGTCTGTGAGGTGCTGGGGACCAGGAGCCTGGGGTGTTACTTGCCGTTGAGTCCTGCTTGCTGCCTCTCTTACTGCCTGTCCTGCTTCTGCAGCTTCGCTCAGCCGGGAACAGGTAACGTTCGTCCTTTTTCCTCTGGAAGATGTTCAGGGAACTGCGTTGTGGGAAGCCCCGCTCCAAACTTGAGAAAAGGAGTGGAATTGCATACTTTCTGAAAGAAACTATCTCGGTTGGAGTTTATTTTGCTGAATCATCACATGAGGTTGGCTAGTTGTGATCCTCTCTGCGTCTCCGTCGTTTTTTTGCAAAGTGTTTTCGTGGTTTAAAAAAGAATATCATCAACCTGCCAGTCTCATATCCTTTTCTGCAGCCTTTCGTATACTGACTTCATCTAGCCTGAATTGTTTCGTAGAATAAATAGTTTGTTTCTAGGGCCACCACGCTGATTTCTGCAGTTGTGTGAAGAGAACGTTAAATTGCTTTGCGTGTTGCGAGTGCCCTGTTGGGTAACAGGAAAGGAAGATGCGTGTGCCGTGCTGGGGAGAGGCTCGGTATTGCTGTCATTATATACTCCATACAGTTACTGAAATTACCGAGCTTCATAAAGAAGAAGATGCAAAGCCAAACTGCTGTGCTTACAGAACAAGTACTACATTTGTCATAAGTTACAGTAAGTGAAAGATATTTAAAATTGTGTTTTGTCATCTGCTCTCATATTTGGAAGCAGCGGACTCTGTGAATTCTGGCACCGTTACCAAGTTGTTCAGTGCTTATGTCTGTGAATTTAATTGGGATCTCTGAGCACTATGCCGTATGTCAGCCCTTCCGAGGAACCAAAGCCAGAAGAGCTTGCGGAGATATACCAGGGTAGAGACTGCAGCATCTTAACTGCTGACCTTTTTTGCCGTGTCAGTGACTGTTCTTGATAGGACTCTGGTGTCCGTCTTCTGGTTTGCGAAAAGCTGCCTTCCCACCACCTAATTCTGTGCAAACAACTCAGGGAAGAGAACGAAGAACAAAAAAGAATTTCTGAAATAGCAGTCCTTCAGTACAGCAAAACGAGTCCTTTGTGTTAGGAAGATGTTTGGTACTTGTTTGCATGAGGGATAAAGATAAAATTGCATTGACACGTAAGCGTAACTCGAGATGCTAGATTTATGTCACTCAGATTATCTGGAGTCTGCTCTGCAGGTCATTAATTTTACCTCAAATGAGTTTACTGTTTGACATGTTATTTCGTTACTACTTGCCCCTGTTGCAAGCGTCAGTAGTTTAGATACAGCTGTAATAGGAATGTGTTTGTTTCTTTTCTAAAAGTCCTAGAGCAGTGATGGGTCAAGTAGTGACTCGGGACCCTTGTCACATCTGGAATGAGAGCAAGAAATTTTTTGTTGGATCTCTTACGATAACAGCTATTCGTGGAGAATTTAGCTCGCTGGATGCATGACGTGGATATTCTTGCACGCTGTAGCCGGCTTCCTCATGTGCTTGTTCTGTACCTGTAGTGTTAGGGAGTTCTTGACACTTTTTTCATGTTTTCTGGGATCTGGCGGGATCTTAATGAGTCAAAGCATTTTACTTGCTGGTTATGTAGCAGAAGATAAGGCAGCTATCATGCGCTGCAGTTGGTTATGCAGGTTTTATATTGCTGTATAACCATTTCTGAAGGAGACCATTGGCCTCTTCACACCCCGTCTTGCTCCGTGTTGGTTTTTGACTATGAGTTATTGCTGGCTTGCCAGCTAGGGTTAACAGGAGGCAACAGGATTTTGATTTGCTCTGTTGCGGTCAGCGCTCAGAGAGTGCAGTCACTCAGCAGCCAGTATCAGAACAGTAAAATTAAGAGTTGAGGGTTCTGCTGTTGTGTCATTTTGTCCAGCGTGTCTGAGCCCGATAGTTCCTGGTGAAAGGAGAATAGTTTCTTCGATATATTCTTTCTGCCAAGAGTGAGAGCTCGTGCTACGGAGCTGAAATTTGCTTTGGGTTTTATAGGGCTCCACGTTCTCCATGGTTGCAGGAGGCTCCACATGTGCTGAAGAAGAAGGGCAGGACAGGACCTGGAACTAGTGCAAGACTGCTGACCAAAATCTGGTACTGCTACAGTGTACCGGAGGGCTGTGACTCCCTTGGAACCGGGGCTTTCTTCAGCAGCTTGTTTTATGTTCCCTCTCATAGTGTGACGTTTGTGCTGGAAAGTATGTTGTGTGTTGGCCTTCTCCAGACCAAGAAGTCCCCGTGCAGAGGTGACAGAACAGTCCTGCAAGATAGTCTAGTTGTTTGTCTTGCTTAAATAAAAATTGTTTTCGTGTAAATGTGTTGACACTGTTATTTGTTGTAGATGCTTTGGTATTGTGAAGACGGTAATGAAAAAGAAAGAAAAAAAAACAACCCCGAAACGCAGAAACCCCAAACCACCACAAACTTGAACTCCTTGATAGCACTGAGTTCTTGCCACCAAATTACCCTTGCTCTAGGGTAAGATTATAAGGATGAGATATGTCATGACAGGCAAACGTATTTAAATGTGAAAGCTCCTCATTATAATTGAGCAACACCCAACAAATGTAGGGAGAAGAAAATCTGTTTGAGTTTCTATTAGGCACCACTCCCCCTCCCACCCAAATTCAGGCAGCAGTTGCTGAAGCTGCGTTCCTTACTACAGCCCTCTTAATTGTGGGCGGGCGCTGGGAGCACCCGATGGCCTGCACGCTGCTGTGCCCAGGGCCTTGCTGATGGCGAGGAGGTGTAGCCTGGGGTGCCGGGCTCGTTTGGGTGGCGGTCCTGAACGGGCTTGTCTTGTGCTATTCTGGGGTGTTTGTGAGGAAGGAGGAAGTAGTAAGTGTGGACCGAGTTCTTTGTTTGTGTGTGGTTTGTCCCTTTTGTCTCCAGAGCAGATTGACGGCAGCTTGGAGTCATCGTGGGGAACACTGGTAGGCCCTGATGGAGGGCTGAGCATCACGCGGATAAGAGACAAGCAAAGACCAAATTTGTATTTTAGACGTTGTAATTACAACGTAGTTACATTGTTAGATCAGAAAATGTAACAAGATTTTGAATAATGTTCTTAGGAAGTTGGTTTCTGTCACTTGAAGGTAGTCTGGTACAGTTCCAAAATCACTCGGTCTGCAGCGGGTCGGGAGCGAGCAGCCAGGTAAAGCGGTGGCCGGTGCTTGCTTTGTTCAGGCGCTGCCAGGGACGCGGTCGCAGACCTGAGGGTGTTGTCGCGTTCTGTTACTGAAGGCTGAGCAGGGAATAGCTGGGTTCACGTGTGAGCTGTTGCGTTACAAGGGGTGATGCTAAAGCGGGCTCTCGACAAGCGAAGACCGTTTCGAGCAAGGGCTGAAAATATGTTCTGCAGCTGCTGGTGGCAGAAGCAGGAGACGTGCTAGGCATAACAGGCTAGAAAGAGATAGGGACCAACCTGTCCCTCGCTGCATTGGCAAGAGTTAGAGGCGGTGCCGTCGTGCAGACTGCACTCTGCTGCTGGTGCTGAGGGGGCTGGAACTGGGAGCTTCCTGTCTCTTTTGCTTTGTTTCTTTCTTTTTTCCTTCTTTCCCAGCTTTCTTTGAAGTTGCTGCACTGCTGTAACCCTTCTGGTTGCTGGCAGAGAGGAGGAATGTCTGCTTTCTCTTGCTGTGGCGTTTACTCTTTCTTTGCTCCTGCATTGACATTCTTTACCTGTCAGAAGTGGTCTGAAGTGCGTGCTCTGCAGGCGGGAGGGTTTGTGCGACTGGCAAGTGGTTGGTCTCTGCCACAGCTCGGAATAGACGTCTTACTGATGTCGACGTTTCTGGTTGGAGACCACTCGGATAAGAGGCTGGAATGACCCCTGTGCATCTTTGTAGACGAAAAAGATGAGGCTTGTAATTGAGATGAGATGTTAGTATAAAGGGATTAAATTATTTCCTAAAGCATGTTTGTTTAAATCCTTGAGTTTATCTTTTAAACACCTCGTCGAAAGAATTTACTGTGTTCCAGGTCTAGATCATTATTTCTGAGTTAACCTGTCGATATGACTGTTGTTATTCAGAATAAATGGAGCTGGAGAACCTTTGTTCATCTGTTAAAAAGGGAGATGCAGAACTGTGTTCAGTCAGCTGTGTGCTATGAAATAGTTATGGCTAATTAACATTTGACTTTCTTTTCCTCTCCAATGTGTTCTGTGTTTGTGTATTGGTCTTAAAATAGTGCTTTAGTCTTCTGTACTTTAAAAAAAACACCAGGATCTGTAAGGTGACTGTGCTTACAGGTGTGTACAGTTGTAAGTCAGGTTTTTTTCTGCCTTGAAAGTTAGATTGATGTCCCTCCTAAGCTGTTGAAATTGCAGTAGGTGAAGGAGTTGTGTTGGGCGAGAGGCCTCGTGGTGACCAGCAAACCTGGTGCCTCATCCTGATGCATTCAGATGTAGGGCAAGTAATGATTTCAAATCACTGAGTTCTCCTGGATTCAGTACTCGAATACTGACAGATGAACGGCTTGAAGGACTGTTTTGCTGCTGAAAAGTTTTAAGGGCTGGAAAAAAATTGCTGGCTCCTAGCCAAGGAGTGAGTTTTCCTGGCTAATAGTAGCTGTGGAAAGCGGAGGGTGGGTGTTCCCAGAAAGAACTTCATGGCAGGCACCAGGCTCCTTCCTGTTCTGGTTTGTTCACTGTGGGCATGTTGGAAATGCATCGAAATACAGCCCTTCTGTCTGGCGTTTTTGTCTCTTGCCTACTGTAGGTATGCCACAGTTTAATTTTAGTGCTTCCTGCGAGGCGTTGTGCTCTGCTGAGAATTATGAATGTAATCTATACCCTTACAAAAATGAGAAGGAGTTGCATTGTAGGAAAACACAGTATACCCGCCACCCTGGGTAGATTGCTGGATTTTTTAGCTTAGATCTTGTTTAACAAGATGTTACTCTGATGTTTACTTTCTCTCAGTGGAAATAGTAGAGTTTTGCTTTTAACTGACGCGTGTTTCTACAAAATTTGTAAAAACTTGTTTATTTTTGAGACTTCTGCTTTTCTCCACTTCTGCTCTCTGCATCTTCTGCTTCTCTGATAAAGTTGTATGAATCCCGCTCTTCGGATACTTCAGTGATAGGCTCTGAGAAACTGTATGATCAACTAAGCTGCTGCTTGTAGGAAAGCAGGCTGAAAATCTTGTCCTAGAATCCCTGCCACCCAAAAGACAAAAATACTCGACTGTATTTAAATGTGGCTGTTGCCTGTGATGGAGCAGTCCTGCCTTGCTGGTTAATAAGGACGAGAGAGTTACTTGAATATTTTTATTCTGCTGGACTTCGCATCTAACTCAAGGACTTTATCTTTCAGTACCAAGATAAAGAGGAAGTTGTTTTATGGATGAATACAGTCGGACCCTACCACAACCGCCAAGAAACGTACAAATACTTCTCTCTCCCTTTCTGCGTGGGATCAAAAAAAAGCATCAGTCATTACCATGAAACCCTGGGAGAAGCACTTCAAGGAGTCGAATTGGAATTCAGTGGTCTTGACATCAAATTTAAAGGTAAGCAAGAGAAAGTGCATTTAGTCACTTAAAAATACCACATGAACCCTTAAAACTTGATTTTTGAACTAGAAGAGCTGAAAGTTTGCATCTGTTAGCAACTGAGTGTGTTTAATTTTGTAGCTTGAAACACCCTGAAAGGTTGTCTGCTACCGCTGGCTTTTTGTTTTACAGTGAAGTTTTCATCTAGGTGCCCTTTAAGGAAGATGCTTGCAGTAGACACCTGCTTCTCAAGTAACTGATTGCATTTTACAAAGTAAAACTAAGCTTTCTGCCTGTGAATGATTAAAACTATATTTACTGGAATTAATATTCTGGAATTATCAGTTCTGAAGACGTGATTTTTTCCTACGATGCTGAATATTTCACAGAATCACAGAATGTTCGGGGTTGGAAGGGACCTCTGTGGGTCACCCAGCCCAACCCCCTGCTGAAGCAGGGTCACCCAGAGCAGGCTGCAGTACTTGCAGACTCTTTGCAGTTGGAAAGGAGTAGCAAGGGCTCAACATCTCAAAGTTCTACCTTAACACAGGGTTAGTTATTGTGTCCTTCTGGTTACTGCCTAGTTTAAAATACCTGGGACGCATACCTCTGTGCCATTGGCTCTAACTCCTCATGCGCCAGTCGGGGTGGAGTTTTTGTTCTGTTGTTTCCTGCCCTCTCCCTCTTTCCATACTGTTCCAGAGATGACACTGAACTTCTTTTGTGAATGCAGTTCTTGGTGTGAGGCGTACTTTCTGAACATGAGGAAGAACTTCTTCCCTCTGAGGGTGATGGAGCCCTGGCCCAGGCTGCCCAGGGAGGCTGTGGAGTCTCCTTCTCTGGAGATATTCCAGCCCCACCTGGATGCGGTGCTGTGCAGCCTGCTCTGGGTGACCCTGCTTCGGCAGGGGGTTGGGCTGAGTGACCCATAGAGGTCCCTTCCAACCCTGACCATTCTGTGATTCTGAGTCTTCGTGTGTGTTCTTTGGTACCCAGAGTCCTTTCAGATATCTGCAACTGGTAGTTGCAGAGCTTGAGATAAGAACAGATTCTTTTTGTCCGTATTGAATTTTAACATTTATATATGTAATCCTATATATAGTCTGTAGTCAGATGTAGTTTAGCTTTCCAGAGTATTTTCTGCTGTTTCTGAGGGAAATACGCAGAAGCAGAGCATTGGGCGGCTCCGTTCTTCTGCAAATACACTCTCAATACTTTTGTAAAATACTCTAATTAAATGGAGAAATTAATGAGTTTCTTTTTCTGTAATTCTTTAATCTAACACTTAGAAAAAAGAGACTTCATATGTGTTTTCTTACCCAATTTGTACTTATCTTTGCTTAATACTGAACCTCCAGCTCATCAGTGCATAGCAATCGATGCCATTCCTATTGGGTTGAGAGAAGTCTTTTGCAGTTCAGAACTGCAGGGAGCCAAAGTCTTCCTGGACTAACATGAATTCGGAACAGTGGAAAAGGGCTGTGATTTTTGTACCTTGTGATGGTTTTGCTTTTGATTATGGCCCTGCTGTATTAGTTTATCTGTTGTCTTCCGTAGATCTTTACACCGGGTAAACCTGTTTTCCTGAAGTCTGATTTTGTTTTAAGGTTAGGAGCTTCCGACTCCGATTCACACTTGCTTGTGCTGATGTTTTGTCACAGAAAGCTTTAGATGCTCTCTGTTATGAGCATTATTTATTGTCAAACATTGAGTGTGATTTCCTCAGGGTTTAAGGTCTGGTGTTCCACTCATGCTAGTTTTTTCAGGTGCCTTTTTGCACCTCTGTTTGCTTTACAAGTGCATACCAGGTATGTAGTTACAATATTGGGGTATATTCTGCCAGACAGACTGGGCATGATGCTGTTCAAAACAGGCTTTGAATTGGTTACAGAAGAGTAGAGATTTCAAGAAGAATCAGGTGTTTAAGGCTGGTAATTGTAAGTGATTGATGTGCTGGTGCATTTCCCAGCAGGTGGGGAATTCCTCTCCATCCATGTCCTCCGTTGCTTTTTAAAGATTTCTTCATTCTCACGAACACCTTGGTGCTCGGTGCAGGTTGCTAATGAGGCCCGCAGTGGGTGTAGCTCCTGAGCCAAGCGGCTGGAGGTCGGAGGTTTTCTGGAAGGCAGATGGTGCGTGGTTGGTGGCTGGGTGTGTGCGCGCGAGCTGGGAAATGTCCCTCTGCCCTTCTCATTTGTTCCCTTAAAAACTGCATCCTCTGGATAAAAGGTGAAGCCCATAATCTCTTTGCTGTTAGCTGGCATCCAGCAGCTTGTGTGCCAGGAGGTGCTGCGGTGTTTCCAGCAGTGGATCCGTGAAGTGACATCCGAATCGGAGTCAGCTCTATTTGACTATCTTTTGGCTGCTATTAAAAGTATGAAAATACCCTTTTTTTTCCAGATTTCAGAGTAACAATTATAAATTATTGTAGCAATAGTTATTAGTTTAATCTAATACAGAATTGTGTAAAATTTATTGAAATCCAAATCCCCTCGATATACAGGTTTTTAAAGTAAAAAGCAGAGCAAAGGATTGCTGTTGGAGAATCATTTTTTACATACTTAGAAGCTGTCATAAACCCAGTACAATCTATATCCAATGCATGTAGGAGAGTTTAAATTTCATAGACTAGCCCTTACAATTTAGCATATGTATAAAGAATTCTTTTCCAGTTCTGGATGTTGAAATGTGATGGTAGCTCAGCTTTTTGGTGACTCTTTTATGGTAGATCTTGTTCCTGGCTGAAGTGGTGTTCCCTTCTTTTAAAAAAATAATTGTAACTGGATTGTATCAGTGAAATTGATTTTTTTTTTTTTTTCTGTAATGGATAAATATTATCTCGTCGTGATTGATCCATGCTCCTGCCTCTGCACCAGTGGTCCAGAAGTTGCTGCAATGAAATAGAAACAGAGTTGTTGCTGATTGGTGGTTTGTGTTTTGTTTTTTTTTTTTCCTTTAAGAAATAGAAGCTTGTGTTTTGGCACCAATAGATCCATATATTCTTAAGAAAAAGATACTGCTTTGAGGAGTGTGGAGTATCTAACATCTAAAAATACCAATCATAAACAATTATGGGTATTTTTCCTCTTTAAATGAGTATCGTAAGAGGTGACTAAATTAGATGTGGATTTTATACTTCTAGATTTTTGTCCTCTGGAGTGAGTAGAGGGGAATTCAAATTGTTCTACTAAATTAGCTTCTGAATAAAAAGCAGTTCCCCTTTTCTCAGCATAGTTTGGCTGGACAGCAGTAGCAGGTAGGTGAGACGCTGCCTGTTCATCAGGTTCAGAGAACTGTGTAGGCTGCAGCTGCCTGTGACTGAAGTACCACAGGCTGCGCAAGTAGAACTGGCCTTGGAGTCAGCGGGCCTGGCCTGTGTTTGTGAAACAGAACAAGACAATTATGGCTTTGCAGAAACGTATTCTGTTGAGAGTGAAGATTTGCACTTGAATACTCATTGTGGTGACTGGTGGGGCACATCTACGGTGTGTTCAGGAATCCATGAAGTAGTGTTTCTTTTTGTATTTGAAAAGGTGTTGTATGACAGGATACCGTGACCGTGCAGGACAGCTGGGTTTCCCTTCCGTTGCACATATGAACAGGGTTGTTCCTGTATCACAGGTCTCAAATTTGTGTAAATATCTTTGTGAATTAAGTAATGAATTATTAACATACACTTATATTGTAATGTGACTTTGGATTTTTAGTTGGCTTAATTCTCTTGTCAAGCTAAATCTAGAGGAATTTAATTTATGGATCTTAATTTAGGGTGGGTGGAGTAGCAAAAGGATCCTCTGAAACTGTGGGAAGCTTCTGTGTGTGGAAGGATAGAATTACAAAAACAATCATGTAATTGCTTTAATGGTTCCTTTTTAAATGTGCCTTTTTGGTTCCTGCTTGAGGATAGCCAAGAGAGGTTGAAGACACCAGTGGTGTCTTTTGCTTGGCTTGCCTTTCCTTTGAGCCAACTCATTAACTGTCCTTTCATTTTTTGCAGACGATGTGATGCAGACGACTTACTGTGAAATCGACTTGGACAAAGGAAGAAGAGATGCCTTTGTGTATGCTATCAAAAACCACTATTGGTACCAGATGTACATTGATGACTTGCCGATATGGGGTGAGTGATGCTCTGCGTAACAGCGTGGTGACAGCAGCAGGGTCCTGTGCTGGTGGCTTTCCTGGAGTCACTTGCTGACTGAGCTTCGTTACAACAAGCTTACAAGTGTGGAGAACGTACGTAACCAAGTAATACCCGTAAGCTGAAGGATTATTGCATTGAAAGAATAGTAGGATGGCTTGTACTAGTGAATTACAAAAACAGCGAAAAGCTGATTTGTTTCTCAAACATGGATGTAAAAATACCAAGTTCTTAGGGTTAAATGCTTTTAAATGTTTAAGTGAATGGTAATAAGATAGGTCCCATATAAGATCCATGTTAATCTGTTCATGAATAACAATTTGGGTAAAAATCTTCCAGTTTTTTGACTTTATTTTGCTAGTTCTTGTGTTTATTACTAACACAAGAGCTGTTTGATTTACTTATGTGGTAATTTTTAGTGGCTTTTAACGGTTTTACATATGCAGTCTGTGGTTGTATGAAGGAGTTTTATTTTACTTGTTCTTACGCAGTTCTTAAAATTGCTCTTGCTGAGTATTATTAATCTGGGCTTAGAAGTGCTTGTGTCTTGAATCAAGATTTCTGTGTCCTTATGGCCACTGTGTCCTAAGCTCGCTGGTTTTGTTACTCCCTTGTGACCGCGCTCACAGACCTAGTAAAGAGTGCTCTGCAGATTGTGGTGTGCACTGGCAGCAATCAGCCAGACCCCCAAGCCCAGATCTCCCTCTTGTAGATACAAACTGCAGGGAAATGCAGAGCACCACAGAGCGCTTTCTTAAGGAAAAGTCTTTGTTGCCTGTGTTCGGTTAAAGAGGTAAACCCGCCCAAAATAAAAAAAATCCCACAACACCTACAAAAATACAGTTCAAGCCACATGACAAAACTCCTTTGGTAGGCAGCAGGCTGAGTAATGCTACCCGTCATTCGTTCGTTCTGACAGAGGGTGGGTTTTTTAGCTCTTTCTGATAATGATAAGCCCCAGCCAGAATTGCTAGTGCTGTAGATGTATATTTATTGTTTATCTGTTAGTCAGGAAGGTTCTTGCTTTTTTCCAAAGGTATGTGTTTTTAAGAGACAACATTATAATGCCTGACAGGAGGAGTACTTGTATTTGTTCTTTGCAGCTGATTTGCTTGGTGCGTGTAACAGCTCTGTGGCCTTCTCCTGAGGAAGCCCTCAAAATACCCAGTAAGGAGTACTCTATTTTCAGTAAAGACTAGGCATAAAATATTTTTTCTTATCTGCTGATAACTAAAGGTCATGACTTCAGACTGCTGTTGGAGGGCTGTAGAAGGTTTACACTTGATGACCTGAAAAAGGCAACCGGATCTGCTGAAGTGTGTTCAGATAAAACGGTTCGATTTCCCATTTTTTCCCAAATTGCTATCCCACGGTGGCGTGACTAGGCTTGGCTGTCTTGGTTCCAGGGTGTCTCCCTAAGCGTGTGGAGCACTGTGTTAGTTCATCTTTCAGGCAGGGGTCGAGTGGAACGTCCTTCAAGTAGGTGAGAGGTCTGTATGTCACGGTCTGGATGCTGCCGGGGGAGCAGATGGTGTGCCAGCTGCTGGCCTGCGTGGCACAGGCACAGGCTGGCACGAGTCTGTGCACGGTGGCGTGTACGAGCCAGTCCTGACAGATGAGCGCGAGGAAAATGTTGGAGAGAATGAAAACCTTCAAGTAAATTGTAACTTTCTGAGTTTTTCAGGGAAATTAACAGAGACAGTAGTCAAAAACTATCATTCTTGGTAAGCAATGGAAGCTTGTGTGCAAATGAGAGCAAAGAGTATGTGTTGGGGAGTCAACTAGTGAGGAATACAGAATGACAGTAAAATCTTTAAGAGGGAGAAAAATGGGTGAAGGGATAGACAGGAGATCTGAAAATACAGAGGCTGAGTTCTGTTCATGGAAAGTGAATCTGTGTTCAGCTAGTTGTTTACGTGGTAAGAATTCCAAATAGAACCAGAGGAACTGTTGTTGTGTCTCTGTGTTTGTAGCTGAGTGCTTTTTTCTTTCAATGCCATTACAAAACGCTCCTTGCAGACAGCCTGTGGGCTGAAGGTGTAATCCAGGTATTAGAGCTGAAAAGCAGATCAGAAGGTCTGCTGGGTTCTCTGTACTGTATTATGTTGCTTTTACGCCTGGCGAGACTTTTGTCATGCGTGTTTCAAAAACATGGTTACAGAATATTTGAAAAGTGTACCTGTAATAGATGCTTATGCTTGTTTCCTGCACAGGTATAGTTGGAGAAGCAGATGAAAATGGAGAGGATTATTACCTTTGGACTTACAAAAAACTTGAAATTGGTTACAACGGAAACAGAATTGTAGATGTCAATCTGACCAGTGAAGGAAAGGTGAAATTGGTACCAAACACAAAAATCCAGATGTCATATTCAGTAAGTAATTTGGTGATGCATCTGCAATTAGAAATTCTACATGGTGAAATAGCTCAAAAATAGGTACTTGTCTACCTACAGCTGTGTATTGATACGTCAGGCTGCATTAGAGGAACACACATCTTCACTCCTTCAAATATTTCTTTTTCATTACTGAAAAACCTTAATAGGTTTATTCAGGATGAATGTAAAATGGTTTTTTGAAACGCTTCAAAGAAACTGAAGCTTCTATAATCTGCAGAGAAGTGTTTTGGTGGGAAAGGAAGATGTCCCCAGAGGTATGGAGACTAGAAGTAGAGAGGACCCCCGGTAGGTATGCACTTACTTAATGCTTGGAGCTCTGACCTTTGCACCACAGATTTGAGCTGGATTCTGAGCTAGGACCAGAACCCACTGTAAGCCTTCATGCTTTGCAAGCAGTTAGTATCAAAGCTCGTTTTGGTTTTGCACTTCCAGCAGAAATTAGTCTCATTTATATAACCTTATTAGAAAGGTTTTCTCTGAAGCCCTCTGCTATTAGGTTGAATTGCTATGATAAAAGCTAATGAGTAAACAAAGTTTGCTGATCAGAGATAACAAATTTTTCTATTTTCCTGCTTATTTATATGTTACTTAAATCTGTAAAGGTTCACTTTTCATTCACCACATTTGCATACTGAAACTAGTTCCTAATGCATTGCTTTTCTACAGTGTGCGAGCAGTAGGTGTCAGCAGAAGATTTTATTTCAGAGGATGCTCTTGCCGCTATTACATTTGTCTTGTGCTGAATAAATTATATAGTTTGAAGCACAGATAATTGGTTTTTATGTGTGCTTTTGAGAGTTACATTTACACTAATCTTCCTATTTCTACTGCAAAATTGATAGTAGAAATTTTGAAATTTTCTATTTCAAACTCCACCAGCATTGAAAGTCCATCGACTCTGTGTGTTTTGAGGTGGACAGCACTGAGTAGCTACCAGTAATGAAAATAGCGTTAGATGTTCCCTTAAAGTACTTCTCACGTACAGCGCTCGAGACTCACCTATCCAGTGTTGCTGGCACCCTGGGCAATTGCTGGGCTGGTGCATGGGTGGTGTTTGGGTCCTACATTGTCTCTGGTTGATTTGTTCTCAGCAGTGCTTCTTAGTGGTGGATGCTCTAATGAGAAACGTATCTGCCTAAAACAGTGTTGAAAGCTATTCATGTTTTGAGCTGCTGGACTTGAACAAGGTTGTAATTTGAACCGAAGAGTGTTAATGTCATTCCTCGAAGTGGGTAATACTGGAGTCTTGGGGTTTTTCATACGTCTCAGGACTGTGGTGACCAATGGGGTATTCAATCTACTTTTATACGCTTTCTTCTATACTGAAGAAGAGAACATCTGTTGGGAAGGATAGTTCCTTGTCATGTAGTTTAAAAAAATATGCACAAGGGGGCTGCATTCGTTTTAAGATCACCAAGTCCTGATATTTCCTAATCTTCGAATGATTTTGAAAAAAATTTAGTGTAGATTTGTGTTTAATTTATGAAATTGCAAATGCAAGGTGGCTGAAGTTCCTTCTGTGTCTGACCTGCAGATGTCGGGCTTTAAGAATATCAGTCCATTGTTTTTGCCAAATCCTAGATTCAGATTGAAGAAAACATCTGAAGTGGATGAATTTTAAAATATGTTCTGGGTTTCTGCATGTGGGTGTAGCTGGACATATTATAATGAGCTTTTCAAGTGTAAATTTTTCTCCCTTTAGGTGAAATGGAAGAAATCAGATGTGAAGTTTGAAGACCGCTTCGACAAGTATCTTGACCCATCTTTCTTTCAGCACAGAGTATGTATTGGTTTAAGACAACCGTACAAAATATCCCTTCAAAATGGTTGCTGTAGCTCAGAAGATGTCATGGAATTTTTGGATGACATCTTTGAATTTTTGGATGTCCCCTGTGTCCTGAAACAGGCACGTCTGGAACTGTAGGTTTGAAGTGTAGCTCAAGTAGGATGGCTCCAGTTTGTTCGCGTGCTCCAGTAAATGTGCAGGCAAGCTGCAAGCCTGCAGCAAATACGGGGCAGCTCAAGAAAATATATTCGCATGATTGGAAGCAGGGAAGTTTCAGTGACACAACTGTACTACTTGTAAGCTGAGGAATTGCAGTTGGCCATATGCACACTGTTTACTCATGTAAATACAAAGCAAAAAGCATTAGCGTAAACCAGTTAGCGAGAACCGTTGTGGTGGTTTAAACCTGTGGCTGTAATCTCCTTAAGGGTGGTGTACTGAGCTATGCCACTGTCTGAAATCAGAGGGTTTGGGCTCTGTGGAACTCGGTGAAGACCAGAAGACGTGCTTGTCAAAGGGAAAGTCGAGCCGCTGCACACTTTGGTCCTGTGCAAAGCAATGGTTCCTTTGGCTTTTTGGCTGCGAGCGTCCCTCTTGCTGCTTAGACCTGTTCTCTAGGGAGGCAGCAGCATGTCGTGTTGCCTTTCCTGTGCCGAGGGAGCACGTGCAGCCAGTCGTTCGAGCTTTGCTGTGCTTAGCTGAGCTGTGATAACTTCACTGTGAGCAAGCCTGGCTGCTGAGAAGCTTTCTGCATGGTGTTTCACGGGCCAGTCTTAGTAGGACTTTCTACAAGTGCGGTGTTACCTACAGGATGGGGCCAAGCTCTTTTCAGTGGTGCCCAGTGACAGGACAAGGGCCAATGGGCACAAACTGAGGCACAGGAAGTTCCGTCTGAACATGAGGAAGAACTTCTTCCCTCTGAGGGTGACGGAGCCCTGGCCCAGGCTGCCCAGGGAGGTTGTGGAGTCTCCTTCTCTGGAGATATTCAAGACCCGCCTGGACAAGGTCCTGTGCAGCCTGCTGTAGGTGACCCTGCTTCAGCAGGAGGTTTGGACTAGATGACCCACAGAGGTCCCTTCCAACCCCTATTATTCTGTGATTCTGTGATTCTATGGGTTTATTGTTACTTAGCTAGTGCTGACAAGCTGTCCTGCTAGGCAATGATTCATCCTTGTTGGAACAAAGTTGGAACACATTTACAGCTCTAAACATTAGGGATGTGTTTTCTTTTTGTAGATTCACTGGTTTTCAATTTTCAATTCTTTTATGATGGTGATCTTTCTGGTTGGCCTAGTGTCTATGATATTAATGAGAACTTTGCGAAAAGATTATGCAAGATACAGCAAGGAGGAAGAAATGGATGATATGGTAAGATCCGCATTCGTGCTTTTTTAAATACCTTTTTTTTTAAGGCTTATTGTTTTCATACATTCATTGTGTTAGCAGCTCTGAATGGCTTTCTCCAGTTGGACAGAAAACTGCCACACTGTCCTGAAAGTTTTCTTTACAGCATGCTCCTAGGTTGCAACCCAGACTTCTGTCTGCAGTCACGGTGTTAATAATGTTCATATCCACACTTGGGTTAAACACCTTCCATTCAGAGTGTGTGACAGAAGCCTGCGTATACTCCTGAGTGCTTCGGAGGATTTTAGGGACAGGGAGGGAACCTGATAGATGTTACTGCATCGCACGTTCAGGTTGTCATTTTTGTTGTCTTCATACCCATCTGAAAAGTAAACTTTTCTCTTGGATTTGATGCAGTCAGGAGAGAAGACATACTTGCACTTGAAGTTGCTTTAATAAATCAGACCTTTAATTTGTGTGTTACATGGCAAGCGTTAAGCTTGTGTGTTTGTCATTAATTGTCATGACCAGACTTAACCTTCTTTTGTTGTTGTTCCTAGGACAGAGATCTAGGCGATGAGTACGGGTGGAAGCAGGTCCACGGAGATGTGTTTAGACCATCCAGTCATCCTCTAATATTTTCATCGCTTATTGGTTCTGGTTGTCAAATTTTTGCTGTGTCTCTGATAGTCATTGTTGTTGCAATGATAGAAGATTTATACACAGAGTAAGTATACTTGTGCCCTGCCTTCTGCATATAAATGCTTAAATGAACAAAATAATTACAAAAATGAATGTTCTAGCTGGCCTGGAAAAAAGCATTTGAGAGTTTTTAGTCTTTGTCTTTAGATCAGATGTGGTATTCAGAAGGGCTCTTGTAAGTTGTCTCGAAACTTTGTCCTACACTTACCAGGTGAGTTTCTCTCCTTCAGTTTTACTCTTTCATTGCTTGCTTTTTACGTGATATATTACGAAATTAGTTTGTTGGTCTGCACTGTCACGGGAAGGTTATATACGAAATAAATGTTGAAAGGTACACATTTCACTCCTGGTTTCATCTGGAGTGACAAGACATGACTGTGTCTCTCGCCCTGTTATCCCCACCGTGTCCCGTAGAGACCGAAGCAGGAGTGTGCGGGGCTGTGGACAGCCCTGTTTGCTGCTGACAGTGCATTCTGCCAGTCTGACCCACAAGGCTGCTCGGGAACGGAGGTTTAATTTCTGGAGTTCTTGTGAATGGATGCTGCTCGGCCTGTGCTGCGTGTAGACCTTCTAGCAGCAGCGGGGCTCTGGGCTTGACTGGGGAGAGTGCGTTTTAACACGAACAAATAGTACTCGAGTGTAAATTTAACACACCACTCGTGGTTCACCTGGCTCTCTACCTGGTATCTGTTTGAGATTTTTGCTGTTGTGGAAGGACTTCACCTGTTTCAGTAATGATCGTATTTTGGATACTGGGGGGATTTTTTTTGTTTAATACAAGTGCTTTGTTTTCAGCAATGACTGAAATTTCAAATCTCTCTTCTCCTTCACTTGCCTATTGCCTGTAACTATTGATTTTAACAAGCTGTCATACTGCTAATGTGCCGCTGGAGAGAGCTCTTGGGTTTGAATTTAGCTGCCCTTTAACGGTGTGTTTACAAAGCCACCCCGTAGCACCAGCAGCTTGGCATACCTTCATTTTTCATACGGTGTGATTCCCCCTTGTGCCCTGTAGTTACATTTCTGGGTACACTTACATACACATTTTTAATTGTATGGCAGGTGAGCCCTTTAAGGGAGGGAACGCAACCATTTCAGAACGTTTATGCGCTGTAGGGAAGCTGTAAGTTAGTAATGACAACTGTAAAATGTGTCAAAACAGTAATTTGTAAAAATATATGTGCAGTTAGTCTTTTATTGCAATAGGCCTTTCTGTCACTTTCAAAGGGATTTGAATTCCGGGTATGGAACGGAACAATTGACCAAAGATGGTGCAGATAATCCTTATGTTTAGGAAAATAGTGATGTGAGTGAAAAAGGCTGTAAAGCAGAGTCAGAAGAGTGACCGCCTGTCCTTCAGGGCTGTTCAGGCCCCTGGGCATCATGCAGCTGATGCCAGCTAAAAGGCTCTCGGTGAAACCTGGTCACATCAGCTATTCATTTATTAATACTGGTTTGTGTTTTGAGAAGCTTTTCCATTAGAATATTTGAAACAGAAGTAAGCTGAAGAACAGGAGACTCTGAGATCATGGTAGATGACCATCTGCTGGTTGTTTTACAGGTAGCCTGGGTTTAAATGTGCCACTTCAGACTGTGCGTGGTCATCTGGGGCTTTGTGTGTGTTTCGGAATGGTCTTAAGTTAGGAGGAATGTTACAATTGGTTCCAGTCTAACCAGTAGCTTTCTAAAATGGAACTAGAGCTTTTGTTTTTTTGAGAAGGGAATGTTAGCATAACACTCCTTTGGTGTGTGTGACCAGCAGGCATATTTGCTCAGTTCAAGCCATGCAGGCATAGAAGCCGGTTGTACTGAGGGTTCCTTCTCTGAGTAAGGCAGGCATCCAGCAATGGCTCACAAAAACCCAAAATGCCACTAGTCTGGATTCTCTCAGAACAGCTAATCTGAAGAAAGTGCCACAGGCTGGCTGAAAAGCTTCTGCTGCTCTTCCTATCGGGGAGTAGCAGAGGGACGTGGGAGACGGCTCTACTCATGGATAACATCTGTGTCTTGCTGTTCTTAGACATGATTTTTAAAAATGTGTTTGGAGATGGCTTTTGTGATTTAAAATTATTAGCTTTGCATGTAAAATTTCAGAAAAAATATGCCAAAATGAGTACCCCAACATTTAATGAAGTGATAATTTAAAAATGGCTAAACTCTTCTGATTGGACTATTCCATGCTGATTTGTGGCGATAGTTTCTAAATCAGGTTTTCAAATTTTCTGGAAGATGAACACTTTCAATCTTAAAAGTTAATTTCTGGCGGATGGCAGAAACATCATTCACAGTCCTGGTCTATCTTTGTGAACACTGGCCTTAATATTAAATAAAGAGGACCTTCCATCTGTAGTAGTGGAATCTGACACTTAATGTATGTCATGTAAACAGTTCTTTATACACAAGGCACACGCATCCAAATGTCAGAGTGTTTTGATCAGAGGTGAGATTCTGTACTCTAGTGAAAATAAATGTATGTTAGAAAAGAATGTAATATGTCAGAACTCTGTTTCCCAGGCTGCATTAGACTTGGCCAGAAGCTTTGGGTACAAACAGTTGTCATGTAGATTTTACAATTTAAGCACTTCAGAATTTTTACATTATCTAAAAACGTTCAATAACTGCTTCTGCTGAATGTGCATATTTTACTGTAATCAGTTGCTGTAATACTGTTTGTTTTTCTATTTCATTTACCAAAAAAATCACTTCTTGTAGGAGAGGATCAATGCTTAGTACAGCTATATTTGTTTATGCTGCAACGTCGCCAGTGAATGGATATTTTGGAGGAAGTCTTTATGCTAGACAAGGAGGTAAATTGTTTTTGTGTTTCAGCATTTTCATTACCTTGTTAAACGGAGCAGTTGTTATTCTCTGATTTGCACCAATGTAGAAGTGTCTTCGTGGCATTAAGGCATTCAGGTGGAATCTGTTAAGTTCTCGATAAACACAAATTATTTTGAGTATGTTTAACTTTCGTATTATTTCCTGTTCAGTACTGGCTGCATTTTCTAACTAAAGATGAATTCTTTGGTTAATTTAAAGTAGTAAGAGCTGAAAAACTGTTAACAGTTGTGTCTTATGAATTGCTTGTTACACTCATGTGTGTAATCGTTTGGCTCATGACATCCAGAGAGTGTCATCGTCTCTCCCTCTCGTGTAACGCGCTGTTGCACAGCTGACGTCACCTTCTCCAGATGACCCCTCTGTAGGTACCGGGGGGTTATGTTTACTAACACGGATGGGGTGGCTATACAGTACTTGCTAGACCATTAATTGCGGATGGGGAAAACTGTTTACAGCATCTTTTAAAGAAGGTTATTCTGCTTTCCGGTATGTGCTCTGCTTTGTACTTAGCAAATTCAAAATGAGTGTCAGTGGAGAGCAGAAGCCCAATAAAATTGATGTAGGAGGTTTGGACAGGCTGTCTTCGAGTGCTCCCTGCTATGCCTCTGAGTTATGGCCAATTACATCCTTGCAGTCCACTAGCTTCGTCCGTTCCCTCTGCTGCAATAAAAGAGTAATCAATAGCTATTATCTTCTGCAGTGCTTTAGGAAAAATAATTCTGGTAAGTTCGCGAAAGAAAATTCGTATCTTTTTAGCACCATATACTTGTTAGCATTCAGTCTCAGCTGCCCTCTAAGCTACTCTGAGTCTGAGGGCTAGATGTTTCTCTGCGAGTGGCTTGTGTATGAGCCTAGCCATTTGTAGAAAAGCAGCTCTGGGTAAATGAAGGTTTCTGTTCTAAGATGTACTGTGCTGTATAGTTGAGCCAGATTCACTTTTTCTTCCTACAGATCAAACATGTACCAACCGTGACATGCTGATTATGTTGGCTCACGGTGAAAATATGTACGATGGTCTTGAAAACCAGATGCTGGTTTTCTGACTGGTTTGTGTTTAGTGCCTATTACGGATGCATCTGTGGAGTATTAAATTTAAATATAGACTGTATTTAAGAGCACAGAAAGTAAAGGGAATACAGACAGTGAAAATTCTTAAGGAATTACCCAAGAGGATTTTTTTTGGCTTCTCAAGGAGTTCTAAACTTCGTAGTAACTGCTAACAAGTGTTGCTCTTCCCCTCGTGCCTGGGGTTTGGAAGTCGCTTGTCTCCTACCTTTTCTGCTGTCGAAGCTGTCAGAGTTCAGTTTTGCTGTATACGAAATGCTGTGGCATTTTGCTTTAGACCAGGGATAGCCAGTTCCTGAGTGCATCCCAGGTGTCCGGAGGTGGCTTAGCAGGGTCAGGACAGCCCGGAGCCAGTACTGCTGGCGAGCCGCTGTCGGAGTTGTCCTGGGAGCAGTGCCGAGCTCTGGTGTGCTCGCAGCGCAGGGCCACCTCTGCGCTCTCTGTCTCGGCTCATCCGCAGCTTGCACGCACCCGCTGGCGGTTCATACCCTGCGTTCTTCGGCCAGCTCAGTCAGCGTGTGCTGCTCTTCAGCTGGAGTGTTCTCATGCTGTATCCCTGTTCTCCTGGCCTAATAAATTGGTTCGTGTGCCGCGTCTTGTGAGTTGCCAGGAGTCGAGTGAAACTGTTAGTTGACTCTTGGCTCTTGTATCGATGTCGTTACTTATTTCTTTCACCTTTTTGGGGGAGAAGTTGTCAAACACCTAAATTCTGGAGAGCTTGCTGAGAACTTTTTAAACAAAATGCCCTGCATCTCACCATTCCCGTTGGAATGTCCCTTCTTGCAGGAAGGCGATGGATAAAGCAGATGTTCATTGGAGCCTTCCTTATTCCAGCGATGGTGTGTGGAACTGCCTTCTTCATTAACTTCATTGCCATCTATTACCACGCTTCAAGAGCTATACCTTTTGGAACCATGGTGAGTGATTTTACTGGAGAATTTAAACACCGCTGTAGGCACGGGAAAGCTACGTTTCAGTTTGAATACAATTGTGAGTCGTAGCTTTAGCTTCCTAGTTAGAAATTTATTCTGGGAGGGGTTTAAGGTGCTTCAAGTATGATTCATTTTAATCCTATGGCAGCAGCTGCTGGATGCCCACAACAGTCTTCTCTCTACTTAAAATGACCCTGCTGCTTTGCACTTAGTGTTGTAACAACATGGGAAGTTAGCAGCTTGAATTTTCTTCTGGATGGCCAGTGCAAACTAATTATAAACTAAATTGCAATGCAAAAGGATTCCAAGTTAAAGCTATTTCCAAATCATTGCAGTCAAGCAGAAAAAATAAAAGATCAGGCAACAATATGAGATGTCCTGAAGACATCTGGCTTTATGAAAATGAATCACTGTTTTCACTTTGTGAGGTGGTATTTAGTACCCAGTTATGGTCTTATGTCTGTATATTAGCCATGTCAGTTGAAAAAACAATGCTGTTTGGGTTACTTTCCCATTTAATCATGATGACTTCTCTTGTTTCTGTGGTTTTTGTCAGGATTTTGTTCGTTATGGCCCTTTCAAGCAACCTCAAGTAACGCTGTGAATACAATGTAGGAAATAATCACTCGGCACTTTGGCAGAGTTTCTGTTTGAGCTTGCAAGGGATGTTATTAGAGAGCAGAATTTTCTGAAGTATGCACAATAAAATTGCTTTTTCTAATTTTGTGTAGTAGCGCTGTTAAATATCTGAATACAGAAAGGCTTGTTTTCTTTTCAATATCTGTAGTAAATCTGGGATTTAACATTTTTTTAATAGCTTCCTTCTTTGCATATCGTCTTAAATTATTCAGTCTGTTCAGAGATGTTTGAGTAGCCTTGGATTTCTTCTTAGCTTAAATCTACCATAAAATGAAGCTTGGTATCACACGCTCTGTCTTAGAAATTGTATTATTTGGGATGTAATCAAATTCAGTATGTGACTGACCGTACTTCTTAAGAACACATTGTTAATGAGTGAATGTGCTGGAAATCATACGTGGTAATGAGAGACAATTCTCAGTTTCAGGCAAAGGCTTTCAACAGTTTTTGCTGAGAGAGAAGTCATTGCTTTACATGTACATTGATGGTTCTAGTCATCTCCTTATTAGCAGTACTTTCAGTGCATGCCTAAATACCAACTTTTTACATTGACTTTATTGTTATAAAACCCCTAAATATAATATCAAACTAAATGTGTTTATAAACTGTTCACTTAATTTTTCTGGTTTTCTTCTTCCAGAAATTAGACTCAAATTCTATCTTTGGATATGTTTGTATTAGTTGGTCAGTGCCCCGAAGGAATATTGTATTGTTTTTTCTTTCCTGAGCTAGCAGACATATACGGTACTGTCACCAAAGTTTACGACATTAATCTTTCATGTGCAAAGAGGCTCTGTTTTACTGCTGAACAAGCATTTATGATACCACATCTCTCACTTGTATTCCCATTTGGAGGTCAGGAATGCTGGGGGAAGAGAGTTCCACCTGTGCTGAAGTTTGCCTTGTAAATCTGTTCAACTGATTTGTATTTTAAGATCATGGAAACATGTGCATGCAAAAGCAAATGGGAATATAAATCTTCAGGGGTCACTTAACCAGGATGTTAGGACTCTTTATACACAGTGATTTTAATGATCTCAAGGTTTTATGAAAGTATTTGAATCATTATGACTGGCAATAAAACTTCAGTGGAGTTAGCAGACTTCTTGTAGGAGCAGGTTATGAATCGGAAACTTAATCAGAGTAAGTAACGCTCTAATGACTTCAAATCAACTAATAAAGCTGGTTTGTAGAAGGAAATGAAAATTGTTTGAAATTCCCATGTTGTGCTTCAGGTTGAAGTCCCCAGCGAGCCCTCTGGCTTTGTGCATAGAGATACCTTTGTGCCTTTCCACCTTTGTTCTCAGTGGAGAGAAGCTTCCAGCTGCTGCTTTCGTGGGGAAATAAAACCTCTGCCATCTAAATCTACTAGAACACAGAGATTACTTCCTTTCCCCTGGCATGTCTTGAAACCACCCTCCTCTATTTAAATCGCTGGCAAGATTTAGCACCTCTTCTTGACTACTGTAAATCTGGAAAATGCAGAAACCGAGTTGCTGAAGAAAGCCTCTGAGCTCAGAGGTTGCCAGGAGACTATGCTTGAATATGAGGTCCTGTGCTTTGCCCGTTGTGCATTGCTGCTTCCCTGTGAGCTGCTGGGCAGTCTTCTCTCTGCAACTTCATTCTTCCCTCCAGACAGCTTTCTCTGTGGAGTGTAGGCAGGGGCAGCTGATAGTGTCAAAGCCGAGACATTCGAGCTACCGCACAGTCACTTCATCTTCGATCTGCCTAGCACCGGCGCTTCTACACTTCGTCTTGCATTGCTCGAATTGATTGGGCTCTTTGGCACCTTCATGCACCTCGCTGTCACTGCAGGCTGCTTTGAACTTAAAAGCTTTGTTCGCCTGGTGTCCCTCATTCCTGATGCCTGGGATCTCCTCGGAGGTGTGGTGGGGACGGGAAAGATGCGAGGCTGGTTTCTACAATTGTTCCTTGGTCTCGGGACTCTGCCTTTAGCCCTGTGGGTATACCTGCTAGCCGTCTGACCTAGGCTGCGACGAACCTGCTGCGGTGGAGTACACCGTGAGCCTGACCAAGGCTGCATCCCTTCCCTGGGCCATCTTTCTGCTGCGCTTCCCTTCCAGATGCAGTAAGGAATGAATGGGATAGGTTTTATTCAAATATGAGAGCTTTTTAAGGTTTAAAGCTTTCAACTCTCTAAGCATATGAAGGAGATACAAAAGTCTTTAGGGCTTTTTCTCTCATCTCTTCACCTGTATAGAAATGCAGTGGGTACTGTTCAAGTCTTTGTTCTTTTGGAGCCCAAATTTCGTTTTTTTGTGGTATTTTATTTATTATATCCTGTTGCTAGCGAACATAGAGGAGTTCTGAAGGTGTTGTACGCCTTGACTTACCTTCCGCTGATGTTTGTAAGTCTTCTCAGTGTGTTTATCGATTGTCTTTCTATTTTGTTGTGTTTGAATTATATGGAAAAAACGGAGCGTGGAACAATTAGAAAGGATTTTAAATAATGGCAAGTGAAGTGACCTTTCCACATACGTTTGAGGAGTGTGGTGGCAGTTCTGTGCAAAAATACTAAGCAGTGCAGTATTTCTACAGAGTGCAGCGTGATTGAATTTGAAGGGACCATCTGAATTCTGGAGTTTCATAAGTTGTGACTGCTTATGTTGTTCTCTGCGTGATACAGAATTTAAAGATTTCTGTTAAGGCCTCTATGACTAAAGCAGTACTCTGACTGCAGAATCCGTGCGGCTTCTGTGAAACTGCTCCATTTTTGTTTTGTTTGAGTAGCAGGTTCCTGTGTGGTTAACGTTTCCAGTGTGCGTTTTTAATGATTTAATTAAATAAGGTTATGCACACTGAATTTCTCTTGGGATTGAGACCCTAGCGTTCGCATCTTTTATACCTTGTTTAAACTAGAAAAAAGTGTTTCCTCCAACAGATCACTTAATCCAGGCTGCAGCCATCCCTGACAGCTTTAAGCTGAAGTGAGTATTGGCTGCCGCTGATAAATGAGGACCTGGTAACACCAAAGATTTTCATGCCTTGAGCCAGATAAGAAAATACACCTGGCTAAAAACAGAAAAAAAATCTAATGACGTACCTTCAGCAGGGTTCTTCCTCAGATTGCTTCAAAGTGACTGTGGAACCCTTGGTCAAAAACCTTGTTTTTGCTGAAAATAAGACTCAGCTTAATGCTTCTGCCTAAATTTTCAACAGTTCAATTTATTACCCAGAGCAGCACCCTAGATTAGCAGCTTAGTTGTAATAAAATTAATGACACTTTATTGTGAAGCCTTCCGTTCTTTCCTTGTTGTGTACAATGTCTGGCCAGATGATGTGCAGAGAACTGTTTCACCGTACAGATTCGGTAACCTCTGCGGGGGAGCGTCTCGTGACGGAGAGTGCCGTTCTGGTAGCTGACGGGAAGGATCAAGCTGCGGCTTTGACAGTTAATTTTTATTGCTTTGCTCCCTTGTGCATTAAGCAGTCAAGGCACCACAGCCTGCCAGTAGCTGTTTAATATTAGTTATGCTCATAAAAATTTTAATTATCACCTTTGAATGAAGTTTAATCTACAGTTGTCAGAAAATATGAAACACATGGCACTAGAACGTAAATTATATCCCTCTTGACAATGTTTCCTTTCAAATAAGGAAAACTGAATTCTGCACGTTCGGTCAAGGGCAGCAGAATATTCTTCCCCCATCAAAACAAAACGGGGTTAGAAAGAATGCGAGCTTGGTGAGGTTGGCAGTCTCTTCTATGGCAACTGAAAACTGCAGACTAAGTCAGATGCTGATGTATAAACAAGAAACTTTGCACAGCAAAAATGCAACAGTCAAAACGAAAGAAGTATGTCTTAATGTGCTGGCTTGGTAGAAAAACTCGTGTCATTTGTCTTCAGTAATATGGATTGTGGAGAACACGTGCTTGTTTGCTTGATGGAAAACTGGGTTTGTAGGCGTAGTAGGTTTGCCTGTTTGCATGATGTGTGTTTTCTGAAGTGGTAGTCCAGGCTGTTCCCTGAATGTCTCTTGGCTGATGTTACACTAATACTTCTCTTAGAAGGCTCATGAAGACCTAACTTTCTTCTCTCTGCCTGCCATGCAACAGCCATTATTGGGGTTTTGGTTGGTTTTGGTGCGTTGCCAGTGGCCGCTGCAGGGAGGTGTGTCTGCGGGAGGGCAGAGCACGTACGCACATTGGTGCTGCCTTCACTTTCCCTCTACCCTTCGTGATGCTGACGTGGGGGCCAGTAAGTGCTGGAGCCGCTTTCGCCGTTGTAATCACATTCTCAGAAACCCGTGAGGCAGAAATCTCATAACTTCATCTCTTTTTCAGTTAAGGCGGTTGTGTACCCCAGTGCCCTGTGTTGCCTTCAGTTTGGATTTACACTCTCCAGGTTAGACCCTGCCCAGCCTGCAGCATCGCTGCCCTTGCCATCTGTGGCAGTAGGCACTGCCTGTTGAGCTTGGGAGCGAGCCAGTGTCGTCACCTCAGATCTGAAGTGAAGGGGGACACGCAGAAGCTCAACGAGTCAGCTGTCTCCAGTCATCTCTCGCATGAAGAGAAGACTATGACTGCCAAGGATGACCAGAGTCATTTTCAGCAAACATCAGTGAGCGGGTAGACTACCTTGGAGTCAGACAGTGGCTTGAGAGCAAGAACGAAGATGCTACTGAAGTCACTACCGTTGTGTGCTGGTTCTAACCCGTGCGGGTTGTTGTGTAGGTCAGCCTACTACAACCAGCGGGTTGCTGTCACCAGGGCGGGGTTATCTCACAAGACAGAGCGTGCACATCTTCGTCAGCTCAGACAGCTTATCAGAGGCAGGTGGAAGCGGGAGGCAGTCCTGACCCTGCTCTGTGGTCCATCCTCACTTGCTTAGTCGGGCCTCCTTTGCACTGCAAAATTATCTCAGAGAATTTTCCGACTCCTGAGTGGCTCCAGGAGAAACAGAGAAAACGTACTTCAATTCCGTCTGTCCTCAGAGTGTAGCGTAGCGTTAGGACAGGCAGTTCATTGTCCAACAAAACGTTGACTGTACCTGATGCTGCTTACTGGATTTCACTGAAGATGCTAGCTGTTCTCTCTGAAATCAGTTCATTTTTCAGCCAAATGGTTAAAAGGTTGGAAGATGTCACAGCATTTTTCAGCCATGGTTTGACTGATCTGATAATGAAACCACAAGCACTCAGATTTTCTGACAGAAGTCAATTAGGAGTGTACTGGGGACAGGTTGGCAGTACTTGCTGAAGCCATTATTCCAGGAACCTCGGTCTGTCTCAGCTTGTTTTATGCAGATAAACATTTTATATTTCAAAGCTGCTGCTGAATCAGTCTCCTGGACAACACAGCAGCCAAGTTGGGCCCTCTCCTTGCCCACCTGCTTTGAAGCCGTTCTGCTCTGCAGTTGCTGTCACTAGAATGAGATGCTGCTGACGGCCTTTTTCATCTAGGGGTTTGCCAGCGAATCAGTAATTGAGCCTGGCTGTTCCTTGCTTGGTTCCTCGTCCAAGGTGAGATTCTTTCCATGTGGATTCCCTGTGGTAGATGTGTTGTGCAAGATGGACAATTGCAAGCCACTAAGTTTTGTTCCAGGTGAGCTTGGAACCCAAGGCTGCTGCTGGACAATTTCTTTCTACAGTATTGAGAGCTATGGTTATTGCATTACAGGCAACTGTTCTGTCTTTAATTATCAAAAAGTTAACAAACTGTCTAACGCTAATTCATTTTGTGCTAAAGAGTTAGGAGTAGAGAACGTCTTGCTAAACACTTTAAATTTTCCCATTTTGGAAGATAATAATATGTTGCCTTCAGGGAATAGTGGAAGTAGAGCTACATACTGGAAAAGAGATGATTCGCCGTAAAATTTTAGGGAGGCTGTTTCGATGGAAAGGGCTGGAACATTGGCTTGACTTCGCTGCGTTGTGCAGAAACTTCTTCTCTGTGTGTAAGTATGGCCACTGTGCTGCTAGACAGTGGAGAAAAGTGAACCCAGAATTGTCGTCGGCAGCCTGCTGGTGTGGCTTTGCAATTCTCTTTTGGGTTTCGGATTGGGTTAAAAACTTTGCACCCAGCAGCTGTAGTTTTGTATGCAACTGCCTAACTGCTAGATGGTAACTCCCAGGGACAGCATGCTCTGCGAAAGTTTCAGAGAAGCTGATGGAATTTTCTGTGACAAAGTACCACAAAGATTTGCATTTCGTTCCTTGGCAGTGTACTGAGTATACTGATTAGACTAGAACAGTAAAAAAATCTGTGATGGTTCTATTCTGTCAAGTGATGCAAGGAAATATACTGAATAATGTTTATTAGGAAGTTTCTCAGGGAAGAAATACTGCTGTTTGATAAAATAGGTGTATATTGACTAATGCTTCATAATTACAGTGGTAACTACTAAGAACTCGTGTATACAGAGTGGGCTGGTTATCTTCTTCTGGCATCTTGTGCCTGTTTTTTAAATGAATGCTTTATTTTTTCCTTACAGGTGGCAGTGTGCTGTATTTGTTTCTTTGTCATTCTTCCATTGAACCTCGTTGGTACCATTCTTGGCCGAAATCTGTCAGGACAGCCGAATTTTCCATGTCGTGTCAATGCAGTGCCTCGTCCCATACCAGAGAAAAAATGGTAAAGACAGGCATGCATGTGAACGGGGATGTATTCGCTTCAGTACCTCTAAAATGACTTTTTGTGATCGCTGAAAGTTTTTTGAAGAATAACTTTTAGGGGTTAAATTGAGTCGTGTCCAGGAGAGCACCTCTACTGGCATTTCTTTAATATGATTTTTCTGTTGAATAAAAGCACCAAGTGCAGTTAATCGTTAATAGCTGTAGCAGATCTTACAGTCCTGGGTCACTGATTCGCATTTGGCCTGAAGTGCTCTTCAGTCTCTTCCGTAGAAAGGATGGTCCCAACCCTGTTTTTGTGTGGGTATCCTGAAACGAAACCTTTCCCCTTTATTTAATGCCTCTCACAGACTTAGGATTGAAGGTGCCACGGAGGCAGAACGCTGTTCTGTTTCGTGGTCTCCACGTACAAGCTGAGACATGTTTGCAGGGTGGCGGTGGGGAGAAGCTTGCAGTGCTGTTCCCAACTCTGCACTTTTGTTGGTGGCATGGAGCCTAAAATACTCCAGCTGTACAGTTGGAATTGTGAATAAACCTTTATTATTTTTGAAGTGAGTACAAAGGGGTGGGTGCCCAGTCTCGAAAAGTAGACTGGAGTTTTTGGAAAATCATAAATGCAGTCGCTTTCTTATTAATTTAGTTCTGAGATGGAAGCAGCAAGCTATGGAAATGAAAATATCCTCAGAGGATTTTTTTAATAGATTTTTCTTGCTTTCCCTGCTCAGAGGAATGGAACAGACAAGCGAAGGGGGCACTGAAACGTGGATGCCCACGATATCTGGGAAGTGCAGCACACTTAGTCTCTTGTTAGTGGCGGTTGTGCAGCTCAGGTGCTAGGATTTGATTTATATTGTGACCTGTGTCTTGGGAATCTGGTGGATTTTTCTGGATCAGCATGACAGACAAAAAGAAATGAGATACTTCTCTTGAAGGTGATGAAATTGCACACTGGCAGCTTAGACAAGTCTCCCTATGAATAATAGAAGAAGCTGCAGATTAAATCGCTGGTTACTAGCTAGATTCAGCATCATTGCAAGTACTACACAGGTCACCTTTAGTAAGTGGCAGTATCATCTCCAGGTAGCCAAGTATTCATTTTTGGCCATAAGCTCATGACTCAGTATTGCATTAAAAATGGACTCTGGTTCTGAATTATAGAACCGTCGCCTTGCAGAAGTTTCTCTGCGCTTTTTGCTGTGTTTGTAGCCGTCAGCAGTGCTGAGTGTTCGCTGCCTTCATTCAGGGCTAGTGGACGTTGTGGGGCTTGATTGCTTCAGCCCTGTTTGGGCAAGAGAGATGCTCTGCAGCCTTTAAGGCTGGCTAGATGCCGAACCGCATGCCGGTAGGTGACAGGCAGGAGACTTGTATTTTGTTTCAGCTTTCCCCAAGAATAACTCCTCCTGCTATCCATGCACGTGACGTCTTTGGGGGAGTCTTCTTTCTAACGTGCTGGAATGAGACAGAGATGTTCTCGTTAGCATGCCTTTTAAATAATTCTCTGTGCTATACTAGTTACCTGATTGTATGCCTCAATGTGCTTGTAAATGAAGGATTAAAATTGTCCCTGAAATAATCTCAATATCTTTCAGGTTCATGGAGCCAGCTGTTATTGTTTGCCTAGGTGGAATCCTCCCTTTTGGATCAATTTTTATTGAAATGTGAGTGTGTCAGCTGTTTGCCGATTTGCTTAAAAAGTACAATAATTCAAGTTCAGTTACAATATCATCTGCATATTTTGTTTACTCTCTTCAGGTATTTCATTTTTACTTCATTCTGGGCTTACAAGATCTACTATGTTTATGGCTTTATGATGTTGGTTCTGGTTATCCTCTGCATTGTGACAGTTTGTGTGACTATCGTTTGTACGTATTTCCTGCTAAACGCAGAGGATTACAGGTGGTAAGCATTGCGTTCTTCGCATAGTTAACCAGATTCAGAGAGTTCTAGAGCAAGGAAATGTTCTCCAGTCTAGATGGGTCTTTTCAAAGTGTCCCACGTCCAGCTTCTAGCTGTGGGGAAGAAGAGCAGCTCGTGGATCCTTTCTGTGCAGGAGCTTTCTGTATCTGTGTGCATCTGTGTGTGCATGTACCTATGTGTAAAAAAAAAATCATGTCCAGGCACACAGGGATGTGAAGAAGGACGATCACATGTTGTCAGTGTTAGCTGTTGCCGTAGAAACTTTTGTCACTTCTAGCAGACAACATGTAGATTTTGTTAAATAAGCCCGTAGAACCAGTACGCTTTATTTTCAGGGTAAGCTTTTAGTGCATTGTGCATCTTCTTGGGCAGCCTTTTGGTTAGACGTGTGATGGACATGCGTGTTTACTTGCAGGCAATGGACAAGCTTTCTTTCTGCGGCGTCAACTGCGATTTATGTTTACATGTACTCCTTTTACTACTACTTTTTCAAGACAAAGTAAGTGGTAGTTTTCTTGCTTGAATATCAGATGACCATATTGCCAGATAAGTTTATTGAGAAAATAAACTGGGAAAGATACCTAGCATAAATTCCTGTCTTTCTTTTTCAGGATGTATGGCTTGTTTCAAACATCATTTTACTTTGGTTATATGGCAGTATTTAGCACAGCTTTGGGAATAATGTGTGGTAAGTTTCAAATATATTGACAGTTTTCTCTTGGGTTATGTCTGACTCTCATGTTTCTGATTTTAACTCTGTGGTTTTGGTGGTGGAGTGTGTATGGTTGCAAGATGTGCTCAAAAAAGCTTACAATCTAAAAAGAATCTTGGAGGTCTCAGATTATCTTCCTAGCAGAAGACACTATCCACAGAAATCTCCTACATTAGGTAGGAACCAAGTATAAGCAATGTGCTGTGCAGAATTTCACCCTCAGTGCAAGCTTGAAAGACTCAATATTTGGCAAGAAACTATGCAAAATAAATTCCAAATGAAGTGGAATTTAACTAATAAACAAATGAATTCCATGCTAGCACTTTGTTTTGGAGTTTTTGCTGTTGCTCCAAGACAAGGAGCTAGGCACACCCACTGAGGCATCAGCGGTGTGGCAGTACTGGTGACGCTACCTCCTGTGTCTTGTGGCATCTATATATGAGGGTGACCAGAACAGGCAGGACTGGCAGTTCAGGGTAGCGTTTGAGAAGTCAGTATCGGAACATTCACAGGTGAGGAGGGTGCACAGTCCCCCTGTGTGCAGATGGATTTCGTTGCTTTTTGAAGATACTGTTTTGACAGATGTTTAGAAAAAGACACAGTTCTCGGCGTGGAGGTCATCTGGTAAAGTCAAATATACTTGCTCACCTGTTAACTTTATTTTTAACCTTCGCTGTATGAGTTTCAGAAAGTGCTACTTGGTTCTTTTGTGCTTTCCTGTGATGTTGTTTGCTTTTTATGTCTGATCCCTGTTTAATACTTTCCTTCTTAGTAGTGAATTAATAGTCCCGTAGACTCTGGTGGAAGGATTTCTTTAAGTTAGGTATTGGAGACGCGTGATGTCTTACAGGAACTCACTTTCTGTAAAGTATACATTTCTGGATATCCCAAGAGAGTGGGTGATTCCATAGTGCTTTATAAGGCAGGGGGGGACATCATCTCTTAACTGCTGAGTACCTGTTCCCCTTTTCTCTCATACAATCTAATCTTGCTTCATCAGGTTCTTGGCACATTACAAGGCTTCCCTGCTGTTCTGGTAGTCTTCCAGCCATTTTTTTTTCTTTAATAGGCTTATACTTTTCAGCTCTAATCTTTTCTCTTTAAAGTGCTCGGGCTGGTATTGATTAAAATGTCTATGATGCAGAAGCCAAGCTTGCCCACCAGCTTCTGTAATTAAAATGTTTTTTAAAACATGGAAGAGGAAGATTGCCAAGTGCTTGTGTGTCATGGTAGGACACTACTTGATGGAATATAAGAGTAAAATCCAAATTTATTCCAAACCAGAAAACACTTTAACACATGAAACTTTATTTCTGTGGCTCTATTGAGATTTCTTTTTGTCTTTTTAAGTGCGTTGGAAAAGAAGCTGTGAGATTCCTTTTTACTGAGAGCTCCCATTTTCAGCGTGTGGAGGGAACTAAAAAAAAATCCCCCATCAAAAAGTATTTGTCTACGGAACTTGCTGCCGTTGAGGTCTAACAAAGACATTTGTGTTAAAAAATTGTGCCAGGTGCGTGCTACCAACTACGTCTGCTGTGAAGAGTACGTGGGGCTGTGCCTTGGAGGCTCGCACGCATGGGCGTGCTCAGCATCACACGACTGGGTGTGAGACCAACTAGTTAGGGTCCAAAGCAGCTGCAGGGAAGCTCTCTTGTATCCTCCAGCTCTGGTTTTAGTGCCCCGACAATGCCCAGCGAGCTCAAATCCCACATGTCGTGGGGTGCTTTCATCCGCAGAGCCTGCTGCCCGCTGCAGAGCATCGCGCTTCTGGGACTGGACAGTAGGGAGCCCGTGAGAGCTTCCAGACCTTTTGAGCGCCTTGTGATTCCCCCTCAGTGACTGAAAAGAATAAATCTTCTTCCCCAGCTCAGCGGATGGCTTGGGAGCTGGGTAGCATAGAAAGGCCTCTTGCAATGCGACACTGCAGCATCCAGAGAAGTACTGGAAGTATGGCTGAAAGGCTTTTAAAAAAGAATTCTGTCCTTACAAAGTCACAACCGTAGTAAGTGTTAATTGGTTTGAAGGAATAGATAGGACTGAATCTTCTTCTGTTTTGTGGTTGCTCTTCCCCACTATTTGGATTTTTCTCTTTTTTTTTTTTTTTTTCTTTTGTTTAAAGCTTGTTGTTCTGCTGAAGTATGCTTGCGGTCTGTTTCTGCTAAACCTGTATTGGCCATAGCCAAGTTACAAGTGTCATCTGATCAGGTGTTTAATAAATAAATGAAGTCATGCCCGTTCCTATGGATGCTTTATTCAAAGGAGACCAGTGTCCTGCATGTGTTCCAGGAGGACGTTCTTCAGCTTCCCCCTCCTCACCCCAGGTTCTGTTCAATGCCTGTGGAGCAGCCGTGAGGCTCAACCCCTGCCATGGGCCCGGGCTGTCAGAGCCCTGCCTGGGCACGGCTCCCATGGTCCAGAAGAGGTTGTGGTCTGTTCATGGAGGTGGGAGCTTCTGCTCGCTTGCGACTGCTGCTCTGCTCCTCCCGCTCGCTTCCATCCCATGCACATGCTCTCTAGATCGCAAAGGAAACACAGTTAATGCTTCGTTCTCCCAGATCCCTGTGACACCTGGCATCCCATCACTAGAGGAACCCTGCAAGAACAGGTTCTGGAGTGTGTCTGAGTTCAGCAACTGAAACGGGCATTGGATCTGTCGGCAGTGTCTGCTTTCACAGGCATAGCAAGAGGAGTCTTAGGAGTCCAGCGCCATTATTTTGTCCACTTATTGCGTAAGACAGAAGTTTCCGGACAGGCTACGGAAGAGTCTGCGTGTGCTCCCGTTGCCTCCTGCGCCCGGGTCTGTCCGCACGCTGTGCTGGGCTCGCCTGGACGGCCGGGCCCTCCCTCTGCCGTGTCCTCAGCGCGCTGCGCGCCTGCAGGCAGCACCCTGGGCCGCTGTGTGCTCTGCCTCTTTCAGTCGTGCTCTACTGTGTCCAGGGTGGCAATGCAGACCCCTCGCTCGCTGGCCAGTGGAAGGGTTGTCGGGGTGTTTATACAGCTCGAAGTGCGGTGCAGCGCAGAGGCTGGCTCCACAGGCCCTGTGCCACTCCGGTGATGGCGTGGGAATGATGCAGCAGGGTTGCCTTGTGCGGATTTCCTGGTTAGAGACAAGTGTTGGGCTTTCGGGGCTCTCAAACCCAAAATCTGGTGAGAGTTTAGTGGCTGATCTCATCAACTGTCCGGTCAGTCCCCAGGATTTAAAGAGCTCTCTGGGTTCTGAATAACTCCGTGGCCACCAAGGCTAGCTGCAGGTCTGTAAGGCCTTAATTTCCATAGGCAAAAAACCCTTTAGGAAAATGAAGTTTTGGCAGAATACTTTCAGCATGGATTAGGCTTTTGTATTGAGCGCATCTTGTGCAAGTCTGGTGCATCCCAGATCACCGAAAATACTGTTTCGTGCTTTTTTCTGGGCTTTTCTGTATTGCTTTAGGGAAGCAAAAATACCGTTTCTGTTTAGAGTCCGTTCCTTACTGAGCATCCAGACATTTGAGGTTAGGAGTTCTCTGTAGTGAGGTACAAGCCCTGACTTCTCTGTCCTGTTCTTCCCATGTTTTGTGGTGTGTCCTGCTGGCAGTCTGACAGCAGTTGTCTCTAATTCTTGCTTGATCTTCAGCTTCACTTCTAATCCGAGAATTAGCCACGCTCCCTTCCACGAGGCTGCTTTGCTCTCGTTTTGCGTGGAAGAGATGAGGATACTCCCTGTGGACGTTGTAAGAGAACAGTGTTTACCGAGCCTGGCAGACCCGCGGTTCTGGGTTTGAGCAGCTGAATCTCCTTCTGAGAAGAGGTCTTGGTCCGGTGCATTTCTTTCATTTTTTACGTGTCCCGAGTCCTGCAGTATTTTGGGTTTAGCATAAACTGTTGCCCCTATCAGAAACCCAGTGACCTGTTCTGTTACTGCTGCTGCAACAATGCATACTCCGCTCATGACTCTTACTAATTTGAAAACCACAGGTTGCAGTTTCCTTTAGCTACGAACTGCTACTAGTTTAATCTCTTCGTACAGACCTCCGTGGAGTTTCAGGCTCCTGGGATGGGGATTTATTGTTATTTGTGCCTTGTGGGAAGGAAAAAGCCATCTGCCAATAAAACACTCATCCAGAAGGCATGTAACGTCTAATAAGCCCCTGCTCTCCCATCCACCTTCCCTGCAGAGTGGGCGATTGTGTGGTTCTTACCCTCTGTTCAGAAAGAGGGACCCGGTTATTGGCAGCGGTAGGGGGGCTGCTATATTTATCGAGGCCAAGTGAGCGTGGCCTCTTGGTAAGATGGCTTAATGGATTTAGATTGCTAGACCAGGGGAGCTCTTGCCAGACGTTTGCTGGGAGCAGCGATAATTAGAGCTTGCGAACGAGTGCTGCAGGTAAATAATTTTCTGTGTGCGGAGTGCCTGCTTTGTGTGACTGTCTCTGCTGAAGTGTTTCTCTGTTGAAGTTTTACGTTGCTGCCCGGTTTTGGCGATCAGCTCGCTAACGCGTTCAACGCTTCTTGGTTTATTTTGCAGGAGCTATTGGTTACATGGGAACAAGTGCCTTTGTTCGTAAAATCTACACGAATGTGAAAATTGACTAAGGAAATAAGAAAACTGAACTCTGGATCACCTCCTGTTTTCATGGGGATGAACTTGCACAACAAAAAGCGCGAGAAGAGATTTGGGTTTTAACACTGGGCACTGTATGGGTCTCCATTTTGTGGATGGCTTAAAGTAACATCTATTTCATTGATCCTAGGTTCTTACTGACTGCTTTCTCCAACTGTTCACAGCAAATGCTTGGATTATATGCAGTAGGCATTACTAGAGTACGTGGCTAATCTTCCCCCCCTCCAAAAAAAAAAACCAACAAAAACAAAAAGCCTAGCTCATTAAAGATGAATAGACTAGCTCTCTTCAGTGAAGAGGACAAACGGTTTATTTAAAGCATTTGTTCCATTCAGTAAAAAGAGGGAAACTTGGCTGCTAAAACTGCTTGATTAGTAGTCTTCCTGGTACTCAACATTTCAGAATTATGTAAAAATGCCGTTCCAGAAAGATTACTCTTCTGATTTTTACTGCCATTGCCAGGAGAGGAGGTGTGTTTTATATTTTGACTCCAGGTGCTTTTTGGTTTATTTGCGATATCAACTATACCCTACACTCATTTGTTTAAAAAATAATTTTAAAATAGATAAAAACCCCGTATGCATGTAATATATCAGCTGTTGTTCTAGTTGGACCAACTTCCCTTTATTTATCTTTAAAGTAATATCCAGCTACATCTTAAATCCATCCAAAGAAAATACAGGCTGAAGACGGGATGTGTTCTCTGCAATGCAATTTACTGTACAGTTAGAAAGCGAAATGTTAAATGAGGAGGATTGTTTGTTTTTTAATAAACAATTTGAGGTCTAGATTAAAACAAAACCAACGTTTTAACTGAATGTCTAAAGTGATTCTCCTTTTTCCCAAGGTAGTCTTGCTTTTTTTTTTTTTTTTTTTGGTTTGGGTTTGAATGAAGATTTTCCTTTAGATAATATACGAGGGGTAATAAGTGTATATAACATTAAATAATGTAACTTAGGTGTAGATCCCAAATGTATTTGGATGTACAGATTTACTACAGAGTACTTTTCTGATGATCCGGTGTAAAAATGTGTGAACTTGGGTGGCTTTTTACATCTTGCCTGCCATTGCATGAAAAGGTGGGGTTTCTTCACAGTGTGTGTATGTCATGCTTTTCTCTTCTCTTTCCTTTCTCAAGCTCTCACAGGAATTAAATTTGTAATTTAGAACATTTAAATTTTTGTTAATCCTATCTGGACACTTGTGTAACATCCAAAGCACAGTTGCTTTAGAGTGTTCAGAAAATGAAAATAAACTTTTCAGACAAAAAATGTTCCGATTGTGAAAATAGATGGGTTTGCAGTCGCAGATGTTGGAGGAGGCAATACTGCTGGACGCCGGTTTCCGTCTGCAGTATTGGAGTGGTTTCCGAATACCGAAACCCCGTGCTTTGAATTCAGAATTTGCTGACGACTCTGTTGTCCAGTACAGCTCCAGAGTGGGTGAGCAGCCCGAGAAGATGCTGCTTGGCTGGACCGTTTGTGGAGGAGCTTGCTGTGTGATCCAGGCAGTGGGCCGAGAAAGGGAGGCGTCAGCGCGGGCCGAAATAAACGGGCCACTAAAGGTGAAGTCTTTCTAAGACGACTGGTAATTACGCACTGTGTTTAGCTGGAAATACCTGGAATGTGTTTGTGGCAGATCTGAGAGCCGATCGGCTTGGGGCTTTTTGTATTTTTTGGCATCCTCCAGATGGGGATGTTTTCATCAGCGTCGCTGTCGGACACAGAGCACCTGCCGCGGCGAAGGCAGCTTTCTGAACTGGAAAAAACGAGCAGAGTCTTTGCGTCGATGAGCTCCGTATTGCCTCCGTCTGAAAAGCGCGGGCCGCGCAGTAGCCACAGCAGGGAAGGACCGGGCTTTGGCAGGCCGGGGTCCGCTGCGGCAGGCGGTGGCGGAGAGCAGCAGCGCATCCTGCTGTGTGCACCTTCGGGGGAGGATCTGAGCTGTCGGCTCTGCTTTCCCTGGCCCTTTTTAACCGATCTGCCAGAAAATAATGAAGTTCTGCTTCAGGTGGATGGCTGGTGTCTGTAGCTGAATGCTCTGCTCTTGAAGAGAAGATAGTTCTCTTTTTTTGAAGTACAGGCTGATTTTTAAGGTGAGCTTACAAACTGGGTCAACAGTCAGTTTTCCTTTGTCCCAGAACGCGGAGACTTAAGGCCAAGAATGGGTTTTGTGCCAGTTCTTGCTAGCGTGTACAGCTGTGGGAAGCCCTCTTTTCACCCAGGTTCTTCTAAATCTGAAGGGAGAAGCCATTACCTGCACACAATAAATACACCAAGTACTCCGCGGAGATACAAGTTTTTTGAAGGGAATATTTTGATAATGGGTCTGTTTGTTTAGAGCACTGCTGCGTGATTAGTCCATCAGAAATGTCACTAAACCGTGTTTGAATTTCATTTAATCACTTGTTAATGCCACGGGGCGGTGGGCTGCCTACTTGCTTTGTTTACGGCACACGTTCTGTGATACGGCATTGGGGGGGGGGGAGATGGGAGAGCCCAGGAACCTGGAAGGTTTGGGGCAGTTCCATTTGAAGCAGTTCTTGGAGAGAATTACTTTAAAGGGCAGAAACTCGGCTGGGAAAAGGGTGAGAAAAAGTTGCTTCATCTGGTGGGGTAATCTGTTTCGGGGGTGGGCCTATGGAGACAGACTTGCTGCTGGGGCATCGTTTGCCCCCACCCCGTACCAGCTCCGGGCTGGTGGTTCCCATCAGTGGGTCCGTCATGGCGCGAAGGAGGGGACGGCGGCTGCTCCCTGTGGTAATTCTCTCGCCAGCTCCTGGTGATACAACACAGAGCAGTAGCGATGAGCAACTTTGGAGGTTCTGCTGTGCTGAGGCTTCGTTTCTGACGAGAAACACACCCCCAGGAACTTCCCAGACGTTCTGGACAGAAGATCTCCTTGAAGACCTCGTGCTTGGAGCGTTCCAGAACACGATGCCGGCCCGTACTGATCCTTCAGCTGGCGCGGCAGCGCGCCGGAAAACACACGCGTCTTTCTGAAGGCTGCACACCGCAAGCTTCTACTCAGTTTCTGAGGAGTCTGGAGAGCTGTAGTGACTGTTTCTGAGAAGCTTCCAAACGTGGCTGAGAACGTCGCACGACGCTGAACTCAGGGAAGCCTTTGTGGCCGCTCGTTCTCGTTTCCCAAAGGTTTGTATCCAGAATTTCGGCGTCGTGTGGTGTAGTGAAGCGCGAGACAAGGCATCATGCTGGCTTGCTGGGCTGCTAGCGACGCAGTTGCTCCTTTGGAGTTCATTTTCTGCCACTTTGTCACTCCGAATCACTGGTCCTGGCTTAGCCATGTCACTTTATTGGGCTGAGAAAGGTGGATCATGACACTAGCTTAGTGTGAAGCTTTTCTTTGCCACAGAGGAGTAGCTACAAGGATGGGCTGGAAATTTTCTCCCTGTTTCCCTGCCAACGCCTGGCCAGAAGCTGGCGGGTGAACTGGTGGACGTCGCCTGCTGTTGGCTTTAAAGAGAGACCTGCAGCTTTACGGAGACAGATGCCCGTTTACCTGCTAGAACTGGAGCCTTTGGTACCACAACGCTGAAGAGAGGTGATTATGTTACTGAAGTTCTGCACTTGGACTCTACGGAGTCATTCTGAGCAATCTGAATTGCTTAGCCGAAAGCTGATTTCTGTTGAGAATTGTTTTTTTTCCCCTGTTTCTCTCGCTGGCAGAAAGTGATCCAACGCCGGCCTTGGGCTGAATCGGAAATGTGCCACATGTTTTTTATCATAGGAAATAAAAGATGAAACAGGAATCGCTGCTCCTGGGTGTAGCGATCCAGAGGGTGACGCGTGAGGCGAAGCTCTTTCAAAGCGCTGTGCGCCTGAGGAGAGGAGATACCTGCCGCAGCCGGGAGTGGGCTTTGGGCATGGGTGTTACTACGGATAAATCCAGCTACAGAAATCCTGTGCAGAAACTGGCACCGGGGAGCTTCTCTAAGGCACCTCTCCGTGAAGCAGCATCTCTGCTTTTTGGAAAGGTTCGTTAAATCCTGCCCGCTATGGCGAAGCAGCCAAAATTTGGGTAGTGTGCGCTGCCAGCCTGGAAAAGATACCCGCGGGTGGACAGGTCAGTGCAGCGATCCCTCGTAGCGTCCCTCGATTCACCTAGCATAGGCTCGGAGAAACGTTTTTGCTTTCCCAGATCCATCCCTTTGGGGAAAGAGGAAAAAAATTATTTACGGCAGATTTTTTTTCCTATGGCAAAACCCAGTTTGAGTGGATTCTCCTTCTCTGGAGATACTCAAGAGCCGCCTGGACGCAGTGCTGTGCAGCCTGCTCTGGGTGACCCTGCTTGGGCAGGGGGTTGGGCTGGGTGACCCACAGAGGTCCCTTCCAACCCCGACCATTCTGTGACTCTGTGAAAGGCCAGTGGATTCGCCTTCCCGGATTTTGAACTGACAGAAGCTTTTCCGAAGGTGTTGCCGTGCCCTCCTGCGTAACAGGGATCGCTGAGGCCACCAGCTTTGCTCAGTGCTTTCCAAGCACAACTGGCTCCAGTCAGACCCTGAAAATGGATATGAAGCGAAGCAGTGAAACATCGGTTTGACGCACCACAGTTTGGGAGCCAGTGGTCCAGCCAAAGTTCCTCCTTCCCGAGAAGAGAGACTTCTCCTCTCCCTGCCTCCCACAGCCTGTCTCCCACTGCGGCTTGGAGGTGCCCCAGGGGCAGCTCCATGTTCCTCACGTGGTCCCAGGGTTGCAGTAAAGATGGGGACAATGTCTGGCGCTTCTTTAGGCGGGATGACTTAAAATCCTGTCTGCTGCTGCTGCTGCTTTGGTGAACAAAAAGGACTTTTCGACCCGTGAGTTGGTTACTCCCGGCTTCCCGACGTGTCGCTGCTTGGGTGCTAACGTTGTTTGATGTACGCTGAGCTGTTAATGCACGTGGTGGGCGCACTGTACGGCTCCTGTCGGAACCCTCCGAGCACGCTGAAGCCCCTCTGCGTCAGCACCTGTGAAGATTCCTGTCGGGTGGCGAATCGTTTAGCCGTACCAGAGGTGCTGCAGGAGGAGCCGAGATGGGGGGCGGAGGGGAGAGAGAGCGGGGGTCCATACGAGCTTTATCCCCTGGAGTCATCCGTGGCAGCGGTGAAGCCGGTGGAGGAGCACGGCACGTCCTTCCTACCAAAAAGGGAGCAAAGAAGGAAGCCTGAGCAGCAGTGAGGGGTGCTGGAAACACCGAGGGAAGAGGAAGGAGAACGCTCTGGGCTCCGAGGGATGTGCTCCTGCTCTCCGGGGCTCCGTCTGCCCTTGTAGCGATGTACACGGAGGAAGGAGCATCTCGGCACGTTTGGGGAAGGAAATCTCTGCTCGTAAACTCGGGACAGCTGGGGAGTCGGCGGTGGGACAGGCTCCGAGGGAGCGGGACCTCAGCCGCTTCGTGGGAGGCTTTGATGGACCCAGGCGTTGGCGAGAGGGAGGACACGGGTCTGGTGGAGGAACTAAGAAACTGGTGTGCGTGTGTTCGGGCCGTGGGACGTAGTGTGTGCAGGGATGTTCCGTCAGCTTTGCTCGTGGGTGCTGCTCGGCAGGAGCTGTGTGCGGCGGTGAAGAGACGGTGGGTTTTGTTTGCGTGTGCTGGGCGGCAGGGGGGGTGGATCCCGGAAAGGGAAAGCCTGGACAGAAGCTGTTTTGCTTTCAGAGAGCAAACTGTTGGGTGTCACGGGTTGCACTGCCGGTGTGAAGCCTCGCACCAACACCGCAGAACCCGTCCCGCTGGGTTTGGAACGGGGAGGTGTGACGGAGCAAGCTGGTCCTTGATTCCTGTGGCCCAAACGCCCGCAGCAGCCGGTCCATGCTGCCGCCCCGACCCTGCCTTCAGCCTGGCACGTCAGCAGTTCTGGCAGGCGCTGAGCAGAAGACACGCCGCGTCTCCTCCGCTTTGTGCTTCCGGGCAGGTCCTGGAGGATCAGAGGAGCAACCTGAAGGGCAAGGATCAGCGGGTGGCGGGGTCCAGGTCACTCCGAGGGAGAGTCCCAGGCTGCTCCGGGGGCTGTCACTCGCAGGGCAGGAGGAGGAAACACGCGTGGGAAGGGTCTCAGGTTTTCACTAGGAGAAACGCCCTTTTGCTGTACCCATCTTGGCAAGATGAGGAGAGAACAGGAATCACAAGAACACGTTTCGGTAGACGAGGCAAGGCCGTGACCAGGACTTGCTGCTCATGCTGGGCAGCAACCCAGCCTGGCCTGAGGATGCTCTTCTTGGCGGGAGGCTGCCAGGGACTTCACACCTCTGGAGGACCTGAGCTGAGACCTGCATGGAGGGCAGGGGAAAAGGCAGAGGCCCTCTCCAGACACGTAAAGGAAGAATAAGCATCAGCTGGAGCAAGGAAGGCTGATGTTTCAGGGAAGCTTTGTAGCAGTAAAACAGGGAAGCCCTAGAGCAGATAGCCATGAAGAACCGAGGGAGTTTCCATCACCGTAGGTTTTTGAAGAGGAACGTAGACAAACACCCATCAGAATAAACTCGGGAAGGTAACTAGATCAGTCTCCTGAGTTTTATACTGCTGCTATACACGCTAACCCTGACAGCTTTTACTTTTTCTGCATCAGGTTGCTACTTTCTGAGATTCTGCCAGCCGAGGAGCGGAACCCAATGGCTGCTTTAAAAGGAAAGGCTGATCGCCCCTCTGTGCCGCAGAGGAGCTCCCGCTTCTCACGAGATGGTGCCACTAGGGGCTTTCCCGCTGCGCTGTAGAGGGTCCTGGTGTCATCACGTTCTCAGGGTCATTGCCACCGCCTGGGTTACAGCCCCCAGAAAAACGCAGATTAGATAGCAAAACGCGGCTGTTAGAAGCTTTCCCGGGGGTGTTTCACGTGGCGTCTGAGTTTCAGCGTTCTTGACCTGGTGGTAATGGGCTGACGGTTGGACTTGATGGTCTTCGAGGTCTTTTCCGACCTGAACGGTTCCATGATTCTACCACCTCTGTCCCTGGGTAGCCGTGCGGACCGTGTCCTCGCTGCTGGGTGTTGCAGAAGGTGGCTGGAGGGCTGGGGCTGGGGTGGGACGCGGGTCGCTGGTGCCAGCAGAGTCTCCTCCTCGCCCTCAGCCAGCTTTATGGCTTTGCCCCACGGGCTTCTCACCAGCTGGAGAAAACTCCACTGCATTCCATCAGCAGAGCTTTTGACCGTGGCCTTCATGCCAGGGTTTGACGCAGGCTTTCTGGCCCCCGTGAAGGTTTGGAGAGGTTATTAATTTCCTGGCTTTATCTTTCCTGGGAAGCCGATGTGAAGCCCAAGTTTCTGGTAAAACAGTGCACGAGGATCATCCCAAAGCCTGAATTTCTGTTAAAACAATGTACAGGGATCATCCTAAAGCCCCATTTTCTGTTAAAACACTGTGCATGGATCATCCCAAAGCCCAGATTTCTGGTAAGACACTGTATAGGGATCATCCCAACCCCCAAATTTCTGGGAAGACACTGTATGGGTCATCCCAAACTCCAAATTTCCAGTAAAATGGTCTACATGGATCATCCCAAAGCCCAAGTTTCTGGCAAAACACTGTACAGGGATCATCCCAAACCCCAAATTTCTGGTAAAACACTGTATAGGGATCATCCCAACCCCCAAAGTTCCAGTAAAACAGTGTGAATGGATCATCCCAAAGGCCAGCTTTCCGGTAAAACACTGTATAGGGATCATCCCAAAGGCCAAATTTCCAGTAAAACGCTGTATAGGGGTCATCCCAACCCCCAAATTTCTGGTAAAACAGTCTACATGCATCACCCCAACCCCCAATTTTCTGTTAAAACACTGTATAGGGGTTATCCCAAACCCCAACTTTCTGGTAAAACACTGTATAGGGATCATCCCAAAGGCCAAATTTCCAGCAAAACACTGTATAGGGGTCACCCCAACCTCCAAATTTCCAGTAAAACAGTGTACATGGATCACCCCAACCTCTAAATTTCTGGAAAAACACTGTATGGATCACCCCAAACCCCCCAAAATTTCCGGTAAAACACCGCACTCGGCTCGCCCCAAATCCCGAACCGGCGCACGCCCTGACGCTTTGCCCCCTCTTTCTTAATTTTATCTGGGGAGGGGTCTCCGCGTCTTTCCCCCGCGGTCCTGCATGGATCTCCAGGCCGGAATGCCGCTTCTCCCGGGGAAAAAAATATAATTTAACATTATTTATGGAGCTTTTTGCATGCGTGAGGGGGGATGGAGAGGGGTCCTGCCCCCCACGGACCCCCGCAGCCCGGGCCGGGCGGGGCTGCGGGGGTCCGTGTAGGGCGGGGCATCGCCGCGCTCCCCGCCCTGATTGGCCGCCCGCTCCTTGAGTGACAACCGCGGCACCGCCCCCCGCGGTCCCGCCGCCGCGCAGCTCCCGCAGCCCCCTCAGCCGCAACCGGTCCCTCGGCCGTCATGGCCCCCCGGGCCGGGCCGCTCCGCCGCTTGCTGCTCTCGCTGCTTCTCCTGCCGGCGGGGGGACGGGGAGCAGCCGGCTTCGCGGCGGGGGAACGGGAGGCGGCGGGGGAGCCGACGGAGTACCGCGACCCTTGCAAAGCCGGTAACGGGAGCGGGCGGGGGTCGCAACTCCGGGAGAAGTTTTTCAGCCAGCCCGGGCGGGGAGGCGGTTCGGCAATCCCGCATCCCTCCTGCATCCCCAGCCAGCCCCCCCGCCGCTGCACCCTGTCCCACCATCCCCTCTCCCTCCGCTGCAGCCCCCGGGTGGGGACGCTACGCCGTGTGTATGTGCCTTTAGCTAATCACCCCCTAATTACCCCCTGCTCCCCCACCTCCTCACGCACCCCCTTCTCACCCGCTGCTCCCGCTCCGCACCCCGGGAAATGCTCAGCGGTGTGTTCTGCGCTTGGGGGGGGTCTCCCCCATCCATCCCCCCCTCCCCATATATAACCTTTTTCTACCCATTTTTGCAGCTCTCCCGACTTGTCGCGGAGTTGTGGCGAGTGGGAGCGCGTCAGGGGCTGTCCCTGGGGGTCCCGGCGGGCAGGGGGGCACCCGCCGAGCCTCCCAGTGCATCCAAGTGTTTCCCGGTTGCCTGCGTCCTCTCCACGGAGCCTCCAGCTGCTCCCGCCATCCCCTTTTTTTTTTTGGAGTTTCGCATTCCCGTTGGGCTGCCCTCGGTTGTTTCTGATCTTGTTGTAACCCTCTTGAACCGTCCGGTTCCTCCGAGGGCTGCGGGCGTCCCCGACGCCTTAGCCCGAGGGGAACGTGAAGGTCTTCTCGCTGGAAAACCAGGCCGTGCCCGTGGTGGGAGCGTCACTGGTCCCAGCTGTCGGCGAGCGCTGGGGTCGTGTGGACGGCTGCTCCGCTGCGAGCTGGGCCGTCGGCGCCGTGTCAGTCTCCTGCTGTGGGCCAGGAACTTTGGGCAAAGTCCCATCTTCTCAGCGCCGCAGGAATCGGGAGAAAACGACGGAGCTTCTTTGCGTGCGGTGTTCTCGGTCTTTGGAGTTGGGGCTTCGCCCCCCGAATGCTCCCCTTGTCGCCGCTCCCCTTGTCGCTGTTTGTTCCCCTCCCGTGTCCCGTGGTGATGGCTTCCCCTGTCATCGGCTCCCTCCGGGCTGCTTTCGGGGTCTGCTCGCGGGGGCGAGCTCTGCCCAGGCCGGCTCTGTTGGACCGCCCCGGCTCGTGTGGCGCGTCGTCCAGCTGGCCTCGTGTGCGGGCTGCGCTGGGAGCGGCGGGTTTCGTTCCAAAACTCAGCGCGGTGCCCTGCTCTCTGCAGAGCGTTTTCTGCACGGCGCATTCCCGTGACCAGTGACTCGTTTGTGATTTGGTGGGGGGGGGGGGGTTAATTATTTTAACCAGTGTGGACCCCAGCCCACCCAAACACGCTTTACTGTGTTTGTGTCTGCTTCTACACAGGGATGGGTTTGTCTCTTTCCAGTGGGACCAGTTGGTGATGGAGCTGTGGCCCGGGCCCGGAGAGCGGCGGGCATGGTGCTTTTGCCTTCCTGTCTGAAAATGCGTTGTCCTTCGCTTTCTCCTCAAAAGCAGCACGGCGTCGTCTGCGGTGCGCGCGCCGTCTCGGGTGGTACTCTCATGGCGTGTACACGGAGGATGGGGAGTGCTCCTCTAAGGACCTTGTAGAAAACATTGACTTACCTGCATCAGACCGGGAACCCGTGGCAGAAAAGGAAAAATAAAAAACCCCGATGGTTTCCCCAGCCCGCCATGTACCTGCCTCTGCGGTAAGAGCCGCTCTTCCTCGCGCAGCCCTCCCGTCTGGGCTGGCTCTGCTTCCTGGCTCGCTCGTCCGGCTCCTCTCCTGTCCTGCGAGGAGCGGCTGAGGAGCTGGGGCTGTTGGTCTGGAGAAGAGGAGGCTGAGGGGAGACCTCATTGCTCTCTACAGCTCCGTGACAGGAGGGTGGAGTGAGGGGGGTTGGTCTCTTCTCCCCAGTAACCAGCGATAGGATGAGAGGAAACGGCCTCAAGTTGCATCAGGGGAGGTTTGGATTGGATATTTGGACAAATCTCTTTACTGGAAGAGTTGTGAAGCGTTGGACCAGGCTGCCCAGGGCAGTGGTGGAGTCCCCATCCCTGGAGGGGTTCAGAAACTGTGTAGATGTGGCACCTGGGGACATGGTTTAGCAGGCGTGGTGGTGGTAGTGGTGATGGGTTGATGGTTGGACTTGATGGTCTTCTCTAACCTTCATGATTCTGCGATTCTATTCTCTGGTTCTCTCCGTGTCGGCTGAACCAACCTGAAGTGCAGAGCACATAGGGAACGAGACGCTCCTCGCGTGCCATGTACCTCTCTCTGCGTGCCGGATGGCTCTGGGTTTGAAAGTCAGCCCCAAGACAGGGCAAGCAGGACCTGTGCCAGAGGGACCCGCGTTGGACCCTGGCCCTCCTGCTCTCCCTGCCTCGCACTCGCAGCCTTCCCCCTCTGCCAGCGCTGGACCATGAACCAAGCTGCTGCAAACGCCGTGCCGAAGGGTTCTTTCACCCAAGATTAATCACAGAATGTTGGGGGTTGGATGGGACCTCTGTGGGTCACCCAGTCCAACCTCCTGCCGAAGCAATGAGCAAAGAGGTCCATTTCTGTGAGATGAGGTGAAGGCACCTCTGATGGAGTTGACCCTCCGAGACGGGCTGTGTTGGGGCTGCTGGCTGCTGTAGGAAGTCTCTCACGCTCTGTTCCTGATGTCCTAGAGTGGTGGCAAGTCATCTCGGCTTCCCCAGGCCTGGCTTTCTCCACTGGTGGGACCATCGGTGTTCGTGCAGAAGCGTGGCTGGTGAGAGGGCAGTGACTGCAGACCTGCTGTGAAACCTCAGGCGTCCAACGCGTTTTGGGAGGGGAAGCTTTTGGTGGTCTGCGGAAATAGAGCTGGCACTGTGAGACCTGGGGTGATGCTCCCACGGCTGGGGCTGCTGGGCACGGTGTTGTGGCTGCAGTGTTTGTGCCGGCTCTGAGCCCGTCGCGAAGACAAGCTGCTGCTCCACTCACATGCTTTCCAAAGCTGTCAGAACTGTAGTGCTTTGCTTCTTTTTTGCTACAGGGCAATGGCTGCGACCCGGAGGCCGTGGTGGGTGTAGGTCTGCACGTCAATGCAGAGCAGCTCTGTGGAGAGGGACCTGGGTGTCCTGGTGGACGATAGGTTGACCATGAGCCAGCAGCGTGCCCTGGCTGCCAAGAAGGCCAATGGGATCCTAGGATGCATCAAGAGGAGTGTGGCCAGCAGGTCGAGGGAGGTTCTCCTTCCCCTCTGCTCTGCCCTAGTGAGGCCCCATCTGCAGTGCTGTGTCCAGTGCTGGGCTCCCCAGTTCAAGAAAGATGAGGAGCTACTGGAGAAAGTCCAGTGCAGGGCTACAAGGATGGTGAGGGGACTGGAGCATCTGTTCTATGAGGTAGAGGCTGAGGGAGCTGGGCTTGTTCAGCCTGGAGAAGAGAAGGCTGAGAGGGGACCTTAGAAATGCCTCTAAATATCTGCAGGGTGGGTGTCAGGAGGACGGGGCCAGACTCTGTTCAGTGGTGCCCAGCGACAGGACAAGGGGCAACGGGCACAAACTGAAGCAGAGGAAGCTCCAGCTGAACATGAGGAAGAACTTCTTCCCTCTGAGGGTGACGGAGCCCTGGCCCAGGCTGCCCAGGGAGGCTGTGGAGTCTCCTTCTCTGGAGATATTCAAGACCTGCCTGGACGCGGTGCTGTGCAGCCTGCTCTGGGTGACCCTGCTTGGGCAGGGGTTTGGGTTGGGTGACCCACAGAGGGCCCTGCCAACCTCTGCCATTCTGTGATTCTGTGATTCTGTATGTCACCAAGGGAAAGCTTGCCAGTTCCTCACCCCTGCAGCTCCTGCGCTGAGGCCAAGTGCACACTGTCGGTGATTAATCGTAGAATTGTGAAGGTTGGACAAGACCTTTAAGATCATCAAGTCCAACTGCCAACCCATCACCACCATGCCTGCTAAACTGTGCCCAGATCTACACGGTTTTTGAGCCCCTCCAGGGATGACGACTGGTCTTGATCTGCTAGGCTGGGGGCTGCAAGCCTGGCACGTGCTCCTCTCCGTTGCGTTAGCTCGAGGACATAATGACCTCCACCAGCAAGGCCGGACGGACCACCCAGTGCGGTGACTGGTGCTGCGGCTGCTGAGCTGCTGGTGTGAACATCTGCCCGGGTACCAGCGCTCAGCTGATGGCCCGTGACCCTGCTGCTGCTCAACCGCCCAGCTCCAGTCGTCCAGGGTTCCCTTCTCCTACCCGGTGGCTTTTTGTCGGGGCAGGGGGAGAGGGCAAGAAGAAAGGAGCGGCTGAGGCAGGGCTGTGCCGTCGGTTTGAGCCGCCGGGGGAGGTGACAGCACCAGTTCTGCTGAGTCCTGGGGTTTGCCGAGCATTGCGGCGGGTCACTGGAGCTCGGTCAAGCGAACGGGGTGAAGGTTGCTGCCCAGATCTGCTCTGTTAGAGACGGGAAGGTGCTGTGAGCCGGACACGTGCTGCTCGGAGGGCCCGGCTGAGGGTGCCCAGGCCGGGGTGTGGGTCTGGGGGAGGCTGCCTTGCGAGGGGCAGCAGGAGGAACTGTGGCTGCCGGGTGAGCAGAGCGAGCGTGTCCTTCTGGGGCTCCTCGGGCCAGCTGGAACCGCAGGCATGAAACAGGCCGTGACTTGGTCTGGCAGTTACTTTGGTGCGAGCTTGTGTGAGCTTTAATTTGAGGCGAAGAGCAGAATCTCTGAGGTTCAAAGCCACCCCGGGAGCTGCTGGGTTCGGCAGCGGCGGGAGCCCCGGCAGAGCATGTGCCGACCCACCCTTTGCTTGGGCAGCCCAGGAGTCCCACAGAGGGGTCCCATCTGCATCTCATGGGTTTCCCGTAAAGCCTTGACACCTCCGAGCCGCCATGGGAGGCCAAAGCGAGCTGCGGCGAGGGTACTGGTGCCTCTGGCGTGGGGCTCCGGGTTGCGGGGGATGGCGGCAGGGGATGCTGGCCCAAGGGCGGTCGGTGTGCCGGTGGCAGTGCCGGCAGCTGGGTGCTGCTCTCCTGGCTTCAGGAGCCACGTGGGCTCCCGGAAAAGAAACTTTCCTCCCCCCTTTCTCTGCCACCAGTGCTTCTGTGTGTGCTTTGAGAGAGGAGCCTGGGATGTGACCCGGGCTGTGCATCACGCGATGCTGGTGCAGACGTTTACAGAGCGGGGAGAACGCTCTCGCCCACAATCGTTCCCCTTCTGCTTCTCCCCGCTCGGTTGCAGGAGGGGTTAAATGCCCGGGGAGAAGAGGACTGAGTCTTTGGGTGGTCTGGGGAGGAACAAGAGCAAAGACTACTCAGTCTTTAATTTACCTGCTTTGGGGAGGTGACAGCAGTTAGGGAGCGGAAAACAGGTGGGTGAGCACTACCCGAGACACTGGTTTTATCGGCATTCGGCGGTGCAGCCGCTGGGAAGGCTGTGCTTTGCAGGGAGGTAGAGCTGCAGCAGCAGCTTCCTCCTCAAAGGGAAGGTTTAAGGTAGCTTTTGTTATAATCCCAGCCAAGCATGAGATCACGCCTGTGGCTTAAAGAAAAAATAACCACCACGCGTTTTCTTCCCAGGCGGAGAAGCCAGTGGCCTGGTGGATTTGGGAGCAAAACCTCGCGGTCCCTGGGCAAAGCAGCGCTGAAGATCCAGGTCTGAAGTCCTTCTGGTGTTTAGCTGCCTGCTCGGGATCTGACAAAAGCATGCCTGATCTTTGACACCTCTTGGGGTGTGCTGGATCTGCTTGTCCTGCGTGAGATATGACACTCGGTGGTCTACCCGCATCTTGGGGTTAAGCGATGGACAGGGCAAGGGGTGGGCAAGCTTAGGACTTGGGGGCTCTTATCCCCTTGAAGAAGCCTGGCAGGGTGGGGAAGAGGTGCTTGGGGTGGTCACAGGTTCTTCTCCGCAAAGACCTTGTAGAGCTTTTGCTGAGCTGTGTGGTCTGGGTGTGGTTCACAGGTGTGTGCCCTTGAGCGTAGCCTGCACAGGTTTGGTCAATGAGGACCTCGTTCTTCAGGTGTTAGGCGTAACATAAGAGCAGTAGGTCACAGACCCCTGGCCAAAGGCAGGTAGAAACTGTGCTGCAAGTCTTCCAGGCTTCAGAATTCTGCAGAGCCCAGGGTGCTGGTTTGAGGTGCTTTCCACTTGTGTAATTACAGTCTGCCTTTGTGGTCGCGCGTGGAGTTTTTGTTCTCCTCCTGCGGAGCGTGCCTGCGCCTTGCTGGACGGCCAACCCAAGAACCGGCTACTGGTAAGCCACCTCTTCCTCCCCGCTGAAGTGGTACCCGTGGCGGCGGCTGCCCCGGTCTGAGCGGGGAAGAGTGGTGTGACCACCAGGACCTGCTGCAGCCTGCTCAGGCTGACGTGTTCGCGCTTGGGAGATGGCGGGTGCCGTGGGCCTGAGACGCCGGATTTCCGAGCCTCCTTGCTCTAATACATCCCGTTTCCATTTTTTTTCCTTGATTGCTGCGGAGGCCCTTGTGCTCTCTGCCTGCTTCCCTCTCTGTTTCCTCCAGGTCCGTTTTGGACGTTCCCCCATCCCCATGCTCCAGAAGCTCTCTCCAGTCCCTGCCTGGAGCGTTGCTTGAATCCCCCTCTCCTTTCTGGGGTGCATCCTCGATGGGCTCCGGTGGTGGAGTGCCCTCTTCCCCCCTCCCACCCCGGCAGCAGCTCGTGCCCTTCTCCGGTGGTTGGTGGGTCCTTCCATCCTCGCTGGATGGAAGCAGCCCTGTGCTGTGCGTCTGCCCGCTGCGTTGGGTTCGCCGAGCTGGTTCTGTGCCCTGGGATGTTCGCTCTGGTGGGTGGGCTTCTGTGCCTGGCCCACCTTGCCCTCGAGGGACCGCAGGAGAGTGGTGGGGCTGGCTCCTGTGGATCGGAGTCTGGAGCTATCTGTGCCAAGGGGGTGGTGCTGGGACAGAGGAGAGCACTGACCTGCTGGGGAGGGGTCTGGGTGCTCTTTCTGGAGATGCGCTACCTTGGGAGGTAGCCATCATCTCTGACGCTGCACGGCCAGGTTGTCCCAGGTCAGAGCATCGCAGGTACAAACCTGCTGCAAAACTGCTTGCAGCTAGAGCTGAAACATGTTTTCGCTGCTCAGAAGGGACGGATGGTCGAGCAGAAGCTGGTTGTTGCTTTGATCCAGCTTCTAGGTCTTCTGCATTGCCCTCCCCCCGTCATTTGTCGCAGCTGAGCTCCCAAAAATGCTGATCTCCAAGGGCACCTGGGCTTTGGTGTTCAGATCCACTCCAGCACTCCCCGAGCAGGAAGGTTCCTTGTCAGTAGAAACCGCTTAAATGCGCGAGGAAGCCCTTGATTAAGGAACTCTTAATGATTTATTGTGCTTCTTTGCCCGGTTTGTGTCAGCCCAGCTTGGAATGGAGAGAAATGTTGATCTGCGTGTTGAGAAGGAAGCCCAGGCAGAACCTCGGCCACTGGTAAATCACCTTCTGGTTTGGCTGGTACGAATGGTCAGGGACCCGCAGCTCCTGCCAGCCCGTGAAGCGACTGGGCTTCAGAGCCGAGCGGGAATTCACATCCTCTGAAGTCCTTCTGTATGCGTGCGGGTGTCACCACCCCAGCCAAAGGCATCTGCTTAACGTCCCCAGCCACCAGCCCCGAAGCTGTTGGCAGAGCAAACCGAGCCGCGGTGCTGTGAGACCGAAGTTCAGGTCTGCTGAGCGTTTTATCCCCTCCTGATGGGAGCTGGTGCTGGGGTGCGGTGGAGTCCCTTCGCCTCCTGACTAGAAGCTGGTCGAGAAGGTCGTGGAGGGTGCTAGAATTACCCTTCTCCCCTTCTCCTGTCGTAGCTGCGGGTGCTGCCAGTCTCCCGCTCCTTGTCAGCGCGACTTGGAGCTTAGGGAGCGTTGCCCGCGATTCGCATCGCCTAAGCAGCAGTGTTCCCATTTGCTCAGAACTTCGGCAAAAATGGCTGTTTTTAGTGGGTGTTCTGCACTCGGAATTTCAGGTGAGACCTGCCGGGGGTTGTTCCTTCGTTTTGGAGGAGAGAGGTTTATTGACAGGCTGCGCCTGGCCCGTCTGTGCTGGCAGCGGGGGACTGTCCCCGCGGACGTGTGTGTTGGCGGGACGCTGCGTGAGGAAGGTCCTGGTTCGGTAAGGCCTGGGTTTCGCTTTAAAATCCCTCAGGTACAAAGATGCCTGAGTGCACTGGACTTGCAAGATGAGAGCTCCCTCTTGCAGAAAAGCCAACATCGGGTCTGCTTTGGAGCTTGCAATGTCGCTCCCCGGGCATGAAGGTTGACCCAAACGATGTGACGTGGAGCTGTGCCTTGAGCAGCTGTCCCACGCAACGGGTCTGCTCCGAGACCACGTCTGATACAGGTGGCAAAGGGCACTTTTGGCTGCATCATCCCCGTCCGTGTTGCCGAAGCTGGGGAGCGGGCAGCAAGTGAGGCAGCCGCTGCAGAGGAGGCTTGGGCAGCTGCGTGGCAGAGGTGATGGAGCCGTGCCCGAGCCACGATGCCCCGGGCTGAGGAACAGCAGCTGCTGAACGGTCCTGGCAGGCAGCGGGGGAACCGAATGGAGCGACCGACAGGTTAGGTGGCCTTGAAAAGGATGGAAGTCATGCACAGGCGTTTCCCTCGCGGAGCATCTCGTGCCTAAGCAGAGCTGTTCCTTGGGTGCCCGTTGTCTGTCGCGCAAGCTGGGTGTGGGCAGGGAGTGGTAAAGCGGCAAGGGTTGCTTCTTTCTTTTCTGGAGCCTGTCCGTGGGGCTGCGGTTGGAAGAAACTGCGGTTCCACGATGCGTGCGCCTGGCTTCGGACGTGGCTGGTGCTCCAGAGGTCTGGGTCGGGCTTCTGCGGCCACCAGACCTTGTACCCTGCCGTGGTTCGGATGCTCCTCTGTTGGCTCGGCTGCTGCCCGACAAGAGTAAGGCACAGCTCCTTGCCTAAAAGGGAGCTGGGGGAAGTTTTTGCTGCTGGGCCAAGCACTTTCCGAGTTGCCTGCACGGTCCTGGGGCGGTCAGGGATTTGTGGTTCCATTGCTGTCGCTCAGATCGGAGACCCATGGACTGTTCTGTTGTGTCCGTGCTGGCACGGCTGACCCGGGCGGGCAGAGATGCCCCGGTTCCTGGAGCTGACCCTTCGGGGAGGTGGCTCTGCGCTGGACGGGGAGCCTGCCATGTGCTAGACCCTGCTTCGGCAGGGGGTTGGGCTGGGTGACCCACAGAGGTCCCTGCCAACCCCGACCATTCTGTGGTTCTGTGATGCTGGAGGTGCTTTTTGCTGGGTGACATACCGAGCTGGCGATGCCTTGTGCAGTTGACCGCTGCCTGGGTTTAATCTCTAACCTCTGATTGTTCTTGGAAGCGTGTTCCAGGAATTGCATTCCCACCCACACCGCTCTGGTGACCCCTTCCATTTCCTGGGTGTCTGAGTACGGAACAGAAAAGATTCATTAACCTGGCAAGTAACCTCTTTTTATGGGGGAAGTGATTTTCCGTCACGCTCCGTTAGATCCCATTGATTTCTGGTTTTCCCCTCTTTGGCCTCTTCTGCCATGTATCCTCTCCTTTGTCATGCTTCAGTAGGAAGGTGATATGTGATATGCTCGCCTTTTTTTTTTCGTGTGTTTTGCTGTTTCCTGGGCAGAGAGCTGAGACCTGCTAAGGCCGTCGCTCAAGTGTCCGAGTCTCTGCTGTTTCTTGGAAAGCTTTGTTGTCAAGGTGAGCTGCTGGTTAGCGATGGGATGTTGACACGAGGAGTAAAACCTCCCGGCTGCCTTTTTTCTTGCTGTTAAGCAGGGCATTTTCTGTCCCCTTGCCCTCTTTGCCCATTGCCCGGTCCCTCGTCTCCCGGCAGAGGCGTGGCGTGTTTGCCATGGGGGTGTTTGCGAGCCCCCATGGAGTGGAGACCCCCCAGCCATCGAACGTGCCGGCGCTTGCTGTGCTTCTTCCCAGCGAGTTCCCCTCCTCCTGTGCCCGTTTGTGCCTCCCTCCCTCTGGACAGGTGTCCGTAGGCTAACGCAGCTACGGCAAAGGCAGAGCATCACTAAGGGAGATGCCGAGTTCGTGCGGTCTGAGCGGGGTACCGCAGCTTTGAGAAGGCCATTGCTGCTTGATGCTGTGTTTGACTTTTGGACAGAGCCTTTCTGTGATTCCGGGCAGAGGTGGAACTAGTTGGAGAAGTCGTTCTCCTTCCGAAAGGACACTTTCACCTTTTGTATTAATTTCTCAGCTCTCACAGCTCTTGCTAAATTCCTCTTCTGCATGTATGAACATTTTATGGTAGTCTTGTGTAGGCATATCACAGAATGTTCAGGGTTGGAAGGGACCTCTGTGGGTCACCCAGTCCAACCCCCCGCCGAAGCAGGGTGACCTACAGCAGGCTGCACAGCACCGCGTCCAGGCGGGTCTGGAATATCTCCAGAGAAGGAGACTCCACAACCTTCCTGGGCAGCCTGTTCCAGGGCTCCGTCACCCTCAGAGGGAAGAAGTTCTTCCTCATGTTCAGCTGGAGCTTCCTCTGCTTCGGTTTGTGCCCGTAGCCCCTTGTCCTGTTGCTGGGCACCACTGGAAAGAGTCTGGCCCCATCCTCCTGACACCCACCCTTGAGATATTTATGGGCATTTCTAAGGTCCCCTCTCAACCTTCTCTTCTCCAGGCTGAACAAGCCCAGCTCCCTCAGCCTCTCCTCGCAGGAGAGATGCTCCAGTCCCCTCACCATCCTCGTAGCCCTCTGCTGGACTCTCTCCAGTAGCTCCTCATCTTTCTTGAACTGGGGAGCCCAGCACTGGACACAGCACTGCAGATGGGGCCTCACCAGGGCAGAGCAGAGGGGAAGGAGAACCTGGAGCGTGGCAGGCTTAGAATCCAAGGGAGCACCGTTCTTTCTTGTAGGCTGTTGGGTTGCTGCGGGGAGCCATGTCCTGAGGCGACAGTTGGCCGTGGCACTGCCGGCCCGGCCGCTGCCCAGGTCCGGCTGGTCAGCGTGAGGACTCTGCCCAGGAGGAGAAACAAAGCTCGCTGTGGCAAGGCTTGTTGCCTGCGTTGTCCCGAAGGGAGCTGCGTGAAGGACGGATCCTGTTAGCTTACGAATCCTAGGCTGTACTTTCCCTCCGACAGGCAGCTTGCCCCCGAGGGTTCGGGGACGGGGTATGAGCTCCGTTCGGGGACCGGGCAGGCTGACCCGCAGCGATGTGGAGTGGAGAGCTGTGCTCCTGGCGCTCGGTGTGACAGGACCCGGCTGCTTGGTGCCGGGCTGTCGCGGGGCAGTACGTGGCGTGGGAGAAGGGGAGAAGCTAATGGGAAGTTTCTGCAGGGAAAGAGGGTGGATATTCTGGTGGGTGGACTACACCAGGGAACTCCTGAAAACCTTCCTGGGTCATAGGCTTTGCTTTGAGCTGCGAGGGGACGTGGGGAAACCAACCAACAAGCTCAAGAGTCTTAAGATGTGTTCCATTCAGCATTTCGAGTTGTTTTCCTGATATTGCTTTGAAGGCTTTGAGCTTTCAGTTTCTGTGTTGTTGTTTTCTTTAAAAAATAAGTTTCTTCTTGTCCTGTATTAACCCCAAAGACCTTGAAAAGGGGGAACAATCATCTGTACCTGTTAATACAGTTTGGAGTAGAGACTTTGGAAGGTCTCGCAGCAAAACTGGGAGAGCTGGCAACGCTGCAATCAGCAGAAGGCGGCACTGTCAAAGCAGGAGCTGGGTGTGGGGCTGGCTGGGGAGGTGGGGGACGCTTTAAAACACGCTCTGGAAGGACATTTGCTGTCCAGTGTGAGAGCTGGTGTTGCAGGTGGTGCCTCTTCTCTCGTCCTTCTGCTGGTGGTGGGGCAGGGAGGGTGATGGATGTACCAGAAGTCCTGAGCATTGATATCAGAAACCTGGTGCTGGCTATCAGAAACCTGCCAGCAGTTGACCTCCGTTATGCTGTCACAAGCCGAGGTCCTGGCGTTGTCCCCGTCCCCCTGCCTTGCCCTGAATTTTGCTAACGTGTGTGAATGCAGAGTCCTGAAATTCAGGTTCATGGTTCCAAAGTTCATGGTCTTGAGAATAAACAAAAAACTATTGTGGCGGCGGAGAGCTGGGTACCCCATTAACCCGGCATCATGAATATTTATCATGCTGAATTACAAAAGAACATAGAGACTATATTGTATTTCCTATAACTTTATTTCCACGGCATCTTTTCTAGGCGGGTCGCTTTAATCTAAACTTTGCTTATTTAGTTGCACACTTTAAGCCGATTAACTTTTTACTAATAAAATGTGTGTTGACTCCCTTTGTCCCAGCTCCTGTTTGTTTGTACCTACGCTCCTGTGACAAAGAGTCGCAGGGGACTGCCTTAAGCTCCGGCAAAATCACGCTGCTGGAAGCTTTGAACGAGCTGAGCGTGCCGGGGGGTGATTCCAGCCGCGCGTTTTCTCTCTTGCCTGCTCGCTGCCTGGAAGCTGGGCCCCGCAAAGCAAGCTCCGCCGAACACCCCCTCCATCCCTGGAACCGTCTGTGGTGCTTTGGCAGGAGCCATCCAACCTGTGACGGTCGCGCTCTGAGCTGGGTCAGGATAAAATGCCAAGCGGGAGGAACGGGAGCAGCTTCCCAGCCAGGACGGCTGCCCTGTGGCTCTGCATGGTCAGTGGGTTCCAGCTGGTGACCACGCTGGTTCTGCTCTGCTGACATACCTTGCCCTGTCCTTCAGTGCCCAACATACTGCCGGTTTTCCTGTGGCTTCTCTCTAGGAGCATCCCAGAGAGGTGTTGGCATCCTGCCGTTTTATGAAAGGCCCTCTGTAAAAAAATTCTGCTTTTCCACCCAAGGCAGTTCAGACTGGAATTTTGAAGTTAGCTGGGAGCCTAAAGGTATGGAGAAGCACTTGGAAAATGCTTTCTGGAGGCCTTTTATAAATCTGTTCCTTTCTATTTGGGGCTTTGCTGAAGCTGCAATGGTGCCTTAGAAATGTACTGTTAACACTTAGGGATGGCTGATCTGCCTCAAAACGAACGCAGGAGCTTGCTTCCATCGGGCCAGCACCACATGCCGAGGGAGGTGTGGAAAAGCAGGGTAAAAGAGAGTGATAGGTCCAAAAAGTCTCCCTGACTGTAGCAGACTCCACAATCCCTGAGCCAGAGATGGTTCTTTTGTCTTTAATGATCTTGGGTAGCTTTGTCTTCCATCTGCTTTCTTTCTGAACCTGCACAAGCCTTTAGCGTCCATGGTCTCCTGGAATGAGAAGCACCAGAGCTTAACCACAGCATCCCTCGACTCTTTTTCTTGTCCACTTGTGGGTCCGTGCATCAGGTGTTGCAGAGGTTTGGGTAGGGTTGCCTACCAATTTCCGTTCTTGTCTTCTTTCAGACCGAAGCTTCCATGTGTTGTCTCAGTCTTGGGGAGATTCAGAGGGACGTGGCTGTTCCTAATAGACAAAAATACTCATCCTTTGCTATTGCAAGAAAATTGTTTCTTTAAGAACTCTGAGGTCACGCTGGCTGGGGAGAGGAGGAGAAATTGTTGAGGGCAGTAGCAGCCATGCTCTGCACCTCGTGGAGGTTGCTTAGCGCTTCTCTGTGGCACGTTTGAGGGGTAATTTTGAATGTGTCCATTAATTTACTTGCAGTGGAGAGGGGGTGATTGGAGAAAGCGCATGCCATTGCTCCCCCATCGCCTGTCTTCTCCAGGGAAGTGTCTAATGAAGTGCGGTGGGAGGTGATGGAAGGAAGGACAGTGTAGGAAGGGGGTCTGCTCACCGCTGTGGTACCTGAGCATCTCCTGGTACTGGAAGTTTGAAACTCCTGTTACTTTGTTAGCGTTTTTGGTGAGTTTTTGTGGCTGAAGGCATGGTTTTGGAAAGCACCTTGTGTTTGTGGTGGGCCTGATTTCAGGGAAGGACATTGTGCCTTTGCTACAGGACCCCTGAGAAAGACGATAGGCAAGTTGTTCTTTACCCCATCTCAGCTAAGCGTTTGGCTGCTGTGATGTGGCTGTATGGCGGACAGAGACCGGTGGCTGCTGGTGGTGTTCATCACGTGGAGAGTCAGTGGGTGAACCAGTGAGGTTGAGAAGAATGAAGAAGATAATCTTTGTGAAGTCGGTGGTAGATCTCTAGTGGTTCTCAGTGCGCTGTGTTGGACGGGGTGGAGAAATCGAGCTGTGTGGGAGTAAATATGCATTCTCTATCAGTGTCAACAGAAGGAAATGTGAAGGCAGTGCTGCGGGTGAGTGGCTTCTGTGGCTTGCCCTGAACCCAGAGCATGCCGGTCCAGAGCAAAGCTGATTATATGAGCTTATAACTGGCTTTCAGCTAGTTTGGGATCCTGCTTGGGAGCTGGGGGTGACTAGGGGAGAGCAGCTTTAAAGAGCAATTGGTAGGAGCGCTTCCTAGCTTGTGAAGGTTCACAACCTGTCCTCATTCTGATGGCACCTGCAAAGCAGGCGGTGACAGCGCACCTCCTTCGGGTAGCTTGTACACAGTGTTCTCTGCGGTGGCAGGAGCGTGTGCATTTAGTGCTGTGTGTTGGTTTTTCTCTTAGGGGAATATTTTGGGGTTTTATTTATCGCTTCTGGACCTGTGAAGTTCCTCGGGTTGTCTTCCCCAAGCTTCTCAACAGCTGTTTGCCCTGTCTCCAGGACTGAAGGAGCAGATGAGGTTTCACAAGACTCACGATTGATTTTTCAACGTCTAGTGTGTGGGTGTAAAAGGGCCTACCAGCAGTGTCTCCTTTCCCTTGCTCTCTGACCCACTGTGCCCCTTCTCTCGCTGAGCTCGTAACCTTTCCTGTGCAGCCAGACCTGGTGAGGAGACAAAACCAGCCTTGGCATGTGAAGCCATCACCAGCCGTGGAGATACTGGCTCCCCATCGAGTGATACCCAGTTCCTGCATGACAACTGTGCCGTGCCCTGCCCTGCGGTAGGGAGATCTTTGATGGGAAAGGACGCGGTGAACTGTGCTCATCCTGCCTAACCAGCATTAAATACACACAAAGCACAAATCTCTGTGCTGGGTGCGAGCTTTTTCTTTGCGGTGCTGGCAGTATCTTTTGTTTGCAGCAGTTCCTGCTAGGGACATGAAAAATTTAAGGGTCTTGGTGCTCTCAATTTCCTCCCGGCTGAGTTAAATAGAGGTTAGGCATCGTCCCTCTGTCAGTGTGATCATTCAGCAGTCTCCATCGTATCGACCTAGGTCAGGAGTGGTGTGTATGCTGCATGGCTGTTGAACATGGAGTGGCGGAACGTGTCTGATGAGGAGTGGTGCAGGGCAGTAACGTCCTGACAAATGGACAAAGCGTGGACGCGAGGCTACTTGTGTAGCTGAGCGCAGAGAAGCAATCGTCAACATGTTGGCTGCTTTGTTTGAGGAACGGTGTGTTGGGAACCGAGTTACACTTCATGGACTACCTTAAATATTACATTCCTAAACTTCCTCAGATTCCCAGACCCCAGTAATACCCCTTTTTACCAGTGGGTTTGCCTGCTCTCTGCTCTGCGGTGTCTGGTGGTGAGGGAGCTCTGTCCTCTCTTGCAAGTGCGTGAAGAGTGGGTGAAGGTTTGCTCCCCGCTGTACTGCAGGTCTGTGCAAAGTCTGAAGGGGAGTCAGAAGAGGACGGCTTGGAGACCTCCGCGCTAGGCAGTGCTGCTGTATGGTGGTTTTGATCTTTTGCAAGGCTAATATTGAAGTGCGGGTGCGTACCCTGCAGGGAAGCCCTGGCGTTTAGAATCGTAGCATCGTTAAGGCTGGAAAAGACCTCTAAGGTCGTTAAGTCCAACCCACTGATGAGTTAAAAGCTGTGTTGTTGATGCGGCTGCAGAGGGATGGCTGACAGGAGGGGGAGCAGATCCGCTGCTGGGATGTTGCAATAGCTGGGGAGCTGGAAGCCCATTCTGATGGGGGCAGCCCTTCTGGAAAGCGCTTGCCTTTTGCTTTCCGCTGATGCAGAGCTGGCACGGAACCCTGCTCGCTGCGAGGGCGAGCTGGGGCCAGACCTCCCTGCTCATCCTTTCCACTCGTGGCAGGAGGGAAAGGGGTTTGCTGCAGCTCCCTACGGCTCTCCTGTGGCTGGCATCTTCTGGAGGAGCAGGAGGTGCTAGAAACCAGCAGCTGCTGGAGCAAATGTCTGGGCTCCAGGTCCTCTTTCTGACCCAGCACAGGGGTATTTCTGCAATAAACGAGCGGCTTCCCATTTCTGGCACCTTCCTTTCGGTGCTGGGGCTGGTGACCCTCCCTCCTGCCAATGCCCAGGGGTGCTCCTGGCAAGGCCTGGTTTAAGGCTGAGGGAAGCAGGAGCCAGCTTCCAGTTTGCAGTTCTTTGGGCTGCAGTTTTCCCTGACATCGGTCTGCCCGGGACTGGGAAGCGTTTTCAGAGCCAGAGCCAAAAAAGCGCTTTGCTGCCTCAGCAAGGCTCGCGCAGGGAGACCTTGCTGGCACGGGGAGATCCTGGCAGCTGCCCCAGAGCAGCTCTGTCCCCTCGGCCCTTTGCTCCCTGCCTTTGTCCAGCTCCCACCTCGCGCTTCAAAGGCAGGCACGCTCCCGACGCAGGACTGTGTGCTGTCCAGAGGGCACGCACAGCTTGTCAGGGGAAGAAGTCGTCTTCATTCCCTGTGTAAAGACGTTTTAATAAGGCTGGGGCATGTCAAACTTGACGGGTGTGCTGGAGTAGAAGACCATGCACTGGCTAAGGATGGCCATAAGCCAGCCACGGCCACTGAGGCTGCGGTCGTGGCCACCTAATTCTGGCTTAGGTCTGGGCTGCTGCTGAGGAAGACGTCCTTCCTCCCATTTTCCTTCTCCCAGTATCAGTGAGCTGTGGGAGCTGAGCACGAAGAGGGACCGATCTGGTTGAGAACAAACTATTTCTTACTGAGTTGGTAAAACCAGGCTGGTTTTTACTGTGTTACTGCCCAGTCCGGTGAATGCCTGTGGTAGCACGGGAGAGGCCATGGGAACAAGTGACTGGGAAGAAAAGGGATAAATCCAGCTGCCTCGGGGAGCGGGAACCAGCAATTCTGCAAGCTGCATGCCCAGCGAGGTGGTGTTTCTGTTGTGTGTGTGCTTGGCTCATCATGCTTGCTTGTCTGGACAGTCATGGCTGTAGTTAATCTTCACTGAGAGACCCTCCAATTTCCATGAAGTGGTGGGAGATTTTGTGTATTAGTTACCAAATGTGAGTGCAAAGCACTGAGAATGAGTTAGCACTTTATGGAGGTGTGGAAGGTAGCCCATATTTGCGGATGCATGGAACGTAAGCCTTGTTGGATGTCATCTTCTGCTGGATACTTTAATCCATGAGGGGCATGGAGACAGAGGTCCTGGTCCAGCATGAGGGGACAGAGATCAGTTAGGCTGGCCTCTCCTTCTAGCCTTCCCTAGGAGGTGAAGGGTGGATGAGGCTCCTTCAGATTGCTTAACGCTCCAGTTTTATGCTGGCTCTTCACATCTGCTGTGGTGTGACACAATGCTGTGACACATATGGCCCTAAGTTGCGTCAGGGGAGGTTCAGATTGAATATTAGGAAAAATTTCTTTACTGAAAGAGTGGTCAGGCACTGGACCAGGCTGCCCAGGGTGGAGTCACCGTCCCTGGAGGGGTTCAAAAACCGTGTGGATGTGGCTCTTCAGGACATGGTTTATCAGGGGTGGTGGTGTTGGGTTGATGGTTGGACTTGATGGTCTTAGAGGTCTTTCCAACCTCAATGATTCTATGATTCTGTTCTATTCTATGAATGCCATGAAAGGCCTTTAAATGGCAAACAGCTTCCACCTGAGATCCTCCTGACTTCAGAGACTGTCATTTCAGTCTGGAGCTGGGTCTGCTAGCAGTTACGTTTTGTATGAATTCCACCACCTTGCCTTTGGAGGTGGCCGTGTGTTGATTTTCCTTCTATACCAATCTTGCGCGTACTGATTTCTGTTCGTGAGCAGGCTTGTGTGCTCTGCAGTGATCTCCCCAAAAGCTGCATCTCGCTGTGAGGAGACAGACTGCGACGGGATGCCTGGGTACGTTCCTAGCACACTAAGGGCAGCGTTCCCTTACTGTAGTCTCATACTTGCGTATGCTCCAGGCTTCCTGCAGAGTCCAGGGTGTGAAATAACTCCCGTAACGTGGACCCACGGGAAGAGGCTGAACTGGAGAGGACCCTGCACTAGCAGGGGAGGAGGCAGAGGTGGCTGCCGCTGGCACGCTGCGTCGCACAACGTTCTGCATCCATTTCAGCTGTTTAACGGGATTACGTGAGGAGTGGCTTCTGCCTGCAGGCACTGAGAGCCGATGAAGATCTGCAGCTGTCTGGATCGGTTACATGCAATTCCAATGCCTCCCCTTTATGCATAGGAATTTACAAGTGATGGAAACCATGCGTATCAATTGCATGCGTTATTTTTCATGTGCTTCACCCTACGTCAGGTTCGAGGGGGGACTTTTGGTTAACTGTGGTCCCCAACAACTTCCCCAGAGAGGGTGGCTTTGGGATCGCCACTTGATGTAGGGGTGGGGTAGCTTCAGTGATGTGAATCCCTGGGCTTTGGGTGATGGGAGACAGCCCGGGCACAGGTGAGCCCTGGTCCTGTGCAGCCTGCTCTGGGTGACCCTGCTTCGGCAGGGGGTTGGGCTGGGTGACCCACAGAGGGCCCTGCCAACCCCGAACATTCTGTGCTTCTGTGAAGGTCCTCATCTTCTGCTTGGTCCAACCACCCTTTCTTTTTGGTCCGACCGCCCATGGCTGCCTTGTGAAGCAACAAAGACTTGAAACCCATCAGCTTCAAGAGAGGGGAAGGTAATGCCTGCACCCAGGTGCTGGCTGGCAGCAGATGGTCTGTCCACGGGATAGAGCACCGGGCTGGGACATCCAGCTCTGCCTTGGGTTCTGTGGCTGAAAAAACTGCTGTGCTGCTTCAGGACAGCCTGAGAAAGACACCTTTGGGTGACACTTTGGGATGTCTGTTTGGTGCCTGCAAGCTTTGTCCGATGGATTGAGGCGGGTTTTACTGTGCAAGGCCTGTTCCAGCGGGCACAAATTCCGTGTTGTGCTTTCTTGGGGTGCCAGGGAAAATAGAGGCATCCACCTACTTTTCCCCTTTGAATTTTTAAATCCTTCTAATAGCCTTTCCTGGATTTCCAAATAGAGACGTTTATAGGCTGCTTCTTGGCCAGATCTGCTTTTTGGGGAGCAGTACCCCTGAGTGAAGGCCTTGCCTGTCCATCTGCTCAGCCCTCCCAGCTGCAGACCGCTGGTCTGGATGTGGTCTAGCTGTGACACCGCAGATGACCTCTTGTCAGGCTGGAGCTGAGCAGGAAGCCACTATGGGTACCTTTAAAAGCAAGATGCTAATTTCAGATGTACAGCAAGATGTTGAAACATGAAATCAGAGCTCTGTGGAGCCCTGGAACCTCATTTATGCTTTGGGGAGTTCCAACAGCTACATCCTAGTGCCTGATGGCTGAAGTCTGGATGAGGGCTGAGCAAAAAGTACGCCTGTCCCACGAGTGCGTAACTCCTCTGGAAGCAGGAGCAGGGGGTGGTTGCACTGCGTGACCTGGTAGATCATCTTCATATATGTTGAGGTGGTCATTCCAGTTCTTTTCTGACATCTGCTCACCGCGGTGGCTCGATCCCGGGAGTGTTTGGGCCGGTCGGCAGCATCCGGCTGTGGCAAGCGCTGGGGAAGCCCGGGCAGACCTGGGAACAAAGGAGCCGTTGCTCCGAGCTGCGCGATGAAATCTTGCTCTGTGGAAGTCGGACAATTTCCCCATTTATTTGCGAGTGGCATTCGGTCACAGTTTTTTGGCAGCATGTGGAAAATGTTTAAATTAGCCGTAGGAGCCATACGTGAAACAGATGCAATATTCCTGAGCAGGCTTTCGTCAGTGGTGTTTGTGTGAGTGCAGGGTGCAGCTGGCTCGCTTGGGAACCGGGGAGCATGTCCTCACCCAGATGTAGTTAAGTGTTTGAAGCGAAACGGAGAACCAGAACGTTACAGGACGTGTGTTGGTGAACGCAAACTTCTCATGGGCACCTACTGCACAGAGAGGATGAATGAGTGTCAAGGCACTTAACCCTTCACTGCTTTCCTGCTTGCTCGTTGGGGGTGCCAGCAGCAGGCTGTAGGCCCATGACGCTCTTGCTGGTATCTTTCACTTGTGTGCTGGTATATCGGCGCACTAGTGGAAAGCTCGAGGTCCGATCGGAGCACAATTCTGCACCTGCCTGAGCACTCCTAGTAAATAGAGAGCAGTGAGATCTTGCTGAAGAAAGCAGAACATCATGGCTGCTGTGTCTTTTGGGTGTGAATCTTGAGAGCAGTTGGAGCTACGGGGGAGAGTCTAGCGGAGGGCTACGAGGGTGATGAGGGGACTGGAGCATCTCTCCTGTGAGGAAAGGCTGAGGGAGCTGGGCTTGTTCAGCCTGGAGAAGAGAAGGCTGAGAGGGGACCTTAGAAATGCCTCTAAATATCTGCAGGGTGGGTGTCAGGAGGACGGGGCCAGACTCTGTTCAGTGGTGCCCAGCGACAGGACAAGGGGCAATGGGCACAAACTGAAGCAGAGGCAGTTCCAGCTGAACATGAGGAAGAACTTCTTCCCTCTGAGGGTGATGGAGCCCTGGCCCAGGCTGCCCAGGGAGGTGGTGGAGTCTCCTTCTCTGGAGATATTCCAGCCCTGCCTGGACGTGGTCCTGTGCAGCCTGCTCTGGGTGACCCTGCTTGGGCAGGGGGTTGGGCTGGGTGACCCACAGAGGTCCCTGCCAACCCCTGCCATGCTGGGATTCTATGGGGAGTAGTTGCGTTCGAAACTGATGCCTCCATAACCAGAGCTGTGACAGCCTCAGGGCTGTAAATCCCTGTGGAGCTCTGCGCTGGGAGGATTGTGTTGCTACTCAGTCCTAGATGCTCACTGTGGTGCTTATGGCTGGGACAGTACAAAAGTGGCCTCAAATAGTGAGAGCATTGGCTTTAAATGTGCCAGCTGCGATGGGGTAGACCAAGGTGGAGGTTGCTGAGGCCACAGCGATGGTTGCTGTGGATGTTTGGGTGACTGAGTTTAGCTGGTGTGGCACGGTAACACTGAAAGACGAGGATGGAGAGTTTACGGCAGCGGGGTTCAGAAAAGGGCCAGGAAGCGGTGAAAGCCAGGCGATGGGAGCGCTGGCGATAGGGCTGGCTGGAAAGGAGGAGGTTTTGGGGCATGGGAAGGAACCACACGAAGGAAGGCCATGGCGGGGTGCGAACCTCCCCTACGAGAGCAGCGCCGTGATTCTGCGTGCCGTGTGTGTTGTGCAGTGCAGCATTCATGGTTGGGCATGCAGATGACCATCTCTTGATGCTTGCCATCGCAAAGCAGGCTCGAGGAGTGTCTGCTGGGACGGGCTGCCCGGGGCCTCTGCCATGGCTGAAGGTGCAAATCCAGAGAGAGACGTGGCCAGGCTGCTGACCAGGCTTCTGAGCCGCGGGACGGGGAGCGGGAGATCCTGTCTGCTCTACACAAAGGATAAGAAAAGGCAACCACTGTTTTTTCAGGTTTTCTTGTCAGAGTTTAAAACAGGCAGGGAATGCCCAGAGGGGCGTGGGGTGGTTGCGGGGGCTCTCGTCTCCCCGAGCCGTGTCCTGGCATCAGCCTGTGCTCTGGGCTAGCGGCACAGTTCCCATCTGCGGCATCGCTCCGTCCTGAAGGATTGTCCCCCGCTGGGAAAGCAGCCTCTCTGGGTTACGTGGCACTGGAGGTCGGGTGTCTGCCAGCAAGGTGAATTCCAAATGCCTGTTTCCACACAAGCTGGCAGTACGGGGAATTTCGCTTGGGTGCGTGGTGCCGGCGTGGGTGCCCAGTCTCAGATGCTGATGGGCTGAGCCCTTCCCAGGCTGCTGGGCACAAGTGGCAGCCCCTCTGACATTTTCACCTGAGTGAAATGTCTCTTGGGATGTGTTTTGACTTCTCCTGGTTTTTTTTTAATTTTGTTCATGTGTTTCTTTGAACGGTTTTTGCCTGTGGCAAGACTTACCCGAGAGCATCCTTGCCACGGGCGTTACTCTGGTCAGGCTTGGCGTAGCGCAGGGGGTGGAGTGCTTCGTTTCATGATGTTGTTTTTAACTCCTAAACTCTTGTGGCGAGGCCAGTCCGGGATGGTGGCCGGATTCCTTGCAAGGAAGGGCTGTGCTCCGCTGCCAGGTTGAGCCGTCTCCGCTCCCCCTGCTCGGGGTGCCGCTGTCATTTTCCCTGCAGGGTATTTCCATCGGGAGAGTGTTTGTAAAGATTGATTTTTAGAGGGAAGAGGGAGGAAAGGAGATAAAATTGCTGGTCTCCTGTTGTTGGGAGGGGGGAAATGCTGTTTGCGCTTTGCCCCCGCTCAACGCAGCGTGGACGCCGTGTTTCCGACCGCGCCTCAGCGCGGCGTGTGCCCGGGACGGTGCCTGCTGCCTGGGTTTCTCTCCTAAGCTTGCGTTGCTTGATGCTCTGCCGCATCGTGCTGCAAGACGCGCTTGCCTGTTCCCTCTGCTATCGCCTCTGACTTCCCCTGCCGTGGTGGTTTCACACCCCGCGAGGGTCCCAGTCCCGTGGGGTGCCCAGCCTTTTATTCTGTGGGTGCCAGCCTGTGGCATTTCCCTGGTTTCCAAGATCTTGTGCGAGGATGACATTTTTTTTGCCCATTCCGCTGGGCATCTATGCCCGGCTTAGGGCACGAACCCCGCTGTAGCCTGGGGGTGCTTCTGGTCCCATCCCGTGCCCCCACCGTGCTGTTCCGTGCCACGGCCGCTCCGGCTGCTGAGCTCACTCTGATCTCTTCGTTGTTGTGGTTTTGGCAACCCAAATTCCCCACCCGGGCCTGAGAGTTTAACATCAGCACATTTGCATGACTGATCGGATTTGTCTCGCTTCTATGACGACATTGTTTCTATGGAAAATTAATGGACTCTCACGTTGTATTTTTTAATGGCTGAGAACACCCTCCCATCCCCGAGCTCTCGGAGGGGAAGTCTGTAAACAGCTCAAATTAGCTATCCTCCGTAAATAGCTCCCGCTTCTCTCCTGCCTGCTGCCCGCTGCTTTTCTCTCCTCCGGCAGTGCTGCACCACTCCGCTTCTGGTGTTGGTGGGTAAAGAACAGTGAGTGAAACGAGCCTGGTTTGCTTTCCTTGGCTGGCCCTGGAATAGACGTGATCTGTCATGAACCCCCCCCCTTTCACCCAGGACCCTGGGGTGTTAAACTGTCAGCCTGCCTTCAAGTTTGCTCCAAGCACGCCTGGGTCGTTACCTTCCTTTTTTTGAGGATGCAGCTCGGCTGACGGCTCTGCTCTGCTCGTTTCGGGGTGGTCAGCCCGCTCATTCTGCGGGTGGGCAGCTGGCGGTGGGATTTGTGCCTGTCTCTCCGGGGTGACCCGTTCCCCTGCTGCATTGCTTGGGGTGAGACCAGGGAGGTTTCGATGCCGAGCGCATCGAGGAAAAGGAGCAGGTTTTGCAAAGGCACCTGAAGGAAGAGCATCCCTCCCCGAAGGATGCCGTTAAATAAGCTGTAAAGGTTCACGGCTGGTGAGATGCCCTCGGTGGGGGACAGCGCTCAGCCACTGAACCACGGCCAACGAAGTTTAGGGTCACAGCACTTTTAGTCGTAGATTTTCTTTTCCATCTCTAAGGTTGTTATTCCTCAATGTAATTTCAAGGAATAAATCCAGGGCAAGTTGCGTGGCATGGGAATTACCTAGGGAGGAGGTCTGCCCTGGGTTGTCTCCTCCTGGAAGACTGAGGCTGGTGGCCAGAAGGCTCAGCGAGGCTCTCGTGGGACAGGCGCTGAGGGGGATGTGAGGGTCGAGGTCTCCTAACCCATGGTGCCAAGAAAGTGGTGTTGAGCAAGGACCTGAATGCCTGAGACAGAAGCTGCTGGCAGCCAGTCCCCGTGCTTGTCGCTGGGGTGACACTGGGGTGAGCAGGCATCCCTAACCACCTCCAGCCTTAGATGGTTGACTGCTGAGAACCAGGGCTGGTGTCTCCCCCCTGAACCTGAGGTGAAGGTCCTGTTGGAAAGAGCTGCTCCCAGTGCCACGCAGCTGAGCTGCACTCGGTTGTCCTCATTTCCCTGCCTGCCCGAGAGTTGGCCAGTGCACTGGGGTGTGCTTGCCCCTGAAGATCTTGCTTTCCGGGTGAGGTGGTGTGGACTTGTTGGGGAGCTCAGCTGGGCTTGGTGTTCCTACCTTCTGGCTGTAGGTCCAGGTGTCTGGAGCACAAGACCAGCCTGGTACCTCAGCCAGGAGGTCGTGTTTGTAAGCAGAAGGGGCTTCGCCTTAGAGCTCCGGTGATTAAGATGCACCTCTACGAATGGCAGGCAGGAAACCGTGGGGACCCGATTGCTTGGTTACTTAGGACAGAAACCTCGCCAGTTTTTTAGGCACAAATGCTGAAGGTACGGAGATAAGGTGAGGTGGCTGATTTGAATTCTCGTGGTGGAGGGAGAAAAGGGGGCTGGAGAGAATCTGCTCGCCTGTGCTGGCAGGGGCTGGGCTGGAGCAGTCGGCTGTGCAGAGTGTTACTTTTCTGGATGCATATTGTTGCTTGGGGCTTTGGATTATATTAGCGTGGAAAAAACGCCTCCGAGTGAAGGGCCGCAAATCATAGCTGGGCCAATAGGGAGGGAAAGAGGACTATAAAACAGGAAATCAATTTAATACTCGGTGGGTGTTTGCAGCGTGCTCATCCTTCCTTCAAATTGCCAAAGGAAAGATTAATTAAAGTTATATTGAGCAGCAAAAATGATGGAGGGTGTGAGATGGGGCTTGCGTGGTACCGCTTTCTCCATAGTTAATTGACAAAGGCATTGCTGGATTTCATTACCCAGAACCTTGCCATCTCCCGCTCTTAAAGGGCGGCTGGAGCAACGATGGGTTTCCAAGCTGGCGTTGCTGCCTTGCAGGTTGAGCTAATGAAGAAGCCTTTGGTGGGCACCTGGGGAAGGTGCTGCCTCTGTCAAGCGGTGCCACCCTGCGCTTGATGGGTCCATTCATCTCGGATCGGAGCATGGAGTGCTTGGATCTGCTTGTGGCTCTGGTTCCCCCTCCTGCCAAGACTGGGAGCTGTATGCAGGGTGGAGGTGTTGGCCGGGGATGGAGGTAGCTGGTGGCTACACCTCCTGTCTCTCTCTGCTGCCTTTATTTGGTCAGGAGAAGTTCTGAGCAGGGTGTGAGAAAGCTGCAAGAGGCCAGGGCTGTCCAGACTGCTTGCTGACTGACGAACAGGGACAGAGGAGCATGTGGCTTCCTCTTCCCTGCATCGTGATCTGGCTGCCGTCTGTGTCCCTCGCGTGCTTCTCAGGAAGGGTTGCACCTCATCAGTGCATCTTTGTGAAAGGCTTTTCCTGCCTGCACCAGCTGCTTTCTGGGGCTGCTGAGTGTTGGTTTGTGCCTCTTGGGAGATACCAGGGCTTTGCCGTTGCGACGGAGTTTCAGAAGCCAACTCCCGTCAGCTGAGCTGCAGCCCACACTGCCAGGTCCCACCTGTCTGTGACGAGAGCATTTCCTCCCAGATTGTCCCTTGGAGACCTTCGGCTGGTCGGATGCCAGAGCTTCCTGTGCATCTGGCTGGGTGTGAAGCTTGCTGCTCTCGTCCTTCTGAGAAGGAGCTGCGGCAGTCCTCTCTAAGGACGTTTAAGCACTTTGTGGTGCGAGGAGGAGTTTCTACATGCCAGCAGTCCAAGGGCTGGTAATCCTGGAAGTTTTTCTCTGTTGATTTGCATAATATATTACTGAATGTGCTCACTAGTGCAGGGCTGAAGACGCAGAGCAGGCTGGAGCTTTGGATTAATTCAGTGCAGCAGCTCCAGTCTTTATGGGCAATATGAGCACCATGGCCTTGCCCGGGTTCTGTTTGTTATGCGTTATTGCTGTGATGGATGGCAGTGCCTGGCTGTGAAGGACTTTTTTTTTGTTTAAAATTATGTGTATGAATAACAGTCTCTTGATGCAAGGCCAGCGCTAAATGTTCCTAAAATCAATTGTAATTGATTAAGCCAAGAAGAGGAAAGAGTGATTGCAGTGTAGTGCCAATGCTGGGTTTGGCACTTCCAATACCAGCTAGGACAGAAGGAGCTGTGGCTGAGTTGTGCATGAAGTTGGCAAATCAAGGGTTTGTTTTTTGGCTTGTGCTTTTTTGAGGGTTTTGGTTTTGGTTGTCTTGGTTTTTTGGTTTTGTTTTTTTTTGGCAAGGGCATCTTGCCAGGCTGTTGGCTTAATGAGAAGACACCAGGTCTGTTCTGAGAAGAAGACACCAGGTCTGTTCAGGGTCACCGCTGGCTTTTCTGCTGTCTACCTCTGGGCTTTGTGTAGCTTGGAGAACAACCAGACCCATGAACACTGCCCTTGTTTAAGAGCGATTTCCCTGCACCCCCTTCTCCAGGCTCAGAAGGTGTCAGCTGCTCAGCCTGTGGATGCAGGTAGCTGAAGACATACAATGTGTGCCTTCTCGCCAGCTGTGGATGCTCGAAAGAGGGATTGTTGCTTCATAGTCTGCTAGCTCAGTGCAGTAAAAGATGGGGTTTTTTCTAGCCTACCTTGTACACAGACTGCTTCCTCAAACACGAAGCAAGAGCAACTGGAGAGATGTCTGAGCAAGGACGGGGGTGGTATCCAGCTGAGGGCTAGACACAAGGGTGGAGGGAAGAAATGCTGGGCTGGAAGAAACTGCAGAGGAAGAATCTCACTTCAGAGTGGTGGCACAGGGTCGGGGCATGCTGCTTGTGCTTGGGAACAAGCAGGATCTGAAAGCCCTTCCCAGCTTGTGAGAAAAGAAGGTGCTAAAGCTGAGCCCCGTCCTCAGTGGAACAGAGCATCCTTGGCCATGGTGGGCTTGGACAGGATCTGGGAAGGGTACCCGTGTCCCTCAGGAGGAGGGGGCCAGGGCAGAAGGACAGCCAAGGAGGGGTAGGGATCAAAATACGTTCATCTGCGTGTCTGTGACAGTGTCTTCCTGAAGTCTGCTGCCTGCCTGCGTGTGAACTGTGGCCAAGAGGCGCTCTGCACAGGCGAACCGTGCAGAGATGCGCAGCCAAAGCCCTGTCCCGTATCAGCATTGCTGTGGGACACGTGGAGTCACCGAGAGCCGAAAGCAGAGAGGGAGCAAGAACGTTACGAAGCTCACACAGCTCCTTTTGATTTGCACAGAGGGTTTGAGCCAGTCTCTTGGGTTCCACACGCCAGATCGCAGGGAGCAGCACCCTTGACCCGGCACGGTGCCGGATCGCTGGGCAGCAGACAGCATCTCCCTGCAGCGCTGCAAAGAGGCAGATGTTTAACCATTTCGGGGCCCGCAGAGGGAGCTGCTTGGCTGCCTGGGGCGTGGATTCCTGCTCTGCGCGTTCACGTGTGCCCTCCTGCATGGCTCGTGGTGCCAGCAATGGGCTCGTAGATCACCAGGCTGGAGGAACTGCCGTGTCCATGTGGAAAAGATGAGGATCTTGAGCAAGGAAGCAAGCAGCAGCAGGAGAGTTAGGAGTATTAAAAGGAAAAGATCTTTCTCCTAGCCTAATTATGGCAGGCAGTATAATCCATGCCACCGAATTCGTCAGTTCTCAGTTAAAATAATGTGGCATTCAGCCAAGGGAGAACATGTATCGTTCCTTAAAGCTGGTCGTTGTGTAGGCTCACGTGTATGTTCGTGGCGTTGAGCCCAAGGTATTTCTTCATTCCTGCATCGTCACTTCCAGGGAAGGAAACCCATTGAACATGAGTCAGAATTTCTCAGAATCACAGAAAGGTCGGAATTGGAAGGGTCCTCTGTGGGTCATCTAGTCCAACCCCCTGCCAAAGCAGGGTCACCCAGAGCAGGCTGCACAGGACCTTGTCCAGGCAGGTCTTGAATATCTCCAGAGAAGGAGACTCCACAACCTCCCTGGGCAGCCTGGGCCAGGGCTCCGTCACCCTCAGAGGGAAGAAGTTCTTCCTCATGTTCAGCTGGAACTTCCCAGGCTTCAGTTTGTGCCTGTTCCCCCTTGTCCTGTCACTGGGCATCACTGAAAAGAGTTTGGCCCCATAACTCGCCTAATTAATTCTCCTGTAGATAATTTCCCATGAGAGGGTGCTGTGCGAGCACTGCGCACAATAATTTGGGCAGTTCGGGTTTCTGCGGAAGTCTGAACAGGGATTCAGACTTGGATTCCCGGAGGGTTTTGATATTCTTCAAATGTTTGTTGCCATTCAGCAGTGGACCGTCATCCTAGACTTCCCTCCACAAACTGGGACTTGTTTCTGTGGTGAAATGTCTTCCCTGGGCAGGGCAGCTCGTGCCCGCCGGACACGGAGCTGCTGAGTCCCTACTGCCAGGACACCCCCCTTCTGCTGGGCTCTGGCTCCGGGCAGCCTTGCTGTGCGGAGGATTTACGGCCAGAGCCTTCAGGCCAGCTTATCCTGAAAGCTGGCCGGTGGGAAACTGCTGAGCGTTCCTACCAAGGAGAAGCAAACTGACCCAGGTGAAACTGTAAGGTCTGAGTATGCCGGTCTTGGTGCTTTCCCTTTACCCATTCTTGCCGCGTGTTTCCATCCTTCGGCTGGAGATTTGGCGTTCAGGATCTGGCCCTGGTACCAGATTGGTGGGCTGGGATTTTTTCTCTCTCGTCTTTCTCTTGGTTTGTGCCTTATTTTGAGGCTTTGCTCTTCCCTCGGACACAGTTGTTATTTTGCCCAAGAGAATGCGTTGAGTTTTTTCTTCAAGCTGTAAATCTTTCTTGGCGTACTTCAGAATACTGCTGTGCTGGTTCCTGTGCCAGCAGGCTGTTCAGCAGCAGGCGTGTCTTCATGCTGAGAAAGAAACACGAAGGTGCCGGGAGCACACTTTGATCTCTTTGATTTGGGACCTTAAAAATGCCAATAAATATCTTCAGGGTGGGTGTCAGGGGGATGGGGCCAGACTCTGTTCAGTGGTGCCCAGCGACAGGACAAGGGGTAATGGGCACAAACTGAAGCAGAGGAAGCTCCAGCTGAATATGAGGAAGAACTTCTTCCCTCTGAGGGTGATGGAGCCCTGGCCCAGGCTGCCCAGGGAGGCTGTGGAGTCTCCTTCTCTGGAGATATTCCAGCCCCGCCTGGACGCGGTGCTGTGCAGCCTGCTCTGGGTGACCCTGCTTGGGCAGGGGGTTGGGCTGGGTGACCCACAGAGGGCCCTTCCAACCCCAAGCATTCTCTGATTTATTTATTTATTGTTAGGGTACAGAGTGTTAGCCCCAGTGAAAAGGTGACTGTGACCAGCCCTGAAAATTATATCTTCCAGTGCTCAGACCCGTCAGGTTGGAAAGCGTAAGCAAATGCTCAAAATATAACTTGCGTGTTTTTGCCCGTGCGTGGATAATCCAATCGCTGTTTGTCAGGAGGTGGCACTCGTTATTGCCCACCTGGGCCTGCCTATGCCCAGCACTCCCTGCCCGTAGCTGGGGTCGCTGAACTGGGATGTTGGTTTTCCCTCGTACTGTCTGGATGGGGCACGACCAGCACCAGAAGAAGAGGAGCCGGTGCCCGAGGGTCCATCAGTAATGCCGGTGACGGAAAGGAGGGGTCTGGGTGGGGAGAGACATCGTCCCTCCCAAATCCATGTGTGGTGGATCTCCTGGGTTCGGAGCACGTCCTTCGGTAGCACTGTGAGCCATGAGCAGCCGGTGAAAAACAGGTTGGAGATGATGTGCAGGGAAGAGTGGTGAAGGTTTTAGAAGGACGACACTTTGGGCTGTCACGTTGCTTTGGAGTGGGAGCCTGACAGAGCCCCCCGCCCCCCCAAAAAAATATACGGTGGGAGTTGAGGGCTGTGAAGGCGTTGGTGGATTTGGACTCTGCGGCTGTGCGTGAAGCACCTGGAGAAGCTGTTCAGCCCTGCTCTGCCTAGCAGGAGGTGGTCTCCTTCCCAGGGCCATCTGCCCTGCCTTCCCGGTGTCGTGACACCAGCGTGCGGGCTGTTTGCCTGGGGCAGAAACGTGCCGAGGATGAAGACTTGGCTGCCTTTTCCATTTGGGTGCTGGGCTTGTTTGTGAGACACCATCGTCTTCCCCCTTCGCCCTGCAGACAAACGCTTGTCTGGTTGCACGTGCTGGGAGGTGGAGGGGAGGTTAAACATTCGGGGTGGCTGGTGCAGGTTACTAGTCCAGCACAGGAGCAAACTCTCTCACGTTGGCTCCATCAGCCTCAATGAGGGAGCTGCTCTGCTCTCACTATCGAGAGCGATGAATGCGTCTCCTTAGAAGAAAAAAAAAGCTGGCACGCTGTTGCACCGAGTGCGAAGAGTTTGCACCTGGCTGTACGCTGCAGAGCATTCTGCCAAGGGAAGCGCCGCTTTCCAAGTTTGTTAGCCTGCTACTCGGAGATCTGTGAATTTTTTTTTCGTTTTGTTTTTATTTTCTTTTGCTGGAAATTCTCCCACATTAAATTAAATAGGAGACCTTGGTAAAGGAAATCAGAAGGGATACTTTGAGATGCTTCGTTTGCCAGCAGCCTCTGAACTTGTGACCCTTCCAAATAAAGTCCTCGGGCTTTCCTGTGGGACAGCTCCCGCGGGGTGGAAGCAAGCACCTTTCAGTCTTGCGTGCCTCTGGGAAGGAGCCTTTGACAGCACCGGAGAAGCTGCAGCGCAGCATTCTCCGCAGGGACTTCCAGCGAGGAAACTCGTTCGGCTGATTCGGGGCTGTGATAAATCATGGTTCCCCTGGAGCACGCTGGGACTGCGGAGAGCTGGAAAGAAATGCTAGGGAAACCCAGCTTTTGTAGCGGGCCATCTTTCAGGATGATGTATGGCCCTGTAAAAGAAAGAGATTCCTTTGCTGGGGCTGGCAGAAAACTGCTGCCTTCCATGGGGAAGGAGAATGTAACAATTCTGTTGATGTAAATCCGTGCTGCAGCCTTGCTCTGGAAGCTGTGCTTTGGCGTGGGCCACCTTTGCCCGAGAAACAAACTCTGTGGTGCTAACAGCAACCGGCCCCCGAGAGCCCAAGGGGGTGGAAATTGGTGTGGGGCTGAGATGGGGTGAGAAGTTTGGCAGGAGGGTAGGGAGCGGGTCTCTGGCTGGCTGGTGTGGTAGTGACTTCCCAGATGTGGCTGGGGAAGGCGTCGGGTGGCACGGGATGCTGTTGGCCTCGCTGCTGCGTTGTCCTGAGCAAATAATTTCTCTGGGTGGATAAAATGCCTTTTCTTCAAGTTGCACTCACAGGAGCATGTGTCTCATTTCCACTGGCTGTTCCCAGTCAGCTTGGGATGTTTGGCCATGCTGGTAGACTTGTTAGCTGGTGGGGATCTGACAGCATTTTAGGTTCTTCTCGGTTCATCACGAGGGCTTGGATTGCCGAGAAGTTGGGGAGAGCCCAAGTCCCGTGTCTGCGTAGCAAACAGAGGCTCTGTCCGAGTTGTGGTTGATGCCCAGTCTGTGTCTAGGTTTGTCTGGACTAACTACGGTCTCTTCTGGAGCTGTTGCCGTGCTTCTGTACTCTGGGGTTTGGTAGCGCTTTGAGGAGACCCGACCAAAAGCCAGAGCCAGCCTCCTTTGAGGCCATCTCCCATTCCTCTGCCGGGTAACCGGGGGCAAACAGCTTTGTTCCCGGGAGAGGGGGAAGCAGCCGAGACCACCCCACTCATGCCAGAGCTTTGCTGCCCGTGGCATCTCCTGGCTGGGGCAGTTGGTGATGGCTGGGCTGTGCCCAGGAGCAGGCGAAGGCTTCTTGCTGTTCCCAGATCCCAGCGCAGCGAGGCTGGCAAACGCTGTTGTGCCGACGGAGGAGCTGAGATGTGGAACAGAGGATGCGGGCACCACATCAGAACCAGCACCAGGTTGTATCAGAGAAAACTCTCCGAGTAGCCTTTCCTAATCGGGCTGCCGCAGACCTGAGTGCAGGTTCCTGATACTCAGGCAAAGGGCCGTGATTCGTTTGGTCTTGGCAGTAAAAGCGAGATGGTCAGTAAAACCCGTCAGTTTTTCAGGCCTCTGATCAGGGATGTTGCTTGTGTAGCAATGGGATGGTTTCCCATGACTTAACAAGAGAAGAAAAAATGGTTCCATCAAATCTGGCCGCTGTTGTGGGCAGTGACTCACCGTTGCTCCTTGTCTGACTCGCTGAGTTCTCTTGAGCTGTACCACCGAGTAACTTGCTCGCTTTTATTTTATTTTTCATCAGCCTACGCAGGCTTCTCGTGTAAGTTTTGTAAGGTCTGTAACCTGTTTGTTATCTCTGAAAGATCTGTTCTGCTTGGTCCTCTGCTTCATCATCTGTGTGTGTTTTGCTCCAGTTCCCGAAGCGGTAACCACGCACTGCAGCATCAGCTCCGTCGGAACACTCCCGGGGTGTAATTTTCTCAACCGCTCCAATGATTTCCAGTCTGTTTCTCTGAGCTGTGAATGTGGAGGTGTCAGTTTGTTTACCTTATTTTCATGGCTTCTGGCCGAGACTCAAGGATTTGTACAGAACTAAAAACTCTGCGAACTTACATCTGGGTGAATGGACCCACGAGGGGACGAACAACTGGCGTCTGTCTGCCGGAGTGGAAACGGCTGGCTGGCTCTCGGCTGGGCTTGAGAGCAGCGCAGCACGTCCCAGAGCTGACCGTGTGCGTAGGTCCTCCTAGCCCTTGGGTAGACGCTGCCGAGCTCGAGCGCTTCGCCGCTGCCCTCCCGTTTTATGCGTGTTGTTGGCCTGGGGAGGGTGCGGATGCAGCATCTCAGCCAGGAGCCGAGCCGCGGCTTAGCTCCTGCACACCGGCTAGGGAAACACCGGTGGCTGGCCCTCTGGTCGGCTCCAGCGAAGAGGGAGCACCACCACCTTGGTGCCTGACCCATAGCAACGAGTCCCACCGGGAATCCCAGTTAATCACCTCCTTTTGGTGGATCTGCACAGTGGCTTAGTGGGAATGCCGGCCCCTGGGCTCCGCGGCTGTCCGCTCCGTCGGTGCGTTTGGACTGCTGCTGTGTGTTCCCTGGTTCTGGTCCGTGGAGGTACCACCTTTCAGGTGCGATTCGTGCCACACAGGAACTTGTGCCTCCCTTCCAAAACATAAACCAAACTAATTGCAGTTTGTTTCTCTCCAGCTGCCTTTTGGGGAGATATCGCTTTAGATGAAGATGATCTGAAGCTGTTTCAGATAGACAGAACTGTTGACTTAACAAAGCGCTCAGATGGCAACGCACGACACACCTCAGGTAAGGGCAGCCCCGGGGTGGTGGTGCCTGCTTCCCCCTGCTCCTGGCCGTAGGGGGGAAGGAGCTCGCTCTTGCTCTGGCACCGGTCCCGCGGCCGGGCAGGGGCGTGCAGGGCTCAGCTGTGCGGCTGAGGGGGGGATCCAGCTCTGAGCTTGGTTAAAGAAAAAGTGAGCCGCAGTTTGATGCAGCCAAATCCCACCTTGTCTGAGGGAGAAGGCTTTCGAATTTACAGGACCGGTCTCTTTCTGCGAGGAACTACCTTTCTGCCAGTTGGGAAGGAAGTGTGCTTGAAGTTGTGCCGCTCGGTTTGGCGCTAGCTTCGACTCTTGTTGTCCTCCCCCCTTTTCTTGCAATGTATGACCTTAATGGAATAATGCATTTTTTAGCTGTCTACCTAGGTAAAAACCCCTGTAGTCTTGCACACAGCCTACCCTTGGGGTGATGATGCCATTGAAATAGGTTAATAATTGCATTGATTTTCTGTGTAGCCAGTAGATGGGGTAACATATGCTTGTAGAATCATTAAGCGTACGTAGGAACTGTGTACGTGGGCAACATAATGGCCTCAAGTGGTATCAGGGGAGGTTTAGATTGGATATTAGGAAAAATTTCTTTACTGAAAGAGTGGTCAGGCATTGGGACAGGCTGCCCTAGGACAGTGGGGGAGTCCCCGTCCCTGGAGGGGTTCAAAAACCTTGTGGATGTGGCACTTCGGGACATGGTTTAGCAGGCGTGGTGGGGTTGGGGTGACGGTTGGGCTTGATGATCTTAGAGGTCTTCTCCAACCTTCATGATTCCATGACTATACTAGTTTGCTCTGGTGGCTTTTTTAGTTGTCGTATCTAGCACGTTGCTTTCACTTGGCACTGGTGCCAGCCCCGTGCCACCTGGCAAACGAGCTGAATTTTACAACCCACATCTGTATCATGTAATGCCAGCGCTGGTCTCTTGGAACCATGGCTCACGTCGTGTGGTTGGACCAGTCTCTTCCTGGCATCTTTTACCGACTGAGACAAAGCCGGTGCATCACGCGATGCGCGGCATTGGGTGAAGGGTGATGTCATGTCGCTTGCTTGGCCCTGTCCTCACCTCCAGCAGGCTTCCCTCATCCCACTGGCCCTGTCCTCACCTCCAGCAGGCTTCCCCCGTCCCGCTGGCTTTCAGCCCTTGGAAGCTGGTCAACGGGCAGCCCCCCATGACCGTCACGCTTTCTGCAGAGCGTGCACAGCGGGACCTCCATGTTCACCTGCCCTGCGAGGAGGCTCTCGCTGGGGGCAGGAGGGGTTGAGTCTTCTCTCGCGGGGTTTGTGTGAGACTCCTGTGAATTGCAAGAGGGTGGTCTGCTTCAGCATGGTGGGGATTGGGACCCATTCTTCCCTGGGAGAAAGTCCTGCTCTCCACTTCTTTATTTCCAGTGGGAAGAATGCAACCTCTGTACAGAGGCAGCCTGAGACCTTTTATGAATGGGACCCCTTGAATTACAACATTTCAGAGTTTCCTAAAGCTGTTAATCGGATTAGCTGTATAGTGGAGGAAGTCCTTAGTACGTACACACAGACACAGAGGCTCTTCGCATCTGGGAGCTGCAGTTCTGGGCACGCTGTTAGGCCAGGCATTCTTCTTCCCTTGTGTTGTTTCCTTGTCCCCAGAAAACGCCGTTCGGCTGGGAGGAGGGGTGAAAATGGTGCCGTTGGCCGCTGTTGGGCTGTTTGTGGGCATACACTCTGCTAGCTTGTGTGGAGCATCTGCAGCTGTCGGGCTCCGGAGGAAGAATGAGGTTCCCGTGTTCTGACGGGTGACAAGGGACAGGGCTTTTCGCTCGATCCAGCTGGAGGTGGTCTGTCTCAGTTAAGACTCTGCCTTGGTTCACGAGGGATGAGACTGTTAGATATTTAAAGCTTTCCTGTTTCAAGTCCTCCTCTTCACCTTCTTCCAGTCTCCTGTCTAGGAAAATAGCCGTGCCCTTCTCTCTACCCTTGCAGGAGGGCAGGGAGTCTGATCTGACCACAGCCTGGATTCTGCCACGGATCTCTGTGCTGAGCTTAACTGCACAGCATGGCTGTGCTCCAGGCTTGTTTTCTGCCTGCATTTCCTACTTACAGAAATGCCGTAATTGCTGTTCAGACTCTTAAAATTTGTGAGCCTGCTTGAGAGTGGGATGCCTTTTATATTGCTGAATCAGCAGTGCTCCTGTTCTGGCTCCTGGGAGAATGGGATGCCCTGAAGTTCAGAGTTTCCAAGCATTTTCTCAGCAAATACTGGAGCTAGTGTTTCATTCCCAAATAGCGTTGTCCTCCTGGTGCAGTCGCAGAGCAGGGTCGTGGTTCCTTCCCTCTGAGGGACACGGGCTCAGACCTCTCTGGCTCATGTGGGATTCACAGGTAGGAGCAGCCTTCTCCTTGGTACCCAGCCTGGTCCCTTGCTTCAGAGCTCCAGCAATGCTGTCCCTCCTCGGCTTTGCCTGGATGCCTCTCTCTGGTGTGCCCGGATTAGTCTGTGTGAGTGGCCACGTACAGGGCACTGGCATTACCCAGGGAATCGGGCGTGATGCTGGTCTACAGCTCAGTGCAACCCAATTAATCCAGGCGGGTTTTGGGTGTCTGCATGTTCGTTTGGAACAATGTGGAAAGGAGCACAGATGTCATATTACTGGAACAACTTAAAACCATGACTTGGTTGAAATTCTGAGCTGTGGGTTAGTAGAGCGTTTGCAAACAGCACACAGTAACTCTGAGTGAACGCACGAGACGTGCTCTTCTAAGAGGGCTCGGGACTACCAGCTCCTGAATTTCTGATCTGAACCCTTCCAGGATTTCCCTGAAGATTCATTCCAGAGTGCTTTCCTCTGACTCAATTTTAAATCATTCCAGTAATATGACATCTGTGCTCCTTTCCACAGGTCTCTCAACCTCAGCTCTGCCTCACCTGAAGCTTAACTTTACTCTCGTCAGTGATCCGGTAAAAGAACAGTTTAAAGTTGCACAATTCGACGTTTCTTTGGGTTGAGATAAAATTTTTTTCATTTTCTAATCCAGAAAAAAAAAATTCCCTCCCCCTTAAAAATGTTTTGCAGATAGACAGGAGGAAAACCAGCGAGGGACATTGTTAAAACGGCAGTGTTCCTTTGCATGTGAATTGTTGAAGGTAGCTACCTCCCTGCCTCTGCTTCCGTGGAGTGAAGTTGAGATGCTGTGCTTGCTGTGGAAATCAGTTGTGCTCGTGTGGTGGTGTTGAAGTGGTTCCCTTTAGGACCTGACCCCATGGAGGTGCAGTTTTGGTTCAAAACGTAATGAAACGAATCTGGTACCTGAAGATCTGCCAGTGAGCACTGTCCTCCGCAAGCCCGTGCTTCACCAGCTCCTAATCACTTTGATGGAAGATTTTTTTAAAGAGCTTGCAGTTTTGAGAAGTTTGCCCAGTGTGGTTTTTTTTTTTTTTTTTTTTTTTTACCTTTCCTGAAATTATTTGCTTTTACAATATTTGTAGTTTAGAAGAAACTTGAGACCAAGCTTTGAAGAATCCTATGTTGCTGAGAACCCCTGGATGGCTTTGAAATGGCCAGCAGATCAAGGGAGGTTCTCCTCCCCCTCTGCTCTGCCCTGGTGAGGCCCCATCTGCAGTGCTGTGTCCAGTGCTGGGCTCCCCAGTTCAAGAAAGATGAGGAGCTACTGGAGAGAGTCCAGCGGAGGGCTACGAGGATGGTGAGGGGACTGGAGCATCTCTCCTACGAGGAGAGGCTGAGGGAGCTGGGCTTGTTCAGCCTGGAGAAGAGAAGGCTGAGAGGGGACCTTGGAAATGCCTCTAAATATCTGCAGGGTGGGTGTCAGGAGGACGGGGCCAGACTCTGTTCAGGGGTGCCCAGTGACAGGACAAGGGGCAACGGGCACAAACTGAAGCAGAGGAAGCTCCAGCTGAACACGAGGAAGAACTTCTTCCCTCTGAGGGTGACAGAGCCCTGGCCCAGGCTGCCCAGGAAGGTGGTGGAGTCTCCTTCTCTGGAGATATTCCAGCCCCGCCTGGACGCGGTGCTGTGCAGCCTGCTCTGGGTGACCCTGCTTGGGCAGGGGGTTGGACTGGGTGACCCACAGAGGTCCCTTCCAACCCCGACCATACTGTGAAATGTGGGGAAACAAGAAGACCCCCAGGCAGGCTGTGAATCCACGCAGCATCACCTTTCGCCTGGACCCATGAGCCCGCTGGCGCGAGGCGATTGCCTTGGCTTTATCCGCTTTGTCTGCTGAAGCGTTCGCCGCCGGGGAAGAAGGGCTTTGCTGTCCTTGCCATGCCCACGGGAAAGATGTGCCTATTGAAGCCTAACGGGTTTAATAGAAGTCTTTTCAGGTAGCTTAGGCATGAAGAGGGCTTTTCTGATAGATTACCTCTTTTCCCGCTTTTTGTGTCAGGGAGGCAGTTCCTCGTCCCGCAAGGCACCCCTGCGAGCGAGAGAAGGGTGAGTTTGTCCCTCCTGGGCTGGGCACCAGGGGATCAGCAGACGCGGGCGCCTGGCTGCTCTCGCCGATGCCGTGCTGAACTGGCTGCTGAGGCGCTGGCTCTGCCTCCCGCTGCCGCCGAAGATGCTTTCCAAGAACAGTCAAAACAGGGATTTTTCTGGTTTTGTTTTTTTTTTTTTTTTTTTTTTTTTTTTTTTTTTTTTTTTTGCCTCCGGTCCCAAGAGGTTTGTCGGCTTGTCGGCTCATGGCTTGAAGGCCTTGATGAGGCTTTCGCCCTGCCGCAAATGAGTGGCAGGAAGGATTTACAGAGCAGCTCTGCGAGCTAGAGAGAGTAAGGCTTCAAATAACAGGGCAGCTGGGGCAGGGAGGTGTGTGATCCCGGGATTTCGGCAGAAATCAGAGGGGAGGCGGGGGCTGCTGTGAGTGGCTGGGGGCTCTGACAGCCAATTCGTGTAAGTTATTCTCTGGCAGACAGGGATTCTGCGCTAAACCTGCTCTTAATAAGAGCGGGGGGTTGGTTTGTTGGCACACGCCGGCTCCGCCGCTCTTGAGCGCGCTGTGGAAACGCGGGCAGCTACTCCGCGGCTTCTCCAGGTCTGCAGCAGGCTGCTTGGCTTGCCCTAGCTTTGGGGTGCCCATGGTCACCTTGTCTCACGGGATTCTTCTGCTTCAGGGCTGCCTCATAGCTTTTTTTTTTCTTGTAGCACGACAGCCCGGGGGTCACAGGTTTAAACACGATGTGCATAAACTGCTTTGGGGCATGGAGGCAAACCCTGAAGAGATCTGGAAGGGAGCAGAAGAATGTGCAGTCGTGTGGACGCCTGGACGTCTGCATGGTGCAGAGGGGATGACTCCAGTGCTTTCTGAGTTAAATAGCGGCTTTTCATTCACTTACAGCACGCTGTCTGCACATGAAACGTGCTCCCCTGCTCGCTGGCTGCATTCCTGAGGCAAGGTGCCCATTCCCACGTGAGCTGGGTTTGCTTGCAGGACAGGTAGCTCCGGCGCAGCTCTCCTGCCAGGAGTTCTGCTGCGTAGCCTCAGGGTGGAGGAGATGTATTCTCCTCCGCCGGGATGCTGGAGGTGCTGGGACGCAAGCGGGGCTTCTGCTGCTTCCCCTTGGGAGAGGATGCTCAGCCGAAGGGCTGTGGGCAGCCGCGGTGCTGGACGCTGCTTCCAGGTCTGCTGTGATGCTGCTGATGTGTTTCTAGTGAAATCTAAGCTCATGCAAAATGCACTTTCAGAGGAATGCAAAATCCAGGGATTTCAGACCCCGACTGACTGAGATTCGCAGGAAGATCTGATTTATGGATTTGAAGGAGAGGTGGTGAAATTCAGCCGATTTGGCACACGCGTGCCAAGCGCAGAGCTGTTTTTCCCTTTTAACTCACGTTTGGTGCTCTGCTGTAGTGGCACTCGCTTCAGGGTAGAAGGGGTGGACTTCAGCGCTGCTGGATTCAGGGCTGCCTGGGGCCCCATTTTTAACTCATTTCAGCTTGGAGCATGTGTGTGGGGTGTGCTAACTTCATCTGAGCTGTGCTGGTCATAACTGACCAGGAGCGATGCAAAGAGCTGCGTACGTGCTGCAGCGTAACCCACACCTGTGAGCTCTCTGCAGTGGTCTGCTCTTCCACTGGGAAAGCCCTGGTGAAGGCTGCTTCCTCTTAACGTGGGCAGAGGAACATCTCTGTTCCAAGAGACCTGTCGGAGGGCTCTGCCTGCCTGTTTGCAGACCTCCATTCGGTGTTCCGCTGCGCGCGATGGGCACGCTGGGGATGTCACTCTGCAGTCCCCGCAGCCTCTTCGCATGAGGAGGAACCTCAGCCCGCTCTGCGGAAAGGTGGGTGCCCAGCACCCGACGCTTGGCCTGGTGCTGAGGGTTGTTTCGCTGTGCCAGATGAATTTGCTATGATTAGCCCCAACGCTTACCTTTTTTGAGTCTGTTCAGTCAAGGGTTTTACCAGAGCAGACAACCATGAAATTAATTTCCCCGTAGTTCTGCAGTTTGCCAAGGCAAGGCAGGAGCTCCCCTTTGGAAGAACTGGGTAAGTCCTCCAGGGCCGAGCGTGCCCCTGTTCACACTGCTTTTCTGAGTTACCCCCTCTCCCAGTGCCATGTTTCTGTGCAATAAGCCAACGATCTTCTTTTTGCGGAAAAGCAGATGCTGTGTTTTTTTTCCTTTTAGCCCAGAGTCTTGCAATCCTATTGCAACCTTCTCAGACCTGCCTGGTTTTCTCCAGCCTGAAGATAGATAATTGCCTAGAAAGCCCAGGATCCTTGGCTGTTGCTGATGAACCTTCTCATTCCCCCTGTAGTTAAGGCTGTCCTGGGAGCGAATGTGGAAAAAAAAGTATCTTTCAGGTTGGTGTTGATGTTGGGAAGGTCTGTGGGATGATTGCACAGGCATCGGGTCTAGAGCCCTGGGGATCTGCTGCACAGCTCGGTTCGCAGGCACGGATTCAGCTCCGGAGGGCTTTGCGCCTTACACCTTGTGCCTTTGGCTGGGCTGCTTTGCCCCTTCCGCACTGCTTGCTTCCCTGGGCTGCTTCATGCGGGGGCACGAGACAGATGCAGAGCGGCAACTCATTTCTCTGCTCCTGCCCTTGTCCGTGCGAAGGGTTCTTCCGATTTCCTCGCTCCACAAGCTGCCGTGTGCTGCACGTTCCGCTCTCCTGCTTGGGAGATCCCTGTGCATCCTTGGGCTGCACCCTCCTCCCATGAGGCAGCTTCACCTTGCCTCCCTCCCAGAGAGGGTTCAGTGTGTTTGGTAGCTTCTCTCGTCCTCTGCTCACCAAGGCAAGCCTGTTCTCCTCCTCCCTTGCCTCCTCAGACCCCTCTCTTAGGTGATACCCAGGGAGAGCCGTCTCACGTGCTGACAGATACTGCCTCCCACCTATCCCTGCTCGCCGGTGTGGTTTGTGTTTCTGTTTTGCTGTATTTGATACAGTCCCTGTGTGACCTTGAAGCGTGATGCGGGAGAGAGGGTGGTCCTTGAGGATAATGCTGGAGTCGGCATCAGCTGTGAATGGAGGGCTGTGCGCTGGCTGCCCGGGCAGCGAGGCGCTGCTTGGTGGGTGCAAGAGCTGCCCTGTCCCACCGAGAGGTAGGCGGGCTACGGTTTTCTATGGATTAAGGTCTTTCCAGTATGACACCTTGCTCCAAACCCAGCTGGGACCAGTGGGGCTTGCAGCGTCCTTTCACACGGTGGGCTGTGGTGTTCCAAACTTGGCCCGTGACAAGCAGAGAAGCGCTTCGCTCGCCGCAGGAGAAATAAACATCTCCTCTCTGCCCTTTGCTAGTGCCAGAGCAGGGCAGGATAAGGAGTCCCAGGTGATGGGTGGAGATGCCGCCTGGCCCTCGCCAGCGCGCAACCGGAATGGCACAGCCCGGCTGCTCACGCTGCGTTCCCCGTGGAGCCCGGTGGGATTTTTCCCCTGGTCTGGGCTCCCCGTGGCAGCTGGTCGAGTTTGTTTTGCAGACGCACTGTTCCCTGAAATCAGGTTTTCTGGATGGTGGCCTCCCGCCTGTCGGAAGACGTGGTTTTATTTCTGCTGTGCAGCTGACGTTCAGCCTTGCACAGTTTTCTTTTCGGTGATTTTATGAGCTCTGCAATATTGCTCGAATTAATCTGCACAAGCAGTAAAGCTTTCTCCATTGTAACGAAAATCCCCAGCCGCTTCAGACTCTGCCACTTCTTCATTCTTAGAGGAGACTTTGGCTGTGTTTATCCTCCGAGTCCCAATTCATACGCTTCTCAGAACGTCAGAAATCAGCCGGGAAGCCAATAACTCAGCGTCGCTCATGCCAAATGCTGCACGTTAGAAATTATTCAGCTTGGACTTTGTTAATGAGAAATTAACCTATTTAAACACCCAAAGACATCTGCAGGAACGATGTATGTTGGTGCCGTGGTCCAAGCTGCTTCCAAGCAACCTGTGTCTGTAGCTCCTTCCTATTCCACCAAAGGATGCTGGCGTCAGCCCAGAGCAGAGCATCGTCAGCCCAGGGCACAGCATCATCAGTCTGGGGGACATCATCAGCCCTGGGCACAGCATCGTCAGCCCCGGGGCAGAGCATCAACGGTGTTACCGCCTGGACGGTGCCGAACCCCTCCTGCTCCCTGCTTGACTCTGCCTGCCTGTGGCTCCAGCCCCGCGCCGTCCCGGTCCCCCCAGCTCCCTTTCGGGTGCATCCAGGCGCCTGGAGTCTGGGGCTGGATGGCATCGTTAACCCTTCGATGCCGGGGACAGTCGCTGTGTCGAGCGTTTACAACAACTGATTTCGGTTTGCGACTGGCTTGCTCTCGATCGCTCTTAATTAGATTTTCTTTCGCTCTTGTCTACAGCTGGTGTAACGCACTGGGAGGCTGTTCCTTTTACTGGTGCCAGAAGAGCCTGAATAGTCTTTTGTGTTTAAGTGGAGGTTATTAAATAGCTTTATATTAATTAACTGTGATGCAGGGAACACATGGACAAATGTGCTTGAGGAGATCACTTTATCCATATGGAAATTGCATTGGGAGCTAAATCCATTACCCTAATTGTGAGATTCGGCAGTGCTGAGCCGATAACTGTGGAGCTGCCCAAATCACGCAGTTGTTTCAGAGCTGGGCAAACGCCTCATTTCCTTGAATGAAAAATGGAATTTGCCTCAGCTGCAGAGGCTGCCCGGTCATTTCCGAGAGCGTTTTAGCCCACGGGTTTGGAGGCAGAGATGGCCAGCAGAAGAGCGGGGTCTGGGCGGCTCGGTGGGCTCTCCGCTTTCCGGCAGGGACGTCGCTGTGCCCGCGGAATAAAGCTTGCTTACCCCGCTCGGCGAAATAGCTGGCAGGCCCAAGGAAAAATTGGTAGCCGAGATGGCTTGGTGGAGAACAGCAAACAACAAATAAATTAGAAGAAGTTGTAAACTGCTCGTGGGTGATTGTGAGCAGAAAGGGGTTACATTTGTGGAATAAATGCATTCGCTTTGAGCTGCTTGTTCAGGCCTAATTTAGAAAGAAGGCTGGCGTTTGTAGCTACAGGGGACAAAAAAACCTGCGCTGCAGCTCCCCTTTTCAAAGGGCGAGGACAAAGTATTTATTCAGCTGTCAAGTGGGGAAAGAAAGCAAATTAGCTTTAGGCTGGGATGCTGGACCGCATTTGCTGCTGTAGCCCTGGGGCCAGATGGTGCCTTGGACAGCCCGGGGGAACGGGCAGCAAGCTTCTCCAGGGCAAAGAGCAGAGGCAAAAGGAAATATTCGGATTATCGTGCTGTTGCACTTCCTAGAGCGGAGAAGGTGGGGTGAGCGGAGCAGCTGGTAGCGTGGCCGAATCCTGGAGCTGGTTTGTGGCAGAGCGTGTGTTCGAGCCCTGCCCGACCCGTGGAGCTGCCGCCGTCCCTGGGGCGCGCGGGGCAGCGTCTCCACGGGCAGCTCCCTGCCCTGCTTCGATAATGATTTTAGGTGATTTGGGCATCTGTTTGACCGCGGGGCTGGAGGTGGCCGAAGGGTACCCAGTGGTGGCCACCCCTGGCTGCTGCTCCCAGAGCTTTCCAAGCCCCACTTGCCCCAGTGCCTTGGCGCGGGCTCATGCCTCAGTTTCCCTGATGCTGGCAGTCAGTTTGGGGTGTCCTTTGAACGAGGATGGTGGTGGGGCTGGGGGTTACCCAAGCAGAGGGGGTGTCCCTGCTATATCTGCTTGGGGTGCTCAGCTGCCCGTTAGTCATTCTGCAGGCTCCTGGGGTGTAAGGAGGCACCAAAAATCTCCAAGAGGCTCCAGGCATGGGGATGCCTGAATATCCAGGCAGAAAGCAAGCTGGAAGGAAGGTCTCTGTGCTGGCACCACACGCTCTTCGTGGAAGGAGTTTTAATTGCGTTCAAACAGAAGTTAGCCTCCAGCGTAGCGTTTTCATTTGGAGTTAATTTTTATCCAGTGTAAACAAGGTAGGAGGAAAACAAAAGGATTAGGAAGGCTGGGAGGGAGGAGCGGTCTGGGCAGGCTGCGGAGAGCTCCGGGCTCCGACTGGGAGCCCGTGGCTGCACTGGGCAGGGGATGCTGCGAGGCAGTGAGCCGTGCGTCGTGGAGGCTGGAGCAGCTGGGCTGCGCTGGGCAGAGGGATCCAGGAGGGTCTGTGCTGCCTGCTGGAACAGTAACGGGCGAACCCAAACCGGCTCTTACAGTTCCCTTGTCGCCTGCACGTTCGCTTCTGTTTTTCTTTCCTGTCAGAAGGACAGGGAAGGAGGAGGATTGTTGTGAGTCGAGAAGGGCGTGATGGAGAGGCGGACGCCCGTCGAGAATAGATCTCGATCCGTCGGGTTGATGGGAAACCTGGCGCGATGCCGAGGTGGTTGGTGCTGCTTTGAGGGGAGAAGCCGCCCGCTGTGTGCGGGGACCTGGCCACGCAGCGGAGACGCGCACGTGGCCAAAGGACTGGTGTGCTCAGCCTTAGCTTTTCGTTGTCCCTTGCCTCAGTAGAAGCGCTGTAGGCCAGGGGCTTGCAGGACTCTTTCTTGCTGGAAGAAATCGGTGACATGACACAGGTTGTAGGTAACTTTCTTTCTTTTCTCTCTCACCTGTCTGTCTTTTTATCCCAGGAAACGGAGATGGTTGTTGCAGCCTGCAGGGAAAGACCCCTTCCATCTTCTCCATCCTTCCTCGTCTGCGGAGAGCATTGCTCCCTTAAGCACTGATTCAGGGTTGAAAGATTGGCGGGGAGGTTGGGTCGGGCTGTCCTGTCTCTTGCAGCACCTTCTTTAAAAAGCAGATGCATCGCGGTAGGAAAGTGATGCTGCCACTTCCAGCGCGGCAGGGAGAGCCCAGGGAAGGCACAGGGCGCTGGGGACGGTGCTGCCGGCGCTGCTGCCGTGCCGCTCCCAGCACGGCTGCCCGGCTGAAGGGCTCGGCGCCTGGAGTGCTTCGCAGCTTGCGTGCGTGGCAACGCTGCCTTTGCTTGGCTGCCTTCACCTGTGGCTTCTGGCGAGGTTCCCTGGGGGGCCGGCGTCCTTGCCCTGCGGATGGGGAGGGGACACATCTGCTGGGCAAGCCTCTGGACCCTGGGACGCTCCTGAGTTACTGCAGCTAGTCTGCTTACCCGGAATGCGAAAAACAGATTCCTGCAGGGAATTCGGGGTTCAGAGTTCTCCTTTCTAATTTATTTTTCTTCAAGTATATTGAGGGAACTGCAGCTATTCCACTGACAGGAAATGCTGAAGCATCTGTCTCAAATCATTTGCTCCCATCTCCAGGGCCCTGGGGTTTAGGAAAGGTTTTTGCTAGAGGCTCTGCACCAGCTCTGAGAAACATCTGTTCTGCATTCTGGATGTGCTTTCCCAGCAGAGTCTGTTTTAATAAAATCATCACTTTCTCTGCGGTCAGAAAATCCAGTGCAATAAAGTGCTTTTTCTACGCTAAAAAGTTGTTGACCACAGGTTAACGAGGAAGTTAAAAAGCAGCGTGTAACGTCAAGTTTGACTTACCCTGTTCTTCCAGAAGCTTCTCTGATGGTCGTAATATGACGGAATTTACCGGAACTGAAGTTCTGAGCAGTGACAAGTGTTTGATGCTGCCTGCGCTACGTGGTTTTATTGATGCTTCTTTGTAGCCCCTGTTTGAAATCCAGTCTCTCAGCTGTGGCACGTGAGTAGCACCTATATTGAGTGAGAGTATGACACTGAGATGTTTAAGGCATGGGCAGAGGAGGTAAGATTGTTAATATTTTTTTTTTTAATGTATTTTATGATGCGATTTTCCCTGGTTGCGTCCCAGCCCTGAAATGGCCTCGCTCCCACAGTAAGACATACTGGAAAGTCTTGCAGAGGTTCGATGCACAGGAGACCAGATAATTACATGTACGGTCAAGTTATTCTCTGCTGAATCGGAAAACCAGGAGAACCTGGCAAAGTCCTCAGTGCTCACCAGGGGCCCCCTTGTCCTCGGCGGAGGTGATGGAAGTCGTGGTTGTAGCTACTTTCCAAGTTCAGCTGTGGAGCCTTTTCCCCTGTGTGGGCAGCCACCAGGGAAGGAGGAGGAGATCCAGTGGACAAGGAGAGGGTCTCGTAGGTCTGGAGAGGAAAAAAACTATCCTGCCTTGGAGCTGCTCTGAAGGTGGGAGGGTTTGATTTTAATGGGAACTTTTCCACTTTGGGGAAAAAAGGGAGATGTTGCAAGCTTCATCCCATCCAACTTTGCACGTAGGAACCTTTTGTGTTCTCAGACTGCCATTTTTCAGACACGTGCAATTCCTGTTGGCAGTGGGTTGAGTTTGAGTAAAATTCTAGGTAGGTGCAGTCTGAAAATGAAGCTTGATGTGTCTCGGGATAGACTGATGTTTCTCCTTTGCTTTCAGGTGGGCAACTCATCTGGCCCCAGAGTCATTTTTTTCAGATACAAGCTAGAAGACAGGCAACGTTAAAACGTTTGAGAAGTCAGCTGCCTCTCAAGCAGCTTTGAGGCCTTGGAGGGACTCAGTAGGAGGGTGGTGGGTATTTCTGGGCCCGCTGTGTGCGTCCCAATTCCCCAGCGGGCTGCTTACTGCTCTGCCTAGCCTTCCTCTCCTTGTTTAGACAAGAAACCCTGTGTGGTTTGAAATCAAGTGGAAGCACGCAGAGAAGCTTTATTTAGTAAGGGGTCAGATTTGCCCCTCGGTGGTGGTTCAGACTACCTGGGCTTTAAAAAACAAACAAACAAAAATCCCCAAAAAGCAGAACAAGCACAGCAATAAATACCTGCAACCCAAAGTTGCATCTTGCAGAAGGCAAATTTTCAGGTCCAGTGTATCGCTACTTCTCCTGGTCCTACCTTCTTCTCTTGTGGGTGCTGAATGGAGTCTGCCTCCGGCTGCATCCTCAGGCTGCGCATGTCTGCTCCTGTGCTAGTGGCACCGGGGAACTGCAGGCAGTGTCGCTATGATGGCATGATGTGGGTGCGCTCTCTTAGTGTCTTGTCTTTTATTTTGGTTCCAGCTGAACAACTCGGACTTCTTTTAACAAAATTGGATTTTCATTTTCCCCTTCTGGAAGGGTGGGAGAAACTGCTTTCTTCCCAGCGACGCTGCAGTCTGCTGCATTCTGCTTCGCCGGACCCTCGCCTGCCGCCTCAGGCCGCTCTCTCATTTCTGCAAGCAATTTAGGCGCCTGTCCTTCAGCCAGGGTTGTGAGCACGGTGGATTTATCTCATATTTATGGTGCCTTTAAGCTGCTGGACATTTCTTTCAGTCAGCCAAGCTCCCTTGTCAGTGCTGGACTGTGGGAAACAGAAAAAGGAGTTGTTGAAGTGCGCTGTAGGTAGAAGATGAAATGTTCCCAGACTGGGTGGAGAATCTCTTCGGTGTTCTCTGCCAGGTTGTGCACAGAAACTAAGCTATCTAGCTATGGAGCCCGGTGATGACCTGCTGGGCTTGTAGCTGCTAAGCAGGACAAATTGTTAGGAAGGACTGAATCATAAAAATGTGGGGGTTAAATAGCTTAGGAGACCTTGTATGGCTCCCTCCACGGAGGCATGATCTGACAAATTCCGTGTCGTGGCTGTGGGAGCAGCAGACAAAGCTTACGCAGTCAGCGTAGAAAAGGGTGATGGCTGGTCTGGCACAGAAGCACTGAGGGCGAGAGGATCTTGGAGGGCTTGTTAACTCCTTGGGTATACATTAAAAACCGGGAGAGCCAATCCTCATCTTGTTATGGGTTGCTGTAAGCAGTAGACCAAGCCTGCCCTTTTATTACTCTATGGGCTTTCCACGGTGCATCGTGTCAAACTGAAAATCTCTGTTCTTCACTTCGGTGTTTCTAATGATAATAGGCTGCAGTACCATGCGTGTCGCGCTCTGGAGCGGTAAGGCTGGAGTCCACTCCGCTCTGGGAGGCAAAAGGATAGTCCGACACAGAGGTACAGCTTCAGGAACGGGTCGAGAGGGCAGCGGGACCTGCTCGCTGCCCGCAGCCGAGTTGCAGCTGCTTCCAGATGCAAGGTGCATCGCTTGGCTTCCGTGTTCATTGATCGTGGCACGTCGGTTACATAGCTTTGTTTGGCTAGGGTCGCGCATTCGCCTTCTCTTGGGAAGCATCAGAAGAGAGGGCCAAATGTCTGGCAAGTCACTTTAATCTTTGCCATGTGTTTAGGTATCATAAGGATAGAAAACGCCTAAAAGTTCAAGTGAATTGGAAGGGGATCTTCCAATATTCTTGTGTATGATTCAAAAACACCATTGTGGGAGAGAAGAGTATGGGTGCTCCCCGTCCATACTAGTGAGACTGGTAGTGCCGGAAAATACCCAGCATACCTGCACACCCATATCTGGCCTTTGTGGGGTGCTCCCCCTTCTCACCAGCTCCAGTGAGACAAAACATGCAGAGATGTTGTGGATTTCATTAGTCACACTGGTTTATTCAGGCGTCTCCTTTGCATGAGAAACCAAGGCTTGCGCGGATCTCTGGGAAAGAATGCGCTCGCCGCTCGGGAGAGGGGTCTGCGCGAGCGGCCCTGCGGCGCGGCAGAGGTCAGGGGCACGGGCGCAGGAGTGGGGGCCCGGCTCCCGGGCTTGGTGCCGTCATTTGCAATTCAATCCCATGCGGTTCCCTCTTAGGGGAACAATTCACGAAACGCGGAGTTGTTCTTTTTCCCTAATTCACCATATAATTCACCTCCCAAGTTCAATTAAGAAGCAATCTGTTTGTGACTGGAAGCAAGCTGCATTGATTTGGAAATACAAAATTATCCTTTGCTTCAGCAAAGACCCGCATGCCTTAATAATTCTGGTCGTGAATGGCTGGTTGGGGTTTCCTTTAAATGGAATGGGATGCTGTGTGAAGAATAGCATACTTTGGGGCGGGTGAGGAGTCCTGGGGATGTAAAATTTAACTGAGAAGAGGAACTTTTGTTGAGCTTGGGCTTAAGGAAGTGACGAGGACTATGAATGAAAGAAAACAAAGGGAAATCTTGGGATGGGACATTGAGGCTGGAAAAGAGCGATAGAGTTCAGAGCAATCCATCTTGTTGAATCCGGCTTGTTCCTGTTCACACATCTAGTGGCTTTTGTCCAGTCAAGCTCTGTTAAATGATGGCACTTCCTTTGGGAGACAATGCCCTGATTTAGTGCGTCTCTTGGACCAGGAAGCTTTGACCTGTAGTAAGCTGAGAGTCTGAGTATTTTACTTTCCTCTGGTTCATTTTATTGCTGTCTTTCATCGTCCCTTTCCTGATATGCTATTTAGTTGTAGTAATGTAGTGTCAGAGAGGTAGAATTTGATACCATCCTCTCGGCCCTCCTCCAAGGTGTCAGAGATGTGCCTTTTCCACTGTCCTCGCCCCCTCAGAGGGGCTGGAGAACGATTTGCAAGAAGCCACTCCAGAGCAACAAAAAGAGTTTTCCAGCTGACGAAGCAAGACTGGTTCAGGGGCTGGAAGATGTCCAGCTCTCTTGAAAGCGGGACGTCTCTCTTGAAGTGTACACATGGCATCCAGCAGCGCCGTATGACTGATGGTATCTCCCTTTCTGCGTGTGGTGGTTGATCATGCTGTTCCTGCTTTCCCTTGCCACCAAGACTGTAGAAACTTGCTCTTGAGATCAGCTCATTCAGGCTCCCTTCTGCTCCCAGGGGAACTATGATAACGAGATGGGGAAGGACAGAGCAGGACAACGGTGGTGGTATCAGCGCTGCCTTCGTACGGCTGTGAATGTAGTCTCGCATGTTGTGCTTTCTCACCCTGGGTACTATTTTTGAGTTCTCTCTCCTACTGCAGTCACCGTGGAGAGCTTTCCTGCCAAAGAGGTGCTGGCCTGGTGTTCCAGGTTGGGTCTGTGGCCGTTTGGTGGCTTGCTGCTCGGGTTTCTACACTTTGTGTAGCTGCTCTCTGGCTTCTGCAGTGTTCCCAAGTCAGGCCTTGCAAAACGGAAAGCCCAGGAAACCTGGAAGACAGACAGCTATAGAAAGACCCTTGTTCTTCCCTCTTCCCTCTACCCCATGTTCCAACCATTTTTCTGTCCCTTTCACTGCATTTTTCTTCTATTGTCTCTGTCCTGATGGTCGTCTTGCTGCTGGAGGATCTGCTAATGCTCCCTCTGTCCCCACACTCGGCAGCTCCTGGTAGTACGTAGAATTCCGATCTCAAGACTGGATGATTGTTGGTCAGCCTGTGTGTAAGAGATGGCCAAAATTTGGGAGCTGTCCCGGGAATGTTAAATACTTCCTGGGAGATCGCGTTGGACGTAGCTCAGGTTGTCAATGTAGCGAGAGGCTGGAGCAGGGATGCTGAAACACTGTGAAATGTCCCAAGCCCCTTCCTTGTTGAGTTCTGGTTTAAGCTGTGAAGATTTGCACCTATTGAAGTGTCTACATGCTGACTTTTAGGAATTCGCACATATTTTTTGCATGTGGGCAAGAGACATCCTAACAAGCCTCAAGAGGCTTTGAGGTGCGGAGTCTGGTGCACCTCACGTTGGAGATGCCATCTTGGCAGGTCCCTGGGTAGGTTTTATGGTAGGGTGCAAAATCAGTAAACACTCTGAACTTTCTGTTCATTTAGGCATTTTTAAGGAACTGAAAAATACCACAGAAAACCAGTATGAAAAAATGTGTGAAATGTGTGCTTCTTTACTCATTTTGAAATACTTAGTGTCTCTGAGTTTTGGAGGGGTTTGAGGCTTTTTGTTGAGCGGTTTTCTTTTTTCTTTGCTGGCTAGTATTGGGGGGCTTCATTTAGAAACAGGCATTTTAGGGGAAGGGAAGATGGTGGTGGTGGTGGGGAGAAAGATTGGAAAATATTTTGTGAAGGGAAAAATGCAGTTACAAAATGGAGACAGAAGGTGTGTAATCCGGGGTCTTCCCAGTGCTCTCCATGAGCTGGCTGTGAGCGTTCAGCACTTCACCGCCCGGTGCCTTGCTAGCCCAGTGAATATGAAGTGGAGCTCGTGTTACGTGGATGTGATTCTCGTACGTGCTGCTCGTGGGAGGGTTGGCTGTAGACCTTACGATTGTACGTACCGGGGGATGTAATGGTGCTTCTAGAAACCAGACTTTGGTGGTAATGTTATGTAAGGGAGGGAGAGCTCCGTTTGCTTCCTGTAACACAGGTGAGTTTGCACCGTTGGTGTTTTGCTTCATAGTGAGCAGAACTATTCTGAATTCCTCCAGAAGTGTGAACGAGTTAGTGTTTGTTTTAAATCAGTTCCTGGCACTGCGTGACATTTTAAATCTTTTTCTGCAGTAGAATGGGTCCAGTACTGAGGGAAGATCCCATTTCTGTGTCATGCATCAGAAAAGCTAAACCCAAGTATCCAGGAGCTAACATCACACGGTCCTTCCTGCTTTGGTAGCCAGGGGATGTTCGCATTGCAGAGAAGGACTTTTATTTCCAGGTAAAGCTGAATTCAGGCCAGATGAATGAGAGCTGATAGAGCTATTGGTCTGAAGGTAGATCATTCTTTGCCTTGACAGCGTACCTTTATTAATTTGAGATTTAACAGTGGTCCTTACAAGGAGGGTGGTAGCAATAGCATAGCTCCTGTTCTCAGTAAGTATCCATGGAACTACCCTTCCGTAGAAGAGACCTCCTGCCAATTCAGGGCACGGAGAAGCTAAGGCACGGGATGGTAGCGAGCTGCAAGGTGTCACCGTGAGCTAGGGACAAATCCAGGAAGAGAGCCCAGCCTCATCGGGCTCTTAGCCCTTGTTCCCTGTGCAGGGAAAGCAGCCGGTTTCGGTGGCTGCAGACCCACAAATGGCTGCCGTCCGTCCCACGGCAGAGCTCTGCCAGCCTGCTCACCCGGAGATGTGTCTCTGCTCTTTCTCCTTTGCAGGTGGCCTGGGAGAACAGTCCCTCGTGTCGAGCGAGAACGCCACTGCAACGGATCGTAGTGACAAAGCAGTTAAAAAGGGTAATGTGGTACCCCACCCAGACCTTTGGGTATCTTTTATTCACTTTTTTTATCCCCTGTAAAACCATGTTTTGTGCTATGTACATGTGTGTGCCTCGGTGCCCGGGAGGCCCGACAAGCATCTGCGTTTGTTGCTGTTGGTGGGCTCTCTGCAAGGGTGGGTTTGCCTTGGCTAGCGTTGGCTGTGGCCGGCAGCCGAGCACCCACACAGCCGCTCGGCCACTATCCCCCTCCTGCAGCAGGACAGCGGAGAGAGCAGGAAGAGCAGATGTGAGAAAACTCATCGGTTGAGATAAAGACAGTTAATAAGTGAGGGAGAGAGAGGGGGGAAAAAACCCAAATCAAGCTGTCCAAGGGGAATTGCTCACCCCCATCCACAAGCAGACTGATGGCCAGGCAGTTTCTGAGCAGTGGCTACCTTGGAAGACAAAACCCCACAGTTTTCACTTGCTGAGCACAATTATGGGATATCCGTCTGGCCAATTTGGGTCAGCTGTCCCAGCTGTGTCTTCCTCCAGTCTCTTGCCTACCCCATGTCTACTCGCCTGGGGAGTGGAGAGGCCTTGGCAGAGCAAGAAAAAGAAAGCCTTGACGCTGTGCAAGCACTGTTCAGAAACAGCCTGAACGTTGGTGTGTTATCAACACGGGTTTAGCCACAGATGCAAAGGGTAGTACCTTATGGGCTGCAGTGAGGAAAGTTCGCTCCATCCCAGCCAGACCCAGTAGGTACAGGTAGCCATGGCTGTCCGCGGGCCAGCAAAACCATTTTCCTCCAAGGCAGAGAGCGTAATGCTAGCTGGCTGCTCCTTGCTGCAGGGATGTTTCAGCTAGACCAGTTTGGGCTTCTGTTCCCCTGAAGCAGGCTATCACCCAGGCCGGGTTTGCAGCTGGCTTCTGCCACTTGTGTAGGTAAGGTGTTGCTTAGAGGATCAGCCCAGACCTCCGATCTTCGGGCCAGTTTCCACTCGGAGACGGGCTGGTGCTACTGTTGGCGTAAAGCTGGGCTGTCTCTGCTGGCCAGCACGGGCTGGGAGCCCCTGAGCAGGTTTCGGAGAGCGGCAGGGGCTGTTTGGTGGCACCTTGCAGGCACAGAGTGCTGCGGGGGCTGTGGGCAGTGTAAGGAGCCTCCCACCCACGGCTGGTGTACGGACACCGCCGAGTGCTGTTTGTCGTGGAAGGGAGGGGGGTTTTAGAAAGCATCTTGGTTATTCCAGGCTTAGCAATAGTAGTAGTCAGTAAGAGAGGTTGTGTCCAGGCAGACTACGCGTTAGAAAGGCTGCATGGCTTTGTCTTTCAGTGAAGAAACCCTCTCCATACACGCGAGTTGGCAGTGGCTGCAAGCAGTGCTGCTTCAAGCTTGCTGTCCAGATTTCTTCTGTCCCCTGCTGATACGGCATCTGCTGCCTGCTTTCTCCCCGTCCCCGCTGGGATGGTGTGCCAGGCCTCCCCAAGGACCCGCTGCAAGTTTAAGATAGAACATTTTTGCAAGAATCAGGAGCAGTCGAGAGCTGTTGCAGGACTGGTGCAGAGAATTTGCCCAAGAAGGTGTGTCGCTGGTGAGGAATGGAAGAGCTGGTGGCACGGAAGTGTGGACCCAGGGTCCTCTGTGCAGAGCTCCTACCGCACCATGCGTGGGAGGATGTGGGGCAGATGACTCCTCGTTCGGCTTTGCTGGCAGGAGCTGTCTATGGGAACATTCACAGAGGTTTTGGGCAGCCCCGGGAGCAGCTTGTGACTGGGAGACTCAATTTCTGCACTGCCTTGGTTTTCTTCCCCTTGACAGCAGTGGTGCTGCTGGAGGGGTGGATGGGAGAAGAGGCAGCCCCTCTAGTTGCTGGAGGAAGGTCTCGGTGGGGCTGGTGCCTGTTCATAACTGAGCAGCCCATGTCCCTGACCTGAGAAGCAACGCTGTAGCCAGTCTTGCTGATTTCTGTAGGAATCACAAGACCAGGGCTGGAGCTGAGATCCCTCCTCCTGGGGCTTCAGAGAAGCCCACCGGCAGCGAGGAGGTGAGGAGAGGGTTCCCTCGAGGCCAGCATGCTCTGCGGGTGCAGCAACGCCCGCGCTCCATTATTCCTCTGCCAAAGCCCGGCTGATGGGTTGGCTGTGAGATACAGGCAGCTTACCTAAGAAATGATGTCTACACAGTCCTTACACATGCTAGTAAAGGCCAGCTGGACTAAGGCTGCTTTGAGGTTTGGGGTCACCCATGGCGCAGCAAATGGGATGAACAGCGAGGAAGCTCTGAATGGAGGGTGTTTTCTGCTGGATCAGGCCCATGCCACATTAGCAGCGCAGCTCCTGGAGATGTAGCTGGTACCCGAGCGGAGCTGCAGGGTACGGGTCCTGCCGAGAAGCCTGCGTGAATCCTCAGGGTGGTTTTATGGCCGGCACTGAGCACCATGCAGCCAGGGCTCCTCTGCCCTTTTAGCAAGAAATGAGACAAGTCTTCTGTTTTCGCTCTTGTCTCTTTGCTCCTTTTCATTAAATCGAAGAGATTCAACATGGATGGAGATTTGTGCGAAGTATAGCATGCCTCAGCTTTTCCACCCCGAGCATCCCTCCTCCAGCAGACTGTCCCAACTGTGCATGTCTCCAAACAACCCAAGACCTAGCATGTGAAAACAAACACATTTATGTGATACTTTCCAGCCTTGAGTATAGGTTTCAGTCCAAGGGGCCCATCCTCTTCTTCCAAGGCCAGCTGGAATACGTCGCTGTTGCCGTTGTGAAGCTGGCCCTTGCCAGAGCAAACCTTTCTCTGCAGATCTGGACGAGCAGGGCAAGCTGAGAATGTACAGTGACAGCTGGGTGGGTTTGGCCTCCCTCCTCCCATTCCCCTTCTTTAGGTGCCATGTCCCCATCTACGGAGCTGCCGTTGGAGAGGGTGGGTAGGTAGAGATTGGGGGGTGTCCCTTTATGCTCTGCTGGGAGAATAGCTTTGGCATAGCGTGTAGGGAGGCTCCAAAGGCAAGAAGGGCCAGGTTGCTGCAGATTAACTGTCCCTAGGTCCCAAACAAACCACTGGCAAATCTAGCTGTGGCTTCTGGTTTAGATTAACATTTTGCTTTTTCTGTTTTTTCTTTTTCTGAAGCTCCAGGGTATTACCTGAGGGCTGCACGTGGGACTAAAGAGGATTTAAACAGTGTTGCCCCTCTGTCTTGCAGACGGCAGGCAGAACACAACGCTTGCGAGGAGACCGAAGAGGAAGGAATATAACAATGAGTCTGGGATGGAGACGCACTCCTCTCCCAGAGTGCGCAGGGCAACCACATCCAGGGCTGAGAGGATCTGGCCGGGGGGGGTCATTCCCTATGTGATCGGAGGAAATTTCACTGGTCAGTAGTGAAAACGTTGCTCCCTGTTTGCTCAGGGGTCTCAAAATGCGTGGGAGATCTCGGGAGCGGAGTTTTCCCGCAAATGACTTTGTCCTTGGGCACTGTGGAAGGCTGAGGCTGAAGTGTGCAGTGAGGTGGATCTTCTCTTGGAGCCCAAGAAATGATTGGGTGACTTGGTCACTTTTCTATGATTGCTTCGAGGGCCTGGCATTGCGAGCTGCACTCATACCCTGCGTTTCCAGGAAGGGATCCTCTCTGCTGCTGGAAGAGCAGGAGCAGAAGTGCAGTGGGTTGCTTTCTGAATCCTCACTCAGAGGACTTTCCCTGTGCACTCTGCTTGCTGACCTGCTGTTTGCTGGGCACCAATCTTCAGGGTCTCCTCTAGCTGTAAGAGGGAGAGGAGCAGTGAACTGGGTCCCATGGCAGGTGAGGAGCTCTTCAGACTATCCTTTTTAGGATCTTTATAGCATCTTTGGGGCCCTGTCCAAAGGAAGATGTCTCTTGGGGTGCAGCAGGTCTCTTGCAAGTCTCTGATGTGGAGCAGACAGACAGCTGGGTCTGATGCCACCTCTCTGTAGCTCCGTGGTTCCCTGTGGGACTGGTTTCCTTGACTCAAGGATGATAAATAGTCTGTACCTTGCTGGAGCCAGCTCCTCCCTATCTCCCCCAGGCTGCCTCCACCATCTCCCGCTTAGATCCAGCAGAACGTATTCGCTTGAGCTCCTCTGATGTGCTTTGTCCCAGAAGAAAAGGGCAGTTTGGGAACCACTTCAGTACAGAGTGGGTTTGCCTCCCCAGTCCTGCCCCTCCTGCCAGTTTGGGGTGATCCTCAAGACCTCTTTAACATGTTTGCCCAGACCCTGTCCCGTACCAGCACCCACACTGCTGCCAGGAGCCCATGAAGCCCCAGGGGAAGGGTCTGTTTGCCTCCTGCAGAAGGAGGGGCTCGTGAAACCTGGTGGGATATTGAGTAGCCATCTAGCCGCAACCATCCTCCTGTGTTTGTCAGAGAGCAGCCATCCCCATCCCTCGGGGTCTGACAAGAAAGCCTCCTCCATGTTATCTGTGTCCCACTACCCCAGCCAGTCCAGAGCAGGTAACGCCATCCTTCCTTCTGGGTGACCGCACGAGAAGCACCTCTCACTGTAGCACAGTTCTCTCTTGCATTCAGCTTACTCCCGCCCTGGAGCTCCTGTCCATAGTCCTTGTGCCTTTCTGATGTACTTCTGGCCATTCCCCGCTCTCTAGTCCGCTTGAGAGCGGCAGCTTGCTCTGCGTGCAGAGGCTCTGCTGGGATGGCAGCGCGGGGAGGTCTCCTGGCCGTGTCCTGCTCTGGGGCATCGCTTCCCGGCTGTGCGTGGGACTGCTCTGGATGCTGCTGAGCGAGCAGGTTGAGGGAAGGTCCGGTGGCCTGTCCTCTCCCTGGTCTGCAGTAGGCATAATAACCTGCTTCTGAGCTGTCTCTGGGCGAGTCCCGAGCTGCACGTCCCTCTCTCCAAGCACAGAGCAGCAGTGGACCTCTGTACCTTCCTACACTGCCCTCAGACTGCCTCGAGCTCCTATGTAGTTGTTGCTTCTAATTTTAAATACCTGCTGATGGTTTTGCCTTAGTTTTAAGGAGCGTTTGTAGCCCTTGTGAGATTCCTGGGTCTTGAAAGCTCTGTGTGGCCATGTTATGTTGCATCACGAGAGCAGATTTGGCACACCAGCGAGTAGCTGGTGCACAGGTTGGAACACCCAGCAGCTCTGCCAGAATGACCTCTACCCAGTGAGGGGGCATTTCTCATATGCAGAAGTGTTGATGTGCTTGGCCAAGTTTGCCACCTGTCTAATTAGAGCAATTAGTTCATCAGTCAGAAGGAGAGAAAAGTATGATGCAGTAAGTTAGTGTTATAGTAGGAAGTGGGTGCCAGATGGCTAGAGGTGCCTACAGGTGTGAGACTGACTGTTGCCCCATCCAGATGAAGTCCATTAGAGAGCTTCCTGAAAGCCAAGCCTTCACTGTTTGCCCTTCTTGGGTTTGCTTTTCAGGAACCCAAAGAGCTATCTTTAAGCAAGCAATGAGGCACTGGGAGAAGCACACTTGTGTGACGTTTGTGGAGAGAACTGATGAAGAGAGTTTCATTGTGTTCACGTACAGAACGTGCGGGTAAGCGATATGTACCTTCCCTGCCGCTATCCGTGCTGCAGACGTCCCTTTTGTTGGTAGATGGCTTTGTAAGTCTAGCTCTGGTCAAAATAAACCATTGGCTACACTGGGGAGTCCCTCGCAGGGATCCATCCTTACTCCCTGTAAGGTCTGCCAAGATAAGTTGGTGTTTGCTCAGAAGAAGGTGCTAAGCCTTTCTGGATTCTTTTTCCTGGGATAACACTGAAGTGTGTCTATACATTTTTATAGATAGGCATTGAAGTATTTTCTTTGTACATATGCACGCACATACATGTGAGTACATGTAGTGTGTGCAGCTGCTGGCCTGCCCTGGACCCTGCCGCATCCATCTCCTGTTGCGATGTCTCAGACTTCCCCAGTTCATTCATGTGCTGCATGAGTCTGTGGGTTTTCTTTTCCAGGTGCTGCTCGTACGTAGGTCGCCGAGGAGGAGGCCCTCAGGCTATATCCATTGGGAAGAACTGCGACAAGTTTGGTATTGTGGCTCATGAGCTGGGTCATGTGGTGGGTTTCTGGCACGAGCACACGCGGCCTGACAGGGACCAGCATGTCACCATCATCAGAGAGAACATACAGCAAGGTAGGACAGCACTTCAGGTGCCACCCACTTTTGGGTGGGTGGAAACGTTGCTTGCTGGACTTGTGGGAGACCCTAGTGGTCTGTGAGTTGGGATGGAGAAGAAATACTGCTAGTCCTTGCCTAGAATAAGGGCCAGAATAATTGGGTGAATAGAGATTTTTGGATGTCCAGCTGGAATTGTTGGAACGTAGGAGTATATCCCTTTCATTCTAGGGACCCCCAGAGGTGGAAGGCTTTATTTATTTGTTTATATTTTTAAAGTTATTTGGTTTTTTTTCCCTTTGTGTTTGCCCTCACAGGTCAGGAGTACAACTTTTTAAAGATGGAAGCCGGGGAAGTGAACTCACTGGGCGAGACCTATGATTTCGACAGCATCATGCACTATGCTAGGAACACGTTCTCCAGGTGACAATCCAAGGTTACACGTCCTTAGGACTATTTTCAGTAGTTGTGATTAGCTCTGTGGGATACATGGAGCCCAGAAGGAGACCTGTGAGCTATTGCAGAGATACGTGGCAGTTGTAATGAGCTTGGAAAATATTTGAAAAAGCAACGTGGGTGAAGAGAAGTATGGTGGACTCCTCTTTTCCCCTCCCCGCCGTATTCATCTAGTGCTGATAATCTCAGAGACCTTCCAAAACCACGCCAGCATGTTTTGCAGCCTTCCCACAGAGCACACATGTATGCATGTATGTGTAAGTATACACACGTGTCTGTATGTACCTGCCTATCTTCGAGGGGGAATGCTAAAAACACCTCTGAATCTCTTGGTTTTCCAGCTCATGCTTTGGAGCCACCATATTGCCTTCCAAATCCACTGCAACTTTACTAAGGGAGAATTTAAACTCTAGATTGTGATCTTTAATTGCTTGGCTATTTTTATTTTTTTTTTAAATCATTTATGCGTGTGCTTTAGATCATGGTCTCTGCAGCTCTGTGGTTCTGTGTGACCGGGCTTTTCATGGAGAAGTTTTCAGTCCTGTCCCTGTCCCCACTAACTGGCCGATTTCTGCGTGGGCTGTTTGCCCGTGACTCTCGTCTCACCCCTCCAGATGGGAGCCCATTTGGTGATCAGACAGCTCGGCCAGATGGAGAGGTGAAATGAGCATAGCTATTCATGTCCTAGATGTGGAGTGAGAGCTGTTGGGTGACCAGCTCCGTTTTGCTGCGTGATTTGAAGTTTTTTTCCCTAAATCCCACTACTGCTCCTTCCCAAGAGCTTTCCTTCACTACATACCGGGGGTAAAGGGAGTGGGAGGCAGAGGGCTAATATTCGCGCTCTTGAGAACTCTTTGTTGCAAAAATTAAAAGTGTCTTCGGGGCTTTTCAAATTTCCTTGCTCTCCAGTTGTGTGGAATTGCCAAGCCTATTGTTTTGTGCTTTTCGTTTCTGAAACTTCACGTCAACCAGGGGAAAATGTAAAACTTGCTGAAACGTTGCTTGTTCTGGCAGGGGGAGATGGTGGCTGGGCAAGGGTGCTTTGCAGCCGGCAGAGATTTCTTTGGGTCAGGTGCCCAAAGCAAACAATTTTGCTTCCCGTGAGGCATCTGCTGGACCCTTCCAGCATTTGCTAGACTCTCAATGGTTGGAATTGTCTTGCACAAAAGCAGGATTAAGTTATTACCGCCGTTTACATTGTGGATGCCTTGGAGTCTGCGTCTCTTGAAAACCAGGGTCCTTCAGAACACTGCTGGGCCAAAAAGGGATAAAAATGGCAAGAGTCCTTCTAAATTTAAATTGGTGCTTCACAGGGTTTTTAAGTCTGTTTTCTTCAAGCCCTTTGTCTCCGTGACCCACCCTTACCCCAGCAGCCGTCTTTGTGCAGCGGTTGAACTGGGCACCGAGTGCTGCCGTGGGCTGGTTGGGCTCTCGCCATCAACAGGCAGTGCTGGGAATGGGAGTTTGCTCCACCAAGCCCTGGCCTGACGTCTGCTCCCCTGAGGAGAATGCTGCTCGCTTTGACCCATCGGTAGAGATTAGTGAGCGTGCGCATGTCTCCTGCCCCCCTTACCGAGGTGTGCGGTGCTGGCCGATGGCAGCCCGAACTGACCAAAGCACAGAGCCCACAGAAGAGTGAAGTTCCAGTGAGTCCCATTAAGACCAGTGGCTGGGAATGGGAGATACCCCTGTGTGACCCTGCAAGGGAAGGGCTGCGTTGGGTGTGTTGATGCACCAGCAGACACTGGGAAGTCTGCACTGGACGGAGATGGTCTGAGCACCTCGCTGGCGGAGATGGGCTGCGTGAGCGAGGAGGAGGTGAAGGACTCGTAGCCCTGTCTGTGACTTGTAGCGATGTCATATGTATGACATCAAGGCACAAGACATGTCTTGAAGCAGCTCTTACATGGCACCGACCGCAACCTCGTTGTTTGACTCCTGTGAATGCTGATGGTAGCGAATCGCATGGTGTTTGCCGTGGTCAAAAGTTGCTGCAGATCCTAGGCCCTTTTTCTTCTGAGGTTTGTACCTAGGACAGAAAGAGTCTGTTTTTATGAGATGCAAGGAGTCCTACCGGTGGGAATTGTTTCCAGTGAGGACAGGCTGAGGGAGCTGGGCTTGTTCAGCCTGGAGAAGAGAAGGCTGAGAGGGGACCTTAGAAATGCCTCTAAATATCTGCAGGGTGGGTGTCAGGAGAACGGGGCCAGACTCTGTTCAGTGGTGCCCAGCGACAGGACAAGGGGCAACGGGCACAAACTGAAGCAGAGGAAGCTCCAGCTGAACATGAGGAAGAACTTCTTCCCTCTGAGGGTGACGGAGCCCTGGCCCAGGCTGCTCACGGAGGTTGTGGAGTCTCCTTCTCTGAAGATGAATTCAAGCCCTGCCTGGACGCGTTGCTGTGCAGCCTGCTCTAGGTGACCCTGGTTTGGCAGGGGGTTGGACTAGATGACCCACAGAGGGCCCTGACAACCCCTACCATGCTGTGGTTCTGTGGTGCTTTTGAAAACTGCTGCAGGAGTCACTGCTCATGTTCAGTTCAAAGTGAAACCTGTTTCTTGTTTGTGGCTATGGCTAATAGGAGCAGGAGTATGGCAGAAGAGGCTGTCGTGACAGCAGTAACCAGTTTTTACCATGGGAACTTCTATTCTTGTCCATGTTGGAAAGTTGCCAGTTTTGCAGAGTATGGCTGCAGGCTTTTATTTCCCAGTGCATCCCTTACAGACACGGCAGCAAATTAAATTGAATATTGCTGTCTCATGAAACAATTTTTTACTACTGTCAAGGTTCATAAATGGCAGCGTAGCAAGAAGAAAGTTTAAGCCTCCATGAAGCCCTGAGCAAAGAGTGGGTTACCCGAATTCTCCAAGCCTCTTGCCAGTAGACATGGCAGCGCAGCCCGGAGTTACAGAACGTGGCCTCTGCCAAGCTCGCGTTTGCGTCGGGGTGCAGGCGGCACTGCCTGTGGGTCGGGGGGCATCTCCCTCGCGTGTTTGCAGCACGCCGTCCCCATCCTGCGCAAGACGTGTACACATCCTCCACTGGTTTTACTGGGAGAGGTCGAGTTAGGTCGTCTCTCTTCTGCGCGCGGGGATGTGAATGCAGAGCTGGGACAAAATGTCGCTACCCGCAGCCGAGTGCTTAATCCGCCTCCAGTATCTGCTTCCTTGGGTGGAGTCTAAGCACCCGTATCTGTTGCCCTCTGATGGGACAGTGAACGTTCAGCGTTTCTCGAGATCAGTTGATAATTTTGTAATGTTTGCATGACGCTGTAGGCATTCAGGGTGCTATGCAGCGGCTGCTAATGGGAGTATCTCTTCCCAAACTCTGTTCTTCTGAGCTGGTTGCAACGGTGGGTGGTTGTGCTTGACTTACCGCTGCGCTGGGCAGCTGGTGCATGTCCTGCCATGCCTGGACAGCAGGAGAGTGGGGCATCCAGGACTCCTGGGCTCTTCACCTACTTCTGGGAGGAGACTTCTGGGTTTTGTATTCGAGAATGGTTCTGGAGTTAGAGTTCCCGAGCTGCTTTGTTTGATGATGTCTGCTTGGTGTTTACTAATTTGTGAACCGAAGTAGTGGTGCTCTTAGAGACACTCCCCAAACGTGCAACTGGAGATCACAGGTGTGGTTAAGCAGATGGCGTTTGGGTGGACAGCGTGGGACTACTGGGGACCGGTGTAGGTTAGGCCAGAGAGACACTCCTCTGCTCTCGGTTCCTTTGAGTGTGAGAGGAGCCAACCTTAATGCCACTTCATCTGGAGTCACGCTCAGCCACGCGTGTGAAGAGACTACAGAATGCGGTTGGGTGGAAAGAGTAAAACCAGAGGCCTGACTGCCCCAGCCGAGGGTACGGTCTTCTGGAAGAAAATGCGTCTGGCGGGTAATAGGGGCAGCCTGAAGCTGTGGGCTGTTCACGCTGGGTGAGCAGCACCCTCGGTGTGTGCTATGTGTGGAGGGCTGGGGGCTGTGAGCACGCAGTCTTCAGGGCTGCAATGGGAAAAAGAATCAGAAGTTCGCATGTGCCAGTGGTGGTTTCTCTATTAAACGTTGTCGTTCGTCTCTGGCTGAGCCTGGAGAGCTGCAGAGAATGTTTCGCTGGCCACAGAACTATGTCTCTGCTAGACGCCGAGCTCTTCTGTGTGTGAACTTCTCAGGAGGCTTGAAACCTTACTGTGAGAAAACTGACCTGTTTCTCTGTTTGTGCTGTTTCTGGACTTAGAGGATTAATTTTCAATACATAAACTTAAATAAATTCAGCCTGAGGCACGCAGCCAGTGTGTAGAATGCCAGCCTGAATTTGTCAATCAGAATTTGATGGGCTCACCTCAGACCTTGTAAGCACTGATTTTGGTCCTGGTGAGGAATTTTCCTACCACTGGAAAAACCCAGCATCCCCCATGCAAGAGCTGACTCTGGTTTTTAAAACAGATTAAATGCCTTCCCCTCTATTTCTATCTTCAGTTTGGATATTTACAAAAGAATTTTCCCTCATAAAAGATGTTTAATAGAGTGATATTTTCTGTTCAAGAATACTGACTGCAGCTCTGGACAGCTGTAATCCAAATAGTCGGCTTGCAGTGTTTATTTAAAATAGAACCAGTGCAAAAAAATCCTCTCAGACTCTTTCCCAAGGCTCTTACGCAGCCCTGGCACCTCCGAGCCTGATAGTCAGTCACGGGTGCTGTGAAATTGTTGCTGTGGACTGGGCAGCCTGGCCGTGAGAGCTTGGAGTTTACCAGCCTGGAGTTCAAGATTTTGATTCTGAGGGGCTATGGGCACAAACTGAAGCAGAGGAAGCTCCAGCTGAACATGAGGAAGAACTTCTTCCCTCTGAGGGTGACGGAGCCCTGGAACAGGCTGCCCAGGGAGTCTGTGCAGTCTCCTTCTCTGGAGATACTCAAGCCCCGCCTGGCCGCGGTGCTGTGCAGCCTGCTCTGGGTGACCCTGCTTGGGCAGGGGGTTGGACTGGGTGACCCACAGAGGTCCCTGCCAACCCTGACCACGCTCCGATTTTGTGATTCCTCCCTCCCACTTTAGCCCAGCAGTCCTAATGCTGCCTTGGGGTCTCTCTTGTGTGCAAGCTCTTGCTTGGATGCAGGGACTTTGCATTTTCATGGAAGCACGAATCTGTTTGATTTCATCATATTTCCATTTGACTTCATTTGCATTTGAATTCATCAGCTCCTTTTCTGGCCTGAGATCAGAAGTACAGTAGAGAGCTCCTGAGTATGAAGTACCGCATGGAAGAAATAGTAGCTAGGAAGAAGAGACAGAGAGAGATGGAATTATTAGCTTGGAAATTCATGCAGAACAAAGGTAGAGCACCTGATATTTTTCTTTTGTCTGTGGCAACTGCAGTCACTGCCAGCCCAACCCCATCTGCTGCTGCACGAACTCCCCTCCCCTCTGCTCCTTTGGCTGAAGTGTCCTGCTGAGCCAGATGTGCCATGGGCCTTCTGCAAGAACATTTCATTGCCTTTTCTGATTTATGGCAAGGAATGTGCCTATACTCAAACAGAGGCAGCAGCAATCTTCATGTATCAAAAGAGGAACTGACTGGCTTGGCAGACTTTTGGTACATTTGGAGGCTACCTGCTATAGTGAGAAGACCACCTCAAGTCATGGGGTTATCACAGTCTGCATTACTCTTGCTTGTTAGCGTGGGATGTACGGTCAAGGGGATGGTGCGGGAGGCCTGCCAGGATGACTGTCTGTGCATCGTGTCACTTCCCTGCTTCACTGCTCTTTGTCTCTCTGTTCTTCCCTCTAGAGGGGTTTTCCTCGACACCATCCTTCCCCGTCGTGATGATAACGGGGTCCGGCCAACTATTGGTCAGCGTATTCGCCTGAGTCAGGGAGACATCGCTCAGGCAAGGAAGTTGTACAAATGCCCAGGTAAATATGGCTTGTGGAGATGGCTCCAGCTTTATTGTAGACGCACAGTTTATCTGGAAGGCATTGGAGTTCAAGAGCACCTTAACGATTCCTTTGATGAAAGAGGCTCAGGAGATGCAGACCATTAAATGCTTCAGGCTGGAGCTGTGGGAGAATTGAACTTGCCTAATATGTGTCTCGTGCTAGTACTTTGCCAGTACTCCTGCTTGGTTTAGGGCTTCAGGTTTGTCCAGTGTTCTCTGCTGAAACTCGTACGAGGAGCTGCAGAGTAGGCTGGGGAGAGGGGCTAGGACCAGGCTTGTATTCTGCTGCTGTTTTCATATACATATGCTGTCTGGAATGAAGGGCATAGGCTCTGTTCATAGAAAATGAAATCGATGTCCAAGACTGTGGGCAGAGTGGGGACTAGGAGTTAGCGAAGTGGCAGAGGGATATCTGGTGGACCGAGGTCTCTCCACACCAACCATCAGACTTCTGTTGAGTTACTTCTATAGGCGTTGTCCCAGGGATGAGCCTTAGGGAAACCCAAGCGTGTGTCTGTGATTATGGTGTGTTGCAGCCAGGTTTGAGAGACAACCTGGAAGAAAGCCCGAAGACGCCCATTTGTGAAACAGCCAGGTGCCAGAAGCTGGTGCTTTGGGCTGTTCAGTGGAGGGCCGTATCCCTCCTCCTGCTGTCAAAGGGTTGATAGACCAGGAGGATCTTTGATAGAGAACCCACCTATGTCTGTGGGACATGCTAAAGACCGGTAGTCTGGGTCCTGCTTTATCTGTGGTCTGAAAAGATTGGCAAAAAGAGCCTTGGGGTCACAAATATGATTGGGAGACTAAATTTACCCATCAGAAGAAAAGGATCCTTCGGAAGTGGAGATGTCAGACAGTGCAAGTTCATGCGATGGTTTTACCTGAATAGGTTAATAGAGAAAGCCAGATTTCAGAGGAGAAATCCGCCAGACTTAAGGACGGGTTGAATGTGAGGATGCAAAGAGAGGCTTGAAGCAAAGGTGGCACCCGGTCTGGTGCCCGTAGCGTGGACTGCAGCGGCTGGCAAGGGGGGTGGCACGGGAGGTGGTGCTCGGAAGGAGGAAACTTAACAAACCCTGTTGGATTTTTGCTGGTAGTGAAACATCCATGAGAAGACACTGGAGAATGAGAGAGTTGCCCTAGTTTTGCAGAACGACTCTGATGTTTGTAATCGTTCAGGGAGGTAAAAAAGGACTTTTGCGAGCATGGCCCAGGAATTTATCTGTCTGGGTTGGTCTGGCCAGCGTATTGATCCCACTGAGAGTGGCTGTGACTGAACATAAACCTAACACAACCATAAATGACTAATCCTCTTGGGATGAGCATATCGCAGAGAGAGGAGAAGGTGAGGAGGAGAGGTAGGTTTTACCAGTATGCAGTGTCACGCCTTCAGTGGGTGGCTGGCTAGTACAGCTCCGTGAACCATTCGTGAGGCCATGGAAGATGGTCGACAGCTGGTGTGTGGATCCGTTTCTTCTCTGTATCCAGCTGTGAGTCGGAGAGTGTGGGTTCAAAGGGGGCTGGAATAAACTCTGAGGATCAGCAGCACTTCAGGGGCCAGGATGCCTGGGGATTGCTGCTTGGCTTACAGTGAGGGATAGAACTGAGGTGTGCTAGTTTTAACTAACTGCTTTTTTTTCTTTTTACCACTCATAATTTTCTCTATTTTGCTTTTGATTGAAGATGTAGTTCTTGGAAAATTATCTCACAGGTTAGGAATTGGTTTGTTTGAATACTCAAAAAAAAAACAAAACACCAAAACCAAAAACAAACAAACAAACAAAAGCAAAAAACAACAGAGAATTAGGGACGTCTTACACTGTGTTTTTTGATTGAGTCAGACTTAATCCAAGCAGGCTTTTCATTCTCGTTGCTGGAAGCGTTGACTACAGATTCAGATTTCTCAAGCCAAGCTGACAAGTCACTTTGGCCTGAGGTTAAAGTCAAACTGAAAGCTACAACGCTACTTTCTTTAAAGTGAGGACCCTTTGGAGTCTCAAGTTTCCACTTGCAAAGCAGAACTTTTCTACTTTTTAGGTTTTTTTTCTACAAAGATTTAGCAGAGGGTATTGCAGTTCAGAAAATATTTGGCAGCAGAATGATCAGAGCTTTAAACCGACTAACCAAATTTTCTTCAGATATCTATTGTTTGCTTTTTTGGTTTTTGGGGTTTTTTTTGCTTTGCATCAGAATTTATACACAGGTTGCATGTGAAGAGAAGGGATGCGATGTATTTAATGACATGAACATCTCCAGCTGCCATTTGAATCTGCAGCTTGAAAGCTTCTCTTCTGCAAAATGCAAACCACAGGAGTTCAAAACCAAGGGACTTTGGTTGTGTGTTCGAGCAGGGTCTGAACGAGACTTTTGGTTGAGGCCAGCTTTGTCTGGTGAACAAGCTGAGGATTTTTAGGAGAAACACAGCAACATAACCCAGAAATGGAACAGCAGGTGGTTTTGCTTGTAGAACAAGAGCATCCATCTGAGAATGCCTGAGAAAATCCCCCCAAAAAAGAGCTAGCATGGTGGAGGAGGAGTTGCACGTGTGGACTGATATGGGCCAGGATGGCTGCTGTGTCCATGGTGAGAAATGCGGCTCTCCAGCTCGTTAGACTGGAGCTCCTGTGACCACTACAGTTAGGGCTGGCTGAGCTTTTCCATTCTAAAACCCTGCTGTTTTAAATTGCTCTTCATTCCCCACGGCTTATACCTGCTGGGTTCAAGCTAGTGCCGAACCAGGTGAAGCCAGCTGATTTTTGCTGAAGGAATTTCTGGAAGGCGAGATGCATTCTGCTGAGTAGTGGTAAACGCTGGGTTAGGTATGGCTGCATGGTTGAGGATTTGATGAGCACAGTCCCTACAGAAGACTTCCAAGCAGCACCTCCTGCTGTCTCGTGCTGTGCTGAAGGGAACAGGCCTGCGTGGCTCTGCTCGCTGTGCAGGAATGGTTAAACTGTAAACGGAGAAAGGTCCCACTGTACGGCATCCCATCCAGCTCCCTGTGTGCCTGCAGAAAGCTGCAGTCTACCAGTAACCAGCAGACAGGTTAAGTACCTGTCACTCAACTACTTCATTTACAAATGACTTCTGAAGCATTTGTCTTTTCTGCCTTGCTTTTCCCCCCCCTGTTGCTTTGGAGCAACTCGTGTGTGCTGGAAGGCCAGCCTCTCCCAGCGTGCCTGGAGTTCCCTCTGCGAGGCTGGGGTAGTTGGCTGAGTCTCCTTTCACGAGGTTAGCAGAGTAGTGTTTTGTGGCAGATACGGTAGTACCTGTTCCATAGTTACACAGTCCTGCCAGCTACTGGGTAATTTACACTTAGGAGAATTAAGTCTGCACTGTCAGAAACCTGCACCGTGATTCAGCTGAGAGTGGTAATCCTCTTTGTCCCATGTCATTGTGGTCAAGTAGTATGTGGTCCCACTGATTTAGAGCTCTCTTTAGTGTTTCATATTTGTTTAAATAGGTTTTTGAGCAGAGAAACAGAACATTTATATATCTTGGTGAGTTACGGATGGGAATCTCCAGACCACGCGTTGACCAGTGGTGAGTGATGCCAGAGGATCAGCTGAGGAATGGCTTGCTGTCCTCAGAATTAACATGGCTGGGACTCGGCTGCTTTGAGAAGTTTCTCTGCTGGGGCAGCGTGCATTTCCTAGCTGAGGGTCCTAGGAGCATCCTGGGAGCTGGAATTATCCTGACAGGTTCTGACACAGACAACAAGACAAGGCATCTGCATCTTTGCAAGAGGTAGGAAGGAAGAAAGTGTATTTATTCCGCAGGCAGAAGTCCAGATTTCTTCTCTAGTTCATGCAGGTCATCACCTTTTACAAGCATCTCTCTTTGCCCACCTGAAGAATACAGACGGTGTCACCTGCCAAACGTGTCGGGAGAGGTTGGAGGATATTCGCTGTTTCTGTAGAGTTGAAAGGAAAATTTCCTGTGCGATGCTCCGTGGTAGCTGCGTAATGGTCGGGGGAGTTCTCAGGGCACAGAATTGCTGGAGAAGGAAGGAGCAATGTAGAGGGTTTGGACACCCATTCATTGTCTTCATTCCTCTGGGGCAGGTGTGTGCGTTTACCTGCCTGCTTTGCTCAGTGGTGCTTTTTTCTAGTAGTTTAAAATGTCTCTGCCTTCCCTGGCAGGCATCGCTTTGCCAGATCCCATGCCGACCAGTGCCTTGCACTGTGTGCGGCTTGTTCCTCGGAGTGCCTCCACCTTCCAGAGCACCCCTAGGAGCCGTCTGCTTGAGCAACCCCCCTTTTTGTGTCCCTGCCTATTGTGCATCTAGCGTGACCTGTCAAGCTGTGGGTCAAACTGCTTCAGGGAAATTAAGAATTTCTGGCCTAGGTGACTCCCTCTCCCCTTTTTTGAAGATATTAAACTTTTTGAATGGGACCGGTCTCTTTTTCACCTCCGACTTCCGACCCGCCCATCTAAATGTAGTTGTGGCTGGAAAATCAGCGAGTGTGCGACAGCATCAGGCAGAGGAACGTCCCCTGGCATTTCCATGAGAAAAGGAGCCAGATGTTCAGCCTTGTCGGATCTTTCAAAGCACTGCTGCTTAACGAGGGATTTTTGGGAGCTGCCTTACTGTCACTGAGGAAACCAAGTTGCAGATCAAGGGCAACTTTATAACATCAGCAGGTTATGAAATTGGAGAAACCACTGGAAAGCAGGCAAGCCAAGGTCCCTGCTCCTCACAGTAGGTATTTGTGTGTCTAGTGAGTACTCTGAAGGAAATGGGAGCTTTGATATTCGTGATCCTCCTACCTAGCTCTGCAGACGTAGATGGTCGCTCCTTGTCCCAGCTCAGTCCTCCTGGCTCGGACAGCAGGAGCTGCGGTAGTCACGGCTATCCCAGATGCTGGGAGCTGCGGTTCCCTGAAGGACCATATGCATGTACTTGATTCCCAAAGGTCGCTCCGGGGTCTGCATGTCGTCAGCTGCAGCAGGCCACGAGAACGGGAAGGTGGAGGGCAGAATGAGCTGCAGTGCTCGTGTTTTCCCCTGCGCGGTGCGGCAGCAGGGTAGGTGCAGGGCAGCCCAGCTGGGCAGTGGGGCTTGCCCTGCTTTTGTTAGGATGGTTTAACCCCCAAAAACCACGCTTGACAACGGTAACTAAGGAGAACTTCACTGAGCAGCTGGTAATGAAGGGAAAACAGATTTGCTGGCAGCAGTCTTGGGGTTGTGAGGTGGAGTGGGGTTAATATTTTGCATTTGATGAGTGGATGAGATTTGCCTCAGTAGGGTTGAAACCTGGAAGTGCTGGCATGTGGAAGGAAGATGAAGGAAGGAGGGTGTCTCTTTAAAAGCCATTTCCCCTGTGTCCCTGCACCGATCACCTTCTATCCTGGGAATTCTGACGAATTTCACGTCACCCCTTTGGCAAGGTCTCAAGCGGTCGGTGGCCTCTGGCCATTACCGTGAGCGAACATCCTTAGACTACAAGCCATCAACCTGCATGCAGCAGCCACGCACAAACGTTTTTGTGGACCCTGATGTCTTTCAGTCACTCCTTGTTGCTGGTTTCTTCCCCCCCCTCTCCTGCAGCTTGTGGAGAGACCTTGCAGGACTCTACGGGGAATTTCTCAGCCCCTGGCTTTCCAAACGGCTACCCCTCCTATTCGCACTGTGTCTGGAGGATCTCGGTGACCCCAGGGGAGAAGGTAGGTGCCACACCAGCACGAGGTGCATTCCGTGCTTCCCTCGCTTATGGCTTCGCCTGTGTCAGTAGCTGCCAAAAGATCTCTGCATGCCTGGAAGCCTGGAAAGGCTCCTGAGTGAGCACCGTCGCTGCTGAAGATCATCGCGTTGATCTTCCTGTGGAAACAAAGTCTTTCCTTAATCCAGTAGTACCAGCCCTTAAGGCCTTTCATGCTGTACCAGGCTCTGCAAGAACGAGCTGCTCGGCGGAGTGGCTTTGCTGAGGGCCACCCTCGAGACGCTCTTAAGACTTGGACTCGAACAAAAAAGAGCAGCGCTCACTCATTTGGCAGCAGCCGTCTTGCTCTGGGAGCCGGTTCTGTCCCCTGCAAGCCCAGCGCCCCGCAGTCCTGAGTGCCCGCCGTGAGCTGCACGGAGAGCTTGGCCAAGAGGTGCCAGGAACCATCCAGGCTTTGAAACCATTGCACAGCGTAAATCTTTCTGTAAATTCTCACTTTGTCTCTCAGCCTCTTCAGAAGAGTTGAAGCTATAACTGTTTTAATCTAACAATGTTTCCGTGGCAGACGATAGATGTAAATTAATACAGGGATCAAACCTTGCAAGGACAAAATGGCCACAAGTACACTCCCGTCGGCGACTTCCGTGGTCCCGGAGCAAGGCCCTGTGATCCTCGTTATAGAGGAAGGAGACCAAAGGGATGCTGAGCTCTGCTCAGTGAAGCCACTGAACGCGATGGCATCGTGGTGATGGCACGAGAGTAATCGTCAGAGTGTGGAACCTCGTCAGCAAAATCCGCTCTTTCTTACAATAGTCGTTTCTGTGAGGGTATAGACCCCAGACAGGTGTGTTTTGGGGCAGTGTGTTTCTGTATGATATTCCCATTAATCAAAACCAAGGATTCGATTCTGAATTAAAAAGCAAACCAAACTGGGCTGTTTTTAGTAGCATTTCGGTAACCAAGGAGCAGTGAGTATGAATTACGTAAGGGATAGCACAGTGCCGTCTGCTGTCACGTACTCCCATGGTTTCATTAAAATACCTCGAGAAGCATTCCTTTTTCGAGGAAAGCTGGTTAAAAATGCCAACCAACTGTCCAGCCGTCTTTCCCTGTGCACGCAGGCGTCGCTGCAGCAGAGGTGAAGCGCGTAACCTTCTTTGTGAGGTAGCTCCCTTCCCAGAGAAGCGTGTGCTCTCTCCTTCCAGGTGATGTTAAACTTCACGTCGATGGACCTGTTCAAAAGCCGCCTGTGCTGGTATGATTATGTGGAGGTACGCGACGGCTACTGGAGGAAGGCTCCGTTACTGGGTGAGTAGGTGTTTCACTGTGATCGCATTTCGTATGTTTGTCTTGAAGCTTACTGGGGGAAAACACCCAAGCAGAGACCAACCTGCCTTTAGCTGGAAGGAGCTCATGTCCAGCCCGTGCACTGGCTGTCCATCAGTGTCTCCATCCAGAGGTGTCGGTGGGCTGTGTTCGCACCGGAAGATCCGTGCTCCAGGTCCTTTGGTAGCAGAGACTTTATTCCTTCCTTTTCCAGCTGGAGGACTGAGACAGAGAGGGAAGTGACTTGGGGGCATGGCTGGGATTAAAAAGATGGGCTCTGGAGTTTTAGTGCTGCTTTTTTATAAGAGCTGAGTAGAACTGTCGGGCAGTGAGAAGGAAGCAGCCATACAGCTCCTGGCCCAAGCTCCGGCTGTCAATTACTCAAATATTTGTATCTACAAATACAGTCGTTTGTGCTTTGGGCCTCTGTATTTCTTTCTAGCAGGGAACTTACTAGACCATGCGTAGGATGTCAAAGTGTGCAAGGGCTCTTGTCGGCTCCTGCTCCCCAAGGTCATAGAATCATTAAGGTTGGAGAAGACCACTAAGATCCTCAAGCCCAACCATCACCCCAACACCCCCATGCCTGCTAAACCATGTCCTGAAGTGCCGCATCTATGCGGTTTTTGAACCCCTCCAAGGACAGTGACTCCCCCACTGCCCTGGGCAGCCTGGGCCAGTGCCTGACCACTCTTTCAGTGAAGGGATTTTTCCGAATGTCCAATATAAACCTCCCCTGGTGCAACCTGAGGCTATCTCCTCTTGTCCTATCGCTGGTTACTGGGGAGAAAAGACCTACACCCCCGCCTCACTACACCCTCCTGTCAGGCAGCTGTAGAGAGCCATGAGGTCCCCCCTCAGCCTCCTCTTCTCCAGACTGGACAGCCCCAGCTCCTCAGCCGCTCCTCATCAGACTTGTTCTCCAGACCCCTCCCCAGCCTCGCTGCCCTGCTCTGGACACGCTCCAACCCTCAATGGGCTTCTTGTAGTGAGGGGCCCAAAAATGAACACAGCACTCAAGGTGCAGCCTCACTGGTGCAGAGTACAGGGGCAAGATGTGAAGGAAGCACAGCTCCTCGGCGTTCTCCCCGTCCCTCTGCCTCCTGCCATTGCAGCTGCAGCTCCTTTGCTGCCCTGGCTCTCGTCCTCACCCCGGCATCCCAGTGCGTTGAAGGCTGCGCTGCCGACAGCCCCAGAAAGGGAGTGACCGGGCTGTGCAGCATCACCGGCTGCGTGCGGTGCTGTGCCCGTGCCGCAGCACCGGGCTGGGTGCCCGACATGGGGTCGGTGGGCTTGGGGAGGTCTGGGCACTCACCGCGGTCCCGCTGGACCCCCGGCACTGGCTGCAGTGCCAGGCTGGAGCCGTGTTCCTCTCTGGAGGTTTCTGCGGGGCTGCCTTTCGGCGCAGGGCTGGCGGCCGGTTTTGTTGCTTCTTGCCCGTTTTGGGGCTGGCAGCATTTATTGCTGTTTTCTGCTGCACACGTGCCAGGTAACGCCGCTCCGGCAGCCGCCACTTAGCTCCACGTTATTTATTTTTCCTGCTAATTTAAAGGTATTTCAGTAGCCGAGCACCTCCCTGTCCCCCTCATGCAGGTGGATCGTGAGTGTTCCCATCTGGAAGGAGATGCTGCATGGGGACCCGTGAAATCGGCTGGGAAGAGGCAGACAGCCGGCAGTGCAGCGGGGGGCGGGGAGGGGGATTAGTGCGGGCTGTGAAAGCACGGGCTGCTTGCGGAGAGGAGAAAAAAATCCACGTGCGCTGCATATTTTCCCAGGGAAGTGTGTGAAACCCCAGCCTTTAAATGGTGTACGACTTTTTATGAACGAGCCCTTTATCACACCCTGAGGAGTTTGCTCCTTCTCGTTCCTCACCTGCCTTCCCTTTCCTTGACGCCCTCGTTAACCTCCGAGCCTAAATCCGGGAGGGAGTTGCTCGGTGACCCGACGGAAGGAGCTCTGCGGCGCTGACGCTCTTCATTAGCATCCCCTTCGGGAGCGGTGGGCGATGCCGCAGGGCTGTCCCGGCAGCGGGGGCACCCCGGGGGCACGGGGGCTCCAGACAGGCGAGTAAAGCCAGGATCCGTGCCAGTGTTTGGATGGGGGACTCAGCGAGGGGAAAACGTCGGTGGGGAAACTGCAGTTGGAGGGAAACCAAGTTTGCAACTCGCCTGCCGTACAGCCTGCAGCCATTCCGTTTCAGGATTATAGAATCATAGAATCGTTTGGGTTGGAAGGGACCTTAAAATCATCTGGTTCCAACCCCCCTGCCATGGGCAGGGACCCCTTCTACCAGCCCAGGGTGCTCAGAGCTCCATCCAACCTGGCCTTGAACACTGCCAGGGAGGGGGCAGCCACAGCTTCTCTGGGCAACCTGGGCCAGTGCCTCGCCACCCTCATGGGGAAGAATTTCTTCCTCATATCTGATCTAAATCTGCCCTCTTTTAGTTTACAGCCATTCCCCCTTGTCCTGTCACTACACACCCTTGTGAAAAGTCCCTCTCCCGATTCTCCCTTGCTGGAAGGATTCAGGTATTTACCAGTGCTGGTGCGTGCCAGCGAACCCAGAGCTGGGTGAACCATGGACCAAAAAGGCTCTTGGTGACTAAGCTCTCAGAAGAGATTGGATGACTGCGGGGTTTTCACTGGGAAGAGGTAGATTTCCCAGGGGAGTGAGAGCAGAGGGTGAGGTGAGGGATGGTTTCTCATTGGCGTGGCTGCATCCTGCCCTTGGCTTGGCTTGGACACTTCACTCTTGGGTACAAAGAAATTAAGGGGTTTCCAAAGCCAAGCAGGCGGAGCGGACATCCCCCAACGTCATGTCTCTGGAAGGACAGGGGAGGGTTCCTCACCCTTGCAGCTCATTTCTGCAACCAGGTAACAAAAACAAGAGTCCTTTTGAACTTACCAGGGCAACAGAGGCTGTGTCTGTGAGTACTGGATTCTGCTCCCAGCTGAATAAAACCTTTTTAATTTAATAATTTAATAGAATGCAAATTAATACGAGGGAAAAACCCATAAGCTCATTGCAAAGCACAAGTGGTGAGAGTGAAAGGGAGCTCTATGCAAGCACAGCCCCTTTAACCGCTGGCTCTTTGCTGCCTGGAGCTTCAGGTCCCTGTGATGCTATGCTGCCCGTCCGCCGGCAGATCTTGATCGTCTCTTTCCTGCCTTCTAGGTAGATTTTGTGGCGACAAGATCCCTGAACCAGTAATCTCCACGGACAGCAGGCTGTGGATCGAGTTCCGGAGCAGCAGTAACATCCTGGGCAAAGGCTTCTTTGTGGTCTACGAAGGTACAGCCCGTAGCTCGCAGTCTGCCGCATCGCAGGGAGCAGCCGGGAGAGGATACAGTGGTGATGGGATGGGCAGCAGCTCTGCTTCTCCCTGTGGCTGGATACAGCCCCCGCTCCTGTTTTTATGGGAATTGGCAGATTTTGAGGGCTGTTTCAGCAGCCGAGGCATGCTTCCAAGCAGATCATTGCCTTTTGGGGGGGGATGACAGGATGGGAGCACAGTGCAAAGTTCTGTTTCGGATCCTACGTTTCATACCACTTAATGCAGCTTATTTTGGGTTTCTTTTCTCAAATGCAAAGAGTGTTCTTTGGTTTCTCCCTTGTCTGTTTACTTAGGGAAGATTGGAAATTAGGATGTCAGATCTTCAGATCAGGTACTTTGGAAACTTGCGTGGCACCGGACTGCTGAGACCACTTCAGAGGAGGACCAGTACTACCAAAGTCACTAACAAATCAGTAACATCCCTTCTCCATACATGCTTATTTTTAGAATCATAGAATCATAGAAAGCTTTGGGTCGGAAGGGACCCCTAGAGGTCATCTAGTCCAACCCCCCCGCAGCGAGCAGGGACACCGCTAACTAGATCAGGTTGCTCAGAGCCCTGTCCAACCTGGTCTTGAATGTTTCCAGGGATGGGGCCTCCACTGCCTCTCTGTGCAACCCGTTCCAGTGTTTCACCACCCTCATTGTAAAGAATTTCTTCCTTATATCCAGCCTAAACCTACCCTGTTTTAGTTTAAAACCATTACCCCTCGTCCTGTCACTGCTGTCTCTACTAAAAAGATTGTCCCCATCTTTCCTATCGGCTCCCTTTAAGTACTGAAAGGCTGCAATCAGGTCTCCCCGCAGCCTTCTCTTCTCCAGGCTGAACAAGCCCAACTCTCTCAGCCTGTCCTCCTAGGAGAGGTGCTCCAGCCCTCGGATCATTTTTGTAGCCCTCCTTTGGACCCGCTCCAACAGTTCCATGTCCTTCTTGTGCTGAGGGCTCCAGAGCTGAACGCAGGACTCCAGGTGAGGTCTCACCAGAGCAGAGTAGAGGGGCAGAATCACCCCTCTCGACCTGCTGGCCACGCTTCTCTTGATGCAGCCCAGGACACGGTTGGCCCTCTGGGCTGCCAGCGCACATTGCCGGCTCATGTCCAGCCTTTCGTCTATCAGTACCCCCAAGTCCCTCTCAGCAGGGCTGCTCTCGATCCTTTCATCCCCCAGCCTGTATTGATAGCAGGGATTACCCTGACCCAGGTGTAGGACCTTGCACTTGGCCTTGTTGAACCTCATGAGGTTCACACAGGCCCACCTCTCCAGCTTGTCCAGGTCCCTCTGGATGGCATCCCGTCCTTCTGGTGTCTCAACCGTACCACTCAGCTTGGTGTCATCTGCAAACTTGCTGAGGGTACACTCGATGTTGCTGTCCATGTCATTGATAAATATATTGAACAGCACCGGTCCCAGTACGGACCCCTGAGGGACTCCACTCATCACTGGTCTCCATCTGGACATTGAGCCGTTGACCACTACCCTTTGGCTGCGACCATCCAATCAATTCCTTATCCCCCGAACAGTCCACCCATCAAATCCATGGCTCTTTCCAATTTAGAGAGAAGGATGTTGTGAGGGACCGTGTCAAAGGCTTTACAAAAATCCAGATAGATGACGTCCATTGGTTTTCCCTTGTCCACTCTTGTTGTTACACCATCATGTTTTGCCCTGAAGCACTGCTGGCAGCCCCAAATTTGTCATCGTTCTTGCTTTCTCAGGCTCTGTCAGCAGATGTTCTTTCTGTTTTGCTGTAAAGCTCTTCCAGTATACTTGGTGCTCAGCTGAATTTCAGCGTGAACTACTGCAGTGGGTAGAGAAAATATAGTTTGCTGGCTGACAGTTTGATGGCTGTTTAAAAAAAATAAATTGTCAGTTCTCTGCTTTTTTAGTCCTCTTTCTGTTTGGTGGGGCAGACAGTCCTCCGAAGGGTCCCTCTCTCTAGCACCACTTGTAGCTCTGAATATACGAACTCAAGCTACAGCCTGAATTGTGCTCTGCAGCTGGATTTTGGGTGCAGCTATTTGGTGGTGCCTTAGCACTGGTTCATAGAATCATAGAATTGTAAAGGTTGGAAAAGAACTCTAAGATCATCAAGTCCAACCATCACCCCAACATGACCATGCCTGCTAAACTATGTTCTGAAGTGCCACATCTACACGTTTATTAGATACCTCCAGGGATGGTGACCCCACCGCTGCCCCGGCCAGCCTGCCCCAATGCCCGACCACTCCCTCAGCAAAGAAATTTCTCCCAATATCCAGTCTGAACCTGCCCCGATGCAACCAGAGGCCACCGCCTCCTGTCCTAATGCTAGTTACCTGCGAGAAGAGACCAACACCTGCCCCACCACAATCTCCCCCCAGGCAGCTGCAGAGAGTGACAAGGTCCCCCCCCAGACTCCTCTTCTCCAGAGTGAACAGCCCCAGCTCCTCAGCTGCTCCTCATCAGACTTGTTCTCTAGACCCCTCCCCAGCCTCGCTGCCCTTCTCTGGACACGCTCCAGCACCTCAATGTCCTTCTTGGAGTGAGAAGTTAGCACTGCCCTAGCAAAACAGTGCTTCGTACTAGGTCGCAGTTCAACATCAGCAGCCCGCGAGGCAACCCTGAGACGATGCTACCCAGTGCAAGCAACTTCCAGGCCATGCCGGGGAGAGCCGCGCCGGAGCTGCTAATGCAGCGCGTTGTCAAGTTACACTGAGCTCCTCTGGTTTGCAAGGTCCCTACTAGTCTTGTATTAAACTGGGTTTTCATTAAATTTTCTGTTCCTGGTCTTTAAGCTTGCTGGTTCTTACGTTTAGCACAGCAGTTAGGTCTTTGTGCGCAGCGGGCAGCCAGTTGGTCTGCTGGGGACCAGCTCAGGCTCGTTGATATTGCCATCGTGTGGCTGGAATAGATCTGCAGCTGGGTGGTTTTACTTGGGATTTTTTTTTTTTTTTTTTTTTGCCAGCTTTTCTTGGTCCTTAGTGCTGGTAGCAGGTTTTAAAAAGTTACGAAGGTGGTCAGGAGAGCGAAACGCACAAATCCATAGGAATTCTCTGTCCCAGTGAGTTCACCTTCTGCGGAGGTCGGCGCAGCGGACCAGGAGACACGGTCACTAAGGCAGAATGTTAAATTTGTAAAAACTTCCAAGACTTGTGTCTTGCCTTTGCGCAAAAAGCAGTATTGGCACAGATTTGACTGAGGAGGAAGGCTGTGTGTGGAACAGGCTTTACCTAAGGAAAAAGCTGCAATCTCATGTTTTTTTTCTTTTTGTTTGGTTTTGGGTTTTTTTTTTTTTTAATGGAGCTATTTGTGGTGGAGAAATTCACAGGGACGCTGGCCAGATCCAATCTCCCAATTACCCAGATGACTACAGACCTTCCAAAGAGTGCGTCTGGAAGATCACCGTTTCGGAGGGCTTTCACATCGGAATCACATTCCAAGCCTTTGAGGTGAGAAATGTCATTGTGTATTATATTACGGATATCGTTTCACTTCTGTAGATCCTTTAAAATTAAGAAGGAAATGATGTAAATAATAATAATAAAATAAATCTTTTGAGTAGTTCAGAACAACATTTCTACTCACCAGAAGTTTGTTCAGAGATTTTGAAACCAATTTTTAAATATTATGAGTTTTCAGAAACTGTTACTCTAGACAGAAAGGATTAGAAGGGGCACGAAGTTGCCGATGATGTGAAGTAGGGACTCAGGAGTCCTGAACTTTTCACTCTGGTCAAAGGAAATGGAATGGTCACAGTCAAGGCAAGAAAACCCTGTTGGTGTCACCGGGGCTTGGCAGATTTCAGGGCATTTGTGACTCTCTAAAGAAACGCCATGTTCCCCGCTGGCAGACGGGCTTTGAAGGGTCAGAGAAGGTTTTATGGGATGGATTATAGGAGGTTGCATGCTCTCTGTGAGGAGCCCGGTGATGTGCTGCTGATGGCTGACGTCTAAGCCACAGGCAGGAGTGGACAGGGCCTGGGCTGGTGCATAAAACCCGTCGAGCCCGTAGGCTCCCGTGGCTGGTGCAGGCTTGCTGTTCTTGTCCTGGAAGGGGCTGACAGTGTCACCTCCGGGCTGCGACCCCACGGCTGCTCCCTGAGCCCTCCCGTGCTGTTTCTTACAGCTGCTCGTGGAGAAGCAGCTCATGGATAGTCGTGGGCTGGGTTTCGCTGGAGGGCAGCCGTGAAGCGGCAGCAGGACTGAGGTGTGCCCGGGCTTGAACATGGTTTCAGCTGCAGGAGAGTTTGGTGGCGAGGCAAGGACCGAGCTGTGACCCGTTGTTTGGGACGTGCCTTTGGAAGCCGGTCTCTGGCCAAAGTCTAACCGGGTGGCTGGCCTGGCCCGGGGCACTCGTACTGGTGAGCTACAGGCACACCTTCTCCCATTACAGGTTGAATGGCATGATGCATGTTCTTATGACTACCTGGAGATCCGAGATGGCCTCACTGAATACAGCCCACTGATCGGTCACTTCTGTGGCTACGAGAAGCCAGAAGATATCAAATCCAGCTCAAATAAAGTATGGATGAAGTTTGCATCTGATGCAACCATAAACAAAGCAGGCTTTGCAGCAAATTTCTTTAAAGGTATGTGATCTAATAGCTCTCAAGGTCAAAGCTGGGGATCACTTGTTCCTTAACCTACTGCCGTCCCAAAGTGATCAGTTACCTTAGTGCTTGTAGTTAAGAGCTGTTGGACTTGTCCGTACCACTGCCAATGTCAAGTTGATGTGCCAGTTGATTTGGGAGCGTAGTGGGGTTTGATGCTGAGGCATGATAACCACCTCGCTGATGAAGACAGAAAGCCAACTCAAAAAACATTAGCCTTTCGTTTATGGGTCAGTCCCAGCAGAGACACTAGCAGCAGGGCAGAATGTCACCCCCATTTGTCCAGGCCAGGGGACACTGCCGTTTTCAAAGAAGGCACTAGTACTCTACAGAGTGTTAAAAACAACTCTCTGCGTAAGTTCCATTCCAAAAGAAACTTCTGGAGAGAGGGCAAACCTGGTTGCAAGCAGCATCACAGGGAAAGTTTCAAAGTGCTTTGGGAGACAAACGTGTTCCTAAGCGGAGATCCTCTTCCAGAAGATGCGAATGAAGACAAAGATTCTTCTTAAGAGCTGGACCCAAGCCTTGGTGCTTTACCAGCATCCTGGTGACTTGATAGAGGCAAGAACCAAATACCTGTTCACTTGAGAAAATACCTGCGGAGCTGCTGCGAGGTGGATGGTCTTGTTTCCCTTAGGTTCAGTGGCAGTTGTACAGAAATAATAGCTGCAATGCCAATATTTGGATTGCATAAGTCCTTTATTGATTTCTACCTTAACTTTTGTCTTGTGTTAAGGGTGTCACGGTCCATTTGGATCTCTGAAATTTACAGGGCAGTGTACTCTGTGAATTAAACTTTATTTCATGAGCTCATTAAGAAATACAACAAACACACACAGCAGGGGTCAATCCCTTTTGCTCAGACTGGCCTATCAATCACCTGAATTCACTTATTCACTATTCAGGTCGGAAGGTTTCATAACTTATAACTTAATCCATGCTCTTCTGTGCAAAAGAAAGAAATCAGTTAAAGTTTAATTCGCAGAGTATGTTGTCCTGTGAATTTGAGAGGTCGAAACAGACCGTGACAAAGGGTGACTGCAAGATCGCTGGCAAATACCATGATGCTTAATTCCAGTCGCTGAACAGCGCTCTCAGTGCCGAGACTTCCTTGTTGAGATTTCTCAGGTTCCGTAAAGACACAGAGAGTAGTTTTTTTCCCAAAGACGTTTTGGCTTCTTTTAGGAGCCGATAGTGCAGGCTTCCTGCAGCAGGGATGCCTTCCAGGCATTAGCACTACGTTGGAGACTCCTTGGCCTGCAGCAAGCCGGGTTGTAGAATCTGAGGTTCTCCTGCAAGTTTGTAGAGGAAGAAAGTTACACACGTGAACCTGAGATCTTCCTTGTGGTACAGACAGTCAGAAATAAATAAATTTCTTTTTCATGTAAAAAAATGCATCAACATGCAGTGCCAGTACAGTTGCAGACAGAGGTACTGTCTCTGGAGTTCTTGCTGGCAGATTGGATCTTGCAGCGTCTGCTCAGCCTTCACGTGTCTGAACCAGAAACCGTGGAGCCTGTGGGTTGTGAGGGTGTTGCTGCCTCCATGCCGGTACGTTCAGCTGAGGAGCGCAGCGTGTTTGCTCGGACCAAGCGCCAGAGTAGCCATGGCTACACAGCTTCTAGCCAGCTTCCTGGCGGGCAGAGCTGAGGGCGGTTTGCAAAAGCTGGGTGGACGTACCTGCAGGCCACGTCGGGAGTTTCAGGCTGGGATCTGAGCTCTGCAGCCTTTACCTCCGTATCCAGAGGGACTGTGACTACCAGCCACTCCACAAACAAAGTCAACGGACAAAGTCGATGGCTCTGCGGGCACTCCTCAGACTGCCACCCGTAGCTGATTGAGCAATGGGTCAGCTTTGCTTTAAGGAATTGTGAAAGGAATAGAGCTTCCATCATCTGTCTGACAACACTGAAGTTGGCTTAAAAAAACAAACAGAGATAAGGTTGGAGTTGAATGTTACGCTTTGTGAGAACTTGCAGTGGTAGCTTGTAACTTTTCAGAGAAGATCAACCTGCAAACAGCTCAGGGAGAGTAAGGCAGCTCAGGGAGGGCAAGTCATTGGTCACATCCAAGAGGCAACGTCCGGATGACCTGACGATTGCCTTGTGTCTATCCCACCATGAATAACCCGAGGGAAAGCTCTAGGATTATTCTTCACTAGTTATCTTCGTTTTGGTAACAAATTGTTTGTATCACTGAAGCCTCTTTTGTGTACGGTGGAAGTGTTGGTAGTGATGTGCTTGTCTCACACGCACGTTTTTGTGCCTTTCTTCTGCATGGCAAACATTAGAGGAAACACAATGCTTTGCAAAATATACCTGCCCATAGCCAGGACACATCTGTCTCACGGTAAAGATGGATCGCAGGAGTTTTTGGTGACTGTAGGAGTTGCAGCCTCCCTTTTCTCTCAAGCGAGTGATTTATCAGCCAGATGAGAAGCTATTGAACCTGTACACAAGCAGGGAGCAGCAAAGAAATGCTCTGCTTTCTTCATAGTCAATACACAAACAGAAACCAGAAAAAAAACAGAAACCAGGGACTTGCAATGACCATCCAGTCAAGACCGTTCCTGTCTGACCTGCTCAGCAGGAGCTGATGAAGCTGGAGCGTGACGTTGGGTGTGGGTGTCCAGGCGCTGGGACTGTGGGGGCTGCCCCGTGCTCAGGCTGGCTCTGCAGTGGACCCGTGGCAGGACGCGGCTGAGCTGGTGGTCCCTTTGTCAAAGCACATTTAAGGAAGGTCGAAAAAGATGGGGAGAGGGAGGAGGAGGGAACAGAAAGTGTGAAACAGCAGAGGTAATGCCCAGGTCAGAGGAGGAGAAGGTGGAGGGGCTTCATGGCAGAGCAGATGTTCCCTGCGGCCCGTGGAGGGCCTATGCTGGCACAGGGGGAAGGAGAAGAAGGAAGGAGCAGCAAAGATATGTACTGGCTGTAGCTCCTATCCCCTCCTGCCTTTGCACGCTCGTGGCTCTGCTGAAGGGACTGGCTGTAAGCTGCAGTGGTACAAGACAGGAGGAGAGGAGCCTGGAGTGAAGTTGAGCCTGGCAAAGGGCAGCCGAAACGTGTTTTCCCTAAGCCTTTTAACATTTGTTTCCTTTTTTTTTTTTTTCCCCCCAGTGTTTGTTTCCCAATACCTGAATCGGTGCTGAAATGTTTATATTAATTGGCAATGAATTAAATTAAATTCCCCAAAGTTGAGTCTGTTTTGCCCACGACAGTAATTGGTGGGTAATTTCCCTGTCTTTCCTATGAGGAAAGGCTGAGGGAGCTGGGCTTGTTCAGCCTGAAGAAGAGAAGGCTGAGAGGGGACCTTGGAAATGCCTCTAAATATCTGAAGGGTGGGCATCAGGAAGACGGGGCCAGACTCTGTTCAGTGGTGCCCAGCGACAGGACAAGGGGGAACAGGCACAAACAGAAGCAGAGGAAGCTCCAGCTGAACATGAGGAAGAACTTCTTCCCTCTGAGGGTGACGGAGCCCTGGCCCAGGCTGCCCAGGGAGGTTGTGGACTCTCCTTCTCTGGAGTTATTCAAGACCCACCTGGACGTGGTCCTGTGCAGCCTGCTCTAGGTGACCCTGCTTGGGCAGGGGGTTGGGCTAGATGACCCACAGAGGTCCCTTCCAACCCGGAACATTCTGTGATTCTGTCTCAACCCAGGAGCTTTCTTGCTCCAGTTCTTCCTATTCTCTCCCCCATTCCACTGGAGCAGGGGGCCAGGGAGTGAGCAAGCGGCTGGGTGGTTTGTCTGCTAGCTAAGGCCAGCCCACCACAACCATGCTAATAAACCCATCTGTTAAGGGGTGTGCATGGAACCAGAGGTTGGGGCGAGAAGCCAGTACCTCTGGCTATCTGTGTATAAAAATGTCAGTTTGTGTTGTTGAGATGGGGTTGGAAGAACGTGACTTCAAAGTCTAAGGGAGCAAGACTTCATGTGTCTATGAAAAGGAAGAACCTGACTTCAGAGTCTAGGGGAGCAAGACTTCATGTGTCTATGAAAAGGAAGAACTACTTGTGTGTTCTCCCAGCTCCTTTGCTGTACCTGGTTCAGCAGTGTACGGCCTCCCACAGCTCCTTGCTGTGGGCACCATAATGGGCTGGATCCTTAGAGCTCAAGTCACTCAAGAGCATGAAGAATTTAAAAAACAAAACAAAACAGGGGAAAATGAGAACAAAATGCAGTGAAGTCTTTACAGGACACCACATTTTCCTGCTCCTGTCTAGAAAAAGCACTCCTGACTAGTAACAGTTTTGGTGGTTTGAGTGCTTTAGGCACTTGTGAGGTTTCTGCCATGCCTGCTCCGTGGGCTCGGCTCCTCAGCCAGTGCTCTGGTGGTTCTGCCCAGAAGTGTTGCATGAAGATTATGATGGGTTTGGGTGGTCAGGAAAGTGTGACTTGTTCTGGTCTTCTCCTGACAGAGGTGGATGAATGTTCTCTGCCGGACAATGGTGGGTGTGAGCAGCACTGTGAGAACACGCTGGGCAGTTACAAATGCACCTGTGAGCCTGGCTATGAGTTGACAGCTGATAAAAAGAGCTGTGAAGGTGAGTAACCTACAGATTGAGGCATCTGTCTATAGGATGAGTACTACAGCTAATGATGAAATTGAACAGTCTTGGAGATGATTTTCCTTGCTCCTGCATCCTCCTTGCTTCTGTTATCTTCCTCAACCTGAAAAATTTCTTTTTATCGACATCTTCCACTGAAAAACAAGTTTTGGTTGAAAAACTGAAAATACTCTGATTCTCTACAGGTAAACGTCTCTAAAACCAGTTGTCCCTTATGGCCTGAGATCCCTGTTCTAAATTTATTAGGTTTTTTAAAGAAATTTGTTCTGTAGAGTAAAATATTGATGTTTTGCCTGCATGCAAAGCAGAGATTCTCCATACCGAGGAGTCAATTCCCTTCTTCTGTTATGGGGGAAAAAGCTCCATGTCTTCGATAGAAACTCTTTCTGTCAGCTTCCTATTTATACATAAATATGTATATTTAGTTAATCTCTTGCAACAAGTGTTTGCTCCTGCCAGCAATACAGCTGTTGGAGTGGTGAGAATCCACCCGTTGTTCTTGCCTTCTGGCTCTGCCTTTCAGCTGAGACCTGCAGGGAGCTCCATGTGCTGTGAGGGCTGTGCTCGGAGTCACCCGACTTGCCCTGCCTTCTGCTATTACCCAGCTCTCTGGGGAAGGCTGCTGTTGGCTTGGTGAGGGCAGAGCTAGGGGCGTGCAGAAGGCTTTTGGAAGCTTTACTTTATTTTTAAAAACAATTTCTTGCAATTTTGAGCAAGCCAGCTGGTATAACTTGGCAAGTGGTTTTTGAACTTCACTCTTAACTATTTTAAAGTTCATTTGTGGGCAATGTAGGAAGGGTAGTCTTTGAAATTGTAGCCAGGCACATCAGAGTAAATTGCTTTGGTTTCTCCAGACACACTTGCTCGCTACACTTTTTGTATTGAAGCTGCTCCCTTGGGTTAGTTCTCTTAACGTAAAATGATGCTGGGAACATGGTGCAGGAACCTTTTATCCCTGTGGGTTTTGAAGATCTGGCTGTGTCTCAGTACCCCCAGGAAACAGCAAGAAAAAATTGCTTTGTTGCAAATAGGATTTTGCAGCAAAAGAGCAAACTGAGGTTGATTCCTTTGAGGTAAAAGCCGTCCACAAGACGATGAAGTTGAGATGTCCCAAATTTTTAAAGGAAATGGGATAATAAAGCTAAGTCTTTGGCTTTGTCTTCAGTTTTCCCTAGAGAAGATGCAATCCACATACAATAAGCCACTGAAGAGTTGACAGGGATGTCTTCCCTAGGATTCCGCTATTTTCTAATTATTCCATTACTGATAAACTTGAAGGAGTAAGGGTTGTAGGGCTGAGTGTGGGTGAATTTGCCAAGCTAGCCTGTACAACTGTATTGTGCATGTCAAGTCAACAGATCCACGGTAAGCCCAAGGCTAGAGAAGAAGAAGGAGGTTGACCTTACACCGTGTGAGTGGCTCAGGGTCATAGCCCGGTGTGTGTGTTTCACTGGTGATTTGTAGCAGCTGAGGTTTCGGTCATCTTTGCAGGCTCCCAGCATTTTAAACCTGTTCTGGAGGCCAGGATTTGCAATGTGCCACCAACCAGGGGCCAGTTCATCTCCTAGCTACCAGTGTGGCCCAATCTGTGTGTCTGAACAGAACCAAGTAAAACTTGTGTTCATTTATTGCCTCTCCAGCTGCCTGTGGGGGCTTCATCACCAAGCTCAATGGGACCATTACTAGCCCTGGATGGCCCAAGGAATATCCTACTAACAAAAACTGCGTCTGGCAGGTGGTAGCTCCAGCCCAGTACCGGATCTCTCTGCAGTTCGAAGTGTTTGAGCTGGAAGGCAATGATGTACGTAACCGGTCCCTGCATCTCAGAGGTGTGACTGTTGGCTAACTCGGAACTGGATAAATCCTTGGGGTACCAGGAAAAGGAGACTTTCTCTTGCTTCTGGGTGTTTACCCACCCTTCATATAATAAGCCAATAACAGCAATTATTCTCCTTGAAGTCTGGATCTGCTTTCTCTATGCAGTGGAAGGATTAAAGTGGTTCTGTTATAAATGGGCTTCTTTTCTCTACCAGTTTTGCATAATTGTAGGTGTTTTCCATCCCTAATAGGTGTCCCATCGCACCACCCCCCTTCTCCAGAGCTGCCTTTGTAGGAAAATAATTGGAAATGAGCAATGAAGTAGAGTTCTTCAAGGATAAACAAAACAACCGGTAAAAGAGTCTGTTCTCTGCCCTGCCAAGGGCAGGGTGGCATTTGGACAAAGCGTTCAGGTCTCCCTTTCTCCACCATAAATTGGGGCAGTGTCTCTTCCTTAGTTCAGCAGGCTGCTGAAGTTCGTTCAACGTTGTCAGGCGCTCGGATGAGGTGGGAGTAATCATTTTAGCTAAATTAAATGGAACCTTTGCTATTCTGATAAACACACCCATGCTATAAGACCAGGGCAGCAAGGGGGGGTGAGAAGACTGACAGAGGAGAGTTTGGGGAAGTCAGGAATGAGTTTGAGTAAAAGGCTGTTTCTGTTCCCCCTTAGTCAAGCCTCTGTCCCCTTCCTCTGCGATGCTCTGCTCCAAGTCCACGGAGCTGAGAAGTGTCCTCCTCTCTCGGCAGGTCTGTAAATATGACTATGTTGAGGTTCGCAGTGGGCTGGCTTCTGACTCCAAGCTGCATGGCAGATTTTGTGGCTCCGAGAAGCCCGAAGTGATCACCTCGAATGGCAACAACATGAGACTGGAGTTCAAATCAGACAACACGGTCTCCAAGAAAGGCTTTAAAGTTCACTACTTCTCTGGTACGTGGCTGTATTCTTTCACTTGCTTAGCTCTGACTGAACCTCTTGGTTTTGGTGAACTTTCTTCAACCTCCTGTGAAGTCAGGCAGAGCCTGATGTGGTTAGTTACATGTAAAAAGCAGGGTCGCTCTGTGCTGTGTCACCTCTCGTCTTGGTTTCTCAGTGCGGTGTATGGCCCGGTTTCGCGGTGTCGAGTCAGCAAGGTGCATGGATTCCCTCAATGCCTCCAGTCCTTTCACAGCAGGAAGCAACGGGGAATGTGATCCTAAAGGTTATTTCTGTCCCCAGAGTCATTAAAGAAAAGCTTTTTCCTCTGAAACCAGAAGAGTTAGAAAACTTCCAGGAGTCTCCTGTATAGCAATCCCCCCCCATCAAAGCCGTGCCTGCTAGTGGAAGTTTCTAACCCTCTGTTCTGAATCCTTCATAGCTCTTGGTGTCAGCGAGGTACCTTGTTGGCAGGCAGTTTGCGAGGTGAAGTATGCGTTGTACGGACGTGGAAGCTCAATTCCATCCTGTGTTTTCAGCAGAGACCAAGGAGCGTTAATGTTTTTGTGGAGGATGATCAGGCAAAACGGCCTTGAATTGACAGCTGCAGAGTAGAATCAAGGCTGGGGGTTTGACTTGTGAAATCTAACACCAGGAAGGATGAGGTGGGATATGTTTCATCTAGAAACAGAGGAGGCAGATGAGGTTAATGAGGTTCAGGAAGGGCATTGGCCCAGAAAAATTGAAGAAAAACTGCCCGTAAATTAGAGTGGGCTGGAAACCGTGAGCAGATCCTATGCTCAGAACAGTGAGATGCAGGAACACGTAGACCTGAACACACAGGAGTGAGCATCCACTGGGACATATTTCAGCTGCACAGAGCAGCTCGCACCTTAGATCCTCTTCTCCATCTGGCTGCTTGTGCTACGGACGGAGCTGTTTAAAGGTGGAGGCTCATCGGAGTATGTAGGAACTTGAAAGTATAAAGACTGGCCAGTGGGCTTTTGCCTAGGCTAGTGAACTTGTGTGATGCTTTTCCTGGACCCTGTTCTAAAAGAAAGAGTTACTGGTTTCTTTTAGATAGGGGTCTTTAACCATTCAAAACTTACATTATGTAATACAGCACATTTATGATGCATTTTATGGAATGAAAAACAACTCAAGAGAATGGTATCTGGGCTAAAAAGCTGCCTGGACTAGTCCAGCAGCAGAGGCTGGAGGTCTGCACTGGTATCTGCCCCTGTGGGTGGGGGTCTCCCGGCTGGTGACTGCGGTGGCCGGTTTCTCACTGTCAGCTCAGTGTCTGATGCTTTGATCCTGCCCAGACAAGGACGAATGCTCCAAAGACAATGGTGGTTGCCAGCACGAATGTGTCAACACCTTTGGGAGCTATGTATGCCAGTGCAGAAATGGCTTCATGCTGCATGAGAATGGCCACGACTGTAAAGAAGGTAAGGTCCTCGCTCCTTGTGCTCGGGAAAGACAAGCTGCCTCAAACCCTGCTTGAGCCAGGATGCTTCCTGCCTGGTGTTGGAACCGTGCTTGTACAGCGTCCCAGGCTAGGGCACCAAAAAAGTCCCAGGTGGCTGAAGAACTACCTAGTAAAAGGAAGAAAGGGGCTTGTTTTCAGCTGGATCCATTCCCATTCTGGCCCTCCATGTGGCCACAGGGATGGACGGGGTGGGTGCAAGGAGCTGGGCTAGCAAGAGGAGCGTTTGTGAGACATCCTTACTAGACTAGTCACTGCTGCTTCGTTTAATTACTGGGCTGAGTCAGAAGAGAAAGGATGAGCTGATCTAACTGCTTGCTGTTGCCACAAATACCTTTCCTCCTGCGCCCGCACCCCTGCTGCACACTGCCATGGCCCTCCTGTACGGTCTCTGGTCCTCGTCTGATCTCTCTGTGAGCCGATTCAGCTTTCTGAGTCGGCAAAACAGCTCAAGGCTGAGATAGCACCAGAGCCAACGTGGTGGAGGGGTTGGACACTGTGTCACTGGGAATGGAGCAGATGGGATGGAGGAGCAGGAGAATACGATTGAGAGCAGGGAGGTGGATGAGGTTACTGAGGCCCACGGAATGAGGTGGTCCATCTCACCAGCTGCCAAGTTAGCCCAAATAAGTGTAGGACAAACCCACCAGAACTACCCAGTAATGCTAAAAGGTCTTGTTCAGTGACTGAAACCTCCCCTGTTTCTGCCCTGTTGAGGGTCTTGTTGGGCAGAGAGGAGCGTGTAGGACGTTATGTGGTTCCCATGAGACCTGCCTCAAAGCCTGCATCTTGTGATCTCTCTCCCTCAAGCTGGTTGTGAGCACAAGCTGAGTGGAGCGGAAGGAACGATGAGCAGTCCAAACTGGCCTGACAAGTACCCCAGCCGAAAAGAGTGCACGTGGGACATCTCTGCAACGCCCGGCCACCGAGTGAAAGTCGTGAGTACCCAGCGAGCGGGAGTGTGAGGGGAGGAGTGGGCTGGTTGTGCGGAGCTGATGCCACTTTCCCCTGCTGCCGTGTGAGTGGGAGGTTGGTCCTCATTGGTCCTGTTCGGGATGCTCAGAGGATGGCATCCTGGGAGGCTGCCCCTGGACCACGGAAGGGCAGAAGGTCTCAGAGGGACACAAGGCAGGGGTGAGGCAGCTTGGAGGAGACTCCAGCAGACGACAACTGCGCTCTCTGTTAACAGAAGATATAGCATGCCCTCCTTGCGAGCCACTCAGTTGGGACCATCTCTGCAGAAGGTGGTGGCAGGGCCAGTCCCCAGCCCCTTGTAGGGAGAAGCGTCAGGCCCAGGTCAGTGGAAGTAATAGTGAAGAACTGCCCATGCAGTGTGATAGGCAGGGTTCCCAGCCAGGAAAATAAGAGCATTTAAGGCTTGCAGTCGAACACTGTTGTGGGGCAGCAAAGTGAAGGCTGCACGGCACGTTCGTATGAACTTCTGAGCTTTGCCACCCTGAGATCACACTGCTCTGAAAGCACGCTGTTCTGTTTTAGTTGGTGGTAGGCGTGGGACAGGCATACCATTGGCCCTGTTTCTCACTTAGCATTTCATCCTCTGCTACGCTGCATACTCAGATTTACAAGTGTCTTTCTTACTTCTCCTTATTCTTGCTGTAGACGTTCAACGAGTTTGAGATCGAACAGCACCAAGAATGTGCCTATGACCACTTAGAAATGTACGACGGGCCCAATAGCAAGTCACCTATCCTTGGCCGCTTCTGTGGCAGCAAGAAACCAGACCCTGTAGTGGCTTCTACCAACAAGATGTTCCTCAGGTTTTACTCTGATGCTTCTGTGCAAAGAAAAGGTTTCCAGGCGAAGCACAGCACAGGTAAGCAGGTTGCCTGCCAATACCCCAGTGAGGTAAGATGTCATCAAGTCTCACTGCTTTTTTTACCAGGCAAAACCAGGCGCGCTTTCCTCCCAGATAAGCTTAGCCTGAGTTTTACGTGTTTGTCTGTTGTGCTAACCAGTTCCCAGACCATTGTTGGTACCGTGCCGTAAATGCCAGCTTCCGTATCAGCTCAGACGTCGCTTGATGTCGGACATTCCTGCTCACGTCCTTTTGTTTAAGTTGGAGGTATTTGGTTGAGCAGCAAGCCCTTGTGTTCCTCATCAACCCTCGGAGCGGGAGGTGATGCAGCTTAGCCCATGTGTTGGCCCCACACAGAACAAGCCCATTTTAGACTGGTTATGATGGAAGCAGAGACGTGCTGTGGACAGGCACAGCTTGATCCTCTGATCTGTGGCAGCCCGGAGGCGAGCATCTTGCACCAAGGTTCATTTTTTTGGACCCCCTGCGGCTGCAGATGGATGAGACGTGCTCTGAGCGGCAGCGTGTGGGAGGCTGGGCAGGAGGTGCCTTCCCCACTGGCTGCAGCGTGCCGAAGCACACGCATTTTGCACAAGCACAGGGCTACTTTTGTGTGCTGCGGGCAGAAAAGGATGGGTTCGGTCCCCATTTTTTTTTAACGTGCTTCAGCTTCCTGCTGGCAAAATACGTGGGGTCAGAATTTCAGCTGCAGGACGAGTACAAAGAGCATGTCAAGTCTTCCTTTAAGCAACTGCTCTCTAAAATGATACATTTTTCCGGAGTATAATGAGGCAGGAGCCCCATCCTGCCAGTTTCAACCAGTCGTCTCTTGCCCTGTATGTTCTGTACCAAGAGGACCGAGCTTCTCTGCACTATGTGGGTCATTGAGTTCAGGGGTGACTGGCAAATTCACTCATTTGTGGTAAGTTTGGTGCAGTGGTTAATCACATTCCCTGTTGTTCATGCTCTTCATGCTGGAGGACTTCTCCCCCCACAGCTGGCCAGAAGCAGGATGGCGAGGTTTTGTTGGGAGGTAAAGCCATTGACAGGACTGTGGTTTGTGCCCTTTTCTTCCTCCAGAGTGTGGTGGGCTCTTGAAGGCTGAGGTTCAAACTAAGGACCTGTATTCCCATGCTCAGTTTGGGGACAACAACTACCCAGGTCAAGCCAACTGTGAATGGGTGATTGTAGCTGAAGACGGTTACGGGGTGGAGTTGATATTCCAGACCTTTGAGATTGAGGAGGAGGCCGACTGTGGGTATGACTACATGGAGATTTATGATGGTTACGACAGCGGTGCACCACGCCTGGGACGCTTCTGCGGCTCGGGGGTAAGCCATGGCGGTGGGGATTTCAGAGGCATAACAGGAGGGGGTGAGGAAGGGTACTCACCCTGTTTGGACAGGGGCAGCTCTCAAACTGGTGATGAGAATGCCTTGGTATTTAGAACTAGAGGTTCTATGTTGAATTTCTCTAGGACTTCAGCAGTGAAATGGAGAAGGCTCTTATTGCATTTAAAGGGAGACAACCTGGGAGCAGATGTGTCGGAGCAGTCCTTGCAAACTGGGGAAATGGGGTGGAAAATAAACAAAGGCAGAGCAGCTTGGTGTGAAGTTCAGGGCAGCAGGGCAGTAACCCACCTGCCTGCACGCTGACAAATGGAGAATGGCTGGGAAAGCGTTGGTCCGGCCGAGAAGCACGTGGAGGTTGTAGTGGGTCACAGCGGTGGGGGAGATAACCAGAGGTATCATGTAAGATACATGGCTAAGCTGTTTAGCTGCCATTGAACCCTGGGAGAGGCTCAGCTGCCCCACAGGGTCCGGTCTGAATTGTGCCATTTCCTGAAAAGATGAGGACAAATTGGAGAAAACTCAAGACGACTTGAACAAGAACATCCAGGGAGTCCCGTGAATGCTCACCTACAGAACACAACTGGAAGAACTGGGATTGTAGAGTGGGCTGGCACCAGCCTTTGAACATGAAGGGCGAGCGTGCAAAGAGCAAGGGAATGTGCTCAGGAAGCCAGAGCAGGGCAGGAGGTACTGAACGCTCAGTGTTTGGGTGTCCTGACCAGTCCCTCCTCACTCGGAGCTTAAATTCTAGCATCATCGCGCAGACAGTTATTTAGCCTACAGCCTTGACCACTCTGTGCTGTCTTTTTTACTTTTCCGCAGCCTCTGGAAGAAATCTACTCTGCAGGGGACTCCATCATGATTCGATTCCACACGGACGACACCATCAACAAGAAAGGCTTTCACGCCCGATACATAAGTACCAAATTTCAGGATGCCTTGCACATGAGAAAGTAGTTTGACTGGCCCTCGCAAACATACCCATCTGAAGATTGAGACATTTAACTGTGATCTTTGTCTTTTCTTTTTTTTTTTTTTAAGGCTTCTGTGCACCTGGCCAAAAGCAATGTACAGTTTTTTCTGTAACTAAAACTAAATCCAGTCTCAAAGGTTTGCCTCTGAAATTATTAGCATGACCCTTTCTTGTTAATGTGCCCAGGGCCAAAAATTGTCTTCTAATTGTATGTACCAGGGCATAAACAATTGTATTTTGCACAGCTTGCCACGGGGCTGAGCGAAGACTGAGCTTGAATTGAGAAAAGCCTTCGTCTCGTGCATGTCGTGTTTCTAGGTGACATCTCCTAAGCATCCTGTACACACGAGCTGTCCGAACGTGTTTTCTGGAGCGGATGATGTGGACAGTCACTCGGTACGATTTTCTCAAAGGACCTTGGGAGCCACCCACTCTCCCCTACCAGCCCAAAATACTCCGTGCAATAAGGGAACAACCAGATGGCTGGAACTCCATCGTTCCTTCTGTCTCATCTATTTATTGTCTTGGTGATTGTGGGTTGAGAGCTAGGCAGGGGCGCGGGGACAGTCTCTTTAGGGCTGCTGGCTACCTGGATCGTGGTGAAAGAGAAGGGCCCGGTGCCTGGTTTGCAGTAATTGTCGTGGTATGTGTTGAATGGGAGTACTTTGATGCGGCGGCCAAGGGAGGGGTGGTGGCTGGCAGGGAGGTGCTGTGGTGGGATGCGAGGCATGACCGGGCGATGATGGCAAAGCTCAGCAGCTCCAGTGCTGACGGTGCGCTCCAGTTACAGCACCCGGCGAGGCAGCAGGCCAGGATGTATCTTAAATAAGGAATCTCTTCCTCACGCCGCCCATGTTTGCTTTCTCAGCCTTCTTTACGCTGCTCACTTTCCTTAGTCCCGCTTCCCTGCGAGCTCCCTGCTGCAGCCTCGGAGTGCTCTGCAATGTCGGCTGCCTGGAGCGTCTCGCCGAGGGGAACGCTGACCCAGGGATAGTCGAGGTGTCCCTGAGACAGAGGGACGCAGACCGTGCTGCTGGTCAGTGCTGGTGAGTTCCGGGAAGCCATCACACATGTGCAAGCTCCAGGTACCGGACCGGGAGCAGGAGAGCTCTGCTGGTGTCTGCTCCTTCCCCGTTCCTCGCCGGCCCGTGGCCCAGTCTCTTGACTTCGTGGCAGGGGTGCAAGCGAGACTGTCACTTAAGCACTTTGAGCGACGAGGCTCAGACATGCTCTGTGTCGCAGTTATTTATGTACGTGAAAGCTACCGAGCCACGGGCTTGCAGAACTAACGGGTAGCTTGGCACTTCTTTGGGAAGAAGTGGGGAAAACGGTGCTTTTAGGGGCATCACAGTAATTGAGCTGTTGATACAGTAAGGAAAAAAAAGAGAATTAAAAAAAAGACTTTATTCTGAATGATATTTCATTAAGGCACTCATGGGCAATTATGATCTAAAAGCCGAGGTGTGTTAGCTTTAATAAAGTATTTATAATCCAAGGATTACTATGTTTACATAAGCAATGTGCTGTCGGGCTGGGGGGTGACACCTCCTCTCTGGTGTACGGCTGCGGAGATGCATGGGGCCCGCGCCGCTGTCAGGCACAAACAATATTCCTGGAGGAGAGAGCATTCCCGGACAGAGAATAAATAGACCCAGCCCTCTCCAGAAGTCCTTGAACAGAATACGGTCCAAGTATTGCGAATACTAGGAGAAGCAAGTGCTTAGAACAAGAAAAATAAATTAATTTATACATACAAACACATGCAAGGTCATATGTATATAAAACGTGCATGTAGAAGACCAGTAGTCAAAGCCTTAACAAGTGTCATGTGAACAACAGTCTACCACTGACTATAGCTTTATTGCAGGCTCCATAAACCCATGTTGTTTCTGGTTTGGTTTTCTAGCTCTGTTTTGTTCCTCTTATCAAATTTTGTGGCCTTTTTACAGGCACGACCTCTGATCTCAAGCTGTTTGACCACGCAGGTCTGGGGAAGTGAGCTCTGCTGGGTGGGATCTGTATTTGTCCTTCTCTTCCTTGCCCCTCTTCAGGCAAATCTCAGTGACTCGGGTCTGGAAATAAAGGCGTGACCCTGGTCCCTGAGAAAAGGAAGGAGAGTTTCAGGTGGCAAGCAGCGGTGCGGGGTTCCTGGCTTTCTAATGGGAGCGGTGACTCTGGAGAGAAGTGGCTGCAGGAGCGTTCCATGTACTTTAACGTCTCTGTTCCGTGTTCTGGTAATTTCCCATCTTCCCCAGAGCTGCTTGCAACGTGGTTTGATGGATCTGCTGCGCTTGGTAGCGTTCATGCAGGTGTCTCTGGTGACAACTGTTCTGCTGCTCGTTTGACCAATGATCTGTGTGGAATGTTTCTGCTGTACTGACTGGGCTGAGCAGTCAATAATTCCAAATGTGTGAGAGTTTCTTCAGAAAAAAAGTCAGACCCTCTAAGGTGTGCATACGTGTTCTGGTCTTTGTGTGGTTTTACATCTCACTAGCTAAAATCACGAATGTACCTGTGCGCAGAACGAGTCTCTGCGTTCGTTAAAGACTCTGGCTTCGGTTGTGTGCATGCATTTAGCACTTCGTCGCAGGGAGGAAATTTCTTAATACACTCCTTGTTCTGCCAACTGTTGTTTGTGTCTGCTGCGTACACTGGGTGGGATTTGCTCTCTGCAGGGAGAGAATTTCCCTGGAGCCTTTACCTTTGTCTTGGCTGTTGCAGTCAAGAGGGCGTTTGGGAAGTGGGACAGAGGAACAAATTGATCGGCCAAGGGGCCACATCGTTGTTTTGTGTTCTGCGCTCACGGTTTAGTGGGCTGAGTTGCAGATCTGCAGCGATAAACATGAGGGATCTGGGAACTCGTCCATAAGTAGACTTCAGAAGCAGAGGCTCGTTCACTACGCTGCAGGGTCTGGCCTTCAGCAGCAGGTCCCAGAGATCCTGGGACTTGGAACTCCTGTGCAAGGACAGCAGGATGAGCATGGGGCAGATGTTCCTCACTGCAAAGCTGTGGTCCGCACTCATTGTGGCAGAAAAATGTTCAGTAGCTAGGCAGCACCTGAAATGCTTTTCTTCCTCTTTCTGTCCCTGCTTGATGTCTACCCTGGTGGCTAAAGGTCATGGCTGTCTTCTTTCAGCAACATATACCCATTTCACGCGTGTCCCACCACCCAGAACATGTCCCATGGTGTGTGCCACAGCCACTCAGACCTTTGCGGTGACTGGATTTCCTCCCAGCTGCTTCCAAAGGCGAAGCAGCAACGGAGATGAAGTAAGGAGTAAGCATCCCCAGGCAGCTGCTTCCTGCACCAGAGTGTCGTGGCACAGTGTAGCCCTGGAATGGGCCTGGAGGCTGACAGTCAGGTCGCTGGGTGGACATCATTTCCAAAACCGGGGCCAGAAGCCTTCAGTCACACAGAGTTACTGTCCAAAGCAATGCTGAAATATTAAAAATGATGCAGCCCGCGTGAAGCTGGTGGGAAGCAGGAGGTAAAATAGAAGGTGGGATGTGAACTGGAGTCACCGCTGTTAGAGAAACACGGAGACCTTTTCAGCTGCAGAGAGACAGGTTTTTAACGTGTGTATGATCCATCTGTTGTATGCGTCAAGGTCTGTCGCAGGCTTACACCTTCCCTGCTGTTCAACTACTGTGCTCCCTGCATGTCTCGTTCCACGTTGCCTGTCTTCCACCAGTACTGTGGGATGTGGCCAGTACTCATTTTCTCTGCTTATTCCTAGAAACAGGACTTCATTTTCCAGAAAGCACCCGAGGACCATCCAGTCACCATGTGTGGGAAGCTGAAGGGAATATCCGTTGTCTGCCAGGAGATTCTTTGTCTTTTAAAAACGCGAGTGCCCGGTGGTGCGGTGCATTTCAGACGGAGAGCGATGCCTCGGACCGGGTGGGCTCGCTGGTCTCGGCGTCAAGCCAGCAGAAATACTCCACTTTCTCCTGGGGCTTCCGGGAAACGTGCTCTGGCCAGTGAGGCACGAGCCTCGGAAAGCAAAAGCAGGATTCCCCTCATGCTAAACATGCTCTGGGAGCCGGGAGCGGTTCTGTTTGCTGTGGGGCTGGCAGGGAAGAGGCCAAGTCCCTGGTGCCCTGCAGCCCAGCTCCCCGGGCACGTGCCAGACCCTGCCCTGGCTCTATCAGGAGCGCTGGGACCCAGCCAGGCTGGCTGAGTCAGCCCGAGAGAAATGCCATCGTCCCTTCCTCTTTGCAGGTCCACAGTTCGGTTTTTAGCAGGAAGAGAAACTCGTCCCAAAAAGGAGCGGTGACCCCGGCGTCAGGCAGTCTGCTGGGGACACGGGCAGGGGTTTCTCGGGGAGAAGAGCGAAATGGTGAGTGGGAGCTGTCGTGTCTGGTCGGTTGGGGCTTGTTTGGATGGCAGTAGCAGGGGGAGGTCAGCGGACCGCTTAGCTGTTGGATGGAAAGCTCTCTGGGAGCCTTTAACCCTCCTGTTCTCTGCCCCGACCAGATCGATCAAGCTGGCCCCTTCGTTAGCTCTGCATTCCCCTACAGTTCAACCCGTGGTTTCAGACACCTGCTTGGATTTCAACATCTGCCCAAGCTTTTCTGTCCCAGAGGTATCGCCTGGTTGTAGGGCAGTTGGAGTGAGGAGGGGTCTTGTGCCCTGGATCGTGCAGTGGACCCTTCTCGAGGAGATACCTGTCCGGGGAGATGGGACCCATGGAAACGCACACGTTGTCTGTTTGGAAACGGCCCTGTGACAGAGCCTGGGAGCAAATCCTCCTTCCTCCCTGTAGCTAGCTGGCTCTGAGGCTAAAGCAACGTTCTCCTCTGAAAGATAATAATGAAATAATTCCATGAGCGTTCACTGAATGCGTGCTCTCGGAGGAGCTTGGATCGACAGCAGAACTAGGAGAGCGCAGCACAAAGTTGCTTGTTAACGGCATGCAAACAGAAGCAATAGATCACAGAATCCCAGAATGGTCGGGATTGGAAGGGCCCTCTGTGGGTCACTCAGCCCAACCCCCTGCCGAAGCAGGGTCACCCAGAGCAGGCTGCACAGCACCGCGTCCAGGCGGGGCTGGAATATCTCCAGAGAAGGAGACTCCACAACCATCCCTGGGCAGCCTGGGCCAGGGCTCCATCACCCTCAGAGGGAAGAAGTTCTTCCTCATGTTCAGCTGGAACTTACTAAGCTTCAGTTTGTATTAATGGCTTTGGTCTGTCTAACCTCCGTTGCTCTCCTTCTGCTTCCCCTTGGGATCTCCCTGTGTCTCTCTGCCACAGCCCTGCGCGGTGAATGGCAGGTAGCCCGTGGCGGCTCCATCTGAGGTGCTGCCCCTGGGGCTGGGCAGCGCAGAAGAGATGGGCCCTGCCTTGAGCAAGGGCGAGAACAGCCGGGGGAAAAGCGGTCTTATCCATACGTTGGGAATTGATGCTGAGAGGTGGAAGCATCCGAGAAGTAAATCCAGAGCATCTGGACGCATGCGTTAACTGTGTCCACCCATCTCGCCTCTGCTGCCTTCAGCGAGAAGCTCTCTGTACTGAGCTGATTTTTCGCCTCAGCTGCAGCACAGGGCTTGCTGTCACCCGAGACGTGCTTTTGGCAGGCAGCAGATGCTGTGGTTAGCGCTGCTGGGAAAGCTACCTGACTCACATCGGGGTCACTGATACTTAGAGCCCTGGGAACATGACTCTGGAGCAGGCAGGGCAATCTGTGAGCAGAAGCAGGGGCACAGAAAGATATGACGATATTGAATTACATTCAGTTTACATTTAGAAATTTCAGAGCAATGATCAGGAGTTTTAATCAGGAGGATTAGAAGCGTCCTTTCTTTTTTGAAGTGAATTAATTAGAAGTCAATAGTAATTTTCTTGTAAAGATCATCCTTCCCTCTCAAATCCTGCATTTTGTAGTCAAAAGCAGCCAGAGGAGAGCACAAATGTTCAGTGCCCTGCAAGTTACCCATTGTAGATTGAAGTGCAGAACCAGGTTTTTCCTTTAAAATAAGGGCTTACTTACATGGTCTGTCCGCTAGTGTCCCACCTTAAGAAACTTAAGTATTTAACCTTGGTCTGGAACTGTGACTGAATAAGCTAGGAAAAACATTTCTGCTACCAATCGGGTTATTGTGAGTAAACCAGACCTGTTCCTAGCTGGCAACTTAAATTTGTAAATAGTTGCACACACAAATGCAGTTTCACAAATGATTTGAAAGGTGACCATAAGTAAATTCGTTATTTATGTGGCTCTTTCTGTTCAAACTTTCATTCAACCTGCATCTAGACATGACAATAAAGTCCATTATGTGCACTGTCTTTAACCAAGAAGTAGGAAATAAAATACATTTACAGCCTCAGAGAGGAGGCAGATGTGAAAATCCACACTTGAACGTTAACAGGCCAGCTGTTCACAAAGGTGTGTTCCAGTGAGGAAGTTCGAGGAAGGCACAGCGGAAAATGTGGGTGAGAAACGTCCCCGCTGCCTTTCGTTCCCAGCTGGCAGGCTGGGTGCAGCAACGCCTGCAGCTCTGAGGAACGTGGACGAGAACCTTCTCGCTCGGTGACCAACTGCTAGCTGTGTTTGCCTGCCCAGAGGCATTTCCCAACACCTGCGGTCCCGTAAATGAAGCTGTTTGAAGGTTACCCTTCCAGGACAAGGTCCACAGCTTGCGTGTTAAGGTCGTGCTTCTAAACAAGCCTGCCGCTGGTGTCTGTGATGGGAGGATGAGCTCTGGGTCTTTCAATAACCTCATCTGCTCTTTGACTTTGCTGGGGATTATGGTCCTCAGCATGCAGTGATGCACCTCAGTTCTAGACTGTGGGACGTAGATTGAGCCCAATCTCTCATAGGTTGCTTGCATTGTGAGCCTTCCTTCTCCATAACCTGCAGTATCCAGGCTTTCATGGGCGAGCTGTCACTGCATTGACCCCCTTGTTCAGCAGCAGCCAGGCCTTCCAGAGGCAACCGGGTCACCTTCCAGAGCACCGGAGTTTCCGTTCCACAGGAGACCTCAGCAGCTTTGCTCTTTCACCCCAGTTTGTTTAATTATTGCATGTTTCTGGGACTGGCTGAGGTTCAGGAGTAACACTGAATTTGTCTTAAGAGAGGTGCCTCATACAGATGTGCATACTGCTTGCAGCTGGGTTGTAGGAGAGGCGAGGGTCCCGCACGGCTTGTCCCAATAAACCACCTCCTCTGCAGCCCCTCTCTGGCACCGGTCCCTGCCGGCAGACCCTGCTGCAAAAGGGGTTCAGAGCAGCTTTCGATTGGCTCCTCTGCGTTCCTCCTGGATGGCAGAGCCCCCATATCCTGGCTGACGGAGAGCACACCTAGCAGAGACTGCTCTGAACACCTCCCTTTCTATGTGTGGAAACAATCTGTTGATTGGAGTTGATGCGTTTCTGTTGTTTTCAGCTGTCCTTGAACCAGCAGGAGCAGGCACATCTGGTTTCTCTGGGGCTCAAAAGCTGCAGGCGCAAGTCCTTGGTGTTTTGCGAGCCACCACTGCACTGCATCTCCCAAGCTACAGTGGGGTTGAAGAGCCTTCCCCCGTCTCACTGGGGAGCTGTCAGGGCAAATGCATCACATGAGGAGGCCCTGCGTGGTATAAACGATTCAGGCAAACCAGCTCGTGTTTCCATATCGCTTTCTTCAATAGCATGGCAGGGTTTTTGTTTCCTCTGGAGTAACTAGCGTGCCTTCCCTGGTCAGCTCAGGTGGGCATGTTCTCGTGCCATCATTTCCAGTTGCTTCAGAAGAACCCATACCCACTCCCAGACCCGGCCAGCGGCATCTCCCAATTGCTAACACTCAATTCTGCTCTGCTTTAATTTTTTTTTTTAATTTCTTTGCAGGAGACAACAATGTCTTTCTCGCTGTTCTACAACACAACTGTAAATTCAGTAAGTACACGGCGTAGGATGGAGACCAACTGACTACTCACCGTCGCATTACTTGTAGAAGCTGGGGGATAGAATCATAGAATCACAGAATGCTTTGGGTTGGAAGGGACTTTTAGAGGTCATCTAACCCAACCACCCTGCAGTAAGCAGGGACATCTTCAACTGGATCGGGTTGCTCAGAGCCCTGTCCAACCTGGCCTTGAAAGTTTCCAGTGGTGGGGACTCCACTGCCTCTCTGGGCAACCTGCTCCAGGGTTTCAGCACTCTCATGGCAAAAAAATTCTTCCTTATATCCAGTCTAAACCTACCCTCCCTTAGTCTAAAGCCATTACTCCTTGTCCTATCAATGATGTGACTCTGGAAAAGCAATGGCTGCCTTTATGGTGGGGTGCTGACGGGGATTTTCTCTGACAGCCTGTCCTAATGCCGCTGATGATATATTTTAGCAGTAAGAACAGGTGAGGTGCCTAAAGTACCCAGATTTCAGCATTTGTGCCTGTTTCCCTGTTTATTTGGCCATGAGTGAATCTGGCGAGAGGTGACTTTGGTAAGCCTGCGACGCAGCTGAGCTTTCTCCCTGCTCCGTTCACCAAAGGGAACGAGAACGTTGTTTCCGATTTCTTTTGCGTTCTCTCCTAGCAAGAGCGCCGAGGGGGATGGGTCATTAGCCATTGCGGCACTCCCCAGAGCAACCTTCACATGTCCTGGCACTCAGTTAAGCTGTGTCTCGCTGCTAAGCCTTTGCTAAGAGCCATGGGCTTCTCTCCCTTCCCACGAAAAGCTGTGTGCGTGCCAAGATTTGGGCTTTCTCACCCCACCTTGCTGCTGGTTGCACTGTGCAGTGCAGTCTCTGCTCTGAGGCACAGACCCGTGCTGGCTTGGCGTCTTCCCAGCCAGGGTGGCACAGCGTTTTGCTGCCGAGTTGCTGGCGATGGGGTCAATCTGGCCAGGTACAGCCAGTCAGAGGACAGCAAAGGGCGATTTCTGTGGCTGCTGGGTTACTGAAAGGTGGATGCCGATGTGGGTATTGCTCACAGTCGTTCTTGGCCAAACAAGAACGGTGCTGCTTCTTCGGCTGAATCCAACTATCTCTGGCGTCTAGGGGTGCTTATCTCTTGTGTATGTTTTTTTTCCAGCCTCAGCCCCCCCTTAGAGAAAACACATCTCTTTCTTCCTTCCAATCGGAGCCATTGCTGGAAAGATGGGAGTTTGGGTTCTTGCTTATGGCTGGCAAGTACGGGCCATGAGCTCAGGGTGCAGCTGGGTGCTCCATGTGCTACCGACCACACGCTGTGGCTGAAGTGTTGCAACTGCTCACTCAGCCCCTCTCCTTGCTCGCTTTGTATGAGATGCTTTTTTGTAAATGTTCTACAACTGTCTTCTAGAATTCTGCGCATATGTCTGGAAGCACAGCTGTCCAGGCAGATTGTTCTTCTGAGGTAAGAGTTCATTTCATTACTTAGTCTGTTTGACTCTGTGGAAAGTTTTCCCTCTGCAATCAAAGTGCTGCTTCCCTGTCCATCTCAGTCTGCAGGCAGCTGGGCTGGACACCCCGGTTTTGATCCCCGACTGCAGTTTTCTTCCTTGCATGGGCTTTGCTTGCTGTTGTGTGGTAGCCACTCACTCAGCTACTAAGCACCGAGCTGAGGGATCAACCTGTGCGTGTTTGACCTGACTGTCTCTCTCTGTGAGCCAGTACGAGCCCTGGGTGGTCGGAGTAGCCGCAGGAATACCCAGCTTCCTGGCCTTGGTCCTTGCAGTCATCTTGGCGGTGTTCTGTGTCCTCCAGTGGAAGAACTACAGCTGGACCCAGGTGATTACCTTCCATCTCCTGGGTGCCTTGCTACGTCCAAGCCTAGGCCTCCACCTCAGAAACCTGATTCCACACCCTGTGAAGCTCTTGGGATGTTCAGGACCGCATCCCTGGGCACTCAGACGGTCTCTGCTCCGTCTCTCACAGGCTGGAACTCAGCTTAGGAGTTGCAGTTTCTTTGTCCTTGTTCTGGCTGTAGATGTGAAAGTGAGGGGTTTCCCCCGTGTGAGAAGAGCAGACAGATTCTGGCTGTTCTAGTAAAGGCAACACTCGGGCATTGAGGTTTCCCACCTGCGAGGTTGTTCTCGTGGGCGGGCATCAAATGGAGCCTGTGACTGTTGCAGATGAAAGAGCGCTTTGGCATCCAGCTTGGAAGATGTTGGATATTATCGCCAGTATTATCCCCTGTGTGGTTATTTATCCCCTGAGTGTGTCCTGAGTTCTGGAGCTGTTCAGCAGAGACCATTTCCTCCCTGCCCTGTGCTTTCTGTGCAGTGGTTGGTGAGTTGTAGCTAGATGTTGTTGGTCACTGTGTTGTTCATTGTTTCAGACGAATCAATGTCCCGATGGGCAGGAGGAACATGAATACGAATCGTCCCCTCGCAGACCTCCAGACGTAAGCCATCTGTTCACTGATTCTTGACACAGCGCGCGTGCTGCCGAGTGACTTTCTAAATGCAGGCCTGGCTTTAAGGGTAGCCCTGGGCTAGTGGGGAGCTGAGGCTGAGCTCTCTCCCCACGCTCGCCTGGGGCTGCTACGTGACTGCTCTTTCTGGTTGCATGGCCGACCATTTGACGCAATCCCAGACGAGAGGCCAGCAACGGTGTGCTGTTATTTTAGAGTACACGGGCGTTGGGGCTGAACCTTGCACGGGTGAGAATGGAGGGAGAAGGAGGGCTGAACCTAAGGTGTGAGCAAACACGACATTTTCTTCAAAGCACTGCCAAACATTTCCAGAGAGGGAGGCGGGCGTTCGTGCATGCTGTATTCTCGGCAGTACTTACAAGGTCTCCGAGTACCCTGCGACAACCATCAGAGAAATGATGTTTTTCCTCTAGGACTTTTATATGACCATGATGCAGGGGACAACAAATATCTATGCAAATGAAGATCGGGACAAACACCGCAAACCAGACATCTCCACACAAGCGAAGCCCATGAGGACACAGCAGCCCAGAAGAGAGCCGCCTGAGGTGGAATCCGTTTATGAGAACCATCCACCCCATCACTGAAAGAAAAGCACCAGATAGTGGCTGGGACGAGAAGTAACAGGCACGATCCTTTTCCAGGACACCAAGGGTCACATGGTTGCAGCCCATGACCAAATGAGTTTTCTCTGTGTGTACCTTAAATTCTGTGGAGGACAGGACACAGAGACTTTGGATGGGGCAAGAACTTGTTTGCAGTGATGCCTCTGAGGTGCGGATGCAAAAGGAGATTCCCCTGGAGTACCCAAGCTCTCAGGGAGAGATGGTTGTGCTGTCCTCCTAAAATTTAAGTGAATTCATTTTAATAAATAGCATCTAAATCCATGCAGTGACACTGAAGGTAGACAAGAGCAGCCAGAGAGTCGGTTGGAGTCCCCCTCGCTCAGGTGCCTGAGCTTCTGGCAACAGCCTGCAAAGACAGGCGTGCGCTCTTCTCTGAATTTGGCAGGAGGAGTCCAGACCGTAAGCGAGGCGAAAGGATAGGCCCAAGAAAAGCAGAAGGAGAAGACAAGCCCAGCTGCAGAACTTAGGCCCTGTGATGGCAACATGCCTTCGTTCCCAACTGTTCCTTGCCCGTAACGGCCTCTCGCTCGCGCTGTACCTTGGTGTTTTGTCTGGGAGGTGGGGTGGGACTGTGGTTCGGGCAGGAGACACCATCCAGCGGAAGGATCTCCTCATCAGGCTTGGGGGAGATGGTGGGAGGAGGACAGAGAGGAGGGATGCTGCAGCTACCCTATGTCCAGCTGTGGGCAGCGGGACTGGCAGCCCCAAGAGGAGCAGAGAGAGCTGCTGATAGCCCCCAGGCTCCAGGACCCCTTTCCCTCCCATGCCATGAGCCTTGTGACTGGGTCCAGTGGCCGACGCAGGCAGGACCCTTGCCCTGGGAGGGACAGGCCGTCCCACAGGAAGAAAATAACGGCTCAGATCCTCATGAATAGGATTTTCTTTATTGGGACATTAGCGTGGGCACATGCAGCACTATCCATCTGCAAAGCATGCTGCTCTTGGTGGGACACAGGCTGCGGGAGAAGCAGGTCGTGAGGAGCCATGGGAGCTGTGTTTGGGAGGAAACCAGCTGTTTGATGCAGCCGCTGAGCTCAAGGAGCCCGTGGGCAGAGCATGAGTGCAACAGGCTGCACCGTCAGCCGGGGCCACCCTGTGACGCGGAGGAGTAGCAGTTCCAGGAGGCTATGAAAGTGTCTGCTCCATGCATGTACCTGTGTTTGGGCTGCCTTGCTGGAGGCCTTGGAAAGGTGAGCCAAGGCTCCTGCTGTTGGTTTTGGTAAGGGCGATGTAAAGGAGAAGCCAGGCTCAGGACAGCGTGGAGGGAGGTTTTGTGCTTTTCAGCGGCGGAGAGCACAGAGCTGGTAGACAGGAGGTACGTTGCCTGTTCCACTCAGTGTCGGGGTTATGTTGAGTTCCTGGGGGTCGACCACAGGCTTCAAGGTAAAGTTCTGCAAGATGGTGGCCATGAATAAGAATATCTCCATGCGTGCCAGGCCCTCTCCAAGGCATATTCGCTTCCCTGCAAGGGAAAACAGCAAAGGCAGTGGGCATTGCCGAGTAGACCAGAGTCTGTGCTAAGCAGATGTGTGGTGCAGCTTTATTTACCAGATACAGCCGCAGCAGTGAGACGGCTGTCGGGATGACTAAGGACATTCGCAAGAGAAGAGTTTGTTGGAGAAAGGCCGTTGGAGTTTGGTTGGGTGTGTGAAGGAAGAACAGGAGGAGGAGTCTTCCACATGGAGGGGGCACCACAGGAGACGAGAGAGAGCAAGGTGACGTAAAGCACGGGTGAGCAAGCGGAGGGTTGGGGCTGTTGGTAGGTGAGTGGTTGCAAGTAGCCCGAGAGGTCCTAAGGAGGTGCTGGGGAAAAGTGGAGCTACCACAGAAAGACAGGTTGGTTAAGGATGACTTTGGTCTTTTTATAGGAAGGGGACAGGTAGTTTTGAAAGTGTCAATGGGTCCCTTTCACGTCATTACACCGGCAGCTCCTAGTAGGAGGTTTTAGAAGCCCCCAGGCCCAACCAAGGTGGGAGATGCAGCTGGGGAAGGAAGTAGCAGGGAGGAGTTATCCAGAGAGCAGAAAGCCGCAAGGAAGCACCAGTGCGACAATGCTGGGAATAGGGAGTGTGTGTTATAGGGAAAGGCAGGGTAGTTCCCAGAGGAGGAGGTTGACGGAGAGAGGAAGAGAGAGAAAGGCTGTGCTTTACCTGCTGAGAAGGGCATGAAGAACTCGCTCTTCCTAAAGGTGCCATTCTCGTTCAAGAAATGCCCAGGGTTGAACTCGTTTGGGTTTGGAAACTCTTTGCTGTCATGGAGGACAGAACTGAGGATGGGAAAGATGGTGGTGCCCTGAGGTAACACAAGGAGAAGAGCAGAACATGAAGGGGAGGCGAGTTAGATCACTGCATCCGACTGCCTGCCCAGTTCAGACTGAGCTTCCCAGCACAGCCCGACCAGTGCCTGTGCTTTGAACTAGTAGATCACAGGATGGCAGGGCTTGGAAGGGACCTCTGGAGATCATCTAGTCCAACTCGACTTGCCAAAGCAGGGTCACCCAGAGCAGGCTGCAGAGGTCCGTGTCCAGGCAGGTTTTCAAAATCTCCAGAGAAAGAGACTTCCCAACCCCTCTGGGCAGCCTGTTCCAGGGCTCCGTCACCCTCAGAGGGAAGAAGTTCTTCCTCATGTTGAGCTGGAGCTTCCTCTGCTTCAGTTTGTGACCGTTGCCCCTTGTCCTGTCACTGGGCACCCCTGGAAATAGTCTGACCCCAACCTCCTGACACCCACCCTTCAGATATTTGTAAGCACTTATAAGATAAAAACTTTCATGAAGGGCTGGATGACGAGAAGGTCAGGCCACAACATTCCTAGCTTTGGCTCGTAACCGACCGCCTAAGAGCAAACGCTCTGCCACCTTGTTGTTGAACTTGAGGGAGCTTGCGCACTAACCTTGGGAATGACGTAGTCTCTGAAGTGGGTGTCTTTGGTCACAGTGTGAGGGACTGCCAGAGGGATGAGGGAGATGAAGCGCTGGATTTCATGGACCACCGCATCTGTGTAGGGCATCTGGGTGCGGTCAGCCACACAAGGTCTTCGTGATCGTCCGACTACCCGGTCAATCTCTTCTTGAACTTTCTCTGTCATGAGAGGCAAAACCATAACATGGGTAAATCAGACCAAACCTGCCTGAACAGGTTTCCCTAAGCTGTCCGCACATCACAGATCACAGTTGGTGGGACCATTGATGTTTGGTTTTGGTGTCGACTAGAGTACAGCTGCACTGCGGCCAATGCAAAGAATGTTCTCCCGGTGACTCGGCTAAAGAGGAGTACTGGGAGAGAACAATGGGGACACAGTCAGGTCCCTGGCTGTGATGGGAGGGCAGCTGATGGTGATGGGTAAACCATGAAAGAGGGAGAGGAGACAAGTTGGGAGAAGGATGCGGTGTTACACACGCTCCAAGCCCAGTGGAATAGCTAGAGAAGAAGCGGTCACAGACTGGTACCTTGGATCTTTGGGTATTTGAGAAGAAGCAGGAGCCCGTATCTTATGGTGGTGCTCGTTGTCTCAGTCCCGGCAAGGAACAAGTCAAAGGCGCTGGTTATCAGGTTCTCTGTGTGGAAACTGGAGTTGGGACGGTCTTTCTCCTAGGGAAAAGGCTGGTCTGTTTCTCTGGGTGGGCTGAGAGAAGTGGCCCTTTCTTGAGTCAGCCCAGGCCTTCCTTTTCACCTAGAGCTGTAGCATTTCTCTGCTAAGGTGCAGCAGCCATCTGGGACATTGCAATGCCAGCTTTGTGCAGAGCAACCTGCTTTCACGCTGTGCACCGAACAGTACCTGGCTGCCTGTTTGTCCTTGCTATGCCAACTGCTTCCCAGTGAAAGAAGCGCAAGACCTGATTGCAGCTGTCCCTGTGTTTTGGTGAGAGCAGACGAAGGTCTTGCTGTCCAAACAGCTGCAGGTAGAGGCTGGTGAGTGTGCAGACCCAGAGCTGTAAGCTCTAACTCGGGCAATGTCTGGGGTATTGCTGGTGTCCTCCCACCGCACAGCCCAGCTGCCCAGGAAGGGGTCATCCTAATGTCTGCGTTACTTTGGAAGGGAAGGAGACCTGAGCGTAGGGGTGTTTGGGGGTGAGCTGGGGCTGTGTGTCATCTCCTCACCTCCTGCATTTTGCTGAGGAAGCAGTCGATGAAATCCCGAGGCGAGCTGGGATCTACGGAGGCTTGGTGCACCTTCAACTCCTCTGACACAAAGGCTTTTAGAGCATCAAATTCCAAGAATATTTTGTTGTGTGGGCCAGGCAGGTAATCGAGGATGTTTGAGAACATCTGGTAGAGCTGGAAGGAGAGAAACAGGAAGGTCCCTAACCTGACCATTGCCCCATGCTTTGATATTGGCAAAAAGCCTAGGAAGGCCCCAACCCTCTCAACTGAGCCGAGCAGCAGGGCTGTGAGGTTGGGCAGTCTGCCAGGGCAGTAGGGGCTTGCTCAGTAGTAGAAGGAACCTTAGAGGTGGAGAACGGTGTTCGGGACTAGGGGGAAGGTGCACTTAGATGTCCAAACCAGCTCCACTGGTGAGGGTACTTCTTGCTCTTGAATGAATTCCCTCCTGTGCAGCAGAGCACTGATGGGGCCCTAGTTAGAAAACTGAAACGGGGCTTCCCTGGGAGGGAGGTCTCCTGCTCCTGTGGGAGAATATTGCCTCTGTGAAATGGCTGCTGAATGTACCTGTCCCCAGTGGGAGTTCATCATCGCAAAGATATTGTTCATGTTGTTCATCAGGGACAGGAACTTCTTGTCTTTATAGTCATATCGTTTCCCAAAGACGATGGAGCATATGACATTGGAGACAGCACAGCTCAGCATGAAGGTTGGGTCAAAAGATGTTCCTGTGATTTGAGAAAAGTTACAAAGCATTAAAAAAACCCCAGAAAACTATGGCTCCTTATGGCTACTGTGGGTAACCCGAGCTCTGGTTGTTAGTGGAAGTACCAGATCACAGTCTCTGAGTGACACAGAAGGGTCCTCCAAAAAGAACAGTACGTGATCACGGAATTATTTACTGCTTTGTTAGCAGGGGTAGCTGGTGCATGGACCAAACACATGGGAACTTCAGTTCCATGCTAAAGACAAGGGCTCCCTTAAAACAGTCATTCTTTTGCAAATGTAAGCTGTGTTTATAAAAGGACCTTACCCTTTGTTTTGTCGATGTCTTCCAGCAAGAACTCGGTTTCCTCCAGGATCCTCTCTTCAATGCTCCTCTTCCCCATTCCAAAGTTGCGCAGAGTGCTGAGAGCAAACCGTCGGACTTCTAACCACTCCTTGTTGTTGCTAAAAATAATCCCTGCAGAGAAAGAAGGAAGACGTAAGACCTGGCTTGGGCGTGCTGGGTGCAAGATGAACGGAGGCTCACGGTGACAGTGAATCCTGTCCCTGGGAGAGCGCTGGCATGGTAGTGTCACAGGGTACTGTGGTTTGGAGGCAATCTCTGGAGGTCCTGTAGTCCAGCTGCCTGCTTTTGGCCTTCTCCGCCACATACCCAACCTCCTGCTGATCAACCCATCACTCTTATCCGCGCATAATTCCCCTTGCTGCAGCTGCTGGCGGTTGCCACTTGCCTTTTCACTGCCCATCGCTGAGGTCAGTCTGGCTCTGTTTCTCTGCTACCCTCTTTGGGTGGAGGAAGCCAGTAGTTGCAGCCCACTCAGCCATCCCTTCTCCAGGTGGGACCCACCCACTCCCCACAGTCTTCCCTCGTGCATGGTGCATTCCCGCTCTGATCTGACAAACGCACCCACAGCCCTTCCCTTCTTCTCAGAAGGAGCTTGCTCAGCAAACATACCTAATCCTTTGTTAGCCCTGTCTCCTATTGGCATGTGTCCTCTGGCAGCAAACTCGTCTGCGCGATCAACCAAGGCTTCTTTCACCACATCATGTCCGTGCAGCACCACCACTGGATCAGAGCCCATGTGCACTGTGAACACTGGTCCATACTCTTTGCTGAGCTGTCAAAACGCAAGCGAGAACATGGTTGTGGAGCAGCTGAGAAGGAGCGGTTGAGAAGTGGCCTTGCTGCTGCATCCCTTTGCAGGCAGTGCAGCCTCTTAGACCAGCAAGGTCAAGAACTGGTCCTCTCGTGATAAATGTGGGTGTGGAGAGGGTGCCCAGCTATCAGGCCCTGAACAACAATGGCAACAGCAGTGACGGGCAGCAGCTGAGATCCCCATGACTTTTCTGCTCCTCTGGGATTGCCCCTCCTCAAGCTACGGCCACAGGTTGTCCCCAGGCTCTCATCCCACACATTTCTCTCCCAGAGAAGAAAGTAAGAGAGAAGAAGAGAATGGTCTTACCTTCTGGAGGGTTTTGGCCAAGTCCTTTGGTTTCACCTGCAGCACGTTACCTAGGATGGGAAGGGGAGCTGGTCCTGGAGGCATCTTCCCCTTTCCAGACCGCCCTTTCCATGCCGCAAGGGAGAGCAGGCAAGCGATGCAAACCAGGAGGACAACAGTGGCTGCTCCCAGGAGCTCCATTGGCTTCTGCGGCTCAGGACGGAGTGACTCTGGCTGCCGGAGCCCGAGTTTATATACTGAAGGGCTGTGTTAGCTGTGACGTGTAGCAGCTATGCTGTTAGCTCAACAGGAGGTTTTGAATCACGTGGCTGAGTTGGTCAATGTTACCAGTCAATCATTTGTTGGACTGCCCTCTGTTATGAAACTAGGACTTGCTCAGTGTTAATTGGTCGTGGAAGACACACCTTATCTCAAGCTACTGCAGAAGCCAACAAAAGGTTAAGAAATTCATAATGTGCTCATAAAACCTGTTTGGTTTCCCCAAAAGTTCGTTTTTAAAGACATCACAGTGAGGGCACACTCTTCTACTGAGGCGCTTCCAGAAATTCACTGTCACGAGAGCATCTTCCAAGTACTTCAGGGCCATTTGGATTTTCTGTTCTTCAGTAGTCATCGTACAAGCTCTCAGTGGGATCATCCTTGCTTGTTCCAGAAGTCTTCCTGACATGATCAGTGGAGTTCATGCTGCATGGGATGTGCCAAAGAGAGTACCGACATGTTCTGCTCCGCGCACAGCTATTGCCTCAGTCTCTCTCCCTAGTGGTGTCTGGGCTCGCAGGAGAAGAAAGTATAAAATATCCATCTAGCAAGGGCAGAAATGTCTGCAGACATCCCAATAGACAAGACAGGACTTGCTGGGAGAGATCAGATAAAGACATAAGAAAAGGGGGCTAGACCTTGGGACTCTGACCTCTTCAAGGTCTCTTAGAAGAGAGGATGAGTGAGAGAGGCGGGTAGAGAAGAGAGAAACCAAGAAGCTGGGAGGGTCTCTAGGGAACGGCTTCCCAAGCTGAGCCAGAGCTGAACTCATGAGAGGCTGGGTATGGGTTACTGCAACCTGGCAAATAGTCCTTGCACTTGCAATGGCCAAAGCAGCCCACCCAACATCCTATGGAAAGCTGGCACGCACAAGTTCCTGTTTTGTTGATGTCTGACTCTGATCCGAGGAACTGCTCCATTGGAAGGGCCAGAGGTGCTCTAGGAGACTGCAGAGCATGGCTGACGCGTTGTGAGCCCTTCAAAACAGGCTGGAGGCTTCCTGGCCAAGATTACTCCAGGGGCTGGTAGCTGTGACATCCCAACAGCAGTGGCGATGGCGATGGCAGGGAGAAAGGCCCCTCAGGGCCGTGGCATTGCCTGTGCTGAGCTGGCTCAGTCTGGCCATATCCCTCTGTGTCCCCTGAGCTGTGACCCTCCAGCTGAGCAGGAGGTGTTGCGAGGACAGGGGATGTGGGACTTGGTGGGAATTAGCGAGGGACCTGGGGGAACCGGGTGCCTGGTTGGAGGGTGCTGGGTTTGCCGTGCAGCAGTGTGTCAGTGTGAGTTTCCCCTTCGCTTGGAGGTGCCAGGGAAGGTCTTGCTCCTTTGCAAAAGTTTCTGTAGATTCCCTAAGAGTTCTTAAGTCACCTTTGCTCTCTTGCATCAATGCAATAATTTGATAGTTGTTCTTTTCAAATCTCACTTCATTTCTTACAGACCCAGACTTGACGCTTTGGTGGAAAAACTGAATTGCCAACAAGTTTCAGCTAGTTGCTGATCTGCCGGCCTAAACTCCTGCCAGAGCTCAGATGTTGCCAGGACAGTTCATGGAAGTTCATGTAGTTCTAGGGACCTCTATCCACGTGGGGATAGTGGAGTTCATGGGAGTTTGCACTGCTACATGAACTCTCTCTGCTGCCAGCGTTCATGACCTTACCGCCTTCCCTGTAAAGTTCCCTCATTCCTGGGGACAGGGGCTCACTTCTCAGCTCTGCCTCACAGTTTGAGACATACGTTGGGCAAAACCCCTAGAACAGAAATACTGTCCAGATTTCTTGTTGTTAGCAGGATGGTAGCTTTTTCTCTTTTTTTTTTTTTTCTGAAATAAAGCACAGGCTTGAAGAACATCTGCCATCATTGTGTAGAATCTCCTGTAGGCTTGCTGCCTGCACCTTCTCTCTTTGGACCTCGGCTCAGACGGTAGCGCTGCCCACCGTGCAGCCTGCAGCCCCCATCCCCGTGACCCTTGCTGTGGGTAGCCCTGCTGTCTGCCAATGCTGCTCAGCTTCTGCGGAGGAGCGTTTTGACCGAGTCCTTCCTCCATGCCTGGCTGTTTTGCGCCACGTACGGTGCATGGCACAGGCCAGACTCACAGTGATCTTCTCGGAGGCAGTCCCACAATTTTGTACTCCTCTTCCTAGCACTTCTTGGGGTTGGTGTTTAATGCCTCCTTTTACAGGTCTCTAGAGAGCTTTCTATGGCCAGGGCAACTCCTACGCTGCCACTACGTCTGCCCCAGTCTCCCAGGCTCAGAATTGTTAGGAGGAGAGGATTTTCCTGATGGACATGCCAGAAAGATTTGAGCTTGCTGGGGTCATCACTAGCTTCAGGCTGGTGGCCTACGGAGACGTCTGCCTCACCTGCCTTCCTCCTCTGCATGTCCTGTTTGTGGTGGTCTTGGGTGCTAGCTAAATCGGTGCTTACAGCTGGGTCGTCGTGGGGTGTGAGAACTGCTGAATGGATGAGGAAGAGATGTGCGAGGAAGAGAGGCCGACCTGTTTCCTCTCAGCCAGGCCGCTTTCCAGTGCCTGTAACAACTTCTTGCGAACAAAGCATTTCATTTCCACGAGTTTCAGACTCACTTCACTGGCCTCCCGTCTCCACATCGTCCAACACGGCTGTCAAGTGTGTGCGTAGAAATCAGGATAGGGCGCTTCCCTGAAACCGTTCTCCGCACAGGTGCTGCTTGGGGGATCTACAGCACTGCCAATGGTAATCCACGTAGAGTTCTTCTCCAAGCGCATGTAGACGTTTTCCCTGTCAGCATGAACAAGTATTGGTGGGTTAAAGTGTAATGAAAATTATCTCTCTACAGGTCCAAAGTGCTTTGTTGATTTATTATTGTTTACCCAATTTTCAGACAATAACATAGTCAAAGGCAGCATTCAGTAGTCACACAGTGGCTGTGAGATTTGGGCAAGCGGTCTTGGCCCAACGTTCACCTTCTGCAGAGGTGAATCCTCCCTTCCTACCAAAGCCCAAATGTTTTCCCCAGGTGCCTTTCAGTGCCCAGGCGGGTGCTGGGGCGAGCACATTCGGTTCAGGGGCACTGCTCAAAGCAGCAGCCCCGCAGGCTGTTGAGATCCTTGCGTTCTGTTGAGATCCATTTCCTTCAGGCCCTGCTCTGCAGAGCAGCTGGAAAGGTCTTGTACTTTGTGTGACAGCCCTCCTGGTTGGAGCATGAAGGAAGAGGGTGCAGGGTGGGCACAGGGATGGTCTTTGCCCAGCTGGCGGCTGGGATGACAGCATCCCGTACTGCTGTAGAGGAAAGACGGGCTGTGGGCTAAGGTGGAAGAGCAGGGGAAACACCTCCATTGGGCTCAGCTACTGCCCATGCCTGTTGACATGGGGCTCAGCTAGTGCCCATGCTTGTTGAGGAGGTCTGGCTGGAGGGGCAAGCATGCTGCCTGCTGTGTGGGCATGCGGGAGCTTGTGAGTCTGCTGAGAACAGAAGTGTGGGTGCCTACCAATGGAAGTGCATTATTAAGGGTGAAGATTAGAAATCCTACTCATCTAACCCACACGCTATGCTGGAATGTGTGTGATCGTGGAACCACAGAATCACAGAATGGTTTGGGTTGGAAGGGACTTTATAGATCATCTCTTTCCAACCCCCCTGCCATGGGCAGGGACATCTTCCAGCAGCCCAGGTTGCTCAGAGCTCCATCCAACCTGGCCTTGAACCCTGTTAGGGAGGGGGGCATCCACAGCTTCTCTGGGCCACCTGGGCCAGGGCCTCACCGCCCTCAGAGTAAAGAATTTCTTTTTTATAGCAAATCTAAATCTCCCCTCTTTCAGCTTAAAACCATTCCACCTTGTCCTATCACTCCATGCCCTTGTAAAAAGGCCCTCTCCAGCCTTCTTGCAGGCCCCTTCCCGGCAGGCGGCAGGCAGAGCTCTCCCTGGGGTCACAGAAGCTCCCCTTTACTGTGCTTCAGGCCCATCTTAGGGGCCCACCTGCCAGCTTTTGGGGGTCTCACAGAGCATATGGTCCTGTCTCCTGGCAGCCAGGCTTGGGACAGCCCTGCAGGTATGCCCACATAACCGCGCTGCAGACAGGGCTGTGGCACGCAGCCGGGAGGCTGTAAGGCAATCAGCTTCCTGGCCTTGGTCCTTGCAGTCATCTTGGTGGTGGTCTGTGTCCTCCAGTGGAAGAACTACAGCTGGACCCAGGTGACTGCCTTCCATCTCCTGGGTGCCTTGCTACGTCCAAGCCTAGGCCTCCACCTCAGAAACCTGATTCCACACCCTGTGAAGCTCTTGGGATGTTCAGGACCGCATCCCTGGGCACTCAGACGGTCTCTGCTCTGTCTCTCACAGGCTGGAACTCACCTTAGGAGTTGCAGTTTCTTTGTCCTTGTTCTGGCTGTAGATGTGAAAGTGAGGGGTTTCCCCTGTGTGAGAAGAGCAGACAGATTCTGGCTGTTCTAGTAAAGGCAACACTCGGGCATTGAGGTTTCCCACCTGCGAGGTTGTTCTCGTGGGCGGGCATCAAATGGAGCCTGTGACTGTTGCAGATGAAAGAGCGCTTTGGCATCCAGCTTGGAAGATGTTGGATATTATCGCCAGTATTATCCCCTGTGTGGTTATTTATCCCCTGAGTGTGTCCTGAGTTCTGGAGCTGTTCAGCAGAGACCATTTCCTCCCTGCCCTGTGCTTTCTGTGCAGTGGTTGGTGAGTTGTAGCTAGATGTTGTTGGTCACTGTGTTGTTCATTGTTTCAGACGAATCAATGTCCCGATGGGCAGGAGGAACATGAATACGAATCGTCCCCTCGCAGACCTCCAGACGTAAGCCATCTGTTCACTGATTCTTGACACAGCGCGCGTGCTGCCGAGTGACTTTCTAAATGCAGGCCTGGCTTTAAGGGTAGCCCTGGGCTAGTGGGGAGCTGAGGCTGAGCTCTCTCCCCACGCTCGCCTGGGGCTGCTACGTGACTGCTCTTTCTGGTTGCATGGCCGACCATTTGACGCAATCCCAGACGAGAGGCCAGCAACGGTGTGCTGTTATTTTAGAGTACACGGGCGTTGGGGCTGAACCTTGCACGGGTGAGAATGGAGGGAGAAGGAGGGCTGAACCTAAGGTGTGAGCAAACACGACATTTTCTTCAAAGCACTGCCAAACATTTCCAGAGAGGGAGGCGGGCGTTCGTGCATGCTGTATTCTCGGCAGTACTTACAAGGTCTCCGAGTACCCTGCGACAACCGTCAGAGAAATGATGTTTTTCCTCTAGGACTTTTATATGACCATGATGCAGGGGACAACAAATATCTATGCAAATGAAGATCGGGACAAACACCGCAAACCAGACATCTCCACACAAGCGAAGCCCATGAGGACACAGCAGCCCAGAAGAGAGCCGCCTGAGGTGGAATCCGTTTATGAGAACCATCCACCCCATCACTGAAAGAAAAGCACCAGATAGTGGCTGGGACGAGAAGTAACAGGCACGATCCTTTTCCAGGACACCAAGGGTCACATGGTTGCAGCCCATGACCAAACAAGTTTTCTCTGTGTGTACCTTAAATTCTGTGGAGGACAGGACACAGAGACTTTGGATGGGGCAAGAACTTGTTTGCAGTGATGCCTCTGAGGTGCGGATGCAAAAGGAGATTCCCCTGGAGTACCCAAGCTCTCAGGGAGAGATGGTTGTGCTGTCCTCCTAAAATTTAAGTGAATTCATTTTAATAAATAGCATCTAAATCCATGCAGTGACACTGAAGGTAGACAAGAGCAGCCAGAGAGTCGGTTGGAGTCCCCCTCACTCAGGTGCCTGAGCTTCTGGCAACAGCCTGCAAAGACAGGCGTGCGCTCTTCTCTGAATTTGGCAGGAGGAGTCCAGACCGTAAGCGAGGCGAAAGGATAGGCCCAAGAAAAGCAGAAGGAGAAGACAAGCCCAGCTGCAGAACTTAGGCCCTGTGATGGCAACATGCCTTCGTTCCCAACTGTTCCTTGCCCGTAACGGCCTCTCGCTCGCGCTGTACCTTGGTGTTTTGTCTGGGAGGTGGGGTGGGACTGTGGTTCGGGCAGGAGACACCATCCAGCGGAAGGATCTCCTCATCAGGCTTGGGGGAGATGGTGGGAGGAGGACAGAGAGGAGGGATGCTGCAGCTACCCTATGTCCAGCTGTGGGCAGCGGGACTGGCAGCCCCAAGAGGAGCAGAGAGAGCTGCTGATAGCCCCCAGGCTCCAGGACCCCTTTCCCTCCCATGCCATGAGCCTTGTGACTGGGTCCAGTGGCCGACGCAGGCAGGACCCTTGCCCTGGGAGGGACAGGCCGTCCCACAGGAAGAAAATAACGGCTCAGATCCTCATGAATAGGATTTTCTTTATTGGGACATTAGCGTAGGCACATGCAGCACTATCCATCTGCAAAGCATGCTGCTCTTGGTGGGACACAGGCTGCGGGAGAAGCAGGTCGTGAGGAGCCATGGGAGCTGTGTTTGGGAGGAAACCAGCTGTTTGATGCAGCCGCTGAGCTCAAGGAGCCCGTGGGCAGAGCATGAGTGCAACAGGCTGCACCGTCAGCCGGGGCCACCCTGTGACGCGGAGGAGTAGCAGTTCCAGGAGGCTATGAAAGTGTCTGCTCCATGCATGTACCTGTGTTTGGGCTGCCTTGCTGGAGGCCTTGGAAAGGTGAGCCAAGGCTCCTGCTGTTGGTTTTGGTAAGGGCGATGTAAAGGAGAAGCCAGGCTCAGGACAGCATGGAGGGAGGTTTTGTGCTTTTCAGCGGCGGAGAGCACAGAGCTGGTAGACAGGAGGTACGTTGCCTGTTCCACTCAGTGTCGGGGTTATGTTGAGTTCCTGGGGGTCGACCACAGGCTTCAAGGTAAAGTTCTGCAAGATGGTGGCCATGAATAAGAATATCTCCATGCGTGCCAGGCCCTCTCCAAGGCATATTCGCTTCCCTGCAAGGGAAAACAGCAAAGGCAGTGGGCATTGCCGAGTAGACCAGAGTCTGTGCTAAGCAGATGTGTGGTGCAGCTTTATTTACCAGATACAGCCGCAGCAGTGAGACGGCTGTCGGGATGACTAAGGACATTCGCAAGAGAAGAGTTTGTTGGAGAAAGGCCGTTGGAGTTTGGTTGGGTGTGTGAAGGAAGAACAGGAGGAGGAGTCTTCCACGTGGAGGGGGCACCACAGGAGACGAGAGAGAGCAAGGTGACGTAAAGCACGGGTGAGCAAGCGGAGGGTTGGGGCTGTTGGTAGGTGAGTGGTTGCAAGTAGCCCGAGAGGTCCTAAGGAGGTGCTGGGGAAAAGTGGAGCTACCACAGAAAGACAGGTTGGTTAAGGATGACTTTGGTCTTTTTATAGGAAGGGGACAGGTAGTTTTGAAAGTGTCAATGGGTCCCTTTCACGTCATTACACCGGCAGCTCCTAGTAGGAGGTTTTAGAAGCCCCCAGGCCCAACCAAGGTGGGAGATGCAGCTGGGGAAGGAAGTAGCAGGGAGGAGTTATCCAGAGAGCAGAAAGCCGCAAGGAAGCACCAGTGCGACAATGCTGGGAATAGGGAGTGTGTGTTATAGGGAAAGGCAGGATAGTTCCCAGAGGAGGAGGTTGACGGAGAGAGGAAGAGAGAGAAAGGCTGTGCTTTACCTGCTGAGAAGGGCATGAAGAACTCGCTCTTCCTAAAGGTGCCATTCTCGTTCAAGAAATGCCCAGGGTTGAACTCGTTTGGGTTTGGAAACTCTTTGCTGTCATGGAGGACAGAACTGAGGATGGGAAAGATGGTGGTGCCCTGAGGTAACACAAGGAGAAGAGCAGAACATGAAGGGGAGGCGAGTTAGATCACTGCATCCGACTGCCTGCCCAGTTCAGACTGAGCTTCCCAGCACAGCCCAACCAGCGCCTGTGCTTTGAACTAGTAGATCACAGGATGGCAGGGCTTGGAAGGGACCTCTGGAGATCATCTAGTCCAACTCGACTTGCCAAAGCAGGATCACCCAGAGCAGGCTGCAGAGGTCCGTGCCCAGGCAGGTTTTCAAAATCTCCAGAGAAAGAGACTTCCCAACCCCTCTGGGCAGCCTGTTCCAGGGCTCCGTCACCCTCAGAGGGAAGAAGTTCTTCCTCATGTTGAGCTGGAGCTTCCTCTGCTTCAGTTTGTGCCCGTTGCCCCTTGTCCTGTCACTGGGCACCCCTGGAAATACTCTGACCCCAACCTCCTGACACCCACTCTTCAGATATTTGTAAGCACTTATAAGATAAAAACTTTCATGAAGGGCTGGATGACGAGAAGGTCAGGCCACAACATTCCTAGCTTTGGCTCGTAACCGACCGCCTAAGAGCAAACGCGCTGCCACCTTGTTGTTGAACTTGAGCGAGCTTGCGCACTAACCTTGGGAATGACGTAGTCTCTGAAGTGGGTGTCTTTGGTCACAGTGTGAGGGACTGCCAGAGGGATGAGGGAGATGAAGCGCTGGATTTCATGGACCACCGCATCTGTGTAGGGCATCTGGGTGCGGTCAGCCACACAAGGTCTTCGTGATCGTCCGACTACCCGGTCAATCTCTTCTTGAACTTTCTCTGTCATGAGAGGCAAAACCATAACATGGGTAAATCAGACCAAACCTGCCTGAACAGGTTTCCCTAAGCTGTCCGCACATCACAGATCACAGTTGGTGGGACCATTGATGTTTGGTTTTGGTGTCGACTAGAGTACAGCTGCACTGCTGCCAATGCAAAGGATGTTGTCCCAGTGACTCAGCTAAAGAGGAGTACTGGGAGAGAACAATGGGGACACAGTCAGGTCCCTGGCTGTGATGGGAGGGCAGCTGATGGTGATGGGTAAACCATGAAAGAGGGAGAGGAGACAAGTTGGGAGAAGGATGCGGTGTTACACACGCTCCAAGCCCAGTGGAATAGCTAGAGAAGAAGCGGTCACAGACTGGTACCTTGGATCTTTGGGTATTTGAGAAGAAGCAGGAGCCCGTATCTTATGGTGGTGCTCGTTGTCTCAGTCCCGGCAAGGAACAAGTCAAAGGCGCTGGTTATCAGGTTCTCTGTGTGGAAACTGGAGTTGGGACGGTCTTTCTCCTAGGGAAAAGGCTGGTCTGTTTCTCTGGGTGGGCTGAGAGAAGTGGCCCTTTCTTGAGTCAGCCCAGGCCTTCCTTTTCACCTAGAGCTGTAGCATTTCTCTGCTAAGGTGCAGCAGCCATCTGGGACATTGCAATGCCAGCTTTGTGCAGAGCAACCTGCTTTCACGCTGTGCACCGAACAGTACCTGGCTGCCTGTTTGTCCTTGCTATGCCAACTGCTTCCCAGTGAAAGAAGCGCAAGACCTGATTGCAGCTGTCCCTGTGTTTTGGTGAGAGCAGACGAAGGTCTTGCTGTCCAAACAGCTGCAGGTAGAGGCTGGTGAGTGTGCAGACCCAGAGCTGTAAGCTCTAACTCGGGCAATGTCTGGGGTATTGCTGGTGTCCTCCCACCGCACAGCCCGGCTGCCCAGGAAGGGGTCATCCTAATGTCTGCGTTACTTTGGAAGGGAAGGAGACCTGAGCGTAGGGGTGTTTGGGGGTGAGCTGGGGCTGTGTGTCATCTCCTCACCTCCTGCATTTTGCTGAGGAAGCAGTCGATGAAATCCCGAGGCGAGCTGGGATCTACGGAGGCTTGGTGCACCTTCAACTCCTCTGACACAAAGGCTTTTAGAGCATCGGTTTCCGAGAATATTTTGTTGTGAGGGCCAGGCAGGTAATCGAGGATGTTTGAGAACATCTGGTAGAGCTGGAAGGAGAGAAACAGGAAGGTCCCTAACCTGACCATTGCCCCATGCTTTGATATTGGCAAAAAGCCTAGGAAGGCCCCAACCCTCTCAACTGAGCCGAGCAGCAGGGCTGTGAGGTTGGGCAGTCTGACAGGACAGTAGGGGCTTGCTCAGTAGTAGAAGGAACCTTAGAGGTGGAGAACAGTGTTCGGGACTAGGGGGAAGGTGCACTTAGATGTCCAAACCAGCTCCACTGGTGAGGGTGCTTCTTGCTCTTGAATGAATTCCCTCCTGTGCAGCAGAGCACTGATGGGGCCCTAGTTAGAAAACTGAAACGGGGCTTCCCTGGGAGGGAGGTCTCCTGCTCCTGTGGGAGAATATTGCCTCTGTGAAATGGCTACTGAATGTACCTGTCCCCAGTGGGAGTTCGTCATCGCAAAGATATTGTTCATGTTGTTCATCAGGGACAGGAACTTCTTGTCTTTATAGTCATATCGTTTCCCAAAGACGATGGAGCATATGACATTGGAGACAGCACAGCTCAGCATGAAGGTTGGGTCAAAAGATGTTCCTGTGATTTGAGAAAAGTTACAAAGCATTAAAAAAACCCCAGAAAACTATGGCTCCTTATGGCTACTGTGGGTAACCCGAGCTCTGGTTGTTAGTGGAAGTACCAGATCACAGTCTCCGAGTGACACAGAAGGGTCCTCCAAAAAGAACAGTACGTGATCACGGAATTATTTACTGCTTTGTAAGCAGGGGTAGCTGGTGCATAGACCAAACACATGGGAACTTCAGTTCCATGCTAAAGACAAGGGCTCCCTTAAAACAGTCGTTCTTTTGCAAATGTAAGCTGTGTTTATAAAAGGACCTTACCCTTTGTTTTGTCGATGTCTTCCAGCAAGAACTCGGTTTCCTCCAGGATCCTCTCTTCAATGCTCCTCTTCCCCATTCCAAAGTTGCGCAGAGTGCTGAGAGCAAACCGTCGGACTTCTAACCACTCCTTGTTGTTGCTAAAAATAATCCCTGCAGAGAAAGAAGGAAGACGTAAGACCTGGCTTGGGCGTGCTGGGTGCAAGATGAACGGAGGCTCACGGTGACAGTGAATCCTGTCCCTGGGAGAGCGCTGGCATGGTAGTGTCACAGGGTACTGTGGTTTGGAGGCAATCTCTGGAGGTCCTGTAGTCCAGCTGCCTGCTTTTGGCCTTCTCCGCCACATACCCAACCTCCTGCTGATCAACCCATCACTCTTATCCGCGCATAATTCCCCTTGCTGCAGCTGCTGGCGGTTGCCACTTGCCTTTTCACTGCCCATCGCTGAGGTCAGTCTGGCTCTGTTTCTCTGCTACCCTCTTTGGGTGGAGGAAGCCAGCAGTTACAGCCCACTCAGCCGTCCCTTCTCCAGGTGGGACCCACCCACTCCCCACAGTCTTCCCTCGTGCATGGTGCATTCCTGCTCTGATCTGCCAAACGCACACACAGCCCTTCCCTTCTTCTCAGAAGGAGCTTGCTCAGCAAACATACCTAATCCTTTGTTAGCCCTGTCTCCTATTGGCATGTGTCCTCTGGCAGCAAACTCATCTGCGCGATCAACCAAGGCTTCTTTCACCACATCATGTCCGTGCAGCACCACCACTGGATCAGAGCCCATGTGCACTGTGAACACTGGTCCATACTCTTTGCTGAGCTGTCAAAATGCAAGCGAGAACATGGTTGTGGAGCAGCTGAGAAGGAGCGGTTGAGAAGTGGCCTTGCTGCTGCATCCCTTTGCAGGCAGTGCAGCCTCTTAGACCAGCAAGGTCAAGAACTGGTCCTCTCGTGATAAATGTGGGTGTGGAGAGGGTGCCCAGCTATCAGGCCCTGAACAACAATGGCAACAGCAGTGACGGGCAGCAGCTGAGATCCCCATGACTTTTCTGCTCCTCTGGGATTGCCCCTCCTCAAGCTACGGCCACAGGTTGTCCCCAGGCTCTCATCCCACACATTTCTCTCCCAGAGAAGAAAGTAAGAGAGAAGAAGAGAATGGTCTTACCTTCTGGAGGGTTTTGGCCAAGTCCTTTGGTTTCACCTGCAGCACGTTACCTAGGATGGGAAGGGGAGCTGGTCCTGGAGGCATCTTCCCCTTTCCAGACCGCCCTTTCCATGCCGCAAAGGAGAGCAGGCAAGCGATGCAAACCAGGAGGACAACAGTGGCTGCTCCCAGGAGCTCCATTGGCTTCTGCGGCTCAGGACGGAGTGACTCTGGCTGCCGGAGCCCGAGTTTATATACTGAAGGGCTGTGTTAGCTGTGACATGTAGCAGCTATGCTGTTAGCTCAACAGGAGGTTTTGAATCACGTGGCTGAGTTGGTCAATGTTACCAGTCAATCATTTGTTGGACTGCCCTCTGTTATGAAACTAGGACTTGCTCAGTGTTAATTGGTCGTGGAAGACACACCTTATCTCAAGCTACTGCAGAAGCCAACAAAAGGTTAAGAAATTCATAATGTGCTCATAAAACCTGTTTTGTTTCCCCAAAAGTCCATTTTTAAAGACATCACAGTGAGGGCACACTCTGCTACTGAGGCGCTTCCAGAAATTCACTGTCACGAGAGCATCTTCCAAGTATTTCAGGGCCATTTGGATTTTCTGTTCTTCAGTAGTCATCGTACAAGCTCTCAGTGGGATCATCCTTGCTTGTTCCAGAAGTCTTCCTGACATGATCAGTGGAGTTCATGCTGCATGGGATGTGCCAAAGAGAGTACCGACATGTTCTGCTCTGCGCACAGCTATTGCCTCAGTCTCTCTCCCTAGTGGTGTCTGGGCTCGCAGGAGAAGAAAGTATAAAATATCCATCTAGCAAGGGCAGAAATGTCTGCAGACATCCCAATAGACAAGACAGGACTTGCTGGGAGAGATCAGATAAAGACATAAGAAAAGGGGGCTAGACCTTGGGACTCTGACCTCTTCAAGGTCTCTTAGAAGAGAGGATGAGTGAGAGAGGCGGGTAGAGAAGAGAGAAACCAAGAAGCTGGGAGGGTCTCTAGGGAACGGCTTCCCAAGCTGAGCCAGAGCTGAACTCATGAGAGGCTGGGTATGGGTTACTGCAACCTGGCAAATAGTCCTTGCACTTGCAATGGCCAAAGCAGCCCACCCAACATCCTATGGAAAGCTGGCACGCACAAGTTCCTGTTTTGTTGATGTCTGACTCTGATCCGAGGAACTGCTCCATTGGAAGGGCCAGAGGTGCTCTAGGAGACTGCAGAGCATGGCTGACGCGTTGTGAGCCCTTCAAAACAGGCTGGAGGCTTCCTGGCCAAGATTACTCCAGGGGCTGGTAGCTGTGACATCCCAACAGCAGTGGCGATGGCGATGGCAGGGAGAAAGGCCCCTCAGGGCCGTGGCATTGCCTGTGCTGAGCTGGCTCAGTCTGGCCATATCCCTCTGTGTCCCCTGAGCTGTGACCCTCCAGCTGAGCAGGAGGTGTTGCGAGGACAGGGGATGTGGGACTTGGTGGGAATTAGCGAGGGACCTGGGGGAACCGGGTGCCTGGTTGGAGGGTGCTGGGTTTGCCGTGCAGCAGTGTGTCAGTGTGAGTTTCCCCTTCGCTTGGAGGTGCCAGGGAAGGTCTTGCTCCTTTGCAAAAGTTTCTGTAGATTCCCTAAGAGTTCTTAAGTCACCTTTGCTCTCTTGCATCAATGCAATAATTTGATAGTTGTTCTTTTCAAATCTCACTTCATTTCTTACAGACCCAGACTTGACGCTTTGGTGGAAAAACTGAATTGCCAACAAGTTTCAGCTAGTTGCTGATCTGCCGGCCTAAACTCCTGCCAGAGCTCAGATGTTGCCAGGACAGTTCATGGAAGTTCATGTAGTTCTAGGGACCTCTATCCACGTGGGGATAGTGGAGTTCATGGGAGTTTGCACTGCTACATGAACTCTCTCTGCTGCCAGCGTTCATGACCTTACCGCCTTCCCTGTAAAGTTCCCTCATTCCTGGGGACAGGGGCTCACTTCTCAGCTCTGCCTCACAGTTTGAGACATACGTTGGGCAAAACCCCTAGAACAGAAATACTGTCCAGATTTCTTGTTGTTAGCAGGATGGTAGCTTTTTCTCTTTTTTTTTTTTTTTCTGAAATAAAGCACAGGCTTGAAGAACATCTGCCATCATTGTGTAGAATCTCCTGTAGGCTTGCTGCCTGCACCTTCTCTCTTTGGACCTCGGCTCAGACGGTAGCGCTGCCCACCGTGCAGCCTGCAGCCCCCATCCCCGTGACCCTTGCTGTGGGTAGCCCTGCTGTCTGCCAATGCTGCTCAGCTTCTGCGGAGGAGCGTTTTGACCGAGTCCTTCCTCCATGCCTGGCTGTTTTGCGCCACGTACGGTGCATGGCACAGGCCAGACTCACAGTGATCTTCTCGGAGGCAGTCCCACAATTTTGTACTCCTCTTCCTAGCACTTCTTGGGGTTGGTGTTTAATGCCTCCTTTTACAGGTCTCTAGAGAGCTTTCTATGGCCAGGGCAACTCCTACGCTGCCACTACGTCTGCCCCAGTCTCCCAGGCTCAGAATTGTTAGGAGGAGAGGATTTTCCTGATGGACATGCCAGAAAGATTTGAGCTTGCTGGGGTCATCACTAGCTTCAGGCTGGTGGCCTACGGAGACGTCTGCCTCACCTGCCTTCCTCCTCTGCATGTCCTGTTTGTGGTGGTCTTGGGTGCTAGCTAAATCGGTGCTTACAGCTGGGTCGTCGTGGGGTGTGAGAACTGCTGAATGGATGAGGAAGAGATGTGCGAGGAAGAGAGGCCGACCTGTTTCCTCTCAGCCAGGCCGCTTTCCAGTGCCTGTAACAACTTCTTGCGAACAAAGCATTTCATTTCCACGAGTTTCAGACTCACTTCACTGGCCTCCCGTCTCCACATCGTCCAACACGGCTGTCAAGTGTGTGCGTAGAAATCAGGATAGGGCGCTTCCCTGAAACCGTTCTCCGCACAGGTGCTGCTTGGGGGATCTACAGCACTGCCAATGGTAATCCACGTAGAGTTCTTCTCCAAGCGCATGTAGACGTTTTCCCTGTCAGCATGAACAAGTATTGGTGGGTTAAAGTGTAATGAAAATTATCTCTCTACAGGTCCAAAGTGCTTTGTTGATTTATTATTGTTTACCCAATTTTCAGACAATAACATAGTCAAAGGCAGCATTCAGTAGTCACACAGTGGCTGTGAGATTTGGGCAAGCGGTCTTGGCCCAACGTTCACCTTCTGCAGAGGTGAATCCTCCCTTCCTACCAAAGCCCAAATGTTTTCCCCAGGTGCCTTTCAGTGCCCAGGCGGGTGCTGGGGCGAGCACATTCGGTTCAGGGGCACTGCTCAAAGCAGCAGCCCCGCAGGCTGTTGAGATCCTTGCGTTCTGTTGAGATCCATTTCCTTCAGGCCCTGCTCTGCAGAGCAGCTGGAAAGGTCTTGTACTTTGTGTGACAGCCCTCCTGGTTGGAGCATGAAGGAAGAGGGTGCAGGGTGGGCACAGGGATGGTCTTTGCCCAGCTGGCGGCTGGGATGACAGCATCCCGTACTGCTGTAGAGGAAAGACGGGCTGTGGGCTAAGGTGGAAGAGCAGGGGAAACACCTCCATTGGGCTCAGCTACTGCCCATGCCTGTTGACATGGGGCTCAGCTAGTGCCCATGCTTGTTGAGGAGGTCTGGCTGGAGGGGCAAGCATGCTGCCTGCTGTGTGGGCATGCGGGAGCTTGTGAGTCTGCTGAGAACAGAAGTGTGGGTGCCTACCAATGGAAGTGCATTATTAAGGGTGAAGATTAGAAATCCTACTCATCTAACCCACACGCTATGCTGGAATGTGTGTGATCGTGGAACCACAGAATCACAGAATGGTTTGGGTTGGAAGGGACTTTATAGATCATCTCTTTCCAACCCCCCTGCCATGGGCAGGGACATCTTCCAGCAGCCCAGGTTGCTCAGAGCTCCATCCAACCTGGCCTTGAACCCTGTTAGGGAGGGGGGCATCCACAGCTTCTCTGGGCCACCTGGGCCAGGGCCTCACCGCCCTCAGAGTAAAGAATTTCTTTTTTATAGCAAATCTAAATCTCCCCTCTTTCAGCTTAAAACCATTCCACCTTGTCCTATCACTCCATGCCCTTGTAAAAAGGCCCTCTCCAGCCTTCTTGCAGGCCCCTTCCCGGCAGGCGGCAGGCAGAGCTCTCCCTGGGGTCACAGAAGCTCCCCTTTACTGTGCTTCAGGCCCATCTTAGGGGCCCACCTGCCAGCTTTTGGGGGTCTCACAGAGCATATGGTCCTGTCTCCTGGCAGCCAGGCTTGGGACAGCCCTGCAGGTATGCCCACATAACCGCGCCGCAGACAGGGCTGTGGCACGCAGCCGGGAGGCTGTAAGGCAATCAGCTTCCTGGCCTTGGTCCTTGCAGTCATCTTGGTGGTGGTCTGTGTCCTCCAGTGGAAGAACTACAGCTGGACCCAGGTGACTGCCTTCCATCTCCTGGGTGCCTTGCTACGTCCAAGCCTAGGCCTCCACCTCAGAAACCTGATTCCACACCCTGTGAAGCTCTTGGGATGTTCAGGACCGCATCCCTGGGCACTCAGACGGTCTCTGCTCTGTCTCTCACAGGCTGGAACTCACCTTAGGAGTTGCAGTTTCTTTGTCCTTGTTCTGGCTGTAGATGTGAAAGTGAGGGGTTTCCCCTGTGTGAGAAGAGCAGACAGATTCTGGCTGTTCTAGTAAAGGCAACACTCGGGCATTGAGGTTTCCCATCTGCGAGGTTGTTCTCGTGGGCGGGCATCAAATGGAGCCTGTGACTGTTGCAGATGAAAGAGCGCTTTGGCATCCAGCTTGGAAGATGTTGGATATTATCGCCAGTATTATCCCCTGTGTGGTTATTTATCCCCTGAGTGTGTCCTGAGTTCTGGAGCTGTTCAGCAGAGACCATTTCCTCCCTGCCCTGTGCTTTCTGTGCAGTGGTTGGTGAGTTGTAGCTAGATGTTGTTGGTCACTGTGTTGTTCATTGTTTCAGACGAATCAATGTCCCGATGGGCAGGAGGAACATGAATACGAATCGTCCCCTCGCAGACCTCCAGACGTAAGCCATCTGTTCACTGATTCTTGACACAGCGCGCGTGCTGCCGAGTGACTTTCTAAATGCAGGCCTGGCTTTAAGGGTAGCCCTGGGCTAGTGGGGAGCTGAGGCTGAGCTCTCTCCCCACGCTCGCCTGGGGCTGCTACGTGACTGCTCTTTCTGGTTGCATGGCCGACCATTTGACGCAATCCCAGACGAGAGGCCAGCAACGGTGTGCTGTTATTTTAGAGTACACGGGCGTTGGGGCTGAACCTTGCACGGGTGAGAATGGAGGGAGAAGGAGGGCTGAACCTAAGGTGTGAGCAAACACGACATTTTCTTCAAAGCACTGCCAAACATTTCCAGAGAGGGAGGCGGGCGTTCGTGCATGCTGTATTCTCGGCAGTACTTACAAGGTCTCCGAGTACCCTGCGACAACCGTCAGAGAAATGATGTTTTTCCTCTAGGACTTTTATATGACCATGATGCAGGGGACAACAAATATCTATGCAAATGAAGATCGGGACAAACACCGCAAACCAGACATCTCCACACAAGCGAAGCCCATGAGGACACAGCAGCCCAGAAGAGAGCCGCCTGAGGTGGAATCCGTTTATGAGAACCATCCACCCCATCACTGAAAGAAAAGCACCAGATAGTGGCTGGGACGAGAAGTAACAGGCACGATCCTTTTCCAGGACACCAAGGGTCACACGGTTGCAGCCCATGACCAAACAAGTTTTCTCTGTGTGTACCTTAAATTCTGTGGAGGACAGGACACAGAGACTTTGGATGGGGCAAGAACTTGTTTGCAGTGATGCCTCTGAGGTGCGGATGCAAAAGGAGATTCCCCTGGAGTACCCAAGCTCTCAGGGAGAGATGGTTGTGCTGTCCTCCTAAAATTTAAGTGAATTCATTTTAATAAATAGCATCTAAATCCATGCAGTGACACTGAAGGTAGACAAGAGCAGCCAGAGAGTTGGTTGGAGTCCCCCTCACTCAGGTGCCTGAGCTTCTGGCAACAGCCTGCAAAGACAGGCGTGCGCTCTTCTCTGAATTTGGCAGGAGGAGTCCAGACCGTAAGCGAGGCGAAAGGATAGGCCCAAGAAAAGCAGAAGGAGAAGACAAGCCCAGCTGCAGAACTTAGGCCCTGTGATGGCAACATGCCTTCGTTCCCAACTGTTCCTTGCCCGTAACGGCCTCTCGCTCGCGCTGTACCTTGGTGTTTTGTCTGGGAGGTGGGGTGGGACTGTGGTTCGGGCAGGAGACACCATCCAGCGGAAGGATCTCCTCATCAGGCTTGGGGGAGATGGTGGGAGGAGGACAGAGAGGAGGGATGCTGCAGCTACCCTATGTCCAGCTGTGGGCAGCGGGACTGGCAGCCCCAAGAGGAGCAGAGAGAGCTGCTGATAGCCCCCAGGCTCCAGGACCCCTTTCCCTCCCATGCCATGAGCCTTGTGACTGGGTCCAGTGGCCGACGCAGGCAGGACCCTTGCCCTGGGAGGGACAGGCCGTCCCACAGGAAGAAAATAACGGCTCAGATCCTCATGAATAGGATTTTCTTTATTGGGACATTAGCGTAGGCACATGCAGCACTATCCATCTGCAAAGCATGCTGCTCTTGGTGGGACACAGGCTGCGGGAGAAGCAGGTCGTGAGGAGCCATGGGAGCTGTGTTTGGGAGGAAACCAGCTGTTTGATGCAGCCGCTGAGCTCAAGGAGCCCGTGGGCAGAGCATGAGTGCAACAGGCTGCACCGTCAGCCGGGGCCACCCTGTGACGCGGAGGAGTAGCAGTTCCAGGAGGCTATGAAAGTGTCTGCTCCATGCATGTACCTGTGTTTGGGCTGCCTTGCTGGAGGCCTTGGAAAGGTGAGCCAAGGCTCCTGCTGTTGGTTTTGGTAAGGGCGATGTAAAGGAGAAGCCAGGCTCAGGACAGCATGGAGGGAGGTTTTGTGCTTTTCAGCGGCGGAGAGCACAGAGCTGGTAGACAGGAGGTACGTTGCCTGTTCCACTCAGTGTCGGGGTTATGTTGAGTTCCTGGGGGTCGACCACAGGCTTCAAGGTAAAGTTCTGCAAGATGGTGGCCATGAATAAGAATATCTCCATGCGTGCCAGGCCCTCTCCAAGGCATATTCGCTTCCCTGCAAGGGAAAACAGCAAAGGCAGTGGGCATTGCCGAGTAGACCAGAGTCTGTGCTAAGCAGATGTGTGGTGCAGCTTTATTTACCAGATACAGCCGCAGCAGTGAGACGGCTGTCGGGATGACTAAGGACATTCGCAAGAGAAGAGTTTGTTGGAGAAAGGCCGTTGGAGTTTGGTTGGGTGTGTGAAGGAAGAACAGGAGGAGGAGTCTTCCACGTGGAGGGGGCACCACAGGAGACGAGAGAGAGCAAGGTGACGTAAAGCACGGGTGAGCAAGCGGAGGGTTGGGGCTGTTGGTAGGTGAGTGGTTGCAAGTAGCCCGAGAGGTCCTAAGGAGGTGCTGGGGAAAAGTGGAGCTACCACAGAAAGACAGGTTGGTTAAGGATGACTTTGGTCTTTTTATAGGAAGGGGACAGGTAGTTTTGAAAGTGTCAATGGGTCCCTTTCACGTCATTACACCGGCAGCTCCTAGTAGGAGTTTTTAGAAGCCCCCAGGCCCAACCAAGGTGGGAGATGCAGCTGGGGAAGGAAGTAGCAGGGAGGAGTTATCCAGAGAGCAGAAAGCCGCAAGGAAGCACCAGTGCGACAATGCTGGGAATAGGGAGTGTGTGTTATAGGGAAAGGCAGGGTAGTTCCCAGAGGAGGAGGTTGACGGAGAGAGGAAGAGAGAGAAAGGCTGTGCTTTACCTGCTGAGAAGGGCATGAAGAACTCGCTCTTCCTAAAGGTGCCATTCTCGTTCAAGAAATGCCCAGGGTTGAACTCGTTTGGGTTTGGAAACTCTTTGCTGTCATGGAGGACAGAACTGAGGATGGGAAAGATGGTGGTGCCCTGAGGTAAAACAAGGAGAAGAGCAGAACACGAAGGGGAGGCGAGTTAGATCACTGCATCCGACTGCCTGCCCAGTTCAGACTGAGCTTCCCAGCACAGCCCAACCAGCGCCTGTGCTTTGAACTAGTAGATCACAGGATGGCAGGGCTTGGAAGGGACCTCTGGAGATCATCTAGTCCAACTCGACTTGCCAAAGCAGGGTCACCCAGAGCAGGCTGCAGAGGTCCGTGTCCAGGCAGGTTTTCAAAATCTCCAGAGAAAGAGACTTCCCAACCCCTCTGGGCAGCCTGTTCCAGGGCTCCGTCACCCTCAGAGGGAAGAAGTTCTTCCTCATGTTGAGCTGGAGCTTCCTCTGCTTCAGTTTGTGCCTGTTGCCCCTTGTCCTGTCACTGGGCACCCGTGGAAATACTCTGACCCCAACCTCCTGACACCCACTCTTCAGATATTTGTAAGCACTTATAAGATAAAAACTTTCATGAAGGGCTGGATGACGAGAAGGTCAGGCCACAACATTCCTAGCTTTGGCTCGTAACCGACCGCCTAAGAGCAAACGCGCTGCCACCTTGTTGTTGAACTTGAGGGAGCTTGCGCACTAACCTTGGGAATGACGTAGTCTCTGAAGTGGGTGTCTTTGGTCACAGTGTGAGGGAGTGCCAGAGGGATGAGGGAGATGAAGCGCTGGATTTCATGGACCACCGCATCTGTGTAGGGCATCTGGGTGCGGTCAGCCACACAAGGTCTTCGTGATCGTCCGACTACCCGGTCAATCTCTTCTTGAACTTTCTCTGTCATGAGAGGCAAAACCATAACATGGGTAAATCAGACCAAACCTGCCTGAACAGGTTTCCCTAAGCTGTCCGCACATCACAGATCACAGTTGGTGGGACCATTGATGTTTGGTTTTGGTGTCGACTAGAGTACAGCTGCACTGCTGCCAATGCAAAGGATGTTGTCCCAGTGACTCAGCTAAAGAGGAGTACTGGGAGAGAACAATGGGGACACAGTCAGGTCCCTGGCTGTGATGGGAGGGCAGCTGATGGTGATGGGTAAACCATGAAAGAGGGAGAGGAGACAAGTTGGGAGAAGGATGCGGTGTTACACACGCTCCAAGCCCAGTGGAATAGCTAGAGAAGAAGCGGTCACAGACTGGTACCTTGGATCTTTGGGTATTTGAGAAGAAGCAGGAGCCCGTATCTTATGGTGGTGCTCGTTGTCTCAGTCCCGGCAAGGAACAAGTCAAAGGCGCTGGTTATCAGGTTCTCTGTGTGGAAACTGGAGTTGGGACGGTCTTTCTCCTAGGGAAAAGGCTGGTCTGTTTCTCTGGGTGGGCTGAGAGAAGTGGCCCTTTCTTGAGTCAGCCCAGGCCTTCCTTTTCACCTAGAGCTGTAGCATTTCTCTGCTAAGGTGCAGCAGCCATCTGGGACATTGCAATGCCAGCTTTGTGCAGAGCAACCTGCTTTCACGCTGTGCACCGAACAGTACCTGGCTGCCTGTTTGTCCTTGCTATGCCAACTGCTTCCCAGTGAAAGAAGCGCAAGACCTGATTGCAGCTGTCCCTGTGTTTTGGTGAGAGCAGACGAAGGTCTTGCTGTCCAAACAGCTGCAGGTAGAGGCTGGTGAGTGTGCAGACCCAGAGCTGTAAGCTCTAACTCGGGCAATGTCTGGGGTATTGCTGGTGTCCTCCCACCGCACAGCCCAGCTGCCCAGGAAGGGGTCATCCTAATGTCTGTGTTTCTCCAGACAGGGAAGGAGACCTGAGCGTAGGGGTGTTTGGGGGTGAGCTGGGGCTGTGTGTCATCTCCTCACCTCCTGCATTTTGTTGAGGAAGCAGTCGATGAAATCCCGAGGCGAGCTGGGATCTACGGAGGCTTGGTGCACCTTCAACTCCTCTGACACAAAGGCTTTTAGAGCATCGGTTTCCGAGAATATTTTGTTGTGAGGGCCAGGCAGGTAATCGAGGATGTTTGAGAACATCTGGTAGAGCTGGAAGGAGAGAAACAGGAAGGTCCCTAACCTGACCATTGCCCCATGCTTTGATATTGGCAAAAAGCCTAGGAAGGCCCCAACCCTCTCAACTGAGCCGAGCAGCAGGGCTGTGAGGTTGGGCAGTCTGACAGGACAGTAGGGGCTTGCTCAGTAGTAGAAGGAACCTTAGAGGTGGAGAACAGTGTTCGGGACTAGGGGGAAGGTGCACTTAGATGTCCAAACCAGCTCCACTGGTGAGGGTGCTTCTTGCTCTTGAATGAATTCCCTCCTGTGCAGCAGAGCACTGATGGGGCCCTAGTTAGAAAACTGAAACGGGGCTTCCCTGGGAGGGAGGTCTCCTGCTCCTGTGGGAGAATATTGCCTCTGTGAAATGGCTACTGAATGTACCTGTCCCCAGTGGGAGTTCAGCATCGCAAAGATATTGTTCATGTTGTTCATCAGGGACAGGAACTTCTTGTCTTTATAGTCATATCGTTTCCCAAAGACGATGGAGCATATGACATTGGAGACAGCACAGCTCAGCATGAAGGTTGGGTCAAAAGATGTTCCTGTGATTTGAGAAAAGTTACAAAGCATTAAAAAAACCCCAGAAAACTATGGCTCCTTATGGCTACTGTGGGTAACCCGAGCTCTGGTTGTTAGTGGAAGTACCAGATCACAGTCTCCGAGTGACACAGAAGGGTCCTCCAAAAAGAACAGTATATGATCACGGAATTATTTACTGCTTTGTAAGCAGGGGTAGCTGGTGCATGGACCAAACACATGGGAACTTCAGTTCCATGCTAAAGACAAGGGCTCCCTTAAAACAGTCGTTCTTTTGCAAATGTAAGCTGTGTTATAAAAGGACCTTACCCTTTGTTTTGTCGATGTCTTCCAGCAAGAACTCGGTTTCCTCCAGGATCCTCTCTTCAATGCTCCTCTTCCCCATTCCAAAGTTGCGCAGAGTGCTGAGAGCAAACCGTCGGACTTCTAACCACTCCTTGTTGTTGCTAAAAATAATCCCTGCAGAGGAAGAAGGAAGAGGTAAGACCTGGCTTGGGCGTGCTGGGTGCAAGATGAACGGAGGCTCACGGTGACAGTGAATCCTGTCCCTGGGAGAGCGCTGGCATGGTAGTGTCACAGGGTACTGTGGTTTGGAGGCAATCTCTGGAGGTCCTGTAGTCCAGCTGCCTGCTTTTGGCCTTCTCCACCACATACCCAACCTCCTGTTGACCAACCCTTCACTCGTATCCGCGCATAATTCCCCTTGCTGCAGCTGCTGGCGGTTGCCACTTGCCTTTTCACTGCCCATCGCTGAGGTCAGTCTGGCTCTGTTTCTCTGCTACCCTCTTTGGGTGGTGGGAGCCAGCAGTTACAGCCCACTCAGCCGTCCCTTCTCCAGGTGGGACCCACCCACTCCCCACAGTCTTCCCTCGTGCATGGTGCATTCCTGCTCTGATCTGACAAAGGCACACACAGCCCTTCCCTTCTCCTCAGAAGGAGCTTGCTCAGCAAACATACCTAATCCTTTGTTAGCCCTCTCTGCTGCTGGCGTGTGTCCTCTGGCAGCAAACTCATCTGCGCGATCAACCAAGGCTTCTTTCACCACATCATATCCGTGCAGCACCACCACTGGATCAGAGCCCATGTGCACTGTGAACACTGGTCCATACTCTTTGCTGAGCTGCCAAAATGCAAGCAAGAACATGGCACTGTGAACTTTGAACTCTGTGAACTGTGAACACTGGTCCATACTCTTCACTGAGCTGTCAAAACGCAAGCGAGAACATGGTTGTGGAGCAGCTGAGAAGGAGCGGTTGAGAAGTGTTCTTGCTGCTGCATCCCTTTGCAGGCAGTGCAGCCTCTTAGACCAGCAAGGTCAAGAACTGGTCCTCTCGTGATAAATGTGGGTGTGGAGAGGGTGCCCAGCTATCAGGCCCTGAACAACAATGGCAACAGCAGTGACGGGCAGCAGCTGAGATCCCCATGACTTTTCTGCTCCTCTGGGATTGCCCCTCCTCAAGCTACGGCCACAGGTTGTCCCCAGGCTCTCATCCCACGCATTTCTCTCCCAGAGAAGAAAGTAAGAGAGAAGAAGAGAATGGTCTTACCTTCTGGAGGGTTTTGGCCAAGTCCTTTGGTTTCACCTGCAGCACGTTACCTAGGATGGGAAGGGGAGCTGGTCCTGGAGGCATCTTCCCCTTTCCAGACCGCCCTTTCCATGCCGCAAGGGAGAGCAGGCAAGCGATGCAAACCAGGAGGACAACAGTGGCTGCTCCCAGGAGCTCCATTGGCTTCTGCGGCTCAGGACGGAGTGACTCTGGCTGCCGGAGCCCGAGTTTATATACTGAAGGGCTGTGTTAGCTGTGACGTGTAGCAGCCATGCTGTTAGCTCAACAGGAGGTTTTGAATCACGTGGCTGAGTTGGTCATTGTTACCAGTCAATCATTTGTTGGACTGCCCTCTGTTATGAAACTAGGACTTGCTCGGTGTTAATTGGTTGTGGAAGACACACCTTATCTCAAGCTACTGCAGAAGCCAACAAAAGGTTAAGAAATTCATAATGTGCTCATAAAACCTGTTTTGTTTCCCCAAAAGTCCATTTTTAAAGACATCACAGTGAGGGCACACTCTGCTACTGAGGCGCTTCCAGAAATTCACTGTCACGAGAGCATCTTCCAAGTATTTCAGGGCCATTTGGATTTTCTGTTCTTCAGTAGTCATCGTACAAGCTCTCAGTGGGATCATCCTTGCTTGTTCCAGAAGTCTTCCTGACATGATCAGTGGAGTTCATGCTGCATGGGATGTGCCAAAGAGAGTACCGACATGTTCTGCTCCGCGCACAGCTATTGCCTCAGTCTCTCTCCCTAGTGGTGTCTGGGCTCGCAGGAGAAGAAAGTATAAAATATCCATCTAGCAAGGGCAGAAATGTCTGCAGACATCCCAATAGACAAGACAGGACTTGCTGGGAGAGATCAGATAAAGACATAAGAAAAGGGGGCTAGACCTTGGGACTCTGACCTCTTCAAGGTCTCTTAGAAGAGAGGATGAGTGAGAGAGGCGGGTAGAGAAGAGAGAAACCAAGAAGCTGGGAGGGTCTCTAGGGAACGGCTTCCCAAGCTGAGCCAGAGCTGAACTCATGAGAGGCTGGGTATGGGTTACTGCAACCTGGCAAATAGTCCTTGCACTTGCAATGGCCAAAGCAGCCCACCCAACATCCTACGGAAAGCTGGCACGCACAAGTTCCTGTTTTGTTGATGTCTGACTCTGATCCGAGGAACTGCTCCATTGGAAGGGCCAGAGGTGCTCTAGGAGACTGCAGAGCATGGCTGACGCGTTGTGAGCCCTTCAAAACAGGCTGGAGGCTTCCTGGCCAAGATTACTCCAGGGGCTGGTAGCTGTGACATCCCAACAGCAGTGGCGATGGCGATGGCAGGGAGAAAGGCCCCTCAGGGCTGTGGCATTGCCTGTGTTGAGCTGGCTCAGTCTGGCCATATCCCTCTGTGTCCCCTGAGCTGTGACCCTTCTGCAGGCAGACAGATCTCATCCAGCTGAGCAGGAGGTGTTGCGAGGACAGGGGATGTGGGACTTGGTGGGAATTAGCGAGGGACCTGGGGGAACCGGGTGCCTGGTTGGAGGGTGCTTGGTTTGCCGTGCAGCAGTGTGTCAGTGTGAGTTTCCCCTTCGCTTGGAGGTGCCAGGGAAGGTCTTGCTCCTTTGCAAAAGTTTCTGTAGATTCCCTAAGAGTTCTTAAGTCACCTTTGCTCTCTTGCATCGACTCAATTGCCAGCAAGTCTGGGCTAGTTGCTGATATGCTGGTCTACACTCCTGCGTGAGCTCAGATCTTGCCAGGGCAGTTCATGGAAGTTCATGTAGTAGGAAGTTCTAGGGACCTCTATCCACGTGGGGATAGTGGAGTTCATGGGAGTTTGCACTGCTACATGAACTCTCTCTGCTGCCAGCGTTCATGACCTTACCGCCTTCCCTGTAAAGTTCCCTCATTCCTGGGGACAGGGGCTCACTTCTCAGCTCTGCCTCACAGTTTGAGACATACATTGGGCAAAACCCCTAGAATAGAAATACTGTCCAGATTTCTTGTTGTTAACAGGATGGTAGCTTTTTCTCTTTTTTTTTTTTTTCTGAAATAAAGCACAGGCTTGAAGAACATCTGCCATCATTGTGTAGAATCTCCTGTAGGCTTGCTGCCTGCACCTTCTCTCTTTGGACCTCGACTCAGACGGTAGCGCTGCCCACCGTGCAGCCCGCAGCCCCCATCCCCGTGACCCTTGCTGTGGGTAGCCCTGCTGTCTGCCAGTGCTGCTCAGCTTCTGCGGAGGAGCGTTTTGACCGAGTCCTTCCTCCATGCCTGGCTGTTTTGCGCCACGTACGGTGCATGGCACAGGCCAGACTCACAGTGATCTTCTCGGAGGCAGTCCCACAATTTTGTACTCCTCTTCCTAGCACTTCTTGGGGTTGGTGTTTAATGCCTCCTTTTACAGGTCTCTAGAGAGCTTTCTATGGCCAGGGCAACTCCTACGCTGCCACTACATCTGCCCCAGTCTCCCAGGCTCAGAATTGTTAGGAGGAGAGGATTTTCCTGATGGACATGCCAGAAAGATTTGAGCTTGCTGGGGTCATCACCAGCTTCAGGCTGGTGGCCTACGGAGACGTCTGCCTCACCTGCCTTCCTCCTCTGCATGTCCTGTTTGTGGTGGTCTTGGGTGCTAGCTAAATCGGTGCTTACAGCTGGGTCGTCGTGAGGTGTGAGAACTGCTGAATGGATGAGGAAGAGATGTGCGAGGAAGAGAGGCTGACCTGTTTCCTCTCAGCCAGGCCGCTTTCCAGTGCCTGTAACAACTTCTTGCGAACAAAGCATTTCATTTCCACGAGTTTCAGACTCACTTCACTGGCCTCCCGTCTCCACATCGTCCAACACGGCTGTCAAGTGTGTGCGTAGAAATCAGGATAGGGCGCTTCCCTGAAACCATTCTCCGCACAGGTGCTGCTTGGGGGATCTACAGCACTGCCAATGGTACTCCACGTAGAGTTCTTCTCCAAGCGCATGTAGACGTTTTCCCTGTCAGCATGAACAAGTATTGGTGGGTTAAAGTGTAATGAAAATTATCTCTCTACAGGTCCAAAGTGCTTTGTTGATTTATTATTGTTATTTCTTATTGATTTATTATTGTTTACCCAATTACCGGTTTCTGCAGAGGTGAAGCCTCCCTTCCTGCCAAAGCCCAAATGTTTTCCCCGGGTGACTTTCAGTGCCCAGGCGGGTGCTGGGACAAGCACATTCGGTTCAGGGGCACTGCTCAAAGCAGCAGCCCCGCAGGCTGTTGAGATCCTTGCATTCTGTTGAGAACCATTTCCTTCAGGCCCTGCTCTGCAGAGCAGCTGGAAAGGTCTTGTACTTTGTGTGACAGCCCTCCTGGTTGGAGCATGAAGGAAGAGGGTGCAGGGTGGGCACAGAGATGGTCTTTGCCCAGCTGGCGGCTGGGATGACAGCATCCCGTACTGCTGTAGAGGAAAGACGGGCTGTGGGCTAAGGTGGAAGAGCAGGGGAAACACCTCCATTGGGCTCAGCTACTGCCCATGCCTGTTGACATGGGGCTCAGCTAGTGCCCATGCTTGTTGAGGAGGTCTGGCTGGAGGGGCGAGCATGCTGCCTGCTGTGTGGACATGCGGGAGCTTGTGAGTCTGCTGAGAACAGAAGTGTGGGTGCCTACCAATGGAAGTGCATTATTAAGGGTGAAGATTAGAAATCCTACTCATCTAACCCACACGCTATGCTGGAATGTGTGTGATCGTGGAACCACAGAATCACAGAATGGTTTGGGTTGGAAGGGACTTTATAGATCATCTGGTTCCAACCCCCCTGCCATGGGCAGGGACATCTTCCACCAGCCCAGGGTGCTCCAAGCCCTGTCCAACCTGGCCTTGAGCACTGCCAGGGAGGGGCATCCACAGCTTCTCTGGGCCACCTGGGCCAGGGCCTCACCGCCCTCAGAGTAAAGAATTTCTTTTTTATAGCAAATCCAAATCCTGCAGGTATGCCCTCACAACCATGCCGCAAACAGGGCTGTGGCACGCAGCCAGGAGGGTTTAAGGCAATCACCTCCTTTCAGGCATGCCAAGCCTCCTGAGCTCCATAGCTTTCCGCAGATTTCATCCGGAGGGGTGTTTCTGTGGTTAGGTGTCAGCACCCTGTGCCTGGCATTTGAAGCAGGGCACCTTGAGGAAAGCAGAAGAGCACTGTCAGTCAGCTTCTCACCCTCGTGCCATGTCATGAGCAATCAGAGCAGCAGTGGGGTGCGTGGAGAAAAGCAGGCGGATCTCCTGGTGGGAAGAACTCCATCCAGAACAAAGGGTTTGAAGACCCTCCTGGGTCTCTACAGTAAATTGCAGAGTTGAGCTCCTCTCAGCTTAGGGATGTGGATGCAGACCCATCTCTTGACATAAGCTCAGCTCCTGCCCTGTGGTTTTCTTCAAAGGGTGCAAGCAGACTGTGGTGGGTTCAGAGCCAGGTGAGGGCAATGGAAGGTGTTAAACTGCTGGGCTGGCTCCACCTGGATGCTTCAGGAATTTCTGGTCCCAGCTGGCTCCACCACTTAAAAGGGCTAGGCTGTGAGCACCCACTTCATGGTCCTCAGCAAGGGAGCAGGATGGGTGCTATGGGGCAGTCTAGGACTACATTTGGAGCCATGCTCTTTTGGGGGTTTCTTGGTCCTCTTGCTTTGGTTGTGGGGGCTCAGGGTAGTGTTTTTTCTGATCCCACCCTGCTGGCTTGTGGCCGAGAGAGCCTGCAGCTCACCTTACCTCCGGGCCGTGAAGGGAATGCTTCCTTTGTGCTGACTGCTTGGGGTAAGCCAGAGCTGTGTCAAGAGGGTCTCTTGCTGCTGTGTCTTTGTGTAGTGCAGGGATATGCCTGGAATGAGGAGGAAGGGGCTGGTTTTGATGTGAAGTGTTGTCTCACCACTTCAGTGCTTATTGTGTAACCCAGGAGCTGTTTATGTAACCCAGCAGTCAGGAATTTTGGTGGAGTGCTGTGCCACACCCCGGTACTGGCTAGGGCCTTGTTTCCTACAGAAAGGTAGGGTTGTAGTGGACCCTGTCTTCAGTGTGGGATACTGAAGTCCCTGCTGCTGTCTCCTCTTTTCCAAGATACTGAGGGGAAGGCACATGCTCTGCAGAATGACTCTGACTGTGGGCTCTTGGTGTCTGGGACTCCAGATGGCTCCAGGAAAGTATGGGTCTCCTATACCGGCTGTTACGTCTTTGAATGGGTGAGTGACCTTGGGGCTTCTGCTGGGACTGTGGCTGCTGCTCCTGCTCTGGCTGCCCTGACTGGTGTGGCTCTCCCCCAGGATGGCAACTACCTCATGCTGGTTGGGCTTGAAGGAACAGACGCTGCTGGACAAAGGGTTCTTCATGAAGAGAAGCTGCTCAGGTGCCCTGTGGACCTTCCTGGTAAGGCTCTGGCAGCTCCTTGGGAGGCCCTGCTTGTATCTTGTGGCGATGAGTGCCATTCCTCTCAGGTGGCTGTTCCTTGTCAGTTTGGGGGCTGGGAAAGGGGGCCTATTGCTGTGCAGAAGACTCCCTGGAGAAGGGTTTGGACACAGGGACTGCTGGTTTTCTGGGGACTTGTGCCTCCTTTGCAGGGTCAGCAGGTGAAGGTTGCTTGTGTCTCCTAGCCACGTTCTGACTGCAGGAGTCCTGCAAGTTCAGGGGTTGAGCCAGAGACTGGGTACAATAACTTTCCAAACTACCAGAGCTGATCTAGAACACTTCAGCTTGACAGACCCCGTGCAGTCCCGTCTCCTGTACACGGCTTCAGGGGGACCGTCTGTTCCAGTGTCCCCTCTGAGCAGTCTTCTGTGCCAGCTCCAGATGTGTGTTTGGATCTGACGTCCCTTGATTTGCACACAGAGCCACCAAGACACCTTCCACCAGTGTCCTCTGTCTTTGTCCCCCTGCTCTTGTGCTTTAGCTGCAAACTCCTGCTGTTTCTTCCAGCCCTGGATGCTCCGAGCAACAGCATCTGCTCCGCTGTCCTCAGCCACAACCGGCTGCCGTGTGGCTCCTTGCCTATCAGCCGGGGAGACTGCGAAGCGCGAGGCTGCTGCTACGACCCCAGAGACAGGGTGAAGCCTTGTTACTTCGGTAACACGGGTAAGCGTGAGCAACCGTCCTCCCCTGCTCCTGCAGAGCTGTAGACGGGGGTACCTCGGTTCCCGAGCAGGGCTGGCGTGTACCGGCCCTGTGCTTGCCTTGCGGCTTCGGTTTTGCCTGCTAGGAATGCTCTGTCCCTTTGAAGTGTCCACTCCTCTCACGTGTATTTCACTTCATAGTGTGAAGACCTGGGCTTATGGCCAGAATCAGTGCTGCTGTTAGAGCTGGCTGCACTTGTCTCGCTGTGCTGAGCGCTTGCTTTGGGGGTTACAGGCAGGAGAACTTGCTGGCCTTGTCTTTCCTGTGATGCTTGAGCTTCCTTTCCATCTCTTTTCTCCCTGAGCTCAAGACTGATTATAATTTTTTTTTTTTCCCTTCAGTGACAGTTCATTGCACCCCAGACGGCCAGTTCTCCATTGCCATCTCTCGGGACGTGACCCTGCCACCCCTTCTCCTGGACTCTGTGCAGCTGGCCGGTGGACGCAGTCCTGGCTGTGTTCCTGTTGTGAAAAACGGTGCCTTTGCCGTGTACCAGTTCCCACTCTCTGCCTGTGGCACTGCTTTACGGGTAAGAGCTGCAGCTATTGCTAGGCTGGAACAGCAGGAGCTTGCAGACCTGGAACAACCCGACGCGGCTTTGGCTGCGTAATGGGCACATGACAGACTTCCAGGGGCCAAGTGCTGTTCTTCAGCCTGGCACTAACCCAGCTTGACTTCACTGTGGTGACAGCACCTGGTCTGTCATTCCAGGTGACTGGAGACCAGGCCATATACGAGAATGAGTTGGTGGCATCCAGGGATGTGAAGACTGGCAGCCTTGGCTCTGTCACTAGGGATAGCACTTTCAGGTAATACCTGGGGCTGGTATTGCTGGGTGCCACTGTGTTCAGCATCACTAGAGAACTCCCTGCTTGTCACAAGCTCTAATTTGCAACAGGGCACTGGAGTAAGCTAAGGACTGATAGGTCTGTAGTGGGAATAAAGCTGGTGACGGTCAGCGATGCTCCACAGACCTCTGAAGAGAATTTCAAGTATTTCTTAAAAGGAAATGTTGGAGGAAAGACTGGGGACATGGCTGATTAAAGCAGGCATTACTTTGCTGTCTTGGAGAAAGGAGATATTAGTGACCTTTCTTATCTGACTGATTTGAGGTTTTGCTGTACCACCAGGTTACACGTCCGCTGTAGTTACTCCATCACTGGGAGCTTCGTTGCCTTGAGTGTTCAGGTCTTCACATTGCCACCGCTCCCTGCTGTGTCCCAGCCAGGTCCTCTGTCCTTGGAGCTGCGTGTTGCCTCGGGTACGAGAGGTTTGTGGGGCTTGTTCAGGCCCCTTGGTGCAGGGCTCTAGTCTCTGCTGAGTGATAAGGGAGTGTTGGTGGGTGAACCCAGCACTGCTGCTTTGCTGCCATGGTGGGAACTTACTGATGTGGCTGTAAAGGATGCTCTTGGGTTGAATCTTTCTGCTCTAAAGTGGCTCTTGGGTTTCTTCTGTCCCAGATGGAAGCTATACTTCCTACTATAGCGACAGTGACTATCCTGTTGTGAAGACTCTGAGAGACCCTGTTTATGCAGAAGTCAAGATACTTCAGAGAACAGACCCAGACCTGGTTCTGGTCCTGCACCACTGCTGGGCCACACCAAGCATCCATCCCCAGCAACAGCTGCAGTGGCCTGTGCTGGTGGATGGGTAAGTGACTTGGGAACAGCTTTGGGTCAGGGGAATGACTTACGCTTTTCTCACTGCTGGCCTCTCCTCCTCAGGTGCCCTTACGCAGGGGACAACTATCAGACGCAGCTGGTGCCTCTGAGCCTTGCCTCAGGACTACTGTTCCCCTCTCATTACCAGCGTTTCACCCTCTACACATTCACCTTTGTGGACTCCACTTCCCAAGAGATGCTCTCTGGGCTGGTAAGGTCCTGTCCTGGTCGCCTGTTGATGACAAGTAACGCGTGGGAGCAATACGAACCGCTTCATAACTACGGGACTCTTGGCCTTCTTGTGGGGAATGGGGGCCAAAGGATAGGAAAATCCCCTCCTGAGACAGCAAGGGAGACATCGTTGTGAGAAACTCTTTATTCCCTGAGACGGGGGGGCATGACAAAATGAGACTGCTGAAAGGGTAGGTCTGCTGAAGCAATGCTAGCTTGCTGCCTAAGCTGTTCTGTTGAACTAGCTTTTAGCAGGGGTGTGCTCTAGCTATGCTAATCCATATTCTCTGAACTCAATTTCTTGGCCAAAATGACTTGGAAATAGCTTTTGGTACCTGGGCAGCACCTGGTCTCTGGATCTCACGAGCTGCTGAGCAGTTAAGTCACGTGAAGTTCACTATGCCTTGTACTGTTGGCTCAGTGCTGCTAGGATCAATTAGTGCTCAGAACTGGTCCCAGTACCTAGCAGTGGTCACAGCGTAGTGGTGCTTGGGCAGCTGTGTCAGACGGTCAGTGCTGTAATAGCAGACCTGACCGGGTTTGAAGGCGTGTGGTGAAGGCATGGAAGCTGCCTGGCAGCAGAGGGCTCCAAGGCTGCAGCCTGTGTGTGAAGCAAGCTGGAGCAATCCTTCTGCCTTCTCCTTTCTGTGACCAGGTGCCCAGCGTCTGGCTGGGATGGAGTTAACTTTCCTCACAGCAGCCCATATGCTGCGCTGGTTTTGGATTTGTGGCTAAAACAGTGTTGGTAACACACCAGTGTTCTAGCTATTTGCTGAATAGCGCTTGCACAGCATCAAGGCTTTTCCTCCTTGGTTTGCCGCTTCTCAACCCCAAGCGAGTAGGCATGGGGTAGGCTGGAAGCTGGGAGGCATCACAGCTGGGACAGTTGACCCGAGCTGGCCAAAGGGATACGCCATGCTGCAGGGTGTCATGCTCAGCAATAAATACTGGAGGATTTTGTCTTCCAGTGTAGATGATGTTCAGAGTCTGGCTGGGCATCAGACTGCTTGTGGGAGCACGGTGGGTGATTTGCTTTTGCATGGCTTGTGCCTTGGTTTTGTTCTTCCCTCTCCCCTACTTACCAAGCTGTCTTAATCTCTCCAGCCATGGGTTTTCTTGCTTTTGCTCCTTCTGTTCTCTCCCAACCCCATTGGGGCAGTGGCTGTGTGGGTGCTTAGCGGCTGGCCAGGGCCAACGCACCGCACCAGGGTATTGCCTGGCTATGGATACTGCCCGAGTGATGCCAGGCTGTGTCCCTTTCTTTCTAGGTGTACCTGCACTGCAGTGCTTCCGTGTGCCACCGCTCCGTGCAAGAGTCCTGCACCATCACTTGTCCTGCTGGAGCCCGTAAGTGTCACAGCCTTTGGCTTCCCCATCCAAAGGGGCAACAACGGTCTAGCCTCGAAGCTGGGGGCAGGGGGCCATGTAGGCTGTGGACTAGATCCCTCAAGCCATGGACAGCTTGACGAGGCATTTCCTGCTCCTTTCCACTGAGGAACGCCAAAATGGCAGAGGTCTTCGTAGGCTCTTAATTCTGTGTTGACTCACGTGGAAGACTTGGCCTTCAGAGCCTCTCATGTGTTGAGAGGCTGACCTGGACAAAGATTGCTGACCTTCAGGGCTATACATCTTCTCACCTAAAACCTCGGTGTTGCTCTGCAGGGGGTAAAAGGAGTGCTGAGCATCCTCTTCAGGACGGTGCCTCCTATGTCTCCAGCAAAGGCCCCGTGATGTTCCTCCAGGATGAGCTACGACGGGACACAGCCAAGGATGGCCTTGGTAAGCGTGCCAGGCTGGGGAAGGGGCCGGTCAAAGACCGAGCTCCTGGGGCATCCCCGTGCCTCGCTGCAGGGATGGTGCTGACCAGGGCTCTCTCCCCGCAGGAGCTGCAGCCCCGTGGGCTCTGGGCTTCGCTGCTGGGGCAGCTCTGTGCGTGGTGCTCGTGGCTGCTGGCCTGTGGCGAAGGAAAGTGCCTGTAACACGTGAAATCAGTGTATTGCAATAAAGGGGTTGTCCAACCCACTCGGTCTGTGGGGCTCCTTCCTGGCCCAGAGCACACGGGGTTGAGCAGGAGCATCCCTCGGGGACCCTGGCTGCCAACCTGTCTCTGCAAGGCAAAAATTATCCTGATGGCTGTGCAAGAGCTTCCCAAATGCTGTTTCTCTGACTCTTGCTTTCTGGCTATTCTTCTGCTCTGGCATTAATGTTAACCGTCTGCTGCTGTCAGGAGGGGGCCCTTCCCACGGCCTGGGGAGCTGCAGGCTGAGACAGGAGTGGTGCTGGGTGGTGTCTGCAGTGCTGTCAGTGGCTAACGTGGCCTGCAAAAGCACTTGCCTTGGCCCCTCAAACGCTGAGGAGTGCAGCAAAACAAACCAAAAGCAGATGCTGCAGCTGCTTCTCCTTTTGAGGATGCAGAGCTGGTATTTGGCTGCGGTGAGGAGCTGGGGTTTGCCCACTTGCCCCTCGGCTCACGTGGCAGGACTCAGAGGCAGGGATGGCAAAGCACTACAGAAATGGGCCTTCTTCATGATGCTGTACGTGAACCTGCCTCTCTTGCTCTGCAAACAAAAAAAGGCCGGGTGGGAATTTTTTTCTGGAGGATGAGAACAGGGAAACTTCATTCCAGCTGAAAAAAATCAAAGGACCTGGGTGGTTTGAACTTCAGGAAAAAATTCAAACTTGATTTAAAGATTAATCTTAAGCCTTTGGGTGAGACCAGACAGTTAGGAGTCTTCAAAGCTCTTGGATTAAAGCTAATTTGACGCCACTTTTGGCATAATGGTGCCATGGATGTGCCTTTTGGAGATGAGAAAAATTCCTGTTCTGAGCATCAGGAGCAGTTCGGTATGGTCAGTCACAGGAGGTGAGCAGGATCGTTCTCAGCATCCTGAGCAAAAACGGTCCAGCAAACCTCTCCTGATGGTGGCAAGGGAAAGGGGCTCCACCATGTCCTTCCTGCCCAGGCTGGGTGGGCTCTGGTGCTCGCACGGAGATCCCCTTGTAGCTGATGGGGTAGTCCTTGAGCAAGCATGCTTGAGGGGAAGGAAAACTTTCTCCTATTTTTATTTTCCCCACAGGCTTGATTAGAAATTCCCCCTGCTAAAGGGTGGGGGAGTCATCTTAATCAAACTGCTCAGGGGCCTTTACAAGGGGAAGAGCAGCTGATACGTAAGTGGAAGCAAAGAACTGAGCAGTATCTTGCTCGAGCTAGCAGTTATGGCTCTATTTTCTGCCAATATGGTGTGATTGGAAGGTGTTAACAGGGTGGGAGCTGCTTTTGAATTCCTTTCTCACCCCAACAAGAAGTTTTGGGAATCATCTTGCAGTGTTTTTATTTCTCTAGCAGATCTGCTCTTCCCTGCTACTTCCAGGACAACCACTGCTCTTGGGTTTTTGAAAGCAGGCAGGACTAATCGGGGGTGGGAAAAAAAGAAGACAGGGCTCCTCCCAGGGGTATGGTGGGAGGGTGGAGGATCAGAGGCTGGAGACAGCCTCAGCTGGAGGTGGGTCAGCCAGCCTCCTCCTTCAGGGGGTGCCCCTGGTCACTGAATGCCCTCTGACAGGTCTTCAGCAGCTGGCTGCAATGTTAATTAACTGGGCAATTAGAGGAGTGAGATGGCCCCCCCTCTTCAGTGTTCCAGGCAGGGTGCTCGGGCGCTGCTCCCACCCAGCTGCCTGTGCCAGCCAGGATCCGAGCCCCTTCCCACTGTTGCTGGAGTCCTCTCGTGCCTCTGTACGGCAGATGGGCAGATGAACGTATCTCCTCGGAGGGTTCAGGGGCTGGTGTGGAGGCTTCTGGGGCTACGGAAGGAGAGGGCCCTGCCCAGCTGCCCTCCATGGGCTTGCTGAACCCTCCCGAAGTGACAGGGAGCTGCGGGCACGGGTCCCCAGGGATCGGGTCCCTGCAGGGACCATCCATCTCCTGTGATGGACCCCGCTGCTCAGCGTGGGTGCGTGCAGCGGCACGCGGAGGTGGATGAGCAGAGAAGTGAGCCGAATCCCTTACCCGCTCTATGGAAAGTTGTCTTTGCCCAAGGCTGGCTATCTGGTCCCTGGCAGGACGGGAAGGGCACGAGCAGCGGTGGGATGCGAGCCGGCCGTGAAGCGCTTGCACAGGGCGAGGGCCCTTGCCCCGCTGTGCATCACCTCCTCTTCCCAGCCTGTTCTCCTCCATTAGCGGCTCTCATTGCTGCTTTCTTCTGCCATTTTCCCCCCTGCAGAAGTGTACCCTTTTCCTTCTACTTCACAGGTGGATTTCTGGCCACTTTCCCCCCCCCCCCTTAGCTCTCTACTTTCTTTAGCTGGGTCTCATTGGTGTTTCTCCTTTACTTTCTTGAGTAACTGCATGTGACTTCTTGTGTCACACCCTCTTTAGCTTCACTCCGCACTGCCTGGTTATACAGCTGAACTGAAGGTGTTGTGGGCTGCTGGAGGCACCGGCTCAGGCTCCTGTGGGAGAAGGAAAGTGGCTCTGTCCGCGAGGGTGCTGTGGGCGAAAGAGAAGCTGAGTCAAAGCAGCCCTGAGGCCAGCCAGCACCCATCAGCTGAGGCTGTTGTGCAGTGCTGCTAAGGAACCCAGGTTCTCAGAAGGAGAAACCCCAGTGCTGAGCACCAGCGTGCTTTCTCCCCGGCGCCTTCGCCCTCTCCTCCGGCAGTGGTGGGTGCTGCCCTGCCATGCCTGCCCGCTTTGGGAGCCAAGCCCAGCTGCAGCGCCCGGCGCAGGGCTGCCCAAAACCAGCATCCCACAGGCTCTCCTCACCTTCTGCATCGTTGGGAACAGCCTCCAAAGGACAAACTTGCTGCTTGGCCAGAGCTAAAGATGTTCTTCGAATCTTGGAGGTAACAATTCCTTTCTTGAGCAGCTATGCTCACCTGAAACCTTAAATGGATGGCGGTTGCTATACAGCAACCTAGGTGTTCATCAATAAAATAGCTGAAAGCAGTTATCATAATAGTGGTGCTTTTATTAAAGTTCTTATGCTTGTATTACAATGCTTCCCCGAGAGGAGAACTATACAGTATGTTACACATTATAAATATATTTATTTCTGGAAATACATGAATATATTTCATATAATGCTGTAATGACAGAGTGCTAGTTCATTTTAGTTTAAAATAAAAAAAATCCCAGTAAACCTATAATGTGAGGGCGGGGGGGGGGGAATACCAATTCATGATGCTATGTCTTAAAACACTTCAAATGCAGTTTGCACTGATTCACATTCTCTCCAGCTTGACAGACTGTAAGGATAATGGAGGGTGTAAGTTAATGCAGGATTTTAGTCCCCTGTATTTATGGAGATATACAGACTATTCACAGAATAATCGAGTTAAAAATCTTTCTAGCTTTGGACGAAGCTAGCAAGATGCACAGTGAATAACCAAGTCCCGCAGCAGCTACAGCTGAAACATTGAACGCAGCACCTACCCCAGGCTGCTCACTTAGAGTCAGCCCAGAGCATTTGGCTTTCATTGGGTGGGCTTTTGTAGGGGTTTGGTTTTTTTGTTTTTAGATGCTGAGTTAACAGTAACAATCCTTCTGAGTACTTGGAGAACCAGGCCTGGGCTGCTGCCTTCACTCACCCCTGCAAACCCCCGCTGCCCTGGGGTGCTTTGACTCTTGGAGGAGATCCTGCTCTGGCCCTGAGGACTCCAAGGGCTCCAGGTGAGCAAGGGGGAAGCGTCTGTCACCAAAAGGCGAAGCCTGCTGAGGCTGATCCGTTCCTGCCAGCTTCTCAAATCTTGGCTCCCAGGAAAGTTGGGGTTGGGGAGGGATTTTAAACAGCAATGGCTTGACTTATATTGTGATTTGGGGGGTGGAGCAGTCTTTTAACAAGAGGCAAGGTTGGTTTATTTAACTCTCCACATGCATTAATTACTGTGCTAGTGCCAGGAAGAGCTGGTGTGCAGAGACCACTGCGACCACAGGACCTTCAGCAGCGTGCGCTGCCTGTCCCTCAGGTCTGGAATCTGCTGGCATGTGGCAAGAAGGCAGCCACCAAGCATGGCTGTGGTGTGACAGTGGTGAGCGTGGCCCGAAGGAGAGCGGCTTATGACGGATGAATGTATTTGAACAGCTCTCCTACATCTTCAAATCAAAGAGCAGCACGTGGTATGTTCTCCCAACCTTTCCTTTGGGCAGACTACTCCATGCTTTAATATATTTCATAATCTCATTCCCTTGTGTCTAGTTATGATCCTTCTCACCCTGCTAAATTAATTAGTTTCTATCTTTCAGGTATGTGCCTCTCAAATATTTTGAATAGTTTTTCCCTCCCGCCTCTTCCCAGCAGAGCGAGCACAGGCTGAGCCGTACGGCAGCACGACTGCCCCATCCACGCAGCTGGAGGGCTTACCTTGGGACTTCAAAGTAGGAACTGAAGCCTGGTACCCCCCAAAAAGACCATCAGCACAGGAGCTGGCCTGCCTGGTGCAGCTGAGGTGCAGGGGGGTTGGACTGGGTGATCTCCAGAGGACCCTCCTGCCATGCTGGGATGCCCATGGTGCCCCTTGCTCGGGTCTCTGCAGCGAGCCTGCATGATGCCAGCTCCTGCACAGAAGGAGCCAGCCCCCATGGGCTCTGAAGCTAGTGGTGGATTCAGGAACAGCCTCGTAGGAAGCCTTGGATGGACTTGAATTTTCCTGCTGGATTCCGGTGAAGCAGCACAGCTGGCCAGATGCTGCTCCGGAAGGAGGAGCTGTGCTGGGAACAAGCAGAGCCCACAGCTCAACACCCCTGGCACCTTCCAACAGCCCCTTCGGTGCCCGGTAAGGAGCCCCGGGCACGCTTCTAGATGCTGCTGTGTCCCATAAAGCTTAAGTTTATCGCAGCTGGAGAACGTCCCCCAGAAAGCAAGGATAATTTAAAAGCTTCAGTGTTTCAGGTAATTCTGTTCCTAACCCAGAGAGGAGCAGGAATTTCCAAATCTTCCTTAAAAATCTCTGTTGGTGATGTTGCCAAGATGCTAACAGCTGTTTTTTTTTTTTTTTTTCTTCTATGGCTTGACTTTTGTAAGTACAGTCCAGATTCAGGAGTGCAGCCGTGCGTAGCCGAGCACGCATCTGTCCACAGACTATTCTCAACCTCCCCCTTCCCTCTTCCCCTTCCTGTGCTCCCATTGGAGTTGCTCTGTGGACAACCGTAGGACGCAGGTCTCACAAAGTAACCCGGGGCTCATCGGTGTCGTGTCCATCAGTGTTCCCCCTCTGCCTTCCTGAAACGGAAATGGGCAGCGAACAGGAGATCAGCAGAGGTTCCTCTGCGGTTAACCGGTGGGAGCGGAGGCTGGGGCGGTGGGAGCGGAGCCTGGGCCCGCTTCTCTTTTAGTCTCGATGATGGGTAGAGGGTCTCTTTCCCACGACATCTGGCTGCTTGTTGGTGGGGAGGCTTTTGGCTGACCGCAGGTGAGTGAATTTGCTGCTGTGCTTCTTGTAAACAGGCTGCATGAAGCAGCCTCTCTGGCACCAGATGCCTTTCAACTGCGGGCTGGTGGGGTGGCTTGTTTTTTTTTGAGAAAGTGAGGGACTATTAAAACAAAGGTATACGGATCAGTCCTCAACTGGCATAAATCCGTATAATCTGAACTTCAAAAATCTGACCTGTTCCTGTCTCTGCGTGCTGGAGCACATCTGGGTGAAGGAAGAGGACTGTCCCATTTGTGGGCTGAGACAAGGCAAAAAAACCCCAAAGAAACACATGCTGCTTTACTTCTTTTACCTTGTTCCATTTGACTTGGGTCATCAGAAAGGCCAGATGTTTTCATTCTTCGTGTTTTGCCCCAGAACGATCATGGAGTTCCTCTCAGTTTTCCTCAGCTCCGAAGACACAATCTCTGGCCTTAACAAAATGGAAACAGAGAATTAGTTGACAGCAGTCAGAACGCCTGGCTGGGTTTTCAGCACGAGCAGGCTCTGCGGGTGTGCCCAACGTCCACGCCGCACCCGGAGCCACGTCCCTCTTTCCAGTCTGGAGCTCTGAAAGGGATGCTGGCCAAATACTCGGGGCAGCGTCCCCCTCTCTGGTTTGGAGCTCTGAAACGGATGCTGGGCAAACACTTGGGGCAGCATCAAAATCGAAAAGAGCCGCAACACGCAGCGCTTGGCACGGAGTCACAGCGTAATGGATGGACACCAACATCGGTTGAGAGCAACGGGTGTTTTTCTGCCTGGCTGGAAGTGAGGGGGAGCGACTGGTGGGTGAACGTCACAGGGAAGTTAAAAATTCTGGCCTGAAGTTGGAAATGAAATATTAGGAAGAACAACCCTAAGCTAGGTGCTGTCTCCAGATAAATGTTTTGTTTGTTATTTATTATAAAATATATATAATATATATGTAAAACAGCTGCTGTGTAAGAAAGGAAAGCTGTAGTTTTGGTTTTTTTCTAATGTGATATTTCAAAGCTGCCTACAGACAATACAGGGCTAATAGCCATTTTGAATAATAGCAGCTATTTACTTCCGACCCCTGATTTGAACAATTTTTCAACTCAGGGTCCTGATATCCTTACCATGAAGGGTGCCAGGATGCCATTGCCCAGAGCTCCCCAGATTTGAGCCTGCCCTGGAGAGGGCTGGGGACAGGGTCAGACAAGCTCCAGAGCACAACTGCCCGCACTGTGATCCTGCCTCCCTCTCTGCCCAGGCTGGAAGCAGGGCTGGGCCGCTCGGCTTCCCGGCAGCCCCCGCAGTGAGCGGCAGGGGCTGTACTTCCTGTCTGTCTGTCCTCAAAGGGAGCTAGGGAAAGCAAGGAAAAAAGACCTGACCCCAGATTTCTGGGGACCATTCACACATTTTATCATGTCAGGTGGAGCGGCAGCGTGCAGGCGCTAACCTGATCGCGGCAGGCTCCAGTTGAGCTGGCAGCCCAGGCTGGCGTCTTGCCTCACTGCTCGAAGCAGCATCACAATAATTTTTTTAACAAGGGCGAGTATCTGAGCGTATGATGCTCCACTATCATCTGAGAACATTCTTCTGTAGCCAAAACCAGTCACCGTGGAAAGGCAAAAAGCTCTTGCCTTGGGAGGTGTCTGAGCTGGAATGAAGTCCCTAGCTCTTTGCGGAGGGAGCGTTCTGCAACGATTTGGGGAAGAAATCTGCTTTTCCTGCCACAGGTCAGACCCAAGTCCAGGTGCTGCTTAAGCTCGCAGCACCAGGATGAAGTCATTCATCAGCCTGGTCTGGCCCTTTGCACAAAACAGATGTTGCTTTGCGGGAGTAAACGTACTAGCAGGAAAAAGAAAATGAAATGAAAACCGGAGCCTGTTTAGAACAATCTACGGCGAACCACAGACTCTTGTGCCAGTATGTTTACCTTGGCAGGCCCCGCTTTCTCCCACTGGAAGAAATGCGTTCTCGCTCTACTACGAGAATTCTTTTGTAGATGTTTAATAAAAAAAAAAGAGAAAAGAAAAACAAAACAACGGCCCCGGAGCAGATCATTCATCATATGCGGAGTGGGAGCATGAAAGGGGATTTGCTTTGACCTAGTTACAAAAACAAAAACACAGAGACTTGCTCTGATTGCCCAAATGGCTCAAGTGGGACTGGGTGTCAAAAGCAACACGTCCTTGCTTCCCTGGGAACCATATGTTAATACCTGTACCAGTTCAAGACCTTGGGAGATGTCTCGGAGCCCAAGGAAGCCCGGGTAAGCAAAAGCCAGCCAACTCCATACGCCTGCATGTACAAACAGGACCAGGAGCCAGGACAAACACATTTCACAAAGTCTAACAAAGACGGTGGCTTTAAATGCTGAGAGCATCGGGGCTTCAACAGTTGCTCTGCCAAGAGCCGCAGGCAAGCGGGACTTTCCTGCTCTACTGTACCAGGACGGCTGTGGGAAGGGCCTGGCTTTCTGTCCAGCACCGTCTGCAGGGCTGGCGTTGATCCACTAAGCCTAAATTTTTTATTTCAGAGGGGTTTGAGGGCAGCAACGTATCCAAAACACCACGGGAACCAGGTGCCCAGCTATCCCCAGCAGCAGTGCGAAGCCCAGCGCATTGCTGTTGCAGGATGTAGGGTAAAAAGAGCAAGAGCAGATACGGACAGGGCTGGGGAATCGGAGCTAGGAAGCAGGACGAGGGGAAACGGAGGGAGATAAGGGGCATGAGTGGAGGCAAGGGTTTGATGTCGATACGTGGGAGAAGAACGTTAGCGGAAGAAAAGCGAAGGCTGTTCATCAGCTCCAGAAAGCAGCCTGAAAAAAAAAATCAGCGTACGAGATCTCTGCGGCTGCCTGCTCCCAGCCAGGTAAAACATCACCCATTCAGCGCCTCGCTGCCCAGCGTTCCCCTGGCAGTAGCAGCTGCCCAGCGTACGCGTGAACGTAGCACGAGCTCTTTCTGCCGGGCTGGCCCTTCGCTGGCAGCACGGTGAGGCGGCCGGCCGAGGACCCAGCCTGCAGCTCGCCCGCAGGGAGCACGGGCAGCGTCCGCCGCGCCGCAGGGCAAGGGCTTGGCTGAAGCCCAGATCAAGCCCCGCTCCTGCTCGGGTTTAGAGCGAAGGTTCAGGAGAGTTTGTATTTTTTTCCCCAGCTGGTTCACCATCTATTTTAAGTGGAACTGTTTGATCTCCTTCTGCTTTGTGTTTCTTTCGGTTTCCCAAACAATAGGAGGAAGCTCGCCTGTTACGTGCGCTTGGGCCCCAACCAAGCTTTTCCCAGCTGGAAAAATCACTCCATGAACTACAGAGGGGTGGGTTTTTTTTTTCCCAGGTGTAATTACAAGATTCCCAGTTCCCTGATGCATTCTGTAAGGTAGGTACAGGCTGTCTAAGGGGAACAATGGGACATTCCTGAGTGCTTAAGCAACTGCTGTTTCCCCACCATCACCCCCTCTAAAGCCTGAGGAGCTCTGAGCACATCTGAGCTGTTCTGCACAAGGCTACCGAGACCTCAGCTGGAAAAACACAGGGCGGTGTGCGGCTCCGTGCAGTGCCCCTGCTCTGGGGAGTGAGGTACCCAGGCTCTCGCTGTTACCCGATCGCGTGCAGAAACTCCCCAAATCCACCGGGCCAGCTGGGATGACGTGGCAAGGGCACGGGGAATGTCTGCGTGAGGGGTAGCTGGCAGCGCTGCCATCCCCTTGGACAGAGACACCGTGCAGCTCAGCGGCCAGACCGTGACTAGCCTGGGAGACAAACGTGCCCAAGGGACCAGCACGGATCTTTCAGTAGAGATGAGACCTCGTGCTTGACCCAAATGTTCATGGACGGCATCGAGCAGGTCCCAGCCACGAGCACACGCTCAGCAAACTTCATCTCCCCTTCCTCTGACGGCAAACCTTCCAGCTGACCCCAACTGTCCCACCCCCCTCACGTCAGATGCAATACGGGTTGCTGTTCTACCGGCTGAATGGTGTGAAGGTGGGTAGAGGGGAGCACTAACCCAGACTGTCATGTTTAGGAGGGCACAGAAAGACAAATAAGTCGGCTGTAGAATGGCTCTGGCTAATTGTCAACATCCCCTTGCCCTGCTGGGGATAAGCACCTTCTTTTAAGTTCCCGTTAGTTATTCTCATGCAGGTAATGTTATCCAGTTGGGATCCTGGAGCACTGGGCACGAAGGAAGCAAATGGCTGTGCTGGCCAGGACCACCACATACCACAGAGAGAAGGTGAGGAGAGGTCTTGTCTGGCCAGCAACAACCAGAGGTAAATCTCCCAACACCAAGTGAAAGTCTCCCGCAGCTCCGTCTCACCTGTACAGCTGCGGGCAGGACCTCTTCAGAGCAGCGGAGGACAGCCCCAGCTTGTTCTGGTTTCTCAGCCGTGTCTTCCTCATCAGGTCCCTCATCCTCCCCCAAGCGTGGCTCTCGCCCTAGGGAGCAAAAAGAAACCACCACTTCAAGGACCAGGGGCTCGCTGCTTGCAGACCTCACCTGGCCAGCACGCGATGCTTTGGGCTACTCCGGGGCGGCAGGAAGAGAGGAGCTGCTTTATTTCGGACAGGTAAGAGCCAGGTCCCACAAAAGTATTTTTCCACCCCGCAATGATGCCCGGTGGCCAACCTGTATGGGACGCAATGAGGCAGGATGGATCAACAGAATCACACAGAATCCCAGCATGGTCAGGGTTGGCAGGGACCTCTGTGGGTCACACAGCCCAACCCCCTGCCCAAGCAGGGTCACCCAGAGCAGGCTGCACAGGACCACGTCCAGGCGGGGCTGGAATTCATCTCCAGAGAAGGAGACTCCACAGCCTCCCTGGGCAGCCTGGGCCAGTGCTCCATCACCCTCAGAGGGAAGAAGTTCTTCCTCATGTTCAGAGGGAACTTCCTCTGCTTCAGTTTGTGCCCGCTGCCCCTTGTCCTGTCGCTGGGCACCACTGGAAAGAGTCTGGCCCCATCCTCCTGACCCCCACCCTGCAGATATTTATTGGCATTTATTAGGTCCCCTCTCAGCCTTCTCTTCTCCAGGCTGAACAAGCCCAGCTCCCTCAGCCTCTCCTCGCAGGAGAGATGCTCCAGCCCCCTCATCATCCTTGTAGCCCTCCGCTGGACTCTCTCCAGTAGCTCTTCATCTTTCTTGAACTGGGGAGCCCAGAACTGGACAGAGTACTCCATATGGGGCCTCACTAGGGCAGTGTAGAGGGGAAGGAGAACCTCCCTTGACCTGCTGGCCGCATCCCTTCTGTATTTTGTTTGGTCCCGTTTCGGTGTCTGGGACCCTGCTCCTTCTGACTTCAGGTTCTCCAAGCGAGGACTCGCCACTGAGTAGCTGCCCGCAGTCACGTTTTACCTGTTTTACCCCATTGTTATACCATGCTAAAGACCGGTTGGGTTTCCTACCTACTCGCAAGCACCCAGGGGGACCTTCGCAACAAAAACAACCCGAAAAAGCAGTTGGACTCCCTGCTCCTTTCTGTCAGGCCCGGTGCTTTGGTGTCAGCCCTTGTCAAGGTGGCGACAACTTTTGTGGACCGTCAATTAGCAGAGATCAAGCCTTTGTTTCCCTGTCACGTCCGCAAGCCCCAGCTGCTGGGGACTGCCATTTGAAATGCTAATGGAGATTATCAGGAGGTCAGGGAGCCTAAGGGGGCCCTCCCTAATTCTGTCCTCTCCGGGCTGAGCTCATCGGGGCTCGGGAACCGAAAAGGAGCCACGCATCAAAAAATTGCGTGTTTTTTTGCTACATTGTTTTAAGCTTCCTAAAGGAATGGCTGGAAAACCTTGGGAACAGAATGGAGAAGATCGTTCCCCAGGACTAGTGTCACGGGGAGAGGCGATTCCCGTTTCAGCGAGGTTCTCAAACCACTGCCAGGTCCAGGCAGAGCCTGTTGCCATCATTCCGCTTTCAGTTCCAAACTCTGCGTGCGGTCATGGGCACAGCTCAAAACCGCGACGCCAGCAGCTGCGCTACTGAGTTAATTGCCTGTAAGTGAGGCCACCTACTCGTGGAAACACCAAACCCTTGTGTTCACTACTGGGATGGATGTGCGCTGCGGTGGGGTTTTGGAAGCTTCCGCAGCCGGTCCCTCCCTGTGCCGGTGTCGTCCCAGAAAAGTGAGCGCTGCTGACGCCACGGACAGCCCCAGCAGCTGCCTGTTCCCGAAGGCTGGGTAGCTGGTGTCTGCGCCGGGAGGGGAGGAGAACAACGGACAACGTGCAGTAATTCGCAATACTTGTGGGTCCGTTGCTCTGATAGTAAGCTTTGGGGGGGTCGGCGAACCTCTCTTGTTCGTGTATAATCCTGTGCACGGCAGGGGCCTGCTCCGCGATAACGCAGGTACAAATTCAATGTGTTCTGTGAAGGCAGTACATACCGAGGTGTTCTTGCCGACGTCCAGACCCTAAAAACCAAAGACAGACTGGTAAACAACAAGACAAGTGAGACCATCAGTGCTGGGAACAGGCTGGGCTCTGTTCTCAGCTCTGCCCAGGAGTCCACCCGTAGCCTTGGTCAAGCCCCTCATCTCTTTACAATTCAGTCCCTCACGTGTGTGATAACCCCTTCCTTCCTCCTCCACCTCTCGCCTCTCCTTTGCGTTTAGACTGCCCGTTCCCAGGTACAGCACTAGCAGCCTGGGGACCAACGCAGCCGGACTCCCATGCAGAACCTGCGCTGCACAAGTAAACGGGGTATTGCATGCTCGGGGTACAAAAGTGACACTACTGAGGTGTGGTGTAACAAGAGAGCATGAGGATTCAGTTCAGAGAGTGCAGATCTTGATTCTGCAGGCCTGTGAAGTCATTGGCGCTTCCCACGTGCTTAAAATAACGCTCGTGCTCCAGAAGCCAGCCAGACAGGAGCCGGAGCGCGGAGCACCTTTCGGGCTTCAGCCTTGATTTGGTTTCTGAAGTTCATCAAAGCCTTTGCGACCTATTTGCAACTTTGGGGTGCAAATTTCACGAGAAGGTCTTTCCCGTGAGAGACCTACCCCTTCCTCTTTCCTGTCGGGCTGGGAATACTCTGATTAGAGCCTCTGCCCTGGCATTTCAGCGCTGCCGATCCCCACCGGAACCTGAAAGTGCTGAGGCCATAAACAATGGGAAAGTGAGGGAGAGGAAAAGCCATTCGTCCTGGCTCCCTTGGACTTCAGCGCCGCGGCTTCCCTGAAGCACACTCTGGGGACTGGAGCCGACTGCGCTGGCAGGCTGCCAGCCTGGCGATGGGTGCTGCCAGCGGAGGACTGACCCGCTGGAATTTTTATATGCGGTAATCAGCGTGTGCTCGGTTTAATCTCGCTAGCGGCGGGAGGGAGGATGCTTATGACAGAGTTCACACGCTGAGTTATCTGGAGACGGCGAGGGCTGCTGTGCAGTGCTCCTCTCCCCTGCACCAGTGCTCTGTTTGTGCCTTTCCTGGCATCAACACAGAGCCATCGTCTTCCTTACAGGCACGGAGCAGACAGGGTTGGCTTGTCCTCCCAGCACCCCGCTCCGCTCTGCCCACGCAGAACTTCTCCCTGCTTCTCCCACGGGTCCCACCCGGGGTCTGGCTCCGAGCTTACCACTCACCTTTCTTACCGCAGCGTCCCTGAACGGAAAACCCTGTCCCTCAGCCGTGCTGCCACGTTCTCGGAACTCATTCTCCTTGTTGTTCCTGTTGTTTGAGGACCTCCTGAGCCCTGCTGTCGGCTGGCTGTGTCCCAATTCCGGGTACCTCTCACTTCCTGCAACGAAACGCAAGGACTCACTCACATTTCCCAGCAGTGTCCAGCTCAGACGGCCTCTGGGCAGCACTGCCAGCAAGCTGTGACTCCAGATGGGATGAGACACAGAAGGACTTAATGGTGGGATGAGACCACATGTGTTTTCATGCCACACTTCAGTGGAAAGAAGGTAAATGCTCCAATAAATTGCCCGACCACTGCAGACTGTCTAATGCCTTCCTCATGGTCTTATTCTCCTTCCAGGTCTGCTCTGAAGCTGCCAGGAAAGAGCATTTCTGAGCCTCAGCACTCGAGATCCCAAAGGCCGTTACGCCCTGACTCCATCCTGCCGGGCAGCGCGCTGGTGCTCTGCGTCTCACCAGGTCTTAGAGGCAGGCTGAAGGCCAAGGTTTGAAACCAACCCATCAGCCTTGCTTAGTGGGCTGCTTCGCATCTAACATGGGATCCAGACTTTTCGGCTGGCTTTGTCCATCAGCAGGCTGAGCCCAGTCTTTCTCAGCCTTCTGGAAAAGTCGGTCTCTGGATCCAAGCTTTGCAGCTGGCGCTTGTTTCCACTCGGTCTACAGAATAAGTCATTCTCCAGGAATGCGTTCTGTGCCTGCTCGAGAGGGTATGAGGCTAGTAACAGGCATGAGGCTTCCCACCTTGGATCAAGTCCTACCTCGGCTGGGGGGATTTTAAAGCCACGTGGAGGGGCTCCATGAACGGACCCATTCAGGCACACTAATTTTCCAAAAGAGTTATAATTAGAGTTGTTATTAATAGCTATAGTTATAATAGTAGTAATCTATTAGTAATAGTAATAATCTATAATTAGAATTATTAAAAAGAGTTATAGAAAGCATTTTATAATGCATTTGTCCAAATCTTTGTAGCCACAGCTGCAGAGCAAAAAGTCCTGCCTCACAGGCGTGAAGAAGCAAGCGTTAAAATCCCAGCTGTGGACCGAGCGTTTTAAACGCATCTCTTAGCTTTCCAGCTACGGTGTCACCCCCCTAACACCTTGCTCTGTTCCCATCTGTCTGTCCTAGGGGAAAGGAGGTTGCTGGTCCGATTATTTCACCCAGCTGGCGGCAAGCAGGAGGGCAGGTTGGAGGTATTTGAACTCACCATGGCGGTTGCTCAGCTTTTCGGCGTTCACTCCTATTTCTGGGATGATGGAGAGGTCAGAAGGGTTTCCAGTCTGAACCAAGAGGCTGTGAGGTCTGCTCCGCCCAGCGAAAAGCGTCTTCGCGTCTCGGTACGAGCTGAGGAAGGCACCGGCGGCTCCACAGGAGCAATGCTGCAGAAGGTACTCCTACGTCAGACAAGAAGAAATTATGCAGACTCGCAGGCTGCGATGGCCCCAGCTAACCAGGCGGTGCGGTGGTACGGACACATTGCGATCATTCCAGCCTTGTCCGGAGACCCAGCAGAACCCAGACAAATGATTTCATTCTCTAAAAGGCTGAGGAGCCTGGCCTTGGTAATGTAGATTTTTTTTCATGGGTTCGCTGGTGTTTAACTGCTATGAGACATTTACTTTTCCTAGTTATCCTATTTACCTCAAGAAGCTCCAAATTAAAAGAAAATGCAGTGCCTCTAAAACTGAGGAGACCACCTAAGGCACTGATGTGTTGCTCATGGTTTTTATTTCTATTAAGTAGTTGCTCCTTGAGGAGGAGAAGTGGTTTCTGTGTTCTAGGGATTACTCGGAGACCTGTGCTCTTGCACAAGCGTTCAGGCTCTCCATTTAATTGGCTTGGTGTCCTGCGTATGTTGGGCGCACAAGTAGGACGTACGCTCCCTGCTTTTTTAAGATTTTTCATTCCATGTAAGACCCAGGTACATGGTTTACTGGTGGCCGTGGCCGTGTTAGGTTTACAGTTGGGCTCGATGATCTGAAAGGTCTTTCCCAACCTAAATGATTCTGCGACTCTGTGATACTCAGCATCTTTTGGGTTTGTTTCCCTGAAGGAACTGAATACGTGTCTAAACCCAGAGCTGCTCAGCTAAAGCATTCCTGTAAATAAACAGACCGGTTGTAACAGCGACTCGCATTTTACGATAATGTTATTTGTTTCGGAAAGCGCGCAGACAATAGTATCTCATATTTTCATTGATGCGACGATTTTCTACGTCGCCCAAGAGTTTAGCAGGGCAGGAAGCAAGGAGAGCTTTATCCAGCTGCAGGGGAAAGGGAACCAAACTGTTTGTTGGTGTTGGAACCACAGGCCAACGCCAGCTCGGCGCCTCCGGAGACCCCCGAGCGATGGACAGCTTTCATGCACCATCTCCTCTGGGCGCGCTGCCGCAGCAACGCGGCGCTTTGCAGCACCTGCACCTTGGGGGCTGCTTTGAAAATCTGATGGAAGGTGCTGCTTTTGGCCCAGGGTGTTAAAGATTGCCCTGTAAAGCAAAGGAGGTGGAGTAACCGTGTTCCCTTTGCGTCCCAGGACCGAAAGGTCAGCAGTCTCTGTGGTGATGTCTGTACAGCTTTCAAGAACAGCGCTGGGAACACTGGCCATGCCCCATCCTCATGACCAGCTCTTAACAGCACGCTAACCCATCTCTGCTCTGAGGGTTGTGTCCTCCCTAACCATGTCTGGGGCACGGAAACCTTTCCACGCTCAGAGGCCACACGGAGAGTGGGCACAGCTGGAAAGCAGCCTCAGGACACCCTCCAAAACGCGATGAGGACAGCAACCTCCACGTCTCGTGGCACAGGGGTAGCAGTGCTCCTCTTCCATACAGAGAGGCTGCGACTCCGAAGAGGAGGAGCACGACGGGGAGCTGCTCGGGTACGGGAGGTGCAGGCACCCCAGAGCGAGCACCCAGTTTCATAGAGCACACTGCAAGCGCTGCACGTTACATCTGGGGGTCCAGCTCCCCACTGAACAGTACGGGACGAACGTGGCTGACGAGGCACTGCTGAGAGAGCTTGGAAACTACCAAAAAGATCAAAGTTTCAAATATTTCAATGAAAGCACGGTGCCTTTCATTCCCGCGGGAGCTGGGGAGGAGGGGGCACATGCACCAGATGAGGATCTGACCCTGAATTTGCGGCTTGGAAGAGTTACTTTGAGCAATGACTCAGAGTTGTAAAGCTTCAGGAAATGTGTTAACAATCCCCAGGCTCTACGTAGGAGGCTGCATTCCTCTCAGCGTGAGAGATGGGTCCATGAAAACAACGGGCCATGCTGCTTTGCAACCTGACTCACCACTTGGCTTTGGCTCTGAGGAGGAGTCGGTCACCTACGGCAGATCCAGTCCCAGCAGGTGGGAGACCAGCTCCGGGGGGGGGTCGGAATGACTGCTGTCGGGAGAATAAAAGACTCACCGCAGCACGGCTGGGGAGAAACAGCTGAATGTGGCAAACCCCTTCTGTGCCTTCGTGGGGTGGTAAAATAAACAGTAAAGGGAGGGGAGGAAAGGAGCTGGGAACCTGGTGCGATGGCCAAAGAAAAAGGACTGGGAAGCAGAGATGGGGTAGAGCCAGACAAAATACGCAGGGGCTAAAAAATGCTGCTTGGGAGGACGCTGAAATGATTTGCAAATTTCAGTCAAACTCCCCAGCTAGCGCTGGCTGATAAAAACAAGACAACGGGGAACGCGGACATGTTTCATGCCAGCGATCCTTCATTTGGCAGCTCCGAAGCCCCGGAGGGGAAAGAGCACGGGGCTGGGTGGTGGTGCCACTGCTTCTCTTGTGGGGAAATTCTGCGATTTTTGCCAGTTTGACGCCAGAAGGAAAAGAAAGTGCTTTTAATTCGAAACACAACTGCGAAGGAGGTCCATGGAAATGTTGTGCTTTGATTGCATTGACAGGGGAAGATTGTGTTCTTGGGAAGTTTTCAGCTGTAGAGAAGCAAAAGTGACCAACTCCAAGCTGGCCATTGCACGAGCGGGATCATTTTTAACACAACAGATGCAAGCGCGTGGTAGCTATGGCATCTAGGAAACAAAACTGAACAAGAACAGAAACTCAAGCCCTCCTCTAAGGGAAGCTGAGTTTGCCATGGTGTGTGAGGGCTCCCTGAAGACCACAGCACCCAGCCCAAGTGGGTTAATTAGCATCTTCCCTCAGACAGACTCGGAACTTTCCATCTGGGCCCAGAGTACACCATTTAATGGAAGACACCATGGTGTCTGCTCACCTCTCTTAGCTGGCTCATCTTCTGCTCTTTCTGCAAGCTGCACACTTGCCTTTGGAGACGCAGGTTGTGCTCCTGCAGCTGCCCGATCTTCTCAATCAGTTGACAGATGTGTTCCAGGTACCCCAGACCAGATCCCAGGGCTTTGCTGTTGCCTTGGTTCACCTGCAATGACAACACAGTTTGGACCACAGAGTAACAGCAGAGCAATCCTTACCAGCAGTCACGAGCCCGGCGCGCTCCTTACAGCCGGGTGGGCTCTGGTGAAGATCCTCGGGCTTCCTCTGGCCAGGGGCTGTGGTTAGAGCCAGATCCGAGCTACAGCGTTGCTTGCTCACAGCTCTTTTCTGGGCTACCCAGAAGGGTGCTCCGTCAGAGGGACTCTTCTGACTGATCACAGGCTGACATGCAGGAAAACCTCGTGATGGCCCATTTCTAGATCCACCTCCCAAGCTTATGTCCTTTTTTCTTTTTTTTTTTTAATTTTTTTTATTTATTTTTGTCTTTTACTGGCTGTAGCACCCTTACAGACAGCAGGACTATGTTTGCATAGATGGCTGGGTTAGTACGGCTCATTTAGCCCACAGCCCTCAGTGTAAGTCACACTTCTGGGGCTGAGCTTGGCTCCTACCCGAGGGCACGTATCTGCAGGTTGCAGCGATTGGTGGCTTTGTGACCAACCTGGGGGTACGTTTTGTCCGCCTTTGGCGATCTGCAACCGTTACAGCACAGCTCGCTCGGACCCTCCTCACCGTGGGCCAGTGAAAGGGCCACGGGTCTGAACCAAGCTGGAAGAAGGTCTTCCCACCGGTCTTTAGCTGATCCCAGCTCACATCCCTGCCACTGCCTTCTCAGTCTCATCTCACCTTGGAGATGCCTGCGGGATCAAGGGTGAAGCTTGCTGCCCGGCTGCGGCAGGGTGCTCCGCACCACTGGTCCCTCCCCACCCAGGACCGCTGCTCAGCCCAGGGTAACGTCGGGGACGGGCAGCAATCCCGCGGCGGAGGGATGGCAGCGGTGCTTCCCGGCCTCCGGCCCCACACCTCACCGTTTCTGGCCCCGGGACGGCCCCACGCCCAGCACCGATCCCCTCCGGCGCCGGGAGCGGGCTCTGCCGAGGGTGCTGCGAACAAACACACGCAGAGGCTCGCTCCCGCCTCGGCGCTCCCCGCTGATGCGCGTGTGATATCAGTAGGTAAAATAAGCCTCGGTCTTTACAAAAGCAGCCCTCCAAGTTTATCTTACTTCAAAAAATAAGTTCCCCCTACAAAAGCAGGAAGCGTACTCTGTCTCCTTTCCCACAACAATCGACGTTTCTGGGGAAATGCCAGGCTTGGGACTCTTCCTGTCCTTTCATTATGTCAGAAAGCTCATGGTGTGTTCAAAAAATAATCAACATTCGGATTTACTTCTTCTTAAACAAATGATGGTACAATGTTATTTATAAACAGGTACTATTATGTCCAGATGTTTTTGTGTCGGAGGCTGGGACAGAGGTCACATGAAATCATATGAAAAACTGTGATGGCTGTAAGCCAGCCAGTCATTCACACTCATGATTTTTATTTTCCTCCTGGGCAGAGCCTGCAGAGGTGGTGGCAAGGCGAAGGCTGCTCAGCCCTAAGGCTGAGTCCTTACGGAGTCTGTGCAGTGAGGAGGGACACAGCCTCAGGACCCCCAGGGAGAGCAAAGCCCATGTGGAGTCTGCCGGTAAAAGCCGGAACCAAAAGCACTACAACTGACATATCCGAAAGCAGCCAGGGATTTTGGGGTGCCTAGCTTCAGAAGCATGATTTTCAGAAAGGGGGGGAGCAGCAGCTTCTGAAAATCTGACTGTTTTGGGCTGCCGCGAAATGAGTAGTCATTTTTTTACGCTGTCCCAAAATGGGCAATCAGAAGTTCCTCATTCTCCGTGAAAATGTAGGCTTTCGGCCACTGCGTACCCTCTTTTTGCACATTTAACAGCTCCCCTTTCTTCCAGTTTGCTGTTGCAGTGATTGATAGCACGTCTGTATCGCCCTAAGGAGCCAGCGAGCCACATCCAGCCCCTCAGAGCTGTAGAAACACAAGGGAAGACGACAAGGGACAGAGGAGCTCCTGGGAAAGAGGATAAAGTAAAACACTGGACTGTAACCCCAAGGACTGGAGAGAAAGCACGAAGCGTTTGACTGCGACCTCTTTCAGTTAGGGACCCTGTTTTTGTCCCATGCTTAATACTGTAAGGTCCTGCTTTGCGTTCGTGGCTGTGAGGTTCCTGGGGCAGGAGAAGAGAAGGTGACCCTGACTTCCAATGCTCTGTGTCTCGGGCTGAAGGCGCTTGAAAGCAAAGGTGTGTTTGGGGCAGGCATGGAGAAAATCTGGCGAAAGTCAGAGACAACTTCAAACTCTTGAGAATAAACACAGATCCCCAGAAAACGGGAGGGAAAAGGTGCAGAGCAGTTGCTCCAGGTCTTGGGGCAAGGTGGATGTACCCCTGTAGAGGACCTAAACCAGACTGAAGGTCAGACCCCATAAGCTGGAGGCCCCCGCCTCACCGCCATCCTTCAGAGGCAGTTTGGGCTGTTTAATAGGAAATTAATTTGCCTTTTATTGATGTGATCCCAGCAAACGCAAATGAGCAAAAGGCAAAGCAGGTAGAGCCCCCAGCACCTGCGCATCGCTGCAGAGCCACCTACCTCTGTGGCCAGCAGGCAAGGGGAAAAGCTCTTCAGGGCGATGCTTCACCTCGCTTGCCCTGCCACGAGGCCCCATCAGCATCAGGATTGCTCACGTTTGGCAGGTGTTCAATACAGAAAATTTAGCTGCTTGCCCCCAGAATGGTTGCTCAGCAAGGGCCTCTCTAGGGACCCTTCCAGGACTTTCTTTTCCGTAGACTGGAAATGCCTCAGCAGCCCTCGCTATCTTCTGGTCATGCCAAGCGCAGCGTAGAACCTGCTCCGTCACATTCTGGTCTAAATATTTTCCTCTCGGCACCTGTGAGGGAGTTTTATGCTAGCAGCGGAGGGTGAGCAACCACAAGAAAACTGCAAACATCGTCCAGGATGCCTCTCATCCCATCTCTATTCTCCGAGCTGAAGCTTCCCAAAACATTCACCTAACGGGACTGAAATTTGTCCCATTCCCCACAAGGAGATTGTCAAATAGTATTGGAACAAAAGCCCATTTTTGAGCTGATGAAGCCTATGAAGAAGGAAAACCACCTCACCTACTTTTTTCGAGCTTCCAGGTACATCAGCCCGAAGCAGATCCTCCGCTGGAGGAAAAGGATGCCAAGGCCCTCGGCTGTTCCACACTGAGTTATCCCCACTAAGGTTTTGGCCCTGTTAGTGAGATGGTAGAGCTGAGACGCGCTACACTGACTTGACACCCGCGTAACTAAAAAGAGATCTCTGCCCTTGAGAGCACTTGCTTGTCTCAGTTTTGGGGCAGGTTTTCAGTGTGTGTAGCCCTGCTCAGCGGGCAACAAACCATCAGAGTTGTGCTGGCCCACAGATTTCTTAAGAAGCCTAAAAATACAAGATCAGCACCTGCACTGGGAACTTTGGCTCTTACCTAGAGCCCTCCAGTCAGTATTTTGACTGGTGTAAAATCACATTTTGCCCCTGAAGCCAGCAGAGCTGGGAGCCTGCTCCTCTGTCTCTGCGTATGTGCAGCATGGTGCTCACTGCAGCTGAGCTCTACAAAGGTTTGAAGTTCAGCAGGAGCTGCAAGAAAGACGGTTATATTCAAGCCTCTTGTCCAACTGAGGTATAACCAAAATCTGCATTTCTGATCATCTAGTCAGCACTCTGCCCTGCCTCATGTCAGCCATGAACTGTTACTCAATGCGTGCGATGCGCTTTTCTTCAACCAGGCTCAATGGAAAACCATACTGGGCTGGACCTGGTGGCAGGAGCCGAGGCTGTTGGGCAGGACTAGCTTGCAGGTGAAGCTCTTCCTCACTCAGATGAGAGCTCGCTGAAGTTTCTTGAAGTGACTTAGGTTTCTCTGCTTCATGCAATGCTCTTCGCTTTCTCTTGTAGATAGTTTTGACTTATGAACATGAGCCAGCAGTGTGCCCAGGTGGCCAAGAAGGCCAACAGCGTCCTGGCTGGTATCAGGGATGGTGTGGCCAGCAGGAGTAGGGAGGTGATCGTGCCCCTGTACTCGACACTGGGGAGGCCAAACCTCAAGTACTGTGTTCAGTTTTAGGCCCCTCACTGCAAGAAGGACATGGATGGGCTGGAGCGTGTCCAGAGCAGGGCAGCGAGGCTGGGGAGGGGTCTGGAGAACAAGTCTGATGAGGAGCGGCTGAGGGAGCTGGGGCTGTTCAGTCTGGAGAAGAGGAGGCTGAGGGGAGACCTCATCGCTCTCTACAACGACCTGACAGGAGGGTGCAGTGAGGTGGGTGTTGGTCTTTTCTCCCAGGTAACCAGCGATAGGATGAGAGGAAATGGCCTCAAGTTGCACCATTGAATACTGGATTGGATATTAGGAAAAATCTCTTCACTGAAAGAGTGGTCAGGCACTGGCGCAGGCTGCCCAGGGCAGTGGGGTGTCACCGTCCCTGGAGGGGTTCAAAAACCGTGTGGATGTGACACTTCAGGACATGGTGGTGTTGGGTTGACAGTTGGACTTGATGGTCTTAAAGGTCTTTTCCAGCCTTAATGATTCTGTGATTCTATGATTCTATAATACCCCACCCTCCCATACATCCCTCCCCACCCGCTCCCTCCGCGTTCGCCGGTACAGAGGCAGTACGGCCTCTGCGCTGACAGCCAAGGAACGCAACGACACACCCCGCATCACGGGCTTGGAGCGACCGCTTCGTGACGCCACAGCCCGAGTGGGAAGCACTTGTCACCGGGAGCTGACGGCACCGATGGGCTTGGGAATAACAGGAAAGAGAGGGGTCGTGCTGCGTGTTTTGGCCGGCTCCACGCTGCTGTCCAGGAGGGGCTGCGCTCACTGATAGCTGCTGGTTTCCTCCGAGCAGCACGCACAGGCTCCGGGGCTGAGCATCACAGCTTGCTCTGTCCTCCCCCTGCACCGTACCGCGTTCTGCAGAGACGTCCTTTGACTGCTTTGGCCCAGGATAGGTAGCACTGTGTCAATGATGTTGGGTTTTTTTTTCATTTAGTGACGACAACGCTCCGACCCTCTCCCTTCTTCTAGGGGTATGGGCTGGCTTGAAATGCAAACTTTGTGGAGCATGAGGAAGCGTTTGCACAGCAAAAGCATCAGAGGCTATGTGTCTTCAGACCAACCCCAAACGTTTCATTTGGCTTGGAAGGAAATGCTTCTATTTAGGCTTCAAAGTTGTTTCGCTTGTTGTTTGACAGCATCCACTTTCTTTCATCTTTCTAAATGTAGGCAAATTTCAAAACAGCGACAGTTCAGAACAAAAGATCAGAAAGCTTTGTTTAAGAATCGGCCAGACCGAAACGATGCGATGTGTCTTTTCAGCCAACGCCATTCATCAAATCAATCCAAACAGCCAAAACATGTGGTCCTTTCTGGTCTCTCTTCTCCAGCGTTTCCCTTCCTGCTCTCTTGGCAGCGGCCTCAGCAGCGAGGGCGGCCAGCGCAGGACATCCCGAGGCTGAACCCTCGCTCGGCCGTGCCGCTGAGCACGATGCCGTGGGCGCTGCCCCAGCCCTGCTCTCCTCTCACTCCAAAGCCGTTTTCCTAAAACCAGCAGCAGAACAGAGGAAGTCGCTGTTACCTATAACTAAATAACGCTCTCAAGCTGGACAAGCTGGACTGGACAAGGTCCTGTGCAGCCTGCTGCAGGTGACCCTGCTTCGGCAGGAGGGTTGGACTAGATGACCCACAGAGGTCCCTTCCAACCCCGACCATTCTGTGATTCTGTGATTCTGTAACGCTCTCACCGGGCGCGATATGGAGACGCAGGAATGCTCACGCTGGCTCACACCAACACGAACTGCAGGCAGCAGGAACCGAGCCACAGGCAGGGCTGTGCAGCAGCCGGGGGCAGCTCTCGCCCCGGCCGGCTTGGCTGCTGCCCGGCATCCCGGCCGCTGGCAGACCGAGATCCAGCAGCCCGGGGATGCTCGGTGCAGAGGGCCAAGCTTCCCCGTCACAGCTGTATTTACACAGCTCGGAAAACAAACAAGGAGAAGTGCTCCAGGGCGCAGAGCTTTAGCACTCAGCCAGTGAGGATATTAAAAAGGAGGGGAGATAAGCCACCGAGAGCTTCATTTCCTCTTCAGCTTCTTTCTAATTTATTCTCTTGTTTATTTAAACGCTCTGCTCTGGGAAACTGAGGCTCCGTTTCACAAAGGACTTAAGAGGAATTTCACAGGCAGCCGGAGCTGTCAGACAAGACCAAGCCGGCTGCAAACCCTCCGGAGCACAACAGAGAATTTAGGTAACTTTTTTTATAAAGTCTCCTTGTAGCCGAACTCTCCTGCTCTGGCCCTTTTCTGAACTCCCTGCCAAAAGGCCAGGTCACTGTCCGTTTGGGAACCCTGCAAAACAGACGTCTGTGTCCTGCCACACACAAGGAAGCTCTGGGGAGGAAGAGGTTGCTCCGTCGGATTGCGTGCTGCCTCATACGCAGTGCGAGCAGAGACCGGCCACCTCCGAGCGTCCTCGCCGCGCGGGAGGGTTTGGCGTGCTGGAGGGGTAGGCTGTTGCCTGACAGAGAGGTCATGGCGAGACTACAGGCACGGCACACAGCACTTGTCACTTGGCTTCCTCCCACCCATCTCCCGTTCCAATTCATCACCGTTATCGCAACGAACGCCCCAAAGAGAAATCCCCGGTATGCACTGTTGGATATTTTTGGTGTGTCTGCGTGACTCCCATCACCTAGCCTGTCCCCTCCTTTCCTTTGGCTCATGGGGCTTCTTGGTCCGTCCCTCCAGCAAGAACCAGCGCCGCAGTTAGACCTTTCCGTCGCCAGCCCGTGAAGCCACTGCACACCTCTCGGAGAGCAAAGATCTGAGCTTGTGCGCTAGCTCTCTGCTGGCTCGTTACTCAGGAGAGCTGGCTCAAGAGGACAGGACAGGCCTGGACATGAATGAGCTACCCCCGAGACAAGTTCTTCCTGAACTTTGGTGCTACGACAGCAGCCCAGCTGCTCCCAGGAACAGGAATAACCTGACCTTGAAACAGAAACTATGTTCTGATCTCTGTCTCACGTATCAGAGGGCAATGACTAACTTCATAAGCTTCATTTTAAGACCAGAATCAAGTCCATCCTCTAATCTAGGGCTTTTGAAACACCAGATCTCCATGAACCATGAGTCATCCTTACCCAGACCCAATACACGTGAATTACTTCAGAATTTCACTGCTAAGAAAAGAGCTCTTAAAAATCAATTGCCAAGATTCGCTGCTCACGACAGTTTTGGGGGAGATTTTTCTAACTCGCTCAGATATGTCCTAGCTCGTGACAGACGACAGGACGTGAACCCTGCCTGAGGTATCTGGATAGCTGTCAGATGCAGGTTAGGTGTTTCTTACCTCACTCAGTCGACAGCATTCATCCATGTATTCATCCAGACTGTCGCTTGTGGGGTACTTCTTCAGCTGATGTCCATGGACTGGAAGGTCTTGCATGCTGCCCAAGTTCTCTGGGAAGTTATCAGCAATCGTTTTCGGCTCTTCTACAGGAGCTGGGTTGGGAAGAGGGCTTTCCCCAGGAAGGTCCATCTCTGGGGTAGGTTCCTTGTCCAGAGACTCCCTTTCTCTTTGGTCAAAATGTTCAGCGGGACTTTCTTCCTGAGGGACACTGAAGTCTTCCAGGGAAACTGCAGGATGCTGCACAGCATCTTCCTCCTGGCTGTGGCATTCGGCTCGCTTTTCGCTCTCTGGATCTTGGTGGCTGGCTTTTCTGGCACGCTCTTTGCATGTTCTCATTATCAGATGGTCGATTTCAGGAGAAGAAGAGGTGCTCAGCACGCCCGAGTCGCAAAATGAGTCTCTGCTGTGAAGCACAAAGCTCTTCTCTGAACCCGTCGGCGTCGACGGGGAATTAGCCCCGCTCGGCAGTTCAACCCCCGAGTCCTCGGATTCAAATTTGGAGAATCTGTGAAGCCGGCACTTGGACTCGAAGGCGCTGAGGTCAGGCAGCGTGGCTACGTAGTCTGTGCTTGCCGGTGCGTCTGCGTGGTCGGGATCCACCGGCACGGCTGCCGTGTTCGGGCTTCCCGGGCAGTCCGGCGGGAGGCTGGCGCCGGGGAGATGGGGCTCTCCTGAGCAGGCTGGGTCGGCTGGAGCCTCCAGGATTAGCCCTGGGTTTTGAATGCCTTCGTTGCTCAGTATCTTCATATGCGTTAGCACGACTTTGTCCTCAGCAGGTGGGCTCTTCTTACCTGCTGGAAAGAACACAAGCAGGGGGTCACAAGAGGCTGCAAAGCTCCGTGCCCGGTGCATCCCCGGAGGGATGCGGAAGGGAAAGCCGTCTGTCATAAGGTGGTAGAGGGGGACAGCCACAATTTGCTTTTTCTGAGCTACACGAAGCTTTCTTGTGGGCTTTGCTACAACAGGGGTGTTGTGTTTCATAGCCCTGGAGTCCTTCAGGGGAGCCAGAAATGCACACAGAATTATGATTAGGTACAAAACACCACATCTAGCCAGAAAACATCTTAGTGACTACCTGCGTACAGACGCAGAGAAGTACAGGCTCTTTCAGCACGGCAAACACTAAGGCCAAAATATTTCCTCGGACTGAATGTATTCTGAACCAGCAGAAAAAAGGGTAAAATGAAATCTGTCTTTCCGCAAGCTTCACTGAATTTTGGGTTGCAACAAGCCATTTGCGGACTGTTTCGTGCTCTCGGCACACGTGCAGGTGATGAAAAGCAAGCACGGACAGGAAAAGCAAACGAGGCACTGTAGATCTTTTGGACTCCCTGGATGGTTTTAGCTACAAAGTAATTTCTTTAAGTGAACTCTTACCTCCTGTAAAGAGAAAGAAGGTGGGGACAGCTTTTCTCACGAGTTTTTTGCGCGTGGGCAAAGAACACTTGTTTTCACATCGCAGTTGTTTCGCGCGGTAATGTGGCAGAACCATCTCTGGATGGAAGGCTGGTCTACAGCAGCTCAGATTTACTTATCGTTTTTCTGAATCTCCTATTTCGCAGCACAGGCTTCTGGTTCACACTGGTAGGAGAGCCAGTGTGAAAGCTCTGCATCCATCCCTTAGCAAACGGCAAACCTCAGCTCCAAATCCACCCGTCCGTGGATCTGGGAGCGGGAACTGCCGCAGTACAGAACCTGAGTTTCTCTGGCACCTTGTCGCTTCTCAGCACCTGGCCCAGAGCACCCCAGAGGGCTGCACCGCATACGCTGCTCAGGATATCTTACTTCCTACTTTATTTCCTCCCACTCCCCTCTCTTCCTTCTTCCCCTTTTGCCTGACATCAAACCAGCAGCTGCTTCACCAGCTCCCTCCCGGCACGCTGCGGAGGCAGAGCAGCCCGGGACCCTCCGCTGGCGACGGAGCAGGGAGCGCTCTGCCGTTCAGCCCTCCTTCACCATAGCCCAGAAAAGCCCCCGGGGTGGAAATCACTCATTTTCCACCCTTCCCTCCTCCAGCTTGCTTTCCGCTACGTCCACAGACAAGGGAGACTTTTACTCATCAGGGCCAAGCTAGCTACTCCATGGATCATTTTCTACTTTATTTAAGTTCTTCCTATTTGATCTCGACAGTTTCTTGGGATACCACCGAAACGTGCCCTTTACAGTTCGCAGGCAGCAACAGATTAAATATTTTACACTGGATTTTCATAAAAGGCTGTGGGTGGTGGATGATCCCAGCTGATGGGCTTTTTGTGGCACCTGGGCACACAGTGCTTACAACACCGTATAGAAGATCTTGTTTATTGCCCACAGACTTGCACCCGCCTCCCGTGGCAGGGTTCACGGGCACCTCTCCGCTGCAAAGAGCCACATCTGGGACGGTCAGTGCCAGACAATCAGCAGCGCAACACCAGCACAATTGCCACGGTGGGGGACGAGGGAAGGACGTTGCCCATGGAGATGCTGCAGAAGAGCTCCCCAGGGGCTGCCCGGGCCGGGGGACACCCCTGCCACTCTGGGGACGAGCGTGACGGACGCCGAACTGAGCACAAGGAAGAGGGAGCCTGGTTTGCAGCTTCGTGCGCAGCAAAACGCTGCTGGTGAGAGGGAGCTTGGCGCCGGGTCTTGGAAGGAGGAGGTGGAGCTGGGTCATTGCTGATGCAAAGTGAAGAGAACCATGCAATAATTTAGGATGGAAAAGACCTCTAAGATGAAGTCCAACCATCAACCCATCACCATCACCATCACGCCTGCTAAACCATGTCCCGAAGTGCCACATCTACATGTTTCTTGAACCCCTCCCAGAATGGTGACTCCCCCACTGCCCTGGGCAGCCTGTCCCAGTGCCTGACCGCTCTTTCAGTAAAGAAATTTTTCCTAATATCCAATCTAAACCTCCCCTGACGCAACTTGAGGCCGTTGCCTCTCGTCCTATCGCTGGTTACTGGGGAGAAGAGACCAACCCTCCCCTCACTGCACTCTCCTGTCAGGGAGCTGTAGAGAGCGATGAGGTCCCCCGTCAGCCTCCTCTTCTCCAGAGTGAACAGCCCCAGTTCCTCAGCCGCTCCTCATCAGACTTGTCCTCCAGACCCCTCCCCAGCCTCGCTGCCCTGCTCTTGCTGCGCTTTCCTTCTAAGAACAAATCATGCCGCTGTCACCCGTACCAGGAACTCCTATACGCCATGGTGGGCCCTTCCCACAGGCTCTGACTGCACTTATTAATCCTGCCATGCTTCCCTCTGGTTCGAGATTCTCTCGCTGTCTTTCAGTCTGCCCCTTTTTTTCTTGCTTAACCGGTTCCACCTTGGCCTACACAAATATTTCTTTGTCTGAAATCAGGAAGCAGTGTATTAAAATGAGGTCTTGCTGCTTACAGAAGGAGACGTCAGACGCTTTAACTCGTATCTTGTATGACTACAAAAGCCACCATGTGTACCAGAAAGTTTGGCTGGGGTAGAAAAAATTAAAAACCAAGATGAAATCTCTGACCACCCGCATGTGAGGGTCCCCTCGATGCCAACAGCTCCATTGTCGAGAAAGGTCTGAGCTGTGGACAACGCAGTCCTCCACTCTCCCCACCCCGCGGTCACCAGCACACAGTCTCACAGTTCCTTCCCCGTCCATTCTAGGCTGCAAACCATTGACCTCAGCACTGGCAGGTCCTGGTGACCACAGCACCTCAGCCTTTCTGATTTATCCTCCCAACCCCTCGCGATGACACAAACTGTCATCGTCTCCCCCCAACACAGGTTCAGAACAGATGCAAAGGTCGGCAGGATTTTGCAACGCCCTCGGGCACCTCGTCGACATTCATTCAGTGCTGCCTTCCCATGGTCAACCAGGTCACCTGTGCTACAGCGGAGACATCTCCCATGATTTAGGCAGTGACCTGCAACTCAGGTTTTTCTTGCTGCACCCCACTGACGGAACAGCCTCTTCTTCCTCTCTGCTACCCAGGTGATGGAATCTAAACCACGGGGCTTCCAGCAAGCAGATTGTTTCTGCTACAGATCTTGAAAGAAGCGTACAAAAACGCTCGTCTCTTCCAAGCGTATCGCCAACAAACACCAGAATGGTGCAATTAAAGCTCATCTGTGCAATTACCAAAGGAAAAAAAAAAAAGGGTGAGCCAGACCCTCAGCTGCTATAAATTAGTCCATTACCCAGGGCTCCCAGGGCTGTGTGAGCTGCTCCTGGCTGTGGGCTTGGTCTGTGTGTGATTTGTGCAGTGATACCCAGGGAAGGTGGGCTGCTGGGGGGAGCGTGCGGTGGGGGCACGCTTACAACGCCGTGGAAAGGAGGTGTGAGGAGCTTCGGAGACCTGAACGGCAGCACCAAGGTTGGTGAGATGCGTTTGCTCATGCTGGAGGCCAGCTACGTTTGACACCGTCGCTCCCGGGAAGTCAGCCAAGGTGGGTTTTTTTGTTGTTGTTGGTTTTTGTTTCCTGTCCCCTGGGCTCTTCCCCCCTCCTCCATTTTAGGGTGGGGGTAAGGTACCGAAGGATGCTGCTTTCGGGCAGCCAGCTGGGATGCGGTGTGGCAGCAGGGGAGGGAGTGGAGTTGTGTGTCCATGCTCAGGAATTGGTGTAGCTTCCCACAGCGTCTTTGGCAACGCGTGCCCAGGCCAAACGTGCTGTCGGGTGAACTCATGCCGCTTGCCTAGCAGGCGTCTCGAAGGGTTCTGCGGCTCTCTGATGGCACTGGAGATAAGCAGGGTTCCCTGGCTTGCGACGCAAGCCTGTGACTGATTATGTGTAACCCTGGGCAAGTTACTGGGCTGCTGTGCCTGCGCTGTTGGAGGGCAAGACCCTCCCCTCTCGTGGGGAGGTGGTAGCAGTGAACAAGCTGATATCTGAAGGGAATCAGTAAGCAGTGACAGGAATTGATGTGTCCCAGCTAAGCCTCTAGCAGGTTGCTTTGTTTCCAGATTGCTTTCTAGGATACTCGTCCCTTGGCAGTTAGCAAAGCCTAGCAGAGAAACCTAAATCCCTCAGAGGTGAACACCCTCCCAGCAGCTGCTGGCCCAGGGCTTCCCTCTCCTTGGAGTTTTCAGTCCAGGTGTGTTTTTCCTGTTGCACAATAACTAGTAACTGCCAGGGCACAGCCTAGTCCACTGATACTGAGACTCCTGACCCGAGGAAGCAGGGCAGATAGCTAAAGGTGACACTGCTTTCCAGCAGTTTCTTTGTCCCAAGGAAGCTGCATGCAAGACATGCACTCGGAGAACTGCCCAGGCAAAACTCCTAGGCGTTCCCAGTCCTGCTCAGGTCTGATTCCTGCAAAAGCTCCCACCTTTCCAGTCAACCAAGCCAAAGTCTATACTCAAATCCCCATGCCCCAAAGTGAAATCCAGGTCCATTTTTTTTTATTTTTTGCATCGACACCTGTGGCTGAAAGCCGTGCTTCACGGGCAGTTCCTTCAGCGCAAGCCTGGTTCAGCTCTGCTGCGTCCCTGGCCTCTGATGCACCGACTCCAGCACCGTAGCATGTGGTCTTCTGACGCATCGTGTCTACCACAAGACGTGCAACGCTTTCTAGGTTTAAGCCCATAAGGCCAGTACTTTCCACCTGTGCGTGCCACAGGAATAGAGCAGAAAGGGCATCACCGATGACCTGGGTTGCTGGAGTAGCTGGGATTTAGCACAGCCGCCCCGCAAAGGAAGATCAAAGCCAAACCCCGTCATTCCCACCAGTCTGCCCAGCCCACGGGAGCAGGATGCACCAGCAAAGCCCCAGAGAAGGTTTTTCAGCATCCCACAGAGGACCTGCACAGCCATCTTGGTAACTCCTCTCCAGCTGCGCCAAGGATTAAATCCTGTGCTGTGCAGGATGGGTTCTGCAGCGGGGCTGTGCCTTTTGAAGAACCGTCAGGCAGCAGTGGCTAGCGAGCTAGAGCCAAACGCATGGCCTAGAAACCAAAGGCTACCTCTCCCATCCAGTCCCCGCATCCCCTCGTTGTCCTTCCTGCCTTCACCAAAGGTCTCCCTCTCGTCCTTCGGCTGCGTTCTCCTGTGCCGCTCACAGCACAGCTCAGGTGGCATTTCCCTTTCACCGCCAAGGGGGGATTTTTTTTTTCCTTGCTAACGATGAGGTCTCCGTTTCCCAGCATTTATGAGAAAAGGGGTCACTTCCTTTCTGAAACAATAGGCATTTTTTGGTGCTGACTCTTCCCCACGTGTGCCGTGGGCTGTGCTGGCACCTCCCTCCCAGCTCTAGCCCACCGGCCGGCCCCACGCAGAGCACGTCGGAGCCCCGCTGCTTTCCCAGCCGGGCACAGGGACCTGCTGCATGGACAGGACCCCAGTACTAAAAACTGGATTACTCTTACGCTGTCAAAAAAACCCCCAAACAACCGAACAAATAAACAACCCCCACCCAAAAAAAACCCCAGCAACCACTAGCCGTTGACCCTCTGGGAGGGAAATCTGTCTGCACAGGGCTTTGCCATGGGGTGAGGTTCTCCCTGGTGCTTCACAGCCATGCTGGAGCCCTCACCCCGGCCCTGGCACCGAGCTCCTGCAGACAATCTGCCTTCCCAACGCCTCTCGAGCCGAGCTCGTCTGTGAGTGTGCTGCTGTACCGTGGGCTGCCGAAGCCGAGCAAGGGCTTCTCCTGAGCTATCAGGACAAGCACGAGCCTAAGAATTTCTAAGGGCAGCTTACAGAAAGGTCTTCTGCCTTCAGTGCACCAGTTACAACCTCTACCTACAACGGCAGAAACTTGTGAAGGCTTGAAAATCACTGTCGTAGAAATGTGGAGGTTTTGTACTGGAACTGTGGCTGAAAGATTCGTGTTTGCAGAGGAGCACAATCCCATGTAATAACTGAGTATTTGCATGATGGACCCAATTCTCAGAGCTTCAGTTTATCCAGCTGGGGAAATGCATGTGGACTTCACGGGAGCACATACACAACTTGATTTGCTTGAAATGTTGAATGCAAAGGAATAATCATGACAAAGCCGAGATCTCAGGCCGTCGCTGAATGGAAAGTACAAAGTTTTCAGACTGTTTGGCTCCAAGGTGCTCCTCAGTCTCACTGTTAGTGACGTGTGTGAAGTTCCTCCGGATGACAGTCTGGTAATATAACGCGACCAGAAATGTTCTAGATCCCCCGTAGCTGCAGCTGGGGATGGTAAATCCTCACAAAATAGATGCTGGGAGAGAGATAACAGGGTTCAAGGACTCTGAGTGCAGGGGCATCCATTGCTTGAATGCACAAGTTTTAGAAGAGGAGGAGATAATTATAGCTTATTTCAGGCATTTGAGGGGGAATGAGGGAGATGGATTGTTTACTGATGGATATAGGGGGGTGAACCAAAGAGGAAATGGATTTCCAAGTCGAGAGGCCGCTTGACACTTTTACAGCCTGCTTCTATTCATTCCCAGCGACCTGTGAAGCTTTGGAAAGGGAGGGACAGGTCTGACGGATTAGTGACCTGGGGCACGGCAGGTCCCCAGGGACCACCTGGTTTATCAGAGCTGCCTGGGTAGGCTGGCAGCCACCGGTTTGCAGACCAACGCCTGACCTTGCACGTAGCACTAGCTTCAGCAGCCTCTCCCACTCGCTACCGCGATTATCCCGCAGCTTGTTTCTTGGGATAGATAGCCCAGCGGGAAAGCAAGGCCAGGTCCTGACTGTGGTGCGCAAGGATCTGCGCCCAGGTCCTCCCTGCTCCGCAGCGTAACCGCTCCCGGGGGGAAGCTGTGGTGCTTGTTGGTGGGACTCTGTCGGAGAGCAGGCAGCTCTCGCTAAAGACCCGCAAATCCTTCTCCTGGGAGAGAAAGGTTCAAAACCCCAGATAAAAGAAGTGGTGCTTGGGCGAGCAGCCCCGTATAACAGCGAAAGCTTATTTGGCACATGGCTCGCTAATGTGTCTGAGCAGAAAATAAAAGCGATGGAAACAAACACACCACACCTCGGCAAAAACTGTCGGATTTAGCTAACTTAGGAGACTGATTTGCAGGCGTGATGCAAAGGAGTGCTCAGCCAGACAGGCACTGGGAGGCAGGAGGCCCTCTGCAAGGATGGAACTTGCCCCTCAGGGATGACAGGTATGTAGCAATTCAGGTTTTATTGCCTATAATAACCTTGGATAAACAACTGTTCAATAGCCCCGCAGACCAAAGCCCTTAAGACCCCAGTGCTTCAACCCAAGCTAAGGGACCTCGTGAATCCTATCAGGAAGGTCACTGTTAACCCGTTCTTCACCTGGAGTCACCGGGCAAAACCCCTGAGCGCTGCTGCTGCCCAGAGGAGGTGGCAGCGGGCAGGTGTAACCACAGTCTGGTTGGTCTGGAATCTTTCATGGTTGCAATGAGAGTGGTGACAGTTTTGGGGGTCTATTGCTCTTGCCAGGGCCACCCAAGGACCCTGGTGAGATGACAAGGAGGTGGTGACGCAGGGCTCTGTAGCTGCAGCAAACCGAACTCGCTGATACAAGAGGTCCATGCCACCCTGATACTTCTGCTCTAACAGCCCCCCCCAAGGAGGGGGGGGGGAGATCCAGCCTACGCCCCTGTTATTGGGTTGCCACTCAAAAAAAACAACAAACAAAAAAAAACCAAAAAACATGCACACACTCCACCAAAAAAAAAACCAAACACAAAAACCCACCCCAAAACAAACAAACAAACAACCCCCACCAAAGCTTTTGCTCAGTTTCTATTCCCCATCTTAAGCTGTATTTGCAGATGCAGCTTTGAAGTCCCCTGCCCCAAAGCTTGCAAGAAACAGCACGTTCTTGGCTGCTCCTGAGTAGAGGTGGGGTCCAAACCGGGACATGAAGGATACTGGGTGCCTCTTCCAGCCCCAGAGATCAGGGAGCGCTCTCCCTGCTGCTTCTTTGGAGGAATCCGAGCTGAATCTCTTCCCGATCGCTCTGTGTGATGAGTCTGTTCCCCCACCCCAGCTTCCACCCACCGCTGTGACAACGCGGCTGCGTTGGGGTGTCGAGGGACCCTTCCCCATGGAAGGGCAAGCTTCCTTCCCCCTCCTGGCCCTGCCACCAGGCTCCTGCTGTACAGCCTGGGGGAAACCAGTTCACGGCCAAATTACACGCAGGGAACAAAGAGAGCGGTTCCCAGTGTGCTGGAAGCCAGCATCCCTCCGCGTCTCGCGGTGACACGGGGTGCCCTCGCAGCAGCGCTGCTCCAGACCCCTTTGTGCCACCGGGTTCAAACCCCACTCGCCAGAGCCACGAGCGTCGGCAGCCCTTCTCACGGGCTCCAGCCCACGCCGGGCTTCCCAGAGCAGAACCGGGACGCGCCATTCCAGCAGCGAGCGCTGGAGCGGAGAGATGCCCACGGACGCGGCGGCTCTGCAGAAGCTGCCTGCGCCGCAGCGGTCCAGGGAGGCAGGAGCTCAGCGTGCGGAGGGGAAATGGGGGGACCCCGGGGAGGCACAACCGCTCCAAGGCGGTGTTCCGCGATGCCTTTACCGTCGCGCGCTGCCCTTCGGCTCTGGCAAACCCCGTCTGCGGGCACCTCCGCGCCAAGCGAACCAGCGCAGGGATGATAACGGTGATGGAAGCTGCAGATCTCGCTTATGGCTGGGGTGAGCCAAGCCGAGGGGCGAGCAGGGGTGCCGAGGGGAGAGATACGTGTGGATCTGGCACGTCGGGACGTGGCTTAGCAGGCGCGGTGGCGTTGGTGTGACGGTTGGACTCGGTGATCTTAGGGGTCTTGTCCGACCTTAATGGTTCTGTGATTCTGCTGCCTGGGGCGTGCGATGGCAGAGGAGGAATAAAAGGGGTACCAGACCCGTGGCACCCCTGGAAAAAGGCAGTTTGCGACCGCAGCGTTTGCTTTGACAGCAGGCTTATGAAGTTCGGAGCGATCTGCTGCGGGAGCGCGGCTGCCTTCCCTGCCTGGGTCACCTCCTCTGCGCCGAGCAGGGGGGAGCACGCAAAACCTCTCCAATTCAGGGTAACTGCCGTTGGGGGGGGACGGGGACGGGGACACTGTGCCGGCGCAGAAAGCGACCCGACGAGCCCTGCCCGGGCGGGGCCGGGCTGCGGCGATCCCACCCGGGACGGCTCGCCCCCTCCCAAGCCCTTCCCCGGCACGGACCCGTTGGAACAAGCGGGGGGGGGGGTGGTCTCGGTGCAGCCTTACCTGCGCGGAGGCAGCCGCTGAGCAGGGCGCGGAGCATCGGGCGGCGGGGCGGTGCGGGGTGGGGGGCAGCGGGCAGCCCCGGGCCGGCGGACTCGCCTCCCCTCCGGCGCGCCGGCAGGGCCAAGCTCCGGTGCCGGCCGAACATCCCGGCGGCAGCGGCCGGGCTCAGGGGCGGGCGGGGGTCGGGGGCCGGGCCGCCATCGCCGCCGGCCCTCCCCGGGCTGCCGCGCGTCCCCCGGCGGGCGGGGGTCCGGCCATGGCGGGGCCGCAGGCGGGGAGCAGCCCGCAGGAATGCGTCTCCTTCGGCTGATAAGGCGGGATGGGGGGGGGGGGGCTGAACCGCCTTCGCAGCCCCCGGGGGGAGGAGGGGAGAAGAAGAAAACTGCTCCGGCGCTGGCGGAACGTCGGTGAAGAGCCCTGCGCTGCTCGGCGGGGAGGGGAGGGCTGGAATGTTTTGGGTGGGGAGGAGAGAGAGTAGAGTAGGTTTCGTGGGGTTTGCCTTTTCGGTTTTTTTTTTCCTTTTTTTTTTTTTTCATTTCGCTTTTTATATTTATTTTTTCTTTCTGTGTTTTTCTTTTTTGTCTTTTTCTTTTCCGTTTTTTTTTGTTTTTCTTTTGTTTTTTTTCTTTTTTCCTTTTTCTTTATTTTCGTTTTTTCTGTTTTCTTTTTTCCTGTTTGTTTTTTTCTCCTTTTTCCCCTTCCTTCCCTTTTCCCCCTTCCTTCCCTTTTCCCCCTTCCTTCCCTTTTCCCCCTTCCCTTTTCCCTTTTCCCTTTTCCCTTTTCCCTTTTCCCTTTCCTTTTTCCTTTTTCCTTTTTTTCCTTTCAGGTTTTTTCCTTTTGTTTTTTTCTCTTTTTTTTTTAATTTTCTTTTCTTTTCTTTTTTTTCCTTTAATTAAATCGCACGTTATGTGTTCATAATGCAAAACTGCCTCGGTTGTAGCTGGGGCTGCAGGCTATGGGTAGGAGGGATGAGGGGGAAGTGGCAGGACTGTCCCGAAGGCAGGCTCCCACGGGCAGGTTTGCGATGCCACCCCGCAGAGTGAGCTGCCAACACGCAGGCAAGGCATGAAGGGCTCTGGCATGCCCTGGGCATGGCTGCGCTCACCAGAGAGCTGCCTTGGGAAACATGTGGGAAATTGCTCCTGGGCTAGATTTGAGCAACACGAGCTCCCTACAGCCAACAGCCCCATGACCTACATGGGGTCTCCGCTTGCTAAGGGAGCACCAGTCCCCACATTACTCTCCCACCCAGAGTTCTGCTGACCTGAGCGCTGTCACGAGAAAATGTGCCGCTCCACCGGTTAAACCAGCCTAATTCTGTGGACTTCAACTGTCCACAGTATCAGCGGGTGGGATCACAGGATCAGGGTCTCTCCTGCCAGGGGAGATCTGCCCCCTCGCCCTGCTCCCCCAAGGGCTGGTCCTCCTGTGCCCCTGCAACAAACACCTCGGCCAGATAGCAGCCGACGCAAACTGACTTTTTGCTGTAGCACTTACTGGAGTTTACTGGTTGGCACCAGCCACAGTTTAAAGACAGGGTGTTTAACTGGCCCCTTTTCCCCCAAATATTGCTCTGGTATTTAGTTACTATCCTATTGCTTCCAAACTCATGCCATCCGCCAGAAGGCATACTTCCTCCCCGGGCTGGGAGGTTCGTTGTGCAGCTCTCCCCTTGCCTCCCACTGCAGTGGGGTCAAGCGTTTGTGGTCTGCACCCAGTTTCCCTGCAGCACTCCGGGCGCTCATCGTGCACCCAGCGCCTGCTCTTGCTTTCCCGGGAAAGCTGAAGAAGGTTGTGTCCAGGGCTCGCGAGAAGGAAAGCCATAAATTCCCTCGGGGAAGGAACTCCCTGTTCCTTGCCCTGAGACGGTCCCAGGCCGGGGAGATGCTCACCGCTGTGGTCACTGCTGTGGGCTCGGCATGCAGCGTGCTGCCAGCCCGGGCCCACTGCCTCAGCTCCCAGCTTCAGTGGGCACACTTAAATTATCAGAGCAGCGGAAGGGTCATTTCCAGGTGCTTTAGCATGAATTCAGTAGCACTGTTAGCAGCCAGAGGAATTTTAGAGGCCAAGCGTTCCCCTCTCCCATCCAGCTCTGGAGACCATTGCACGCCCCGTTCCTCCTGCCATAGAGCTCCACTGGTTTGTACACTGCTACACTCCTACACTATCCAGGGGCATATTTTTTAAACAACTAGTCTGGAGCAGGGAAAAAAGCTACTGTGCTGATGTCTGATCTGGAGTATTGTGTCCAGTTCTGGGCTCCCCAGTTCAAAAGAGATGAGGAGCTACTGGAGCGGAGGGCTACAAGGATGATGAGAGGACTGGAGCATCTCTGCTACGAGGAGAGGCTGAGGGAGCTGGGCTTGTTCAGCCTGGAGAAGAGAAGGCTGAGAGGGGACCTAATACATACTTACAAATATCTGCAGGGTGGGTGTCAGGAGGATGGGGCCAGACTCTTTCGAGTGGTGCCCAGCAACAGGACAAGGGGCAACGGGCACAAACTGAAGCCGAGGAAGTTCCAGCTGAACATGAGGAAGAATTTCTTCCCTCTGAGGGTGATGGAGCCCTGGCCTAGGCTGCCCAGGGAGGTTGTGGAGTCTCCTTCTCTGGAGATATTCAAGCCCCGCCTGGACGCGGTCCTGTGCAGCCTGGTCTGGGTGACCCTGCTTCGGCAGGAGGGTTGGACTAGACGACCCACAGCGGTCCCTTCCAACCCCGAACATTCTGTGATTCTGTGATTCTGTGATTCTGTATATAGCTGCGACTCAAAGTGCTCTGAAAGGTATCGAACTTGTAGTGAGCACAACGTTGGATGCTGTCAGAAATTTGGGCTCCTGAGGAGAGTTTCTAGCTGGCTGTTTCTCAGCTGAGTTTACCCCCTTGTGTTCAACGAATGCTTGGGGGCAGCAGAAATGACTGTGTTACCAAAACATGATAAATAAAAGAACCCAGCGACAGTGAGCTTCTTGAACAAGAATGAAACATCCCCTGGGATGCGCGCAAGCCAAGCGCTCCAGCCCTGGGCTAGGGCAACCATGGGATGAAAACGGCTGGCAAGAAGCGCGAGGTTTTTGTGCTCTAGGTACTCTCATGGGAGGGTGGATTCGTGTGTGCGAAACTGATAATTAATATTGGAAGAGCCCTGTGTTGAAACAACGTGTGACAGGGTTCAGAGTCTAGAGGGCCCAGCAAAGCTGTTGTTAGCTGTTGTACATGGTTATTTTTGTCTACGCTTGAGGAGTTTTAGTGGTATAGTGGTGTTTTATGTATTTTTTCAACTCGGGTTTGTTGGCTGTATCAGCGTCAAAGTGTTTTATACCTGAATAAGAAAAGAAGAAAAGAAAAAATAAGAAAAATAAGAAAAAGCTGTAGCATGCTTAGGGCTTTCATTCCAGTGTAAATGCATCTACCTGAAGGGAGATTTTACCATTTTGTGGCTGTGTTGTTAAGAGCAGTGAAACCTTCCGAAGGGTGGGCACCACCAATGCCAGCCCTCATCAAAACCAGCCCACAAGCAAGAAACGAAAGTGGTGCCTGGTTTTGGTGTCCAAACTTGAAGGAAGTGCAGTAAAGGGTAATTGATTATTGATGTGCTTTTGCCTAAACCTTGTGAACAGCCTTGCCATGGGAAAGGTCGTACCCCCTCTGTGCAGAAATACACTGAGCCCAGCTGCTGGGGCAGTCCAGCGAGAAGGGAAGGACGCTTCTATCCCGCGGCTTTGCCTCTTGTCTGGCAGCAAGAGCATTTCCAGGTCTCACCATTTAATCAGGAGATTTTTCCCAAAGTCTTGCTAGCGAGGGAGCGTGGGGTGCTGGGGCTGAGCTATATGTTGCTGTGCTGGGGGCACACGCTACATCTGCCCTTCCCCGCGGCTGCCAGTCCTCATGCCGGGGCTCCTTCCCATTCACTGGCGTGCTGAGAGTGTGGGATGGGTTTTCCGAATGGCAACTGGGCAGGAAATTCCCTCCTGAGCTGCAGAGGATGTAAGGGGAAGAGGAAAAACCTCTTACTCAGCATCAGCTTCATTTCTGATGGATGCCTCAATTTCCTCTGCCGTAAGAACGCTCCCCACCCAAAGAAGTCCCTGAGCGTGGAAAGCGGTGGTGTCTCCGGGTCCCCGGGGTGTGCAGCTGCATCCTATCTTTCCTGTCACCTTCGTGAGACTCGGGGCTGGTGGGAAGCGGCTTCGGAGCAGAGGGCACTTCCCCGCCGTGGAGAAGCCAGGCACAAGCTCAGCCTTTGCCCCAAGGAGCACAGGCGAGGGTGCGTGGCAAGGTCTGTTTATAGTGCAGTTTCCAAGTTAGGCACCTGAAAGGCAAGAAACACGTTTATGGGTGAGTCCTGAAGCTACGCGGGCCATCGTGCTGTTCCTCCATGCCCCACTTACTACCGTGCACTACGGGGGTGGAAATCGCCCCCTGATCTCCCGCAGAAGGGATTCCTGCAGCGTCCATTGGGATGCTCTGCAGTTGCGAAGGAGGATGCTTGCCAGCAGTGATCTTTGCTGCAAAAAGCTCACCAAGAGCCCATCTTTGCAGCAGCAGGGCAGAGCCGTGAGCGTGCGCAGCCCCGCGCGGGCGAGCTCTCCCGGCCAGGACAGATGCTCCTCCGCCGTTTGGCCCCAGGCGAGTCCCCCGTGCGATGAACTCCATCTCCTTCTGCTGCAGCTCGTCCGGCAGAACAGGATTTCTCCCAGGGAGGTTGTGGAGTCTCCTTCTCTGGAGATATTCAAGACCCGCCTGGACAAGGTCCTCTGCAGCCTACTGTAGGTGACCCTGCTTCGGCAGGAGGGTTGGACTAGATGACCTACTGAGGTCCCTTCCAACCCCGAACATTCTGTGATTCTGTGATTTTTTGTGAGCAGTTTCAGGACTCGTCTTCTCCAAATTGTGCAGCCCCCATGTCGCGGGGTTTCTCGCATGTGTAGAAGGCCCCTCCACCTGGCGCGAAGCACTGGTGGTGTCGAAAACCGCATTCCAGTGTCCTCGTCGCTGTGGTTTTCACACTGATGCGTACGATGAAAGAACTTGTCAGCCTTTCATCACGTGTGTATTTTAGACCTCGTTTTCCATCTCGTTCCCTGTTAAGTGCCAGGTCTGGACGGGTTGCTCAACTGCTCCTGGTCTGGTTTGCACACCGGCAGCGTGGCTGCCTCGACCCAAATGTGTTTTCTTTTATGCCGGTACAAGCAAAGCTTTGGGATGGAGCTGGCAGAGGGACATCGGATCCATGTGATAGCCTGGGAAAAGGGGGGGATATAATGTTGTGCTGCGGGGGGGCTCCCCAGAATCCCAGAATCCCAGCATGGTCGGGGTTAGAAGGGACCTCTGTGGGTCACCCAGCCCAATCCCCTGCCGAAGTAGGGTCACCCAGAGCAGGCTGCACAGCACCGTGTCCAGGTGGGTCTTGAATATCTCCAGAGAAGGAGACTCCACAGCCTCCCTGGGCAGCCTGGGCCAGGGCTCCATCACCCTCAGAGGGAAGAAGTTCTTCCTTGTGTTCAGAATCAGCAGAGAATGGACAGTGAGGGGATGGCCTGTGCGGCGGCCGTCAGGGTTGGGCTGGACCTGTCCCTGGCGGGTGACTGTCAGGGGCTGCTCTTTGCCTCGGCTTTTAGCTTGCCCCAGCAGCCACGGCAGCAGGGCCGGGTCAACGGCAAGAAAAGAAAAGGGAGGGGGTAGGCGTTCAAAGAGGAAATGCATGATACTTGCATTCCTGGAGACGACGGAAGTCTCCAGAAGGCTCCAGTTTCCTGTGAAACGGTTCCCCTGCTAACTTGGTAGTGACTCGCACGTGTACGGCTTGGCCAGGTGAAGGTTTGGGGTCGCAGAAGAGGAAGGTGTTTTGCAGAGGTGCAAAAAATCACTCACTGGGGTAGCGAGCAGCTCTGGAGTCTGCTAGCAGTAACGTGTTGTCCCTCGCCAGCCTTGCACCTTGCTCCAGACGCTCGTCTTAGTCCAGATACGCTGCAGTTTTTGCTCTTGCCTCGGGGAACCTGATCGATGCGGTAACACTCAAAATGAGCAAAGCCTGGCTGTACAAGCAAAGCCCCTCTGCATCTTCTCTGCCTCTCGCGTGGACGCTGATGCCCCAAGTAATTCCCCAGCTGTGGAGAAAGCTGCTCAGCACCTACCGCCCCGATTCTGCTCGCTGCGGTGTCCACCAGCCCTCCCAGAGCAGAGAAGGCTCGAATGGCAGCCGTGTTTTGGATCCCTGCTCGTCCCAGCTGTGAAAGCAGCCCTGGTGAGCCAGGGGGAAGCAGCTGCCCCGCACCATGCCCCGGGCCAGCAGCTTGCTGGGCTCCTCGCCTCTGCGCTCACTGCATTGAGCTGAAGGCACCTTTGACTCCAAAAGCTGTTGCAACACGCGCTGAAACTCGGGTCGCTGCTCTGTGACTCTCTGGAGCCAGCACAGCCCCCCGGCTCTCCTGTGGATGACCTGCCCTGAGGGTCCGCACCTTCCCCAGCCGAGGGTCGAGCTGGCGTGCCTCGTCAACACCTTCTGAAGGCCGGCCGAGCTGCGCTGCGCTTATGGCACCACCCAAACCCTCCCTTTTCCTCCCGTGGTACCGGCGGCACGCGGTCACAGAGGGGTCCCCATCATAGAATCACAGAATTGTTACGGTTGGAAAAGACCTCTAAGATCATCAAGTCCAACCGTCAACCCATCACCACCACGCCTGCTAAACCATGTCCTGAAGTGCCACATCTACACGGTTTTTGAACCCCTCCAGGGACGGTGACTCCACCACTGCCCTGGGCAGCAGAGGGAAGGAGGGAAGGAAGGAGGGAAGGGGGGAAGAAAGGAAGGAAGGAGGGAAGGAAGCAAGGAGGGAGGGAAGGAGGGAAGAAAGGAAGGAAGGAGGGAAGGAGTGAAGGAAGGAAGGAGTGAAGGAAGGAAGGAGGGAAGGAAGGAAGGAGGGAAGGAGGGAGGGAAGGAGGGAAGGAATGAAGGAAGGAAGGAAGGAAGGAAGGAAGGAGGGAGGGAAGGAAGGAGGGAAGGAGGGAAGGAGGGAAGGAAGGAAGGAAGGTAGGTAGGTCTGAGCAGGGTCGGGGAGAGAGGTGCTTTGTTCTTCTGCTGGGACCTCGGTGTCCTGGGCAAGCCAGGGGCTCCTTCAGCAGCCATGACTAAGGGCGAGTCACAGCCAGGGGCACTCCTCTTACCCCTCCAGGCTTGCAGACCCGGCTTTTTGTCCGCCGCCCTTTTTCCTATGATCCTTTAAAGCCTCTGCCTGGTGGAGGGCAGTGTCTCCCCCAGCTCTGGCAGTCTCCCCGTTGGATGGTCCTGATGGGTGCTGCGGGGTTACTGTGAGGAGCACTGGGGCACTCTACCGTCCCGGTTCGCCTGACGGCATCCCCTCAGCATCCCTCACCAGAGCCCTGCTGTCGCGGGAGCCACCTCGGTGCCAGCCTTGTCCTCCTCCCGTCGCCTGGCTGGTGACACCAGAACAGATGGATGAGGGGTTTTAGTGTGTCACAGCCCCAGGAGCAGAAGGCGCGTGAAGGTGTCTGCCACAGGAGCCGTGCCTGCTGCCTGGGGGCTGCACGCCTGTGCCCGGCAGCGAGCCTGGGCTCTGCCATCCGCCCGGCTCGCAGCATCCCCCAGAGCAGGGCCAAGCTCCCGTCAGCCCTTCCACAAAGAACATCCCATGTCCAACCTCGCCGCTGTGCGTGCCCGTGCCGGCCTGGAAGCACGGCGACAGGGCAGGGCAGGGCAACACACTGTCCTGGGCTGGAGCTGGGGAGCGAGGGCACCCAAAAGCACCCCTCAGCCTGGTTTTTGCCTTTGCTTTTTATCCCTGGAGAATCCCGGAGGCTGTGGAAGTGCTGCTTAAACCTTGCAGTTAACAGGGCTGAGGGTCTGGCAGTCTCTGCCTCGTTTACCTGTTCGTCGCAAGTGCGGCATCATTGCCAGTGCTGCAGTTGCTTTAGTTTGGAAATGCTCGCTCTCAGTACGGAGCAGAGCGCAAGAGAAGAGTTAGATGTGACTCGCACAATACAGAGTTCAAAATTCATGAGGTCCTGGGCAATCTGCGTTGCTTTCCCCTGAGTACATGTGCACACACCAGTAGAACTAAATATTTTTCTTGCGTGGCAATGTAATGAGACCTGATTAAAGTAAACATGCCCTGAAGGTTTGGACATGATAGCGGCGTTGCATTATAAACGTCATTTTGATTAAATAATGGCTGCTTTGCTTGAACGGGATAACTACCCACCCGAAGCACAGAGGTGAAACTTCAGTTAATAATAAAGCTCCCACCAAGTTCAATAGAGCTGTATTTCACCTTAATTGTACCCGTAATTATGCTCTCACGGTTTGATTACAGAATTGACTGTTTCCCGCTTGGAGGGGGTACGCTTTGTTGTCTGCCTCGCACAGACGAGCCGGGAGCCGAGGGCTGCCGGCAGGCAGGACGTGAGCCCGGGCTCAGGAACGAGGTGGTCGGCCCCGACCAGCAAAAGCACGGAGCTCCCTCACTGCTGGACGTGAGAGGGGCCCTGGGAGCTGCCCCGGGGGCTCTCGCCACAGAAGGTACCCCAAGATCAGCTGGGAGTGGTGAAAGGATGGAGCTCCCTCGCCGCGGGACGTGAGAGGGGCCCTGGGAGCTGCCCCGGGGGCTCTCGCTACAGAAGGTACCCCAAGATCAGCCGGGAGCGGTGGTTGCCGATTCCTGTGGATCTGGCTACACCGGTACTCAGGAGAAGCAATTGAGGCCAGCTGCGAGCGGGTCTAAATGCGCTGCATGAGACCTAACCTCCGCTCGAAAAGTTCACGGAGGGTTCCCAGGCTGAAAACTTGAAAACAACAGTCCGTGCCGAGGGGATAGTGTTCAGCAGCCAAGGACCCGCCTAGATAACCCCAGGACATACTTCAAATTTAGCATCTGTTTCTGCAAACCTGCTATTTAAAAAACATCCCTTGCTGCTGCCAGATCAGTGCTCTTTCGTTTGCGTACAGCCCCGCTCCCCACTCCCTGGGTGTGTATTTCCTCTGGACATCCCGTCTGCGAGCCGAAGCGGGCAGCGTGACGGCGGGCCTCGCGCCGCGGTCTGCGTGCGCGCCGGCGTGCGGCCCCAGATGTGTGCTGCTGCTCGGCCCCTCCTTCCCACGGTGGGAAGGGCGCGGGAGCTCTGCGCTCCTCAGCACGCCGGTTCGCTGCTCCGCGCTTTTCATCTCCGTACCTGCAGAAAGGAGGTAAAGCCACCTTTGGAAAGCTGCCTGGGCGCTGAAGCTGTGGGTCGGTATTAAACCGGGTGTTTCCATGGGCAACAAGCGACCGTGGCCACTCAGAGTAACAAAAGTAAGTTCATCACAGAATCACAGAATGGTGGGGGTTGGAAGGGACCTCTGTGGGTCACCCAGCCCAACCCCCTGCCCAAGCAGGGTCACCCAGACCAGGCTGCACAGCACCACGTCCAGGCGGGGCTTGAATGTCTCCAGAGAAGGAGACTCCACAACCTCCCTGGGCAGCCTGGGCCAGGGCTCCATCACCCTCAGAGGGAAGAAGTTCTTCCTCGTGTTCAGCTGGAGCTTCCTCTGCTTCAGTTTGTGCCCATTGCCCCTTGTCCTGTCACTGGGCACCACTGGAAAGAGTCTGGCCCCGTCCTCCTGACACCCACCCTGCAGATATTTAGAGGCATTTCTAAGGTCCCCTCGCAGCCTTCTCTTCTCCAGGCTGAACAAGCCCAGCTCCCTCAGCCTCTCCTCGTAGGAGAGATGCTCCAGTCCCCTCATCATCCTCGTCACCCTGCGCTGGACTCTCTCCAGTAGCTCCTCATCTTTCTTGAACTGGGGAGCCCAGGACTGGACAGAGTACTCGATGAGGCCTCACTAGCGTGGTGTAGAGGGGAAGGAGAGATCATAAAGAGACATTTTTCCCCCTCCAAAGTAACCCCAAAGCCAGGGCTCTTCTAGGTCCACGTGGGAAATGCCGGGGATACGTTCACATCCCCTCTGCTCAGGTCTGACCTGAGCCCGCTGAAGAAAACGAAAAGCTACCGAGGACTTTCAGGGGTTGGGACCAGGACCTTTGTGACTTTTATCTTAGCCACGCTCCTCGTGCTTTCATCTATAAAACTCTGCTTCTCTCGGTACGCTTGTTTAGCGTGGGCTGGAAGGAGACAGCGTGCCGTTGCGCTGCAGGCTGCCCTGCGCTTACTAATTTAAGACTGCCGCTCAGGCTGAAGTTTCCAGGTTGGCTGATGATGAATCCGTAGTCTTGAGAGAGATTTCCGTATCCTGAAATATCCGGAGGCTCGCGACACGTCGCCTGGTGACCCGGCGCTGCTCCGCGGCTGGCGGGGCGGAGGACGGGTGCCGCCGAACCGTCGTACGCCGCGACAGCTGCCGCATGACGGTCCTGTGCTGAAGGGCAGTGCCACTGAATGGATGGGCTGCCGCAGGCGGGTTTCCGTGCCGGGTGAAAATCACGGGCGGACGCATTTTTAGTGGATTTGTGCAAGGAGAGCTTTGGTGCCTTCCACCAAGTTTCTGGCAGTGCTCTCCACAACGCGAGAGCGAATACAGCCCTCCCGCCGACCCAGATGTGAACTGGGGTGGTCTGCAGGCCGGCAGCACAATTTGCTTGCTCTTGAGCTAATTTTAAGGTGAAGTAACAAGCAAAGACACGATAAAATATCATCCCAAGTTTGCGAACTGGATCAGTCAGGTCCCAGTCTGTTACCGCCAGCAGCAGGGGGACCAGCCCTGCCCTCGCCCCGACGACCCGCGTGCGGGCAGGCGGAGAAGGCGGCAGGCGATGAGGGGAGGGCTCCAGAGAGGATTTCGGGTGAGCTTGGCTGCGGGGAGGCACCGAGCCTGACTTTTCAGCGCAGGCTCCCCATCGGACCGCTTTCAGGAATATTTAACACCATGTTTGCGAAGCGCGTCATCGCGGAGAGCCCTCTGGGAAGAGCCGGCTGCTCCTTTTGGTGCCCAGTGATGCGGGCTAAGCTGTTCTGAAGATCCAGCTCTGTTTGTGGCCGCTGAACTGTTTTAAAAGCCAACCCCTTTTTTCATATAAACACCAAACGGCCTGATGTCAGGTCGGGTTTGCGAGATAAGATAAGAGTGCTCCAGTGAGGAATAAATGGAGGAGGGTTTATGGAAACTGAGCTATGGTAAACAGCATCCAGAAGAAGGGGATTCTACATGGTGCCGTGCGTAGCAGAGGCGGTGAGAGAGCATATAGATATTTTTCAGAGCTATGGGAGCAGATGAAGAGTGGGAGGCTGGGGGATGCCCAGCCCTGTCGTCGCGGTGGCCGGGCAGCCCGTGCCACGGGTACGAGCGAGGGGGTTTGGAAGGTGGTGGGGTGCAGCAGAAGGCGACGAGAGGAACGAAGGGAATGTGATAAGGCCGGGGGAGGATTCGGCGAGGGAAGGGGAAGGAGCGAGCAGGGAAAAGGAGGGGGTGTGGGGAGGCCAGGAGTGCTACTTTCCACTCTCTCCCAGTTTCCCCATACAAGTTTGGGTCCCTCAGCTGAAAATCCAGGGCCTGCCATGCTGAGGGGTGTCCCCGCTCCTCGCAGGCATGAGGCAGACGCCCTGAGGAGTGTCCCTTTGGCCATCCCGACGGTGGGCACGGGCGACAGCGTGCTGCCAGCAGCCACTCATCCCAGCCACCATCAACCTCAAACACAGCAAGCCTCCATGGGCTCCGTCCTCACGTTCGTAGGTGGCTTGGCCCAAGCCAAGATGGAAATCCGTAAGCTGCTGGGGATGGTCCTGCGAAGACGGTACAGGTCGGCAGGATCATACCTTAGAGGTTGTTTTTGTTTTAACGGTAAGCTCTTGTTTTTTTGACAAGGTGGGCCAGCGGTAACTCCACAACACAGAAAGAAGCTTGGGGGATGGCAAGCGGTCCTGCCGCCGGCCCCGGGAAGCTGCCGAGCTGCGCGGCGTGGCTGCGGCGCTGCTGGATGCTGATCCCCAACAGATCTGGTGTAGCGTTCCTGGCTCCAGCGGCAACCTGAGCGTCTGCATGTTCTTATCAGCAAGCCTTGCAGGTAGCGTTACGTGTTTGTCCACTTGAAATAGAAATATTCCTTAACTCTGAATCTCCCTGGCCCCTCTATTCATATGCTAGTCTCTCCTGGTGGCCAGCAGATTGATATATTTATATTTAACCTTTCTGCCTATATGAATGCATGCCTGCAATGCCTCACAGCAGTTAGAATTCAGAAGAAAGACAATTAGAGAAAATCCATCATGATGCAAATGTAGCAGGGAGTCCGCAACTCCCTTGCTGTCCCCCCACACGCGAGCTAATGCTCTGGCAGTTTTGAGGCATGAACATAATCGAAGCCCTGGACCTGAACACCTGGACCTTTACAGAGATTAAACATAAATTTGGCCTGGGCAGCTCACAAACACTTTGAGAAAGCCTGAGGAGAAACAGAGGCCATCTTTAAAGCCATGGGTGGAGGAAGCCAGCAGGATGTAAGACAGCCAAAGCTAGATAGGCTCCACAGCTCTAGTTAGTCGCTGATTGTGATTATTTTCAGGGGATTCTTTGGCATAGATCCTAAACTTTCTGGATCGTTGACGAGTTTTAACTCTCAGTTTCTTGCAAGCCATCACACGTTGAGCTGAAAGCACTCGAAGGATGGTGCTCTGCAGATTTCCCGGCCTCTCAGAGCAGACCGGACTTCACTGCTGGCACAGAAAATACTATGTGGAAAGAACTGTGGGGAAGAAAAGATTTTGCAAGGAAAAGATTTTGCAAGGTCAGCAGCAGCCAAAGGGAGGATGAGGTGGAGCTCTCGATGAGTCATGTGAGGTTTGGTACCAGCAGGTCTCAGCATCTCAGATAACAGTTGCGATTTCATCCCGGTATTTTGGTGAAGGTCTGGCCTACCAAGTATGACGTGGCTGCCCTGCTTTCCCCTCATGAGAAAGGAGTGGTCTTCCCCCCCTTGCTCTCGGGGTGCTGGCCTCCTGCGACGAAGGGCATTACGTCCCACCAGCCTGCAGACCGGCTTCCCCATCTTTCCCGCGTTGCTTCCCAGCTGGCTCTCCCTCCATCGCGTGGGCACACCTCGGGCAACCTCTGCCCCTTCGACACCCTCCTCCTCCTCCCCAAACCAGACGCTGAGTGAATGCAAGGTGGGTCCCGAAATGTCCCACTGGTCCGAGCGGCTGGCAGCCGATCTCTGCTGGTGCTGCCGCAAAGGGCCGTGCGGCTGGGTCTCGGTGGGGTATTTTGATCTCGTGGTCAGAAAAGACGTGCGATTGGTGCGCTGCCATTTCGAGTTGGAGGAAAAAATGGCGAGGAGCCTGCATTAATTAGTATTAAACCACACTTGGCAGACACTGATTCCTCCGCGGAGTATCTGTTGCTAGAGGGCACGAAAATAGCCCCGCCAGGTTGGATGGGCGAGGCGCAGAGATAGCACCGGGAAGCAGGATTTACACCGGGGCGGGGCGGAAACCAGCCTGATGTTCCTGGGTGAAAAATCACTTCAAAGCAAGTAGCGATGTCCGTGAATTACACATCCCTTTTCACGTGGGCGCCGAAGTCAGCCAGGGAAGGGAAGGGCTGGCCTGTTCTAGGCAGGAAAATGCAGCTGTGATTGCTGACCACTGTCTGAGGGCTCTGGGAAGAAACATCCCGGTGCGTGGAAGCGGCGACGTGTTTCTGCTGGTGCTTCACCAGTAGATCTCCGTCTGGTTTGCGGCGGAGGTCTCCACGGTCATTCTCACTTCTCTGCGGGGAACGCAGAGCTCAGGCAGCCGAGGGACAGGGAAGGGAGGGCAGTCGGGTGTTGTAGGAGACCTGCACACACCGTTACCCTCTCTAGGGACACAGGGCGATCAAAGCAAACACACACAGAGCCTTTGAGGTCTCAATAAACTGAAACCAAGCTGCCTGCAATTCATCGCCTCGATTTGTGACAATCATTTGAGTATAAAAGCAACTCCTGTACAGGGATGGGTACTTTTTTCCTGTTTACCTCTTTGCGGCAGGTGAAAACTAGAGTTTCCTATAAAAAAAGCAGGGTACTAGTACAGCTGGCAACAGCGATCACTCCTGTGGGCTCTCAGGTTGGCATTCAGCTGCTAGGAACCTCGGCCTCAGTTGGTCTCGAGGGCATATTCAACGTTCATGTTCATGTTCTCACGCGCTGCAGGGGCAATGAAGTGTCACTTCAGCTGCTTTCCCCACAAATCTTTGGTTTTCCCACCACTGCCCTAACAAAACCCTCCAGCGCTGAGCACAATGGATCATTACACTTAAATTGACGCCTTCAGTATTACTGGAACACAAGTAAAGAAGATTTCAACACAGCATTAAAAATTGTGTCACCTTCGCTGTGGCATTGTATGGGAACTGCCATGACTTCTTGTTTTGTTTGCCCACGGAAGGGAACTGTCATTTTCATTGCTAAAATATTTGTCCACTGGATGGAAATAATTACAAATGGAACAAAACAAAATGTTTTGATTAAATACAGGGCTGGTCCTGTTTTTTTCCAGTAAATATTTAATGTTTTCAATTCTCTCCCCCCTCTCCCGGGGATAATATAACGGACAGTAATAGGTCACCTTCCATCTCCAAAGATCCCGGGTTGCGCAGGGACTGCTTCCTCTGCCACTGAAATGTTGTTACCCACAGGGCAAGCACCACTGAAAAATGGATCCCCATGGGGTACCGTCACGAAGGTGAGCCATCTTCTGCAGAGATCTCAGGAGACAGACTCCGGTTCATCGCCCGTGCCAAGCCCAGGGGTTCACACCGAAGCGTCAGACCTGGCTGCCCCATGGCTGAGGAATGAAAACCAGCAGCTGTCTGAATTCCAGGGACAGTGCTGGGAATAGCTGCAATGAAACAAAGTCCCACCAACTTTGATCTTGGATCTGGTGCAGAGGATTAAAGGGGTAACCGAGTTTGGGCCTGAGGCACAGGCATCTGGGGAAGCAGCAGGGGGAACCTGCAAAGTTTTCATGGGAGTTTACCGAGCCTATGATGATAAAGCGAAGATAACGCTCTTTTATCACGATTTAGATGGGATATTAGGAAAAATGTCTTTACTGAAAGAGTGGCAGGCACTGGGACAGGCTGCCCAGGGCAGCGGGGGAGTCACTGTCCCTGGAGGGGTTCCAAAACCATGTGGATGCGGCACTTGGGGACATGGTTTAGCAGGCATGGGGGTGTTGGGCTTGATGATCTTAGAGGTCTTCTCCAACCTTAATGATTGATTTTATGATTCCATGCTCTCTTTCTTTTAACTGTGCGTGCTTCAAAGCCCCTGCGGGATCGCGGCGAGGATGTCGGCAGACTTGCAGTGCTCTTTGTTCGGGTTTTGTTCTGTGCTCATGGTTCGGGTTGAAGAGGTGATGCTTTGCCCTGGACCAACCTTGTAAACAAGAGCAAGAAAAGATTTGTTTGCGCAGACCCAGACGCTTTCCTGCTTCCTCCCGCTTTCTCCCAGGGTTAATGGGGTGGGTGCGTATACCTGTTGCGTCCCTGGGACGCGAGCAACTGCAGAACCCCCTCCGGCTGCTGTCAGCCTGCCTCAAGACACCTTTCAGGAGTGGCTCCAGGAGAAGCCAGCACTGTGCCTACGCAGACAGCATTCGATCTCCGCCGCTGTCAGAGCCAGGAGTCGTATTTCCCCCACCCCTGCCCTCCGGCTGAGAAAAGGCAAACATCATAAAGGTACCACAAGAAGTCTGCTAGAGATGTCTTTCTCCTCCCCAAACTGGAATGTGCCTAAGCTCCTTCTGCTCTGCTTATTTCTTTTTTTCTGGCAGCCCTTGGGGAAGGCACCTCATACCTTTTTGCAAACGTTATTTATGGACTCAGAACACCGGGAACGCGTCTTTACAAACAGTCTGTACAATGTGTCCTGAGCCCTCCCGTCTGGCACCTAATTCTGTCAGCCTACAACGCTCGGATTTCTTTGCCTTTTTGCTGTAGGCCAGGTTTACTGATCCGGGGTTGTTTCCGCGTGAGCAGAGTGCTGTCACGATACTTCGCAGCTCCTGGTGATTCCTGCCTGGGTCCCAGGGCCAATGTTCAGTGCTGCGGGAGAAGAGCAAGGTCAGTGCCAGCCCCGCAGCACCCGTGTGACATGGCACAGCACCCTAGGATGCCGCAGGCTCGCCCTCCCTTGTTCTGCAGCGGACCACCCCTCACCCAGCACCACTCCCTCCTGCCAGGTCTGTGTTAAGCAGATGCATGGACAGGTCCCAGCGGAGCTCTGCTTGGGTACCCAGCGCTAAGGTTACGGAGTGGGTTCGTACCAGGGAGGCAGGTGTAGATATGCTTTTTAGCAAAACCCCCCAAAACCTTCCTTTGGGTGAAAACCACTGGCTTTGTTAGTATTTCTGCCTTTTCAGGATCAAGACCACAACATAAAAATCTTCTGAGAGAAGCTTGGTGTGTTTTGCCTCTTCTCTTACCTAAAAGAAGGAGGGAGAGGCTGCACTTTGACGCCTTTGTAGCGCTGCCCAGTCGCTGTGAACCTGGAATACTCTACAAGTGAGGTAGGTCTTGGTCTTAATGTACAGCATTAAAGGAAATTCCTCAGTCCCAGTCCAGGGTCTGAGAAAAAACAGAGAGCAGTGAAACCACAGGGCAGGAACTGATCTGAGAGAGAATTTCACCTGGGTGCAAACATTAACATCTCTATTATTCAGTGAATACTATGGGACCATGCAGTTGCATGAAAACTCCAGGTTTATATTTAAATCCAAGCGCAGTACCTCCACCAGCACGGGACCTGTATCTTCTCCTGTGTTGTTTCCACGTGTAGTCTGTACCCTAATGCTTTCTGTGACTTGGGGGTGGAAAAAAGAAGAGCATCACTAGGCTACTACTTCTCATGGCTTGTCTTCTGCTCATCCCTTCTGGTGAGTCACTCCTTCTCAGGCTGCGGAGTCTGACTGGATCCCAGCAGAAGCTTTCATGAACAGCAGACTCCAGAGGTGCAGAATATCACTGGGGTGAAATCCTGGGAATTTTGACAGCAGCTTGGCGAGGAGAGGATATGCGCCGAGATGGCAAAAGGGTTCGCTGAGGCTGGGGTTCCCTCCAGCTGCCCCTGGATGTTTTGCTGGCCATCTCAGCCCCTCTCCAAGGCCTCACCTACAGCTGCTCCTGAAACGCTGCACCCCTTGGCTTGTCTTCGAGGCAGGCTCTGTCTTCTAGACCAGTGTTTTCTGAATGCTGGCAGAAAGGATGGTGCTTGCTGACTTCATACAAGCTGCCAAAGCACACAGAGGGGACTCTACTGTAAACAATCTCTTAAAATTCATTTTAAAAGGAGAAAGGGATGAGGGGAGGAAAAACAAAATACTCAGAGATGCTGACTTGCCATCTACAGTCATCCTCCCTCCCTGGTGATTAATCATCTCCCCCGTTGAGCCCAGCAGACCAGCTACACGCATTCCTCATCCTCTTTATTGCCAGCAAGAAATTTGATTTTTGGCATGCCTTTTGCAGGACTCAGAATACCTTTGTGCTGTGGTGAGTGCAAGAGCAGGGAGCTTCAATTCTCAGCAGACGTGCTCACAGCACGCACTGCGGGCTGGGCTCTCCGCCCCACCCAGGCTGCCGGAGCCGTTTGCGGCCGCCCCATCCCACAGCCCTGGCACTCGACGGGCTGGAGACTCTGCGTCTGAGCGTATTGCTGCCCGTTGCTGGAGGTCAATACGCTCTTGCAGGGTGGAAGTCCTTTCGGAGTCATCAAAAAAGTGAGTAGGGAGTAATCAGAAGGAATGGGGTTTCAAATCCGATACTGTCTGCGTGCTGTGAACGAAGTGAATTTTGGGTCCTGTATTACAAAACATAAATCAATCACATTAGTAAGTACAATTGCAGGCAAGCCATGTACAAAGCAGATTCCCTAAAGACAATCTAAGCCTGGCAAAAAAGGTGTTAACTAAGCCCCGGGAAAAGGTTCTTAACGGCGCTGACAGGTCCCTTTTCCACCATGGCTGTAGGTCAGGAAGGCGATGTGAATCTGTCCCTCTTTATTGCCGGGGTTAAACCACGGCCTTGCGAATGACACAGCATTCCCAGATATTTGTAACGAGAATTAAATGGGGAAAGAACATTTACCTGGTGATAAAGGGTGTAGCTAGCCCAGTTCTGAAGGGCTTTCAAAAAGACAAGACTGATCACCTCATGCAAACCAGCTGTCCCGCGACATGGCTGCATCGCGGTGATCAAAAGCCACAAATGAAGGAGCCGATCTACCACCCATGGACAGAGTGTCGTGACCATTGTGGTGCTTGGACCACTCTCCCACGTCGTCAGCGCTGGGATTTGCCTGTACATACGTGTCTCCCCGCTCTGTGCACTCTACCGGTAGTAAGATGCTTGGTACCTGTACTAAGATGCTTGGTACTTGGAGCTCACAGATGTCTGTGTTCCCCCTTTGCCTGCCAGCAAAAATTTCACAAGGGTTTTCCTTTAGAGTGACTTAGAGGTCGTTGTCTCCTGTGACACTCAAAAATGTGATCCCTCCTGGTTGGAGCTGACTCTGCCCATGCGGAGAAGCAGGGAGTTGGGATGTTCAACCACAGGCCAGGACTCTCGCCGAGCCTGCACCTCTGCGGGTTGCTGCACCCCATGATCAGCTTTTCCAGACCCCTCGGAAACAGCCTGTGACCTGCCCGTGTCCAGGGGATCGCAGGCCGCAGCCGGTCGCGCTGTGACCCCCAGGCTTCACCGGCACATTGGCAAGAGGGCTGGGCAGGAGGCACGCTGCGGCATGGCAGGATTTCTGCGCTCTCCCTCTCCGCCTCGCTCCTAACGCAAGCTGCAAGGTGGCTTAGGGACCAGCAGCTTTGTCTGGTGGGGCTGGATGCCTTCAGGGCTTGGAGCCACCTGGGGTGCCTGGAAACGAAGCCCTGAGCTCTGACCCTAGCACGTCTTCTTGTCAAGTGAGAGCAGCCCGTGGCTTTGGAGCAGGAGGTTATCAGGACGAGCCTGTTTCTCATCACGCAGGCAGGCGGTGCCTGGGTGAATGCACAGCCACAAATCATTGCAAAGAGCCAAACGCTCACGGGCAGAGAAGCGAGGAGAGGGTTTTGTTACCGTTGGCCAAATGTAAGCCAGGAAACACACTGGTGACAGACCTCATGCTTGAAGGATTTGGACCAGGTGGCGGGCTGGATGAAACTCCCATTTCTTAGCAGATGTCGTGTTCTCAGTTGCAAGCAGAAGTGCTGTAACATCCAGACCTAATCACTCTGAAAGCACACAAGCAATCTTTTGAGCAGTGCATGAATAAAAGCTGCGTATTCAAACGCCAGGCTAAGAGCCCGCTGTAGCTGGCAGACTAACGTGGTGATTTTTTGGTCACTTTTGCAGCAGCTTTGTACGGAAGGATCCTGGTCCCCAAGTGAACCGCTTACCGGTAACATCACGCTATCAACCCTGCTCCCTGACAACCCTAACCCTGCTCTGTCCTGTCTGGGCTGCACGCTGCCGCAGGAGCTACAGGCTGAGAGCTGTGTGCTGAAAAACCTCGGGATGTTGATGTACAGAGGGGTGGGTGGTGTGATTTAGATGTCTTTGTCAACAAGCAAACATGGCTGATTAAAGCTGGATGACCACAGAGGTTTCTTGCTCCCTCTGCGCACCCCACTCTTCTCTTGGCAGTTACGGGGATTTCGGGTTACTCCGAAGGTCACGCTGGAAACGTGTGCCTCGGGAGCTGCTTCACGTGTGCTTTAGCTCCTGCTGACGGAGACACAGTAAGGCTGCATCACTGTAGCGTGATATTCTCATCATTTGGTGGGACGTTTCAGGCTGGCCGGCAGCAAACGCCACTCTCAGCACCCTCCAGCTCCAACTGCCGGCTCAGAGAACTCGACTGCTCACCCACACAGAGGGGCTGGCACCCAAACACGCTCCTGCTTCACCGAGAACCTCATCTTACCTTCTATATTTCAGGCCCGCAAGCTACGTGATTCAACTCGCAGGCAGCAGCGGTCTCCTGGAGGCTGTGCAGCCATCTAGCGTTACTGTCTGCGCAGCATGCCGGTCACCGCCTGCGACCCACTGCGCTTCCATGCTTTCTTCCTACGCATCTCCAGGCTGGATGTTCAACTCCCGAGTTACAGGAGATTCAGTTCACCTTGCCAACCCGCGGATCTTGGGGACCCGTGAGATCTCTGGCTCCCCGAAGGCTGTGCTTGTGAATGGGGGAGAGGATCCTGCTGCTGCGTTGCTTTTAGCCACAGCTCGTACACGTTGTGACCGTCAGGAAGAGCAGCCAGGGCGTCATCGCAGGCTGCTGCGTTTTAGCAGTCATTGATGCCTAACCAAAAAATAAATGGAAAAAACTAAATTTAAACATGAAGATCAGTGAGCAAACTTCAGGGATGCCACTGCTGTCTGCCGCAGCGCTTCGGAGGCTTTCTCATTTCCGTAAGGATGGGAAAGCCTCGTACATATATTGTGAACGAGTAAGGCAAGGGCAAGATAGCCTGAATCTGTACGTCTCACTTTTCTCTCCTAGAGAAAACCATCTTATTCCAGCGTCCTGGCCTCCTCTTTGGTCACTTGGCAGACAGGGCAATTAGCACAAGGAATTGCTTTTGCAGTTTGCAGGAGATCAGTGAGGCAAGCCGTGCAGGCGAGGAGCTTGGTGAGACGACACGCATTCTTGTACTGCATATCAGAGTGACAAGCAAATCGCGAAGGTGACAGCCCAGGGTTACCGCGGCTCAGCAGCAGCCGCTTGGCCAACCTGAGAACAGAACCGTCTTTGTTTACAAGCTGCATTTTTCTAACTCTTATCTGCTTTCTTGCACTGTAATTTCCCCCAGCTCCCTCTGCGCCCCTGGGTTCATCTTTCTCCGCACCTCGCATTGTGCTGCCCAAGTGCCCAGGTGTGTTATGAGGGACTTTCATCTTCTCCCACAAAAGGTGACAGACCGGTGACTTTCTGCACTGCAGTAACAAGTCGCGGACTACTGAGGTAAAAGAAATTGCTTCTGGATAGAAGCTACACATGACAAGCCCTTTGCTTGGGCGAAACAGTGAGTGGAGATTCATGCTGTGGAGACACATCATTCCCTGGATCCTGGACAAGCTGGAGAGTTGGGCAGAGAGGAACCTGATGAGGTTCAACAAGGGCAAGTGCAGGGTCCTGCACCTGGGGAGGAACAACCCCATGCACCAGTACAGGCTTGGGGAGGACCTGCTGGAGAGCAGCTCTGTGGAGAGGAACTGGGAGTGCTGGGGGACGACAGGTTAACCATGAGCCAGCAATGTGCCCTGGCTGCCAAGAAAGCTAATGGGATCCTGGGGTGCATTGAGAGGAGCGTGGCCAGCAGGTCGAGGGAGGTTCTCCTCCCCCTCTACACTGCTCTAGTGAGGCCTCATCTGGAGTACTCTGTCCAGTTCTGGGCTCCCCAGTTCAAGAAAGATGAAGAGCTACTGGAGAGAGTCCAGCAGAGGGCTACGAGGATGGTGAGGGGACTGGAGCATCTCTCCCACGAGGAGAGGCTGAGGGAGCTGGGCTTGTTCAGCCTGGAGAAGAGAAGGCTGAGAGGGGACCTAATATATGCCTACAAATATCTGCAGGGTGGGTGTCAGGAGGATGGGGCCAGACTCTTTTCAGTGATGCCCAGCGACAGGACAAGGGGCAACGGGCACAAACGGAAGCAGAGGAAGTTCCATCTGAACACGAGGAAGAACTTCTTCCTTCTGAGGGTGACGGAGCCCTGGCCCAGGCTGCCCAGGGAGGTTGTGGAGTCTCCTTCTCTGGAGATATTCCAGCCCCGCCTGGACGTGGTCCTGTGCAGCCTGGTCTGGGTGACCCTGCTTCGGCAGGAGGGTTGGACTAGACAACCCACAGCGGTCCCTTCCAACCCCGACCATTCTGTGATTCTGTGTGATTCTGTGTTACCAGCTCTGCCCGTTTCACGTCCTTTGCTGGTGGAAATAGCCCTGTTCCCAAGCCCAAGCAGCTACCCCGTGAACAATTTACACAAACTCTGCCTTCTCCCCCTCGTTAGATCAGAGCACTGGTATCAAATACTGAAGTCTCAGTCTCGAGAGCGGCTGCAGAGGAGCAGTGACAAGCAGCACGGACTCCTTCCATGGTAATAGCTGGATCTGGAGGAGGATGGTGGTCAGCATCGCCTTCCTCACGTGTGCTAAGCCGGGGTAAGCGCCCTTGTCTGCAAGACTGGACGTGAATCTCTTGCACGCTCCCCTTCTAAGTGTCTGTCTGTCTGTGGGATGTTCAAACCAGACCACGGCATGTGTCCAGCAGGCTCTGGCCATAGCTCGCTGATCTGGTACCATTTACCTGGAACAGTTTTTTAAAAGACATGTTTTACAAAGTCTTTCACTGCATCCAGTTTTGTGAGTATTGGATATCTGAATGTCACCAAAGAGATGGCTGACTGATTACCTTTTTGTCATTTATTTCCATTCATTTACCAATGAACAGGAAAAATTTTTTTCCATCCCTAAATTTTAACTAGTTGAGCACAGAAACACCCTGCACACAGATGCAAATACTCGCCCAGAAGCTAACAGAGCTGCTCTCCTGCCACAGGGCACAGCGAGGAGCCATGGGCTGCGGTGGGTGCAGCCACCGTGGTGGTGGTGGGAGGGAAGGCGAGGATTGCTACCCAACAGCACAGCCTCTCCCTGCAAAAACGAGCGGCAGTCGTGACGCTGAGCGGTCCGCAACCCTGCCACCCACCAGCAAACCCCTTCCCACCCCAAACTGCTTGCAGACGAGGTGCTGGGCAGAGCAGGGAACGGCTGGAACAAAACTGTCTGATTTAAGTGATAAGCTGAGGTAAGGTGGTGTATGTCTCACTGTCTCACAGTTCTAAAAATGATTTTAATGATATTACAAACCAACGTGTACGGATGCAGGAGCGAGATGGAACATTTGTATTCTATTATGTATTTTAGCGAGAGGCTTATTTTCTTGGGATAAGAGAAATAAAAATAAAGTGTGCTCCTTGCAATTTCTGGGTAGGACAGATCTTAGGGTCTTTTTTAAAAGCAGCAGAGGTGTTAACATTTATATCCCAGCCAAAATCTTTGCAGTTTCATTCTCCTGAGTGCTCCTGAAGTTCTTGACCCCCGCTTCCTGCCTGCAACTGGTGCTGGGAGCCGCTTACGCCACCATCATATTCCAGCTTGAACACATTTCAGTTAGAATCATAGAATCACAGAATGGTTTGGGCTGGAAGGGACCTCGAAGATCATCTGGTTCCAGCCCCCGTGCCATGAACAGGGACATCTTCCACCAGCCCAGGGTGCTCAGAGCTCCATCCAACCTGGCCTTGAACACTGTCAGGGAGGGGACAGCCACAGCTACTCTGGGCAGCCTGTGCCAGTGTTTCACCACCCTCATGGGGAAGAATTTCTTCCTAATATCTAGTCTAAATCTGCCCTCTAGTTGCCATCTAGGTGGTTATCCTACTCTAAGGATACTGTTTGGAAAGCACTTTAGGTCCCGGGGAATGAAAGGTGCCTTAGAAAAGAAAGGTTTTCTTTGTTTATTCACCGTGATGTCTTGAAAATCAAGTGAAACACAAGCTTGAAAAAGGCGACATCCAATGGCCACAGCGCCAATAAAGTAACTTTACTAGGGGGCCAAGAGCATTCCTCCCTGCTAACGTTCCCTCACATTGATGCCGAACCACCTCAAGTTCGCCTCCAAACTATGCCTCGCAAAACAGAATCACTTTTCCATAAACCACATCACAGCATCCAGCATCAGCCTCTGCGGCTCTGGGGACGAGCAGAATGCCATCCACCTCCGTCATGACCAGGCTGGTGCGTTCTGCTGCCACCTCTCCCCTTCCCCTCCGCCCGTTTCCAGGTCCCTTCTCAGAACCGGGGCTCAGGTCGCTGCGCGTGCGGAGCCAGCGTCAAACGGCGATGCGTCTGAGAGCCAGCTCCAAGAAGTCGCTAGCGCGGCGGGTGTTCTGCATGTCTGAGGAGGTGAGGCAAGCCCCAAGCTGGGCAGCTCGCATCACGCAGGCGAAGCCGGAGTGTTTCGTGCTCTGAACATGGGCAGTATTTCCTTCACCGCAGACCACGTCTGGGGCAGAGGGTTACCCCGGGCGGGGAAGCTCAGCTCCCACTCGGGCGTTCGGCCTTCCTCCGGTCTCTGTCCCCATTCGGGCCTCGCAGTGATGGAGGTAACAGCCCCCCCAGGTCCCGCTCGGGCATTCGGCCTTCCTCCGGCCTCTGTCCCCGTTTGGGCCTCGCAGCAACGGAGCTAACGGCCCCCCAGGCCGCAGCCCCACCTCCCCCAGCACAGGGACCCGGGACGATCGGGCCCCGGCAGTTTCACGGCGGCCAGGGGTCACCCGAAACGCCACGGGTTACCCCGGAGCCCCCACGCCTCACGGCGAGGCCTGAGAGACCGCGTCGGCGCCGGGCAGCGGGGCCAGGCCAGAGGCGCTGCCCGTGGTGACGGCGGCGCGGCGGGCGGGGCCGTGCCAGGAGTCAAGATGGCGCCCGGCGGGACCCGGCCAGGAGTCAAGATGGCGCCCGGCGGGGCCCGGTCGGGGGCGGGGCCATCGGCCTCGCGAGAGCGCTGCCGGCTCCTCCTCCTCTCGCGCGCCTCGGGCGCAGCGCGCGGTTTTTGGGTCTCGCGAGGCGGCGGGGCGCGCGAGCGCGGGAGTTCGGCGGGGCGCCGGTGGGCTGCGCGTGCCCAACCGCCTCGCGTCGTGTTCACCCCCGTCCGCCCCCCCCCCCCCGCAACGGCTCCGCGGCGCGCGGCCATGCCGGCCCAGAACACGGCGAGCAGCGGCGGTGAGGAGGGGCCCGGGGCCGTGATGTGGACCCGGGGGCCGTGAGGGGGGCCCGGCGGGCGGTGAGGGGGGCCTGGGGGCGGTGGGGAGGGCCCGTGAGGGGGGCTTGGGGGCCGTGAGGAGGGCCAGGGGTCCTTGGGCGGTGGGCTCGGGGCGGCGGGGAGGGCCCGAGGTCCGTGAGGGGAGCCGGGGGGCCGGGGGGCCTGAGGGTAGCGGGGAGAGCCCGGCAGCCGGTGAGGGAGGCGTGGGGGTCGTGAGGGGGGCCCAGGGCCGTGAGGGCGGCCTAAGGGTAGCGGGGAGGGCCCGGCAGCCGGTGAGGGGGGCCAGTGAGGGGGGCCCAGGGATCGTGAGGGCGGCCTGAGGGTAGCGGGGACGGCCCGGGGTCCGTGAGAGGTGCCCGGGGGCCTGAGGGCGGCCCGGGGTCCGTGAGGGGGGCCGGAGGGTAGCAGGGAGGGCCCGGGGTCGGTGAGGGGGGCCCCTGTGTAACGGTGCGCTCGTTGCAGAGCCGCTGGGCGCGGAGATGGGGGAGCAGGCGGAGGTGATCACGCCGGCCATGCTGAAGGAGGAGGAGCAGCTGGAGGCGGCCGGGCTGGAGAAGGAGCGGCAGATGCTGGAGAAGGTGAGGGGCGGCTGGGGGGGGAGAGCCCCGCGAGCGGGGGGCCGAGCGCCGTTAGCCGACTCAGCGGCGGGCGGGCCGGGGCCGGCCGTCGTGCGGCTCCTTGGGTTTCAAAACAAACAAACGGGCGAGGCTGGGGGAGTTCCGGGCCCGCGAGGGATTCGCGGGCACCTTTCGTCACACGCGGGAGGCTTTTTTTTAATTACTGGTGTCTGGCAGTGCACTCTCGCAGTCAGCAAGAAGCTTACTGAATTTTGTGCGCGGTTAAGTTTGCAGCGAGAAGATTATAGCTCTTTACTTCTGTCATTCCAAGCCTAGAAATGTAGTATATCATACCTTTAAAGTGAGCTGGTTTCAGAAGGGGTAGTAAGTTCACATTGTTCTGAATTTCTGTCTGAAATGTTAAAGGCGAGACTTTCTTGTTTGTGTTTTCTGTATGCGTATAGAACACTTCTTTTCCTCTTTTTGCTCCTTATTTACAAAACCCACCAGGCAAACGCCCCTGATTAGATCTCCTCAGGAGTCTTCTATAAATACTATTTAACCTTTCCAGAAGTAAGCCCGTTTAACGCGTTTCTCCTGGTAGCAGATACAGTTTGGCAGCTGCTGGCCCTGGCCGCTTGCTCTCTTTGCAGCAGTGTTTGAAATCTGCAACAGAACTGCGTCGAGGAGGTAGCCTAGCTTGAAAAACCTGGCCAGAAAGGACTGGGTTTAGGCTGGTCGCTCTCCTGGGCTCCTCCCCTGCTCTGCCCTGCATGCAGCTGTGCAGGCACCCCGAGTTGAGGGGAGCAGGAGCTGCTGGAGGTGGCCTTGCTGCCCGGTGAAGCATGCGTTTGGTCATCCTGGGTGCTGAGGCTCGGCTTGCCTGCTGCTGTTTGCTTCTGTTGCAGGAAGTGTAGGCTGGTTCAGGGAAATGGTACATCCCTGATGCAAACGATGTAATCACTACTACGTTTCGTTTCTCTCTCGCTGTGAATGTTTTCAAATGTTGAAATTAAGCAATCTGTTTTGGAGAGAGAATGTGAAAACGTGATGCTTCTAGACCTGTGGTGGTACACATCATCAAGGTATCTGAATGCTGTGTAAGGTATTTCAGGCATGAGAGAATATAAGCTTGAAAGAACTTTTCTCTTAAATGCTTTTTTGGGAATTGTGTTCTAAATAACTAAAGCTATTACTCAAGACTCTCAAGAAATAGCTCTGTGTTTCGGAGTGCTCTCATTTTCCCCTTTTTTGTTAAGTATGTAGCTTTGTATTCGGCCCGCAGGAGACTGGCATCTTAAAAATTGAAGCATGATTCTAAGAGCATGAAAAATACAATTTGTAAGGCCTGGAACTAATTTTAGTTACTCTGTCTTTTCACTAAGAAAAGTTATGGTTTATAAAGGTATGCTTTTAGGCTGCAGCGTTTTGTGATACTGTAGTTAGAAAATAATACTTTATTCTCCCAGAAGTCTTAAAATTTTCTTTCTTGTAACCAGTAAGTCATGATAGAGCCTGTCTGAACTTCTTGTTAGGTATTCCTTGGTCAGACTTGGAACTAAAAATTTGGAGGCAGTGCTTTTGGAGGGTAAGGAGGAAACCCCTGTAGAGCGAGTTATCTCATTGCACAGGAAGTATTGAGAAAAGGGCTTGGAATTGAATTTCTTTCACAACCAACCACTTCTGTAACAATGCTATAATGTGATAGAGCAGGGTTTTTTTGTGTTCTCTCCATTGTTTGAGAATCCACAGAGCTTTCCTCTAGCGAGGATATCGCTGCATAGCCATGTGTGCCACTGTGATGCTTTCTCCATCCCATCTGGGGCCGGTCAGACCAAGGGAAGTTGCTCTGTCGTTAAACCCAGGCTTACTGGCATCTTTTGGGCAGTTGATGTTCTTGAAGCTTCTGGGGTTTTTATGCTTGTTGCTGCAGCGAACCCTGTAGCAGGTGATTGGTAGAGCAGCTTGATAAAAGAGTCACTTTTCTGTGGGCCGATGGCAAAATACCACTATGCAAATATAGGAGAACGTAGAGTGATGAAAAAGTGACAAATTTTTGACCTTTTCAGTCAAAAAGGGGTAAAAAAACCCACTTAGGAGCTTAAAGATGGAGTCTTAAGGACAAAGTGGAGAAATCATGAGAGTTCAGTGCTGTCCATCTTTGAGTGTTCTTTTTTTTTTCCCTTTGAATTTTTTGCAGTTGGTCGGGGGATCAGTCCTTCAGACTGACCAATAAATGGAGGGATGCTATGTTCGCTCCAATAAAAAGTGAGCAATAGCAGTTTGCGGAATGAAGTCATTTAGTTTTAATTATATTCTCTCTTGGCGTTGTCGTCAAGGGTTGATCTTTCTGAGCTTGGGTACTTTGCAGCTGAAGGAAAAAACCTGGATTGGGGAGAGCAGAAGCAAATCAAAATTGTGTGAAGAATCACGAGAAGGCAATCTCTTCTCCCAAAGAACTTGTCGAGATAGATCTTCCTCTCGTAAAGATACGGTGATAGCTACCCGAGGAGAATGAGTACTGTTTGTCGAAAATAAAGGTGTGATTTCTGGGGGAGAGAAGCATGCTCCACTTTTCGTGTGGCCCACAGTTTGCCCCGTGGTTCACCTGATGTCCTTTCCCCTGCCTGTTTAGTTTCAGAAGATTCCCTCGCCTTTCTGTCTGAGCGTGCCCTTCCCCCGGTGTTCCTTCTGAAGGCAGTGGCCTAGATAAGCATCTTGTAAAGCTCTGTACCTTATCTTTCTGGGGTTTCTCTTGGAGATGCTAATTTATTCCTTTTCACTGCCTGATGTCTCAATCTGACAGGCAATGTTGGATGAATGCAGAGGGTTGAATGCGTTTTTACTTTTGGGGGGAGTCTTGATCTGAGTTTTAAGGAGTAATTTATGAACTTCTAGATGCACAGCCTTGACTGATTCAGTGGAAGTTACTTTGAAAAGCACGTGTGGATTTTGTAAGCAGAGCAAGCATAAGTTACTGTTTTCTCATTCAGAAGTGACCTTTGTGAATTAGGTGTGACGGTTTTGTAGCTGCCCGACTAGCTTGTTCGTAGTCAAAAAACCCTACCTTTGTGCAAATGGCTCATGGACTAATACTTGGGAAAGTGTGCCAGGTAAGGTGGTTTTTTTTTCCCCTCCCAATTTTGCAGGCAACAAATAAAAAATTTTATTTTGCTCTAAATCTGTAAATTGGAGTTGAGGTGCCTTTGAGCCCCTGAAAGGCTTGTGCTACTGCAGTGGAAGCATGTGTGTTGCAGAGCTCTGTTTGCATACGCAAGTGGATGCAGCCCTCAGTTGCTTTCATCTTACAGCACTTTGTAGGTATGTGTGAGCCCCTTCAGTCGTGAATCATAGGTGTATAATGGGTTGTGGAAGTTGTGTGTGTGTGTGTGTGGCGATTGTAGTTATGTTGTAGAAAAATCCTTTGTTACGTTGAAAGCATTAACTCTGAAGCATCTGTAAATATTTGGCATCTCTTTGTGTTGGCCAGGCTCGCACTTCTTGGGACAGGGAGTCAAGTGAAATGCGCTATAAAAGGCTTCAACATTTGCTTGAAAAAAGCAACATCTATTCCAAATTCTTGCTGACCAAAATGGAACAGCAGCAACTGGAGGTAAGTGTATTCTTATCTGCAGTCGGGATTCTTAAGATGGGCTGCCATTTTTTTTTTTTTTTTTTTTTTTTTTTACCATCCAGCAGTTTGAACTGAAGTAAAAATGCTGTTACGATTGCAATAACATGAAAATCTACTGGAACTAGTGACCAGGAGTGAAGTGGTGCTTTACATAATATTCAGAATTTTTTTCTACAAATTAATACATAAATCAGACTGGAAGGAGAAGGACTTATAATTTAAAATTGCACTGTAAAGGTGACACTGATATCTTTACAATTCTTCTGCTGGCCTGAGTGCTAGGAAGCGAAAATAAACTTTATTTCTTATTTTGAGCTGGAAAGCTTGGAGAGAGGATAGAAGATGCAAAGAATTGAGAAGTAGGAAGTTGTGCAGCCTATTTGTGTTAATTACTGAAGGCTGAGGGCGAGGCATGCTTTCAGGATGATAATGTAGGCCTCCCTCAAAGAAATTGGTAAATTACAGTCATCTTGAGGCCATGCTGTTCCCAAACAAGAGCTTCCATAAAACGATGTGGTGTGTTTTTTGTTGTTTTTTTTGGGTTTTTTGTGTGGTGTTTGTTTTTTTTTTTTTTTTTTTTAATCCATGGGCTGCTGAGTTCATATCTAGCTTGATCTTGACTTTCGTAACTGTGCCCTTATGGAGAAGCTTGTAAGAGTTCATGCTTGAGAGAGAGGGAGAATCTTTGGAAAAGATTCAGGGCAACGATGTCCTCAGAAAAGTGGCACCGACAGATTGCAGGAACCACCTTTCTGAAATACTTTCCTAGTTGAACTTTCAGCTCGAATTCATGGCTAACTGCATTGATAGAATGAATGCGTGGTTCAGTACTGAGTCTTGCTCCATCTGATGAATACCAGGGTCTCTTATGTCTTTTTACATGGTTCTTTTGCTTTCAGCAAGTAGAAATAGTAGATGGAACGAAAAGCTTAAATTCTGCAAGACATGAACGCACTTCTTGCTTATGGGCATTGTAGGCTACTTACATTGCTTTCTGTTCCGCTGTGAGCACAGGCCGTAATGTGTAGGGGTTAAAGGGTAGCTGCAGGCGGAAAACTTACTGCAATAGATGTCATCTTAAGGAGTTTGCAAATGGGAACTTTTTTTTGTTTGAGTCTTTCTCAATTACTGTATTTAAGTGTTTAAGGGATTCCCTGACAAGCAGTTCAGAGCAGCTGCACTTTCGTTTTGCTTTATCGTTTTAAGCTGTGTCAGAATAGAGGCGTTTAGTGAGATACAAAACCAAAGTCTGTCGAGTACACAGAACTCTCCATTAGCAATGTAATCTGTGCCTGTTATCACCTCTGTAATGGATAGTTCTCTTGTGGGTGCTATTGAAAGATGAGAAATGTGTGTTGTGGTTCTGTTTTGGTTGGTTTTTTTTTAGGAGCAGAGAAGGAAAGAGAAGTTGGAAAGAAAGAGAGAGATGATGTTAAAATCTGCCAAGGTAAGATTAACTAGCAATTTTAACTTTGTGAATAGAAGTCTGACAAATTATGATGTCGCTTTTGATCAGGGTAGGTAAACTAAAGAAGTTAGATTAGCCAGTATTTGTCTTGCAGAAACTATCTAGTATACTGTATTTATTTTACCCCTAATAAGACTGTTTAAAAGTGCTTAAAAATTGTATACCGTGACCGTCATCTTAAGGAGATGTTTCTGACTAATTTATACTAAAGAAAATAGTTTGAATTTGTCTTGAGGAGTTTTTTTATTGTAGCAGTAGTTGTTTATTCAGCCAAGATGCTAAGTAATAAAAAAAATAAGTAGAAACTTTTTTTTGCTGTATTTTTAAAAACTGCTTAGGAGTAAAAGTGTTTCAAGAAGCCTTCAAAGGCAATGGTTTGAGGCCGATTACATCTTGTTATATGTGTGATGATAGTTAGCGATGCATAAGATGAGGAACTTCTTCCTATGTCTGTTTTCTAGGGTCAAAATCCAGTTGAAGGCAAAGAGGAGAAATCAGGTAATGTATTAGACTTTGACTTTTGTCAGTACTGGGGTTTTAATTTCTTTAATGTTTGGTGTGTCATATAAACTCAGATATTATCTTACAGGGACAAAAAAGAAGAGAGGGAGAGAAGATGGGACGTACAACATCTCAGAAATTATGTCCAAAGAGGTAGGCCATAACTGCAGATAGGCTTATCTGGAATTTTGTGGGACGGATTTTAGCTGGTGAGGCATTTGCTGTGGGACATCTGTATTTTAGAGCAATACACTCTCATATGTTGCCATCAGAGATTACATCAACCAGCAGCAGTCTGTCTGTAACATATGTAACAAGCAGGTTTTTTTTTTTATTTTTAAAGTCTTCGGGCGGGCAGGCTGTGAAGAGACTACATCACCAGTTGGATTTTCAGTTACCCTTGGTAGTTGGAATGCGTTCTGTGGTGTGTGGCCTTGTTTAGAGTCACTTGTATGATTAATCATGTTGTATGGAAAGCTTTTTAAAGTATGTCCAGATTCTTCAATGAAAAGAACTTGTGAAATACAAGTTGTAGTAGCCTTCAAGGTTGAACAGCGTGTAAGCATAGTTTTTCTTTTTTTCCAGGAAATACTGTCGGTGGCAAAAAAAAGTAAAGTGGAAAATCAGGTATGTTGGCACATGTTATTGCAGTTTAATTGTGTTGAGCCTGAAGGGAGGGAGGATTTTTCCGGTAAATAAACATCTGTCTGCTAGATATTGAAGTCCTGAATTAGAAGTTTAAAAAAGTGGTGCAAATGAATCTACTTAAATACTTATTTTCAGAAGTCCAAGGTGAACATTTCTAATTTTTTTTTAACACTGAAGTTGAACATCTTTATACTTTATAGAATACCTGTAATTTAAAAAATAAAGGGAATAGGAATTTACCAGGAAATATTTGTGTTGATGTATGGCTTTAAGACAGTCATTTTTAAGCATTCAAACGTGGAGATAACAGGTGTGGTCTCTTCCGCTGTAGTTCAAAAGCTGCATGCACAGTATGAATTTCTGTCCAGCGTTCTCTAGAATCTGCTTACAGATGGAAATAACTGCACTAAATGCCAGCCACTGTGAGGAGGGTTCTAAGTCTGCTTTTATGGATAGAAAATTATAAGCCAAATTGTGTCAGTAACTGTCACTGCACTTCAGTTTTAAAGGAGTAAAGAATGCATGTAAGGCATTGAAATTTTGCATATTGACATCTACCGATGTAGTAATATTAATCCTAGAGACAAATTCTACTCTTGAGTTGACAGTTACTCAAAGTAAGTCTTTGTGTCGGGGGCTGGCGCACTTCACTGCCCATTAAGACTGGTGTAAACTGGGGAAAAGTATGTATTAGCTGGACTTTGATGTGCATTCTGCTTGTCTCATCTTCCTTGAACTTCCCTGTACAGGATGAAAACTCTTCTGACAACCTGCGTCCAGAAGACCTGCAGAAAAATGGAGACTCAAATAGTGTCATTAAGGATAGGTTGTGTCAAGCTGTGCGGCACAGTGCCAAGCAGTTCCTTGATCCAGTACGGAAATTTAACGGACAACCAGTGCCTTTTCAGCAGCCAAAGATTTTTACTGGAGGTGTAATGAGGTGGTACCAAGTGGAAGGCATGGAGTGGCTAAGGGTACGGAGCGATCGTTGGTGAAATTGAATCTGTTGCTGGTTGGAAATGGAGAAATGGAAGGAAAGAGACAGTAGAAGTCTGTGATCATAGTTAGTACAGGGGAGGTGAAGAAGAGAGAGTGAATTCTTTGATTTCTCATGGTACAAGAATCTGGTGTTATGAAAAAGTTGTCAAGCAGCAGGTGAAAGGTTTCCGTGTGGGGAGGATATTTGTGTTTGAGTGTTTCTTTAGGCTTTCTGGTTGGTCTTCTCCATCTTCCCTTCATCTGTCTATTTTCTTGTTCGGCTCAACTGTCTTTTCAGCCTCTCCTTACAAATACTTTGTGAAAGCAGAAGGACTGTGTAGGCTACTAAGGGTCAGTTACTATTTTTCTCTCAAGGGCTGGAATACCTAGCCCATAGGTGTTTAAAGACCCACTACCACACAGGCCTGACACAGATGAGTTTTCCATTCTCTGCATCTTAGAGCCTAACTAGTAATATTAACACAGTGTTTTAAAAACGTTTTGTCTTTAGTCTTTGAAATCAAAAACTAAAGAAACTTGCCATAAAAATTGTAACTTCTACCTGGTTTTGCTTGAAAGCCAAATTACTTTGCTTTTTGAGTATTGGAGCCAAACAGAACTAATTTTCATTCTGCTACCGTTCTCATATTTCCCTTAGTTTTATTTCTTTCTTTTTTTCCTTCCCCACAAGCATATATATCTTGTTTTAGCAGGCTTAGACTGATGTCCCAAGTGACTTCCACTAAACTCCCTCACTCTGTGCTGTCAGTGGGAAGTGCATAGGGAAGACAGGCCTGTTGTGGGAGGGGAGAAAACGGCTGCCTTGGGCCCTCACTTACAATAACCTTCTTCATGAATCCTTATAAATAGTGGGTAGAGCAGCCAAAGAACACTTCTGTGCCTGTCTTCCTGGTGCTTTGTGAGAGGTTGCTCTGTCACTGGTCAGAATAGGCAGTGTCTGCACAAAGACCTTTTGCTGGAGCAGCTGGCTGTGTTGTTCGGGAATTGCACCTTTTGCCTATGGTGAAGAAGCTGTGCCTACAGAAGCTACTCGAACAGATAAAAGTAAAACCTCAGCACAATAACTTCATCTTTTATAGTGGGGAGCTAAGAGAATTCTTTGGAGCTGGGATGAGTAAATATTTGGGTAGCGTAAGCTGTACTTGCAGTTAAAGTGCTTTTTGGTATAACACAAGTTTACATCCTTTCATTTGATGCTGTTCTGGTTTTTGCCTCCTAGTCAGGCACTTAATTGATTCGAAGCACATCTACGTATGAATGTCTGGGGTTTACAGGATGCTTGTATGTATTTTCATCATGGAGAAATCTTCCTTGTCTAATAAAATGTGCCTAGTGGAGAGTTCCTACAGATGTTACTTTCCTAAAGATGTCTATTCTTAAGGTGTGTTGGTTATTTTGTATTTACGTTTCTTTTTCTGTGTATGCAGATGCTTTGGGAAAATGGTATAAATGGCATTTTAGCCGATGAAATGGGGCTGGGGAAGACGATCCAGTGTATTGCAACAATAGCACTGATGGTGGAGCGAGGAGTCCCTGGTCCCTTCTTAGTGTGTGGTCCTTTGTCTACTCTTCCAAATTGGATGTCTGAATTCAAGAGATTTACTCCAGAGGTAAAAGAAACGATTTTTCTTCCTTAGGTTTAAAAGAACAGATTAATTAGTTCTAATTCTTTGCTGTGAAACTGTCTGTATGTAGAACATCAGTTTATTTGTAGTTGTTTACATGGTTACTACACACTGTGCCATGACTTGCTATGTATTTACAGCCTTCTTGTAATTATCTAATTATCTCTACTATTGTCTGTTTAGGTTTAAATGAGCTCAGTTCACCTGGCTTCTAAACATGTCTTTTTCAGGTTCCACTAATGCTCTATCACGGAGCTCAGCAGGAACGTCGTAAACTGGTTCGTAAAATTCACGGGCGACACGGATCACTGCAAATCCATCCTGTGGTCATTACTTCCTTTGAAATAGCGATGCGAGACAGAAATGCCCTGCAGGTATCCAAGTTCTCTTGAAAGCTCTAGGACGGGGGGAATGCCTCATCACTAACAGCAATATAGTAAAAAAAAAAAAAAAAAAGACCCCGTGTGCTGCCTGTACAACAATTGTCATACTGCAGCATTTACATCACCCAAACTTTCTAAATGCAGTCACCGTGAAGCAGATGTATGGCGTTAAAGTTTGGACTCAGCCCTTCTAGTCTGGCACAGTGAGAAACAGCAGTGTATAGCATCTTTGTAACGGGCAAGATCAGGCAGTGATGTTAGTGCTGCTGATCTCGCCTGGCACATGGAGTAAAGCTAAGGTGTACTGAAATACCCTGTCTTTTTGTAGCACTGCTTCTGGAAATACCTGATAGTCGATGAAGGTCACAGGATTAAAAATATGAACTGCCGCCTTATCAGAGAACTGAAACGATTTAATGCGGACAATAAACTGCTGTTGACGGGTACTCCCCTGCAAAACAACTTGGCAGAGCTTTGGTCATTGCTTAACTTCCTGTTGCCAGATGTGTTTGATGATTTGAAAAGGTAGGTTACCATCTGATGGTGAAAACTGTTCCCCTTTGTTCTGTTTGAGTATTATTGTGACTCTTCAATAATTAAACTTGCATCAGCATGCGAAGAGCTGTTCTATGGTATGGTTGTAATTTGATGTGATTACGTGGAGGCCTTAAAATGTGTCTTGCCTTAACACTTGTTTCACAAAGTAAGGAAGTAGTCAGCTCTGTGCGTAGCGGAAGCTCAACTCTGAGCTAAGACATGAGCGTTTGGGGGAAGAGGTGTTTGTCTGTGGTGCTGTCTGAGATTCTCTGAGGTCCGTGGGAGAAGGATCTTAGCGGGTCAGGTGGAAGAATGTTGCCAAAACAGTCTGGAGACTTAATTTTGGAAAAAGATATCGACTATAGATCATAGTGAATATTGCAACTAATACAAGTGTTTTTACCGATCACTTAAAACCTCAAGCAGCTGAATTGACAGGTATATTTCAGAAATACCTCCTGTTTACCCTCTCTTCGTGATGGATGTTAGTGCTTTGTTTTTTTTTAATCGCAGGATAAGAGAAGAATAGTATACTTAAATAATGAAGAATAATGGCTATGAAGTAAGCTATTCATTTTTTTGCTTTGTTTTTATAGCTTTGAATCCTGGTTTGATATTACCAGCATTACAGAAACTGCTGAAGATATTATCGCTAAAGAAAGGGAGCAAAACGTCTTGCATATGCTGCATCAGGTTTTCACTTATTCTTTGTGTTGTTTTTTTCATGGTGTATTTCTGACATTGACCATTATTATGAAGCGTGTCAAAATACTGCTTGTTAAGCTGAAGTCTGAGCCTGAGGCTTTTATTGTGGCACTTCTGAACTTCCTGAGACTTGTCGGGGTTGGGTGTTGTGGGTTTTTTTTTTCAGTCATTACAGCACTTATAAATGCTGAAAGGAACAATATACCTCTTTGATAGTGACTCATTTTTATTCTTGGAACTGAATTGGGTTTAGTCAAACTTAATATCAGTTGCTTGCTTCTGTTTGCCAAAAGATTTAACTGGTATTTTTAGTTTGTTAAAAGATAGCTTTGAGGGAATTTGTGTACCTTTTAGGTGTTGAACAGAATACCTTTTGACAAACTAGTTGTATAATGTGCCTGTTTTCAAAACCAAACTAACACTCTAAACTTTTTCTAAGGGGGGTGGTGGAAGTAAATGCTTACAAAACTTACCTTCTAGATAGAATTGGTGATGACAGTTTATTGTTTATTTCAGTTGGAAGTTTGGGGCTTTCCCAGAATAACTTTATTTAAGAAATATAACAATCAAAATTAACTGCTTCATAATAAAATTGCTTCGGGTTAATGAAAATTATTTGAAAGGTCTGTAAAGTAGTTACTGCTGCACCATTATGAAACACTTCAGAATTTTTCTGACGTCCATGGATGTCTTGTTTGAACACATGCATTACCAACATGTGTGTGTTGGAGTAGGCATCCATATTAAAATATGAAATACAGAACTCTGCAAATTAACTCCCTTGCTTTAAATTGTCAAAATAGCATTATATCAGTAGAGCCATTTGTGTGGTGTTGGTTTTGGTTTGGTGCTTTTTCTTTTGTTGTAAACTAGCCATGTTGAGAGCTTTGAGTAAGTGTAACGCATCTGTTCAACGTTTCAGATTCTGACACCTTTCTTACTGAGAAGACTGAAATCTGATGTTGCGCTTGAAGTTCCTCCTAAACGAGAAGTTGTGGTGTATGCACCGCTGGCAAAGAAGCAAGAAACTTTCTATACTGCCATTGTAAATCGCACCATTAGGAAACTGCTTGGAAATAATGAGGTATCTACTGATACGGATGTTAGAAATGTCCTTGCTATTAATGGTTTGTAGGCAAAACCACATCGGTATTGCTTCATTACCGTTGTAACTAAACCCACTTTTTGCTAGAATTTGTAGTCTGATCCTTTTGTTATCTATTTCGATGGCAGTTACTGTTTTTGGCCTCTGGGCACAGAACTGATACAATATGAGTGTAAATATGTTCCTGATTACTTGTAGCTTGGGGGAAATGGGAGACAGTTTTCACAGAGATGGCAGTTTCTGCTGTAAAATCAGTAAGGTGCTAATGCAGCTTTTAGAAATCAAGTAGAAGCTTTCAAAATCTACGGTTATGGAATTTTAAAATTTGGGCTGTGTTTTCTACTTAGCAGCTGTAAGTTTTACTAAGTATCGCATGATGCGTATCACTGCAGCCTCTTTGGTACTGAGATTTCTTCGGTCAGCATAGCTTCAGAGACCTATCTGCTGTTGATGGCAACGTTATTTCCCACAGGAAGAAGTAGTTGAGTTGAGTCCTACAGGCCGACCAAAACGCCGTAGTCGAAAAGTGGTCGATTATTGTGAAGAACATAATGGTTCACCTGACGACTTGGAAAAATTGATCAGCAAAATGCAAGAGGAAGTAGAAAAAGAGAGGTGCCTGCCCTAAAAGATTAATTTTTTTTTGTTTTAATACCGAGTATCTCCCTCTTAATTTGCTTCCAGAGTTTTGCTTATTCAAACTAAGCAAGAAGAATGACATTTTGTAATTCACTATCTTTGTAGCTTTATGTCTTTCCTTGTACCTAATGTTCCCTGGGCCATGATAGCAAGGATTAGGTTGTACCACCACTCACTGACTCACTAGAGTTAATTAACTACGAGACTTTACACCTAGACCTGTGGCCTTTGCAGGATCTAGCAATAAAATTGCTTCCTGAGTCCCTGTTTTTATTAGTCACATATTAGGTAGGTCCTGTGATGGTAGTGCTATTGATAATCCATAAAGAGCTAAAATGTCCTGGTGTAAAACGTAATTCCTTTGGGCCGTTAAAACATTTTTCTCATGAAGAACTGTGGTTTCACCAAAACCTCAGGTTCTAAGATGGTGTTGGGTGCCAGCCAGGGAAGAACTGTGTAAGTTTAGTTATTTGATAGTTGAAATTTCATTGTAATAGCTTAGGTCCTGGCTACAGCTGGCAATGAGAAGGAAGGGCTGAAGAGCTTGGCTTATTGCTAGGCTTTGCAAGGTTCAGGTAAACCTTTTGTCTCCGGTGTCTGATTACGTTCACAGGTATATCTTTCGCTGGCTCAAAGACAGGACAAGGAACAGTGCTGGTGTGCTAACTACGGTTAACTCCTAGGTTTTTGTGGAATTACTCAGGAGTACTTGAAGCAAAGTTTGGGCTAAGACTGGAGGAAAGGGAGGAGTAGTTTCCATGCTAAATTCTGTAAAGTACGTAGGCTTAGGCTGAGGCCTGGAACCTGAATGGCCAGCACAGTTGTTGCTGTTTCGGTGACAGGTCCTGGTCGCTTTCTGGTGATTAAGATCAGAGCTGAGGCTCAAGACTGAGGGAGCTGAGCAATCAGTTTCATTCCTGGGTTTGGCAAGGTCTGCTTGTGGCTCTAAATTGGTTGGAAGTCCCTCGGGTGTAAGGAAAACCAGGTTAATCTTCAGGGTTGAAATAATCATTGCTTGATTTTTGTTCTGTTTTGTTTTTTTTGCCTTCTCTTCAGTATTTGTAGCATAATAAGGTGACACTTTCTGTACTAATAAGATGATACATCTTTTCCAGGCCAGTGGTAGAAGTGAGCATGCCCATGGATTCAGAGGTGAACCTTAAACTGCAGAATATTATAATGTTACTGAGGAAATGTTGTAATCACCCCTACCTTATTGAATATCCATTGGACCCTGCTACACAACAATTCAAGGTATGTATAAAAGCGTTGTGAGAAAAATTATTCCAGGCATTAAAAAGCCATAGACTGTGCGATGACGGCAGTACAGAATGACCATGTTGATGTATTGGGCATGCACCTCCCCACTGAATTCCAGGAGTGTGCTCAATCCTTCCGTGAAGCTTCCTGCAGTTCAGCCTCAGTGCCTGTTCAGCCTTTGCGTAGTGATGCTGTAGTGTTCTTCGTTATGGCAGCGCATGTCTGCTGGGCGCAAAGTTACTGAATTCGAACAGTGGCTGGGTTCCATTGACTCAGGGTGTTTTAGGATCTGCCTCAAGTTCTCCTCGCAAAGGTTAATTTTCAAACTAAAAAATGCTGACCTTGGTGAACTGTTCATGACATAAGTTGTACATGCTGCTGGAGGCGCAGTGGTAACTTATGAGTGTGAAGTGTTGAAGGGCTGAACCAAGTACAGCAGTCATCTGCTCAGAGAATACAGCATCCTTTCTCTTCCTTGGAAGGGAAAAAATCCGAATTACATCACAAAGGCCAGCTGGTAGTTTAATCTGCATAAAGCAGTGGCTGTATAGGAAAGTGTGAAGTAATTTGAACTGAAAGAATCTTGAACAACTGGAAGTTGCTTGCACATTCTAAGCGTAAGCTTGTGGGCATGTGTAGGCGTGCTTCTTGTTCAACGAGTGATAACAGATTCAGCTGCGCCTCGGGAGTACACTGTTTATCAGTTTAAAGTGCATAAAAAGCAGATAGCCCAGTCTGGGTTGTGACGGGGAATTAGTTGATGTGTAGAAAATGCAGACTGAGAGTTGACATCGCTTACAGGAGCTAGTACCTGCTCAGGAAAATGGATTGGAAATTACTGAGGCAGCTGCTGTATGGCTCAGACCTGAGAATCTTCTGTGTCTCTGCTCTTAGCCCTTAGCAGGAATTGGATCTAACAAACTCTCGTGAGCACAAGAGGGATCTCAAGTAGCAGGGTGAAAACCTGTTCTGTGAACCTTTGTCCCTTGGCTGATGAGTAGTAACTTGTTGAGCACCACTTCCTTGTATTCCAGTAGGTGGAAGCCTTGTGCAATTATTACAAGCTGGGGAAGCAAGAACAACACTTTCCAGGTGGAAAAAATTAAAATCGGGATTTTTCCTTCCAGAAATGGGATGAAAACTAATTGTTTTATTAAAAATTATTTCGACATCTGAAGTGGTGGGGTTTGATTTAGTTTCATCGTGATTTAACTGATTCAATCTAGTTCACTGAAATTAGCGTTCCTTCCAATCATACGGCTTTTAGTTAAAAAGATCATACAAGCTTGTTTCTGTTAGCAGCTTTCAGGCAGCTTTTGTTGGTGTTTCTGAGTCAGGGAAGCCTTTGGTATCTTTCCCTCCTAATATATGATCCCCTCTGCCCCGTTCCAAGGTTGATGAAGATCTAGTAAAGAATTCAGGCAAGTTTCTACTCTTGGACCGAATGCTTCCAGAACTGAAAAAGCGAGGACATAAGGTAGAGCTAATGATTTGGGGAGGGGGGCCATAGTTGTCTCCTTATGACCAAAAAACAGTAGTAAGGAATCTTGCTGGTTTTGTAGGTCTTGTTGTTCTCGCAAATGACTATGATGCTTGACATTTTGATGGATTACTGCTATCTGAGAGAGTTCAGATTTAGTCGATTGGATGGCTCTATGTCCTACTCGGAGAGAGAAGAAAATGTAAGTATGAGTACCTGTCACTTGAGCCTGTTGGCAAATCCTGCTTGTTCCTGTGCCACACGAATGTGATTTCACACAGCATTTAGCCTTTAGCAGGAAAAAGACATCTATGTTGAACACTTGCTACTGCTCTAATATCAAATCTGCAGCTCAGAAGTACTGAAGCGATGAAGTGTTACTAACCAATATCTCGGTGTATGCCTAGAATAATGGGTGCTCACGGACTCTGTTGCCCAAATGTGAAGTGTGTAATCTGTCTAGATTAGGGCAGATGCTAATCCCCTGCACTTACTGTTTCCTGGCATCTGGGATGTGATGCCAGCATCTCTGGGAGCAAGTCTAACCCCAAGTAAAGTAGATTTCCAGGAAATGAGTGTTTGTACCTAGTGGGACACCTGTAACTTCACTCCGAAATTGCATGAGGATTTGTTACAGTGCAGTCCTTTGCTCTTGCATGCTTGTAGTGGTTTCGGATAACCACAGCATGCCTTACTACTGAGGCATGTATTTAGCATGAAGAGCAGGCATGCAGGGTGGTTCTGGAAAACCACCTTGCTGATGGTTTGCAGGGATGTGAAAACGCAATGCATGTATGGAGGAAGAAGTACACAGGATGTACCTGGGGGATACTCTGCAATTGCCATCTGGTCTGCAAAGTATGCATGAGTGTTTATGAAGATACAGAAAAAGTGGCAGATGACAGCCGATCTAGCTCAAATTGTGCTTCCCTTTGCCCCACTTTTTTCTGTGCTACAGTGTTGCTGAGGAAAACCAGGTCCCTAAATGCTTTATGTTGCTACTGTTAGAGCTGGTTCTTAAAGAGGAAAGGCTAACTAGCAACACGTCATCAAGTTACAGTGACTTTTATTAAGCTGGTAAAACTTTGTCCTGCTGGCTTGTGGGGATTTTTAGGAGTTGATTGTGTGCCTACCACAGTGTGGTGTGGGTACGGGAGGAGAGAAATCTTTCAGATCACCAGTCTTGGTGCAGCAAGGCCCTTTCCAGCTCCACGATCTGCTGCAGATGCTGATGTTCAGGAGAGCCCAGAGGATATGGGGCCTTTGGAGAGCTTAGGTAGCTGCTTCCACCTGGCAGTAGGGTGATGGTTTCTGTTTCTCTGCTGTTGCTGAAGTCCTGAAAGTTACTACACACTTTGAGCTGCCTGCCAGCGTGTGGGTGGTCAGACTACATAGACTAGGTTTTGACTGGTGTTGCAGACCTGGTAGGAGCTGTGCTGACACTGGGAAACATATTGCTGTGAAAGTAGGCTAGATGCTGAGCGGGAGGCCAGGAAGTTACTCTTAGTTTTGAAGTAAGAGGAGGAAAGATACAGGGTGGCTGGAAGGTACAGTCAAGTTGGCATCATTTTAGATTGTTGCTTCTGTCAAGAACTAGATATGTGTTCAGGCTCTGCTACCTTGCAATGTGCTTACCTTGCTCGTCACTGTGTGGTAGGTTATGTGGAGGTCAGTGTGATTTGGACCGTACCTCATGACAGTCATCTCCACTCTGTGTCTTAGACAACGCATTGACTGTAATCATCAGATAAGAAAATACAGTTGCTTCACGTCTTGGTCTTGTCCTGTCCCAGATGCATGCAATGTTTCGTAAAGCCTCAGTTTTGCCTCTGACAGTGTTTGCTGTATTTTATCCGTGTTCATCTTCTTAAACACAGGTGTCTCAAATCGCTAGCTACGTTGTTTGATCCATCTGTTTTTTAATGGATGAATTCTCTTCCAGATGCATCGATTTAATACTGACCCTGAAGTCTTCCTGTTCTTAGTGAGCACAAGAGCTGGAGGCTTGGGCATTAACTTAACCGCAGCAGACACAGTTATCATATACGATAGTGACTGGGTATGTTGACAGACTGTTAACTAGTGATACGTGTCATAAAATGCTTTCTCTGTTGCTGCTTTTGATAATCACTTGCTAACCCATTATGGTATAGACCATTTCTGTACCTTTAATGAGGGGTTATGTGAAAGTAATAGTAAGTAGTGTGTGCAAGCATGTTATATATGAAATATGCAGCCTCATTTGAAAAGTCCTAGCTGATTGAATACAAGGTTAGAAATGGTTTCCACAACTAGCCTGTTAGCCCCTGAGTGGCACCAAAAGCAGGAGGGTTTTTTCTGTTACTGTTGAATATATGTTTCCTGCTTTCGACTTATTATTTAAGTTCAAATGTAGCCGAACCTTCTCCAGGTTCCCTGTTTCCAACAGCTGCCATATTAGTACCAGCCCCTTAGATGTTCCTCCTGTGACTTGCCATGTGTGTTTTAGCTAGCTAGGATTCTGCTGCTCCTGTGAGGCTGGAGGCTGGGAAGAAGAGAGGTATGGAGGAGATGACTGAGGACCTCTGCATCTTCACTTTATTTTAATAGACAGCTCTGCTGGTTGCATGACTATTCAGCTTCAGGAGGGCTAAAGCACCTTCAGAAATGGCTGAAAACTTTTTTTAATATCTTTTCTTATACTCAGCAAAAACCCCCACAAACCTACAACTAACGCCCTCAGCTGAATTTGTGATACAAAACATGTCCATCTGTTGAAAACTGCAGCACGTAGTGCAGAAGCAGTCTGAGCGGGCTGGTTGCTCTGGCTCTGCAGCTACAGCAGTAGAGCTTGTCGTGGACGAGTTGAAGAGTAAAGAGATGTAGAGTTCTGTTATACCACGGCTGCCCTGCTTATTGCTTCTGTTCTGACTCTCGGAGCTTGCTGTTGAAGATGCTGTCTGTGGTACACCTCTTACAAAAGGTTAATGGTGTAGCTAACTTGTTTCTTTCTCTGCTCAGAACCCCCAGTCGGACTTGCAGGCCCAAGACAGGTGTCACAGAATTGGCCAGACAAAGCCCGTGGTGGTTTATCGTCTTGTGACGGCAAATACTATTGACCAGAAGATAGTGGAGAGAGCTGCCGCCAAGAGGAAGCTGGAGAAGCTGATAATCCACAAAAGTTAGTATCTTTCTCTTAGGACTTCCTGTAAGCATGTATTGCTTCTTTAAATCATAAGAGAAAACTCTTACTGCTTTGTGTTATGACTGCTTAGTATTTTTTCTTAAACACAAAAAGCTTCATCCTCCCAACAAGTGGGCTATATATTACTTTTCAAAACGCATTCTTAGACATAAGAATATTCACCCCTAGGCATTTGAACTTTGCAAGCTTTCAGCAAGAGTTAGATCAGGATTTTGTAGACTTTATGAACTGTGGCTTTAGCTGCTTTTTGGTCCCAGTAAGAGAAACTTGTTCTCCAACAATTGCTGGATTTTGCAGCCTACAGTTGGGAAAAGGGTTAGCCAGGTCCAAACTCCTGTCTGACACAAACTCGAAATAGCTAACATTTAGATTTACTCCGTGGATACGTGGATTCCATTAGAAGTTTTGGCTTTGTTCAGCTGATGCATGAACCTTGCACAGCATCTGTGAAGCGCTCAGCGCCAATTTGGAGACACCAAGTGGAACAGGGATCTCCACGTTCCCCTGCCTTCCTGCTCTGTGCCCGGGGCGTGTGGCACCCTCCCGGGGAGCTCCCGCTTCCTCCCGCTCCCAGCAGACCGGTGCAGCGATCCGTAACTCATCTCCTGCGTTAAAAGCGCTGGAGTTAGGGCTGGTCATTGAGTAACAACACCAGGTCCCTGCTAGTGGAAGGGTCCTGCTTACCAAGTCGCTAATGGTTAGGCGCTCTTTCTGTTTAGAGTTTGTTGTTTGTGTTGGAGTTTTTTAGGTGTTGGGGTACAGTGTATATATTTCAAGCACAGTGAGCTCGTTTGAAGTTTCTCTTTGAACAGTACCGCTCCGCTCGGGCTCCAGACAGTCGCTCTCTGAAGTCAGAGACATGCCCAGAAGCGGACTCTTTGTCTTGCAAAGAAAGAGCTGGCTCTGTAGGTCAGTGTCATAGGGAGACAAGTCAATGAGCCAGTGAGTGGCTCCTAAAACTGTAATGTTTTACGCTTGGATGCTTGCCCTCAATACATGGTACTAAGGAAGGTGTGAAATTTCTCCTTGCCTTCCTAGAAATCTAAGGAAATCAATGACTAAGGTTCACAAAAATAATCCGAGTGCTGGAGCACCTCTCCTATGAGGACAGGCTGAGAGAGTTGGGGTGGTTCAGCCTGGAGAAGACGGCTGCGAGGAGACCTTATTGTGGCCTTTCAGTACTTAAAGGGGAGCCTACAGGAAAGAGGGGGACAGGCTTTTTAGCAAGGCCTGTTGTGACAGGACAAGGAGTAATGATTTTAAACTAAGAGAGAGTAGGTTTAAACTGGATATAAGGAAGAAATTTTTTACCATGAGGGTGGTGAAACCCTGGAGCAGGTTGCTCAGAGAGGTAGCGGAGGCCTCGCCACTGGAAGCGTTCAAGGCCAGGTTGGACGGGGCTCTGAGCAAACTGATCCGGTTAAAGATGTCCCTGCTCACTGCAGATTGGGGGTAGATGGCTTCTAAAGGTCCCTTCCAACCCGAAGCATTGTATGATTTTATGTGAAGAACAAAGGTGATTCTTACTGTGTTCTTGATTATATAGCTGGTCATACTGATAGGTCTTTAGAAGGTGATTGGGTTGAAGTGTCTCTTTTGGGGGTAAATTTTTCTTGTTTGGGTCCTGTAGGAATCCTGCTTTTCTTTCCTAGTGTATTCTGTTTGTGGCATTTGGACAGTAGCTCCCTCTAGCATTTCCCAAACACTAAGCTCACTTGAAAAATACAGTTCCTGTAACTTGGTATGGACTTCTGACAATAATTATTAGCCTTATGTTAAAGGAGGTGAAGAACTTGCAATAGTATATTGAGGGGGAAAAAAAGCACTTTCATGAGGGCATAAAGGGGCAGAAAGGCCACAGCTGTAACTGTCTATACAGCACAGGGCACTGCTTTGTCAGGCCTGAGCTGTGGTTTGCCTCTGGTTTTGGATGATGTTCGCTATTCTTTGTTAGACGCTTCCTCTAACTTCAGCCTTTTTCTTTGTAATCTGTTTGCTACTGCTGTCTTGGTGTGACTGCCAGGATTGCTGTTTGACTCTTTGTAGACATGTTAATGACCAAGTTAAGTAAGAAGAATTTGGGGTTTAGTGATCTGATTATGGTTCAGCCTGAAGTTCAGACCAAAGTGGCAAGATGAGCGCATAAAACAGGATGGGCTGTAATGGTAGATGACTGCCATATACTGTAGTAGCAGTGGGAACCGGGGACTGGTTTTGCTGGAAGGAAGCGAAGTGTCAAATTGGGTCATGCCTTCAGTTCTGCAAAAAGTTGAATGGAAGCTTTGGATCCACTGTGTAAATGTAAAGCTGATGTAATGGATCCTGTAATTTTGAATATCTAAAGAAGTGTTGGAACGTTGCAGGAGTGAATGAGGAAGGGAGGGATACTACAAAGCTAACTTAAGTCGGGCCTTTCAGTGGTGTCTAACCACGTCGAGTGTGTACAGTACAAGTACTGGAGCTTAAGAACTGGAATTTGTTGCAAAACAGAATGCTTTTTTGGGCTCGGCACCAGGTTACTCGTTCTGTCTTGTGCTTCCATTTTATTGAGCACAGTTTCCTTGGAAACTGTGTGAGAACCAGCATGATTTTACCTAAACTAGTAGATGTCAGACTAAGAGGAAGTGATGGACATAAACTGTTCAAAGCGTGAAGTGCTTTATGGTCTTCTGTACTTTTGTCTTTGTCACACAACCCAAGACCTGCACAGCACTAATTCAATGCCATATAGTTTGTGAAACCCTGAAAGCTGAAATGGTGAGACTGTCACTAAGCATGCGTCACAGGACCCGGATCCTGTGTGTCACAGCGAGAGATGTTAATAGGGGAGATTCTCTAATCCTATAGCTCAAACACCTCTGGAACTTGAGTCTCATTTGCACTTTGCAGAGAAGCAGTCCATCCTTGGAGGGAGATGGGAAAAGGTGTGGGGAGGATTTCTGAAACCAAGATATAGGTGAGGACAGCAGTGAGCATGGTGAAAGGGATCAATGAAGGCTCAGTAATAAAATGCGTATACATGCTGATAGAAACTGAGAAAACTTGGCTCAGAACAGTAAGCCTTAGGCATTTCCTTCAAGTGTGCAAGGCCGAGTTTGACTTCATCTGTGCTCAGCTTTGGTTAAGTAAAAATCTTATATAATTTTTTTAATGTATTTGGGCTGACATCCAGATTTCTGTGTAGATAGACTTTAGTGTGGTCTCTTCAAGAAACCAGCCTGTGTCAGGTGTGTTATTTTGTCGTGTCTGTCTAGCCCGTTAAACTGAGGGCTGTGCTCTGCAAACCACACATCTTTCATGTATTTCCTACCTTGTGGTTAATACTGCTTACTTTGTTTCAACCAGCTCACAATACAAAGGGAACAAACTTCAGCATCCACCATCTAACTTTATTTACAATCTTTTTACTGTAAGTAGAACTAATGGCTTTTCTGCTCTGTGTGTGCGTGTGTGCATGTTGAATTGGTGTTTCAATCAGTTCTCCTGCATACGGCAGCTAGACGGTGGAAGGCCTGCATGTAAACTCTTCATGTGCCTCTGACTCTTTCCGTCAGTTAGGCTGTTAGCATACGGTGTGTTTGCCTGAGGGCTAAAACAATAAAACATAGCATTAGTTTTGATGTGCAAGAGTAATTTGTTCGATACGTGCGTCCAGCATTGATTTAACAATTTACAGAATTTGTTTCTGTGCACTTTCTTAAAATTTCTTCTTTCTACAGATCAGTTCAAAGGTGGCAAATCTGGTCTAGCACAGGCAAAGAGCTGCCTGGACCCCCAGGAATTAATAGAATTACTGAAATCCAGAGACTATGAGAGGTATGCAGATTTTATGTTTTTCTTGGACCACGAGTTTGTAACTTGCAGCTTGCAAGCAGCTGTCAGTAGTTCTCTTGTCTTACGAAGTGGTATGTGAGCCTTCATAGGGGAAAGAATGTCCTGGGGATTCTGCTGTGTGGGAAAACTGGCCTCTGTGCAACTGTAACATGCTTCTGTCTCTATTTGAAGTGAGATTATTTCTTCCTCAACAGGGAGGTTAAAGGATCTAAAGAAAAAGTAATCAGCAACAAAGATCTAGAGTTACTCTTGGATAGGAGTGATCTGATTGGTAAGCCGGAGTTTTCAGCTTTTTTTTTTCTGTTCAACAATAAATTTGTATTTTGTAAGTCTTTATATGTAGAAAGCTGCCATAGCTTCACTTCCCTACAGCTGTGTTGTGCATCCAAAGAAGGGCTGTTTGCTGATGTTTCCAATAGGATTTTCTGAAGAAGAAATAACAGAACTTAAACAGAAGTATTCCAGAAACCCACATTCATGCACAGTGTGCCCTGAACATACTGTGAATGTACAGCATAGACTGGGAGGTGTTCTGCAAAGCACCTTTCCCTGTACATTGCTGTAATTGATCAAAAGAGAAATTATTCTCAAAAGATGTATTTTGGCAAACTTGTTTAAAAACCTGTTTTGATAGTATCATAATTCAACATACAACCTAACATTTTTGGGGGAGAAAAACTGAGCTTTCAGAGTTACCATGGCTTGTCAGTGGATCAAATATTTAAAAAAAAAAAAATAAAAAAAAATGTTGAGGTTGTCTGAAAATTCTAGTGCTTGATCAGGCCAAAATATAAAAACCCCTTAACTCTTCTGAGAAAGGAAAAAATTCTGGTCAAATTCATCTAAACAGTAGATTTAAGTATGCTTCAGCATCTTTAGCAGAGATAAGCCTCAAAGCGTAGATACAGAAAAATATCAGTCGTTGCAGAATTTGGAGGTAAAAATGATAGGTAGCCGTAAATAAGTGTGATATGTATAGTTTGAGTAAAGTAACTTTGCCTTAGGACAATTGTTGCTATACTTATTTTTTTTCCTAGATTATCTAAAGAAATTGTGTTATGAAACTGCTTATTTTGGTGAACTGACTGCTAATACTGAAAATTATTCTTGCTGCACTGATGATATGGTCTGTGTCTATCTTTACAAGTTCAGGCTGTGAAACAATCTGATTTCTCCTTTTGAGCTGGAGAAGGTGCCCTTTATTTTGTGTTGTTAGTGGGCATCGTATTTTATAAGGTTTGCTTAGGTTTTTTTCCTTGGCTATACTAAGCAAAATTAGTATATTAAAATGGTCTAAAAATGTTTATACTCAGATATTAGTCTGGCATTATGTACTGAATATTTGCTATAGCTGTCTGCAGTTAATGCTTTAGCAACTGAAATGCCCTGTCCGTCCCACCCCTGTAAGCCATAAGTATGAAATTTGATATACAGACATTACTTTTTCATTAGCTTTATATTCACTGGCAGGGCAACACTGATTGCAAGGGCTAGGAAAACAAGATGTAGGTCTTCTAACTTTTGAAAAGAATGTTGCTTAGCAGAGCTGTAACTTTTCGTGTTTCTGCTAGAAACTTCACTAAATAGGTTCACTGCATTCTGTTTTCTTCTCAGGAAAACGAGACCAGTTCAGGCAGATTGTAAACCTGCTCATCCACATTCAGGTTTTAGCCAGAGGTGTTGGATTTTTTTTTTTAAAGTAGACAAAAATATTTTCAAGCACAAACTCTTACTAAGAAACTTGATGAAGGAACAAAATGATTTTGTCAACTTGCTTTCCAAATCCAGACAAAAATACATACAACTTTTACGTCCATAGTCGTAAGGTTGCAGACACTTTGCCTGTTGTTGTTGATCTTTGTTTTGTTTTAACCCTAGATCAAATGAAGACCTCTGAAAAAATGAAAAAAGAAAAAATGGGTGTCTTCAAGGTCCTAGAAGAATCGTCAGATTCCAGTGCAGAATGTGTGTTTTAATGCACAAATGTGGCCTGTAGTCCTACGGGACAACCCTCCGGCTGACATCGGGCCTTCTGGAGGTGCCCCTTACACACGCTGACCCTATAGCCTGACTTTCCTTAAGGCCTTGTTCAAATCCCTCGTGTTCTTCCAGGGAATCTCCACACGTTCTGCAGCATAGTGCCGGTGGTAGTTCATGTTGTAGCTTTGGTAGGCTCTTACAGAGAATAAAGAAAATGGGCGTTTCACACTTGCAGCTGGTTCTTGTGATCAGTGGTAAAACCTGGCAAATTTGTGTAAAAATATCTTCCTGTGGAAGTCTTACAATGCTTTTTTTTTATATGGTGTCAAGGATGGTTTTATTTGGAAGGGAGAGAACATGTGCCTGTTACAGCCAATTGTGTAGCTTCTGTTTTTAACTTCTGCACGTTACTTTGATTAAATAAATGTCTGGTTTGTCCTACAAGTGTAGAGCTTTTAGCATAGCTATTTAAGTAAGCAAAGCTTAGGTTGCGTCTGCGAAATCACTCCTTCCCTACTCGTGTAGCACATTAGCCAATCTCAGGCATTTAAAAAAACAAACAAAACAACTGAAACAACAGCAGTGAAACCCCCCACAACAAAACAACAGCCACCTTGAATGAGCCTAAAGCCCCCTCCATTTTTCTGGTTGCTGACTGGCTCGTCAGCTTCCACGGGTCTGCAGTGCGCCGGGGGTGCTGGAAGGGGAAGGAGCGGAATGTCTGGGGGTGCTGAGGACACTCATTGGGAACGGAGCCCTTGAGCCCCAGCGGGGCAGAAAAGGCAGGCGGAGGATATCGCTTGCATACGCAGCCTCCGAGAGGCCGCTGTAAGCGGTGGTTTTCAACCAGGGTGTCAGGTAGCGTTTAAACTTTGAATGACGCTCTCTGAAAATGTCACCTAGAAGTTGCAGTCCTGGAATTGCAGCTGGAGCTGTCGCAGCTGCGGTTGTGCAAGTTACACCAAGGCACAGGGAACGTGGAATAAAATAAAATCCTACCTCATCTATTGGACTTTGGAACCTAGGTTCCAGTCACTTTATGATCATATTGTTACTTTCCATAGTAATCTGTTGGCCTGATTTAGAGAAAGTTATATTGGTGAGATGTGTTTATCCTCACCTCTGCAAGGGAACAAATAAACCTGTTAACGAGCAGCCTGGCTTTGACCTTTGCCTGGTGAAAGCCCTGTCTTGTTTCTAATCGCTGAAGACAAAAAGTTTCTGTTTTCTGCTCAGTTACTGATTAGCCTGAACAATGCAAAGTCCAGCACCAGCCGTCTCTGCGTGGTAGTTACAGAATCACAGAATGTTCGGGGTTGGCATGGACCTCTGTGGGTCACCTAGCCCAACCCCCTGCCGAAGCAGGGTCACCCAGAGCAGGCTGCACAGCACTGCGTCCAGCCGGTGTCTTGAATATCTCCAGAGACGGAGACTCCACAACCTCCCTGGGCAGCCTGTGCCTCCGTCACCCTCAGAGGGAAGAAGTTCTTCCTCGTGTTCAGCTGGAGTTTCCTCTGCTTCAGTTTGTGCCCATTGCCCCTTGTCCTGTCGCTGGGCACCACTGAACAGAGTCTGTCCCCGTCCTCCTGACACCCACCCTGCAGATATTTAGAGGCATTTCTAAGGTCCCCTCTCAGCCTTCTCCAGGCTGAACAAGCCCAGGTCCCTCAGCCTCTCCTCATAGGAGAGATGCTCCAGTCCCCTCATCATCCTCGTAGCCCTTTGCTGGACTCTCTCCAGTAGCTCCTCATCTTTCTTGAACTGGGGAGCCCAGAACTGGACACAGCACTGCAGATGGGGCCTCACCGGGGCAGAGTAGAGGGGAAGGAGAACCTCCCTCGACCTGCTGGCCACACTCCTCCTCAGATGCCAACTGTTAGACTCCAGAGGAATTTGGAAAGTCCAGCTACAGTGAACACTGCAGTTGCCAAATACTTTGTCCTGCATCATAAAAAAATGAATGCATTTCTTTTTTTCAGCCAGCTCCAGCAGAGTGAGCTACAGCAGAGCGAGCGATCGAAGTCCTCCCCGAGTAACGAATGTGAATTGCCAGGCTAGCCTGTTCCCATGGGAATAAACTGGATCCACACTGGTATCTGCGCTAGAACCCTGCACCTCCAGAGCCATCCCACAAACCTTTTGTAGCTCCCGACTCCTGCGTCGTGCCCTGCACAGTCAGTGTTTGCCCAGCCGCGCTGCCAGCCTGCGCAGCAGGAGCTGGGCTGGGCGATAAAGCTCTTTTCCTCCTGACCATGCACGAGCAAACCCATGAGGCCATCTGGAACGAGCCGCGTTCTGCTGGTGGGTGTTTGCAGGGTAGGAAAGGGAAAGCACTTGGTGACAAGGGACAATGGGAACAAACTGAAGCAGAGGAAGCTCCAGCTGAACACGAGGAAGAACTTCTTCCCTCTGAGGGTGATGGAGCCCTGGCCCAGGCTGCCCAGGGAGGTTGTGGAGTCTCCTTCTCTGGAGATATTCAAGCCCCGCCTGGACGTGGTGCTGTGCAGCCTGCTCTGGGTGACCCTGCTTGGGCAGGGGGTTGGGCTGGGTGACCCACAGAGGGCCCTGCCAACCCTGACCATTCTGTGATTTCTCATGCTGGGGAGGGCTCAGCCCAGGTGCTGGCGTTGGGGTGCAGCACACCGCTGGGCAGCGTCTTCCTCCTGCAAGGTGAGCAGCCGGCCCGGCAGGCCAAATAAACCCCGCTCTTGCCTTGAGAAGTCAAGTTGATGTGTCAGTATGCAGAGTTTGTGCAGGTGGGTGTGCGGGCATGCGCCGGCGGCACGGAGAAGCCGGGCATGAGCCGCTGAGGGGTTTGCTGGTTGAGCTATGCCAGCCTTGCTTGCCACTGCCCATAGAAGGAGCCTGAGGGGGTGAGCTAAGCGTAGCTGGGCTGATGCATTCATTCCCTCCTCAGCATGCCCAAAAGCAGCCCCTTCCGCAGCGGGGCTGTGAGCAGCTGCAAAGCCCTCTGCTTCCAACCTCTGGCGATCTGCTTGGAAGCAAAGATGCTCCTAAGCCTTAGAAACCATTTATTTGTGTGTGTCCTGGGCGAGGGGGGGTTGCGGTGGCAAGGACCCCCCCCAGGCGCCTGCAGCCAGCCCCCAGCCTGCAGGGTGGGGAGCCTTCACAGAATGGACAGGGACCAGGGCCACTCAAACCTTCCCTGCTTTGCTCCAGCACTCCCAGGAAGCATCCAGTTCCCTCCTCCCTACGTGCTGGTCCCCTCTTCTGCTGCCCGGGGACAGCGGGAGGAAGCAGACACACTCGCCGTGTGGATTCACCCCATTTATTGAATGCAAAGAGAAGGCAAAGAACGACACGGACGGGCTGTAATCTGACTTTGGCCTCTGGTTTTCCTGTGCGACTGACAGCACAAAGGAGGAAAATAATTCTGTGTAGGAAGAAAGAAACCAAACAGCGAAAGAGGAGACGAAAAGACCGGTGAACAATTAGTGACATCTCGTGTGAACAGGTGGAGTATTACTAATGGCAAGGAGATTCAAAGCCATGCCTAGCGTTCCTTGCTGCAAACAAGATTTGGCGGGGGCCGGGAGGGACGATGGTTTCTGAGGAAAAGCAGCAGAGGAGAAACCATCCACACCGGCCTTGCGAGCAGCGTGGTTTACTTTGGGAAGACGGTGACCACCTCGTAGCCCTCCGGGGGAACCACCCGCTCCCGTGCGTGCTTCTCGCAGTAGATTTGGTCTTCCACAAAGAAGTGTCCTTTCTGCTTGAGGTTGGTGCCGCAGTCGCTGCACACGTAGCACTCGGGGTGACGCTGCTTGTCCCGGATCTTCACAAACACCCCTCTGGGGAAGGAACCAGCACCCTCAGCATCCCGGGAACCATCATCTCCCCAGCCACCTCCTGCCCAGCCCAGCCCCACACCACGGAGAAGGTGGACAACGTTCTCCTGCTCCTGACAGGTCAAAGTATGGGCCCTACCTCTGGTCAGGCAGACGTTAATGGCACTTTAAAACCCAACATGTGCTGGCATGGGAGCCCTCCTCTGGGAAGTGCTGCCTAGCCCTGGCCTGCCCAAGTACCACAGGGACAGTCCTAGCTCCTGTGGTGGCAAGACTCACCGTGACAGCATCTTCAGCTGATGGCAGGAGACAGTGCAACAGCTTTCAGATGCCCAGGATCAAACGGCAGGCATCAGCTTGGCCATCTCAGGGAGCAAAACCCAGGTCCAAACAAACCGGATTGCAGAACAGATCCAGAAATGCCTGCCCAGCCATGGGGGATGAAGGCTTCAAGTGTGGGAGAAGCTCTCCATATCTCATCTCATCTCATCTCAATCTCAGACGCTGCTGCTCGGGAGCTGCAGCAAACGGCTCCAGCCAAATGTGGGCCAGCTCTTACTGGAAAACTTCACAGCTTAACCCAGCAGACGGCGAGGAAAATGACATAGCAACTGGCTAACTACCACCAGCAGCAACGCAACGATTTGCTGGGAGCATCATTCTGTTCCAGCAGCCGTCTACGTTTTCCGTAATTCATTAGGTGTTTTTTTAGTGCTATTCATAGCCTTGTGCTTTCTCTCCAGATCTACCCAGCTGGTAGAATAATTGTCGGGTTTGTCTCTGATCTGTGTTTTACAGGCTGTGGAGTGCCTCTGTAATGCCTCTGCCAGTCCCTGGTGCTCCAGGCACACCAGGACCATCATGGGTCTCAGCAACAGTCTAACTGCTGGGCGGCATGGGAGAGATCTGAGTCCTTCCACCACGGCGCAGTGGGCTACCGGCACGCGTCTGCTGGAGTCAGCTGTGAAGCTAAGGGGGCTGCGGGGAGGAATTTGTGGTTGAGGACAGTGAATCCAAGACACGGGCTGGGTCCCTCGTGCTGTCATGCTCGTGGTACAGCAGCTCTGCTGAACCCCTGCTGTGCTGGAAGTTGGAGATGCCCGCAGAAAGACAGCAACAATCACGGCTGCATGGAACTCAGCGGAGGTGCGCGGGCTCGCAGCGGAGCGGGGAGCGGAATGCAGCTCTCCCAGCCCTCATCGCCTCTGAGCACCAGGGCACGTCCCCACTCCGTGGCTGGGAGTGCCACGGTGTGAAAACCATCTAACAGCCGGGAAGGGCATCTGGGTTGTGGGGGCTGCAAACCGGTTTTGGGTAGGAAGCCAAACACTGCGTCAGCAGCCATCTCCAGGTTTGGCTCACAGGCACTTGCTTTGGTTTCTACCATATGGAGCTGCAGACGGAAACCCAGCTCCTGCCTCACTGCAGGGAACAAGTTAGCGTTATCAAAGCTGGTGGGAGTAAAGGTGCCTCTGGCCGGCTGCTGGGTGCACTGGCTGCGGGTGGGTGAAGCGCCTGCAGCCCCGCACGCAGGCACGGGATGCTCAGCCACGGCCTCCAACCCCAGGGACGGGCTTACTTACACAATGCCAGCTCCGCACTTCTCGCACATGGGCAGCTTCTGGGCTTTCCCAATCGAGGAGGCCACCTTGGTGGTGGGGGCTTTGACGCTCCTAAATCCAGATGGCTTGGCGGGGTCTCCTGGGGGGGGGTGGAAGGAGAGTGCTTCAGGGCATGCGGGACGTGTGGCTTCAGGCTCTTCCTCCTCTGCTAGGGAGGGGTGATGCTCTTCAACCCCGGCTCCGAGGCAGGGATTCATGCACGGAAATGGGGTTCAGGGGGGTGCGAGGGGAGGAAGGAGAGGAGGCACACAGCCGAACCTGGCCCTGGAAAGCCGAGGGTCTGAGCTGGTGGGCAGTCAGAAGGGATGATGCCATCTATTCTCATCTTACAAGCCTGCTGGACTCAGCTGCTGTGTCTCGCGTGCACAGAAGCGCAAAGCGAAGCCAAGCCACAGCTCCAGAGCCTGCCCACACGCAGGGTCAAGCCGATGGCAGCTCTGGGCTCAGGAGGTGGAGGTGGGCATCCTGCCCGGTGTGGGCTCTCCCCAGACTCCTGGCAGAGCTGGCTGACAAACTCCTCGCTGTGGCAGGGCCCTGGGACACCGGGGATAACCTTGTGCTCTCCCGCTGCTGCGCAGCGTGCTGCAGGGACGGTATCTCCCTGGCGCAACCTCCCTGGGGCAGGGATGTCCCACAGGTCCTTCCCAGGAGACATCTGCCGACCCGGATGCCTACAGCAGCGGATCCTAGATGCAGGACACGAGGCAAGCCTTTAAACATCTGCAGTGAGAAAGGAGCCTCTTACAAAATGACGCTGTTGATGTGACTAGCCTTATCTATATGATTTTTGCAAGAGGTTTGACGGGCAGATCCCTGGGACCTCCGACTGGGAAGGATGCCGATAAAGCCCTCCTGACTGGTGAGAAGCCAAGAGCACGCTCTTCCCTGTCACCTCAGACGGCACTCTGCTCACGTCACCACCAACAGCATGTTTCTAAACCTCACCTGAACCAAACACCCGCAAGGAACGCGACCTGTTCCGCCCCGCAAGGCACCCTCCACCAACGAGCGCAGGGTCAGGTCTAAGCAGAGAGCAGCCACGCTGCCTGCCCATGCCGGTGTCCGCACAGACCCCGTGCTGGTGGCCAGGCTCTCGGCTGGTGGCAGCCAGCACAGTCGGCGATGCTGCAGGGGACCGATCCCAGCTGGGGACATAGCTCCTCACGGGCCCTTGCCTGAGGCTGATGGACTGGCAGCAGCAGTCCAAGAAGCGTGCTGCGTATCGCCCTGGACCCGACGCAGCGGTGGCCAGGGCATGGTCTCCTTGGGGACAGACATCCCTCCCGGCCCCACTCCTGCTCCGCGCGGGTGCTTATCGGCTCACACTGGAGCAACGCCAAAGCCGGCCCTGGGCTGTGAGAGGGCAGGCGAACCTTGCGCCAGAGAATCCCAATCATGCTGCGAATCTTCAAAGAAAGAGAAAAGAGAGATGTTTTCGCTGCTGATCTTCTTCAGCACTGCTAAGCACGGGGGAGGCCCTCGGCTGCGCGGGTAGTCTGGCTGCTCCCGTCCCTTCCATGTGGGAGCTGAACCCTGAGGGGCAAGCTGCAGACACTCAACATTGAAAAGCTGCTTTCAGGCCGGCAGGGTGACAGCATAGGCTCCAAGATCCTGGTTTCTTTCTTCCTCCCTATTGTTTCCTTGTTCCCTTCGTTCTGCTGCTCCATCCCGCTCCCTCAGCCCTGCCAGCACTCGGCTGATCTATTCCCTTTTGTGGCGAACATCTCAGCACCAGCCTGTTGTTGGACGGAGCGGAGTGTTCCGCTGCCAAGCTAATAACACAACTGGCCTAAGGGAAAAAAAGTAATTCTTGGAATTCTTTTGCTATTTATTTGTTTATTTTATTTTATTTAAGGGGAGGAGAGAATATGATTTGGCTCCCACCTAAGCTGATCGGGTTTTTTATCATAAACCCTATAGCCCTGAACTGCCCAAGTCCAGATGTCAGACCAGGAATCCAAGCAGAGCAAAACTGCAGAGGTTAAAAGCTACGAACTGCTCGCTGTAACCCAGCCTCTGTATTTTTACTCCTTTTCTTGCGTGGAGGGATGGAGATCGGAAGCTTTAGGACTCACTGCAGAGCCCTACCTTGTGGCACCATTCACAGTCTTGACTCTAAGTGGTCTTTAATCAGTCAGTATTATCTTAAAGGGGCAAAACTTTAGAAAGTATAGAATAGTTTTTTGCAACTTGTTAAACGCCTTCTTGACTCCTAAATATTGTAGGGTTTATTTCTTGAGCGCTCACTCAGTGAATAAGCAACAACACGGGCCCCCCCCCCCACACTGAAACTAGTCAAGGAGAGGAAATTTAAGAGCAAAGTTAAGAGAAAGGGTCTGTCTCTGTGGAGACCACCTACACAAGCAACCTTGAACAACCACCAGCTGAGAAAGGAAAACGAAGTTCTCGATGTTACTCTTCAGCACTGTACAGAGCCCAGGGGACGGCGGAAGGGCCGAGCGCGCCTGGCTCTGGTGTGCCGCAGGTGCCTACCTTTCTCTTCCGACTCCAAAATCTCCTGCAACACGAGGAAGGAAGCAGATTGTCTGGGCGGCTCATTCAACTCCTGGTTCTCCTGGAGCATCTTGTAGACCTCCGATTCCCTGTCTACGACGATGCCGCCCGGGGGCTGGTTATGCTGATCTAAACTGAGGAAGAAACAGAGCGCGCGATGGTTAAAGGGCTGAAAAGTAGAGCCAGTCCCTCTAGCGAAATGACCGCAATGCATCACATACGGCTGGAAAATGGACGTGCAACAGGGGGATGCGGGATGTGCTCGCACGAGACGGCTGCAGCCCGGGTGGGATGGGCGCACTGGGCTCCCTGTGCGTGCCTCTGTCGACGGGTGCTCACCGACCGCCCCAAGTGTTCTCCCTGCTTCGCAACGAGTTTATACTCCACAAACTAACACCTTCTGCCCAGGAAGGTGCTGGGATGGGAAGCCCACGTGGTAGCTGTGCCATCTATGCGGGTTCCTTGCATGCGTAAACTACCTTAGACTGCGACCTTACACCACTATGAGTATCAAATTAAGTGCACTTTATTGCATTAAAAAAATATCTTTGCAAGTACACCATGAATTGGTCCTCGAGGCCACCTTCACACGGTAACAGTTGTAGGATCTAGCTAGAAGATCCTCTGGCTGGCAAGAGCTTCATCTGGCTTTTAAGTGAGCATTATTATTTTCATTTTATAGGTGGAGACCCTGAGCCGCAGCCCATTTACAGCATTTGCCGAAGGCCAATGACTAGGTCAAGGGCAGAGATGGAGCTCTGCCTGCTAGGATGAAGCCCTCCTTCCAGCTGCCTCCTGAGGCAGGGTTTAAATCGAGGGTTTAAACTGACCAAGTGCTGGGCTCGGAGATGGACTAAAGGACACGGGAGGTTCCTGCCCGCCTTGTAACACAGCTTCGGAAACAGGAGACAACCGACAAGTCTCCTCTGACGGCTCAGTTACATAATGCAACCTTATAAATGTAAATGTTCTATTAGGTTTCACCATCCCTGCACCCCGTGATTGCCTGAAAAGAACATAAACATCCTCAATTTCAGACTAAACTGCAGAGAGAAACCTCCTTGAGGAGGCAGCTGCACACTTCCCACGCCAATGTGCAACTGAGTCATCTGGGGGTTACTCTACACCATAAACTCTTCAAGCATCAGAGGTAAAATCATTGTGCAGGTTATAAAATGCTATTTCCATGAAAAGAATTCCATAAAAAGTTTCCATCTTCGGTAATTTTCAGCAGAGTGGGAAGCACATCAGGCTTGCAAGCAGCTGATCCCCTGAAGCCCAAAATCTCACTTACTGAAGCTTCTCCCTCAAAATAAAACAATGTGCCTTCTACGACACAGCACATGTCCTAGGTTGTCCCGAAGGAATCCATGCTCCACGTTACATCCATCTTACGTCAACTCACGCACTCCCACCACTCCACCCACCCATAAAACCGTTAGGCAAGAAGCCTGTCCTTGCAATTTGCGTACCAAGGATGTTTTGCTAACATGCATTCCAAAAGCAAAGGCTAAACTATCTCAAAGAGCACCAGAGTCAACGAAAGCCATCGCATTTCAACCACGCAGAGACTTTGCAGGGGACAACTCCAACAGCCGTTACTGGAGTTCAGACCCACATAACCCTTGCTGGATTTCGCTGCTGCTACCACGGGCAACTTGCAACGCTGACTGACTAACCCCAGCTCTCCGAGTGTTGAAAATCGCCAAGGAGCTGGTAATGAAAGCCAGCCTTGCACAGCATCTTCGGAAAAGCACAGCTTATTCTTCATTAATGTCATTTTACTATTGTGTGCCAGCACATGTAGTGAAGTTTATGGGGATCTCCACGCTGGGCTACAGGAAGGCCCTGTACTTGGAGCTCTTGCTTGTGCAATGAAACGACTGCTGGTGCCTGGGGCTCCTCGGTGAGCGCTGCCAGCTGCCTGGACCAGCACGGAGCGTGACCGCTCCCGGCATGCACCGTACCGACCACGAGCCAGAGCTGTGGCTAACAGCAAGGAGCTGGGCTGAGTACCAAGCCAGGAGTAAATCCACAGCCTCCCACCACCTCTGGGCCACCGGCACACGGCAAAGGTTGGCTGTGCAGGTCCACGAGCGAGGACACCAACTTTCCTGCTTTGAAGCACGTGGTGCTCAGCCCGGAGGGGACCATGAGCTGCCAAGGAGCCGCGAGATCTGGCTGTGGCTCTTGCCATGGGACCACCACCTCCGCGGACCACAGCTCGCACAGCTGCTGCCTGCTCACATCTCCTGAGGTGGCTCAGGCTCTCCTGTGAGATGGCTAAAGGTGCTTTGTCCCAGCGCCGAGGTCCTCGCTGTAAACCCCCACAAACTCTCACTAAGAGGCACGGGCTGGCTGGCTCCCAACAAACACCGAAGGGCACCCAGGCCTTGCGATGCTGCGGCTCTCTGCAGTCCTGCAGACCTCAGGGCACGGCTGGCATCCTCGGCCCCTCTGGGCAGAGCGGCAGCCCCGGGAGTAGCACCCTGTGCAGAGGAGCGGGCAGGGGTGGGTGCGTAGACCGAGCCCTCCATCCGCCTGCCCGGGCTGTTCCAAACTCACGAGTGTTATCAGCCAGTGATGGAGACCCATGGGGACCTGCTTCAGCCCCAGATGAAACATGTCTTGATGGACTCCATGATCTCCGAGGTCTTTTCCAACCTTAATGATTCGATGCCCAGCCTGCAGCCAACGACACAAAAGCGCAAGGACACATGCGGCAGCACCTTCCACCCGCAAACACCAACAGTGGTTCCAGTGTAGGAGAAACACTGGCCTTTGGGATAAAGCACCTCCTGCCCCCAGCAAGCCCACCCGCGGCAGGGTCTCCTTCGGGGAAGCCACCGGCCGCTGCACGTGCACAGGGGTGATGGACACCGGGCGGAAACCGTGGCTCGGTGCTGGACACAGACACAGCGCGGAGAAAGCTCCCGTGAAGGGTCATGCAGGAATGTCGGCGAGGTGAAATGTCAACGGTGCTCTCCGACGCCGTGAGCCATGGACAGGGACGAGGCGCTTGTGGACACCGAGATGCGGGTGGACAGGCGTGCCGAATCGGCCGCGGAGCAGAGCGGGCAGGTTACCTGGGGAAATCGGGGCTAACGGAGGAGATCTGCCCCTGCAGGGAATCCATGATGTTGCTCTGTGAATACAGCTGCAGGGGGGAATTGAACTGCACGTGCAGCACCTTCAGTCCCGGCACCTCCACCTCCACGGGGCTGTTGGGGCAGACCCGCGCCGCCTGCTTCAGCTGCTCGGGCCCCACTCGGACCTGGCCGGGGACGGAGGAGGTGCTGTGCCTCCGCCGTGGCGGCTCGGAGCTCGGCGCCGGCACGGGGTTATAGACGGAGGCGAAGGGAGCCTGCATCGCGCCCATCGGCGATGAGCGGCTGCGGGCCCCGGCGTTGGCGCGGGCAGTTCGAGTTGCGGTTGTTTGGGGGGGGGAGTTCGTTTTTTACGTTGTGGAAGAGACAGAAAAATGCAGAGGAGGGAGAAAGGAAAGAAGGAAGAAATTACTGGAGGGCTAAACCAAATACCCCAAGCGATACACGCAGTTGGAGAACACTGCCTGTTCCCGGTGCTGGCGGGACACACCACCGAATACCTGACTTTACAGTAACGGCGTCGGCTCTCACGCTCCAGGTGTGTCCCCACAGAACCCAAAATGCATCAGCTCTGCCGATGAGCAGACGCGGGGTTGTAAAAGCAATGGACCCGGCCGCAGGGGTTTCGCTGTGAACCCGAGCGCACACTCGCGGTCCCACTGTCCAGCCAAGGATGCCACCTTCACCGCAGCCCAGATGTGCTCAGCCGTGGGGCTTCCCCCTGCCCTCCCCGCCTGCTCTGCCACACCAAACCCAGTGGAGATGTTTGCTGGTGCTCCCGGCTGTACCACGGCCCTGCGTTTACATCGCACCCCCTCTACGGACGGGCCACGGGCCAGGTCCTCCTGTCCGCTGGGTGCAGGATGGGAATGCAGATGAACGCCAGGGAAATCCCGAGCTAGCTCGGCCGTGTGTAAATAACTCGGCACAACAGACGGGCAGGAATTCACAGGCGGCTGGAAGGCTGGGCGAAGGGAGAACCTACGCATCCCGGGCTTGTGCGCTGGGGAGGCCACAGCGGGTTTTTAACGGCAGGGTGAGGCCCCTGGCTCTCACCGAAAACCAGCAGCAATTCATTTGCTTGTGATGACTCTGCAAACAAGAGTTTGCGTCGAAGGTCTCCCCTCACAGCCCCCTCCCCATCATTCCTTTGCAACTCGCTGTGTTTCAGCAAAGATGAGAGAGATGCCGGGTACCCTGCAAGCAGCGGGGCTGGCAACGGGCTCTCCTGCGAGGAGGAGCACAGGGAGCCACAGCCCTAGAAGAAACCCCCCCATCTTTGCTGATCCCTGCAAGAAAAAGGGACAACCCACACGTTTCCAGACAAATATACCTGGCTTCCAGAGAGTGCTCTCACCCGGAGGGGACCGGAGATGGCATCTGGCTGCCAAGTGGTCCCACCAGGTTCACACAAAGCAAGATTTCCCTCGCCCTTGCTCTGCTCAGCCTCTGAACACGGCTGCTGAGGTCTACCAGAAGCAAATGAGGAACGACCGGCTGCCAGCACCGCAGCTCTGCCCAGACGGGGCTGCCAGCACCGGGGCCAGGTCGCCCGGCTGGAGCTAAACCACAGCCTCGGGTCTCTGCGCCCTGCGACCACGCAGGCTGGAGCTGCTGTGGTCTCCCCATGCACAAGGCAGGGATGTAGCCGAGTGGCACCTACAGCATGCTGATACGGCAATAAACGGTTTATGGTAATAAACGGCCTTGCAGCTTTTGCTGTAGAAGTGGCCAAAGTCTCCCAGGCAGGTCGGTACTGCTGTACGGAGACTGGGGCAGCAACGCAACCTGACTGACACAGCCAGAAAGGTTTCAGCCAGCACCCGGTTTATTGCTTCCTATAAAAAGAAAAAAAAAAAAGGAACTTTGGACTTGTGGGATGAAAAAAATGTCTTTGGTGAAGCTCGGGTGCAGCCACAGAAACCAACAGGCCCTTTTGAGGTCGGGACCCTCCCCAGTCCCTTCTATAAAATCACTCACGCAGGTATGAATGTTTCTGCCACGTTTTAGAACTCCTGCGGAAAAAACTAGGTTCAATAATAAAAAAAACGGAAGGCAGAGCCTGTCTCTGAACCCCGGGCCAGCCAGAAACAGGGACGCATGCGCTTCCTAAGCTGGCTGCTCCCCTTCTGCCCGCGAAGCCAGCAGAAAACGCTAACTGTACGGAACGCAAACTTCACAAAGTGCTCGTAACAAGCGGTCAGGCACCTGCTCACGCCAGCGGGCCAGTACGTCACGCTGAACGCACGCGGAAACTGCGTTGGTCTCTGCTAAACAAAGAAACACAACAGCGTTAATTCCATTTCTGCCTCTGGGGAAGCGTTCCCCGCTCCTCCGAGCCCTGCCCCGGGGAACCGCAGCCACGCGCGCGCCTCTGCTCCTTCCCTTCTCCTGAAAGAGAGCTTCTCTGGGTTAAAAAACTGGTCCCCTCGCAGCCAGCTCCCATCTCGCAGAGCCTTGCCCTGGGAACAAGAGGGGAGGCGAGGAGGATACTTACGGCTTGGCAGGCTCCGGGGCCCCAGGTGATGCCTTAGACTCCACCGCGCTGTTGAAGGTCTGGATGTTCTCGGAGGAGTAGAGCCCTGCAGGGCTGTTGTACTGAGCAGTGATCACTCTGGGGCCCGAAGCCGTGGCAGCAGTGAAGGGCACCGCGCTCCGGTTGTGCGCGCTTCCTACGTGCCTGATTTCCTGCATGCAAAGGAGCAGAGGCAAAAATCAGAGGTGCTGGGGCGTGCGGGTGGGACATGGCGGGGCAGCCAGCAGCCAGCAGCCGCGGCAGTGGTGGCCTTGGCATGGGGGGGGGGGGGGAGTGAGGCAGCCGAGGAGCACGCAACTGCGACCGCGACCACCAAAGCAGGCGAGCATCTTCCATGCATCACGAGGACCAGGGCTACAAAGATGATGAGGGGACTGGAGCATCTCTCCTATGAGGAGAGGCTGAGGGACCTGGGCTTGTTCAGCCTGGAGAAGAGAAGGCTGAGAAGCGACCTTAGAAATGCCTCTAAATATCTGCAGGGTGGGTGTCAGGAGGACGGGGACAGGCTCTGTTCAGTGGTGCCCAGCGACAGGACAAGGGGCAACGGGCACAAACTGAAGCAGAGGAAGCTCCAGCTGAACATGAGGAAGAACTTCTTCCCTCTGAGGGTGACGGAGCCCTGGCCCAGGCTGCCCAGGGAGGTTGTGGAGTCTCCTTCTCTGGAGATATTCAAGCCCCGCCTGGACGCGGTGCTGTGCAGCCTGCTCTGGGTGACCCTGCTTGGGCAGGGGGTTGGGCTGGGTGACCCACAGAGGGCCCTGCCAACCCCTGCCATGCTGGGATTCTGTGATTCTTTGACCCCCCAGCCCCATCTGGAATGGCTTCAGGCTGACCTTCAGGATGTTCCAGAGCTGACATACCGGAACGTAAGAGCTCAGAAACACTGCCAGAGCTACCAGCTCAAGGTGCCACGCACCTGGGAGCTCTTGCAAGCCTATGGTGAGCCACGGGACCCACCTTCTCATGCAAGGCTACAGATTTCAAACATTCCTTTGCAATTCCTGAAAGCAGAGCTGATTTCCACGGAAAAGCGAAGATGAAGGGCAGGAAGAGGAGCACTCTTCAATGGCACCTGAAAGTTTGGCTCTCCCTAGATAAGGGCAACCCAAAAAGAAGGGACGTGTCGGTACGACTGACGGTGTTGAAAGGATAATATGGAGTATGCTGTAAAAGTCTACTAACTAGAAAATAAAAAAGTAAGAATTTTGAGAGAGTTACCGTGATATATTCTCAACAGTTCCAAATATTCTTTGTAACATTACAGCAGAACAGGAAAAACACAAACAGAATTTTTCATTAAAGGAGAAAATGTCGTTGTTAAAGTTGTGGGGTTTTTCTTTAAAACAAAATTTAAAAAACCCCAAACCCCAGGAAACTCATGGGAAGAAGGAAGAGTTTCTCCCTAAAGTTATCACCATGTTCAAGTGTTTAAAGGGTGGCTACAAAGAAGATGGAGACTCCCTTCTTGCAAGGAGCCACATGGAGAAGATGAGGGGTGATGGGGACAGGTTACTGCTGGGGAGATTCCGACTGGACACAAGAGGGAAATTTTTCACACAGAGAACAACCACCAGCCATGGGAATTGTCTCCCCAGGGAAGTGGTGGATCCCCCAACATCGGACGCTTTTACAGGGTGCTGGGCCGTCTTGTCTAGACTTTGCTTTTGCTGAGAAAGGTTGGCCCGGATGATCCTTGAGGTCCCTTCCAACCTGGTGTTCTGTGGTTCTGTTACTACAAGAGCTCTGGAGCACGTCTGCTCCTTCAGCTAAGACTGGGCTTCACAGCTGTCTTTGATGAATCACTTTGGGCTTTCTGGACGAGAAATTCCCACAATATAGGTGGGAAGACAACCCTTCTTGATACAAAAGCTTGCCTACTGGCACCAGAGACCTCCTCAGTGTCAGAAGTATGAGATACCACCCAAACGGTCTGGGTCTGCTGCAAACTGGAGGCTTCCAGCGGTATCAGTGGTACTTGGAAACCCTGGTTACAGTTTAATAAGAAAGGGGCCAATTCCATGTTAAAGAAGACACGAGGTACGACTCTTCTGAATCACAGGCAGCGCCAACAGACATGGGGAGATTTCTCAGCCCTATCACCAGTTCAGCAGGCTGGGAATCAGCAGCCTTGGGGCAGAGATGACAGCACCCAGGGCTTATCTCTCCCCAGAGGAGATGCTTGGGGCCTCGCTAGCATAAGAAGGGACTAAGGTTCACAGAGGCGGCTGAAATACCCAGGGCTAAAAATGGCACCAAAAATGGGCGTTTCGAAGTGTTTCAGCCAGCTGTAGGGACCGGGGACGGCTTCAATCCGGGCCCAACGGCACAGGGTGAAGCGGAGCCCTTCTTGATGGTTCCCAGCTCAAATTGCCCCAGCCGGTTCCCACACCGGCACTGACTTCCGCAGTGACGACGCGAGCCTTCACCGCCCTTCGGACGCCCCGTGGGACTTGCTGGATCGAGCTGTCGTTACAGGATAAACACCCACTGAAACAAGCACAACTAAATTCCCCTCCAGGTTTTTCTTTTGGTGGCTTTCATGCCCCCAGCTGGCTGGCATGCCCGGGCTGGCAGGCGGGAGCCATCTCATGTCATGGAGCGCCGATGCTATTTACGGCACCAAGCACAGCGCGGGACCCCTCAAAGAAGAGCGGCATGGGTCCAAACGCGCTCAGGAGTTCCGAGTCATTTGAAATCGGTGGGGTGGCTCAGGATGCTCAGGTGTGGGGTGGTGGGACCGCTCTCCCATGGCGTTCTGGCCGGCGCGTACGGACGTCAGCCGTGAAGCTTTCCCATGCACCAACGGAAGAAAGACCCCGGAGTAATTAGCTAATCTCCCTTTGCTGCAATCAGCTCATTCAAAGCACATAATAGCGCCCACAAAAATAGTCTTTCCCATGGCAGAAACTGTGGGTTTCAGCAAAATAAAAATGACTTCAGCCTGTGTATCACACCGTGGGGAAAAGCATCAGCGATCTTGTATCAGCATCAAACAGACACGCTCGCCCACCACGTGGAGGCCACAAACGGGAGAGGGTTTTGGACACACACTGAAGTGGCTTAATGCAAGACGGGCAGAAATCCTGGGCTAAAGGGGCCCTTAGGTCAAACAGGCTCAAAGCTGAAATCGTCTCACAACCTGTACTGCGGGAATGTTGATGTATTCACCAAGAACTAGAGAAAGGGAAGTCATTTAAAGCATTTTTTTAAAATTAGGGTTTCCTAAGGAAGGAAGGTGGCTCAGTCACATACTCCACACACACAGAGGCACGTTCCCACCCCCACCAAGGACCCCTGAATCTGTCGGCCAAGCCCGAATCAGTCTGACAGCAACGGAGACCTCAGGGATGTTCAAGCTCCTACAAGCGTGGAGAAACTAGACAGCCAGATGGAGAAGAGAGATCGACACCACACCGGTGCCCTAACTCCAAGCAGAGCTGCGACACGCGCTCAGGCACAGAATGCACACAGCAGATTGCCTCTGGCCACCAGGTAGGTTCTTCTGCTGTGTCAGAACACCCGAGACCACAAATGAAGCTTTCAGACGTTCAGGACATCTGTTGTAGCTCTCGCGTGGACTCTAAGGGAGTTTACAACAGGTTGTACAGAGACAGCGGTGCAGAAGGTGGTGTCTGAAGACCAGATCGGAAGAATCCCACCCGGAGAACAGAATGTTTGGGGTTGGAAAGGACCTCAGTGGGTCACCCAGTCCAACCCCCTGCCGAAGCAGGGTCACCCAGAGCAGGCTGCACAGCACCGCGTCCAGGCCGGAGCTCCCGGACCTCCAGGCAGGATATTCAAGAGCAATACTTCATTGCTATAAACTGATACAGCTATAGCTAAATGGCCTCGTCTGCAGAGGTACCAGCCTCACCCCCTCCTTCCCTCACGGAGGGACATTTCTGGAGGGGCTGGCCGAGCAGCCAGCCCAAGCTACAGCGGATTAGCAGCCACACAGACTTCTCTACCTGGGTGCTGATTCCAAACTGGGAGAGATCTCACCACCATTCCTCCAGCAGCCCCATCCCTACCTGAAACCACCTCCTCTAGACGAAACCAGCTCCAAGGGGCTTTGGAGCGCAGCCCCACGTGCTCCCATGTCCTTCAGCCACCAGCGCGACCCCCCCCCCCCCCAGTCCCATCCCAGAGAAAAAGCTGCTCCCAAGGACAAGCAAGGTTTGCACGACGCCCAGTGATAGGTCCGACGCGTGGGTCTCCTGCCAGATGGGGTTTCAGGGTGCCGGCTGTCATCGGCAGCATCCTTGCCGGGCGCTGACGGGGACGCTGCCATGGTGCCAGGCCTTGGGGATGAGGGAAACGTCCCCGCACCGGGGCAGGAAGCAGATCGGCATTTCCTACCGCACCAGATACGGGCTGCGTCACGGGGAATTATCTGGGAAAAACAATGGCCCCTTCCTCCCTCCCTCCCTCCCAGCCTGCGCCGGGCCGCGTGCGGAGACGCTGAAGCCCAGCCTGTGCAATCCCCGCAGCTACATCAGCCATCACTTCCGTGCCCGGGCCGATGGCTTCCTCGTCACGAACCATCGATGGTGATGGCTGCCACCGCGGGAACCGGTGCACGGGATGCCAGGGACAGCCCAGGATGAGCTGGCTCTGTCGGGTGGGCGCTTGGGTCCCATCCGCCGCGCGGTGACGTGGCCAAGGGCACCCCGGCTGCGCTGACCTTGCCGCCGCCGGGGACAGGAAAAACCTGGAGGTATTTTTCTACTCACTAAATAAATTACCCCAAGACGGTGCTGGGTCGGGCAGCCTCTCCCCTAAGCAGGCTGCTCCTCTCCCCGCAGCGTGGCCGGGGCCTCGGCGTTGCCGGCTATGGCCCCGCACCACCCTTGCCCCCCTATCCCTGCCCCTGTCCCCCCCAGCGCCCGGAGGAAAGGCAGGCTGCTGATAGAGTGGAGGGCTGCTTGGAGCCACCCAGAACCCAGCTTCAGGTGCGGAGGCATGACTCAGAGACCGGCCAGCACAATTATTTCCCACAGCGCCAGGTCTCGGAGTCAGGGGATTCGCTCCAACTTCGTGTTACGAATTAAAAAACAAAACAAATTAGCAGCCGGGCTCTGCAGCTGCAGGAAGAAGTGAAAGCCCCCCCAACCCCCCCGAAGCAGCCGAGCGGGCCGGTAAAACCCTCTGCCCCACCGGCCCCGTAGACGCGGGATGTCTCTGCGTCCCGAGCCAGAGCCCGGCGGCTCGGGGCGGGTGATCCTGGATTGCGCACCTCGAGAGCCATGCCAAGAGGAAACAAGATTAAACATTTCTCAGTGTAAATGTTTACTCAGCTCTAAGAAAAATGGGCCCCTGACCAAAAATCAGCGAACGAGAGCGCTCAGGTCCTGCGGGCAGGGGAGGAGAGCAGAGACGAGCAGCCAACCCCCCCCCAGCCCCGTCCTCGCCACTGCGGAGCTGCCCGGCGAGCTGTGGCCGCGCTCACGCCAACCGTGCGGCGACAGCTTGGAAGAGGACGACTTTGCGGTGAGCTCTGCCCCGTGCTGTGCTTCACCAGCTGCGTTAAGCAGTGCCTCTGCTTTCCCCTCTCCCTCTGTTACTGTTTGGGGTTTCTCAGCTATGGAAAGCTCTTCTGCAATGCTTTGAAATCCGATTAGGAATTGGGAAGGGTTCAGGGTTTTGTTGTTGCAGGGGGGTAAACCAACAGGGCTGGCTTCCCACATCCTCTCCCTCCGCGCCCCGGACACATTCCAGATCCATGCGGTAACGCCTTGTAACCGAAGCCAGTAGGTCGCAATACGCCGCCACCGTTCCCCCGCCTGGAACCCGGTGCTGCTTCTTTCTACACCTACAGACGCACCACCTTATCACAGGGCACGGCAGCCACACGCCCCGTTCCAACGGCCCCAGCCTTCCCCGTATCCAAGGAGATAAAACACACGGGGTGGAAACACTGACGTCACCCCGCGAGGACAGGACAGGCACTCTCTGGAAGCCTGGGGAAGACAGAAGTGGCTGGGTGGCTGTCCCTGCTGCCCCACAAACATCCTGGTTCACCTCAGAGCTCCTTCAGCTGCACGGCTGGAGGTTATTTATCATTTATAAAAACCCCCAGAACATCCTCATGTCTGAAAGCCCGTATCCTCTGTGGTTCAGAAGAGCTGCTCTGTCCACCCCAAACCCAGTGTTCTCACTGACATTCTTGAGGGGTGACGTTACTGCTCGTGCCTCGCTGCAAATAGGGTATGTGGCCTTCAAGGAGCTGGAGAAGCTTTTCTGGAGACGGTCCTGGCGTCGACTGCCCCTGACGCTGGTCTCTCTCAGCTCCTTCCCCACAGGAGCTCACCCAGCTCAGAGACCCAGACCCCACTGACCTCAGTGCCCTGCAAACACAGGGAGAAATTAAAAGGCAACCCTTCTCCCACAGAGCCCAGGTCTGACAGGACGGGGCAGTCTGAGGGATGAAGAGTTTTACTGCTCGTTTCACCAAGGGGCAACACGGCCACGCACACCGGCGCTGAAAGCCACGGTCTCGGGTCCGTGCCGCGGGCGTTAAAGTCTCCTTTGTCAGCACGCAGCTCGCTCTCTCTTGCCCTGATCACTTTTCTCAAGCAACGTTAAGCAGGAGGGAGAGTCAGAGGTGTGATTTTAATCTTTCCCACCGCAGTGAGGAAAAGCTCTTGCTGGGAAAACAGCACGGAGCGATCACCCTCAGGATTGGGGTGAGAAGCGCCAGTGAAATAATTGAGGAAATGTAGAAAATAATTGAGTAAATGCTCCGTCATTTCCTTCCCCTCGCGTTGCCATGGTCACGCCCAAAGCAAAGCTGGCTGAGCTATCACCGCCGACAAGCTGCCGCGCCTCTTGACAAGACGCGACTCCGCTCTTGCCTCCGTTTAAATTAACTTAGAAGGGTAAAGATAATGGCAATGAAATAACGAGGCTGCAGCTCTTCCACGGGCAAAGGCCAGCTCAGACAGTGAAGTCAGTCCTGGGACTCAGGACTTCGGGGAATGCATGGGAGGCTGGGGAACGCCTCTTGATTTCCCAAAGGCATATAAAAGTATCTGGAACTTGCATTCCAAGCAAGGGAAAACACATCCGTGGGATGATGCAGCATCTCACCCAGTACCGGCTGCCAAAAGGACTACCGAAGCAGACAAAAAGTCTGTTTCAAATGGGGAGAAAAAAATGTGTGAGCAGTGACCTTAAAACATACAGTATTTGAGACAAACTGACAATTAATTTCTCTCTTGCAAAGATCTAGTTATGGGAAACAAGATGGGAAGAGGAAAAGCGGGTGGGCAAGCGTTGTGAGAAACTTCAGTGACGATACTGAGGGTAGGAAAGGCAACCTCAAATGCCTGAATTTTAAGAAAGGTGGAAACTTATTTGAATAATTGCAGTCCAATTTCTACAGCAAAGGGTTTAAAGCTCTCTTCTTTTTTTCCTGAGCCTGACGTAAGGCTATTCACACGTCTGACCACATTTCTGCAAAGAGCTGTGCGCAAAACCAGTGAGAAACATCTTCGGAGGACCCTGGATCACGACTTGAAGGAACCCCTCGGACTCGCTGCGTCCTGTTTTCTCTGGTAAGTGAATTAATAAGCGTTCCGCAGGAGGCTGCTGCCAAGGAAAGCAAACACGCTGTTTTCACTGGCGAGCGAGTTAAAAAAACCCTGAAGAGCTCCGACAGTGCTGCCTTCGAAGACTGGGCTCTGCTGGCGCCGCGGGCCAGGCTGCTCGGGCACCGCTCGGGAGGAAGGGCAGAGGGGAGCGCGTGGTTTGGAGGGGCGAGACCTCCGCCTTCCCCCCTGCTGCCCAGCTTCTCTGCTCGCAGGTGCGGCCGGCGCAGCCCCGCGCTCTGCCCAACAGCAAGCCCCACTCCCGCAGGCCACTGCGAAGGACGTCACCGGCTCCGTTTCGAGGAAGAGAAGAAGAAAGGCAAGACTTCCGCGAGAGCCTGAATGCTCCTTCCACACCAGGAAATAAAATCCTCCTAGCGTGAGCCATCACCAGGGGTCAAAGCCTTATTTTCAGGCAACACTTGATTCCTGGTGCAAGACAGGACGAGGGTGACGGCTCAGAGTAACGGGAACCTTCCTGCAGTCAGTTCCTCACCAGATTCTCCTCCTGAAGTCGGCTGCTGGTTGGCATCAGCAAACCCAGCCGTGCCACACTTAGAAACCGGCAGCATCAGGGTGTCGATATAAGAGCCAGCGTTAGAGCTGGGACAAGGACCAAGGTGAGGGTTGAGGAGGGGACGTGCTCCATCACCGAGGATTACGGCCGAATCCCGCACAGCCCCACCTTCGTGATGCCCTGTACTCGGATTTTAGAAAGCAGGGCATGACTTGTAAATTAAAGACTAGAAATCAGGATTACGCAGCTGACTAAAGGAGAGCCACGGACTAGGGTTACAGCTGCCGCAGCAAATGAGTTTAACGAAGAGGTGGCACCAGCTAACTGAACTCGCCCGTGTGTAGTACTTGACCAGCAGCGGATGTCCATGCAGTGACCCAGGCTGGGCTGGGGGAGCAAGTGTGGTGGGGGTACAGCTGGTGACGGGGGGTTGCAGGTTCCTCGCTGCAGTTAGCTAAGCTTAGTGAAGCTGCGTTAAACTCCTGCCTGTTTAATTCTGGGGCGTTGAACTAAGTTCTGGTTAACGGCTGGGTTAGGGGCTTGGTCTCCAGCATCAGGTCTCCTGCTGAACTGAACAACAGCCCTCCGCAGCCTTGCAGGAAAGCCTCAGGGCAGGCTCTGTCCCGCTCCTTTGGCAAGAGATAGCCCCCAAGTCTCCAGGGTCGCAGCAGAACATCTCGAGAGCTTGGGCAGCAGAAGTCGCAGACCAGATCTCAGCTCAACGGTGTCACTGCACGGCCCCAGCCCAAGCCCCAAAGGGCTCAGCCTCAAGCTGTGCCTTGGCTGAGCTACGAAACGCCAGGAGAACGCTGCGCCACGCTCTTGAGCCAAGCAACACACAGCAGCTTGGCATGAGAGGGAGCATGGACACAACCCAGGCCACGGTCTGGGCATGGCGTGGCTGCAGATGTGCCGCTTTAGGTCCAGGTCCTTTCCAACCCAAACATATTGGCACTTGATTAATGGCAGAACCAAACTTGTTTTATCTCTACTTCTCTTCCTAGAAAGACTCACACGGAATGTGTGCTAGGGCCAGAATCCACGTCACTGCCCTGGTGAAAATCTGGAGAACGGACTGGATGGAGATGTAGAGATTGGATGGATGGAGAATGCCATCAATTTCAGCGCAGCTGCTGGAGATTTGTGCAGTGCAATCCTCTAAGCCTAGCCCAGGCGATGCCCTTGCACAGGTCACTTATTACTACGCTTACTTGACAGAGGCAGCAGCCCGACGAAGCAAAGCTGCCAACAGGTTACAACACTGACCTCCTAGACGAAGCCTGCAAGATCTACCCCACAGATCAAAACACAAAAGGCTGGTGTGTTTCTCTTCCACCTCCATCACAGCTAGACTGCAGGGAAGAACCTGCTAGTGAGAGGAAAATACAAAACAAGACCCACAACAGAAAACACTAAGAGTGCACCTCTAATACTGTGTCTCACCTCGAGTGCTGTGCTCAGTTCTGGCCCCCTCACTCCAAGAAGGACATTGAGGGGCTGGAGCGTGTCCAGAGAAGGGCAGCGAGGCTGGGGAGGGGTCTGGAGAACAAGTCTGATGAGGAGCGGCTGAGGAACTGGGGTTGCTCAGTCTGGAGAAGAGGAGGCTGAGGGGGGACCTCATCGCTCTCTACAGCACCCTGACAGGAGGGTTGTAGCGAGGGGGGGTTGGTCTCTGCTCCCAGGTAACCAGCGATAAGACGAGAGGAGACAGCCTCAAATTGCATCAGGGGAGGTTTAGATTGGATATTAGGAAAAATTTATTTCCTGAAAGAGTGGTCAGACATTGGGACAGGCTGCCCAGGGCAGTGGGGGAGTCCCCATCCCTGGAGATGTTCAAAAACCGTGCAGATGTGGCACTTCGGGACATGGTTTAGCAGGCGTGGTGGTGATGAGGTGACAGTTGGATTTGATGATCTTAGAGGTCTTCTCCAACCTTAATGATTCTATAATTCTATGAATCATTTTCCTCCCCTCTCAAGACCTTTCTTACCTATGAGAAGTCAACCAGCGCAGCAACAGCAGCAATGCTCTACGGAGCCACACGCGCACGGTGCCTCCTGTGCCCCACGGTAGGTGCCAGCGTGCGGACGGCCCTGACCCGAGCAGCTTACCCGTGGCGAGGCATCCGGCTCGCTCCACCGCAGCAGGCTTCCGAGCAGAGGGAGGGAGTCTGGCTCCGGAGGTTTCCGAGGGCCGGGTGATCTCTAGGAGGTGCCTCTACCCCCGACGCCAGGATCAGGCCAGAAACCGCTCCAACGTCAGACGGGAGCAAGTGGGAGGAAGAGCATGCGGATACTCCATCACTTACCTGCGGCTGAGAGGCCAGATTCATCTTGTAAGGATGAGTCTTTCCCTCCTCGTTCACAAGCGGTGACCAGACTTTTGACTCCGTTCTGCAACACACAGATTTGGAACATTTAATCTGTTTTCGTCACCGAGCATCATTATTGATGAACTTCAAGTCTTTCAGTAACGATTTCCCAAACATTTCCCCAGTCCTTTGTATAAGCACTGTCCACACCAGGAGGAACCTAGGCACCCTCATTTCATAACTTGGATGTCTCAGCTATGCTGCATGAGGTCCTTGGAAAAAGATGGCATCTCCACAGCGACTTCTCCTTCGGGACTCCACCGGTGACACGTCAAGCATGGGCTCCAACGCCGGCAGCAGAGCTGGGAGTCACCCAGCAGCAGACGCTGGAGATATCACTTAGGTGCAAATTCCTTAATTAAGTGGGACAATTCAGATGACTGTGTGTTTCAGCTTTTATGGGCAATGATTCTCGTCTGTATTGACTGTAGACAGAACAGTTTGTTCTCAGAGTTGGGCTGCCTTGGATAAGCTAAAAATACTTTTTGTTTTGGGTCTCCAGAATTTTCTTGCTATTTATACAGCAGTATCCATGCTGAACAAACAGAGGCTTTTGGGAATTATGAAAAAATAAAGAAGATTGGTCCCAGTCTGCAATGAGACTGAGAACTGAGATGACATCATGCGCCAGCGAAAGTCTCCATAACCTTTACTGGTCTGTGGTCTGACCCAGTTCCTCGCAGCAGCCTGAAACACGAGTCGGGATGCGTGACCAAAACCAACCGCCTTTACCACCACCGCTCTGGAGCTCTGCTACGTCCCAAAGCATGACAGGTAAACCAGCGGCGACGAATCACAGAATGGTCAGGGTTGGCAGGGACCTCTGTGGGTCACCCAGCCCAACTCCCTGCCGAAGCAGGGTCACGCAGAGCAGGCTGCACAGCACCGCATCCAGGGGGTCTTGAATATCTCCAGAGAAGGAGACTCCACAACCTCCCTGGGCAGCCTGGGCCAGGGCTCCGTCACCCTCAGAGGGAAGAAGTTCTTCCTTACGTTCAGACGGAACTTCCTGTGCTTCAGTAGAAGAAGCAGAGCACTTAGATTTGCTGGAGATACTCTGTGGGAAACACACGCTAGCCACATTTCTCACCCGCACAGACAGAAGCGAGCACCTCAGACGGACCAACGAGCACCTCTCCTCCAGACTTCTACATGGGAGGGAACGAGCGGCTGCAGAACTGCTGAACGAGAGCCGTTGTTCAGCGCTGAACACCGCATCAGGCGGCACCCAGATGGCCGATGCGCTCTCAGGATGAGCTTTGGAAACCATGCCCTGCTTTGGCAGGAGCCCGCTGCAGAATCTGCCGCTTCCCAGATACCCGTGAGTCCGGGCCAGCTGCAATTTAAGTACTTAGTTAGCAAAACAGGAATGTTTCCACTGAGAATTAACTGGATAACTGGAAAGAGACTTTAAGCAGAGCAGGCTTATAAAGCTGACAAGGATGGAGAAAAGGGCGTAGAGCTACCCGGGATAAATTCCGTCTGGTCTGCACCATTCCTCTCAAAGCCCTCCAGCGTCAGGACATTTTTTAAACAGCCCAAACTGAACTGGGATGCACATCTATACCCCAGACATCTGCTCCGTGAACAGTATTTCAACACTTCGATCCAGAAGGCAGCTCAGCGGGAGGAGACGGGAGGCAGCACTCTCACTCAGAGAAGAGGAGAAATTTTATTGACCTGCTATTGCCTCTGCCGCACTCTGGACTTTACGCGGAAGAAACCTGAATAAAGCCGGCTGTGCTGCACCTCCTTTCGCAGGAAAGTACAAAGCCCCAGATCCCACCAGGTCCCATCCTTTACAAGCACCCAGGTCCCACCAGGTCTCCTTACAAGCACCCCGGTCGCACCAGGTCCCACCCTTTACAAGCACCCAGGTCCCATCCTTTACAAGCACCCAGGTCCCACCAGGTCCCATCCTTTACAAGCACCCAGGTCCCACCCTTTACAAGCACCCAGGTCCCATCCTTTACAAGCACCCAGGTCCCACCAGGTCCCATCCTTTACAAGCACCCAGGTCCCACCCTTCACAAGCATCCAGGTCCCACCAGGTCCCACCCTTCACAAGCATCCAGGTCCCACCAGGTCCCATCCTTCACAAGCCTCAGGTCCAGCACGCCTCTGCCTCCAGGCTATTGCACCCTGCGGGCTGAGCTGCAGGGCTGGCACTTGACAGCCTTCCTCACCCAAACCCTGGCACTGGGCGAGTTGGGGCACACGCAGACGAACAGAGAGGGACGTAACAGCCGCTTAGGATCAGATCTACACCAAGCTGATCCTTATCTTGCCTCTACAGCTGCCATGACTGGATGCACAACATACATCAGGCGAGTGTAAACCAGCCATTCCCTCCGTGCTTCTGGGAACCCGTGCCTGAAGGTGCCTGAGGAACCAGTGATTTCGCCCAGATTACAGCTATCGAGCCTGAGAAAGTCGCAGCCGCCTCTAGGACGGCTGCATTTTGCACTTGCAGACAGCGCTTGCAGAGGGGAGCAGCCCGCTGACCAACGCAAAGCCTTGTTCCTTGAAAGCGTCTGGAGATCACGTGCATCACCTCCTCCCGAACAACAGGGGACACGGCGAAGCCTGTGGAAACCAAACACCCTGCCAGACAGCCTGGAAGCAAGCGGCCGTTGGCTGGAGATGAAAGAGCAGCTCAGCGAGCACTGAATGCCTCGGCTGATCGCTAGCAGGAGCCATCCCTGTGCCAGCTCTCACTAGCGGCCAGCTAAGCACTTCTGAGGCAGCATTTTCTTTTGTGGCACCTTAATATTGTCAGATTTCAGAAGCCCCAAAAGGTCTTTTTCAGACTGAAAATTTCAGCTTCAAGCAGGCCAATACACAAACACAGAAGAGAAACCTCCCCCCAGGACCCCGGACATCTGTTTTTTGTCCCACTGCCCCTCACTCCGTGCATAGAACCACAGAATCATTAAGGTTGGAGAAGACCTCTAAGATCACCAAGCCCAACCGTCACCCCAACACCACCACGCCTGCTAAACCATGACCCCAAGTGCCACATCTGCATAGTTTTTGAACCCCTCCAGGGATGGGGACTCCCCCATGGCCCTGGGCAGCCTGTCCCAGTGCCTGGCATCCAAGGTGACACCGTGCCTTGGGAGGCAGCCACGGCCAACTACTGCAGCCAGCAGTGGGTTTTGGGCAGATGTTTCTCCCTTATTTCTTAGCAAGGCAAAATGCATAAGTTTGTTTCCCAGCCTGCTGCCATTCTGATCTGTCACTGGATATAAATGGAAGCAGCGAGGTCACTCCAGGCTTTACTTTCAATCCAGTTTAAAAGTTATCCAGACAGAAAGGTTAAATAGCCGGCGCGGTTGTCCGTCTAAGGCTGGCAGGGTAAAGCTTCCCTTTGTCCCCACAACAGCTGCAGCAGAGCCCTTCGGCCACCCTCAGCAGCCCATTTACGGCCCCGGAGAGCAGCCAGCGTCACTCCCCTCCAGCTCTGCCTGGCAGGGCTGCCAAGCTGCGTGCCCCGTACCCCCACGGTCTGCAGGACACTGGTCCCGGCTCGCAGCAGGGCTGTCCTGGCTCTGCTCCTGCCATCAGCGCCCGCACTTTTACTGAAGCATGCCAAGAAAAACAGCATCTAAAAGTTCTCCTTCTATCCCACTGCTGGCACAGGACTTGTTTTCTGAAAGGCTGGGAAGTGCGGGCACAGGCGGCAGGGCAGATGGGTGAGGCTCACCGTGCTTGTGTCTCATCTATACGCTTTCATATCATTTATACAAAGCAGGGTGTCCGAACAGACAGCTCAAACCACGGTGCCCTCGGTTCACAGCCAGCTGCTACAGGCAGGACCGCAGCGGCTTTCTTGGAGGATTTTTTCCCAGTCTGGGGGAGAGGACCCCCAGCCACCCAACCGCTCCCCGCTGCCCTTGGCGAGGCCGGACCCCGGCCAAGGAGCACGGCCACGCTCGCAGGGTGCCCGACCTCCCGCCCCACAGCAGCGGGGCTGGGCGGCCAGAGGGCTGCAGGCTTCAGCATCCCCACGGCATCTCACAGGCTCCGCTTCAACCGACAAACGGCGATTTTGGAACATGGTTTCTAACGCGTGTTCCTCCAAACGGGACTCCAGCAGAGAGCTACACTCAAATAGCGCAGAGAGAGGAGACAAAACCGTGACACTCCACCAAGCCTGGGAACAAGTGCCAGGCAAACTAACTGCAGGCACGTGGATACTCAAACTTCGTCATGTTTGCGGTTTGCATTTCCATGCTGTTTCACAGAATCAGAGTCACAGAATGGTCAGGGTTGGCAGGGCCCTCTGTGGGTCACCCAGCCCAACCTCCTGCCAAAGCAGGGTCACCCAGAGCAGGCTGCACAGCACCGCGTCCAGGCGGGGCTGGAATATCTCCAGAGAAGGAGACTCCACAGCCTCCCTGGGCAGCCTGGGCCAGGGCTCCGTCACCCTCAGAGGGAAGAAGTTCTTCCTCATGTTCAGCTGGAACTTCCTCTGCTTCAGTTTGTGCCCGTTGCCCCTTGTCCTGTCGCTGGGCACCACTGGAAAGAGTCTGACCCCATCCTCCTGACACCCACCCTGCAGATATTTAAAGGCATTTCTAAGGTCCCCTCTCAGCCTTCAGGCTAAAGAGCAGCCAAGACAGAGGCAGGGAGTGAGCCATGCACTGGCTGCTTCATCCAGGCAGAAACCAAGACCCAGGATTAGAAGGAAATTTCTCTGCTGCTAGTTTGGATGAGGAGGTACTGGTAGGAAGGGGAGGAAGGAAACTGCAGGCAAGTCAAGGCAGGAATCTGGAGAGGTATTTACAAAATACAACATTTTTCAAGAAGCTTGGCTTGAACACAGTGTAACACAAACATTACAAGAGCCCAGACTTTGCTACTGGCACTTTGCGTGCAGAGCTGGGCCACAGCTTCCAGGGAAAATCCAGAGCTGGAGTGCGAGGGTCTCATTCTGCGCACCGGGAACTGCGTAAACACGCTCCATAAAGAGGGGCGGCACATTTCCATTCCCACTTCAAACACTGGGGCGGACACGACCAAGATACCAAAGCAGCAACTCAACCCATCAAGATAGAGATGTTCCTTGCACAACATCGTCTGCTAGCTGAAAAACGAGGAAAGATCTGAAGAATTCCTCTTTCAGCGCTTCCCAGAATTTGAGAGAGGCATTTTGATAATGTTTCAAAACTAACGGCAGGAGCTTGCAGGCTGTCAGAAGGTGCCTTTTCATCAGCCTTTTAGCTACAGCAGCTGCCAAGTGCGTGCCCGTGGATGTGAACGTGCGCAGCCGCTATTCACGGCGATGCTCACGCTGGCAAGCAAAGCCGTACCCGGGCTGCGCACAGCCTTCTGCCAGCTCAGACAGCAGCCTCCTGGAGACCAGAGGCCCCACAGCCATCTCCCCATGCAGGGCCCTCTGCTCCTTGCATTGTGGGCATTGCTCCACGCAACCACTGGAAACCAAAGGGCGACTCCGGCTACGCTGAAGCAGCAACAGAAGTTCATCACCAGGAGTTTCAGGGCAGAGCTACGAGGGATAAAACACACCCGGCTGCTCTGACCCACACTGCTCTTCCACCAGCCAGCTACGGAGCTCGCTGCTTTTGCTTGGCCAAAGAGGACGTAAAACCACGGCAAATGCCAGGCTTGACTTGCCCAAATGCCTTTGGAGGTGCCGATCACAGAATCATTAAGGTTGGAGAAGACCTCTAAGCTCACCAATCCCAACGACCAACCCAACCCCACCACGTCTGCTAAACCATGTCCCCAAGTGCCACATCCACACGGTTTTTGAACCCCTCCAGGGACGGTGACTCCCCCACTGCCCTGGGCAGTCTGTCCCAGTGCCTGACCACTCTTTCAGTGAAGACATTTTTCCCAATATCCAATCTAAACCTCCCCTGGCACAACTTGAGGCCGTTTCCTCTCATCCTGTTGCTGGTTGCTGGGGATCGTTGGTCACGGTCAGCATGCACCCAGCACGGCGAGCTGGCCAGGCGAGCGGCGTGCCCTTATATAGACGCGCAGAGAGCCTCGGGCTTTTCCCAGGGCCAAAACAATTATTAGCAAGATGACCGCGCTGGAAAACTCTTGTTGGCAGGGAAGCAAAAAGCAAACCCAAACGAGTCAACGGATTCCACCAACTTCCTAGAACACAAACCCGAGCCTACCGTGGCTTTGGGCAATGCAGCCCCATGGCTGAGAACCGGGGACACCCGGAGCAGGCACGAGTGCAGCTGAGCCCGCGTCAAACGCAGATGGCATCACACACGCGCGCTCTCCTTCGCGATCATCCACACAGGGTCCCTTCTGACCACGCGCTCAACATCTGCCGGCAGCAGACCCGACTCCCCGCATCCTAGCTCTTTTCAAAGAAGGTGTACGTAGCCTCAATCCTTGGCAGCGCTTTTAGCAAAGCTAACAGACTGCTGTGCAAACAAAACCGGTGCACTAAGACATGACACGGCAGCAGCCGCGCCGCGGAAAGGCAGCTTGAGGTTTGAAGAAAAAGGACAATAGGAGCAGAACAAGAGTTTACATGTTTGCAAGCCCTTTTCATGAATATTCTGCTCTGATTACCACCCACAGCCTGCCTCCAGACAGAGAGGGAAGGGCAGACTCACTGTCAGCAACCCTTCTTTTTTTGTTGAAAAACCCACACAAATACACTACCTCTGAGCTGCTGAGGGCTGCACATGGACACCGCTCCACCACCCATCTGGTGACTACAGCCACGGGCAGAGAGCCCTTTCTTTTAGAAGTAAACTTCTCCTGTGCTGACGTTTGTCATCTGGGGACCTTAGAAATGCTCATAAATATCTGCAGGGTGGGTGTCAGGAGGATGGGGCCAGACTCTGTTCCGTGGTGCCCAGCGACAGGACAAAGGGCAATGGGCACAAACTGAAGCAGAGGAAGCTCCAGCTGAACACGAGGAAGAACTTCTTCCCTCTGAGGGTGATGGAGCCCTGGCCCAGGCTGCCCAGGGAGGCTGTGGAGTCTCCTTCTCTGGAGATATTCAAGACCCGCCTGGACGCGGTGCTGTGCAGCCTGCTCTGGGTGACCCTGCTTGGGCAGGGGGTTGGGCTGGGTGACCCACAGAGGTCCCTTCCAACCTCCAACATTCTGTGTTTCTGTCTGCTTTTGTTCATACAACGGAATGAGCATTTGTCTGCTTTTGTACCTCTGCAGCTGCGTCTCAAAGTCGTCACGGGCATTACCACAAACATCAGCGCTGGCTCGATCTTCTGGCCATCAGGCGAGTTCTGTGGCAGGAGAACCTGTCCCTTCCGAGCCTTCCCTTCTCTGGGTGCTCTTGCTCAGAGCAAGCTTCCCGAAACACACTGAGTTTCCCAAGGAAGCCAATGGTTTTCTCCAGTCTGTGGGCCACACCTCACTGCTCACCCCCGTTACAGGGAAACCAGAGGCGTGCTCGGAAGGGGTGCAGCCTGGGGGGAGGTTCTGCTCGACCCTAAAGTGTCAGTGCTACCATGTGCACACTCTAATCAAAGGAATTAAAAAAGGGAAAAACAACAAAATAAAAAAAAAAAAAAAGAGCAGCTCTTCTCAAAGATGATCCAAAGGTTCCTTTTTCCTGTGGACAGCCAAGGCTGAAAGATCTGCCTGCGAAACTTGGCAGCTTAGCAGCATGGTGGGTTTGAGATGACCGGAGCACACTGGCCGCTGTAGGTCAACCCTTCCGTGTGTCCCAGACAAAACCCTGGTGCCGAGCTCGATTTTACACCGCTGAAGACAGCAATGGAACCTTCACTTTGGCTTCCCGGGAACCACATTTCTAAAAGCACCCTCCAGCCCGAAACAAAACGCAAAGCGGAGGGACAAGCACAGGCCCAGAGGAGAGCGGGACCTGCTAAGCTCGCCATGCTGCGGGCCAGCATCGCGCAGCACCCACTTTGAAGGCAGAACCCAGAGCTTTCCAGCTGCGCCCACGTGCCGAACAGCAACGCGCCTGGCAGCGCCGCTTAGCAAAGCATGTTCAGGGAAAGCAACTTGTGGCTGGGCTTTCAATCCTAGGAAATTCACAGATTTGCACCTTTGGGGGGAAAAAGTAGACCAGGCACGTTTTCTTCAGCTAGCAATTCGATCCACTGTTAGCGGTGACATGTGTCAGACTAGATTTCCTGCCTACAATCCAACCCGAAATATTTCTGGACCGCTACCATCATTCAGGAAAATACGGAAACAGGAAACACTGGGATGCAGTTGATACCCACAATCAGGGGCGCAGCGCAAACAGCGTTTCCTTTACCAGAAGTGCTGAAGTCCCTCCAGTTCCCTGCATTTACACTTCTCTTAAATACCCATGACCGCAGCCAAACCTGAAGGCGTCTTCACCGCTCAGCGACCATTCGAAGAGAAGGGCTGCACATTTGCAGAACACACACAGTTTGGTTTGGTCCACAGAAGGGCACGTGAAGACGACAAGCAAAGCACAACACTTCCCTAAAACTCTCTCCCAGCCTCCAACTACCTGCGGCTTGAGGGCTTTCTGCACCAGAGACACTGCCATGGTTTACAACATCCCTTACAGATGTGTCTTCCAGTATCTCACCCAGTCTCCTCTTGAACATGCACGCAGTTCTAGCATTCACAGCACAGGCACAAACGAAGTCTCCACCGTCACGACGGTGTTGACCCTTTGGTGGAACTGGAACACCTGATGTGAGCTCAGACCCAGGTCTGAAATCCCTCCTGGCACAACCCTGCTGCTACGTTGAATGCAGGTCAGAGAGCATCTTGCACAGGGAATTATTTAAAAGTCATCAGATACAAAATTAAAAATCACTAAGGATTTATGCTTTCCCAAGGCATCTCCGTGATGGTGGGTGGAAAAGGACTGGAAGCCTTTTCACTCCGGAAAACCTGGTGCTGCTGGGCACGTCCTCAGCACCAGCTCTGTGTGATGCTCCAGCCCACGGAGCTGCTGCCCCGTCAGACCAGTGGTCCTTGCCAGCACGGCTACTTGGTACAACCGACTCCGCTAGCGAGCTACAACTGCAGAGCACGGAGATCAGACCTAAGAGCTCGTGGTGCTGATGTTCAAATGATGTACTTTCCTTTTTATACTCAGCCAACTACTTGCAGAGCTGCTTTGATAGAGGTAAAACTTCCAGCTCTGACCTGACTTCCACCCTCTCCATCAGCGATGCTCTTCCTTTCTCCGAGGAGGAGCACTGACCACCAACCCACAGTCTGCTTTCCTCACCCATTTCCTCTATCCCGAGTAGAACAGGAAGATGAAGCACGGGCCCCAGTTGTTTTAAAACGCCTTCTCTGTCACCCCTCAGGATCTTCCATTTTAAGGTCTTGGCCTTAGACTGCAAAGTAAAGAAGGGCTCCAGCCTCGGCAACACAGACTACACAGCATTTCTGACCACGGAGTCCAGCTGCATTTGGGACAACACAGTGACAGGGGCCCAGGAGGAGACAGCTGGGCACCAGGGATAAAATACTCTCCACAGAGTACAACCAGGAAGGACCACATGATGCTCACTACTGTCTTTTGGCCTTAAAGAGGAGCTTTCTCCGCTGAGAACGTCTCCCGCGGTATCATATTCCCCAGTACAAACACATCTCCAGCAGCTAGCGAATCTCCAAACCAGTAAGCAGCAGTTACAGATGAGGGGGAGTACTAAAGACTTAAAGTCCCCTAGAAACATCTACGATGGATTTTACACAGAGCAATGGGTGGCAATATCAACCCTTAAGGTGGACAAGTAGTCAGATCACTGCTTTCACGGCCTGGAGGTCCTGACACTCTCCTTGGCCATGTTGTCAGCAGCACTCATGGATCAGCACAGCAGCACACACTCGTGCCACGTCCTTGAAAGGGGGTCTTGAAAAAGAGTTGGGCTCTGCTAGCTCCCAGCCCCTGCTCTGTTTTACACAGCTCCACATCCAGCTGGAAGCCTCTCCCTGGGCAGCTTCCACACCCAAGGCCGCTGGGACATGCATGGGGGGAGCCATAAAGTTAACGACTTTGTAATTGGCATTAGCAAACACATTTTACAGACTCAATGACCTGTAAGAGCCAGTTTTCCCCCAGGCTGAAGGAGCCCTTGCCTCCACTCCTCTCTCCCAGCAGGAGCCACGCGGCACTGGCTTGCCAAGCCGAGCAGGCGGGTGTCTGGAGAGGAGCAGGAGCACGCCTTTGCAGGAGGACTACAGGCTGCCAAGTCCAAGGCCGGTGTGAGAAGCTCCAGGGCTGTCTTGCTGCTGCCGTGCTCGCCGCCCATTCGCACCGCCTGCACTGTGCTCCGTTCCTTCCTCAGTGAAGTGTCCGGCTTCGTTTTGGCCAAGACCCACCACTTCTTCCTGAACTGGGAGATGCTTGCTGAACTACTGGCATTCTCCAAGCTACGCTAAGAGACCTCCTTTTATCACAGAAAAGCCCTGAACAACTCAACTACTGTGTCCTTACAGCTTTTGCGCTCCTTCGGAAAGCACTTCCCCTGCGTCCGCCTGGACACGGGACCATCTGATGGACCATCGCTCTGGAAAAACCCGCTCCAGAGCAGCCAGAAACGCCAGCCTGCGCCTACCATCTGCCTTCGAGAAGTGCTGGCACCCACGACTGCAATTCAGGCCAAGAGGAAGGATAAGTCACCAGCACCCTGGAACAAACAGGCTCCGGTTCTTTCCGAGCAGCAATGGGTCAACGCAAAGCACACTCCTGCCTCCCCAGTCCCCACTTCTCTGTACAAAGCCAGCCCAAGAACAAAGCGCCGCTGGGGAAGGGAACCATAGAATCATAAAGGGTGGAAAAGACCTCCAAGATCATCAAGTCCAACTGTCAACCCAACACCACCATGCCTGCTAAACCATGCCCTGAAATGAAGCTCTCCATTGCTCTGCAGCTCAAGATGGTGGGCAAGCTGAAGCCAGCCCATGCCCTATGCTGGTGACAGACACTATGGCTCAGCTGGATGGTGCTATCTTGAGGCTAAATGTCCTGTTCTCGTGCTGGAGCTGGGGCTGAGCAGCTTTGTCGGTGTCGGGTTCTGAGCTCTGTGCGGGACAGTACTCAGCCGCTGCTGGGGAGCTGCTCGGTCCAAGTCTTTGGGCTTATGATACCGCAAGTCGGAAAAACTTATGGGGGCTGGAGCACCAATCCTATGAGGACAGGCTAAGGGAGCTGGGGCTGTTCAGCCTGGAGAAGGGAAAGCTCCAGGGTGACCTTAGAGCAGCTGCCAGTACCTGAAGGGGCCTACAGGAAGGATGGAGAGGAGCTTTTCACAAGGGGGTGTAGCGATAGGACAAGGGGGAACGGCTCCAAACTAAAAGAGGGCAGATCTAGATTAGATATTAGGAAGTCATTCTTCACCATGAGGGTGGTGAAACACTGGCCCAGGCTGCCCAGAGAAGCTGTGGCTGCCCCCTCCCTGGCAGTGTTCAAGGCCAGGTTGGATGGAGCTCTGAGCAACCTGGGCTGCTGGAAGATGTCCCTGCTCATGGCAGGGGTGTTGGAACCAGATGAGATTTAAGGTCCCTTCCAACCCAAACCATTCTATGGTTCTATGGCTCTATAGCTGTCCCCTTCCTTTAGTTTTTCAGGACTAAGAGAGACCGATGCCTGACAGACACCCTGATGCACCCCGGGTCATCACTGATCAGCACTGTCAGTGCTGTTTGACCACGAAGCACCAAGATGTGCAACCTTCCTGAGCTTGCGCACGGCAAAAACCAGGCGATTGACAGCTTGGAGAACACGCACCCGTGTATTTTAACTGCTGAATTAGCGCAATAGGAAGAAAGGTCATCTCTGGTCGTACCTCCTTGGCTACGAGTGAGGTTTGCACGAGACCCGTCTTTGATTCCTCGCTGTCAGGAGCCACAGAACGGGCTGACAGACTCTGCTGCAAATTATCAGCCAGTTTCTCACTGGGAAAATTGTTTTCACAAGGTCCAAGTGCAGCAAACGCAAGCAGCGTCAGGATTAACGGCTGAAACGCAGTCACCTGTTGCAAGCCAGCGCCTGGCCAGGCAAAGCACTACGAGGTCAAACCAAACCCACCAGCTGGAGCGGTCTGCTGTCAACCCAAACCGCAGCTACTGCCCACCCCGCATCCCGTCCTCTCCCCGACGTACCTGCTGACCGTCAGAGTTAGCTCATCTGTGCACCCCTTGATTTTGTTCTGCGCCTCGAGGTGCGTCATGTTCTCCGTGTTCTCTCCATCAATGGCTATGATCTGGTCTCCTATACACAGGTTGGCTACGGCGGCTTTGCTACCTGGAGTCACCTAAGAGAAAACAAGAAGAGTGAATGGACGTTCCAGGGAGGAGCTTTCCATAGCAACATGTGAAAAACGGTTGGAGCGCTCCGGGCTTCTCTCACTGGTACCTGGAAGCAAAGAGGTGAAAACTAACAGAAGTAAATTCTCAGCAGACATCTGTCCGGCTCTCTCAGATACTCCCCAGTATTAGTTAGGGGCAGGATTCCATTTTGGCACCCACAGATAGAAATCTGGGGAGGGGACAACAGCTGAGTAACAAAAGTTGTAATTTCACTCAAGGCAATTGGCTTTGTGCTAGAGAGCGAGAACACACAGAAAGCAACTCCGTCCTTCGCTGGGCACAGAAGTGCTCTCCGAAACAGAAGGTGATGAGGACCATGGGCAGGCCGAGCCTCTAAGAACAGAGGTGGCAGAAAAGAGTATTGGAGTCACTGCAACACAGTCAGCGCCCATCAAACACCTGCCTCTGCATCACGATCTCGTTTGCTTCCTTCCTTGGAAGAAAGCTCTGGGCTCAAGGTTTTGGGCTGCTTCTTTAGCTGCAATAAACTGGTTTTGCCCAGGAACAGCTGCAATGGATGCTCGCTGACACGGGCGAGATCAATCCCAAAGCAGTGGTTGACCCAACAAGCAGACTGAAGGGAGGAAGGCATCAGGAACTTCATCTTCGAGCCACAATCTGGTGATGCTTTCTGAAAAAGCAGAGCATCATCTCCAGCCTGACCACAGCTCACCTTGATTCACTCCGCCCTACGCATCTCCCTTGCCATATGCATCTCCCTTTCCTCTCCACGCACAGTGTTTTGCTTCCTAGACCCACCACTGTGCTGCTGAAGCTCAGGTGCTGTGCTCTGCCTGAGAAATGACCGATGGGAAGGAGCTCGTGGCGATCTCACCGCGATGCCAGCCAGAAGACACCGTGCATCACCACCACTGGTATGATACTCCTTATGAAAAAGAAGATCCGAGCTAAAACTTGGCATTTTCAAGCAAATCAACTCAACAGCTCATTCCTTTTTCCTTACTTCTGCTCGAGAGGTGTCCTCTTAACAACAAAGACCTCTTCGGGACAAAATTATTGCCTGGGCAAAGGGAGAAGAATGTCGCGTTTGCTTGCAGCTTTGCAAACACTACGTGCAATTTTAATCCTTATGCTCCTTCCACAAAGTCGCCACCGTGGGCTTTCATCAATTCTTCAACAGGCAGAGGAACTGAGAAGGGTGGACTTCTCCCAGACAGGAGTGCAGATCGAAACATGCCCTGCAGCTGAGACATACCTAATTTATGAGTCTGCTGCGACTGGTATTCACTCTAGGCATTCATGCTCGGTTTCAGCATGCTGGAAAGCAGCTGAGCAAACCCAGCAGAGCTGTCAGACAAACAAACGTCGTTCACAAGATTTAGAGAGTCCTCCTGATGTGGGGCTGGGTGGGAAACCGTTCCCCCCGGGGAAACGCTCACCTCCCAGAGGAGTCACACATCAGCTGCATCGCTGCTCTCCCCGGGCCAAAACCAAGGCTGCTCAGCACACCTCCTGGCAGCCGTGGTGGGAGATTTTCCCCAACCAGAAGGAAGATCACGAGATGCTTTTCTTTTTTTCACCTCTCTATTAGGACCATATTTCATGGAAAAGGGAAGGACACGCATGCGTATCGCAGATGTCCAGGTTGGCCAAGGTGCTCAACGTTAACCCGAAGACCTTCAGATGGGTCAACTGAAGAGTGCCCGTCTACCTGCTCACCACTTCTAATGCTGCAAGCAAACGACAAACTGGCAGAGGCAATGAAGAGACCAGACAAGCCACCGGACGGACACAGAAAATCTGCTTTAAAAGTGAAGATCCTTGCCTCCCAAGCTGCCACCCACGGCCTCCTAAGGCCGCCGAGTGCAGCCTGCTGCCACCCCACTGCACCCACTGCCTGGAGAGCACCTCCACGCAAACCCTGCGACAGGGACGGCCAGCGCCAGAAAGCAATCTCGAGCACTGAAAAGTCACCCGCGGTTCGACCAGATTTGGGAGCTGCCACTTTAGAAACCACGAGCCAGGTCCCTGAAGACATCATCACACTGGAGGGAGCCTGGAGGAGACACGTTGTGGGTCCTGCCCTGGTCGTGGGACCTTAGCTGAGTCACTCGGCTTCTTGGAGCCTTTACTTCCTCCGCTACCGAAGGAGGGAGAGGGGTGTGTTACCCTGCGAGGAGCACCAAGCTCGGCATGCTATGGCCGTGATTTGATCAGGTGAGACCACCAAGGGGTCAAGAATAGCAGTGGATTCCCACGGCCGCTGGAATGCTACTGGAGGCTCGGTGGCACAGCCTGTCTCGACAGACCGACATCTATGCGATGCGTGGCAGGCTGCTGGGAACGATCCTGCGGCACGAGGAGCTGCCGAGCTGGAGCGGGCAGTGATGCTGAAACACTGAAGCCTCCTGAAGAAACCCCGAGAGCTGCCGGGATGAGTGAGTGGCAGTGACAGCGACATCCCAGAGCTCTGCCAGTGCTCGTGGTGCCACGTTCCCCTTCCGTGCCCAAAATGCGAGAGCTCTTCTCCATCAGACAAGAGCCACTGGCACCACAACAGTGACTACACCCACCCAGGCACCACATGAACCTCCTCCCTACGGGGAAGCTATGTGGATGCACAGTCACGGAAAAGATAAGAGAACGTGCCAGAAGGAAACGCGTCTTCAGACCCAGCTTCTTTGGTCCTGGAAACCACCTGCCCTGAAATGCAGCCTTCCAACAACCGCTCCCCTGCAACACCCAGCTCCCTGCCAGCAAACATGTCCGCGCAAGGGCATGGTGCTGCGGGGAACCCATCTCCCCGCCTTCTAGGATGATTAACAGCCACTAATTAATGCTCCCTTCCCCCCTCGCAGCAAGGCCTGGGCTTATCTCAGAATCACAGCATGGAGGGGTTGGAAGGGACCTCTGGGGTCACCCAGCCCAACCCCTGCCCAAGCAGGGTCACCCAGAGCAGGCTGCACAGCACCGCGTCCAGGCGGGGTTTGGATATCTCCAGAGAAGGAGACTCCACAACCTCCCTGGGCAGCCTGGGCCAGGGCTCCGTCACCCTCAGAGGGAAGAAGTTCTTCCTCATGTTCAGCTGGAACTTCCTCTGCTTCAGTTTGTGCCCATTGCCCCTTGTCCTGTCGCTGGGCACCACTGGAAAGAGTCTGGCCCCGTCCTCCTGACACCCACCCTGCAGATATTTATGGGCATTTCTAAGGTCCCCTCTCAGCCTTCTCTTCTTCAGGCTGAACAAGCCCAGCTCCCTCAGCCTTTCCTCGTAGGAGAGGATGCACAACCAGCGGCCAAGCAGTCACTCAGCCCCACAGCTGGCTTTGCAATAGGCCCCCCATAAAGACCAAAAAAACGAGAAAAAGAGTAGAAAGATTTCCTACAAGACCTCAAAAACACTGTGGAGAGCTGCACATCAGCTGAGCCCTTCCGGATGGTTCATGTCATCCTCTAAATAAAACAACATGTCCAGTAATCAGCAACCATCTAAGATACTGTGTGACCGGCCAGAACAACATCAATTGTTTATGCAGTTAAGCCCTACTTTAATTTCCCTGTTTACAATGAAAAATAAACCCCAACAAATCCATTTGCTGCAGTTATTTTGATATTGCACCCTTCAGTCTCAAAACATCTTACAAGCCAAATGCATCTCTCGATGGGCAAAGGAGGGTGAAAGGGACCAGGCAGTTTGCAAACACACATAGCTTGACACCTGGGAACAAAAAGGACTCTCCTTCTCCCAAGAAGTCCAACATTTACCTTTGCCAATTCAAGGTCTGGGGTTTCAAGCTCTCACGCAGGATTTGGGCTGGTACATCACCCCCTGACGCGGAGACCTCTCCTTAGGTTCTTTGGAGAGCTCAGCAAGAACAAGGTGGGCCAGATGCAGACCACCAAATGATGCCGGGCTCCAAGAAGAGGGGCAGAGCAAAGGCTGCTCCAAAGCCTGGTGACACCAAGCAACAGCCCCGGCTCCTGAGTGAGGAAAGGGTGCTGCTCCGGTACGTCATTCTGGCCGAAGGTGGTCAGTTAGTATCCTAATTCTTTTAAATGTTTTCCTTAAGATAAAGCTGCCCCGAGAAGACGTTGGTGCAGGGAACGTAAAGCCACGCTCACCTCTGACCAACCCCAGCAGCCTTCAATCATGGAATCATAGGTTGGAGAAGGTGTCTAAGATCACCAAGTCCAACCATCACCCCAACCCCACCACGCCTGCTAAACCATGTCCCGAAGAGCCACATCTACACGGGTTTTGAACCCCTCCAGGGACGGGGACTCCACCACCTCCCCGGGCAGCCTGACCGCTTCCCCGGCTGGCTCCCTGCCCCAAGCCAGCCTCCGAACGAGAGCCCAGCATAACCCCGGTGCATCTGCAGGGGCAAAGCCAGCCCAACCCTAAGGCCTACCGCATCCGCCATGCCCTGCGTTTCCTTCAGCAGAGGGAAGGCGTTCCACCCCTCCAGCCGCGGAGACCTCCCCGTCCAGCCCCAGCTCTCCCTGTGACTGCAGGTAATTTTTCATTCTTTCCACCCAGGGATGACGCCCTGCCCGGCTCCCAGTGCAGGCACCCGTGCCACACGGCTCAGCCCTGCAGAGATGCCCATCTGTAAGGTGTCCCCTGCCCCAGGGGACTCCTCCACCGCTGGCTCCGGACACCTTCGCTCGGCTGAGAGCCGGGGTGAGGACATCAGCCAGTGCCAAAGTCAAACCCGACGTCTTCTCACACCGTGGCACTCAGTCCCGTGCCCAATTTTGGACCATTAAGTCCAGTTTGATCACTAAATCAAGTTTTAAGTTAGCGGAACTGGCTCGGGAGGCCACGCTTAGAAACAAACCGAACCCTCCAGACCCAGGGAACACCTGATCATCTCCCAGCTCTGTACTCACTACAAATCCTGAGCTTTTGAAACACCATGAATAGAGCAAACAGACTAAACGGGGAAGAATCCACATTACCGTGGCTGAAATCAGCAGCAGGCACAATGCTGAGACTTCACCTTTTTAATATATTCGCAGCACCGGACTGTCTTGAGACCCCATTTTCACTGGGGAAATGCTGAGTTCCACAACCAAATGTCGCTACAGGAGGGCACGGCTGCCCGCCCGACACCCCTCCTCAACGGGGGACGTGACAAGGCGCAAAGCGAAGCTCCCCTCTGCCCGCGCTTTGGGTCAGATGCTCGAGAGCAGCACACCCCTCGCATCAAACCACAAAACCCACCTCGGGAGCAAGCTCTACCACACAGTTCCGTGTCGATCTTCAACTGGAAACAGAAACCCCCAATGCTTATCAAAAGGAAACGCAGCCAAGCTCGCATTACCTGCGGGGGCAGCTCCGCGGACGCTATCACCCTGCGGCGTGTCCGTCCACGGCTCCATAAGGACCAGGGAGAAGCCCTACACTGTTGGCTCACCGCATGGCATCACCAAAGGGTGACAGAGACTTCCCTCCCCGCTCCTTTCAGGCACTCCAGCCGGCTTTGGCCTCGGGTCCAGGACACCCATCAACAAAAGGCTTTTTCTGAACAAAGACTGCAATAACGTGTCCACCACAACCCTACAGTTCTCACAAGAAACGCAAACCAGAAGCATCGGCGAAGCGTCCCTCCAGAAGAGACGGCGACTCCCCAAGCAAGCCTCACACGGAGCACGTGGGCAATCCCCGTGTTCGGCTCTCGCCGGGAAGGCTGGTCCAGCACAGCCGAGAACCCAGCAGCCTCCCCACGAGAAGATGCTCGTGGCGTGCTGGAGCCCGAAGCAGCTCTGAAGACGTCGTCCAAGCGGAAAGGGGGGTAGGGCAGTGATCAGAGAGGAGACAAGTGCAGCTGTGGAAATACCACAACCCTCCATCTGCTGCTCTCCTGAGGCACAACCGGCCACCGGTGCCGTGCCAGCGATGCTGGTCAGCAGCTCCCAGTGATGCTGCCCAGCAGCTCCCGGCCCGGCTGCTCCGCTGGGTCCCACGCTCACGGCACTGCGCTCCCCATCCCTCCCAGACCCGGGACCGCAGCACCAGGCTCCGAGGACTCCCCCGGGGAACGAGCTGCCTTGGCAACCCCAACGCCGCTGCCTCCCCCCAGCACAACCAGGACAAATTAGGGGGCTGGAGCATCTCTGCTACAAGGAGAGGCTGAGAGAGCTGGGCTTGTTCAGCCTGGAGAAGAGAAGGCTGAGAGGGGACCTAATAAATGCTTATAAATATCTGCAGGGTGGGTGTCAGGAGGACGGGGTCAGATTCTGTTCAGTGGTGCCCAGCAACAGGACAAGGGGCAATGGGCACAAACTGAAGCACAGGAAGCTCCAGCTGAAGACGAGGAAGAACTTCTTCACTCTGAGGGTGATGGAGCCCTGGCCTAGGCTGCCCAGGGAGGCTGTGGACTCTCCTTCTCTGGAGATATTCAAGCCCCGCCTGGACGCGGTGCTGTGCAGCCTGCTCTGGGTGACCCTGCTTGGGCAGGGGGTTGGGCTGGGTGACCCACAGAGGGCCCTGCCAACCCCAACCATTCTGTGATTCTGTGAAACCCTCCCTACCTCAGCGGGGAGCTGGAGAAGCCCAAAGCCACCGGGAAGGAGCTGAGCTACAGCGCTGACGAGGGCCATAAATACCAAGGCGAGCTCAAGAGCTCACCACGAGGCCGACGCTGCCGGAAGGCACCGCAGGCTGAATTCTGGCACCTTGGTTCAAAGAGAGCTGCAAGGCACCCGGCACGGGTCCATGGCTGGAAGGAGGTCTCTCTCCTGGCATCCCACCACGCCCAGAGCAGCAGGGTGACCCCACCAGAGCATCAACGGGATGGGAAGACCCAAGCTCCCTGGCCACACGGGAGGGGACCTGTCCCCCCGTGGCACACCCCAACTCCCGTGCGCCAGCAGGATGCTGCTGCATCCCGGTGGGATCCAGGATGCCCACCTGGGCCAGGGCACCGCAGCTGACAGCACACAACAGCGCTGGGGAGGGACGGCCACATCCCCCCCTGCTCCCAGGGCGATGCTCTCATCACCAGCTCCAGCCTCCCCACCAGGTAGCCCCTCCATCCCGCACCCCGGTGGGACCGAGGCCCTCACAACCCTTGGCAGATGCCGGTCCCGCAGCCAGAGGTCACCCCATCGCCTCAGCGGAGGAGGGCTCCGCGCCCAGCAAGGTCAGAGCACAGGCGCCGGACGCGATCGGCGGGAAGAAAAATGAAGTTACAGCCCCATGAAGTCATCACGCGGGGAGGGTCAGACTCTGCAAACCAGGGCAAAACGGGACCAGAGCTTTTTTTTTTTTTACACGGCAAGCCAAGGGGACAAGCCCAGGGGCGAACCACAGGAGCGATTAACAGCTGGAAGTCTGGGAGGGAGGGGGAATTAGAGCTGTCGGAGGGGCCGCAAGAGAGAGCGGCGATAAGAGCCGTGAATTGTCGGCGTTTGCATCGCCGCCACCAGAGAGGCGATCCCGTGACGTTTCAGTTTCCAGGGTCGCAGTTTCTCACGCGGTGGCTATTTTCGCTGCTTTGCTGACCCACGTCCCTTGGTATGAGCCCGTAAGCACCGGGCCAGGCGGCCAGGGAGCAGCGGGGCAGGACTTTGGACACATCGCTGGAAGGAAACGGCGACAGTTTCCATCACGATGAAGCAAATCTCACTTCCCCGATGCTGAACCCGCTTCCACATCCGAGGAAAAAAAAAAAAAAACGCTTTGGAAGGATGAGGCATCGTTACCGTAATTGAAAGAGATTGCACAGAAAATTAATAGAGTTCCCCCCCTCTGTGGGTTTGCCAGCGGCTCGTCCTATCCCGGCAGCCTCCCTGGGGTCCTCCAGGCCACCGGACCCCATGGCAGGAGACCACCAGGTGGGAGGGATGCGGGGGAAAAAAAAAATATAAATCACAAGTTTTGCCACCCTCTCCTTCTGTAAGGGCAGTTCACAGAAGTTCGAGTCCTTCCTCACCTGGGGGGACTTCAGAGCCACCCCAGGGCTGGCCGCAGCTCGTCGGACGCCTCCGGCTCACCGGAGAGGGATTCCCGGGAATCAGAGCGCTTCCGTCCGCCCCGGGGCGAGGCCAGCAGCCACCCCGCGCCAAGCCCCGAAGCGCTGGGGATTCGGGGATTGATTGCCCCCGGCGTACGCGTGGCCCCGCTCTGCAGCCCCGGGGATGCCCGGCACAGGGGTCCCTCAGTACCCCCAACCCAGCCCTGACGCCCTCCAGGCACACGCCGGAGGGGAAATCCAGTTACACCACGGAAACTCCTCGGATGCGAAACTTTCCCAACTAATTTTCCTCCAAGCGGGGACGCGCAGCAGCGGGCAGCGGCACCGAGCGCCGCCGGGCACGGCTCCTGTAAACAAAGGCTCTTCTCTTCGCTATACATGGCCAGGAGAAGCAGGGGAGCGCTCCCCACCTCCGCCACGGGCTGGCAAACCCAAACTGGGGGGCTGGCGGGGGTCCCTCAGCCCGCGCCGCTGCCAGTCAAGCCGGGAGGGATGGCGGGAGGGTCGCCGAGAGGCAGGGACCCCGTGCAAACCTCGGCGAAGGGGATGCGCGGGGCTCTCCGCGAGCGTTATAATAATAATAATCATAATAATAATAACAATAATAATAGTAATAAATAACAAGGGGGAGGAAGAAGGAAAGACGGCGGGCACAGACGCTGCCTTTGTGCCGCCAGCCACCTGCCAGCACCAGCTGCCCCCCTGGAGCTGGACCCCCTACCCCAGGTAGCCCCCAGCCCCGGGTACCCCCTACCCGGGGTACCCCCTCCCAGCCCCGGGTAAACCCCCCCCATCCCGGGTACCCCCAGCCCCGGGTACCCCCCCAGCGCCGGGTAACGCCCCATCCCAGGTACCCCCAGCCCGGGTAATCCCCCCAGCCCCGGGTACCAGTCCCAGGATAACCCCCCCATCCCCGGGTAATCCCCCATCCCGGGTACCCCTAGCCCCGGGGTACCCCCGGAGCCCCGGGTAACCCCCCATCCCGGGTACCAGTCCCGGGTAGCCCCCACGCAGCCCCGGGTAACCCCCCATCCGGGGTACCCCCAGCCGCGGGGTACCCCCAGCCGCGGGGTACTCCCCCCGCCCCGGCTAACCCCCCCCAGCCCCGGGCACCCCCCCAGCCCTACCCGGGAGATGGCGAGGGGCTGCTCGAAGTCCCGGCCGCCCACCAGCCGGAAGCCCCAGGGCCCGGGGCCCGGCAGCACGATGCGGAGCGTCCCCATCTGCGCGGCTGCCCCGCTCCGGCAGCCCCCGCCGCCTGCCCCGGCCCCGCCCCGCCCCGCCGGCCCCGCCCCGCCCTCCGCGGGGGCGGAGCCCAGCCGGGAACCTGCTGTTAACTCTGAAACCTAATGGCGGCGGCGAGGAGCGGCGCAGCTGGGAGCTGATGGGCGGGGGTGGAGCCCGGGAAGGGGATCACCTTTCCCCTAATTTAGCCCAGGTTCATCGCTGCTTTAGGTGGGGTTTTGTTTATCTATGGCCGAGAAGGGGTGGCACTGCCGGCAAAAGGAGGAATACTTCTGTGAGGGTTTATCTTATCGCTCTCTACAGCTCCCTGAGAGGAGCCTGGAGTGAGGCAGGGGTTGGTCTCTTCTCCCAGGTAACCAGCGATAGGATGAGAGGAGATGGCCTCAGGTTGCGTCAGGGGAGGTTTAGATTGGATAGTAGGAAAAATGTCTTCACTGAAAGAGTGGTCAGGCACTGGGACAGGCTGCCCAGGGCAGTGGGGGAGTCCCTGTCCCTGGAGGGGTTCAAAAACCGTGTGGATGTGGCCCTTGGGGACATGGTGGTGATGGGTTGGCGGTTGGACTTGATCTTAGAGGTCTTCTCCAACCTTGCTGACTCTGTGGCTCTAGGATTTTACCTTCCAACCTCCTTCGCAGCAGGTCAGGAGGTGCAGTCGCTCAGCCCCCGCCGGTCTGAGGGTGGGAGAGGTTGGTGACCGCAGCCCCGCTGCTCGTTTATGAAATAAAGCGATGAGCTGTCCAGCGGTGCAGGCGGGCTTGGGGTGTGGATGCACACAGCCGTGTTGGGGAAAGTTCTCTGACAAAACTCGCCGTTGTTTTCTTCTCCAGCGAGCGTTCACGCCTGGACGATCCTGTCACGAGGCGCAGCCCGGCCTCTGCAACCCCCTGCCCTGGCTTCCTCCCTTTTCCCGCATCGACCTCTCGTTTCGCGGCCGGTTTCCTTCTGCGGGGCGCGCAGCTCTGCCGAGGAGCAGCAGCTCTGGTGGTGGCATTACGATGTCGTAATGGTTGGACTCGGTGATCGTGATGGTCTCCTCCAACCTAGGCGATCCTACCTGCTGGCGGTGAAGAAGGAGATACCCAGAGCTCCTTTCCTCCTGCCATGGGGGATTCGCAGAGGGTCCCCTGCCCTCCTCTACATGCCCAGCTTCTGCCACCGCGAAAGTATCTCCGGCTCGGTCCTTACCATGCGTATCAGGATGGAGAGGAACCATCTCCATGGTTTTCTGAAGCTCCTGGTGGAATAGCAGTCTTCGGGGTGGGCTTTCGCCGCGCTTCGGTGCCTCCGAGCCCCAGCGAGCCCGGCCGGGTAGCTCAGCTCCAGTGGGGACCGTTCCTTTGCGGGGGGCACGACGACAGAGCCCTGGCGAGCTCTCCTACGGCGAGGCTGCGAGATGGGAGGTGTTTGCTAGAGACCTTCCACAAACCCACCCGAGCATGAGCTGCAGCCGTGCCCACCTGGGCAGCGCGCAGCCACCGCCGAAGTTGGTGTCTTATGGCTTCTGACCCAAGTTAGGGCTGAAAACGCGCACGTAAGCCCAGCCGCCATCCCTCCCACAGAGGCTGGCGTTTGGGGTTTCTTGTCCTGCTCGGCCTGGGTGGTTTTCTCACGTGAGAGAGCATCCCAAAGACCCTTTGTAGAATAGCTGGACTCGGGTACGCTCCCGAGCTCCACGTGTGCATGCGTGCCGCAGCAGCTGCGCCCTGACCCCGTGTTGCAGCGAGATCTGGGTGCAAACCAGCTTCTTCCCTGCTTTCACACCTTGGTCCCTCCGAGAAGAAGCCACGGGCTGCCTACGGCTCAGGGGGAAGGACCGGCGAGCGCAGGCTGAGCCGCCAGCGGGATCCCGGTGCAGGATGCTCGGGAAGCCCACGGCAGACTTCTGCTGCCCCGTACGGACACGGCCGCAGCAGCCACGGAGCAGCACCAGGACAGGAGTGCACTGCTACAGCAACAGCAGGAATAGACTTTATTTAATAATTTGCACACGGAACACAGCAGTAATTCAATAGCTCCATTTATTAATTGTCAAATAGCAATCCACTGCAATAAGGAACAAAAAACCAGCACAAAAGTAAGTTGCGGTTTGTGTGTGTGTGTGTGTGCGCGCCTGTGCGTAACTTCAAACGGCAAGAGCAAGAACAAAAAATGAACCTTTAAATGAGTATGTTATATACAGCCAGCATCATCGCGTTACTGTGCTCGACAGGTTAATTTGGTGTTAGCCAGTCATAGCAACAGGCCTAAATATTGCTGCAAGTAACTGGAGGACAAACCCAAGGCAGAAAACCAAACCCATAAATAAGATGCAGGATCAAAGGTATCTCCTCCCGCCAAAAAGAAACAGTGGTGCTTTGTGTCATATCCGAAACCCTTTCGTCATGGATGTTTTGTGCTAAAACTCCCAATGTGAACACACACAGAATTCCGTCCTTTAAACAGAAGTGGAAAAAAATCCCAACCTTTTGCAACTGCCTTTTTTTTTTTCCCCCCCCCTCCCTTCACTCAATGTGTTTAAATTATTTCTCTATACAAGGTAAGTACATTGTCTGTACAAAGTTAAATATACATATTTACAGTCCGACTTCTGAGACGCCGAGCCTTCTCTTCCGCTGACGCAGGCGGGAGACAAGCCCACTTGATTTCACACCCAGGAGCATGGCTAGTTTATCAAAACATTGCAAGTCGTGCTAACAGTTAGCTGTAGTTAATAAATCTGTAGAAAAGCATCAGCAGAAAAATAGGCATCTTATCTTATTAAATACGGCGTATGACAAAATAGCAGTCTGACCCTTTGCTGTCTGTGTGGTGGCTGTAGGAAGCGGGGTCTGGTGGAACCGGCTTTGTTTGCGCTTCTTCTCCGTAACAAAATGTCTATCAAAAGATATTCCAAGGGGATTCGCAGGCAAGCAGACAGGCAAGCCGTGCGGTGTTTTGGTTTTCAAGGAAATATGAATCTATGTAACTGGTAATAACCGCCAGGAACAGCTTTCCGAGCTGATCGGGCTTTTTTGCGTGCCTACGAGGCAGCCCAAACGCAGGCACTTCTTGGAGGCCTCCCATCAGCACGGTACCGCCGACCCAAAGGCACCCTCAGTGGCAGAGCTGCTCCAGTTCCCCGGAGCCTCTGCGACCGAGCGCTGGGCAGGACGCAAAGCCTTCGCCCCGAGGAGCTGGCTTCGAAAAGCCGGCGATCCTTCGGGGCCAGCGAGTGGCCGCGGGACTCGTCAACGGGATTGGCACTCACGGGTGTTCTGTTCATCGCTTCTGTTCTTTGCGCAGATAAATGCCAAAGCCAGGCCCATTTCTCGTTAAAAAACCTGGGCTCGGTTGGCACCCGCACCCCCCCAAGCCCAGCCCCGCAGGGACAGGCAGCCTGGCATCAACGGGGCTGGGGGTTTTTGCGCGTTTGCATTGGGTTTTGGCCAACCTCTCCGGGTGAAACCCCCAGCGCCGAACTCCTTTTCCAGGCAGAGCTCTGCCGTTTAACCACACCCGGGTCCGGAGGGGCACGGCGCGGCGGAAGGGTTTTCTCCGGCAGCGGGGGTCTGCGGTGCGGCGGAGACCGGGTGGAAAGCCTGGCCTCCAGGCCAGCGACACGGAGCAGCACCGCCACACCTCCGCACGCTGGCGAAACCCACGCCTCAGAATCACAGAATGGTCGGGGTTGGAAGGGACCTCTGTGGGTCACCCAGCCCAACCCCCTGCCGAAGCAGGGTCCCCGAAGCCTTCGCTGCGGGAAGAGCTCCGGGCGAGTGAAGGTGATCGCCACAACTCTTTGCCGGGGAGGGGAGGGGAATACACAAAGGCAGCACTGTAAGCTAGAAACCGTCTCTTCTTCTGCAAACATGTCGCACCCGGAATCGCTGGCAGCGGGGTGACACACCCAGCTCGGTCCTGTCCCACACAACCACGTCCCCCCAACACGTCTCATCTCTTGGCTGTCACATTCATCAATTCTCTGCTTCTTCAAACACACCGTCGAGAGAGCCGCCCCATCACCGCCGCGGCGGGACCACTGTTCTGCTACAGGTACAGGAGCTTCACGTAGTTGCCGGGGAAGGTGCCAAACTGCCTTGTTCTCCTGGACGTACCTGTCGCGGAATAAAACACACGGAAGCCGGAGTAAGACGGAGCCGCGGAAGGAAGGCTCAGGGGGTTCAACAGGGGTGGTGGGTTGAGGGTTGGACTTGATGACCTTAGAGGTCTTGTCCAACCTTAACACGTCTATGATTCCAAACAGGACTCCTGGTCAAAGAACCTTTTGGTGCAAATGGGGACAAACCGAAGCAGAGGAAGTTCCAGCTGAACATGAGGAAGAACTTCTTCACTCTGAGGGTGATGGAGCCCTGGCCCAGGCTGCCCAGGGAGGTTGTAGAGTCTCCTTCTCTGGAGATATTCAAGACCCCGGCTGGATGCGGTGCTGTGCAGCCTGCTCTGGGTGACCCTGCTTCGGCAGGGGGTTGGGCTGGGTGACCCACAGATGTCCCTGCCAACCCCAACCATTCTGTGTGTGATTCTGTGTGAGATGAGAACTAGTTCTGCTCCCACCCATCTTTGGTCTTGCCTCTTCACAATGACGGAGGTGCTGGTGCCAGCTCCTGGGCCTGCAGGCCAGGAGCCAAGCTCCTATCAGTGCAAATGAGCTAACCTCCCTCCAGCAGGGATAACGAGCCTGGATCTGCAGTGTTGAGGTGGAGAACGCTGTCCAGACTCGCATCCTTGGCAGGTAAAGGGCTCGATTCTGCCAAACGTACAGCTGCCGATGCGGCTGGATTTTCAGGGACCGCAACGCTCATTCACATGTTCCCACCATCCCCCACTTGCCACTTTCTGTAACTTTCCAAGGCGCCACCAGCTTTGGAAAAGCCACAGAAATCCAGTTTTCCTCATTTCCCTCTGTTGCTACACCATCTGTGTCAGCCAGAGGGGTCAGGAGGAAGAGGGGAATAGGGAAATTAAGAGCAGAAAGAAAGAAAAACCAGAGACCTAGCAAGGAAAACAAAGCTCCGCCGCCCTGCTCCCCAATTTTATGTTCCTGGTGGGAAAAGATGAGAAATTGTGGAAAAAAGTTGAGTTGCTCTTCACCCTGCAAACGAAAGCAACTTCCAGACGCTCCCCAAAACAGCTATCCGCCCCTCAAAAAGCTTTGCTGACAGGCAGGCGCCACACTCACCCACAAACCAGCCGTCGTCACACTTCTCCATGACATCGACGATGTCACCGTCCCTCAGCTCCAGTTCGTCGTCGTTCTGGGGCGTGTAGCTGTAGAGGGCTTGGTAGCTGACTCTAAAACCAGGAAGATACCACATGTTAGGCACTGAAATTCCCCCCTTCACCTTTCTGACTCCTGCTGTGTTTTATCCAACGCGTCCTGGCCCCGTGTTTTCCACTGGAGAGGTGGAAGCCAACGGGACTAAACTGGCGGCTGTCCCGCGGCCGCGGCAGTGAGACGCGTCACGCCTGCGCTGCGTGGGACATGTGGAGAGCTGCTGTTTCCCTTTGCCACGTGCTCGTCTCCAGGGACGGTGACAGCTTGCCAAATGCCAGCCAAAAACTCACTCCTGGGCTGAGACATCTGCTGCCTCGCCCAGGCTCACGGGCAGGGGATGACCAAACGGCAGCGTGAAGGACTTTAGAAAAGATGCCACCTGCTCTGCTATTTACAGCACTCCAGTTGCTGAATAAATCACGGGTGAGGAGGGACGGTGCAAGCAAAATCCAAGGTTGAATCCTGCCCGGAGACACCACTTGCACCAGAGGCACTGCGTATTTATCAGAAAGGAGCTTTATGGAGCTGAAACAATCTCTGGGTAAATCTGGGGAAGCTGCGAGGCGTGGAAATCGAGCTGATGTGAGACTTTCCACTCCGCTTAAAGCAGCAGGGGAAAGCAAAGGCTCCTTTCAGGAGCCAACTGCCAAGGAACTTCAGTCCCCCAGCACATAGTGTGGGCTACTATTCTCAAAACCATCAGCAAAAGGCCCCACCAAGCTTAAGGGCAGCTCCATGTTCAAACCCACCAGACAGCTCCGAAAACCTCAGCCTTGGCCTCTCGGATCCTTCAGCCACCAGTCCATCTGCGGAACTGGCCAACGAGGCACCACGTGGCACCGGTGCTGGGACTGCTCGCTGTGCCGTGAGAAGCTCCGGCCAGGGGCGAGCACGTTGACCCACGCCGTATGAGCCAGTGGATATCAATTTGTCTCCAGCTTCAAGATACGGAGACGCTGAGATAGCCTCCATAACCAGCATGAACCAAGCACCCAAGGGAGACCCAGTCTTGGGTCATGAGGGCGTTCTCAGGTGCTATACAGACACAAAGGTACCAGTTATAAAATATTCATTATCATGGCTGGTTTTGTTCTTTAAAGAAAAGCTGACACTCTAACGTAACTCCTGAGATGCTGAAGCTCTCATACCCCCCCCAGCTTCACCACCGGTCAGAAACAAGGCCCCTGGAAGAGGTGGGAGCCAGCAGGACTTACATGTCTCGTGGTGTCTGACTTCTGTCAGGGCTGGCTTCTTGCTGCTGTGCTTGAGGTTGCTGAGAAATGATGAGAGATGGTTTATGGTCATTAGGGGTCACCTTGTGGCGAGGGTCAAGAGGCTGAGAAACAGCACTGCAGTAATGCACAGACTTTTCTGCAATGTTTATGATCTCATTGCAAACAGCTTCCTGCGTGGTGGGCAGCATTGACATCCACGAACACCCAAAGAACAGTCAACAGGGGGGAGGGAGGGGAAAATATAGACAAGAAGAGATGGGACATTCCGGGTGCAGTGCGTAAGTCCAGTAAAAAAAACAAAAACAAAAAAACCAGAAGAGTTGTAGATCCAGGTAAATATCCAGTGGAGTGCAGAAGGGATCCAGGTGTAAGCATGGAAAAACAGGCGAGATACAGAAGAATTTGGCATTTAGTTTGAAGATTTGTAACAAACACACACACACACATATTTTTAAAAGCGGCAGCGTAAGAGGTTGCAGTTAGTCACGCAGCGGCACCGTTACAAACGCCACAGAGCCAGCTGGAGAACGCCCGGCGAGCCGCTCCGCGCATGCAGTTTGCTGCGTTTAACTCCTGCCCAGGGACCGGCAGCACAACCGGCCCAGCTTCCCACTGGCTGCGGCAGCCTGACTAATTGCTGAACCCCCTTTTTCCGTTGCAAGCAAAACAGTAGATGCAGAGATATAAACATGTGCCTACTTTGCAGCTAAAAAGGGCGCTGGGATTTTATCTCTACTGAGGTGTTACTGTCCGGGCGACGAGAGCCTAGGACTACGCGTCTGATTTAAACAGTGGCCTTACCACATAGCTCTTTTCAGACTCTGTGAGATCTGGTCCAGCTCTCAATGAGTGGTGGGAAGGCTGCGTGGTCACCAAGCAAATGACAAGGAAGACATTTTAGCAGATGTTACATTGGTCAGAATTCAAAAAATAAAAAAAAGAAAAAAAAGAAACAAATGGAGTGCAGACAACAAATGAACAACTCTTCCCCTGCCCACCCCAACACCACGCTTCTCGGACAACGAGGTCTTGCATTTCCACGAGAGACACCGAGGCTGCGGCGACGGCACCACGCCACAGCAGACAGCACGCTGCGAGGAGCGAGGCGACAGCGAGCAGCAGCTCAGCACGGGGAGCCAGAGGGGAAGGCGACGGGCGCCGCTGCGAGCGGGAGCAGTGTGCGGCGTCGGACTGCATTCCTGCAGCGGGGGAAACACAGGGATGGAGGCACGTACTTGCGAGCATCAAACTTGACGGGCCAGAAGCATGCCGAGAGGAACCTGCTGCTGTCTGCAGAAGAGCCCTCCATGACTTTGACACAGGAGGGAACACTGACTCGCCCGTTCCTTAAAAAAGACCAGCTCGGGTCCTCAGCAGGCACAACGCCCCATCAGAATCCCTCCAGCCTGCACCAAGCGAAGATCTGAGTGGCTCCGTTAATGCCCACCATAAGGCAGAGCTTCGGGTCAGGAGGTCTTGCATGGAAAACTCAGCTCCAAGCATCCTCGCCGCGAGGCTCCCGGGCTCTGCCCTGCCTCTCTCCCCCTCCATGCAGGGACTCGGCTTGTCCCCGGGCACTGCCGGAGGTTAAATCACGGTGTCTGGGCTTGGAGGGTTCATGAGGCAGGGGAAGGTCACTGGGGAAGTCACTCAGGTATCCAGCGCCCGGTTTTGAATGCTTTTTGCACATCCAAACTGCGTCCCGAGGCAGAGCAGAAGCTGAGGATGAAGAAGTTTGTGTGACCCCTTCAGCCCCAGCGTGCTCAAAGACTTTGGAGAAGGGTAGGGTGATGAGCTCATCCCTCCTCCAAGCTCCTCTGAACCGCATCTCGGACCTCTGGACCTGTGTCCATCGTTGTATTCAAGCAAACCGTCTCTTTTCTCGAGGACTGCGACCCACTCCAGCCCAACCCAAGCCCACAGCAGCTCCTCTGCAGTCAGCTCTGCTGTCTGGGGCTGGGGTCTGGGACCATCGCCCTAAGAAACAACGCTCTGTTACCATCTGTGTCTCTGTACGGAGAAAATTAAAGGTAGGCTGGATGGGTCAAGTGCAGTGGAATTCACACTCAAAGCATTTACTGTGGAGCCTGAAATCGTCACCGGATTTCTGGAAGCCATTCCTGCCTGTTGACCATCAGCCCTGAAAGGCAAACGGGATAACTGGAAATTTAAAATTCAAATTGTGCAGGCCAGCTGGATATAGTGCATCAAATCCGATGAGACCAGAGCTAACGCGGGTGGTCAAATAGCTGGGAAAACCAATTTCCAGGCTGAGGTGAGCAGCAGCTGTAAGAATGATGGGGTTTTTTTTTTAATTCAAGAAAGTGCTTCTCTGCTCCACACTAATAAATCGACTGCTGGAATGGCTCCACCAGCTCCTGAGACTGCGCGGTTCATTTCTCTTTGATTACCTGTGACCTCCCTGACCAGCTTTTCCTCCAAAAAGTGTTAATAACTGTGCATTAAATTAGTTATTTGAAAGCTAACAAATTGACCCTAGCTCTGCATGCTGCCTGGCGCAGGCTGTGCGTGCAACACCGGGGCTGCAGCCCAGCGGCATCGGAAACTCGGCCACGCTCCCCGTCCCGGCAGGATCCTCCCGGGGACTTCCACGGGGCAGGGGCAGAGCCTAGGAGCCCCTGGTCCCCGCGCTGTAAATGTGCCACCCCACTGCTTCAAGCAGGCCACCTGGATAGCATGGCCTAGATGGCTTTTTTTGAAAAAAAAACACAAAAAACCCTACATTATTCTTGCAGGGAGAGATAAGAATAAAGAAAAAACCCAAAAAACGTGTTATAGGTCTGAACGCTCTTCAAACAGCAGTTCAGAAAGCCAAGGTACTACCGGCAGTGGTGGCTCCCTGCGCCAGAGGTGCCCAAGGAACCGACGAGCATGGGGCACAGCTCCAGAGTATAAACCATGGGGGTTCCCTCAGAACATGGAGCCAGCTCTGCTGCTGCTGGAGCTAAACCAAGGGCCCTACCAGTGACCGAGTACTCACAGCCCATGAGGACAACTCAGCTCCGACCCCCTCAGCCACGCTACACGCTTTGCTAAGACTACGTGAATAAACTTCAGCAGGCGCTTAAGTGTCTCCGTGTCCACAGACTGCACAAATACACGGTAGAGCCAGCGCCGAAGCACAGCTGGACACTATTTCCACCTCGTATGGAGTCTGAGGATGGACCTAAAGAGCACCGCAGGTTTGTAAGAATACCAGAAAAAGGTTCTATGTTAAAAGCCTAGAGAAGCCCCGAGGCAGGTTTTAACTGTTAGGAAGAAAAGTGCTGGGGCTACTCCGCAGTGCTCTCCCTGCTCCTAGCTAAGTCAAGCGGCACCGCCTTGTCTGTCCATTGCAACTCCTGTCCACCTGTCTCCTTCCAGGCCTTCCTGGTGCGAGCTGAAGGACTACGAAAGCGAAGCAGAACAGACGAACGGGCAGACGAGACAGCCAGACAGACAAACTGGTACCCCCTCAGCGAGAGGCACACACTGGCAGCGATGCTCCCACACCTCCATGGAGAACCACGAGCAGGGAGGACTCCCCAGCCCAGCCAAAAGAAAAAAGGCAAAGCTCCGCACGTGCCAAGCCCTGGCTCTGGTGGGAGCGAGGGGAAAGCTGGCCCAAGAGCTCTCACACAGGGCGCTGAAAAGGCCACGGCGTGGAGCAGCCTGAGCTAAAGGCCATCAAAGACTCCTCGGACCCTGGGTCAGAAGCTTCAGGCTGGGGAGACGCATCTCCTCCTGGGAGGAGGTACCAATGCCTGCGGCGGGCTCAGACAATAAACGCGCCGGGCAGAAACCGTGGAGCAGCAGAAAGTCTCGGGGGGGAATCAAAGCTCCCCGTGAGATGGGTGCCAAGGATGGACCACACTAAGCAAGGGCAGCTGGTCTGTGCTGGGGAACGCCGGGCCTGAGCACCCTCGTACGCTCTCCTCTCTGCCTGCACAAAGTGGGTGAAATTACTCACTGGTTCCGTCCACGTGGAACGGAGCAGGCAGGGCCCCCCGGCACCCCCCCCCGCATGGCTGGGCGACACAGGGACCCTCGCCCGGCTGCCCCTGCCCACCCCACCGCCCCGCAGATTACATTACTGTAATAACAGCAATGATTTTACTGGAATATTGAAACAAATTAGCTGCCAGTTACACCTGAAGTATCTTTCACACGCTGTGGGGCTGTTCTTTTTCCTTCTTAATTGGGACTGTGCAACTAAACAAAAGGGAGGAACTTCAGACCAGCTAAAAAAGCCATTGCACTTTATATTATTATTTTGCCGCAGGTCTTAAACCTGCAAAAAACCCTGGGTCAGAATTTCCTAACTGGAGAGGTTCTCTCTAATGAGAAAGAAAACTAAAATTCAAAACGGTAAAACACCTCAAACACCAGGGATGGGCAGTGATGGAAATAAAACCCAAACGCAATGCCTCATTTCCATCTCTGCCAAGGGCTTTTCTCGTTTGATTAAAATCAGTGAAAAAATGGCATATTTTTTTAAAAGGCCCTCAGGGCATTACCTGAAGTTGTGCTGAAGCCACCCGCCTCTGCACGGGTCACACAGGCAACGCTCGGTCGTTTGCACGCACAAGTCCCGCTCCCGCACCCTCCACGGCTGCAGACCCAGAGCTGGGAAGGGGGCCAAGGCTACCGGCAACGTCAAGCGCCGTTTTAACTCGACGCTGGCAACGCTCCGATTGTCAAGGGATGCAAAATACAAATGTTGGCTTGACTGCGGCTCCAAAGAAAGGCCACTGGGTCCTGTTACGACCAGGTGCAACACCCAAAATAGAACTGCGCGCTGGTCGGCACTGGGGAGAAACACCTTCCCATGAACGCGGCTCTCCGCTCTCCTGAGTCGCTCATCAACCGACCCAGAAGATGATTTAACCTTGGCAACTGCTTCCCCCCTGCTCCTCGCCCCGCGCCAGCAGCCTGCCCGGTTGACGGATCACAGATTGCTTCCCCAACACCCATGGCCACAAACTCCCTCCAGCTTTCGCCAGTCGTGAGCTCTCCGTTTCAAAGATTGCCATCTCGTGGAAGCTGCCCAGAAGGACCCAGGAGGCACCGGGAGCACTGCTCAGCGCCGTCCCAGCCGCACAACGCCGAGGCCGAGCCGGTTACGCTGCGCAGACCCGACTCCGTCCCTCTCTAAAGACGTCTGCAGCTCTCGGCAATAGAGCTGAGCACCTCTGAAGCCCTCTGAGAAGGCTGGCACGGGCCCCTGCCGCTGTGGGCACCAAGTCGTGCGTGCCTTGCCCCGGCTCCGAGACACTCCAGACTCTGACGCCCCATCTCAGGCGGTTAAACACAACCTGGACCAAAGTACCTCACGCTACGCCGCTCCTGCTAACGAGGCCCCCGATACTGCCTTCTAATGCAATCGAGCTGTAGGAACTCAAGGTCAGAGCTAAGTAAGCCCTGGGTTAATCCTCTGGAGGAACACAAAATCAGATCCTCGGCTGGTACGAACTGGCAGAAACCCAGACCTGAGCTACGTGGATTCTCACCAGCTGAAGATTTTGCCCATACCCGCCCTTCTGCACAGCCTGGAAGTCATTTAAAAGGATTTTTTTAAAAAATAAAAATTCTGAATGAAGTGACAGGAGAAGCCATCTCCCCTGGGGAATCAATGAATGGCTAAACAAGCGTATGACAAAACAACGGCATGGAAACAACTCTATGTAACGGAAGAGTAATCAGCAAAGATGGTTACCTGTGGCTCACTGACTCTGCGTGTAAGTCTGGGAGGTGGCTGTGTTGTGACAGTAGAGGAAGAGAGGGCAGAGGAAGAGAGAGGAGCAGATGAAGAGCATGCTTTTGAGTCTGCAGTCTTTTGAAGAAAAGAAAAGTTGGTCAGCTTGGCACACACTCTCTCGTCGCAATCACTGCTAGTGATGAGAGCATCTACTGCCCAGTCAGTCTGACGCACACACAGCAAACGTAACTCCATGCAAGCGCCAGGGCAGCTCCCAGCTGGTCTGTCTGGGCTGACCACCTCCACCCGTTTCAAACATGCAGGTTACGTCTGTAAGAAAACGCCACTAAAAACATCTCCAGGTGGCAAACAGCACAGTCTTTACACAGCTTTCCATACGTTTCTGGTTATGATTCAAGCAGGAACCAAACAATTTGTCAGAAGATTTCCCAGTGTGAAACGTGCCATCTTAGAAACCCCATTTCCTCGTTATTTAATGTGGGCTAGATGGGGGATGCTACGGAGGCTCTCGCAGTGCATCCGAGAGGATTTACAATGCTCTGATGTCGAGCTCGCCGAGCTCCCCCTCTTACACAAGGTAGCACGGGGTGCTGTAACGTTACTTTGGCTGGCTGTAGCCCACAACGGACCCCAAGTCAACCCAGAGCTGCAAAGCAAGGCAGATCTCCTATACCGAGACCGGGAGCAGAAGATAAGTTGTAGAAGCTACTGGAGGGTTCCCCTATGCTCCTCATCGTAACATACGGCTACATACAACGAAAAACTCTTGGGGAAAAACGTCACTAGGTCTAGTTCTCATTTGTGGCCAGAGCCTTTCACACCATTTTGGAAATGCCAAGGGAACAAATTCCGCTCAAGGCACAGGTAACAACCCCGCCTCCCTGCCGCAGTCGTGCGCAGCCCGGACGGAGGTTCACCAAACCACAGGCTCCAGGATCAACGGGGAACAAGCGGTGTGATTCCAGGAGCCAGGCTGACCTTTACCAGGCTTCTCAGTCCTTGGCTTTAGGAGGAACAGATGAATCCCATAACCAAAGACGACCCGTTGCACACTGGAAAATCCCTGAACAGCAAGGAGCTGCCTGTGTTCTACAGGGTGAGGTGTACGGGCATGAGGCCCATGTGATGCTTTCACGTGACACACCTGGTAATAGCCACTACCCAGGACAATCACCTCGTTAGACGTGACCAACGGAGTCAGTCCTGTGCTGTTATCTATTCTAAAAGAATCGTCACTGCACTGCTCCTGAGCCCTCTTCTAAAACTTTTTGATCTGCCCTCCAGTGAATCCCCCTGGTGACCCCTGGAAGAAGGACTGCCAAGATGACATGTGGCAGCCCCTGGCTCCACCTTGCCAGCAGAGCAGCACAAGCCCCACCACACCAGTTAAAACCAGCGACTCAGAGCAGCACACACACATGCAGAAGTACCTTCTTTTCCCCGCTTTGAAACCTTCCCAGATCACCTCTCCTCACGCCTCTTTCCTCCACTTTACCTCCCTGCACAATAGCCATTAGCTCCTGACACAACTGGTTGTCCTCAGAGGAACCCACAGGTCTCTTCTCTGGGCTCACACGCATGTCTAGCTGGGACGGTTTCAGGCAGCGCTCCACAGAGATCTTGGGAACCTCGTCAGCACCCAGCTTGGGGTTGGGAACATCGCGAGCACCCAGCTTGGGGTTGCTGCCGCCCTCTCCAGTCTTCTGGAGCCAGGCTTGGCTGCCAGCGGTGCCTCGCTGCTCCGCGAGGATGCTGTCGGGGCTCTCCACCGCCCAGCGAGGGGAGTTGGAGCAGCTCACGCTGGGAGAAGGGGAAGCCACCAACTTCTCTTCGCTTTGCGGAGCAGCCTGATAGAAACTGCAAGCGGAGGACTGAGGTCTGGATGGGCAAGAGGGCAACGGGGATTTGATGGACCTGGGAGCCGAGGAGCCAGAGAGATGAGAATGGTGGATGCTGACCGAGGGGGAAGGGCTGGCTGCAGCAGAAGGCGAGAGAGAGTCAGGGTGAGAGAGGGAGGCTCCGGGCGGAGGAGGCAATGGAGGAGTTATGGCAGGAGTGGTGCTAGGAGAGACGCCCACGGTCAGAGCAATCCACTCGGACGTGACCGCCTGCACCTCCGGAGATAAGGCGCGGCGCGCAAAAGGCAAAGGCGGAGGAGTTGGCGTATGGAGCAGCTCAGAGCTGGGAGACTTGAAGGAGACAAAAGCAGGAGAGAAAAAGAAAGAAATGAACACAAAAATAATAAAGGAAAATACACAGCGACCGAGCAAAAGTAAAAGGAGAGCGAGCGAGCGTAGAGAGGAGCAGATCTGTGGCCAAGCCTGGTACATCAGTTTTCCACGGACAGGCGCGCCGCGTTGGAGAACGTGCTGCCCACAGCTTCTCCAGCCACGGAGTCCAGTCTGTAGCTGCGCTGCTAACGCCCTGCTCCAGCCTTTGCCAGGATCCCGGCCACCAAATGTCTGGTGGGAGACCTTAGACTTCATACCGCGTGCCCTAAGTCCCTCAGGGAGCAGCTGAAGCCACCACTCATGGAGCACTTTTCTGGCCTGGCAGCAACCCACACTGGACCCAGTCAGAATTCGCTGCTGCAATGAATTTTGACTTTATCCAACCCTAGTAGCACGAGCAATGCCTGCTCCTCAATAAACTTACACTGCTGAAGCTGTGGAGGAGAAAGGGATCAGCAAAGCCAGCTGTGGCTATTTGGTCTTTAGGTGATTGAAGTAGGTCCTACGTTTATAAAGGCAGAACAACACTACTGAGTTCTGCCCTTCGCCATTGCCACCAGCGACGCCAGCGAGAGCAGCTACGTTAGCACTGATCGGAGCGTTTCTCAGCCCTCTGTCAACTAAGGCAAAAAAGTATGGGAGAGAACTGATTTACTAGGGGAGGGATCAAAAGAATAGCAGAGGAAACCAAAAAAGGGTGGCTACAGTCCCCTCCACCACAGGGAGCAGCTTGCAGGGAGCTGGCAGCAGACAGGCCACAGCTATGGAGAGACTGCCAAGCTCAAGCAGAAAAGCTCAGCTGAGGCCCACTTTGACAGGGAACCCCCAAAAAGCAACAAGTCTTTCCCCTTTACACAGTGGCTAAGGATAAAACCGCTCCTTGTCGGGAAGGTCCGGACAGACGCCAGGCACGAGCCGTGGCAGCCCTTCCCATCCACCCTGTCCCGCAAACCCCTTCCTCCCGAGCTCAGCTCTCCACTCCTGTTCCTTGGAGTCTGGACCGCAGCACGACCTTGCTTCGGTCCCATGGATCAGAGGGGGATGCACCAGAACCTCGTGGCTGCGTCCCACACACGTATGCCAACCTCCAAGCGCGAGTATTTGCAGGATGAGAGCAGAACAAAGGGCTTCAGAGACTCGCTGCCTCCCTGACACGTCTCCCATGGCAAACATTCTGGGATCCCCGTACAATTACCTGCTGCCGTTCTGATTTCTGGTTTGAACTGCAGTACACTTTACAGCGAATCTAACGCTCACAGAAGACCCCAGACTGCCCTGCTCTCAAAACCTGAGTTGACTTCGCACCGATTTCAAATCAGCCAGGCCACTCTTCTGAATCTGTCTCCCCAGACCTGGGTCGTGAGCTGGGACATTGAGGTGGAAGTGTACAGTTTGATTCAGGCTGGCTGGGATCAACATAATGACTCCCACAGTCTGTGACGCCCTTTTAACAGTCCTAACAAAAAATTCCCTCATCACAGCGGAGCTCTGCGAAGTGCGAACCCGTGCTGGGGAGCAGCTGGATCACCAGTTCATTCCGTCTCTGGCAGGGAAATTTATTCCGATGGCTGTGAATTGCAGCCCTCTCAGCCTGGCCCGAACCCAAGCTACAGATCAGAGATGCAAAGCTGAGTCTCCCAATCCCCAAACGACCCGTTCATTAACCTTTCTGGGAAACGAAACATCACCTTCCCCTGCAGTCGCAGCACGCTGCAGGGAGCGCAGGGGTTTTACCGCGCGAAGCGCTCGCCCTTAGCTAGAGCTTTTTTCAGCTACCGCTTCTCGCACGGCAACGGCAACATCCCTCCGCTCTGCAAGGTGCCGTCGCCGGCTGCGTCTGCTCCAAATACCTGCGGTGAAGCTGTCACGCTGCGGTTCGGGGAGAGGGACATTGGTGGGTCAGGATAGTCGATGGCGTTCTTGACCACCGGCCGCTTGAGCACTTCCACGTAAGTGACGGGGAAGATGCCCTGGCGATTGGTGCCGGAGATTTTCCCTTCATACCAGTTCTCGTCCACTCGGCGAATCAACGTGATCCTTTCTCCCTGTGGGAAGGAACAGCAATGTAATCCCCTCCCTTTAACATCTTTCATCATTCCAAAGCAGATTACATGTTTAATCTTGCTGCCGCTGACTTCAAACAATCTGTGGCGCCCAGCCTGCCCCGTTACGCGGTCCTAACCCCAGCCTCCGGGAGGGAAGAAACATTTCAGTTCAGAGGAGGAGGAAATCCTGCGGTGCTGACTCGGGCTGTCCGCAGACTCTGTTACGCTCACTCCACATCTTCAAGACTCTACTTGCTAAATCCAGCTGAAAAAACGGCAACCAGCAGTTCCAGGCTGACCACGAGACCCTGCGGGGTACGAGGTGGACAGGGAGGGGCACAGGTCTGCGGTTTAAACTACGTCTCTCTATGCTCTCCCGTTTCACTGACAAACAAAGTGACTTCCAGATCCTTAATATAAACTGCAAGCCCCACCTTCATGTATAATTAAAAGAGAAGACAGACAAGATCTAATCTGAGCGTCAAAACAGAAAGCTGGCTGAGATGGAGAAATGCTGCTCCTTCATCTAAATGTGGCTGGCTTTGGTCCGAGCAGGCATCACCCAAGCCGTCCCCGTCCCTTCACTCTGCAGGCGGGTCCAGCCAGTCACTGCCACGCCACCGACCCTCGCCTACCTCTGCTCAGTGATTTGGCTTGCAGTACGAAGCAAGGGGAACCCGGTTTCCTTCTGTATCGCCATTCTCACGTGACTGTGTGCACGCCCGCTGGAGAGGATCAGACTGCAGACGTGGCACCCCAAACATCTAACCTGCCTTGCAGAGCCAGGCTGCCAGGACTCGTGCTCAAGCTTACCATCTCAGCCCGCCCTCGGGCAGCAAGCGGCACGTCTTGATTCAGCCTACCTGCAACGCACTATGCCATGACTACGGGGTAAACACATGGGTGATGAGAAGGAACCCTTCCTGAGTAAGGAGCTCAACTTCTTGGAGCTTTCATTTGGAAATTGCAAGTCACTAGTGTTAAAAAACTTCAGCATTTGTCAGGATTCAGTTCATCAGCACAGCAGAAGTCCTACCTTCCTGAAGGACATCTCCACTTGGGTATCGCCATTGAAGCTGAACTTCGCAACAGCATCTCCGTATTCCAATACCTGCAGTGGTGACGGCTTTTTGGGCTGAGCCTTCTCAGCTGGCGGGAGGAGCTAGAATGAACAAACAGAATCCAACCGGTCGCACACACAAACCCGACCAACTGGTCACTGGCAGACAGGGAGCGGGCAAAGGGAACACCCGCAAGGCAAGCAGCTACCTCGATGTACGACCGCGGGAAGATGCCAACTCTGCCATGGTGCTCGCCTTCATACCAGTTCTGGTCGATCTGCTTGTAAATGTAAACAATATCTCCTTTCTGCAGAGGAAGCTCCCTGTCAACAACACAAGCACTCCATCAGAACTCCACTGGAGCACAGACGCGCTGCCCTGCAGCTGCCCAGCGATCCCCAGGGCTGCATCGGCCCCGTTGATACAAACCACACTCCATCCAATGTGGAAGCTACCTCTCGAGAATTATCCCCTTCACACTGTGCTGTGCAGGGACCCTCTGGGCATTCTGTCAAAACAGCTGCTCCGGGAGGGCCCTGCTAACCGCACGCCCTCCAGCAGCAGCGGGGTCAAGCTCAAGCAGAAGGTGCCGCTGGCTGCTCTCCACGTGAGATACGGTGAGCAGCACCCGGTTCCTGTTTTGAACCAGGTCACGTCACAAGCACCTTCCAAAGAGACACGATTTTCACGGAAGCTGGTTTGCTGATCAGATGAAGCCCCTCACACGCCAGTGTTGACCCTGCAGCGATTACACTTCAGCCTGAAGAAGAGAAGGCTGCGAGGGGACCTTAGAAATGTTTATAAATATCTGCAGGGTGGGTGTCAGGAGGATGGGGCCAGACTCTTTCCAGTGGTGCTCAGCGACAGGACAAGGGGCAACGGGCACAAACTGAAGCAGAGGAAGCTCCAGCTGAACACGAGGAAGAACTTCTTCCCTCTGAGAGTGACGGAGCCCTGGCCCAGGCTGCCCAGGGAGGTTGTGGAGTCTCCTTCTCTGGAGATATTCAAGCCCCGCCTGGCTGCGGTGCTGTGCAGCCTGCTCTGGGTGACCCTGCTTCGGCACGGGGTTGGACTGGGTGGCCCACAGAGGTCCCTTCCAACGCCCACCATTCTGTGATTCTGTGATACACTTCTGGTCAGCCTGTGGCCGTGCAACCACCGACCTGACCTGGGCTGACAGCTGGGATCTCAACCCACAGTCTGCAGCTTGAGGAACTCCGGCTGTGGGCAGCCTGCAGCGGGCTCATCAACCTACTCCTCAGCTCCCCGCAGGAGAACAACCAACCCAGCCTTCCCTACCACGGTTTTCACGAGCTCTCCTCTACTGTCGTCTGGCACCCTGGTATGTTCTGCTCAAGGGACACAACAGTCCCGACATCTGCCTTGGTTCTATCACAGGTGCTGGGGAGATGCTGCGTAAAGCATTACAAACCATCACCTACGGAACATGTCACAAAATATTCTCAGGACGTCAGCACCTGAGAATAAAAACAGCAGGTCCTTCGCTGAATTCTGTTCTTTCTTCCCTCCCCAGCAATGTTAAAATGAGAGCTTCTCCAGGCTCACGCCGAGGGAAAAGCCTTCCAGGGCTTCTCTCCACCGCGGCTTTCCCCAAAAAGAACGAGCGGTGCTGTGTGATTGACCCGAGGGACCGCCACAATGCCACCGGCAGCTGCTGCCCAGAGGTCTCACCCAGCCGTCCTGCTGAGCAGGTGACATTCACCCTCAGAGCGGAGCACTCGCTTGATCCAGTGAAGAACGTGGGTTTGCCCCCCAAAATCACATGGGATACAGATGAACTGAGAAAAAAGCCATTTTCCCAAAGGTCCTTCAGAGGCTACGACCTGCAAAATTCGTATTACTTTTCCCTGCCTTACTACGGACAACTTTGCCTTCAGCTCCTGGGAAGACACTCCCAAAACACGAATCCTACTGCGTGACACTTCACAACCAACGCCGCATCCCAGGGGAAAAAGCAGAGGCAGAACACTTGAGGCAGGAGGAACCAGCAGTACTCACTTCAGCGTCTGTGCTTTGAAGTCAAACTTGGCTCTAGCAGGTCTCATCTAGGGATCAAAAAAAAAAAGCAGTACATTAAAAGGATGCTTAGGTTTTTCAACCCGCTTCTGAGGAAAAGCACCCAAACTCTTCTCTAGCTAACGTTAGTCTGGGGAAGAAGCTGAATGCAGGCACCCTGCTCGGCGCTTGCGTGCGCCTGGTATGATGCTGCTGGGTGGGTCTTTCCCACCGGGGCAGAAGGGCCAGCTCCTGCTACAGCGGTAACTGGGAGCTCTGCAGCAAACCGCTTTCACAGCAGCAAGCGTAAACGCCACAAACCCTGCCAAATGAAAGCTGCTCCAGCAACTGCAGCTACCCGGGCTCCGGGACCAAATTTCCCTCGACGTGGCAATGGAAAAGCAAAATTTACTGGCTGGGTAAAAATCAGTGGGATTTGATTTGATCTGGCTCATTTGATTTGACCTGGCCCTGCTGAATCCTGCAATGTGACCCACGTATTCTGTATAAATTGGTAGGAAAGAGACAAAGGTGAGGAGGAAATATGAATAAATTAAGCACATTGAAGAAAAAAACCAAGCCTTCAGTGGTTATAAAGCCAAAGACAGCAGGCCTAGGCTTTACAGCTTGATTTACTTGGCTGATTTTCTAATAGCCACCAAATATCCAGACAATTTTAAAGTCATTTTGGTAATAGAGCATAAAATGCGAACTCGTCACCTTCATGTGGCACCAGAGCATCTAAGCACGCCAAGGGCAGCCAAGCGTGCTCCATCCGCAAGGGGAACCGAGCCGGTGGCCGGACCCTCGGCAGCAAGCCCCACGGCAGGAGAAGGCATTTGGCCAGGACGCCCGGACTCGCATCCAGCCCTCAGGACAAGCGCCGTGGGCTGACGGAAAACCGTCCACCTCCTCCTTTGTCTCTTTCAGACAGACCAACCAGGTCATACGCAGCGAAACACGCTTCTCCCTAATTTTTCTAAAGGATGTTAAGCATCTTTCAAGAGGAGCAGAAACAATCTACTTCTAGAAAAAAACCCCCTACGAGACAGTCACATGGCCAGGACCAAGAAGGCATGGAGTTTCTAAGCGTAAGGCAGAGACGAGAAGACAAGGTAGCGGTATGATGCAGAAGATGCAGAATGCCTTTGATTGACGGAGAGGAGCTGCTATTTCAAGGCATGCATCACAGGCGTGCGCCAGCGATCCGCAGCGGGCATGCTTTAACATATGCAGCTGGCTATAGAGACGCCAATTAATTTACCAGGCACGAGAGTCAGAGCGGATCTAAATGAAGCCAGAATGGGAAATGGGAAGGTGGGAAAAAAAAACGACAACATTCTCTGAAGAGCTAATGTCGGCCTAAAGCACAACATCGTGAGAGGCAAATATGGCTTTGGGTCAAGCAGCAGACCGAGGTAACCAAAACAGACCTCTGACCCAGATTTCCTCTTTGCTGCATCGTCTACATTTAGGAGGTCCCCAAATCGCTCATTAGTGATAAACTGATGGTGCGTTGGAATAACCCCCGTGTGCCTTCTAGCTGCAATATCAGCTTCTTCTTGCTCACGTTTAAGCCGTCTCTGGTCCTCTAAAAGTTTCTGCCATAAAATCGCATAAAACGGGCAGTAAATCATCTAGTTAAGGGCATTCAACAGCTGCCACAAATGTGACTCAAATAAAATTTCTCAGGTCCCAGCAAACAGCTGGGCTTTTGCAGTTCGACACAAAAAGCCACGATTCTAAGCACGACACAATACCTTTTCGTTTCGCAAGCACAGCAGGTACATCACCATCACAGCGTAACTGAAACCCAGCTCAGCCCGAGGATCGGACCCAAGGCTGGTGGAAGTCAACGAGGAGTGTTTCCAAGTTTTGGCCAGGTCCTGGGAGCTCCCAAGCAGACTGCCGAGGGCTGATCCACGCCCCCTCCAACCAACCCGGAGTTTCTCTCATCGACTTCCACGAGACCTGGCTCAGCTCCCCGCGGAAGCTCCGAGGCACCGCACTGCCCTGAGCTCTGCAAGGAGCTTAGCGGAGTACCTGTCCACCTTCAGGTACCGCCTTCTCTCATACCTCCTTTGGGCTCATGTGATACGCTTTGTAAAATAAAGTAAACACACCCCAGAGAATGATTTTGGACTCCCACAGCCCCCGGCACACGAAGGGAAGCGTGCCTTCTGGAGTCCCGGGGCAGAAGGATCCTTCCGTCTTTCGAGGCCAGCAGTAGGTTGAGGAGTTCAGCTCTCTGCCAGCTTACCTGAAGCCAGCAGGTCTGAGTGAATTCAGAGTTTTGCTCTTATGAGAGCTTTTGGGCTGGATTTTGGAGGTGAGGGGATTACTAACTGTTTCACGTGAGAAGACAGCAAAAATGTATTTTTCACATAGGAACTAAGGGCAGGTTTTACCTTATTTCAAAGCACACACAGACATCATTTGAACTCCAAAAGCTAACATGAAAAACGGACCTTTTCTTTTCCACCCCAGGCAGTGAAAATTAACAGTTTTCTGGAAAGCAATCACTTCATAATTTCTTTAACTCAGCCTGAACGCAGTCAGTGCTGAGAAGTCTACGTGGCTCTCCTATTCTTTTGGCTTGTCCCCATTTCCAAACAGACTGCTACATTCTGCCGTCAGCAGCCTGAGACACCACAAAGACTTCCAGTTTGCACTGGGGGGAAACTTCATGCTTTCTGATAGCTTAAACGTATTTTACATTTGCTGCTCAAAACCTGGGGATCCCCACAAGAAAAATCCTGTTCTCACCAGTTTGATTAACACCGTCTCACATGGAGAAGAAGAAAACTTAACTCCCTCACAGAATAACCATTTCATCTTTATCTGTGAGTACTGGGGCGTTGTACCGCATCTCACGTACATCTTTGGGCTTTTTACACTCTTCAAAGCCCCCGCCAGCATTTTGTGCGATCGATAAGAACTCCCAGGTTCATTTTAAACAAAAGCTAAACCAGGCTACACATTGTACGTTAAATCAGTGGCAGAGGCAGTATGAAAATTAAAACATACCGGTTCCAACTTGCTGCTCTAACCTCCAACATGCACAGCCACGGACATCTAAGCTGTCCGCACACAAGGCTGCATGCTGTATTTCTTGTACGTGGAGCCGCCACAACCTTTACGCGGGGCCGTGAAGGAGGGCATTACCTCTTTGTCATCATGCCGTCGGCGGATAATTTCTTCTGGAGTTTCCATGTAATCAACTGGTGCAAAATGCCTTGGTGATTCTGAATCTACTTCAAAACAACATAAGGAAGTTAAAATACAGATGGATTTAGCAAGCATAACCAGAAAGGAAAAAAAATAGATGTTTTGAAACAATTTGCTTCCATTATGACAGAACGGATGCTCAATTGCCACTGACCAAATTGCCAATCAGATGTCGGTAATTTATCAGTTTTCATTTTTTCTTTCCCTTTTGGGCTGCACTTGTGAACAAAGATCCAAAAACAGGTAGAAAATAACAGTATGGGAAAGAGTAAAGACATAGAAGGACTTTGTGAAGAAAAGATCTGCCGCCATCAAAGTATGATTTGGCGTTCTACTGCTGAGAGAAGTTTAACGCACACACGCACGCACACACCCCACACAACTAGACCTTGAGAAACTGCTCCTTAAAGGAAACCATCTGGGTTTCTTTTATATTCCCACGTTTGCAAATGAGAGAGGGCTAGAAATATCTCATGCCAAGATTCCTGCATCCCCGGAGTCGCCTGAGAGCCCAGCTGAACCCGGTGCGACCGGCACGGCAGTGGGCATCGTTTCTCAGAAGTGCAGCTGTTAACGGGTCCTGGACAACGATGCTCAGCAAGACAGGCAAAGGACGGGAGACACACCAGGGGAGAAACCAGAGTCAGGGGATGCGAAGGCGTCAAAGGAGTAAAAATGCAAGGGTTGGGGAAGAAAAGGGGAGGAGAAAGGAAAGCGAGAAGACAGGTGAGGGGACACCGGTAAAGAACACAAAAAGCCACCTCCTAGGTACGTCCCAAGTTCACTTTGCGGATTGTTGTTTGTGTCCAGGCCGTGACAGAGGGCAAACGGAACAGGGTTGCCATTGTGTAAGGAGCCAGGGGCGCCCGCCCGGCCCGGGAAGCCATCTCGGCCGGCTCCCGCCGTGGGGACGCAGCTAAGCCTCTCCACAACGTCAAAGGAGGACAGGCGCCGGGGGGCCAGCGGCCCGCTTCGGGAGCACGGTCGGTGCTGGGAGCGGCGATGCTTGCCTCCTGCGCTCTCCTGCGGCTGCCCGGGGTGGGCTGGGCGCTCGGGGCTGGGCGCTGCCGGCCTCCCCGGGCAGTCTGGGGATGGAGTCCTGCACGACTGGTGCTGGAAGGGCTTTTTCAATCGGAACGGGAGCGGGCTCATGAGGTAGACATTTCTGGGGAGCGTGTGCCTGTCCCCATAGACATCTCCTCTGGACTCGGGGTTCCTGGAGGCCTGCTGCTGCTCGTGCCTTCGGATGGTGGTGAACCTGGTGTAGGAAGCTGGGCACGCGCCTTTGCATCTGTTGACTTTATGCTTTAGAGGGCCATTGAGGTTGCTGCTGCCGCTGCCGCCGCTGTCGTTGGACGCATTTGAGAGGAGATCCATCTCATCCGTGCAAGCCGAAAGCGTGTCCATAGGGATGGCATCGCTGACATCCGAAGCCGTGTCCTCCACGTTGCTGCAGGAGCGGGAGGATTTCTCTGCCAAGCTGGCAGCATCCTTCTCTTCTTGGTCTGCTTTTGGCAAATCCAGCAGAAACTCTGCAGAGTAGGCAGAACTCAGGCAAGCGTCAGACTGGAGAGAAGTGGTGAATTTGTTTTGTCCGGCGGAAAAGTCGAGCGAGGGCATTGATCGGGATCTCTGGATCAGCTGCTCAAAGGCACTGATACGGGAGGAAACGGTGTGTTTGGGGATCTGCTCTGAATCCTCTCGGCTAAGGCTGTGCTCCATCCTGTCCCTGGCTTCGTTCTCAAACTGAGACGCAATATCCCTGACGCTGCAGGAGGAGACCGTGCCCAGATGGATCCTGGAGCGGTTGATCTGGTGCATGTCTTTATACAGCATCGTAAACTCCACCCCACTCTTCCTGGCGCCAGGGAACAGGTAGCCTTTCCTCGGGTCGGTGCCATACTCCTGCAGGCTCATGGTGCTGCCGGATTTGATGGCGTACTCCTCCTTCGACTTCATCAACATGTTTTCTATGCCTTCCCCTACGTCTACCACGAAAGCTTTTTTATTATCGAACAAGGCACTGGAGCTACGAAGGTTTTCGCAGCTTTGAGCCTTCTCGTGAGACAGCAAGATACCCTTCTTGTCCTGCACAAGAGCAGCTGGAGCTGCTAGTTTGGGTTTGAATTTGGAAGGGAGGATTTCAGTAATGCAGGCTTTTGCGGCTGATAAGGGCTTCTTATGTTTACATGCGTGACCTAACATACCGGTATGACTAGCGTTAAAGGTTCGGCTATTAGCTGAAGAGGGTGCAGTCATATGAGCATTCCCACCTTTACGATCCACTGGTAAGCATGCAGGATAAAATAAATACAACCTGTTAGCTTAAGTGCTAGAAAGCTGTCGAGAAAGGAGAAAGAACATGCTCGGGTTTCATAAAACGCACGTTAAAGAAACAAAGTTCCAAAACATAAAGAGAAGCGGGAAGAAACTGCACAGCAAGCCGCGCTTGCGGGAGCGGATGAAGTGCCGCTAACGGTTCTAAACTGAGCGGCTGGGCCAGAAGCAGCCCTCAAGCGCTTTGAAGGTACCCTCCCAAAAAGTGCTGAGCGTGACCAGCTTCCAGAGAAAAGGGCGCTGGACTCGGGGCAGTGTCAGGGTGTCAGGCAGAATGCACAGGCACTAACGGTGCAAAAACAGCTTAATGCCAAGCCCGGCATCACACCTACTCCGGTCTCCCCACAGCGCTCGCCGAACAGCTTATTCCTGGGAGGGAGCAGACCATCGGCGGCCGCCGGTGCTGGCACAAGCGGGCCACATCAGCCGGCCTCGCCCAAGAGCTGCCCGCTCGGAGATTCCCCATGCCAGGAATAAGCCGAGCGCGCTGCGGGCAACGCAGCTGGCCACGTTTGCTCTAAAAAGCAAGGAGTCAGACCAGGATGTTACTTTTTTTTTTTTAAACGCAGATCCAGTCTGGGTTCAGCTTAAGACTGCAGTTTTTTTAGGTCCGTTTCCTAGTTTAGTTCAAACTCAAATGTCAACATAACCATTCAGGTTCAACTGCAGCTTGGGGAACAATCACTGTTTGAACAGCTTTCTGCGTTCGGACCCAGTCTGACTCCCTGCCCTCCGGGCCTGACATCCTGCCGAAAAACGGCTGGCAGACGGAGAGAGACCTTTTTGGTGCGATGGACTATTTTTAGGGAGAGCAGTTCAGAAGCCCAGCGCATTCCTTCCCCAGTCCTCTCCCCATCTCAAGCCATTTTTACGCTGAAGTTGGCTCAGAGATCCGTTCCCCAACATAGCTCCCCGACGGGAGCCAGGCTCGTCCTTGTCTTCTGCTTCTAGAGCATCCGTGATGGGGGAGGAAAGGGGAGGGGATGCAGTGGTCTCCGCTGCCTCGGAGCCCGCGGGGCTTTGCTGGCTCGTATCGTCCCGTGCATTCTCCGCGCAGCCCTGGAGATGGAGGCTGTGGAGCACACGGTGCCGACCACCCCAGCAGAGATGGTGGGGTCTGCGGAGGTACCGCAGCAGGCAGAGTGGAAAAGGCAGGGCAGGGCTCTAGCGTGGCAAGGCGGTGGGAGCAGATGGATAGCCAGGCCAGCCCGAGCAGCCTCGAGGAAGAATGGGAGGGTGTGCGGTGCGGCCGGGGTGCTGGGTGGAGGGAGCTGGTCCCTGCCAGGAAGAGGAACCTGGATCAGATAAAGGGGTCATGAAAAATACTGGCCAGTGGGGTCTGAGAGAAAAAACGGAGGGGAAAACTGGGGATGGCAAAGGGGAAGGACAGCAGAAACCTCAACAGGACTCTAAACCCTGCAGCAGTTTGCCCCACATCACCTGGCCTTCCACACTCTGTGTAGAATGGAGGAGAGGTCAGTGCCCTGACCACCTACCTTTTGTGGAAGCGGAGCTAGAAGGTCGCTTGAGACCGCTCAGCCCCTGGAACGGGATATCTCCGCCTTCCAGCACGCTCTTGTAAATCTGCCTTTCATTCTCCAAGCCAGTAGCGTCGCCCAGCGCTGGCTCCAACTCCCTCTTCGCAGCGTGGTAGCTGGGTGAATGCGTGGAGCTGGAAAACACAAAGAAGGGCGAGGGACACCAGCAGGTCACTTCTGTTTGCCGAGAGCTTCAGGCAGAGTAAGCGGAAGCCGCACTTGTGACCCCAGAGCAGGCGGTGTGTGCAGAGCGGGCGCTGAACGGAGAGGTTACGAACACACGGCGCTGACGAGCCCGGTTTGGCACTGCCACGGCGTTCCCCACCTGAGGGAACTCCCCCGGCAAACCAGCAGCAGGAGAGCTCGGCTCCTTCGGTTTGCAGATCAGACGGCGGATGTGCGGTTTCTTTGCAGACCCAAAGAAATTCCCTGGCTAGCTGGAAGTCGCACGGAGATCTCCCACCTCCCAGCCCTCCCTCCTTAAACACCAGCCCTGGCTGTCCCCTGCTTAAAGCACAGCTGCCCAGGAGCTCACCCCAACCAGTTCAGCCTCCCAGCTAACGCCGCAGTTCAAGACTCCCAGAGCGATTTCTCAAGCTCATGAGCGAGGGACCATGCAGAGCAGCAACACTACGGGGCCACAGACGCCAGTGTTTCAAATGCCAAAGAAATTCCCAGAGGCGCACAGTTCTGCTCAGCTTTGCCTCAGGCTTCCACGACAGGGCGTGAAAAATCCTGGCCTCCCGGTCTAGCACGCAGGTTTATAAACAAAATGCTGCGGACATGAGTACAGTTTTAATTTCTTAGGCCTTTAAAGACTGGACATTTATTACAAATCTCTTTTCTTAGCCACGCATCTAAGCACAACTATGCGCCCACGTCTGATTTCTAGCTTTCACTGTTTTCTCTCTAAAAAAAAATAACAAACAATGCCGTGGTATAAACGGCCTTTTTCCAGGTACAAAAGACTTACGGAGCAATCAGGCAGACAATGTTCTCCTAAGAGCTAAGCTCATCTGATACCCGTTCTTGTGCTCAACCAGGCTCTTCAGAGTAAAATGCAGTCTCATGCAAAACTATTCTGGAGCCAAAGCATGACTGCTGGGAAGTTCGAAAAAAATCAAAAAATAGGGCATTTGCCAATTCGTGGAAACATTCTGAAAGCTGGTTTACATCCTGATGTTCAGGAGTGATCCAGATTTATGAGGGTGGAAACGCTTGTGGTTACGCCTGCTTGTTGCGGATGATCTGCTTGTTTTGGAGAGACGCTGTACGTCTGGGGCACAGAGAAAGCGTCCAAACGCACCAGAGGGTTGGCTACGGAGGTGCCATTACACCATGTCTGGATCACAAAGAGGATCCTAGTTTCCAGAGAAGGAAAGCCAGGTCAGATGCGGTCCCATAAATTACTTTCTGGAGTAAAACCACGAAAGGGAACGGGAATGCTGTCCCTTTTTCAGCCGAGTCAATGCTCAAACAGCCCCACGGCGACAGAGCTGCTGTGTCTTACGGGGGCTACCCCAGAGCCTCTCCTCGTCAGGTTCCCCGGGAAGCCCTCCCAGTTGCTGCAGCGAATGAGGACTGCCCTGATGCTCCTCACCTGGGAGGTAAAAGCCTTTTAGCCCCGTTGTTAAAAACCAAAGGGTTAACACGATCCTGCTTTGGGAATACCCCGGGGAGGGGGAGTGGGGGCATTTGGCAGAGTCCCTTTACCAGGGCCAGCGAGCAGGACTGTCCCAGGGCCAAGGCAGTCTGCGAGATCAGAAGCAGGTGACCAGAGGGAAGAGGAACACTGCAAAAAAGCCCACAAACTCTGGGTATCTTTTCTCCCTGCTCTCCAAACGCAGGGCAGGGAAGAACGCGCAGCTCCCCAGGGCCTCACTGCCGGATCCCAGCCTTCCCAGGCTGCTTCCCCTCTCCACTGGCTCGGACGCCGGCACTCCCGCGTGCTTCGAGTGCAGTCAGCGCTGCCGTGGGCGGAAAACCTTACCCGTCATTGGCAAATACAAGCCGTTCTTCGACGCTAATCTCTAAGATTGCCGTTTATTTTCTTGCTCTCTCCCTACCAAAACTACGCAGCCACGGGAGCCAACCAACAACACGCAGCAGTGCGCAAGCTTCCCAGAACGAACCCAGACAGGAGGGGACTGAGCTGAGAAAAGCACCGAAGACCTCGCAGGCAGCCCCAGAGGGGCAGTGAGCACTTGTGCTATTAACGGGCACCTGGAGAAGAACGTGTCTTTCCTACAAACCATCCGCGCCCGAGGGGATCACGGTGCCCACGGCCAGCGTTAAGCACTCAGTCCAGTTCCACCGAGCGGGAGGTTCGCAGCAGGAGCTGGCTCCGTGGCTCCACTAACGCGGCACAGCTCAGCATCTTGCTCTGGATTTTCCTTTTTTTGGTGTTCCTCTTTTAGAACAAACCAGCTCCAGGTACAACTCATTTAGGCAGAGTATACTGCTTATTACATATTCCTCTGGAAAAGCAGCGCCATATTAGATCTTCAAGAAATATCGTTACTGCTACCACTCCTGGAGGCCGGAAAATTACTGCCTGCCTTTCGGTCTGGTGCGTGTGACTGGGAGTATCTAACAGGAGCTGTTCTATCACGTGGGCGTAACAGACACGAGCTTTGTTTGCTCCACGCAGTGAAGTTACTGGCATGAAGTTACAGTCGATTTGCAAACCTCATCAAGAAGGAGCTCAAGGTCCGTTTGGTTTTCTTCTTACAGTCACCACCCAGCACAACCGGCAATTCTCATCCAGACAATGCACTCGCTTCAGAATTCATCCAAGAGCCAAGAGCAGATACTGTACCTGGACTCACCTAAAGCACGTGTCTAATTCTCACGGTGCATGCATTTGTCTATATCCATCACCAAAAAATGAATCCAACTCACCTGAACGCCCGAAACCCCACCCCAAAAAGAGACATCCAAAAGCAATTGGAAGACTTACTAGGAAGCGTGGTCGGCAGAAGTCTCCAGAGGAGGAACACCGGCCGCACTCTGCAAAAGTCCAAACAAGGGAGTCACTGCTACGCACTCACACGGCGGGAGAAAGAAACAGGCTTGCTTAAGTAATTTTCCATCTATTGCTGGAATACGAGCCTTTAGCAGACACTGAGGTTTAAGTCTAAACACAGGTTAAGCTGTCAGTGTCTCCGCAGACGAGCAACAGTCTTCCCGGGGCCCTTCGGGGCAGTGACAGGTCTGTCGCGCAGCCCATGCCTTTTCGCAGCGCCTGCTCGTTTCTCTGCGCCCGAGTCATTGCGAACAGAGCCAAAAGCCAGAGCAGGCAACCAGCTGGGCCATGACCAGGAGACACATGCTCGTCATTATTTCCCCAAGCTTCTCCCCCTCCACCCGTCACTGCCCGCCCGCGCTGTAAAGGTGTATGGCATTTCGGCAGCACGACACATTCCTCAGCGTTCACAAAACCATCCAAGCGCTAACGAGAAAAGCAACGCTTCAACTCAGCGTCCTGACTTCAGAGAAGCCGTGCCAGCTGCGCAGGCTCAACAGCAACAGCCCGCTCTCACCCACTTGATTTCAATCCAGCTAACGCTTCCCAGGCACGTCGTTTAAAAAATTGAAGACAATTTTAGGAGAAACACTCTGTTTGGCGTCCCTTCGTCTATCTGAGGATTCCAATGTAGGAAGGGAAACCAAATCTTGGGTTTGAAAAAGCAGCTTTCTCAAGTCCTGGTGAAAACACTTCAAAAAAAAAAAATGCTTCCAAAACATCGACAGCAAGAGGAAAAAAAAAGCCAGCAAAACCGGTGTGTCACCAAATTCTCGTTTCACGGGTCGGGTCCCGCAGACCCTCGGAGGAGCAGCAGCAGCTGACCCGCCCGAGCAGCCCACGGCAAGGGGCAGCGTAAGGAAAACCGTGGCAAAGCTCCGGGGAATATCCAGCGCTCGGGCAGGCGCGAGCTCCTCGCAGAGAGCAGGGCTGGGAGGGAGGGAGGGCGGATGGCAACACGCTTGGGAGGCACGAGATGATGACGTGACGCCAGGCAAGAATTTTAAGCTGATTGCTGCTGCCTATTCATGTGAAAAATCAAGAGGGCTTTTTTTTTTTGCAGACGCTGAACTCAAAACGCTAAAGGGGGGCAGGGGGCAGCTGACAGGGGATGGGGGAGCGAGGAAATCACTGTCTCTGAAATGGATTTCAAGCCGGATTCTCAGCATCGCGTTCTATTATTTCCGACAGCGACACAGCAAGCCATGCAGTCAGAAGGGTCAGAACCATTATTTATCCCAACCTCATTCAATAACCATCCAGCAGCAAACAGATTAGAGCAGAGAGTTTGGAAAGAGGGATTGGCAGCACGAAAAGAATAGGAAATACCTTCTGTAGCTTTTTATGTGGCGCTTTATAAAGCTTCTCCATTTTTTCTAAATCTGCCTCTAACTCAGTCTGGTAGAGGTAGAGGTCTTTTTCTAGATCAGTCTGGTTAAAGAAGGAGAAGAAGAATGGGAAAATAATGCTTAGGGTTAGGGGAAACCAAAGGAATGTTAATTTAAAAAAAAAAAGCGAGCCTTTTTAATTGAAAAAAGACAAAGGTGGTACGGACAATACACAGAAATCCACTAGTAATTAATCATGTTTCAATCATTACCAAGGAAATAGTTTTAGGTATTTAACACTCAAAATTAAGAGATGCACAGGCCTGCTAGAATCTAATTCTACAAACCATAAAGTTATAAAACCCACCTGTAAAAAAAAAAAAAGATACTGTAACAATACGCAATAGGCTGTTAGTATAATTATCATTGCAAGTCAAGGTAGCAAAACCACCACGCTAAATTATGGCTGATTATGCTTTAAGAATTGTTTATTAAAATCAATTCACTAGCTACTTAATTGTTAGGCTAATAAGCTCAAACCCCATTAAAAAAAAAAAAAATCACTCACAAGCACACAAAACCCAAGCGATGTTACGAAAAACCAAACAGAAACTCAGAGACACACACGCGGACGCGCCAGCTGCCGCAGCACAACGGACGGGAGACACAATTACCTTTCTATCCTCTCTAGTAAGGATAGAGCAATCTCCAGGAGTATAATCCCAAATCTTTTTTGGAGGCTGATGGAAAGCAGAGGAAGGAAATGAGGAAATGAAGATAAGGAAAGACATCACACAGAATGTGGAAACTGGATTAGAACAGAGGGGGAATACAACAGGGGATCTGCATCAACACTGAAAATTAAAAAAAAAAAACCACAACAGAGAAAGAGACACAGAAAGAGGGATCAATCCGCTCCCGCACAAACACCGAGAGATTGTGGGAGCAGCCATGCAGTCGGGGGGGGGCTGCTTCCCGTGCTGCCGCGGGAAATCTGGATTTCTGCAAGGTGCTCTGAGGGATCCGGGGCTCTCCGGAGGGAGCACGCGGCTGGCGGTTAAAGCACTCTTAACACAAAACCAAACCAAAACGGGGGGAAAAAAAACACCACATAGTCATAAAAAGCATTTGTTTTGCTCATTCTTCTTTTTGAAAGGAAAGGGTAAAAGAAGGGCCCTTGGCAAAGCAAAGGGAGACTCCAGCCCGCCCCGCCAGGCTCCGAGTACGTACCGTGGGAGGCAACGGCTGAGTCCCCAGCGGTGGCATTGCGGGGCAAGGAGAACGCAGAGCTGTTACTGTGGTATCTCACGGGTTTGGGGGTTGGCTTGTTTGCGGGGGGAGGTTGGTGGAGTTGGACAACGTGGAATTTTGGGAACTAGTTATTTAAAATTCATCCCGCAGGCGAAGGTGCCGATTGCAAAATAGGGGATGTGCGTGTAAATCTCAGGGAGGATTAATCAAAGGGAAAGACCTTCGTCCTGACACGCCTACCCAAATAACACCATGCTCATATCCTCACGCACCGGCTGCGCACCTATCGCTGCTACCCTCAAAGCCTTTACTCTTACTTTGGGAAATCAGAACATATCTGCTCGGTTTTCAAATAAAAACCACCTCTGTTGGCTGGCAAGCTCAGCATCATCCTACGTGTCTACACCGACTTCTGTGACCAGATTACTGAACTGCCTCCAGGTTGCTGACGGGGAATCTCCCTGTGCCAGTCCATCGAGGGTGAGACTGAGCTACAACCTTGGGACCTGGTCCAAGCGCCTTGCTAGAGCACCTGGACCTGCAGTTTGGATCTGCCCCGCTCGACATTCCACCAGCCACTGCGTGGGTGCAAACACCAAACACCTCTTCCTCACCCATCGGATCAGCCACGGCAGGGGGGCAGATGGTGCTGAGATTTAGGTCTGAGATTCCCAGCCCCACACTTCCCCATTGGCAGCAAAGAGCTCACTCGGTGCTGCCTCAGGAAGGGAAGGGAGGAAGCGCCCGCGTGCGTGCGAGCCCCCAATCCCCGCGGAAGATGACAACACAGCTCTAGACTGACCAAATGTTGAGTTTTGTGGATGGGCTCCACGGAGCTGTGGGGAAGGGAAGGGAAGGGGAGAACGGGGATTCAGTCCCAGCAGCACACTGAATCAGCATCCGTGCTGCAGAGACCGATCCGTCTGTCTGCAGCGCACGCGCCTGTCCATGGAGCTGCCCAGAAGCGGATCCAGGACGCCGGTCCAGCAGACCATCGCTTCGGCTGCCCTAGGAAGCGCGTGTGCTTCCCTCAACAGGGACAGCCCCATCCTGGGCATCCCGGTGCCTTGGGAGAGCAACCCAAGGGCTCACGAGAACCCTGCGCTCCCTTGTACCAAGGGTGATCCCTGCTCGCCTCACAGAGCTGGGAACCAAGTCAGAAAGCCAGGGGAAACCATGCCTGCAGAAGTACACATTTTCTCCAGCCCCAGGAAACAGCTGGGACAGAGACTCTCTGAAAATCCCAAGCACTAGCAAATGCCAGCTGAAACTCTCTGGTCAGGGATAAGGCTTGGCCATTAGCTGGTCACAAAAATCTGGTGCCCTCATGACCGGAGCGAGCAAAGCTACAAGAAGCATGCTCTTCTGGCTGTGGTAACACAGCTCAGAGGGAGCTTTGCTAGCTATGAAGGTCTGAGATGGCATCCTCGATCCAAGCACCCAATGCCGAAGCACCGCACCCAGGGGCTGGGACAGGTGTGCAGGCAGCGTGGTTCCACGGCTTTGGAGCTACTGCAAGTTGACACGGGACATCACTTGAAGGCAAGGGGTAAGACAGCAGCCCTCAACAACAGTGCCCTGAGCAGGGTTGGGAGCTCGCCACCAGAACAGGCGCTTGCTGAACAAGAGATGGGTTGCTAGCGTAGCCTGAGGTGCCCCATTCCGAAGTCAGGCCAAGGCTGCATGACAAAAAGCACAAGCGCACGCTTCTCAGGAGCAGACATACCCTCACTTCCAGCAAGGCCCAAGGGCATAAACGTTCTCCTTTCTCCGACATGCCTTCCATTAAGTCACACTAGCTTGAAGGATCACAGAGATGATAAACCCTCATTCATCGCAAGAGCACACGGCTGTTCATTACACAGCGGGTGTCTTCTCACTTTGTGGAAATCTTAAGCCGTGACAACCCATGAAGTGTTAAATCCCTATACTGACATCCCTCCAAAGGCTCAGTGAGGTGAGATCTACCTGACTTCTACTGCCTAAAGGTTAGGGGGTCTCATCTCAAACACTGTTGAAGCTCCTTCTCTAGGTTAGGAGGGAAGGTCCCTAGCTCTAAAACGTAGCGTTCTGTGACAGAACAAACCACCCAGCCACCAAATCATAGAATCACAGGTTGGAAAAGACCTCTAAGATCATCAAGTACATGTTTGTTTTCCAGCAAAAATCACAGTATTTCTCTGATGCGACCAGACTGGGCACCCAGCCTCAGGCAGCTACCTTCTGTGCAGAGGAATCTTCCTTCTGTGAGAACACAGACTAGATTTAAAGAAAACCTGCTCGCTGGTGTCCAGGTGCAGTTGCCTTTGAAGCCAGTACTGAATCTCAAAATGTGTTTCTGCTTTGTTGTGCATGCAGGGAAACCTCAGCAGCACTGAAAAATGGCGTGCATGGGCATTTGGCAACCGACCTCGAGGAGCAAGGAGAAACGGGCACTGCACTGAGATGAGAGGGGTTGGTACTGACCCTCTGGTGCAGTGAGAGCAGCTGATTAAACGGTATTTAATCATGAAGTTAACAGTGTTTAACCAGTAAGAACCAGGCCATAAAACGCTTTAAAGTCACATTTTTTTCCAGTAGCCACGACCACCGATGTGCTCCCTCCATCAAACCGCCCTTTGTCCTGCTCAATAACTCAGCTTTGCTTCATCTTTTCCACAAGTGGGACGCGAAGGCCTCTCCCCCGCAGCAACACAGCGCTATTTGAAAAGCAAGCACGCTGTTCTCGGCCTTGGTTGCCGTCGGGGAAGGGCAAGGGTCGCCCAACACCGACTGACGCCCGTCGGGGAAGGGCAAGGGCCGCTCAACACTGACGGACGCCCTCCGTTTAGGCAACGGGCAGCTCCGCGGAGCAGGGATCGAGCAGCAGGCAGGGTCACGAGCTGTTTAGGGACAGCTGGGAATTACTGACCTACAGTTTGCAAGCCAAGGCCAGGAATAAATGAGCGACTCGTCTGGACTTCGAGCTCCCTAGCAGCCGCCCTAGGTCTTGTCAGGCAGAGGGAGGCTAAGGGCTTCGAACAGGGACTTTCAATAACGAGAACAGGGCATCATATCTAACATTAACATCAAGTTTGAACTATGGCACTTGAAAAAATATTGCCTTCTTGATACCTATGGCTGGAAGGCGGGGAATGTCTGTAAATGGCTTCAAAATACTTAAAAGTGGCCACAGAACAGCTGCTTTACATCAGCACCAGGATGATGTTATGAACAATCACATTTTTAAATGAGTAAGGCAGCTGTTCAGGGTTTAGGGCCTAGAAAAGAGAGGTGACAATCATTAAAAAAAAATATATATATAAAGGCAGGTTGGCTTGATTAGTCATGGCAGCTATCAAACTTACCGGTTTCCCAAACTCCAATTCCGAAAAGAATTTATACCAAGGTTCATTCTTTAAATCTATCTCTTCTGGGCTTATATCCCGAGTCTAAAGGAGTTGGTGAAAGGGGAATGGAAGAGAGAGAAGGATAACATTATGCAAAGAATACACAGAAAGGGACTGTTAGAGATGCAGATCCCATGGTTTCCATTCTGAAATGTGGATATTTAGCCATATCATTCCGAATGTCCATAGCACCTCTCTCACAAAGGCCATCAACTGCTCTGCAAACACCAGTTAAGCCCAATGGCATCACCGTGAGCACTGTGAACATGAACGAATTACATTTTACAGATCAGAAGGCCCACGCAGAGAGAGATCATGCAGCGTGCCCAGAGTCACAGGGAGACTCAGAGGAAGGGCTGGGAGCCAACCGGTCCCTCAGTTCAACCGTTCGGCTCTTCCATCGAGTCCAAAGCTGCATGCACGTTAAAAAATTCTTTTAATTGTCATTTGGTTAAACAAGAGAGATTCAGTGAGACCTGAATCAAACACTGCATCTTTAACAGCACATGAATATGTGAGAAACCCTGTTCCATACACTGCAAACAGAGTGAAAGGTGGCTTTCTAAACCAAAGCAGACACAAGGCAGAGAGAGTGCACACCCCTGAAAGATCTCTGACAGGACGGATAACGAGACAAAATTACTGGTTTCTCCACACATAAACATTACAGAATCAGACAAAACCACAGCGAAGGAAAATCAGACAGGACAGAAAACAGTACAGCTGAAAAGGAAATTCTCTTTTGTTTGTACATCCACTTTAATGAAACAAAAAAAGTTGAAATAGTTGTAGCTGTTTAGAACCACTCCTGGTGCAAGAAGAGAGTAGAGTCCTTTGCCCAGGGCTACGAGGTGCTGCTCCCCAAAAGACACCCAGCTAACTCTTGCATTCCAGCGTACCTACTCTTAGAAATAATGGGTCTCAGCGGGTTAAAAACATAAATAAATAATGTCTGACGTGCCAGTGCGATCCTGAGCACTCCATCGTACCCAGCGATGAGCCACACACGTGCAGAGGGCCAACGCAACGTGTCCCGATGCAAACTGTCCTGCGAAGGGGTTACTGGGGCGGGGGGAGCTCCCATCAGCGCTGGGCTTTGCTGGCTGTCCCAGGCTCTGCCACAGCCAGCAGGCACCACAAAACGAGCTATGGGACGGGAGCTGATGTCGGAATTGGGGCAATGCTTCAGTCTGAACGATGGATGGTTACACCACGCTTGATCTCCAGTGGGTTGCAGGAAGACTTGGCCATTCCTTAAAGGCAAGACAGAAGTGATGCCTCCAGTTTTTAATTTACTGCACTCCAACTAAAAGTACTGATCTTCTTCTATAACTGCCTTTACATTAAATAAAAAAGCCCACTGACATCAATGGGAGGCTCTTCATTGCTCTGAAACGGTCTTGGATCAGGATTCTGACAGTCACAGCTCTGGGTGTGATCACCAGCAGATATCCACAGGTCTCCTGCAGCGTCCTTGAAGGATCTAGTTGCTAACCACAGTATTACTGTTGTATTTAATGGGACTGATGGAGACCATGAAGCCACTATTTCAAGACCTTGTTCATTCTGTGATCTATGGCTTGAAATTAAGCTCAAAAAATAACTTTGGAAGTAATGCAGCTATCACATTCTTCTTGTCTTTGGTAAGCTCTGTACAATTTTTCTCAATTATGCTGATGATGGTCCAGCTCGTGGCTTTTAGACTCCAATTCAACAGCTCAATTAAGTACCTGATGAAGTCTGAACACGTAAACAGTGCCACTGGTGATGCCAGGCCTTTCGCAAAGGCTTAAGTACACAGATGAAGCAGTCCTTTGGCCACAAGGTTTAATCCTGGCCCTTTAGCGTGAGAGGAAACTGCTACTTGAGTCAGCAGAAATCTTGCTCCAGGATGGACTGCAGGAATGGAGCTGTCACACCATGTTCAAACCACTCCTCGCTGACACTTCTCTAACGGGCTGAGCCAATGCCCACTAGGATCAAGAGAGAGTCATCCATCGCCCCTTGCAGTGGGCACTAGGATCATGCTCCTACCAGAAGCAACTTCCTTCAACTCAACGAAGGGACATGGGTGTGAAAAGAAGTTGGTTGCAGGATCTTCAAAAAGCGATGGACCTTGATTGCACTTGGAAGGAAAACAGAAAACCCACCAAAATACTCAGGAGAAACATCAGGTCCCAGATCAGACTTGATTCTTATATTTCCATTGATTTAAACTGCTGTTCTGTGTATAATCCTTGGCAGGTTCTCAGGAGCATTCCTTTACCTCCTCCAGGCATGGATCAATGCCTGAGCTGTTCAAGCACAAAGTCCAGTTTACATCTGGAATCTTGCATGCAATTAGCGCTTCTAATGGAATCCTTCAAATTAATGCCTATATAGAATGATTACATCTTTTAACGTACCAAGCTGGCTATTCACTAGTAACCTCACTAAGTATTTTCTAGCACTTACAGTGTCACCCTCGTACCACTGAAGGACACCTTAGGTGAGCTGTGGCGGCTGATTCATGGCTGGCTGACGAGCCTAGCACCACCGCTCTGCCCTGCCCCTTGCCAATGTTCTCAGCCAGGTCAGCAGAAGATGACTTTGGTATGTCCCCTGGCTGTCACAACTCCCAGCGGTGCTCGCTAATTCAAACGGAATTTAACATCCAGGTTACACAGCGGTGTAGCTGGGGAGCCAGCTCACCTTCAGTTCCACAGCGAAGCGGCAAGGTCCAGCTGAGGGAGAAGGCAGCCCAGGGGAGACGGCCATGTCCTAAGGCACCTCCGAGGCATCCCCCGAGGCACACTACAGGCCCTCTAAGAGTGAGTTGTTGGGTGCTTACAGCAGCAGAGGAACACAGGCACTGAAGCAGCCTGCTGTGTTGCGTGATGCCTTCAACCCTCCTGCACCAACTGATGCTGCGCCCTAGAAAAAGTCCCGCTGGCAAACCAGCTGCGGAACAGCTCACAGAGTCACACGCGGATTAAAAACTCGGGTTAGTGATCCATACTTCACACAGAAAACAACACATCCAGAAGGAAGGGAGCCTGCCCATGCCCCTGGATCTTGCTTTGTAGAGAACAAAAACGTTAGGAAGTTATGCAAAACAGTTTTCAAAACAAAATGTACAGGAACTACATCACACGAGCACTGCGAAGCAAGCATGAGGAATCCTATCCGCATGGAACCGGGCAAGCACTTGGGGAGTATTTCACAATCACAGGATAAAGCCACAAACCAGGATAAAACAAACATTACCATCTTCTCGTTGTTCAGAACCGAGGACTTCCCTGGCTGATAGTCGTAGATGCTCCTGGGCTCTGCACGGTATTTCCTGGTGTCCACCTTCTTGTCCGGCGGCTCCCAGTCAGTCCTGCGGAAAGGAAGGTCAATTCACCCAAAGCACTGCGGTATCTGCGGCGACGAGCACGTCCTTGGGGCCGGCGCCTTTCCCCAGCCATCGCCGCTTAAGCAGGGGACTTGTTTTTAACCTAGGAAAGGAGCCTGCTGCAAGAGGGACAGCTCAGACAGGGCGGCGGGCAGACATCTACAGCGGGCAGAGCTCCGTACAGCTGCTGGAACCGCTGGAGCAGAGGGCGATGCTTCCAAACACCTTTCAATAAACCTCCAGGCTTCCGCATCTTTCCTGACTGGAAATAGCTTAGCGATGGGCTTCAACTAAGTTCGCAAACAGGAGCATGTCCAAACTTTGAGCAGAACTTGGAATAAATCTCTTTTGCTAAACTTCCTTTTAGCTACGTCACTGATTACCTGACTACCACTGCTCTGGGGGCACTCCAGGGTCCAGGAGGGGGTCTTTCTAGACATATGAATGAATTATCTCCAACTGGTGTATCTAAAAATGATCAAAAAAAGCCCACTGACTACCCAAACTACTGTAATTTTGTGCATTGTCCACACCGGCACAGTGCAGGCAACAGCAGTTGCAAAGCCTTTAGGGTCCATGTCCTCCAACGTCCAGCTCCTCTGAAGAGCAGTACATTCAAATATCTCATGCAGAATAACCAACGCCCCCGAAAAAGCCCAGGAATCAGGCCATTTAAGCTGGCAAACTAATTCTGATGTCGCTTTTGATCTGTTCCCCTCGATGGGCAATGCTGTATGTGGATTCATCTCACGCTCCTTCACCATTCACCAAACAAAAGTGAGGTGTCTAATGAAAACTGCTGCTCCGGGTTTCCTCCCGCTTCCCCTGCTGACCTGGTGTAAGACAGGAACAACCCACCGAGTTGCCCACACTCTCTCCACTGGATTAGGAGAGACAGAGACAACCAAACGTTGTTTTTGCTTTTTAAAACTAAGGCAAGGTGACAGCCAAAACGACTGGCCTACAAACAGTGTACACATTTCAGCAAGTTTGATCTTTACTGTCTAGAATAAATTTGATTGCTTAAGATTCCCAGAGAAGCTTCTCCCCGGTGTAACACTGTTTTCTCACTAGGTAATAGGAAGCGCTGATTACCGTAACCCTTTCACTGGCAAGAGTTTTCTCAGAGGGCCAATGCACTACGCCTTCAACTCCTGCGTGAGGGAGACGTGCTCTGTCAGCAAGCTCGGTCTCCTGCTCCGACGGCCCGAGATGCATCTATGCCAACTATGGTATCGCTCATTTGAGGCACAAGTGAAAAACATTACGAGCCTGTGGTAGCTGGTGAGGGAGGAGCAGTTCAAAGGATAGGAGAATTCAGCAGGACGAAACATTCATTGCTCATTCTGCTTTCCCTTCGCTCGGTAAATGCATTCACTACTGCTACAAAGAGGTTTAAAATACATGGTAATAAACAAAGCAAAAGACCAGGAGGGAAGTCATCTTCAAAGATCAGAAATGACAGCGCTAACTAGAACCTGCTTCCAATAAAGTTCCTATGGGTGGGACTCCTCAGAGGTGGAAAACGTGACAAAACTTTTACCAAAGCTCCACACAAACCCAGATGTTGCTCCCCCACAATTCTGGCTGCTCGCTCGTATTCCGAGGTGCCTTCACAGCATCACGCCCAGCCCAGCGTTCCCACCGTGGTGGCAGGCACTGCACGAGGCAGCACCCCTCGCACCCGGCTGTGTGACGCCCGGCAGAAAAAGCCGGGTGAGACGGGGACTGGGCTGTGATGACGAAGGACTTCGCTGCTGCCTCGTAGCAGAGTCAGAGTCAAAACTACATCTGCACTTCCCCAGAAAGTTTAACTGGAGTTGTGGACCTAAAGCTGCCACCTTTTTTTTCCCTCCCCATTCACAGCTTTCAGAGATTCTTCCGTACTGATCCAATTATATCTTAGTTTGGGTCACCTTTCTGGGCTTGATTTCAGCGACGAAGTGCGGTTTGGCAGTGGCAGAGTGGCCGATCTCTTCACAACCTTCTCCGAATCAATGTTGTCCATCTCGCTCTTGGAGCGGGGAACCGAAAGCTGGGATCTGCCTGTAGGATGAGTCAAAGAGGGGAAGGCTATCGGTGAACCGGGTAGGAGGCCAACAAATCCATGCTTGACATGCCCTTTCTGTCCGACAGGTTACACAAGAAATGTGAATGACTTACTGTCCTCAGAATAGGAGTACCGAGGAGAGTACGAATCAGAATCCTCATCTGAAAGACAAAAGCATGTTGCAAGTGAGCTGAAAAAGCCCTGAAGAAGCAGCACCAGAGACTCTTTGCACTTCTTCTACTAACATGTTGGCCATGATCTGAGTGATACACCCAATACTTACCACAGTGAGAGGATCCTAAAAAAGAAAATCCCAATGAAGTTTAAATGACATTTAAAAATCATTCCTAGATTAGATATAAATATTAATGTACTACTTACACTAACACCTTTCTCCAGGCTCTCAAAGCACTTTAGAAAACAACCACTTTTTATCACAAAACTCCTCTACAGCAAGGGTTATTACATCCACTTTATCGAAAGCTGAAAGATAAACTGAGGATTTAAAAGCCGTAGCATGTGCCTGAAATAGCTCATGAGGTGCTGCAGTGACAGAGCTGAGGGGTCCTGCTCCCAATCACATCTGATGATCGCTGGGACATCTGCCTTGAATCAACTCGCACGCCGAGCCGAAGCACATTCACCGACTTGGATGATCTCCAAGCAGAGAGAACGTCCCTGGCACGAGGCGCACATGTCTGCTTTCACCCAGAGACGGCCCTGGCGCTGAAGAGCTTGCTTTTTAAATAGGAAAGACATGTCTACAGAGTGCTACAGAGATATTCAAGGAGCTCTCAAAGGTGGCAGCAGGGGGAGCTGGGATCAGACCCCCAGGCCCATCACCTTCCTCTGATGATGAGGGTTCGGAATGGCTGGGAGCACGTGAGACATCCACAGGGCTTCCAAGGCAAAATGCAGGGAAGTGCAACGCAACGGCTGCAAAGAGAGCTGCGAGCAAAGGTCTTACTAATATCTCTGTGAAGAAAAAAACCCACTAAAAATGACAGAGATAAAATGACAGAGAAACAAACCAGATGAAGCTAGCATAAGCTAGATAAGAAAAGAACACCCTAAAGGAGCGTTCTGTGAGTTCAGTGGTGGCGATCAGCAGATTGAAACCGTGTCCGGCTCTCAAGGAGAGGATCCACCGTCTGCTACAGCCCATCTCGCCTGCTGGGAAACCCAGTCTGGCCAACACGGCTGAGCTGGAGCTGCCCTTGAGGCTCAGTCAAGCCTGTCAGGAAGGCTCAAAGCAGTCTCAACTTTTAGCCCCTCTGCTGAGTTCTGCTGGTGAATGAATGAGCAGGTTTGACCTCCAGACAGATGCTTATTGACCCTGGCGTGCTTATCGTAACCTTCAGCTCAAAAAGTAGCCAAGGTCACATTCTGGGCCAATTCCCTTATTTTAAACCTAAATGATGGAAAATAAATATTTATTTATTTAACGTTATTACACTGAATTGTTGACAAAATCGACCGGTATTCCTATAGATGGGTTTATTCAGATAGCAAAACACTTGGTAAATCACAAAAAACTCTGTCCCTACAAATACGGATGAACAAACGTCTAAAGCTATCTTCACAGCCGTTCATATGCACTTTTATAAGTGCATACGGGACATTTATGGGAAACCAGACTCTTAATATATTATCATCACTGGTTTTGCAAACTACATCAGTTCAGATAACAGCAAAATGGATTTTCAAACTTCATTAGAAACAAGAAAATGGAATCTCTGTAAAAGTCCTTTATCGACTGGTTCTCGAGGCTCTTTGTTTCTGTCTCTTCCAGACCCACGTACCACACTGTCAATGGAAATAATTTATACTGCATTCTGAGTCGCAAGACAGGACTCTTCACCCCCAGGTTTCACCAAGAAATAAGCAAGTGGCATCGACACCTGCATGACACTCGTCCACGTTCATTTTAACAGTGAAGCACACCTTAGGTCTCCTGGTCGTCTCTGAGCAGCTCGGCTAGAGCCCACAGCGTGTGCTTTCTTCTGACACAGTACCCACCAGATGTGTAATACGAACGCGGAACGCAATGGTTCGTTAATAGTCTCACCAGGGTTGGCTTGAGGCACAGGCTAAGTAGGCAAGTTCCTAAACGGCGGCGTCTACAGAAGTGACACCAAAGCACCAGATCAACAAGGCTGTCACCACCAACAGTTTCCCAGCCGGGAAATGTCTGTATGCCCAGCGTCTGCAGCGGATTCCAGCGTCTCTCGTCTAGCAGTGTTTTCACGCATATGCACGCAGTTACCAGATTATCACGGCAACAGATAATATTTCAACATCCGCGAAACACGACTGCAGAGGATTCTGCTTCGTACGTGAAGCTTAAAGGAATCTGCTGAGCACGTGAAGAGGATAAGGTAAAGACAGCCTTATTTCAAGTCACCAGATGTGCTGGTGAGACTGCCCAGCTCCGTCCTTGCCTAGGTAGGCCAAGTGCGCCTAAGGCCAGCCCTGAACCTACGTTACCAAGTTCTATTTAGGTGAACAGACTGCACTGAGGGACTGATCCAAAACCCACTGAAGCAAGCGGCCTCTTTACCAACCCACTTCAGTGGCGTGTTGGGTCTGGCCCTAACACTATGTTAATAGTCAAAAGCAGAAGTAAATAATTGAAGCAATGTATTGATCCGGAAAGGGGGCGGGAGAACTCTCAGTTAAACCACATCTTTACGCATCAGTCGGCGTCCTAGGCGTGTTAAACAGTCACTGCACGCACACGGCGAAATTCAACCGATAAGCGCACAAAACCAAGCAAACCCCAAGCCTGCAGCGTTAGTCAAACAGCAGTGAGAAAGCCAGCGGAGCGCTGCAAAGCCAAGGAGGCGTCATCCCATCAAGGTAACGCTCAGAGTGCAGCAAATCATGGTGAGGCAGCGCAACGCTCAGCAGCGAGAAAGAACTCCAGGGAGAAAATAAATGGCTAAGGCAGCATTTGTGCAGAAAAATACATATGGTCCTTTGTTATTACCTTCAGAGATAGGACTAGGAGTAGACGCAGGAAACTGGTATGTAGGAGAATAAGGATTGTCTTCTGCAGCAGAGAAAAGCGGTGGATTTTGAGACTACCCACAGTGAAGTGGAGGTTCTGCTTCATCCCCCAATTTCCTATCGCCATATGATTTTACCACCTATTTTAATAATGCTAGAGTAAATGGCATCATACTTTAAAAAAAAGATTAATGGATTAGCAAAGATTTAGTTATTTTATGCATCACACAAGAAGCTATACTGGGCGTAACTGGATTTCCAGCCAGCGTAACACATGGGTAACGGAAATCTAGAACCTGAATCGAGTTACTATTAGGGTGCTATAGTACAGTTAAAGCACAAGACAACAGATACTCTGACTAAACTTCTGGTACCTTCAGTTTTTTGCTGGGTTTCAGGAAGCTCAGGAAATATGTAGGTAGGGCAATAGGGGTTTTCTTCAGGAGTGTCTAAGGAGAGGAAGACGATTTGCAAAAAAGAACAGAGAGGACAGGTTTAAAGGGGAAGAAGGGCGAGACAAGAACCCGTACAAGCTACAGCACAGCCCCTCTCAAGTGGATGTTCTAACTCGACACGACCCTCTCCGCTCATGGCTGCCTGGCATGTCAGGGCCCTGCGGGAGACCCTGGAAGACGAGGGGACCAAAATCAGCCTCCTCCGCCTGCGGCACGGGCTCTGCCCCAGCTGAAGAACCTCTGCTAGGAGCACTGGGATGAGGGAGCAGCTCGTGCCCATCCCATCCAACACCACGCAGCATCTGGAGACGCACCAAGCTCATCACAACAGCACGGGCAGCAGCACACGCAGCTTCAGGTTCGCATGCTCGGTGCTTCACTGCGTAAGCGCGGGTTGGACCTGCACGCCGGGCTGTTCAGAGCCCGCAGTTTGCGGTCGCTGGCCGCAGCCGCTTCGCACACAGCAGACAGAACGTGAACGGATCAGCAGCCAGGCACGGACGTGTCCCCGCGCAGGGGCAGCCCTGAGAGCGCAGGACCACGAAGCCTGCAGGGTCAGGTTTCGAAAGGGGAAAATTTGAGGTTTTGAAAAAGCAGAGTTCAGAATCTGAACTTGCCTAAATCAACACGAACCTCTCCGTTGGTTTCGGTGAGCTTCAAATCAAGCTTTGTAACCCAAGTACTAAAGCTTTACAGTGGAAAAGTTGTCTCTTATGCATAGAGCAGTATCAGTGAGAACTTACTGTCCTTTAAAAGTGCGTGTGGGCACGGTGTTAGCTGCTACAGCTGGAGTTCAAGGATCTATTTTCTCTCAGTATGGAATTATTAGCAACTTTCGGACCTCAAACAGTACTCTGGGTTTCTTGAGGGCACTGCAGTTCACCTTTCAGAACTACTCAGACCTTTCTTTGGGCTTCACTGTTCTCTCACCTTCGACTTCAGAGATCTCAAATACCTTGGCTGAGTTCTGCGGTGCGGAGCAAACGCTGGTCAACATAAAATGCTTTTGTTTAAAATCCAGTACAATTCTTCATACGAAGGAAACAAAATGTTATCAAGGTGGTCTTTCAACGTCAATAAAACCCATCTGTGTTACAGTACCTCTGTTTAGCTTGTGGATCTGCTTGAACATCGTCTTGTACCAGTCCTTCGATCTGTCTGTATTCTGTTGGAAAAATAAATACGCACGTAAATCATCACAGACATGAATTCTACCAGCCTTTCAAAGTTCTTACGGATCCTCCAGCAATGAAAAAGATTTACACTCTGCTCTACAAAGGCTGTATGAAATTCATACTTCAAAATATGAGTGATTTCACTCAGACAGATAATCTCATACGTAATGAAGCTACAGGCTTCACTCCCGTTACTAGCAGCGCACAAGCTTTGCAGGGGTAGGTTGTAACCTGTGTAGAACTTTGGATTGTGTGAAAGGATTTTGCCGTTTATCTGATCTGACATCTAAAGACAGACACCTTGCCTATTTGTCATACGTACCAATTTCATAAGTATTCAATGGACAGTTGGAAACATTCAGTGTTCAAGTCATTCCAGACTCTAGTTGTAAGAATAGGTTAATAATTCTTTTCATTATGATTTCCCCTGAACGCTGAATGAACCTCAACATGTTGTATAAAAGAGATATCTGCCTTAAAGATGGCTAAAATGCGACAAAACTCTCCTCAGCTGCTAGCTGTGAATGAAACAGAAGAGCAGAAAACAGTATTCTCAAATATGATGAAAAGAGACATTAATTTTTAATTTTTACCCCCTAAGGCAGCTGAAACAGGTCATTGGCAGCAAATGGAACTGTTCATAATAAAATACATTGGAACTACAATTCTGTCTTCCTTTAAATCTCCGCGGTCGCTAGAGCTTTAGCGAATTCCCCGAGTCCTAAGGCAGGCAGGATCTAGCCCAGGTTTTACGCATTGACCCATGCTGTCTCACCCTGAGCGGAATGCCAATATCATCGATGGAGGTATCGGCCACGTGCTGAGGGCTCCTGACACCGCTCCTCTTCTCCTCCATGGCCCTCTTCTCGCTTGGCACCGTCTCCTGGCCTGGCTTGTCCCGTATGAGCGCCGAATCAACTTTATCTGAAACTGCCTTGTCTGGCCCTGAATCTGGAAATGACAACGGCCGATTCTTATCGCATCCCAGCATTTCACTGCACCACCACAGCCCACTCTCCTAAGGCAAAGACCCTAGCAAGTAGTTGATGAGACAGACTGTGTCACAGCTAGCTGTGGTCAGCATCTGGACTGGAGGAAGCCCACCAAGAAGACGTCTGACACCAGAAAAAGCAGGGGAGCATCTCTCAGGCAGCTGCCTTCCCACCTCTCCAGACAGTCCCAGCTGCCACGTAAGACAAAGGACAATTTGGGGCTCAAGGACTGTTTAGGGGTTGTTTTTTCTGTCTTTTTGACTAATTAGTGACTCTGCAATCTTGTTCTTCGTCAAAAAGCATCAGCGACACAGACATCTTTCTCTGCTAGTGATTTCCATCTAACGTATGATTCCTCTTGCACATGAGTCTGCAGAAAGATGGTGGGAAACAGCTAATTTCTCCAGACAACCCTGCTTCCACCTGGAATTCCTCGATGCTGCCCGACTGTCACCACCACCAGCCAAGGACCCGGAGAGCTCAGGCTGCTCCACAGCCCTGCTATGCTCCGCAGAGCTGCAGCACACCAGCCCCCAGGCTCTGCCAAGGACTTCTTCCACGTGGATCTTCTGGAGACGAAATATCTGTGATTTTACAGTCTGCCTCATCAAGACTTTGCCAAGCCCTATCCTTTTTACATCACCGCATGCACTGAAGAGAGAGAGAGAGAGAGAGAGAGAGAGAGATGTTTATTCACATGCACATCACCATACTGCCCAAAGCCATTAAATGTGCAGAAATCTGGAAGCGGCAGCTAGCAGAGGAAAGGCTCGTGCGTAACAAAGCGTTGGTCTGTTGGTCCCTCCAGCAAACACGCTTCTGCCCTGCGAAATTCAGTACATGGAGGATTTGTGTTGGAGTGGTTGGTCTGAAATTATCATCAAGCTTTAAGTCTTCCTCCTCTTTAAGAAAAAATGAAATGATGTCTTCAAGTGTTTGAAAATGGGGCAAAGCATCTATTAAATCCTTGTCTGGCACTTTCACCCTATTTCCCCTCCCTGTCAGTGTGTGGGCACTGTCTTTTGGTCCCTTCACGTCCCCGGTGTACAGGGCTCTCCAGTTTGTGGGAAGTATGGGGGCCATTCCCACTACTGAACTCCTTCCTAAGCCTCTAGGAACAGAGCAGGGGAAGAGCAACTGAAACTAGACCCTTCTCCCAGGACCTAGAAGACCCAAAGGAACGGGGTTTTGGATGCGGAGAGGATACAAGCTTTAGGAAAGGTCACAGCTTTCCTCCACTACTTGTCATTGTCGCTGCTGAAGCTACAAGTCCTGAGCTTCCAGTCTAGAAAAGTCATTATTTTCTGCAGGCTAAGGATTTCAGGGCCAGAGAAGGTCACAAGTCCTTCTCCAACAGGACTGGCAAATACATATTATTTCTCTTTGATGCCCTAGCTCCCAGCACTGAAAAAGTGGGTGGCTGTTTGCCACGTAGGCCCAGCTGAAACTATGATGAGGATATTCAAAATACCTAATATGGACATAAACAACGTGGTAAATGCATCATAATCAGATTTCACAGTACCACAGCCATGATCTAAGCAAAATCTTTATTTTGATGATTTAGCAAAAATGAAAGCCACCATCTGGCCTGTGCCAGCCATCTCCCAACAATGAATTTATTAATTAGTTGCCAGGCAGCTCCGATGATTTCGAAAGGGTTTATGGAGATACACACCAGGTTTGGAGGCATTTACAAATTTTTAATTTAAAAATCAGAGCGCCAAATCTGGTGCCTAGCTGCCCAAATAACCAGCCTGCACCAGTCAGCACGCTCGCTCGGCGGCACCCGAGCCACCCCTCTGCAAGCGCAGCAGCGACGGAGGGGCTGCGCAGCACAAGTTTCACTGCTGTGACCAACAGGACAGCAGATGCTGTCCTCACGGGACACGCTCGGCTAGCGCAGGGCCCACGCTGCAGAGCAAGAGCACGCCGTATTGCCTTCCCTGTGTTTCTGTCTGTGATGTTTCAAGGGCTCAGGCACCCTCTGTGACTCTCTTCTCTCCCACCTCTCCCTTCACCCCGCCATGGCCCTAACCAAAGCACAGTAATACGGGTCAGCGGTGCATAGCGTGCTGCTCTTATCACAGAATCACAGCACGGAGGGGTTGGAAGGGACCTCTGTGGGTCACCCAGCCCAACCCCCTGCCCAAGCAGGGTCACCCAGAGCAGGCTTGCACAGCACCGCGTCCAGGCAGGTCTTGAATATCTCCAGAGAAGGAGACTCCACAACCTCCCTGGGCAGCCTGGGCCAGGGCTCCGTCACCCTCAGAGGGAAGAAGTTCTTCCTCGTGTTCAGCTGGAGCTTCCTCTGCTTCAGTTTGTGTCCGTTGCCCCTTGTCCTGTCGCTGGGCACCCCTGAACAGAGTCTGGTCCCATCCAGACTAAGCTACGTCTATTTGGGGTGCGGGGAGGGAAAGATGCCCAGGAAAACTATTTCCTCTGCTTTCAAGGAGAGACTAACGCCCGCTGGAAGAGTGAAGAGCTGCCGAGGAAGAGAAGGGCAGCAGCACACGTGCCTTCTTACACACTACAATTCTATCACCTATTTCTTGACATCCAGCACAAATACTTCTGCCCTTGAAGTCCTGGAAATACTGATTTTTGTTTCTCTTCCTCTCCCCTCACCACCAGCAAGACTAACTCCAATGTTACAGTAGACTAACTCCAATGTTAGGCTGTGTAGAGGAACTTGAGAATACGCCCCGAGGGAATAAACCTAAAGGCTCAAAAGTCAACAATCAAACCGTATGTAAACTTTCTGACTTGGGAGGAACAGGTCGGTAATTTGGGGGTTTGGTGTATTAACCTGTGGCCACACAGGTAGCATTTGGAGGAAAGACTGAAATCAAACATTCGGTGACCTGGACTAAGCCAGGACCAACGTTTCTCCTAATTCCCTTGCAGCGCTGGAAGGGTGTTTGCTGGAGGGACTCCGCAAGCTCAGAGAGCAGCAGCTTGCGCCAGCAGTTGGGGGTAGGACCTTTCACATCATACCTGCCAGGCTACTAAGCCTTTTTTGCTGTTCTGTGGTAAAAGAAAAAACAAAACAAAAAAGAAATACAGAACAAATGGGTGAGACATAAACAGCGAGTGCTCTGGTGCTGCATTTCTGACAGGCAAGAATTACGCTGCAGACAGAACGGCAGCAGCTGCTGGAGAGAATCTGTTTTCCAACGCCCTGCCAAAGTGACAGCCCACAGGCCCTTCTCCACACAGCAGCCTCGTGGGATAACATCTGTCTCATGAAGCAGTGACCGATACATTTGCAAAGAGCGGTTTTTTTTTTTAACAGTTTGTTTTTTCTTAACAGAGAATGGAAAAAGTTGGACAGGAGACAATTCAAAAAACAGTAGTCACAGACAGCTTGACAACTAACCCTGTTACCACTAGCATGAAGTGCATTTTGAAACCCTAGCATTTCCAAGGGATGGAGGACAGGAGCGAGTCATTGCTGGTGCCTGCCGAGTCCCATCACACCCTGCTGAGCCACAGATGCGGTGATCTGCGCGCAGACACATCTTGGTCAGGGCTCTGATTCTCAGACCGGTCCCCATGGTTTAGGGCCTCTCATTACCGAGCTCCCAGACTGGGACGTTGGTGGTATCTTCCCTGGTGTTTGACCACCCTAAAGGTGATGCTCCCGGCTGCTTCCTAACGGGACGCCCAAGTGACTCGCCCAAATCACGGCTGGGAAGGAACCAAGAATTCTCAGCTCTGTTCTCTGCTCTTTCTACTCCCTAGCAATTAATCCTTTCCTTTAATGCGTGAAAGCCTTTTGAACAGAATTAACTATTTTACTGACATGTAAAATGCAAACACTCCTGATAGCTCATATTGTTAATGCAAACATTTCAAAACTTTAATATATTAATCACGCCTGTTACATATTCATAATAAACCACTCCATGCAATGCCTGCCCAGGAAATAACTCTGCTTTGGGGTGGCGTGGGACACTCGCCAAGCACATCTGCGGAGGGTGACAATCCTCCAGGCCTGTGCTGCTCGCTAGCAGAACCCACCTTCACCAGGTGTTTGCACGTGGGGGATCAGCTCCACAGAGAGACCAGTATTTCTCCTCACCAAGCGCAGCTCCCTCAGCAGTACGCGTGAGCTCTGCTCGTTAGCCGCAGCACTCCTGCTCTGCTAACCACTGGTGCTCGCATGATAGCTGCCAACACACCAAGCAAACCCCGACGCGCCACGGGTAGGAGGGCGCGCTCGCAGTCTGGACCTGACGAGCAGCTGGGAAGCACCCGCTGCAGGGTTCGCTCTGCTGAGTGCACTGCCGCGTTACGCGACGGGAGGGAAGGCGCGAGCGAGGATGGTCTCGCCTTCAGCCATTGCCTCCATCGAGAGCTGTGTTCGATCACTAAGGTCTCCCAACAAAAACAGGCGGTTTAAAGAGTCGATGCTCGAGAGCTCTTTCCTATCTGTTCTGCCACAGGGGAGAGAATATCATGGATGAAGGCTTTTCATGGAAAAAAAAAACAAAAGTACTTTTCACATGAAGAGCTGGTTTCCTTTCCGCTTGCGTCTCTGCCTAGGAAAGAGCTGCTGACGGACTGAAGCGGACGGAGTGGGAGCTGTCTGCTGTTTCACGCTCCTGCCTGACCAGAGCCAGCTTGTAGCTCCAGGCACACACCAGCTAACTGAGGTTTTCACCCTTGATCTTGCGTTCTGGGACCGTAAGCAATGGCCAAAACCTCGTAGGCTTCTCATAGAACAGGTCGAGCAGAGGACTAACTGCTGGCACCAGAGAAGGAATGATTATGGGTGCCTGCAGCGTTCCCAGAGGAGGGAGCACTGGAGGAGACCGAGACTTGAAACCAGTAACAAAAGGTGAAGAGGAAACGAATATTTGAATACATACATGTTTAGAGCAAAATAAAGGTGTCAAAAAGAAAATTCACCAAGACACCAACAGATATGAAGGGAAGAAATTCTTACCTTGGTGCTGGGAATGAACAAGAGGATCTGAAATTACTTGTTTCTAAGCATAAGCCTTTTTCAGTTGGTATTACTGAAATGCAGTAGGAAAAAATCCTCCGAGATCTCTCAACACAACTTACTGAGTAAGATCAGGCAGACAAAAAAAGGACATTGTGTAGTTTCTGTGCTTCAGATGCCACTACCTGTTTCTGAGTCTCTGAGACCTCCAAATCAAAGGGTCTTACACACTTACAGATTAAAGAACTAGCAGAAAAGCATAAAATAGGACAGCGGGTGAGGTCTGCTACAACAGTCACTCTGGAGAATAAGATAACCAGCTCCTTAAACAGCAATCAATACTCCACTGAGAAGAAAGCAAGCCACATTATCCATCTGGAAGACTAAACTACTGCAGATCTCAGACTGCCAGCATTAAAATGACCTTGAAACACCTTCTGATTAGAAATTTCATAGCACACAAGAGAAATTTATATTCAACCTGATCTTGACGTGAAGGAATTGATCTCAGCACAGAAGATAATTAACTGTTCAGTGGAAGGTGGATCATAACCTAGCAACAGTTTGTCATATGCCATGAGACCAAACCAGTTTTGAATAGATAAGGTCGATAAAGATGAAACTGAATATGAATCACGTCAGCCAGGACAGAAGTGTAATAAATAACTAAGATCTGAGAACCATTTAAAAACACTAAGGTAGAAAAAAGAAATCTTAATGGTGTGCTGGGATAAAGCCTAGATAGGAATGGAAGCATAGCGAACTGTAAGAAACCCTCAACACAAAAAAATGGAAAACTAAGAAGATATATTTGCATGAGTAGGTACCGTATGCTGGGAAGTGAAATAACATGACATTGGAAGTCCAAGTATTAACAGAGTGTCTCAGAGACTCAAAAACAGATTTTGAGGGACATGGAGAACAAACAGAACCCAGGCAATGATCTCGTTCTTTTACCAAATAGGCACAGTGGAACTGTTACTCAGAGAGCAGAAAAGATGACACATCTGATTGCTGTTTCCATTCTGCATTTGAAAAAAAGAAAAGAAAAAAGTCTGACATCCTACTGCCCGATGGAGAAATACTTTCCACTCCAACAGTAACTAAGGACTACGCCGAATGACAACTGAGGTCAGATGCTTGAACACCAGCACATTCACATGAACTGCACTGAAGAGTTTTAGAGCAGTTTTCTGCTCTGCAGAGAGAGTTACGGTAAGAGCAGCTCACTGGACCATTAACATTCTTCCTCGGTGTGTCTTGGAATACAAAGGGAATGCCACAGGACAAGGAACAAAGCAAACGTTGCGACAGCCTTCGAAAAGCATTAGCATGATGGCTGGGACATCCATCTGTCGAGCTGACAATTATGCCAGAAAAAAAGATATTGTAATGACTTCTATGGGATTTGACTAATAAATACACAGCATGACACACGCAGGGTCAGTCAATACAGATTTACGACTGAGATGCCTTGTCAAACCCGTTCAATACGATTCTTGCAAATGACAAGTTTGACTCTTGAACAATGACTGCAAACCGCGCATTCGAACGAGGCGCTTCACAGGCTCAATCCAGCTGCTTATCGGGCCACGATCTCTATCACGATCAGCAAAAACGTGATGAGAGATGGCTCTTCAATCTGTCAGGATACGGCATCGTGAGTGCTGCTGGCCAGGGGTGAGACATGTTCAGACAGGACAAATTGTTCACTGCGAAGGTAATTAGTAAACAGTGCAATCTGACATCATTTGTCTCGGAGCCAGCGTGTGTGGATCACTGTATTATACAGACCTGTCTCTCGTGCTCTGAAAATCCACAGAGAGAAAGCATGGTACACACGAGTACCTCACCTCAAGAAAGTCAACAAAAAGCTTTGAGATGAAAAAAGGCTGCCTCAAATAGTATTTTCTCCTCCTGAGGTAACTGAGGAATCCAGCCACCCTCACTCAGAGGCACATGAGCAAAGCCACTCCAGATGCTGGCAAAAGGAAGAGACAACCCCCTCGTTACCCCTGCAATCAGCTGAGCTACAGCAAGGACACTCTCTTCAGGATCAACGACTGGAAAAAATATGGGGAAGGGGGCAGGGCTGGAAAGGAACACACCAACGCACGCCTGCAATTAGAATTGCTGCAACATGAGGAGCACAGGCCTTGCCCCTATTCTCTGATTTTTTTTTTTTTCTTTGCAAAAGGTAAGACGTAGCATTGTAGACTGGAATCTGTCCTGGAGTTTCCCAGGTCCACTGGAAACCAAGGCAAATCGGACTGCATCTGCGAGGCCCTTTACAGTCTCCAGTGATGTACAACGACCTGGGGGGCTGGGGTAACACCAGCCATCAGAACGGAACAGGAGAAGCAAAGCTGCCCTTGAATGCCAGAGGCAGAGATGTAACGATCCATTCAGAGGGACCTGCTGCGAGGAAAAAGGCTTAGATTAGTAAACCCCAGAGTCCTCAAGCAAGGTGGTTTTGTTCACGTGCAGACCCAGAGCTCAAGGACTACTGCAGCATGAGTTGACCCAGTTACAGACAGAGTAAGAAATTGCCAAGTTCAAACTTATGGGCAAAGGGATTATTTACTACTGGGTAAATTCTGCTGAGAATTCAGAGGTCAAATCTCTCCTGCAATAACTGGAAATACATCTGCTTTCACACTGCAGCAGCTGAGAAGCAACATCTCTTTTCCCGTGAGGGAGAACCTACCTCAAGCTACCTTGCTTCTGCAGACAGACAGACGAGAGCATACACCCTTCTCCACCCTGACAAGACACCTAACTGGGGATAAGCTCATTCCTACGTCTGTAGCCCGGTTACCAGCCTCTCCTCTCCGCTCAGCGTGGCTTCTGATCCCCGGGTTCTAATGAGCAGTAGGCATTGTCCCACGCCTCCAACCTCTTGGCATATCCTCCGGTCACTACAACTTTCTGGAAGCAGCTTTGTTAGCTCTTAGTAGTCTGGACTTCATTGTGCACGGCACACGCATTCTCCAGCTCCTTGCAGCACCACAGGTTGCTGAGCCGGAGCCACGGCCGTCTATGCGCGAGTCTCCTTACCTCGATTGTGCTGCAGGAGGACAATAGTGGGATTGACGATGGTGGTGGAGGGATAGGCAGAGGAAGACTTGTTGATTGAAGTGAAGGAGGTCGGATAGTCGGTGCCCAGCTGGGGCACCTCATTTAGCACAGGACCTGGCTCCTGAAAAGGAAAGCAAGACATCATTAGCAGCATGCAGGGGCTGCTACGCTGGGAAAATCTGGGGAAAAAACCCCAACAAACATTTTAAGCTGAATGAAAAGCATAGTAACAGTAATTTTAGTAAAAAAGGCATAAGCGTGAGTGTTACCCTGCTCCTTGTACGTAACCTGCTCCTTGTTAATGCAATTAGTTTGCTAAGGCAGTACTACAACTCTTTGGTGTTGGGTTGCACAACCCCAACCCCACCAGCAGGCACCGAATTCCTTCGGCAGCCCTTCTGGCTCAAACACAGGCTGCCAGAAACGAGCAAATCTGGTCAAGGGGGAAGACACAGGCATCCTTCCCCTGGCAGGTACACACACAGCTGTCTGTTGGAAAAGTGTTCCTTCCACAGCAAGAGGTCAGGCATGCAGAACTCATGCAGTTATTACTGCAGCTGCTTTGGTGAGGAAGGTCCGAGGAAGAAGGTTAGCACCGTCACTCAGGAGACAGCCTGACACCTACCTGGGTAAAATAATGAAAAATAAAAAAAAAAAAACCACAACCAAAAACCAAAACCAAAAAGCAGGTAGAGTAAAAAGTAGGACTCTAGCAAGGAAGGTACTCCACGTGGCTTTGCCGCTGGAGCACAGGCAGCAAGGTGCTCCTGCTCTCCTAACGCATCCAGCTCCATTCCTGGCTTCTTTGGAACCCACCTCTGGTACCCCCACAGCTCTGGCTGCTCTGTGGAAGTGCCGGCTCTGTCAGCTGGGAGATTCACAAACTAGTTCAGCTTTGAGAAACCTCAGCCCAGGGACACTGGGCTTCCGTTGGTAATCATGGGAAACACGAAGAAGCGACGATGACGAAGGCTGTGTGTGCCAGTTCGGGCTGAGATTTTTCAAAGCTTCTTCAGGAATTTGGATGCAGAATTACCCTTATGGGGTATGAGCATCCAAAGAGAGCACGGACCGGCGTACCAGACTCCTGCACTCCTGCTACGCCCCTGTCCGACCAAAACGCTGCAGGCCACTGATCTGCAAAATGGAGCTGAGCGTTCTGGGGGATTTTCATCGCTGTTATTATTATTATTATTGTTCTTATCGCTACTCTGGGGTCAGAGTGAGGCCTGGCACCACAGCTCAGGGATAAACCCCAGTGAGAACTGCCCGTTATCAGAACAGGCATCTAGTCCCTCCAGCCGAGAGGAGAAAGGAGGAAGAACAAGCCCTTTCTGCTGGACGGAGGCCATCGTGCTCCAAGTGGCATCTGATCAGGTCACAGACATCTCACGAGGAGAGAAAAGAATCCGTGGTCCTTAGGAATAGCTGTCCCTAAGAGAGAGGCCCCATTTTGCCGGCTGTGATGATATTCCAAACAACGGCATTTGGGAGAGAGAGTGGGAGTCAGGGAGAAGCATGAGAGAGTTGGGTTTGAGTTCCACTTTGATAACTAAAATATAAAAAACCCCTCAAAGCAGAGGGCCATCAGATCAGGACAGGCTCAGCAGCCCAGCTAAGTCAACACAGGTGACCAAAGACTTTTGAAGCCACTGTGGAAACCAGCCCTGCGACTATGTGCCCGAAGTGAGCACGCCCCTAAAATGTTTCCAAACCCTCATCTCATGAAAATCACGTACAACAAAATTTCCACTCCTCCTCGATGATTTGGATGCCTGCTGAATTTTTCTGGAGCCTGCAGAGAGGCCCCATTAAAAAAAACAACCAACCAAAAAAAGCCCCAAACCCCCAAACTTTCATTGCTCTCTGCAGTAAAAAACCCACCGATTCCAACCGAAGCAGAAACACCAGCGCTGAGAGCTTTTGAAAATATCATCCTTGGGTGTTTTTTTGGTTTTGGTCCCCCTGCATGCCGGTTTGCTGGATCCCCAGAGAGCCAAAGGGCAGGGAAAGCATGATGGGGAGAGGAGGGGGCTTCTGCTGAACTTCCTACTTCTCCTCACAAGGAACCAGATAAAAAAGTGGTGGTTGTAAGACTCCAGTATGAGGAGGCTCGGGCACTTCTTGCCTCCTCTGCAACCTTAATCGCGAGCTACTTTTCCTTCCTGTCCCCGAGGACTTTTTAAAACAGCTGATGAGCTGAAAGAGAAGCAAAACCTAACCCGAGACCATCATGGTAAACTCCAAGTTAAAACTGTTGCAGATGGAATTCTTCAAAATTTTCAAAGAGAAGCAACTCCACACCGAAGAGACGCTCCCCCCGATCCGTCCCACAGCACCTACACGCCGGCACGACTCTCAGCTCAGTAACTGATACGAGTGCTGCTTGTAGGTCACTGGATACTGGCAGCAACCTTACACTGATTTTAGCAGGGATTTGTGTAGAGACCATACGGACTTGTGGCTCCAAGGGCAACAGCGAGCCAGCCCTAACCTTTAACCGGTCTGCTGGTGCTGCTTTAAATATTATTCAAACACAATTAAGGATGCTATTAACAGAGCCTGAAGGGATCAGTTAGCTGCAGCTATTCTGTCTCTACAGAACTTGCCATCGTGAGCCGACGGGGTGACGGCTCCGTGGGTGTGCCTCGCCCCGCAGAGCGGGCAGAGAGGCCGACGGTCAGACATCGCTGTGAGTGGTCAGCAGAAAGTCCGCAGCCGCACACGGCAGGCAAGGAGAGGCATGCACTAGCACAGGAGGTAAACAGGGGGTCAGCTGTCATGCTGCTGGCAGAGAGCGAGCCGTCGCTCCTCGTTCGAGTTTAGTATTGCAAGGAGAAAATAATTTCAATCTGGGAACACAAGTTTAGGAGAAGGGCGAGGAGGGGACTTGGCAAGCTTACTGTATGTGAGATGACTCCAGCGATTTCAGGCTTCAAGCCCCTGGGCAAAGCCCCCGCGACCGGAGGGACAAGTGAAGGTGGTGATGAGAAGAATGGCAGTTTCGGGTAAACAGAGGGTAACGTGCCGGGCGCGGAGGGTGCTTGGTTATGGTGGGAACCCCTCTGCAGATGTGGGGGAATGAAATCATCTAGAGTCGGAAAAGTCAAGGGTGAGCCAGGAGAACCAGTCTCGGGGAACGCGGAGCCTTGCCCAAAGGGAACCAGAGGCGGTGGTGGAGTGCTGGAGCTGCCTTCGTGCTGTCTGTCGGGATTAACCTGGAGGAGGGGGACTACTATAACCCCAGGCTGAGCTGTGGTGGTGGCAGTGGCATCCTGTAGGAAACAAGGTGTTGTTACGCAACGGGGGAGATCGGTACTTTAATGCAGCCATACAGCGTCATGCAAGGAGGCACCCAGAACGGATACGGAGCCCCGGCAGGTTTTCCTTCCTTAGGGAGCCATACTCCTTCAGTCTTGCAGCCCTGGGCTCTATGAGCACGCGCAGCTCCTCACAAAAATCCTCCTTCCCGTCACCACCCCCCTCTCCAGCTCCGCGCAGCGAGGCTAAACCGAGCCGCAGAACGGCTCTGTGCTCACCGCCGCTCGAGAAGCGCCAACCACCTCATCACAGAGCCTGCTTCTTCCACACCTCCCTACAACAGACAGATCCTCACCAGCCCACCCCAGCCCCCTGCAAACACCACACGCGCGCACACACACAGATCAACGTCGGGCGTCGCGCACGGGGTGTTAAGTATTATCGAGTAGAGGACCGCAAGACTTGGGTGGCACGACGAGCACTCAGAAATTAGGCAGGAGGGGAATAAAGCATTAAGGGAACATTGTCATGAATTAAAAGAACCGTTCGCAGAGCTGAAAGAAAACGAGGTTACGGAGAAAACATGTACCATGCTGCGTCCCACTGCCTTGTACGGTGGCGGTCGCTGCCGAGTAAGGTAAGGCTCTTTTCTCATCCTGTCCTCTGCGGGAGCTGGGCTCTGGGGCTCTAGCACTCTGTCCCTCACCGCTGGCGGAGGTGACGGCTGAGTCCAGGAGGGCTGGCCATAACTAACTGCGTCTTTACTGAGGACAATGTAAAAGTACGGCCTGGGAGGAACAGGAGGAGGAGGAGGAGCAGGAAGAGACTTTCCAGTATCGGTTACAGAGGAAACAACGTCGGTGGCTGGTGCCTGAGTGAGCTCAGCGCCCAAACTGGTGCTGGCTGCTGGGTCATGTGTGGTGCCAGTGGAATTTTCAGATGCGGCTGAGCAAGTGCTGTTAGATAAACAAGCTACATATAGTTTGGTGACCTTTTTATCCGCCTTCGTCTCCGGACTGGAATTCATTCCAGCCTTACTACTGGGATCTGCCCCGTCAGGGGTGCGCTGTACAGCTGACGCGTCCAACGAGGAGCGACTTGCCGAGAGCGGCTGCCCAGCATGCACCTCATCTCTGGGGCCTGAAGAGGGGGAATGCCCTGCTGGCAAGCCCTGCCTCCCACCGGGGATGGCCCCGTAGGGGGTAGGTGAGGAAAAATAACTCCGTGCGCTGGCACTGGGTGATGCACGCTGCATATGAGGCTTGGGCGCGGTCAGGTACACGCAGTCCATGATGGGCACCGGCAACAGGTTGGTCGCTTTGGTGTCAGCGCGAGGACGCCATGCAAAGCTTTCCTCTTTGGGAAGAGGAGGACGGGGAGGAGCGAGGGCCTGCCCAGGCAGAGTCAAGAAAGAAGAGAGAGAGGGAGAGACGAAGCAGCACCAAAGGAAAGGAAAAAGGAAGGAAAAAAAATAAATAAATTCAAAGAATGAATTCAGTCATTAGACTTGGGTTAAGCAGGTTTTAATACAGCAAGAACAAAAAGCAAATACAGTATCTGGAAGGCCAGCGCAGAACTCACTCGCACACACCACCTTGCCCATTCTCTCCTCCTCAGCCCTGCCCACTGCGGCACTAGAGCTTCGCCCAGCGCCCGAGCCCCTGCCTACACGTTCCTCTCTCTAGGCTGAACAAATCTCAGCACTGCACCATTTCAAGAGGCCCGCACAGCAACACCCACTGTGCCCCAGGAAAGCTCGAGTCAAGGTTGAACATCCTGGCTAACCAAGCCCAGGCTCACGCCTGTGTAACTGAAGGTTCCCAGCACGGGGGACGTTTCAATCGCAAGGCCAAATTCAGAGCTCTAGGCCATCTCTGCCACACGGGACGTGCGCTGCCGAAAAAGGAACATTGCGAAGTTTCACCAGTGCTAACGAAAGCAGACACCATGTGAATATTATAGCCTGCCCACGGCCGGCTAAGTGAAACGTCAGCATTTCCTCCTTCCAAAAGCCAGCTCTTGAACCGTCTTCAGGATTTTTCTCTCCTGAAAACGCTTTTGGGAAGACCAGAACAATGGAAGTTTCTTGAGGAACTGAATCTGTAAGAATTTGCCTCCAGAATCAAGATCACCGACAGAGAAGTCCTGCTTCTGGTAAACAATGAAAAAAGCTTTCCTGGCTTTGGCACTTTGCAACACATCAGTTGCTAACTCCACAACTGCCTGCCGACTGCAACTCCAGCTCCAGTTATAGAGAATGTTTTCTGAAAGCCAAACTGCTTTGAAGTAAAATAACGTAGCAATAGAGAGGTTTTGTTTTATTTATTGCTTTGTGGCCAGTAGCTGAAAACTATTGACTACCCAAAGGAAGAGAACCAAACCACCCATCCAGCGAGCAGCAGGTCCCTGCATTCTTCCAAATTAACCCTCTGGAGACTATGAAAGTAGGTTTTACACACTCTGTTGTCATACCTTTATGGACAAAGGCTGGCTAAGCCACTGCTAAAATGGCCAAAAGCAGAGAACCAAGGTGTCTTAACAGCTTGCAACATTCAAACCTGAAAACACCCCTCCTTTAAAATTCATCCACGCGTGACAGGTTGTGGCCAGCGCCTATCCTTGTCACATGGATGCAGACCTAGAATAGCTTCATACAATTACAGCTGCTGTCTGCAAACGTACTGTCCTCACGCTGCCCCTCTCGCCCCCTTCCTGGATGCGCAGGAGCGTGGAGGAGTGGGTTGGCGAGCGGTCCTTCCGCAGGGCTGCTGGAACAGCCTTGCTCCTTTTGAGCCCTTTCGGACAGCCGTTCCGGTCTGGGGACTCCCGAGTGCCATGGTATGTCCCTAGGCCAGGCGAAGCGTCGCTGTCCCACCACGCAGTATCATCAGGAACTGCCGATGCACCGCCTGCCATTGCTGTTCTCCACTTTCTTCCACTCCGGCTTAGCTTGGCCCACGACCCCTGGTACTTCTGCAAGTACCACCACCAGCATCAGTGCTCTCTCCGTCCACTGACAAGATCCAGCAGGGACTACAGCACAGCCGCGAGCACCAGGCAGCGAACGGGGTTCTCCTTCAGCGTGCCGCTCCTTCCCATGCCTTCATCCCACTTTTGCCTTCTTCCACTCACAATTTCAGGAAGGGTGTCCGCTCCGTGGCACTGCTACAGGTCCCCGATGATGGGAGCAGTCACCCTGCTAGGGGACAGGGCTTTAACGGGACTCGGCTCCACACAAAAAAGCGGTTTCTAACGCAGGGTTCTCTTAGCTTTCAGACTGCTTCTGTACAGACCGACCATCCAGAAGAAAAAGGATGAAGTTACACCTCTCAGACTGACTTCAACAATTTACCTTCCGGTACAAATAACCTTTCCCTTGCTGGCTTGTACCAGCTAGTGCTAAAACTGAACGGCATTTCCCCAACGTCTTGTTCTTAATGTAGGGTGTAACTCTGCTTTCAGCCTGCGGCAACCTCTAGGCAACAGACCACCACAAAAGATGAAACAGCAGCAGACCACTACTTCACCTTTTTTCTTGCAGACAAATAGCGTTGTCGTCCTCCTTCGCCCACCAAGGAAACACTGCGGCATGCCTGAACACACCAGCTCCACAGCGCTCCGCTGACATCCGTGTTGTCCCATTTTAAAGGCAGGAAAAGCTGAGGCACAGCAACTTACCCCAGTCCGCAGCCAAGTCTGGCGATCAACCCAGGACTCCTGACCATGAATCCAGTGCTCGAACCCAGAAGCTGACCCTCAGGGGCAGGGAGGAAAGGCTTACCTGTGGCTTGCTGTCTGAAGAAAGGTTCGGACGCACACTCCTATAACCCTTGGCAGCCAGAGAAGATGGTTGGGCATCCCCGTTGGCATCGGTGTTGGATGGCGACCTCCAATCATCTATGAGGAGAACGAAAACTCCGATTACCGAGGATTCCTTCTAGCTACAGGACGAGCGAAAACAGGGGACTGTCTGCTTCCTTTTTTTTTTTTTTTCTCTCCCCTTTTTTTTTTTCCCCCCAGACAACAAGAAACACTTCCAAGATAGCAACAGAAACAACAACAGAAGCAGCCACTGTTTGTACCTGTTTCAGGGTTTTCTGGCTCCAGACCTAAGCATTTCACAGCAAGGAGGGACGGAAGCGGTGGGGGTGAGGGACAGGCACAGAGGAAAAGAAAGAGGGAAAAAAAAGAAACCGTTACATTTATAGAAAACGCGAACCCACTGAAGTTGAGTCCAGCTACTTCACTGCACACATAAAACGCTCTCTGACGGGGCTGCCTCATTACCATAGAGACCAGCCCTAAACATGCTGCCCTCCTTGTTTCTGACCTTTGTAAACACAAGGCAATTCATTCAGAGCAATGAAGAAACAATTGTTCACTGACATTCTACTTTCAGAGGCGAAAAGGCAGCTCAGCTTGCTGCTTTCTGAAGCTGCAGCTTGACGTCCAGACGTCACAAATTACTGGAAATGTAGGGACCCTGTGCTCAGCCGTGATTGAGGCTACAAAGATGTGTCCTCCTTACCGACATCGCTACGCAGGATTACAGAATCACAGAATGGTCGGGGTTGGCAGGGACCTCTGTGGGTCACCCAGTCCAACCCCCTGCCCAAGCAGGGTCACCCAGAGCAGGCTGCACAGCACCGCATCCAGGCGGGGCTGGAATATCTCCAGAGAAGGAGACTCCACAACCTCCCTGGGCAGCCTGGGCCAGGGCTCCATCACCCTCAGAGGGAAGAAGTTCTTCCTCATGTTCAGCTGGAACTTCCTCTGCTTCAGTTTGTGCCCATTGCCCCTTGTCCTGTCGCTGGGCACCCCTGAACAGAGTCTGGCCCCATCCTCCTGACACCCACCCTGCAGATATTTATGGGCATTTATTAAGTCCCCTCTCAGCCTTCTGTTTTCCAGGCTGAACAAGCCCAGCTCCCTCAGCCTCTCCTCGTAGGAGAGATGCTCCAGTCCCCTCATCATCCTTGTAGCCCTCCACTGGACTCTCTCCAGTAGCTCCTCATCTTTCTTGAACTGGGGAGCCCAGCACTGGATGCAGTACTCCAGATGAGGCCTCACTAGGGCAGTGTAGAGGGGAAGGAGAACCTCCCTCGACCTGCTGGCCACACTCCTCCTAATGCACCCCAGGATCCCATTGGCCTTCTTGGCACCCAGGGCACACTGCAGGTTCATGGTCAACCTGTCGTCCCCCAGCACTCCCAGTCCCTCTCCGCAGAGCTGCTCTCCAGCAGGTCCACCCCAGCCCATACTGGTGCACAGTACAGGTGGATTAATGGAGACAAAGCACTGCCCACAAACAGAGCGGGCTTTCCTAAGTGCGAGTGCACGGCAGGAGTTGTAAAACACGCTGTCGCTTTGCGAGGCAGCCCCTGCAGCTCGGTGCATTGGTCTCAGCACCCCTTTACCACCCCCTCGGGGCTCCTCCCCACCCCCAGTTTGCTGTTTAAGTTGTGTGCAAAAAGCCCTTCCAGCTCCGAAGTGCATTTCATAAAGCGACCGAGACAGTAAGTAAAGGAAGTATTAATGAGCTGATTTCCATAGTAATGGGCTCATTGCCATTCAGGCTGCTGGAAATTTATGAAGCCATCCACAGAAAGGAGAGAGGCAACGGTGGGGGGCAGGAGCGAAGAAACAGAGAATGGTGAGCACGAGAAGAGGTCAGGTCACGGGTGGAGAAGACGGAGCAGCAAGCAGCACAGTGGGGCTGGAATTCATGGCAATGCCCTTCCTCCATCAACGCAGCCAGAAACGACGTATGCTTTGCTTCCAAGAGCAAGTCCGACCCCCGACCCCCTTCACGGCATATTGTCTTTGGGAGTTCATCCCCTCTGCCAGACCCATGGCACTGGCCAGGTTTGTTCTGCTTTGCCTGTCTCCCACAATTAAGTAATTGCTCGTCTGCTATTGAACGAGGGCAGAGCTGTGTGGCAGCACCGTCTGCCTGGGACGCTGTCCCCGCTCCCTTGACAACCCCAGCCAACGCTGTTCAGCGGGCAGGGTGGTGCTGGGGTGACGGTTGGACTCGGCGATCTTAGAGGTCTTTTCCAACCTTCACGATTCTGCGATTCTACAGTGGCAGCAGCACCACCCGGCCTATTTCTGTTCCACCTCACACCTGGGAAAAAAGGAGGTGGCAACGGCCTGACAGGGAAGAAAAATTAAACAACCCAACAAAATTGAGAGTTTTTGGTACTCCTGACAGCAGAATGGAGCTGTTAACAAACTGAAGCCAATGAGTAGCGAGCATGAAACCTGCACTAGAACAGGAGTCAGTCTCCCTCCACCAGTCTGGTTCTTGCAAGGGGTTTCCAACTACGCTATGGGATTTTGGGCTTTAAATTGTAGCAAAAAAAAGTCACCCCAAGACCCTGGCCTGAGCTCACTTGAGGTTATCACGAGTAACACATTCTAGTTAACCTTCCACGCACTTACTTTCAGGTTGCTCAACGTCCTGAGGACATGGCGAAGGGATCTTCTGCTTCTCTTCATAGGCAGGAGATGCCCGGAGGGTCACAGCTCCTTTCCCGCTGCAGACTTTGGTGGGATCTGTTTCTACAGGAAACGCACACGCACAGAGGAGACACATTGGAACAGATGAGACGCTATTAGGAGCCATCGGAGCTCTACGGAGTAATTTTAGCATGGCTGCCTCCAGGTGAATCAATCTAGTAATGTTTATGCAGATGAGGATTAGCTCTGGATTCAAAGCATTGAGAAATCAAAGCAGTTTCATATTCATGTAACTGATGAATGTAGAGGTAAGTTCAGAGTCAGCGTAACAGAGCTAAGAAAGGAGGCAAAAAGGACGAGCGTTTGAACCAGCTGTCACAGGTCCCTCTGCTTTACTTGGGCTGCTTTGTGGGGGGATATTGTGCTAGCAAGGACACGCCACCATTACACCTGTGGCTCTTCTACAGGGAGGTCCCAGGGGTGTAAAGCAATACGGTTTGTGTGCTGAAGCCTTAAAAATGCCTTTCAGGCAAGACTGAAAAAGGGAAAAAAAAAGTCTTATGACCACTGGAGAATAAAATCTTGTAACTGTGCTGAATATGATCTAAAGGCAAGCCACCTCCTTACCATCTCCCCGGTTTCACCTTCTGCCACAGGAACCCAAATCCCAAAACCTAGACGGAGACTGAACATATGCCTGCTCAGAACCCCCTGTGAGCCAGCCACCGCATCATGCCAGCATCCTTGCCGAGGCCCGACTCAGCACAGCTCCAGGGCAGGCTGACCCGTCTGCATTTCAGACCATGGATTTGGGTTTTTTTCCTCCTGTCATCCTATTAAGTAATAACAAACCAGTACTTCAAGGCTATCTCCCTCCCCTTACTTGAAATCCCTCTGGAGAGCTGCTTCCTCCAAGGTACCTACAGAAACAATAAGCCTAAGGAGTCTTTCGCTCACCCAAGCTACTTCCACAGGAAAAGCCTTTACCTCCCCCTCTCCTGCACCATTACTGACCCTGCAGCTCCCACGAGCCTTCACCTCGCCCTACCTGACCAGAGGTGCCAGTCCTGCCACAGCACGCGTGCGCTGCGTTACACAAATGCCAGCACGATGATTTCTGTTTCTGCAGAGTGACGACTGTGCTGTCTCCGCACGGGGAGGGCCACAGCTCCTCTCTAGGAATCGGCGTTATAACCAAAGCCATGCCTTCGTGTTGGGCAGAGGGGGCAAAGGCTGCCGCTCATTGCCCACGTTTCTGCAGATCGATACCCCCTGGCTGACTTCAGTAAGGTAAAGTCCCACTAAACCCACACCAGTACAGTGCCCACAGACCACGACAACACCTCAGCCAAGGCTGCAAACCACAGCCGAGGTGGCCACAAGACAGGGAAACACCAACAGTGTCAGAGGGGCGGCAGCACTAAGGGGAAAGACTCGAGGAATGGCAGACACCTGGCTCCCATCGGAAGCCCTCCAGGCTGGAATCGCCCCAGTTCAAGCTTTCAGGAGGGCTTTCAACGCTTTGGGGATTTCACAAGAGGCAGACGTTCAGATCCACACCAAGGACTGAAGAAAGGATGGAACAGGGAAGGAATCGGAGGATGCTCTCCTACCATTCAGCCCTCAACTCGGGCGACCTCTGCGAGGGGAAAGACTACCCACACAGGGGTATCAAATGCTGCTTAACCCTTCCGTACGCCACATCTGCACTCCCACCACACAACCGATGGTGCCTGAAGGTCGCCCACGCGCCTAGTGAAACAGAAGGTGCCTTCTGCTGGCGACCGTTTTCGCATGGTCCACGCAGGGTCAGGGCTCCTTCTGGCCGGCTCTGGCTACCGTGCCCATCCAGGCAGCACAGCACGCAGCTCGAGGGCTCTGCAGACCCACTGTCAAAGCAGAGGACGCAGGCTGAAGCTCTGGGACTCCGGCTTCGAGGGTGCCGTAACTCGGAGGCACGGACATGCCGTTGGGAGTCACCGGGCCCGATTTAGACACCCACAGAGAACGCAAGGGAATTGTGCTCCTAGGCTCAGATTCCCTTCCCAGGCACCAGAGAGAAAGGCAACCATGGATCAACATGCCATAAATGTCTCCATCATACTGGAGGAGAATCAAATTTGGGAATCAAAGCACTTTTTTAATTTTCATACAACATGTTAAACCAGCATACCGAATCAAAAGAATAATAATCAGAAAAAAAAATTAATGTTCTGAACCCTCCAAAACTGAAATGTTTTTAAAAGGTTTGAAAATAAAATATTGTCAGATTATTTCGAGTTGGGAGGGAACGACAAATACCCGAGATGTTGAGCTCCCTCAAAATTTATGTGAAGTGACGGAAAACAAAACTCTGGCTCTCTCAGCAGAGAAATCCAGCGGATGGTACCCAGCATGAGAGCAGCACTGCACCAGTCCTAGGGAGCACACGGGTGGCATCAGGAGAGACGAGCAGTATCACTCTCCAAATCCAAAGCACAAAAAGTCCTATTTCAGTGGGAAAGCACGTGCCTGGGGAGCGGTGACAGACAGCCCAACGTCCTTACTTACGCATATAAAGATTCTGGAAAGTCAATGTATGTACAGAAAAACAAAACCGCCCCACCAACGCTGAACTATGCTTGAACCTGTAAAATACCATCCGACACCCATTTATTTTCATGAAGACTCAAGACACTCGGGAAACATTCTCTGGTTCACCAGGAGTCTGGTTCGTAATGAGCCTGTAACAATAATATTCATAATCAAGCACGAGCAGAAGAGCTCGCAATGATCCCAGCTTCAAGCAGCCACGATTACGTCTGCAGAGGAGCAGTGTAATTGAGAGCAGCGTACTGTGCCACTGAGAGCTAACGTTGTTACCCACGGATGAAGTCTGCGGCTCTGGAAACAGCAAGCAGAGGATGGAGCTGAACTCTAGCCAAAGTGCGTGGGTGAAGCGGAGAGCGAGAAAGAGCGAGAGAGGAGAGGGAGAGTGATGGCCAGCTACTGCAGGGCGGGGGAGGAAGAAAGAAGATACCTGTAGGCAGCACTAGGTGAGGAGAACTTTTCACTTTCTTCACAGGGATTATTTTAACGGCAGAAATAGAGCGTGTACATAAAGGGACATCAACAGCTGCAAACACAAAAGTGTAAATGGCACATCCAAAAAGGGAAGAACAGAGTTTGGGAAGCATGCCACTAAATTGTCTAATGTACTTGGAGACATAATAGCAGGAAATTTCCAATACAAAAGCAGGCCAGAGAGCAGTGATGCGACCGTTCAAAACATCCTTCCGTCCGCCCCAGTTCGGGACGTGTCTGTTCTGCGCAGCACACCGAACTGCCTTCCGCATCAACCAGCCACTGACCGCCGCCACGCTGCAGGCAGACGGAACCGGGAAGCGTTAGCTTTCACAAGCCATCCAACAATTTTAGTGTGATCGTTTAGCTGAGACACACTACATGCAAAAATAAAAATGTTAACATTAATATTGCTCAGTTAAAACAGAGTGAAAAAACAAGGATTGCAAGGTGGAGAGAGGAACACGAAACTGGCCACATCACAGAATCACAGAATGTTCGGGGTTGAAAGGGACCTCTGTGGGTCATCTAGTCCAACCCCCTGCTGAAGCAGGGTCACCTACATGAATTCTGGATTTTATGGCACATATTTTACAAGTTCAGCAACAGAAGGAAGTGAAACATGAAATAATCTTGAAGAGTCCCATGCCAAAAGGTAGCGTCATCAAAATACCCATGTCAGAAAAAAAATGTCCGTTTAAACAGATAAGCGAAGAGATTTCTGCTGGGCTCCATCAGCTAGCACGCTCATTGCACTAGGTGTAGGAACACAGTGGAAAACCATACACAGCCCTGTGCTACATCCTAGCAATTGTTCCCAAACTGTCCCAAGCAGCTGGTGCTTCCTCTCCCCGGCTCCGTATGGCAGCTAACGTGGAACTTTTTTTTAAAAGAAAAAAAAAAAAGTGGGGCAGGGGAGCAGTGGTAAAAAACCCCACACAACGGCAACACTACTCAGAGGTGAAGCTCAAGAGGATCCGCCAAGATAAACCGGTTGTAAACAGCAACTGACTTGAAAAAAGAATAACTGGGGTTGGGCTTTTCATTTCTGCAGAGCCAGGATTTTCTCCTTTGAAGCCTACCAGCTTCCTGCACGCGTTAACTGGAAAACGCTCGATGCCTCCTCGCTTTCCACGCCGCCTCCCTCAGGGCTGCAGCACCAGGGGTACGAGGGACCCCACCGCCGACGCCTCGCACACCGGCGTCGGGGTGACAAGTACACCCCTTCGGCAGCACACCTCTCTCAGGGCTGCAGCACCGGGGGTACGAGTGACCCCACTGCTGACGCCTCGCACACCGGCATCGGGGCGGCGTGGACACCCCCTCGGCAGCACATCTCCCTGGTCCTGCCAACACCGGGAAGCACAGACTTCACCCATCCAGAAACGGCCTCTCAGGCAAAAGGATGGGGAAGATGGAAGAATTTTCTTCCAACCTCATAAAATCATTAATTTGGTGGATTGTTTTAAATTCTTTCTTTGTAAAAGCGGAACCCAAAGCAAACCCTGTTCTCCATGCTCCTCCCTGAGCACTGGGGGCCCTGCAAATACAACAGATCCCAAATCCAAACAGTCTGTGCTTTAGGAAACAACCCTAATTCTGTTCTGTTCTCTGACCGACTGAATTCACCCAGTCAAAATACTCACCACTATAAAAAGCCACCAAAGGAAAAGCAAGGAAACGAAACCAGCAGAAAACCAACCCATGCAGCCACATACTTTCACCCTGCCAAAACACACACCACCACCGCACAAAGTCGAACGCTACGAAGCACGCTGCAAACCTGCCGACGTTCACATGAAGACTGGTTTGTTTAGACAAGTTTGGGTTTTAAATCATTGCTAACGACAGATTTTTTTTTTTTTTTTTTTTTATAATGGTTTGTTCCTGCCTTTTAATCCTGAGCTCAAACCTTCACCTCCTGTGGAAGCTACCAGGATTCACATGGAGGCACCCCCAGAGCCACGCTGTCTGAAGGCACCAAGGTATTGACCCACAGGTGCTCACCAGGAGCGCGCAGCTTCCCTCAAAACAGCACTAAAAATATACCAACCCAGCCTGCCACCTTCCAGAGACAAAGAGCCCTTGTTGAGCTAAGAAATGCCGCTGCTGCTGGCACGGCGCAGCACAAGGCTCTGCTTGTACCAGTCGCCAAGCACACTCAATTTGTAAACCCTGCCATAGCGAATGTCCGGGGAGACCAAGCACGGCACGCAGCGGACATGCAGGGGAGCTGCCGAGGCGGCTGCGAAGCTCCTCACCCACCTTTCTCCTGTCCGATGCTGCTCAGCCCATTGACAACAGTTTTCGCAACATCAGTTTCTTCGTGTTCTGTAAGACAGACAAAGCAGCAGATTACTTCTGGGTTGAAACCTCTGCAGCCGAGTTCAACGTCTGACTATGAGGGGATGCCATGGGTCAGCACTGTTTGATCCACGAACCAGGAGTTCTTCCTACGGTCTCGGGAGATGCGACTTGGAAACGCAAGTCTCCCTTGGATGATGCCCCTGCTTCTCCTCTCACTCTGCCCACCTGGATCGCAGCCTCCTTTAAACAGGGACTTTGTACGTGCCTATGGCATCCAGCTCCGCGATGAGACTTTCCAGAGAGATTTTCGAAGTCCTCAGCTGACATGAGTAAAACTCTTGTGAATTCAGAGAAACACAGAAGATCATCCTAGAAAGGCCCTCCAAAGGTCACCTAAAGCCGCTTTCCTGATCCACGGCAGAAACAAATCTGCCTCCGCCACTCTGACAAACATTTGCCTAACGAGTTCTTAGGGGCTTCCAGCATCACCCTAGAGCAACCTGTTCCAGTGCTTCACAACCTGGAAGCTTACCAGCGCTGAGGCCAAGCTCCCAGCTCCTGTTCTTCAGGACCCGGTTCCTCTCCTAGTTTTCCTCTGGACTCTCTCCAAATGGTTCGCACTTTTCTCAAAATGTGGTGCTAAAAACCCAGACCGATACTCCAGCTCAGACTTGATAAGGTGCTAAAATCAAGTGGGAATATTACTCCGCAAGTCCTACATACGGCTCTTCAGGATGGCGCCCGCTTCGGGTTTCCCTCCGACTCAGCCTGTTACCCGGAGAAACCCAGCAGCTTTCCTCTTCCCAGCCAGCCCCCATTTTTCTTTGAGCAGCTGGTTTTTTCCTATCCAGATATCAAACTTCGCTATCACCCCTACTAAAATACATCAAATTGTTGCAGGTAATTTTTTCAGGTAATCAGTAATTTTCAATTCTTGAATTCCAAACTGAAAGCAGCTCAAGTGACCTACTCCGGCTCAAGATGTTTCTAGTCATTTTTCCAGCATTATGGCCCAAACAGAAACAACAAATGCAAAGCCAGGACACTTTTTCCCATGAAGCCATTCCGCTGTTGCCATAATAGTTAGATTCCCTGAGTTTTCAAGGGCTTGGACTCTCTTCTGGGAGGCAGAAGAAGAATCAAAAAAAGAAAGAGTAATTGCACCAGGAACAGGCAGGAATATTTCTAATAATAAAAATGGTATTTCTAGTAATAAAATGGAATGCTAGTGAGGGTGAGTGGGAAACACCACGGACTTACCAGAGCTCATTGTGGCAGAGGGACTTGCCGTCTTCACTTCTGGGTTCTGTTTATGCCTGCGCAAAGCGAAAGGCAGAAAGGTTACGTTACGTTTCATGCCTGCCCAGACAGCGCTGGACGCGATGCTGAACATTCCTCACAAAAGTCAAGGTACTCATCACAGTTCCTTCAAAAAAATTAGTTCCAAAACCCAAACAGATCTATGTCAACCACCAGTTACATTTGTTGCTGGTAATTACCAGAAATTAAAGAGTATTCCCACCCAGTAGAGGTACTACTTTCAGACTTTAATCCTCAACATCAAACACAGGATACCGATGAAAGCCCAAGAATCTATACACGGCAAAGTGTAAGTCTGGCTAGCTTCTAACATATAAAAAGTGCATCACCTTCAAGAAAAAATACCAAAATCTCAGCGAGACTGAAAGCTTTAAGCTAAAACCCTCGGCTTAGACCTCTGCCAGATTTCAAGGCGATCCGTTGCTCAGATCAAAGTCAGCCTCTCCTTTGAAAGATGCCACAAAACAGCAGAGATGCTGGTCGAAATGCGTGTTGACTTCCGCACCAGTCATTCCCAGTCCTGCAGCGCCGCTGGTGCGCTCGAGATCAGACTCCAGCAAGCAAAACTTTAAAACTAGAGTCTTTAAACCTCCTGGAACCAAAGGCAATGAAATTACCAACCGAAGAGAAAAACTACCAGATGGGGCCCAAAGCAGGGAAAAGTCCATTTTCGTGGTCACAACAGTCTGCAAAGGCCAACTGGGGGGCCAGTCCGTACTCCGTGCCCGCTCCTGCCGGACCTGGTGCCTGCAGCAAATCAACGGGTTTCAATGCCACACCACAGATGCTGGTTTGAACGGTCAAATTGCGGCATTTCTCCAACACAAGTCCGTCTTAGCCAAGATCTCTCAACTCTCTGAAGGTCCTCGGTTGAATTACAAACTCTTTAATTTTGTGTTCCAATCTTCTTTCCCTCCCCCTCAAAAGTTAGCGCTAAAGAGAGTGAGATCAAGTGTAACTCCAGCCAATTAATGATTTCCATCACACAAACAGAAATAGGTATCCGAAGCTGCAAAATCACATGGAAACAAAGGCCCTAATCTGGGAAGCACAGGGAAAAATTGCTCAGAGAAACAAGAAACCAAACAAGCGAGCTGGAGATGCTTGTTATCCTGTTCCACGAACTGGAAGCGGCACTGGGACACTGTACGAGGTGGAAACTGCCTTCAGGGAAACGAATTGGCTCTCCTGCCTCAAGCGTCTCCATTCCTAACTAGCATTTGTTTCACACCAGCCAGAATATAATGAGCACGTTCAACAGACACTCGAAAGGAAAGAAACGAAAATTCAGCAAGCAAATATAGTAACAGATCGGTCTGTGAAACCAGCCAGTATCTGGGCTCTCCAGCACGCCACCCCAGCAACAGCTGCCAACACTTCTGTATTTCAGCATTTTCCTCATTAAAACATCCACACGAGATACACACCATGGGCTGGCGAGGGCTCGGCAGGAGCCCGCCTTAGGACACAGCCGCTCCCAGTAACGCAGCGTGAAGCGGAGGGTGCAGTCCAAAACCAGCCACCCACAAAAGCTGAGCCTGGCTTCAAGGTCTGCTGCACGATGGTGCCTGCCCATGCAGTACCCGCTCTGTCTCTACCCTTTCCTATTAGCCGTAAGTACCCTGAAACAGTAAAGGGCAACACAGCCTGAAAATTTCGACAAATAGACTTAATAATGCTCTTTTTGGTTTTGGCTACAGAAAGATGCCTTAGCTTCAGCAAAGCAGAAAGCCTCTCATTCTAGCCCGTTTCTATCCAAGCTAAGGAGGTTTGTAGCACGCTCTCCTATGTACGGAAACCTCACTGGATAAACACAAGTCCCTCGTAGGGCAGGGAGCAGACTACGAGAAGAGGCAGCACCCCAGTAAGCCTCAAGCCAGCTTTAGGATTAAAGCCATTCTGAAGCTGAGGAGGTTGCTGGCACCCAGAAGTTCTGCCTCAGCACTGACCCTCTCCAGGGGCTTCATGCAAGTCATCAGAAAGTTTCCTCCACTCCAAGCTTCCCCAGCAACTCTGGTCTCTACAAACTCCATGAGGCGGGGAATCTAGCCTACCACCTTTTCAGGAGAGCAAAGGGGAAACACCGGCTCACTGTCTGGGCCAAGGCCAGGTCCAGTGCTGCTGCAACCCCAGAGCAACACAGGTCCCCTTCCACAACGGCAGCATCCCAGCAATTAGCCTTGTGACCCCGTGCTTTGTAATTTTTCAACTGTCTCACCTCTGTTTAGAAACAGTGATATCACAACCGCCATAAAACTCCAATTTCAGTGATGTCTTTTTGATTCAAGAGTCTCGGCGTTGCTCACTGTGAAGCACTGGCCTCTGTTGCATCAAGAAAAGAATTCACACCAAAAACAGCACAAGTATTTGGCCTTAAAAGAACAAATTACTTCTCAAAAGAAGGGATTTGAGGTTAAAAATAAAATGATAATTAAAGAAGTTCGATAAAATTAAATGGAGGAGGTGTACAAACTCATTAGAACTAGATCTAGAAGAGTGACTTTTCCACATTTGCCCACGCTTCCTAGCAATTACAGAATTCAATTAAGACAACAAGCATTCAGCATTCACGGACTGTGAAACCAATCACCATTACTGAAGCACTCCAAGGAACACATGCTTAACGCAGGTTCCCATACACAGAACGGAGTCGGCGTGCTCAGGGTGAGCGTAACCAACTCTGGGCGCCTGGGTTGGTGTAACTCCAGAAACGCCACTTACAAGTTGGTTTCGATCAGCTGGGGACCCGCATACAGACTTGCTGCGCGCAGGTGGAAATAACTGCTGGTTAGACTGAGGAAATTACGGTGCACACCTGGAGCTGAGAACATGCCTCAGTGCCCTCTTGCATCAGGGCTACAGTGTTCTCCTACCCGCCTCCCATACGCTTGCCCGAAACCACGTCCTAAAGTCCTGCTGGGCCTCGCCTAGCCTGAAGGCTGCTCTTGGGACCGGCCACACGGTCCAGGCAGATGGTATATCTGGCTCCACGGCCCCAGCACAGCGAAGCGTCACGTTGGGATGGTGCATCCTTTTGGCTGCAAAGCTGCCCAGCAGAAAAGGACCTTGGGGTGCTGTTGACCAACAGCCGGCTGAACATGAGGCCAAGAAGGCCAACGGCATCCTGGCTGGTATCAGCAATAGCGTGGCCAGCAGGAACAGGGAGGGGATCGTGTCCCTGTACTCGGCACTGGTGAGGCCAAACCTCGAGTGCTGTGTTCAGTTTTGGGCCCCTCACTCCAAGAAGGACATGGAGGGGCTGGAGTGTGTCCAGAGAAGGGCAGTGAGGCTGGGGAGGGGTCTGGAGAACAAGTCTGATGAGGAGCAGCTGAGGAGCTGGGGCTGTTCACTCTGGAGAAGAGGAGGCTGAGGGGAGACCTCATCGCTCTCTACAACTGCCTGAAAGGAGGGTGTAGTGAGGTGGGGGTTGGTCTCTTCTCCCAAATGACTAGCGATAGGACGAGAGGCAATGGCCTCAGGTTGCGTCAGGGGAGGTTTAGATTGGATATTAGGAAAAATGTCTTTACTGAAAGAGTGGTCAGGCATTGGACCAGGCTGTCCAGGGCAGTGGTGGAGTCACCGTCCCTGGAGGGGTTCAAAAACCTTGTAGATGTGGCACTTTGGGACATGGTTTAGCAGGCATGGTGGTGATGGGTTGGTGGTTGGGCTTGATGATGTTAGAGGTCTTCTCCAACCTTAATGATTCTGTGATCCCTGTACAGAGCTGTCCCTGCCAGGTTGGCCAGCCAGGCTGTCCACGGGCTGTAGAAGCAGGTGGATCTGGGAACATCTGCAGCTCCCAGTTCCCCTGGAGAACTCCCTGTAGACTTGGCCACGCCACTCCTGTGGACACGCATGCAAGTACGCACAGCAGCACTTCAGAAGGGAGCTTTTCAAAGGGAACCAGAAATGAGATCCCTCGTGTCAATATTAAAACAGAGAAACCGGTACTGACAGATCAGGCAAAACAACACAAATTAAATAATGATAACAATAATAATAAAACCCCCCTACTCCCAAACATCTCCTTCCAGCTCCCTGCTCTAACCAGCTCACCAGTGCCTCCTCGCCAGGCTGGAACTCGTGCCCTTCCCGCAGTGCGACAGACGCAGCCACGAAGGCTTCCAAGCCGCAGACATCCAAAACACAACGACAGGTACGGAATTCCTCTGCCAGCAGCCGTAACCCTGGACATGCCGATGTCCATACGTAACATCCACCAGCTCCTCGCCGCTTCGGCCGTACCTCTAGATGGACGTCCAGGCTTCCTTCCTCCCTTTCTGCCCCAGCGCACTCCTTCAAAGGCTGCAGCTCCTTCCCTACTTGGTGTGGAAAAGAGCGCAGTGCGTTTCGAAGCCTATTTAGGAGGAATGCAGATAAGTGGCAACCACTTCTACAGAGCATGTCTCTGGATTATCTCACACGCTCTAAACACTCGAGTACCCCCCCCGCAACGGCAGGGGGTAACAAACAGCTCAGTAATAGCTCCAAGAAGGACACGCGCTCTTAAGTCACTGGTAGCTCAGCGAAGAGTGGCGGGCGGTGGTTATTTTTGGTGGTCTGATGTGTGTGTGGGGAAAAGTAATTTCCTTTCATTTCTCCTCTCGATATTATTGACAGCTCTGATGACCTGCACAGGATTTTAAAACAGTCGCCGAACATGAGATGAGCATTCAAAACCAACAGGGCAGGTCCCTCCTCTTCCTGAGATTTGGGCTCCTGCTTTATCTTCTCAGGTCTGAGATTTTTTACACGTTCAAATTTCTCTCTCCATACACAGGAGCGTTAAGTGATCTGTGGCTGCACTTAAAAAGAAAAATCAAATTCTTAATTGCATTAGTATAACCTAGGAGGCAAGGCTTTCAGACTGCAGGGTTGATCAGCAACCACAAAACTCGCTTTCCAGCGGCCCAGGCCCCCCACACCAGCGCTCCCCTGCTCAGCCCCTCTCCCTGGGCTGGCTGCCACCGCATCCCCGACCCAGGCGCTCTGCCCAACCCCAGAGCTGGGGAGCGGGCAAAGGGCTGCCCGGCAGCCCACGCCTCCTGCCACGACGCTCCCTCGGCTCAAAGGAACTTGCTGGGAAGCACAGCTCTGTGCTTCTCATGAATGAGGCAGGAAAAAATAATTGGAATATAGGAGGCAGCGCCAGGCTAACGCAGGCAATCAGCTCTCTCTCCAAGTATCATTATTCTCTTCTCCTGGAAGAATATGTTGCCTGTCATTTTTATTTGAAGGGTTAAAGAACATCCTGTCATCCCTTCGGAAGACATTATGCTCCCAAGTGTCGCAAACAGATGCGTGAGCAAGCAGGGCACGCAGCAGAACCGCAGCAATTCCGCGCAAGGCAGTGGCCTCACCGCGCTCTTCCGCGAGCGGCGAGATAGCCGAGAGGGAGCAGCGAAAGCTCACTGAATGAAACAAGCGGCAGCACAGAACGCAAGCTTGGATAAGGTGTTCTCATAAATAACTGAACTTACAGCTGTTGGAATAAATAAACCATATTTCATCTGCAGTATCGCTGCTATTTTATTGTTTTTTCAAATATGGTGCATGCTTGTTTCCTTCCTGTTGGGCAAAATTCAGTTCCCCAGGGCACACCCGCCAGTTTTTGTGCGACTTATGAGGAACGTGCCACTCTCCGAAGTCAAATAGGAAATGCAAGCTAGGAGATGTGGCTCTAAGAGACGCTTTTGAACTAAGTCACCTCACAGCCACCACCTTCAGTGTTAACGGCGCTCAGCTGCAACCTGAGCCAACTCGGCTCACGATCACCACTTTGGGGGCAGAAAAGGACCTCCCGGCTCCTCAGGCCTCCTCCCCTGCTCCCCTCTCGTGGCTTGAACTCTGCTTCCGATTTGCAACTTGGAATTTAATTCTGATTTGCAACAAATTGGAATTTAATTCGTCAACAGCTCTGGCTAAATCATTCTGCACCAACGCAACTTCGTTGCTCAAGCAGCTCTTCCTCCCTCCGCTCACCCGCACCCTTGCATTTTTTAGCAGGCGATCGCACCTCCGAGTCTCCGTTTTGCAAGGCTGTAAACCGGCATTTCCGAAGGCCCTGCTCTGCCTGTTGTCACCCACCTCGGTAAAATCTGGCAAACGGTGGAAGATTCTTTAAAAGGCTGGCAGTCCCAAGTCTAAACTCTGCTTAATGTCACAGCACCAGCGAGCGAAGCCTGCAGCTGCCATGCCCAACAGCAGAAAAGGAGGTTGAAAAGGTAAATTGGCTTTTTTCACAGAATCACAGAACGTTCGGGGTTGGAAGGGACCACTGTGGGTCATCTAGTCCAACCCTCCTGCTGAAGCAGGATCACCCAGAGCAGGCTGCACAGGAACTTGTCCAGGCGGCGCTGGAATATCTCCAGAGAAGGAGACTCCACAGCCTCCCTGGGCAGCCTGGGCCAGGGCTCCATCACCCTCAGAGGGAAGAAGTTCTTCCTCATGTTCAGCTGGAACTTCCTCTGCTTCAGTTTGTGCCCGTTGCCCCTTGTCCTGTCGCTGGGCACCCCTGAAAAGAGTCTGGCCCCGTCCTCCTGACACCCACCCTGCAGATATTTAGAGGCATTTCTAAGGTCCCCTCGCAGCCTTCTCTTCTCCAGGCTGAACAAGCCCAGCTCCCTCAGCCTCTCCTCGTAGGAGAGATGCTCCAGTCCGCTCACCATCCTCATAGCCCTCCACTGGACTCTCTCCCGTAGCTCCTCATCTTTCTTGAACTGGGGAGCCCAGAACTGGACACAGTACTCCAGATGAGGCCTCACTAGGGCAGAGCAGAGGGGGAGGAGAACCTCCCTCGACCTGCTGGCCACACTCCTCCTAATGCACCCCAGGATCCCATTGGCCTTCTTGGCACCCAGGGCACACTGCTGGCTCATGGTCAACCTGTCGTCCCCCAGCACTCCCAGCCCCTCTCCACAGAGCTGCTCTCCAGCAGGTCAGCCCCAGCCTGTACTGGTGCCTGGGGTTGTTCCTCCCCAGGTGCATGACCCTGCACTTGCCCTTACTGAACCTCATTAGGTTCCTCTCTGCCCAACTTTCCAGCCTGTCCAGGTCATGCTGAATAGCAGCACAGCCTTCTGCTGTATCCACCACTCCTCCCAGTTTGGTGTCATCAGCAAACTTGCTGAGGGTACATTCTAACTCTTCATCCAGGTCGTTGATGAAGAAGTTAAACAAGACTGGGCCCAGTACTGACCCCTGAGGGACACCACTAGTTACCGGCCTCCAACTAGACTCAGTGTCGCTGATGACAACCCTCTGAGTTCTGCCATTCAGCCAGTTCTCAATCCAACTCAATGGGGCACCTTTTTTGCTCCGTTCTAATACTGGCCTGTCTACTAAAAACACTTCTCTGGCCAGCGCTAGTTCACATGGCGATTTGATGACTACAAGGACCTGCCTGCAAAGAAACAGACTGGAGTAGTTTTGCATCAGTGGCCAAATCTTCACCAAGTGACGCCGACTGACACTTACAGGGTTGTGGGGATGGAAGGTGGCTCCTGCTCGAGCCACCAACCCCTTGCTCCGCTCGGAGGACAGCCAGCCAGAGGGCTGCTCAGCGCAGGGCAGACAGCGGCGCAGCCCAATGTGCAGGGCATCGCCCACTCCCTCCGGCTTAGCCAGCTGCTCTCAGCAGCACCCTTGCAGTCAAAAACATTTCTTCTCCTGTCAACAGATTTTAAACCCGCTGTAACTGGGCTTTGACTTCTTCCCGAGTCCGTCACGGCTGCCCTCTGCTTTCTGCATCTGACAGCTGTGACCACAGTGACAGTCGTTGTGGCCCACATATCACCCGTGCCTGCTATGGAAACAAAGGCCTTCGTGCCACAGCCATACGCCCAAGCAGCTCTCACGAATATTTTAAAACTTCAGAAAGAAAACCAAAAGTTTCTAGGGTATTTTAAACAAAATCCCACCTTCGCCTCAGCCAGAGGCACAAGGCGCAGCGTTCGAGAGCAGCAGCAGCCGCGGTCGCTCAGGTTTCTCTGCCATACGCACGCCAACGCCTCACAGCTGGGAGCGCCCAACAAAGAAGCTGATACACGTCCTGTTGAAGGGAGCTCCCGGGCACAGCGCTCCGGTCGACAGCTCAGAGGGAACGCTGCGAATCATTGAACAGCACACCGCGACCCGGGACCGCTCGGGAGACTGAACTGAGGGGAGACTCGCACAGGAATGTGTCGCAGCCAAAGGGTAGTGGTCAACGGCTCAATGTCCAGATGGAGACCAGTGATGAGTGGAGTCCCTCAGGGGTCCGTACTGGGACCGGTGCTGTTCAATATATTTATCAATGACATGGACAGCGACATCGAGTGTACCCTCAGCAAGCTTGCAGATGACACCAAGCTGAGTGGTACGGTTGAGACACCAGAAGGACGGGATGCCATCCAGAGGGACCTGGACAAGCTGGAGAGGTGGGCCTGTGTGAACCTCATGAGGTTCAACAAGGCCAAGTGCAAGGTCCTACACCTGGGTTGGGGTAATCCCCGCTATCAATACAGGCTGGGGGATGAAAGGATCGAGAGCAGCTCTGCTGAGAGGGACTTGGGGGTACTGATAGACGAAAGGCTGGACATGAGCCGGCAATGTGCGCTGGCAGCCCAGAGGGCCAACCGTGTCCTGGGCTGCATCAAGAGAAGCGTGGCCAGCAGGTCGAGAGGGGTGATTCTGCCCCTCTACTCTGCTCTGGTGAGACCTCACCTGGAGTCCTGCGTTCAGCTCTGGAGCCCTCAGCACAAGAAGGACATGGAACTGTTGGAGCGGGTCCAAAGGAGGGCTACAAAAATGATCCGAGGGCTGGAGCACCTCTCCTATGAGGACAGGCTGAGAGAGTTGGGCTTGTTCAGCCTGGAGAAGAGAAGGCTGTGGGGAGACCTGATTGCAGCCTTTCAGTACTTAAAGGGAGCCGATAGGAAAGATGGGGACAATCTTTTTAGTAGAGACAGCAGTGACAGGATGAGGGGTAATGGTTTTAAACTAAAACAGGGTAGGTTTAGGCTGGATATAAGGAAGAAATTCTTTACAATGAGGGTGGTGAAACACGGGAACGGGTTGCCCAGAGAGGCAGTGGAGGCCCCATCCCTGGAAACATACAAGACCAGGTTGGACAGGGCTCTGAGCAACCTGATCTAGTTAGCGGTGTCCCTGCTCGCTGCGGGGGGGTTGGACTAGATGACCTCTAGGGGTCCCTTCCGACCCAAAGCTTTCTATGATTCTATGATCTGGGCAGGGAGCACTGACTACTGAAACCGAGATTTATTTACTGTTCAGGTGTAATTCATTCACTGACACCAGATTCACCTTTTTGCAAAAGGGGAATCTTCCAGACAACCCACGCTGACTGCACCCAGCCAAGAGGATGCTGGTTTTGCGCTTCAGCTGGAAGAAATGGAAGATCCACCGAGTTCAGGCTGCTCCGCCAGATCCACCGCGTTCAGGCTGCTCCGCTACTGCCCGGCAGAGCTGGGCAGCTGGGGTGCCCTGCGTACTGCACGTAACCCTCTGTACCCCTCCGACACGGGCCCGCTTCTGCCTTGGCAGAGCGACCGCCATAAATACGCAGCCCCAGCGACGTGTGACAACGGAGCCGTTCAGCTGGCTGCAGCGCTGAGGGACACAAACACTACGCGGCATTTGCCACAGTGAATGGCATTCTATAAATGCGATCGATTAGATCATCTAAACAACACCCAGCAGCTTCTCTTGCGTGATTCTGTATAACAAAGACGACAAAGGCTGTCCTCCCCTCCACCACACACACTCAAAAAAAGCAGTAAATAAAAGGAAGTTGCGTTAAGTAGAAATAGTAATTAGAGATTGACTAGTATCACAAAGTTCACATGCAGATTACAAGCCTTTCACAAAACTGAGGGTAGAGAGAAGATTCTGATGCACCTCCGACGTACAAACCAGACACATTAATGCTGCAGAGCACTTTCCAGCATCCCAGCCCCATCCCCAGACTCTAGCTGTGTAGGGCCAAGGATCTGCACAGGCGTTAACGAATGCTCGCAGTGGCACCCACACCAAACGTTAATGTTTAATTACGACCTCTGCTAGCACTACCTGTTTTGAAGCTCTGCCCAAACACTCACTAAGCAACAGCTAAGTATATCAGCTATATAGGTGATATTCCTGTTTTCTGCAGAGATGGAAGATTCGTGCCTCCGTCCAAAATCAGCTGAGCTGGCACAAGGTGCAGGTATCCAGCTTACAGGTTGCTCTCTATATTTCCAGAACAATCAAAACCCGTCTGAGAGTCAGTCTTGTTTACTCACAGCAGCAACAATCTCCAGGGAACCACATAAAGCTAAGTCTAGCTGATGTGTATGTGGAGCCAGGCGTACCACACTTCCAGCACACCTTCAACAAGCCTAGGAATGCAACCTGAAATTAGGCAGGGTCGTTCTCCTCTGCCTTTACCAACGTGGAGGCATGGCTACATTAGGAAAACTGCCAGGGAACCAATTCAGCTACCCAAGTATCAGGCACCAAAAGGTCCCAGCAAAGCCCAGAAGGCTGGTCACCGTCACGCATCCAGGGCCGGCCAGCGAAGCTGTGCCTGCCAGGGAATTCAGGCTGGAGTGCTGCTCGTCAGCCTTCCCAGACCGCGGTGCCTCTGAAGTCACCTACACGCTGGGATCACAGAATCACAGAATGGTCGGGGTTGGCAGGGACCTCTGTGGGTCACCCAGCCCAACCCCCTGCCGAAGCAGGGTCACCCAGAGCAGGCTGCACAGGACCTTGTCCAGGTGGGGCTGGATATCTCCAGAGAAGGAGACTCCACAACCTCCCTGGGCAGCCTGTTCCAGGGCTCCATCAATGGTGATTGACGATCATCATCGGGATGAGTAACACAGCGACTGCTCCTCCACTGAGCACTCAGCGCGCTCCGAGAGCACCAAACCACTGGGTTAAGCAACAGTCTGACATTCCAAGGGTCTCCAGAAATAGCAGAAAATCTCATTCCAGAAGCCAGTCCTCATCTCATTCCAGGAGCCAGTCCTCATATTCCCTTCCCTCGACTGCTCTAGCCTCCAGCGACCAAATACACATATTGCTGAGAATCCATTCTCACCACTTTCATTCTGGCAATGGACTCGGAATCAGCATTCAGGAATTGCTTTCAATCCCTCCTTCCCATAGAAACAGTCCGAAGCAAGATCCAGTCATTGGGGTAGGGAGGCACGGACCTGCCCATCTCCCTTCAGGAGAACACCGACCCATGTAATAACTGCCTTGGTATCTCCTCTCTTTCCAAGCAGCAGCTGGAAACACCCATCCAAACGAAAACAGGGATCGGGAAATCAGCGTGCCCTGTCCCAGCAGACCGACCCACTCGCTGCACACCCCAGCGCCACGTACAGCCCCGGGAGCTCGGCTCACAGCAGCTGTAGGAGGGCTAGGCTTCGGCTAACCGGGACGAAAACATCGGCCGGTGTCCTCACCTTGATTCCGGCTTTTCAGTCAATGGTGCCATTTTCTTCGTCCCTTGATGTCACTCCATAAGCAGCACGAAAGAGCTAAGGAAACCTTTCACTGCGCTGCCCAGTCACTCGGCTGCCGAGGTGTAACGAGAAATTTGTGGAGGCATCTCTCCCTCTCTTGCCGGCACCCTTAAATACTTTGCCCCTCCTACCATGTGCTTTAATTAGCCAGCTGGTTCTTAGTCACCCGGACCCGTCACCAGGCTCGCTCACCCCCAGCCACCCTGTCACTCCCTGCCACCGCCGCTGCCGAAGACACTGGCTCTTCCTGCAGCGCGGGAGCTGGCGGAAGGAGAGACAGTTTGGAGGTGACACCTCATTGTAGCATGGGAATGGGATGCACTTCGGAAAGGAAAATGACTGGGAGACCTGGAGAAATACTGGAGTACAGGGAAAGTACTTGAAAAAGCACCTTTTTTAAAAAAAACAACCAAACAAGCAGCATCTGCTTGTCAAGCAGGGAATATTTTCATCAGCACTGGACACAGCAGATCCTGTTTCAACAGGCAGGAGCTGAAGCGGCAGCTAAAGCTTCGGCACTTGGCAGCTGAGATTTGTAGCATACCTGACGTGACCCAAAGGGAAGCTGACTGCTTGCATGGCTCTTACATGTTCTATGCCCACAGCATAGGCACCATCACGGGCATCAGAGGAGCTTTCATCCCCACCACAGTGCAGCCCGGCTCCCCTTTCGACAGCCCAAAGACAGCAGCGGAGGTGCCAGCTTTTAGGAGCGTGAGCAGCCCCGTGGTAAGGAAGGCGAGCGGCGGCACAGGATCACCCTTCCTTCCACGGTGAAGGCCTGCGGAACAACCAACCGCCACCAAGACTTCCTGAAATCAGACACTGGAGACTGGTTCGTGCAAGACCAAGTGGTAGCTGAACAGCGGAAATTATCTGCAGGAGGCCCTCAAGTCTCTCGGTACCGTTCCTTTGCCACCAGACCGCGGCAGCCAGTGCACCAAGCACCGCTGGCTCTCGTGACTGAGGCTCCAGCACGTCTTTATCTGCAGCCCGCCTCCGGGTTTTGATTCCTCAAAGGTTCACGTACAGGCATTGATCCGCTGCCAAACTCAGGCTGACATAAAATGTACTGAAGAATGTTGCAAGGCAAGCATCTCGGCGCTCACACAAGACCTAGATGGCAAGGGCTGCTGCTTGCAGAAGGGCGCAGAGCAAAGGTTACCTGCCTGGGTCAATGCTTACTCCAACCTCAGATTCTTTCAGTAAAACGTTTGTGAAGGACACAGAACAAAGGTCTCCAGATACCTACACACGTAAACCCATCCTGCTGCACTGTGAAACGCGGACTGAGGTTCTGCCAGCAGCACCAGCTCTCCCTTCTCCTCCCCACTGCACCTTTCAGCATCCCAGTTCTTACTCCCACCACACGAAGCATTGCATTGTTAGCCAATACAGGCACAATTCTGACCTGGTGTATCAGCTCAGGGGCCAGGGGAGGGTGGAAAATGCTAGTTAATATTACTTCACAGAAGCACAGAATGGTAGGGGTTGGAAGGGACCTCTGTGGGTCATCTAGTCCAACTTCATTTCAGGCCGATCTCACATCTCAGTGTGAACATACCACTGGTGGTTCTAACTACACTAAACAAAGGGCCCCCGAGCCCACGTTTACTACCACATCCCAACAGACTGCTGTTGGGGAGCCTGTACCTGGGGCTTTGGTTTCATTTACCCCAGGAGATACCAGACGCTATTTGCTGATTGATCTAGGTTTAAACTCCCGCCCCTTTGAAAGCCAGGTGTATTTGGTTTGGGTGGAGGAGGAAGAGAGTTACTTCAGATGTATCAACAGTCAGAATAAAGGATGATGGAAAACAGCATGTTTCAAATGGTCAGACCCCACTGTCCTCTCTGGAAAAAACCCCAACAAACCCCAAACCCCCCCAAAACCCATGTTGTTCTCAAAACAAACCAGGCAAGCCAACAAAAAAGCCCACAGCATTGTCCAAAGTAAGCTGTGCAGTCATCGCCAGCTCCAACTACTCGAAATATACTCGTTTATCCAACAGCTCCCTCGCCACCCGAAGATCACCTCCTTGATCTCCTTGAAGTCTGTCGTGGAGCCTGGATCACATGAGAGCGTGTCAGCTGGAAGCCCTCCTTGCTGCGTAGCAGGGGATTATAAATGTGCCTCTGATAGTTTGTCTTCAGGTAATAAAAATGATTGTGATAAAAATGTTGAGAGTAGAAACCATACCACAAAAACACCAGCTACTGAACGAAAGAGTGGCACCGAGGGAGAGGCAAAGTAGGGAAGGATCCAGGGGCTGGCTCAGATCCAAACTTCGACAGGAAAGCTCAGGTGAAGGACGGGGTCTGAAACACTTCTGGTCTTTGCAGGAACCAGCTTAGACAACCTTAAAAGAGCTTGGCAAGGAAGGAAGAGTTTCTGCTACAGGCAGCCACTTCGCTGGAACACCGCGTTTTCACGGGATTTGCTATTCCACTAGCGTCAAGGGCCAGCTGGGCAGCGAGCTTTGGCTGCACGGCCCCATAGCTTGGTTGCTTCCAAAGCCAACCTTTAGCACAGGATAAAAAGCTTTACGAAGCGCTCCTGTTTCACCATCAACCCACAGCAACTGCGCACCAGGCGTTGCCATTTCCCTGGCACCCGCTGCTGCGCGATCACAGCTGTATTTTCCACCCATGCTCCTCATGGCTCTGCGAAAGACATCACCACCACAACAGCTGAAGGGAAGAGCAAAAGGGACAACACCATTTGCACAGCAAAGGAAGGACAGACACCAGTTCTAGTACACTCTGGACCACTGCTCTAGCAGCCCCTGGACAAGGCTACCCTCACCATGGCTGTTTTGCTACCACAGTCATGAAAACATCCCTTCACTGGAGGCAGCGGGTTGTTCTAATTATCAGCTACCCTGGAAAGTTTGCTGCACAATCCACGCAGTTTTGTGCCCCACAGCCATACTAGTTCTTCTGTGCCACCCCAACACGCCGTGTGGCTAGGCTCTCCAGCCACCACAAGAGCTCAAAGCGGTGCTGGGACATACAGCTCAGAAAAGGAGGTGCTTTTGGTAGACCTGGGAGATGCTAAGCAAACGGGATTGATCTTACTTCGGTTCTGCAAATGGAGGAGGAAGGCAAGCAAGCTTGCATCATGCTCGCGCTTTTAGTTCAGTTCCCTCCGAGTTCTCGGGTTTGAATTGCAAAATGAAACTCGGCCAAAACAACACGCTGCTGCTGGAGTTCCACCCAGCACGGTGAACGAGCACAAACTCACTCACCCCTCGCCCTGCCAGGCTGGACCTTCTGCTCTGTTACCAAACAGCCACCTGGGTTCTGGTTAGGATGGTTTCACAGCACCCTCCCTGCCGTCAGAGATGAGCCCTAGCTTGCCCCAAAGCTCCCAACACCCTCAGATGCCTCAGACCTGAGCCTGAAGTCCGTGGCTCAGCTCTCCCCAGCGATGGGCACCCACGTCCTCGCAGAAGGGACCACCGCTGCCAGCAGCCCCTGCACCCTGCCAGGCAGCTCAGGGCACCCGCACCGGGACTCCATGAGCACTTACAGCTGAACCTGTGCGGCACCAAGGGGCTCGGGCTGTCATCAGAGGCTAGGCAAAACTCTTTGTCAAGATGTACACGCGCCTTTTAAGGGCTCTAGGTAGGACCTTCATCTGCAGGACAGGAGTTAAGGGCTGGCAAGAGGCCCTTGCAACAATAACGTGTGCATTAATAACACAAATACTATGTGTGGAAGCACATAACCTGCTAAGCGTACAGAGAACAGTGCAGGCTACAAGACAAACTGCTGGAAAATTTTCTCAAAGGGCTGAGAAAAGCCAACGCATGATTTGGCTTCCTTGCTGAAGGACGAAGAACTGTCCCAGCGTCCCTTCTGGCTGCTGGAGATAAGGGTTACGCTGTTGGCTGGTGATCCCTCACTTAGAATAAAACACTACCTGGTAGGATCGCAGCTGACCAGGACTTGGGATGTACAGCACCTTAAGGCAGACTCCTGCAAGAGGCATGGCTCCCACCGACCGGAGAACTCCACGGGAGCTGGGAGGCACTGCCTCCCCCCAGCACAAGCTGGGAGCGATCAGCTGTGTAGCAGTCACCCCATTAGCAGCTCCTCCCAGCTCCCACCGACCCCCTGACCTACTGAAACTCTCGCACGTAGAAGAAAGTATCACCTCACCCATCTACCTGGAACAGCTGCTGACCCTGGCCCAAGCAGTTTTGTGCAATTCAGGACCTGCTACACACGGCACTGCAGGGATAAAAACTTAGGGCTCAGCTATGCTCATCCAAGTCCAGCAGAGGGCTACGAGGATGGTGAGGGAACTAGAGCATCTGTCCTACGAGGAGAGGCTGAGGGAGCTGGGCTTGTTCAGCCTGGAGAAGAGAAGGCTGAGAGGGGACCTTAGAAATGCCCATAAATATCTGCAGGATGGGTGTCAGGAGGATGGGGCCAGACTCTTTCCAGTGGTGCCCAGTGACAGGACAAGGGGCAATGGGCACAAACTGAAGCAGAGGAAGCTCCGTCTGAACATGAGGAAGAACTTCTTCCCTCTGAGGGTGATGGAGCCCTGGCCCAGGCTGCCCAGGGAGGTTGTGGAGTCTCCTTCTCTGGAGATATCCAAACCCCACCTGGACGCGGTGCTGTGCAGCCTGCTCTGGGTGAACCCTGCTTCGGCAGGGGGTTGGGCTGGGTGACCCACAGAGGTCCCTTCCAACCCCGACCATGCTGTGATTCAGTGAAATGAATGGTGGTTACAGCACGCAGCCAACAAAACACACATCCTCACCTGGCACGGAAGCACCTCCCGGCCTCCACACCCTGTACCACCACTTATGCTCCGGCAAAAGGGAAGCAAAACCTGCGTGCTGCGATTCGGGGCATACACGCCAACCTGGGGCGTGGGACGCAACGATCGCGCTCGGTGATCCCCGGACTGCGTGTGGCAGGAGAACCCAGGCTCTGTGCCCCTACAACAGAAGACCATCAATGGCACTTCGCCCAACAGGTTTAGTTTAGGCCAGAGCCATCCGCACTGACCCAAGCAGGACCTCACTCAACGAAAAGCGCCGCTGGCTGTGAAGGTAACAGAATACAGCCCAATCAATATTAAAAGCTTCTGTAATAGCTCTAGCTGTTCTACCAGTGCTCTTAACCTTCATGCTGTAGAGCTTAAATCAACCTTAAGGTATGGTCAGGACAAAAACCACCTCCTATATGACACACAAGGCAGCTGATTTTTTATAAAATTCCCTCATATTTCTGCAGACTCAGAACACTTTTTAGTATATCTCCGGGCCAGCACCCAAGCTTACTGCCTCTTCTAATAACAGTCATTTGGCAGGTTGTCAAGGATAAAAAAGGAGAGGCAGGAGCACAGTAAAGAAGGGAACTAGCAGAAGCTGCAAAGAAAATTCAGACTGTGCTCTCTCTCCATCTCAGCATCTTCCTGATGCTTTTCCCTGCACCCTAATTGCTAAAGACAAGCGAATACCCAATCAGGCTATCGACCGCCGACCCGCTGTTCTTCAGGAACAGAACTGCAGAGCCAAGAGCAGCAACGTGTCTGCTACAAGCCAGGGCATTCACGGAAATTAAGCGCCAGCAGTTCTGCCCAGCGTACTTGCTGTGTGTGTCACCAATAAGTAGCGATCCAGCCCTTAACACCAGGCTGAGGAGAAATCTGGGTTTCCCTCTAACGTGGCCAGTTGGCTGGAATTACTAACCAGTGACATTTGTAACTCTGCAGGCTAAGGAGAGAGCAATCATATCTCGCAGTTCACAACGGCAAGTCATTGCCTTTGAGAGTTAAGGAGGGCTTTGGTTTCCCCTTCTCGTTGATTCCTCTCCCTCAAACTGTGCCTGCCACCGAGTTTTGAAGGCCTCACTGACTTTAAACCTGTCCTCTAAGGGCAACACTCAGGTATAGGTGTACTGAGAGGAAGCATGCTTGAACCTCTTCCAGAAGATGAGGACAAAAGCTGATCCTTGCCCATCCCCTCCCATCACATCAACACTTCTTGTCAGAGCAAAGAAACAGCAACTGGATGACTAAGTAATGATAATGACTGCTTCTGAGCGCACTGCTGGGCTCTGATTAGATCTTCCTGGCTTCTAACCAGATTAAAAAACACAACACTGGCCATTTAGAGAGGCAGGACTGGCCTATTAGCGTCAGTGCAGGGCTCAGTCAAGATGCTCCTGAGTCACTGTCTCCATCCAGAAAGTCCAGATCCTTCACTGGGCTGACTGGTAATGAAGCAAACAAAGACGCTGCCCATCAGGCCACGAGCTGCTCCCACGACCCTTTGTGTCCAAAGTTCCTTAGCCCAAAAAACCACAGCTCGACAGGCCCTGGGGAACATCCACCTCTGGAGGCGTTGGGAGTTTCCACATCCTATACTCACTGCCCTGTGCTGAATAAGCAGGAGCTACGAATCTATGAGCAGACTGGGAAGACATTAAGGAAAACATCTGAAACACACTGTCCCTTCCAGCATCTCTGCCTTGTCGACTCTCCATCTGTTCCCAAAAGCTCAGCGGAAAAAATGAAAGCTCCATCTTCCTGCTTCCTCTAAGCTCACTCTCACTGTGGCTGCTCTGGTTTCTGGCACAGTGCTGCCTTATCTCAAAACCTAACCCTCACCCCAATTCCAGAACCCCACTACCTCCGTATGTTTCTGACCTCAGCTGAAGGTGTTCATTGGCATCAGCCTTAGAATAAACAGAAAAGAGCTTGGATGGAAAAGGATGTCACAAATGCAGATAATAAACAAGGAGCACACCTGATGGTGGGAAAGTTGAATTTAATCCTTGCTGGGACTACTGTGTTTTATCTAATGCACTTGTGATTCAGCAAAAAAACAGCACTTGGAGCTTGATCCTTTTTCAAGAACTGGCACTTCTGACTGGCTCACTTACCAAAAAAACCCCATATAATACAACGGTACTCTCACCAACATGTAGCTTTCTGCTGCCCAACCCGGGCAGGCTGCTACCAGGAAGAAAAACTCCTTCCCTGCCAGTGACTGAGGCGATTTTGGCGCCCGAAGCCCAGCTGAGATCTCCCAGCGACGGGCTCCTTCCCCTCCCCGTCAGGGTACTCACGCCAGTCAGCTGGCTGAGCGACTCAGGCCCGGCTCCAAAGGACGGGATCCTCCGATGGCGACTTCCTCTCTGTCTCCTCTTCACGTGCACCTCCCACGTAACAGCACATACCTACAGAAGCCAAAGAGGCAGAAAATGCCATCAGTGCCACCAGGCCTGCTGCCCAACACAGCTGCCAAGCGGGCTGTGCCAAAGCCATCAGCCCTCCACAGACCTCACGGCACTTCTAGACGAAGCGCTTCCCTCCGCTCACCACGTGGGAAGCACGGTCAGCGCAAACAGCGGTCGGGCCAGCTCCGCATCCTCACATCCCCTGTGTGAGAACCGATGCTCTCCAGGGCGGGCTGAACCCACGTCCGCTCCCCTGCCTTTCTGATGCAGATCCCCCCTGCCCCGAGCAGCACGGACAGCTGAACAGCACGAATACTCACGCCTCCCTACAACCTACACTGTGCTCACTCCTGTAAATCACTGCGGATTCCAGCTTCATTTAGTACACTGGTTTGCAAAATGCAGAAAAAGAGCAGCAAACACGCATCTGGCGCAGCGATGCCTGATGCATAAACAGGCTTGTGCGATCCGGAGCCTGGGCTGGGAACAGGGGTAACAGCCAACTCCCCACTGCCAGGAATAAAATCCCTTGGAGGGCAGGCAAGGAGGAGACACGTGCTAAGGAACACACTTCAGGCTGCCTTGGGACAAACTCCTTGGCTGGGGCACCCAGCTAGACAGAGCGCCACAGAGGCACAACTCCCAGGGGACACTATTTATTTGGCTTTTTGCCTGCCCTGACAGTTACTAAATGTGGCTATTTAACTCCAGTTCAATATTAAGTCTAAACGGTTAGACGTGACATTGATTTGATGGCCACGCGGCTTTCCTGTTTCACTCCATAACGTTAACAGCAGCCTGGCTTTAGCGAGATGTCTTTGCAGCTTGATTTATGAGCTAAGTATTGACAGCACTCAACTTTAATTGTGTCATTTATCAGGCTGAACTGGTCATCCAGCCACCCTACGCTCCTTCTGCACCGAGCGGAGAGAGGGGTTCTTCAGAGGGCAACCCAGCCTCTCCCTACACTGCTGCCTTCTTCACACTCCTCTGTATTCAACAGCTCTAAAAAGAGCTTGAGGAGACCAGCTAGCAAGGTTTCATGCCCACGCTGGATGACTGAACCGATGCTCATGTGTGTTTTACCGACGCTCCGAGGTGAGCAGAGTCACGTCTCTTCCAACAAGCAACACAAGACCAGAACCTCCACGGGCCTGGCACCCAGCAAGCCTCGCCAGCTGAATGTCCTCATGGCAGTGCAGGTGGGGCATGAACATCACACGGAGAAAAGAGAAGGCGATGCTCAGAGGTGAAACCTCACCAGGGTAGCAGGGACCTTGCCTGGGAGCCGTCTCGGAGCACGCCCACAGAGCTCTAATAACATGATGTTGTTACAAGCCTCAAGCCTTCTTTCAAGACTCGCCAATGTCCCAAAGCATGAGCCTAGAAGAACTGGACTTTCTTTCGGTAAAACTGGAATAGTCAAACGGAATCTGAAACAAGTCAGAGTTTTCTGTCCACGACAGTCTAGTAGTTTCTCCATCTCCAACACGTAGAAAGGGATCAGTGAAAGGACACATGTTGAAGCGCTCATTGCTGCTACTGGGAAGAAAAATTCTGATAAAGGTGTCCAGAGTATGCACCGAGAGAGTTAACGTTCCAGCAGCGAGGCCGAGCCCCAGCTTTGCTGCGGCACATGAAGCTGCGTTCCTGGCATGAGCTCGCTGGCTCTCCCAGCCTGTCCTGTCCTCGGGAGCTGGCACAGGGTTGCAGCTGGCCAGAGTCCCAGCCACCAACGGCTGCCCTGAGCTGAGCACTCTCTCCCCATCGCTAGCTGGGCTGAGAGCGGGAGGAGAGGGTAAACGGCACAAAAAGCAGCTGATGGAAACTCCTGTGGAGCTGAGCGTTGTTTACAGCCAAGGCTCCGAGCCGGCACGGCGCCAGGGAGCACAGCCAGACCTAGGAATACGGACACAGGTCACGGCTCGTCTGCACTCCCACCTGGAAGAGGCAGTCCAGAGGTCGAACTTTCCCCTTGGCAATATGCCCCACATTAGCTCCTGGAGGACCGTTAAGAAGCGACTTGTTGGTGAAAAATCAACACAGGATTTGCAGCAGGATTCGGTTCGGACAAACTTTACGCCCACTGCGGTCGGTGACAAAACTTGCCTTCTGGTCTGGGGCAGCAGAACCAGGGCAGCTGGCGGCAGCAGAGAAGGACAACAGAGAGGGATGGTGAGGGGACTGGAGCATCTCTCCTGCGAGGAAAGGCTGAGGGAGCTGGGCTTGTTCAGCCTGGAGAAGAGAAGGCTGAGAGGGGACCTTAGAAATGCCCATAAATATCTGCAGGGTGGGGGTCAGGAGGACAGGGCCAGACTCTGTTCAGTGGTGCCCAGCAACAGGACAAGGGGCAATGGGCACAAACTGAAGCAGACGAAGCTCCAGCTGAACAGGAGGAAGAACTTCTTCCCTCTGAGGGTGATGGGAGCCCTGGCCCAGGCTGCCCAGGGAGGTTGTGGAGTCTCCTTCTCTGGAGATATTCCAGCCCCGTCTGGATGCGGTGCTGTGCAGCCTGCTCTGGGTGACCCTGCTTGGGCAGGGGGTTGGGCTGGGTGACCCACAGAGGTCCCTTCCAACCCCGACCAGTCTGTGATTCTGTGACAGCGCCGGAACAGTTTCAACCTTTCTTCATTTGATTTTTTGTTATTCTTCAGCTGTGTTCTGGCTTTCTCTGCTGTTAGAGTTTGATTTCCACCGTAACAGAGAAGCCTGCTGAGCTTGCACTGAATAATGAAAACGGGACCTGGACTCTCCCCGCACAAGCCGCCAGCACACCGGGCCCCCAGCAGTGACCAAATGCTACAAAAAGCAGCGTTCAACTGACCAGTGCTCCCACCAGAAGCTTGGAAAGAATGGAGCGACGTAGCAGGTGAGTGCCAAAATCAAGCCAGGAGAGCAGAAAACAAAAAACCACCACAAAACCAAAAAAAAAAAAGCCCTTACCATGCTGCTGGTAAAGAGGTTTCCTGTGTGGTGGTTTGGTTTTATTTCCTTTTTTTTTTTTTTTTTTTTTTTGATTTAAGTAGGGGTTTCTCTAACTCTAAACATTCCTCAAGTTTCGAGCATTCAGATCTGTAGCCAAACCCATCACCATGGCACAGGGCGAGCTGTGGTCGGCACGGTGCTGAGGCACCGCGGCACAGCCTCGTCCACCCGGGACCCAGCCCTGCCCGATGGGGCTTTTCAGAGCGACACGGGAAGGGAGCAGCAGGAACAAGCTGGGGACGAGCCTAAAGCACAAAGGCTACCGAGGTCCAGGTTTTCATGGCTGTTTCTGGAGGCTGCTCTGTTTGTGGTGAGGGCAGGTACAGCGCCTGACAACGCTACGGTAGCGCAGAGCCCAGCTACCCGGCTCCTTCTCCCTTTCCGAGGTCAACAGCCAGTAACCCGGCACTTCTTGCAAGGGCTGGACACAGGCCACGCTCAAACCGCGTCCCCGTGGAGAAAGGAACGCTGCCCAAGTCAAAAAGGAGAGGTGAGAAACAGAAGATTCCCTGTGGCAGACAGCAGCCAGGCGCGATCCAGCACGACGAGCCCGCGCGCACGCTCGCGAGCCCTGGTAACGGCACCGACTCACGACCGGCCCCCCGCAGACACGGGCCTCAGCTCCGCACACTGCGGTTCTTGCATTGTTTCTCCACACTTCACAGCTCGATCTGGCACACAACCCTGCGGGCAGCACAGCTCCCAGTGACCCCCCCGGCAGCGATGGAAACTCCCTCCATGGGTCTCACACCCGAACACGACAGGGGGGCAACAGACATGCACCCAGCCCCCAGCTCGGCAACCGGAGGTGCCCAGCAAAAGCCACCCGGGAGCTTCACCTTGTTTTCGAGGTGAAAAGAGCAAGGGGCTGGCCCCGCTCGACTTCGTTGCGTTGTTTGTACGGCGCCCGGTGCTTGGGGCACTGGGCTGCAAAATCAAAGCACGTACAACGGCAGTGAAAACAAAACCAAACACATCGGTGCGGGGCCAGCTCTGCAACGGAAAAGGAAAGGGTTCGAAAGAAAAGAAAACCAGCAAGCAACACTCAGATCTAAAGGACATCTGGAAAACAACAGCTTTAAGCAGCTGTGGAAGGCTAGGAGAATAAAAATATTATTTTTGCTGTTATCCCTATAAGAACAGGCAGCCCCTCTTCCAAGGAGTTTAAACGGAGAAGACAGACGGAGGAGCAATGATCCGACCTGGTCACGTAACACCAGGATCAGCGCCAGGAACAAACCGTGACACCCCTCTCTGAGCACAACGCTCTTTTCGCCAGTCTGTACCACCTCCGAGGCTGGTACCCACCCAGCTTTTGCAGGCATTTCCATCAAAAACTGCTTGTCGCCGTCCCGCCTGCCGCGGGTTACCACTCCCCGCAGTCCACGCGAACGCTCCGTCCATCGGCAGAATCCACCAAGCTAAACCGAACAACCCGTGAAGGTAAATTCAGCTCATCTATCTTCTCGACGCCGACCAGGCAGTGCTCACGTGCGCTCTGCTTCAGCGGGCAAAGCTACGAGCGGAGCCAACCATTGGCGTCGGTACGGCAACAAGCGCAGCGTGAAGGGGGGACGAGGGTCCCCGTCTGCAACCTGAGCAACTGTTTGCTAAGCTGATGCTTGTCCCTGGTCTCAAACACGGTTACGACTTCCAGACTGGGAGAACACAAGACTTGTGGTTCAGATAAGAGGAGATATCAATGGATCTTTTAAAAACTTCTTATCTGAGCCACGCCATCTTGTGAGTGCTAGCTTAGCAAGTGTCGAATACAACAGAACTGCCGTCCCCAGCCAGCGCAGCAGAGCAGACTTTGGTAGTTCCAAGAGGATCAGCCCGTTATTGATAAGTCATCTCTAATGTTCTTGGCTTTCAGATAGTTTACTAGATGTTACCAAACCAACTGTTTGCATGTGATTCTGTGACTGCTTCGGGACAGCCGGCCAGCATTCAGCCCGTGCCTGGGGACTGGGACGAGTCACAGAACCCTGCTTGGGGCCAGCAGAAGAGTGAAGACAACAGCGGTGCTGTCACTCTTCTACATGCAAGACCAAAACCTGCAAAACCACGTGATTCCCAGCGAAGTCAACAACAGCACAAGTACATTCCAGGGTAGCTCTTCATCTCCAAAAACTGGTTTAGGTTTTCTCTAATGTAAAAGTGAACTCAGAGACCTTTCATCTTAGCAAGCTTATGTAAACCCATGGCTTTCCTCACCCACTGCTCAACAAACATGACCCATGCAGTATGTGATCTCCAAAAGCAACTTCCTTACATGGACCGCTCGGGTTCAGCTCTGCTGAGAAAACATTGTCGGCACATACCAGATTAGCTCAAGCTGCCTTCTCGGCAGAAGCAACTCGCGGCTGCTGCTGCCGAAATTCCTCTTTCGGGTTTGTTCAGCCCGGGCCCGAAAGTCTGCTTTTACCTGCCCGAATCAGTCGGCAAACTCCATCGCGCCTCCTCTCCAACGTGGTACGGGCACCGCAGGGCTTCACGGCGCCGGCAGCACGCCCTGCCCGGCAGCAGAGCCAGCCCGGTGCGGAGCAGTGGGCAGCACACCGGCAGCACTTTGCAGATGAAAACTGCTCAGAAGCCGCTAACATAGACCGGTAAGGAATACAACAACATGGTCTTCCCCACAAAACACCTGGGCACGCAGGAAGCTGGAGAGAACGGTCAGCGGCAGCTCCCAGTCTAACACATGCTGGAGCACACATCTGCAGACATGGAGTAGAGAAGGGGTATCGACAGAGGAGGTATCCCCATTTCTCAGCTCCGCTGTGTCAAAGCTGAGGACAGGAACAAACAAAAAACAAACATATACTGCAAAATAAAGGAGCACAGTCATGGCACATCTTCACGACGATCACAACCAAGCTTGTAGGTTAACACCACTCCGCTCTCAGATACGGTCCCTACAGCGCGATTTCAGCCATGTGCAGTTGCTCACCCCGACAACCCACTGGTTACCTCTTGCAAGGAGAAAAAGAAGAAAGAAAAGGCGTCACCAACATGCAGAGGGTGAACAGAAAGAGCACCATGGGCACGTTTTCGGCCTGTTGCCATTTTCCATTAGCTAACGTCATCAGCTCTGCAGAGGCGAGACGCGAGTTGCCCCAGAGCAATGCCATCCAGATACGGAGGTTACTCTCGCCTGACCCTGGCCTAAGTGAGATTAGAGCCAACCCCTCCCCTGCCCACCTCTTTCACCACCTCTATATTTAACTGTAGATTAACTCATTTCTTCTTCCCACATGCGAGATTAATGTCAGCTCTGGCCGAGCCTCGACGCGCCCTCATGCCGCTCACCGCTCAGTACGTGTATTCGAGCACGGCAAGGAGGAGACCGAGTCACGCGCCTCATGCTCACAAAACCAAACGCTTGCTTCTAGAGAAGTAAAGCTGGCAGGCAGCCCAGGCCCCAGAACAGCAAGAGATACCTCCAGTTCTCATCTTCCCCCGCCTGCTACGTAAATCTTCAAGACGTAAGAAGTGCCGCGATTTACCAACGTGCTCGAATGAAATGCGGGTCAGTGACCACGGGAAAGGATCGAATGCAGAGTGACTTGGCTTCCGGGCACTGGGTCAGTCACACTTTTCTAGGAGGAAACAACAGCCCCTCATTCCAGGGAGAGGGGAAAATAATGCAGTGGAACCTCACAGAGGTCACGCTCACCGCGTTTGGTTCCAAACGGCTGAGAACTGTATCACAGAATCACACAGCATGGTCGGGGCTGGCAGGGACCTCTGTGGGTCACCCAGCCTGACCCCCTGACGAAGCAGGGTCACCAAGAGCAGGCTGCACAGCACCGCGTCCAGGTGGGGCTGGAATATCTCCAGAGAAGGAGACTCCACAGCCTCCCTGGGCAGCCTGGGCCAGGGCTCCGTCACCCTCAGAGGGAAGAAGTTCTTCCTCGTGTTCAGCTGGAGCTTCCTCTGCTTCAGTTTGTGCCCATTGCCCCTTGTCCTGAAATGTAACTGCCTCAAAAAAAGAAACCACAGTAGGGAACGGGGAGAGCGAGAGAAGGCGGCGAATGCTGTCCCCACCCCGCGCAGCATCCCTGGCAAAGGGATGGAAATGCCGCGCTCTGGCCCCAGTGTTACTGGGGAAGCCAACTTGCACCCTCTCCTCGCCTCTCCAGAACGCCATGCGCGCTGGACAGGGTTTGATTTCCACCTGACCTCTCTGCAAATCACTTGGAGCCCCACGGTGCAAGATCTTTATCACAGCCTGAGGCAAACAGTAAAGCTGGGACTTTAAATCCAGCCACACGAGTGAACTGCACGGTGAATGTCATTTTTCACAGCTAACAACTATGGTAATGAATTTTACCTCAGTGAGGTAAGGGTGAAGCATGCAAAATTCAGAACAGGAGTAAGTTTCTTGCGTTAGGTTTTATATCAATAATCCTTTAAAAGGCAAGCGCTTCTTTTCCTCATCTCCCTCATGCTAAAATCTCCCTCATTTCAATGCGCCAAGCAACGAGGCCCCCTCAATTCTCCGTGGCTGCAACAACGGGCCTCAGTATTGCTGCCAAGAATGGCAGCGCATCATTGCGGCGAGCGAGCGGGGAAACACGTGGAGGAGGGGCTGGCGTTCGCTGTGGAACAGCTGGAATAAGCCCTCAGCTCCCCTCGCTCTACCTTCCGACTGCACCGCCTGGGGAAGGGAAGAACACGCCTGCGACAGGCTTACGGCACATCTCAGAAGCAATCGCTGCACCTCCGTTCTTCGAGAGAGTCGGGAACGGGGAAAGGAGCAGCGGGAGGACAGCAGGAGCTCGCAGCAGCGATGGGGCACGGCAGGCAGAGGTCCGGCTGCCGGAGCAGCGTCCGTCCGATCCAGCGCGGAGACCGCATCGCCGGCGGATGAAATCATAACACACTGGGCAAGGACGGGCACAACTGCGACAATTCGGTGCTGCTGTGCACATACCAGAGGAGAGAGGATCATGCACCAAAATACAGAGAACAAAGAGAAAAGTGGCTCAGTTCTCGCACAAAAAGAAAGATCTACCCTGCAGAGATGAATAACCACCGAGGTGGTGGCGATTCTCTTCCAGCTCAGGCATTCCCAGAGGGTTATAAACAGATTATAATGATTTGCAAACATCTTCCATTTATTCAAGGGTAGATGTTGGTCTGAGGGTGTCTTGAAATCTCTTCTGGCACAGAATCCCAGAATGTTCGGGGTTGGCAGGGACCTCTGTGGGTCACCCAGCCCAACCCCCTGCCCAAGCAGGGTCACCCAGAGCAGGCTGCACAGCACCGCGTCCAGGCGGGGCTGGAATATCTCCAGAGAAGGAGACTCCACAACCTCCCTGGGCAGCCTGGGCCAGGGCTCCATCACCCTCAGAGGGAAGAAGTTCTTCCTCGTGTTCAGCTGGAACTTCCTCTGCTTCAGTTTGTGCTCGTTGCCCCTTGTCCTGTCACTGGGCACCACTGAAAAGAGTCTGGCCCCATCCTCCTGACACCCACCCTGCAGATATTTAGAGGCATTTCTAAGGTCTCCTCTCAGCCTTCTCTTCTCCAGGCTGAACAAGCCCAGCTCCCTCAGCCTTTCCTCGCAGGAGAGATGCTCCAGTCCCCTCATCATCCTTGTAGCCCTCCGCTGGACTCTCTCCAGTAGCTCCTCATCTTTCTTGAACTGGGGAGCCCAGCACTGGACAGAGTACTCCAGATGGGGCCTCACCAGGGCAGAGCAGAGGGGAAGGAGAACCTCCATCGACCTGCTGGCCACACTCCTCCTAATGCACCCCAGGATCCCATTGGCCTTCTTGGCACCCAGGGCACACTGCTGGCTCATGGTCAACCTGTTGTCCACCAGCACTCCCAGGTCCCTCTCCACAGAGCTGCTCTCCAGCAGGTCTGCCCCAAGCCTGTATAAAATCTACGGCAAACTCAGGAGCCATCTAAAAGTCAACAGCAGGTTTCCAGTGATGCAAGAAACCGAAACGCTGAGCGGATGGAAAAGAGCAAAGGAACAACGCGCTGCATGGGGTCACTGTCAGCTCACAGAAACCCTAACATGGGCACGGTGTCCGCGAGCTGCGCACCCGATGGCAGAAGCCCCTCTGCTTTCTCCGTACGACAGCTCCGGGTTGTGACGAAGCCGCCGGTGCGTCTCGTGGAAGCATGTCACACTGCCTGCTTCTCTCGCCGGCAGTGCATACGCTCAGACGCACACGTGCTTGCATATGCGCCTGTTTTATTTTTCCACTGAGGCTTTAAAAATGGAGTTATTTTCTCTTTGTTGCTCGTCTAACTCAGAAATTAGACTCAGATCTTGGCAAAACAAAGAGCAAACGCTAAGGCTCTCGATCAGGACTACAGGAAAAGAAAAACGCTTCCTGTTCTACAGAACAAATTCATGTTTCATATTGATTTAAACCTCCTGTTGTTTTGATGTCTTTATACATAACAGAAGAAAAGAAAATGGACTTTAATCACCATGAGAAAAATTCTGATCAGATTCCCTTCCAACTCTGCATCTTGTGCTCGAACACCCCAAGCGACAGGGCAGCTGGCAAAATTACATCAGGTGTGATTGTGGTTACACTAATAGTAAAGCATCCTTCAAACAGGTGAAAACCACTCACTAAGAAACGTGTCCTGCTCAGACAACCTTTCTAGGAGTCTAATATTGATCCAACAGCAGCTCTCAGGGGATCGGTGGCCAGGGCACGCCAAGCTACAGCTGCGGGATGCTAAAGTGGAGCACGAGAGGCAGTTCCCAAACTGCTGGAGGATGGAGGTAGGGCCCCACAAACACAATCTCAGATAATTCCTGCTTGTCTTCAGCGTGGGAAGGGAGTAACAGCAGGAGCAGCCCCGGAGCAGGTACATGGAAGCTGCTGAAGTCTGGAGACCGCATCATGCCCTGCGCTGGGATTCATCGTGCTCCAGGCAGCAGCCACAGAAGAATCCGGCCGACTCGTGGAGCAGCCGCCCAAAGCCTGACTCGCAAACTAACGTGTAATTAAATAACACCACAGAACCTTGTACGATTAGACAACTGAATCAAATCCATGCATAAGACACTAAAAATGACAAACCTCCATCGAGGCTATGAGGACAGATTAGAGGGATATTTAGCTGGAGAAGGTGGGAGCAAAGAAAAGCCAATTGATTGCAGGCTGCAAGTGAAGGAACGAATGAGTAATTGTGAAGCATGATTGGGATGTGCTGATTTATCCTGCTCCATACTATAAAAAGGCAGTAAATGTAATAGATATTCTTTTGTAAAAATAATTTTTAGAAGGTGGCATAAAATCAGCCTGAGGAATTTATTACCACAGGGCAAGGACACCGGCTCTCAAAAAGGATTAGACAATTCTATTAACATAAATAACACCTACAGCTGGGAGAGCTACATGGAGAACCTGCAGAACAAGCAGCCCAAAGGCAGGTACCTCTCTCCTCCACTTGCAGCCCCGCACTGGTGTCTTCAAGCAGGGTCTGCCCTTTCCAAATCATTGCTGGGATTAAAAACGCCATAAAATTCTCATTTGAACCTTACATGGTCTTGTGCAGGACAGCTGCTCGAGTCACCGGGGAGCATCATTTCAGGTCCTCAAGGGTTCTGGGCTGTGCCAATGCCAGTGAGCAAGCCTCGAGTTTTGTCTAGTACGACAACTGGTATTTCTGTTCCTCCAGCAAGCTGGAAAGCTAACAAGCACAGCAGCGAGTTGCTTACTTCAGCTGAAGAGCCCTTCTCCCCCTAAAGTGCACCCCAGCTGTGACTCAGTCTGCTCCTGTGAAGGAAGACGAGCACCAAAAAACTCCATCTTTGGTCTTCATCCTCAGACTATCACGGAGCGCACAAAATTTGACAGAGATTCATTTCTTGTAACATGGCTTTAAAAGCCACCCTGTCTTCAACAAAGCCCCGGAGCTACAATACGGCCCAGATTTTAACATCCACTGTTCCACTAACTGAAATCATTCCAAAATGTTGCTGCAAAAATACTAAAGTCTTCTCACATAGCTCTAGACAAGTAATAACACTCAGTCTTTAACCAAAAATCTCCTGGGGGATTCTTAAAGCTTGAATCCATCCAGAAGTGCCCACAATCACTTACGGAGCTGCTCTAACCCACATAACATCTCCCAGTTAGTTCAGAACGGGCACAGCAAAGTGCCACCTCCCAGTTGGATACACCCTTGGGCAGCGCACGTCTAGTATGGCGGTGTCAGCGCTTACAACATGTGATGTTTTCATAAAGGCTCACCTAGTGGAAGAAAAAGATTACATGAGAATCTCAGCTTTCATCTAAAATAAATAAAAAGCCAACCCCCAAAATAAAAACAGGGTGTTACCGATACTCACGGTGAAGAGAAAAACTTGAAGAACCAGAAAGGATCAGAACCAGCAGGCAAATAAAAGTCATTCTAACATATATTCTTACGTGACGAACAAAACCCCCTCATGACTCTGAGTGAAATCCCTCAATTTGGGATGGGGAGGGGAACCCACACGCTGATTCAAGAACATCTGAAGTGGCAATACCATGAACATACAACACATGACTTCACACCATCCTCCAGGCATTCTCTCTTGGGAAACACAGATCCCATTTTAACACACAGACCTACCTACAATATCAAAGGACAAGGCAGGAGAGGGTCACAAAATAAGGAGTTGAAACGCTGTCGGGCACAACGATTTTTCAAATCCTTGGTGACATTTCTCAGGAGCCACCTGAGTGCTCTGGGTGAGAAGTTTTCTTCAGCCTCTTAGCACTGAAGCCTAACGTGTCCAGTGATCCCAAAAGCTCAAGAGAGGGAAGAGCTGAATCTCACAGAGGACGCTGCTTTCCTGTATGTCTTCCATGAACGTGCTTGATGGGAAGTTCTGTCCTCGCCCCCGATGCTGGACCACGTGCCTCGGTCAGCCAGGACCCGAGCAACGTGAGAATGGGTGTCAAGCTCAGCAAAGGGAGGCACAAGAGTCAAAGCAGTAGTTCTCCTCGGGTCCAGCTCCTTTCACAGTTTACTCTGCAGCAGGCACAAACCAGAATTCGATTCCACCTCGCCGGAGGGTTTCCCTCCCTGTGAAGTCGTGGGACACCAACCAGCTGTAAGTCAAACGCAGACTGAATGCAGGAGGCCCATCCACGCCAAGCTCTTACTCTTTGACTGCGATTCACACGATGGCTAGGTTTTTCTGCAAAGTCCGAGCCGCTGCAGCTCACGCAGTAATTGGGAATCTTTGGTTTCAAGTAAAAAATACAACGATGTTCTGGGAACGCCTACTCCGCACAATGCTGAGCAATACGGAGACGCGTGAGCAAGCCCTGAGCTAGCGGCTACCCAGCCTAAGGCGGGCTGCTCCAGGTCCCCAGGTGAGACCCGTCAGGTGTTCCTGTGGGTATTCCCACTGTAAATACACAAGGCCTCACCAGTGTTTATTTCTCACATTCCTCGAGGCTGACTTCCCCTTGGAGACCCCATTCATCACCCCTGAAGGCCTAGGCTGTCAGCACCATGCTCCAGGGCCGACAATGACCTGCACTTTCTGCAAAAGCCAGCGCTGTACTTCCCCTGCAGAAGAGCTGCAATGGCTCCATCACCGTGCAGAATAGATATACCTGTCCTTACATGGCTACTTCGTCTTTTGTTTGCTTCTTCCGTTATCTTTTCTTTTATTTTTTTTTTTTTTTTAATTAAAGAACCATATGAATACTTAAGAACCTCAGCCTTCTTTGCAGCTACAGAAACTAAGTTTGAAAAACGTTATCACAGAATCACAGAATCCCAGCATGGTTGGGGTTGGAAGGGCCCTCTGTGGGTCACCCAGCCCAACCCCCTGACGAAGCAGGGTCACCCAGAGCAGGCTGCACAGGACCTTGTCCAGGAGGGTCTTGAGTATCTCCAGAGAAGGAGACTCCACAACCTCCCTGGGCAGCCTGTTCCAGGGCTCCGTCACCCTCAGAGGGAAGAAGTTAAAGTTATCAAAGGCTCAGAAGAAAACCAATATGAAAATGGCATAGAAAGATCCTGGTATTATTTAACAATCCAAGTACCTCGTAACAGATTAACCAAAACAACCTGGTTATTGCATTGAAAGTTCATCTCTTCCTTGGGATGCTGTCAAAACGCAGAGGCAGCTGCGCTTCACAGCTAAATATCCCATGGGATGCGAGATCTAATGGCAACCCAGTGAAGAACGGAGCACCGCTGCTCAGGCTGTGCAGAACATTTCTCGGGATTTCTCCATCCACGGGAAGAGCAGTAACACCACCAGCGCCTCGTCACCCCGCGCTGGCCCCTCACATTTCAGAGGTGTCACTCAGCGTGGTGAGAGGGTGGTACAACAGCATGGCCTACGTGCCTTTGTACCTATGCCAAGAGGTCACTCACCAGAACAAATGCTATCCATGAACCTGAATAACCGGCCTTTTCTTGCATTTCCCATGAGGTATTATTAAAGTATTCATATCCGCGAACCAGCCAAGCTTTCATTACTCTCCACTTGTTTACGGCTTTGCATAAAATGCAAACCATCAAGTCAAGTTGTTTTTCAACTAATACATACTAAATTTTCAGAACTAATCCTATAAAGTAGATTCCCCGGGCTTTCAGAGCTTCCCTAATATGGTCAGTAAACATCTCAGAGATGAGGACACCTCACAAATACTCAAATGAACTATAAACTCTTCAGACTTCTCATTTAAAAAAAAAAAAAAAAAGGCAGAGACAAAAGATAGGGCAGATTACTACAAACTGGTGCCAAGAGACAACTAAGCCATGTACTTGACGAGAGCAGCAAAGATGTCTTGGATAGCGCAGACAGAACAGTCAAATATGGTCGCAGAATTTCAAACGCGAGGAAGGATGCTGTTGTAAGGCTGACTAAGACAAAAATCTCCTGTACTCTTGTGATTCGTAAAAACAGTTCTGAGGTGACAGTGCTCCATTTTTTCCATTTTCAAAAATCAAGAAAAAAATCTTAAAATCCGACACACACAAGTAACTGATCTGGCATTAGATGTCCAGATCAAACTCAGCTTGTTTCTTGTTCAGTGCTGCGTAAAGTTCCAGCTGCTCTTACTGATGTCTTTGCAAGTGTTTATATGTTTAATCCAAGTCAGAACTTCCAACCTGAGACAGTGACGCCACTCACACGATCACACTCTGGTTAGACGAGGTCTCCATTAACCCTGCGCCAGACCTCGTGCAGAGCCTCTTCCCCTTCAGACCCGGGGACTGATGTTTAGACCTAAAGACTCCTTTGGCTTCGTGGAACTTCACAGGCTAGACCAGATCAGTGCTGTGGAGAAACAAGCATTCTAGTAGCAAGAGGATAAACTCTCCTTCCTGTCACCTACCCATCAGCTTTCACACCTGCACTTGTAACACGGGGCGGAGGGAATTTCGCAGACACTCCCTACGTAAGCATCTCACCCGTCCCAGCCAAGGGGCTGCTACGCGGAGCCTGGCCACGCATTCAGAAGTGCAGAAGGCTTTGGCTCAAGCAGACAATTTCTCTGCGTGGTAAGGGCTGGAAAGACCTTTTGAACACAACTTCGTAGTAGAAGTGACCCATGTCTCAAGACCAGTAACTCAGCTGCTTTGTATTTGGCTGTAATACAATAAGAAATGTTTTTTCCCCATCCATCCATCTAGATAATAAAGGGCTTGGCTTTATTATAACACAGCTGGGCTGGCTATAACTATGCTGGGCCAAAACATTTTCAGCAAGTAGTTCAAACATTGTTAGTTTTGTCCTAAAAAGAGCAAGGTACTTGCTTGTCTTGGGTTTTACTAACTACACAGATGTTCGAACACTAACAAAGACATGCAGTCTCCATTAGCTAAGCTGCCGGATCTTGGGAACTGCCATCGCGTTGCACTCCTGCTCTCGACAAGCGTAAGCCAGCACTGTTCCACCATGCTGCCCCGCAATCGGAGCGGAGCTGCTCCCGACACGATGGGACTGGAATGAGTTAGGAAGAGAGCCCCATTCCAAAGATCAATACCAAGAGGCACGCAGCATTGTGGACTCCATTCTTCGTTTCTTGACTGTGACTGTGCTTGACTGTTACACAGTCATTTCCAACATGCGCTCATGGTCAACATATCTTACTCCTGAAACATGTTCAGACCTTAGAAGGAGAACTATTTCATTCTAAACTCTCCATAGCTCACATACGGTATAGCAGCTCCCAGCTGTGCTACGTGCCAAGAGAAGCTGAATAAACTTTCACGGCAATCAATAAAAATTTCCTCCTCATTTCCCATGTTCTACTGAGCCAGACAATTCTTGTGCTTTTCGAAGTAGGGCTCGACAGAAGAGTCTGAGGAGGCTCTCTAACAGCTAGAAGCATGCGCTGCTTTGACCATTAAGGCACGTCCATGCCATGGAGGTAACTACAGGAACAGTCTCTGTCTGTTGAGCCTTAGCTTCACCCCAAAGTCACCTCCACATCGGAGGAATTTCTTAGCCAGGCCCACAGTTTTCCACAGCCCCTTGAGCCAGCAGTTATCACATCTCTTTGTCCTGTTGCTAACGTAGTGATGACAAACCTTTTGTGCTCAGGAGATGAAGGTGGCATCCTCTGTGACAAAACACCCATTGATTTCAAGGTGGTTTTAGGTAAGTGAATTCTTGAGCCCCATGTCAAAAGCAATAAAGAAGCAGCTCATCGTTCAACAGGAATTAAGACCAGGACCCTTGGAAAAGGAGGGAGCTGACAAAGGGAAAGCAGATCTGCTGAGGTCCTGATACGAGGTATGATCCATGACTAACTCTACCAAGGCTGCATCCGTGCAGCTTTATCCCTGCACTGGGATCCTGCTGTTTCTTTTCAGCGAGTGAGGGAGGTGGAGGGATCTCTGTCCAGAAGGTGCAGTTCTTCCATAACTTCCATCCACAGTGTGCACACATCTCTGTCACAGTGTGCCAGTGACATGTTCTTCCCACGGACCCGACCCAGCTCCCTGTACAAATTAATCCTCTCTTGCTTTACTATCAGAAAATTGTCATGTAGCAACAAGAAAAGAGGAATGCTGCACATGCTCTGTGAAGAGGTGGGTGACACACATTTTCTAATGCAGTTTAGATTACGTATCTGAGAGCGAGTTATCTCAGTTGTAGAGAATGCTCTTCCATAGAAGACTGACCGATTCACTGAGGTCACTGGTACACGTGCTTCCTTGAAGGAGACAGAATTCTTCAGAGCAAAGAAATTCTACTCCAGTAACTTCTGTGAACCAAATTTAGATGTATATTGGCCCGTTCTGTTCTTCTCATTATTTGCATGATTCTTGGGAAAGGGTTCAGGAAGCCTAACCCCAGATAAATAAAAGGACAAGTTCTAACTCACAGCTTTCAGAAGTCCATATATAAATGATGACACAACAGATTTGACACTGGTAACTAAATAGTAGCTGCAGTTAATTAACTAGCGGCGTTTGAGATGTTTCCTATGATAGCTTTAAGGACGCAAACAAGACGGGAACAGTTGACATTTTATCTTCATGCATAACTAAATTGTATCACAAACCAGCACCAAAGCAGCAATGGCCCTAACCATATCAGGAGGTTCCAATGGCAGTCTGGGTTCTGCAACACAGCAGGAGCCCTTCTGAAACAGGAGCCTGAACTCACTTGCTTCTTCTGTCAAATCTCGTCGTCCCACTGTGTCACAGCGAGCTGTCCTCGGGGCTCAGTCCTGAAGCAGGTCTATCACCACAGCCTGGCCTCAACCAGGTGGGAGCCATGGCATCTCCTTGGGGGCTCACGGCTTTTCCACCCTCCATTCGCTGTTCAAAGCCCTGTGCTTTCCCAGCCCCAGCATTCCTCCTTAGCCCAGGCTCAGTAGGACGTATTTCACATCTTTACTGAAGTAAATCACACAAATGCTTTGCGTATTTGGCAAGCAACGTCCTTCCCCGACCTCTTCTATAACTAGATGCAAAGTCATGCTGTTTTACTGACTCAACTGCTAAAAATCAGAACAGCACTTTCCATAAAGCCTGCGTCACTCCTAGACCTTCGTTTGAGGGGTTGGAGGTTGGGTCTTTTATTCTGGGAGGATGACTTCAAGTCAGACTGCCTCACCGTGAGGTCCTTTTGGGGCACCAGTGCCTTCAGGGCAGGATTTTGTCATACACCCCACTCACAGTGTGAGCTACCCCACGCTCCTCGCTCCGACCACAGAAGACAAAGGACGGCTTCCAGCGGTAGCCACGTCTCGCAGCAAGCTGGCTTCCATCACCACTCTTCAAGCAGCAGAAGGCAAAAGTCGGTACAAGGCTGTTGTTTACTGATCACGGTACGGTATAACACACCTTGTAACACAGTTGGTAATCCCCCAGTGTTGCAGAGAGACACTATTTGATTACGAATAGTCTGCAACTAGTTGCTGTCGGCAACTAGTCCGAGCTGTCACGCAAACTGCCAGTGGCAGGCTATTACCAGATATAGACCTGCATGGAGAGTCGCCGTGAAAACAGGCCGAGAGCACGGTTACCTTCGGGGCCGGCTGCCAGCTCCAAATGTCAGTGCTGTGCTACTGCAGGGCTCAGAATCCCACCCGCCGTGCGAGCCACTCGACATCCTAACAGGCTTGCCAAAACAAGGAGAGTTAGCTGTTCAGACCCCTGTCTCTCTCCTGCATCAACAAGTCACTTGTATTTTAAACACTGCTAACGGCACTTACCGACTACGCAGAAGGGCGATCAACACCCAGAAAGCAGCCTTGCTTCTGTCAGTGCCAGCACGATAAGTAAGGTGAAGAGGAAACAGAATGGAAATATTTAAGCCTTATTTAGTCTCACAAAACCTTGGGTAGTTCAACCTGATCTGCTGCCAACCCGCTGCATCTGGACTTGGTTTCTGATGAAAGCATCTACAGAAACAAATAAAGTGATATAATCCAGTCCTAAATAATGAGCGAAGCTTAGAAATAGTCTGTCATGACAAATGGAAACTATGCGGTTACAAATAGCAAGAACTTGCCCGGTGATGCAGTAAGAGAACTGCTATCAGTGCTAAGGTCCCGGCACTCTGGTCTTCAAGAGAATTATGGGGTGAACTGTAACGCTGCGTTTCAGTCAGAACAAAATGATACATTTCTACAACATGTCATCTCAACAACTTCACAGCAGCTCTAAGAAGTCCCTCCTGCTACGACTCCGTCAGAGTTCTCCCTGCTCTTCCGATGCAGCAGCTGAGGCACAGGCAGGATGCTTTGTCTGCTGTCCCCAAGGAAGCCCCACACGGCCTGATGAACCAAGTCTACAGTGCAGTCAACTGCCAGTAGACTCCTGAAACGACAAAAAACAACTTAATAGAGCAAGCCCTCTCTAGGCTCCGCTTCTCTAAATAACCAGTGATATGGGGCTTCAGGTCTACAATCAAGATATTATGAGTTAATTAATATGTTTACACAGTGAAGAGTTGACACCGTTCAACAGACACACTCCACAAGCATGGAAACAACACAATGGAGCAATTAGATGACTTGGAAAAGAACCATGCTCTACCGAACAACTGCTCCACAACGGCAGGATCTCGAAACCAGTCCAGGAGCAAACAGAAGTCACCTCCATACCGTAACTTCGTTGGACTATGTGAAACAAAGTTCGCTGCCCAGCGCCTCGCGAAGAGGAACTCGTCCCGCAGGCGTGGAATCGCCTTCCACCCAAAGCGGCCCCACCACGAAACCGCTCGGGTCAGCCAAATGGCTCAGCGGAACCTGATGTTGCCACCACCCGTGGCACTCCAGGCCCCTGACTCCAGGAATTCAACACGCCTGGCCATCAAACCAGGCTTTCTTTCCTCACCAACGCAAAGAGAGAAGACAAGGACATGGTGTTTTACTACGACTCCTTCCTGCCGCTCCTGATAAAGTGAGTGCAGACAGAGCGTCAGCCCTCCTGATGGAACAATGCAGCGGGTCTCCCCGCACACTGCTTGCCAAGGAACCCCCAGTACAGACTGGATACCAGCAGGGCCAGGCTTCAGAAAAACCCACAAAACTAGGATTTCTCCCTGTGCCTATTGAACTCTGGGAACGTCATCATTTTCCCCAGAGTTAGCGAATTATCATCACTTCCAGGATGCAAAGAGCTGCAATTGCAGCAGGCTCCCGAGGCAGCGCCCCACTAATGCAACTGCCACTGGACTTGACTAAGCAGATTTTATTACTAAACAGACTTAACTTCACCCCTACCTTCCTCTGGACGCTCCCACTCTTTACAAATCCATAACAACCCGTTTTCACAACCACACAATGTGTTCAGAGCAGGACCGTCCACGCCCAACCAACAACTTTACCCATGCCAAAAGGTGAAATCTCCCTCAGCTCCAAGCAACCCCCGAAGGTACCACACACCTGGGGCATCTGAAACTCCGATCTTTTTAATTTTTCAGTAATTTTAGATCTTGCAGAGACCCGCAGTTTTAATCACCTCTTTATGAGCCTCTCCTTTCTATTTCCGAACAAGCCCAGCTACCCGGTGCTTTCCAGCAGCAGGAATCTTCCAGAAAGCGTTGCCAAAGGGTGGCTTGCAAACCAGCGCATGGGAACGCTGTAAAACATAATCCGCACTCTAGATAACAGTGATGCCGTTGATTCTAAACATGAACAGTTCCACACGTACAAACCTGAGGCGTAAATAGCAATGACAGGACTGACTGCACCTAACCGAGCGCCCGGTATCGAGACAGCTGCCTCTGCGGTCAGCGGGGAGTGACAGGGGCTTGGAGAGGACGAGTCTGCCCGGCCTCAGACAGGCACCTAAGCAGGAATGAATCAGCACAGGGCAGTGCTTTGTTTTCTCTGCTCACTATGGAAGGAGCCTGGAAACCTAGTTTTTTTTCCCCACAGAGAAGTGAGATTTTACACACACAAACCCCCTGCTCCAGCCTCAGCTGGCAGTGGCTGATGGCAAGCTGGTGGCACCCAGCTGGACCTAGATCCCAGCACCCAGGCAGCAGCCCCCACCCACAGGGCTGCTCCCACTCCCTGCTCTGTGGAGATGCTTAACCCTTTACAACAGGAAAGCCAGCTGCTGGCACTGGAGAGCCTCGCAGATTTCTTCTCCCACCAGAACAGCATCTATGGACTTACGCAGCATCAGCTTGTGACAGACCTGGAGCTGTGGGCTTTCAAGCCATGGTTTGTGTTTTGGCAGAGCGGTTGTTCGGACCCCGCCACGCAAATGCCACAGCTGAAGGTGTCAATTCCTGCAGGGAAAGTGGGGTTGTACTTAAAATACAGACCAGGCTACGGTGGGATATTTGGGCTCCCGTGGCATGCAGGTAACTAACGCGCTGCCAGATGGCACGGCTCCTTGGTGAAAGCGGTGGGTCTGGAACGTCAAAGCAGCACGTTCATAACACGGTCACCCTTTCGCCTTCCCCAGGGTCCCATGGGGGCCGTGTGGCCCAGCGTTCAAACAAGACTAAAGTCCTGGCAGCCCTCCCCGCTCCGACGCAGAGGAGGCCAGGGCCCTTTTCTTATAAGTTGGGTTTGGGTCTGGATCCCTCAGAGGAAACCTGCGCCCTGGCTGCAGCCCCAGCCCTAAGGACGATTATCCATCACCGGCGGTCGCTGGACACAACCTCTTCGGGGTACCAGGGGATCGGGACAACTGTACCAGTTATAAAACATCACAGCTGATAGAGTATAATGCATTTAAACACAAGATGCTTAAAATACGCTGCACTGGACATCAGAGATGGCAAGGAGGCCTCTCCGCCAGCTACACAGTCCTCAGAAAAAGGCTGATTTACTCATTTCCAACCTGCTTTACTGCTCCAGTGTTAACAAACCTCAGCCAGCTTTTCTAACGGTAAATCAGGTTGCACTCCAGGAGCATCAACATTATTATCAGCTGTATTTAACAATCTGTTCGGGCAGCTCCTGTTCATCCCAATGTTGACAAGAGTCACAAATACAACACCAGGAGAAGGAAATGCACAAACTGAAGTCCAGGAAAGTCTGATGTACATTATTGATCACGTAAATCCAGAGAGCACGAAAGAATGCAGTAAGATGTTTCCTGAAGTAACACTTTGGATCACAACCATTTTTGCACCACGCTTATTTATTTACAGAGATGGCAAAAGCCCTACGCCTCAAGACAACCCCCCGCTTCCACAGAATAACGATGCTACATTCCTTCTCTCGGATCCGATTTTGCAATTTCGTACCCAAACAGCCTTTTCAGGAGCACGTCCGCTGCCAGCAAGGCAGTCGCTCACGCAGGCAGGGGTTTCTCCAGCAAGCAAGGGTTTGCAGCCATCTGCTAGTATGTGTTTGTACGTCCCTATTAAATTGACACTTACTACTGCAGTCTCTCAATTTATCTAACGACCATTTCAGCTCATGTAACAAGAGCACCATTCAAATACATTTTTATTTTTACTTCTGTTAGCACTTTAATACAAAAATTGAGCAACGTTCTCCTGAGCTACCGGGTGCGGTATTAATTTGAGCTCTAGAATGTCAACGGGAGAAGAAAAGGCAGTTCATCGTGGTAACAAAACGCTCCATTATCAGTCTGCAGAATACACACGGCATTTAGAAGGCAGCGATCCTCATGTCCTTGTGAACTTTTGCCAGGATCTGTTGCAAAACGCCAGGAGCAACTGATAGATTGCTGTAGCGCTGGGACAGAAAGAACCTCGCTCCCCTCGAGAGCCTCGTGACCCACGGCATGGGTAGCACGGGACTGAACAGCCTCCCACAGCGGCGCAGACCCACACGGCAGCAGCCCATGCCACATCTAGGGCTGTTTAATTCACCATCAGTACTTTGTTTGTCTTGCTAAAACTAAATTACTTGGATTTGGGGAGGTCTCTCAGAAGTATAAGTTACCATACAAATTTTTCCACTGACCAGCAGACAAATTAGTTCAAGTTAACGATGTGAGTTGACACTTGCATAGCACTGGACATCTTCAAACGTCTGTGCAAACATTAAATTAGCTTTGCTGCATTTGTATGAAGTCGGCACACGCTGTTAGGCTTATTTTTACACTGGGGAAACAAAGCAGCACAAATTGAAATTTTTTAAAAGCTCCTGTGTTTGTTTAATTTCGCCTCCACCGAAGTCACCAGAAAAACTGCCAGTGCCAGGTCTGCACTTGCACAGGGTCCCGTCACACCCCCCCGGCAGGGCAAAGCCCAGCTTTAAGGATCTTCACCTTGCCAGGCAGCGTAATGAAGCCTCGGTGGAAATGAGAATTGGGCCTCCCTCAGCTTGAATGGGAGCAGATTTACATGAAAAAGCTGTGTGCTTTTGAAAATCCTACCCACTGCAGCTGGATGGTTTGACCAGTCTGGCCCAACAGACTTGTGACAGAGACAGCATGGCAGCAGCGAGCACGAGAGCAAATCAGCCCCTCCGAATACGCTTCTAGCTTGGAACAGGGCTCAGTCACACCAAAAAGACTCTAAATTATTTCAGAGGGTATTTTAAAAATAGAAATGGGTGCAAAATTTTGGATCCATAGCTCTGCTGACCATCCATCGCTAACCTGCTCAGAAGCGCGTGCTGGCTGTGCTGAGCTACTTTCAGGGTAGAAGGAGCCAGATGGGCAGCGGGTGTCCGCTGTCAAGAGACGGTGGCATTAACCAAGTTATTTCATTAACTTGTGCATAAAAGACGGACAAATGCAGAAAGGCTGAAGGAACCTTCTAGAGATAAGAGCCCAGAAAAGGATGCTGGCTAAGACGAGCCTGGATGGAGGACTGAGGCCAGCTACCCTTGCTCGATGCAAACCTCGCTGTACATGAGTACCTATTTCCAGTAGCTCCCAGCATGATTCAGGCCGAGAGATGCCCGACGTGTGAATACATATGTACGACTTGGGACTGAAATGCTGTTTCAAGGAAACCACCCAAGTTTGTTTAAAACTCTATCAGTTGTTCCCTCCATCCTCCCCCTCCACCCCCAACCAGTGGCTACACTTTAACCATGTATGGAAGAGATTGCAGAGGTCTGAGTCATTAAAACCTACAGAGAATAAAAGAACTTGGCAAATATGAAAGAGAAGCATTTTAAACGGCTCTGAAACCGCCTGCTCCCCCCTTGCTACTGAAGAGGTGATAGATGAGTTGCCATTTACGTGTAGGAGCTGATGATTTGAGGGTTTGGACAAGTTTATAAACTTAATTACAGGCAATGTGCCCCAAAAACAGTTCAAATACAAATTACCACGTCAAAACCTGTGGGAAACCTTTTGATCTGATTTAACAAAAAATAAAAACTACAAAAAAAAACGACTAAACAAATCAAGAAATCAACATTTAAAGTAGTAGTCTTGTGTGCTATCTGCAGACAAACTTCCTGCCAAATACCCCTTTCCCTGCCAAAAACTACAGTATTTTTGGATAGTTTCTTATTTACAACTCTTCAGCGTGCACGAAACAGTGCTGTTTTGCCACTTTTAGGAGTGGCTGATCCCATGAAAACCTCTAACACAATTTTAAATTACGGTCTCCTCGTACAGAACATGACCTATTGGGGAGAGCATTGCAGCAGTCTTCCTCTTCCCTATAAGGAACAGACATTTCAGGAAGCAAAAAAACCCAAGGCAACATTTTGAGGAAAGATCCAGGATACAGGAAATGTTCTGTGGAAGCTCGCACAATGATAAGACATTACCCGTAAGCACGTGGGATTTACCAGGGACAATACACTGTTCCTGGTGATACTGCAAAATGCAAATAGAATTAATGGATATGGTTTTCCCCCAGTCCATATTTTTAGAAGACGTTTATCCACACATCTGCCAGATTTGCCTTTATGAAAAGTAGATTTTCCTGAGGACACTCAACTTTCAAACCTTTTAGGACGTTCCCATTCAGAGTGCTGCAATGCAATCACAATTCCGCGTGATGTCTCCTCCCTGAAGATACTTCAGCAGGACTCAGATTCCCAGAGAGCTCATGGAGGAACTGGGATTCAGGAAATCTGAGCTTTATTCCCAGCCTTCTGCAATCACTGCACCACAGAGCAACGGCTCAGCTTCTCAATTGGAAAAGAGAGCTAAAACCACTGGTCTCCTTCTGAAGCACTTAAAAAATTGACCAATGCTCTATAAAAGCTTTGCACTTTCATGACCACAATAAGCGCTTGCTCCTTCTGTCCCTATAAGAGCCACATTTTGCCATTTATTTGCTGTATTCTCCTGGAATATTCCAGTTGACATTTAAGCCAGTTTAACCACAGCAGCATTTCTCGAGCAGAGACTTCACCTACTCCTGTGCCAATCCAGCAGAACCCATTTCAGCTGGAGTCACTCCAGGTCTCGGCTCTATTGCTACAAATCCAAGCCACGGTCCCCAGCGTGATCCATGCTAGCACTTGTGGCCATGCAGATCCCCACCAGCAAGAGAGCCTTCGTCTGCCCGGTCACAAACAAACTGGGATGAATAACGCAGGGAAAGGCAGCTCCAAGGCGATTCCTAGCACCATCACATTTCTGAGGGCATCACTGGCAACTCCTTTACTTCTACAAATCCCACCTTCCCCAGCCGTTCCCCGATTCACAGCATTAATGAATTGGGAAGAATGAGAATACTGAGTAGACTGAAAGAAAAATCTACCTATACCTTCTAATTACTTCACAGATTACAGTTTTTCTATGCATAATATCCACAAGAAAGTATATCATTACAGGTAATTAGTTCATAAAATACATTCATTTCGTACAATCTTTAAAGAATCACTCAGACATCACACAGAAAATCATTGTATAAATAAATAATACTCTCTCCAAGTCTTTTTACATTTTACCTACTCTCCCTTCACCACTCAGGAGGACCCAAATTTGCCATTTACCCATTTTACTTCAACATCAGAATCAGCAGAGTTGAAAATTACTGTGTCACACAGCAGATACCAGGACACTGAGTGAGGATGCGGACTGAAGAGGTATCCGAGAGCGAGCCGCAAGGCAGGTTCGCCAAAAGCTTCTCATAGCCTGGCAAACTGATGGGAGGTAGAGAAAAAAGAAAGAGGCTTCAGAGTTTATTGCCTGTGCAAATTAAGTGGGTCTTACGGGACTTGGGAGGTCAGAACATATAACAGTGGGAATTCAGAAACTCATCGAGTCAGGGGCTGGATGGGGTTTCTTGTACGGCAGGACACCGCCGAGTTCTGTGCTCTTAGCCCTGGAGACGCTACCACATACAGAGCCAGCAGATCTTAATGGAATCTAAAAATAATTCAGAAAGTTTCATTAAGACATATTCATATGCTAAACTTTACTGCAGCTTGCCTAGCAGAGGACATCAACACACAAATCTCTGCTTCCCTCCATTCAGATATTACCAGAGCTTACAATCAAATATAAGAGACAAATATCTCACTTCTGCACATTAATTGGAGTAAAGTGAAGCAGAACAGACATGTTCTGTGAGACAGATGTGACGCTTTCCTAATAAAGCTTTCAGCAGATCTTTAATTCAGCATATGCCTTCCATATGGATAAATACAGATGATGCAGTTACCTGAAATCATCCGTTATATTATTTCAGTATTGTTATGACAGCATTATCTACAGGTCCAGCCAAACCCTATCCCTAACGTGCTAGGTGCGTGTAGGACTACCGCCCTTCTCAGACCCATTCACAGCCAGTACAGACAAATGCAGCATTATTACGCTCACAAGCTGGGAACTTCATGCAGACAGATCAAATAACACGCCAGAGATCTCCTGAAGCGCGTGCCACAGGGTTAGGCATTAAACTTCTTCCTCCGAGCGAGCTCCAGACCACCGCCGCAGGGCGGGCTGGATGAGGCTGCCGTGCCCACACACACCTGCACCCAGCTCTTCCTCTCTCTCTTGCTGGCCACGGACTACAGGTGTGTGAGACAGTAAGCTACCCGGTGACAGCCATGCAGAGAGGGTGTTTTGCATCACGGGAGACCATTCAGGCACCTCGGAGAAGCCTCACAGGAGGAATCTGTCCCGCAGAACGGGTGGGAGGCTCTTCGCAAGGTGCTGTCAAGCCGTTCGCCACGCTCCGGGTTCCGCTCTTCCCCTCAATCCCTGCCTCTGTTGAGCTGCTCGTTATTCCACAGCTTCCCGAGGCAAGCTTTAGCATTTCAGCGTCAAGAAAATAACGTGGGAAAGCTTAACGGGAAACTGAGGCATGCTGCTCGGCACTATTTGTGCCCCTGAGCTCAGACCAGTAACAGCCATCTCCAGGCCCTGGTGGGAGGACTGGGAAGGTACGCGGGGGTGCTCGCGAAGTCCCTGCAGAGCAGAACCCCTCTTCCCTCGGGAGCAGCAGCAGCAGCAGGCAGCCCTTTATGTCCACCAACACAGAACAGAGCCTCAGCCCTTCAGAATGACCATGAGATACTCAGCAAGACAATGAACACCTACAGGCAACATTAAAGTTGGAGTCCATCACGAGAAAGAGACGGGGTTACTGTCTTCAGCTACCACCCAAGTCTACCTAAATCAAAAAGTGTTTTTTTAAACCATCCTGGAGTTACCGTAACCTCTACCTGCATAATTTAAGCCTGGTTTTCCCAGCCAGAACAGACAGGCTCAGAGCCTGGAGCTACGTCAGAATGAAAGCCAGATCAGCTGGAGTTTTAATTTCTCCACCCAAAGCCTACAGAAGAATTCTGGTACCCAAGCGCAGCTGCTGGGCTACCCGCGGCCATAGGAATGCCCAGAGCAGCCATACCCCGCTTCGGGAAGCGCGGGCTATTGGCTGGCACGCAAACCTCTGGCGCGGTGAGCACGGCGACGACAGATGCAGGTGACTGCTGGAGTGGAATAAGGCTGGAAAACAAGAGCGCAGACCTGCCCAGACATCAACCACAATGCTCATCTCAAAGTCCAAGCACCTGCATAGACTGGATCTTTTAAAATGAAAGGAATTCTCCCGTATTTATGCCAGCATAACCAAGAAAGACCTAACCCTAGGTCTCCTTTAAGTGGTTTTAACTGTGCTACTAATTATTGAGTCATATCATCAAGTGTGAGTCTGGCCCTAAATGGTTCCAGCTGCAGCAGAGAATCTAGAACAAAACACAAACTTTAAGTTTCTAAGGCTTAGTGTCAGCCTTGATTTTCTGTTAAATTAAGACATAATTTCAGCCCCAAATTAATTATGTTACTAAGAAGGCTTGAAGTTGAGCCCATGTTACTCCCAGTTTTAGTAAAAAATCTCTCAGCTTGAATTTGCAGTTAGACACGGGGCATCTCTTTTACTTTTGTCTCAGGGTGTTCACTCGGTGAAGTTTAGCAGGCAGGAGATGCCTATCTGAGAATGGAATCAATCAGGAATGCAGTTACAGCTGAAAGAATTTCAGCAGACCATAAAAGAGAAAGAGAGGGGGAAAAAAAGTAAACCCTGCTACAAGAATAGCCCAGCGAAACACAACCATAGTGAGCTTGGGCTGCTTCCCAGCACTCCAGAGGGAATTCTGCTATTTGCCGAGCGCGGTGAATGCAATCCAGCGCCGAAGGAAAACCAGCAAGAGAGTGCCGCCGCTTTCACCATTTTCTCCATTCTGCTTCGTACGAGAAAGCATATGGGAGACAGAGAAGTGACTGTGCTACGGTGGGAGCGGACAGAAACGGGCAAAGCAGATGTTCTCAGCACAGAGAAGAAGGACTGATTAGACACCAAATAAAACTGTACGACCGGGACAAAAAAAGGCACTCGGCAGGCAGAGATCAACCAAGAAAAAGGGGACTCAAAAAGCAGCTTGGAAACAACATCCACAGCCATAAGTAAGCCTCCTTTTGTTACAGAGGAAAAGGAATTAATACTTTCCGCTACATATCTTACACAACACTATTTGACTTACTTTCCTCCAAGAATCTCAGCATGCAATTTTAGGGCATTTATAAATCACTCTAAAGAGACACAAACAGCTAACAGCAACACAAAATGAAGTAATTCAAACAAATCTACCTCAGGATACAGATACTCCACAAGTCAGTTCTAGCAGAAAATACAGAAGAGATTGGAAAGGTCTTAAAAATCTTCCGAGGTTTTAAATACATACTTCTTGCAGCCAAACTCACATCAGCCGAACATCCAGGAGAACGTTAGAAGGTTATGCTACGGAGCCGAGCTAGCCGATAACATGCTGCAGCCTCTCCTCAGGACTGTCCGGCCACAGACATTCACTCATTCAACAGCGGCACAGAGCGCGAGAGGGTAGCACGGCCTTTTACGGAGGGATGCCAAGGAGGGGGAGGGAGGGGAAAGCCCTTCCCCAAAGGCTTCGGTTCAGCCCACTCATTACAATACAGAGTGGAAACAGCTGCAGTGGAAAGGAAGAGGATGTCCAGGCGGCTCTTGATTAAGCTTCTTAGGTGTAAAATGGTTTCGTTCTGGACTCTCAGTAAGAAAAACAATTTTTCTTCTGAATTTCATTCTTCCTCTGCATTGCTCTTAAAGAAACTGGCTCTAACTCGGCTCAGAAGTAAGAACAACGCAGTGGATAGTCAGCTCTCCATTTTCAAAATCATTACATCTCACCGGGGGAAAACTGATCTCTACAGGATCCTCCCTCTCCTCCCTGCAAGGAGCAGTACGACTACGGGTGTGCTTTGTAACCCTTCAATCTTTGTGTAAGGTCATACGCGCTTCATCTCAAACGACTGCCCGCCGAGAAGCCCCAAGCACACAATAAATACTGGCTCACGAACGGCACGCTGAGAATTGGGAGCCTCTCCGACTGCCACCTCAACGGTGAAGCCGGACAAGGAAGAACGGTGAAAGCGCCTCAGCTCTCTCTTGACCTGGACACGCTGAATAAACGAGGATTCTTCAGCCTGAGAAAGCGTTGGCAGATGGGAGATCGGAGCTGTCTTTAAGCCTTGAAAGGCACCAAAAATGCTCATCTGGGACCCGCAGCTCGTTCCTCCCTGGGATGCAAGAACTCGGGGGCACTGAAATAAACCTTTCGGCAGAAGTTTCGTACCAAACCTAGGGAAGTACTTTTTTACATCACACATAACTGGATTGTGGAGCTCCCTGCCCCAGGATCTTGGGCAGGTTAACTCCAGTATAACTAGTCCAGTAGAACTACCTTCATGAGCAAACTTCTTCACCAACAGGAGTTTTTCCATCATGATTTCAGCAGCGATTGCTCCTATTTTCTGCTGTCTCTCCCTTTGCCTACAGTTACAAATACTAATGCATTCTGATCGTCACAAATCTTATTGTAGCAAAGCTAGTTTAAATATATCTGTGCCTTTTATGGATTGTCAAATGGCATTTTTCAGTGTAAGGCAAGCAGACAACCACTGGGTAACAGTGGTTCTTATCGCAAAAACTGTTTGCTAGTTGCTGCTATCAAGGTTGTGGGGTTTTTTTCTTTTTTCAGTAAGACACACACTTTAAAAATACCCTTGTAGTGACCAAGCATCCGCTGTGTGGCAAAAGGCATAACTGCCTGCTGGTTCTACAGCTGGTCTTAATCAATACTGAGAAACAAGACACTTTTATGCAAAATAAGCCAATTGACTTGAGATCCTTTTGAGATCAGGTCTGAGGAAAGCAGCCGCAAACTCTGCTTCCCTCTTCTGCTCCTAATTTTAACCAGAGGCTTCATCGCTGTTTGTCTTTCTTTGTGTGTTTAATGTTTCCTGGAGGCCAGCAAAGGCATGCAAGATATTTCAGTTCAGGGCCTCTATATGGCTGCGATAGGAAGTAGATGTCTCCCTGAAAGAGCTGCGCTAGTACCGAAACAGGGATTATCTGACTGACCGCAGGGCCCTCGGTGTTTATTTCAAAGGGAAGGGAAGGACAGATAAACACTGAGCGCCTTCCGTCCACACCACAGAACACAGGCGCTGCCTATTTTTGGTTACTTCTTGTCTAGCTCAGCCAGGTTAAGGTCTGGCACCGTTTTCTTTGTCAGTATTCTTCTTCGTATTGAAAAGCAAGCTCTGATGCCGTCTTTGCCCAGTCGTTCCTTTACGCTGCAGAAGAGCCGCACAAAGACAAAGCTGGTTTCCAACTCCTGGGCTGCTCCTGACTTCACGCCCGTATGAGCACGGTGGTCAGCAGAATCACAGAATGTTCCGGGTTGGAAGGGACCTCTGTGGGTCATCTAGTCCAACCCCCTGCCGAAGTAGGATCACCCAGAGATTCTGGGTCACCCAGACATTCTCCTTCCCCCTGCACGGGCCCTCAGTGATCTTCAGCTCTTGATCTTCGCCCCATTCACAGCAACAAACTGTGATCCCCAGCCTCCTTCACCACTGCTTCCTGACAGACCCATCCCTTCTCGCTTTACCACTTAGCCAGAACCAGCAGAATTAGAAACAACTTTGGGACAATTTGCCTCTCCTAGATGCAGTCTTACCTTCCCTTCTTCAAGGCTTGACTAGAACTGATGAGATCTCTTGTCCTCGCCCCTTCTTTCCCTCTTTCAATTAAAAGTTGTGTGGTAAATCAAGAGGAATCAAGAGGGGCTTGGAGGACATCTCATTTATCTTCACTCAGCTACATCTCTTCTGTCAGAACACATTAAGGAAATTGCTGAAGGAGTAACTCATGTAGGTGCAGCATGGTGGAATGCTAGTTATCAAAACACCAGCCGAGGTACAACCAGCTACTCTGCTCAGCAGATGAATGAGAGATCAGTACATGATGGGAGATGTTCTGGGATGCTTCTGCGTCCACAGGCAGTCCTCTCTGTACAGCAATGCCACCAAAATCTCCTAAAATAAGCAGACTTGTGACAATTCAATAGCTGGACAGGAAGTCTCTTAGGTGTTACGGAGGTAGATGGTGGTTCCATAAGTGATGTTTTCCCCTGAACACGTGCCTTAGCACAGAGCCTTCAAACACCGGTGTTTTTACGGGCCAGGAAAGCCGCTGTAGTGCCTGGAGGTGCAGCCAGACAGCCCTCAGCATCCCCAGCTGACCAGAGTGACACCTGCATTACGAGCTGAAGCAGCCTAACCATTTATTGCAGCAGCTGCAACCCAACAAGGTTTTCTGTGCTGCTCCTCAGAGTTTTCATCTGGGCTCATTTAAAAAAAATTTTTTAAAGTAATAAATCGGGTTTGGGGTATCAGCAAGTTTCTCCCAGTTCTGTTTCCTCCTTACCCTCTTTCCAGGAGGAGGGTAAGGAGCAAAGAGATGAAAAGGCAAGGAGAGCAAAGGTATTTAGGTTAGGGAAGGAGAAACAGAAAGGACAGGAGAAGAATTTTTCAAGGAAAAGAAGGGATTTCAAAGCTAAAAAGTGAAAAACATTTCATCCCATTCTGAAAACCTAATGCAGTTAATCCTGCCATTAAAACTCCAGATCTTCTTTTGCCACATTTTTTTTTACAGTTTTCATCAGCAATTGTTCCTTTCTGGAAACATTCAGAATTATTTCAAGTTAAATACTGAGTTGCAATACAAAGGGACTGGATGGCTAAATGTATCAAAACAACAACCTTTCGGCTTTTCTTTCTGGAATGGCATGCGCTGTATTAACTAGTGATGCTGTTATCTTTGGAAAATTCCCAGTGATTTTATGAATACCCAGGTTATTACCTTTGGCTTTAGAGCACTGTTTCTACCACATAATCAAGGGGTTCATGGGATATTTCAATATCCATCCTGAGCACTGCGGGCTCAGATTTATCAGGATCCATTGAAAAAATGCACACGCTTTACAGAACGAAGCTGAGATTGACCCAACTCAGAAATCTGGTGGGCTGAGGCAATGCGATCAGGCATCAGAGATGCTGAGCAGAACGCTGACGGTCTCAATCCGTCCGTCGGACTGCGAAGCCTCTCCCTTCCAGCCATGCTCCCCACCCACCCTGAAAGCTCTCCGCCTTGGGAGCGGCTTTTCATGCCAGGGAAGCGAAACTTTCTTTTGATGCGGTTCACGGAAAGTTTTGTTGGTTTTCCTTCTCCAGCCCATCCAGGCTGGAAAACAGCATCAGTCCCAACCAAAACCCAGCATGAATCCACCCAGCTGCGGGCAGCTCCTTCCAGCGTGCGAGGAAGCGATGCCACAACCGCCATTTCTCATGGCTCACTATGGGACTGGTGCGTAGCACAACCACAGAAAGAGCTGTACTGGAACAGTCTGAGCAGAGTTACCGTTGAGCACTTTGAGATGCTTTCATCCAAAAAAAGGTTTTATGAAAACTAGGATTAGATTAATTCTAGGGCAATTGCGGTCTCCAAGTATAGGAAGGATTTCCCATAAATTCAAAGGGTAATGGAGACAACTGGATACACAGGATGAATTTTATTCCAATTCGTCTGTAGTGGTATATCATGGGATACAGAAACTGAGCTGTGGAGTATAAACAGTACAACCCCCAGACATAATAATAATTAATTTCTGATCCAAAGTCTGTTATCACTAACATGAATCCTGTTATTGCTTTCAGTGGGCTTTGGGTGAGTCTTCCATGAGCAGCTTGAAAAAGACAGAAACTCAGACAAATAGAGAAACGAGGACAGGGCCATTTCAGCAACATAGAGGAAAAAAACTTACTTTCCAGAAAAAAGGACCTGGGAGATGCCGCAGTTGATCAGATCACTGATTTACTTAATCCAAAAGCCTTTATCAGTACCAGGAGCCTCCAGGTCACGTACAAGAAACCAACCAGCGACTCTGGGGAAGCCACAGCTGGGCATCTCTCCTATTCGAGGAGACACAAAGCAGCTGCCTCAGGTCAGCCTTCCTGGGTAAGCTCCCATTTGTTTAGCTGGATCAGTTCCCAGTTTACCTGGCCGTGCCCCATCAGCACTAGAGCTAACGCAGGGTGAGGGTGAAGCTGGGGTAGGGGTGGAATGGGCCATATTCTTTCAGTGCAGCCAGGGCTTCCATCAGGTTACGCTAGTCGTGAAGCTCCACAGAAAAACATGAAGTGAAATATTTTACAGTTCAGCCCAAAAAAGTAAAAGCCAGGAGAACAACTCAGGTTCGGGTGAACCAGATATTTGGGAAAAAGTACAATTGTCTGTGCTTCTGGAGCAACACACCTGGCACCTCTGAAGACCTAGAACCAACCATCTGAATGTACTCTTGAGTGCTCTGCTCAAAGTCACCTACAGAACCCGTGGCACGGCAAGAAGCAGAGTCTGGAAGTCCCAACCTAGCACCTTCCCTCTTTGGCTGGTGTAACGTTCTCCAGACAGCTCACTTCCCTCCTAGTTACAGGGTGGTACGTCCCCTCCACGAAGGACACACCACTTCTGACAAATCGTTCTCGATGTTTACCACCCACCCTGCTTCCAGCACAAGCCCAAAGCGCCCTGTTCCTTTCCCTGAGCTGGATCTAGGTTAGAGGTACTGTCCACAGACACTCCGAATTCTCCCTCTCAGTCTAAAGAGGTGTCTCAGCCACCAAGCTGCAGTCTGGCTCCTGGCTCTGCCTCTTTCTTGGACTTGGCCACAGCTGCACCACTCGGCTCTGCCTCCTCTTCCCTCCCGCTTCTCGCTGCACCACTGGTCGTCCCCTTCATGCCGCGCAGCTGCTTCTCCTTCCCTCTTCCTCAGGCTTCTTTCTAAAATGCCTCCTTGGAGCTGATGTTTCCCATGTGTCTCACCCTTTCTTTTCTTCCCCGCCCCAAATTGTTCCAATGCAAGCAGCAATTTATCTCCTTGATCTCTCAGACCCAATCCTAAAGCAGTGCAAGCATCCCTCAAGCACCCTGCCCAGCTCGGTTCTGCGGCAGGCAAACCCCAGCAGTCTCTGCCTCTTCCTCTACGGTAATAAATGGAGAGGAGAAAAAAAGAAGGTTTAACCTTGGCACAGCAGTTGGTTCCCATTTCACCTTCAGACTTTTGGCTTTGGCATTTTTTGTTGCTCTGCCAGAGATGAAATTTTCTTTCTTGGAAATATTTTGCTAAGCAGGATTAGTATCTGCATCGTTTGCCACTTTCCCCTGCACCTCCTCCCCCTGTTTTCCAGCTGCCACTGAAGTCTCATTTGCAGATATAAGTCTGAAGTTCACAGATCCTTCGCGGGTCCCGTCCCCCTTCTCTGTGACATTTCCCTCTCTCCAGCTGTCTCTCCTTGGCAGCAACGCCCGCAGTGGAACCAGGCTTTTCTACAGACTACCTTTGCTCCGTTTCACGTTTCCGAACTTGGTCCCAACACCAGGCCAACCCTGGCCAGTTTCACAGGACAAACCCACCAGGAACGCACTGCGGCTGCTCTGGCACTGCAGCCCCCGTTTCAGGGCACTATGAGTCCCGCTCACTGCTATGCAGAGACAGGTTTTGTGGGGAAAGGGAGGCATGCAGGGCTTCCATCCCCTTCCCTGTACCACTGTACTCCTCCGAGCAGCACTACTCGCTCCAGGACAAGTTCTGAACGCTGTTCCCAGTCTACAAAAGGAGGAGGTACCCACTCTGCGCAGGCTGGCCAGCCAGCCCTGCCCCATGGAGCAGGCAGCCATCGGGCTGTGCAGCACTAGCAGCTGCCAACAGATCAGCTCAGCAGCAGAACCCAAGCGCCCAGAAACTAGAAACTAACTGCAGATTTTGTCCAAACTGGGGTGAAAGCCCTCTGGAGGGAGGCTTACACAGAGACAGCCCACAAAGCACGCATCAGCCGGGACTTCATCCCTTAGCTTCCCGGCTCTGGCCGCAGCCCCAAGCAGGGACGCCCAGGAGCTGTGCCCTGCGTCCCACTGCAGAAGAGTGGCACTGCCACTGTGCCAGAGAGCAAAAGCCAGTGACAGGACAGGACGTCCCTTTCCTGGCAGCATCACTCCTGAATTGGCTTTTTCTGTGCAAGCAGCACTCCAGCGTGTGATCTCCCGCGCTCCACGAGTGCTCCGGTAAACATCGCCGCGTTCGGCCAAATGCTTAATAACTCCTCTCATATCTCTATATTAAAAATGAGCGTGGGGGCAAGGGAAAGCAAAGAGAAGTGCAATGGTCTGAGAACATTAAGTGCAGTGCTGGGCAAAGAAAAATTTTCCTTTCCAAACGCCACTTGCAGATTTGTTGCATGGCTGCGTAGGCACTGAAAAGCCCTAGGCAAAGACCTTCAGTTCATTTCCAGCCTTACCCAGAGTCTCTCTCCAGGACTTGAGCTGAGTCACTTCATCCCCCGGTGTTTCAAAAACATCTGTCAAGGTTGTATACTCAGAGTGGCAATTGTCTGTCACTATACGTGCACTATGCCCAGATCTCAGACGAAATCTCAAGGCACCACAAACAAAATTCGCAGAAACCAACATAATTTTGTAGCACGGCCATGAAATTCTTTTTACGAACTGCTGAGAACTTGCACTCGCTAGTTTGAACAGGCTAAAAACTCCCCAGCAATACGGACAAGACTGAATGCATCTGAACGACGAATCTGGCTGTTCCCAGGCCTGCCGAGAGGCATCACGGAGGAAACGCAGCAACTGATGCTGCTGGAAGGTGCCGCTCCTCTCTCAACACCAACTAGCTCTCCATCTCGTGGACTCTTCCTCTCAGACAGTTTTGGATTTCCAGACCAGAGAGGACTTGGCTCCCCCCCCCCCCCTCTTTTTTTTTATAGAGCAATCTAGTGCCCTAGACAGCTTTGCTTAGAGCCAGTCCCACCTAATAACATAAAATTATCTCTCTCTTCCCACACTGTCCACCAGACTTACAGATTTACTGAGATTCCATCTGGCTGGAAGCTCTTTATGCAGCGTTTCCTGCAGCTCCCATTTAGGGCAGATCCCAGGCAACAGATAAACACATCTGTACCACCCTTTGTTTTTCAATTTCTTGATACTGCTGTAAAAAAAGAAAAGGGAAAACTGCAAGAAGCCTCAGGAATTCAGTATTAACCTAGAGAAAAGAGATCCAGTTCTGGAAGCACCAAATCAATACAAGAAGCTTCCCAGGTGGAGTGCAGGGTGGGGGGGGAAGGTGCAGAGCTCCAAAGACTAGTATGTAATGAAGGAACACTTGCATTTTGATCAAAGCAGACCAAAGAAACTATACTTAATGCTCTTGAGGGTAGAGACTTTTGCAGACTTTATTCGGTTCTGCCGGTATACTGAGAACGTTGGTAGAAAGCCACCCAGAGTGTCTGGTCCTCAAAACCTGCAACTTGCTTTCAGTCAGATCTGGATACCGAAGCCACCTCTGCTTGAATGATGAAAAGGGGCAAGAGAGAATTCTCCTATCCATTCCTGGACACTTCATGTTCGAGCTTACCGCATAGCTAACAACTTCTTTTCCATTCCTTCCTACCTCCTAAACTTGTTACATTGCGGCAATTCCTGTTTTCACTCTTTTTACACCTGCTGCTTTGTTAGTTCCCAGACCCGCACATCCCCTTCTCCAGTCACTGTCTCCTCAGAAATCACTTCTCCTTCAAACATTTCTCACCCTTCCTCCTACAAGCAGCTGTGCTCTGTGTCACCATCGAGGCATGGTTTAGACTGGAGGCTCTCCGCCGCAAAGAACAGGTCTCCTTTCTGTTTGTGAATCCTTGCCTAACTGTGCCGCTGTATAAATGTTTAATAGGCAGTAATGCATTTGCTGGAACAAGCTGTGCCCTAATACGCAGTCAGACTGCTTGGACACAATCCTCGCTGACTGTCGGAAGCTTCTGGAATTACAAAAAATGCAGCTGCCTGGTGACAGTGCGCTTTCAGAGCTGAGGGATGCCACAGTTGGAGCGGTCTAACGCAACATCGCAGCGCTGGGAACGGCCCTAGCTGCTCCGTCCCCGTCTGAATCGGGACAGAGTTTGGGAGCTCAGCACTATGGACACAGGGCGATGCTCAGCCACAACCACTACACCTCATCTCCCACCAGACCCCCACGCTACCGTAATTTTAAGCAAGCATTTCAAACCTCCAACTCCTCTTTAACGCTGGCTGAAGGGGCAGGAATGGGCACACCGCTCTTGCCATGATTCTTCTCTGGGTTTGAGAGTATCACACCCTGTGTTAGTTCTAACTGTGAAAGGCCGGTGGCAGATCGGAGGCAAGGTTTTTATTTCAGGGGCCATACAGGAGCTGGGTGACTCCTTGCTGACACCACACAAGCAGTGAACGCTCGCACAAACGGGGAACATATGATGACTTGGCCTCAGGGCTGATGAATCAAATACGGCGATGCTAATGGGAGAAGCCAGCGGGGCAGCAGGAGCGTCAGGCCTTCACGCCAGCTAGCCATAGGTTAGCGCTCAGGGAGACAAACCAACCCTGCCAGAAATCTCCACAACCTGTACAAACAGAAATCTTTGGGGTTTGCTCTCTCTATATCAGGTTTCTCATAATGGTGAAGGTGGTGATGACAAGTCTTGTCCCATAACCTCCACAATTTGTGCACTGTTGACATGAAATCCAGGGATGGAAAGAATCCCTGCTGCGGCACGTTCTCAGGGGCTTTGAAACAAGGCAGGCAGGATGGTGCTCATCCAGCCATCTACCTCCAGCGCTGCATCCGCGGGTCAGCATCCCTCTCCTAGTCATTTTAATAGACTTCCACGAACAGCAGTCTTGATATTCTGTCCTTGACAGAGATTTGACTAACTGATGAGTGGAGGTTTTCACAACTGTCAGTGTGCATTAGGAGAGACAAGGAGCTATCTCCAATGGAAGTACGTCTGAAATTAAGCAAAGCTAACTCTACTAGGGAAAAATCCTGTAACAGTGGAATCTATTGGACTTCACACAATTTCTTCAGTGGCACAGAAAATACTCCACCACTTCAGTCATTTAAAAGTAGATTGGACCAGGCAGTAGAAAAACATATTGCACGGAACACAGCTGTATCAGCACGGCAGTAGAACAGATGAGCTAATGTCTTTCTTTTCTCTCATTTTCAGGATCACACGTGACAAGATTTCAGTACTAGCCAAATTTCTTTACCTGCAACCAACACCATTTTCAGAGTTCAGATTCGGTGTAAATTAAGCTCTCTCTGGGAGGAAAGGTGTGCGCCATTCAGCAAGCGAGAAGTATGGCAGTTCTGAAGAGAGGGCAGGAGGGACAAGGCTACTTAGTGCCAACGAGTTGGGGACAAAGACCTTCAGAAAGATCAGAACAGAAAGGCTTTAGAGAATTTGTCCCCATAGGACTGGAAGCTGAACCTTGAACAGAAATTCCCATTCAGCTGCAAGTGTTCAGCTCTTCAGAACAACCCCCCCTCAAAACCTAGCCGCAGCTCTCTACCTACTGTAACCAGCGTGAGGAACACTTCCACTGAAGCTAGAATCATGTTCATGAACTCTTCAGCTCATCAAATACCAGTGCTCATACGTGAGAGGATCTTCACATGAAAACCGTGTTCCACAAGGCCAAACTACTTCGTAGAATCAAACTAAAATGGGGAGGGAACCTTTAAACCAGCCTAGTTGAAACCATGTTCTTTCTACCTCATCAGAGATCAGCAAATAAAAAAACCAAACAGAACCCAAAACCAAATAACACTTTAGAGCAGTAGAATATAAACCTCTTGGTGAAGTCCTCATCATTTGAGCAACATTACTTTCGAATTAAAACAACCATGGTATCACCAGCTGGACAAGCAGTACAACACCTTCATGCTTAATGCAAACTCCTTTGAATCAAAGCAGGGAAGATGGAGATCGTTCCTTGACTTATTTTGCCTCTAAAGAACACGGCTTCAAGTACCCAAACAAATAATCGAAAGAACTGAGCAACTCATCTCACACAACCGGTTCAGAGCTCGCAGCTTGTAGGAATGGCAAACCTGTTGCTGGGAGTATCCCCGCCTCACACCCCCCTGAGACACGCACTGCCTTTGTCAGGGAATCCAGAACTAATTCACTAAAGTATATTTCTGTAGAAGCCATCAAACTTCTTTCACAGCCTTTCTGATTTGTCTCTAGTTCCTTTAAAACGGAACAAGCTCTGACTCAGACATAAGTAGAATAACTGGCATTCATTCCAGTACTGAACAGATTTATGATACCTTGCATATTCACAGAAGAGTCACATCTTCAAAAGGTCTCAAGGATTAACTGCGAAGCCTCGGGTACAAAAAAGCCCTTTAAGTTTGGGGTCAAGCTAGGCATTTAGCTTCAAAAATAATACATAAATCCATTCGAGACAAAGGCCTATTGTACACCACTCTTCCAGGAAAACCCATGGGTGGCTGAGAATTACTTGGGAAAACTTTGCATAAATTCATTCTGAATCATTCTCAGTCCTTTCTTCCACACTGAAAAGAGGGGTCTATGGAGGGAGAAAAGCACTGGTGAGTTCACACAGGGTCAGGGAATATCTGGCTTGCCAAATGCAGAACTAGAAATTATTCGTGGTTCTTGGGACACTGAAAGCGAGAACCAGCACCTTCCCTGTCCACGGCGCATCGAGAACCTGGGGTACCATCAGCTCCGGCTACACGGGGGTGGGGGTACACCTAGCCGCTGCGGTGGGGAGTGCAAATTGCAGCAGTCCAAGCTTATGTGGTGTGATAGTTCAAAAGGAACCACATCCCACCCTCTGCTCAAATGGAAGAAAAACCAAACCAGCAAAAAAATGAGTCCCACTGCTGCTCACCACACATTGCCTTCTCTGCTACCAGGCAGACACTGTCCAGCTGACACGTAGAGCTCATTAGAAAACACAGAATTTTACTCCGGAATTTTGCAGCGTCCTATAGAATTCTACAGAAATTAATCACTAGACTACATAGTCCTTTGCATTAGTTCAGAAAAAACATAGAAATATAATGCTATATTATGGGCTTTTCAGTAATGTTTATAGAAAACCACTCTTCTTTATTCTTAACCCTGCAATCATATGTTAACAATTATCACCACAAAAGCTGTTTCAGTTCTTCCAAGTTATACAACGAACTAGACAGCTGGGACAGCTTTGAACCTTCAAACACCAGGTTCTTATTTACTATGTTATCCTATTTTCAGGTCAAAATTTTACACATCTGTGGAAAGCACTTTCTCTATGTCAGGCAACTCTCCTGGTAAAACCGCTTCAAGCACCAAGCTGCTGAGGAGGAGCAGTACAGCCTTGATTCAGCACTTAATTAGAAAATGAGACCTCCTTACAGGGAGCTAGGAAGAGTCACAGCCTCAGCAAGGGAAGGACGCGGGCTTCCATTCTGCCACGTTATTTGCCCAGGAGTGATCACCAAGTTGGGGTATAACCTCGGGGAATCGTATTAATTAACAGATGCTGACCGTGACTTCGAAGCCAGTGCAGGCCTGCTGTTAAACAGCTCTGTTGATGGTGCGGAGCCTCTGAAACCCAGTGCTTATCCGCTACCAGGCAGCCCAACCCTGAACATCGCTTGCAACAGTCGGTACAAGCAGGCTGGCCACCGCTGTACACATTCACCCGAATTCTCAAGCTTAGTGCTGATTCAGCGCAACTTTCTGGGGAAGACCTTTGTATTTAAAAATGTATTTAAAATATTGCACTCAAAAATCAAGGAAGCAGTCATCTTCTGCCAACAGCTTTGAAACTCACTTTTCTGAAAGCTTCCACACTGCATTTGAGATGAATACTGGGGAGAGTAACAGCGTGTGAAGTACATACCTCGGGCAGAGCTTGGAGAAAGAGAAGCTGCAGCTCTACAGACACGTTCTGGACTCCTCCTGGGAAAGAAAAAAGCAGTAAGTGTTATAGAATACAATAATCTGACGCAGCTGTTAGAAAAATGAACTGTAAAATGTTCTCTCAGTCTAAAATAAAAGAAACCACTGTCCTGGGGTCTGCTGGAACATTTGTCAATTCTTTCTAGCCCATCTTACTTCAACTAGCGCTGTTATCTTTTAAAGCTAAGAGTCACCATTTGTTCAGCTTTCATGAGGCAAGAGCCTCCGCGCCTGTACGAAACCTGAGGCAACGTCACCTGGGCTTGTTATTCTGCAAGGGGAAACCGTGCCAAACTTCCTGTGACACCTACTCCAGCTGCTGGAACCCGGAGAACTGAATGTGCTGCTCCTGGCTTTTGGAGACAGAAATATGTTTTGATCTAATACATCAGACACAAGCTCGCTTGGTGACAAGAAAGTACGAGATTCCATAACAGGTTAAAATAGAGCTAAATAGGAAAAGTATGCAACTCGTACAGAGTAACGTCTACTCATCAGCTCTGAAATTTTTCAACACTGTTCTAAACTTTCTAAAAATACCATGGAAGTTGCTAAACAGTTAAATTCTCCTGGTCCATCACATAAATGACAGCTTGACTGATGTATACAAATGCTCTAACACTACTCTTACTATGTGGTGTTTAATACAAAGTTACGTGTGAGTCAGGACCAGGACTAAAGTTCTCATGTACAGAGAAATCTGCTTGACAGCTCTGGCCATCGCTGCTTGGTCAGGTGCCTTCCTCCTCGCCAAGGATGCGGCCTGTGGATACCCATACGCAGGGACACAGTGGCTGGGACACGCAGACATCCCGTGGACATCAGCTGCCGCTTCTCCGTCTCGCAGTCTCCGAGGGAAGAGCCTCCTCCTGCCCGAAGAGCTCGGCCTTCGCCCGTCTCTCCCTGCACATCTCCCTGAGAATGAACCGGGAGCAGAGCTGCCCAGACAGACAGAGCCACAAAAGCTATTCCGAGTATTTCAGTGAGATCCCGTAGAAGATCTGGTCTCAGGATCTCTGCCCAAGGTTGAATCTCGGTTGTTCTCAGCTATCACCGGTCCCATCCATACCCTAGAGCCCCTTTCACCCGCAGAGACCTTTTGCCTGCGTGCCTAGCCCGGCTGTCTGTCTGCCTACAGCGTTCAGCTCTCAGTTTTTCACTTGCTGTCTGTGAAGCGGGAAGAGTAACGCTGTTCTGCCCAACTTGGGCGCTGTGATGTGCTGACATCCCTGTAGAGGAACTCTAACAACAGGAAAAAGAGCGGCACACACCAGCGGCACGGCTGTATCTTCCCTTTCCACCCTACGCTTTGGATCAGATCACCTATCCAACACCATCTTTTAGCCATGGGGCCAACCAAAGCCACCTAAGTCATAATCTGAGTTTCTCATGCTCTAATGCCGGCGCTGTTATGGAAAACACAGAGGTAGCTATTTTTTTATTCCTGCATTAATTTATGAGGGGCAAATGCTGACTACAGGCTGCCTGTGATGTGTCAAACTTGGATTGTTTACCTGCACAGAAGCTTTTAAACTCAAATCATGCTCTGCCCTCAGCCACACTTCACAAATAAATGCCTCTGAGAACAGAAGCAAACAAAAAAAACAGTCAGACCTCTTTAAAAGAAAAAGTACTGGATGTTTTTCGGTAGAAGGTAGAGTCAAAGTCTGAGAACAGTAGGTGAGATACACATACCCCAATTCCAGCAACATTGCTCCAGGAAAATCATGGATTTCCGATACACCACAAGGCAGCAAAATGCGCAAGGATGCTGAAGCAGACGTGGTTATGAATAGCAGTGACAGTATTTTTGCCATTAGATAAGCAACTCTGACATGAACCATTCTTCTCTCACGTCAGTTCAGAGCGCCAAGGGACGGCTGCTTCCATCGGTTCGCAATGGAGGAGTAATTCCTTGAGAGCCCAGTTAGGTTCAATCACTCACACGTGCCTCCTACAGATATCCCAGAGGATCAGACACGCATTGCAACTGCATTCCTAACAGCTAGACAGGCAGCAACAGCAAAATGAAATTCTGCTTTTAAACTGCTGATTTACAGCTTGAAGGAACAGTATCCAGGATGCCCCTCGCTCCCTGCAAAATGGGCTGGTGAGGGCCAAATATGCACAGATCTTCTTTCTGGCCAGCGCAATGGTCTAGCTGCTGCTACAGTGGCAGCCATGCAGCTTTCAAACAGCTTGAGCAAGATGAGAGTAGAGTACCTGAATTATTAATGTTTAAATTAAGTAGTATGCAAAACATACAGGACATAAGTTCAGACTGAGGCACTATTTTAGGGCTCAAGTAAATTTTCTAAATGACTTAAAAGTGTGAAATGTTTGGATATCCAGGTAGGAGCAGAAAAAGTACATATCCTAGATACCACCAATACGGATGCTGTGACACTGGAAGATGCTGGAGGTAGCAGGAGGTATTCTGGGCAACCTTCCCTGCATCTCGTGCAGAGATCTCAATCTCATTCATCACTATCCCACTTCACTGCCTCCTCCCAAACCACCCTCTGCAGCCCTTCTTAGTTACTGCTCAGCGCGAGCTTTTCGCTTCTCACCCAGGCTCTGTTCGACCTCCCAGCCAACGCTTCTGCCGCGCCTGTGAAGCTTTCAGGCAGACACAGGTTAGAAGACCCGGCAGAGAGAACGTCTTGGATCAATCCGGACAGCCTCCCGTATGCAAAACCCAGAGCGAAGCTTAAAGAGAGATGGTTTGTACCCGACTCTGAGCTATTCTGTGACAGCAAGCGGAAGAACACTTCCCTGCTCATCTCTCATTTTGATGCAGTGAATATCATCCTGACTTTACTGCATCAAGCGCCAACTGATGAAGGTCCGCCCCTCTCTAACCACGCCGTATCTTCAGGTGGGCAACACATCCTTCTGTCCCTTGTCCTTGCTTTCCCCAGAGCCCAGGGCTCGCACAGGGTGCCAATGGCAACACGGGGACCAGCCAGGCCGGTGGGATGCAGAGATGGGTGCCAGGCTGCTCCAACTTCACCCTTCACCGCAGTTGCGTGCCGGGCCTGCTGCCCGAGAGGGATCACTCAACTGCTCACTCCGGAGGAGCTCGGGCAAGGTGTTCAGACCCGCGGGAACACAGGTTCCTCCAAAATGAGCTCCTGCCTTGTGAAACGGGTCCAGCGGGCACCACAGAACTTGGTACTATCCTGTACTATTTGAAGCAATGTGAAGGTGTTTCAGACTTAAGGTTTTACATAGATTCTGGAACGACTGCAATTCTTAACCCTTCCAAGGAAAGGCTACAGCGAGATCCCCAGAATAAGCACTAAAACTTTCTGGAGCCGAGATCTGTAGCTCAAGCACGCTGACAAAGAGGATCCACATTTAAAACAATAAATATAAAAACAATAAAAAATAAATATCGGTGCTCACACTATACAGAAGCAGGTGTTTATTAGAAAACAAAGAGCACATATACCCATCCACCTGCCCACAGGAGTCTTAACTCGGTGTCAGTTCTTGCCTGCAAAAATGAGTCTGGCACATCAAAGGATGGCTGCTGTGCCACTTGAAATAACGCGAAGGCTGTCATTTTCCACCGCCTCCCGTGAGGGAGAAGCCTGCCCAGTTCTGCAGTGTACGTGACGCATCGGGGAGTCAGCATCCACGCCTGGAAGACAGGAGCGTGGGGGAGAAGGGAGGAAGGAGAAGGCGCAGAACAGCATGCCACCGCCTCTGCCATTTTGGAGCGCTCGTCCCTTTTCATCACAAATGAAAGTAGTCCCTAGTAGTTATGGAACATTTAACTCACAGCATACAATGACATTAAATCATTCTCCCCGAATTAGTCACTGATGTTCCATGACTTCTTAAACAAAAAGCCAGGAAGAGCATCACGGAGCACGGCAGCAGGGCTGCTGCTGGAAGGTCTTACAACAAACATGCCTTTTGAAAAATTCCTAAAGAAGAGCAGAAGATCGCGAGAGGAAACTGATGATGGACACCTTTTTTCCCCTCTGTAGCCTTCTGAGGACTGTAATCTTAGCAACCAGAGTTGTTCAGCAGCATGTGTAGGAGGGCCAGGGAGAAGAAAGGGCAGCATTGTTTATAGCACATCGACACAGAGACTGCAGCAGGAGCCAAATCAGGAGAACAACTTCTGTGCACGGACGGAAGAGGGAAAGGAAATGGGTAGGTGAGGACAATTGTAGGATTTGTACAGTACAGAAGAGAATCCTTCTATGTAGGATGCAATTTCTTCCATGGAAAAGATGTTTCATCCCTGGAGCTGGATGACACAACTCCTCTGGTGGTTGTTATTCGTGGTTCTGTTACTACACGGGTTGTGGCTCTTCTAATTAGCATTTTATCAGCTAAGAAGTCAAAACCTGCCTGGCATCAATCTATTTAGTCTTATGTCACCTTTATGAGACAGATATCAACCAAGACTGCAAGGAATGTCTGGTGTGAATCATAAACACTTTCAAGTGTTCTCCAAGTATGAATACTTGACACTTTCTAAAAATAAACCTCCCGGAATAAGCTCCTGGGTCAGTTCGTATCAGGAAGCCTTCCTGCTAGCCCGGCCGCTTCCCCTCTCCTATAGCGAACAAAATGGAGGTGCACAGAGGCCCCGGACAGCTTCTGTAAAGAAATCTTCTTCACAAACCTAAAAGGCGGCAGTTGCTTTTTTCACCAGTTGTCAAGAACTTCAGATCTCACTAGGAAAATTACACCCCACCTGCAGAATGCCACAGAACGGTTTGGAAACCTATGAAAAAGGCATCTAGTAAATCCCACGGGATTTTGAACAAATGCCTACAAAACCCCACTGCATTCAGCAAGTGCCCACACAGGCTTCTCTCTGGGCAGATTAAGGAAAGCGGTCTGCTTGTCAGCCTGCTTAAGCATGACACTAATTACTTACTGAACAAGTGTGACAATACTTTCCTAACGGAACTGCGTCAGAAATACACGCAGAGCCCATGGTTTTTGACTAATGGCAGTCTTTTACCACAATTGCTTCTGTGTGGACCCCGGCTCTACGGCAGCACGTGAGTCGAACTAGGCTGCCATGTACCCATGGTTGTCTGTGGACTGCTTCAAGGATGCTCCTGAAGAAAAGCATGTCCGCTTTCCACAGGCTTGAGTCACGTAGGCAGGATCTGCAGCTAACAGAAAGTCCTAAAGGGTCCACGCACAGAAAAGTGTTAAAAAACACCTATTTACACCAACGGTATCACAGCATGGTCGGGGTTGGAAGGGACCTCTGTGGGTCACCCAGCCCAACCCCTGCCCAAGCAGGGTCACCCAGAGCAGGCTGCACAGCACCGCGTCCAGGCAGGGCTGGAATATCTCCAGAGAAGGAGACTCCACAACCTCCCTGGGCAGCCTGGGCCAGGGCTCCATCACCCTCAGAGGGAAGAAGTTCTTCCTCACGTTCAGACGGAACTTCCTCTGCTTCAGTTTGTGCCCATTGCCCCTTGTCCTGTCGCTGAGCACCACTGGAAAGAGTCTGGCCCCATCCTCCTGACCCCCACCCTGCAGATATTTAGAGGCATTTCAAAGGTTGCCTCTCAGCCTTCTCTTCTCCAGGCTGAACAAGCCCAGCTCCCTCAGCCTCTCCTCACAGGAGAGATGCTCCAGTCCCCTCACCATCCTCGCAGCCCTGTGCTGGACTCTCTCCAGTAGCTCCTCATCTTTCTTGAGCTGGGGAGCCCAGCATTGGACACAGCACTGCAGATGGGGCCTCACCAGGGCAGAGCAGAGGGGGAGGAGAACCTCCCTCGACCTGCTAGCCACACTCCTCTTATGTAAAATTAATTATGTTATATAATTATATTATATATTTTATATGTATATAATATTATATAATTATATATTAATTATTGCCCTGAAAGTAATGCCATTAAGCCTCTTTACAGTAGCTAAATATTCACACCATTATCTGGCGCTATCCGAACAACACCTGAATCATCTGGAAATGCAAGCTGCAGCAAGGCAAAAATGCACCAAAATAAATCGAGAAAGGATCCCCAGGATTTAATGGCGTTCTGAGAAGCATCCAAAAGAAACACATTTCAGCACTAAACTTTTTCATGTTATTTCCAACTGATTTTTGACACTGGAACTGGCTTTTAATAGATGCAAAGGAGATAAATGTCTCATTACCAAAAATAAATCCGTCTGTTAAGGATGACAGCGAGAGGCAGAAGCACTGCGCTACCTATTATGGTATTGAGCAACAGATTTCACTCCCTTGCTATTTGCCCATTAATTAAAAATCTGACAAGCTCTTCCAAAGAATTTCTGAGCTTCTTTGGTCCTCTCTAATTCCTCCATAATTCTTTGTATATCTAAACATGTCAGGCCTGGAAAGCAGCCGGGTATGCACACAATCTACCAGAGAGCTCCTTTTCTATTCAAACACCGGTAAGGAAACAATACGAGACCAAAGGGTAATAAGGCCAGAAACCAACGCAATGAGACAAATGCACCTGCAATTCCCTGTCCAGTCACCAGATGAAGCTGCTTAAACCACCAGCACCAACACGTTTGCCTGCCTTTTTGACCACGCAGATCTGGGATGTCCGCGGCAGAACCAGACGCCACAGCCCCCCGTGAGCTAACTCACCCCGCGTTACAGAATCACAGAGTGTTCGGGGTTGGCAGGGACCTCAGTGGGTCACCCAGCCCAACCCCCTGCCGAAGCAGGGTCACCCAGAGCAGGCTGCACAGCACCGCGTCCAGGCGGGGCTGGAATATCTCCAGAGAAGGAGACTCCACAACCTCCCTGGGCAGCCTGGGCCAGGGCTCCGTCACCCTCAGAGGGAAGAAGTTCTTCCTCATGTTCAACTGGAGCTTCCTCTGCTTCAGTTTGTGCCCGTTGCCCCTTGTCCTGTTGCTGGGCACCACTGGAAAGAGTTTGGCCCCATCCTCCTGACACCCACTCTGCAGATATTTGTAAGCATAAACGTATATTAGGTCCCTTCTCAGCCTTCTCTTCAGGCTGAACAAGCCCAGCTCCCTCAGCCTCTCCTCACAGGAGAGATGCTCCAGCCCCCTCATCATCCTCATAGCCCTCCGCTGGACTCTCTCCAGGAGCTCCTCATCTTTCTTGAACTGGGGAGCCCAGCATTGGACACAGCGCTGCAGATGGGGCCTCACTAGGGCACTGCAGAGAGGAAGGAGAACCTCCCTCGACCTGCTGGCCACACTCCTCCTAATGCATCCCAGGATCCCGTTAGCTTTCTTGGCAGCCAGGGCACACTGCTGGCTCATGGTCAACCTGTTGTCCATCAGGACACCCAGGTCCCTCTCCACAGAGCTGCTCTCCAGCAGGTCCTCTGCCTGACGGGCATGCAAGACGCCGCTTTAATAGGACACGGTAGCTCACTTCAGCGCTACAGCGGGTCACGCACGGCCGCCGCGCAGCGAGGCCTTTGTTCTCTCTGCGACGTCTTGCCTTCGTAAAATTCCCTCCCGGCAGTCAGGCAGAGTGGCCATTTTATTCACACAACTGATATAACACGGAGAGAGCTCTCACGCTGTGAGGCACAGGCGCACACCCGCGCTCTCACAGGTAGCCGTACTCACAGCTTTTTGCCTTTTCCTCTTCTCCTCCGACGAGCTACAAATCACCCTGCAAAGCAAAGCTGCACCACTGCGCAATCAGAACAGTTTCTGTTCAGACTGTTGTCACACTTCAAGTCAAACAGCCTGGGAAAAACTCCTCTGGGATATCGCTGCTTAGGAGGCTCAAAGCCGGCCGCGCAGGTGAGAGCTGAAGCACAGAACACCTTCCACTGCATCACGCAGAAAACGGGATCTGGTGTTTGGCTCAGCTCTCCATCTGTCCTCCACGGCAGACCCAGCTGAAGCAATTCTTCCCTGGCATGCGGGAGGGCGAGACAGCCGCAGCGGTCTCTTCCAGCTCTGAGCAATTCGTGCCTTGCGTGGCTTGTTTTCATTGACTCCTCTTACTGGCTGTTTGCGGGCAGAAGCACGCGCCTCACGCAAATGCCAAGGCCTCTCTTGCTTTGGGATGGTGTTGCGCAAGTGCAAGTAATTGGAATTCAAATAAAATCCATTTTCTTTTCTGCAGGATTTATTCCATATCATCATGCATGGTTTTTACATATACAGAGAGAAGCTTCCCCAACACCACCCCACGAACACCGCATTAACTGACCTAGCCCTTCCAGTTCAGGGTCATCGGCCTTACCGCTCCTCCTTCACCACAGCCGATACCTGAGCTGCTCTGCAAAGATCAGAGCTTTAACACCCTGCGCAGGGATTCCCGGTGCACCAAGGCAGAAGACTCGACACCTGAGACAACCAGCAAGACAGGATAAATACATGTTCTGAATACATCAAACCAGTAAGCGTGAGAGACTCCTCTTCATCAAAACCATTTCCTTTGGGCACCTTTTTATCTCAGCAGAGGCTCATGGCGACATTTTAAGTCAGCAGAAGAAAATGACACATTTGCAGCTTTAGCTAATTAGGTCTCAGCTAATACGGGGTGGCTACGTGTCTTCGTAACTCAAGAGGAACCCCAGTTCGGAGTATGCCTTAAGGAGTAACTGTAGCATCAACATCAAATCACAACATTTATTAACATCGCCTTTCTGACCAAAAAAGCAAGCAATGAAACTCCCATTCCCAAGCCAAAGTACAGAGGGAAGGAAAAAAAAAATATATATCAACCTCTTACCTCGAAAAAAATGTATTATACTTTCCAGCACTAATTCACCATAGGAGATTCTTCCCCTAAGTCTACCACATGGTAAGGAGAAGCAGCCTGTGTGAGAGCACCTAAGAAACAGAGGGCTACCAATTTCTAACTAATCACCATGTTTAAACGACCGAGCAAGCTGTGGTTTTAAAAGTTAAGCAGTAAAACTTAACTATAGGAAAGGAAAGTCTGCTTTCAGTGCTTGGAAATGTTCCTGATTTGTTCAGTGGGAACATTCAGTAGTACGTGTTAACATTTAACTCTGTGTTTTTCCAGTATTACAGCAGTCTTCCTCCAGGGGTGCAGAGGAAGGCAGTGGCACAGCTGAACTGTTACTCTCCTTTAGAGGCAAGAGAAGTGACCACCACAGCAAAGCGGAAACAGCAACAGAAAGTAGAGCAAAACACATCACAAGAACATCTTAATGAATCATCAATTCACACAGACAATAAGTGATGAAAAAGACGCTAACGAAAATCATCAGCTGTCCTCCTTCCTGCTACGTGGAACAGTAGTACTCAGTCACTTCGTATTCCTAACAGCGCGACAGGCCAGTCTCCAGCGAGCCTCCAAGCGCTGGCCAGTGAAATAAAAGTCGGCGTGTATTTCCAGATGCCAGCCTTACTGTAACGAGACGCAGAAGGCAAGTCGATACTTCTACAGGCAGCAAAAACCTCACCGTATCAGCACTGTCTATCCCCCACCCTTCTAGTCAGCATCTTCAAGTAGGAGGTATTCGTCAGCCTTCCGCACTTGACCTCTTAATTAAAGCATGGTAAAATTAACATCTCAGACACGATAGATCCTTTACCCACCCACATCAGTAATTAAACTAATTCTCAAGGGAGCAGGAACATTTGTTATGTCTAGCGTAACTTTAGCTGGGGTATTCCAAAGAAGGAAAAAGAGCTGATGTAATAAATGCAGTCATTTATATTTCAAGGGAGGTATTGAAAGAATGACAGCTGTGACAGCAGCTCCAGCCAAATGAAATCTTTTGTGTCACCTGGCGACAGCGCATTGTATGTGGCCTCCCCATCTCCAGCAGCAACGCTGAGTGACTCGGTGCTGAAGCAGACGCACCCGACGCCTGCTCCGACTCTCTGATGCCAGCACTGTACTCCGCTCTCCAAACCGACAGAACTGTACCTTACAGCGATTTCATATGAGTTCTACATGAAAAGTGGGACAGGTCAAAGCAGGTCTAAGGTCTTCCTTACGGGCAATACAGTCTCTTTGGTTTGCATTCGTGAAAGCCCTAGAAGTAGGAGACCATGGCTCCTGACTGAAACAAGTCTAGACTCTATCACAACACAAATAATGGAATAATCACACAGAAAGAGTTTATGTAACCAAAGATGAAAATGACACCCCACCAGAGAGGCAGAACTTGATATTCTCTGCATGCTGATGCATAAAGGACCAAACAATAAGAAAAAAGTCCAAGAAGTAACTAAAAATGTATAAGGAACCAAGGAGGTGCAGAGGATACTTGAAGTGCTACAACAGCACAGAACGCAAAACCCATTCGTGTTGGAAACGCGACCGGTTGCTGACTTCTTCTCAGATGCAAGTTTGAGGGCTTGAGCTTGTGCTTGAGCCTGAAAAATGCTATTTCAACTGTCAAACCTGCTTGGCTTAAAGGGCCTGTTTACTCAGTCAAGGCGTAACTGTTGAGAAACCCAGCCTGGCAAAGGTCTGCTCCCCTACGCAGCGACCCGCTAATCTTTTCTAAGGATTTGTCTTAAGCTGCACATGGGCAACGCAGGCCTTACCGCGCTTCAGAGAGTCCTCCCAGATGTCTCCTCCATCCACGGTGTCGATACATAGTGCTCAGACCACAAGCAGCCAGCATCCATGTGACTTGCTGTCTCTCCCCAAAATACAGTCGAATTCACACCGGGCAAGGTCAAAATTTCCCCAGTCCATCCTTGCTGTACTACTAAGCAATTAAATAAACTACAGCCTAAACCTTTGTTGTCGATCCCACACTTCACCCACTCGGAGCTGCTCAGTTTGGACTGCCTGCCTGCCTGTCGGAAGAGCAAACAGAACACAGCGCACCACGCCAATCCCTTATTTCAGAGGGCAAGAGAGCAGAAAGCATTCCCAACTCTCACGCCTGTGGTGGCATTAGTAAATCACCTCCAAGAGCGAACACGACTCCCTGAGAGGCATCCCGCAGCAGGGTCTGCACCTGCAAAGAATGCGAGAGAGACCGTATAATGTCACAGAATCACAGAATGGTCGGGGTTGGCAGGGCCCTCTGTGGGTCACCCAGCCCAACCCCCTGCCCAAGCAGGATCACCCAGAGCAGGCTGCACAGCACCGCGTCCAGGCGGGGCTGGAATATCTCCAGAGAAGGAGACTCCACAACCTCCCTGGGCAGCCTGGGCCAGGGCTCCATCACCCTCAGAGGGAAGAAGTTCTTCCTCATGTTGAGCTGGAGCTTCCTCTGCTTCAGTTTGTGCCCATTGCCCCTTGTCCTGTTGCTGGGCACCACTGGAAAGAGTCTGGCCCCGTCCTCCTGACACCCACTCTGCAGATATTTAGAGGCATTTCAAAGGTTGCCTCTCAGCCTTCTCTTCCTCAGGCTAAACAAGCCCAGCTCCCTCAGCCTTTCCTCACAGGAGAGATGCTCCAGTCCCCTCCTCATCCTCGTAGCCCTCCACTGCACTCTCTCCAGTAGCTCCTCATCTTTCTTGAACTGGGGAGCCCAGCATTGGACACAGCACTGCAGATGGGGCCTCACTAGGGCAGTGTAGAGGGGAAGGAGAACCTCCCTCGCCCTGCTGGCCACACTCCTCCTAATGTATCCCAGGATCCCGTTAGCTTTCTTGGCAGCCAGGGCACACTGCTGGCTCATGGTCACCCTGTTGGTATAAGCAATAAGGTTGGTGGGGCAAGTTGCTTTGGGTGGCGGTCTTTGGGTTTTGGCGAGGTTTTTTGGGGGAGGTTTTTGGGGGGGGGAGGTTTTGGTTTGTTGTTTTTTTTTTCTTTTACACAGGCAATAATGTGTTGGTATTGAGGCCACTCCTTGACTTGTAATATAAAAATCAGGCTACAAAATGATTCCTGTAAAATTGGCAATATGGAAATCAAAACAGTTAAAAACCAAACTCCAACGGCATCATTTTTAAGAATGCATTTGTACCTAGGAATACTTGAAAACAAAACACTTTCTCCAGATATCTGAAAGCCTTCTCTCTCTCCTCCCTGCTGCTAAACCGCCGAAACGGGAGCTCTGGCCCACACGCAGACCCTGACGGCAACCTCCCCAGTGTGAGGGAGGCCATGGCCTCAGCTGCTTCCAAGTCCGTACTCCAGCGACTCGCTGGCCGCTGCCTGGGGCTGGTCAAACGCGCGGCCATCCCTCCAGCCCCCGAGGGAACCACAGTCACTGCCGCCAGCGGTCCTGAGCATCCAACTGCGGACCGCAGTCTCACCAAAGACCGGGAAACGGGCTCAGCAAATCCAGCCTCGCGTAGCTGAGAACTGTTCTACCACTGCTCAGCTAAACGTCAGGCACACAAACAAGTCACTGCGGCTGTTGTGAATTCTGCACCAAGTTATCAAAATATTGAGTCCAAGCAAAACACCACGAAGAAAAATACTTCATTTCTGCTCTATTTCAACTACCTTTTTCTTGGCTTACACCACTGTCTATGATTAATCTTTAAAATGTCGCTGAGGAAATGAGACAGCTAAATGGTCATTGTCTTCAGCATACACTGAACACTTCTTAGCACAGTTTATTCCAGTTCTGCTATGCAAAGCATCAAACACTGAGCACATGACAGCTAAAATAATCAGAGGCATTCAGCTGTGAACAAACAAGGCCAAAGCAGAACATGAATATAGGAAGAGAGAATTTAAAACCTTTTATAAACAGATTGTTATCAGCCCACGGAAGGCAAAACTGACTGGGCAAGTTCCCATCATATCCAGGCTACCATCTGGAAAATGAAGAGAAATTTTTTAGAAGTAATTAAGATTAACTTGTTATGATATTACCAGCATTAATTGGTGTTTATACAGGCTCAAAAGACCAGATCCTCAACAAGTAGCGAGAGTACCTTCTGAAGTCAATGGCATTACACCAGTTTATAGCATAATACCATAATACCAATACTAACACATAATTTTACTTCTCCTCTTTCCACATAATTTTACTTCTCCTCTTTCTGCTTTTATTTGCCAACACCAGAATTTCAAACCCTTAAATACCTGAGTTTCTCTGAGCTATAGACCCTACACAAGATTCTCATCTTCATTACACTGGATCCAACACCTTCCCTCTAAACAGCATCACCCCAAACCTACAGCAGTGTAATTAAGAGTGAGATGTAGTATCATTAATACCTGAGGCATTGAAACTAGTGGAATTCCTTCAACTGTTTCAGGCAGGACAATCTTCAACACGAACATACCACAGGAGTACTGTACAGCCCACAGGATCCAGCTCTTAAACTGGCAGATTTAGCTCTTCACTCCACGCAGCAGGAATGCACCGACGCCAAGAGCTGACACCTTTCTTTGTCCACCTCAGGGCAGAGGCAGTTATTTGTCACTTCAACAAATCTTATGAATTATACGCCAGGATAACGCAAAGTCCTCAGATTCACACCACTGCGATACTCAGCTGAGAAAACTTCTGTTTGTATGAGCAAGAGATTTGGAAAGAAAAGGCTACAATAATGTAAGGAAATAAGGCAAATGTTTTTCTCACTGTGGAAGAATTGTTGAAAGTTTCAGATGTGAAATGACACAGTGAAACTTGTTCTTAAACCTCCTGACATGTAACGGTAGCCACAAAGTAAGACGGTTTAGTAAATAAAAGAACTCCAGCATCTGATTAAGACAATGCAGATAAAGGTTCATAATTAGCCAGAAGATGACATGCTTTCCATTTATGTGCGCACAGGAAACCGCTTCAATTTCACAGGGGGGTACCATGGCATGAAGAGCCAAATCCATCTCTCCAGTGTGCCTGGAGGGACTAGTTTCCAGCAAATGCTTCTGAGGTCACGATTTCTGCTAGAAGCATCCCCAAAAATGCTGGAAATGAGAGGGAGAATAATGCTCCACTACTACATTGCCAAAAACGCCGCTGTCTCCATGCAGGGACACTGGAGTGCATTAGCTTTGAGGTCACCAGAATATTTCTGCTCTGTTGGAGAAGGAACAGGGCAAGAGACAGTAAATCACTCACTTGAGAAACTCTCCCAGAAATACTCTGGGGACCACAGGGACTTAGGCTGTCCATTGTCACCATCTGGCACGTGACCCCCCTGAAAATTTGGCCTGAAGGGAGAACATCCTGGACTGAACTGCACAGAGCATTTGAAAAATGTATGAGATAAAGTAATCGCTGCATGCAAGGCGTGATGTAAGGCCTGTAAAGATTCCCGGGACAAGTCTGCTTAGGACTTTACACCATACTCCAGCGAAACAAAACTCTACAATTTACGTCGCACCTGACAGCAGCTCTCCTAAGCTGGCTGCTCTGGCTCCGTCAGCCTGTGGTCCACACAGCCCGTTTCCAGAGAGCCCTGACCACCCTCCCGTGTCACCAACAACTAGCTCTTCTCCTCATCTTCCGTTACGCTCTTCTGTAATGAAGCCAAATGCCAGAGCTCTCCCAAGAGACACCTGCAAACTGCCTGTGATCTACTATCAAGTAGACAGTTACAGTTTGCGTTGGTGTCCCCATCCATAAACCCTGCCATGACAACAGTGCAGTAGGAAGACACACCGTGCTCACGTCCCCGGCGAGGGCTGGGGGTCCCATACCAGAGACAAGCTACCGAATGAAGATGATTTTGCTAGTCTCCTGGGCATCACAGAAACTTATTGTGAGGTTGGGTTTGGAGGACAGATGGACCTTTGTTCAGTTGTTTCACAATCGTGCTAAACTAAGTCAGGTCAAGGATGCTATGTTCCGCTCAGTCCTACTATGGCAAGGCCAAATCACGTCCCACACACAGGGACAGGGCTTTCAGGAGGGGCTACAACTCCACCAGCACAGAGGGACCATGTTCCTGCAGATTACATTCCTGAAGAAGAGCAAGCTGTAGGTACATACACCCTTCAGCGGGTGCTGCAACGGCCAAGCGCAGGGCACCGTTCGCTTCGCCAGTGCAGGTGTGGACAGCAGTGCAGCCACAGCCAGCTCGGAGAAAGCTGCCGGTCCCGGCTGAAATGCAGAGTGGAAGCTCGAGAAGTCAGTCCATCCAGGGTGGAAGCTCAAGAAGTCAGTCCATCCGGGGTGCCCAGCACCTGGCCTGGTATCCGACCTAACTCTGCAGGGGAGGGGATGCGGTCGGAGTCAGAGGCAACACACACATTTAGTTTCACCTCTTCTGCTTGTTTTCCGAATCTCCTTCGTCTCTTCTCAAATAAAAACTTCAGGTGACAAAAAATAAAGTAAGTTTCTTACTGCACCTCATCCTTGCAATGACACTTTGATGACATTATACTGAATGCTTGTGATTATATGCTAATATCACGCTTGGATCCCAGCTAATCATCACTTCAAGACAGCAAAATTGTCCACCTTTCCTATCAGAGACAACAGCTTAAGGACTCTGTGCAATTTACAGTTTCCTTGGTACTCTGAGGCAGCCAGAAAAATGAAAATTACCCTTGCAAAAGAGCAGTATTTTTCATTAAAATCCCAAGGAGCTAATTACATAAATACTGTTATACACTGCACTTCACAGCCTCTCCCCGGGAAACTCGTTAGGCCCTTTCCATAATGCACGAGCATCACCTTATTCCCACGAAATGGAGGAAATCGTACTCAGCACAGCCACAGATGTCACCGTGAGGTGTTCCCACACAAAGACGACAGGGATCAACTGCTGCACATACCCAGCGGCAGAAACTGCCTTTGTCCCAGCTGCACGTCCAGCGGTACCAGCAAGGACGAAGTATTTTCGCGAGGACGAGGGCAGGGGTGCTCCGTTCACGGGCTTGCCATCCCTTCCCATTAGAAGCTCCTGAGCACAAAGCCTGTTTTCACTCCAGCGATGCAGGCAAAAAGAGCACCAGCCTCAGTGATGCCAGCGAGATGAATAAAGTGAGAGAAAGAAAACAAAAATGAAGGAGAAAAGGAGGGGAAAAACCCCTCCAAATTCTAAAAAGCAAGGCTGCCATGTAATCACGTTTCCACAGTGAGCAAGAAAACACTTCTACCCTCTTTAGGGACTCAGCGTACAGGCTCCAAAGAACGGAGAATGGTTTTCTCTCTTTTTTCCCAGCTTTGTTTTTCATCCAGGTTACATTTCATTAAGATATAACAAAGAGCTGAAGGACAGAAGAGCAGAAACAAGTATATTTTCTCCTCGGCAGCCTAATAACTCCTGCTGGCTTTCAATCTTCTGTAGCTACCGGGTGTCAGTACGTGTTCCCTCAGGAAGTTAGGACGGCCCTAATTAGTCTATGATAATGAAAGATACCTTTTAACGGCTGTATCCTTTCCACCACATACTGGAGGCCATCGGAAATTTTCAGAAACTAAAGCACACAGGGATTTGACCTAGACCAGCTGTGCCCATGTTCCCATTAACCTCAGTGGCCCACAGCCACCAGCTGGGACCACCAAACAGCCCAGGCATGCTGGCAGCGAGAGGACACTAGGCACCAATTAAAATACGAGCAGCTATCATCACTGTGAGCACGAGCGCAGCTGAGGGAAGGGAAACGCTGCTGTAGATAAGGCCGGCCACTGCTATGGCTGTTTCCTGTTTTTGCCATGCTAGGTTAAAGCTAAATAAGAAATAGAGCAATAAAGAAAAAGGTGATTTAAGCTTACCGTTTTTTAGTTTAAAAGCTAAGAAAATAAAAGTCTTTCCCAACTGCACCCACATGCTCCTCTCGAGCGTTCTGTGCCTGAACCAAGGCATATAACAAGATTCCTATTTTTATAGCTGAAGAACAGAAGAACAGAGCTTCTAACTTAGTTACAGTTCATACCATCACCCAAACCCATGTCATCACACCCACGCAGGCACCTGGAACCAGCCTCCAAGTGTAAAGAAGGTGGTTCCATGTTGCAGCACCATTGACTCCATTACAACTGAAGAGACCATCAAATCCACGGAGACTCCTGGCAGCGAGACGGCGGCAGGCTGCACTGCCAAAGGCCGTACTGGTCTGGGTTCACAAAGGAAAGAAGGGTGACCCAGTGGCGAAGGCTGAAGAGCTGAGTTCAGCTTCCTTAGAAGGAAGCTTGCTGAATAACGTGGACCAGTCATTTAACCTCCTGCGCCACCCCCCACCTAAAATTTAAGGCGAGCATTAATCTTCTACCTTGCAGCCATGTAACACCCGACTCTGCACAGTGCCAGAGACTTAGATCGAAATCAGCCGAACAACCTGAGCTGGCCATCTGCTTGCCAACACGATCACAGAATCACAGAATGGTAGGGGTTGGCAGGGACCTCTGTGGTCACCCAGCCCAACCCCCTGCCCAAGCAGGGTCACCCAGAGCAGGCTGCACAGCACCGCGTCCAGGCGGGGCTGGAATATCTCCAGAGAAGGAGACTCCACAATCTCCCTGGGCAGCCTGGGCCAGGGCTCCATCACCCTCAGAGGGAAGAAGTTCTTCCTCGTGTTCAGCTGGAGCTTCCTCTGCTTCAGTTTGTGCCCGTTGCCCCTTGTCCTGTTGCTGGGCACCACTGAACAGAGTCTGGCCCCATCCTCCTGATCCCCACCCTGTAGATATTTATAAGCATTTAGAAGACGATGCGCGCTCTACAACAGTGCACAAAAAGGCAAGCCATCTTCAATTATTTTTTCCTCTGCCTTAGAGTGAAGGACCATCAAATATTTGTCCATCCTTTGCAAAAGGGTGCAGAGCACTCGTCCGTGCTCAGCACCCCCCGAGGCAGCGACTCCAGGACAAGACACCCCAAGAACCGGACAGCCGAGGAACCAGGCAGGCACCCGCGCAGAAAACGTGCCTGGCACCTCGGATCCCGTCAGCGTCCTGTCAAAGCTGAGCTCCCTCTGAAGCACATTTCAATTTCAGAGAATTTGGGAGTTGCTAAAAATATTGCACTGGAATTCTTCCAACATCTTGGAGTCACTGGAACCAAACTGTAATGTGCTTTAATGTGCACCAACATTATCTAAGCTACAGACAGCATTTATAGGTTTAACATGACGAGCTCTGATGATCAGAATATTTCTTGGTTTCATGCGCTGGCTGAGTATATTCACTCTGATGAGTGACATTTGGGGTTTACCCACATTGGGGTAAAATTTGGGTAATTTGGGTTTTTGGGGGTTTTTAAGCTGCCGTTTTATGTCTTGCTTGGCAGGAGTCCATCAGAGTTAGAATCTTCCTATGTTTTGCTTTGGGATGATGTGAATAAAAGAGGCATTTACTGTTCAATATTTCAAATAAAAAGGCTCCAGCCCTTTCACAGGATATAAACCACAACTGACTGAGCTAGGCCATTTAAAAAAAGAAAACAACATATAAACACCCAAACAAGCTTCTTCCATGTTAGAAGCACAACATGTTCCCTATAGAAACATGTTTAGCATTTTGCTAAACAGATATAACCAAATTTTAATGACGATGAAGAAGCTGCTGTAACAGTACAGCACAGCACAACATTAAACGGCATTTACATGCTTTTCCTGACCCCTGAGGACTTCACAGTTCTGCCATTCTGAAAAAATATTTTTCCTCTTTATTTAAATCAGCGCAGCGGTTTCGTGATTTGCCAAGAAACCTGCTGAAGTCAATGCGGTTTGCTGCGTGAATTTAATATATAAAAAATACCTCCCCCGTGTGTCTCCTGACAATACTCGTTTCAGTGTAGACTGCTGCACCATGTACCTGGAATATTATGCTTGCTCAGAATGTTCTCAGAGCCCTGATGCCTGCAGTTGCTGTTGCACTTCTGTATATTCCATGGCAGAAGTCAAAAAGATCTGATGCATGACCGGAATTACATGTTCTTCCCATACGGAGACACTGAAAAATGCTGTGCAAAAGTGACTCTAATAGCACCACCATATTTCAGTCCGTAATTTCATCTGTCCTGTGGCCCTGCACATACTGTAATACGTACGCACAAAATACACTGCAAATTGAACCAAGATCACCAGATGAGGAAAGATTTCCAAATCAGGTTGTTGTCTGAGGGGGTCTGGGGTTGGGTTTTTTTCTTTTCGAACCCCCAACACCTCCAGCTTCCACCGCTGAGCTAGTACTGCTGAATATTTTCCTTTAAGAACAACTTCTTTGCTCATGGTTGACAGGGCATCAAATAAAGTGAGAAGAAATGAATTGGAAGAGATCTGCCCCAAAACCAGAGAAAATGAGGGTCGGTAGCAGCCATTACTACGGTTCCAGAGTGCAAGAAACAGCTCAGAAAGGAAGAATTACACAGTATTGTTTTAAGCTAAGTGAAAATTGCTTTCCGCTTCTCCTCAAGCTTACGCTTCACCACACGATTTTTCAGCTAGGCAGACAAACAAGAATACTTTCATTTGACCACAGATAAAATGTGTTTGCACTACAATGTCTGGGTGACCTGCAAGCTTTTGGGGGCAAGAACTAAATTTACTTTTGTTTAGAGCCTGAGAAACAGAGGCTGTGGTCCTAACCGTCTCTTCCTGGCACTACTGCGATACAATCATAAAACACTGTGTCCTGTTCAATCGCAATGGAGTCACAGCTGCCTACATACTAAAACCTCTTCGGCTACACACTGAAAGCTGTTCACTGCCTGAAGGTCGTAATAGAACACACTACTCATTGACAGTTATTGACCAAAACTTGAACGAGTGGTTCCAGAGGAATGGGAAGAAAGATGCATAAAAGACAACCAATTAAAGTATAAACCAGCTCAGTGAATCCACACCTACACCGAAGAAGGAGAAACCCACAGTTTCATAGGAACATCCTCAAACACAGTACCAGGTGGATTTACTCCAGCTGAGATGCCAGCCCAGTGTCTTTATTAGTGCTCATTTAGCTTACCCACACTTAACGTGTAGAAAGAATCCCTTGCAGACACATTCAGCCCAGCGTACAATGGAAGGAGACGCAGAATGACGGAGTGCCGAGGGCAGAAATGTACCCATACACTGATGCTCTGACTCGTTCATTAGACACAGCTCCTGACATCCCACAGAGAAGAAATTCTGGCAGCGTGAACTCTGGCTGAGATTCGAATTAACGATGGGAACCTGACATGCACCTAGGTATTGCTCTCCACAAGGAGATGGAACACTCTGCCTAATTCAATCTGCCTGCCTCTTCAAACCCACGGAATTAGACCCAAGAACCTGGAGGTCACTTGCAGGAACAGCTTTACCAGGCCATCTGAACTTGACCTTATCATCTTTCACCATGCCATGTAAAATCCAAACATATCACACAGACCCAGCAAAAAGGCTGACAGACAGACCAGCGATGCAGATGAGTCTTCATCTTTGTTTGGTACAGTAGTTAAAGCATAGCTTCGGCTTTTCTTCCCGACTATGAGGTGCTACGTCCACCAAATATAAGTATATGGAAATAGGAGATACAACATCTTTTAGTCCTTATCGCCATTTGTAGGCATCCAGGCCACAGTAAGAGACAAGTTTATCATTTTGCTTTGAGTAGTCAGAGAGCAGTTAAATTAATTGACCTGGGGAAAACAGAAGTCTTGGAGACGTCTGTAAGACATGAGAAAATGAGCCCCTTTTCCTTCGACTCTGTCTCTACAGAGAAGAGCTCATGGGCTTTAAACTCCAAGATAACAAATAAAGTTAAATGCGACTTCCTGAGTCTGGATCTTGTTCTTGGCACTACGCAAAGAACAACATCCACAGATCCTCACAACAATAGGGCTTTTATTTGTTGGTGGTGTTTTTTCTTAAAAGCTGTTTTTTCCACGCTACGCACATTTCCCACAGCTCACGCTGAGGTATCTGATCAGGCTTCAGACTCTTATCTCGCAGTCCCCACCTCTTCATTAGTCAGTTCATCTCTCTGGGAACAGTGCTACAAAAAGCACTGAAAAGAGAAAGACACTGCAAAGGAACTTGTGTGAAAAGCAATTTTGCTTGAAGTGTTTTAAATCTAAAGGGCTTTTCATTGCAATTCCCCAACAAATCATTTTAGTTCGTGTTTAATAAAAAACAAACTGTTGAAGGTAAATTATTACAGATGAATTGCTACTGTCAATGAACCATTCGAGCTCTCAGTAGGAAAGCACAATGCCTGCCAAACAAATCAACATAATATTTAGGACACTTCAGGCGTGCTATCAAATGGACAAATTGTTCCACTGCACAGGTCACCTCACCCAGCAGACACACAGAGGAGTTGCTCTGCTCTCAAACTGCGACGCCATTTACCAAAACACTCTGTTTGTCTGAGCACTGAATATCCTATTTGTGAGGGCTTTGGACTAAGCGAAGATCCCTACCCATGGGCAACCTGACGCTTGGTCAGCAGTGAGCCAGACTAGTTAGACCACAACCTTTCAGGTTAGTACAAACTTTTGCTGCACACAGAAGAGAAAGACCATCTTGAAGGACACATTCATTTGAGGACTTAGGCATTAAAGATGGACATCCACATTTCTAATGGTTTGAGTTTGTTCACCCTTGATCCACCTGTACTTGCTTCAGATACTGCACAATCTTAATTTCTGCTCATGTTTATTCCTAAGCCTTTAACACTTGGTTCCTCTTCCGCTTCCCACCTGTCTTAGACAGTAATGGAAGCTGGGATGAGTTATGCATCGTTTGTACTATCATAGCACCGAAAAACACGTAACACGTACCATCTTCAAAGACCGACAGCCTAGGAATCAGACACCACAACCCTTCCCGTTATATTTGATCCTTCCCCATTTAGTGTGCTCAATAATCTAGCACCACTTTGCCCCATAACAGTCACAATAAAAACCCAGTGAACACGGAGCCTCCACGCCAAGCCATTTTCAGGATAACTTCAACTAGAATAAACTAGCAAACTTCCCAAAAGTGGACTTACAAAAATATTCAGACTTTCATTTCTAGCGTGAGGATGGGTCTGAGGATTTTCTTGTACAATACATTTTCCTATGTAACAAGAGTCTCTGCATTAATGGCAATTAAATATTCATTGACTAACTGTACTTGGTATGCCAGCCAGCACAAACCAAAACTGCCTATTGTAGCAAAAAAGGAGGCAGACACATTCAAGAACCTGCAGTGGAAAACTTTAAAGGGTATATTAATGGACTTCTATGTAAAAGCTTCCGCCAGAGTTTCAGCATTTTCAAATGACAGCAGTATGCCATTCTAACTATGAATATAGTATTATTTTCCCAGCTGTATTTACAGCTTTTTGCCAACCACTGCTCAAAACCAGACGTTTCGTTCTCTCCATACGGTACATTCTCAGAAGAGTGTTCTTGACTTTTTCTACTCAGAATATGCAGAGAGGCCCAAGGTATTTGGGAACCCCACCGTTATTAAGTATCTCATGTCCTTCAGCACCTATGAAACTCACAGTAAAAGAAACAAAGGAATTTCTCTCGACTTTTCAAAGTTAGTTTTTGAGACAAAATAGCTCTGGAATTTGGGGCTTAAATTCTATGACATGGTATGCTTCTTTCCACATCGCTGTGCCTAACCAACAACGTCCTGTTGCTGTTTTGCTACTGATTATCCTCCTTTGTCGCAAAATAAGAATGTGCTGGGAACATCAACCACACAGACACCAAAGCTGGAACGGTTTAGCTTCCAAATATGAAGCTCTCCTGCTTCGGATTAAAAGACTTTGTCCATCAGCTCAGAGGAAGCAGCAAATGCACAAAGGTCTACAATGTGGTCCAGCTCTGGGGTACATAGAGCCATCTTTTATTACTGAGAGCTACTCCAGCATGGCATTGTTGTATGCTAGCAAAGGTTTCACCAGCTTCTCTACCTTTGCCCCCTTTAATGATAACAGTGTTCTTCAGTATCCAGTAAATTCCAGGTGTATTTGACAACGAAATAATTTCCAAGCGTTACAGAGGAAAAACAAATATTTGACCCTTAAAACTAAAACAAGAAAAACATCTCTCTACAGTATTTCTGAGGAATAGCTTTGCACTTATCTCTGAAGAAGCCTTAACAGAGAATGAAAAAACATGACCAAGGTGTGATGCTAGAAGATCACTCAAAATTTTCCCCTTGGAATTCACTGCTCGGTGATGATATTAACTCCAAATATCTAAAAGTCAGACTGCTTCACAACGGAATTTTTGAAGACCTATTCAGGATTTACAGTGCCTGGTCCTGCAACTTCTGAAGTTGTTGAATGTTTGCTCATTTCCCTGCTAGGAGAAAGATCAAGGTAAGTACTAAGTTTAAAACATTTTCAAGAAGTTTCTTTGGCAATAAACAGAAGTTCCTAAAGGACTGCTTACTGAATATCTGCCCGAAAGACAAACTTACTTTTGCAAGAACTCAAAGCTGAATGAAAGCAACCCACGGAATGGCAATATTCTGAGGAGACACTGAGCTCCAAGCCGATGAGATATCTACCACGGATTTCTCCGACAGTTGCTAACATCTCTTGTAAGTCTTCACTCCTACCAACAGGAGCATGACAAGGCTCCAGGCTGCAGCCCAGCCGGTGCTGGAAGTGGCCCAGGCTACACATGTGTCCCATCAGCCCCACATCCACTCCATCCCAGCCCTACAGTATGGTCTCACTCCAGCTGGTGAGTCACAGCGCTTTGGAAGACAAAGATCAATAACAGGTTCGGAGCCTTTCACCTCTTCTTCACTCATTTGAATATTACTAATTTCAAAAATCTATCAAAAGCTGCTGTGTTCTGACTCGTTTTGTGGCCTCCAGGGACACTTTCAGGCCAGTTCCTAGCATCCAGCAGGCAGCTATACACAGGTGTTTAGGCACCTAGAGATACACAAAGCCTCCTAATGAGATCTACAGTGAAAATTAGGAGTCTAATTTACTTAGGCAATTCTGAAATCCCATTTAGAGTCTAATGGCTCTTAAGCAAATAAACACCTTTGAAAATCTGGCTCCAGGTCACTTAAAGATGGTAACAATGGATGACACCAGCTGGCAGTCTCCACGCAAAGGCTGCGTGCCTTGTCAGAGGTGCAGTTTGCCCTTTAATTCCAGAGATAAATCCCCTGGAAGAGGAATAAAGGGCTTTCTAGAATGTATATGGAGGAAACTGGGCAGCCATACTAGAATGACTGTTTGTTAGTTGCAGCAGGAGAAGATACTGGTTCTGTGCTTTCAAAGGAGTATTCAATGGCATACAAGAGGACTATTTCTAATTATATCTAATATTATATATACACACACACATCACTTTTCTAACATTTCCTCCAAGTTAAAAGATCACATCTTATCGATTATTACCAGGGAGTATTCTGAACAAGCACCAAATGGTGTCGCAAACATAAAAAGACTCAGAATTATTCCTTCAGCATGGCAGAATGCCAAATTCAAACCACAGCCAAACAGGCTCTCCTTACCGCCCTGTGGGGATCCACCCTAAGGGAAGCTGTCCTGCGAGCAAACACCCAGCTGCCGGCCCCAGAGCAGCACAGTCCTACACCACATCCTGACAGCGGGCTTCTGCAGAACCGCCACGACATAGTCCCAACGACAAACGCTTCAACAAAGACTCCTGATCCCACTGCTGAACCAGCGGATCTTCTTCACCCGCCTATCGCTGTGTTCTAACGAGAGAAATTAATAAGTTTCTGAAGGCTGCGATGTGGAAGCGCACGCAACGGTTTAAAAACGGCTGCGTTCAGTTAAAGGCAACGTTGATTAACACCAACAGGGGATGGCATTTTTTTAACAGAGCCTCTTCTAGGCACACAGGGGGTTCATTCCTCAGTAACTAAACTGAGAACACAGTGATTTCACGATGTGGTTTTAAATAAAGCTTTTCAAAAAACACAACCCCAGCCTGCACCTGAAATTTCCTGTCTTTTCCCTGAAACAATGCAGAGCAGAATTGCAGCGTAGCTCCCTCATTAAACTGGCCAATGCACATAAACACAAATGAAATCACAGCTCACTAAAAAATATTTTCTAGCTACTCACTAAAATAGCTTTGGGAGACCAGGTCCATACATGGAATAAAATAACCTTCATTGCAGTCCTAAGCCAAACTCTCCTCTGGAATGGTATTTTAGGTAGTATAAACAGTTTAAAGGCAAACATATAGCAGAGCAGCCTAGTTTTATACAATCAATGCAACAAAACTGAGATTTATTCTGTGCTGAATTAAGCTCTTTCTATTGCTCTGACTTAAAAAGGAAAAGTATCGAATGCAACAATTCCTACAAATTCATCTTTCGCTACAAACACGCTCATCATCTACTTTCGGTTTCACCAAAAAACAGCAGGCCCCAGCCAAGTGGGCAGAAGTTTGACCCTACTCATTGGAAAACAGCGCACGCTTTGCCCTTTCTACTGTTCCAGTAACCGGAGGCAGAAGTCCTCCCACCGCTTCTCCACGGAACTCTGTAACAAGCCACACAGAGCTCTTGAAGCGCGTGACTGAGATGCAAGTGGGTGCTTTTCAAAACACCTGCCTGCATCCCTCAGTTTAGATCAGAAATGCAGAATCTGTATCTAGGGATAAAAGCCCTTCCAGGAACTCTGTAATGTTCCGAGTGCCGTGGGATGAGTCATGAATCCTCACGATGTCCTGGTGCACCACACACAGCAATTCTCTTTTTATCTGGGAGCAGAGGGGAGACATGAGAGGAGTTTGATCAGCAGCACGCAGCACGATGACCCATGGTAAATAATGCTTTCAGCCTTTAGATCTCCCTCACGAGCTTTCCTGAATGCCTAGGAATAGTCTAACGAAACCGTGAGCAGAGCTGTGTGGGTTTACACGGAAGCGGACGGACCAAAATGAACTAATGCCACGTGCTGCAAAGTCACCTAAACGCAGCCCTCGGCAGTGCCCATTCTCCGCACCCTAATCCCGTCTCCAGGACCCAGACATGCCTCTCTCCACACGCTGTCCTGGCAGAGCAGCCCACAGCTGGAGACTCCACAGCACACCACGAACATTTATCAAAGCATGTTCCAACTCAGGGGTTCAAAAACCACGTAGGTGTGGCACCTGGGGACATGGTTTAGCAAGCATAGTGGTGTTGGGTTGGCGGTTGGACTTGATGATCTTAGAGGTCTTGTCCAACCTTAACAATTCTATGATTCTACGATTCCTGTTACACGTGTGGGGGTGGATTTGGTGGGATAAATAGCATTCCTCCCCATTTCACATGCGAATTAATGCAGGTGTAACACAGTGGGTGGATGTCTGTAGCAACACGGGTTAGCGAGCCGCCAGGCAGCACGCGCGAGCTGGGGAGATGCTGCAGAGGCAGAACAACAGCGTGAAAACGTGATGCCTCACCGTGCCTAACCACCACTGCCTGCATCGCTTGCCTGCACAGCACTTCTTCTCCTGGAACCACGAGGCAGAGGGAGGAAGGAATTTGCCCAACGTGGCATTCAGATGCTGACAGAGCTGGGATCGGAACCAGATGCTGATTCAGAGCTCCTTTCTCTAAACATTAGGTCACACGCTTTCTCTGTTGCCACCTATGACATCCATGGGACAGCACGCCACACAACGCACGTCAGAGTGCACCAGAGACGTCTCGTGGGAAGCACAGGGACATTTTATGCCAAAACCCAGTACTCCCATGCATGTAAATGGTTAGCAGGATCTGTTCACCAACAACCTGCGCCTCCGATGCATCAGAATAATGACTAAGAGACTGAAATGCCTGTCTGAAAAAGAAATCCGAACATGAGTGACAAAAGAGAAAAGTAAGCAGATGGTTATATGCTAAAACAGGACAGACAAGCATTTAGGAAAAACGGAATGGCTAAGTTTAGCCATGACAATAGCAAAACCCAGCAAGAAATCATTGCTAAATGTTACTTTAGATGAAATTTCAGAATAGCAGCAGACACACACAAGAACATTCACGCCAGCAAAGAATTACAGAAGCAGGGAATTTGGACTTTAAGTCTGTGGACGAGAAAACACAACTGTAATAGTTGAGAGGACAAATGTCACGCGGCACATTTGGAGACAGCAATGGCAATCCCGGGTCCTGCCCAGCCCGGGTCTGGCACACACTTTGTCATACTGGAGAGCCTCAAGGGATAATTTGTGCACCTCCCAACAGCCATCCAGAGCACTACTTGCTGTCAGGACTTGCGCTACTGCTCATTCGAGTTCCAAGACTTACAACAAAGAGCTCTGAATTAAGATTGTCGTGGCGTGAGCGACTCTCGCCTTCAAACTGCAGAATGCGGCTACCTCAGGAGATGACCACCTCGAAACCAGGGCTACGGCGAAACACTCAGAAATCAGGAGAGCTGGCTCTCTCAACTCACAAATGTTGTTTTAACCATAAGGTTTTGCTTTGTTTTTCAGACAACCTCATAAATGATACATTTTGAATCTTTATTATATTTTATTTTTTCTTTTCTGGTTCAGAGCTTTTTGATGCTTTCCTCTGAAAATTTCTTCTGTTGCTTTCCAGAGAAATAATAAACCTGCGCTAGGACACCTCAGTACTGTCACAAAAATAATTCTTCATTTTTCCTTTTCCAAGCAGGTTAAGAGGGGGGTTGGAAAGGAGAAAAAGACCATATTTAATCACATGAAGTACTTAGTAAATCATTTTAAATGCCTGAAAAACATCAATAACTAATAAACTACTTTAAATCTGACCATCTGAGCCTGAGCCATCCAATTTTTACGTCCATTTTAAAACACCACAAATACACAATCTTAAAGGATGCTCACATGAGGGATTCTGCAATCAGACCTGACTAGTGAAAGAAGAGGAAGACAAAAAAGGCCTTCTGAGAGCATCCACATTGCTCAGATGCTGTTGGGAGGTGGAATCAGCTGTAGAGATACCCACTTAAGAAAGGCAGAGTATTTTTGTAGATGCTTTCCTCAATCACTCAACAACCTCCTCCTGCCACTGAGCTCTTTACTGCTTATCATCATGCTGCTTAGGAGGGGAAATAAAAAGACCAGCATCTGATGTTCCAGACAGAAACCATGACAATATATAAACAAAATGCTGAATTTAAATTCTAGTACAGACTGATTAGATTGAAAGACAAGTTACAGTGAGATGATGTCAGGTTCAGTGAACCACGTGTAAAGGCCTTTATGATTACATTGACATTTCTGCCTCGGTTGCAGGTGTCAGCAGCTATATTGGATTATGTCACCTGAGAATTTAAATACAATCCTACATTTCTAATGAAAAAATAGCACATGTGAGTAATATAGCTCTGTATTACCTTAATTACATATTGCAGTTACAATTACTGCAGCACTTCTACTGGGATGAGGCTCTCGCGCCTGAGCCTCTCCATGCTCCATGCAGGCCCTTCACGGGAGCCTCACCCGAACTTGCACCAGAAAACCAGTGACAAAGAACGGAATATGGACTCTGCCTGGTTATAAGGACAAGGCTTTCATTGCCCTGAGTCAGCTCAGAAAAAGAACAAAATTTAATTTCCATGCAGAATACTGAGGTAAGAATACAGGAGCTAAACATAAGTGAAGGCATTCTCCCTCAGAGAAGATGTACGGCCACTGTACTCTGTGGAAAACATACCCAGTAGCGACCACTGCAAACCCATGACGATGACTGCCCGTGAGGCCAAGAAGGACCAACTGAACGAAGCCTACAGCACTCTGCTGCTGTTCCGATGCTTCTTGACAGCGGGAGCTGGAACTCCTGCCCATCCTGGAGTACCTACAAAGACCACGTGGCATAAGCAAGGCCAGGCTTTCGAGCTACCAGCCCCAACAGCATCCCTGCAACACAGCACACGCCGCAGGGCTTGCTTCAGAACGCAGCTTTCCTTTTCAAGTGTTTTCCTTTCCGCTCAGCAACAGAGATGTTACAGACAGGCATGTTGGTATGATGAATTTCACACAGGGAAGGCATCGCTGCGCTTTTACATTAACTTTGCAAGGTTGTCTTAATTTAGTGTCAGTGCTCATCAGTACCACAGACATGAAAGGTTGCACTGGAGAGTAAGCAAACGCAGCTCTAGTGACAGCAGTCTGCTCAAATCCAGAGCAAAACTCTATTTCTCATCTTGCCTGGAGCTTAAGCCTGAATTTAAAGTAAATCAGTACAGAAAAAAGTATCACCACTTCATCCATTTCCTAAAAGAAGGCAGCAAAAATGCGGGGAAGAGCTGAGACTGTGAAGACTCAGGATCCTCCTCTTGCATTTTGCGTTCTTCTCTGTGTCTTCTCCTGGCTGAAGCACCGAGATGCACGTTCCCCACGGTATTCCTAAACCAACAGCTTGTGCAAAGAAGGAGCCCCTTACCGCCCTGAGGCTGTGCAACCTTCTCAACTCTGGAAACAACGCGAGATCTACCCGTGGCTTCACCAGTGTCATCTGCGGTGCCTCAGTGAAGACACCGAGCACACGTTCTTGCTCCAAAAGCACAAATCCCTAAGCAGGGAGATACTGCTCTGCCATAGCTGCTCCAAAGGCAGCAGAGGACTGACAACGCGCGGTTAAAACAGTCACCGTTTATCCTGCCGAGCACGGAGTACACAGACACACAAATCAAGCACAAAACCAGCTCATCACAGAGCACTGGCAGAATACTTCATAATCCCAAACATCTAATGGGAAACGCTTTAAGATATATAAATTAGTTTAAGAAAAAAAAGGAGTTTATACCTCTCCAGCTTCTCAGGGAATTGAACCAATTAAATTGGCTAGCTACGTTCAGACAATCAAAAAGCATTTCCTAGAAGAGATACAACCATAGTATTAACACGATACATAGAGTTAAGCAAGAGAGACGCAGGAGCCTAGAGCTTTTTTTCTGTCTGGAACTGAAGGACAGGGTGTGACTTCACGACTTACCTTGTTTCCGAGGCAGGGAGAACAACGCTGGTCTGTACTGCCAGCCAGAACCTGCCTCCCCGGCCTTCCTCCCCTGCCAGCCCCGGGCATCCCCCTCGCCCAGCCGCACGCACCAACACCGACCCTTCCGCAGAGCCAGCTTTTCTACAGCCAGCCAGCCACGAGCAGGGCCTGATAAAATGAAAAACAAAATACTCCTGCGCAAAGAAATGGAATGATTCCCTGAAGCGAGAGTAATTACCCATCCCCAACAGCAGCAGAAAAGGGTATTTTCCAGACTCCTCCAGACGCAGTGGCTCGGGAACTGCCCAGCTATCTGTGTTGCTGGTGAGGAAAAAAAAAAGTTGCAACCTGAGATTTTCCACTTACAGCAAACAGCGACAGCCTGGCTACCTTCATACAGAAAGACTTATTCAACATCTTTAGTCAATATTTACTACCATAAATAATATCCTGCTTAACAGTCTGATTTATACAACACTGACTTCCACGGCCAAATACATAAAGGAAGACCTTTCGAGTTCTGTGCCCTCCTTTTTTAGTTCTTGAAGACCTGAAAACTGCTTAAAATAAGGAAGAAAGGTGTCTGGGACTTTCCTGCCACTTGTTCTTTTCAGTTAAAACATAACTTGTCTTCTTCCATGGTTTCCTTCGATGTCTTAGATGTAGGCTTGAAGCTCCTTCGGCCATCTATCTGAGCAAGCTGCTACATCCCAGAAAACAGTAACTTTTCTCCCAAATATTTATTCAGGTGTTTAAAAGCTTTGGGGTTTTGTTTGTTTGTTTTAAACTTTTAAGACATCTAAATAAAAATACCTGTTTCCTGGACAGCTAGTCAGCTTCTGTTTTCGTAATATCCTTGAGGTAAGTCTACCAGATCACCAGTTATACATACACTCTGGGAGAAACTAAAAAAAAAAAAAAACAAAACAGAAAAGGAAAAAAAAGGAAACAAGCCATGCTTTTCTCTTATGGAAGAAAACCAGAGGTAGAAAACAGAGGGACCCTTTGGGCCTTTTTTATATAGAACAGGAAAAAAAAGAAACCAACCAAACCCACAACAGACCAGAAGTGTACTTTTTATCTTTTGTAGATTACTTAACGATAGCTTGCAAAATTCCCCAGAAGGACAATAAATATTTCATTCATTTCGTTCATCCTCTAAATATGGGTGGTGGGGGTACAGAAATTAAAACCCCTGTGCTTGAGGACAACCATCTAGCAGGCAGTCAGCTGCTCTGCAATCATATGATAAAAATAATTTTTAGATTCAAAATCGCATTTTCTTATGAAATATTAAAGTGGTGGGAAAGGAAATTATCATAAGATTTGTATAACCAACTAGATTTCCTTGGATTAAAAAACATTTTAAAATCTAGAAAGCTTTTTTAGATTAAGGAAGGGAAACAGTTGCTGTGTAAGACCCCAGGTGACAGCAGTATGTGTGCTGAATCTCTTGTCCCTTCAGCTAACTGTATTGGTTTTCTGCCAACCGTCTTTATTTTCTATTTCCTTGTGCTCCTTTGCTCTTGCAGTTCCAGCTTTCCTAATCTGGGCATCCAATAGTTAACTGAGGACTGGTCGCGTAGATTCCTTCTATAGCAACTGGAGTTGGGCTAACTCATCACTCGGAGCAACTAGAGAAGGCTACAGTGAAACAGGAAGAAACCTGCCCAGTTGATCCTTCTGCTGTGCCTTGGCCATGGCCTGGTCCGCAGCTTGCCCTCTGGTTCAGCACGGAGCACAGGAGGCTCCCAGTCCACCCTGGGGCTCCCAGGCTCCAGAGCCCAACTCCGCACAGGGAGCCTGCCCGCCTTCGGGAACAGTCGTGGTGAGCTCTGTGTACAGCCCTGCTCTCAACATGAGCCCGCATCCACGCTGGAGGCAACGCCAGCAGCTGCCACGACAACAAAACCAGTGAATTCTGCCACATCCACATCCCTGCTTGATTCTGAGTTGGCCCTTAAAAAATAAAAAAGCCAGATGCAAACTGACAGGCCCAAATACCCTTCAAGTCACAGGCCAGTCACCCTTAAGAACGCTAATAAAAACGGAGTAAACTTACATGGGTACCTCAGCAGGGCTCGAGCACTTAATTCACACCCTGGGACGGGAACGCTGCAGCGTACGGAGTGAACCCAGCATCACCCAGTCGGAATTCAGGGAACAGTGGCTCCTCTGTAGGAACCATTAGAGACCTTGGGAAGGTCTATGGGACTCGTTAACTTCACGTGACGCGTAAAGGGGAGTGTCTGGGGTGTACAACGGCTTGGGGAAAACGACAGTCTTGTTTTAGTTCTTTTGATGTCCAGGGTGTCCAGTGAACTGAATTATGTGTGATTACTGAATTACTAGTCACTGAATAGCTGCCCCTCTACTACTCTGCGTATCTGCCTCAGAGTGCCCTCGTGCTGAGAGCACAAACAATAGTCGTCTGCCCTCGGCCACGCCAGCACACTTCATGCACGCGTTCTCTGTTGCATACAAATAAACTTCAGCAGTTTTTCTCACTCAGACTCAGATCAGGCCTCAGGTTAGGCTCCAGATACTTCAGCTATGCTTCTGGGCTCAGGTCTCGGCATCGGGCATCAGCGCTGCACCCAGCCGGGGCTACAAGGCAGCTCTTCAGGCCAGCGGGTATTACAGCGTGTAGCACACATCCAGCATGGCTGCACGGAAAGAGAAGCCCTCAGTGGGAAATTACAGCTTTTACGGGAACATATGGTCCACAGCCGCTCAGTGGCTATAAAAGTGTTTATCTCAATGTTTCACGGAGGGGAAGGCAAAATGGAACTGAAAGATAACATACGCCGCTTCTGCAAATCCTGCGCCGAGCAGACTTGCACAAAACACTGACGAAACAAAAGAGAATGCAGAAAGCTCCAATACTTAGAGTGGAAGCTTATGGTAGCGAAGACGACTAAGTCAACTCTAGCAATGATATCTTTTTTCCACAAAGACAGCGTCTCGCCCTTCTACTGTACTTCCCACTCATAACGACCCAAAGTCACTCCCAGAAACCACACGCGGCGAAAGTTCCTGTACCGACTGCAGGGAACGTGCACACTCTGGGGGAGGTTACAACTGATGCTCAGAACTGCGCCTTTACAGCACACCCAGCACCAGGGGCTATCACCGGAGGTAGGGTCTCTGCACGCCTCCAAAGTGCCAAGCAGAGATGGGAAGACCTCTTGCTCACATTTTCTCTCACAAGTCCACTAACTATTTGTCGTGGATGGTATCACACTCAGCAGGCGCCTCGCAGGACTGCCTTGCCCTGAGCCATCCCCATTGCCTCCTGCATCATTTCTGTCTTCCTGTAAATTCACATATTCGATGTGGACAGAACACTCCTCTCCTGCCCAAAAATCACCTGGAGCAGTAGCCAAATAAACCAAGGTTCTTACCGTACACTAGAAGGCAACCCTGACCGGACGGCAAAAATCCTCCAGCCCCATGGCAGATGAGAGTGGAAGCGTAGAAGAATGTTGTGTAACTTACCCGTCAGCCTGCTCTGTATCAGTAACAGCACTGGAAACAGAAACCTCCCATGCGAGACCCCACATCAAGAGGCGTGACAGGGGCTTTGCAGAGCCCTGCTCTGGAGCGTGTGTGAGCCAGGACGCGGGCACAGCGTCGCAGGGAGGCAAGGACGGATGCCGAGACAGCCTCAGTTAAGCTCAGTGGTGAATGCTTCCCTCTGCATCTACCCTGCATGCAGTCAGCAGCTTGCAGGAGATGAATTTTTATCGTTCTGTCTGCAACTACATGATGACAAGAGGAGGTAACATAACAGTGACTCGCTTCTAACAGAGCCTTACTAATGAAAGGCAGGGATCCCAAGGCTCCTTACTCAAGCAAAATGGTCTTCATTTCAGTGGGAGCCTTCCCAAACACAAAATGAATTGTATTTTCAGACTTGGCCTTAGTTTACTCAGCCATCAGAAGCAGAATTAATTAATTCTGAATCAATACAAGGACGGACCATGGCTTGGCAAGATGTCAAGCAAAGCAGACTTTTCACAGGATTAAGCTTTGTCCAAGCAGCTAACTGTCACCCAGCGGCCGGTTCGGCACCGAGGAGTCACCGAGGACAAGGAGGGCTGTGCCACCCAGCAGCTCACGCGGCGAGGATTTCTTGTCGCTCACCGCCACGAGGCAGAGAGGCTCTGGGCTGTCCTTGCACGCGGGGCTCATGAAGGACATCTGTTGCCAGGTGACTGAGTTCTTGTCTTAGCTGATGTGCCAGAGAAGCAGCATGGTATTATTGAAGGTCATCAGTCTACAGAAAATTACTATTGTTGGGGTTTTTTTTTCTTAATTCAACAGCTAGATTTTACTTGAAAAAATCTAACTGAATTGACTTATATGAGTATATAACTTGGATGCAATCCAATTGCTGAGCAGTGAGCTGCTGTCCACTAACAGTGATTTTGCTTTAGCTCACCTAGCCGGGAATGTACTGGAGCACATGGGTCTTAATTAAAGCCTGTAATCAGCCCGAAATTCCCACGGACTTCTCCCATCTTCATCACGCAGGTGGGAGAGCTGGTGGCCTAGTACTGCTACAGTGCTGCAAAACAGGAGTAGAGGGATAAAACCTATGACATACAGGCATGAAATCATTTCTCATAAAATTTTAGTCTTCCTGTAAAAGAAAAAAAACTATTTATGCAGAAGCATCCATCATATCTCTCAGCCAAAGGCTTATAAGCTTTTATAAGAGAACAAGGGCATATCATGAATTAGACACAGGATTTCGCAGGGCTGAACTACAAGCCTTTATGAATACCAGACTATGTAAGCTAGATTACATTTAAAAATAACCCACACAACACAGTGCTTCACCTAAGAAGGCAGCAGGACAACATTTGACCAAAAAAAGAGGAGAAATGTCACATTTAATAAAAAAGAAAACCCACCCAGTTCCAATGACCATCAAAAATAAATTAAAATGATCATGTAAACACGTTAAGATTGGGGAAACCTCCAACCGTTCTGTTTTGGGAGGGAGAGGTGGAGATGCCCACACTGCCTTTTCTTACTGGACTGTGAGCTGGTAACACTCTCGGCCAGAGCTCCTGCATCAGCTCCAAGGAATCTGCCCAAGCCCTGGAACACCAGGAGCTGCTCGCGACCGGACCTTCCTGGCAGGCTGGCCTCCGGAAGATGCCACCATCTTCACAGTAGGGAATCTCTGCGTCGGTGGGGAGAATCACAGGGCAAAGAGCGTGGTGTTCAACAGGAGTTTTTGGTGTCTGCCACGAATCATGCCAGCTGCGGCACGGCAGCGAGGGGCTATTCCATCCATTGAGCCTGAAGCGAACTACAACGCCACTGCAGTATTTCCGCATTCTCTCTCACTCTCTATTGATTCCAGGCCAACTTCTTTAAATTTAAAAACCATAAGGGAAAAAATATTTAACATCCTGTCCTGACAACTCAGCCCAAACCCGTTCTGGATTAATCTAGTTCACTGAAGCCAATGAGATTGTTTCCATCAAGTCTGGATCAGATCTTGGGGCCCTTGCTCTGCCACAGGCTGGAACACAGCTACCAGCTACAGTCTGCTGAAGCCCGAGCCACAAAACACCAGGGCTCACACAGCTCTAGCGAGGGTGGTACCAGCAGCAGAACCGTTGTTTGGGTCAACACAGTGAGCGCGGGCTGGACACTGCGGTCTACCCACATCTGAGTGTGCTCATAGCTTGTTTGTTCTAGTAATGAAGAAAGCAAGGCAGCGAGAAAGAACAAAAGTGAGGGCTGTTAGCTGGCAAAGGGTTGTTGTCCTCTCTTTAACGGGGCCTCACCACACAGCAGGTGATTCTCAGAGGCCATCTCCCAACCTTACGAGCACATGCACCAGGACATTAATGCTCAAACCCCTGCTCCAAGGGCGGAGATGGAGGAGATGAGGGGAGATGCTGAGGTGCTTCTATTCCTGCCAGCAATCTGATTGCAAAACAAGAGACTTGGGTTCTTTTCAGTCAAAATTCCGCCCAAAGAGAAACAGCTATACAAAATATGTAGATTGAGGAAAAAGACTTGCTGGCAGGAGGGCCACGAGTTAAAGCCAGCTGCGGGGAGTAGGAACACCTCTGCCCCAGTCATTTCCTGCACCGAACAGAATGATTTTATGTGGAATGTCTGACTGCCTGTCTATCCCACTTTCCACCCTTCAGAGCTAAATAACAGGATTCCCTTCTGGCCCTCCGTGGCTTCTAACCCAAGAATCTCCAGCTAATTCATTTGTTTCTGCTCTTCCTGTTTGGTCTTAGCACCGAGATACAGACTAGCGTTTTTATAGGAGATCTCACAACCATCATGTGAAGATACGTGCATCACACTTCTCAGCTAATTAGAAATAAAGCATGAGCGACACGATTTAAATCTAATAATCACTCGTCCAGTATCATAAGCACAAAGACTGATGGCCAGTCATTTGCCCCATTCATACCCCTCTGTTATGCAACGGGGCGCAGTGATCCAGGAATTGTAATAGGAAACAGGTTTGAGGGGCTTTGTTTCATTTTTCTAAGTATAAATAATTTTTGAGGAAACAAGCACAGCCTTGTGATTAAAATATTGCTAGAACAGTGTTCCAAAGACCACCTAGCACACTGAAGCGATAAATGATGTATATTTTAAGAACACTTTTATTAAATACCTACTGTTCACAGGTACACCCAGGCTCGAAGATCTGTTCCAGCACGAGCATGAGTCTCACGCAGTAAGACAGCCACCTCTCTGTGAAGGTGTTGTGAAGTCGCTTTCCTTTTCAAGCACTTTCAGGCATTTCTTCTATGGATAATGTATCTCATGATTGAATGAGCAGCATGCTATTTATGAAAGTCTTCACAGAGGAAGCTTCACAAAACTGCGCAGACCACTACAAAAGAGAGGTTGGAAAGTCTGTGGGTTTTCTCCTTTGTCTCACGCTTTTCTGAGCCAGGAGAGGTCTACGATGCCAGATCACAGACCAAAGCCAAGCTACAAACTCCAGGAAAGGAAAGCACGGCAGCCCAGCGGGCCCCATCTCATTCCTCACACCAGAGTCCATGTCAACAGCGCTACGCCCCATTGCCTCTCCGTCCTCCTCCTCTTCCTCCCGCTCCCCGTCTTCTCCCCTACGTAGCCCAACAGCGGGTCAGGTCAATGCTGTCTCTGGCATATTTGCACAAGGCCTGTTGTTGCGAGGACTTTGATCTTAGTTGGTGCCAGTGCCATTTGAATCCAAGCAATAAAATCGAACCTGCTGCAAAACAGGTCAAGAACAATAATACATTGTTTGCATTGTAGCACTGCCATATGGGTGACTAAGCACCACGTTTAGGAGAACCACAGCACAACTTGTACAGGTCTTCCAAACATCTACATGTTAGAATAGCAAGCAAAGACCGTACAAACATTTCGTTGACGTGCTCAACATGCTAAATTCATATCCACGTCTTCACTGCCTGAGGACCCCAGGTTTGGGTCTCTGATTCTATGATTCTTCGTACATTTGTCCGGTTGGCTGTAAAGACTCCTAACTCACAGACACGCCAAGAGATGGTGCCCAATAATACAGCGAGGTAGGACACAAACCATGTATTCTTCATGAATACGTGCCTACTCAGGTCTTACAGCACCATGCTACCCTTGCTTGGCACAGCTCACCTTCTGGAAAGCAAACTCACTGCCACACGGATTTGCAATTATTCTACATTCATACAACATCTTGCATAAGGGAAGCACAAACTTGCTGGACATATAAATGTACAACAAATCTCAAAGGGAAAAAAAAAATGGTTACTTACCCAACTAAACAGATTCCGAGAGGTACTGTAGAGAAAGTGAGAAGAAACTGAAGCAAAGATACAGTGAGGAAACAAATATTTACATAATCTTTGTTCTTTCTTAATCTTTTATAGGAAGCCATCTAAGTTCTTAGCATATATTGCGATTAGTTTTTCCTCTGCTGTTGTAAACTCTTAGAAGAAGAAAAGTATCAATAGGTAAGATAAAAATATAAAAAATGAAAAGGTGTAAAATATTTAGTGGGTTCTTTTAATAATTAATCAGCCTAAGAGCTTTCAGTCTAGCTGTACTGGCAGCACAGCCAGCCCTTTCAAGAGAAGAAACAAAGCTAAATATCTAGTCACCTATTAAAATGTGTTGTCAGAGTGCTATTTCCAGTCCTCTAAACGTCACGCTGCATCAGGAGGAACTGCGACACCTAATCATTTTTTCCTGAACCTGTAACTCTGGGGCACACATAGCTCTTAACTGTCACCCAGGATGTCTGTGTATGCCATACAGTCTTTCCCAGTTTTGCGGACTTGTGCCCAACAGGTTTCTGAGACTTCTGCTCGAGTCACGTGTTATATTGGCGCGGGGTACTAAGCAGTAATTCATTGCAATTTTCTTTGCCACACAAGACTTGGCTGGTAACCCTACGATGATGTACAGAATACTATGTGCAGTATCTCTCACGCTACATGATGGAGGGGCTCCATTGTAATTCACACAAAGTTCTTCTCTAAGGCTTCTGGAGACAGAGGTTGTACCCTCCTAGTTGTCTAGAGCAGTGAATCCACTGAGTTCATGGAAGGAACCTCAGAACGGGCGTTCAGTGACCCTGCTGGTATTCCCAGCGAATAGCTGAGACACAGCCAACGCTGTGAGGAGCCCCTACCTGCTACAGCCTCCAGTCATGCCATCTACCCTTGCAGTGGTGCTTTCAGAAGGGCACGATGAAGTGGGAATCACCATGTAGACACCGACAGATCACGTCACTCTTCCTGGCTTTCCCCCCCCCTACCAAGCACTGGCTCGGCTGCCTCTACCACGACCACACAAACGTCAACTCAGGGTTAAGCAGCAGACTGCCAACCAGACTTCGGTATCACCCCGTCTTTGTGGAGCTCAGGGCTGCATGGCTGGCTGCTCTCTCAGCACAGCTTAACGCTTCGTGACTGGCTGATTCCCAAAACCCAAGAGCGGCTTTCCATGAGGGTGAGAGGTACTTCATGTGCAAATAAATGTCACCCAAGTTTCCAGAAAAGTAACCATTTGTAAAACAAATGCTTTATTTCATAAAATTTTACAAAATTAGCCAATAAATGGAGTTACACGTACCACCACTGCAAAGACACGTCTTACTTGAACAACCACTTGCAAATGGCTTTCCACAATATTTAGAGAGCTCAGACAGAGCACACCACAGCAAAGAACCTGGAGAGCAGGAAACACACCTAGTACAATCCAGTACTATCCCTTGCTTAAGTAACACCATCAATGATAAATAAACACCCATAAGTTCATCTCGACCAGCACAGTTTCATAAACATACCATTATCTACCATAAATGCTGTATACACTCTCAGATGAATTGATCTGGATATTTTTGAGATAATGACAGCTGTTAATTCCACATTATATCAAATAAGCTTCTATTCCGATGCAAGGCTCATCGCTTTTTGTTAGCTCTTCTAAACCACGGTCTTGAGGTAACTGAGGGCTAACGCTACCTTACAAGTCATCACTGGTATTGACGTAGCTGGGCACAATTCCAAGTGTGGAGTCCCTGAAGCTGCCCCTTCTCTCTTGGAGCCTCAGATGCCCACCCGACCTTGCGTGACTCGGAAGAACCATGCCGATGATTATAAAAGGCATTTGACCACAAGGACCATTAGACTCGGCCTTCTGGCAAGGGCACCGCTGGTGTGTCTTGTAACAGCAACGCTGCCGGCACTGGAAAGTGGGCCCCAACTCGCAAAACTCGCAGTAACAACCGAACAACCGCTACTTCTGACCTTTAAATGCGAGGATCAATGCAGACATAGAAACAAAGAAAAATGGACTCAGGCTCTGGTGTCAGCCTTCCTCGCCACACAGTCGTCTTCATCCTAACTGTGTCCATTCTGCTCTAGGAAAAATATAGCTTCTGCTCCTTGAGTGAATGAGTGTTGCAGTGTTTATTCAAAACCAGAATAGCCTTCTGGTCTTGGGGCGTATTTCATTCATATTATGTAAATAATTGATTCTTTGAAAGACCAGAATAGCTATAAATCAAACCTGTAGGCAAACTATGCTTCCATGCGTGCTGCTGTTTCCTGTTTTCCCATTTTGACGAAGGCACTGAAAAGCCCCAGCCGTTGCAGTACTGAATAATCCTCTCTTGGTTCTCAGGCTAAGAGGAAGTGGAATTATTTCAGAAGTCTTCCTAGCAGAGAATAATTTTAGCAACAGCTTGCTTTCTAAGATAAGGCCGCTCACTTCAAAGTTTTTATTGTTTATGAAGAGGGCAAACATCAATAAACTGCTACAAGATGCGCTACGAATATAAAAGCTAATTTCTTGTAGGAATTGCTTTGCCTCTCCGCATCTTATTTCCTTCAGCTGTGAAGTGATGGCAGAGTTGCCTGCCCATGCTGGCATCTGTAGATAAGAAACAGACTTAGTGCTACACTACATTTCTGCTGCTAGAGAGACGTCACACGAATATGGAACGCACTTGCCCAAAAATCAATCCCAGTCATCTCCTCTCACTGTGAACAGGTAGAAAACCCAAACACCCAGGTTTACATTGTGCACATCAGACAGGTGTAAAAGTAAAGGCAGAGAGAGAGAATAAAATACGGACTGACATGCACGCATTCACACACCCGAATTCAGATATGAAGTGTCTGAGCTGAGAAGCACATCACAAACCAGTTTTTCCACCTAATTATTCTCATCTAATACTATCTGTTCTTCCAAACACATTCCAATGAACAGCATCTATGATGCAGGGATCCAAAATTACTTAATCATGCTTCGTGACATCTTAGCGAGACCATGAGAAGACATATATAAAGGTTCTATTCCTCCTAGTATTTAAATAGCATTTCTCTCTGGGATGGCATGTAGCTCTGGCAACACTCAGCAACCACACACAGCAAGGAGAATGAGGCATAACTATATCTAGCGAGCAGAGTTATTACGGAGCAGCCCACCATCACTACCCAAGCTGCAGTCTGGCATGGACCAATTGTCACGCAAAAAGAACCGCAGAGAGCTGAAGAACCCAAGCATGCGTGGCATCAGCACGACACCTTCTTTGAAAGACACCTCCACAGCACATTTGCCTTTACTGCCAGGCTTGGATAAGCGTTGTCTTAGCCAACTGTGCAGACATGGCATCATCACTTCCCAAACCCTCCCCTCCAACTGATCCAAATACCAGCTCAGTCCAAAATCTGCTTATATTGTGGCATGTAGGAGGGTCACAGTATCATCTGCACCAGAACAGAGGCTGAAATCACACTGAAGCCAAAGGTCAGGTTCACAAATCCCTATTTAGATACACAGACCAAGTGCCAATCACCCAAGAAAAAGGAAAAAGCAAAAGGAAGCACCCAACACTCTTGAAAAGCCAGGCTTTTGTTAGGCTCCTACTTCAGAAATCTTGAGCAGCAAGTAAAAGCCCTAGCATATTCTTCTTACACAATAAGAGCAAAGAATAAAACAACCTACCCATGACTAAGAACTTCAAAGGCCTGAATTAAACACAGTTTTCAAAGAACATTGAACATTACCCTTGTTGCCAGTACATTTCCTAACGCTGAATAAATCCAAAGCAAAAATCCACAAAAAAAAAAATGCGCTTCTCTGCTGAAAACTTCTTGTTCACTTTTCAAGGCGGAGCAGTTTCCACAATCCTACAGGTAGGCTCTGCTCTGACATAAATTCTGCCAAGCAATGAAAGTGCTGACCCTGCCTTAACACTTGCACCACAGCCAACACACACGGTACAGCCTAATTCCGTAATGCTCGTTCACGGACATAGCTCCACGGAAGGTAATGGGATTATCGAAGGGATTGAAGACTTCAGGATCGGGCCAACAGAACCTCTCTGGCTCACTGCAAAGGACTCAGCAAAGACAGAACACACAATGATGGCTCATCCATCTTAGGAGACCTGTACTACAGCCTTCGCTCAAACCAAACCAAACCAAAGCATCAACAGCACTGCTTTGGTAGCCCCATCCGCCCTGTTCTGTAACAGACCAGAGGCACTAGCAGAGCTAAGGACCAGAATACTGAAAAAACACCAAAGAAACGTAGAGCAACAGATAATTAACCAGCGTAGCTCTCTGCGGCAGGATACCATTGAAACACAGCTTTCTGTAGCAGTTTCATCAATTAATTAGCACACTGTATACAGTAACACATCAGAATAAACAAATTCTGTGAGCAGCTCTGCTGCCATCTCCTAATAGCGACCTGGGTGCACACCCCCCAGTACACACAGAGCACATTTCTAAAAACAGGACTTGTAATTTGCACGAAGGTTTAACATTCCTGGTTCTTCCTCAAATTCAACCTTTACAAAAACAGTAAACTCGTAATTCAACATTTGCAGAGTGCTTCGAAGTTTCTCTGAGCTCTCTGTTCCCCTCCCCACTCCAAATATTTTCCCTCCCCTACAAACAGCAGCCGCAAGAACAGACCTGTTCATCACATGCCCTTCCTCTGGTGGAATCCTTCCTCTGGTACTCTCGGAATCACTGACGTAGGGGAGAAAAGGGAAGCTGCAAGTAGTGCTCACGTGGAGCACACAAGCCTTACCTTTCTGGCTCCCAGGCTAGCCTTCTGGGTGCGTGAGCTTTATTAGGCACTGTGTCTTTCTTCTTGCAGACCGCTTAGGCCTGTGCGTATGTGTGTGCTTTTGTTTCTGTTTACAGAAAACCTGACTTCTTCCAAAAAAGGCACACTTACTGTATTTTGACAGCCTAAATATCACTACTTACATCTTTTTATGGTATTAGCAATCAATATTGGCTTTATAGAACAGGATTATCTTCAAAAATAACTATTCCTATTTAAAGATGGCAAGCATACTTGCTAAACAAGAGAAGGAAAGCGTAAAAGGAACGGGAGTCGTGAGGGAGACTAATGTGACACATGGATATTTTCTGTATGTGCAGCAGCCCCAACGTGGTCCAGCATTCAGAAGTCAGAGATACTAACTCTGCTAGTAACCTTGAGCAAGCTAAACCTCCCCTTGCCCTCCCGGACCTCACAGGCAGAGGTGCTATCTGGGACAGACGCTGTTTCAGGAGACAGCAGCAACAACCACAAGAGAGAACAATCGTTCAGTATCATAATGCCTAACAATGAAATCCTGCTGTACCACATTATTTCCCCAGAACAGCAGCAGTAGCAGCAGCGCCAGGCAGAATCAAGAAGCAGCAATGGCAAGTAAGCAAACGCTGATCTTTGGGTAGAAAGGGAAGAGCAGATTCCGCTCCCAACAAATCCCACTAACTGGGATTAGGGAGCCCAGGCTCCTCTCTGATCCCCTTGACCTGGTGGCTATGACAAGAACCCATACGTGGGGGTGTAGTAAACACGGCACTGACGTGAGCACAGGGCACTCGCTGGTTAAAAATCAAACGAGGGTGACAGCAGGAGCACAGGCAGTTTTGCTGAAAGGCGAGCTGCGCAGCAGGCAGGCATGGCTTTCCTTCATTACCTTAATAGCCTAATAAATAAATAAGGGATAGTTGTGTCCATGGTAATCACGCTGGAGATTTTTTTTTTCCCCCTTCCTTTCCAAGACACCTTAGGAGAGAGGTAGCCATACCAGGGCTGCAGAATCTGGCGTGCAAATAAAAAACGGAGACCGAAATGAAGCCCCTTCTGTGCTAGGAGTTAATGAAAACTATTGTGAATTCTCCGGCATCTAAACCATCTAGATTCATCGGGCACCGGCAATACCTGAAGCTGCTGCCAATTATTTTTCACTCCTTAATTTCTTACGAACGTATTGCAAGAGGTTGTTGGCACCTCCGCATCGAAGCACACAAAACACAAGTCCTTGGGAACGGCAGCGTGACCGAGACGAGCCAGTGGCCTCTTCTCTGCGTGGAGACGCAATGGTTTCGTGCCCTGACCGTCTCAGCTGCTGCCTGCCCCGAACCACGGCGCGTGCCGGGTTCCCAAAGGCCAGCCCGCTCGGCGTGTGGCACACAGGGCAGCGCATTACCCGCAGCCGCCGATGAATGAACGGCTGCAACGCACGCACCCCGCGCTCGGCTCTCTCGGGACGGGGGGACGCAGGCTCCCCGCACCAGATCCACCCCGTTTGCCGAGCCCGACGGCGCTTGGAAACCGCCCATCTGCGTTCCCTCTCCTTTCCAAATCACAGAATCACATAATGGTTGGAGTTGGAAGGGACCTCTGTGGGTCACCGAGTCCAACCCCCCAAAGCACCGCTGTGCCCTGCTCCCCCTTCCTGCTGACAGAAAAAATATAACATTGCTATTTAGGAGCGCCAGGGAGCCGTTCCCAAACCTGCTTCTCCACGTCTGCCGGCTGTCCTATGTGGAAATCGTCAGGCTGGAATAAAGGCTCGCCACAACCGCGGCGTAACACCCACCGCATCGCCACATCTTTGGAAAAATAGAAAATAGAGCGAGGCGCTGCCACCCCGGAGCGCCCGGCCCTTAGCGGGGGGGAAATCACCACCATGAAATGGGGCCGGGGCGACTGTCACTGCGGGGGGACGGGGGGACGCTGGCGGCGGCCGAAACCCCGCTGCTCGGGGAAGAGAAACGCGCGGACGAGCTTACCTCAGGAGGCAGCGCGGGCTCCGCGCCCGCCGCGCCGGCACCCCGCAGCCCCCCCGGCGGCCCCGCAGCTCCCCTCAGCCCGGAGCCCTGCAGCTCCCCTCAGCCCGGAGCTCCCGTCAGCCCGGAGCCCGGCGGAGCCCCGGAGCCCGCCCGCGCCGCGCGTCCCCGGCTCCCGTCAGGCAGCGGCCGCCCCGCTGGGCCCCGCCCGCCCGGAGCCACCCGCTCGGCGCCGGCACGGAGCGAGCCCCTTCCCCAGCCCGGAGGAACGGGAGAGGAGGGGAAAAAACCACAATAAAAAAACCCCACAACAACAAAAAAAAAAAAACCACACAAAAAAAAAAACACAACAACAAAAAAACACAACCAAAAAATGAGGAAAAAACCCCAAAAACTAAACAAAAAAACCCTACGGCTGTCGTCGCATTGACGGTACATAAGGCGAATCACGGGGAAACGAGGAGGACGAGGGGAAGGAAGGAAGGGGAACGAGGCGACGTGGATAAATCACCGATTGCTTCATCTGCGCGAAGAAGGATCAGCTAGAGGGGAGGAGGGAACTCGACCAGGTCCCCGTCTCGTTCACCCTGCGTGGCGCGGGGTGACCGGTGCCATGTCGGTGTGGCCAGCGCCGTGGGCACTCTTCCCGGGGCAGCCTGGGTGCTCCGAGAAAGCGCGGGAAAGCCCGTCGGCACCCAAGAGCGCACGCCAAGCACGCCAAGGTGCCGGCCCGCGCGAGGCCCGGCCGCGCCGCCTTTGCGTAGCGAGGAAATGCAGTGGACGCAGGGGGAATTTCATCCTTCTCGGGCTGTCGGGACATTTCGCGTCCTTTTTTTGTCTTCAGTGGTTACAGTTCTATCTTCCTTCCTTTCCCCCACCTTCAAAGTTCTTTTCCATATCCTGACAGCCACAGGAATCGAGTTTATTTGTCTTTACTTGAGTACTACCAACAAATCAAAAATATCAGCAAACACTTCAAACCAATCGCCAACAGAAATTAATTGGATCTCAATCTGTAAGTTAGCTGGAGAAAAGATCACACATATTTTGGCTACAACTGCCAGAAGACACAAAGGAAGTTTAGCACCAAACTTTGCTCCCTCTAAAAGCACGCTACGCTCTCGAGGGCAGCTGGAAAAACCTCCTTCATTTCCGAGATGAATAGACACAAAAGGCAGGCTAGCTGCCTTCCAGATGGGGACCGGAGGTTTGCGGCGATGATCCCGAGCAGCCCTCCGCTTCTCGCGATCCCCAGGAGAGGGGAACGTGACCGTCAGCTCGGAGCAGAACGGGCAGCCGGGAAATCTCAAATCTGAAATCCAGCTCGGGCAGAAAATAAATGGTGCGGCAAGTGCTGTTGCCACACCTGTCTGCTTCTCTCCCAAGCGACAGAGAGAAGGGTGATAAGGTTTGTGGCACCCAGCCAAAGCCACTGAACCCACTTAGGCACAAAACCTCATGTTACCCAGGATGAATATCGTCAAGGAGAAAAAAAAAAAATGGTTGAGATTTTATTCACCGATGTTCCCACCCCTCCAAGAAATAAAAGACTCCCTGCAAGACAAGAATAGCCTGTGAGAACAACTGGAAGCCAGGCCTGGGGTTGACCTAATAGCCGAAATGCTCATTTCCAATTTAGAGACTTACTGAAGTGCAAAACGTGTGCAAGGGTGTATAGGCACCTCAGAGGCTGAGCCCAGGATCCATGCAGGTAGACAGCCGCTTAATCACTGTAGCCGCGATCTCTCCCGGCCTGTTCAGGGTCCGTAAGGGCTGTTGCTCCTGAAATGGTGTTTGTAAGGACCAGCTGAAGTACCTTTAAGTAGATTGGGGACTTGCTAGTTCATCCCCAGACCCAGGAATGTCAACGCGCGGACCTGGAATAGCTGTTCCGTTCCAGGCTCTTGCGTGGGGAAGGCAGGCAGGCGCTTCACAGGACGGGTTCATCAATCGGGCAGGCCCACCAGCAGCACAAAGCTGGCTATGCCCTTCTACCACATTAGAGCCTCTCAGTGCAAGAAGTCCTGGAGCATGCTTTTTGTCTGCACTGTTAAAGCACCGCTCCCGCTGTCCTTAGAAGGATTAGACGGTTGCTTATGGACCCTGTGCAGCACTACAACTGAGTTGATGGTATCACAGGAAACGCACGAATGAAGGTCTTTGCTGCTTGCAACGGAGGAGTCCGGTCTGTTATGATACAAGCTTAGCAGTGACGTGGCCACCAAGCTAGCCCACCCACAGCAGCAGGCAAACCATGGAGAAACTACGATAAGTGAAAGCTTACTTACACACATGACCCAATTTTCAAAACCTGCTGAGGTTTTCTTAACACCCACCTAAATAGGAGCAGATATCTTTCAAAAAAATGCTCAAAAACCAAGTCTGCACCATGTAGCTCCTACAGATAACACCCCATCGAATCATACTGGGGCTATGGTCGAGAAGCCAGCACTTCCCCTGCAACAGGAGAGGGCTTTGTACCTTACTGCTCTCAGCAGGTGACTTCACCTTCTGCGAAGCATCTGGTGAACAGCAGACATTTGTCTCCTGAAACGCCCCGTCTTCCTGCTTCACTCAAAGGCAGGAAGCCGGCCTTCCTGCTCATGCACCCGCTGCATTACAAGGCGGCATGTCATCGCCTGCCGTGTACCAGCAGCCAAGCTAGCAGCCAGCCTGAGGCACGTGAACATGAGGGCACGGACAGAAGGACAGAGCAGGGCCAATCGTCTCGTTAGGAAGTGAACTCAGCCCTTCCCGCGAGGAGCTACGTTACCAGGGGGAGCAAATCTTCAGTCGCAAAGTTACTGGTTTCAATCCAACGCAGAGGCAGCTCGGGCCGAATGAATGGATGCTCCTCACTGCGACTGGATCCTCAGCAAGCTGCCCTAGAGAGCAAGGAGCGAACGGTGTCTCGCGAGGACGAGCACAAGGAGGAAACTCACGCTGCCGATACTTCAGGTAGAGGCCTGTAAGAACAGCTGTCTAGCAGCCTTCACGGCAGTATCAATTGGCAGGCATCCCTTTCTTTAAAGGGTTTGCCCTGCGTGCCAATACAAAGACTGCGCCGCACAACCCTGAGACATTACCCAGGTGCTCTGGAATTTTAATGCTAATCCAAATACCCTCACTGAAACGAGATAATGGCTAAATAACTGGTATGAGAAAACAGAGATAAACGGATTACAGGGCAACACAGACAAAAAGCACTCAAAAGCGTACCAGAATCCTGCTTAGTAGGAAGACTTTGGCTACGCCGCACATCTGCTTCTCCCCTCCTTTCCCGTGACATTTGGAGCTGCGAGGTTAAAAGAAACGTGACCCTTCACTAGACAGCTAGCATTTGAGTCCGCATGTCGGTTCCAGGAGCTGCAATATCTCCCGTGAAATTTTTCTCCGCTCCCACAAACCACGTAACTTGCTAGATTCTTAATGACAAATGTTCATATGCAATTAATATATGGGCACAAATACTGGAGTCTCCCTCTCTGGAGATATCCAAGACCCGCCTGGACGTCGTGCTGTGCAGCCTGCTCTGGGTGACCCTGTTTTGGCAGGGGGTTGGGCTGGGTGACCCACAGAGGTCCCTTCCAACCCCGAACATTCTGTGATTCTGTGAGGTTTGCGGGACTTCTGTGATCATCTTTCACGATGCTGAGAGTTTATCCCACTGACCAGGACATTCCCAAGCTGTGCCTCTGGATTAGGTCAGAGGCGGCACACATCAGGGCTTTGCACAGAGGCCCACCGCTCCCATTTAGGGCCGGAACGGGGATGCCCTGCGTGAGGTGGCACAGGAGCTGGATGGGACAGAGCTTGCTAGCAGCATGCTGGCAGTGATGCGAGAGCAGGAAAAATCCCTGCCTGACTCAAACCCAGATGAACTTTCCACAGCACCAAAGCAACACCATCTTTTTGTTTGTAAAGGCATTTTTAAAATAAAATTTGTGACATCACTGATCCCAAACCCTGCCATTTCCATAGCTGTCATCTGAGCAAAAGCGTGCTTTGAGGGTGAACTACCCCACTTTATAAGACAGCAGCTTAGACGAGCAAATCAAGCAGTGCCACTCAGGTCAGCCTCTCGGTGCCACAGCCTCAGTGCGGGTATCCTGGCTCCAGGCCCTCTTCCGGGCTCCCACCGTTCACCACCACGCCATTCGAACCAGACACAAAGTCAGGCAGATTCTGTGAAGGCATCCAGACAGAGCAACTGCAACATTTTCCAAAGGCAAAATCATAGAGTGTAGTGAAAGGGAAATTGTATTGACTTTTTGCATAGCTAACAAGGGATTTGCAAGGACACAGGCTATGTTTGTTCAACTGGAGTTGAAAAGACAACCAGAATCATACGAAACATCCCGCTAATCCATGAACCCAGTGAACAGGACGGCCCTGGCTATTGTGTCAGTACATACGGCTTGGGGTCCTTAATCCTGCATATTATTGGCATGGTGCACTTGTTCTGTGACAGCTCTTTCCGATCTTTTCCCATCTCTATTGCTTTGTTTTCTGCTTGAGTACGTAGTAGGGCAAAAGCGAGACACATTTGTCTCTGCTGTCAGGATGAATGGCCTGGATCTTCACTGCCCTGCTTTTTCCGTTGCCACTGTATCTTGGCTAATGCATGTGGGTACCATCAAGGAAGGAGTCTTCTCCCATTTAGTCTTGTACAAAAAAGTGCAGAGTGGAAATGATGGCATCAAGTACAAAGCTGTCGAGGATGAGGGCCAAAAATACAGAAAAAAAAACTTCAAAGCCAGAATCCACCTTGTTTACATCACAGACCGCCGTTCATCTCTATGGTGAGCAAATGCAAAGTGAACACATTGCCTCCCCCTTACAAAGGGAGAAACTGAGGCAGAGAATGGCAATATGACGGTGGTCACCCCACAGACCAGTGGCAGAGCAGAGAAGGTATCGCAGGCTTTCGTAGACCTGATTTCTTCATGTACCCATGGGGCAGCACTGCCTTGGTTTTGCATCAGAATCATCACGAATTATTAAACCAGGATTAGGGTGATTTATACCACCTTTGGTGGACAAGCGAAGCAGAGAAACTACACTGTGGAGAGGTTCGGCTATGAGGTGATCTTGAACAACTCAGCGATGTTGTGTCTGGGTTTTCAGCCCTGGCTGTGGTAAATGCTGCAGGCTCCCAGCTGAAATGGGAGGGGTCGAGACAGCATTGTCTCCTGGAAATCCTTCAGAAAAAAAGATCTGCGCTTGTTCAATGAGCAGCCTTTATTTGTCCTCAAAAGACTCTGAGTTACTTTGAAATGTTTGAGTCTCCAGAGAGTCCCACTACCTTTAGTCTTTATAATATAAAAGGAATCACTATAAAGAACTATGATTCTTGTTGGTATTGATAGCAAGAAGGGAAGAAAGCGGCATTCTGTTTGCGCTTGCTCTAGAGCCTCACTGGAGAGACAGGACAAAGATAACCTCGGCATCTGTTGTTACATTCCGAATCCCAGGAGGAATGAGGGCTCTGAATGCTGGTTTAACACTCCTCTTGCTAGGAACTGTGTAAAGGGAACAAGCAAGCTCTGCAAATCAAGACAGTTTTCTTCCGAGCAGAGATAAAGTTTGACTTTTCCTTCTCTGTCTTCCACCATCACAGCCGGTTCCTTCTCCCTGTCTGGTAGGCAGGGTGGTGCGGAGGAGGATGTATGGGCGTAAGCATTCGGAGGCCCGGCTCTGTTTCCAGCCTTGCCACTTCCGTGTGCAGCCCTGGGCAGAACATTGTCTGCTCTGTAACGCTGCCCGGATTTCCAGCCCCTTCAATTCAAGCAGGGGCTGCCCCACATCCCAGTGTCCACAGGCACGTTCCCTGTCCCTAGTGCAGAAAGCCGAGAAAGTTTTCATTCGTCTGAGTCTATTGCAGACTACACGTGCAAGAAATCCATGCTTCCGCAAAGGGAGCGTCTTGCTGTGCGCTTGTGGCAGGGGGTGTGGGCATATGTTTCTGCCGGGCCTAATTAACCATTAAACCACTTCAGCAAACAATTCTTTGGCAGGCTATGCAGGGTCATTCGTATCTATTAATATATACACACACTTATACATATGTACACACAGAGAACATAAAGCCGTCTTTGTTAGTTAAACACAGATGATCATTTCAGCAGGTAATGCTGTATTCCCTGATAAGACAGAGATAACGCTAAGAATAAGGGTTTCCATACACATAGCAATAATTTATGAACCTGAAATGCTTTCCATAAATGCATTATAATGGCTACTTCAACTTCTTGTTGTGAAAAATAGTTCTGACAACAGACTAGAATGTTTATTAGCAAATAATAATAGTAACAACAACAACATTAAAAGGGTACAAAAATAGCCCAAGTGCATTTCAGGTTTGGGTTGAGCAATTCTATCACTCTAACGTATTTTTTTCTTTCACTGATATGTTCTCATCTCTCATCAGCATTCACAGGGACACCCCATCCTAAAGAGGGGTCAGATCTGACCTAGGGAACAGCAAGCTTCATCAGTAGGGAGACTTCTCCCACCTTCCTCCACAGGCAGCAAAGTACCTTCATCTGGCTGGAAACTTCAGCCAGCCAACGTGCCAGATCTCAAAAGTCAACAGTGAGGAAAATGCTAAGCAATCAATAACACTGTGCAATGTCCACAACGAGCTGTACAAATACCTTCCTTGGGTTGGCTGCCTTTGCTGTGATCCCCCTTTCCAAGATTCGATATGATTCCTACCTTAGACAAGCAGCAACAGTCTGTGGCTCCGGACAATTCTTCCCTTCGGCTCACGGCAAAATTGAGAGTGCTCTTCTGCCCTTTCTTGCCCCATCCACCCTGGGAAAGGAGAGTGAAGACATGAAAAAACTTTAAAAACCTGTAGGACAAGATGAGCTGTATTGTTTGGGGCAGATTTTAAAAGTGCAATTGCTGAAAGAATGTAGGTTTAGAGACAGATTTAACTGTTTACATGGACAAATGCAAGAGCAAGACTACAGGTGATAACAGATTTTTTCCTTCACTCAGAACTCTGTAAGGCTGATGGCTTTGGATGAAATACCAATCCAGCTGCTGTAGCCTGATATTTAAACGCAAATTGAACTGATCTGGAAAAGTTCTGATATTTCTTTGAGGATTTCTGCCTCCTTTGCATTTCTTTACACCTGTTTTTAACCAAAAGACAGGTAAAGAAACAACCCGAGAGATTGCTGTATCTAAACATCTTTGGAAATGAGTAAAGCCAGAGAACCTAAGCTTGTGATATGTTAGACCAAGGCCCATCACCAACTGCTGACCTCTGGATTCTTGCTCAGCACCACTGGCAGCCAGGTTTATTTCTCAGTGTGCTCACTTGTAAAACTGAAGTCTTGAAAGCAATCTGGGAGAGTAACAAACCACTTACTCTCTGCTGGGATTTAATTTGCTTTCTGCCAGTATTTCTGTCAACCACGAAGGGATCTTTATCTATCCCCAGCAAGCCTAAAACATTTGCAGTGTGAAGGAACTGAGCACAGCAGCATTAAACAGAAACAAAGACACAGAAACAAAGGCAGAAACAAAGCTAAGGTTGAGAAAAAAAAAATTAGAAAAATTAGATCTTTTCATCTCTCCTTCGTAATGGAGATTTAAGCTTACACAGAACATTAGATCTACGTTCAGACCTATCTTGTGTAAAGAATCATGATAAATAGTGGTAAACTTCACACTCAGATTTTGAAATAGTAATAGTTGTTGTCATCATCATCATAATCTTGCTTTCCATTAAAGGCTCTAAAGGCATTTGGGGAGCATCACTGAACTGGTTTTCACAGTCCTGCTATTGCACAGACAGATTTTTTTTCATCAAAGAATAAAGTAATACGGTGTGAGTACTCCCCCTTTCTGCCTTAAAACTGAAACTAAACTAACCTGGAAAGCTTCCCTCAAAAGCCCAACTAAAACATACTGTAGGACACTTGTTTAGAGCTGCAGGGTCTTTCTCCAGTCCCAGCCTCCCCAAACACCCATTTCCCAGCAGGGCAGCCGCTCGCCCTTAACGAGCAGACGCTGAACATGATACCTGTGTAATGCCAGGGACAGAGCAAAGCAGCTCCAGGTATTTGTCCTTTGACCAATCTACCTGAAGCTGGGGATGTTAACTCCTGCTGAGCCCCAGCCTGCCGTGGGTAGCCTGCTTTCAGTACCCAGTTTAGTTATTTAGGCTTTTGTATTCTCCGTGGCAGGTTTCAGTGTAATGCCTCGTTGACTCACCCCCTTTCTCTTTCAATTCCCAAAGCTATCAATGTAATCTGAACTCTGAAAATCAGGATTTTCTAGTCTTCTGAGCAGCCACCATCCCACTGAGGTAAATTAAGTGCTGTCCACAAACCTTAGACATGGACTTGCTTCCCAACAGCTGATCTACCAAGTGGCTTAAGCAAAGATACCAGTATGAAAGTCCTAGGACAGAGCGCAACTCCTGCTCTACCACCCCTCTGACAGGGTGTTTAATTCCAATTAACAGGCAAAAAGGAAAACTGGGGGCAGCACTGTTTTAAAAGTTATCACAGCTAGTCAACCGAAACTCTTGAGTCCTCCCATTTGTGCTCTGCTACGCAGTCCATGTCTGTCTCAGTCTGAGGCTTAAAACTGATGAGTGAGAAGTAAGCTGTGGATATGGAATCCCTGGTGTTCTGAAATGTTTAGGTAAGATCAAGTCATTGTGCTAGCATTTGTTTGAAATACACTTACAAATCGCAGAGCATTAGTGAAAGATGTACCCTGAGTCACTGGGCTTTCGCTGTTCCCTGTTTACTGAATAAACCGCTCCGCTCTGGGAGTGCCAGTGCTTTACTTCGCAAACACAAAGGATCAAAGAGCCACATCTTTATGACATATACCTTATAAGCATATAGAAACACTTCCACTATTTAATTTGGGATACCCTTAATGACCAAGCTGGGAGTCAGCTTCCCTCTGCAGCTTTCAAAGCAGTTTCAGATGGAAAGCAAAGCTTATTATTTTCTGGGACTCAGAAAATGAAATGACTGGCACACAGCCCAACACCGAGCCATGGATCTGGGACAGAAATCCCGCTGTTCTGACTGCCAGCCCGAGGTCCTGTGCACCAAGCGCTCCACCACAGGACACTGACTGCAAGTGTAATCATTTTTCGTAACACAAATGAAGATATTTTTTGTATTCCAGAAGAGAAATCTGTCCTTTCACACCTACGGATTGCCCTGAAAACCCCCTTCGTTATCTCCAAGCTATTAAAATAATCACAGTTTTATTTTGCAATCCCAGCACTTCCATTAGTTGCTAAACTAGTGCTTTCCTTTGGGATTGCATGGTATTTTAGGAAGCCGATCTGCACAAAAGCCTTCGTCTGTGAATGTTTATCAATAGAAACCATATCTCTGACAAATAAATCAATAAACATTTAACACAGGTAATGTGGTGCAGCTGAAGGAGGGAGATAGCGAGCTTCCACCTAAGGATTATCCGTATGAAACCTCACTGGGTTAAATAGCGACATAGGTCGCTGCTGCTGGGGTATTTCGGTGGCGTGTTCGGAATATCGCCTTTGTGCTCCGGCTGTTTCCAGACCATTCCTAACAAATAAGCAGCTTCCTTATTTAGCTGGTACTTTGCTTGACTGACCCCGATGGGATTGCCAAAGGAAAAGAGAGTATCAATTAGCACGCATACTCCAGAAGTGACGAGAGAGTAACAGCACTGGGGACTACTGGGCGAAGCCTGGGGGCACTGGTTTAGATGCTGCACTGCAATGATGAACCTCCTGTACCCAGTCAGTCTGGTTGCCGTTATTACCCAGAAGCTTGGGGCCAGAATTTTGTCCTCTGCATATTAACTAAGGGAATATATGCAAATGTAACAAGCGTTAAAACCATCAGTCATACAGCTTGACTTAATAAACATTTGGATATGGCGTCGGGACCTCTCCTGCTTTACTGGCTGCAGCAACCACGTTAAGAACATTGTCATGTGCTGTTTTAGCGCACTGCGTACACGAGCATACTTGGTATTGCCTTCATGGTTTTGCCTTCAACAAGAATTTTACTCTGATTTATAGGACACATTCACCAGCAATATTGATAGACACAATCACAGTGTGAGATACAGATAAATATAAGCCTGCCTGGCACATTCTTGTTTGAAACCCCACGTATGTATGTATGTACATACCTACATTCTTGTTCCTATGCCACACAATGCATTGTGTGAAAATCATTACACCTCGTGAACATCATTTTATGGTGATGCTTGAAGCTACACAGATGAAAGAAATTGCTTTGCCTTCCACTGAGCATTTAATTTGCCTGAATGTTCGCTGTTATGATAGATAGATTGTAATGAATGTGGTCTTGGAGAATTTAATCAATTTCTTTGTTATTTCAGTGCAGCTTGAGTCTGTAAAAGGTGCTTGGTGGCTATGGAAAATTAACTGCATGCAGTAGAGAGACTATCACTAGCTTCCTAGTGCTTCAAAAAAGTAGACACAACCCTTCATGAGTTGGGTACATCAGCAGATCATCCCATGCCTTCACTGACTAGGCAAAAACAGTCTTTGGCAGGAGGACAACAGCGCAAGAGACTACTGCAGCAGAATGAGAAAGAGGTCATATTGTCTCTGGTTTGCAGAAAATGCCAGATGTTAACTTAATTTGAACGTACTTTTCATGTAAATAGAAATTACTAGACTAGATGGTAACGGTCTAGAGAAAGCCGTTCTAAAAGGACTATTGTCAATGACACAAACCCTGCTACTTTGGGTTTGATGAGATCAACCTTCAAAGGTTCATAGAAGAAAACGCGACGCAAAAGGATCACCTTGGCAGAAGGAATGGTGATCTGATGGCTACTCTGGAGAGCAACTTTCAACCTCAAGGTACAACTCCTGCCATTGACGCCAGCATTTTTGATGGAGCAAGATTTGTGAACATGTTGAAACCCGACACTAGCAACACACTTAATGATTATGCTCTGAAATGTTTTGTCATACCTTGGAGTCACAGCAGCAGGATTGCACTCTGAGCTGCTTGCGCTGCCCAAAGTCTCCAGGCTCAGACTAGAAGCAGGAAAAGAGAGGGAGTTGGAAGGCTTTCCAAACTGCTAGCACCAAGCTAGCACCAGCTCTGGCCCAACACACTACGCGATCTACATGCCTGATGGGTTTATGCACGTGTCACCGGCACCTGCGTTTCCTTCGCCCTCGGAGCGCGGCTGGACTGAGAGCACAGCGAGCAAGGCCCCTCCAAAGTAAGGGCTTGGCAACGCTGGGCTGCACTTCCCTGAGGGCCCCAACGGGGCGTGCAAAGCATGCACTGAAGATTGGGAAAGGCTTTGTTGTCTCCTTATTCATTTTGTGCTGCACACTTCTGTGAATTTCTTTTTCTATCGTTTCTAAATGTCTATAAAGTTGTGCATATTCCTGAAACACAACAAGGCCTTTTTACACATACACCAAACTGGGTGACGACCATTAAGAAAGAGAAAGAAAAGTCAACTTATCATTCTGTAGCCAAATTGTGTTGGTGACATGCTACACAACATGTTAATTCTAGTATTTTACACAAACTTAATCCACTACAATTCATTGCTTTAGCTTTTAGGAACCCTTGGACAGGACCATAAGCATACAAAAATAAAAAGTAACGGGGCGTGCTAACAGGATAAGTAGTCAGTGCTGGGAAAACACCAGGACTCAGATTTTAGGCAAGCCACCACTGACACCATGGAAAGGTCTAACAGAAACTTCAGATTTTAATCTCTTTACTAGCTGACATTCTAAAACTGTCACAAACTTCAGGCTTCACTGTGAAACCCAGAACTTATGAAAAGTTCTGGGGGTTTTCTTTATTGTGCTCAGGCAGAGTCATTACAGGAGGGGCCTATAAAAATCCAGCGTCAGTTTGAATCTTGCTAAACCCTTGGCCTCGATGACATTCATCAACAGTAAGTTCTACTCCTTAATTACATGCTGTGTGAAAACATATTTCCTGTATTGCTACATCAGCACATTTCTTTGTGTTTCCCTGTTGTTCCATCTTTGCTGGAGCAGCCAGACACATTACAAACCTAGAAGAACCACACGATTAAGCAGCTTGGATCTTGGAATCGACTGAACGGCTCAAAGCAGCTACACATTATTTATACACACCCTGGAACACGCAAATAGATTTGTATCCCCTATGTGAAGCACATTTTATTTAAAGAACTATAGACCAAATCCCTGTCTTGTGAAACTCCGATTAAACCGATGAGGTTAACCTCAAGCTGGATACATATTAAAATAGATTCCTAGGGATATATTGCCAACAGAGATCTGGATCTCCCTTTAAAATAAACCACCATGTAATCAGTTTCTGTGCAAAAATAAAAGCCAGTGCTCCCCCTCTGACTCCTCAGCCTTTGGAGGTCATGCCTGTGTGTGGTCTGCTCACTCTGTGAAGTATGACCAGCAACCCATGTGTGTCCACCACATTTGCTCCACAGCCACAAGTGGCCCAGAGTATGGGCTGCAAAATGAGGCACACATGGCAATGATTAACGGGGGCTGAGAAGCAGACAAACTGCCTGAGTTGTGGGGGGAGCTTTAAAAGGGGCACAGAACAGAGAAGAAAGCATCCCTCGAGCGTGATAATGCATTCACAACTAAACGTGAGGGTAAACGAAGAGATAGTGCCTACTCCTACAAGCCTGAGAAAACCAATTAGAAACACATTATGACCGAGATTTATAATGCAATAAAAATGAAGAATATCATATCTGGAAAGATCACAGTAAAAGCATCAGCTTCCTGGCAGTTCTCAAACTGGCAGCAGGACTACTAGGCTATTGGAGCTTCAGAGAGCAGTTGATAAAGTAATAAGGGCAGAGTAAGAAAAATAGTACCCCTTGTGTTAACCTGTAGAGCTCTGTGATGTTACTTTGCAGACTGCACCTTTCACCTACAAATATCTACAAAGTGCAGGTGAGATGTATGTACAGGAACGCCGAGGTGTGCACAGAAATGTGCGCTGTGATACGAATGTCACAGCTGACCAGATAAGTAGGACTTGGGCTTACTTTTGTGTTCATACTTGAGAACTGGCCCTTTCTCCAGTGTCAGGCTAGGGGCTCTGAAAGTGCTCAGGATGCCATAGGACAAAAGGCCGTATTAGCTTAGGTCAAAAGGCTGAAGATCAGCCATCTTCAAGTTGTCTTGACCATGGTCTTTCTCCTCCTGCCATGCCCCTGCTCCAGTTATTGGCAAGCGTTATGTTTATCTGTGTGTATGGATGGGGCAAAAGATGAATTTTCACATCGCTGACTTTGCTTGCCACGCTGCTAGCAGTGCAGCGCAGCCCTGTGGCACTGCCATTCCACCCAGCTGCCCCAGCCCACAGAAAAAACATGGGAACTGGAAAGAAGCAATCAGTCCTACAGCCTTTACTCCAGGGACCAGTAAGTGCTCTGACCAGTCTCTGGGCTCCCTCAAAACAGAAGGAAAGGTTCTTGAAACATCCCTCCTTCCTCAGAAGGAACAAGTATAAAACACTCATCAGAACAAGTATAAAACACTGGGTAATGTCCTGTTGATTCCATAATTTTCTCTGGGATAGGGGCACAAGGCATCATTCGGTCACCCATCTCATCCAATGCACGGATGGCTCTCAGGAGAGATGGAACCATTAACCTTTCTGAAGCAGGCTGCTTTCTGAAGGAGCAAAACCACAACTAACCTGAAACAAGCAAGCACAACTTGGGTTTCCACTATTTTCCTGCCTGAAGATCTCTATAGATGACAGCAACATGTATGAGGAATACGTATTGCAGGTAAGCTGCTCAGTACATCACAGCCTACACCACTTCACTGTCTCTGCTCCTGGCCATGATATGAGGGATGAGGCTATCCAGTCCCTGAGTCGGAGGCATTCAGTTCCAGAGTTCGAGTGTATTTCACCCACCTTGTGCAGCCTTCCTAATGCTCAACTGGGAGGCTTCGATTCATCTGGCCATGTGCATCGGTCATTTCAGATAGGGAAGATGATATTAAAGAAGACTGTCAAAGGAAATGGCAGAAGTAATACCTGCTTTTGAATTTTTTTTTCTACTAGCATTTGCAATTATCTGTGTGTTTTTAGCTCTTTGGCTCCTTCAACATATTCAAAGAGTTGTGGTAGTCAATGGTATTTCATTTACCAGTTTTTGAGGTAAGAGGCAAAAGCTGTTCCTTTTCCAGTTAGACATTCATTGCCTCTCAGCCAGGGTAGGCTGCAGCCACTCCAATGAACCACCACTTTGAAAATGTAACCGGCAGAGAACAGTGCTGCATGGGGGTCTTATTTTCATTAGTGAGCACTTTCTCCTCCTCTGGGTGACAACATTGCTTTCATACTGACTGCCCAGCTATAAACGTGGGGCAGGGTATTCTTCGAAAAGACACTCCCCAGGCTGAGAGCCGTCAGTGTCCCAACTTCTCGGCAGAACAGATGCACGTCGGCTTCTGGGGCACAGTGCAGGTTTGGTCCACTCTGACGAGGGAGCGGTCTGAGTGACAGCCAAGAAAAGCGGGAAGCTCTGGGTGACAGGGCAAAACACACGGTCAGAAGCTGCAGGCCAGGGGAAATAGCTGTATTGACTTACCAGCTAGTCCATTGCACAGAGCTCTGGGGAGGCAATTTTAAAAAATCATATATACATTATTTTTGAAAGATTTATCCTGTTAAAGCATGAATTAGTACTACCAGATATCTCTCACCCCAGTAGCACCTGGACTGCATTCATTAGGTAAATCTGAGTATGATGCCACAGAAACAATGTCGTAATGCATAGGACAACGGGTAGAACAGCAGTGTACACTACATAGTTGTTTATATACTCTCAGGTCACTGCGAGGGTGATAAAACACTCACACGCTGCGCTCTGGTTCTGTGACATGAGCAGAACTCCTTTTGTGAATTATGATATAGTATTCATTCATTCCAGGTCCAGCCGTTAGCCAGCACTGCTACAGTTCCATTTTGATGTTCAGAGGTTTGCACGTGTAATAAATCACTGTGGCAGCACCAGGATTTATGTGAGCAGTTCCTCCTATGCTTATACAAATTCATACGCCTATCAAAGGATGCCTTGTTTTGCAGCTCACTTCAGACACCACCTGCAGAAGCTTGCTAAGTTTCAGGATCTGACATGTTCATTGGGTCAATTTATGCAACAAGAGAGATTCAGGAGGACCAAAGATTCACAGGACCTTCTGGAGAAATGCCTAACATAGAGACCTTAACGTTGTTAGCTCCTTGTTTGCCCTTTACAGCCCCAAACACATTCAGTACACTCAAATACTGAAATCAGAGTTACAGTAATCCACGCACCTTGACTGTCCCCACATTTGCAGGCATTCACCAAGTCCCAGATTAAGCTGGCATGGCAGTTTCAAGCAAGCAGAACAACCAAACACATACTCAGCAAAGCTGATACAGAGGAGAAAGAAATTCCTCCTGGCCCGGAGTTACGCTGAGCAAAAGGGACAGGACAGGATTGTCAGAGAAGCTCAGGGCACCAGACACCCAAATCCCACTAAAAATTGGCTAAATGACTTCATCTTCTTTAAAAATACTAGCTGTGATTAGTCAAAGAACACATCAGTTTATACACTTGGATGTCATTACTCTGGTTTATAAAAATAGGAGCCTAAATCAGGCTCCTGAACCCATACTAAGGCATTGAAGTAAGCATCCTGGTTTGCAAAAGTGCTGAAGAGCAGCCACTCCCACTGAGTCACCGAACGTACCCAGCACCTTGTGAGCAAATCAGGCTCAAATTAGAGCACTGACATGAAGCTATTAATCAGCCAAGTGTCAAACCAAAAACAGTTCACCAAAGGAAGCAAGGAATGAAGAAAAATTAAGACTACAAGGAAGAGAGAAAAGATTGCTCTGCAAAGGCAGCTTTAGATTGTTCCAGCAGATTTTCCTTCAGAAGTTTGACATTATTAATGCATGAAACATAAAACAGTTCCACAAACAGAAGCTCTTTGCCTGAGTCTGCTCCGACAACAATAACACCAGTTTCATATAATGCACAAGGCATCCCCCGAGACTTGCACTAAATCATGTTGACAAGAAAATCAAGACAGAAACCATGCAGAAGAGCTTTGAAAAATAAATCAAAACGGCCAGGCTGATTCTGCAGCACAGCTTTGTGCATAGATAAGCCAGCTCTCTCCAACGTCACCTCGAATTGCTGCTGCGGCATGCGAAGATGTAGAAAGGGCAGGACTGGGGCAGTGTAGACATTGCATGTCATCTACAGCCACAAAAAAGAAATAAACTTCGCTCACAAGCTTGGGAATTCTGTCCTAACTGTGTCAGCACTACTGCTGCCTCAGTGATGGCAGGATCGGGCCCCTGCTGGTGAGTATAGCGTGCTCCTTGAAAATGTCTGAACTACCACTAGATTAGTTTTACGCTTGCTAGACACAGGTTTTCCCAAACAATGTGTTTTCTGATTTACAACACAAGCTTTCTCTACACAGATTTACGTGCTTCCCACTTACATATTTTCCTATCTTGCCTTAATATAGTTTCTAAAAGGGTGAGTGTTTGGCCCCTTTCCAGAGACACGTGGCAGCCATAAAGCTTTCCTGCTGTGTCCCTTAAGAAGTCTCTGGGACAGAGGAGTCCCACAGGGGACAGATCTGCCAGGAAAATCTCCGTCACACCGCACCCCATTCTCAGCCACCAGCGTGGGGGGGTTTAGCCACGTGAAAGAGCGTATGTCCCCAAAAATGTCAGAGCTCTGGTGGACCCCAAGAGTGCTGAAAGAGAAGAACATTCAGAAAAGCTTCAAGGTTACCCTGAGTTAGATGAAGGCTTGTCTGGCTTTGAAGTCTGTGAGTGATTTAAGTCACCAAAGTCCTTCCAGTCCTTGGCTGGGTCAGTGATTCTGGCCTACATATTTTGGTAGATATTTCCACTTCTGTAATACATTTGATGCAATCTTGTTTCGACAAACAAGCACTCCAAACATATTATTATCTGTCAACATAATTTTCAGACAGCTCTATATCTATTTTGCACTTCATAGTCATTATTTTAGGCAGTTCCTACCCCAGACTCCTTGCCCTGCATGTTCCCAGGACCAGAAATTGAGTGACTAAGGGAAAAATGTGTGGAAGAAGGTGGCATGAATAACAACGGCAATGGGTGTGCTCACATAAATCAGCAGTGTCCATGGTCACAGATGGCCTCCAGCTTCAGGGCTGCCAGGTGACAGTGATTCGTAGACAGTGCAGCAGACAGGCCTTGGAGAGGCTGTTGGAGGACAGTTAGGGGGTAGCTGAAGCTTGGCAGACAAATTCCTCCCGTTTACAAACGAAGGTGCCTGAGTGGAAAAATGCAGACAAATAAGGAGGTAAATATTGGTAGAATAAAGCAGAGGCACAGGAGATGAAGTATTGCATTAAACAGTGGTTAAAGTCTTAGCAAAGAAAAAGAAACTGCTCCTGTGGCTTTGGTGTAAGTACCAAAGCTGGTATTTTTTCTAATGAAGCATGATATTTGGTTCGGCTGTAACTGTCTAGCTTATACTACCTCGACAAACTTGTTGGGTTTTTTCCACTTGGAGAAATAACGAACACCCATGTTCTGAAAACAGTAAGAACTTGCACTGGAAGAGTGGTGAAAAGCCAAGCACATTAGTATATCATTAAGAAACAACGTGCACAGGAAATCAATCTGATACAACAGAATTTAATACTTTGTATCCCTGCTTAAACTGATAGTATCTTTCACTAATGCCATTTTTGGGTAGTTCTTACTGAATCTTAGCTAGCAGTTATGTTACTAGTAAAATCCTTCAGGGCAAGTTTTGTAGGCAAAGGTAATATCTCTTCCTAAATTAACTGATACAGTTGAGAAAAAACAGACAAGCTTCTGGTGAGGTCTGCTTCCTAAGTCTTTGACAGAAACACTCCATCATTCCCAGCACATTAACCTTCTCTGACCCACTGACACAAACCTTTGAATATGCCATTTACTTACTACTAACATAACTAGAGAGAATAATACTGTCTTGGGTAAGGCATGGACATGTTCAGACTACTTCATCAAATTTGTTCTTGCCAGAAGCTGTTCACTGAAAAAGTTTGTTCCCAAGAACCTACCGTCTGAGGAGCTGACGTTCCCAAAAAGCATCATTCTAGGACAAATTTGCAAGCTTGGATCCCAGCCTATTTAGGTCCTGACAGAGACCATGCATTTCATTTGCATCTGGGAGTGACCAACAGGAGGGAACACTTGCAAAGACCATTCAAGTATTATCAAAGATCTAGCAAACCATAACTCAATTTCTCTCTACATCAGTGGAGAAAAAGGAGAGGGGGAAAAAAAAACCCAGAAATATTCATTGATTTCCTTAGATTTCTAGGAAGGCAAGGAGAAATTTCACACCTTCCTTAGTACCATGTATTGAGGGCAAGCATCCAAGCGTAAAACATTACAGTTTTAGGAGCCACTCACTGACTTGTCTCCCTATGACACTGACCTACAGAGCCAGCTCTTTCTTTGCAAGACAAAGAGTCCGCTTCTGGGCACGTCTCTGACTTCAGAAAGCAACTGTTGGAGCCTGAGCGGAGCATTACTGTTCAAAGAGAAACTTCAAACGAGCTCACTGTGCTTGAAATATATACACTGTACCCCAACACCTGAAAAACTCCAACACAAACAACAAACTCTAAGCACAGAGAGCGCCGAACCATTAGCGACCTGGTAAGCAGGACCCTTCCACTAGCAGGGACCTGGTGTTGTTACTCAATGACCAGCCCTAACTCCAGCGCTTTTAACGCAGGAGATGAGTTACGGATCGCTGCACCGGTCTGCTGGGAGTGGGAGCTCCCCGGGAGGGTGTCACACGCTCCGGGCACAGAGCAGGAAGGCAGGGGAACGTGGAGATCCCTGTTCCACTTGGCGTCTCCAAACTGGCATTGAGCACTTCACAGATGCTGTGCAAGGTTCATGCATCAGCTGAACAAAGCCAAAACTTCTAATGGAATCCACGTATCCACGGAGTAAATCTAAATGTTAGCTATTTCGAGTTTGTGTCAGACAGGAGTTTGGACCTGGCTAACCCTTTTCCCAACTGTAGGCTGCAAAATCCAGCAATCACTGGAGAGCAAGTTTCTCTTACTGGGACCAAAAAGCAGCTAAAGCCACAGTTCATAAAGTCTACAAAATCCTGATCTAACTCTTGCTGAAAGCTTACAAAATTCCAATGCCACTTTCTTGGTCTATCCCTGACATGGGAGAGGAAACTAAAGCCATCTAAGAGCCTTGGCAAACCAGTTCTATTCCTTCGTGAAAAGGTCAGGACATAAAAGCTGCCAAGTGTGTGTTTATCCAAAGCTGCTCGGCCATGGAAAGGTGGGGCTGCCAGAGGCAGAACCACATTTAGCAGGAGGTGTTACGCAGCGTGATGACAGTAGCATTTACGTTGTTAGAAACACTAAACAGGACAGGTAAGACTACACTAATAATTCATCTTTCTGTTCTCTCCTATTCTGTTAATGCTCATCAGTAAATCAGAAAACTATTATTAATTTTGAAAGTATTGCTGCTTTAGTTCCTAAAATGCATATTTTTAAACCAAATTCTCTGTACATCACCATATTTCTACACTACAGTTATTATCCAATGGAAATTTAAATAAAATGGAAATGTCCACTAACAAAATAATTGTGTAAGAAGATAATTTGTAACTCTCTTGAATTTGAATACTAGATGTACTCTACCTTCTGGGTCAGTAAGTTTGTCCTTCTCTGCATCCAAATTAGTATCCCAAATCATATATCAGTGGCACAAAAGCAAACCAAAATTATTCAGTCTTCTCCTTTCCACGAATGATGCAATTTCTGTAAAGACATGAAAATTCTCTTGCTGGAGTGGGCAAAGATGCTGGGACAGTTCATGCAGTTTTGGTCAACTTTGGCAGTGTTGATTGGAGTGCTGGTATGTTTATTCTCCATCGAAGAGACCCATGAAGCTTACTCAAAGGCAATCAGTGAGGAGCAGAGCTGCAACAAGTATCTCTGGAGCTCTGAGCAATAGCCTCACAACACGCAGGCTCCCATTCGTCTGAGCTGCAGGTCAGCGCGTGCGGGCAGAGTGTAAACTGGAACCACATGGGATTACAGCTTTATTTTGCAAAAAGCATTACGGGTATCAGGCTCTCTTCTTCAACAACTGTATACCAGGATCATTCCGTGGCTGTAGTTTCCAAAACCCAGCGTCGGTGAATGAAGTCTTTTGTAAAAGTTGCAGCTTTCTACCAAGTATTAAAATGAAAGATGTTTATTTAAAACTGACACTCTGAATGTACCAATCAAGCACCTCAGTGATGTAAATGTCAAATAAATTAAATGTGGTGAGGTAGAAACATGTCCTGCAGCAGTTTTTACATGACATTAGGAACGCAGTAGTATAGAAGCTGAGAACAGAGCTGCACTATTTAAGGAGAAGCAGTAAGACTAGAGAGAACAGCAGCAAACAGAGTAACAATTGTTTCAAGTGATTGCTGATTGCAGGTGCCCAGTTGAAATTTTCTTGGGCCTGTACTTTTTTCCTCCCAAGTGCTGAGTGTCTGCAATATGCAGCATTTTTTAAAACAGCTTTTAAGTTGTATAGATTTCAATTTAAACGTATCAGGGTGAGGATTCATTCAAATGTTGGCTGCTTTTTTTCTCCAACTCTGACATCAGTGGAGCCATCTTCAGCAATTTCTCTGATTTATTTTTTTAGTTTCTCTGACAAAGACGACTTACTTAGTTGAGCTCAACAATATTTTGGTCTCCCTGACTACATAAGTACAGAGACTTCAAGCACACCAAGGATGGGTTCAGCACAGCAAACACGGAATGGGGAAATGAAGCTGATCTGCCACTGCCTCTTGGATGCCCACAGAAAAGGCTCTTCCCCGACTCTGCTTCTGCCTCCGCGTAAGCAGGTCGAGATTTACTCCTCCGTTGCAATGCTTGGGCAGATAGTTCATCTTTCTACCCCTCTCTGGATAGAGATCGATCTCACAGAGTAATCTGTTCACAGATTCTTCTCTTTCAAGGCAGCTGCTAAAAGGTACTTCAGGAAATCATTCCTGTTCGTGTTGTCGCTGCAGGCAGCACGGAGAGCCCTGGCTGGTGGTGCAGGGTCTCCCCGGCACAGCCTTCAGGTCACCTCGCACACAGCTGCAGCATAGGGAGAACATCAAAGTTGTCCCAGAAATGCCACCTGACCAGAAAGCGGAGTGTATGTCTCACAGAACCACCTTGTGATTTCTGGCGAGTGCGGAGAAGAAGCTAGAAAGCTCTAGTGCTGACCCATTTTCATCTACTCACGTTTCAAATCAGTGTTACAGTTGTGTAGCAAAGGCAAAGCCACCTACTACCACACCCCCCCCCCAACTCCTAGACACACACTAGCGTCTCTCTAGCTTTCACTCAGATAATTGCTACATAAAGACCGTGGACCATAGAAGTGGGAAAGATAAATATCTAAAATAAAGTCTTGTTTCAGGAGAAGGGGGTCGTTATGAACATGCTTTTCTATTCCAAACACTCCTAAAGACTGGACTGTACAGGTGAAAGAGTAATTGTTTTTAGCTGTCGTCTCTCACACACGGCTTCTTGCAATAAGCACAAACTCGCTTGAAAAGTAATTGTAACAAAGAGCAGACTGAGCACCAATCTGTTTGCTCTGTGCTGAACCATGCGTAGCACAACACCTAACAAGAAAACTAGTTCTCCAACTGCTGGTTACGGAGGGGAAAAAAAACCCAAAAACCACACTTTGCAAAAGTGCCTTTGTTACAAGTTTCTTGGACTTTCACAACGCTGATGAGAGCAGCAGCATTCAAATGAACCCCAGCAATCTGTTTCAGAGCCAGCAGAGGAAAGAGACTTCTCTCTCGAGCCAGTGCCCCACCGGTGCGACGTGGATGCAGCAGCATCGGTGCTGGGGGGCAGGCTGCACAGCGAAGGGCAGAGCGCGTCTGATCGGACGGTACTGGTCTGGCAAATTCAGGGTTTTCCTCTTAGTGAAAGCTCCTTGCACTCAAGGGCTTACTAAGTGACTGCTTCGCTTCTAGTGCTCCAGCCAACACAGCTGCCGCAGGCAGAGAGCCCCTCTCCGACAAACGTCACAGCCCAGTGTCCTCCAGACAAAGAGAGCCAAATCCTTCAGGAGCGTAAATCAGCTCTGTCCCATTGAAAGCTGCGCTATTTATGGATCCTCTAGGAATCTGTCCACGCATAGGCAACTTCAGCGGTAATGAAAATCATAGCATGGATGGCGTGAACTGTGCCACTAGTGTCTATACAGTTTTGCCAATAAGCATATCCAATCTCAGCTTAAAACCACCCGAGGCTCTCAAAGCAGTAAATCACTGCGGTGTGAGACTGCTAGCATTGATGACGAGGTGTCAGCCAAGTCTCTTTTATGGGAATTCCAGAGACCAGATCTCTTCCTATTGCAGCGTGTCCCAGGAGGCTGCAGAGAATGGCTTTCCTCAGCAAAGCTGACCCTGGGTCTGCTCCACAACGATAACATTTCAAACCACTGGCAATCTTTCCTGTGTTGCCTCTAGCAACACCGATATAAAAATAATGTTAGATACCATGGCGATAAGAACACCTGGAGCCCTGGCTGGGCTATTTTAAAAGAGAAACATGGCTTTCTATTTTGCTAGCACAGATACAGCCCAAAATAAAGCCTCGAGCAACAATACCTGCTTTTCTTTCAAATGGGTGTGCTGAGAGCTTGCCTATGCTGTTCCTCTGTGCTTCTGCCCAGCTAGCCCAGATGGGCGTCTGCTAGCCAAGCGCTGCCTCATTCAGTTTCAGCTGCCTGGCTTGGCTAATGGGCGCTCAGAGCTCTTGTAGCAATCCCATCCGCTCCCTCCCAGTCACAAAAGATCTTGCAGACAAGCTAGCAGGAGAGGCGAGTCACTGCCACCCTCCCACCATCATGTACTGCATCTCCCTGCTGTCGCTGTCTGGCAGCCTGGTTTCAGGCAAGCCCCTTTGCCCTGTGCTGGTTCCTCTTCCATAGTTCACAGGACAAGAGATGGGATGAAAATTACTGTCCTAAAGACCTTCAAAGTTGGACCAGGTCTGGCACAGCATCTATCAAACGAAGGCCCCAGAAACACCGTGCAAGGCCAGCACAGTTTCAGGTAACTACTGGCACTGTCGTCAGGACTCCATCCACTGCGCGCTGGCTGTAGCCACGTGTGCTGCCACAGCAAAAGCCTGTTTGGAAACCTCTGATCCAGCCTGTGGTGATCTGCATTACAAAGTGTTTCATAACAAAAGCTTACAGGAATTAAATACCAGAATACGTGTGGGCATCATATTGCAGTTTACTATGACAGTAACTATGTGGCTGGCGCTGAGGTTTTACTACTGCTTTAAAGCCAAGCAAGCTATGAGGAAACACGCAGGAATTTTCTATGCTTAAGCAAATACTGTTCAACAAACAAGACAACCTGCAGCAGGAAAAGGAACTACCGCAGTATTGGCTGGGACAGATGCCACAGTATTTTATTTTATTAAAAGGAACGGAAATTTGGCAATAACTTTTATCTACCTGATGTGTACTCAAACGCTCATTAAAATGTTAGTCGCTCAAAGCACACAATAAAATTGCAGCACTTGGCACAACCCATTTCAGTTGCTCTGACCAGTCGTCTAGAATCTGCGGACTTGTTCAAACGTTTTCCAACACGCACGCATGTTCTGTTTTCATTACAGCTGTTGTTAACCTAGTATTAAGCTTCTGCTAAACATTTCTAAGCCCAAAGATCCGTACCCAAATAGCGAGGATGTCGGGGTACTGCTAGAGGCTTCTCACAAGCCAAACTGATCTCTCGAAGAAACAGCAACTGCTTCTGCGTTTAGTTTCTGCCACTGATCTCTCTAATTCTTTGTGAAATGGACCCAGTCAATATTATTTATTTTTAATAAAGAAGAGATCACTGAGATTGATGGAAGGAGAGTCTAAAGTGAAATACCTACATAGTGGACGTGGATAGCTACTTATGCCACTGTCAGGAATAAGACGGTCAGAGGCAATACATTAGGTTATTGAAAGCGACTGTTTGCAGTTAGATGAACAGTTTCAGGAAGAGGTTATAGTCTGATGCAGTACTCAGGAGGATAAATGCTTTCTCAGGGACAGTAGAGCATTACTGTCAGAGATGATACTGCTTACAAGGCCCAGAAACCTCGCGGCTACGGATTAACTGTGCTAACTAGAGAGAACTGCAAACCACATACATAGTGCCTAACAGGATGCACAAGAACTACGCACTGAAATCCACGGGAGAGGAACGTCAGAAAAGGTATCCTAACACCACTTCTCAGAAATCCCCTGGTCTCCACATAGCGTTATCTTCAAAAGACTCGATTCTGTAGCTGTTACAGCTGTCCCATGTCTGACACACTGCACTAAGCAGGCTTAAAACCTCATGAATCCACTCCGCGGGGGATTTCTGCTGTGAGAGGGAATCCGTCTGCAGAGTAAGACAATTGCAGCTGCTCCTTTCTCAGCTCCTGCTATAGGAAATGCAGCTGGGAAAGCTAGCAAGGCCTGGACAGCAACAGTTCCTCTGCTCCCAGCTTCTGGAGTAACGGGTCAGCAATCACCCATATAACTTTTAGAGCAAGGTAGAAACTGACAAATTTTGCTGGGACAAGTTTAGCACAGTTTGCCACAAAACTGGAAAGCTATTGTGTTCTCTGCACCCCTAACCCTGTCCCCAACCCTATTTCCATATGCATTCAGCACTTAATTACATCTGAGAAAATAGTCTTGTAGGATGCAAGTCTTGGGGGGAGCTGGGGTTTCCAGTTACTCCAGACCCTTGCTAGGTAACATCTGCTCACTGTTGCAGCGGCTGGCACAGAGCTCTACGCTTGACTACCATTTCAAATGCATACGCCAAGGTCTTCTGCAGCAGGGAAGCAGAACATGATTAAAACTCTCCTGAATTTTTTCAGAAATTGAAGATGCATTTCCAACCCTGCAGATAAGCATTTGTAGGTACGCCGGTGCAAACAGAAGCCCTGTTACCTTAGGCTGGGCGACACTCTAAACAAAAAGGCTTGCCCTATTTCTATTTACTAGTCAAAGTGATAGGCAGGGGATTTTGGTAATGTTTTTAAAGATGCATTTACAGCAACAGGGAACACACTACAGTCTTCTGTACTCCTTATCTCCCTCCCATTACTCCAGTACAAATATTCAACACCTGCCCTTAACTGAGGCAGGTTGTGCTGCTTTGCTCACTTGGAGTTTTCTCAGTTCTCTTGGCTTGGATCCAACCGCTCGGGAAGCACTGGAGTAGTCAGGCACCAGTTCAAGAAGGGCACTTGAGAAGGGGCTTACATCTCATCAAAGACAACAGATCTAAGCACCTGGGCTGCTGCAGCTTTGCTTATCAGCATTCATTCGAAAAACTATACAAACGATGTATCTAGGCACACCGGAGTTCCTGGTGCAGCGTTCTGGTCATGCTCCTGGAGCACAGGACATGAAGTCTAGCAAAATTACACTTCTCAGACAGTTAAATTAGATTATTCGGAACTCCAAGACTCTGCAAATTAGGGTTGCTGGTATCCATCCGTCTAGCTTAGACAGCTCTCTCTAGTAGTAATTTTCCCTCTAGTTTCTTCTCTTCCACTGCCTGCAATGCAGAAAAAGCCCTGTGCAGGATTCTGCCAAGGGCACAAGCAAAACACTAGACAGGACAGGATACATAAGACAAGAAAATTCAAGAATTTGACGTTTTTTAAAAGTGTTTTCAGCTAAGGTGTGGATTAGCCCTTCTTTGACTTCATCAGCCTTTCCATGGTGGCTGTGGCAATCGCACTCCAACAGATTTAAGACAACGCATGGGGGAAAAGAGAACAAATCCACTTGTAAAGGAACTCCACTAGTGTCCGATATCATTCTAGGTGTGAACTAGCCTAAGCAGTTTATCCCCGAGCAATTTCCATTTTCAAACTCCTGGGCCAACTAATACCTTACCAAAAGCAGAAAACTGACTGCCAAATCTTATCTTGTAGCTAAGCACAGTGCCGCATCTTGAAAACTGATTTGGGGAGCAGGGCTGGGCTTGGAGGTGATAAACAGGATAGGAGAGTTCAATGCTATGCGGCCGCTCCTCAGTTCCTTCCAAAAATAAACTACTACACCCTTTAGAACAAAACCTTGACCATACAAGATATCAAAGCCCTTAGCTCAAGCACTCTTTGTACACAGCAGGAGGAGATGTTATCGGGAGCAGGCCAGCCAACAGAAACAACTGCTACAGCAAAATCCTTTTGTGGCCGGTCCATTGTTTCTGAACACCCAGCAAGAAGCAAAGGGTGTCCCTCACCGGAATGGAAGAACCCTGCGTAACAGCAAGCAGCTTTGCAAATATCATTAGCTACTATTCAAAACAGCAAGGCAGTGGAAAAAACACAATGTGAGGGCTTACAGATGTTTTGTCACTTCTCTGCCACTCCCTCTCCCCACACACAACCCCCGTCCCAAACAATCAAAGGGAAGGAGGTTGCTGGCTCATGATGGAGCAGGCTCTTGCAAGGCAGGACCTCCTGCAGCCAGGCTCGGCGTCAGGGGCAAGCTGCTGGGAAATGCGCAGCAGGGACCCGCAGTCAGGCTGGAGTTCTGGCTACACTGCTGTACCGGGGAGCACGGACACACGGTGACATCTGTCACGCCTCGCACGGCCGATCTGCATCTGGAATAACACTTCCCTTTTACGCATCTGGGCACAGACAGACTCTGGCCCGTGCAGGTGCATTAATACCACATCAAAAGCCACCCGTGCCATTTGGAGACAACAAACTGGTTCCTCACCGGGGTTCCAGAGACTCACAAGTGTCAGATTCGGCGACTGCTCTTTGGCACACCATGCACACAACAACCCACATTCAAAGTCACGCAGAGGACAAACAAGAATTATGTTGTTACAGCTAATACAGCCAGAGCAAGAGGACGTATAAAACAGGAAAAGTAGCTAGTAGGAGAATGTAAGAAGATACGAGACTGAGCCGTCCCACCTGACGATGTGCTGCCAATATTTTAAAATAACAGCTCCCAGAAGCATCTCCCTGTCATGTGATGGATCCCACACAGCAGGAGTGGCTGTGCTGCAGAGAGAAGGGCTGGGTGGGTCGAGGAATCCGTTTGCCCTGCTCTTGTTTTCCCCGTTTAAACGACGCTTGCATAAACACAACCAGGGAGGGAGGGGGCTCCACTTGGCAGACAGGCTCCTCCTGAGTAAATCTGCTGCAAGTGTTTATTCTCTGCTCCGGTACGAGGCATACTCCATAGCTGTGCACAGAGCTCAGCAGGCACAACCCAACAGAGTGCTGAAGGCTTTGTGCAGGGAGCGAGACTGATCCTTCCCTCCATAGTCCTCCTTCCCCCTTCCAAATACCTGCTCTCCCGGTATAAGAAGATGCATTTTAAAAGCAATGTAGTTTTACTCCCCAAAATTGCTTGCATGGACCTCAAACAGAGAAGAATGAGTAATAACCAGAAAATGCAACTTGGCATAAGAAATCGCTTTCCACTTCAACAAGGGCTGGTTCCTGAAATCCCAGTGCCCATCCTCCCAACACAAAGTTGTCCCAAACCTTACAGACTGGCACAGATTTACTGAGTGGGCTACGCACACCTTAGATTCCTTCCCTATAATCCCCCTCCTTTTAGGCATTCCCTTGTTTCCCGACCACTTTTTGGGTCCTCAGAAACAGAAGAGGTGTAAAAATGACTGCAGTGCAGCAAGGCTCACCCCTGTTCTCACCAGGTGAAGCCGCGTGGGAGGAACTTGCTCTGAAATCACCCGTCTCAGTCCTCTTCCCACCCCCACATATAGATGACGCTTAATTCTAACTGACACTTATTTCTGCTGTAGGGATTGCTTCATGTATTTCAGTCACCTCATGCTGGAAAAGCCCAATCTTATTTTAGTCCCAGACCAGGTTCCCAAATATCAGAGCTAGCCAGCTCATTTGATGCTCGGTAAGGAGATGACAAACGTCTCTCCCCTACATACTGCTGTCTTTTCATACTTAATAACCAGGCATTGAATCCTCTAGGGAAAAGTCCTACCAGGGCTGAGAGACTGAGGCATTACAGAGCTGCTTACGTTGAGGCCACTCGTGATTCACGCGCAATATGATTAGCCAGAATCAGTCTCTAGGGTTAAGCTTGCAGATACTAGTTTGCCATAGACAGAAATAGTAAGTGATCTAATCGTGTATTTTGCTATTTATTATGTAGCCTAATTAAGATATTAAAATATATTCAGGAAGTAACATAAGGTTACAAGAGATTTCTTGTAATATGAGAAAATCACTTTTGTATAGATTCAGAGTGATTAATGAGAGGAAACTAGCATTAGAAAAATAAATAAGAACCAGAAACATGCAGGAATGTTGGCAAAGAAATGCAGAGGCCCATCAGCAAGTAAAAGCAGCACTGTGATGTGGGCTGAAAATAGTTCCCCAAGTAAATTTATCATCTTTGGTACGTTAACAAATCCATGTGCATGGCATCTAGAAAGTGGCGCACAGCGCTAAAGATGCTGAAAGTACCGGTAAGAGCAACAGCCCGGGTTGCCACCAGGTATTTGAAAGGGCCAGGTTCTTCACTCCAGGGTGAAACAAAGGCGATCTTGTTTGAGAGCAGGCAAGACAAGAATGGATTTATGCTCTGTGCAGGACCGCTATTCGCTGTGGGCAAAACATAGTGACAGCAGGCAAAGTCCTTACCTCCAGTAGCTTAAATATATCTCCTGTTCTAACAGGCTAAACGTGTCCAAGGGGTCTGAGTGAGGGTGAGAGTCAGAATCCATTGCCTGAGAGGGCTAAAAGTCAGCTCAGCACCCTTATCAGAGAGTTCAGCCTGCGCCCACTGAGCCAGAAAAAGGAAGCCTATCACTACAGCATACCACGTCCTCTCCGCAACGCGTGTCTAAAGCCAACTACAGGGCAGCCTGAGGCAGGCACCAAGCTTGCCTTGCTGCGACAGCGTCCCCCGCCCCGTGCAAGCCCTCACATCAGGCCACGGCATTCCTCATTTCAGGACTCTGACCCCTCTGGTCTGCATTTTGGTTACAAACCACTCCTGACAGCCGACAGCCAAGACTCCAGGCGTGCAGGTAAGTCTCACAGAAACAGTAAGCAGTCTCCAAAACGCAGGCCCAGTTCCCCTACTCCAAACTGCAGAACATCTCTATCTGCAGGAGGCCACAGGCTGTGCAGCCAGGGACAAACCACAAAGCTGAATGAGATGACTAATGCACGGTTTCCCGTGGCCAGCATCAGCTTAGGCAAACAAGTATCTACCAGAGCCAAGCCACCCCACTGCTTCGGCATACCGTGATCCAGGGTTTAACCTCTCAGGGGTTCACCTTCCACCACCCCCCCATGCTGACAGTGTCTTCCAGGGGGTCGGTGCGCCGTGCCTGCAATGCAAGGACACCGTGCAGCTCGCTGTTAAGAAGGGGGAAGACAATTACTCAACTGTTCAAACACTTTAGAGTGAGAGTCAGTCTTGATACGTGGATGTCAAGCTACACAGAGCCCACTGCATTCTAGGCACATTTTGCAATTGCTCGTTTATCCACAGTATTAATAGTTTGCCTATCGTTTCTAGCTGAAGTTTGCTGACTTCCATTTACCACAACTATCTATCTGCTTTAGTCTGAGCAACCTAGATTGCTTTTCCTTTGCGAGATATTTCACCCTGCCAACTTCAGCTAAAACCATAAACCCCAAGCATATTTCATTATTCAAATTGCATCAGATTGTACCTAATACCAAAAATTTCAGAGCCTTACTGAGAACGCCATATTCAAACCATTATATTTTTTAATAGTGGTTACTAGGAACCCCAACAGATAGCTGAAAAACAACTGGGGATTTTTATCAGGAGGTACAATCCAGCTGCTTGAGCAAGATAGCAACTAAGTTCTGGGTTATTTCAGAGACTCTGCCTCCATAATTCCCCGTGCAGGATATGGAATGACTACAGACAGGACAAGTTCGGTGCCTGATAACAGCATTAGATTAGGAAATGTTACTGACTGCATCTCCCCATGGACAGAGTAGTGTCACAGTTGCGCTTTCTTTTTTTAAATACAGTGACCTTGTTTAGTCATCACTTGCCTTTCCAAATTTCTCCTTAAGCTTTTGAATCCTCAGTTGTGTCTTCATCAGATCAGTAACAGGTTTTCAGTTGGTTTGTGCTTCTTTTTTTAAATTAGTCACCATGGCCAGCTTAGAAGCTTTACCCAAAGTGTAGTTTAACACAGTTCCACATGACTTGCTAGGTCTTAACTTGGTGAAGGCAAAATGTTTAAGACAATTTTTTTCTCAAGAGATGATTCTGGGGTACACGGTGATTGTCATGGCTTACTAGACAAAAGGAACCTGATGATCTAAGGTGGTTTGTATTTAGGATTTTAATCTTGAATCATTTTTCAATGTTTTAAATGCTCAGAAACACATTTAACAGGCAAAGGAGCTGCCACTTGAAACATTACAAAAGACAAGAAAAAAGATTTCATCTATTGCATTGTGCAAATTTAGAAGACAGCAGTGGAACATACACGTCGATACAGCTGACTGAACACCTTTTGCAAATAAAAGCTACAATTAAAAATGGCCATCATTTTACCTTTATTACAGATAATGATATGGTGACTATTAGTGCTGAGCCAATCTGAGCAGCATGTTGTAGATAATGAGGCCAAACTCAGCATTATCAGCATCTCAGTGTTACCTCACGTTAGAAGTTAAGGAATGAGTAAGCACATTAATGTAGTCACGAATTTCTAGAATATGCATTTCAAGTGTTCCCTGAGTCTAGTCAGCCTGAAGCAAGTAAACCTCGTAGAGAATATTCTGATAGTGATTTCATGCATCGATGTTACTAGGCAACATTCATATCAACTTATACAGTTGGCCATACTTGTGCAATATCACTCCAAGAAGGACGACATTGCAAAATGGTAGGCAGAGCTGGATCTCTGAAGTTGCTGGAGCAATGCAGCAACACGACTGTAGAAGTGCTACGTGACTGCCAGTCTGTGAGCATTAGGCAGTACTTTAGGAAGCCTACGGAATTTTTAGTCTCCCACATACTTTCTTCTGGTAAATTTACACCTACTTGTACAAAAAGACTGATTTTTCACAGGGTGTTTCTCGTGAAATAATTTTTGCCTCTGCAGGTGAGTACAACATGACCCTCTTTCCAGGCTTCTTATTCACAGCTGCAAAAAGGTGCTAACAAACAAGATCCAGGGAATCCCGATGAAGCAGGCAAGAAAGATTCTTCCCAGAACTTTTGCATCACCACTCTTGAGCACAAACATTTTATGACCAAGTAAAGACAGACGTCTGTGCTCCTTAAGATCCAGCTTTTAGAGAACGTAAGGTCAACTGCTAAAGCTGGGAAGCAACGCCCTGTGACAAAGCAGCAGGAGGTCTGTAATGTTACTCTTACAAGGGGCTTTGTGTGAAAAGCATGGACAGGACCACAAGAGTTTATTATAAATTGTAATAATTATAGGGGATGCAATCATCACAGCAGATCCACACCCCTTATGTCTGCAACACTTGTCTCAACCTGATGTTGCACACCTGTGTTTAGCTACAGCATTTGAAACATTCTCTTACTGAAGTCTCAGCATTAGACTACAGTTTCGTTATTGCATAAATGATCCTGTTGAATTCAGTGGAACCATTCCTGAAAAGTGGTCAGCTGCACTGGGAAAGATATGAGAGTATCAATCTATTTGCAAAAATTGTTTTTATTCAGATTTTTAAGCGTGCTCTTCTACAAATTCATAGTTCTAATAAATTTTGCAAAACATGCATGAGGCCCCATCCCTGGAAACATTCAAGATCAGGCTGGACAGGGCTCAGAGCAACCTGATCTAGTTAGTGGTGTCCCTGCTCGCTGCGGGGGGGTTGGACTAGATGACCTCTAGGGGTCCCTTCCGACCCAAAACTTTCTATGATTCTATGACACTATGAAAACTGACGTAAATAATTTCTCAGGACAACAGAAAATCTTCAAATATTTACTATATTTTTTTTGTAGAAAAACATTTGACCAGACTTTGAATTTAGACGTGTGCTCCTTATTCATTGTTCGAACTCCTAAGAGCACGAGTAGATTGACAGTTTTACGCCAGCCAGCTCGCAGCTGTGTCACATCAACCACCACCACTCACGTTCACTCCTCTGTCCTATATGGTATTGACATGTGGCTCACTGCACCACTCAAATCCCAGTGACCGCACCGAATCATGCACAAGTACTCACCCAAGCACTGCTTGCAAATATTTCAGTCTTCTCTATCTAGGAATGTTCTTGTAAGCAAAAGTTTGCATGGATAAATACTAATAGAAAACCAGTAAAGTAAGATTCAAAGGTTGGGGGGGATTTGCAGGTGTTTGCCAGCCTTTATTCTTGCAGATAAAAAAGTTGTGGCATTTTCCTATTTCTGCCATGCACGTGTTTATGTCCTACACCAACAAAAGTATTACGAGATGCCCAAGTGCAAGCTGGAAGCCCGCTGGGCTGCGTCAGAGCCTAAGCTGGCCATCACTGCAGCTCTTTTGACTCCGCTGAGGGAGAACTACCACCACCTGAGGCTCCAGCCCTTTACATGCTGTCAGAAGGGGAGGGCCACGGAAAGTGATTCCCACAGAATCAGGTTTTGTGTACATTTCCTGCCATTCTTTATCTGTAGTTTTCCATTGGTCTAGTTCATTATTTTATGAAATGTCACTCCAATTATATTTGTTTTTACAGTTATGTTATTCCCCACACCCTCCCTCATCCCTGTCTCCGCTACTGCTAAAAACCTCAAGTATAAACAAACTCTAGAAACAATTCTCTAGCCTTTAGGCACGAAGGAACTACCTTCCCTTCTACAGCATAGTAACTAGCTGGGCTGTCAATAAAACAGCTTAAAAAAAGGAGAGAAACCCAACCACAGACAAATAAAGATCTCTGAATCTTCTTCTGTTGATATAGCAGCACTACGGCACAACAGAAACTAGTCCAGACTTGCTACCTCCAGCAGCACAAGTGCTCACTGTTACTGCTATGCAGGTTATCAGATCCACAGACACAGTGAGATGGCATATGCTAAAAGGAGATTTACCACACAGTTTCATACACTTAAGTCAGTGTCCCACTCCTGCAAACTGCCAATCTTCTGCAAGGCTCCAACTGCACCAATTGTTTGTACAGCAGAGCCCATTTCTTCTCTGGATTCTTGTCCTAGGTGGAACCATGGTCTCAAGAGACACTGATACTCTGTCCACCACAACCATTAATTACAGCTTTAATTATTTTTTTAAATTATTTAAATTTTACAACGCCTTTATTAAAGGCTCTTGCTACAACTGCATTCACTCTGGGAGTCTAGGATTTCAGCCCCTTTAAATGCACACATCATTTTACAAACCTTCTGACCTAGCCAGCCAACCTTTTTAATCCATCAACTTTAGCAGAAAAAAATAAAGGAAACAAGACTCACAGGGTCAAGATTAGAATTCCACATGGTATTCAGAAGGGCTACAGAACTAAATTCTGAACAGAACTGGCAACTGCCTTGTGCCAAATTCATCACTAGCACAAACAGACACAATTTCCAAACTTGTGCCAAGTCACAGCCACTTATTCTGAGAACATGACCTTTTTCATTCCAGTTATCCCTACCTTCCCCTGCCTCCCAAGTACCTTCTTTATTTTGGCACACAGCCCAAGACTGCATGGACCAGTTATGTTTTTATAATACTCCAGTCTCAGTTTCCAGTAAGAGGTAAGAACAGCCAAAATGCACATCACGGCCCTTAGAAATAGTTAAAATCTAAACAACAGTCCTGAAAGAAGAACAGATTGAAAATGGCAGCAAGAGGTGATATCTTAGAACTTGTAAAAATGCTGAAAATGGAGGAATCAAACTTAGTGTGACTGAGGAATCCGGGTGCACAAGACAGTACAGTTTCAAATATGATTCTGCATTGATTAATAGCAATGAGTTCAGCTATGCATTATATTTTCGTCAAGCACAAAGCACTTGTAAATATGTCTTAAACAACAAGGTAAAGGCCAAAGAGGGATTCAGTTACCTATCACTACACAGAGACCTCATTAATCCATGGGCGCCTCGGTATCCACAGGCTTAAAGTGTAAGCAAACCAATAGGTCAACAATGTAGGCTTTTCTATTAATCAATTAGGGGCTTTAAAAGCTATCTGGATTAGCCAGGCCTGGCCATCTAGTCATCATTTAAAGATTTTGCTCTCCCTTCTCATGCCAAGCCTCAGATTTCTGCAGGACAAAACTGCTGCAAATAGCAACTCTGGACAAAGTTATGGCAAAGGATGTTTGTTGCTTGACTTCAAGCTCACTTAAAGGCTGGATCAAAACTCCTGTCTTATATCCTTTCACTTTCAGCTGAACAAGGATTTGACATTCTCTCTTGCAGTAAGCCACTTCAAAGTTCTTTCAGTTTTGTATCCTGGCAGCTCAGCAAGGTCTCTATTTCCAGTGACTTCAGCCCAGGAAGTATTGGACTAACAGCTCTGAAGACAAAAGACCTGGCTACAGACAGCATACGCCACAGGAGAGTAGCAGAGCAGCCTTTCATCCCCCTGACCATGATCCAGCTGGTGGATATAAATGCGGATTTCATATAAATGCGGACTTCAGCAACGCATCTCTCTGCATACTATAATGGTAGTCACTCTCAAGGGCTATAGGTGCCTAATTCGCAGATGCATTGAGCCGAACAAACCCAGGGGTGAGGGCAATGAGAAGACACCAAGCTTTAAAAAAGTGTCCTAGAAATGGAAGGTCCACACGCTGCCATCTACCATTCGAATCAGCTAATTGTTATTGCATAGACAGTCACTCTAGATCCAGTTTAGGAGCCAAGTTGTGGAAGCTGGCGAATTCAGCTACATAAAGCATTTAAAGAGTGAACAGTACACATAGGAGTACAACTGCTAGGTACACACAGATGCTTGAAGTTGGCCTGTGACTGCCAAAGCCATTTGGATGCAAATACTAAAGACTTAATTGCAGCCTATTATTCCCTACATAATACCTGCAGCATCAGGACTTGGAGTGATCAGTTGTACAGAGTGATCCCTAGCAGCTAGGCCAACCAGAGCAACTGCAGAGCTAACCATAAACGATCCATTTCCAGTGTTAAGGGAAGTTAGGAGGACAAAAGAAAAGAAATCACATCACACAGCTATTGTTACAGCTAATATCACATATAAAGGCTCAGAGCTAACAAAATGTTATGGGCTGCGTTCTTCAGCAAGTTTCAGTTCCAATTCCAGAAGAAGTTTCTATGGCAACTGAATCGTTAATCCACGTGGTTTATATTCCAATTCATGCTACAGATGACGTTTGACAAGCCTCATAAGCTATCAATTTCTGTCTAATTGATTCCCTGTTTGGGGATATAAAGTGCCATTTGCTGGGTTGCAGGGATTACATGGGGTTTGTATTCTCACAGACTGCTTCTTTTAATTACGAAGATGAAAACCCAAATATTTAAAACAGAATGTTAGTAATGCATTAAAGCACAATTTAAAAGCAGCAAACAGGTTCAGTATTTGGGATACTGAGTGCCTAGAGTGTCCCTGTTGTTACTCTACCCACTCATTTCTTCTTGCGTAGGCATCAGCGGGCAGGACTTGCCTACACCTCACCACCACCTGCTGAAGCTCCAGCTACCTGCTGGCAATGCCTCGGGTTACAGTAGCACAGGACAGAGAATGGACCGGCGAAGGATGCACAGAGCTCACTGAGGCCTGGCTCCATCTCAAGGTCAGACACTAGCAGTTGTTCTACCACAAGCATGCTTCTTTAGAAATAAAAGGTGCCACATCTCCTTCAAGGGATATTTTATCTCAAGTGTACTCCCTTTAAGGAATTATAGTTATCGCTCCCCATTCAAACGTCTTTACTGGTTTCCAGCTGTGAATTACTTTAAAATATTAAAGCTCACCAGTTATACCATTCCAAAATACTGTAATCAATTTCATAAGACTGCTTAAATTAAAAGTGAAGTTATTTGGAAGTTGTCTTGAAAAAATATTTAGCAGTTTTGAGTATTTAGCAGTCTTAAAATTAGAACTTGTCACATTTTTCCAATAATTAGTATTTGTAGCATAATTATAGTTTGTCTATCATTTTAGTAATCCTTGAAGAGCTTAGCTGCAAATAGAAAGTCCTTACCTAACGTGCAAGACTGTTTCTAACCAACGGAAAATTCTCAAAATCCCTTCAGCTACAGACTTTAAGAGATCCCCATGGGCGGGGGGAAATGAGGCGATGAAGACAACACACACATCATTTCCAGATATTCAAAGCCTGCAAAATGAAGTATAACTGGAGATCACAGTCAAGTGCCTTCAGAGAGGCTCCATCATTTAGAAGTTATTTGGGTTATTAAGCATCCAGTACTTCCATCTTTCCAAAACTTCTGTATAGCGTGCTTCTCTGCACGTCCTCCAAGGCTACCTCTCAGCTCAGCTCAACTTTGGAGGCAGCAATTTCATCTTCCGCTTCTATCACTTCACCCTGAACCTTTTCCTCAGGCCACTTATTATCAGCATCGCACCAGTAAGTCCCCCAGAGGCAAAGTTTTCCTTTGCGATAGCGCCTGGACCCAGACAAGGATTTCCAGAAGGCCTCTACCGAGAAACTCTGGCCCAGTCAGATGAGCTACGGTGAAACTATGCCTCCAACAAGCCCTATCCTGGACGTACTATCTGCTGGAAGATTTAAGACATAGCAGTGTCTACCTGCTGTTGACATAGTCATTAAAGAGCCTTTTCAGAAGTTCGTACACAGCACACCATTTCTCTGTCTGGGTCACAAGTACCAAACCTGGTATTACCCTGACCTGCAATTTCAATGACAAAGACTCAAACACAGCCATGACTTCTTACACCCACACAATTTCTACTCAGCGTAGTCTTCAGACAACGTAAAAGGAATACTTGAACCTAGTATAGTTATTTTTGATAAGATCAAACACAAGGCTTTTTCCGGCAGAAATCCACACTAAGCACAGAGTGGGTTCAGTAACTAAATTTCTTTGTGGTTTTCTGAAGAGTTCAAGCTACTGAACAGCCAAGCGGTTCATTTAGCATATGAATAAGAGATACCCCTTAAAATACAAGGCTTTTCACACAGGCCAGCTTAAAGCTGTGGGGATCCATTGTGAAGTCTGTTCAGAACAGTAGTTCAGTTTCTGGGACAGCTCTGTTTTCACGGAGTGGAAACTACACTACCAAATCCAAGGTTCAGTACTTCTGCTCCTTCCTAGTCTGCCACAGCTCTTTTAGTTCAGCGCCTCTCCAATTTCAGCGACAATATCCCTCCAACAGCAACATTTCTGTGCTCAGATTCTTGCACGCAGCATCAGTCCTTCAAATACCAAAACCGAAGAATTTAAGTCACACTGCAGAAATGGAAAAAATGTTCTGCAGGACTGGCGGGGGAGGAGGCAGAAAGATTCCTCATACAGCTTTTCAGCGGAGTTATACAATTTGCAAATCAATTTTGTTGTGCCAACCACTAATTTGTGCTTTTATACTGTGAAATTATTCTGCAATTGCCAGCAAATTTAGCAAGACAATGCCTTACCACCTCATCAACTGCATTAGAAAAATAATGGCTTTTATAATTTAAAGTGGACAGTAGATTACATAGTCTTGGTATAATTTTGGATGCTTAATTCACAGCAAATAAGTTCAGCTGATACTCACTCTCCTCTCCCCCTCAGCTCCCTTCTCCACATACAACTACCCATTGAGGACAAGCATTTGATCCTTGAATGAAAAAGAAAATTGGCAGTTTAGGGCTCTGTAGAGTCTCTCTTCCTCTGTGAAAAATACTTAGAGAGCCTAGTAACAGTAGAAATCACTAAACAGAATGTCTTCTCCCATGTAGGGGAACCAGGCAACTTTATGCTCACCAGCAAGCTGGAATGCATGCTGCATGATGAGTTAAACAGGAAAAAAACAACCTACAGGATCCCTGTAGCTCGTAAGTAGAGTCATCACTCTACTGGAGTTTCCTTGAACTGAAGTACATGAATAATGTTATGTACAGTGTTATATAAGGTGTGACAAAAAAAAAATCCACCCTACAGCGAACAGAGCACCCTCCCGAATTTCAGACTATGCTGAGCAAGCATAGATAGCAGTAAGGCAATGCTATTCAGCATTCAATGCTTCGCCCTTATTTCCACATTTCCTTCTTGTTCCTTTCCAGCTGCCCTCTTGGGATAAGGTTGATGAGGGGAAGCTTAAAGGCAAAAGAAATCAGAAGGAAAAACAAGAACAAATTGCCACTTCAGCTACTTCTGTAGCATGTCTTTCAGTCACGTTGTGAATTTGGGCAACTCAAGATCTTTCTTAACTCATGCCACTACCAACTACCCTAGATAACCATCTCCACACTGAGCTTGCAGAAGGGTAGTGCAGATACATACTGCTGCCAGAATGGTTTCCAGCTCCTTTGGGGCAGTACGTGCAGATCACTGAAACAGTCTTCCACAAGGGCCTTAAAAAAAAAAAGAATCTGGTGATGACTTACTCAACATGCTACTCTGGGTTTGCTGTGATGCATCCTAAAGTCTTCTGTAAAAGCCTTGCTCCGTCCATTTCCATAAAGTAAGCTCCCACACACACATCGCTTCCTCCAAAACAAAAATCAGCTCGTGAGAAACTGGAGTCTCTTACTCTCCACATTGGCACTACCTTAAAAGTCTGTGGACAGGAGACATTTCTAAATCTTCAGCTACTGCCCTTTGCCTTTTAACAACTGCCCTTAATATGCCCTTGGGACTGCTCTGCAGTCCCAGGGACACCCACCTGAGCAGCCTGGCACTAGCCAGCGCTCCTGGTATACTAGCCAAAACCACAACACTTCCAGATTATTCTCTCCGCTGCCTGGAGGAACTTATCTTCTCTGGCAGAATGCAAATGAACTAATGGTTTAGAAAAGCCTGTGTAGAAAAGGAGGAATCAAATACTAGAAAGTTAGTAGTGTAGGCTATCAGGTTTCCAGGAAGCAGCAAAGAACCTCCTGGTTTTGTGCCCTGGAATGCACTGTGCTAAAAGAACAAACCAGTCAGCAACAAAGAGAAGCAAACACCAGAGATGGGGCCACATGAAGAACCCAAATCTTCAGGTTCTGCTGACCCTGGGCAGTTTTCTATGCTGTCCGTTGCATAATGTGAACGATAGAGCGATACCAACACAAACACAAGCTCCCAGATCATGTTGCCTGCTGAGGTTTTGCTTGGTACAGCCAGTTTACTCACATTGTTTCTGACACCGGCAACAAAACTTGATACTACTGTACAAGCCTCCATTACTAAGAAATATTTGCTGTAAATGGTAAAGTGGTCCTGTAACATCAAACTTGCTTGTTTTTACTTGCTCATTAAGTGCCTTTTTGGGAGAAAACTGTTGTTTAATTAACAGAGCCTGTTTGAGTGTAATTGCTACACCCACCACTTCTCTAACAATAAGCAGTCTTCAGAGTTCATACAGCAAACATGGATCACAGGAGCCACGGTAGACATTCTCCATTTACATCTGGTACGAGTCCACAGCACGGATTAATTTTTGACAAGCAGGTGAGTACCCTCGCCATCATTTAATACTAATTGCCAGGCATCAAGAGAAAGTCAAGAGAATAGTCAGCCATAGTCTCCAGCCCTGCATGAAAACCCCCGTCACGCAGTGGTTAATGGATGACAGATTTACAAGAACATTAGGCTGTGAACGACGTATTCAGACTGGCATTTCTGTCATGCTGTCTCCTGCAACGGTGGGGCAAAGAGAGACAGAAACGAGGACTAAACACACGCAGTAATAGTCAGAAACAGACTGGACTTGGCTAACAGGACAGAGTTTTTACCCGTTATCCTCCAATTTCTTCTACTGACAACAAAGCTTTCCGTGTTTTCTGAAAGTCATCACATACAACTCCCTCGAACTAAAATGCTTTTACAAGGTGAATTCAAAATGAAAACCACCTTCTTTCTGCTTGTACGTTATCTCATGGGAGTAGCCTGTGCACAGGTCTTCCACGTGGCTGGAAGCATCAAACTACTGCCTGTGTGGGCATACCGCTACCTCTTCTGCGAATGCAACCTTACAATCCCCTTCAGACACGGAGAGATTGCCACCAAGTGGATCTCCGGCCCTACTGACTGTCAGTTATCCCAGGCGGGTTAACTCCTGGTCCTGCTGTAAGCCAGGGCACCAAAAACACCACTCAGTCTCAAACATGCAAGATGTTCCCCATTGCCACTGCGCTGCGTGTTCTAAAATCAGCTGGGATGGGAGAAAGAATTATTACAGAGTTTGGCAGTGTAAAGTAATCCGTTATATTTGGTATTTCCAGGGGCATAGCTACATAGGTTATTGGCAAATAGTGATTAAAATAAAACCTGAATATCTGTGGGGGGAAAAATGAGATGGTGATTGGGAAAGAATGAAGAAGACAATTCACCAACTTAGCGATAAACTTCAGAACTCAAAAAAAAAAATTAAAAAAACATTCTTTCCACGTCATTTTAATTCACTACAAGAGAATAACACCGCTCCTTATGTGGAAATAATAAGGAGTTGCATCTCAAGACAACTTCAAGCTGGATGCTTTAAATCTGAACCCTTGCTAGGAATGGATTCACAGCTCAGAGAGCTCTTGAGTTGGGACTTACTGGCTTGTTTATTTTGGAAAATATTCTGCATTGCCAAAAGAGAAAGGCCAACCTCAAATACCACAAACTGCATTACAGTATTACACAGTATGATCTCTCATTTGCCCACCACCAATCATCTTCTCTGTCTTCCAGGTGACCTGTATTTACTGATCAAATATTCAAGTAGTTTTGACAAATTTAGGGCTTGTGACTTAAACTGAACTTTACTGGTACTCTCCCCAAGAGAAGATTAAATGAGGAATGGAGGAAAGGACTAGATACTAAGTTCATGCGCTTGTGTCTTCTACAGCGCACGCACTTAGTAGTTTTGCATTCCGTGGCTGTTGCTTTGATTTCCTGCAGAACTTTGTGCTCAGCAGCGCACACCTAACTGCGCAGTTCCTGTCGGCACACCCAATCAGCTTTGCAGTGACTACTGGTATTTGTACCAAGGACATTCCACATCCCACCAAGACTGACTCAGACCTCCTTCGGACAGGTATCACGACAGAGAACACTTACCCAAATTCCTCTCCAGGCAGCTGCTTTAGCACACAGACAATTGCCTAGACACTCATCTCTGGGGACACGTATGGGTCTAGTACAGAATCACCCATCTATATTCTCATTGTATAATATTCTACTAACATCAGATTACTTTCCAAAAATTATACTGAACTAATCCGTAGAAGAACATGTACCAGTAAATTCTGAACCAGTAGACACAGTGAACCTACATGCCGAATTTGCCCTTTTGATCATATGTTAAACGCAACAAAGAGGATCCAAAATCCCAAAGTGGTCTCCAACTTTGAAAAGTAATCTGATCCAAAAGACACAAATCCAAGCTTCCCAATGGCTATGCTGGGTAAAAGCTGTGTTTTTTCAGCTGGAGATGGTATTGAGCTACTTTAATTTCATCAATTATATTTTAGATAAATATATAATGCTAGATATATGCAATGTCAAAACAGAACTATATATTCCATGTAATACTCAGTTATTTTACAGAAGTCTGTTAATTCGTGCCAGTAGAAATTGCATTTCCAGAACAGTACACTTGAGCTAGATCAGATGGGCTCTTTGCTGGTTTTTTTACTTGCTAATACAACAGAGTACTCAATGAAGAAGCACAGATTAGGGAAAACATCCTTCTTCCCACTCTTCAAAATAATGTTTGCTGAAAAAAAAACCAAACCGAAACACCATAGCAGTATTTAGCTGATTTCAAGAACAGCACGAAACAGTGCTTTGCTTTACAGCAAGAGCTCATTTAGGATACGGTCCCTGCAAGTGTCAGCTCTGCCCATGCTGCTGCTTGGCTTGGATAACGAGCCAGTAGCTGAAGACTTCAGATCATTTTATTGGTGACAGCATTGGTGTGCTTAAGGGTCACAAGGGGTTCTCTAAGCGGAAGGTCATTATCCTGAAGAGCACATAATTTTATATATGATGGGAATAAGAAAGTATTTGTCACACTTTAGATAGGAAATAAAAACACACAGTTACAACCCAAGAAGTTGGTGGTTAGATCCAGATATTTAAACCAACACAATTATTTCACCAGACTCTTCCCTTCTCCAGTCTAACAGTACCCAGTAACACAGCAGCCTGGCTATAGAGATCACAAGAGTTAGAATACCACAGTTAACCAGCAATAAGCATCAGAAACAGCTTCTGTGACCATGATTTGAAGGAACGGGAAGACAATTCAGCCTAACTTCAAGCTTCCAAACACTTTTTCTTAAAAGTGTAAGATTAAGCCTGAAGGGCTCCCCAGTTCAAGAAAGATGAGGAGGTACTGGAGAGAGTCCAGCGGAGGGCGACGAGGATGACGAGGGGACTGGAGCATCTCTCCTATGAGGAGAGGCTGAGGAAGCTGGGCTTGTTCAGCCTGGAAAACAGAAGGCTGAGAGGGGACCTTAGAAATGCCTCTAAATATCTGCAGGGTGGGGGTCAGGAGGACGGGGCCAGGCTCTTTCCAGTGGTGCCCAGCGACAGGACAAGGGACAACGGGCACAAACTGAAGCAGAGGAAGTTCCAGCTGAAGACAAGGAAGAACTTCTTCCCTCTGAGGGCGACAGAGCCCTGGCCCAGGCTGCCCAGGGAGGCTGTGGAGTCTCCTTCTCTGGAGATATTCCAGCCCCGCCTGGACAAGGTCCTGTGCAGCCTGCTCTGGGTGACCCTGCTTCAGCAGGAGGGTTGGACTGGGTGACCCACTGAGGTCCCTTCCAGCCCCGAACATTCTGTGATTCCGTGAAATACGTAGCTACTTCACAAGTCTGCAAGAAGCCCAAGATAATTCTTCATAGAGCTGTAAACCCAGTGCTTTCCTGCATATAGAAATGGTTTGACAGAGGCAGAATTTTCTGAGGAGCAGCAAGAATTCTAACAGAGGATTTAGCAAATACACAAAGACCAACTTCGCTCTGCCTTGCCACTGTCTGCTGCAAGCATCCCTTCTTGTGGGTCCTCAGCAGTGCCACACACTGTGGTGTTCCACAGTGCTTTGCAGAACAGATTAGAAGCCACTCCCATTGCCCTCCTTGACATGTAGAGAAGGCAGCCAGAGTTCATCAAAGTGGAGGCAAAAAGTGTGGTCTCTTTAGGGAGTTAAAACATCAAGATGACCTATGGGAAATGCTTTGAATGCCTGCATGCTCAGGTTGCATAACAGACTGGGGAGTGTGCTCCTGGAATTGGCTCCCTCCCTCTGAGCACAGGAGAACCACCCAGAGATGTTCGGATTGAGGGTGGGTCTATCAGGTCTTCAGCTGTTCATGGAGCCAGTCCCCAAGCTGCATCCCTCAGTCTGAAAAGGCAACAAGTGACACACAGAGGAACGTGTTATTTCCTCTTAGTTTTGGTGCTTTAGATAATTTTTTTTTATTCCTTTGGGAAGACACCTTTATAGTTTGGAGCATCTTCCCATTGCAATGGCCAAGAAGGAATTGCAAGTATGTATTACTGGAGACAAGAGTATTGGCCTGTAAACACAAATAAACCAGATGTGGTGGTTCCTATTCGCTTGCTTGCTCTGCATACAGTTGTTGCATGCAAGCAACCCCAACAAAGAAGGTCACTTGCCTAAATAAAGTTCTCAAAATGACTATAATACAAAGTCATCAACTTTCATCTAATTCAGTCACATGGACAGACCGCTGGAGAGCTGATACATAACCCTCATTATTTTCCTCCTACAACAAATAGTGACTTCAAGTCCCACCACATGAGGCTATTTACTTACAACATAAAGGAAGGTGAACTCCTTAATTGATCCCTGTAGGGCAGAAATACCACTGAAGTCCATCAGCAAAACTGAAAACAGGAAATGTCAGCTAAAACAGAGGATGCAACACAAACAATCCCATTAAAAAAAATGACAAAAACCTCAAGATAAGTTCCTCCTAAGTAAAAAAAAAAAAACATCTTTTTTATTCAGTGCAATGCCACCAGCTGACTTACCCTGACATGTATTTACATAGCCAGGTGGAGGTATGATAGCTTTTCATGAAAACACACCTGCAGTTTTACCCAGAGAACACTTGTACAGTTTTGACTAAGTTACTGCTCAAGGAACATGTTGAAGACCCTGACCAACACTTTAGAAGATTCAGATGAGTAAGCCCAGGCCTTCAAAAGTCCTTATATTGGAACAGGATACCTCAGAAGTAAAGTTTTGGAGACTTCCAAGCACAACTAGTTTTCATACAAGGCACAAGCCTTAGATGTAGCACAAGTAATTGAAACTGTTCTTGGCTGGAACAAGATCAGCTGGTAGTGCGCTAAGGACTTCACTACCCTAAAACACATTGTCCTATTCACAACACAACAGCGAACTTTATGTGGGTATCTTGCACTTACAGCCATAAATTGCATGAAGCTAATCAGAAAACATGCTTATAGCCACATTTGTTATTAGCTTCCCTTTCGCTGAGAAACAAGTTGGTTTAATCTGTGTCATACCAGACTTCGTAAGCACATCTTGCCTTGCTATGAGCTCCGACAGCAAAGCAACCCTTGTATTTCTTTACGCATCAGTGTCTGCGCTCCCGACCCACACACCAAAACCAGAGAGTAGCACAGGACCACAGATCCCCGACACAAGCATGCATCCCGAGTCAGGGGCATTGCTGTATTTAATTCTTCTCTAGTTGCCACTGCGCTTGTCTGTGCTAAATTTCAACCCAATCTCAGGACAGAGAAACCCAAGCACCTCTTCAAGTAAAAATACATACAGGACATAGAAAGCACCAGCAGAGCTGGAGTACAGATCTGATTTAAAAGAGGAGCCTCAAATGGCTGAAATCTCTGGATTTGGCACAGAAAAAAAAACCACAGCAGATTTTTGTTACCTTTTTGGACAGCACAGCATATCCTGTTATAGCTCTCTGTACACACAACACTTTGTTTCGCCAGCTGCCAGAGGATGACGCAGCAGGTAGGACCTCACTCGTAGATCTAGTCAAAAGTTAAGAAGAAATTAAATCCATTCAAGCCCTATCTACTCCGATTTCTGGTCCAGTCTGAGTAGCCTAGTAATCTAGGGCGCTCCCCAGGACTGCAGACAGTAAGGGCTTTCAGGCTGCTTTTCCAAGGTAACCTAGAGCCCAAAGAACTCGAGGCAAAGCACAGACTTTCTGGGCTCCCAGTAGTCCTCCCAAAGCAGCAGCTCTGGGCTGGAAACCTCGGAGCTTCCAGATTCTAATCAGCTGTTCTGCCTTGCTCAGCACCTCATGTGCAATAAGCTGATTGAAATCACCTGTTTGCAACTGCCATTTCCAAGGGGGTATGTAAAAATTTCTGATTTGCAGATTACTGCAAGCAGTGTTTTTATTCTGAGTTGGGATAAACTTGAGCTAAGATTTCCTACGAGCCAGAAATACCGCAAGTTAATAACACGTAAGAATAAACACTGCTTCTAATTTGGTTTTGTAGAGCATCAGTAAGTGTTTGGGGCATTGCAAATGACTTCTTAAGGGTAGCACTCAAAAACCCCACAAACACACTAAAGAAGTTAACCTCAGTAATTTAGGTTTTGCTGAAGTGTTCCACAATGTCAGAGATGAACTGGAGAGAAAAACTGTGATAAAGGATACAGGCATCATTTAACAGTCGGCCTCCTGGGCTTACAGATCACCAGTTCTGGTAACAGAATGAACAATACAATCTCAGGTCAAACCAGAAAGAAAAACAGAATTTCATGCCATTACAGAGAATAATATGCCTGCTCCTTGAGCCACCAAATTTTTTCCTGGCATTTTCTAGCCAATGGTCAGCATGTCTTTCTTGTTGTGACTTTGTCGGTGCTTATAGAGAGACAGCTGGTTTCAGATTATGCTTAGTCCCTCTGAAGATACAGTTCCTTATAGTTCTATTAAAGCCAGCACATCTAGCTTGTGCTAGATGGAACCTGAATGGCTTATTTATGTTCTAGACCCTTCACTGTTAAATGCAGAGTCTTCACCAAACTTGTAGGAGTTCTTTAAAATCAGGTATTGGAGGTTTATTCCCACTTTCACAGAGACTGAACAATTCTTGATATATAGCCTGTCATCTGCTGCATCCCACAGCATGTTGCTATGTTGCTATGGTTTCATTAACTTGAAGCTGAAGCCAACACCCCAGTTCTTTAGAGCAACCCACTAAGGCTTGTTTATATATAGGAAGGAGAAAGCCTCTTCTCCTACCAGACTTCACAAGGTCTGGACCAGTGAGCAAATCAAAGCTCGTATGTCCCCCCAAAGCAGCTCTAGCCAAGCCAGACAAGCCAAGCAGTTTGCAGTGCAGCGATCTTGTTCAAGACATGGCCAAACTGACTCCTAGGAAATATTGGGAAAGAAAATTTTTCCGGCAGTGCTCCCTCCTATGATGCACTCTTGGTAACACAGTGCTGCCACATATTTAGTACAGACTTCTAGGGAGAGTCAGATGCTCTTAGCCAAGGTGAGATTTTCAGTGGATTTCCTTGGGTCCTGACTTCCCAAAAGCTTTGCCTTCTATCGCCGTGCTCATACCACCTCATTAGAGCAATGTCAGGACAATAATCTTCCAGGATTGTGACAAGCCCAAGTCAGTGCTTTTGGAACCACCTTTGTCCAATAAAAGATACTGAAATCAACAGGAGCCAACACCTTCCAAAGGATATCTCCTGCTCATTATGAGTACTTCTTGGCAACTAATGTCATCTTAGTTTGTTCTATATCACAGCACAGCATAGCATGCTTCTGCGAAAGCATATGCTGGCTATTTTTAAGTGCAAATGACTTTTTTTTTTTTTTAAGCAATCTTTCTCCCACCGCTCTTCCCCACTGTGATCCTGGATTTCAGATATTAGGAGTTACAACTACGGAATGAGATTACCTGTTCCTTGGATTCAGCCATGCTGGAGTTTATCCAAAGGAGCATCAGTCATATTGGTTTATTTCTGTGGGCACAGGCTTCACAGGAGCAGTTAAGGCAAAGCTCGGTCTGAATCTTGCCTAGGGAAGAAACCCAGTGTCAAAGCCAATCTAAATAAAGCCACATACACAAACACCTGCTTCTTCAAATTTAGGGATTTATGAACAGGGTTGGTACCCTCACCACTTGCTCTCCTCTCTGCCTCAAGCTCTAGAAAATTCTAATTTCACAAGACACCCTGGTATCAATTGCACCAGACAGAAGGCCTACTCCAGGCATGCATCAAACTCTATGAGATAAAAATCCGTCCCAACCTCCACTGCGGCACGCAGCATTTATTCAGCTTTTCCCTTGAGCCCTGATGCTTGGTATTTCTTAACTTGGACAAAGCTGGACACTGACTGTTTCCAGAGGAGTAGCAATTAGCTGCTTAAATCCTGGTGATATCTGTGATTACAGTCTGACTCAAGAGCCCAGGACTTCAGTTTTGGCTATGGACTGGGCATCTCTGTAGCCCAGGAAAGCTGTTTAGCTTGTTTGTCCTCACCTCCTCTCGCTGCCAGGAGCTGGAGAATGACCAAGTACTTGAGCTGCAGTTTCACAGAAACTGTCATAGAACAGCATCATCAGGCTGTACTTCTACAACACCCTGAACTGATCCAGCCACTGGCCACCACAGTCCTGCTCTGTCCTTGCCTCAAAGTCCCATGCCCCTTCCTTGCCTTAACAGAAAAGACACCAAGAAAGTTCTTCGTATTCTCACCAGATCCAAGAGCAAACTCGGCATTATATGAGGACAGATAAAGCCCAGAACCAGCTAATGGGAAGGGAAGGAGGACTGTGTGGCCAATTAGATCAACCTCAGTCAGGACAGAAGCACAGCTTTTGCAATTCTCAAATCTCACTAGCATCTGAAACTCTTTTTTGCAAGCTCAAGTATTAGACGTGGTATGGAAAGTGTGAATGGAAGGCCACAGCAGAGCCTCTTGATCCAAAGAATTTTCGCTATTCCAGCTAAACAGAGTCCATTACGAAAGGACCAGATTAGACTCCTCAGCTGTTACGAACAGAAGAAGGGCTGTTGTTGACCACAGCACTACTTGCAGCCAGAAATGGATTAAGCCCCAGAAGCTGAGGCGAGGTGGCAGCCAGACAAGACAGGTCCTCCAGTTGGCAGAGCACTAGGACAGAAGGGATGCAGCTTGCCCACGCAGCAAGTCAGAAGCAGACCTAGCTAGCTGCCCTTCCCTTTTCCTGTAAGCTCTTTCAACAATTTTAGCCATTCAGTCTAGCGCTTTCTAGGCTAAGCATCTGTTAAAGCTTATTTTGGCTCAGCTTCAGGTCTCAGTTTTGTTCTTGGGAAGGTATTTTGCCAAACGAAATAGCAACCTTTTGGCTCCAGTACTTGTGAGCAGATATTTAAAATATTGTTTTTGTCAAGGATAAATTATTTTGATGGGCTGCAAAAGAGCCAAATTCAACTTGAGACATTATTACAATCCCTTACAATCCCTGGAAGCTCTGGTTTGCATTTGATTAAAGGGCAATGGAAAGCAAAGATTTCATTTTAATGAAGCAGTCTTGAACCTTTGCAAAAGTTCTACCCAAAACCCAGAAGAACAACAACTGTGGTGACACAAACTGGACACACCACTTAAAACAATTAAGCACCATGTTCTATTTGTATTGCATGTGTCCTGTAGTTTGGCTGCAGCTGACAAAACAAATGGGTTTAACAACAATTAAGATACATTAAAATCAGTACCGTTATGAACCCATGGTCAGAATTCTGTCCTAGGAAAGGCTTGCTGTTACACAGGAAACACAATTCTAGTTCCCGTGCTGAACAAAGATGATAAAGACCGAACACGACCTTACGTAAGCCCTGTTAAATCCTGGACTGCGCTACAAGTTACTGTCTACACAGGCAGTCGGTATTTGCTTTGAGTACCTCAGTTGCAAGAGAATATTGAACTACGGTTTTCAGTTGAAGGGATACTCTTCTGATGCTACTGACATGCAAAGTAACAGCATTGAGAGCTTCCACAAGAAAGTAGATTGGAAAAAAAGCATACAAAAGTTTTCAAGGAAAAGGAAAATAAGAAAAGAAGCAAGAAGTGTCCCAGCATAAAAAAGGCTTCTGCAAAGCTCTGGCTAGCATGCGGTCTCAGCACCTTTAGAGAGTTCTGCTGCAGGGTTCACAGGCACGCAAGGGTGACAAGCACATCAAGGTGAAGCTTTGCTAACTTGCTGTAGCCAGCCATCAGTAGCTCTACAACTCTTAACCAACAACTTCTGTATTTGTGCAGGCCTTTGTATGCCCGTAACAAAGTACAAGGCTCCCACTGAAACGAGGAGTGTGTTCCACACGCTACCTTTTTCCCCGCAGCCCTCAGACTTGCTGTAGGTGATGGCATGACTGATCATTTGACTACCATCTGTCCAACATCTGCTTTTTAGGGAAACCACCCTGAAAATATAATTAGCTGGCTCTAGGCTACCATTATTCATAATGAATACTCTGTTGTATATTGAAGCTATCACTAACGCTATTCTCTCAAAAAGATTTAGCCTGCTGACCCAGAGCCTGGGATCTCTCCTGGGGATGTTGTTCGTTCCCGTGTGCTTGTCCTTCTGTGAAGTTACATGCCTGCATTACAAACATCCCCGTACAGCGATGGCTGTGGTACCTCAGCAAGTTAGCCTGGCTACGGGAAATCATTTCTGTGCTCAGTCAGCTACATTAAGTGGCACCACTGTGAAGGGTGTATTAGTCCAGGGAGGCTGCTGCACTAACATGGCCTTAGCGCTTCTCGTACCAAAGCTATTTTGAGTGTGTCTGCATTGCAATGGACTTGCCAATGCAGTTGTTCTAACAAACATAACACAAACATACGTACGTTTGTGCTTTATTATTTTCTTCTTGACAGTGATGCTATAGTGCCATCAGCTTTCAACAATCAAATATCCTAACGATATCCAAAATTGTGAAAGTGGGTGAAAGTTTTTGCATGTTGACAAAACAATATTTGCTTGACACAATTTTCCTACGGTCATAATTTTCGTTTGCAACATTGAGAATTAAAAACATAATACAAAACTCTAAAAGGCGGTATTACCACTTACCATAGGACTACAGTAGCTTGTCTTAAAAAAAAAAAGAAACAAATCCTAAAGCAAAAACCAGCAACCATTGCAAGACTTGCAACAAAACGATGTGTTTGGCATCCGGCTTCCGGCAGCAATACAGTAGCATGGCACCTTACACAGGAGAAAGAATTCAGAGCTCAGAACAGCCAGGGACAGAACTGCAGGTGCCTCAGTCATTTTAACGCCCCGAGGCTGCTACAAACTACCTTTAGCATTCCCTTGCTGTTCCCTAAAGGCATAAGTAAGCTCAGCCAAACCACTGACTATTCCTGATCTTTATCTGAACTGCAGACTCTTTGGAGCTACATATCCTTTTCTGCCTGTATAGCTCCATCTGAACAGAAATAATAATCCAGGCTGCCACAAATCCAGAGCCCAGGCTCAGGAAAGCTACTGAAGGCTTAAGGTGCCATGACCCAAATTCTGCTTGCAAAGCGAGCTTCTTGCAAGCTCCCTCTAGACTCACAAATATAGTTCTGTTTCCAGCAACATGCTTCTATTTAACATGTTTTTTGCATTTAAAACCATAATCCTTTGAAAACTTTGGGAATATTTAGAAGATATTAAGAAAAAAAAAATTAAAACCCCCTAGAAAGCACTTGGGCATCCCTGAAGTTGATTGTTTAGATGAATACACCATAGAACAAATAAAAGGCCAGACTGACCACGATAATAACTCCCAATGCTGATTTGAAGAAATTAAAAGCAGGCCAGGAAGCTTAAATCTAAATGGGTTTTCAATTGATCTTTGTTCCCGCCTTTGTTTAACGGTCAGATGTTTGAGAAACCCTTGGGGGTTCGACTGGCTGATTTCTAACTGGGAAACAGCAAACTACCACAGACAGCGAGATGCTTTTTAAGAAAGTGCATTTAAACACCACTGAAAGGTTGCAGACTGCCAGTCTCAGAAATGTTTTACAGAAGAAATACGGAGAAGCTTTTTTTCACTCCCTCTGCTTATCTACCGTACTCATACATCTCCCAGGACAGAGCACCTGAGCTTCTAACAATCTAAATTAATTGTCTCCGTAATTCTCCTGCAAAGCAAGGCGGTTGTTACCCAGATCTTACCCAGATGCAGAAAGACCCTAGGCCATACTCACAAGCTGCTGCCACCTCAGTTCTTTGTTTCACCAGTTTCCTACTGATTGGAAAAGGGGAAACATAAACCTCGTTTTTAAAAAGGAAAACCCGGGGAACTACAGGCCAGTCAGTCTCACCTCTGTGCCCAGCAAGATCGTGGAGCAGATCCTCCTAGAAACTATGCTGAGGCATATGGAAAATATGGAGGTGGCTGGTGATGGCCAACACGGCTTCACTAAGGGCAAATTGTGCCTGACAAATTTGTCGGCTTTCTATGCTGAGGTTACAGCTTTGGTGGATAAGGGAAGAGCAATGGACATCATCAACCTGGACTTGAGCAAAGCTTTTGACACTGTCCTGCATGCCATGGACCTGTTGGAACAGGGCCAGAGGAGGCCCCAGCAACGATCCGAGGGCTGGAACCCCTCTGCTGGGAGGAAAGGCTGGGAGAGCTGGGGCTGTTCAGCCTGGGGAAGAGAAGGCTGCGGGGAGACCTTAGAGCAGCTGCCAGTGCCTGGAGGGGCTGTGAGAGAGCTGGAGAGGGGCTGGGACAAAGGCCTGTAGGGATAGGATAAGGGGTGATGGCTGCAAGCTGAAAGAGGGGTGATTTAGATGAGATATAAGGAAGAAATTCTTTACTCTGAGGGCTGTGAGGCCCTGGCCCAGGTTGCCCAGAGAAGCTGTGGCTGCTCCCTCCCTGGCAGTGCTCAAGGCCAGGTTGGATGGAGCTCTGAGCAACCTGGGCTGGTGGAAGTTGTCCCTGCCCATGGCAGGGGGGGTGGAACAAGATGGTCTTTAAGGTCCCTTCCAACCCACACCATTCCGTGATTCATGCTGTCACCCTGTTTTCACAGGTTAGGGCTGTGTTCAGATGGTTTGCATTAGCAGGTAAATGAGATGCTTATGTTAGACATCTAGGGCCTGTAGACTGTCCATACAGTTGATACTCGGAGTGACAACTGCCTTAAGAGGGCAACAGACTGAAGGGTTATGGTACTGCAACAACAGAAAGCTGCCTTTTAGATCAAAATGCCTTTTACCGCAGGTTTTAAATGTAGTTCACCTTCTCTCTATTCTGACAGGTCTCTCACTGGTCATTGGAAGCAAAGGAACTGATACATACAAGAATCACAAACAGCTAAACCAACAGTTTTGGGACATTTTAACAATGTAAAATTTTCAATACTTTTCTGAGCCAATTAGTTTGTACCATTTGGGGTTTGCCAGGGTTTGGGGAGTACTTTTTTATTTCCACGGGCATCCTTTGTTCAGTACATGTCTGTTTTCCCTTCTTCAGTGAGCATAAAACTCTGACCACGAAAGCATCTGTTGCCCTACGTATGCCAGCCTGTATGCATTTCTCTCCATTACTTTCCACTGCAAGTTACTCTGTGAAGTCACTTTTACTTTAGCTTGGATCTCTATATTTCCACATAGTGACTAAAAAGCACGTGGCAGTCCCTAATGTGCGCTTTCTGAACACCAAATGATAACTTCCATTGCCACCCTGACTTTAGGGAAGGTATACTCTTTTACCAGTGTGCTGTGCAATTAACAGTACGTTTCATGACTTTTAGGTAGTACTTGGATTTTCACGCTATTACCGCCGTAGTCCCACGTGTCAGTGTTATTTCTCCAACAGTTAAGGCAGTGCCGCAGAACATTAAGCAAAAGCAGGGAAGGGCTTGACTGCCTCTCGCTGCAGGGATGAAGCTGAACCAGCTGGGAACTGGCTGCTGCCAACAACTGTCCTTCATCTACCGGCAGACCCAAACGCACGAGGAGCAGATGAGTATCTAAGACATTCCATTAAGACTAGAGAATTATTACTTGTTTTGATAGGAAAACAGACAATCAAAAACCCAGATCATTGCCCCTGACTACATCATGGAAAAGTCCTGGACGGAAGGCAGAACATATAGGTCCTGCAAACCACAGGCGACCAGCAGACAACACAAGCGCTGGGAACTCAGCTGTGAGAGCAGGTGAAGAGGGGCTGTGCGAGCACAATGAAGGCTGGAGACACAGACTTGAAATTCCAGGCAGGGAAATGGACTTCTGTCCTTTGCTCTCAAAATTATTTGGAAAACAAGACCTAATACGAGTTTTTTCCTAAATAAGCATGACTATATAAAACAAATGTTCAATTCAGTGACAGATTTCTCTCTTGGCAGAAATAACTGAAAGACTCTGCTAACTTCTTAGACAGAATGCACAATAGAAAATCATTCTTATAATAACGAAATAACAATGTCAGATTCAACCCCGTGAAACTAACCAGATAAAACTACCTCCTGAAATGATGAAACAAGCGAACTGTAAATATTTTACCTGTAATGCAATGTACAAAATATTTTTCCTTAGACCAATAGATGATGTTGCTTCCAGTAATACAAAGAGGATGAGGAGATAGCTACTGATAAAGAAACTATACGCCCTCTGTGAAAATGCAGCTGATGTGACAGCAAATGCATTAACAATGACGCATTCACACATAAGGACTAGAAAGAAAAACTATACAAGAGCAGATCTAGGAGGTTATTTATGTTCACCACTAAAATCAGTTGCAGGAAAACCAAGCAAGGAAAAATGTAAAATCAGAAGGCCCCGAGTTACCACACTGATCCATGCTCACATGCAAATGCGTCTTCTGTTTCTCCTCTAGGCAGACAGATTTCACTGTAACGCAGTAATATCAAAACATCTTCATCATCTCACTAGATAGACGCTAAGTGTTCAACAACAGGCCCCATCAATATGTGTCACTGGTAACTCCTCTGAAAATAAACCCATGCTTTGTGAAACAGTATTAATTATGAAGCTTTCTATTTTTCAGTAGTCACGCAGCAAAGACAAACAGTTTTGTAGCTGGGACACTTCTGCTCCCAGCGCTATCGCACAATTGATTTTCTTATCATTAGATCTATACAATCTTTGTATGAAGCGGGCTTAGGGTGAGCCAACAACCAATCTTTGACTTCTGAGATACAGGCTACCCATCCGTACTCACCACATACACTCTCCAGCATTCTGTCCAGCAGCTTGACGTCAGTGTAGTAAAAGAAGGTTATTAAGTTGCCCAGTTTTTAAGGTGGCAACGTAAAAGCATAATGGGCAGGTCTTAAAGAGCCTTGCTTGCTTCACCTAAATCTGCAGCTGACTACGTCAAATTAAGCACCAAGGGTAGTCTGATGCCAACAAGACTGAGATCAAACAGCTGCTCGCCAACAAGAACGCCTCACACATCAGACCTCTCAGTGACACATCAAAGCTGCAGGAGCAGGAACATTTTAAAGCTTTATGCAATTTGACCCTGGCACACTCACAAGAAATGAAGGCTGCATGGTGAAAGCCTAAGAATAGGAGGTCTGGTTTGTACTGGTACATAGACGAGGAAGTGCTTTTATGAAGAGATAAAATCTGTTCTTGTTCTCATGCATTAGCTCTCCTTTGTAGCTTTGACAGGTGTTCCCTATTTATGTAAGAGAAGCAAATTGCTAGCACACGGGCTTAATGCATTATCTTTTTGTTGAGCCATTCCTTTTACACTCAGGAGCCTGTCTTCAACTACTGACTCGAAACTGCTCAGCAGCTGATGATGTTCACCCCTCAGCCAAGGAAGCAAACTCCAAAAGTCACCAGTCATGATAAAACTGGGCTTTTTATGTTAAAATGACTTTAACTGGTAAGCCGAATATGGGAAAGAGTGTGTCAGGAGCCCAAAGGGGATCTATAAAAGAGTAAAGATGATTGCACCTGAGGCGGTAACCCCCACTGCACTTCTCTCTCCGCCACACCTGGGAAGCAGCTACCTGGAAGGGTTCTCAGCTATTCCAACAAGTCACCTGACAGAAAGTGGTGCCAGAGAACTGACAGTTTTTGGCTGGCATAGTTTCACTGGACTAAGCATTTCATCAGGAGGCAAGAATTCTGGATCTTTCAGTATTTATATACACATATGCACACACAAATAGCCTACTTGTGAGAAAACAACAGGCTGAGACCAAAACACTCCAAACATTTCAATGACACCTGACAGTCTGCCTAAAAGTTCATCAAACTAATGTTAAAAACTGTGATAAAAGGTTTTGAACTCGGAGACTTTGGGGTAAATCTGTTACTGTGCTGCTAAGACTCCTAAGATAACAGCTGCAAGCACATGGCCAAGGGAGAAGGAAGGTGGGAGAGCATCCGGGCTCCTCCCCAGTTACCACCAGCACGCGTGCTTCCTCTCACAGCCGTGCCCGCCCCACCCACGCAGGCTGGCTGCCTGAGAGCAAGCACGCGGGGCACTGCAAGTGATGGGCAAGTTGTGGCCAAGGAGTCCATTTGCTGGGTAACCATTAAACCTCGGGCAGAGGCAGGCAGCATTTGCTCTCGGCAACTACTTGCTTTTCTGTGCCTCACCAGCAACCGTGACCCGGAGCAGAGGGCTGCCGGCCTGCCCCCGCCTCGCGGGCCCGAGGCCCCACGGGCAGCAGAGCCCTCACGTACAGCACTACCAGACGCCCTCCTGCGCCGTGGCGGCAGCTCGGAGCCGGGCCCGCCGGCTGCTGCGCTTACTGCATCGCCACACCGCTGTGGGAGACGCTCTGCTGCCTCTGCTCGAGCTGCAAGCAGGCCCAGGCGGCGCCCCTGCCGCCGTGACCCAGACCACGCCGCCCAAGCACCTCAGCGGCCGCCCACGGCTGGCCTGAAGCGTGGCTGGTGACGTGCCCGAGAACCGCAGGGAGCGCGGGCAGCCCCAAGGGCACAGCAACGCCCCTGAGGCCTAGGAGACCGCGGGCCCGCTCAGCCCACCCCCGCCATAGCCGCCTGCTGCCGGGCCAGGAGGGAAAGTACTCGGCGCTGCGCAGCCCACCGAAACCCCACCCCTCCTAGCAACCAGTGGAGTGAACGACAGCGCCACGGCCAATAAATAGGCCTTCCCGCCCTGACTGGCAGGAGGGCAGTGCCAGGTACCAGCCAATGAGAGAGCACGCATGCACGGAGGCGGAGGAGGCGAGAACCCAATCGAAAAACGTTCCTGCCACGAGAGGGTGGGAACAAGAGCAAGCTCCAGTCACAGGCAGCGTGCTCTTCCTCCAATCAGAGCGTCTTCCCTCATCGCTCTCCCCGGATTGGTTTACAGATAGCAGGAGGGCCTTAGCGCACCCCTTTCCCCAGTAGGAAGGCAGCACTGCGTGACAGGCGTTCAAACCAGCCAATTATTTCGGCGCGGAGCCCCCCCAGTTCCTTCTCTCGCAAAATGGCGGCGACAGCTCCTGCTCCGGCCTCGGCCTCGGCCCCGGCCCCTCCCGCGGCCGCCCCAGCGCAGAGCCCGACGGCGGCTCCCGCCACGCCGGCGGGAAACGCTGCCCCCCCCGCCGCCGCGCCGCCGCCGCCCGCCGCCCCCGCTGCTCCTCCTCCTCCTCCGCCGCCGTTGTCGGCCGCGCTGTCGGGCCCCTTCCCCGGCGGCCGCGTGGTGCGGCTGCACCCGGTGGTGCTCGCCTCCATCGTGGACAGCTTCGAGCGGCGCAACGAGGGCGCGGCCAGGGTCATCGGGACGCTGCTGGGTAAGCGCGGCGGCTCCCCCCCCGGCCCCCCTCTCCCTCCCGTCCCCTCCCCTGACCGCGCTGCCCTCCCGCAGGCACCGTGGACAAGCACTCGGTGGAGGTCACCAACTGCTTCTCCGTCCCGCACAACGAGTCCGAGGATGAGGTAGGGAGCGGGGGGCCGGGCGGGGGGCCGGGCGCCCCTGGAGCCAGCTGACCGCGTCCCGTCCTGCTTCGCAGGTGGCGGTCGACATGGAGTTTGCCAAAAACATGTACGAGCTGCACAAAAAGGTGTCTCCCAGCGAGGTCATCCTGGGCTGGTAAGCTGGCCGTCCGCGGGGACGCGTGCGCGGCTGCGTGGGTCCCTTCAGCTACTGGAAATACATAACTGCGCCTCACAGCTCGAGCAGCAGGAGCACTAATGCTTGCGACAGTGTTGGAGACTTCCAGGGTTTGGGTTTGTTTATGATATAATCATTAAGGTTGGAGAAGACCTCTAAGATCACCAAGTCCAACCATCACCCCAACACCACCACGCCTGCTAAACCATGTCCCCAAGTGCCACATCCACATGGTTTTGAACCCCTCCTGGGACGGGGACTCCAGCACTGCCCTGGGCAGCCTGTCCCAGTGCCTGACATACCTAGAAAAGGTATCACAGAGGAGTGATTAGCTAGGGAATGCTTGCACGGGTTTCTTAGAACGCAGCCACCTGTAATACAGTCTGCACCACGGAAGATAACAGGCTAGAAAGAAGAGCAGTTCCAAGTATCGAAGGCCTCAGGAGGAATTGGTGACAGCACCATGAGCACGCAGAAGTTCTCCGCTCAGAAAAGGTGGAAGTACTTGCGTGGGGGATGTGAAGCAAGATCAGTAGGGTGTTACAGGAACAGTCTGTGGATAGATAGCTTTATTTTTCATGCTTCTCTGATCCTACAAAATAGCTTAGTCCTGTTCCTGTGGAGCAAACTTCAGCAACCTTCTAATGGCACGGCAAAGAGCAGTTCTAATGACAGGAGTTTTCCTCTGTGTGTGAGAAGCTAATGGCAGAGCAGCTAAAGGAGCTAGATGAACAGGTTCTGCCTCCTGCATAGAGATGTTTCATTTGTGGAAGATCTGCTTGGTTGGTCCACGTTTGCTTGGCATGCTTTGACTGACATAGAAAGGAGCGTAGTGACAGGTAACTGAATCTCGGGTGTCTGCTGTCAGCCGTGCCGCCTCTGTAGGGCTGGTACTGCGACACTGGCCCTGTGTGTGTTTCGGGCACACGTGTGCTCAGCCTGCGATTCCTACAATTCTAGGACAGCTGGGCACAGAGCTACAAATTCCCTAGTTAAAACACTTGTCTTTAGCATGCTTCTGCAGCTACGTGTTTGGAAATCAGTGTTTCAGGATGCAAACCAGTTAAATAACAGCGACACCCAACACTGCCCTTGGATGCTGGAAGAATGGCTCCTCAACTTGTGCTCTTTTGAAGGTATGCAACAGGTCACGACATCACGGAACACTCTGTCCTGATCCATGAGTACTACAGCCGGGAAGCGCACAATCCGATCCACCTCACTGTGGACACGAGTCTCCAGAATTCACGCATGAGCATTAAAGCCTACGTCAGGTACTCTGGGAGGCTGCATTTCTGGGAGGGGAGCTATCTGAATTACTAGGAGAGACCACAGCAGGTTAACGAGAAATGTTAGTGTGAAATGGCTGCAGTGTCTCATTTTGGACAATATTGTGCAGTAGCTAAAACACAGCAGTGAGCCAGGGATCGTGGCATACTTCCCACTGGAGTAGGTGAAAGACCTAACCTTTCACAAGCTAGAACCTCGGGGTGGGGAACTGTGACTTCATTACCTTCAGCAATGTTCTGAACACCTTCGTGACGTTTCACAGGATTCAGGTAGCTAGCGTTAATGTCAGGAACTGCCGTCACACCGAGCGCTAGCCTGTAGTCACTGTGCTTTATTGCTTGGCAGTTTATTTGTACAAGTTGGAGGATTAGTGCAGTTAAAAACAATTGAAACAGCATCTTCTTGATCAGTGTTTCTTCCCTTTAACCCCTTCCATTTCTACCAGTTAATTAATAATGGAGATTAAATATTGAGAAATGAAACTATTCTACCTCACTGTTCTTCCCAGTACCAGCTAAAGAGCATTCCTCTGTAAGGATAAAACCCCAGCCTTTCTTTGTGGCACAGCTCTACTGCTTCTTGACTGTGCATCTTCCAAAAGGAAGCTGTTCCATGACGTCTTAATGAAAGCACAAATGAACTTCAAGTACTCTGAATACTAGAAATAATGAAGGTCTTGAGAGTGCTTTGAACTTGCATTTTTGTCGTATTTATGTTTGTTCCTTAAGTGGTTTCTTAAAGAGCATGGAGTATTCCAGGACAGAAGAATACGTGCTCTATAAGCAAGAAGGAACTGTGCTAAGAAGACAGTACTTAGCTCTTTGTGCATTCATGCTGACAAATGCCAGGACAGCTAGGAATATTCTTAGATGAAAATGAGCAATTAATAGCATGCCAGGGCTGATTTTCTGTCCTTGGTTATCCATGGTCTTAATATTGCTGATTTTGGTGAGAACAAGTAACGTTCACACTTCAGAGCTAACAGAGATCACTGAGATGGAAATCTGTTACTTCCTCCCTTAAATATCTCCATGATGAAAGTGTTTTGTTCTTTTTTTCTCTAGTGCCCCAATGGGAGTCCCTGGTAAAACGATGGGCGTGATGTTCACACCCCTAACAGTGAAATACGTTTATTACGATACAGAGCGGATAGGAGGTGAATGTTTTCTTCCTATTTTGGCTATTACCGTTGTTGTGACACTTCAGCTGCTTTCTGTACCCTGGTAAAGTTGCCATTCTGGGAATTCTGAGATTTAGACTGTCCTGTTTATACGACCCTAAAAATCTTCAAGAAGATAAGGATTTAAACCGTTTTCTGTGGCAGCCAGTTTTTTCACTGATCCTCCTTTTGCTTTCAGTGGATCTTATCATGAAGACGTGTTTTAGCCCTAACCGAGTGATTGGGCTGTCCAGCGACTTACAGCAGGTGGGGTCGGCGTCAGCCAGGATTCAGGATACCCTAACCATGGTGCTGCAGTATGCCGAGGATGTATTGGTAAGGCCAGCTTTTTACGAGCCAGCAAATAAGTCTGATGTAACCGGGGCATCTTGGTTTTCTTTTTACATATTCTCTTTCTGGGCCATAAACTTACTGAGCTTCACTCATGATGAAGTGTATGTTTCTTATGCTTAGTCTGGCAAAGTGGCCGCTGACAACACTGTCGGGCGATTCCTGATGGATCTTATTAACCAGGTGCCAAAGATTTCACCAGAGGACTTTGAGACAATGTTGAACAGCAATATCAATGTAAGTTCATCACCTGATTTTTTTCAGTGTATTGCCAGCAATTTTGAAAATTTGTCATACAAACACAAATTTACCTGTGATCAAAACAATCTTATATTTTCATACAAACGCTAGAAGAAAACACAGCCCTTTCCTTGTCAGTAATTTGATGTTTTAAGAGCTGAAGATGGATAAAGGAGCTCACCATAATAATCTTGCAAGCAACTGCAAATGAGAGGATAAGTTTTAAAGTACTTAGGAATTACGCAGCAATCTGAAAGCCAGCACCAGTTGTTCTTTTAGAGTGATTGGACGATACGAATCACCAAGCTTAAAGCAGCATGGATTTCAGTGATAACTGGTGACTCGCCAGCTTCCTTTGCCTGAGCTGAAGTTCTTTTTCCTTGCGTAACCCTTGGGACATGAACCAGGTTTTAGCGTGCTACCTTATTTCTGTAACAGGTTTTTAGAAAGCGAAAGCTAAGTTTCTGAATGTGTTGTTCACCCACAGTCTGCAAGACTAGAACTAATTTTTAATTTTGCTTATACCCTTTGACTTGCCTGGTTAACATGGGTGAACTCAGAGTTAAAATTTCACAAGCAGTGTTTCATATGCTGGGAGTACCAAAACCTGCAAGGGAAGCGCTCCTCAGGGTAGGACTTTCAGGACTGAAAATATTTCTAGCAGCTGATTGTAAACTGCTTAACAGGTGTTAAAAATTCAACTCCCTAACAGGCTGCCACCTTTGTTAATATTTCTGATCAAGATTTTTTATTTCCCCTCTCAGGACCTACTGATGGTAACCTACTTGGCAAACCTCACACAGTCACAGATTGCTCTCAATGAAAAACTTCTGAGTTTATGAAGAAACTTCTGCCACCCTACACTTCCAAGAGCCTGAAGAATGAGCAGATACACTTTTCTGTGGTGGCGTTACAAACTTCCTTGGACCATAATTTAACTACCTAGGTGACTTGGTTTACAACTTTACTCCTGTTGCCCTGAAAATCGCCTGATGTGGTTTAGGAGATAAATGGGAATGGTTGCAGTTTAGTTGAGCCCAATATTTTAAAATGGAATACGTGAGTCTCTTGTCTCCTGGGTTTATCTACTTGTATAACAAAACACAGCTTTATTGTAAGGATGGATTTGAAATAAAAGTTCCACTGCAATGGCAAGAATGGCTTCTGTCCAGAAAAAACTGTTTTCATTTATTGTAAATGAATCCACTTTTAAAAGAAACAGGGGGATAACACCGCATCAAGGAAAGAAAACTAGAGTGGATGCAAGTCGGCTCCCAATTCTGCAGACTTCTTTGCAGGTTTCTTTCCCAACTGTTAAAGCACGCTAAAAGTGTGGCTTCTTGTGTTGCACGTAAGAGGCGTTTCCGTGGAGGACTGCAGCATAGTCACCGATTCATTAGTGCTGCTGTGTACGTGCCCTTCTTCGGCAGGGTACTGACCGAGTACGTGACAGTGAATTCTGTTCACAGCATGGTGTCGTTCTGTGCAAATCTGATCATCTGGGGAAGGAAATCAAGGTCAGCAGCATTAGCCTCTCAAAGTGGGGGCTCAGAGAGTTAAACTAGCAACGGGGTTCATGGTAAAACGGCCTGAAAAGCATTTGTGGCTGAACAAGGGTGACTACTGGAGTTTCCATCTTTGCAAAGGAACAGCACAGCAAAACTACACTTCATGAAGCTTTGAGTTTAAAAGAGTTCTGTCATCAAATAGGAATGTTCTGTTTCATGACCCAGTACTGCTGCTAAAATTACGTGAACAGAAACTTCCCATTTTCTCCCCAAAACCTATTTCATGCTAAGTGAGTTCTAGCTGAAAGGAAGCCAATACCAATCTGAGCTGTAACTTTTTACAGTCTCGGCTAACAATTTTACCTGTAGAAGTCTCTTCAGCTGTACTGAGGAGGTTTTGCCTAACAGAGTAAAAGTGTCCCTCTTCTGCAACGTAACTGTTCCCACCTAATTACTAATGACTTTCTGATGCCTCACATCTGTTTTGGTGAACGAAAAGTTAAAGAAGCCTGCAAAGCCAGTGTTCCCCAAAATAATTTTTTGTGCTAATTTGCCGGGTAAATCCAAGAATGGGACTCCGTTTACAAATCTGTAGATCCTGTACTGGTTTCTCTGATCTGGAGAATTCCCCCCATGACTCAGTGCTAAATCTTAAGTTCTAATTGCAAAGACAAGGTACGTGAAAACTGAAGGTACAGCAAAGATTCTCATTTCTTTCAAAATGTTATTCATGAGCATTAGATAAGTGTAAAACTCAGCTCTTGTTTTTTGTTAGCCTGAATAAAAGTGTTTGTTTCCCCTTGTCCCCTTGAAACTTTATAACTTTGGACATTTAACTATTTCACAAATTTTCAGGTTGAGGTGTTTTTTAAAGTAAGCCTTGAAATAGGCGGAGGAAAAGAGCAAGCAGCAAAGCTGGGTAAGTCCCTCAATTACTGCAAAAAAGTTGCAGGGGGGAGGGAAAGCATAATATTTTTTCCCTGATCTCTCCTGCAGTAAACTTTTGCCATTCCCTGTTAGGAAAATTGACAAAATGTAAGAAGAAAGATTTCAAATGCTCTACAACTTGAATAGCTATGCTATTTTGTAAGCTGCTGTGCACAAAATGCAAAGTTCTGAGAAGAAAGATGAATTTGTGATCGTTGATACAGAAAAAGGTATTGTGGAATTTGCCAGTCCTTGCTAGTCCCTGGAGACTAAAGATGATAGGTCATAAGGGACTGAGGTTACGTCTTCCCAGGTAGAAAGATTCACTGCGAAGCAGAGGTGTCAGAAGAGGCCACAAGCCATAGGTCTGGTTGTGTGCCAGAAAGCACAGTGAGAAATGCTTGGAATTGGAGTAGGAAAAAAAGACTTGTCCTTTTAAAAACTCCATATCTGATCACATCCATTCCATCCCTTTTTCCTGGGTGAAAGGCACACTGTGAACCACACTTTTGACTCTGGAAATAAATACAAATGCAGTGCATCATTTGGCTTAACTGTAAAGCCTGGGCTGCATTATTACCTAGGAGGCATTCCTCCTCTGGAGTCTGAAAATCTAGACAGGAATTCCAGAAGGCATTTTATTCAAATTGTTCCACTTTATGGAACTCTATCTAAAAACTTCAAGTTCAATAGAAAATCTGGTAGGAAAAGCTTGGGAGTCAAGAATCATTACCAAGGATTTCAAGATTTAACTTGCTATTGATTTGTTAACCACAGACTTCTTGGATTTATTAGGGGACTTTCCTTTTTTTGTTTAGGATGCATTGCTCCAAAGAACTTCAACAAAGTCTAGCTTTAAATAGTCAAGACTGAGAGTTCTCTGGGTATGCTTCTATATACACCATCTATTATATTTAGTCATATTAGTGCTCTCACTAATATAAGTTTTCTGTTCTCTGTGACACGTTCAGCCTTTTTCTTTTCCTAGATGGCTTCTCTGAATGAGTACAACTTCACTGGACATTACTGCATTACATGTTTATTGCTGGCAATGCGCATGTTTTCCTGGTAAATATTAGGCTTTAAAATACCTTGCTTAGACGACTTTGTTACCAGCTCCTAGCACTCAAGTATTTAATTGCTCAAATGATGGTAAGTTTTTTTTGTATCCCGGCTTAGTTGAGCTGATCTTGGGTTTTTACCTCAGCGTGACATTCTCCTTGAAAACTTGTTTTCCTCGATATAAACAGCAATATTCAGAACATAGTTTATCATTAACAATTGAGTCTCTTGTTCTAAGTACACAGAATACTGCGTACTCAGAGAAGTTGGAAGAATGTATAAAATCAGTCCACCTTGCTGCCTTGGACCCTTCTCAGACACATAATCCCAGTCAGCCTCAACAAAGGAACGGAGGAAGCATCTCTTGGCAGTACCAAGAGGCAATGAAGCCTTCTGCTTTTTTCAGTGAGCATGGTGACCTCTCACAACCTTTAATTAGCAGTTTAATTAGCATGCAGACATTATGCTTTGTTCTGACATCTTCCTAGCTTAGTAAGACTCTGCTTGTTTGCATCTTTGAGCAAGTGCACCTAAAACCCACAAGCACATGAAAGTACTCTGTGTTACTTATCAAAATCAATACTTGCAGGAAAATCTTTTTTTGCCAGAGGGAGCTGGTACTGCTCCGGTATTTCTTACCTGATGACAGTCTCAGCAGTAGAAAGGTGGTGGTGCACTACAACAGAAACTGGAGATACCTGACAGTAATTAGGCTCCCTGTGCTCTGTTGTGCTGCAAGGCTTGCGGATAATTCTTCAAGAGATCTTAGTGGATTGGCAGTAGGCAAAAGTCAGGTTTCCTCTGGCTGCTAGCAGGTACTTTGGATCGATGCTGCAACAGAACAGTTCTGGTGGTGACTAGGATTAGAATAAGATCTAAAGGGAGTCCTTGCAGACTGTACTGTGTCACAGACAGGTTGCTGGTTAAGCTAAAAAGCAATTGCAATTTGACATTCTAAATTCATGTGACTGAAGAAAAGGGTTAGTACTATGTATTTCTCTGGGTAGGGGAAGTAGCTCGTGCTGCTAATTTGGTGCATTTAACAGACACTTCGTTGTTGCCATCTTCTCTGGTTCCCTGTGTTAACTAACTTTACCTTAGAAGGGTTTCCCGAACCACAAATTCAGTTCTTCCCTGTCTTGACCAACCATATCTTAAATTCTATTTTAAATATACCTCAGCATAACTCCTTTGTCCTTATTAAAGTTCTTATTTCATGCTCTCCCTGGTATTTATACATAATCTGTTACAGGCAGTCATCATACTGTAGCCTTCATTTTACTAAATGTATTAAGCTTTATCTCCTTTCTTCTGACACACTGTCTATGCTTCGATCACTTCGCTGCCCACTTTAAACTTAATTTCAGCCTTTCTTGATCTTGAGTTGGTAAAGATCATGCCCGTATCAGCATACAGATCAATGAATGTAAGAATACATTAATACTTTCCTGTTTAAAATTCCTTGTTTGCCTCTTGGCATCTGTCTTGTAGTGTGATTGAGCACCCCGATCTCTTGCCCCTGCTGTCATTTGCAGCTGAACTCCAATCTGCCAGAAAATTATTAATTCGAACGCATGACCTGGCATTATTGACGTTTTTAATTTAAAAAAATCAAGATCCACACATTTCTTCTGGTTTGGATTATTCTCCGTATTGGTGACACCTCACAGTTTTGTCTGCAGGTATCATTAGCTTATTCCTAACTTTTTGTGCCCTACTCAGTTAAGAAAAAACTTGCAAATTATCCCGAACGAATTTAACAGAATTCCACAAATTCCCTTTTCAACATAGCCTTTGTTCTTTCTTACAAGTTGTTTATCCTTGCTCATGCTAATTCCTGTCTTCTGTAGTTTAACTAATTGTGGGTTGTTGCCAAGCCTTCTGTGGACGCCCCAGTGGTTTATACCAAACTCATTTAGAATGTACGTTGTGTCAGACTGACCTAGTATGTCCAGGGATCGATCGTTGCTAAACCATGCGTTTGGATGTAAGCCTTGGAAAGCGGAGGTAAGACTAATTGTTCTGTATTGTTGAGAATAACGGAATTTTTATTTTGCTGTCTGCAATTTGACAGTTAAAAAATCCTTGCTGCCAGAATTACAATTTCATTTGCTGATTATTCTGTATACAGGAATGAAGGTCACTAAGTTTGCCTTGTTAGCTCAGTCATTTAAGTTGCCTGGCAGAAGCAGTCTGCTGCGAAGAGGAAGCAGTGTTTTGGTGTGTGATTTTGTGAACCTGCGGACATATGCCATCTATTACCAACTAATCTGAAATGCACGGTTTTAATCCTAAGGATTAAAAAGTTGATGGTGAAAAATGTCGCACATGCTGCTCTTTTAAGTAGCCTAGCCGAACAACATGCTGTTCTCCTGTGCTTTGAGGAAGGGTGAAGCTTCTGTTTTTAGCGTGGTTCCACACAACAGGACTGGAGACCCGGGTGGCAACCCCGTTGTAAGGTTTGTGTAAAGTCTCCATGTCTCGACCACAGCAGGCGGAGCCCCACCATGACTCACTGGGAGCGACTTTCGCTCCAGCAGCTAACCAAACGCCGCCGCTCTTCCTGAAGCAAACTGAACCTGCTCTGCTCCCTGTTCACAGGGAAGGTTAACTCCACAGCTCACTTTGACGATCTGCATTTTAATTACTGCAGTCACAAGGTAGCGTAACAGGGAAAGAATTTTTAGTACATAATTTAGACTTGGATCACTGCAGGATCCTGCTGGTTTAGTATACTTTGACCTACGGTTCAAAGCTGAACCAGATCTTGTTGTTTACAGCAAACTATGGGAAGGTAAAGGTTTTTTAATTTAACTGTATTGGCTGAAGTAAAACATCAAAAGTAATGCTTTATTTTACTTAAGTGGGAAATAATGTTCCAACCTGGATACATAGCACAGAGAAGCAGCAATGCTTCAGCGACCTATGTCACCAACAATAAATTACTCTGGGAGGAAAAAAGGGGTTTTTTGGCTCTATTGATAGTGCTTAGTTAGCACGACGATGTAGTTGAGAGCCAAGTCTCTCCAGACCAGAATTCTGCCCAGGATCACATCTTAACAGAAGATGCAAGGATAGTACAAGAGAGTAGAAAGAGTCTGTCTCCCCACTTCACTGAAGTTAAGTTTAAGGGTGAGAAGCTGCCTTGACTCTGCATGGGGTTTCAGAAGCTTTCCTGAACGTGCTGGCTCTAGCCATAGTAACAAGCCAAGGGATTTCCTTAAATATAGGGAGTGAAATTAGATGACCACAATAGTTCCACTCCATGGCTTAAAAAAGTCATTCCAGATGTTCTTGTTAACATACGAGCATGCAATGCACTTAACATAGATTCTTCAGACATATGTTGTTTTATTGAAATGTTTTCTCTTATTCTTTTCCCACGTGTTTGTGAAAACAGATTGTTCCTTTCCTGAACAGCTCAAATCCAAACAGTCCACTAAATGGAAGAGATGAAGAACGGTGTGGTTTATAGATGTACTCGGTTCCCATGGAAACGGGGATTTAAATATATACCTGTCGTGAAGGAAATGTGCTTCACAGAGCTGAAATAAGAGCAGACATGCACTGGGAGTGTCAGCTGAAGAATGCCGTGAGGATTAAACTGTTACAGCTGCTCCTGATGCCTTCTGGGCAAGCAAGAGAGAACAAGCCCAATGCTGCTGAAGATGGGTCAATTATTAGATTCTTTACGTGGCTTCAGGTGCTTTTCATTTTAAGAAGACAAGCACCGTAAATTATTACCCACCTATTTTCTGCTGCCTGCACTCACTGCTGTCTCACAGACAAACAGAGCAGAGGCTGCTGCTTCATCTAGAGCTCAAGTGCTGCACCAGGTCACAGGAAAAAGTTATTGGCATTTTAATGGTCTCTGAACTGCTAATGTGCTTATCATTAATATAGGGGGTTATTTTGAATGATCTCAAGCAACAAGTGCATCGTATCATAGGTGGCTCCTTCCTAAATTGTACCTTGCTGGTCCAAATCTCTTACGAATAATTAGCCACCAGGTAAAGGAGGGATGACGTGTGCCTAGTGTCTAAGCATCATATAAATAAACATTACAACAGCCAGAAACAAAACGCCAAGCACACTTCCCACAACAGCATACAAATGACTGTAATTACGGTTTCTTTCTAGAGAAAGGCATGCGGTAGCCAGGTCAATCTCACCTTCACGCCCTCTCGGGATGCAGACCCCGATGTCGAGCAACCACATAAAAAAGGAGCAACTCTTCTGGCTCCCTGACGCCTTCTGCGCCCTACGCGCTGTGCTGGTAGCCCAGACCACCGGGCCAACTCCTGAGCGGCGACCTTCACCTCCCCACCGACTCGGGGCCAACGCGCAACCGGGGCTGGCCTCCACCTGCAGACTTCTCCCCCCCTTCCCCAGGTGGGCGGCGAAGCGGGACCCCCGCGGGCTGCCATCGCCCGGGGCCCACCCGACGCGTCCCCTCACGCTGCTCGGCGGGTCTCCGCGCTTACCTCCCGCCCTCCCCGAAGGAGCTCCGGGCGCAGCCTCCCCTCAGCGCCGCGGGTCGCACAGGGGTCCCGGGGTCATAGGCGCCCGCCCTGCCCTGCCCGCGGGGAGCGGGGCCCGTGGGCCGGCCCGGGGCGGGCTCGGGGGCGGGGCGGGAGCCGCCCGGCCCCACAGCCTCCATTTTGCGGTGCGGCTGCGGGAGAAGAGGCCGGCGGCTCCGCGGGTTTCCCCTCAGGTGAGGAACGCGGGGGGGGGGGGGGGGGGTGTGACGCGCGCCTCAGGTCCCGCTGCCGCTCTCCTCACGCCGCCGCCGAGGGGCTCGGCCCCACCGGGGGCCCGCGGCGATCCCAGCCGCTGCCTGGGGCAGGGTTCCCGGAGCTGCGGACCGCTGGCCGGACTCGGCAGGTGCACGGCCGAGGGAGGCGCCGGCCCGCCCCGCCCTGCCCTCCCGGTCGGTCACCTGAGGAGAAGGGAACAGAGCCGTACCTGCCGCCGCCCGCGGCCGCGCCTCGCCGGGCTGGCGGAGCGGGGAGAAGCCATGGCGATGGGTGACCGCCCCGACACGGCGGGGGGGGGGGGAAGAAGGAGGAGGAGGAGGAGGAGGAGGAGGAGGAGGAGGAGGAGGAGGAGGAGGAGGAGGAGGAGGAGGAGGAGGAGGAGGAGGAGGAGGAGGAGGAGGAGGAGGAGGAGGAGGGCGGCGGCTGGACCGGCTCCGGGTGGGGCGGAGGCTCCGCCGGAGTCCTTTAACGGCTGCGGGGACGGGTGTGGTGCGGAGGGGGGGCGGGCCGACCGGCCTGGGCCCGGGTGGTGCTTCCTCCTCCGTTGCGGGGCCGGGCCCGGGCTGTGGCGGAGGAGGCGGGGGGGGGGGAAGGCTGCTCCGGTTTTCCCGAAAAAAAATAGGAGACTTCCCCCTCAGGTTTCCATGCCAGCCCGCCGAGAGCCAGGGCCAAACGGGGTGGAAATTCAAACCTGACGGGCAAAATCTGACGGTTTTGGGTATAAAAGTAGCGATGTCGGAGGCTCTGCGCTGGAGAGGAGGGAGGCCGGGTGCTAGGGTGGCGAGGCCAGTGTTTACACAGCACTTACTTCACGTTGTGTAAGTGACTGAATTTATCTCCTGGAAGGCAGCTGCGTACTGGGAGCCGCTTCAGTAAATATCGCTGTCCGGCCATGGTTTTGAAGAGACTCTGGTGACGGGTGTCCGAGGCAAGTCTGAAATCCCCATTTAGCATCATGTCCATCCAGTTAGAAAAAGCCTGAAGTGATTGAAGCAGCGGTCCTTATTTGATCCTGTTATTACTGTAAATTTTCTTTTTTTCATATAAAAAAAACCCCAGCTAGATAAAGCAAATGCAAAGAAATCTTTTTTTTTTTTTTTTCCCTTCTGTAATTCAGAAGAATTGTAAATAGGAGTCGGGGTCCTGCTAAGAGGGGGAATGATTAATTGAAATTCCCCAATTCCCAGTACCTGGCCCAAAAAGAACCCACGTTGCAAACTGTATCCTAGAAAAGGAAGTGATACAACAAAAGGAAGGAAAGCGTTACACAATTTACGGGTGTGCCGTAAGTCACAGGTTCACACGGGTGGTTAATTTGCTAATCAAAAATACGACATAGCCTTGACGGCTTGTTTGCTTGAAAACGCGATGTTGGAAACTTGTGCCTTAAAAAGCCTTTTGCCAGAATGTGTTTGCTGGTAAACCAGAGACATAGCTGAAAACTGAAATTCATTCTAGATGAAGTATCTTACCAATAAGTCTAAAATTTGATCTATTTTAATACGGTTAGAAGACTGTTGGGTCCCATTTATTGTACAAATTAAACTTTTTACAGCTGGTGAAACAGCTGAGTTACCATCACCAGCTGCTCATTTTGCATCGTGAAAAACATTCTAAGTTGTACAGTGGAAATGGTACAGGGCACCTCAGCAAGTTTTACAGGCTTTACACTCCTGTCTTGTTAACGGTGTAACTTCAGTTGAATTACATGAAGCTGAAAAGCCAAAGAAGTTTTTGTTTGTTTCTTTCCTTTTTAATATTCAGTTTTGCTGACACAGTATTCTCCTGTAAGAGTGAAATGGAAATCAGAAGGAAGCGTTGCTGGGCATCTTGTTCCTGAAAGGAGTTAGAATTAGTGTTCAAGTCAGAAACACCAAAAGAAATGTGCTGTTGAAAGCCAAATTTAAAGTCCATTCAAGCAGCTGTCAGTAATAAATACTGCACAGGTGCTGGTTTAAGGTGTTTCTTCTTAGGGAAATAAATAGCCCTTAGCAGTGTTTATGATTAAAGCACAGATTTACAAATACACCTCATGTAGTTCTTTCCCCTTTATTTATTTGGAAGCAATGATCCAAGTTTATTGGTGTGAGAATCCGTATCTGTGCTTCTGCGCAAGTTGGTTTTGGCTCTCACTTGAACTAACCTACTCGAAGTTTAAATGTTTTCCACATCAAGTCTCAGATGTTTAATTCTATGACCACTTATTGCCTTAATGGTCCAACGCAGTAAGAATTCTGCTTCCAAATCCGTTTGTTTTGACCAGTGAATACCTAGAAATGTGAATAATCATTCGCTGTATTGCATTCATTTTTGTATTTCCCATGCCCTTTGGTTTGTGCAGCGAAGGTGCATACTGTCTTAGAAACATGCAGTGGGTAGCTCCCAGGCCCTGATCAGGGAATCTGGCTGGTTAGCATTAACATGACTTTTTTTTTTCCTGCCATTAAATGTTTCATAACCTGTCTGATGGCCTCGAAACTCCCTGTCCAGCTGGTTGGCAACATGCGGGATGATCTCTGTCCCATTCCGTTCCTATTCCCAAAGCCCCTTGGTTAAAAATGGGACTGAAATAAACAGTTATTGGCAGGAGACAGAAATCTGCTATGCAAATGAAGTCATGCTGGGGGATTACCCGTGTTTCTATCAAATTATCATTTTACACGGGATAGACAGGGTACTGCTCTGCTCACGGGAGCGACCCCTGCCAGTGCGGGAGCGCAGGGTGGTGGGAGACAGGTGCTTGGTGTGGTGCAGAACTGGGGCCCTGTTTTAGCCTGACCCCTCTGCTTCTGTTCTGGCAAGGGGCTCGGCCCCCTACTGCTGGCACCTCTAAGCGTGTCCTGTATTTCAGAGTTCTTTTTGGAGGTTTCAGCCGCTTACCATGCGTCAGTGTCTATCTGACACTGAAGAAGAGTGGTAGTTAATTGCCATGTTGAAGAGGCTTCCTTTCCGAATCCTGTTTGCTATGGTCATGTGTATGAAAAAAAGGAAAAGTTTTGTGGGTTTAATAGCTGACAAGTACTCCTGAGCAAATCTAAACCTACTAAACGTATTGTTCAAGTGATTTAACAGGTAATGAGCAAGCAGATAACTAACAGAAACTCATAGGTAGTGCCCTGATAGAGAAAATATCTGTGTTTTTTTTTTTCCCAGAATGTCATACCCAGGTTATCCCCCTTCTGGTGGCTACCCTGCTTTCCCTGGTTATCCTGTAAGTATGGCTTGTGGATGTATTGCATTCCTAATATATTTATATTCTGTGAATACCCCTTCTTATTATGCTCTGTGTGCGTAAATAGCAGCTGTCAGTTCATATACAGTATTCTCTAGAGATTGTGGTCTCTGTTTATGTCTGTATATCCCTGAGGATGACTTTATGTTTGTCTTATAAGAATGCTAAGAAGTTTAAGATTTTTTTTTTTTTTTTAATGTTGCCTGTTTTTCCAGAAAGGTTTTTGATTGTTTGGTCTTGTTTTAGTTTATCCTTGTCTTTTGAGTTTGGGGCTTTTTTATATAGCTAACTATCCCAGCAAATATTTTTTTTTTAAGTATCAGTAGCTCTTACATAAATATGAGGGCCTTTATGTACAGGGTCACAGGCAATCTCTGAACCAGTCTCTACCACATATTTCGCGTACCTGTATTACAGAGATGCTGAACAAACTTCAGTGGCCATTACCCTCAGGAAGAGCTTGGAATGCTTTACTCAAGTACCCGTATCTACTCAAGACACCGTATCTTAACTTTGACCCCCTATCCTTCAGCTGGAGGACTTTGCTCCACCTTCAGTTCATGACTGAATGGACTAAAAATTCCAATGAAACTTAAAGGAAGGCTGGAATGTATCAGATGTGGCTGATACTGCAGTCTTTTTTGATATGCCTGCATCGTTTTTCAAAGCTGGAGGCAACTGTGTGTGTGGTCTGTGTGTTATGTAGTACAGAGCTAGACTGAAGCATGGAGCTTAGCCTGGATCCCACCGAGCTACTGAAAAGCTATAAATACATGCAATATATATAAAAATGCATGCATATAAATACATGCAATGAATTATCAGATTATTTTGCTTTACAATTTACCCTTCTGTCCTCTGAAACACTGAAGTCAGTCAAACTAAAGACAAACATGTTAGAAACCAGACTTCCTCAACTCCAGGATTTCTTTTCCCCCCTCAAGGTTCTGCTGAACCTCATGATTGTAGTTGTCATTTATTTTTAACTACATCTGAAAATACTTTTTTCTTAGCTGGCATCTAAAATATAGCCACGTGCAACGGATCAGTTTAAAAGACCCTTTAGATTTGATATCAACACTTCTAGGCTTCCTAGTCTCATTGATGATGCCCAAAGTGATAACTAGTGCAAAAAATCAATGTGAAATTATTTTCTTCTGCAGTGGTGACAGTTATCCGAGCAGGACTTTGGAGGATCCCTGTTCAGATTTGTGAACCTAAATGTCATTAAAATCTTTGTGCTGAGTCTGGCAGAGAACGGTTAGACTGTACCACTGGGGAAGAGAATATTATATAGCCTGGGCACAGTGATCTGGGGCAGAAATCTTGGGGCAGCCAAACCCAAGGAGAACACTTGAGCTAGGCTTTACTGCTTTGCAGTTGATTTCTGTTTTCTAGGCTCAAGAATGAGTGTGTACTCTATGTCATGTGTGACCCATATTTCTAAAGCTGGTTGGTAAAGGGGATTCCCAGCAAGTGAGTAATGAGTCCGTACATTATGCTTTGTTACAAAGCTGATTTTAAATACCTGATTTTTAAGATCAAGTATATGACTCCTAACTTACAGGGTTTTCCCTTAGAGATCCTGGTCATTCAAGTAAATCTTTCCAACGTGCATTAATGCTGACAGCAACCTTTGTGGTATGACTGGTAAGTCATGCATATAGCAAAACAAAGGCATATAGATGTTTGAGTTAACTCTATTTAAAACCTGTAATAGGTGTTCAGTCTGACTCCGTGGTCCAGATTTAGTCATTGAATGTCCAGGCTTTATAACCTGGATTCTACAGGAAACGGAAAAAAAGCCCCACCTCTTGTAAGTTCTTGCCATGTAACATTTGAACATACTGTTTGTGCAAGAGAGGCAGAAGTTTCAAAGAAACGAAGCTCTTAAAAGGTCTATAAAAACAGGAGGTGAGCTTCTAGTGATTCATAGAGAGCAAGCCTAGCTGAGCTTACCTCTTAGAGCAGGCAGCAACCACAGGCTGTAATTGTGATTTGGCTTGAGGAAAACATTTTTCACCATGAGAGTAGTCAAAGACTGGAACAGGGCCCCAGAGAGGCTGTGGATTCACCGTTCCTTGGAGATACCGAAAGCTTGAGAAGGCCTTGCATGACCTCATCTAACTCCGCAGCTGGCCTGGCTGTGAAGGTGGATGGGATCAGAGGCCATCCAGAGGTGCCTTCCACCCTGCAGCACTCTCTGATTCTGTGCCAACATGGGAGACGCATCAGAAAACCCAACCAGGAGGCCCCCAGCCTGGCTTTAGGCGTTCTGCTGCTGCCGCTTCAAGTGCGCGTTGTTACACACACGGACGTTTTGGTGGCTTGAGCGTTTTCACTCTAATGTCCTGTTAGCAGGCATACAGACACCCATTTCTGTGTTTCAGCCAACAGGACAAGAGTCCGTCTATCCGCCCGCCGGTCAGTACTCCTATCCGGCCGTTCCTGGAGAATACCCTCCGGCAGGAGGAGGGACCTATCCTGCAGCACCCCCGAGCACAGGGTATCCAGGGGCAGCGGGATATCCTGCCCCGGGTGGGTACCCTGCCCCGGGGGGCTACCCAGGCGCTCCCCAGGCTGGAGGAATGCCGCCTTATCCTGGAGGTAAGATCCTTGGTTAGAGTACCCCTCGGGAGTGATTGCTGGTGTAACCCTTCCCCATGCTTGGCAGAAGCAGTAAAGAAAAGCAGCTTTGTTCAGCGATCGATGGAGGCAGCAGCATGCAGGCAGCCAGATGACTGCTGTCTCGTGTAAATACCTGCATGCTGATGGCAGGGCCTTGATGGTTTTGTTGTGTCAGAAGTGCCAAACGTTAAGTGGGCTAACACCTTTCTTCTTCTCCTCGCTCCTGCAGGCCCTGGCTTTGGTGTGCCTGCAGCCAGCCCTGGCTTTGGTGGCTATCCGCAGCCTCCTGCCCAAAGCTACACTGGAGGTGGACCAGCACAAATTCCAGGTACGTCACATGTAAGAAACTTTTATGCATCCAAGGTTAAAGCAGGAGATCCCAGGCTAGGCAGTAACAGATTAGGCCCTCACCTTTGTTACTTTTGGCTGCTGAGGTTTGTGTCCTGTACACCTCCTACCACCTTTCTTGACGAGACCACTGAAGGGCTGACAAGAAGCATCTCTATAGGCGCTACAGCCAAAGCGGATGGCTGCCGCTCATTAACGGTGATGATGCAGTGGTTTAGGTGCTTATCCTTCTTCAGACTGCAAGTACTGATGAGAACTGTGAAAGCCAGAGTCCACGTTCAATGAGTATCCAGCTGGTTTGCTGAGCTCAAACAAACAGATGCATTTTCAGCTCTGTGTGTTTATGGGGATCCCTGGCATAGTGGGGGAAGTGGAAAAGAGAATGCACACAACTGCTTAAAAAACGGTGCAGTGTTTTCAGTGCTTTGAGTGGTCAGTTATCATCAAGCTGATTTTTGTCCTGGAATGCGTCAGTTGTGGTTGCAAGAAATTCAGAGCAACAAACCCTTTTTTTTCATGATTGCTTTGTTAATTCTAATAATAACAAAGCTGCTGTTAAAATGTTAACAGTTGTACACATGTATGATGGATAAAAATAAAATTCCAGTACAAAAAAATGTAGCTTTTGTATTCACAGTGCTTTTGATCACAAAATAAATTTCTTCAACTCTTTTTGCATGAATGAATTCTTAATTTTATGTCCTACACATTTTAAAGTGTATAATATGACTTCAAAAGAGAGCGCCGGACATGCACTCTTCATTTGCATGGGCTGTCTTGGCTTTTGCCAAAGATGGCAATATTTAATAAGGAGAGATCCTCCCAGTTCCCACAGTAGCAGAAAATTTAGCATTTTCAGAATCGCCTTGCTAGCGTATGTACCAGCATGCGGCTGTGATGGCTTCCTCCCATCATTCCCGAGGGCACGGAGAGTTCAGTTACTGATCACGTTAGGTATTGTTACATAGGAAGCAGGTTTTGTGCAGGGTTAGGTCTGTAAATGGCTTTATTTTCAGATTAGATAGCATTTACAGAATAAGAGGAGACCTAATTAATTCCTTTTATCTTGTTCTTTAATTTGTTTTCAGTCGGGTACGCTGGTGGACAAGGACCATCCCCAATGCCTGGTCCGGTACGTGCTGTATCCTTCTCTAATCAACCTTATGCGGTTTCTGCAGTTCTGATGTTTTTACAACTGGTTTCCAACAATTTACAACGCATTCTGCGTCAAGAGTTCCCAGCTACACTCAGAGTACAACCTGAACAAAACCATAACCCCGTATCTGCGTACACTCGCTCATCAAGTAGATCTTCATCCATACAGCTGGGTGAAAGCGTCGCTTTGGCATTGGTGGGCCAAACCTGTTCAATGCAACTCAGCGTCACCCCAGTTCTGTGTTAAGAGAAAAAATGGGAAACTATCGGACAACTCCTTCTGAAGTACCGATTCCAAAGTCGTGATTTTAACGGGAATTTATCTTGTGCAGGACAGCTAGTTACACGTGCCTCTCATTTTCAGCCTGCAGCAGCGGTTCACTGTACCCAGGGCACAATTCAAGCTGCTCCAAACTTTGATGCTGGAAGGGACGCAGAAATTCTACGTAAAGCTATGAAGGGGTTTGGTAAGTAAGCAACAGAAGCTTAAATTTGTATTGAGCTAACATCTTAATGCCATTATGTCCTTTTCTTCAATTTTTATTTAACCAGCTTTTCTCCCCAAACTCTTCAGAAAGTCACACTTTCAAAACAACTTGGGCAATTTAGTAGACGAAGTTACATAGAAAATTTGGTAGACTTAGATGGTAGTCATCTATTACGTAACTGTGCCCAAATGCAAGATTATAAAATGCGTAGTCTCGGAGGGATTATTATGAGTTCTGACATGAAATTGCCCTTCTGTTTCCAAGGAACTGATGAGCAGGCTATCATCAGTGTCGTTGCTAACCGCTCCAACGATCAAAGGCAAGAAATCAAGGCTGCTTTCAAGACTATGTATGGCAAGGTACGCTCACTAGTCCTTTGAATCGGTACACAAAACCAGACTTTCAGCTGCTGCTTTAACTGCCTGACTGCACTTTAGTCCTGGGGAGTGGTTTGGGCATTTTTAAAATGCCCAAATTAAAGTTCTTTTGGTTACATTCCTTGTGCACCGGGGTACATCTGGTATTCAACATGGTGTTGTCCTGATACCTGGCAGAAGCAGGGGTGGGGGAAGGTTGGGAGCTGGCTCTGTCCCTGACCAAACAAGAAGCTTCTCTGCTTTTGTAATGCTTGACAGCTAGAAAATAACTAAGCTTAAACTGTCCTTGTATTGGTGTCTGAAACCACTTTTATGCACACAAACCAGCACAGAAATCTGTTTTTTTCATAAGAAACAAACTGAGAAACTCATCGAGGATTGGTTAGTCAATAAAAGGCTGAGATGATTTAATTTCTTCCCTCTGTCATGAATTTTATAGTTGTGACACTTTTCAGGACCTGATTAGGTCCTACTTAGTGAGGAGATAATGGAGAAGAGCTGAGCTGTCAAAGTTTTGGACAAAGGGAAGTTCTCTGTAAGAAATAAAGCAGAGCTTTACAGGAAAACCAGCACAAAGGTAGAAATCAGTCACAAAAGTTCTAGTCTGATCTTTTTTTCAGTATATAATCTACATGGCTAATGCTCTCCAAAGCCCTTTCTGTGTTTATAATTGGACAGGATTTAATTAAAGATCTGAAGTCTGAGTTAAGTGGAAATGTGGAAGAACTGATTCTAGCACTCTTCATGCCTAGCACCTACTACGATGCCTGGAGTTTACGTCATGCAATGAAGGTATGGTTTTCCTGTGAACAAAATAGTTTAAAACAGTCTTAAAATGCTTATCTAAGAAAAAAGAATACCTGGTCCCCGCATTGTCGAAAAATCCTGTAGTGGCAAACAAGTTTGGGGACTGGGGGGGGGCCTAAAATTCCTTGCTGCTGCACCCCCCCCAGTTCGAGCCAGTTTCTGCAGGATGAGCCAGTTCGAGCAGCGGCCCATCCAGCAGAAACGCTGCAGGACAGGACTTTGTTCTCTGCCACTTGGGCGGAATTTTTGCTAGATCCTAGAAAGGGCCAGGGTGCCGTTAAAGCTGTAACCCCTGTTGAAACTGAAGGCACGTAATTCTCCTTACTAGGAACGATCCGCTGTTATTGAAAGGTATTTTTGGATTATCCCAGTTTTTTTCCAAAAGGACAACAAAGAAGAAAATACTTTCTTAAGGTCAGGTGATGCGTGTATCTGTTTTTAAACCTGCAGTAGAGATTAGGTGAGCCAGTTGGTTTAAACTTCTAACTCAGGTAAACTGGTACATGCGGTTTACCAGAATTTCTTCCTTGTCTGAGCTGCAGCAGCTAGCAGGTGGCTGATACTGGACACGAGTAACTTAACCCAGGTGTGAGTGCAGACCTCCTGAAGAACGTGGAGCTTAAATGGAGGTCTGGCTTTAGTGGAGGCCGTAGCCACTCTTGACCGTTTTAAACATTTCTAAAATAACATCACCTAGAAGCCTCACGTAGCCTCCACTCCTACCTGATCCTTGCCTGAATAGAGACGACCATGCAGTCAGACCTCACTGTACACAGAACACCCAGTTAATTTTTATTCTGGGGAGAGGGAAGCATCTAGAAGAGGTTCCTGCTGGTGCTCCACATTGCGGAAGCAGCCACCTTTGGAACAGGGAACACACTTGCGTGCTGACCAACACAGAATTTACGTGTGTATCTGTGGCTTTAATGATTATCATAAGGCGCTACCTTCCTCCAGTACGTTTCCAGATGAAGGTGGCCAAAGAATTTCCTTCCTAAGCCATTTTCCAGTTAACTTGGGCCGATCCACTGTTGTGGGTGTAGTTTTGGGGTGGATTTTGTGAACTGGTGCAGAATTGAATATTTGAGGAATCTTCATTCCATTTTGAGTCTACAGAAGACTTGGTGCTCTCACACTGCAAGGATACTGTTCTTACAGTGTCGACTGTATTAAGTTTTTGAAATAACAGTGACTGCTTAATTTCACACTTGAAGAAAAGAGAGCAGGTCGTGCTTTGTAGTCATGGCCTCTTCTCCTCTGCCTACAGGGAGCGGGCACTCAGGAGAGAGTGCTGATCGAGATCCTCTGCACAAGGACAAACCAGCAAATACGAGAAATAGTGAACTGCTATAAATCAGAATTCGGAAGGGACCTCGAACAAGACATCCGAGCAGACACTTCAGGACACTTTGAACGATTACTTGTATCTATGTGCCAAGTGAGCTTTAATTTTATTTTTTTTTGGTAAGGTAACGGTGTACAGTCTGACTTCGATGCATGTAGTCATAATGGCTCCATAAATAAATTCCCTGTGTGTGCTTAGCAAGAGCCAGGCTTTTAAGAAATTAGCCCTGGGCCATTAATTTATTCCCTAAAGACAAAACATGACACTTCAGTCCCTGCTCAAGGAAGAGATACTTCCTCTCTCCACAAATCCATGACGAATCGTGTGACCTAATTTAGCACCCTCTATTCATCTCAGAATTTATGTGTAAACACTTTGGTGTGCAGATGTGATCAAGTGCTACTGCAAAGCAGTGCTCCACACTGCTGTTAAAGCAAGACGCTTTTTATTTTTGGCATGTGCTAACAAAACAATCTGAGTGAACCTGACAGGATAACCTTTATGGTATGTAGGATAGCTATGAGAATCCCTACGACACGCAAAGAGGCACCACAGGGCAAAACTTAACCTCCCAGCTTACACCCCATGCACCACCAGAATTCGGGAGGTGCTGCTGCTGAACTCAGAAGAGCGCTGGGGCTTGCTTACCCCAGATCATCTCATAGGGCTCTTTCTGCGTTGAAGAACAGTAACTTGCAGTTAACCACGTTCAGGAACAAACGTGTACTAACTAATGCAGCCTCCCGCACTCCCCTGACCAATCTCCCTCTGCCGTTAGAATCTCTGTAATGCTTCTCTATCTCATGTGCCTCCACCTGCATGAGAGTTCAGCTGTGCACAACGTACTCAGATTAAAAAGTCAAAGTCCACGAGAAAGCAAACCTGGAGAAGCTCATGCTGCTAATTTTTATTCTGATAAATCCAGTACTTTACAATAATTGACAAGCACACTATTTAAATACTGTATTACCCACTGTAGATACAACAGTATTTGAGAGCACGTATGCAGCCTACTCAGCCAGTATATTTCGCAGTATCCATCCATGCACTGGGCAGCAAAAAAACAAAAACACACCACACCAAAGCACATAAAATGTCATGTAAGTCCTACTGACACATTACAACTATAGTAAGTGCTTTCTGGAGACATTCTAAACAAAGTAGAAGACCTGAGATATTTCAGGTGTGCATATTCATTTGTTTGTTTGGGAAGATTCTTTGCAACTTGAAGCCTGGAAAAGAAACAGATCAAGAGAAAGCTTACATTATTAAGTAAAACAGAGAATTAAGTACAGTACTCACTTAATTAGACCTATGAGATGGTGTGTTGGGGGGAAATTATCTGAGTCAGTGTATCTGTAGTTTAAAGCACGCCCGGCCGATAGGGTTCCGGCCCTCTTTTGTATTTGCTGCCTATGAGAAGTATTAAAGAGCAGTTTTAAAGCAGTGTAATGCATTTCAAACTGGTATTGCCCTTTCTGCTTCGAGCTTTGAAGACACAAGCAGTTAAAGCCTGGCTCTGTGTAATTTCACGTGACATCTGTTGTCTTTGCTTTTAGGGTAATCGGGATGAGAATCAAACCGTGGATTATCAGAAAGCCCAAGAAGATGCTCAGCGTCTGTACCAAGCAGGTGAAGGAAAACTTGGGACTGATGAGTCCTGCTTTAATATGGTTCTGGCAACCAGAAGTTTCCCCCAGCTGAAAGCAATGGTTGAGGCGTACTCCAGGGTAGGTGTTCTTCACTGATTTCAAATGAGCTTGGTCAGTGCGTTTTACATTAACGTTCCAGTTGTTACTGCATTTCATTATCCACGTATTAATCTCATTTCTTTGTAGATTGCTAATCGTGACTTGTTAAGCAGCATTGACCGAGAATTTTCTGGAAACGTGGAACGTGGTTTGAAGACTATTTGTAAGTGATATGTTCTTCCCTCCCCTTATCCCTTAGGAATTAAACCTTGTTAACGTAATTGAAGAAGAATCCAGTTCAGCTCTGGCAGATGAACACACACTCTGAGACTCTGCTAGCACAAAAGTAACTCCAATTAGTAAAATTCACTTTACACTTGATTGGAGAAAATAAGCATCCACCATGAAGAAGTCAGTCTGAAACAAGGAAAGGCTACACAGAAACTACGTGCCACTTCCCTGGGCAGGCAGGCAGCTGCACAGAAACAAGGTTAGGGCCCCGGTTAGTGCTCGTAGCTGCATTTTCCACAGCCCGGTGCCAGTGTAATGGAGCCGCGACTCCGGCTGCGTTGGCGCTACGCAGAGAGAGCTAAGCACCCCACACACGGTCTCAGAACAGCATGAACCCACTTCAGGCACCATTCCCTTCCCACCACCACCTGCCCCAGAAAGCGCAGCGTTTGCTAAGGAAACCTTCAGCAAAAGAGAAGACCTCGTGTGAATTCACTTTTTCCTGCTGACCTGTTAAGAGTAAAGCCGTTCAGATTTAGCGCAGTGAGAATGGGTATCATTTACTAGTAAATCTGCAGACACCAGCCTTGCCAACGCTGTCCAAAAGGACAGCATTTCTGTAGCCACAGTGGATAGGCAAAGACTTCCCTGATTATATTCTGCTCAAGAGTTTTATGGGAAAAAATTGAGCTCTGAGAATCAGGTAGGAGAATAAAGGCTCGTCTCCGAGAGCGGACAACCTAACTTAAACAAGATCCATTCCGTAACTACTAGAGGGAGAACTTGTTACAGCTGTCCTTTCCTTAGTGAGATTCTAGCCATGCAACACCAGTAAAATACCTGCTATCCCAGCAGCAGCTAGCCGAGGAGAAGAACTGTTTTTACATTACCTATCTGAGAATTAAGGTTTCAGCCCGCTTTGAAAGCACTTCCAGAGAAGCTAACTCCTAACAACCATAAATTCTTGTGTGGAGGAGTAACTCATTGGGTCAGCTTGGAAAGAAGCCTAGCTCCATAGAACAGCTCCCGTAGCCCGCAGTAACTGCTCTGCATCGATACCTTCCTTGAGCTGTCTGCAGCAAAAATCCCCAACCGATCCTGCCAGGTGCCACTATACAGCACGCGATACCGGAACTAATCCTAAAAAATCTACTTTATTGCAGTGCAGTGTGCGTTAAATCGCCCAGCCTTTTTTGCAGAAAGACTTTATTATTCCATGAAGGGAGCTGGCACAGATGATTCCACCCTCATCAGAATTATAGTCACTCGCAGCGAGGTAAGGCACTTTCTCCTCTGTAGACGCCCAGCGATCCGCCCTGCCCAGCTTTTCGCTCCGTCCTGCTTCCACAGCTGTAGAGGTCATGCACTGCGATGGAGCTTTTAGGGGGTTTGGGTTTAGCTGAACGTGTAAATTTGTTCTAGAGCCAGCTTTTATAGAGTAGTTTAATTATCTCTGGCTAGACGGCAATACTGCTTGCCTTCCTCCTTCACTGCGGTTGCCTGTCCGTGTAGCAGAGGAGCACCTCACGCTCCAGGGCTCAGGTTAAGAGTCAAGACCATCCTGACAAAGCCAGAAACCATGGCTGGACTCTGCTCCGGGAGCTGCTCTGCTGTCCTCGGAGGGACCAGCTTGCTTGTGCGACGCGCAGGGTTCAGGCGCTGCGCACGTGTTCTCTGGGCCCCGAGGAAGAGATGTGGGGTGATGGCCCAGGAGCTCAGATCACACACAGTGTTTCAGTTCTGTGCCTTTTTTTCCCCCCCCTTGCGTAGATTGACCTTGTGCAAATTAAAGAGATGTTCGCGCAGATGTATCAGAAGACTCTGGCTGCAATGATAGCAAGTGACACAAGCGGTGACTACCGGCGTTTGCTGCTGGCAATTGTTGGTCAGTAGAAGAGGATTATCTGTTTTTTTAAAACAAACTGAAGGACATGTAACATGCTTCACGCAGACACTGACGATCCTCGTGTGTACAAGAATAATTTTAAACCTTTGTATAATCAAATACGCCTTCCTGATGATCCAATAAGCTTGTTGCACTTACAACCGCCTTAATTTACAGCACATAATCTTCTTTATTGTATAATAAAAGATGTATCTTGTCTATTGGCCCCTCAGCCTGAGTCCTTTTGACCCAGACAAAGCCACTGCCCCTCTGCCATGCTCCCACATGATAGAACTGTGTGTCCCAGCCCAATGTCCAGCACACAGCAAGTTTCTGGGAATACCTAAACCTAACAGCTGCGCTAGCTGGGTGACGCAGAAAGCCCGGGGCTGTGATGTACTGCATTGTACACCTGACCCCACGCACCCCCTTCAACGGCTTTCCATCGGAACGCTGAAAAACCGGCAAGGGCTCAGGTTAAGTCACACTGCTCTGACAGCTGAAGGACCTTGGCAGAATCTGACTGTGCCTCCCTATTTAATTTCTTAAATTAGGTAACACTAGTAGTTATTTAGTTAGCACTCATAGGCAGCGATGGAAAGGAGAAATCATCTTGGAACTGATTCTGAAGTGTCTGCTGGTAAAGGAGCGGGTTCTACCCAAACGGCTGAGCAATGACAGAAGCCAAAGTGTGAACGCTGCCGAACACGTGTAAATCCAGCCCGAAGGCGACTGCGCCGCAGGCAGCATAACTGTGCGGATGTTTTCAAAAGCTTGGCGAAGAACAGCTCTGTGTGGCGCATTCGGTGTGCCGAAAGCCACAGGGATCCATCCCCAGCAACAAATGCAACAGAAGCTTTGCGCCCCGCAGCCAGAATCGCGTCCCCTCGCACGTCTCAGCAACGCTGTGACAGGTAACGACTGTACTACAGGACAGCCCACGCCAACAGCAAACCCTGACTTCTGCCACCCCTCAAACAGCGACAGCCGGGGCTGGCAGAGCCGAGTCGGAAGCCGCAAGCCGTTCGCTCGTACACAGCATGTACACAAACACTAACAGACACCAAGTTTGCCATACCAAAAAAAGCTTCGGGATTTCGCTTACATCAGTGTTCTGCAGCCTAAGTCTTACTTCAGACTTTAAGTGTTTTCCGATACTAAACTTGGAAATACAGTTTAAATTCCTGGGTTGGATTAAAATTAATCATTTCAGAGAGGAGCAACAGATGGAATTCGATTTAAAAGACACTCCGCTGTGCAGTGCTTTGGTGTGAGCATCCACTGGTGATACAGCTGTCAGCAGCTTTCCAGGCTTGGCCAAGACTCTCACGAGCTTTGGTTCTTGTTTCTTTCCTCTCAAGCAAACTTCCTTGCAAGCGAAGCAGCTCAGCATTTAATAATTAAAGCATATTAGCACATCCATCTCTTTATATGAGACTAAAAAAATCCCCACCACTTCACTCGTCATCTAAAGCAGAGTGTCGGTTAAGCCTGGCTCATGCGTACTCCTGCTACGAGCAAATCAACAGGGTTCTGCGTCCCAGTGACCTTCACCTATGCTATGGCAAAAAGCTATTTTTGGTACATGCCAGTAATGAGGAAGTGTTGAACGGGTAACGGGGACTGGACGATGGATAGTGAAACTGCAGCCAAAGCTAGGCCAGGAGAGGATGGGCAGACACCGCCTCTCCTGTCTCTGAAGAAGCCTTATTTTAATACGTAACTAACAAACACAATGGCGTTTCAAGGTTAAACATTAGGAAGAAAGCCGCTTACGAGCCTATTCCCCTCACAAAGCGTTTGGACTCCAACCAGAAGAGGCCGACCCCCTGGGAGCGAACCAGCCCCAGGGCCAAGCACTTGCCAGAGGCCGAGCTCCACAGCTCGGCAGACGGGACGACAGCCATTTTTCCAGTTCACAACAGGAATTCAATAAGCTTTGAAAGGAAAGCTGTTGTTGAACACCACAGATCACGCGGGCGGTGAAGTGAGTTGTGTGTCTGCACTAAGCTAAACACGGCTGGACTCGGTGAGCTGGGCTGGTCTCCACGCCCGGCTCACGAGGCGGCAGCGAGCTCTGCGACAGCCCCCCAAGCCCCTGCTTTGCCGTGAGCCCCCCAAACCTCCCTCAAGCACCTCCTGGACCTTTGCTGCTTGGTGTAACTGAAACGCGTCTCCTCCCAGCGCCGTCCGAGCCCCCGGCCTGGCCCAGGCACCGCGGCGGGGTCCGGACGAAGCAGCCCCTTCCCCGGGAGCCCAGGGCACAGCAAAGCTCCAACTCCAGCCAGAACAAGCCGTGCCCCTCGCAGCGTCCGTCGCCCCAGCCTGTGGCTTACAGAGCTGCTTCCACCCGCTCTCCCTCCCTACCCCAGGGCAGACCAAGGACACAGACTTCTTTCCCCCCCGCGCTCCTTAAAACACTGAAAGCAAAAAAGAGCAATGTGAATTACTTACGGTTTTCCGGGAGGGAGGATATAATTTCTTCTCCCCGGCAATGCAAGGATGAGAGACAGCTCCAGATGCCACCTTTCAGAAACACAGTGGCACAAAGTAAGCACCTGCTTCCCAAAGACAGACAACCCCCAAACGCATTCCTGTTACCCGACTGCCTGCTTCACCGGGACAGGAGACACATGGCATGAGAAAATAGAAATTCTTCGCTGCAGGTCGGCCTTCGTATCTGGCAGACGCTACTGCAGACGGCGGACACCGGAAGGGACTCCAGGGCGCGAGAACCGCTGCCGCCCGACGCCTGCGCACACCAAGTGCCAGAACCAGTTCCCTCCAGTTACGAGGAGGTCCTTCCAAAGATGGAACCTGTGTTCTCCCCACATACGCAACTCCAGGTGGTCACACCACCCATCCCAGCCAATGACCCGAGTATCAAAACGTGCAAAATGCTGTCCTGCGAGGCCGAGAAATTCCCCGCCAGCGCTTCCGAGGACGCAGGGACCGTCGCGGAGCACAGCGCGTACAGCTTCGGTTCAGTGACGCGGCTTGGTTCTGCTCTCACACGACATCACACGCGGACGGCACAGCTCCCAGGCACCCCCAGACTTACCTGCTCTTAACTTCATCTTCTGCACTCAAACTCCAAGGAGGGTTTCCAGTTAGAATGCATCTGCAATAAAGTAAAATCACACATTAAAACTCCATTAGCAAATTTACTATTTTAATCTTAGTTCTTAGCCTGTTTGGCAGCTTGTCCTTGCTTTAAGAAGAACAAACGGGGAAGGCCGAAGCTGGTGTCTGCGCCGGCTGTCCAACTGGCCAGTGCTGCCCCTCTGCCCCGGAGCCGCCCCAGCGCGCCGGCGTCTCCAACGCGTTGCTCAAACCGACACCCAGTGCAGTGACACACGACAGCCGTCAGCGTCCACTACCCCTGCGCCCCGGCACACGCAGACGAGGCTCCAGTGGCCACCCAGGCCCAGGGACAGACAACGCCGAGGCGTTTTACTTACGCGGGAGAACTCGGAAGAAAAGAAAGCGGCAGCAGTAATGGTTAAACAGCATTTACATTAAACTGGCTCTCTGCAAGGTAAATCTGAGCTTTGAGGCTATTTTTTTTTTTCCAATAGCTTAAATTTTGGGAGAGTATTTCTAAGCAATTCTCAAGGTCAGATCAGACCTACGTATGCCAAATAAAACCCGTACACAATGATAGGAGCCGCAGCCCATGCACAAAATTTATTGTGTGCTACCGTTTATAAAATACTTGAATAGTTCAGAACATGCATAAAATTTCCGACTTCGGGGTATGTACAGATTGTACTTTATGGCAAACCAAAAAAAAGGGGGCGGGGGAAGACTGAGCTCTAGTGACACAAGTTTCAAGTTGTGTTCCAGGGGATGAGGAGGACACGGAGCAGATGTCAAAACATGTCACGAAGCAGAGTGGCAGCCGGCACAGTCTGTTAGTCGCGAACAGATTCACCAGGGCTTCGGGTTGTGTCGTCGCCGCGCAGTCCTGCGGTCAGCCGGATACATGCGGTCCGACGCGCACACTGTCACCAACGCCGCGGCCGCGGCACCCCGCGCTGCCTTACGCGCTGCTGTGCCTGAACAGAAGGTACGTCCCGTACGGTCTCCGTTTCCTTGACAGGCTTGTGAAGAGTAAGAAGCTCGCAGCTGTTCAGCCCGGGGATTGTCAGCTAGTTACGCAACCGCAACACTCACAATAAACTAAGAGTACCCATAACACCTAGGGAACCTATCGATGTACATCATAGGTCTATATATTAAATATCTGCAAAATGAAAACATGCATGCACAAAATACAATGCCAAGCTTTACAGACTTGATATGAATCAAAATTTACTTAAACAATGTACAAAGTTCAATTAAAAGTACCTTAAAATTAACTTTCATATTTTTCTTACTTTTTAAAATTAGTATATATATAATAACTTTTTTTTAAAATTCGAGGTGGGGAAGAGTCTTGAAAAAGCCAGGCAAAAAAAGTTTCTAAATTAAATATTTTTTCGTTTTTTAAATCTGTGTTCAAGTAATAAACATTCCTACATAGAAATCTTCTGGTAAGCGGTAACTAAAAAATTGAGTGAATACAATATCGACTCAACAACATCTACGGAGTAAACCTGAGGTCTGCACTTTGCAGAACGACCCGCTGAGACTGGGGTTTGGGGGGGGGGTTGGCATTTTTCTCTGCCTATTTAAAACACAGTTTTTGCAGCCTCAGATTATATTTTAAGACCATTCTAACCTATCGCTTTTAAAGACATTTCATGAAACCAATGTCCGTTAATAAATAGTTAGCTCTTAGGGTTGTATTTGAAAGTCTGATTTTAAAAAACAAACAAACAAACAAACAAACAAACAATCTGCCTCTACTGAAAGAAAACTCCCATTTGTAAACTGCAAAGTGGTGACACCGATAAGCGCAAGATGCTAAGTCTAGAGGTGCTTCAGCGAGAACAGCCTGGCGCTCGCCCCCGCCTCCGCCGCCGCTCCGGCAGCTGGCGCCGGGCCAGATGCTCGGGGGGTCGGCTCCCCGCGCGCAGAGAGGGGCCGTCGTCCCAAAAGCGTGACGGCCTTTCTCCGGCGAGCCGGATGCTCTTCACCTCGTAGCGAGAAGTCACTGCGAGCGGCGATCCCCCCTGGCCGTTCCGCCTGTTGTCCCATCAAAAAGCCAGAGTCCAGGAGTTCTCGGGCGAGACATGAGGGAGGGAACCAGGAGCCGAGGGGGTCACTGGGCGTTGTTGTTGCCAGTCCCGCTGTTTCCATTGGCATTGGTGGTGTTTAGAGTGTTAATGCCATCTTGCTGCAGAGCATCTTTCCGCGGTGGCATTCTCTCATTGATCCTATCCAAACCTTTTGCTTCTTCAAAACTGCAGATTTTATGTTGCGGAGAGAATCCTCGTATTGCTTAACAAAATGCAAATTTGATATGTCAGTAACAGAAAAAGAAGTTGAAAGCATATACTTTTTCTAACAAATGATGCTTTAAAAAACAGGCAAGAAATCGGCCAAAGAGACTTCTGGCTCTGCCTCTGCGTTAGCAACAGCCTCTCTAACCTGCTTCCCTGCAACGCTCAACGCCAATCGCGATTTCGGTTTATAACGAAAAGAGCAAAGTATGGCAAATATTCCGCAGGGAGGAATCGAGGGGTTTAAGCCCGCTTGATTGCCTCTGTGCGTCCCCGGCGCGGCCAGCTTCCGACCCCAGCTGCTTTCTCTGGGGCGGCTTGCAGCGAGCGCCGCGGAGGCAACGCAGTGCGGGGATACAAAAGCGGCAGCGGGTTCGCGCCCTGCGATCACGCCGGCGGGACAATCCCGCAGCTTCCAGGCGGACGAAGCTGTGGGACGCGGCTCCCGCTCTGTGCTGGTCGTGAGGATGATGGCAATGGACACGACCGCCACTGCCGCGTCAGCGCTGCGGCTGAACAACGGTGTCGTTTGAATACAAACGTATTTAAAGCATGTCTAGAAAACAGATGTTAATTCTGCTACTGATTAGTTTAATGAATGAGGTCTGCAGCTGAATTTAGACCTGAGAACGGCTGACTGCGTAGTAAGACTGAAGTTTTTGGGGTGAGATAATTGTTTGGAGAGCTAAGCACAGCGTTCCACTCACAACAGTGGCACCTCTTGCACGTGTGCATGAGAACGCAGCCTGGCACTTGTTTATATGTTTGGAGATCTGACATCCTTAATTAAAAACCAAAGAACAGGGTCATTAAATGGCGCTTTGCGACCAAATCTGCCCCCCCACAGGCAGCGGGCTCAGCTGCTGGGCTCTCTGTCACTCCCTTCACCGAGTACTGAGCAAGAGGGAATTAAAGCCGCCCTGAAGAGCCAGCGCTCTGACGCTGAGCCCTCGGAGCCCCAGCTCATCTGATGGCTTTCTGCTCCACACCACCAGCCAGGGGCGTAGGGACCGTGCCTGCAGCGCCGACAACCCACGGAACTTCACGTGCCACATACTGGCAGGCGGGCATGCACGCTGGGAACAAACTCGGTCAACAAATGACGTTCAACTTCTACGGAAAGCACATCACATTCACACGTCTCGCACCACCAGATGTGTTACGGGAAGTTTAAAAAAAAAAAAACAAAACAAACACGTTCAAAGCCATTAAAATAGACTTTATGAGAAAAGGCATGCAGAAATGGATAACCAACCCTCCCTCCACACATAACCCCCCCCCCCCCCCCCGGCAGTGAAACAAAACCTTGCAGTTGGGTGCAGAAAAAAAAACAACCACCGAACACCTGTAAGGACTTCAAGACAAGCACCACGTATCACGACATGCTACGATACAGAAACCTCCTCCATTTGTTGTGAAAACAAACAGAAAGACCCAACTCCCACCCCCCGGGGATTTCCCTGAAGTATTGAAGACAACCATCGCCCTACAGCCAGCAATGAAAGTTACATGGGAGAGGGATGAATCAGGGCGGCTGATTCATCTCCGCCTCTGCAAGCCGGGCGCAACCCCCCCCCCCCCGCAGCGAACGCCGGATCCCTCCCCGCGCCGCGGAGCCCTGCCGCCAGCAGAGACTCTGGCCATACCTTTTTCGGCCTCAATTGCCTCTACAGTGGCTGTACAGAAGTGAGCAGATGCATGCAAAATGAATGAGAAAGATGAAGAGTGTAATATCGCACAGCAGAAAAGGCAATGATCAATTTCATACCGTATGCTACGCCAGGTTAGGTTACCGTTAGTTAAAAGGACAATTACGGGTTGGGGGGTTGGTTTTAAGTGAAAATTCTCCTACATTTTAACTAACACAACTTACCAACTACGAGTATATCACAGAAACACTAACAAACTGATGTTATGAACTGCACATTTCTATACGGTTTGGGGTCTTGTTGGGTTTTTCTTTTTAAGACCGCAACAGAAAATTTCAACTGATGTTAAAAGTTGTGCTATGGTTTAAAAAAAAAACAACCTAAAAATCTATTTAAGACTATATTTCTGAAGATTAGAATGCATTAGTGAGCTTCATTAAGCTACCAGGAAGGACGCTGGAAACGTAACACTAGCCATGTTCTAATAATACAGAATCATTTTTCTCGTTATGTTTAGCTCCCTGAAGTTTAACTAGTACTTCCATTTTTCATAAGCTCAAACAGGTATCCCCACGAACTGAGCCATGAAGTTTAAACCACAAAAGACAGATCTAGCAAGTCGCATTTACAACGTCTCACAAACTCCTGAATTGACACCAAAGTCTACGGCAGGAAGAGGTCTGGATTTAACAGTCTTGGTGTGTGAATCAATGTGAATATGAAAAAAATCTAGCTTGCTAGTTGTTTTTTGAACTAAATAACCCTGAGATCTGCTGGAATTTCTGAGGTGCGAGAGCCTTCCCAATCGTTTTATCTTTCGAAGTCAAAGCTTTCACATACGGTTACTGGAGATCAGACTCAAAAGCACCTTCCACGAGGGCAGACGTGCTGCAGAAACCTCTCTGGACCCGCGACCCCAGCTGTAGCCAAGGTTCAATACTGGTAACAACCTCTGACCTCCCCCAATACGCACCATGCCTCCAACACCGTCATTTCAGAAATACTAACAAAAACCAGCACACACGGTGCTAAACCTCCTTGTGCGGTGCCTCATACGTACTGTGAGCAACAAAAATCGCCACAGAGCGTTCAAGCTAATGCTGGGGAAACTAGCTACGTCAAAAATATGGCCTTCCATCAGGAGAGAATCCCTTAAAGCCAATGAAGTTTCTTACTTCTCATTTGTATCTAACAGAAACCAGGCACAACTCCTTTCCCTACTCTGTGTTGTTACGTATCAGTTGGCTACACTATGCCTTAACCTCACTCTCGCATAATATGATAATTTCCACTGAGATACTCTAAAAGAATAAATGGAATTAGACACTTTCATTAAGTGCTACTAAAGTAATGTGGAATAGTTAGCGGTAACGCAGGGCAGCATTTTGCCTTTTACATAGTGCACATTCCATGGTTCCAAAAAATAAAATTATTTCCTGCACTTCAATCTACAGAGACAGGGGCAGCCCCGGAACTGAATCAAAAAGTCACTGGAATGGGCAGTTATTCATGTTTACATTAAGGGAAAGAAACTTTCTCAAACTGTAAAAATTGAAGAATTATTTTAGAAAGTCATCAAATACACACGTTCATACTAGAACCAATTTGCCACACACATACAGAACTATGTAGAAAAGCCACCTCTTTCCACCATCTCCTGTTACCTGCGAAGTCTTTGTTTTCAATCTTTTCCTGAAAAGATCACGAATACTGATTTATCTCTGTAAATTATGGAGCTTGGTCATACATACACAAAATTTACTCCTAGTTCATTCTACTTGTGCTACTGCTAGCCCAAAGAGATCTTGGAATATACATCATAGTTAAGAAAAAGAGAATTTTCAACTTGACGTAAAAGACCAAACTGACTGGAAAATGCGAGCACTTAAACAAAGCACACTGCGAAGACTCAATTTGGAAAATAATTTCGTTGGATTCTCTTTTGCAGGTACCTCTGACTTGGAGCGATACTCTTCGTAAGCCCTGATAAACCTCCGACAAACACTGCACCATCCTGCTGAAACGGCCGATCCTGGAGTCTCTGCTCCGAAAACTCTCGACTGGAGAGGTAATTTCAGGCCACAGGGCTCAACGGCATCTGCATCCTTGACTCCAGCCCTCGCCCTGCTTTACAAACCTGGTACAAAACCTAGTACAAAGGCCTTGCCGCTTCCAAGGGAAAGCCAGCGCGGGCAGCGAGGAGCATCCCACATGTCTGGCTAGTGCGGCTGAGCGCCCTGGAAACATACGCAGTTTTTAGTCTCGGCCTGTCTTTGGTACGTTGCTGGGTAAGGCTTCAGGTGTTTGGGGATTTTTTAACAGATGCTGACTCGATTTGAAACATAATTTTGTTGGAGCCAGTTCTCGGAAGAAGTTACCAGGAAATGCTGCTTTAAAGAACAGTACTTCACCTGGTCTTTAATATCTCGGCTACTGTAATGCAAGCAACATAAATAATAAAAACCACAAATCTACATTAAAAAGAATTTAGAAACATGCAAAGCCCACAATTTCCCAAAGTCTATTTTTATCCTAGTACATTAAAGCTATCTAAAAATAACCTATGATTTGTTTTTTAAAAATATATCCATATATTTCTGGGGGAAAAAAAGAAAAATCCTATATTGACTTCTTCCCATAGGATGTAGTTTTGCAATTTTTTCCAAAATGATCTTTTTTAATTGACTTGTCTATGTTTCACCCTTCCACTACAGTCCCCATTTGTATTTTGCCCTCGGAGCGCTCTGCTCTGCGGTCAGAATCGGCCCAAGCACAAAGCCGTTGTATCGGACTGGCCAAGGGGCCAGGGCCCTGCTCTGCATCCGGGCATCACCGCCGAGCCTCTGCCCCCCGAGCAGGAGCGGTGCACGGCCGGGCAGACTCCTCAAACCGCCCTGCCGCTCGCCGAGACCTGGCACGGAACTGTAACGGCCGTATCCCCAGAAACTGCAGATGCGTTGCCGTGATGGTGGCTTCCCTAGAGACAGCTACGGATATATGTGACCTGATACAAAAATTCCAGCCCAGCTCTCTAGAGAAACGTGACACACACTCCGGTTTCTCACAGCTTTCAAAGCTTCTTACGGATTTAACCGCAACCAGCGGAACTAGACCTCTTCTCAGCGTGCCACTGGACAACGAGCACTCGTAAGACTGCAGCATGGAAAACCCATGACATGCTGGTCAGCTGTGTGATTTGCCAAGCACATAAAAGAATATAATAAAAAAAGACAACAATTAATATTATATTCTTTTCTCAAATCTAGACTGGTTTAAGTCACTGATGGTATATTGATCAACACAGCACAATATACTTCAAAAAGTAATGAAAGGTTTGTGGGAAGAAATCCTACTGTACGATCAGTGACCATATTTTTGCCAAGAATATGAATTCACTGATGTGACGACGGTTTAGGAAACTGTCAGTCAGTAAGCGTTTTTTTTTTGTTTATTTCTAGCTTTGCAGTTGAGCAAATGATTTGAAGACTTCTACTTTTTGCAGACTGAAGCAATAAAATTCTGACCAGTGAAAAGAAGCCACTGCAACGTACGGAGCGCTACCGGTTGGCGTGAGTTATTCTGAACAATCAACATGACTGAAACAAATGAGGTATAATCATGTAGTGCATCAAGGAATATTGCCATCAAAAGTGCTAGCCGAGAAAAAAAAAAAATCACACCCACAAAAATCCAAAATGCATTTTGCATCCTTTCCAAACGTCCCACATTTTCAGTAACGGTAAGAAGTCATACATTTTATGTTAAAAAAATTTTCTAGTCAGTTTGATCCTCTCCGATATTTGTAATGCAGCTTGGCTAGAAATCTGTTAAATGAGGGAGAGGAATGCAGACTCATTTTTTTAAGCATAATAAAGTATCTTATTAAACAATGAAAATTAAAACTAGAACATACGCTTTTGGAATAGTCGGATGGATTGGGAAACACACACTATTTCTTGTACGGACATTCACAAAACAATCACATACATACACCGGACATATAAACGTACTTCCAGACATTATATGTCCACTGAAAAAGGACTCAAAATGTGACAGTCACGTTTCAAAGCTACTAAAAAACAGCTTTGATAATTTAATAGAAAACGTAGTGAAAGGCTTTAAAAAAACCCTACATATGAAATTGTAAAAATTCAACAGCCTGAATCACAAAATGAGCAAAGCAGCTACTCTTGGAAAGCAGATTGTGCAAAAAGTGGTATTCACGTATCACAATCCTTCAACAGTCACAAAATTCAGCCATCCCACGCAACGGTTTTATGCTTTCTAGCAAAGCCTGAAGCCGGCCAGTAAAAAGTCTTTGCATAATTTATGTTAAGAGTGCTGCTGAGACGAAGTCCGGTTTCAGACTGGTGCGTTTTAGTTATCCACCACTGCGAACAGAAACCGGGACTTCATCCTTGTCATACAGATTTGGTACAATCTCCAGGCATTCTCCCTAAAGCTAGTTAATCACTTAGGGGCCTTGTGAAAAATACGATCCAGGGATTCGGCAAACTAAAAAAACAAAAAGACGAAAAACCTTTTACAAAATACTCAATGAGCCAGATTACAGGTGTATTTTGTATAGAGTTCTTTTTATTTTCATGCAAAAAAATATATGCACACTTAGTAACACCCTTTTATTTTGATTTATTTACAAGCTTTCAATTCAATCCCTTTATTCTCAACTGATTTTGTAACAATGACTGAGTCGCTTTCAAGTACATTCTTGTTCAAAATGCACAGACAATGTGCAACAGCAAATGCAGCAAACCTCCAAAAAGAAGGTGCTGCACCACTGCTTCTACATCACGAGACAGACGAGTGCCTGGGGTAGTGGTTTAATTGGCACATTTATACAGACATACAGCTATACCTAGAGAGAGACAGACAGATCTACGAAAGCAGCTACATCTGCAGAGGAAGGAAACAGCATGTTACAAGGACAATTTGGGGAGGTCAATTATACATAGGACGTTTGACAAACAACATAGAGAACAAACTTTGGCATTAATTACCAGGGTACAAAACGCAGCACACGTCAGTCGATCAATGGAGTGTCATATGGAACTCTGCAGCCTGTAGCTGTTTGTTAACGTTAATATCAACGGGCGTTTGTCAATGAAAACGCTAACACACCGACAGTAAAACCATTTTCATGGAAAGCAGACAAGTGACGATGCAAAATTACATTGCCGTTTTTGTATCTGTAACGATCAAATGCCTCGGTGTCAGATCTGTAAGGTCACCCCACTTCGGGCATCTGCGCCACCTGAAAAACTGCAAACTAGGGAAGCTCAAAGTCTGAAAAACGCGGCCTGACACCGCTGAACTCGTTTGCTTTTAGTTTTATACCCTGGTTAAGTATCCATTTCACATTGCCCGATTAACACCTAACACTGGGCTTGTATCAGCCGCTGAGACAAGAACTGAAAAGCATCAGAAACTCCCTGCATGCATTATGTGTAGTGTTAGCGAAAGAGCGAGACGCGCCCCAGTCCATCTGAGGCACAGCAAGGTGCATAACATCATTACCACTTTGCAGGGTCTGCCGTCCTCCGGCCAGCACTCCGCTGGGCAGCATTCCCGTGGGAGTCAAACCCTTGAGTGTCAGCACGCTTTCGCTCTCCTCCCTGGTGCGAGAGAACACAGTGAGAAACCCTCAGAGAGCCGCTCACCAGGGCCGGGATTAACGTCAGGGAAGGGAAGGGAGAGGGAGGGCCCGGTTTCACCGTGCTTTACGCGTGTCAAGACTGGATGTAAATGCAAATTCAAACACGCAGAAAGGGGAAAATATTTCTATTCCTTACCAGTCTGTCCTCTGCTTAGGAGTTATAAACACCAATTCCTTCGGAACCGAATTCTGAGTAATTATTCACATGCAGGCTCACTGGCTTTGAAATGAGCACCGAATACCTCATGAGGTACCCAACACATCTCGGTGCCACAGAACAACCCACAACTCTGTCCCAAGTGTCTGTGCTTCAGGAAATACCAGCTTTAAAAAATTATCCCCACCGGAACCATTATGGACTGTGGAAAATGGCACGTTTTGGGTAAAGGTGATCATGAAATCTCTAGATCTAGACAGGTACAAGAAAATGGCATTTTTTAAAAGCTGAAAACAAACCAGCAAAAAACCCAAAACAAAAACCCCTTAGTCCTGAATTTTCTGGTATGACAGGAATTTTCCGAGCCAGTCCCGACCTCTCCCATTACACCCTTGATTTCAGTATCTCCACTCTGGTATCGTCTTTTCAACGCTTGCAATTAATGGCTGGACAAGTAACTTGCAAACTAAAGATCATCGTGTTCTCTAATTTCTTGAAACATAGCTCAAAAATAACTTAAAAACACTCTTTAACCAAAAATACCAATATTAAATAATTACCAATATTAAATAATTAAAAATATCAATGGGGCGCATCAACACGCCCAACAAGATTCTGAGGCACAGTGCTCTCCCTGAAAAGCATCTGGCATCCATTACCCTGGAACAGAGGGGTGTTTTCCTAACGCACACCGTAAGAGGGATTTTAGGAATGCAGAAGTCATGCAAGTACCTGAGAACAGAGAAGACTCTTGCCATCTTGCCAATTGCACGAATTTTGTTTCTGATTATTTCTTTCCGTGCGGCAGCTGTACCTACTTTCAATGGAATAAGAGAGAGTCTCAAGCTCAGGAGTACGGACAGGGCCACCGTTTTACAGCGCATCGAATTCAACACAACCGTTTCAGTTCAGTCCTCTCTGCAGGAGGCCAGTACCCAAACACGTACGGGGACAGAGTTATGAAATCATGGCTTCAGGGTGCCACCAAAACCACCATCGCCTCTGCGTCCACAAAACACACACAGAGAAGTTTAGGGTGTTCGCAGTGATTTGCTAAAGCTAGCAAGCATCTAAATTACCGCCGCTGCAGTGTAATAGCTATCACAACTCATTTGCCTAAATTTTACACTTGAAATTCTTCACTGACATCTGTGTCTATCAAGGTGTAGGCATGCAGCCTGATACAGAAGCCAAAGAGATGTTAAAACCACAATACACGAAGATTTGTTGCCAATTCTTACACAGCTGTCTGAGAGAAAGCAGTGGTTTGTTTGCTTGGTTTCACGTCAGCCCCCCAAAACACACACCCACACAAACCCCACACAATGAAACGCCGAGAAACTGCAGTGTTACCTCCCTTACCAACTAATTCTATGTTCTGCATCATCTTCGGTTTGGGTTGTTTGCAGAAATTACAAATGCCAGAGACCTGGAGTAAACCCCAAGTATTCCACGGAGCAGAGAGACACCATTTGTGACAGATAAGTGAGGACAGAACCCTGAAAGGGGGCTCGTGACCGGGAAGGAGAGTCCCCTCTGCCCGCCGTGGCATTGCAAAACCAGCAGCTCTGTTCTCCAACGCCAGGCGTGGCTGGCTTGGTTCAGCGTCTGAAGGTCAGCCTGCCCCCCGTCCTCCTCTCCCTCTGCCGACTCCTCAACTCCACTACAACAGTACAGGCAGATGAGAAGCCATCAAAACTAAAATCTTTACTTCCCCTGAGCCATTGGGGAAGGAGAGTACTAACCACACCAGGACACGAGTAACTCGGTCATACTTGGAATCCAACCACAGGGGACCAAAGTGAGCGAACTCAGACAGCTCTGGTCGGTATTCCAACCCTTTCACACATCTCCGGTCTTCAACCCGGAGAGAAATGTACTCATGATAAGGTTGCCAGGCTGGTTTGCAAGACTGCAGAAGAGAGGACCGCAGAGGAGAGCTGCGTATCCACAACCTTGTCCACTCGCACGCGGGAAAGGCGGCTGCACAAGAAGCCTTTGCTCATCCCTGCTCACTCGGATTTGGCTCCATGGCAGGGCGCACACACCCTGGCACAGCAGAGTCACCCTCTGCAAGAACACAAGGCCTCTGTTGCGCGAGAGTGGGCAGGCTTCCCACCCCCAACACCAGACCCAACCAAATACGAAAGATAAGGCACGTGGAGGCAAACAGCAGCAACAAAATCACGCAAGAAGGAAAACGCACAGTAGTGACATCGAGAAAAGGGAGCAAGGGACAACACAATGGAAGCACCTCGGGGTATGACAAATATCCGCCAATCCATTTAAATGAAATGAAAAAGCCAGGAACTACCAAGCAAAGCTTTTTAGACACAGGAACAACTTTGATGATCTGCAGACACCAAGTTAAAAAAAAACAAAAGAAATCACAAAAACTAGAAGGCTCAGGAAAAACTTTGAATAGGATAGGCTGAAACATGCAGTTTTTACTGAAAATAGTTTATTTTAAATTTTAACTTTTCATTTTTAAAGTCTTAGAAGCTTTTGCTTTCTCTCTTTGAACGCTATTAAGGAATAGCTTGAGGATCTGGAATGAGCAGGAGACTTTCAGAGCTATTGGAAAGGCTAGGGCTAAACGAGGGGCCGTTAATCTCCCTACCAGTCCCTCCATTGGCCTCCTGCCTACACCCACCAGGGCGATGCTGCTGCAGAGCTGCACCGTGAAGGCTGAACAGGGCTCCGGCAGGGCTAACGCCCGTATCTCAACTCGGGAAGGTCTCCGTGCCTTGGTGTTCGTATGGTGGGTTTCCTTCGGTTGGCTGGTTGGTTGTTTCTCCCCAGACACGCTCCTTCACCGCCCAGCCCTCCAGAAGCAACACAGCCAAGCCAGAAGGCTGGACGCGTTACCCCAGGCTACAGCACTGCACCAGCGTGGCCACCAAATCCTGGTGAGAAGGCGGCATCTGCTTGCAGAAGAATGTCTTCATCACACCCTGAACTAGAGGAGGAATGGCAAAGCAGTCTCCCATTCTCCATTCCCCGTGCCTGCAGAAGGAACAAATTCTGAACCGTTCATACTACCATGCTCCAAAGAATTCGCGTCACCTTTGGAAACAGGTCTGTAATCTAATGCACTTCCAAGTATTAGGAATATTCTCTGGAAGCAACAGATTATAGAGAGAGCAAACTGATTATTAGGTAAGTAACGGTCAGAAGAATTTTTCTGCACGGAATTATCTAGTCTGGAATTTCCAAAAAACAGGTGATAGACCAGGAATTTAAATTAGTAGGCTTCTTTGTACATCTTGTATCCAGCCATCTTCAAAACTGCACAATCAAAAAGCACTTTTTTGACATCTCAGCTGAAGGAAACTAAAAGTACTATACAAACCAGGTTTTGGAACACTGTAGAAACACAATCCATGCACAATCTTAAAAAAAGCTCACGATAAAATTATTAAAGAGCAAGACAGACAACTGAAGGCTCCCTACACATGCGGGACCAAAGATACAATTTTAGAAATAGGTAAAGAATGAAATTCTACAAAAAAAGGAATGGAAGAAAGGAGGAAAAAAATGCATGCACAGAAAGACAGATGTCTTGGAATATGACTTCCGATAACAAAACACACAAGCCTTTACAAACATCCCATTAAAAGGGGAAATAATAATAAAACGCTACATCTGTCTCTCAACAGAAAGGTATTTTCTGCATTAACACTTCTACTGCCAGGTTCTGTGAAGTCATATTCCAAAACATTCCTACTCTGTCTGGTCTGTACCTTTTTTATTGCCATATATGAGTCGCTCTTCAGATGGAGAGTCCAGAAAAAAAGGAAGTGAACGATGAAGAAAAAGGTGAGTGAGACAAATAAAATAAAGATACTTAACTTGGCAGTGGTAATAAAGAAAGAATGGAGAAGAAATGTCAAAAAATAAAATGGAAAATTGCAACACTTAAAAATGCATCCATCGAACACGAAGTGGAATTTTTGAGTGTATTTTAAAATTTGACGATGAACAAGTGAAAGCTTGATAGTCAACAGTTAAAAAAAAAATCCATTCACATAGAAAAAGAGAGCGTAGACAGCACCTAGGTGGCATTAAGAGAGGCATCAAGCAAAGAAATTGTTAAAGGAGACAGAACAATAAAATAATTCGAATTAGGAAACTGCAACCATTGTACTAACGCCAGGGCACACGCAATCTACTGGTGCCTGCACTTCTGCTGGACAGCCTAAATCCTCGCCTCTTGGAATACCGCCAAACCCGACCCTGCAAATCTTGGGGTTAATTAGTTTATGCTCAATTTAGTAGGATTACTTGGATGGAAAACATAAATTAACTGTTTGCAGGATCACATTTGAGACTACTTCTATGTTTTCACATTTCTGTGCAACGATCTCAATGGCAGCGAAGTTCCCGTGGCTCCTACCCAACGCATTCCCACCCAGAGCAACACCCTGCTGCTGCTGAACTGGAACGCAGCAGCTATCAAACATCAAAAACAGGGTCACGTCTCCAATGTCCTTATAAATAATCCTTAGTGTTCCTCAAGGGCTGCTGAAACTTTCCTTCCTCCCCTCCATCATCAAACAATCCACCAGGTCGGTTCTGTTACTGGATGAAATGAGGCAGCCCGGAGAACCTTTTCGGTGTGGCACGAAGCACTACAGTGCAAGCCCAACAAAACAAAGGGTGGGACAAAGGTCTTCATGCTACCGTTGCTTCTTAATCGTCACGCTGCAAACACCTCCTTAGCAATCTACTGTATCATAATTTTCAAGCTAGAATGATGTTCTAATTCGTTACATAAATATGTATTATACAGTGTACACACAGAAATTCACCTTCTAACATTTACACTTTCAACTCAAACACCATGACTTCAACTTGTACTCCGTACTTTTGGTATAGCACTTAGCCATAAAAAATAAATCTGGCTTTCACCTATATCAACAATTTATTGAAGAGCAATTGTTATGAAATTTAAGATCATATAATAAATTTGTTCCAAATATTAGCAAAGTGAATGCCAAGAAATTCCAAGAATTATCCACAAAAAGTGTCAGTTTTAAACAGAAATCAGATATGAATATTTGCAAAGGATACCATTACTGCTTCTTGATCAGAAACACAAAACCACTATTCCCTTCTCTGCCCCCCCTAATCATTAAAGAAAATTCTGAAGGCAATTTTCTTCAAATTCCAGGTAGTATTACACTAGTCTAAGTTAACTACCATTTCAAAAGTTATTACCATTAAAAAGATTTATGTATCTTAAAGTAACCCCTACCGTCAAATTGATCTTCTCCCTCTGTCATCAGTTCATCATCAGAGCAAATGCTCAAAACATTCACCAACATTTCTGTTACTGTATAGGAAAAAATAAATCTTAATTCATTCCCTGTAGAACTTTAAGTACTTCCATGCACACAAGACACAACTACTCGCCAACAACTATAGTGAATGAACTTCCCACATCTCAGCCATTGCTCAGTAATCTGGTTTCAAAAACGTGTGGTTTCCTTCATGTGCGCTGTCACAGAATTTAAAAAGCTCAGAAAAATAAGCAGCTAAAAATTGTACCACCCAACAATCAAAGTACACAGCAGAGCTTTATCTCCTGTCTTACAAGGAGTTCTTTTAGGTAAGAACTATCATCTTCTGCATTAGTATTTTCACATTAGGATAAGCATTTGAATTCATTTTTATGCAAAATTTTCTTAAATATGAAAACATTTTGACTGCTTAAATTCAGGTTTAAAATGAGAAAGCTATTCTGTCCTGGCACCCGCAGGCATGTAGTAGAACCACTGAAGGAGAAAAATACGATGATATAAATATGGTGCAACCCACATGTCTTTTCAAGCCCCTCTTAAAAACGTTGACACAGTGGATACACAAACTTGTCTCAAAAAGCTTGTGTTTTGTTTCTCAGGAATCTCCCTATCCTGCCACTCAATCCTTCCCAGGTGTATCAGTCTCTTCTCTTAAAACTGCCAAACTTCTCCCCTCGAGTGTTCAGAGACCTGCTCCAGAAGCTCAGCCAGATGGTTCAAACCCCTGTGAATTCTGTCTGCATTTATTCACGACTAATTCCTACAATCCCTGTGTTATCTCCTATGGTGTCCTTCTCCCTTCCTGGGAAAGAGCTATTCTCTGCTTTAATGAAAAGAAACCAAACAAATTATTCTGATTTTGATCTGTTCAACGCAGATCAGATAACCCCGACACCGTATCCTTCAGCAAAAGCGGACGCGTGTTATTTGTCCAAAGGCAAGACAAGCTGCAAGGGCCGGGATTCCAGCACTCTTCAGCATACAGCGGGTCAACGAGCAACTCATCTACTTGGTGTCTCGTTACCAGCATAAGAAAAACAAAATAAACACTATTAACATTTTCAACAGCAAAGGGTTATCTACTGCATCGCCACCGAAGAGAGATAAACAAAAATCCTGTCAGATGTCAGGTCCCTGCGTTTAAAAATCAAACAACTGTTGCGTGGGTTAACCACACTAGAAAGGGTCCAAATTATTTCCTTGTAACTGCTCGTTAAAGGCAACATAAAGAAATCTAGAATCCTACGTTTACATGACTAAATATCTCATCTCAAGAATGCTTTTAAAAGAAATTTAAAGAGCTTTCCAGATCTCTTTTATAAAAAGAGCAGATCCAAACAGCCTCTAACCTCATTCATTGCCTTTCAACTGAAGGCTACCTGGAGCCCCGGTGTCCTAGATTCAGAATTATCACCTCTAGAGGGAAAAAAAATAAAAGAGGAGGATCTGTGCTAAATTATCCTTTTTACAAGAAAAATTGTAGCTGAAAAAGTTATCTTTAGTGAAGGTCAATCTGTTTTAACTACACAGAAAAGTTAAAACTTTACACATAGTTTACAGCTATATTTATGCAAGATTCATCACAAACATAACCACAGTATTTTGTAGGACTTGAACAATTTTCAGATTGACTTCAAATGCAGTTCAAAGGTCCTGCTTAACAATGCAGGTATAGACCTTCAATGGGAATTATCAGTTCTGTGAACACCTCTGCCTTGTTAGAGCAGTTTTAAATATCCTGACTGAAACAGGCGAAGAAAGCAACCAAACCCTGTAGAACAAGTTGTATTTTAGTCTATCCCTTCCCAGAAACGGCATTTTCACAGGCCAAAAACACCCTCCAAATCAGTTTAACAACTTTATATCAAATCTTCCTTCTAATTAAGCATCCAAGAAGTCTACCTGATAACGACAAATACAGATACCCATTTTCACAAAAATAATACAATTAATGTCCAATTTGTAAATATATTAAAAAAAATAATCTTCCCACTATCATCCTGGGAGAAATAGGAAAGAAATTCATCGATGTATAACTTTTGCCTACCTTTTTCTCCAACAAATGGCAAAGACCACGTGAAAACATCCATAAAATTTGGTAGCCAGTAAGGATGAGGAGAACAATTGAACTGACGAATATTCATCACATTGTTTTCATATTTTAATACAGCAGCTAAAATAAAATTCAGACATTTGGGAAAGAATGTTTAAAACTTGCGATTACCACAAAGAGAAGGTCACAGGGCTATTTTAGCTCTACTGTATACTACAGACAAAATAAGCCCAGAGATACTCCATCCTCTTTCCTTCACAGTATTTACAGGACAGATTTCCAATGGAGAACTCTGGATTTTATTTTGTTGCAGATGTTGCAGTTTCAGGTACTGTTGCATGCCAGTATACTTCCATACTATCCTATTACAGGTCTAGAACAAACAAAGATTTTAACAGCTCCTGAAAAGGTATAATTCCAGCAACTTTAACAAAATCCTAACTCAGACCAGCAGTAAGCTCAGATTCAGGTTTATTCGTCACACGTGTCTTCCCACATTTGTAAGCCTGGAGTAGGACCACAGAAATCCAGGAGATCAGGGAGAAGGTGAAGCACAGAGAAAGCAAGCAGAAAACCAGAAGCATTCTACAGCTCCGTAAGCGTCGGTTGCTTTTTTCCATTCTTAAGCTTACACTGCGCTGGGAATAGCTGATCTGAAAAAGGATTCTCACAATGCAATATCCACATGGATGGTGAAAAATGTAAAAAGCCAGCTGAAGCTATTTTTAATTCTCCTTTACTTTACAATCCGCTCACCCTTTCCTCCGTACAGTTAAGCGCCCTACGTAAGTGGTATAGGCTGGGGGGTGGCTCTCTGGAGGTGAGTTGGAGAAATGCAATTGTATTGAACAGAAAAGAGGTCTTGGCTTCAAAGGAACGCTATTTGAACATTCGGAGATCATTCATTCATCACATACTTGAAATGCCATACTTTAATGTCATACTTGAACTCTAGGAGGCTTTATTTTTAATTAAGTCTGCCGTTGAACTTTGTTCTCATCCATGAATAATATTAACTCACAGTTACGCTCTTCTCTGTAATTCTGACTTGTAAGTCTTTCTCTACACAATTAAGCGTGCTTCTCCTGTGCAACTTTATCGTAAGCAGAGAATGGACAAAAACTTTTTCCTCCTATTTTACACCTCCCTAACAACAACATTCCCCATAGCGATCCGTATTTAGATCAGTACTTGCTCCTTCTCGATTTCCCAGACATGGACATTACGGCCTGGTTCCACCACAGATCACACACCTTCCCTGTCTCGTTTTCTTCCCAGTGCCCACCTAGCTATAAGCACGGTGGGTTCTGGTTTTTTTCCACCGAAGTACCTACCACAACTCACCCTCCTGGAGTCCATCCGCATGCAAGTTCTTCTGTCCAGAATGAGACCCTCGGGTGCCGTGACACACAACCCAAACTACCTTCGCACAGGCTGCCGATCATCGCTGCCTCCCTTCCCTACTCAGTTCACACACTAAAGACAACCAGAGGAGTGGAAACACAGCGCAGGAAAGCCACGCCTGGCTGCCAAACACCAGCTGATACATTCAGAGTACTAAACAGCAGCAACTCTTACGAAGGAAGCATTTGCCCACACTTGCGCTTCAAGGTACTCTTACAGGAGATTGTCACTTATGGTGTGTGCTCTTCTTCCTAATCTAACTTCTATTAATGGATTTTTTTTGTCCTTTAATTTCTTACCTGGCAAGAAACTGTTGCTATTAGATGACTTATCAAGTAAGACATTTTTATTATTACATACAGTTATTAATAACAAGTTCTTACCTTTATTATTGTAGACATCCAGGTAATTAGGTGCTGAAAAAATTGTTATTAATGATGGGAACCCTGTAGTTTGACTTTTCCTGTACATTCTATAACTGTAAAACCAAAGAGATTATTTTACATCTTACAGCAATACGCAATTAATTTTTATTTTACACTGTGAATAATTTCTCGAAGGACACAAAGTACTTACCCTGCATCTTGTGCTTCATGTGCTCTAATAATTGACAACAAATTATTATTTTGCAAAAATTCACAAACTGCTGGATAGCTGTGAAATGAAAACAACTATGAGTAAAAGAAAATCTCTTAAAATATGCAGCACTACAACATCAACTAGGGCACAGCATACTCTCACCTATAAAAGTACGAGCATCCTCTGACTGTATTGTGACTGAAGTGCTCTTGTGAATTCTCATTTCCAAAATCTTCTGAAGGATCTGACCACAACAAGTCACACATTGGTCCAAATGCTGGAGGCTCTTTGAATCTATCTAACTGTTTGAGAAAAGGCAACAGCAAAAAGACTCTTTGAATATTAAAGCAGTAAGTTTTACATATTTGTTAAACTACATATCCATCAACGTGTTTTCAGAAATAATCCCAACCACATCAAAGAAAAGTAGTTTCTGTATGTTCTTTCCTCTCCTCCTCACGAAACAAGGCAGAGCCATACCAAAAGAAACAAACCTGTTAAGAGCAATAAGATTTATCAGTTGTAAAAAGAAGGGAGATAAATTCCAGACTGATGGATATGTGTAATACAAGGTCAAGTTACGGACAAGGAACAAAATGGTCCTTTTCCACGCACATGCCACATCTACCAATCTGGAGACACTACCAGGAATTAGCAAAGAGAAACAGTACAGAAAACAGGCATGATAAAAGAAAAGCACAAATAATTAGCACTGACTAGAAGAGACTAAATAGATCATCCAATTAAAAAAATAAATCCCAACCACAAAAGAGAACTGGAACACCCGTCTCCACCATGGATGGCTAACAATGTAACGAAGAAGTGACTAGTTCAGCCGTCTTAGACTTCTTTCACACAAGCTCTACTTCTCAGCTACAGCCCTGGTGTAACAGGCCATACGCATGCTGGGATGCGTCTTTGTTTGCTTCTTTTCTTTTCTCTAGCTGCTTCTTCAGAGATTTCCACTGGGAAACACCTGCTTTAGCATCCTGCAGCTCTCCTAGGGACTACAGCGAAAAGGGGCAGGGATAAGGAGGACAGCGCGTTTGTTAACGTAGAAGGAGAATACCCTGCGTAAGTAACAGTCCATCTCTGACATCCCAGAAATGAAATCAGATATCCCAGATTCAAAGTAAAGTTTATTTGATCTTTATGTAGCTGGAGTTTGTTCACCAGATGATTTTATCCAAGAAATGTAGGAACAGTTCTTTGATGGACAGTGCACTCATCTCACTTTACCTCCCACACCAAAGAAGATGACTTTGATGGTACTAGAGGACACTTAACTCTTCATGACAGGTTCGAAGGGAGGTTTGGTGAGCACCTGGTGAATTTGGGTCTAACGGTCCATAGGAATCCATTCAAATATGGAACCAGCAGTAGTGCCAAGCTCTCTCATGCCCTGGAAAATCAGAGCTCCCGAGGCTGCCACCTGTAACATAAGTGGAGAGGTCCAGATCTTTACCAGTTCCTGCCAGATAATGGCAAGGCAGGTATTGACTGAAGTAGTTGTTGGAATTTATTCAATATTAAAGATCCAGCGATTTAACGTTTCCCGCACTGGATGATAAACCCAGTATGGAATATTTCTCCCAGATTGAAGAAGTCAGTCCATCAACTTCTGCAAGTACCTGAATTTCCGTAGATGAAACCATCAAGTTTCTAAACCTCCAGCAATAAATCTGGGTCCAGAAGCTAACAGAAGCATTCACACAAGGAAGATTCAACTGTTGGCCAACTGATGGTTCCCTCAATACAGAAGGCTGAAAGTCTAGAAAGCATTTCTGAGGAATTTTCTTGAGTTACTCTTCAAGGATTTTCTTTAGGACTTCGTCCAAATGGATAGAGACGTTAAAAAAATCTGGGCTGCTGCAAGCAACGCACCTCTCCCCCAAACTGCTTTCTCACAGGACTGGAACAATAATGTCACCATTTCTTGAAGTAAGGAGGTCAGTTTATGAAAAATAAATATACTTACATAGACACCAAGTACGTGCCTCCTTCACTAGACAGTCTACCAACTGGCACGGTTCTCAAAACACCTCAAAATTCAAGGAAATGTCACAGCAAGCTACCCAACCCAGATTGCAAATATCAAATCAGAGTAATCAGCTTAGGCGTTTCTCTCCATTGGGACAGCAACAAAGTTAACAAAGGACACAAGTTAATTCAAAACACTTGTTACTGATCAACCATTTCTGAATGTGTTGCAATTACGGCAAAACAGAACCTCCATACAAATTAATTTACATATTTCTAAATACGACTAAGATAACTGAGAAAGACAATTTTATTCAAGAATAAGAGCCACTACACCTGGCGTTAAAACAGAAATAGGCAGTGTATTTTTTAATACGTACTGTAAGATATTTAAATCTAATTTAACTTCTAGCTATTATGCAGTCAGGGATACTAAACGGAAATGCATCGCACCTTCACGTGGATGTTTAAATTCAGGAACAGCAAAACCTTGGAGGTAGATTAAGGTACGGCCAATTAAAACTAGTTTACTTCTGAGGCAAAAGACCTTCACAGAAGTTTCACATACTTGAAGATACAGACACCAGTTTTAATTAAGCCGTCCTAATTTTCCTGAGAATTATCACATTAGTAAAGCCCTAAAAACAATGTGAAGGTCAGTGAAGAGTGGCAGTCATCTTATATATCACTAAAGACAAGAAAATTTCAGAAGCCCGCAGAAAGGAAGCGAGGTAATATAAAGACAGATTCCCAGCAGTGCCCCCATCTGTTTCAAAGCACTTTGCTGATCAAACCTAAGTATCACCAAGATCCAAACAAAAGAATGACCATCTGCTGTAAATGAAGAAGAAAATTCTTTGCCTCTCTCCTTTAAATTAAGAGTCCCCATAATCTTCTCTGGACAATTCCCTCCTTATAAATCACTAGGCTTAAAATCACGATTCCTGGAACTGTGTTTCAGCAGAAGTCTCTTGGCAGTGGAAATGAAAGCAATTAAACAGCATCTCTAAGCTGACGGGACATGTGTCTGAAAGAGACATTCTTTACCACCACCATCAGAACATTTCTGTAAACAGAGTTTGGAGAATAAAGTCAGATTACTGCAAGTTTCACAAACTTCCACTTTCCCAGAACTAAGAAGCACTCGCAGCAATCGTGCTGGGGAGGCTTTAATGTCATAGCCACTATGATAGCTGTCCTCTACTGCAAAGAAGTTTATGCCAGCAAAAACAATCAGTTGATTTGTGGAGTTTAATCACCTTCCTGCACGTCAATGACACTGACAAAAGACGTCATCCAGAAGAATCTGCATCTGCACAGAAATTTTCTCTTTGTCTGAAGTGATTCACTGTTTGCAGAGCTGTGATTCCCCTTCTTATGCCAGATGATTATGCCTACCTACACATGTGCAGAGAAGACCTCTCCTTAACAAGAACTTCTGCTAATAAACCAGAAGGCTTGTAATATTATACATTCGTCTCGACTGTTTACAGAAATCATTTCACACACACTTGTGCCACAAGTATATGATATTTTCCTGGATACAAAAAGAGCATTTCACATCACCCATTTAATATAAATACATTTACAATATCAGTGCATGCCAAGCTCTAATGCAGCTATTGAAGCTGCTGCCAACCCATGAACAGCGCCTTTTCCAAGTTACCAGATGATTCCTTCAAAAACAAAAGGCCCAAAGAACCGCTCTAATAACACTGCCTTACATTTACAAACGTGGTTTTCATCAGAAGCAATATACAACGCAGATTTTCATATATATATATATAAACACGCAAGCTTATATTTCATCCTAATGTAGCCTTGAGCATTATAGAAGCACATGTGAAAGCACAAGCCAAAATGACAGAAATTACCTTTTAATTAAATTTACTTGACACTGAAACCTGCTTAGCTGCAAGACTGAAACTAGAAGAAAAATGAATCGCTATCCTATTATGACAGTGGGTTTCCGAAGTATTTTTCCAGACCATGTTCCGTTTACACTACTTTCCACAAAGCTTTGACCCTGTTTTTTTTATCTATAACATGAGAAGTGTCAAGGCCCTGTCAGAATGGCACCGCTTACTCGCTTTGCTTTCTGACTTCTCTTTGTCTGCACGACGCGTATAGATTTCTGTACACGTTAGTATTTGCTCCGAAAATGCAATTTGCCTCAGTATGTTTTTCCACTTACACTACTGAGCTTGTAAATATGCCTCCTCTCTCTTTCTACCATTTTTGTCTCCTCTCACATCATTCTGCTTGGCAGTGTAATATCTGTAAGTGAAATAAGCTGACATTCCAGCCTCTGAAATGTCCAGTTGGTACAAAAAGATCTGGTGAACTCAGAAATGAGAATCAACTGGACAGCAGCCTAGAAGTCTAAGGAGAAGGAGGGCTAAAAAAGAAAAATGGAGCACAAGTAATGGAGAATATGCTAAGAAAGTGAGAAATACAATAAATGAAAATAAAAGACAAAATGTCCCATCATTATTTTTATATATATAAAAAAAACAACCCACCAAATGAAACCAAATTAGGAACATACGTTTTCCTTCTCTCTCATATTTAGATCTTTTTTGAAATAGGCCCCCACATACCTTCTTCCATATGTGGATAAACAACTTTTTTCTTCCATCCTTACGTATAATCCCAAAGCTTTCTTAGAACCACCTATTTATATTTTAAGTTGAAATCACCTATATTTTAGCTGTTACTAATCATAACAGGTATGGTTTTGATTTCCAAACGCAGCAGTCGAGCTAAGTTAAGTAAAATCAGTAAAAAAAGGAGTATGCAAGAAGGAAAGTAATTGAGTTTGAACATTCCCATCTGACACAATCTTAACCTGGTATCAGCAGTCCGTGCAAGCTGAAACCAAGTTATTAGAAACATATACCTTACGTCATCGCAATCTTCTTCCTTCTAAATTGCACGCCGCTATTTAGTGTTTCCACTGCATAATATTTAAAACTCGTTTTTGTTCTTCTTACTGATACACTCAGAACGTTTGCCGCAGTGAGAAGCACTCCACATCTCTGGAGACAAATGCCTACCAAATTTGCCATTTTAAATATCAATGTGAATGTCTATTAAATACTGCAATTCCACACTCTTTCAAAACCAAAATCCACACGATCAAGAGAGTAAAAAAACCCCAATATTCAAAGAAATCTAAGAATAACTGAAATACAATGTTTGATACATCAAACAACTTCAAGACTCCAATGTTATTCTGTTAAGTTTTGTCCTGAAAGCCACGAGAACACTCTAGCCCTTACGTAGGAAGAACTAGAAAGCACCATTTCGACTGGATATGACGCTCATTACATGCACTACCTGTCTCAGGAAACCACGTGGAGTTTTTGAGGGCTTTTTTGGTGTGTGTTTTGTAACAGTGCCAGCTGTCCCAATGAGATCTACTAACAGAAAATGCACTAGATCATCCACGAGTTTTTGATTATGATACTGCTTAGCCTACATTTCACTTCCTGACTTACACTTCCAAAAGAGACAGGAACGGAAAACAATATACTGACAATTTCACAAACATGACTTTGTACAGCACCATAGCATATAGCATCTATATTTCCACTTATTTTCAAATACACAAAATACTCACTCTCCTAATGTCATCTAGTGTATTAATTTCTGGTGAAAGTCCACCATGAACACAAAGAAACTGTTGATTTAAAAGAGCAGCAAGAGGGAGACAATCAAAAGCTTCCATACAAGCATCATAGACTCTTTCCGAGTACTTTATTTTACCTGCAGGAAATAAAATATAAAACATTAAGAAATCTGTATTAGATGGAAGAAGTAATCTAGTGCATCATAATTATAAGAGCCAATCTCAAAGTGAATGCTCAACAAAAAAACCCCAGGGCAATTAATGTTTTTGGGTTTAAATGAGCATTTCCAAACACCGCAACAAGCAAGCACATTTCTGAGACGTATTCTCTTCCAGAACTATAAACTTTTTTCATTTCCTCTTCTGTTACCTCAAGCATGGAGACACTGTTTTTGTTTTTTAAAAAACATCACGGAATTATTTTGCATTATACAATTATACAGCATCCTTCAGTGTAAAATACTGCTGAGAAGTTTGTGATTTGTCATTTACAGTGAAAAGCTAAGAACTGCTTACAGATTACATCACTTTTGCCTATATCAAAGCGGGTTTTACTGGGGCAAATGATCCATTTATCACTGGGTCAATACTTGCACAAGCCTCCAAATGGAGGAGCAGCTTACATCACCGAAGAGGTATCTTACCAGTCTACTTGAAACCAATTCCTCAAATGGAAACATTACTTGACAGTAGTGTTTTCTTGCTAGCTTCACAATGCTGCTCAGCAAGTTACTTCGCACTCCTGATTACAGCCAAGACAGCAAAATAACCTTCCTCTCACCAGCATTCGAAAATCAGGATTGATACATCAAAATTGACCCCATAATGTATCTTTCCAGGCAGTCGTCTTCTACATAACTTGCACTCCAGTGCCACACTGAACTGCAATTCTACACAAGTCAACGGAGGCTCCAAATGTTTGCAAGAATTTAATTAAACTAACAGACAAACGTCTCTCAAGCATAATGACAGACCGTAGATCAGCAGGTTGGAAGTAAACTAATTTTACATTCTTAGACAGTACTTACATTCTTGCTTAAACGTAAAATACTCTGTTAGGTGTCTGCATTCATGGTTGCCTCTCAAAAGAAATAACGTGCTTGGGTAGAGAATTTTCAGGACCCATAAGTACAGCACACACTGTTGAAAAACAAAGATATCCAGTAAAATACACTAGTTCATCAGAGCTTTAAAAATTTATTACTGAGAAACATTGAGTAAGAATGTTAACATCTTCAAAAGCAAGTACAGCTTAATGTGCCACTGTAAAACGCACCACTACTTCCCCGCGTCCAGTTCTGGACATGAGTTACGCAAATTGCTTATTACTTTTCTTAAGAACAGCTGCATAGAATGCTGAAAGAATAGTTATATTTACTGGACAGTCAATAACAGAATAAACTCAGTAGAATAACACTGCAGAACACTTTCACCTAGACAAATAAAGTATGCGTTTGTGCCCAAAATCTGATTTTATAGTCTGATTCTAAACACAGGCATAAAAAGGAAAGCAGACATTTAGTAATAGAGAAGGAAAAAAACCCCACAAACCTATTTATATTAAAATCAGCTATACCATTTGGAGACTGCTTTTAAACTAAGAATGGACAGAGAAAACCTTTTTTTTTTTTTTTCCAAAAAAAAAAATGGGAAAGCTGGTTATTTATTCAGTGGTCAAGCAGCAGATTCAAAGAATTACAGTAAGCTTCCATATATCATAATTACTGCAACATCAGTAGCCAACAGAGTTGAGGACAGAGCTACAGAACATGCACAGTTTTTTCAGTTTAGAATCTGTTACCGCCCAGCAGTCTCAAATGTCCAAAATGTATTTCTTAAATTTCAAATCTGATTCTTGTATTTTTAATTGAGAACAGAAATCTCAACCTGCAAGTTGTTATTATTATTATCATTGTTCTCAATCACTACTACCCTGAAGCTATCATTCTTCAAAGTTATTTTACATAGAATAGTAAGTACATGAAGGAAGAATGAAAACAAAGGAATGCTTTAGAAAGCACAGAAAACATGGAGAAATACATCAAAGACTTCTATTGTGAAGTCTAGCTAAACTAATTACTGAATTTTTCTTGTCTTCTTAGTAAAAATATGCAAAATAATAATTTTTCTAATGATACCACTTGTGTTCCAATGTTTCTGTAACTCTAAAATACCCTGATATAAAGTCCCCAGACTCTTTAAAACCATTTCCCAGCATAAAGTATAATCAGTTTATTACAAAATAACTGCTTATTATCAAATGAATGCATGAATTAATCTGGCAAATGCTACAACTGTGAACTGCTTAAGTTAGTTTGTATGAAAAATTTATGAAAGCTGACAACCTTAAAGACGTGTAACAGCAAAGCGGCCACCCTTTCTACGTTGTAATAGAAAACAGTGCCTCCCTTTCAGTAAATGGATACTGTATTCGATTAAATCGCTCAGATTTACACGTTCTCAAGCATGCTATCTATTAAGGGGGAATTTATTTTTTACCTTTCCTGTACTGGCGTATTTATTTTTTATTATTACATACAGACAGACTAATGTCAGGGTTCTCTATGTCCTGTTACTTCCAGCACAGAACAGAAGAATTTGCACACACTTGTGTGAAGAACTCCACCTTGATCCCGGCAGCTTGTTATATACAATCATGGTAGCACGTAATTATCTTTCCTATTAGAAGTGATGACATTTTTTAATTAGAAATGGGTTACTACTAAAATATCAATGCAATTAAGGATGTTTCAGGACAGACTGATTAAAAATTTATTAGTGAAAAATCAAATTTCTCTGTTCATACATTTTTAGAAAATTTCACCTTCACTTGTCTGTGAAAAGTCAAATATTTTACCAAATGTATATTACAATTCCAATCACTACGAAAGATTTTAAAGCAACCATATATGAAAACTCCTGGAGGTCAGCTTAAACTTCCTAAATGTTAATTAAGTCAAAAACTTAAGTAGGAACAATTTTTTTAAGGTGAAAGTGGAGAACAAATGGCTGATTTTCACGTACTACTTTTTGCTTTCTCACGAAGCATAGCCCCACCTTCACGCACTTGCAGCCATTCACCCTCATTCAGATAATCTATAATGCCCATGTTCCAACAGCCACTCGGAGCAGAAGAGAGCAGATTATCTCCATGAAGGCAGACAAGCTTTTTAAGAATGCTGGAGAGGTTTTCAAGAGTATATTTAGCATTTCTTTACATATTCTGCAAGTATATTTAGTATGCCAGATATTATGTTAAAAATTAAATTAAAATCATATGAGGGAAAAAAAAAAGAGCGTGTTCTTTTTAATATACTCAAGAACATTCACTGTTCGAAAGCTTTTTGTAAGCGTAATTGTTGAAAAGCTTTCATACCATGTTTTGATATACTAACAGATATTGTTCCTATGTAAATGTCCTTTTCAAGGACAGTTACATTATTTGTATCATCAAGAACTGGCCAAGAAGATCAAACTAAAAAACAGGGAATGTCTGTTGAAAGTTTTCCTTATAAGCGACTTTGAGGCACTCGCTGCATCTCCTGTTCGTCTACCACCCCTAACAACCTCATAAGGCACTGCGCATGCCCTTCACAGTAGATACCCACAAGTTACTAGTACAGCGTAAATTTGATACAGAAATGAAGTATCATACACCATGACTTGCAAAATACTATTTCAAATGGTATGCCACTATTCGATTTTGCATCTATGAACAGATCCCAAGCTGAGGCTCCAGAAGAATAGTTAACTTAAAAATCATAGCTCTGAAACTAACTGATATGAGTCAGTCAGTATTTCTGGAATGTAGCACACTTAATGAACATGCTGAAAATTAAAAAATTATTTGAATTCAAAATACCTGAAAAATTAATGGCAGAAACACACATCATCCTTAGGGAATATCTGTAATCGCCCTCAGAATTTTAGTAAAGAAAAATATTAAAAATTATTAAAAAACATTAGACTACAGAAGTAAAACGAAATCTACTTCATACAGGTAAACAGCCGTAATAAATTAAAAGACCTTGTAGTCATGACTCACCTGTTTTCCAAAAACATACAAACACACCTTCCTGCACGTTACCAGAGAAGCAGGATTATTTATAACAATGCTATAGAATTCAACTTTTAAAAAAATAACTAAAGAAAGAGGAGGAAAAACGAGTAAGTCTGGCGATGTCTACAGAACAGTCCACACAGCTGGGCAACCGCCTCCTGGAAACGGGTCTTTGCCACGGGAGAAAGCCCAGCGAGGAAGAACACAGTCACATGTTAAGGCAGACCGAAAATTTCACTTGAAAACCTCTGTGAAAGAGTGCTTATAGAAAAATTTTGGACAAAACAGATTAATATATTCAGTTACCTCTATACTAAAATAACCTCTGTCTACATAGTCACCGAGGAAGAGGTATCTTGTGTTAGCAGGTGATCCTCCCACTTCAAACAGCTTCATTAGATCAAAGAACTGGCCATGAATATCACCACACACTGCAAGTAAAAATTGTATTCAAATTAATTTAAAAAAAATCTAACAGAAAAGTTACTAAGTTATAGTTAAGTAAACAGCCACAAAGTACTTCTAATTAAGAGGAAAAGCAGGTATAAAGCAGGAATAACAGGAATTTTTGACGCCTCCCCCTTTGCTTTCCATTAAGATGCTGTCCTCGCTACCTGTGACAACGCTGACGAAAGCCCTGTTGGAGTCTAGCAGACTGTGGAATACTTTTCAAACACAGTTAAGTGTGCTGAGCACTGAGGTCTTGGGAAGTTGTCAGCAGCTCTTTACTGTCCTCCCCAGCCCCTTGGGCATCTTTTCAAATTCTCCTCGGAATGCATATTTGAAAATGCCCACCGCTTTGCAACAAATTTGCCGTGTCCACGTGGGATTGAAAAAAGCAGGGAGTATGCTTCTGTTTCTGATCAGACTAACACACCTTTTAATATCACCCTATCTTCTCTTTGCTCAGTTACTTTTCTCCTTCAAATAACCATGTTCACTGTTTGAACAGTGTGTTTTCCTTGTGCTTTCAGAATATGAGACAGGACAAGACCCCAGTGGTCAGCAACCTAAGGCAGAAGTGCCAAAGATAGCAGATGGGAAGCCTCTGAAGAGCACACAGCAGAGTCAGGTCATCTCACAATAACAAAAAAAAAAAAAAAAGAAAATTTAAAATGTACAGAAGAGACAGCTGCTCCTAACTCCTCATTCCCACAGGAGTTCCCAGCTCAGTGGAAGTCAGGAGCTGCCTCCTCGATTCTGTGTGAGGAATTGCTGATAACAACAGGAATTTGAGAGACTACGCCTTCCGCTGATGTAAAATGTCACTGATCAACTGGTGAATAGCATCTTCCGACTTCTCAGAGTTTGTCAGTAAGTTTTTTTGGGGAAAAAAAAGTTGTTCTAATTTTCGAAAGAAATGTTGGATATGGCACACAACACTTCAAAGGTTGTTATTCCCTCGAAGCAGACCATTTGTCACCAAGAGCTACAAAATATTAGACTAAATAGAATGTGTCTTCTTTTATGGCACTTTTCTTAAGATTTCTACTCAAACACTGCAATAACTCTCCTCCTTTTTCACCTGCCAATATACCAGTAGCTCTGGGTAACTACCTGAATAAACGGAAACATAAAAATTCTAAACATACAGACAACACTGTAGTTTTAAGCTTTATCTGGAGCTTCAAAAGACTCTGAGTCCAGACAGTCACTTAGTGGTTTCCACCATTTCCATCATTCATTTTTTAAAAAAAAGGCCAATAATAATGATGTACTGTTTAAATATTTTCATTACCTGATACCAACAAATTAAAGCAAGCTGACACCCTAAAAGAAGCTTTTCAGAAACTGATTTTATATAGATCCATTTAGAAGAAAATATATTCAAATGAAAGAAAATCTGATTTGAACACAAAAATCAAACCTCCTTTCATTATCATAAGTAACAGATAAGCAAATGTAAACTATTTTCTTTGAGCCTGGACTAGAGGACACCAATTCCACCTTTCTCCAGGTCACACAGAAACAGAACTAGTCAAACCACGAGAACACTCCCAAACCCCTCAGTCTCAGCTGCATATCAAGAGTGGATCTGGTCCTAGGACGTAAAAGATGCTGCAGCAATCTTGCCACGCTTCCCAGCAGTACTGCCCTCTCCAGCACATGGTTTTACACCCAATCGTCAGTCTCGCCTACAGAGCAACTCTCAAGGTGTATTTTTCCCCTCAGAATTCCAGTTCACAATATTCACTTGAAACGACAGCATGGAGCTTCTCTTCATGTATTTAGATTTCAGGATAATTCTGAGTTCATGTCTCTATTCCAGGTAGATATCTTTATTCCCACTTACAACACTGCAGGAATTAGAAATCTATAATTTGGCAGCATTTAACTACTTCCTATTCTGTCATTTTAATACCAATCATATTATTTTTTTCCAATCGGTTTAATGTCTTCATTTTGCAGAATAACGTGCAGCATGTTTTTTCAACCCGTTTGAGTACTGTTAAGCAAATACAGTTGTGAGGGATAACTCAATAAGATTATATAGAAATTTTATTTTAGCAATTTTTAAGACAAACTCTATTACTGAAAAAAAAATGGCTTTTTTCAAATTTCATTATGTGTGAAATTATCTAGAAATATTACCTGTAATTGGAGCTTCAACTTCTATCATAGTTTTTTCCCTCCGTAATATTGCAGCACCCTCATTGATAATTCTAAGTGCAATTTCTTCATCCACTCGACCTTCTTTTATCAAGTGGTTCTTCAAAATGTCAACCCTTGGTCTACCATCTGTGTCAAACACTTCTTCAGATGTCAAGCGATGTGTTGGTGGAAAAGGGACAGCTAAAATTGAAAAAGAAGAAACAGTAGTTACAACAATCTGACTTTATACATTAAAACATTTGTCGGGCGGATGGTTGGGCTTGATGATCTTAGAGGTTTTTTCCAACCTATGATTCTATGAAAATACACTCCATCAAGGATTGGATCTATCAGGGAACAGCTGCTACCCAAAGCAGCAAATGTGTCTTTCGATCAACTGACTTGATGACATCACTAAAAACTGGATGGAATAGTTCTATCTATGCATGTATTTTAAAAAATTAACATCTCTAACGTGCAAGTTTGAAGAAATGGCCTTTGCAAAGGGACATGATCTCTCTCAAACATACTGGCATTCTCTGAAGGAATCAACAAGCACTGGGGATGCAGGAGACCCATTTAATATCCACTCAGACTTGCAAACGGCATTTTAAAATAAGCCCACCTTGTGCCTTGACATTACACAGTGCAGAACAAATCTGGCACTTCCTTTTCGAACATCAGGTATTTTATTTACAAAAAAAAAATGGCAGGCCTTTCCTTCCAGTCTCCTCTAGCAATGATTCAAGTGTCATTCGGAAGTGTTAAAATTCCAAGTGGTCCAAATGTTAATAACCTATTTAAGAAATCGAAAGACAACCGCTTCTGTTCCACGCACAACAATTGTTTAAAAACATCAATCTGTCTCTGAAAAGAGAAATCCGTTGTTCCAACAAGATAAATTTTACTAGTTTTTAGAAGCACTTAATTATGACCATGCAAGCAGCAATTCTAGCATTCACTGGTTTTTTTGAACTTGACTTTCCAATCTTCATATTCTCTGGATGTTATTTTTGCATTATTTGGAAGTCTATATGAATCTGTAAACAAATTGGTTTTAGACCATTTCTTCCCCCACTTTTTTCAACACATTATTTGTGGGCTCACAATTGTTTTCAGCAATGCAGAGTTGAGCTCATCCTTTTATGAGAGACCAGAGGATGCACAAAGTAGATTTCTCCTGCTTTAATTGCCACAGAAGCATTAGAGATCACATCTTCCCAGAACCAAAGTCAATCCTCCCCTCCCCCTCCCCGAGTTTTGTTAGTTTTAGTATTATTCCTAGATAATGATCTGCTTCAGTGAAGGATGACCCTTTTTTCTTTTTGGAGGTTTTCTGGGTGGCTGCAGGGTGTGGTTGAGAAGGGTCTGTTGAGGTGGCCAGCTGCTCTTCAGACTCTTCTGTGCAAACATTACTGACTTACTGCGACCACCAATGGCTGCAGAATTCAGAAAGACGGGGCTGACCTCTTCCTTACGACAGCTCAGAAATATTTCAGGGGTTCTGAGCACATGGCAGATGAAATTTTCTTCTCTTTATAAAGTTCTTATGTTCACGTAATGTATTTCAGATCGGATCTGCACAAAAACTAATTCTGTCTATTTTAACAAACTTACAGGTTTGAGTTCATCTAGCAAGTTACATTTTCTGGGAGGCTATGAAAACAGATATTTCTATCCAGTGTCTGGAAAGAACTGTCTCAAATTATTTGAATTAATATACTTCTGGAGATTTAAAGACTGTGTATCCAGGGGTTATCCATAATGTCCAAAAATCGTGAGTGTTAGTACCAGAAGTAGTTAAGCATCTGTAATGTTATACTTGCCTCATGAAAAAATGAAGCCTTAGAACTACTTCCTCCGAGGTTAACAAAATCCTTTTCACACAATACATGTATTTTCCTATTGCTCAAGAAGGATTTATTTTTTTTAGAATAATCTTCAGAGAAGGCAGAATAGAACATGGCTAAAGATTTTATCTGCATCACTCCACTGAATAAAACAGTAACACTTACTATAAAAACTGTTTCTGTCCATTTTATACTTTAATTTTTGTCTCAACAATAGTTATCACTGTATTAGAGCTCATACCTTTGAAAAATATTACAAATAGCATCTTCTAATAGGTTAAGGATGATAACTTTTGAAGCATGTAGACAATTTCTGCAAACTAATGGGTTTAATTAAACCTTTGATGAAGTAGTAATAGAATGTTATAGCCTGAGGAAAAAGAATTGCAGCATGATGTGTTCCAAGACCGAAATATAATCCATGTTTCAAAGTCTTTGTCCATAACCTGCACTCTCGGGACTGTAGCGGAATGGTAATTAAGAGGAATTACCCTAAGGAAATAACATGGTGTTGGGCATTAAAGGATTCCCATCTTCCATTCCCAGCAAAGCTGAGCAACAGAAAAGTATTTAGAGATGAATCTCTACAGCAATACACACCACAGTACAAACGAACAGACTGTATCCTATTAGTAAAAGTGTAGATCTTTGTTACTAAGATAACACATCATGATTTCCAACAACACACAATATTTTCTAAAACAAACCACTGCTTACTAGCCAAAATCAATCAGTTTCACTTTTAAAGCATGTATGGATGATATAATTAACTATAGATTCAAAATTTTAATCAGTACTGCTGGGAAAAAAACCCCGTGAGTAGCCTTTGGGATTTGTTAACAAAAAGGTTTTGATGGCTTTTATTACTATTTGTACATGCATTTACAAAGAGGAAAAAAAATCACCTTTCCTTTACACTGCAGTACTACTTAAAACAGAGATATCCAAAGCAAAACCTCTAAACCTAGCTCTACACTGACTTGCTACACACCTCTGGGTATGTTTAAACCTTCCAATAAAGCATGCGGCAGAGATCCAAAAGTTCGCGCCAATCTGAATGGATAAATCCACAGCACATTGTCAAGAGGTTCAAAAGCCAAACATCTGCAGCAGCATGGCGCTTCACCCAGCACAGCAATCCCTGCCGAGAGGCGCAGCATGGCCACTAACACCCTACTGCCGGACCCAAAGCAGACCTCACACTGCTGAGGAACCGAGTACAACAGTAGCTGCTCATAAAATCTTACATGTAGAGCCTGTAAATTTAAACCATGCTGATACAGATGCCCATGTTAACAACCTTGGTTAAATCTGGCTTGTATCAGGGACACTCTGTTGGAACAGGCTCTTGAAACAAGAGGAGATCAAAGCCTCTAGACTAATGGTAGGAAGAAGTATCAGGATCAACCGTACGAGGCAGGTACTTCCACAAGCAAAGTATTTTCTGCCGTTAAGACCTTAAAACTTACAGAATTCTTTGTTCTCTGACAGTGAAAGAAAATTAGCCATTTTTCCTCTACAATCAGAAGCCCATGACGTGTTCCATGAACTCAGCTTTGGCTGTAAAAGCACGCTGAATGACCCAGATTTCATTTTCTGGTTGAAGAGTGTTTTTGATTTCAGAGATGAAGCCTCAGCTCACACTATAAAGGTTACTAAACACAGACACTGTGTTTGTAAAGAATTCATTGCTTTGGTGGTAGGAATACATGAGACAGCATATAATGTTTGTCTCCACCGAGCGATATCGTGTATCAATACGGCCATGGTGTTCTGTGAGAAGATAGGCCAGTACCCTTCCTTTTGTTAACAGGTTTATTCCCACGATAGCACAGCTGCCTGCGGTTTTTCTGTCCTTTGGTCAGGTTTTGTGGGCTATTGGGTTTATAAATGCATTGCCGTCTATGTGTTGTCACTCAGAAGAATCACAAAGCCTAACACCTAGCAAATCTTCCAGTCTGTCCCTGGAGTTTTCATGCCTCCGCCAACATCTATACAGAAGAGAGAGACGTAGCGCCCATGACTGCTATGAGGACAGAATACACCCAATTATCACGCAAGTTAAGCACAAATACACAGCAGTGCCTACTTGAATCAGAAAGCTGGGCTCAACAGTTGTCAACAGATACGAGCTACCCTATTCATCCCAAACAAGGAAGCACAGATTCAGCAAAGTCAGGTTCTTGCAAAATATCGTATTTTTCCTAAATCCACAAAAATTATCCCTTTGCTCAAGTTTCTTTGAACGCATGCTGCCTGCTACATTAACAAGCATTCTAGAAGCAAGGAAAAACGACCCCATAAACCTTGAAACCCTACAGAAGTGTGGTGGGCACTATTTCTTCTATCTTTACTTACCACATACTTGCAGTCTTAGAAGTTTCACAGATTTTCAAGCCTCAGATGAAACTACTGATATACCCAGTATGCCGTGGTGCGTTCATCTTTTATACAGTCTGCGTAATTTTTCAGTTAACTTGGTTGATGCTTTTGGAAGTTTCTCTCAGGAAAAGTAAAACTATTTGCCTGAAAAGTGTTTAAAGATGCTCCTCCCATTAAAATGGCCATAATGTGTTATGCCAAAAGATTATTTGGTGCTTAAACACACTTCTGCAACGATGGATTCATAGGTCTTTCCCTCCCCATACTCTCTGTTTTCCAACCAGGGCAGTTTAAGGTTTTCCTCCAGAGCTGCATCCAGACTATCACGTTTATGATCACTGATAGAACTATTTTTCACTATTTTGGCCAGATCCTAAATAGACGCTTGTATAGTTTTTGCCTCCGCTGCACCTCACTGCTAGGAATTCCACAATTTCAATTACACATTATATGAAAATGTATTTCACCTTTCCTTTATATTCACTTTCCATAAATTTTGTTTAGTACTGCATTTCTCCTTTGCACAGGGAGACAAGAATTACAGTTGTCTCCTATTGAACTTTTCCATTAAATACCATCCATGATGTAAGCAGTATCTGACTCTATCCCCTACTCAGCCACCCCTTTTCCAAGTCACAGATTCCTCCTCTTGGTTGCTCCACTTTGCACTCAAGCCACTCTGTGCCTCCGAGCATATCTTCAAATAAAGAAGAAAATCAGGAAAGGGGACCAAAATTACACACTGCTGCTCAATATGCACATATAAAAAAAAGATGCCTATAAGGGCGTGATTGTGCATTCTCTGTTTTCTGAACTGATCTTCTAATAATCCCTAAATTTCTATTGGCCTGTTTGACTGCCGCTGCACTAGCACTTCCAGAATATTATCCACACAGATCCTCGGCGTTTAGGCCAGAATTGTTCTTTCCTTTGCAGAGTCTGCTCTGCCTTTATCAGGTCTCCCGCAACTCCTTTGCCCAGGCACTCAGTCTAATCAGAGCTTTCTGAAACAGAATCACAGAATCACAGAATGGTCGGGGTTGGAAGGGACCTCTGTGGGTCTAGTCCAACCCCCTGTCGAAGCAGGGTCACCTACAGTAGGCTGTAGAGGACCTTGTCCAGGCAGGTCTTGAATATCTCCAGAGAAGGAGACTCCACAACCTCCCTGGGCAGCCTGGGCCAGTGCTCCATCACCCTCAGAGGGAAGAAGTTCTTCCTCATGCTCAGCTGGAACTTCCTCTGCTTCAGTTTGTGCCCATTGCCCCTTGGCCTGTCGCTGGGCACCACTGAAAAGAGTCTGGCCCCATCCTCCTGACACCCACCCTGCAGATATTTGTAAGTATGTATTAGGTCCCCTCGCAGCCTTCTCTTCTCCAGGCTGAACAAGCCCAGCTCCCTCAGCCTCTCCTCGTAGGAGAGATGCTCCAGCCCTCTCATCATCCTCGCAGCCCTCCGCTGGACTCTCTCCAGGAGCTCCTCATCTTTCTTGAACTGGGGAGCCCAGAACTGGACGGAGTACTCCAGATGAGGCCTCACTAGGGCAGTGTAGAGGGGAAGGAGAACCTCCCTCTACCTGCTGGCCACACTCCTCCTAATGCACCCCAGGATCCCATTGGCCTTCTTGGCACCCAGGGCACACTGCTGGCTCATGGTCAACTTGTCGTCCACCAGGACACCCAGGTCCCTCTCCGCAGAGCTGCTCTCCAGCAGGTCCACCCCAAGCCTGTACTGATGCCTGGGGTTGTTCCTCCCCAGGTGCAGGACCCTGCATTTGCCTTTGTTAAACCTCATCAGGTTCCTCTCTGCCCAACTTTCCAGCCTGTCCAGGTCACGCTGAATGGCAGCACAGCCTTCTGGTGTATCTACCACACCTTCCAGTTTGGTGTCATCAGCAAACTTGCTGAGAGTACATGCTAACTCTTCATCCAGGTCGTTGATGAAGAAGTTAAACAAGGCTGGGCCCAGTACTGACCCCTGAGGGACACCACTAGTTACCAGCCTCCAACTAGACTCAGCACCACTGACGACAACCCTCTGACTTCTGCCATTCAGCCAGTTCTCAATCCAACTCACCGACCACTCATCCAGCCCACACTTCCTGAGCTTCCCTAGGAGGATATTACGGGAGACTGTGTCGAAAGCCTTGCTGAAGTCTAGGTAGACACCTCTGGCAGTTCACCATCCTGAGTAAGTGGTGTTACTTGCCATTCACTCTGCTTTCTAAGTAACGTATCACTACAGTCAAAGAGCACAGATGACAGACGTTCACCTCCCTCAACCATGGAGTTTTATTACCTATTAACATCCTTTCTTTCCTAACTAATTTTGATCTAAAAGAGGATATTTCCTCTTCTTCTTACTTTACAGGCTCCGATGAAGGAACCTGATGAGCAGTTTTACCTGGATCAACCATCTCACTGGCTCCTCCAAAATATTCTGACAGTGTCTCTTGATTTCCACCTATGAAAACTGTACCAACTCCTCTTTGATACTGTATTTCCCCAGGGACACAGTTAGTCCACTCTTACAAGTGCTATGAGTGTGCTTCAACTAAACTTACTGATGTACAGTTCTCCAGTTCAATCTAGAGTTTTTTAAAAAACGCTGCCATGCTCCATTTCTCAGACTCAAAAGACAAGTTATGCCACAGGCTATGGAAAATAAATCCTCAATTTTGCAGCCAAAACCCGCAAAGGATTTCTTTAGAGCCACCAGACAAATATCTTCTGGTCCTGGGATATTTTTTTTTTTTGAACATTTGTTTTGTTGATGAAACCACTTACATTTCCATAAGACAATTCTTTGGTCCCATTCAGCAACAAGAATTGACCCATGTGTGCAAGAGTCCTTAGCTCCTTACGCAATAAACACACACATAAGCAGATACCAGACTTTTCTGCTCTGGCCTTACCTTCCCAAGCCTCAACTGCCAATTGGCCCTACTGACATTATGGCAGGCTTCCATTTTTGGGTGGGGTTTTTTGGGTTTTGCTGTTGTTATTTTAAGACTCATTCACTCTTACCATCCTCTCAAAAAATAAAAAGGTATAAGGCCAGTCAAACACTAACTTGTCAGAATCCAGCTTCATTCCACTGTCTCTCCCAAAAGAAAACTGTGATTGTTGGTTTTTTTTTTAAGTATGACCTTTTAGTACTCTCTTTCCTCTGCTGCTTTTCTGGATCATTTTAGAACCATTTCTGACCAGCAGCATAAAGGCGTTCTAAGTCCCTTACAATGTTTTTAAAACAGCCTTCATGGTGCCTGTAAGCATTTATCTTTTTATCTGGTTTTGGTTTATTTTTTAGCAGACTCTGAATAAATTTAAAGTGAAACACTGCAATGATTTCTTTTTCTCCTACATGGAAATCACTGTTTAAAAGTAGCTATTAGTGTCTTAATTGAGGACTCTGCTCAAGGCTACGAGTTGCTTCTCTTCGGGATTCTCTGCAGTGTTGTTTCAACGAGCTACCATTTAATACCTAAAAGGACTGTTTGCCCATCAGACTGTATCATGACTTTCATCCCAAGCAAAAGAATACTGAAGTCTCCCATTTCCAGAAGAACCGGCATCTCCAAATTTAGCAAAAAATATCCGTTAGTTCAGCATGCCAAGGTCCTGTGGGTTGCTTCCCAAAGCCTAGTAACGCCCGCAGCGGGCAAAGTGCAATGCTGGGGAGGACAGAGAACCTCCACGTACAACTTGGTGGTGTAGCTGCTCACGAGTGGGTCAGAGAAGCCCTGGTGCTTCGTCCTCAAAGGAAAGCTGATGACGACTCATCCCTGCCATGCTCAGGACCTCTCTGCCAAACTGTCCGAGCTTGCAAGCACTTCTTCCTCCCTGTCAGTGTAAAACACTTTACTACAAGCTAGCGGAACAGTTGTTTCAGTAGAAAAGATACAATACGTTGTCAGGTTCAAAAGTATGAAAGTCACAAGCTCTGAGAGGTCAAGTGCACTGACTGCAGTCAGTCAACTATCATCCAAAAAGAAAGGCAAACACAAACCCAAAAGAACCAGATCCAGCAGGTAAAACAACAGCAGTTTAAAAAAAAACCCCACTCCCCCCCCTGTGATTCTGACAGAACGTAATAGAGGAAAATGCGATCTTCCACGAGACAGCAAGACATAAGTATCGTTCTTTAGGGATGAAGATGGTGCCTTAGAAAACGGCGGACCAAGATGACAGGTACATTTCCTCATCTCCATTAAAAAAAGCAGTAACAAAAGCCTCTCCACAAGACACCTTTTGGGAACCAAACACTGAAAACTGACTTTAGACACTTCAATTCCATAGCTAACCATTAATTTACAGGAAACTCTGTAAGTACAAATGACTTACACAATTTAAGCCATGAGAAGAGAAAATTTGGGCATTTTATACACTTTAAAAGCAACGAAGGATCTTTGATGGTACAATTCATACTTGGGAAGGTATGCCAGACCAACACAGCCAGACTGCACAGACTGCACACTGAATGCGGATTATTATGTTTAGTACACATATTTCTAACATGAACATTACACCTGATAACCTCTCAGGTGTTTTTCTGGATATAGGCACCTCCCACTACTTGTCAAATATACAGGTCAAAATATAAAGGGGGACACATCCTAATTGTTATCCTACCTTATTGGAAAAGATTACTTACTGATGATGTAATAATCTAACCATTTTTTCTTGGATCAGCACCTCTTGCCCATTACTGCCAACATATATTATTAGCAGTAAAGGATTTCATTTCTCATGGCCTCTGAAGTTTAATGGTTTCTGTTATTTCTTCTCCTCTTCCAGTAATACAGAGGAAGAAAATAAAGTTAAAATAAATGCAAGAGATGAAACAATGCAAATACCAGCAAGCATTAAGTCCTGAATTCACATTTCCTCCCAAAAAGACCTAGGTGATGGAGAGCATAAAAGCTGAAATATGGACCAAAACACAGATACACCAGATAATATTACTACACTTTTCTCTGTGGCTGTTCTCAAGGACCTGAGACATTATAAATGAAATGCCTCAGCAAGGAGAGACAGACAACCTGGGTGCCCCAAGGATGTTTTTTTCTTTGGAACAGAGCTGGCACACAAAAAAAGCAACGTTTTTGGAACTCTTACACTTTTATTTCTCCTATAGTGGATCCCATTAAACAAAATAAAAGCGAAAAGTTACTGCCTTGAAAAGAATCCCCAAACCTTATTCCAGTAAATAAATTCACTACTAATTATCAATAAATATGTGGATACTTATGAAAAAAGAGGGAACTTCCACAGTGATTAATAAGCATGACAGAAGTTAAAAGTATAAGACACTATGCAACCATTTGAACTGTTGTCTTAACGGTTTCGCCAGCACGCCTGGTCCACGTGTTTTCAGCATAAAAAATTCACACTTTTGGGTCCCCTGGTACGCAGCGCTGTGTTGACAAAAGCAGACGGCCCACCCCAACAGAGTATCGCCATATCTGTAACCTGTTCATTGTACAGCAGGTAAGAGCACGGTGAAGGTTTCTTGGCACGCAAGAGGCAACACACCTGTTTGTGAACAGGGATGTCACAGAGCTGTCACGTTTTTCACATATTTATGTCGCACAGATGCTCCCACTCCGCGCTGACATCACCTGCAATCTTGCAACTCTGGGGTCGCCATCTGAAAAATACGTATGTCCAACTGCACTGCACCTAACGGGAGAGGAGCGAACGAAACCTCCCTGTCCTTCAGACAAAGAACACCGCCAGCTTGGCACAGCTGTCCAGGCTCCCTCCAGCAGCCAGTGATTCAGCAGGACAGGTATGGACAAGGCAGGTCAACACAAGGAACAGAAAAATGCTGCTATGTGAACATTTAACTGGTCGTGTTTATGTCAGATGAAGCTATCAAAGCCCGATTACCTTTACAACAGTTCCATATCCTACACATCTGGGTCCAAACAAATACCGTAACCCCAGGCTGCAACCCTGTCAGAATGCAGCAAGTCTTCACTATGATTTTAAACAACCAGATGCCTAGGTCACATTTAACAAGCTGAATTCTTAAGCAGTCAGCGAGTTTTCCAGCATGCTCTAAAGTATCTAATCATTCACCATTAGCTCTCTTGCATTGTCTGACAAATTTAATTTGTTACAACAAATTGTGGTAAAGGTACAAAAACTGAGCACGTCTAAACGCTATCCATTAAAGCAGCACTGATGAGCACAAGTTTCCAACAGACTAGTTTTAACATTTTCTATTTCAACCCTTGCAATTTGCTCAGACAAATCAACAGGTTAAGCAATCCAAAATGAGTAACGACTCACTGTGCGCAAAGCTTTCCAGCTGACTGGAAAACATGCCGATTTCCAAAACGTGCCATGCGATTCCAAGGCTTTAATCAAGACCTGCTGAAGACAAAGACACCCTTGTCGCTGCTCAAGACCCCCTGTTACCTGGAAAGCTAAAAGAACAGACCTCCACCCCTCTGAACTCTGTCGGACCCCGTGCTCCTCAGAATGTCAATCCCAAAGGCAGACCGCTTCGTGTCCCAGCGCGAATCCCGACGGCCCGGGTCTGCCCTCGCACACGTCCACACTGCCGCCTCAAACACCGCTCAGCATCAAAACCCTCGAGATCAGGATAAAATGAGCTGCAATTCAAGTGAACAAAACCTACGAGTTCTTTGGAGCACTACCTACGCTATCCTCTTAACCGACAATTCAGATCCAAAGAATTGATACCTGTAAATGTAAATATTTTAGGCTACTCCAGTTGCGCAGGGCTGCGCTCGCCACAAATACCGAAACGACAGGCTCGATGTGCTCCGGGGCAAGGATCTCCATCTTTCACAGCCTTCTGAGCGCCAGGCCGCCTCCGTTTTACGCAGATCTATCGACTCTGAAACGTTCTGCTTTTCCTCCCGAGAAGGACAACGTTCGGCGTTTAAAGGCTCCCCGCGAGGATGCGCTACCCAGGCAGGCCGCGGAGCAGCGGATGAAGGCGAGCCCAGCAGCCCGCAGACCCGGCGGCCGCACCTCCCGGCTCCCGCAGCCCCGCGGAGGGCGGGGAGGAAAAATCCGGCAGGGAACGGGGGGCGAAGCGGCCAGGCCCGGCCGGGCCCGGCTCCCACACCCTCGGCCCCCCGGGCAGCTCCAAACCGGGGCCTGCCCCGGGGGATGGGGGGGGGTCACCGCGGGCCGGGCCTGCCCCGCAGCTCCCCCCCCCAACCCCCGCCCGCGGGCACCTCAGGGAGGGCGGGAACCCCGCGGCTCTGAGGGACGCTCACCCTTGACGGCTCGCTCGCTGGTGGCGTGGGGCGGCAGCAGCAGCACCTTGCTCCCCTCCTTGGCGGACATCGCTGGGCGCTGCCGGGCTGCGGAAGCGCCTCCGTCCGCCTCCTCCGGCGGGGCGAGGGGAGGCCGGCGGGCTAGAGGCCCCGGGCGGCGGCGGCCCGGCGGAACATGGCGGCAGGCGCGGCTCCCAGCTCCTGGCGCGGCGGAGGGACAGTCCGCCTCGGGCCCGGCATGCACCGCGCCGCTGCCCCACGAGGGGGGACCGCACGGGAGCGTGGCGAAACTCCCGGCTCCGCCGAGCGCCGCCGTTAGGGAGCGTGGCGAAACTCCGCGCTGCCCGGGGCGGCGCCTCCGGGCCGGGGCGGGAGGGCGGGAGCGCCCCCGCCCCCGGGGACGGGAGGGCGGCGGGGGGCGGGGCCCGGCCCCCAGGGGCCACCATGGAGAGCTCCGCCGGGCCGCCCCCCGCTGCGCGAGGCGGGGCCAGCGCGGGGAGCCACCGGCCGCCATGTTGCCAGGCGTCGGAGGCTGAGGGCGCCGGGCTGGGCCCTTCGCGCCCAGCTCCGCGGGGCTCTGGGGCCAGGAGGAGGAGGGCTGCGAGGATGATGAGGGGGCTGCAGCATCTCTCCTGCGAGGAGAGGCTGAGGGAGCTGGGCTTGTTCAGCCTGGAGAAGGCTGAGAGGGGACCTTAGAAATGCTTACAAATATCTGCAGGGTAGGTGTCAGGAGGATGGGGCCAGACTCTTTCCAGTGGTGCCCAGCAACAGGACAAGGGGCAACGGGCACAAACTGAAGCAGAGGAAGCTCCAGCTGAACATGAGGAAGAACTTCTTCACTCTGAGGGTGACGGAGCCCTGGCCCAAGCTGCCCAGGAAGGTTGTGGAGTCTCCTTCTCTGGAGATATTCCAGCCCCGCCTGGCCGCGGTGCTGTGCAGCCTGCTCTGGGTGACCCTGCTTTGGCAGGGGGTTGGGCTGGGTGACCCACAGAGGTCCCTTCCAACCCCTCCATGCTGTGATTCTGAGGAGGAAGAAGCTCCCCGCACGGAAAAACCACGACCGTGCCGTTATCCACAAACCACGCCGATTCTGCGCCAGTGGCATGCGGGGCTTTGCCTTGGGAGGAAGGTTGGTACAAGGGTACTAAATCTAAGCAAATCTAGTCACCATTCTTTGTGACAGTTCCCTACTAGATTAGCTTTTTTTCACCAGTAAAGGGAGTTCTGGATCCCCTTTGCACCAGGTGGTAATTTCATCCTCTCTCCTCCAATTTAGTGCATCCTCAGTCATACCAGCGCAGGTTGGCCGGAGGACTGCACTGTAGTTAAGATCACAGAAATTAGCCGAGTTAAAAAATAAAACCAAAACTAACAAACAAACAAAAAAAACCTAAAAAAAACCCCAAGAAAACCAAAAAAACCCAAAAAACACCCCCAAAACCTCTGAATTTGGCATCTCTTAAATTCATCTGCCATCAAACCCATTCAGATCTAGCAAACATCTAAACACGGACATACAGCCATATTTAATCACATGCAGTGTATCTAAGGAGCTGCTGCTTTGCATCTCGGCTAACGACACAGCCCTTCCGCATCACTTGTACCCAGCTGCGCAAACTCTTTCACACAATAAATCAGGAATTTGAGAAAGAAAAGCTGCTCAGAGATAATGGTTTCCAGCACGATCTTGGTTCTTGCCCCGTTCAGGTCCAAGGGAAAAGGACAACGGCTGAGGCGAGTACCTGCCACCCTGAGTGCCAACGGCTGTTTGGCTCCAGCAAAAATGCGTAACCCATCAATTTTAATGTAAGAGCTTGGTTTGACCTTGCTTTTTCATGACGGGGCCAAGACAGTCCAAGCAAGGAAGTCTGAATGAAACGTCACGGTAAAGACATTCACGGAAGCAACTGAAAATGTTAAGGGAATCAGAGTTATAAACCCCTTGGTTATTTATTAATGACACTTGTAAGGCTCCAAAGTTTTGGAACAACAGAATTCTACTAATTTTATGTCCGCAAGTAAAATGCGTGCGTGCAGGCAAAGAGAGAGCTGGGATATATTAAAGCATCACGAAATCCCGGATGATTCCTCTGGACTGAATCGCTAAGTTTCAGGAATGACCACTTCATACCACATACTATGCAAACATCTGTCAGTTCACAACCAATTTAAAGGGCCTGTTTTTTAAACAGAACAAAAGCTCATTTGCCACCGTAGCACGCATGTGTACGTTCAGAACATGCAGTGAGAGCATGGGGTAGAACGAGCAGTAAACGTTGCTCCTATTGCCTTAGTATTAGCCTGAAGTACATCTGCTGGAACAAGGAGCAGGGGTAGTGAATGCAGTCTCTTATTTAGAATCATGAGAAGCTTGGAAATAAATGCAGTTTGAGTGTTTGACAGTGTGAAAGAGCAGAGAGATTCTTATATTACCAAGAAATTCATTCGTCTGTACATTTCCAAACACACAAGGAGCCCAAGACCTTGCCAAGTGCTGCCAGGAATCACCTCTTCACCTCACCTGAAGTGCAGCCGCAAGAGAGATGCCTCCGACTTCTTCCTATCGCTCGCTCCTCTCAGGAGCCCGCAGCGGACATGCGTCGTGTCTCCTGGGGCACGAAGGGGCTGACACAGTCAGAACTCTGGCTGAGGAAAAGGCACAGCATCATTTTATTTTGTTACGGTTCTGTGCGAGGAGGAAACATTACCAGCTTCTAGGCAGCATACTGAGTGCCCTGCATGCTGAAACGCTTCCAGGCATCACCTGAAGAAAAGGCTCATACAGGTGAAATCTTGCTGTGGGCCATGCCCCCTTCCCAACACATTAAGTTGATGTGACAGATGGTGTCATGTCTCCCTAAAGCATTAAAAATAATAATTGGAATGACTTTTCTTTTTCGGATAGCAACAGCTAGAAAGAGAAGTTAGCTAGCACCGTTACCTTGGGGTTTTATTGTTGTCATTTTTCTAACCCATCCCCATCTTGCCTCATTAAAATAGGGAGCATGTGCCTTTGTCATCAGGACAATACCAAAACCCGCACTAGAGAGGGAGAGACCTACAGAACTCCACCGAAGCCCTTCAGCTTCTCACGGCAGCTTTTCAATGTAGCATTGTCTTTCAGTCTGCTGGAGACTCGGGAAGGGGCATCCCCATTGCCCCAGCTCACCTCACACGGCGAGAGCAAAGCCGACTGATTTGGTACATCTTGTGTTGCAGGAATCAAACAATTCCTACTAGCACCACAAGTAGCGTTACGATTGTAGGCACTTGGGAACACAAACAGAAACGTGGCCTTGAAGCAGAAGGCAGTGTGCCTCTGTAATCCTGACAGTTTCCCACAACTGCCAGATAAATGAAAGCATTTTGGAAAAGCAGAGTCGCATTTTACTTCCTGTTCGGCTTTGCCACCAAGTGGCCACTCCATTCCACACACATTAAGACCTAATTAAAAAAAAAAAAGCAGCGCCCAATTCTTATTCTGACGGGATATTCCAAACCATGAGCTAGCACTGGGCTGCTTTCTGAACAACTGCTCTCGCAATGGAGACAGGATTCAGCAAGAGAAGCACATGGAATGATCAAGCCAACCCATATTATTCTGCACCACGGGGAATGGAGCCGTTTGGGATGCAGATGATACTCGTCATCCTCCTGCTCCCTCCTTGCAAAGCAGCAGACACCGAAGCTGCATGCAAAAGATGTTTAAACAGAAAGGTTTTATGTTAAAACCTAGACTTTTCTGATGCCTCCCCTGACTGACTACAGCAAGGTATAGTAGCAACTCTGTTTTAGTAAATCATCACCTCAAACAAGCGCCATTTACTGAAGTTCAGACAGAAGTTCGACATAAAAATGACTGTGAAATTCCATAACCATCTCCTGCAGGAGGTCAGATGATCGGAACAGTCCCTTCTGACTCAGAAGCGACACATCTTTAAAACTGGCACAATGCAATGTCCCAGAATCACGTAATTACCCAACAAGGACTTTCTGAAAACTCCGAGAAGGAAATTGAATCACAGGAGAGAGAGAGAGATATGTTCCAGATCCCAGGAGAAAGATGCACAGAGCAAATCATGCAGAGATAAACCAGGTCTAAGAGGGGAAGACGTGCTATAAGCAGAGGAATAACATGAGGAAGATAGAACTTTGAAGAGGTTATTCCATTTCATTGACTCTCACTAGCGACTGCTTGAAATCGCCTTTTCCAAACTGCCAGAAATGGTATTGCTGTTGGTACAAACTGCAAGACTGCCTCAAAACAAGCCACATTTTATTTTAACTCCATTTTTACATATTGCTGTACTGAGTTTCAATACAAATACTTGAAAGCTTTCTTTTAAGAGGACACAAGATTTCCCCGCTGTGCCAAGCCAGTATTTTATGGCTGACCTTATCATCCATAAGAGGAGGGCACCATTCAGAAAGGCTGAAAGCATAGTCTTCAGCCATTTTCTCCAGGATCATGAAATCGTTACCACTGCAATACTCTAGTTGCCAACGTCACCCAGTACTGAGAAGCCACTCTGACTTAGGAAAAAACCCTCACCAAACTATCAGATAGCTACTGGTAGAAATAAACTACAGTTCTATCCTGTTAGGCTCCCTTCCTGCACACATTTCCTTTGCTCCCCGATAACCTCTACGAGCAGGCTGTGGGGGTAGAGACTGCATTTAAAAAAGCTCGTCAAGGTCACAGTCTCTCCTTGCATCACATCACAACTGTAAAAAAACAGGCTAAGGCCACCCAGCCTGGGCCACTTAGCCCGACTCTAGAATTTTAGGTGATTTTTTTCATACCAACATCTGTCAGCCACATCTCTCATTTAAATCTCACACCTCTGGAGCAATGGCACCTCAAACGCTTCCTTCGGTTCCTCAAACCATCGCGCACTTGCACTGCTTAAAGCATTCCTTCCCCTGCCCTTATTATCTAGTTCAAACTTCTCCTTCCTTAGCCTTAAGCGATTGCTCTTTCTCCTACCATCTGAGACCAAGCAATTCCCTCTCTTCATTTGTCTTACTACCTTCGTGATATTAATAGAGTATGATCCAGTCACCTCTACTCACTCTAAAAATTGAGTTCACTCTGCTTTTTGCTGCCCTCCTTTGTGTTCTCTCTAGTTTTCTCCGAGCCTCCACAAGCAAGAGACTTAACTGACAAAGTATTCAAGGGAAGCAGGTCTACGTACGGGACCTTATTAAAAACCAACAAGTTCCCTGTTGCTCTAAACAGGAATTACGATGTAAAACAGTGTGATTTTCTCTCTTTTTCATTTTTTAACTTTGATGAAGCACATTGATCCATGAACACCATGTCCTACAGATCAGAGAAATCCCATTAAGCAGTTTTAAAGGGAACTGCAGGGGGAACAGACCCACAGAAGGCAGAGATATGACGATGCGGCTGCTGAAGAGTACACACACTCTTCTCTCAAACGCATCTGGCCATCGTTACCGGATGGCAAAAGTGCAACTATGCCTTCAATCCACCCCTCTGCCTCCTTTTACCAAGCTACTGAGACCAAACGCCATCAAGTATTAATAGGAATTAACTGGTCCATTGGGACTATTAAAGAACCCTATAACAAACATTGCCTACTCTCTACACCAGTCAATCCTCCCTTCGCAAAAGCTTCAGTGGCAGACTGGTTCCGAGGTCCCTCTCCACGCAGGAATCTATCCGTTAAAAGAAGGAAAGAAAATTCAGACAGAGCTATGACCGCGTGATCTTTGGAAAGATGGACACATCTGAGTGAAGAGATGCAAAGCCCACATGGTCCTTCCACTTGTCGTCTTCACCTACTCGTCTGCTCTTCCCTATTCCAATCCACCCTCTCCCCCTTGTCTTTTGCTTTCCTTCCTCTCTTCTCCCCGTACCCCCACCCTGGCCCGCTCCCCCAGTGATGTCAGATGCAACACCTGCGTGACTGCCCGTTATCCGGAATCTGCCTCCACTGCACACATGCTACCCCAACCACCACCAGCAAGCCAGTTCCAGCCTCATCAGCAATCAATGGAAAATACTTGTAAGGCAGTTCCTCCCCTCTCACCAGATTCCCCGCATTTTAACACGGGTGCAGCAGCCTTTCTTTAGGAGGAAGCAGGCACTTCCCTTGTGCTTTTGTGGCTCACCTCTCTAAAGCAGAGTGCCTTCTGGTTCACTCCCTCGTGCCATACGCTCTGGCGCACGCTCCATTTGAACAGATTCGCCGCTCAGCAGGTCCGAGGAGGATTTCCATAAACATTGTGCACAAACTCTGCTGCCTTCGAGAGAAGGAACTGTGCTAGGCAGTTCCTTTTCCTTATACAGAAGGATAATATTTACACAAATTTGCTACTGCTAGAACACCAAGTCACTCTTCATTTTACTATAGCACTTTTTTGCCCCCTACACAGCCAAGTCTAAAGGCATATTACAAACACAATGAGAGATCACATAGAGAATAAGAATTTTATTTTTAGGAGAACAAATTAAATTATTTTAAAACATAAATTAAAGTGTGTGTTGGGGGTTAATTTCACTTAATTCCATCCATCAACCAACTCTGCAGCCAGTGACAGATATTTTACAAAGAAAGCTCTGGTAACGTCGCATCCAAGCTTAGAAACTTTATAAACTCTAAGAAGACAGACTGTTTCAAAATAGCTGCTGAACTCCTTGTGGAAGCTCCCTCCTCACAAGCAACAGTGAACTTTAATGAGCTATTAAACTAATGTATAATTGATTCTTCTAGGGTTTAAATAGCCAATAAACACCATCGAAGAGACTTACAAGCCAGCAGTTAGTCAAATGGATTAGAAGGTAAATGGTAATTTACTAACCTCACTAAGACCTGCGGACACAAGCTACGGACGAAGTAATGGTATTTTTCCAGCTTCACATTTTCTCCCATGTTAAACATATTGCTGAATCTTCTTCAGTTTGTTTCTGTTCTGATACGCTAACATACTGGTTGGTATGGAGATATTTCAGAGGTTTTGTCCCAGCTTTTCCTTTTCAGGCCTCTGGCTGAGTTAACCTCATAGGAAGTAATGAATATACACAGAACATTTACAGGTTTTGAAACTTGGTAGATAGAACTACGTTGATGGAATAAAAAGTATCACCGATTATTAAATGAGTTGCATCACCTCAGGATTATTCTGCAGAGCTGCATGGCAATGTACTTTCTCCTTCCTAGTAGCTAGGATTAAAGTTAACAAACAAAAAATTAACCTAAGCATGCACATTTTTTTTATTTGAAAATGTTTCATACTCCATATTGATTCTTGAAGAGGTGACTTTGTACTTTATTCTGGCAGATTATTTTTTTAGACAATTGAGTTCAAGACTACTTAAGCCTCACTCTGCAACCTGAATCTTTTGGAGCCATCGCCAAGCAGTGTCAAATACTTCTCCATGTCCTCTCTCGCATGTTGGGGCTACCGTAACTTTCTCCAGCTGCTGAAGGTAACAAAAACCTGAAAACAAGCAGGGGCTGCTCCTGCCCAGATTCCCTCTACTCCAAAAGTATCGTTCTACCAACAAGAGAAAGAGAACTGCATCAGGAATGTTTCTGTCCTAATATTCACCTCTGCATTGCACTCACTTCCCAAGACCGTAATTTCTACACGGAGAAACTTAGCAGTTGGCTACGGCATGTCCACGTGCAGCCAGAGAGACTAACAATTCCCTATCTCTTGGGAAACCTTTGTCAAATAGTTGTTTCAGTAAAATAATACTCCACTGATTTGTATTTAGAAAATTAGTAAAAAAAATTAGTACTGTTGAAAGTTTCATGTTATTAAATTGGCAAAACCATTACATGAAAAAGAAGTCGGTTGTGCTTTTTTGGAAAGGAGGGGTGGAAGAAGAGTGTGCTTTGTTCTGGCAGCCACAGCTGGTGAGGGCAGTTAAGTACAAAGAAGTGTGCAACATAAACCCAACTGTAAAACACAACTTGGCGTGACGTAGCTACATGGGACTGCAACAAGAACAGACACAACAGCAATTATTTAGGAACAAGGGGCTGAGAAATGACATTTATTAAACTGAACAAGACTCAATCTCCAACTAAACAGCAAGAACTGGTGAAATCCCATTAAGCACTGAGGTGCAAACCGTGAAAGGAAAATGAAGATCCTGACCTAGAGCCGGTTCCCAAGGAGCAGCGCGCACTAGAGGGCACTCCAGACCTTCCATCAGCACGGAGCACAACCCTCCACATTTCCAACTGACACACAACCACCACACCTGAGAGCATCCGCAAGAACAGGAGAGCAGCTCTTATTAAAATGACACTTCTCACCCCATCAGTAATTTCTAATGACTTTTTTTTTTCCTCTGTAAGAGTCCTATCTGTATACACTACCGTCTTGCATGGATTCTGTAGTTTTCCCTCCAACAAAGAAGTCTCAAAATGCTTTTCAAAGGACGCTGTTAATTACTGTCCGTTTTGAAGGGGGCAGTTAAGCACAGAGTAGTGATGAAACACATCAAATCCAGGGACAAAACCAGACATGTCCTCCAATCTATCTAAATATTAATTACATAAACTCTGTTAATGAACTGCAATAAACAATTTACATTTGTTAGTGTGTAAGAAAATAAATACGCAGTTTCAGGCCAACCAATGAGTAAAGCCAAACAGCAAAGAAAGCTCATACACAAGACAGGTAAATAGAACTATTTTCATAGATTTATTTGAAAAATACTTACAAAAGCAAGTATGTTTGACACTAAAATAGTTAAACTTATTCTGTGTTTACATTGGTGTAATTAAGCGTGCAGCATTAACAGTCTTTTCTGTTCAAAGCATTGTTAGTTTGCCTTAAGTGAGTGGGGAACACTCTGATTTACTGATGAACAATGTCTCCCTGCCACTTCCTCAGCAGCAACGGCGGCTGTGATCTCGGCCTGAGATCTCAGCACGCTGAAAGCTGGGTTTGCTTTACTAACTGCCAGCCTGCCAAGTGCAGATTTACTGGAACCTGGAAGGTGGGTCAGTTTTTTTTCCCCAGGAAGAAACAGCAGAGGAGAGGAAAACAAAGGGATTGTTTTTTTACGTGAAGAATTTACCAAAGCTACATTTCATGAAAAAGTCCTTAAAAATGTCCTTTTGTTAGTGGCCGTCTTCCTTCAAAACCCGCGCATACTTCTGAACTTACCCATAAACGAATGCCCCTGCAGCTTACCATTCCTACAGCACCTGTTTGCTAGGAGAGGCCAGGACTAGAATAGCTAAGATTCCCCATCAAGACAGCAGTTCAGTAGTGCCAGAAATGAAATACAGTGCAATTAGTTTCCACATACTGTATAGCTACGTTTTAAGACAAAACCGGCACAGATACTGACTGAAAAAGTTTGCTGTCTCCACACAACCCACGCTCTGGCAGCAGCTACAGCCTGTTCACAGAGGGGTTTATCAGGGCACACGGAGCGGATGGGATCTCACCAGCCGTTATTCTGCATGGTGCCAGTAGCTGCTGCTGCACGAGCCAGCATATTTCTGTGTGCCTCTGAAGCAGAAGAAAAGGTCCCATCCATCACACGCATCGGCAGCACTCGCCTCCTGCCCGGCTGAGGGGTGTAGCTGCTCTGTCGCCAGTCGTCTTCGGGCGGCATATCAACTCTCCTGGGACCCGGGGCCTTAACGCAAGAAGGGGGCACGGGACAACCTTGAGAGGCACCGGGATCCCAAGAAGGCTCGTGCGGTGTTCTTAAAGTGCTGTAGTCTGTGCTGGCTGGCAGCCTGCAAGCAATGGCGTAGGATTCACGCATCTGATGCTGTGAAGGCTGCTGGAGGAAGCCTTCTTGTAAACTCTTGCCTGGCTGGCCAGCGTGCTTCCCCCAGAGCGTTGTTCGTTTGTCTGGTAACGTGGCGGTTTGCCTGGCAGGGCAGCTCGCGTTCAGCCGACGGCCAGAGACACTTGATGCTCCACCTCCTAAATGCGGATTAACAAGAGGCTTTTGCCCCTGGGAGAGGGTGCCTTTGGGCGCACAAGGGAGACTCCCGTAGCTCAGTGCCACACCTGGGTAGTCTTCACCTTGGAAAGCTTCACCCCTGTCAGGCACAACCAAAAGTTTCTGGATGATGTTCTTCTGATCTCCTAGGGAGGAAGGGGGAAGAAAAGAAAAAAGTTTGCTCAGTTGTGTTTTCTCATCCTTTCAGAACTTTCAGCTGTAGCCAACTTCAAGTGACAGCAGAAAAACAAAATCACTAGCTCATCCAGTCACTGGTTGACATGCAATTCTGAATAAAAGCTAGCTGTACCCTTTCTAGCATTTGCCTCCCTCACTGCATTTCCTCCTTATCCCACCACTGCTGCTGCCACAGACTTTGAATTTCTTTAAGACCCCTTGTGTCACCAAGGAGACCAGCAAAACATTTCAAGGCTGGTAGATCAAACTGGTTTTGATGGCTGTCACAGGGAAAATAATTCTAATGCAGGAATTAGCTATTTATACCAGCACAATCACATGCGTGACTTGCTGGAATGAGTAGCTTGTGGAAGTACTCTCATACACGAAAACAAGGTGGTGGGTCTTACTGCCACTTTTACACTGAAGAAAATACCTTACAAAAGCATGAGTATGATTTTCTATAAATTCATCATAATGCTTCCATAAAGATTATTCCCTTTTGTTACGTCCACTTAGCACAGAATCACAGAACAACTCAAATGGGCAGAGAAGAAAAAGGCGATTCACCCCTCCAGATTTCTGGAGGACTTCAGGCAGATGGTGAAACATCACTACGAAAGACCAGATCTGACGAGCAGTATTTCAGCAGTATTTCTGATCAGGAAGGAGGACAAAAGTCCTGTGATTACCTGACAGTTTACGTGCCTTGCCCACCATGCTGGGCATCAGTACATCATGGGGTAGGTGCTGCACCGGGTTTGGGCTGTGCTGGGGATCAAGGGGAAACACAGGAGGATCGTGGGGGAAAGGAAGGGAAGTGGAGCTGGAAGAACGGTGGCTGGTGTCCACTGGCATTTTCCTTGTATTTGGTGCTTCCTTTTATAAAATGAGAAAGGAGAAGAAAAGAACATAAAATGATGAGTAAACACAGAGTTGAGTTGAGTCAAGCAAAGATGGTGTTGATCCAAGGGAAGGGATGAGTCACCGGAGCAAAAACATGCATCTGTATGTGAAAAAAATACAAATAAAAACTGCATCAATCCAGTAAGGGTCTTAACTGCAGTGGTGGGGTACTTAGGAGGACCATTTGACTGGAAATATACGAAGAAGAAAAAGCCAAAACAAAAACAGACCACTCATGGAGTTACAAACTGAATCCACAGAATGATGGCAGACCAGTCAGCACTGGAACTGCCACGCTACACAAGCCATGAAATAAAGAAGGGTATTGCTGATCCTTCCTTCTCCTATTTTCTAGCAGGCTTTACTGCAAGCTCCGATTCCAGACCACAAACAGATTGACCTGTTGCTGCTGAAGTATTTACCAGTGCTGCACCATTTCCCTCTGTTAGGAGGTGCGCAACCCAAAGCAGGGACAGCACGGTAACAAACCAGCACAGACTCGAAGAGTGGTGACAGACAGCAATCCTACCGGCTGCTTCTGTTGTGGGGATAAAAATCTCCAGCAGAGAGGAGGGTCTTGGATAGCTAGAGCTTTTTAATTGCTTCTGCCAGCACCTCCAGGTATGCGTTAAAGCCCTCAACTAAAGCACGCCGAGGAGCAAACGTTCAGAAGTTGACACATTCTTAGCTTATGGTACCCAGCGGAACAACAGAATCAGACCAACCAGCCTAAATAACTGATTTTGCAATGGAGACTCTTCTACACTTGTTATGCAGATGGTTCCAAATCAGAACTTCAGCACAGTTCGCAAAATATTCAAGCCAAGCCAAAGCTGCACATTCTATCCGTCTGGGTTGCTAAACGCCAACAATAGCCTGTTACCGTCTTCCTCACTGGCAGTCTCAACTTGCACCTAAAACTACTTAACAGAGATAACAAACAACAAACAAACAAAAAAAAAAAAAAAGAAGAAAAAAAAAAAAATCAATCTCCCTATTTTTACCTACTTCCCATATGTAACTGGCTGCATGTTCTGTACTAAGTCTTGAACTGTCTCTCCTTTATGCTTACTTTTACTCTCTAAAAATGCTACTTGCTGCATCTACCTGCAAGAGAGCAGAAACTTTCACGTGGTTAGTGGTGTCTTTTTAAAGTTCTAGGCGTATTAGAAGCTTTCTGGAAAATACTTTAAGTCAACTGATAAAAATGTTTATACTGGATGTCTCTGTATACTGGCAAGCAGTATTAGCTCACATGCTTACCAGCTGCAGCAGGTACTACTCTGCAACAACTCCTCAAGATGATGGCTTTGTCACTGAAATAAAAGCTCATTCTTCAACCAAAACGAGAACCAAAGTTCACAAAGACAAGCTTTCATCATGGCTTCTTATTCAGCTGCCTGCTGTCCCATTTGTTAACTACTAAATGCAGACAGAGAAAACAGTAACCCTGCACACAGACCATGGCTCTCCGGAAAGCTGCGCATCATTCTACTTACAAAGCTGTGAGAAGAGACCAAGGTCTCTTCTCTGTTGGAGATCACCGTCCCACTGAGACTGCGAGCAATGCGACGGAAATTCTCTGCACTGTACATCGCCTCCTCTTCTGGTTCCTTGCTACGTTCTCTGGCATACGTGACCTGCAGACAATAACGCACATTTCAGAAAAGGCTCTCCATAATATCCATTTTGCATGGTAATTATAGGGAAGAGTCAATGTAAATCTAACAGGCTATACTTCAATGAAACTTCATGACCTGTTCTTTTTTTGAAATCCTTCATTCAGGTACTGCCTCGAAAACTTCAAGCAAATGCATCTGTTTGGACCTGGTGATTAAAAATATTATTCCTTATAGTCTGTCTTTCTTTGGTAAATACACACTGATTGATTTTTCTAAGTGAGATTCATTCTTCTATAAATATCTAAAGCCAGGACAAAAAGTGTCTACTGGGATGAACTACCTAAAGGACTGACTGCTGCCACAGGCATCACTGCTGCTGTAGAGATAATCACGGCTGCAGCTGAAACCATCCTGTGATCAATGAAGTGCTACAGTCTTCTCATCACCAAAAAAAATCTAGGATGATTTGATTATTATTTTGTTATTAATTATTTGATGAGAGCTTGAAGCTTATTAATCTTATGTTAGCAAGGGAAATGTTTATTCCTTCTTTCTTTTCTTCCGTTCTATATAAGCAAGACCATTTCAGCTCCCTTCAGTGAGCATGGAAGTACTATAGGAAATGCCACTTCTCCTTGAAGTACTTGTATGTTTTCACGTACAGGCACTGATACGTAACTGCCAGTTATTTAATGGTTTCTTCTCAGAAAAAAAGAAGAAAAAGCATCTTCTCCCGCTCTGAGGTGACCAGCTACCAACTGTAGTAAATACAAAATTATCCCCCGCTTTCAAAATATGTAGTGACACAGTAAAAAAAAAAAGTCTGTGCCCCTGCAAGCAGTAACATCAAGCAGCAGTTATCATAAGCTGGGATGCAAGGCAGTTCATGTCAATATGTTCGAAGAGACGAGATCTTACAAAGTGTTCAGGAATACGCTCCTCAAAGTCAGAATTCAGACAATCTGATTGCACACAAGCTGCATATAGCGCTAGTCACTTATTTTTTAGTTCATTAATCCTGAGCTAGACTGCACGTAAAATTCTCTCCAACATCAGTATCAATGACCCCAATACCTTTTCATAATACATTCCACTTCTCCCACTCGCACAGGCCAAGCCCTTCCCCTCTAGCACATCTTAAGCTATGGCACATCACCTTGGAGACAGAAGAGACAGTGGATCCACACAGACTGTGCTCGATCTCTGCGGTTGGGGTTTTCGAGACACCCGTGCCAGCTGTGGCATGCAGCTTCCTCACGCTCAGGTTCGCAGAGACTGGGAAGGAAAACACTATCGTTAAATTCAATGCCTGACTGCACGTTACGGCACACTTCTGACTATTTTAGGTCTGACTCCACAGACAGACAGACTATACACACAGAACAAGAAGTCGTCAGAGATCCTTTGAGCATTAATACGTCAGCTAACTCCCAACATTTCACGGGCAGACAGTCTATCAGGATACTCACACCCACTTCCCCTGCCCTTCTGCTGGCTTCCGGGGAGCAGTTAATTGTACTATTTAAGAGTGAAATGATTTAACTGCACACCAGCACCTGTTTGATACAGAGGTGAGACAGTTCAGGGGGCCTAAGGGACAGAAAATCAGCTACCAGGAGCAAGTGACCTAAAGTTACTTGGGATAAAGAAGACCCATCAGCCTGCAGCTCCCCACACATTCACCTGCTTGGTCCCACCCAGTGCTACAGCTTGCCAGCCATTTGTTGTGCTGGTTAAATAGTCAAAAGCGTTATTTTGAACTAGGATTGATATAGTTACTTCACTTCAGTGTGATCTCCACCAACCAGTTACAATCCTAAAATTCCTCATGGAACAGACACAAGGAAAGCCATGGCCTGATAAAAATGGTTGCAGGGAATCTCTCTATGAAGGAAGACAGGTGATTTTCTGCACTGATTTGAAGGTTCAGGTCTTTGCTTTAATCTCTGTTGTAATGCTCCAATCATATAGCAGAGGCATTTTCACCGAGATTCTGCATGCAAGAGTCTGATCAATCCAGTTGATACGAGGCAGAAAGCTTAAATAGCATTTGAAAATGAATAGGTAATCAAAGTCAAAAGTGAGACAGAGCTGTCCTAGACCCACCTAGGTGATTTTCATCCAGTTCATCACAGTAGATGCACTGGTTCAAACTTTTTTTTTAATACAGAATTTGTAGAACTTAGGAAGAAACACCTGAAAGTCACAGCAAACCAGAAGTAAAGATCGCAGACACAAACTTCACTTCAGATGAATATCCATATCTCATGTCCCTCATACATGTAGTGGGAAAATAGGCAAGAGAAGTGTCAGCATGAGAAACAGGGCTTTTGACGACCGAACTCTGAAGCTCCAGCTAACACTAAAGCAACTGGGCTTTATCCTGTTAGATTTCCAGAAAGAGCTTCCCAAATCAGTAAGCTAAGTAGGAACACACAAGACCTTCTGATTCGAGCCCATGCAAGAGAGTATCTGCAAGGTTGTGAGGTCAAATCTTGCCTAACTCTGAAAGAAAACCAAGAGGACAACAAATGGGAAATGGCCACCTTCGGATGGGTCACCTGCTCCGCCAGTGGACTGCAAGACAAGAGAGCTTCACAGAAAACCTTAGCTGCTGAATAGAAGAGTTTACTGCAGTATTCGCTCCGGTCACAGCCAGGCTTGATCTGTCAGGAGCGATGGAGGCTCCACCTCCATAGGTGCAGGGCAGGGGAAAACCTGTCTTGTGGACGTGCTGCAATACACATCACATATATCTGTATATATCTGTCTCACTTTGGTGGCCATGAAGTTTCAGGCTTCTTTGTATTTAACCAGAAAATTCGTAGCTCTAAGGCTATGATACAGGTTATAAAGAAATTTGCTTCACTTGTGCTAAGCAGAGAATCAAGGTTGCCCTATCTCAGGTGGGAGATTAGATCAGCTTAAGCAGAACTGGGCTGCTGTCATCGGACTAAACGTCTCCAGCAACAGCTGGATGTTCTCACCAACAGCAACAGAATCTGTTAGTTTCCTTTCGGCACCAACTAATCCACAAGGTCTCAAGGATCTCAGTGCAGACCACGTACCACCCCCAGTGCTGCTTTCACAAGTAATTTTACAGAACTCGGAGCAGGCAGCCCTTAGCAAAACACAAGTTCAACTCTCACAGATCTGGAAACACTTTTAAAAGTTATTCCCCTCAAGCAGGTACAGACTAATACAACACAATCAGTTAAAATTCACAAATGTCGAGAACGTTAATGTCAGGCACAGAAACAGTTGAAAAAATTCCAGAGATTATACAGGACTTTCAAACAGCAAAATTCAGCAGCCAGACCCAAGCAGCTAGCTCCCTACTTGAAAACAGGACCAATTATTTCTCTGTTACTCGTAGCAGATGTTGCTCTCCATCTGCCAAGATCAACAGCTACTCTGCAGTCTCCCCAGGCAGTGCTACCCCACTGCTTCTCTACTGACACAGTTACGTTTTCGGAGTCCACAGCCTGAACCTTTCCACATCTGTGCACAAATTCATGCCCATTTAACTAAATTGACTAGAAAACCTACCTTCACCTACATTGGAGTACAGAGGCAGGTCAGTCAAGAAAAACAGCTGCATCGTTCTTACCTGATCGGTCAAATGGATACCTAGCACTGTCCTGTCTTCCCAAGAAAGGCCGAGAGGCCTCAGATGCCTGCAGACTAGTCTGATAGAGGGATTCCAGTTCTGAGAGCTCCTGTTCTGTGTCTTGATTCCACTGTGGATGCAGATGCTCTGGGATCCTGCTCAAGCCATCTCCAACTGCTCTCTGATCAGAAAGGGGTGGACTCCTCCCAGGCACAGGAAGCCATTCCGTATTCTTATCAGCCTTCTGAGAACTGTAATACCTAGTAACATTATCCACCCAACGGTCCACAGGCACAGAGGCAACCACGCTACTAGCAGCTCCATCATCCGCCTGTTTCACTCCTCCATCATGACAGTGCCTTTCCAGGTAGGGTGCAGGGTCTGCTATATTCTGTGCACCTCTTCTACACAGCTCTTCACTGTGAGAACCAACACTCTTAGAAGCACTGTGCTGGGCACTAAAACCCTCCAAAGAAACCACCCCGTCCCTAATATCCACAGTTGAGTGTAACTTTTCAGAAGGCTGGTTTTTGTTCTCTTGGTTTTGATGGATAAGCTGTCTGTAAGCAGAGGATGAAGGGTTGACGAAAGATTTTTGTGTTAGCTTTGGAGACTTCTCATCCTGACACACTGCAGCAATCCAGCCTTTTTCATGAGTACCTTTTCCCTGGGAGACTGCATGCATTTTCTGAAACTGCTCTGCCAAGGAGCGAACATGTCCCTTTGTACTAAGAGCCTCAGATTTACAACCTTCTGCTGTGCCATATTCATTCTGTGTGGGTAATAAAATCTCCTGGCTGTTTGCTCTGGAGTGTTTGTTTGCTTTCTGCAAAGGATCCAAGGAGCACTGCCGTGTAGGGGATAAAGCTGCAGGAGTCACCGCATGATAGACCCCTAAATGATCAATGCTGGGCCGCACTGGAGAGCTTGCAAGTTTGGAACAAGGACTGTGCTGGCTGTCCTTTTCAGGAGATGCTGCTCGTGGCGGATGTGGACAGGGAAGCAGTGTAGGCAAAGACCCAGAGTTTACCGTGTTAGCCTTGGATTTGCACTGAGGTGTGAGAATAGGTGTTATGTTATGAACCTCTTCTAACTTGCTGCTATCACAGCACTTCCTAAAGTCTTTTGGCCCTGTGGCTGTGGCATCAGCAAATTCCACGCTATGGTGGGCATCGTTCTCAGTTCGTGCAGACCTCTCTGCCAACCCTTGCCTATAGGGAAAAAAGGGAACTTGGTCATGAAAATCAGCAGAAGCAGACTGGAAGGCTGGAGAGATCCTGTTGGATGGACTGCTTGCAGAAGGGGGCAAGGAGGAAGACTCTGGATATAATGATGAGTGCAATTCACGGCAGGAAGCAGGTGGGTGGAAGAAAGAACTGGACCCAAATTCCACTTCTTTGTTGGGTTCCAGTGGTACCTCCTGGCTCAGCAGTACTTGGAGCGGGCCAGTCTGTTCACTAAAACACACAGAAGGGTAAATGATTAGCAGTAGTCATTGCTCACGTTTATCCCCAGGGTACAGAATTCGCACTAGGCAACATGTACCTCAACACACTTTTCTTTGCTAACTGTATTCTGATGAAGACTTTGCGTTAATTCAGTAGATATGTACATGTTAGCCCTCTGCTGCTAATCCTGATTTACTACCATAGCTGATCTACTGAATCCATTTCACATTTTTCAGATTATTTTGCTACAGTTAGCTCTGTGTAGAGTGTTCTTGTACAGCACACTAGGCACTTTCACCAGCAGACTGAGCGTGTGGGTAGGGATAACTAAGAATAGCAAGAATAGCATTTATATAAACTAAAACAGCTGTTTCCTACATTAACATCTTACATATTTTTGAAAATACTTTGGACACGTTCATGATCTGAACCTGAACTGACAAGATTTCCATAAGGTCCCCTCTCTCCAGGCAACTTCATGAAGAATGAGTAGACAAATGGAAGGAACAGGCTGAAATTTCTCTCACATCATATCTCAAAGATCAGAATACAGAAATTTACCCAATACGTTAAATAAAGTTCAAGCTAAATATATAACTATTATTTTTTAATCATTTGTATTCTAAGTATACTTCTAAAAATTAATTTGTATTCTTTTATGTACCAATGCAAGACAACTATACCCTTGGGTCATACACGTCCTTGGCATTTTTCTGCATTTAGTTAGCATTCTAAGATACAGGCAGAAAGACCAGTACCAAGTCCACGTGCCTGTGAGGAAACGACAGGCTACAAACAGCTCCAACAGAGAACTTAAGGAAACTACAACATCATTACTTTGTTTCCTCCTTGAGTTGCACAGAATGAAAGTTATCACAAAGACCTAGCTGATATGTGCAGCAGAATGACCTTGTCTGCGAGTAACCGCAACCTGTGCACTGCCTACAATGTTATTTGTATTAAATAAGAGTACAGAGCTCTGGCTATGAACAGAATCTTTTCACTGGCTGCAATATTAACATTTGGCTGGATGTAACTTTTTGCAAAAGTAATGTTCTTTTCACAGAGCAGCAGTGAGCAAGTTTAGCATGAACAAAATTAAGTTTAGCAAGTGCCTTTCTTTCATTTTCTTCGCATCTGCCAAAATGTGTAATTGTGGCTCTGCGTTTCTCCTGTAAAAGAGGATATAATGGACCCCTGACTGACAAAAAGATCAACCCTCATTACGTATAATTCAGCTACTGCAGGAAACGAAAAGAACATTATGAATTATAGCCTGGCAGGTGTGCAAATTAACTGAGTTTTAGCATATACCTGTATGTGGCATTTTACAAAAAAAAAAAAAGAAAAGAAAAAGGATCCTCCTCTGAGATTTCATCTAAGCTTCTGATAATACAACATGTAAGAAAGGGGAGAGGGAAGAAAAGTAACAGTTCAAGAAACAGCCTAGAAATTGGATAGGGATGGTCTAGTGCTAGGAGGGAATGGCATGGGAAGAAAGAAGGATTGTGCTGCATGCTAAAGAGGGTAGGAAGGAAGGATCAGTTACAGCAGAGAGTTAATTACGCTATAGTTAAAGTCGGTATGGAAGAAAGAATCATGAAGAGACACTGAAGAGGCTGCTAAGCCAGGCTACAGGATGCTGGGAAGCACAGAAAGAAAATGAAGAATGATGCAGCATCAGGGAGAGCAGTCAAGGTGCCAGGATCAGGATCTGGATCCAAGAGTTGTACCAGTGCACCACTAGAGCAGTGGACTAGAAAGAAAAGATCAGCGCACTTGACGCTTTTCAAACTACAGAGCACTCCACCACACTGGTTGCTGTTCCCAACGTAAAAGCAATTACAGCAAGAGTTTTCCTGTAGGACGCTTTTACTGAGTTCCGACCATGCTCCTGGTTATAAACAGTCGCGCATGTCATCCTAACACACACTCCCTTTTTAGCCAGGTTATTGTCTGTTGTGTTCTTCCCTTGGTGCATAAAACATCAATGCTGCCAGGCACCGACTGCTACAATTCTCTGTCACAGATCACATTTTGAACACGTGCACACTGAACAACTGAAGACTGGAGGGGGGGGGGGGGGGGAGAGAGGAGGTAGCTGACCACCTTATAACAGGATTTAACCTGACGAAGAAAGCAACAGGGAGTAACACTGCAGGATTTGGACCCTCCAGGGGCATGTATATAGTTTGCTATTTCTTTCCAGACTGCACTGCTCACAGGTGCAGCTCGGATCTAGGTCTCGGTGAGGCACTCGGACTACCTTGTAGACTGGGCCCCGGTGCCGCCCTGCGGTGGGTGGCAGGCTGGCGGCGGCAGCGGCTGCGATGGCTGTTGGTGCTGCATGCGATCCTGGAGGCTCCGGGCTTTTCGGATACTGATTTGCAGCTTCTTATCGACTAGGGCTCTGCTGTGAGTGCTAGCGCTGGCATCATGCATGGCAAGTCTTAGTTTAGCTAAAATGCAAAAGAAAACATAGCAGAAAACAAACAGAAAAAAGGAATAAAATTGAAAAAGAAAAAAAAAAAAGATGCAGCAAGAACATAAAACATGGATCATGCAAATACTGCCACAAAAGAGTTCACAAGGATGATACTGTTTCCATTAATGCACATTCAGCTTAGCCAGGTGTCCAAACACGTTAATTAAAACTAAACCAAAATAAAGTTTAAAAAAAAAAAAATTATCCATGATTTATAGCCCAACTTCTCATCCCCTCCACACAGGCTCTTTCCAGCCCTACCACACTGACACTTCAAATGGTCACCTACCCTTCTCCTGTACCCTCCACCCCTGGGGCTCCCTTGACGTGCAGGAATACCCAGCTGGGACCCGAGACCCAGCGTATGCCCTGCTGGAACAGCAGCTACCAGTGCTGTCACGCCTTCACCCGCAGCCCCGAAGAGCCCGTTCCTAAACGCAAACGCACCGGAGCTACTCGCTCTGTCTGCAGCCATTCTACAGAGACAGAGGGGAGCACGGGGTGAGACAGCCAGCCAGTCACAACGGAAAGGGACCAAAACCAAAATGAAATCACACAGCACACATTCTCAAAGGTCACAATGCATTGAAGCACTTCAATGTCCGAATGCGGTTTTCTTCATGAAAGTCAGGTACAGCACAGCTCATTTCTGGCAATCCAGAGGACTCGGGAGAGGGCTACCATTTTCTTCCTGTGCTACGCCCTCCATGAGAATCGGGGGAGCTTAACGCCCTTTGCAATTTGGCCTGAGGACAGGGAAAATTTGATAATTGAGGACCGAGTGGCAGGGGGAGCTACGTACTAGGTGCTTTCTGGAATGCACCTTTCAGCACCAGAAAGGGCATACCAGCACCCCAGTGCTGTTCCTGCCATAGCGCTGGAGACAACAACAAAAACGGATGCAAACATGAAAAAAAGACAGAGATGAAGAGGAATAGGACTAAAACCCCAAAAGGGAATGTGTGTAACAAGGAAAGATTCTGTCTCCCTGCACGTTCCTAAAGACTAGCTGGATCCCCATGTTACTCCCTGACCATTTAACATGATTCCATGTTTTAGACTTTTTTCCTATGATATTAGTGAATTGCCAAAAGCGCAGTAGCTCAGGCAGTTAAGAGTTACTTACATATAGCTTCGTTACAGAGAGCCAAAGCTGCAGCACAATCGCCCTTCTGCTCCTGATTCAGCGACTCTTCAAAGATCGAGTCTGCCTCCTGCATCGACTTCTCAAAGCCATCACTCCTCCCTGCAATGGGCAGCACCCTTCATGTTGGTTTTGTTCACGGCAGAACCCTCACTTACCCTCATCTCCTTCGTGACTGACAAATTCTTCCACAGACGGAGTCTCGCAGAGGCTGCACACATCCCAGACCGCACCACCTACCCTTCCCTATGCGGAAGTAGACCTTGAGCACCCCGATATGCTTGACATCCATGCAGTAAAACAATGTGAACCAGATTTTTTTCCCCTCAAATTTTGTTTACCCGAGAGAGTTGCACTGCCTTATTGTATTATTTTCAACAGTCAGAATCAGTACAAAAGATGGCACAGACATATCACTGAGTTGGTTCAGATGACTTTTGTCAAGCAGGAATTCACCTAAATTTAGAAATGAATCTAAACCAAAACAGATCAGTAAAAAGTATCAGTCAGGCTTTTCCTTGTACACTAAGTCCCCTGTCAAAAATCATCTGACTCTTCCTCAGATATCCAATTACTTCCATACAAAATGGAAACAAACTGAAACAACTGAGACATCTGGGGAACAACACTCAAACTTGAGCATGAATGTAAATGCCTGCACGAAATATTTCCATAAACGTGTTCAGGGCATACACTCAACCACTGAAAGACATACAGAATATGAAAGCCCAACGGTCTTGCAGCTTTAGGAGGAAAAACACAGGTGTAAGCAGTAGAGAAGAGAGAGACAATTGTCAAGAACTCTTTTTGCAATCATTCAGAAAACAGTGATGGAGAAGAGAAGGCTAAATCATCCTCAGACACAAAAGACAAAACACTGTGTCCTGGCACCAGAACCTCCAGTTGTGAGAGGAGGAAATGCCCAGACAGTCCGGTGTCACCTATTACGCATCATGCAAGTTATGCACTAAAATGTACACACTCAAAATGAGGCAGGGGAAAACAACACATAAAACTTGACTTCTTGTTTTGTTTAAGGGTGTTTGTTTTTTTTTTTTTTTAATGGAATGTCTCTGTCATTGTGGTAAGGAACATTAGTATCTTCATCAGCCAACAACAAACACTGATGTTTTCTCCATGTGCGTAACACACGCTATGGCCTGGCCTGCTCGCCAACACCCTCGTGCAAACACAAACTCTCTGATGCCACAAGCCCCAAAGAACTTGCACGAAAAGCAAGTACTGCAGAGAGAAGTGAGGGCTGTTAGAGCAGCGAGTTAATCAAGCAGCACATTCAGTTTCAGAATCGAGGCTACTGAGGCTTATAATCGAGGCCAGTATACTAAAGTTAGCTTTCTTTGCGTGAATTTCGCAGTTTACTCGAGGGCAATCTGAGTCACAAGCGTTGTGGAGCTCTTGCGCAGAAGCCAGCCTTCCGGGCAGCCGAGCAGGCAGTTAATGCTATAAGCTTTTCCATCTCTGGCTGGGGTGGGGAAAGACTTCAAAGGAATAAGTAAAAACTTTCCCAGATCGAGTCAATGCCTGTAAACTCCTCTAACATTACACTGAAGTCTTTTTTGATAAAGCATTATTCTAGCTTACTTTCTTTTTAACAAGGAAAAGCTAAGCAATTTTTGCTTCTACCTGCTAATACAACAAGAGATCAAAGAGGGGTAACGTCTTGGAGAATATGCTATTTTCTTTCGGGCAGGAGAAGCAGAGAAGACAGCATCTTTGTGCTCAGCAACGGGGGTTTACTTTTCAATTTTTACATCACCAGCATTTATGCTACAAAAGTAAACACTAATACCAATAAAAAAAAGATAGCCGTCTACTCTGGTACATGAGAATTTTTCGCCTGGTTACTGGCAGGTCACAGCAGGACTGTAAAGGGTAACTCAGGGGCTCACTGACGGTCAGCAGAAGTTACAAAGCCATTCCCACAGTCAGCCATTCTCACAGCGATCGTGTTTTTCCACTGCCACCAGCACAGCGACATTCTGGCCGCTGAGCAGCCGGCGTGCTGTAGGCTGCAGAGCACTGGCTGTGCTGTGCCCAGAGCTGGCATTGCTGCGGGGTGCCCTCTCCTTCCTCTCCGTCCTGTGGCAGCAAACCAGTACCTCAACTCTTATCTACAAGAGGTCTGAGCAAGCAGCGTGGGGATGCCAGGAGGCCTGGTAGCACAGGAGGCCGCAGGGGGCTTGCACCTACACCTTCCTCGGCTCTGCTGACCCACCAGCAACCCCCCGGGTTAAATGCTCTCCCAGGCTTCACTCTCCACTGGGTCAGTGCACTTCATCCCACCTCCTCTCTCACTCCCCTTACTGGCTGATGGAGATTTAGGGCTAGGGCAAAGGTGCTACACGTGAATCCCATCACCAAGTTCCCTCTGCTGCAGCTCCATCCTTCCAATTAAACCTCTTCTGCTGCCTTCCCCTGCCAGAAACATGCGGAGTCATGGAAAAGACAATTAAACTTAGTATTTGGCTTTTTTTTTTTTTCAAATTTTTTCGCTATGAAAGCTATGTAAGCTAAACCCAGCCCAGATTTTCAATCAGCTCCAGCCTAGGCCTGCCACAGTACTTGTTCCCACGCCTCTGCTGTGGCTGCACAGCTGCGGAGGGAGAAAGAGTGGAAAGTACATGGGCAGGAATAAGCAGAATTTCTCAGAGCAGCAAGAAACAAAACAACGGCCGCAGTGAACAAGCTGTGCTGCGGGCGGACCTGGGGCACAGGTCTGAAAGGTACAGACAGCCCTGCTCATTCCAAGACGTCAGCTGAAGCCTTACACCTAAATCTAGACATCAGCACTAGTAATGGTGCATATCACTGTAAAAACGGAAAGGTGCAAACATATTAACAACACCTCTGCATTACTTTGCTGCCTCATTTAAGAAGGAATTTGGTCAAAACACCCAACAGGTTTTTTCACATCCTACAGCTTTGAGATTGACAGTCTTTCACTAACTGAAGGTGTAAAATTGTAATGGAGGGGGAGAGAAAGAGACAGACTGACTTACAATAGGAAATGAAGTTCAAAGATTCAATTGAGACTTACGATAGGAAGTTAAGTTCAAAGGTTCAGAAAACTTCAGCACTACAACCTTGCAAAATACACTGCATTGCAAAAGTTACCCTGATTCTGCAGTTCATCCAGATCCATGAACCTGCTGGGACGGGGGTTAAAGCCCATTGCTGCCTCCATTTCCTTCTCCCTTTTTCTGCGCAGTTCTTGCTCACGCGCTCTCCTTGCCACCTCCTCTTGCAATTCATCCAGTTCACTCTTTAAAGGGACAAACACCTCCCCACCTTTCAAAAATAAACACAAACAAAGAAACAAAACTTTTTTTGATAGTAAAATCTTTTAAAGTATCCCTTAAAAGACAAAAAAAAATATTAATGGAGAATACAATTAACATTAGAAAATAACAGACTGACCAAGCAAAGACCACAGAATTTCAGATCCCAAATTTTGCTTTGTTAAGTTTTACTTTTAAAGCCCTGCCCAAGCCATTTGGTTTCCAATCGTCTCCTCTGTGTCAGTGACTGGCAGAAACGCAGCAGTACTGCTTCAAGCTCCCCTGCAGCACAGCCCATCCCTGGATTCACTGACCCAAGAAACAGCAAATTGAACAGAGAGAATCACTGGAGGAGACAACCCTAAGCTGATGCTGAAATCTTGAGGCTTCTTGCTGTGCTTATGTTTTATAAATAATGCTATGCCAAATTAGCCAGTAGTAAAATGGATTAGTAAACCAGTAAAATGGATTCCATTAGTAAAATGGATTCCAACCAAGATGCTTTTCACCTAACTGCGTAAGCTGATGAAAACCGGAGGAAAATAAAGCATATCAATATCCTAGTCAGCACAGCAGAAATCAATCAGTCATCGTTCTCACTTCAACTATGACCTGTATTCAAAGAGCCTCTCCCCTCCTCTCTCTGGAATAAAGTACTTGCTCAGAACAACACATAATCAGAACACGTATCTGCAGAAAAGCTCAGCCTTAGTCCAAACCTCTTGTAAAAATATCCACTCGTGTTTCTGACAATTTTGAATTTTGTACAGCATTATGAGCTTGTTCTCACGACTCATCAATCCTACTAAGTTATTATGAGTTATGCTTGGGAAGGTGTTTTCCACTGACGGCAGAATACCGAGTTATGGGAAAGAACAGGAAAAATACCTTTACTTTATCAGTTAACCCAATACTCAAAAAAGATGCCAGAGCAACATGATCAAAGCAATATTCTGAAAGAGCTTTTTGCAACCCCCTTTAGTAAATCTCGTAGGTTATATCTTCTAAAACTGTGTTATGTTCCTCAGTCTTTCTTTCCCCCTTCCTCACAATTTCACCATGAAGATAAACATCCAGAAAGTGAAGAACAGCTCCGACACGGTTTCGCTTGCAAAGCCGCTGCTGCCGAGGGAGGGCATCTTACCGTTTCCAACGGCGCGAGGGCTGTTTGCCCAGCTGCCCACCGATGAAGCAGACTCCACTTCCAAGATGCTGCTGCTGTGAGACTTCGGGATGTTGCGCCAGGCGGGAACCAATCCACCTGCTCGCTTCATGTGTGCGTCCCTCCAAGAAGAGAGTAATTATCGCTTGCCATTTTACTGATCTCTCCAGGTTAAATTATATCTACCTTTATTTTATCATCACATAAATATTTACTGCATTTTCATTTCATTAAAAAAAAAAAGTCTACTGTAAGGAAATCTCGGGAGAAACAGGGAAAGAGAAAGTTAACAAGGGGAAGGACAATAATTCTATTCTCCTATATAAGAGTATGCAATGTGTATTAAAACCGTGGTCTAACAGCTGTTCTCAACAGGTTCTTACAGCTGAAAATCTGCTACGCTGGCCAAAACCAGTCTCTGTTTGATTGCCTGAAGCCTCCTAAGCCAAAGAGAGAAACACATTGTGCTGCCTATTTATTTTTGCATACAAACATTGCAAGTGTCTTGCAAGACTGCAATGAACCTCTCAAACTGAAAATGTCAAACATTTCTACACAAGACTACTGATCTCTCATTCTGCATCAGGCTTCTATCAAGCAATGGCTTAACTGAAACAAAAAGGTACATGAGCTGTTCAAAGGACAAGCGCAGAGGTTGATATTTTAGTCACGTTTTAAAATCACAGACTAAGGGTACGACTATTTCAGACACATCATTTCAGTCAACATTTCTCGTTCAGCTAAACGCCATTTCCTTTTCACCAGCACTAAGCTGTCAATATGCTGACGAGAAAAGGAATAAAACTCACTCAGATCCCTATCTCCCTTCTATTTCTGCCCTGCCCCAATAAACCTGTATTACAAGCTAGGAGCGCCGTTCTGCATTTTTTTTAAAATATGTTCTACACCATTATGTAACTACAAAAAAGAAATCAAGGCTTCTATCACTCCAGCAATGAAACCTACCTGTGGGTGCTTGAGCTGTCAGACAAGGGCATGTCCAGGCTAACCGGGCTGTTGCTGTTGCGCTCGCTGCTTTCGTAGCCAGACTCCATCCTCTGTATTAGATGCGGATGCTGATCCACCACCTGATGCTGGGTGCCCCGGCCCAGCACGCCACGCTTGTATCTGACATTTGACTGGCTTGATCTCGTTTCTTGGACAGCGTGCTCCTTCACCTCACTCTCAACAAGCTCTTTACCTGTCAAGACAAAAGAATACAGCTTTGTATAAGACTCCAGCTTCAATACCCACAAATCATCTACACACATTAGCTTTTCAACCCTGCTTAAACTAGAAGTGCTGCCTTTAATTTGGTGTCAAGCTAGCAATATTACACAGAAAAAAAAAACCCTATATTTTTACAGCATTCCTAGTAATATTATGCAATAATCTATTCAACACACTTATTTTTTAATGTCTCCCCTTCAGTATACCTTACCATATCCCCCCCTGGTAACAATCAAGTCTGGAAAGAAAATCCCTTCCTCCTCATCACAATTTGTACTTGTACAAGATTATTTTCCAGTATACCCAATTGTATTTCCAGTTTGTATTTGCTATTGTACTCCACTATACCTACTTCAGACGCTGCACTTCTGACACTGTTCATTTTGCCATTTATGATTTGATGAGGTTTATGTAACATCAGTTCACAGAGGACAGGAAAACCTTCTCTTCTTTTTTCAGTTCTTCCTTACTGATTTCACTATGTCTTCCCCACTTGCCTCCTGGTTGCTCTCCTCGCTTCCTTCCCTGCAGCTGTGTTCTCTTCTCCCTTTGCCTTCCCTATACGCATTGCTCTGTGCTTCCCAGTTTTCTTCAACCCTTAGCTCCTTCTAGCCACCACCCTCTGTCCCTGCCTCCCTCTAGTCCCCCAGATTTCTGCTGCAGCATCCTCACTAACCACAACTCCACTGCCGGCCACACAAACCTCGTCCTTCTCACCCACACGCTGTCCTTCAAGCACTCCAAGATGGGAGCCCAGCAGCTCCAGTAGTGTAACAACGTAACACCCAGGAACTTGTAAACCCCTGCTCTCCACACCGTCTACAGTGTCAGGAGTACTCTCCTCGTGATAGGGAGCAAAGTAACCATTATATTCCTTTGCAGACTGGGGAAAGGGAAGCGGCAGGCTGGGGCAGGGGCAACAAAAAATACCCAAAGTTGTTTTGCAACAGATTTTAATGCCTTCAAAAAGAGCAAAGCTGAGGACAAAGTCTCTACATACAAGCTGCATAGCTGCCATGGTGTAAAACGGTCCCAGACTGATCATTTCTGGCTGCCAGGCTCTTATCCTCACAACAAAACTCGGCACTGATGCACAAGGTACTCGCTGCACCATAGTCTGAGCCACCATGCAAAAATACCATGCTGAGCCAGAGAAAAAAAAAAAAAGACCAATACAAAAGGCCATTCCAAGAGATGAACTTCCAGATACTCGGCAGTCTAGCCCTGCGTCCGTTTAAGCAGCGCAGACAGTACTGTTTCCCTTATTATTTCCTTACATGTGGAATTAAACACACAGAAATCAAACAGAATTACCATACATGCAACATGAATACCCACACAAACTAGCCTCCAAGGACACGACTCACCACTGACCTAGATGCCACGTCCAAAATTTCACTCTCCTACTTCACTGAAACAAAACTGGATAGTGGAGTATTATAGATTCCACATAGTCTGACACAAATCTTACTTCTTCAACTCTTACCTGCTTCTTCAGAGAAGGGGCTAAGCTGAGTGTAGCCACAGTGTTTCCTCTTGTCTTTACTGAAGATGCTGTCTATATTCAGAGACTCTCTTTTGGGTCTCCAGGTTGGCCGGTACCTGCTAGACGAACTGGATTTAGACTCACTACTGGTACTCTCCACTTCCCAGTCTCGAGAGTGTGCAGACAGGCTTTTCGTGGGTCGCGTTTCCGTCTGATCAACGCTACTCCCTCCACGAGTGGAATTCTGGATAGCCTGAGAGATCTGCTGCGGTCTGCTGTGGATCATATTGCTCACTGTCTCTTTGAATTCCCTCAACCTGCTGGTGCTGCTGGATGGTTTGGGGGCAGTTCTGGGGGCTTGTTTCTCCTTCAAGGTTTCTCCTGCAGTTTAGAAACAGCAAAAGCCACAAAAATAACTTCAGATTAAACTAGCAGCCCTATCTGCAGCATCTTCATGCAGACTTTGAAAAGTGAAAAAAACAAAAACAAAAAACCCCACCTAACCAACACTTCCCAATCAAACAAACAAACAAAAAAGGGCAAAATACAAAGATGTACGAAACAAGATGTAAGGAGGGAAATGCACGTACACACCGAGGATCTTAAAAACATGCAGAAAAAGATATCGATATCTGAAATCAAGTAACATCTCTTGCCTTCACTATGGTATCCTGATGACTGAGCCTCATCTCCTTTTCGCCGAGACCGGCTAGAACTCCTCTTGCGGTCTGCCAGCGAGCTCTTTTTGGAAACATGCCTCTGATTGCACTCGCTGTCAGTCAGGTGCCCTGGAATGACAGAAGCACACAGTAGAGATGACAACAGCCTTCAGACCAAGCGTTCTGTGCGCTATGAGCAGAGGGGCTCTCCTGCTCCTTAGGAGCTGCAGACGCTCCGACGCTAACTGGCAGCTTTGGCTAAGTTTTTGTATCCAAAAGTTTTGGGTTTTGTCTTGAGGAGGGGAGGGTGTTCCATTTTTAAGGTCATAGAAGAGCAATACAGCCCCTCCAAGGACTCTGGTTAATGAGCGCTCATCCACAGGGAGAGGAAAAAGTTGACTCTGCCTTGCCTTCTAGCAGTCTAAGGACACCGCTTTCTTGCTGTCTGACTACTTTCTCAGTTTTAACAGCCGTACACACGAAACTCCTGAGGATAGCTTGCTCGACATTACTCTGTTGAATGAAGACTCAAACACATGAACGAGTTACCATGTAATAATAAATTACTGCGCATCACCAGCTGCTCTGCGCTAACTAACCATCTGCACTCCCTTGGCCTGTAGCAAACATTGAGTAATCTGAGTTAGCTTAGTCTACAGAGCCTCAGTTGGCTCTCCAGGGCTAAACCAGCTAATTCACATCTGCCACAAGCTAAGAGCACACACACACCATCAGCATGGGTCAGCTGATGCACAACATTCCCTTACTCATGTGGTTGAGTGCTACTGTCTTCTCTTTTACACAATTTATTCCCCATTTCCTCGCATCAAACGTGAACTAGGTATCTGACACCACAAGTTTTCTGTATTGCCTCTTCTTAATTTTGCAGTTCTCACACATTTACAGTCCTCATCCTGCAAGCACAAACACACACATGGCTTTACTCACGTGAGTAGTCCCAAGAAGAGATGCAGGATAAGAAGGGAATTTATGAATAAGCTACAAAGACCATTCTCCAGCCTTTATATCACCAACTTTCACCTTGCATAGGATGATAGGAAAAGAAAATCCCTACTACTTGACAGTGGATTAGCCCTCAGACTACACAGCTGGCTGTTCTAAGCCTTCCCCCTTCTCTAGAAATTAACATAAAAACCAACAATATTTAAAGAAGGTTTTATGCAGAAAATCGTACCTTCAACAGTTGAAAAAATAATTCACTTCAACCGCAATTGCTACAAAGATACTACAATAAATGAATGAGAAGGAATCCAAACAACAAAAAGCAAGCTACACAAGACTCGCATTTCTATTCATTTGCAAAGCAGAGAGTGCTTTTGTAGCCAAATTCTTTAGAAACAAGCACATTATGTGAAAGAAAAGAAATTCAGGAAGTAAGAGAGAAATGTTGACAGCGAAGACAGAAGATGTGCAGCAGTGAGGTGACCTGAGCAGGGCCAGTGCTTTGGGAGCATTTTTTTTTCTCCTTCACAGCATGGACTGTCGCGCACCTCTCGGGGACTGAAAGAACAGCGCTATCTTCTACCTCGTAGTGGCTCCCCTCCAAATAGCAGAGGTTTACGCTTCACTTCAGAGCGTACAGCTTCTCTAGTTAAACATTCCCCTCCCCAACCCACAAGCTCACAGAATCACAGAATGGTTGGGGTTGGCAGGGCCCTCTGTGGGTCACCCAGCCCAACCCCCTGCCCAAGCAGGGTCACCCAGAGCAGGCTGCACAGGACTGCGTCCAGGCAGGTCTTGAGTATCTCCAGAGAAGGAGACTCCACAGCCCCTCTGGGCAGCCTGGGCCAGGGCTCCGTCACCCTCAGAGGGAAGAAGTTCTTCCTCATGTTCAGCTGGAACTTCCTTGGCTTCAGTTTGTGCCCGTTGCCCCTTGTTCTGTCGCTGGGCTCCACTGAAAAGAGTTTGGCCCCATCCTCCTGACACCCACCCTGCATATTATTTGTAAGCATTTATTAGTTCTTTCAACCTGATAGGGAGTGCTTGGTTAGCATCCTTCAGGTACATAACAAACTGTTTACAGATATTTAGTGCTACTGGAGGTAGCTTAGTAGACTAATTAGAGCCCAGCTTAGCCTTGTAGAATGAAGGCTGCTATCTTTGCATAAATATTTTCTCCTCCTTTCATAAACTGCAAACTTTGTCCTGTTGTCACTGGACATCTAATAGCCATGGAGGAGAGGTCAAGAATCAAAAGTCTGCAGGTCACAGGCTTTGTTGTCTTTACCTGGACCCTCTGGAACAAAGACTAAATCCTACATAATGCATGAACATAGGAATTACAAGCCCAAGAATATTAGTTAAAACTTTACACACTTTTTTTTTTAATTCACTAACATAACAAGCCAGGATTTCTGAGTGCCCAACCATATGCTTAAAAGGTGTCCTTTGCTGAATGCATCACTTCAATAGCTCATCCTTCCGAGGTGGGATGGCTTCATAAGCAAACAACGACATTAAAAGGAAAAGTTTGTTTTTGCAGGGGTTGTGTGCATGTCCAAGAACATGTTAGAGAAGAGAATGGAACCAAACAGGTGAAGACAGAACGCCCCTACTCCCTCCCACTGAAATCTCAGTTGCATCAACAGGGCAGGCAGAATACGCACATTTTTTTCAGCAGCACAGGTTGGGAGGAGCAAGAGAGGGCTTCTGCAGCCACTCTTCACATTCCCATTCTGCAGCACCCAGGTGCCTGAGGTCATACAACCCAATGACGGTCCTTCCCCGGAGGACGATGTGGGATAGGATCCATAACTTTGTGGGGTGCAGTAGTGGGAAAATGGCCATTAAATGACGAACCCTGCTCTTGCCCAGAACGAGTCAGTTGACAGGTCAATGTAGATGGCTTCTTTATAGCCCCATGGGTCAGCATTTGATGATTGAGCAGTTGTATGAGTTGGCAGACTGACTTCTTTGGAAAGGTTTTGGGTAGGTAAAATAAAGGGGAAATGCCCAGACAGGTGGCTAGCTAAGGGGACAGACTGACTACAGCTAAGGCTGAATTAGGGAAGATGAGGATAACTGAATGTAAGCGGGGAGACAGGCTAGGCTGAAGGGAATGACACAGGATAGAATCAGTAGGAGAAGAAAGAAAGAGAAAAAGACAAAGTCACTAAAAGTGACAGAACAAAAGGTCACATGCTGAACTTCATGCTTACATGTTTGCAACCATCCCCCTTACCCTCCCTCTTCTGCTGATTTCTGCATGGCCAGTTTTGCCGGGAGGGACGTAATTCAATAAACTCTGCCGCTTTTGCAGACTATATAAACCATATTCCACTAGCATTTTCAATTTTGTCTTCTTCATACTCTGATGATCAGCACAAATTTTGTTTCCTCATCACTCAAATCCTGCTCCAGCTTTCCCTTCTTTCTCACCCCCTACCTAGGACTGTGACTGGAACCTACAGCGTTAAGTATTTTGCTAAAACATTACAAGTACTGTTGGGCTATCTAAAACTATGTATTACATTTACTTGGACCTCTGATGAAGAATCAAATAGGACTAAAGAAAACCAATTTGAAACATTTTTTCAGGATTTTGATGTGAAAAATATTTGTACCATAAATTGTTTCAAATGAACCAGTTACGCATTTATCATCACAATACAAGGGAGCAACTATTTTGCAAATAAAAGGACAAAGTGGTAAGACAGCTGTCGATGCTCTGGTGCAACAAACAGTTGCTGATTCAACTCTTCTGGCTTCTTAGAAAGTCCAATTAAGGCACAATAAAGTAACTTTTCAAACAGACTTGGCAGATCATACTTCTGATGCTCGAGATGCCTGACCTTAACTCCTGCACTACTTTTTCAGAAGTGGTGTTAGAAGTTACTGTGTGCAGAAACAGGCTGACTAGGGTCACTGGGCATGAGTAATAGAGAAGATCTAAGCCTGCAGACTTCCAGTTAACCTCTTTTCAACTAAAGAGCGCTCAGACAGACTGTTCAGCTGCCCAAAGGAGCATATACACAGATCGTCTTCTCGGTGCAGATTCTCATTTGACTTGCTTTCATGGCATAGGCACAAAATCATCTTACGCTCCTCCTTGGTGCAGTAAATACTACCAACACCCACTTACACAGAAAGTCCTTAGTGCCCAAGTATGAGAGATTCTGGTGAAGTAAATGCCTTTCCCAGACAGCTGCAACACCTGAAGTTAAGTGACTGCCTGTAGATGAGCACGTAGCACAAACAACACTTACCAAACCATACAACGGCACTGTACAGAATCCAACTTACAGAATCATACAACAAAGAGAGCAGGTAGGATTGTTGGTAACAGAAAACACGTCTGTCAATGTTTGTCTGGCTAGATACAAGCCTACAACAGCCAACAAGACATTTAAAATTATGCTTATTTTTTGTGAATGCCAATGGTTCATTACAAGCCAAAACATTTAGGCTACTAAACACTGTTCACTACTCTGTTGCAGGTTGTATAAATAGAGCTTTTTCACTAGAACCCACTGCAGTCATCATATTAAATGACAATAATCACACAGATATAATGGTATCTCCTACCTGTGTCCCTGCTGCTTTGTGAAGCTGCATCGTTCTCCACATTGTAGATGACCGTCCCCTGCGAGTCAGAGGAGAAGTGACTGACCACAGACTCATGGTGTGCCTGTTTGTAAGGATAGCTGTCTGTGGAGGAATCTGTCCTGGTATCACTCGAGATGGAAGGTTCTCTCCCTAGGGAAGGAAGCAATGTCAAATGTCAATCATTTGTGGCTACTGTAGAAGTCAGGAGAGGCTAAAAAAAGCAAACAGAGGAAACGACTCAGAATTTCACAGAAAAAGAGAGTACCAAGCATAGAAACAGAGATTCAAGGACCCTAGAGCTTATGGGAAAGGTCCTCTCCCCTGGAAGAAGGACCTTCTGCAAACCTTCCATTACTTTCTCTTTGATAACTTCAAGTTTACCAAATCCTTTTATTATGCAAAATTAAATTACATCCATTGGACTGAAAGTACACATTAGTACCACGCTGAAATTATTCATTATTCCCTTGCCAAAAGTTCAGGTACAGTACTGTGGTTAACAACTTAACAATAAGCAATCTCTGTTCCTTTCTGAATTATGTGCTGTGGATACCTGCTAACACTGAGGCACCCAGAAGAAACTGCAGTTACACTTGGTGAGAGACGAAAAGGCCATTCTGAAAAAGGTATATTAGGGTAGAAAACTCTGGATATCAACAAGACTAGAATATAATTCACTTCTGTTTGACAGGAAAATGCGTAGGGTATGATTTTTCCTGGCACTTCAACCTACAGTATCTCACAAATTCTCTCAAGAGCCTGGTATCAATGTCAAACACCGCAGACTACAGGAGTAAGCCTCGAGGACTCACCAAGTGTTTTTGAAATGGAAGAGTAGGTTTCTGTATTTGCTTGCTATAGCCTTTCAGGTGTCCTGAAAGGACACCTTTTTATAGATAAATATTTGTCTTCAGCTTTCTGAAGTCATTTTAGAACACGGTAATATTAGATACCGCAGAGAGAATGAGCAGAAGGGTTATCTGTGTATTTCCTGGAGATTAACCAGCAGAACAGCAAGACAAGTTTACAGCATATATTGACCTGAAGCTTGTAGAAACGCTCACAGCTGACATCTAGCATGGAAGACCCTCCTCTCCCTCCTCCAGACTTCCCATTTCTTCCAGAACAGGAAGGTAGGTTTATAAATTGCAAGACTTCGTGTCAAGTGAGAAGTGAAGGTTGTCTTATCAGTGGTTTTATTTGTGTTTATTTTTAAGAGGAGCTAGAGATTTATTTCATTACTGGTAGACTGTCAACACATAAATAAGGAGACAGCAGATGTTCTCTACAGATTCCTTGATGAGGAAGTTTTAAGTTAGCTACTGGCCAGGAAATCCATAAAATATTCTTGGAATTATAGTTGTATAAATAGGCTAAAATCCTGGAAGAAAGGTTGTATTTCTGGTTTTAGTCTCACCTTGTTGTTCTTGGCAAATTACAAACCCATCTCTAATTTAGGATATTCTCTGCAAACATCCAAAAATAGAAACAATCTTCTTTTGCAAAACCATTACAACGTAAACTTAGATCCAGCTTTTATTTTCACCCTATCTGGATTGCAGTTGCGTATCTTTCTCAGAATTTATCTACTCCTCTTTAAATGAGGCCTCACCCTCCAATGGCACGACTACATGTCCAAAATGATCAGTAAACCAATTGCCTGTTCAGACCACTACTGATACCTTGAGCAGACCAAGTTCTAACCTCCGAAGCATCTTATTTGGACGTACCTTTCTAATTCAACGGACTACCATTAATACAAAGAATTCAGGAAGCAGCAATGTGTTGAAGGACTCTGAGATGTTAAGTGCTACGTATCTACAGCTGTAGATCTTTCCTGATGCAAAACAGACCACAAAAAATGAAGAAATAAACATGATCTATGGGCATAAGCCTTTACCAATCCCTTCCCCTTCAGTCTGCCACAAATCAGTTGATACCTCTTGCGCTGCTTTAGCTGAGTAAAAGACAAGCCAAAGGCTGAAGATGAGGTGCACTGATTCTGTCTCTTTTTATTTTTAACAAAACAGTACTTCTTCCCCTCCCCCCCCACATCCCTTCACCAACCTAGCAAAGGACTCATTTATGATATTTCCTTAATATTTCTTTTCCCTAACTTCCCTCCTGAGTTTAATTCTGCAGCTTCCTTCAATTTCTATGTGTTCGTGCATCTCCGGTCTCGTTCCCTTCCTGTTAAAACTGCTGATGGATTTATGAACTCTGTCACTGAAGTCATCAGTTATTGTTCCTCTCTGTACCCACACCACAACAGGTCCTTCACCTTTTTTTCCCCCCTCCTACTTTCACTCTCCAAACCTTTTTGGAAAAGATTACTACCCAACCAACCAACCAACCGAGTTTTGGACTGAGAGAGAAGTTCAAAGGTGAAACACTGCAAGTCCTCTTCAGAATTCTAGATCAGCTTTGACAAGCAACAAGGACCCCTGCTAATAAAAACGCACCCAAAGCAGAAGAAAAACTTATCACATGCAGCATTACAGCATAAAAGTATAAGACGTATAGTCCAGCCTGCTCACCCGAGTCTTCGCTGTCATAGCAAGTTCTGCTGTATTGCTGTAAATCCACTTGAGGGGGCAAGTCTTGTGTCGACACTGGGGTTCCTCTTGGATCTGCATACAGCAGCAGCAAAGGCTGATAGTGACCCTTAATGCACTTTGTCACCACATCTTTCCATTTCGGACCAATCTGAATTAACAACAACAATAAAAAAATGCACAAGAAAGGTTTTCTGCCATCATTTTCTTTAATAAGCTCTCTTTTTTCCCTTGTAGTTCTTTCAGAGTTTGATTTTCCAGTGACATTCTTTAACTCCTTCTGTATCCAGCACTGAACTGGACTCACCAAGAAAGCTCTGGAACCAGCCCAACTAAAATAAAGGCATTCACCATCTTACGGCTAAACAAATTACAATTCCTGCTAAAATTAAGACTACAAAAATAATCCTTCCCTTTCAGAATTTTCTTTGCATAAAAAGCATTTCACCCTCTGAAAGGCTCTAACTTTCCATCAGTCAAAAAAAAAAGAATTTATTAACAAAATTTCTTGATCCATCCACCAGCATAAAGAAAACGAACAGTAAGAGACATTAACAGCACGACAGCAAATCCAAGTCAGAGCGAACCACTTTGTGTGAACAGTTCTGCTGTCAGAGAACCTCTGCAAGCCAGGCCATAATTCATATAGCTGTATTAATCTCAAAAATCTTCCCCATGTACTAATACAGGTTTCGGTCAATACACCGCACATCTGTTCCAACCCATGTGCTCCACACACAAGTATTCTACTAAAGCACTGCAGTACCTATCCTTGGCAACGTTTTGCTGCAGAGAAATGTGACTGTGAACAAGCGCAAGGATTAGAGTTTTCCCTTTGAGACTGTGCTTGGCGTGACTACAGGAGGAAGTTTTCCTCCCTCATCTTTGTGCTTCCATGACTGGAAGGAATAAAAGGAGAGCGGTGTGAAACAATGCCAGACAAATTAACAGGACGCAGTGACGGTGTGCCAAGATCCCAGCACTGCTATCTTTAACGTCAAGGACCTCATGCTTGGTGAAAGTGGGCAGAAGCACTGACAGAAGCAGCGGAAAACTTCTGGTTGGCAGCAGTCACTAGGGAAGGCTGGCATCGAGATACTTCAACAGTGAGCCCAAAAAGCAGGCGCTAAACAGCTACACTGCTTGTCAGCAAGGGAGAGAGATGTACGTTAGCTGTGCACACAAGCAAACTGCAGGTTTTCAAACAACAGCACAAAAGCAAGACTGGCAGCTAGCAGAACAGAACTACGAACAGGGCTTCTGAGATTTCTGGTATGCTTTCTCCAGAATGCTTTACTTTGCTCAGAAAAAGGAGCAACAGAGTTACGGATCTTGAGTGGAAAGCTGCCCAAAAATTCTCGAAATCTGTAGAAAACAGTATGGATCTACACACAAGCAGCTAACAAATTTCTAACAGATTATTTTCCTAAACATCATTTTCTCACCTCCTTGACATGAGCATCATCAAAGTACATCCACTTGCGGATTTTTGTTTGGAAGAAGAAGGTAGAATAGTGTTTTCCATAGTAACAGATCATTCCCACCAAATACAGCTCTGAGTGTTTTGCTCTGTCATCCGTTACTCTGAAGAAGAGCTTCAAGCAGGGAGGTAGGAAAAATGAAAGGAGAAGTTAATAAAATGCCCAGAATTTTACATACTGCTTTATGTTTGAAGACCTCAAAGTACTACCGAGAGGTGTCAGGTTTTTACTTCAAAAGATGGAAAACAAGGCAATAAATACTTCAGTAATTAACCAACATTTAAGCCAACTTAGTGACACAGACCAGGAACAGGCTCCCACCAAACCATCAGATGCTCACGAAACGAGTTAAGTCTTGGAGACTGTGGCTGTAATTTAAGGCAGATATTTACAACAGTGATAGAATACCTCTTCAGAATTTGAAGTGTGGTTCTACTCTGAAAATTTGTATTCTCTGTGCCATGCTTGCTGATTATATTAAACACTGGCTACAACATTCTTTCCTCTATGCTTTGTAGCAGCAAAGCGGTTCTGCCAGTGAACAGCTGGCATTTATTGTGACTTCAGCAAAGACAAACTTACGGCAACACCACTTAAAAGAGGAACAGAAGACATTAGTAGGTCAAAAGAATTCAGTACACAGAAAAAATTATTTTCTATTTAATTGACCATGTTTTATTTAAAAATGCACAGGACTCCTTTTTAGCGCATTACTGCTTTGCTACGCAAGGCCACACTGTTCCCTAACCACATTTCCACTGACTCGCGCTAATTTTGGTACACTGTGCACTGGCCAATGCATTTTTTTAAAGTGTGTGTGTATATATATAATTTTAATTATTTTAACACAATATCCCAATGCTACAATAAGACACAGCTACAATCTGGTACACCAATAATTCAACGCTAAAGCATCAGCTAACGTAGAATAAGTGACTCCTCTAGGGGACAAACCCCCGGATCCCTAACACTCCTGAATTTAAACTACCATTCCATCACACAGTGCCAGCCACCATCTCTCTGAGGCTGCTCAGTTATTTATAACTCTCAAGTGTTACAACCACACACTTCAGTGAAAAGAGGGAACTTTAAAAAAACCAAAACAAAACAACCCAACCCCAAACTACATTTTGACTTCAAAAGAAATAAACGTCTGTGCTTCAGAATGAAAGAGTACATGTGTATTTTCATAGAAATAGCACAAACCCCAACCCAAAATCTCCTGCACTTGAAAATATGTTTTGATTCAGATAAGCTTTGTTTTCTGGAGTAATTTTTAACTTTCAGTCATTTCAGAAATTTGAGAATATGCAATTACACTAGCACTTTCACAACTTTTGTGAAGCATTCAGAAGTCAGTCAGATCCTTGGCTCTGCCCTCCATTCCTCTGTTTACGGACACCAGAAAGGGAAAGAGGGCATCTTTCTATTTTTCTCAATCCGCTACTGTGGACCCCCATGACAAAAGCGGTGCTTGTAGGTAGTGTCAAAACACAGAACACTCACATCTCCCAGTTTAAGGCAAGTGCCCAGGCTGTGAATCACGTCCTCAGCCAGATCAGAGTGGTCCGAGTCCCACACCAAGCCAATGGTGATGATCTGTGGAGAGTTCATCAGCACACGGCGAATACGGATCTTTTCCCCACAGTTACTCTGAGGATTTAAACAAAACAAAACACTTCTCACTGCTGTGTTAGAGCAAGGCACTAACAAGCACAGCTTCCAAAGAGGCGGTAGTGAAACACAGCAGATACCATACGCTCAGTGTCAAGATACGAGCTTCTTACGTCACAGACAAGCAGTGTTATCACGACTATGGTATTCGCAAGCTTTAAAGTGGGCACTGCTGATTCTTCCTCATGCTACTGATAATGATTCAAAGGTATAGCATAAAAGTAGGCTCATTTAAAAAAAGATCAGCAAGCAAACATGAAAGATCCCCAAAACACGGAGGGACTGGAGGGAAAGCTCGCTTTCTTTTGATCAGAATCTCCAATTTAAAATGATGTTTACAGAGACTGATCCTTTATATGACAGTGTCAGAAAAGCCTTCAAGGTTGCTGTTCACACTGGGTGGCTGTTCTACAAGGCACTTCAAGTATCTCGTCTTTGACAGGATAGTTAGGTCAGTATTCATGAGAGCAGCAGCTCCAAGATCAGGAGAGTAAGAGGTGCTTTACGAACTCACCACAGTTCTTCACTTCTTAGTTCCTGTTTCTCTTTCCCCTCCCATTTTTAATTTTTTAAATAGCTACCAGTGCTTACTGACTGGCCAGCCTCCCCTCCCTCGCTAGCCAGAGCACTTCTCAGAGATCAGCTTGCTTGTGAAGCTAGGACATTTCTCAGCAGCCCTTCCACTCCATCACCTGTTGGAATTGTCGGCATCTTTCAAGCACCATGAGAAACGTTCACCATCTGAATTACGGGATTGTCAGCGTAATTTTAGCACACAATGCATTATCTTTTTTGGTGTTTTTTTGAGGGGAAGGGGAACAACTATGACAAAGTCCCTTTGCAACACTCACTTCCCCCCTGTGGCAGGTCACAAGGGTACCTCTGCAAAATTCCAGATAAAAACATTTTCATACCGAGAATAGCTGCTCACCTCTACAGAGCCCAGTTTCACAGCAAGATATAATAATTCCTGACACTACAACCAGGGAAGAGATCGTAAAAAATTTCTTCCCCACAGCAATCTAGAAAACTACCCAGAATTTCAGTCCCAATTATCAATGAGAAACAAAAATAAAAAACTAAAAAACCAGAAAGAAACAAACTTCTCAACAAGGCAATGAAGACAGATTACTTTACAGGCAGAAGTCTGATGTTTAAATGTAGATATGAGGTTCTAACATTAAGATGACTATATTCACACTTCTTTTGCAAGGGTCATTCAAAGCACAAGCATTCCCATGGACCGCCTCACAACAAACTCTCAAATTCTCTTCTTTGCTTCAGCTAGCTACCAGCAGCATTCTCCGCCAGGCAGGAGGAATACGGCACGCTGATAAAAAGCTTCGCTTGCATGACCTTTAGGCCAGCCTTAGCTAAGCCTCAACAGAAAAAATTCCCAAATAGAAAAAGAAAGGGGCGGTAAGTACTGGCAAGCATTTTTATCCAACCAATTATTTCACAGCTAAATAGCAGTTCATTCTAACAAAGCATATCTTTCTATTAAGTTTCCCATGCTTTGGTTATTAAATAGAATCATTGGATGCTATGAATAGCTAGACTCTTACGAATCTTTTAAATAACAATACAGTATCTTTATTTCTTTACTCAGATAAGCGAGCCACTATTTGCCGATATTCAAAAAAAAAAGTAAATAACATTCCGATGAAGACTAAAAGCGAATGTTTCAGAGTTACAAGCTAAAGAAAGTAGGGAGGATAAAATAGAAACACTTACTCTGCCCCCAAGCCACCCCTGCTAGAGCCTGTATTGCTTCACTGAGGCCTGGTGAGGTGTCTAATAGTAGCGTTACACAAAGCAGTAATTCTGCAGCTGTTTCCTGCCCTACCTATTAATCAAAATGTAAAAATGCTTGCTGGTAACTCTTCTTGCATGCTTACCTAAAGCCCTGATCCGGACACAAGTTAAAAGGTACAACAAGATATCGAACTCTTGCTTTAAAAATCAAGCCCTTATGATTTTTTAAAAAAATCCTTTTATATTTACATGAAGAATTTTTGTTTTTCTTAACCCAACTGATACGCAGACTTAATTCACCTGATATTCATCAGACTTTTATGGCATAGCAGAACAGAACATTTTTAAGAATAGCAACCTGTGACTATCAACTGGACATACTGGTAACTGGTTTTAAAGTGATTAAACGCAAGGCATCACTCACAACAACTACAGTCTACACTGTCTTGTCAGTATCTCCCACACTCCAAACAGCAAACCTCACTCAGAAAAACCAACCAGTACTCGCTCACGTTTTCCGTGATGATTCCTGCCTTTGGCACAGCTCTTGCAGATACACTGTGCAGCCTGTAAGCCCTTCACTGTCCGGATATTCTCCTCCTTTTCCCTTTCTCTCTAACCAGCGTTTTGGCAGTACGCTGCAGGTTCAGTAGTTCAGTTAACAGTTCAAATTATCCCAACTGAAAGGTAGCAATGAAGTTGAATGGAAGCTTATCTAGGCAAAACAACCCGTCTCGTACACATGACTACAGTGACTGGTACAAAGGTTCTGCTATCTGTGCCATAGCATGGTACTGCTGAAAAGATTTTACAAGATACAAGTACTTCTTTTCTCATGCTATCATTACAGATGAAGCACACTACCCTCAACAGAAATAATCACCAGAGAAACTGCATGAACCGTGGGAACACTGTTCTAAACAGCCGAGCTAATCAAACCCACTGTCAACATACAGAAGTCTCCTACAAAAAGATACAGCCTCCAAATTCTTTGCCATCTCCCTTTCTTCGGGTAAGATCCTAGAACTTTCATGATAGGATGAGAGCAGCATGATTGCAGTTTCACGTGATGCTAGTGTTGGAGGCCTCACCAACTCTCAGTGCAGCTGAACGGCAAACATGATAGGTACTTCTAGCAGCAACACAGGCTTGAACAGGAACGGTTTGCGTGGCCATCCCCTGCGAGCAATGGAAGCATTTCCAATTTATTCCCCCTTATCACCTTTACTCGTGGTTGCTAACTCTCTGAAAAATTCACTTTTAGTTTCCATCCAAACACTATGTCTATTCCTGTTCTCACGACATGTGTCTGGTCAAAGAAGCACTCAACATCAGTAGTTCTTCCCCTTCCTTCGTTGAGTAACTGAGAGGTACTGAATTCAAACCCACAGAAAAATCTCTTACCCATCCTTTTTACCACTGTGATGAGCTAAACCCTGAAAATGCTCATGAGTTAAAGGTATACATCGGTGTAATCTTCTAAACCTCTTCTATCCTGTCTGTCCACCCCGCCAAAAGGCAAACTCAGGATACTAACTGGACAGTTCCGCAAGTCTCCCATAGTGCTGGCGTTCTGCAGTAGCTCTCCAAACATATCTGGAGTGGGTTTCTCTCGTCTCTCCAGCATACAAATTGCTTGATTGCTTCAATGCAGAGAAAACATGGAAAACAAAAGTTTAATAATAAAATAAAACCACAAACACACATTAAGCAAGTAAAGATCTCACTTAAACTTTATGAAAATTTAAGAACCTCAAAATACAAAACACTTTTTATATTTAATACTGTCATACAGCAAAATGACAGAATTATTAAGTGTGAATTACTACACCTTCCATAATACTGCATAAAGAGAACAAGCAAAACTAAAAACAGAAACAGTTTCTAGGTTGGCTTAAAATTTACATCTTAAAAGCAAGCTTTAGCATTTTCATAAACACTCGATTTCAAAATGAAGTATTTGCTTCAAAATGTTTCCCTTCCGTAACCACAACCCTATAAAGTAGCACAGTAAAGCACATCCTTAATAATAAAACTACAGACAAAAAACCAGCATGGTACACAACTGATTTCACTGTCCAAGCTTGAAAGAAAGATGACCACACGTATACAGGAATACTACTGCTCAAAGCATGTTCAAGCCTAAAATAGTTTAAGAGGTAAATAAACGTACTGCTGTTTACTGGTATTTTTAAAATAATGCGTGACTTAAGATTTATTGAGGCATTTCACATAAAATATTGACTACCATTTACATAATTCTTTTGCTGTTTTTCCAATAAACTATATTCTGATACACAGCGTCTGCTGGTAACCTAATGAAAACCTACGGCTCGAGAGAAGGGCCGGCAGCAGCCGCAACGGGGAATGCTGTACAACACTCCTGACACATTGGTCCAGTGGTAGCTTTTAACAGAGATCTGCAGAAGAAGAGCACTACTGTTTTTCCAGACAATTTTTTTGGGCTCTGTAACTATGTCTCACATGTAGGACAAGAAACCATGTTTAATCCCAACCAAAATTTCAAGACAGAAATGAGTAACAGACTCCTGCCTGGATCAGCTTTCAGCAGCTTTTAGCTGAGCAGCCATCTACTGAAAGCAGAGCAGACTCCTCTCCTCTAGCACTCATTCACAGGAACTACTACAGAGCTAGAGCTATCGTTCTGTGCGCCATCTCTAATGCAAGCTCATGGTGACCAGGGGAGTTCCCCAGTAACGAGAAAAGGCAAGAGCTATATAACCATCCAAGAAAGAGGATTTGAAGAACTACAGGCCGGTCTCGCTCCAGTACCTGGGGAGATGACAGATCAAATGCTCTTGGAAATCATGTCCAGGCACACGAAGGACAAGAACGTGAGTCAGAACAGCCAGCACAGATTCACCAAGGGCAAACTATGCCTGACCTACTTGATTATCTCCTATCATAAAGCGATGGGTTCTGTCGAGGAGGCGAGAGCAGTTAATAGCATTCGGTCTCTAGTGAGGATTCCAAGTTACCTACAGCATTCTTGTGGCCCAGCTAGGAAGCGTGGACTGCACAGGTAGAATATAATGCGGACGAAAACCTAGCTGGACCTTCAGCCTCAGAGGATCGAAACATAGCCAGCAGTCAGTTAAGAGTTGTGTTTCTCAGGGGTTAATACTGGGGCCGGTGCTATTTAACATTTGCATTGACAACCTGGATGATGAATCAGAATACACCCACATCAAGTTTACAGGTGACACCAAACCAGACAGAGCAGTCAATATACAGAAAGGGAGTGCTGCCACACAGAAGAATCTTGACAGGTTGGAGGAACGAGCTGACAGGAACCTCATGAAATTCACTAAATGAAAATACAAAGTCTTGCGCCTTGGACAGAGCACCCTCGGTGCAGCAGGACTGGCTGGGCACGGAATGGCTGAGGAGCCACACTGCAGAAAGCTGGAAGACAAGCTGAACATAAGCCAGACTCTTTGCAGAGGCGAACAGAGAACAGACAAGAGGCAAAAGACGCAGAAAGGGAAATTCTGACTGGATAGAAGGAAAAAAACATGTCACATCGAGTTGTTAAGCCCTGGAACAGGCAGCCCAAAGAAGTCATGGAATTTCTGTCCTGGAACATTTTCAAAACTCAGCTGCATGAACCCCCAGGCGGCCTGACCCAGCTTTGACATTAGCCCTGCTTTGAACAGGAGGATGGAGTAGATGTCCGAAGGTCCTTTCCAGCATCAATTATTTTTTATTTTTGTTACCTTTCTTCTTAACTCACCTGCTCGCATATTAAGGTCTTTCAAAACGCACACAAGTCCTTGTCACTACAGTTGTGAGATTCAGAATCCTAAAAAAGTAGACACACTGATCCATGCCTAAATTGCTATCTTCCGGTCCACTAAATCCTCATGTTCTTTATCACAGTTATCAAAGCTCCACCAACTTTGAGCAAAACACATGCCAGATATTTAATCTTGTGACGGTAAAGATCAAACTGCAATACCAGTATCAAAAAAAAAAAAAAGGTAAGTTCTCTTCCCTGTAAAAATCTCAACTCACCAGAGTGAGGTTGTGGAAATATAATGTACCATCTGGATGAAAGGTAACGGGTCAGAAGTGGCACCACAGCTGGTACAAACACACTACAGAGAAAGAAAAGGCAATATGTTGACAAGATTAAACAGGTATTTCCACAGCAATCCTTCTGCTTGTATCTTTTTTGCCACGTTCTTAGGAATGAAAATCTGAAACTTGAGAATCGGCGATTTGTATAAAGCGTGTATCTCACCTGCTCAAACAAGGTCATCGCAAACTTCTGATGGGAAACACAGTGTGCTGCAGTGCAAATATCTTCCTTTGTCTCATCTGCAATGTGGAAGTGAATTCGCATTAGCAGGTTTTCCTAGCCAAAGAGAGAAGAAAAACCGTAAAAAGCATTAGATCATTTCAAACGCAGACCAAGTTAAATGCATATCAAATGCAATAATGTTACAAGTGTCATTTACAGAGACAGAAGGCTCCTGCAATTATTTGAAAACTGCTTAGAAAACAAAGAAGTCGGCATTTCTTTGATATACAAGAAAATGGCTACCACTTCTGACTTGAAATGCTATGTCAGGTAACAATTTCTGCTACTTACTAGCACAGCTGAGGATTCTGGCACTGATTATTCTGTCCAATTCTCAAGCATCAGTGGATTTGACTAAATATACCAGGCAGAGCAGCTCTGCAGTTTCAAAATCACTGGGTTGCCGCTAACTTCTCATCAACCCAAATCAATTTCTATATTTCACAGGGGCTTTGAAATAAGGCAGATAATCTACATTCTATGAAGAAGGGGGAGAACTAATAAATGAAGAGGCAGACTAAACTCTGCATGAAACAAAAGCACCAAACATTCTCTAGATATTGTTTCAGAGAACACCATCTGTTTTCCAGTTCCCAGGAATTCTTGTCCTAAGCCCTCCTCTCCCCCCTGCTGCCAACATTAATCTGGAGGTGCCCAAACTCTACTGGCACCTCCTCCAGCAGCACACTTCTCACTGTCACTGTGAGCTGCCTGGATGGTTTATAGATCAAGATTAATTATTAGGCAAAACAGCTCTGACCTCATACTATTTCCCTTGAACTTCAGAATCTAAGCTTTTTTGCCATTTATGTTAAATCTCTGCCTTTAGGGCTGAAAAGGTCAACTAAGTGAAAAGCTACAGAATTATCTCTGCCTTAAAGCTTAACCTCAAAAGGGAACTTGTACCCATTTTAACTGCCCTCGTGCCAGTATGGTTAACCTAACAAACCTGCTTGTGGGGACTCCCACAGCAGCATTAGATGGGCTACTTAGATTTGCTTACTCAAGGAAGAAACTAAATCAGAAGTTCCCATGTTCTACTACGTACAGAACTCTGATCAAGTGCTGGACTGCATACAACAATTTGACATAACTGTGCTCACAGGGACTCCTGCGTGGGCTGATGTAATTTATTTAACTTTGACGCTTTATTGGTATGAACTACTTTCGTTTTAAGCGAGCTCATTAAACTATACTGTTTTGCTATATCAGTATTCTACAGACACAGGATACCCTGGGTTATCACAAGCCTATCGTCAGTCCACTTAGTTTAAGAGAACTACAAAGGCTATATGCATTTATCCCATTTCTGTGATCTCTTACACTGCAAGTGTCAAATTAGGTAGGTATAGGAAATGAAAGACTTAACATACAGAAAGGACTCCACTCTGACAGGTGCTTTACTTGAGAGAAGTTACAGCCTGCAGTAGTACATCCAGCATGTTTGTACTTTGGTTAAGAATTAACGTCTTTGTTAACAACCAAGTAGGATACAAAGACACCTGGGCCACCCTACGGACACCATCACTGCCAAAAAGGGGAGCAGCCAACAGACCAGCACGACAAAAATACCTCCTCATTAAGTTAAAAGAAATTAAGGAGACTGAAGACGGAAAAAGAGGAAATGTGGGTAAGAATAAAATCTTCACATAACAAATGCCAAGAAAGAGTGTGAGTATAAAAAGAAAGCAGGTGGGCAATCCTAGGGAGGTAAGATTTGTGTAAAAGCCAATTCCCAGCCACACTGGGGAGATAATCATCCCCAGAACAACTGTCAGATGGTTTACAAATACGGCAACAAAAATATTTGGAGTTGATCCATTTCACTGTTGCTTACCTCAACTTACAAACATAAACAACTGTGTCGGGTTGTGTCTGTTTTGTTTATGTATTTTTACTTTCCCTTAGCTAGAGTTCATGAAAACACAATTTCAGAATAACTGGCAAACAAAATTGTCCCTTCACCCTTTTGACGTGATCCTTGAAACTAGAATGCTGGACCGTTCTTGCAGTACAATTTTTTTCACAATTCATATCCAAGACACATTTGAGAGCGCAAGCCGTACATATGCAAAAGTAACTGTAAAAATGGATAACATTGATGTTTCCATCTCAAAACCATTAGCGATGGCTCTCAAATCAAATGTTGGTTCCTCACTGGATCACTTCAAGCTTGGGGATCTCTCTGTGGACCTCTCCAGGCAAAAGACTGTGTAGTGGGGGTTCCCATCTATGCCTGCCCAACCATCTTCCAGTTATACTCACAAAACATTCAGCAGCATCGTCCATGATGCCCAGCTGGAAACGTTGCTCATCCTGAAACGTCTTGGCCAGAGCAGTGCGCAGGGCATCAGAAGGCAACACCTTCTCACTGCTACATTGAAACTGGTTGAAGATACCCTAGGAAGAAAACAAAAAGATAGCTAAGTACCTGTTTTTTTCAAAACCTGACTCAAGATATCTGAAAACAAACAGCAAACCTTTAACTCGCTGTGATCAAGCAACACACAGGTATTTGTATTGTACAGGGACTACAAGGGAAAACCCTCGAAGTTCCTCCTTTGAAATCATACGCACTTCTGTGTATTCCTTCCAGTTCATTTTTTTACTCCTGCCTTGGTCGCTTTCTTCTTACAGGTGCCGCCTTCTTTCCTCTTTCAAGTAACTCTTTCCAAATGCCTTAGCCCTTAGACAGTCACAACCTGCTGCTTGCACTCTTTAAGGAATTTACCTCCCCGTAAATCCAAGTAGCAGGTAAGAACCAGATGATTTTTGGATCAACATGCAGGAGGCAAAAGGCACGACATGAACAGCAGTTCCTACGTGGGGCCAGCTGTTCACTTGTTGCCATAAGCCTGCATTTTCATAACTGCAACTCACAGGTGATCTGGGTAATCATTTGCAAGACCACGTAGTTCTATCAAGATACACTATCATCTAAAGCACGGGTTATATTCATGGAAGTTCAGTACATACTCCCAACTGATTAAAAACCACTTTTATTTCATGTGTGCACACATGCGTGTGTCAGACATCCAAAAGATCTTCTGAACAGTTACTTAACTCTCGTTGTGTCCCCCTACAAAAACAGGAACGTAATTCTGTATGCAAGATCCTCAGCTTAACTAAAAACTCCTAGCCCATATTTTCACAGAAGACCATTCTGTCTCCATCACCACTCTGCTCTACTTTCCACCTCATTTCATATGACAAGCAACCATCTTCAGCAGTGTCAATCACAAAATTCTGCTTGTCCTTTCCTACAAAACTTTCCTCACAATATCCCCAAAGATTGCAGACGAGCTCCATTCTTTCTGCAAGAGAAAAAAGGATCGTCTTCAATGATGCACCACTTGGCTCTCCTGCCTTCTAAACTCAGTCAAACGAGGAGAAAGCCAGCCTCAAAATGCTTTGCCCATTTGGTTTTCTTTCAAACCCATACTGAGAATCTGTAGCGATGTTGATTCAGGTATCACTTCCTCCCTTAACTACAGAAAGCTTCCCCCAGCATACTTAGGATCTCTATTAACTGGAAATAAAATAATATGAATCCTTCTCTCCCTTAACTATTCTTACTTACTCCTTATCAGGAAATGAGAAGGACAACTGGGAGAAGGTTTGCAAAGCTGTGCAATCTCAGCTGCTTTGCAGAAGCTGTCGCTGGACGGCCAGCAAACCAAGCCCCCTGCCCCTGCCGTTCCTGGCCGCAGGAATGGTACAGTTTATAGTGTTGAAACTACCTAATATAGCTGTAAAATGCCCATCTCTCTTTACTGCTACTTTTATTTTGGTAGTCCTTACGGTGGTCAGTCGTGGATGAGGGCCCACTGTGCTGAAGCCCACAGCTCTTCTAATATTGCCTTCATCAGAGTACCAAATAACGAGGAGGTGAGGAGAAGGCAGTAAGTCTCACACTTCATGAATTACAGACAATACCTCTCCTCAGTTACTTTTTATATATACATATATAAAAATGGAAAGAGTGACAAAGTCTCTGTACTCATAACCACCTTGATCCCCATTTCTGTCACACTGATAACAGCAAGTTTCACATTTCATTAGTAAATTTTCTCATTTCAGTGGACCTCAAAAAAAAAAAGGCAGCAAAACATAATTTCATCCTGCTTCAGCACTTTACATTAAATAATTTAAGAGCACTTGAAAATATTCATGACTGTGCTTTAGAGATGTGTTTGTTCTGGTTACCATCAACCTCACTTCACAGATCTGGACACAGACAAACCCGGCTAGCGACTGGCACGCAACCTCGCTGCGGGGAACTGACAGACGGGACCCAGCCTGCTTCAGCAAGGGCGCCGAAATGGCTGTGCTCTTGGCGGGGAGGAGGGAATAAGTGCAGGCTCCAACCCAGATAAAAGGAGAAACAAGCAAGCAAACCAAAACTCTTCTTTTAAATTCCCTTCTTTAAAGAAATAGTATCTTTTACCAGTACCATACTTACTAGTTAATGTAAAGAGAGCAGTAAGAAAAAAGTGATCCTAATCATTACAAGCAACCGTTTTTCGCAAGACCATGCATTTTAAATTATTCTGAATCACAAAATAATTACAGCCTTGATAATTAAAACTAAAAAACTTTAAATTAAATATAAACAGCAGAAAACTGTGAAACCTGTTACCACAACCACAGAACAAAAATAATTCTGTAACATCAAATAATTCCATGAACAATTCTAACATGTACAATCAGGAAGTAAAAGATCCCAACTTTACGTACAAGAATGCTTCCTAAAGTTTGTAATGGCATAGCCCACAACGGTATAGTCTCGTTTAGACTACAAAGGGAAAAAAAAAAAAGTCTTACAAGTAGTGAGTAACTGTGCATTTTAATCTAATACAGAACAAATCCTACGATGTCATTGCACAGCGCAGTTCAGAGCATGTTGGAACACAGTGCTCGCAGGAAGTCCCAACAGCACCTCAAATGGAGTCCAAAGCACTTTGAACACGTGGGGGGGGGTGTGGGGTGTGTGTTTGGTTTTCTCAGGGTTTTGGCTGGGGCTTTTGGGGCAGGGATTTGGCTTGGGGGGGGCAGGTTTCTGGGGGTTGTGGGGTTGTTTCCCCTCTTCCTCACTTTTCAAGACAGGTTCTTTGCTCTCCCCCCTCAGAACAGGTCTTTCTGGCCTCTCAGCCTTGGCCGGACAGGTGTGGCATTTCCTGCAGTTTCATCACTAAATTATCTAAATCAGATCTCACCCTAATCCCAGGTCTTGCCCTCGAGTGATTCTGTTGATCACCAACACGCTTGCTCCACAGACAGGTCTGGAAGCCAGCTGGGAGCAGACCAGGAGGGCACTGCTGATCCAGCCCCAGGAGTTCTCACGACACCTTTTCTCCAAGTGCTTCTGGAACTGAATGAGAACTCTTTATATGAAAGATTCGAACTTTGCTCTCTTTCAAAAACTTCTTCACCTGAATTTGAATATAGTGAAAACCGCATTAGCGTATTCACCACACCGATGATCTCTCTCTCTCACTGCCTACATTCCAACGCAAATAAGCGTATCCGTAACAGCAGCAACCATACGAAAAGACACTAAGACACTGCTAAAAGCTTCATGATCAAGAGAAGTCTTTCCTATTTTACCAGTCTTCAGTAACTAAAAATCAAGGACGCAGAACCAAGGAAACAAAAAAAAAAAAAAGCATAACATAAAATCCGAACAATGACTAATATTGTCTGAGCAGCACTACTTTGATTTCTACACTATCCTTGGCATGTTGGGAAGTCTTCGAGCCTAGACAAAGCACAGCGTGAGCAAGCGGTTTTCAGATGGGAAGCATGCCTTCTGGTTACACTGCATTCCTGAGGTCTGTCTAAAAAAGCAGCCCATCTCCCTCCATATTCCCTTTCCTACAGATCTTCAAAGGTTTGGAAGGGGCAGCAGAGACAGCAGAATTAGGAAGCCCAAGTGTTCTTTAAGAGGAATAAATTGCCAAAGTCCATGTAGTTGCATCTAGTCCTTCCCCAATTACTAAGTCAAGATCAACTGCAGTTACATACTTGACCTTCCACCAGCTTGCTCTCAAGAGGCATCCGAATCTGGAAATTCCTTAACCATCCCAGGCAATCTACTGTAGGCCCTCATGCGGCTTATTACCGTGCAGAAGGGTTTTTTTCCTAGTTTTCTAACTGGAAGCTTCGTGTCCTTTCTACTACAGGTCTGGGCTTCTGACAGAGATCAGAACAAGGGCTTGCAGAGCCAGCGGTCTCCCAGAATGATCTCCTCCATTTTGGGAAGTGAGGGGAATCGACATAAACTTTCTAAAGCTTCAAAGGAAAACAACGTAAGTTTTGAGACAAGGAACCTTTATTGTACAAGTATTCAAGTTAAAACCTGGCTTTCTATTTCAGAACGCTAAAATTCACATGCATGATCATAAACAGAATTGTTCTCCATCTGGTTAGAGAAGATAGTAACTATTGTCTGAGGTAATTCATGGGATTGACATTTTGACAATTTTACAAATTTTAAAGATTCGGAAAACTGAAATGTCTGTGAACTCCCCAATAGTTGACGAGATCTGCTCCCAATTATGTCTAACAGTGTTTGGAACCCATTTTCTCCCTAGGAAAGACGTATTCAGTTTATCTGGGGTAAACTGACATCTGCAATGCGTATCTCGCTACACTGATGAAACAAACCCCAGACTTGATGTACATGCACACACGACTTTTTAATCAGGCATGTAGAAGCAGGCTGGCGTAAGAACAAATTGATGGCTGAAGACAAAAGGGAACAGCTATTGAATCAGATCAGCGTCCACGCACTGTAAATTTGAGTTCTGTCCTCGGCAGCTTTCTGACAACTAATTATTCTCTTCCAGCGTTGTGCAGAAGTTCCTTCTGGAGGGGGATATCGCTGCAGCTCTAGCAGCGTGGTATTTCTTCCAAAGCATAGAACATGCTCCCCTCAAACGCTTTAGTATTCTCGATGTTAACAGCTTCTGCCTTTTAGCAAAAGCCACAAATACCAACACGGCCAATCCTCATCCTTCTTTCACTGCTCCAGACGGCAGCATTATTCTTGCTGTCACTCAATTGCGACAGTATCTTTTTTTTTCCCCAAAAAATACTCTCTCTCCATTCCAGTAGCATACCCTTCTTACTCCATTCCACCCACTGGACTTTTTCTCTTGTGTACAGCACCCAATGTCTCCACCACATCACGCTCTCCTCCTGATGCAGCACCTTACTCCATACAACAGCCTGTCTCAACAAAAATCACTTTTCTCCCATCCAACCACATCAGCCTCCACCCACAGCATTACCCCCAGCTCACACTTCTCCGCATATCCTCATGTTATATTCGCCTTCCACGGTGCAAATAATTACAGCTCTGTTTGGTTTTGTGTCTTTGGATCGCTTTCCAAACCTCCAAGTCTGATAGCAATCAACCTAGATTTCCATTATTTCTTTCATTTACAGTCTCTCTTCCATTTTCACTCACACTGTACCCGAAATATTAACATAAGTTCCCCAATATGGACTGTAAAGTCAGGCACCCCTGGTTACTACCAAAATGAAATAGAAGTATTTCATTGTTCTGTTCAGGAGGTTGTCAGGAAAAGAAAACCAAATCACAGAGTGCCCACAGCAACTACATGGCAATTTACTAACTGCTTGATCAAGATTAAAAAAGGCAGTCATCATTTAGAAGCTTCAACTACCAGTTTATTAACTCAGGAAACTGTACTTGCTGCTAGTTGATTTGTCAGGTAGTGCCAACTGAAAAAAAAAAAAAGTTTAAACAATAAAACTAATTACTTTATACACTGCTTTACCCGGGAATACTATCCTAATCTGGTAAAAAGCACAAAACAAGAGGATGAAATCTTTGCAACCAACCTATTACTGTCTCTATCATATAATGAATTTTTGGTAACAAATCCCTTCATTTCAATCCAGTGGATAATCAGAACCATGAACTACAGTCATTGCACTTCTGCAAAGCAGAAGGACCCTATTGTCCTCTAGTTTTCACCTCAGAAAACAACATCATTTCTACACAGAAAATTCACATTCTTCCTGCTTTTGTTGCACTTGACAAAATTATAGAAAAGCCCAGCCCTACTGGAATTTATCGATCAATAGAGCATTCTTCTTTGCAAACTACAAAAAGCACTCTGTCCTGCATCCTGGCACTATGGAGCTCCCAGTACAATCCCTGGAAGGAGAACAAACTCTCCGAGGCATGCTCAGTACAGTGGACGGATTTCCCCCTTCCTGCCCTCTTCCAGCTGTGATAAACAAACACCAAAGCAAAGTCATGCTCTCGAAAAAGGAAAATCAACCAGAACACAGCAGACTTCAACATCAATAATAAATCAAAAAGCTGTTCCAGGGTTACAGCAGGCAAACCACATCGTGGTAAGGACAACTTGTGTACTGAGAAAACCACTTAATGCCACATCTCAAGGAACAGTGTCTGGGATTCCAACAGAGTCTGCAGCTCTGCCTTGTCTTTTTATAGCTGTTGATGCAAAGTTTCTTCAAAATAACCAACGATCGTATGCCTGGAATGATTTCAAGGTTCATTTTGTAGCCATGTAAACATAGCCAGGTAGCACAGCAAGTTTTAAAATCGCTTCAAGAATTTGTGCAATGGTCATCTTCAATGCGGTACAAAAATAAAATGTGATTTTACAGCAGGTATGGCGTCACTGTCCTGTGACCCCTCATTTTATAAACAACAGTAATTTAAAATTATAAATAATATTTGTAGAGCTAGCTGAGCATTTACAGTAAATGCTGTGCGTGACATCAGAATCCCTAGAAACAGTTGTGGCAAGCCAAGAAAGTGTGGAAAAAAATACAACTGCTTTGGTGTCATTCAAAGGCTAAAATGAGCTCAGTGAAGACTATCCTCCTCTGAAGTCAACAGGAAGAGAATGTCACCTTCAGAGCAAGGGTTCAAGTCAGGGTAAGAGCACGAGCCCTCTCTGCACAACACAGGAGGTGTCTGGCAAACGGAGCCTGGAGCAGCGTGGGGACACGATGCAGACTCTTCCCCCCAAGTGTATTGCCCCCTCCCCAGGCCAGGCTGGAATCTGAACATGCCAGCACGCTTTGGAGAAGAGCAAACTTCTCCTGCTTCCTCCCTGCCTGGTCTGGACAGGTATTTTGGGCAGATCCCCACCTGACAGCATGCAAGGCTAATTACCTCTCCCCAGACTCTAATGGGAGATTTTGGCATGGTACAGAGCTCCAAATTCTTGGGTTCCTAAAGGATCCAGCCATATCTTCTCCCCCATCTTAGCAAAGCCTAAGGCAAGATTCAAGAGAAAGCAGACATCAAAGGCCTGGCAGCTAAGCTGGCACTACCCTGCAGGAGAACACTCCACGGCTCCCAGAGCAGACGGTCAGGCTGGGGGAGAGATGAGCAGGAAGGGAAGGGATGAGCTGCAGCACCGGGACACCTTGGTGATGCCTGCAGCTTTAGGTGCTCATTAAACACACAGTCCTGTCTGTCTTACGCAGGTTTATACACAGTATGTGCCAGACAGCGAGACTTCTACAGGAGGGGAAACAAAAGAGCATTTGAGAACACTGACCCAGAGGGCCCAACAGCCTTCTTCCCCTTCTACTGCCAGCTTGGGGAGTTTATGAAGATGAACGTGACCATCTCCACCGTTTGGGGCTATCCCTTTCTGATTTAGCATCCCTACCTTCTTTTCACTTGTATGCAAGCAAGACAGTCTGTTTGCGGCGTTTGGGTTTTCGGGGGGGGGGGGGGGGGGGGGGGAGGGGATGAGGGGAGGTTTGCATCCCCAATTTCACTTAGAGTTAAGTGACATCCTTTATTACTCACCTTTACAATATTATTTGACTTGTTAACAGCATAAAAACAGGTGAAAATTCTCCACTATTTATGTACACACATCAACATTTTAGACGAGTTAATGAAGGTGGAAACTTGTCACAGTATCACCCAGAGAAAAAAACGGAACTGTGAATCGATTTATGAACATAAGGGAACCAGGAGCAAAACAGTTCTGTAACTTCTAACAAACAGATTTCTACTTATTTTTTCTCTTGTACAGTTGTACAATAGATGTCTGTAAAGTTTCTGAAGGTTCTGAAATTGGCTGGGGTAGAACACACTGAAATTTCCCACGAAGAACAGACTGCAGACAGAGAAAACACTAACATTTTGGGTTGGATTAAAGCCAGTTAGAAATTATTTGTTTACTTTGTTAAGTATTGGTTACTGCCCACATTCAGAAATACTCATCCAGATAACTCTACTTGTTTATGCATCTCATCAGAGTTTTTCACTGTGCATTGAGCTTTAAGAGCTACAGGAGTTCTGCGCACAACCAGATCCAAGTTCTCTAAAATGTGCAAGGAACTGGAGGATCTGGTGCAACATTATAGCCTTGTTGGAGGGTTGTAAACACCTTCTGGCTAAGCATGGCAAGGGTAAGACCTCCAGACGGGAAACAAACCAAAAACATTCTTGCAGGTATCTGCGAGAAAGAAGAGAGAGCAGCAAGTTTTTTCAAAGGCTGCTTAATTTAAAAAAATAAGCATATGGCTGCAGGCATGCAATTTGTGAATTCTGCCACTCTACCTGTCACTTCCAAGTTTATAATAGCATACTGCACACTTCAGCAAGACATCAAAAACAAGCATTTTACCAACAAAGCTAAACGCTCTTCGCCCCAACGTCTGCTTTTAGTACATATAATCCAGAGATCCTGTCATCTTCCATCTTACTGTAGTGCTTTCCTCCCTCATACTGGTACTGCTCATCCAGATGCATCTTTCTCCACAGCTTATCTTTCAATACCACTTCTGCACAGGTTCATCCTCTCCTTTTTCCTATAACATCTCCTCCCCCCCACTTCTTTTTCAGTACTCTCACTCAGAAACTATTATCTTTATTCTACAACCTCTCAACTCCATCTCAGAGCCCAGTCTACTTTCACTCAAATGGCAGAACCTGTCTGATCACCTGGTACTTCCTCGCTGTATCTTGCTGCTAAGCTAAAGCCCAGAACAGCAAAAGCTTATATTCATGATAACTTCCTAAGCTTTTCTCTTTCTGTCCTCAGCTACCAAAGAATGTCAACAATCACCTGGCAACACTCAAGGGCACGATCCAAGAATTAGCTTCAAATTATTTATCCCATTAAACTTCATCAACTCAGACCAGATCATGCCTAAGTCTTGCCACTTCCCTACAAGGCAGGTGACATATTTAGTACTCCATCTTTTCTTCGTCTGGATAGCTGTATTTCTCATTTCGGATGTGCTATCTTGCTCCTAACCCACTGCTATATCCTCTTCTGACGATACGACCGTAAATATCATCCTGTCACATCATTTCAACAGATATGTCTTGAGACAAATTTCCCTTCAGCAGGAAATTATTCTCTTCTTTCATGCCTTAACAGTCTGCTCTTTGCTGCTCTTTAGCAAGGGAAAACCCCTCAACAACAGTCCAAAAACTCACTAGGTAACTCATTTCAAGGCTGTCTCTACCAGAGCACCTGTAAAGTCACTTTACAGCAGCAAGCCAGCTATTATACTATAAATCTTTCCTCTGAACTTCAGATGATCTTCATTTAAACATTGCAGTCTCTATTTTGCCACATTTATAAAACATGCTGCCTGTCCTTTTCAGTCCTACACACAGAATTCATGACAACAAATTCTCCCACAATGAATTTAAATATTTAGTTGGATTTTACAAGCCATTTGTCATCAAAGAAAATGTCTCAGTTGCAATTTCAGAAAGAAAAATCACTGCTCAGGAAGATGAAAGCTGATATTTTCATCGTGTTTGCATCACATCCATTTCTCCTGCGAGGTTAGAGGGAGCCGTGGGTTTGAAGAAGCAGTACTTAGAAAGCAGGGCACAAAAACCCAGAAGTGCTAAAAATTAATGGGTACAGACAAATGGAGATGTAGGGTTGCACAATTTACTCAAGCAGATAACAGCAGCCAGAATCAGAGCTAGCATCTAGATCTCACTGTCCAGGCAACATCTATGACAGACAGGAATTATCTCTGCATCCACAAATGGAATTGATGTTTTTTAAAACAGGCTACAAAGAGCCATTTAATGCCGACATCGGTATTTACAGTAGAAAACACCTTTTAGTCTCATAACCAACAGTTTTGAACAGGAAAGCTTCAAGCTAAATGGCCTTCTCCATGCTGATATTTAAAGTAGCTCCAAAGGAAAGGTAAATTCTGAAGAGCATACTAACTGTATACAGCATGGTATTTATGAACCAAATGACAAAACAGAAAAAAACAAAGCAAACTGATGTTTTACTAGCTGAACTAATCTTTCAAATAACATGGAGGCTCACAATGACCAGCATTCTGTTGATAGCAGTCTGTGTATCTGAAACTTTACCTACAGTATTTTCACAATTTATTGGCTTGAACATATTTCAAGAACAGTACTATGAGTGTCTTGGGCCAGTCTCTATCAGATTTAACTTTGTTCTCACAAATTTCTAGATGCAGGTTTGACTACACATATTAATCAAATATTGAAAGTGTTTCTGTTCAATTTTTTTAAAAAAATGATTTTTAGTTTATTTCCAACTTTTACCTTAAGAGCACAGAAGATGCAAGAATCGCCCATACATTTGTGCGTTGTGATTTGCCGGAAACTGCGGCGAAAAATGTCCAGGTGCCAGAGAACCTGAAACACAAAAAGGCACACAGATGGTTTTATCAATATATAAAATAACACATCACGCTCTGACTAAAATTGCACACACTACATAATACCAGAAGTACGCTAATGTCAGCAAACATCACTTTTAAAACAGGATGCTTTTCATCTAACTAGAAGTTGGCATTTTTGTCTCTCTCAGCTGTAGCATTCACATACGTTCAGTTACAGCAGGACATCCCTCTGAATTTCTTGCCCCATGCCTTGTCCGAGTTGCAGTGCCAGCCAGAACAGCACAGAGCTGCCACGGACACCCCACCGATCCTGGGGCTGAAATCCACCCGTTCTCCCACCTCCTTGTTCTGAGCAGATAGCCCAAACGCTGGAAAAATGGAGCGCCAACAGCATATACATTCACAAGTCCTTGCAAGGCAAAATGATACATTACCAGAAGCCGTTATGCCCAGTATTCTCATTAGTAAGTGTATTTACATGCCATTACTATCACTGGCAGGTTCCTAACCCTAACCTGTGTGGGCGGTTACACTTTCTCTCAGGACAGGTATGGTGGCCATACCAGGTATGGTCACCACATACAAAAGCAAGCAGGCTTTTACATATTCTGCTAGCAATACCGAGGCAACGTTTGCTGTTACAGCACCAAGTTTGATTCTTAGGTTATACCACTAAATCTGTGCAATCCTGAGCCATTACCTAAATTCATATCTGTAAAAAAGCAACGATACCAATCTTGAGGTTTTTCACAGTGAGCTCTCTACATATAAATGTAGTCGGTGGTGGCTATTTCAGCCTCATCTAACAATAAATGGACTTTCTCGTAAGCCTCAGAAGCACCAGCCTTTCAGCAGGCAGAAGCTTGCACTGAAAGAAGCCCTGACCTAAATCGCATCCTGCCAGGTTCCGGACAGAGCAGCACGGTTCAGGCTGGCATCTGACCGGCTAAATGCTTCGTTAGCATACACAGAGCAACCAGATTTCTTATTTCTGATTTATCTGTCCAGAGCAATAGGATAGGAAAAATTTAGCACTTTGAAAAAAGCTGCACTGGTTAAGTGTTTCCAGCTGGAACAATTTGTTAACTAAACCACAGCACAAATATTACCTAAAATCATATTTAAAACCACATTTATTGAGTATGTAATCTGTAAAGTTTCCCAAAACTTCAGAACTGTCACAGCTATGTTTATACTCCAACTCTCCCTGTACTTCAGGGCCTGGGAGGCAACATAAGCCTTGGAACAATCTCATTACACACAACATTCCTGAAGAACTATTTGCAGACTTCACAAAAGGACAAAAAAAATAACACACTTAGGAACAAGTCCAATTTTTCGATGTAATTGCCTTTGGAGTTTATCTTGAATGTTTACAGAAACACTTAATAGTAAGGAGCAACAAACATTCAAGAGCCTCTCAGACTAACACTGAATGTTAAAAAATTATGATAAAAAAACCCAGATGTATATACTTTATTAAATGGTTACCATCCAGGTTTTTTTTTAAATTCAGCTTGACGGTAAAATATTTTTGGCACCATCTCTCTCTTGAGCTTTGGAAGAAAGTGGTTTATGTGGAAGACTAAAGGCCAGGTCGTTAGGCTTTCATCTTCATGTATGGCATGCAGCTGATGTTAGGCTCTACTCAGCTCTGACCTAGGTACAGTAACTCAGGAGGCAGCCAGTGATTACACCTTACAACTGAACAGAAGCAATTAATGTGGTACATCACTGGAAACCCCACTTTTCCTGTAATAAGTTCCCTTTGTGCACAAGTCCTGCATTTTGAGGGATATTAAGCCTAGTGAGGGCCACTGGTGTTTCTATTTGTATTATTTGTGTCACTGGGGTATCTTGAAGCCTTAAGTTAGTTGAGAACCTTATCATGGCCCAGGGGAAAAAAAAACAACCACAAAAACAAACAACAGTGACCAAGTCTGTGCTACACAGACAAGTCATAGGAAGGGAAGGAAACTGATGTGGAGAAAGGGCTTTAAACCCCACACCCAGAAGGACTGAATCTCAAACGTCAGACATTCAGAACATCTAAATGGTGACAATACCAGCACAGCAGCCATGCCACCCCACTAAATTTTGACACAGGAAAAGGATTTTCTTCAGAATCAAAAGGTAAAGACTCAATCATCTAAACTGAGCTACAAATCAGCAGTTAGAAAGACAACTGGACTACATAAAAAGGATTTTCTATACCTATTATCAACCATTAAACTTGACTGTATCAACCAAAAAATTAAACTTACTTTTAAGAAGCAGACATACTGCAAGCTATGCAATATTCTGCTATATTTAAGAAATTTTCTATACATATTTTCATCTTTGTTTGACATATTACAAGTTTACACAAACAAGAGATTCAGGTACATTAAGTGATGACTATGTGAATGTTGTTGATTTCACCAGGAAAACCAGAAAATGAAAAAAAGCTGTGCTACAACTCAACTAATCTGCATTTCCAAACACAGCTTTATTCTATCTGGGCCCACAAACAATTATATAGTCAAGCCTGGCTACATTTGTTGCACAGTCAAGCCTGGGAAAATCCTGTGACAGGCAGTGGACAAAGGCAGAAACATTTTTTTATCATGTGCTCTTACCTGCAGCGCACTATTCAGGAAGCAACTGTTCTGTCCTGGTTCATTGCTGAGACCTTTGCTGGGTGCTATCGACGTGGTATTTCGTGGAGTAAATATGCCCTGTACGTTCCCCCGACCCACAGAAAAGTAATTTCTTTTCCAAGACATCTTCCAGTTTCAGCTGTAGAACACACAGGTTTAGGCTGGCAGAGTACGTGGCTTGATCAGACCCTTCCTTTCTTTCACCAAAATTCAAAACTGGGAGAACATCCAATCTTCTTTAAATTATAGTTTAAACAGACTTTATCCTTCCACAGGACTCCAGCAGTTTGCTTCTTTTAAATCCAGCCCAGGATGCTATTCTTCATTTGATGTTTATGTATGCAAAACCCTCTTTTACGAGCAGCCGCATACAAAGTTTGCAAAGGGAAGAAATCCATGGTGGTACAAGTTCATCTGCCACGCCGCTTCTCCCTTTTCCAAACAGGCAGTGACTTCAGGGAACAAACGGCAAATTAAGGAGGTCCCAGAATCAAGTGGAGAAAAACAACAGCTACCTCCCACACCCCAAAAACCCAGCTTCTCTAATCCTCTTATAATCCTCCTGCAGAAGATGGGAAAAATTCAATTAATAAGGGAGCAGAGAAACCAAAACCAAAATAAAACCTTGGCAGCTCCCTTTCAGTTCCGTCTATCCTGGGTGATGAAAGCGACATTCTCCTCACCCAGGAACACGAAGCAACTCCAGGACTTGAGAGCAAAGAGCTTTAAAGCAGCAAAAAGTCTCCAACAGAGTTCTTCTAATTCTGCGTGCGATCTTTAGAAGTTTCTTCTCCTGATCCTCCTTTTGCAATCGGAAGGCCCAGCCATGCCAGAAAGCTTGAGAGAGAAAAATAATCAAAGGCTTGCGTCATTTAATTACTCTCTTGGTTTTGTTGTGCTCTGCCAAGACCAGTGTTGCCTCACCTCCCACAATACACTAAATCTTCCAAGACAAAGAAAAAATATAAACCTTCCTCCACCCAAAGGATAAAACAACATGGAAAAGAATAGAGAATTCTGAGAAAAGTATGCAGGACCAAGAGGGCTGGAGTATGCTGGAAGCGTTAGAGAAGGAAGTTAGATTAAAAAAATAAAGCGCAACATTCACATGAACTCCATGGCAGTTTTCACACGTAACCTTTGGAATCTCGAAGTGCTGAATTTTTTTTAAGATATCCTAAGTCCTTGCAACAGCAGTAAGAGGATTTGTGACACAGTGAATCCACGCTAGCACGCCGTCCACCCTAGAACTGAGATTCTGCACTGAACTCAGCAGGCCGAGAAGACGATGGTACAAGGCGCGCCCCTGACTCAGCAGCACACAGCTCTCTCCAGAACCAAACAGTCTCCACATTTTCTTAATCAGAAACTACGTGTCTATCTATAAAAAGTTACTTAATTCAGGTACAGGGGATATGCAATGTCTTTCAAAAGACACTGATGCTTCTGAAGCAGCCAGGAGGATCACTCAGCAGAAACGGCTCTTCCCAAAAAGAACTTAATCTAAGAAATTCCTAGACACATTTTTTCAAAGTTCTCGCAAGTGTAGCCCACCTGTATTTACTTTAAAGACAATCGCAAACCATTTTCCAGGGACATTCCCTATGACATTTAGGATTATCCGATTGTTTTACACATGTAACAACTGAAGGTACCTCTTCTGGCTAGTATAAGCACGATGACTCTATTCCACGTTTTCTGAAGTAGTAATTGCAGCATGAAGTCACTACAACATAGACACACAAAACTATGGTTTGTGCATCAGTAAAAACTAAGGGAATAATTCCTTACAAAGATATCCTGGGTATCTTCACCTTCGACACAATTATAAATTCTTCATCTCCTGTCAAAACACAGAAAGAACTTCCTCAACACCCACAAATGCGCTGCAGCAGCCTAACCCATTCCCTTCTAGTAATATTTTGTTTGTACTTCTATTAAACTCATTCTACAAATACTAATGAAGTCTCAGCACTGCTGTAAGGCAGGCAAATACCTATGTACAGATGAATATTCTTCTTGGTTGCCAGTGTACCACACAGAGTTGTCAGATGTGCTTGCAAGCCTGCAGACGCAGACCATTACCATGCTGGTTGCGCAGCATTCCTGAGCGCTGAATACACGGACAGGATTCATTTCAAAGCCATTTCAGCCTCAGCCTCCTTTCTTTGCTCAATCCCTTAATGAACCATGAGCCAACCATGCCGTGTGAGGCAATCCAGTTTCGAGCAACAACCGAAGGATCCCTGCAAACCAATGCCGCTCGCTGTAAGTGCCAGGGCTGAGCCCGCACCGCAGAGACAGAGCGGACGCTGCCTGGAACGAGCAGAGGCAAGCAGGCTCTGGGCTAGCTCACCAAAACCCCCGAGCCAAGCACTGCGTCTTCTGCTGTCCGCAGCACATATTAAAAAGCACAAAATACAATCCAAAACACACCCAATATGCACAAGCATGAGCAGCACCTCCTCAGCGGACTTGATTCTGCTCTCAAAACAGGCTATCAAGCTTCAAGTACTTTCTGAGCCAACCTGTCTCAGTTATGACAAAGTGAAAACATTTTTTCTATTGATTTTCATTGTCTTGGAACCAGAATCAGATGAGAGGCTTTGCAGTTCGCCTGTCACTGCAGCAAGACTACTGCAAGCTGGCCAGGACTCGGGCAGCAGCCGTGCAAGCTTACTATCTGCACTGCATTTGCACAAGCTTCGCAGAACCGCCTTCTTCCCACACGTTCGCTACGATCGCTCGCAGGAGGGAGCTCAGTTTGCTCACCTGGCTATGCTGCCTTTGCAGAGCTAAGAACGAGCAGGAAACACTGAAGCTGGTAACCACTGGGTTATGACGAAACCAGGTCTCTGGAGATACATGGCAGCTTCACACTCTGCCAACCTCTAAAAACTTAATGTTATACAATAGCTACAAAATGGAATACTAATTCATCTGAAATATATTTACAGGCCCACTTAGCTTCTGCTTTACCATATAAAGTGTTGTCCTGCAAGCAGGAAAAAGGATTTTTTGTAAAAGCCAACCATCATTATTAAAATACCCCATTTTGTATCCACCACCACTGATGAACCATCAGCGCAGAAAAGCTAACCCTCCCATACTCCAAACAGCCAATACACAACTGCTAAGCAAACAGCAGGGATCCGTCAGGAAGAGGAAGGCCACTGCTGCACAAGCCTGTCAGCAGACGTAGGTTTTTCTCCACCCATGCCACTTCTCCCAGATCCTGTGGCAGCTCATAAGCGGTCCCAACCACAGAACTAAAGAACAACAAAGTTTAATTTCTTGAAATGAAATCAGGGTAACACTTTCACGACATATGCCACAAGCTTCAGAGAATTACATAGTTAAGGGAGAAGAGAATATTTTCATGTACTACAGAATCACAGAATGGTAGGGGTTGGCAGGGACCTCTGTGGGTCACCCAGCCCAACCCCCTGCCCAAGCAGGGTCACCCAGAGCAGGCTGCACAGCACCACGTCCAGGCAGGGCTGGAATATCTCCAGAGAAGGAGACTCCACAGCCTCCCTGGGCAGCCTGTTCCAGTGCTCTGTCACCCTCAGAGGGAAGAAATTCTTCCTCATATTCAGATGGAACTTCCTGTGCTTCAGTTTGTGCCCATTGCCCCTTGTCCTGTCACTGGGCACCACTGAAAAGAGCTTGGCCCCGTCCTCCTGACCCCCACCCCGCAGATATTTACAGGCATTTCTAAGGTCCCCTCTCAGCCTTCTCTTCTTCAGGCTGAACAAGCCCAGCTCCCTAAGCCTCTCCTCATAGGAGAGATGTTCCAGTCCCGTCACCATCCTTGTAGCCCTGATTAAAAAAATTTTCTGATTAAAAAAATTATTGAGAAAGACTGCTTCCCTATTAAGAACATGTAAAAGCCAATAGCTTTTTAACAGTACAAGGAAAACCCCTACAACCAAACTGCCAATGGGGTTTCCCAGCCTTCTGTAGCATTGTAATGTTAGGTGACAACTGTAGTTTCTCATAACTCTTCTATTAAAAAACAAACAAACAAAAAAAGCAACACACACAAAACACAAAAAAAAACACAATGAAAAAACCCACTAAAAACCCACCAAACCCCCCCAGCTGACAGATTCAAAAGCTGCAGCTACTCTATGTCCTGGTGGCATCTTGGCGTGACCCCAGAAAACCAAGCCTGAAGTAAAAGAAAATGGTATTATCAGACCTGAGAAAACTGGTCTTATAGAAAAAAGACAGGATTCTCACTGCTGGGAATTTTACCAATACAGAAATACGACCAAAAGAGGAGGAGTGCCAGGTGCAATAGCCTAAGTGATGCTCTTGGTTCATTACTCAAAACAGGATCCTAGAGACACAACGAACTGAGGCAGAGTGCCTAAAGACTTTTCAGGTACTTGAATTTTGATTATCATATTAAGAACACTATTCCCTGGAATACGGCACAAAATTAATCTACTCAGTGACTAAAAAAGCTAATTATATCCCTGAAAACTGGCATAGCCCTATGATAATGTTATATGTATATTATAATAAAGAGTAAATAATATATAAAGACTATATAATAACAATACAAAAAAGGAAATCCACCATTTAGAGCTTCCCTTGAACTCATGCTGTTTGGCAACAGCTTTCTTAAGGAAGAAGGGAGGGCTCCCAGTCACAGTGAGGGGCTCAACAGACAAGAGAAGGGCAAGGGGTATCACCCCCATCGCCTCTCCAGCCGCGCAACCCCCGGCCAAAGCTGGCCACAGCTCAGCACGTTCTTCTCGCCTGGAGAAACCCAAGTCTGTCCTCGGGACAGCACAGCACTCTACAAGACACCTGCCACCGAAGAGTTCAAGTCCCTGTTCATTCTCACATTCACTTGCTAACTCAACCCTGTAAGAAGATAACATCTCAAGCTGCATCCTTCATTCTCCGATGAGGTCCCACCATCACTGCTCATTTTAAGGGGGCGGGAGAAAAAAATTGTAATACTCCTCTCTTACTGCAGTCTCATGTCTCTCCAAACATTTTAGGCTATTGCTTGATGAACCATTCCAGGTGTGACTGAATTAAAACAACCCACTTAGGAAAGGAGATGCTTCCATTTAGCATTAGGTATGGTTGAAACCACCAATTAAGTATTTATCACACTGTTAAATAAGAAAGAGGTCCAGAATTTATTTTTCATTACTTCCGTTTCTGAAGAAACTTTCAAAACACAGAAGAAAGTAAATGCTCCAGTATGTGAATGTGTGTGGTTTCAGAAAAGAGAACCCCCCACCGCCAAGATCCCACCACCTCTTCTGGCCGTTGGGAGCAGATTAACCATATAGAGGGCAAATTGTCCTTTCACATGCCACACTACCTCTGAAAAGCCTAAACAGATGAGAAATGGTTTTTAAATCCCTTATTTATTTTTCATAACAAAAAAAAAAAGAAAGAATTGTCCACGGCAATGGATTTTGGTGAAAGATTTCAACCCAATGGCTCCTGGCAGGGTTGCTCTTTCAGTGAGGAAGCACAGGAACAATCCCCTTGACTGATCCCATGGCTGTTCGCGGCTAGAGGGAAAGAGTTTTCACAACTACAGGCTTGAGAACATACTTTCTCCATGTAGACAAAATGATTAAAGTATTTGCTAATTTCCGCATGGATTAAATTATATTTAATTGCAGAGCTATCAATATTAAGACCTTCATTCACAGTTTAGACATCCCAAAGAACAGCCAGCTTTGCAAGTCAGGCTAAATTCAGTCTTGAAGGTGATGAAACAAAATGGAGGGACAGAAGAAGTGCCCAGCGCTGAATAACCATGAGGCTGGATGAAGAAAAGAGGGACCAGGGTGGCGATCGTAAACATCCCTGACAGAAGCCAGCCGCCACACAACCGAAGAGGGGATAACTTCTTCCTCTTGAGGAGGTCTCCTCTTGTTGAGACGCTTAGCTAGCCAGAAATATTGGACATTCATCTCTGTCTCAAAGAATTTTTTGATCGTGCAAACAGGGCAACAGAGAGAGAAGAAAAAAAAAAATCTGCTTTATGCATGCGTTTTCTCAGACTTGATTGCTATGCTGGGAGAAAGAGGGGGGAAAAGCCTGTGACGCTTTTGCTGTCAAGCTTACACCCATTTGTCAGTCTTCCTCTTAAAGGAATAACTTCGTTAGCTGGCTGTGCGTTACTTGTGCCTGCCAGGTGGAACCAGTGCCTGACAGCATCAGACCATGCCCTGATGCCCACCACAGACTCATACTGGTCTTCCTCATTTTTCATTCTGCCATTGCACAGTTTCTAGTCTGTGAAGTTTTGTAAAGATCTGACAAAGCAGTGAGCATCAGAGACCTTAGGTCAACTCCCCAGAACCACGTTAGAAAATATACTCAGAGTTTGCATTAGGTTATGACAAATGGTCTTTCAGACACCAGGGAAATGTTTCTACCTACCTGATGCAAAACTATGCTAATGTTAGGCTAAAAGTTGCTAGTAAAGACCATCAAAATGACCCTGGAGTGAAGATTAAAAACAGAAGTTTCCCCAAACCCACAGATGTACTTCCTTAGAGAGTAAGGGTATGGCAAGCCTGCAACAAACACTACAGGCTTCCCAGAAGACACAATGAAGGCCGTCTCTGAGAGACCACCTCAAGATAGCAGAAACCAAAACTGAAGGGACTAGATGGAACAGTGAGCAAACTGGGATAACACACATCCCTGATGGAAACTGCAGTCATTTCGGTCACTACCACTGTATCTGCACAGCCGGCCAACCACCAGAAGAAACAGTGGGCAGGATACCGACGGGCTAACTTGCCTCGTGGGAATACAGCTCCCTGAAGTGGCAACGCTGGCATTTCTGAACTAGGACAGCTTACTGCTTCTGCAGCTATCAGAGAGAGAAAACTAAACGCATTTTTTACAAAGAAAGAGTACGTTCTTATACCAACTTTTCAAATCAACAAATAACCCACGAAAAACAAAAACAAACCCACTCTATGTTCCTGTTAACTGCTCAAACCAACAAGGCGTGCGGAGAGACCATGTGCTGCAGAAACACCCCAAAGCCAGACTCTGCAAGCTGCTGGGGTCAAGCATAGCTTCATACTGCACCAAGATATTCTTTACAGCAAAGAGTTCTCCAACTCCTTCATCCAAAATGCTTCTGAGTTTTATAAAACTATCGCGGACTGTCTTAAAACAGTGCAGTGAAATCTTGTGAACACTTACCTAATCCGAATCATTTGATTTTAAGCCTGACAGTCAGCCAGATCTATTTAAAGAACATCGCTTACAGTAAAAAAGCAGCAGAAAGCCATTGGCTTTGAACTGCAGAAGGTTCAGCAATGGTGGAGGGCTGCAAACTTCTGCCCGCTTGAGCTCGAGGGGAACCTCTCTGCTTCTTCCCAGCTGCCTGCAGGTGCATCTCCAGGGTTACAATGTCTTAGCAGTCCTTTCTGCAGCCCTTTGCGAAAGAAGGACATCAGCTGATAAACATTTGTCTTCCCTGCAAACCTATGACCATACAGACTTCTGTTCAAATTAGTGGGAAAAGTATGTCACTTATCCCACAGAGCTACCGAGAGAGAGAAGAGCAGGGTAGCCATGTCCTGACTTTCACAAAGCAGTTACAAGGACCCCAAGTATCCAGCTGTCTCTCAAATAATCAGAAAAGCTATTAAAACCCATACAGTAAAGAGCTCTAATACAACATGACAGCCGTTCAAAGGCAAATTACAATAAAAAAAAAAAAAAAGCAGCCAAACCCACAGCTCCAAATATCTCCAGCCAGCATTACAGCCTTTTCTGATCCAAAATTAAACTTAATTCCAAAAAAAAAACTTAACCTGCAAGATGATCTAGAAACTTCTGGAAGGAAGCACCTCTTGTTAGAGATTGTAATTTATAAGAGTATAACATGGGATAATTGAATAATAAAGGGTTTCTGTTCAAAGACAAACAATGAGAGAGAGATGAGGTCAGAACCAGAGACGCAAAGGCCACATACTTACTTTGTGCGGGCTTATTGCCAAAACACACTTCACTCCCCAGATAAAACCTTTACTCCCATCAAAAACACGGTATTAATAACCACTGACCTCATGCATCATGATACTTGCAGCACACGCGTTTGCTGCGGAGGTAACAGGGAACAGAGGCAGACGAGCCCACAGCTTTGTGTCCTACTGCCGAAATCCTTCAGAAGCTGCTGCCCCCCGTTCTGTTACACAGCCCCAAGGATCTGTCAGCTCAACAACTTCTCTCTGACAGTTGAAGAGGGAAGGAATATACAGAAAATCAATAAAGTTGGCCCATCTTGAAGTAAATGCAAACCACTTAAAACAATTTGCACTCCCTTCAGATCTCCCCTCCACAGCTGCCCAGCTCTTTAAGACTCCGTCCATGTAAATAAAAGCCCGCATCTTAACACATCTGCATTTCTGAAACGCTCATCCTGAAGTTTTGTATTACTTTCTACATGAAATGTAGGTTTACTCCCCCAAGCCTGTATTTCAAAAACACCCTACCTACCCTCGGCTTGGCACCGGACATTTCATGAGGAGGAAGGGTGGGGTGAAACCAGTTTTCCATACCCCTCCATACAGAACTTGTGGAATTTGGATAAACGGGGAAAACGTGGCAGCTTCAAATGTTACGCAAGCGCTCAAAAGCAGTTAAACATCACCAATCAAACCTGTGTAACTCAGAAAATCATGACAAATAGGAACAGGGCAGCTGTCAACCATATGGTGAAATGGAAGGTTCTGGTTTGATTCTAGCAAATGCTCAGCCAGGCTCCTGCTGCCAGTTCTTCCCCTTCCAAATCTTCACCCTGGCTCTCCAAAGGGGAGCTTCACAATGAATTCAGCATTTGATTCAATCTCCAGACACAAACGAACATTTTCATTGTAAAATTCTGTATTTTACAGCCATCAGCTACTGCAACAAGATTCCAAGGCCCTTCTTCTTGTGGCACCTTATTCACAAGAAAATAATCTCATCTCTCTTCCAGTAACACCACTGACCCAAGAAAACAAATGTTTTCTACTTTGGCTTGCAGATTTCAGCCCAACGATGACTAAAGAGTTCCTAGAAGCTTTCAGAAGCAGTCAGTAGTATTCAGCAACATGAGGCTTAATGACAGACAACTTTTTAAATCCTAAAATCCTGCTGCCGTTCTTTTCCTGACCTTGCAGACTTTCACTGCTGAACAGCATCAAAAAAAATTTCTGAAAAATTCTTCCCCTTCTATCACAGCTACCTTGTTATAACTGTGAGCTCTCCTGTCAATCTTCACACCCCTTTCCTTCCTTAAAACAGAAATCGGTAGCAATCAACTCCCAAATCATATGCTGTCCACATCACAGCACCACATATCCCTCTGTTTCATTAAACACTATTTCATTATACATTCATTTCGGTAACATTTGAAACACATATCCACATATCTCTGTTTCATTAAACACTATTTCATTATACATTCATTTCAGTAACATTATAAACAACTGAATGTGTTCATACACAGTCATCCACACAGAACAGAAACCACAGGTAAACCAGAAATAAATTTTGCAGGAAAATGATCAAACAGAAGGACTCCAGCACCATGAATACTTCAAGGAAAGACGACACGGACTAAGCAAAGGCAGCACCACATTGACAGTAGCAACAGACGTGGACCAAACAGATGGACAGCCTTCGGGTGGCAAAATAGGTCTTTCCAGCGACGTGTTAAGAATCTCGTAGTGAAGTACTGCAACGCCCTGTTCTCTCCAGGGTGTGCTCAAGGGGAAAGATGACACCCAGGGCAGAAACCAGCTGCCTCAACACGGGCACGTAACGGACTGTTTGATACCACTGGCTAACGGACCATTCCCACCTCCCTTGTGATCAACAGCTGGGGCCAGGCAATATATTTGATAGTACCATCAAAACATTTACTCCCTCCCTTTTTAATCTTAGCTCAGGACAGTATTTGCTATTTAAATAATAGTTATAGCTTATTCTCAAACTATTAATTCACCATATTTTGTGTTTTATCTGTACCACCATTACCACGTAGCAAGATGGCTTGTAACACTCACGTTACAAGCCAGTTAGTCAGACTACTAAGGCACCAAGGTGCGAAACTAAAGCAGTACAGAGGAACTCTCGCGCAAACAAAGCACAGACAAAGCAAGCGTGAGCACCAGTTCGAGGTGCCTGTGCTAGGTTCCAGTATCAAACGCTTGCATCATTTTTTCCTGCCTTGCTAAAAGTGACAAGCAGAAGGAGTGCTGCTGCACCACAGAACATTATATAGATTAATACTTCTACATAAAAACATAAAACCATGCACCCAGCAACCACAACATGCTGATTATTCCTCTTTTAAGGAGTCATGTGTGCTGAATAGCTATAAATAACACTTCAGCAGAATCACGAGTGTGCACACACATGGATAAGCACTTAATAATCTCAACTTGGGTTTAAGATCGTTATTATTTAGTTTTGGAGGAATATGCATAATTAAAAAGAACAGGCAAACTTATTTTTGCTTCGTTTGGCTTTGTATACAGAAGCATTTTCCCGCAAAACCCACCACGGACTTCAGAACCCAACTAGGAAGCACACTTGCACATGCCACAAGAAAAAACTTCCTCAATCCTAACATCCCGTCTCCAACAGCAGCTAAGAGCATGTGGGAAGAGTAAAACGAGCAAACAGGTTGGGGGAAACACACCATGAGACCATACACCTCACCAACAACCTGGAAGAGTCAAGCAGGTGGAGCAGAACTCAAAGCCTGAGTTTTTGTTTTCTGTACAACTGCGAGACCAAGAGCAGAAAACATCTAATCAACAAATTTAGCGAAAACCCAGAGGAAAAGACTCTGTGTGCAAGCTGAGAGGAGGGCGAAGGTGTCCCTTTTTTTAAACAAGAAGCAAACAGACATGACCAACCCAAAACTTTAGTACCCACACCTGCACGCAGTGCTCCTGTCTCCCACCAGCAATCAAGCAGTCGTAGTCTGCTGCCGTGGCTTCCTAACACCAGACCTGGCCGCTGCTGGCCGAGCCGGCAGCCGGGGACGTTCGGTGCCTCTCCCCAGCTGCAGCCCCGACCCATCGCACCACCTTGTAAAGCAAGGGGCCATTTTGCACAGCTCTGTGTTTTAAAGAAGAGGATAATGACGACTGAATGCACGACAGTCCTGGACTCACAGCTAAGCATCAAACACAGGCAAGGTCACGTAACGATTCCTGCAAACACAGGAACGGAGCCCTCGTACAACAGGACATGCAGCTACCTCCGTGACGCAAAGTTTTACCTTCACTGAAGAGCCGCTTACAGACGATATGTTGTGCTTAAGTTGTTCTGGTGTAAGACATTCTGAAAAACAGAGTAAGTATTTTGGAGAATAAAAACACCATGATATCTTTTTATCAAGCAGTTGTAAAAAAAGCCTTCAAATCCAGTCCAACCTCTTTCATTGAATAAAACTTGGAGTACATTGCCGAGACAGGCAAAAGGTACTTTCTCTGATTTTGGTATACACTATATTTGTCAGAAATACGTTTCAGAAACCAAAACATTACAGAATACGAATGGTGTACACAGATGGAAGTTTCATGTGTGGAAAGCAGACTGCATCCTATAAACAAGCTCACTCAAGTACAGATCTTTCATTTTATGTTAGAACTAGAAGTAAGGTGAAGCCACTAAGCTTTGCACACGAACTTTGACAAAACTCTGGCCTCTTTGAATTCAAAGTCTGAATTCAAATTTCTCAGTCACGATTCAAAGAGATTGTTTATGTAAGTCTTACTAGATGCTACCACATGGAACTACTTCTATACTGATTTTTAAAACTTTTACAATTCTTTCCTTACAGATTTTTGTATCTTAAAATCTTGGGACATACTGGGGATAAAAGCTGCTGTTCATTCTATAAAATGCAGAAATGATACAATTACCTTGTATCAAAACCAGGCTTATGGAGATGTTATTGTTTTCGTTCAGAAAGGTTATTTCATCTTCACCAGAACAGTACTGTGAAACTACCGAATGCAAAAAGGATTATTCTGCGACCTGCTGTGGCCTGGAGAGATCCACGAAGCATGAAAGAGACTCTTGTTCAGTACAAGCAGGCTCTGTCCTAACAGGTCACAGAAGCAGAAGCTGTGCAAATGCAGTATAATACAAGCTGAACAGACCAGTTGGGTGTTGGGGTAAGAAAAAGAAGAATGAAGTCAACAGCTTTGATTTATTTTTTCTCTGCCTGGCGATGAAATGATACTACTGAGTGGCACCAGAAGCTCCCTACAAACAAAAAAAAACAGAGTGCTCAAAAGGAGTTATATACCACGAAAGAAGCCTTTCCGCATTATTTGTGGGTTGCTCCTTGGCAGAAGAAGAGCATGAAGGGGTAAGTTCACGAGAGTTCCTCTCTTTGCAACTGGAAGCAGCCTGTTAATTATGAAATTAAAACAGAACTCTGTGGGTGCCCAGGGAAGTTATAAAACATTTAACCAACTGGAACATGTGGAGAGGAAAACACCCTTAATAAAACTTGTTGTTATTTTAAAACAGAATGAAAATGAGGGTATGACCACGTGCCCACATGTACAAAAACAAGGCCTGGCCTGACAGCACTGCAAAGCACCAAGCCAACAAATAATGTTACAGCCACTGAGTTCAACACTGAAAGAGCAGCTAGAGAAAACAGCAGCCTTGCTCAACTTCAGACAATAGGATTCAGCCTGGACTCTAAACAAAAGGATGCTTACTTCAGAGATTTAGTTTAATTTCTTTCAGCAGTGGTTCAACTGTTTCAATGCCGCTGTGGATCTGAGCTCTACTGAAAAGCAGGCAGCTACTTCTGTTACTCTCCCAAATCCAATTCCGCGCTGGTGGCTGAAACCACTTGTGAAACTAAAGATAATGTGTGTCCGGCAGATACCACACCTCCTTCCAGCAGCAACTCCCAGGAGTGCTGCAAGGGTAAACACAGAGGATTACACAGCTTCTGGCTTGGTCCAGCCCAGAACACCTGAGATTTAGAAAGCACAGCATCCTAAAGTGGTGTGTTATATTCTGTGTACTCTTTTTTCTCCCCCCTCCCCCCCACCCCCCAAAGGGAAGTACCCAGCCTAAACTGATGCACCTCCTCCCCTTCAAGCAGAGTGCCTCAGGGAACAGGGCTGGGGATGAAGCAGAGAGCAGCTCTGGGGAAAGGTCTTGCGGGCAAGAGACGACAGCAGCTCTACTGGTTCTTCTGCTCCATAGCCTGCAGCAGAAGATGGAGATGTAAGTGGGTCTCAGGATGGTATCACTTATGTAAGGGTTTGCTTTCTTCTTGCTTTCTAACTATGCGCGTGATACTGTCAGAGCATGGCTGTAGCACAGAGCACCCTCAGGGGCAGGGGTACAGCCCATCCCGCCCTGTCCCCCTTGGGGAGGTACCGAGGGTGCTCGGAGGAGAGGGCTCCAGGGAGAACACCAGCAAGGCAATAAAAGGGGGGGGGAAAAAAAAAAAAAAAAAAAAAAAAAAAAAAATCAAACACTGTCCTGTTTAAAAGTCCTCCTCCTCAGAATCACCAGCCTTCAAGGAACAATCATCACCTGACATCTGTGAAAACGACATCTGTAAAAGCTATCCTTATCAAGAAAGGTTACCACATCACAATGGTATTTCCAGTCACAACAAATGGTTTGTTGAGAAATCAATTACAAAATTTTCCTTCACCACTAGAAGAAAGCCTACAGATGTACTGTCACTATTATTATTATTATTATCCATTGCTTAACCAGCATTACAACATATAACACTTCCTGATACACACCTGTAAGGGAGACAGGAAAAAATAAGAATATTCTATCCAGATTAAGAGTCTATGCATCCTTCCTCTGTGATTAAGAAAATAAAATGAATCATACATACATGTGTGGGTGCACGTGTGCAATCAAGTGGCTAACCTGCAAAAATCTTACATTTCTGGTCAATTGGGACTGAAGTCACTCCATTCGAAGCTAAAATGCCTGAGCTTGAGCCAAAATGTGCAGTGCTAGATGTGTTTTTCTTGCTAGACTAGAAGGAAATATTTCTAGCTTTCTAGCATTCTCCTTTTTTCCCCAGTTGCCCCCAGTTCTCCCATTCCAGCACACTCTGGTGCCCCAGGTACTCACCAATTCGGAGAGCAATAGTAACACACATCCTCTTGTCGAACAAAGTACATTAGCAGAGAAAACTTGTGGAATTTCATGCATACTAACACATGAGTTAAAAAGATTAATATTGTGACCCAGAACATAGGAACCTGAAAAGATACAACTAAAAAATGGATGAAATTACATGGCCGTGACACACTGTTCTTTGGAAATAGTAATCTTGCCTCACAGCTTACACCCGTGACAACTCCCAGGAGAAACAGCGACTGATTAACATCACCCTTGGCTCTTGGTGGAGTCAAAAACCACGTTATACTGCAAAACCTTCCTACAAATGCATTTCTTCCAGCTCTCCTCATTTTGCTTCTCAATTACCAGAAAAACTCTTCTTTTCTTGAATAAAAGTATACAAATACGTTTGTATCTATTCAGAAGGGTAGTATAAGCATTGTTTTCTCTAACGCGTTGCCTTGGCTACATCCCGCTACTGCCCCTTCCTGTGACACGCCGGTCTCCCTGCCTTCGCTTCTCAGGGCCCCGGGTCTAGCACAATATTGATTTCCCCGTTTGTAAGCGCGTTATTAAATCCTGCCCCAAACGCTGATGGTGCCAGCCTTCACCAGCCATCAGCTACATTACGAAGCAAGCGTTTCTGTTCTCTCTCCCTCAGAGAAGATGGAAACATACCAAAACCATCTAGAAAACTATCTGGTTATCCTCCAAACCGCTCCTTCCCTGCCAAGCAGGGAGCAGCTCGGCGGCGAGGCAGTTGGGCCAAAATCGTCGCTCACCATGACAGCCACCACAATCTGCTTCCCTCGGTCCTCGGCTGCCTGTCACATTTCCTTGGCCTAGGACGGGACACCCTAACCCAGAATCCCCCTGGTTGGGGTTTTAAGACACCTAAAAAATGGGAGATTACTGACTGTAACTCTGGCTCAGAGGAGCAAAGTCAGCTCACAGAATTAGCACTTTTGGGGCGATGGGAAGAGCGGGGCTTGCTGTGTTTCCTCCTGGGTCAGTGAGCTGAACCGACTCACCAAGCACTGACAGCCAGGGCAAGGACAGGGAGCCTTCCTTTTCAGGTGTGGAGCAGCAGAGCCCTGTCTCGGCAGGCTACCATCAGTATCTCAGGCATCCTAAACACGCTGAGACTATAAAGAAGTTGTTCCTTAAAAAAAATATGGAATGCATTTGAACAGGCAGAATCTGTTTATCATACTGAATGATGAGCAGTAGAAACGATACACGGATTATTCTTTTCCCCATCCTCCGGTGACAAACTCTAGAACCAGATTTATCATTTTGTGGAATTAAAACCTCTGCTTAGTATCATTCAATGTATGAAAATAGTTTGTGATTTTTTCCAAAGCTACAAATTTAAACAAGGCTGTACTTCATGCTCTGCTGAAGCAGTGAGAAGTGTGGAGTAATAATGGTAGGCTTCCAAAATTCACAGAATAATTGCTATTTATTTTGGAAACAAGACTTCACAGAAGGCAGGGGATCAGGAAACTAGCCAAAGCAAGCTGACTTTCATAAATCAACACATTAAAACAATGAAAAAGCTCTACATACATATAATACCTCATGTCATTACCAGCTTTTCTAACATAGAACTGAACAAGCAGAGGGAATCAACATCGCATGTAAACTATCAAGAAAGCAGTCCCGAGAGCTTCTGACTAGAGGAAGCAGGATGGGGAATGAACTGCCAGCATCCCTTCCAGCTGTGACAAACGCTAAGGTGAGAGGAGATTCTTGGCTTCATCTTCAAACGTATCGTGGATACCACTAGTCAGAAGCAGCTATGGTATGGGGGACCAGAGGCAGCTTCTGGCTTAGAAAGTACCTTTCACACAGGTAGCAGAACTTAAGTAAAATACACACGCACAAAACAGCATTAGGCAGCAGGACTAGAATACTGAAAAGCAAACTATTAACCAACTGAGGCACTACTCTTTCTTTGCATCTTAGAAACAAAGACAATCCACATTGAAAAGCAGTATTTTCTACCTTTCAGTACCATATATAGGAGAGAATTCCTATGACAACACGGATTCAATCAAAAAACTAGTCATGTCACAGCAGTGGTGACACTGAATTAAAACAACAGGTTTAAAAAAAAAAAATCAGAGAAGACCTACCTACCAAGCCACTTGCTATTGCATGAACTCCACACTGGTATTGCAACAAAAGCTGGAGATCAGAGGGGGCTGGGAAAACTCTTGGAGGACTCACTGCTGGATTAACTGCTCTGAGTAATACTTGCATGGAAAAAATACTTCAGGGAGGAGGAAAGAGCTGGAATAGCGTGGGAGGGGACAACCTGCCGTTTCAAACAATAGGAAGCTGTTAAAACAAAAAACCAAGGGCCTCGCTCCGCACAGGAAAGTGCCATTGGAAAAGCCTGGCCCCCGCTGCCGCCCACCAGGTCGGCGGCTCTGGCACGGGAGACCCAGCCGCTCACCGACAATTCCCGTCGGACACAGGGCCAGGCAAGCGGGAGGACGGATTTCCAAGCCCTCTCACAGGAGAGACCAGCCCGGGGGCAGCGGAGGGGCAGACGGGGCCGTGAGGTATGATGGCGTCTCGCCGCAGTGACCGTAAGTGCAAGGCAGGGCTCCCCTCTCCGCAGAGGACTCAAAAGATGGCTTCGGCTTTGATCCCTCGGTTTAGAGCCCAGCGGTTGCAATGCAAATTGAAAAGCGTTTTTTTCAAAGAACAGTTATGGCAGGACAATTCCTGGAACCATCCTCTGTGGTTCAAAGCCAGTGATACTGATCAAGGAAAAAAAGAAGCTTGTTCAGAAAAACAGCTTCCTACCCCCTAAACTTCCCATAAACTCCGTTATTTAAGCTCAGAAGCAGCACTGCTACATGATTATTCCCGGGCTGTCTCACAGTACAGCTCCAGGACACTGGTGCCATCCGCGTTCAGTGTCAATTTGTTCTTCTAACACGGCCACGTTCATAGCACGGAGAGGGAGAGTTACTGTATATCCAAGACCAAAATAACTTTAAAGAAAACTTTGGTTATGTTACAAAAAACAATGCAAGCCATTGTCTTTCTGTCCTAGCACAATACAATGCTAACAAACAGAATCAGAGTGAAATACAATAACGCTTTGGACCGTACAAGGTATTGAAGCTACTATCCCCACTGGGACCATTTACCTAACAGAAACAAACAAGGCAAAAAGGAAGCAGTCGGAATACAATGAAATTGGTTCGCCTTAAGAACAATCCAGTCTTGCAGCACAGAAGGGGCTGAGCCAAGTTTTAACTATGTCTTTCCATAATGATAGCGTTTTAGTGAGTCAAAAATAGGAGTCAGAACAAGAAAGGAAAAAAAATATAGCAAAAGTACCATACTCTAAGCAGTGTTTTACCCCACAATGCTTCTACATATTTTTTTTTAAGAATTAGATTTATGTGTGCAAATGTCAAATAAAATTATTTTCTAAAGTGTACTAATAGTGGGATAATTGGGAAAAAAAAACAAATATCATGTTCAGTAACCGCACTGGGCTCCAAACCTGCTCCACAGCTGTGCGTGGTTAAATCAGCATGTTAACTCTGCAGCACTCCTTCCTCCAACAGCCTGCTTCAAGGAAGCCAAACCACTTAAAAGCACGGTTTGCAACACCAGCCCAGACCTCTTCCAGGCACAAGCAATATGCCAATCCTCACGTTCATCACACAGAGAGCGACCGAGTCTTCCGGGTGTCTCGCGCCATTACTTGAACCCGCAGGTTTTCTCTCAAACATCCACACAAGTCTCACCAAGAGTTAGCCAGTCCGTTTGTTCAAGTGGCATTACATCCCAGACTCACCAACCTGAGGTTGGCAAGCAGTCTTGCAGAGAAAACACTGGTCTCCACGCTCCCTTCCTCCTCCTCATCCCAAAGGACGCAGCATTCGCCTCTCTTCCTCAGACACAAAGACCACACAGACACTCCTGTGACTCCACTGGTTTCCTTGCTGAGGCAGTGTGGGCCAATGCTCACAAAATGGCAGGAGCAGCTACATCGGTAATACTAAGAGTTCTGCAGCACTGATGTTTACAAATTCCTATTTACTTCAGCCTCAGTTCCCATCATTTCAGCACTCTCTCTCAGCTTTTTGCTAAAATGCTTCAGGTGACCACATACTTGAGTAACTGCTAGAAGTACGGATCAAACTGTGACCATGTTCAAATACCTGCTTCGACACCATTTTACATGGTCCCTCAGCACATGGACAGCGGAGACTAACAGTTACCTCTCTAAACAAGGTCCAGCTCTTCGATACTTCAGTGCATGAAGAAAGCATGAAAATTCTTTCAAGAAGCTCTCTTTAAAGCAAGATGAGTTCTGCTTCCATCACATCTAAAATTCAAACTTAAAAATCATACAGCAGCAAAGGACAGGTAAGCTTTCTACTACCAAAACAAATCCCTCTGCATCAGATAGAAAACAGGATTTCACTCCCCGCTGCTGATGGTCAAACAGATCAGGCAGCAAGCGGGGCTCCGTGCCCCGGCCAGAAGCGAGGGGACACAAAACACAACAGCACTGCTGCGCTTACAAAAGAGAGCTCTGCCAAACACACCAGCTAAGCATCTGACTCACTGCCACCAAACTAAGAAAGAATTCAGACCAATTACCACATTTCTGCACAGAACAGGAAGAAATAAGGAAAAAAAAAAAAAAAAAAGCATTTCTTCTAAGTTGTCACCTAAATGGGGACAGCACCACAACACTCAACCAGCTCTGGCCGAGCACCACAGGCCCTAGGGCTGCTCGGACCCGACAGCAACACTAGCAATCATCCAGTCGTCCATGTAGCTGCCTCAGACTGAAGCCAGGCAGGAAAACCAGGCAAGATAAAGCAACAGAAATGAGCCCGGAACCTCTCTCTCTCCCTTCCCTGCTCTTCTGCTTTGTTTCAGAGATCAGCAACCTGAGAAGCACACGTATTTGCAGACAACCCTACCTATGAGAAGCACGTATGCCTACAGCACATGTTCACGGTTGGCGAGATGAAGAGAGATTGTCTAAGAAAATGACAAAAGCGTAAGTCAAAAAAAATCCTGAAGAAACAAAGTACAGATGACAGAGCACTGCAATAACCATTCCCTCAATATTGAAAACAGTTCTTTTCCCAGCGTCTGCAGAGCCGTATGATTTCAGCTTCCTTCTGCCGTTGCAGATCATGCCGCTTCCTACCCAGCAAAGGCTATGCTAGCCCTTCCCTTCACCTTTGCGTGATTTTCCACCACAGCACTCCCACTCACAGAGCTGTAAATGTCAGCACATTTAGTACAGTTTAAATACCATAAGTTTGTCTACATGGATAAGTTTGTCAGGAATAAGCGCTACGTGGTGAAGATGTAGTTTCTTGACTGCCTTCAACAAAGCAGCACATTGCAGAAGTTCCTGCCCACCCTCCACGGATCACTCGTTTCTGTTCTCAGCTGATGCTCTGTTCTGCAGATGGCAGCCTGTGTAGGACCATGTTACAAACTGCATCATGAAAACAACCTGGGTTAAAAATAACCAGAAAATAAAAGTACGAAGGGGGCTATTTTTATAATTTCAGTTATTCAGAATACAGAGCGGTCCTGCAGCAAGCAGTTTTAACGGGCACAACGCAGACCTGCAAACTACCAGGGGTAGAGGAGCAGGGAAATAGCATTTCATCTGTGAGCTTTGCCACCAGAGCCAAGATACCGTGTCGACGCATTAATTCCTTGCACAGGTAACTTCGCATGCGTTTTATGATACAGCTATGCCAGCCTGACAGCTGCTACCAGGGTGGGTCTGTTCAGCATCACGTGCCCCCGCTGCTCCCCTTCTGTTAACACTGGGCAGTCTGCAAAATGAGCTGGAGTAGGGCAGCAAGCCAGCAAAGAACAACTCTACCAGTGGAAATAGAAATGGTAGGGGTTTTTTTCATCAGGTACTCACTCAGGGTTCAGAAAAGCAGGCCTGGTGAGCGAAGCCTCTCGACAGCGGCCTGAAGTCAGATTCTCTCCCCGGGATAACAAAGCTGCCCCTCCGCCCGCAGCCAGACACCCGGGTGGCAATCGGCAACACGTGCTGAAGGTGTGGTTCCATCCAGCTGTGGGAAACACCAGACCGTGTCAGTCTGTGTGCTTTCCCCAGCCTCCCGCTCCCAGTGCTTCCCAGTACCGCACTGGGCTGCGAGCTGGTGGCACAAGCCGGTGGCAGGAGCCATTGCAACCGAAAGCAGACACGCACATAGCTGAGCGAGGAGAGAGCAGGGGCATCCAGCCGAGACCCATCCTGTCCCTGAGGCCGCCACAACGAAACTGCACTTGGTCAACATCGCACTGCACTCCAGGAAAGCGCAGTCAAAACAACTGCTGCAAATTAAAACCCCTAGTTAATCTTTTCTAGCCTCTTTGCTTTAAGTAAGCGCATTCTTCTAGGACAGCAGTTTTTAATTTACAGTATGCATCCCCTGGACTTTCAAGAAGTCTGAAAACAGATGTTCGCCTCCCTTCACTGAAAACCTTTGAAGTCAAGAAAGTTAATTCTGTGGAGTGGATACAAAGCAGTGACCACCAACAATTTCTCTGTTTTGGGAGGGTGGCGAGGGCGGGTTGAGGAAGAGAAGCTCATGTTCCCACATCTGCAGTGCATTTTTCAAGAGGAGGGAAAAAAGCCAACAAAAATCTAACAACAGTCTAACAAACTTTCGGGCAATGTGTTCAAACATATTAGACAAACACATATGCTGTACTCAGCTGACCTTCTCCACATGGCAAGACAACTGTTTAAATACTGTCAGGGAGGGGAGGGAGCACAGCAAAATCCTGGTTTCACTTTGTCAACACAGCCTGCTTTGGTAAGGCAGACACAGGCTTAAAGCCGAATGGACCCATACCACGAAAACTGGTAAAAATCAATACTGCTTTCTCCCTTACCATCTGAGCTATTTTTTTATTAAAATCAGGCTACCTAGAGTTACTCAAGTAGCTTGTAAATTACAAGACGAGCTAAAAGCTTTTTTTGCCACTTCTCAATATTTCCAAAGAATAACCAAACATCTTGCTGTTTTGGAAGTTATCAACAGAGAATCAGAAATACTATTCAAGACTATTCGGAGACTGGTTAATGTGAGGCCAGAGGTTTTTATGTCCTCCACTATCCTCCAGCCTTCCAACTGCTCGTTCCCACCCTTGCACAACCCTTTCCAACACAAGCATTTGTGTGGCCACGGAGCCAACCCGGGCAGGGTAAACAGCGAACAAGTGGAAAGACAGGCCAGGGCAGTCTGAAGTCAGATGTGTTCCTCAATGTTCCCTACACACCCTCACGATTATTTTTTGTGTAGGGTGGCTCAGGGTGGTAGTACCAGTGAAATTATTTGAGAAGCTGTGGCCTGCAGCCAAAACCAAAATCTAAACTAGCTTTAAAAATAAGCTTAGGAGCAGTGAAGTGGAAAGGATTCCTTCGTATACGAAGTCCAGTCCTTGGCTATTGATGCCGTGAAAAGCCAGAGTTGAAGACTCAATAGTCAGAGGGCTATGAAGCAGGTATTCTTTATTGTGGCGCCGGGCACACAGGGGATCTCTCCTCCAAACACCCTGTCATTTCAGGTTAAATACAATCACAATATACATATTCATTATATTTCCGATATAATTTTTATACTTTGTTCTTAACTTTTATACTTTACAGGTATCACTATCAAAAGCATTATCGTGACAAGTCCATTTCCAAACCTTATGGTCTGACAAATGAACCTGGCCTGTTTACAACTTTAAGAGTAAAGACAGTCTGTATACACAAACAGTTTGTACACACACTCAATTATCTTCCACTTAACTGAAAAAAGCTGTCTGCTTTCTTATGTGTATGTACTACCAGGCAGAGCACTCCTCATTGAAACCAGTCCTCCTTTTGGCAGATGATTCAAAAAAAGAAATACTGGGAGAAAACGAAAGCATTAGTAACCTGAGCACATCATTATGAACCTATCCCGCTAGCAGTTTGACTTTTTACATCTAGGAACTCTAACGCAGTGCTTCAAACTGGTTTCACCTGCAGCACTGGGAGGTCTGGGAGTCTACAGAACAGTCAGGGTTTAAAGGTTACCAAACACAAGCAGGAAACAAAATACTACTCTTTTCCAAAGTGGTACCCCCACAAATACCACAAATAACTGCATTTCTTGTTGCTACTACACTCCTAAAACAAAAACAAAACCAAGAAAAGCAATTCTGTTGCATACTTCTTCCCAGTGACTGCAAAACACAGTGCACTGCATTTAATTCATCCTGCCTTCGGCGATTTCCACCTCAGTATGTAGATCAGAGCCAAAAGAATGTTTTATAAATATCCTATCAAAAAGAGACCGTAAAAGGTCTTCTTGACTACAAGCAACACACCAGGTTACAGATACCTGTGAATCAAATAAAGCACTAAATTAAAAGTCTTGGTCAAAGCACGAGTGCATTCTTTGAATGAGTGTGATGCCATGCCCTGTCTAAAGCCACGGACAAGTCCCCTGTGCAGATGGGGCAGACACACACACGCTGTTTTGTGCCCTACAAGGCATGGCACAATATTCACTTCCCTACAGGAAAAAGAATTTCCTACAGTTTAAACATGACCCTGAGACATTCAGGAATTAATTTACAGTTTGAATAAGGTAGGGAAAGTTATTTTCCAATTCCCATGTAAAGCATGCACATGGCACTGGGCCAGTGTAACTGAAGTGATAAACCCATACCCACTTTTCCCATTGTCATCAAGAACCTACATAATTTTGTGACCCTAAATCATGCCACCCAACCTGTAAGCCTTGATATGTCAGGATCCTAGCAATGCTGTGGTCCTTGACGAAACGCTTGCATGAAAGTCTTGAGAAAGAAGCTTATGCAAAATTGCTTTATCTGCCTGCATCAGATGAAGGGGGGGGGGGGAATATCAATATTTTAAAACAATTATGAACTGCAAATTAAAATAAGTAAATCCTCTATGAAAATCTGCCATTAAAAAGAAGAGGGGAGGTAACAGCACTTCTTAAGTTGTCTTTCTTTCCACCTGGAAATGTTTTCTAACCATTTCATTAGAACAGCTACTATTTCTTAAAACTGCATGCCCCTACAAAAGCTGTCGTGCAGGCTTAAAAGCCAGTGACTTTTTCAACAGTATATACAATCACACCTCATGAGGACTGCTGTTTGTTTCACCGCCAGTGAAATGAAATTGGCTTAAGATGCTACAATATCAACAAGGCAGGCAAGAAATAGTTGATGACTTCCAGAGGAAGCAACAAGCCACACGCCAAAACTCTATGGAAAGTCACATCCGTCACAGTAATAGGTGCTGTAACGAATATACTTGGCAGTTAAAGAGATTTTCAGGTAGAAAAGTAATCAACTAGATTTCACCCTGTAGCCTAATCCTGCCATGTCCTGGATTACTCACTTGTTCACCTTAGCCTGGCGTCCTAATGCTGCATCACGCCTGTGGGCTACAAATCTGCTTCCGATAGAACACCAGTACTCTCCGCACAAACACGCCAAAAAAAGTACTAATTAAACACCACACCAATGTGACATTCACTGAGCAGTTCCTCCCCCCCAGGTGTGAGGCACACACAAAGGACAAGTGGCTATCAATATACCTAAACAGAAGGACTCGCTTGGTCTCAAACCATGCTAGATTAACATACTCCACCCCTTAAAAAAGCCCAGTGTTAATCTAAGTCACCCGGGATGATGCATGTTCCAGGACAAAGGCTGCTGCGGCCCATTTATCCATGCAGGATGCCCACTACAAGGAGCAATGCAGAATGTCAAGCAGTGTAGAACATCAGCAGCTAAATATAGAGTAAAAACATCATCTGTTGCATACTGATTAGACTGAAACACTATCAAGGCAATAGATAGAAGAAACCTGCAGCAAGATGGATTCATAGGTGTGCATTCAAAACTAAAAATAGCACATATCACAACACTTAAATATGGCCATACATAAAAGTATTTTTCTTTCTTTCAATGAGGAGTTACTTCAGAAACCTGCTCTGTAGATTTAGAGACTAAATCAGCTTTGGAATCTCACGCAGAAATTAGTTGTGGTAGAGACAAGCCTTTCCAATTCAAGGCTTCAAAGGGAAGTCTTAGTCCACATTTTTAGCACAAGAATTACCAGAGAGACCTTCCCCTAGCCAAGAGCCCAGGCTGATAAAGCCGTGCTTTACTTGGTCACATCCTTCTGCTACCCAGAAACTGACAGAGGCTCTCCTGCCAACTTTATCTTCAAGCGGTAATTCCCTTGAGTAGGGAAATTTTTTTCCATTATTTATCTCTGCCAGTTTTAACTTATCTGGTGAGAAGCGAACACATTAGGCGGAAATTAGAACCGCAAATATAAAAGTCTATTTATCATGGAGATTACATGCACGTTCAAAGGAAGGTTTCAGCGTCTCCTCTACCCTTTTGAGAAAAAACCGACAGCAAACACCCAAACCCCACAACCACAGCCATAACCGATACTGTGCCTTTCTGCAGCAGCAGCAAACGCAACTCGTGCATGCACAGATGTAGGTGGTGTAGCTTCCACGCTCCCGCCCGACGGGCCAAGGGCACGGCCGTCACCCTTCCCCACGGCGGCGGGCGCCACTGGGAAGGGAGGGGGGGCAGCTGCCGGGCCCCCCACCCCGCACCCTCTCCATGTGCCCCGCGCCAGGAGCCCGCTCTCACGCAGCCCCCGCCGCCAAGGCCAGCGGCTCCGCAGCCCCCCTTAGCCCCGCAGCAACACCTCGGGTGGAACCCGGTGTTTCCCCGCCACCCTAGCAACAGTTTGAACAAGTCAGCACGGGCGCAGCGTGCGACACCACGTCTACCCGCACAAGGCGCGCTAACAACCGCGCTGGCAGACGGCGAGGTGGCTCGCTCTCCCAGCCCGCGGTGCGGGAGCGGAACGCCGCACGGCAGCGGAACGCGCCGACACCTGCCGCAGGCCCCCCCCGCTCCCCGGTCCCCTCACCGCAGTCCGCGCCCGCCCGGTCCCGCCGCCGCCGCCCAGTCCAGTCCCGCGGCGCGGGGAGCGCGGGAGCCAGGGCCCCGCCTCCGGCACCATGACGTCACCGCTCCGGCCGCGCACCTGATCCCCGGGCAGGTCGGGCCTTAAAGGGGCCGCTGCCTCCGCGGGGAAGATGGCCGCGCCCCGGTCACCCCCCTCCCCGCGGCCTCTCGACACCTCTCCTCCGCCTCCCGGAACCGCGATGGGAGCCTTCGGCCGCGCTCGGGGCCTCGCCGCCCTGCTCGGCGGGCGCGGCCCCCTCAGGGGTGCTGCCGAGGCCAAGCCTCTGGGCGCCGCTCGCCCGGCGGGGTTCAGCAGCACCCTTCAAGTCTTGCCCTTCTGCTGGCAGCTCTGTTCCGTGGGAGGGGATGCACCGCTGCCGCAGCCGCCATCCGTAGCCACGGAGGGCTGCGAGGGTGATGAGGGGACTGGAGCATCTGTCCTACGAGGAGAGGCTGAGGGAGCTGGGCTTGTTCAGCCTGAAGAAGAGAAGGCTGAGAGGGGACCTTAGAAATGCCTGTAAATATCTGCAGGGTGGGGGTCAGGAGGACGGGGCCAAACTCTTTCCAGTGGTGCCCAGCGACAGGACAAGGGGCAACGGGCACAAACTGAAGCAGAGGAAGTTCCGTCTGAACATGAGGAAGAACTTCTTCCCTCTGAGGGTGACGGAGCCCTGGCCCAGGCTGCTCAGGGAGGCTGGGGAGTCTCCTTCTCTGGAGATATTCCAGCCCCGCCTGGCCGCGGTGCTGTGCAGCCTGCTCTGGGTGACCCTGCTTCGGCAGGGGGTTGGGCTGGGTGACCCACAGAGGGCCCTGCCAACCCTGACCATTCTGTGTTTCTGTGATCCAGAAACCCCAGTGGCTCTGAGGCACCCGTCAGCCTCAACTGTCCTCTTTCACCCCAAAAACGTGGTGCCAGTTCGCCCACTGGCGAAGGGAGGCTTGCCCATGCCCAGGCACACGTACAGAACCTGGCAGAGAACAACTATTTTAATGTCAGACACCGTGTTTCTGCCAGAAGAAACCAACCAACTTGGCACAAAACTGGTACCCGCCTGGTTTGTACCATCGGCGCCTGGCAAATGAGACTCGTCAAAACGTGATGGAGACAAAGCAAACCATTATTGCTGTCCTCTTCCCTGATCAAAATCACTTGTCCTCTTACCCTGCTCAGCGATCCTCTCTGCGAAGGAAATGTACTGCAGGACAAGAGACCTTTAAATCAGTGTCTGCATCACTTCCACTCAGCCGGGAAAGTAACACCAAAGAGAGAAGAATTAAATGGAAGCTACGAACAATAAAATTTCCTATTCGAGAAGCAAATCTGAACAGAAACACGGTAGTTCCTATACTGTGTCATCCTTCCTACTTGTATCTAATCCGTACAGAAGACATCGTATTGCCAGTCATGAGAACGCATCATCCTCCCTTAAACCTCGAGGAGCTTGCTGGAAATTCTCAAGCTGTAGCCACGCAGGCACTTTTGTTTCTTTCACTGCCATTAGCAGAAAGGCACCAGTCCAGACCGACTACTGGGATTAATCGCCGCATCCTCCAACTTCCAGGGCAACCTCACCCAAACCAATTCATCTCTGTCTGCCCCAATTCCTCATCTGTAAAACATTGACAAAAGAAACTTAACTTTCCAATTCTTACCTGTGCTTTCAGTGATAGTTTTTACTTTCAGATACCAAAGACGAAATTGTAATAGAGGAAAGCATCACCCATTGTCCAGCTAATGCCATAAAGGTTTTGCTTAGCTTTCTACGGGTATTTCCAACCAGTTACTGGATTCCGCTGAAGTCCCGCTTTTTATTTGTTTCTGTGCAGGGGCTCCACCACCCATCGGCACACTCATCGCAGACAGCGTTGGCCACTGGCAGTGCAGCATCCAGAGCAGAAGATGAGACCTGGCATTCTGGTTTCCATACAGCAACAGGCTGAGCTGTGCTTTAACACAATGTATTACAGCCTCATGCAGAAAATTTTGCTTCTTGCTCTGGCAATAAGGAAGACGCCATAAAAGATGCACATATTAAAATACCTGAATGACATTCAACTCTCATTTTCCCCTATAGAGAGAATTCCTTTCCCCCCCCCCTCTAACATTTTTAGGCATTTATATGTCTAAAAACAATTTCTTCACATCTAGACCTTTTCTCCTCCCCTCCTCATTTTCTGTGTATTTCTAAGATCTGTTTCTGCTTTAGTGAGGTGTGTTACCCAAGATTACCACTCTAAATAATCAGGCCTATCTTTCAGAAGATGGCAAATGTGATATGGCATGTTTTCTAAAATAGAATTTCACATTCATACTCATGTCCACTTCACGTGGACAGAAGTTACACGACATTATTTTATTTAACTACTTTTAAAAAAAGGTTTTAGAGTAATCTGAATTAAATTGATACCGATGGTAAGCACCAATGCTAAACACATTTAGAACTAGGGGATCTCATCCTCTCTGCTCTCTAAGCTACTACTTGAACATTAAAAGATAAAGTTTCTTGCTTTTTCGTCTTTCATTCTACGCTAAGAAACAGCGTGGAACAATCAAAACAGTTATACCTACACTATAATTAAAAAAAAAAGCTTATTGTCAAAAGCTAGGTTGTCAGTTTCTCAGTGCTAGTTTCAATTCAGCATCTCATTTGCTAACATTTTAGTGGCAACAAGCAGTGAGATTTTATTTTACAGTATCTTTAGAACAGATTATCTTAATTATTGATAGTATTAAATATGGAATTTAAATACACTCAAATACACTTTTCCCTCAATAAAAATATTTTTAATAATTTTTACATGTCACATTAAAAAAAAAACCACCAAACTTCCCTCGGTTGATGGTTACCCATCCTGTTTGGTGCCCTTTTGATCAGCAAGCTCCCACCCTCAGAGCAGGCTACGCAGCGTCAGTCGGAGCCTGGAAGTCGGCTCTTCACAGCTGACAGATCGACTATTGTCCGTAGCATGTCTGTAGCACTGTTGCTTATCTGGACTATTGTGTTGCCTTCCTGTTGCCTTCCCCTAGAGCCAACTATTAAATTAAACCAACATATTTACCCATATTACCATCCAACATAGCTATCCACTGGCAATGATGAATATTCAAGACTTAATAATGAAAATTGCAGCTCAGTTCTGTTTTGCACAGTGACATCACAACAAAATCACTCCTAAACCTTATTTTATGTAAAGATCACTGGATTTTTTTCCGAAATCTCAGTAGCCTAAATGAATTCAGTGTCCTTTTAATAGCCTAAATAAAGTTGGTGTCATCTAAGGGCACTTAGCTACTAAGTTTCTACCATAAGTCCAACTTCATTTACTTGTAGTGCAAGGAGACAGTTCAAACTCCACTCTACAGTGAAAGCGGGTGTATCCATCTCATAGTCCATGTTTAGGCACATAAAAACATCTTGCGTTGAAGTACTGCTGAAGAGTAGCATAGTAATACAGTTGAGCATGGTGGTCTGTGCTCAAGAAAGCAGAAAGGACTAGAAGGACTGACTTGTTAACTTTTTTTTTTTTTTTTACATTAGTCACCTATAATCATCTTACAACAAAAATGAGCCACATCCCATCTTGGATGTGTATCAGCACCCAGTGCTGTGTGAAGAACTGACCTTCCTCCACTTCCTTCAAAATGGAAACTTGCTACTCAAACTTCAGACTTTGAGACATCACTAAATTGCACATTTGGACTGGAATTCTGCTAACGGAGTCTTCATAACACCGCACTTCAACTTAGGCTTATAAATAAAGCTTCTACTCTGTATCTTAATGTTGTAACTCTGCAAAGAGACAAATTGTAGTTACTTTAAAAGGACATCCAACAGCCTAACCCAGCACTCCAAGTTGAGAGGCATCCTTCCTTCACCATATAAAGCAAGGCAAAAGTAACTTTTGTTGGTCAAGAGTAAGGTAATTATTATCTTCATTAAGCCAAGCACAGAAAGTGCAACACGATGCACCACAAACAGTAAGACAGATGGTCGCTTCTTCCTCAGTAGATTTTCAAGTGCATTTAAGCAAGGTGGAAGTCCAGTTCCATGAAAAACTGAATTATTTAAAGCATCCACATTCCAGCTCTTTAAGAAAAAATAAAGCCATGAGTCTATCTGCTCAACCTATGGCTTTCAAAAACAATCGTTAAGATACAACATGAAATTATCCATTGACCAACAGCCCTTTGCTGCTGTGGATTTCACTGCTACCCAGCCACAAAGGGGAAAAGCAGTTCTATGGCCCTAACCTGGGGGCTGGCAGGAGCTCAGCACGCAGCTCCGCAGCACTCCTGAGCCCCAGGCGTTCTCAGCTAGATCATCCGAATCGCACCAAATGCTGTTTTCGCTTTGTATACCCAGAAGCATCAATACCGCTTAGAGCCAGTTGATGAGGTTGCAACATCTTGCAACTTCTATACTACAGTATGTCTTTATTATACATTCCTCCTACATAGTAGTCTCATCCTTCCAATTCCAGTGGCACATGGTATTGGCATTCTCTCAGAGACTTAGAATTTTTGGCTTATTTTTCAAAGATTATTTTATCAACGAGTATTCATCAGCATAAACTGTGGCTCTTTGCATTCCATTCCAGTAAGGGCCCTCCTATTTACTCCAAATATCTCTATCACCTACTAGGTTCATACATCTAGCTCTAAATTTTCAACTTAAAAGCAAGAATTTCTGGCTCTGATGTATAAAAAAATATACTGTTTCAACAGGACCAGAGCCTAAACAAGCACAAACCCTGTGAGTTGTCCCACATATATTTGTCTGGAAATTTGAAAGCTAATGATCAATATTTAAATAATCAATGTCAGCAACAGCTTCCCTTGCAGATAATACGGGTATGACCATCCAGCTTGGAAAGCAAGGTATGTAATTAGAGGAAAAACATTACATTTTACAGAATTTAGCCCAAATTCAGTGTGGGATTGAGAAGCAAAACAGTAGGATAAGAGCAACCAGTGATCTAGCAGAAGAGAGAGTTCAAATCATCCCCTCGTATCCAAACCAATAACAAACATATCTTTCAAATCACCTCAGTCATTTCCATGATATGCAAAAAAACCTCCACCTCTTAAAAGCTCCAGAATGTTTCCCCAAAGGATGCCGGACCCTTAAAGTTTCTGCATCAGACAGCTGCCCTGCGTTCAAAAGCTTCTCACCACCTCTTGTCCAGCTGTCAGAACAGGTTCCCTCACATAAGCATCTCAAAATGGCAAAGAAGTAATCAATAAATAAATAAATAGCAAAGAAAAAAAAAGGCAAAAATGTAAATTTGAAGCAGCTCAAAGTCAGTCATTAGAAAGAAGGAATACAGAAATGATGGAATTTCCTTCATATTTACTTCCACAAAAAGCCCCATCAAAAAGTGCTTGAAGCTGTGACAAATTCCACTCTGAGGCGCAGAATTCAGGTTTGGCTGGCTACACTGTACACAGGCTGTTGACTTTGACTCATGCAACCACTTCTTTCTCTTTGAGAAAATAGAAACTAAAATTGCTAAGCAAGGTAATTTCCAGCTGCGATGATTAAAGACGCATGGTCTAGGGTATAGCAATGCAAATAGAGACTCGAAGTATGCTAACAACACTGGTTACAACCTCAGGTAACTGAGGCTGCACTCACTTCTCAGTGGAGAAATACACAATGGAAATTGGGAAAGATTTTACAAACAAAACAATTACCGACAGTACACTTCTTGTTTTCTTATGATAATAATATGTTGAGTCCCCAAAGCGCTGGACTGACAACTGAAGTCATTATGAAAATGAGAAAGAAATAAAAGTTGACTATTGACAGGCCTGTCAAGGGCATAAATTATGAAAAGTGAGCTGAAAATCTTGTATGGTACACCTAGTGCTTCTGTAGTGAGGTACCAACATAAACGAGATGAAGGCTCCCGAACTGGAGGACACTAGAAGTGGAAGGACTGGCAATAGGGAAGCCGTCTGCATCATCACTGTGTCTAGTGGGTACTGTCTCAGGGTAAATTGTCTCCATGCGCAAACTGTTCATTTTTTAATCAGTAACATTCCAAAAAGTCTACACGTACTGTTCATCAGCCTTTAAACAATGTTGTTATTCCAAATACAGCTAGATAAAGAAAATGCCTTGCCCGAAACAACAGTCGGTGATCTCAGAACTGGTCCTTTGTTCCTGCCCCAAGACCTGACCTGCATTTTGTGCAGCCATTTCAGATCACTCGGCTTGCCCTGCCTGTTACGGATGGGCTTACACTCGACAACTGCTTACCTTCTTGACATAGCCTACTACATACACACACGCAAAAAATTATGCCTTCCAGCTCTCCTTTGGGGGCTTGCAGGCTCCCTCCTTTCCCCTGTTCAAATTATTTCAGTCTTTCCTATTGGGCCCCATTTTCTAGACCTCAAATTATTCGATTACTCTTCTCCCAGCCTCTGTTCAGCTACGCTGTGTTTTCTTGGGGCATCTGCCCTAACCAGATGCAACACTTCAACTGAGGACTTACCTGTAGATAAAAAAAGATTGTTCTGTACGTTTTACAGCCTATACTCATATTTTCATCACACCCGATACAACGTTTGCCCTTTTGCAACGTCAGGAATTCTGGAGAACTGTCACCTAATTACTTGTTCCCTACCCTGAATTTGTGTATTTTATGATTTCTGCAAAGCGTAGAACTTCAATTTCTCCCTGTTTGTCTCCTTAGATTTTCTCAATTTTCTCAAAATAATTTTGTGCTTTTAAGCTTGTGTCCTATGTATATGCATCCTCTCCAAGTTTTGGGGGCATCTTTAGTGAATCAGTTTTGTAAGCACACTCTCTATTCTATCATCAAGGTCATTAACGAGAAGACTGAAGTGAAGCAGAATGAGTACAGACTCAACAGACCGTGGCGGATCCACATTCAATACAACCATTTCATTTTGACAGATGATCATTAATAACCACCCACTAGGCACAGTCATCCAACGAGTCTTGCTCCCACTCTACAATACTTTCTTTCAGGACACATTTCTGCACTTGTTTGTAAGATTATTGCATGAAACAGTGCCAAAGAACTCACTAACATGAAAATATTAACATTCACACTTTTCTTGTCAATTCACAGGCCTTATTGTCATGTTACAGAAGAAAATTAAATTGGCATAACTACTTACTCTTCCTAAATTTGTGGTGGTTGACTCATGTTCTTCTTGTCTCCCAGAGGCTTACACTTTGTGCAAGAATTGGTTGAAAACGTGGAAGATGAGAGGAACAGTCTATAATTTCCTGACTCCTTTCCCTCCACTTCTTTTCAAGTCTTCCAGCATCTCAAATAGCAGCTAGTGACACCGAGATAGCTTTAGTCATTTTTTTTAACATGTCAAGGGATTAATTTCGTCAGATCCAGCCTAATAAATAACCTACTCAAGTACTAAGAAGTATGCAAAGCTTACTTCAGATTTGCCATCCATCTCCTCTGTCCTCTGTGCTTTCTCCGTCCTTCCTGTGCTTAACTGTTGCTCACTGACAGTTCTCTTCCACTAACATTTTGAGGATATTTTCATAGTACGTACTTCAAGCACATCCTAGCAGATTGTGCTGCCTATCAAAAACTCCACGTTAGAGAGCCATGGATGCACTGGCAGCTAGAAGCCCACTGCGGTGAGGGCAGCGGAGCTCCGGTGCAGCCCTCCCAGAAGGTCAAGACAAGGTCCTGGGAGAAGGAAGGGGTACTTCTGCACAGGGTGGCCATTCCTCGTCCAAGAGCAACATGGAGGAGATCTGCAACAAGACAGCAACGTGGACAGAACCGGAGCTCTGCAATCCAGACTTGCAATCGCACCAGTCAGGGAAGAGCAATTAGCAGATCGTTTGCAGCGTATTAGGGTCACTTCTGTGTCAATGATGAAATCTGTCTCTGTACACCCACTAGCAGATAGAGCTGGGGTGGGGGTGGGGTGGTGGTGGTGGGGGTGTCGCGTACTTTGTTCACGTACTCACACACATATCTGAATAAGGGAGTGCAGGTAATAAACAGGATTAAGCCTGAGAGATGATCCTGCAGATACGCTGGCTCTCGCCGTGTATCTGCTGCGACAGCAGAGTGCACAAAACCAGCGACCCTTCTGTACATTCCTACATTGTTGCACCATTACATTTAGAAATGTTAGTTACTTGCTGTCATTGCCCCAAATTAAACTACATAATAATAGACTCTTATTATAGTACATGCGTACGTGGCAGTTTAAGATGTAAATGTTTGATTTCACTATTTTAAAATAGCAACAAAGAACAGGAAGAAAAAAAAGTCTGAAGACATCAGCAGCTCCAGCTCAGCCCTGCTGATTTTTGCCAGAAAACTAGTACCTAAGTTTTCTGAAGTGTATTGTAGGGTATTCACCATGCACCCAAATTGTTTATTTCCCTTTCACAAGAATTATACAATGCTTACACAAAACTGAAAACTGTTCGTTATCTTCTGCATACACAACCATACTCATAGCCTTCTAGCCCTTCCCTTTCTTGAAAAATTTCATCTTGCCATAAACACCAAAGATGAAAAGAAGCAGGGTACTGTAAGACAATTGTAAATTAATAAAAATGGATAGTTAGTTAGGATGCAAAACTATCTTTAAAATTAATTAGTTCCCCTAAGATTATCCAAAATTCATCTCACACATTGTATAATTTTATGGCAATACTCCATAAATAGCAGAGCAAAATCCAACAAGTTTAACATTAGAAGAAAAAGAATGAAAATACTACTTATGTAGGTTAAGATGGTAAATTAATACTTAGCCTTTGGGGAGTATCTAACTTTACCTAGTTAATAGTACAAATACTAATATTTTTGAAGGGGAAAAAAAAAAAGCACTATTCCAGACATGCCCTGCTTTGCCCATCACAAAAGGAGAAGGCTAAACCACTGATTTATCAATGACTTTTTTTATGACTTAACAAACTAGTGACCATCAGCTGAACTGCATTAACTGACTAACACACTTGTAGTCCAGTTACCCTGAGAAGCAAAACGTGTTAGTATAAACCACTCATGAATTAACAATATATACTCAAGGGAAATCTCAGACATTATACTAACAAAAGGAAATTTACGTTGCAACTGCTCAGTCACTAACTTACAGCTCACCACATTTTTCCTGATGAGGCCAAGTAATTTACAAGGACAACTATTTCAGGCTTCAGCTGGTAGAGTTTTGGGGGTTGTCTGTTTGTTTGTGTGCTTTTTTCTCTAGGCACATTTTAAAAAAGATGAATGTTTTGGAAACTAGTAGGAATGATACAAATGTTACTGTTCTTTTTATTGATCCTCTTAGCAGTATTGTACACTAATACTAATCACTATTAGATAGCATTTTACTGGCCGATTTGAAGTGGGCTGGCACTCAGTATATTTTGAAAGAGACATAAACAACTGTGTTTGATTTTCTTTTATATGAAGTAGATTAATTACTACAGCTCCCATAACACCATCATTTCAGCTCAGAGCTCAAGAACTTCCTGTGTTTAGGAAAATTAACATGGCAAGAGGCATACCTTGCAGACATGATTTGCTGCTTCATACATCACAGCTATTTCCATCGACACAAAAACTGACACTGATGCAGGCTCCTAGTATTACCTTTAAACTTAGAAAGAAATAAGAGCTCTCTGGTATCTAGTTCACTAATCTGCTAGATGTTTAGCTTCTATGCTCTATTCACAACCACACTGGAAATCAAGCCAAACACATATTTAGTTTAACAATCCTCTAACAGAATTTGAATGGTTAGTACAGTCTGTATTCACAATGCTTGTTTATCCTTAGCTGCAAGCCCATTTGCACCTTGTCTCTATGGTTCAGACCCATAACAAGAAATAATTACTGCTGATTAATCTATGCCCAGAGAAAGACTGAAGTATGCAGGTGAGCTTCTGAATGAAATCTAACTTCTCTCTCTTGTGTATAGATACGCACACAAGTCACATTAGCAAAATCCTCTGCTAACTCATAAGAATTCATTGTAATGTAGTTTCATTATGTTACTTTGCACATCCTCCAAGAACCTCCCCCCAAGAAGTAGTTAACAGATTTTAGAACTATTTCTGTAAGAAGACAGACAGCGCCAGATCTTGTTCCTCTTCTCACTGAACTGGGGATGTGACAGCGCTGGAACCGCCAGAACACCCAAATTCTATTCCCAGTTCTACACTAACATCCTCCGACAAGCGGAGCCTCTGCGCCCATCCGTTCCGGCTACTCATGATACCATGCCAAAGCACATTTGTTAAAATCTCTGGACTGAAAGGCGCAAACCAGAATTCTGGTAAAAAAAACAAAAGGTGAAAAATGTGCTGAGATCTGAGTTCACCTAGATTAATTTGGAATTTCAAACAGTAAAACAAGTACTGCCTGCTTATCTAGCAAAGACAATAGCTGGGTAACAGCTACAAAGGATTTGACAGGGAAGGCTGGAACGGAGGTTGACGTAAGAAATACCCAGTGGAAACTAACGCTGTAGTGGCCCAGTTCTCATTCCTCTAAAATTTTAAGTGTTGTCATCTTTTCCACAGTATCAACCCACCAACGGTTACTATTTGAATGGATAAGCTAAACCTAAAGACACTATTAAAACAAAAAAGTTATGCATAATCCTTTCTTAAGGATTTACCAGTAACTCAGCCTGCCAGCTTGCTCTCCTTTACATTTGCTTTCCCTTTGATGGGTCAACAGTTTTAAATTCAAAAATTGGCTACTTTGAAACTGCAAAGTTTAAACATTAATTTTAAAAAATTAGATCATGCCCACAGCACTGTTTAAAAACATGCTTATATTTTACTGAGTACACAGAACTCTTGCCAACATTGTTACTTCTGCAGACACAGATGTTTGTTATCCGTGCTTAATTGGGCACAGCAAGAATTAATCTAGAGCCAGGGCAAAGCCAGAAGTTAGACAACATACTGTCTCACTAAAAATACCTTCCACAAACAAGCTAGAAAGCTGTGCAATTGCATAGAACACAATGGGATCATTAAACACAAATACACTCCCAGCAAGCGATAACCTCTCCCACAAAGAGCAAAGCTGCAGTCAAACACTTTGCATAAAAGTGCTAAAAAATTCGTGTTTCTTAAGGACTGTAGACCACATGGTCCTGTACAAAGACTTCACTGAGACCTTCCTGGGGCACATGAAATTAACAGGCATTATATGCATAAATCCATTGTCTTTCTAAAGCGTGACTCATATCTAATTCCTGACACCACATCCCTGAAGTGTTAAGGTAGAATAGCAAAAGATATGGCAAAAGAAGACAAGAAGAGTAGACAGTTAGGAAAGGAACAAGGGGACTGCAATAGAGGTCTTTATATCACAAGTGATTATGCATTATTTCACGGAATGGTAGGGGTTGGAAGGGACCTGGGGATCATCTAATCCAATACTATATATTACATATATACAATACATTTCACAACACTATAATCCAGAAAGCAAAGAAATTATGAGGTAACAGGTTTAAAAACAAATATACAAATACAACTTTACTATACATCACATAAATTATGGAATTCCCTACCACAGAATGTTGTCTATGTCAAAATACAATTTGGTTTAAAAAGACTAGACTTATTAATGGAGGACAGGTCAATCAGAGGCAACTACAGATTATTATCTAGATCCACTTCAGGATACCCCTAAACTACTGACAGTCAGAAAGATAAAAAACAAAGACAGACACATCTTCGATGTGCCTTGTTTTTTCACAATCTTTATGGATTTTCTTTAGGCCACAGCTGACACTGCTTGACCAATAGAAATTACGTAATCCTAGCTAAAAGCCCTTCCTAAAAAAAATAATAAAGAAAACGCCTAACAAAACCTACACCTAGCAAAAAGACCACATAACAAAATAAAAACCCAACACCACAGAAATAAAAAGCCATAGAAATAAAGACAACTAATTACTAATTGATTGTTGGCGACAAAGAGTAAGAAAAAGCTGACTTAAAGAACAAATTCTAAATAAGGCAGAGAGGGGCACCAAGCAAAGTTCCTTCCTTTATGAACCATTCTCCCTGTCATCAACTACCAGTCTACTAACATAGAAAGACAATAAAAGACGTATGATATTAAGCTCGAATACATGAACCCTGGTAGCAGCAGGTACAAGCCTAAACTGAAAGAATGACCACCTACAAGCCTGACATAAAACTGAGGGCAAGCAGGAGGACAGAACCCCATAAAGCTGAAAAAACAAGTGATTCTGGGGAGTAACCAATGAAAACAATGGGGCAGCAAAAGTTAAAAGCTTCAGAAATGAAAAACGCATGAGCTGGAGAAGAATGCTAAACAGAGCCCCCCCCTTACCTATTACCACCAGAACATGACACTGGGCTAAGCAGATTCTCTAACTCAGCATGGTAGCTCTCATGTTTCTCACCCAGAAGGCCAGGCAGACCAAACATGATGACCTAAGTCATTACTAAGGCTCACAACAGTTTAAAACCAGACACCAAACTCAAGTTCTTCCATGTTTCCCTCTGTATTTTTCTTCTCCTTACTGCAAAGGATCTGAAAGAGCTGAGTAAGCAAGCAATGTCATTGTATGTTATAAAAGAGGCAGATCTTGCATAAAGTGCAAACGTGCAAGGTACATCACTTTATTTCCCAATTACTTATGTAATAGATATTGTTGCTTTTTATTGGTACATCTCACAAATTTACACCATTTCAAAAACGCGTACTAATACTTTGCCTAGCAATTCTACCTGATTAGCTTTTCCACTCGGCAGAGTTACTTTTCTGATCAAAACATGATTAAATACGCAGCCAAGGGACACAGCACACCTATGTCATTCATGACACAAAGCTTTCAATGGTGGCATCCTGACTGCATCCAGAAATCTGAAGTTACCAGCAAACATGTTTTCCTGTTACTTCATTCAACGGGAATAAAAGATTCACAAAGCTGAAATTTAAACAGCAGAAGAAAACAAGCCTGATTCCAGCTGTAAAAATGTCTCTATTTCCAACCTGGGTTGCTGCCTAAGGCGGCAACAGCCACGGAAGTCACAGAAATTCTCTCCTGGGAGAAAATTCTGTCTGCAAGAGAGAGGCTACTCCAGTTGTGGAAGCAGGAGAACAGACATCATTAAAAAGAAGACAAATGCTGCTCTACATTACCGTAGTCTAAATTCAAAATAAGTTCTGCAGTACCAGTATACATTGAAAAAACCCTAGTGCAACAGAGGAAAAATTTCCCTAATGACTAAAGAATCTCCAAAGCAATTTTGCCTTGAAACTACACAAAATGTCGGTATTTCCAGCAGGAAGATAGGCTTCTTCATAAAAACATCAAATGAATTTTTGGCAGTGTTATAGTTTTCTTATTCCAACTTCCAATTCTCAAACCCATAATTTCAAAGATTTCAATCTGCCAACGGGGCAAGATAAACAAGCTGTGACATTAAGTCCAAGTAAGCTTAGAGGAAGGCACTGGATTTGGCGTTGCATTTCCCAAGGAACATACAGATGACAGGCAAACACACACACATGCTTCCCCCTCTGCCCCCAAAATTAAAAAATCAAGACATTTAAGAGAATGCTATTGAGGCAGAAGAATATTGTTTTCACCTCTCAAGTCATTCGGATAATTATAGCCTGCAAATAGTGCAGAACACTTGAAGGAACTACTAAGTAATCAGACTTTGCAGGTGTGTCATTTGTTTTGTAAAGCCCAGACAGGAGAAAAAAAATGTGATGCACACACCTGGTCAACCATTAGCTTTTCCAGGACGTCCCTATTAATACAGAAAGTTACAAGTGCCCATGTTTCAAAAGCTGGAATTCAACTGATTAGCTTTGTCCAGACTGGTCTGTGTAGTGGTCCATTAGTATTATTCTGGTTTTACCAGATCCGTAATAAAATCCCCTGTGAAAGCGGACTGGAAAACCACAAGGAATGGCTTTCCAGAACTGCATGGGCAGAAGACAAATGCTGCGTAGAGTAATGGAAAGTCCCACATATCAGCTATTGTTGCAAACATGCCTCTTGTTCAAGGAGTACCTTATGCTACTATTTCCTTTCCTTCTGAGGAGGTAAACTGCTTGTGAGATGAAGAATCAAGGACAGTACTATTAAAGACAGAGCCAGTAACCAAGAGCCTTCATGCTGTCCTGAGCTAAGGCACCTATGGACGATACGGTAAAATCCTGGCTTTCATTAAAAGGGACTGAGAGTTGATCACCCTCCTGAAGATTGAGAGTTTCTTCACAGCCCCTTTAGAGCAGCCCAGAGCTGGCCTTCACCAGTCCTTGACAGACTCCAAATCATCATCACTGCTTCTCATTAATGTAATAATGTTATCAGTCAACAGAAATTCCTTTGGTAAGCACTTAAAGCAACTTCTCCCCACTCCGACAAAGAAGAAAATTAACAAATAAAAAACCACAAAATAACAAAGAGGTTAATACTCACAAAAAAGGGGGGAATTGAAGACCCTTCATTTCATTTGATGCCACTTTTCTTTGTATTCAGTAGCTGTTGGGTTGTTCTGTTTTTTTAAGAACAAAGAATGTTGGCAGAACTGAAACTGCATGACTACACCCCTGAATAATGGGAATGGGCAGAGGAAGGAAAATTCAAACATTAATTTATGTGCTAAAATTCTATTTACTGCCTACAGTCTTTGTGGGGCAGGATAGATACAAGATCCCTGTGGGGGAAAGTGAGGGACAAACTATTTCTTGAAGCGCTTTTCCGTTGTTACCAACTGTGTGCAGTGCAAAACAAGCATCTGGATCTCCCTTGGACATCCGAACGCATTGCCAGCGCCCATCTCCTCTCCAAGGCATTTGGCAAACTGGAGCGGCGATGCCGAACACCACTACGCAGCACCGACAGCTCTGCTGCGGCAGTCGGGCCCTGAACCTGGAGCTCCTCCTAAAAATATGTAAATGAAAATCAAGTATCTGATCTCACTCCAATGCCAAAGGATAACACTGAAATGTAAAATGGGTATTCAAAACAAAACTGCCCTCAGTTAAGTTTAAGACCAGTTTCATTAAGAAAATATTACTATGAAACAGAGAAATAAAATTCCTTCCTCCCCACTGTAACTTTAAGCAGGTATTAACCTCTTAATAAAACTATACTAATTATACTACAGAGGCATAAATTATGATAGTTTCTATATTTTTTCTTTTCTCATAACTCTGAGGACAAAAAGATTTTTCTATACAGTCTCAAAAAAATTCTGAAGATTTTTTTTTTTTCTAAATGCATCTTTTGTTTCTTCTAAAAGACTGAAAAGTAATTGACAACACTGTTCTTTTAAAAACATTTATGCAGTTCAGTCTGCTTAACAGCTGACTGCAATTAAACAAAATTTATTTTTGGCCTTTTTCTGTCTTTGTTTATAGTAGTAACAGAAAAAAAAAAAAAACAAGGAAGAAAAAAAACCCCCGAAACAAGTTTAGCTGAAGCAAGAAGCTCAGCAACAGGTACGTTACACAGGGCCTTGTCGACTCCCTTCTTAAAAGCCATGCCAAACTCATCCGGCAGGGGTGAAGTTTTGTCTCAGTTTTGGCAGGAGAAAGTGTGCTGGCTCCCTTGCTTTAATTCTTCTTGGGTGCATTATATCTAACTTATGCTGTATCCTACCAACTGCTAAAGTTTGTTCTGAGTATTTTGTAGTATGTGTCAGAATCCTCTGTTTCTCGTACACAAATTAATGTTTGCTTAGTCAAGTTCCTCTATAATTTATTAAAATTTAGAACATAGAATTTCATATTTTGGTTAAATCCCCTTAGGAAAATAGCTTGATCTATACTAAATTTTCACAGAAATATTCTTCCAAGCAGGAGTTAATCTGTCCATGGCCTCAGCCGCTTCTCAGGACAGCTGGACAGCAATCTCTCTGCACTCCTTTTCTTACGGAGCTGGTGCCTCTAGTTCTTCAGCCTCATGTGACACCATTCTTACTGAAGGAATTCGCTGAGGAATCCAATGATCGGCTCAAGCAGTTAAGAACAAAGAATTCTTAAGAAGAGCAGTGTGATCAACAAGTAAATCAAGATCACAGAATAACTGAGGCTAGAAAGAACCCCAAAGGAGGTCTCTAGTCTACCCTCACACTGAAAGCATGACCAAGAGGTCAGCTCAGGTTGCTCAGGCTTTGTCCAGTTGTGTCTTGAAATCCTCTAAGGACGGAGACTGTACAGCCTCACAGTCAAACGCACAGCTGTCCCCGTGGAGAAGACAGTCTTCCTTACAACCAGCTGAAGCATCTCTTGTTTATGTCCATAAATTCATAACATACTTCACATGCTTCCTTACGAAAGTTCCTACCGCTGATTTATGAGTGATTTTCACAAACCAAGTGAGGACATTCGTATGACTGGACAAACGAAGACCTTATTATGCCTTGCGTAAAAGAGAGATCTGTTGGCACTCCCATATCAGCTCAACAGGCTGGCATCACACAGAACTAGTGAAAATTTAGTATGTAGAAAACAAGGAATTGCCACTGAAAATTCTCATAGTTCACCTCAAGAACAGCATTTTCATTGTTTTATTGAAGTAAGTCTCGACATTTGAGTGTTACTAATACTCCAGGCCATTTGCGATTACAGTCAAGATGAGTATCATAATTCATTCACATCTCTGGATAACAACATGGGTCCCGGCATTTAGCATTCATGTCATTACTCAGATGAATTCCAGACAAGCTGGAATAAGAAAAGGAAGGGAAGACCATGAACAACCTGCAATATTGTTGCACTTTTTTTACTGATACCATCAAAATAAAGTCGGGGGCAGAGACATGAGGAAAAAAAGCACTACAGCTAGCTTTTTTCAGACTATATTTTCAGACCTGTCAGAGCCAGCTAAATCTGAAGTAATACTAAAATGAATTAGTACTGAATGTTTTCTGCTGTAAAAATCCAAATAAAAAAACATCCAAAGATGTTTAAAGAGTTTAGGATTCATTAGAAATTTTATTTTAGGCTTTGGATTCCTGTTCAAACAATTTTACTTTTTTTTAATTTATTTATTATGCATACATGAGATAAAATATCTCAAAGGTTAAAATTTATTGATAAACGACACATCAATCTTAACTCCTGTACAAACAGTACATACACTCCTTCTCAGAGGAAAAAAGCGATATAATTTTGTAATCGATACTTGAAGCAGTATTTTTCACAACAGAATTAAGCAATTCCGTTGGGCATGACACTGCAACAGTCAGGCATTTTCCACCTTTTCTCTCCTAAAACCTCACACATTCCTTTGCTGAACAATCCTGAAAAATAAGATCTTGCTAGCACTGCTGCTTCTGCCTAGAAACCTTCCCAGAGCTACACAGTCAGAAAAAGCAACTTCAGCTTGCAAATGTCACTCTCTATCCTCACTCTTGAGCCATTCTCTGTTCTGGCACAGATGGCGAGACTCTCCCGGTTTGTGTCCGTGAATGCTGCCGGTTCTTGCCAGAGCAGGAATCGAACACAGCGGAACTGCCCAGGTACCTTTCCAGGCTGCAGCTGTGATAACAGATAGACAGGCAGAGGAGAACCCATCACAAGCAAAAAGGGAACAGAGAAAACACAATGGAGAAACGGTAAATAGCTTAATTTATGTGACAATTATACTGCTGAATATGGCTGCTGTAATTATTAACAACAGTAAATGGACTGATTGAAGAAATACATTACTAAATTAAACTACCTTCCTATCTCTCCCAAAAAGGAAGAGCCCTTTAAGAAAATACATTTGCACAACAAAAGGTACTGCTTCTCAAAAGATGGCTATTTCTATGGTGAGTTTACACTCTTAAACCCAACTATCTAAAAGAAGATAATATAAATACCTTTTTGCCATCAGGAAAGCTATATTCTCTCCTTGCCCATCCTCTCCCGAAACTGTGGATTTTAAGAGAAATGTCTAAAACGATGTTTTAAAAAGCTTCCCTGAAAAACGCGTGGAAGTCGGCTAGCTTCAAGATTTAAACAAATCAGGAGTACCTTAAAAACAGCACTTTCAATGAAAACTGCTGTTTATCCTGCAGCACTGCCAAGCTCACACTGCAGCATTCTTTCCTGGTTCTCTTTGAGAAAAATAAATACATCTATATTTAAAACCTACCTAGCATCTATAATCAAAGGATCCTAAAGATTTTGTTGGAAATGCCTTTTCTACCACGCTTCAAAAGTATTCACATCAACGCCCCAGATATCATCTATTACAACGCAAGTACTGCATCGATTTGTTGTGCATAACAATGTCCACCACAGACATCACAGCCAACGCTGCAGTTTACTAATCACAAGTTCTATGAAGCTTTGCTGTCTGTTTATGTAGCATGCCTCAGGTACAGTATAACAGAACAGTTTTAGTGAACAGACAGAGTATATAATCAACACTTTTTTGTTTTAAATATTCATTCCCTTTCCCCCACCATGACCTATTTTCTTCAATAACATGCTGATCTAGTGAGGACATTAACCTGTTTCCATGTCATAGTACAGCTCACAAGATGCGTTAGCTGTTGTTTACTGATCCATTTAGAAGTTCGTTCTACTGGGAATACCAGCTGGAGGATCAGAAATTCTTTTGCTGTCCTCTGCTTTGTGACACACTTTACTGATTAACTATTTCCCAGAATACATTTATTTTAACATTTTGTGGAAACACTTACAGAAGAATCCTCCTCTTCAAACAGTCTCCCACGTCTGAATCACTCTCACATATTTTTAGTCCATTCATTATTTTCAAAAGTCAAAATGAAACAAATCACATACCTCTTTAAATAAACACGTAAGAATTACATGCATCAAAGATTATCTACTACAAATATTGATTTACTTTTTACCAAGTATTGGAAATGAACAACCTAGCTGGTCTTTACTTAGGAGCATAAAATGCCAAAACAAGGTTTTATGCAGATGAGGGGAAAAAAGAAGAAGAAAGCTAGTTTCCCCTTGATTCGCTACAGGCTTATCGTCTGTGAACTGTTCTCCCAACACGCAGTATACAGAGTGTTCTTCTGTGTAAATTTTGGTAAGCCAAACTGTACCATAAAAAAAGCATTCTAGACAAGACACTAATAGGTGATCATTATTTATTACAGATCATCCTACCTGCTTCTGCCTTTAGCATTATTAACCTTTGAACCAGCAATTACCTACTGCTTATTTGCAATGTCCACACTCACAGAAACCTACCTTTGTGCCAAGAACTGTTTATACCATTCTGTAAGCTTGACTACATTTTAAAACGAGATGTCTACAATAAACCCACATTCACTGTTGCGATTTAAACAGGATGGGAAAGCAGCTGAGCTTTAACTGTCTGAATTTTTGGAGCTGTAAAAGACGACAGGGGAAAGTAATTCTGAAAGCCAGGCTTCCAGCCTTCACATTCCAGGACTGCAAGCTTGACCGAATCCACGCATCAAATCAATAATGTCAGAATGTAACAAATCAGGGCCTATTGCAAAATAATTAAGCAAAAGATCACCATAACAAATCAGGGCCTATTGCAAAATAATTAAGCAAAAGATCACCAGGGTTTATCTCCTGTCACACTTCTACAGCCAACCACCATTCAGTGGAGTTTTATCCGCAACATAAAATGGTATCATTTCAGGCATGGAGATGTTCAAAAGAAGGAAATCTTCACAATTCATATCTATGAGTTTTAAAACCCTAATTTCTCCAATTCTCAAAAAAACCCCAAAGATTCAGACATTTTGCTTTTAATGACAGAACCCCTGGGAAATGAGTGCAGTGCAATCAAAGGAGTGGGAAAACCACAACAAAACAGACATGGATCACATCCCGTATACCAGAAATGCTATACAAAAAAGGCAGATACTGCTGTAAGTGGGATACTCTAACCGAAAAAGGGGGAGAGAACAAATGGGACCAAGAATACATCAGACAGCATAATCATAAGCCTCATTTCGTTTGTAACTAGGCAAGAAAATTAGTTTTATTTTCTGCAGAAGCATCTGATCAAGATCAGTTTTCTTCCTATACCTTTTCAATCAGTTGGCCAATTTCCAACATTTTGAAACAAAAAAAAAAAAGAGATCTCAAAAAGAATTATGTTCCTATAGACTACATGAAAATTGATGGTCAGGTAGAGGCAAAAGACCCAATTTGCACTTTTAATGAGGGGGAAGTAGGAAAATCCACCTCCTATACTTGATCTGGCAGCCAGTCAATCAGTACAGACTATCCACAGCACTGTCCCTTGTTAGGGAGGAGAATGAGATTAAGGATTGGAGGACAAGGAATATGGAGATAAAAAGACAATCCAAATACACACAAATGTAAATTTTATTATTTCTGCAGCTCACAGAAACTATGACCTGCAGACAGCAACTTGTTTTAATAGCCTTACAAACTGAAAATAACTTGGACAAGTAGTTACATTTCTTGACCTCTTCCTGTCAAATAGGTTGCCTAGAAACATCTCACCTCAGAAAGAACGGAAAAATGGATTACGTGGTCCTATCTGCGTATTTCAAATATTTTGCTGAATCTGTTTGATGAAATCCATGGAAATTATATTCCATTATGCTTTTTACAGCACTGAGCTCAATGAAGAGCAAACGAAGTAGACAAGTCATAATGGTAATATACTCTGAAAAGGCTTCCATAGACAAATATAAACCTGGATACAACATGCAGAAGTGTTGGTGGGATGACTCAGCTCCTAATGATATTTCATTTAAGTTCATTTTCTTAGCATCAGCCTGAGGTTATTAATAACTCCCGGCATGCTACTTAGAGCTGCGGCTTCGTTTTCCTGTTAATGGTAGCAATAGGTTCTTCGTTAATGGCTTTAAGATAATGCTAGGGTTTGCCATATGGTTGGATTTGTATGAGAGTTTCTCATGAAGAGCCAGAGAGTGTAAGAAATTGTTGCTATATTTAACTTCAGTGTCCTCACACGCACAGCAGACAATTGGAATGGACAGTGTTCCATTATTTACAAGTGCAAACGATGCTCAATATTTACAGCATGTTCTGTTTAAGACGACTACAGGGACTTTAAACAAGAGAACATATGGATAGATTAGAGGATTGGTAATGCAATACTGAGCTTTTCACCTCTGGGTCACTGGTTCAAATCTAAACTGATCAGTAATGAAGGCAAGCTATCATACTCCAATGGCTCTGGCCTTTGCAAATTGATTGGTCAGCCTCCGTCCAGGTCCCATCAAACTCAAAATTACCATTCGCCTTCCTGAAAACAACTTCACCTCAGCAAAGTAACACAAAAATCGAAGAGAGACAAAAGTAATCTCTTCCTCCTTGGGCACCGTCTCCAGACCAGGACCTAGAGAGTGCCAGAGGAACAGTGAAAATTACACCACCAGTAATATAGCACATCAGTCTCTGGATAAAGATTCCTTCCGCCTCTCAGAGACCCAATTACAATTACCTCTGTGCCCGTACAAGGCTTTTTATTACTACAGAAAGACGACAAGAAAGAAGATACACCAATATGCAGGTTTAAAAACTGAAATTTCACAGTGCTGGTTAAAGATTTCTTTGGGTATCTTGTTCAAAGATGCATTTCAGAAGGCTGAAGGTTTTTGAAGAAAATGGTCACAGTGTTCTTCTATAAAAAGCATATCAAATTTAATTTCCATTTTGTTATGATGTATTTGTAGCCAAAATGTTTAAACAACACTTGTAGCAGCAACACGTAAGAACCGTATTTTCCTGCAGATGGGTTTAATTCAGAAATGGAATTATTTACAAGTTTCTGTGAATGATACTAGAGAAGTCGTGTTTTTACAGCATTTCTTCACAGCTGTTAAACAGAAAATGTATGGATGAGTCCATAACAGCCCATAACTTTCCACATTATTTCATAATTTGGACAAAAATGGTTTTAAGCCTCAAAACCGTAAGACTAGCCTCTTCCTTTTCCTCTTAATAGTCTGGCAATAATTGCAGCAAGTGCTCTGCAGGTACCACGGTTCTCCATTTTGTCAAGTGATAACTGCTACAGAAGTGAATAGAGACACCAAGTTTTACAACAGCACCTTTAAGATCACCATTACTTCACATATTTAGAGCACTAGACAACAAAATCTACTGGAATTTTTACTCTATGAACATGAAACTTTACTTCTAACACTTAAGACTACAATAGAATACATATAGCTCACAAATCTTGGAAAGCATGGAAAAAAATAACATAAGTCAGAGCCTTCTGCCTTCCCTGGAGGTTCCTTGTTTTTCACTAATGTGTTGGTAACATACTGAAGTTTTTCCGTCCTTTTCCAACAACTCCAGATAAAGAACTTTTATTGTAAGTTTGGGAAAGCCATGACATGCTAACTTCCCAACTGAATGACTGCACGCAAGTTCAGCAAGCTGAATGATTGAGCTGGCATGTAGTCTACTGCTATGAAATAAGAGTGGCATAGTAAAGCCACAGCCTCGTCTGGCCAGACACTGGTCCTGTGTCCCACAGACAATGGCTGGTGAGACCCACCTAACCTTTCAGCCTTCTCAGGTCACACAACAGGAAACTCCATGCACTGAATGACATAACGGAGGGAAAAGAAGGAATAAACTGCATGCTAAACTTGCGTGTTGAGAGACATGATAAAAGACCTACATATTATATCACTTGCCTTAGGAAATGTCCAGGCTGCAGCCAAGAGCCGGTTCCTCGCAGCAGTCTCATGCATGGGGGGCAAGCCTAGGAAGAGGGGCTGCCTACAGGTGAAGGCAAAATCTTACAGACTAAAGACTTCCTATTAATTACTTGACTTGCAGTTAACAGGAACGATAGAGATCCGTGCAAGACAATCAAAATTCCCTGACAGTCAGTAACAAGACTTTTTGCTGCTCCTCTCTGCCATCAAACACTGCGTATCTGTGCCAGGGAATGACCTTCGGTAACAGAAATAAACAATAATTTTGGAATGGTGACTGCAGCCACTATTGGTAGAAAAGAAAGAAATTAAAAGTCAAAGTTTATGCAAAGGCAAGCAGTGGAGTATTTCAGAGAACAAATTAAAATAAACCCTCTGAATAAATGTGGGTGGAACATATGTTAGGAAACTGAAGGATGTGCAAGGGATTTCAATTTCAGAAGGTTTCATGAGAAAAATGAAAAGACTAATAAGTTCTACAGGTACCAATAGGCACTTTTATTATAAGACTGGTATTGGCTCTGAACAGTAAGATAAGCAGATTTTTAAAAAAGAATAGCTGTGACTTTTTATTATTCTTTCATCCTCCTACCTCAGTTTCCTTTTTGTATCACCTGCTGCATTTTGCATAGTTGCACCAAAAACCATTCGGGACAGCCACAACTGTTCTTTGTATAGATATGTTTATAGAGCACTCAAACACAATGCAGGCTAAATTCTGATTAGCATGGATAGAACCTACTACAACCACAATAATGCGACACCCAGGAGCTCTGCCGCTCTTCTTCCACCTCTAGGTAACAAGGTTTTTGAAGCTCCACAGGCTGGGAAATAAAGATACTTTCTCTTCTATGTACTCTCCACGAAAATTCACATAAGAAGGCTTAATGCCTAATAACATCACCAGGGCCGGATAAAGGAGGATTTAAATTCCCATTATCCTTTTTAATGAACTCATGACTACAGTCTCAGAATAGATTGTTAACCCAGAACAGAGAGAGTAACTGACATAATTTTTACCTGCAATGACAGAAAGAAATGAACTTAAATGCTTTTACAGCTGTCACTAGCATAAAGACAGCAAAACCTCTACATTCTCTGGGATAGCTGTAAGTTTGTCTGTACTGGACAAATCAAGCACTCTCTTCCCCCTAACCCCACCCCAAGAACACGGTGGCAAAAGGCTTCCTGGCTGGCATCACCCAGGTGAGGAAAAAGAAGAAAAAAAAAAAATAAAAGGTTCCTGTTTAATTCAGTCTGAATGATATGCAGCATGCTTGATTAGATACACTCTTGATTAGGCACTGGAACAGAATTTAAAGAGTATCCTGTCTAGTGAAATTATCATGATTTCTATCACTTCCTAAACAAGAACAGATTTCAACAGACTCATTCACTTTTTTTTTTAGCCCGTAATACATTTTGGGTAATTATTTTTAAAAGCCATCACGTTCGAGTTATGTATTACCTCACCAGTTTAGTTCTCAGCACAGCAGTGCTTTCCTTCCCTTTGGAAACAAACACAAGGCTACGTTGCTGTTGTTGGTATTGTTCTCCAAAACTGCTGTTCAATGTCAAGTATATCGCAGCACAGAACTTTCACTCGTGGGCTTTCAGGTCTGAAGAGTAGCACAAGCCTAGAGAGATTTGCTTTCAGGACATACTTCTTTCTTTCAAACTGCATGAGAAATCACACAACTATTCTTCCTCCCAGTTCACACACACACATTTTTTTCCCGTGATTATACCACTCGGAATTTGTCCTGAAACCTGAAGAGCTCTTTGAATTCTCTTCACACGCACCATCAGCCGCTACAGCGCTCACCACAAGCTCACTCAGCGGAAAGAGCAGAAAGCCACTGTGCCCGCAGCCTTCCGAAGGCAGGAGGTGTGTATTGCTGTGGCTGCTGCTCGGGGCTGGAATCCTCACAAATCCTCGCTCCTAACCCTCCTGCGGAACGCAGGGCTTCAAGCAACATCGGATCCTGGAAAAGCAAACAGCTTCTGCTTTTTTTTTTTTTTTTGAAGAAGAGGTAAAAAAAAAAGCACATGCTTTTCCCTACCTTGGGCCAACATAGTAAATAGAATACTACAACCAAGCAGCTTCTTCCAAGCAACACCCTCCAGGCAAGTTTAACTTTTACTGGCAGTTGACCGCGTCCGAGTTATTAACCAGCAGCACCAGGGACACCAGTTTCACAGATCCCCGCTGACACAAGACCCTTTCAGCCTCCAGTACCCTCTTTTTCTCGTACCTGCTGCTCCCTGCCCTTCCCGAGCTGACCGGCCGCGGGCACGCCGCGGGGGGACCGTCAGGGACAGCCACGCCGGAGGCTGGGCCCGGGGGCCGCGGCCGAGCCCCTGCTGCCCGCAGCCCCCCGACGCGTGGGCTGGCTGCCCCGTCACCGGCCGAGCCGTGAGGGAGAGCCCCCCAGGAACACGCCGTGCCGTGGGGCTGAGTCCCTTCCCTGAGGGGACGGCGCAGCAGAAAAGCCACCCCAGCCGCTCCACGGAGCGCCGGACCCGCGGTTCCCGCCTCGCCGCACCCCCGCTGCCGGCACAGCCCGCCGGTGCCGCTGAGGGAAGCGACCCACCGCGACCCGCCCCGCCCCGTCCCGCCGCCGCTCGCCTCAGGACGGCTCCGGACAGTCGCGAAAGGCTCCACCGGGGAGAGCGGCGGCAGGCCCCGGGCCCTCTCCAGGACGGCGGGGCGGTAAGTCCCTACCTAGCGGCGTCAGGTCCCACCACGGCGCGCAGCATCGCCCTCATCCCCCGCTGCTATAGCTACGGGGAGCCGCGGCCGCCGCCTCTCGCGAGAGCCGCCATCTTCCCGCCGGCGGGGGGCGCCTCCTCTCGCGAGAGGGCTGAGGGAGCTCGGTCCGAGCCGGTGGAGCTCGGCCGGGTCGGGTTCCTCGCCCGCCATTTCGCGTTACCTCAGCCCCGGGCAACCCTCCCACGGGGTCGGGGCGCTTCGGAGGGCGGGCGGCCTAACCCAGTGTCCCCTCCCGAGGTCCGGTAACCCGGCTCGGCGGCTCTCGGGGCGGGCCCGGCCGCTTAGCGCGGTTCAGCGCCTGAGGCCGATGCAGCACAGCTTGCTCGGCAGAGCTGCCGGGATAGAAACGACTTTTTTCTTACCGGAAAAGAGCTAGGTGTGCTTGCTGAGTGTGTATGTCTAAGAATCGTAAATACGGGCTGTGGTAGCTGTGGGGTATGGCTGAAGCCAAAGGTAACAGTCCAACACGTTCGTCTCTGGCAAAAGTTTACCTGGAGTTGGTGTGAGAGATGGGTTTCCTCACGCATTGGAGCCGTAACATCGTGTTCAGCATCATCCATCCATTCAGGCGTGAATTGGACCGTCTCAGAAACTGGGAAAATTTGAATAAGATCTTTTACAAATTTGTACTTTTATTTTCTGAATACTAGACAATGTGTAAAATTAATATTTAAAAAATTAATATTAAAATTAATATTAAGCTCAAACTCCCTGAACCGCATCAGCTGCACATAGCAATCTGTAATTTTCCTGTCACCAGTATGGAGCGCTGGTAATAACGTGAACTCTGGTGGTTTTGGTGATACCCAAGGTACACGTTTCAAGCCCACTGAATAAATGGGTCCTTTCCTATGAATTCAGGATCGTGCATGTAGAGAAAGTCTGAAGGTAACTGGAGGGAGTTCCATTTCCATGGGCAGTTGGTATCTCAGTGCCAGCACCCTCGCTAAAACATGTAATTACTCAAACTGAACCCTGAAGACGTGAGGGCTAATATGTTTGCTATTTTGCCCTTGTATTTCAGCATTCCCGACATCTGAGAGATACGTCTTTTGTAATAATCCTTAGAGGAGTGCCACCAGCTCTGTAAGTTGTGGAGAATGTTCTTTTTACCCAGTTATTGAGCCCCATTTTTACATACAAGAAGCGAGCGAGTTGATGCATAATGTTCCATATCTGAAAGATGTATTTCTGTATGCCAGAATTACCAGCTTCTGATAATTCAGTACACCGTCAGTCGTATGTCAGATGCGCAGAGTATGCCTGGAGGACTGGGACTACCTTTTGTTCTGCCCAGAGCAAACACTTAAAGCATGCTGTTTGTATATACAGACACATATATATGTATGCGTATACACGTATATTTATGTATATAGAAGTCTGCGATACTGTTTGTGCCACTACTGTTGATATGGCCTTTCTACCACCACTAAAATAATACCAAAAAAAAGTTTGTGGATTTGGAAGACTGCTTGTTTACTTGTTGTGACTTCCCATCCCCTTTCAGTCTCTTGCTTTGGGAATCAAGCCAATCATACTGGGAGAGAGAGTGAATGAGGAAGGCTTCAAGCCTCTCTTAGGGACCAAAGATAATTAAGAGAAACATTTAGAGACAGTAGATATAATGAAGCCCCGAATCTATGCTAGCTTCAGGCCCATTAAAGTATGGCTGTTTTCATAATAGAATAAGGAAGTAATTACTCATCTGAACCAGGCACTGTGGAGTTTGACTAAAGCGCTCTTTGGTGTAATTGAATTTGTAGAGCATCTGTGAGCAGGGGAGGTCCTGTGCGATAAGGCCCATAGGTTGTCCTTAGGCTGGCCGGCAGAAAGTTTCTCATTTGTTTGTTCCTCCTTCCAGGGCCACTTTGTTTTCCCTGCAGTGAATGATGTGTAATGAGATTGTTGCTTAAGGCAGGAACTTCCCCCAGCAAGAAGGGGAAGTCTGCAGAGTCCTTATTTACCCTTTAGTGAAGAGGGATCTTTCATAGCACAAGTAGAGCGTTGCTCATCGGTAGCCTTTTTCACTGCTGTTAGTGCTCACCTTGTATGTTTTTTTTCTCCCCAGCTACAAATGCAGGGACCTGGAGTAGAGCAGTGGTGCTGCCCTTGGCTCGTGTCTGAGCCAGGAAAGAGCTGAGACCTTTCATCAGCCTTTCGTAGTACAATTGTGCCTTCCCTGTCCAAATTTCCAAAAAATAAGTGTTCCCAGTAAGCCTTGTTAGAAAAGCAAAGAATAACTATTTTGGTTTGGCACTAGAAGAAGAACTTATAACCATAAGTTAATCTCACCTTATTTATGCATTTATTTGTTCACTGTGGATTTTTGAAAGGCAAATGTTCATTATAACTCTGGCTAGAGTGACGTCTGTAACTTCTTCCTATTTTTTAAAGGGTAGTGGTCCCTGTCTGCAAATTTATTTGTGTCAGTTCTCCCTGAAAGTGGACCAGGTGGAATTTTCTGCATATGAGAAACAGGCTTTTAAAATTCAAACTCTTTGCACAAAGCATTTTGTGGTTTTTAATTGTTAATCAAAAGGTCACAACAACAACAAAAGAGCCTTGCAGGTTTTCTTCAAAAACATTGGAAAATGTGCATTAAAAGTTTTGATATAAATAGTGTTTCTAAAAAGTAAATTGAAAATTAAAGGAAAAGTTTATATTTGAGAATTTGTTTATTAAGCTGACTGGAGCGTAGGTTGTGTTTAAGAGCATTGCTTCAGAGTGGTTCATATAGTTCTCTTCGCTTGACTGCCTGTGTTAATTAACACAGTATATATCTGAGCAAGTACTTGCACTCATTAAAGCATCATGTAAGCTGCACTGCAAGCAGGAGATGATCATCAGAGAGATGACACTTCCTATCTGTTAAATACATAGAGAGCAAGAGGTACAGCATGAAGGCACTGCTGCTTAATTACATTAGCTGAAGAGACTTTTACTAGTAGATATATGATGCCATGAATATAATTAAGAGTGTCTCAAATCCCACATACTCAGCAGTTCACCAGAGTTGTAGGGTTCCACCAGATGTGTGCAGTCTTGCTTCTGCGTGTGTCTGCAAATTCTGCTCGACTATCTGTGGTCCTGGTCAGGCACATCTCCAAGACAGAGCAGGCAACTTGTCTAAACTAGTTTGTAACCTGCAATTTGAGGATTTGGGCATAGATGAGATTGCATATAAATGTATTAATGTGCTGTGAGCCAGCACGCTGGCTTGCGAACTTTTCTAATAGTCATTTAAGAGAAATTAGCATATGTGCTGCTGCTAGGCGGTGGTGTACTCCCTAAGTTGCCAGAGAAAGGCTAACAGCAGGTTGTTGTGCCAAGGGCAGTGCAGTCCTTTGGAAGCCAGGGCATCGCACCAGTGGTACTCTGCTGTGGAAGGGAACGTGTACTTGCAGACAAGCTAAGCAGAAAAAAAGCCTCAGTGCAGTGAATGTTCAAGGCTTGTGCCACAAGTCAGCGCTTCCCGCGGAGGGACGGCCACATGCGGACCTCTTTGCTCCGTAACAGAATGATCATGTTCAGGCTCTTGGCTGTCTGTTGCCTGCCATCTTGTACAAGAGAGGTGAATACGTTTTGTGTATTCACAGTGTGATTTGAAAAAGAAACACAAGACAAACCTATATTCTGCTAGCAGCCTGAATCTGTTCCAGATTTTATTTCAGAGAGGCACTAAGCTTAATGATAAAGCCATCTCCTCTAAATGCTCTGTCAATAACAGCATCAAATGTAATTCCCTGATGTTAGTTGTATGAATTATATCATCATCATCTCTAATGGCAAGCTGCTCACGAGAGAGATGATTATGAGATGCAAACCGTTTGATTAGGGAATACGTTGCAGTCAAATGGAAGATTTTCTGCGCAACAGAGAGAAGCATACCAACCGTGCTTTGAGTCCATACTTATGGAGAGTATTGCTGAGATGTTGTTAAACACCTTTCTTTTATATTAAGAAGTGGGCACTATTTTTATGCATTTTCAGTATGGCTTGGATTCTTTATCATACAAGTTGCCTTATATGAGAAAAACATTTCTAAGCTTGGAAACTGTAAAATAATATAAAAATAACACTGTAAATAACTAAAAATATAAGAACTTTTTGTTCTGAATGAAAGATCTGATTGTCACAAAATTCTATCCAATCTGTTTTTCATGGGCCAGCCCCTCTCTCCTCTCTGTTAAATGGATTTTTGGCTGCTGTTCCATGGAGTATAAGGTTAATATCCAGTATATCCTCCATGAGGGAACTGTAGCCTGCCTTTACAAGAGGATGGGCTCAATAATTTGTTAGTTCTTTTTTATCTCTAACTATGATGATCCTGCTTAAAAGCAGATGACTGAGTTTCCATTCTGTAGCTCCTAGTATGTGGGGGAAATCCACTGTAATTAAATCTTATAAAATCCTCTTATTCCCAATATAAATAATTCTCTGACATAGGCAATTCCCCCGAGTCTACATCATAGCCCAAGGAAAACAAAGCGTGGGAGCAGTTACTTACTTCCTCTTAAATATTTGATCATTTTGGGCAAACTTCTGCCCTGACTACAGTAGCTGCAAGCCTCACTGAAATTAATTATTTCTGAGACAGAATTTGGATTACTGACTTTGCTCACTTTTAGCATTACTTTGAATAATGACTAAACTGGCATGTATTTTAATCTGTGTAAACAGCAAGACAATAGTTGTCTAAATTGTTCGGCAAAATGTAGTGTTGTATTTCCCATTTTGTACTGGAAACAAAAGCACATAAATCCTGCTTGACAGGATTTGAAATTGAAAGTGTACTGGCAAAGGAAGAGCTATATGCCTCATTAAGCAAATTTACCAAAACCGAAGGATCCTCTTAGATTACAAGTATGAATTATAGCAGTATTATTAATTAAATTTGCAGTGATACAATACCAATCCAAGCGCATTGAAACTTTTTATGCCCATATAGGGTTTGGGATAATAGGCTGCACAGACAAAAACTCTTGTCCAACAGTACGTTATGAACCAGAGAGAGCTTTGGGTGTATACCCAGTGCTTCAACTTACTTGCTGGGTGATGCTGCCTTCCTAGGATGGGACACCAGCAGAGAGCACTGTGCTATATCTGCACAGCATTTGTTGCCTTTCCCTGCGTGTTTAAGGACCCGTTTTATTTAGTCTTTTTTCCATTATGTTCCAGTAGAACTGATTGTTGTGATTGTACTGGATTTCCCCAACATTTTGGTGTAATTGCCCTGTGTGTACCAACAGCCCTTAGTTGCCCTGACCAGCCTCACCTGGGACCTTCACCCCACTCATGGCCCAGAAACCCCATTTCAGGCCAGTCCTGGGCCTGAGGTCCCTGTCTGAGCTATATTGTAGGGGTGTTGGCTTGCACTCTTGCCTCCTGGCTGGACCTGAGACCTGTGCTGTAGCTAGCCTGTCTCCTAGGTGGACTTCAGACCCACAGCGTAGCTTGTGCGCAGCCCTGTCTCCTTCTGCTCCCGACCAGACTCCCTGGATGGCCCCCGTGCCCAATTCATCCCTTCACCACGTCTGGGGTGACTGATGAACCCTGTCACCAGCCCTCAGCTCTGTCTGCCATGCTCAGGTGGGGTGGGCTTGTGTGCTGGCGGGTGAGGGCACTGCCGGTGCTGGGCTTACCTGGGGCTCATCCCTCTTTGGAGCAGCCAGCCGGCTCTGCACCTTGACATGTCCAGCTGGCCTGTGATCTGCGACACCTGCTACTGAAAGTAGATCATGACATCCAGGTACCAAACTGTCTTGCTTCTGCTGCTCCTGACATACTTACTACGAAAGCATCATGTATTTCACTTTTGAAAAATCGTGTAATTCTGTATTACAAGAGTCTAATATCCCTGTCAGAAAAGGGGAGGCCATAAATGGCGTATTTGGTGGGAAAATATTTTGCTTAGTGTCACCTAGGTTTCTCTGAAATGTCCTCTGTCTTTCCGAACTTCTGGTGTTCTCTTTGTAGCCTGGACTCTTGTAATCTAGTTAGAATACTTTTGGAACTGGAAAATAAATCCCTCCCCCTTAATTACAAGGCAATTGAAAAAGTTAGATTGATTAAAAATGTTGGAAAACCCACAGCAACCTTATCTGCAGACAGAGATCAAGCACAGAATAAAATAATAGTTTAGCAGAATGCGAGAATTTCCCATTTAAATGCCTTTCACTGGTGAAATTTGCATGTGTTTATGTAAGCACTGAAAACGGAAATCAACATGGGAAATGTCTTTTCAACTCATTCCTGGATCCATTTTTTCCAAAGAAATAAAACAAGTTTTTCTGAGGATTTGTTTTCAACTCAAGTTTGAAATGCTTTGTAGGAACATGTCAAAAAAGACAACCTTTTTCATTTTTGTTGAAATGTTCTTCAGAGGACCACATAAATGTTTTTAAGTTAGTCACAGAACTGACTTATGGATGCTTCTTAACCATTTAATAGGACATATAATGAATGTTCTTTAGCCATTTCACTGAAAGGTTAGGATGCTACTCATTCATTACTTCTGCAGCTTGTTATTATTAGAACAATTGTAAGAGATCTCAGGGTAGCCCTGGCAGTAGCCTTTTAGAGGAGTGTAATAAAACCAATCTCAAAACTATCCAAACACAATAAAAATCGAATATATGGTTGCTGAGTTTTCTAGACAAGAAGGAAAAACTCCTAAATTAAACGTACTTCAATGGCAGCTGTCCATGTGAATAAGCTGTTTAGCCCTGGTTATAAGACGAAATGTTGATCTGAAGAAGGCACCAGGACAGAGAATTCCAAACCAGTCTCCATGCAGGCTGAGCTAAGGGTATGGTAGTGAAACAGCAGTCTTCTATGTCATGTCAGAGTGCTGTTCAGGAAACCAAAGGTATTTCCTATAGAAAAATGAAGTTCTTTATTGGTTTTCCACAGTGCCTGCCTTGCTTCCTATATGTGTGGCATTGATAAAACTGTTACAAGAAATGGAATAGACTTTGATGCTGTGTATTTGAATAAGTAATGCACTGTGACCGGTGTGAAATTATTTCTGTTTTAGTTAAAACTTTTTCTTTCTTGCTCTGTAACTATGGGCAAGTCATCTCACCTGGATGTGCCTCTGTTCCTTCCCGACCTATTGCCTTCTTGGTCTCTCTGTGTGAAAAACCACCTGCGTAAGCTATCACCTATTTTGTACTCTGGAGAAGTGGGGAATCTTAGGTGACAGTGAAATATTTTGATCTCTCTGTTACACTGATAGGCTGACTTGCTGTTTTAGGTCTGATGCTGTTATAATTACCTGTATCATTTCCTCCAGTATCATTACCTATATAATTTCTGCCATCAGTTTTCCAGTATTTATCCAAGCCACCCTGATGTATACCTATGTTATGACCATCCCCATCAGTCACTGATCTTTCCTCCCATGCTAACAGTCTAGTTGTGAGATTGAAATTTTTGTTCTTGCTAATCACCAGATTCATTCAGCAGCACTTTTTAAAGAGAAAACACAAAGGCTTTTTTGCCTGTCGGTGTTTTATTAGTTGTTAATATATGACAGAACAGATTTATTATGGAGCAGACAGGCAGCATTTAGCATCGCTAAACAGAAAAACACTTCCTAGTTTTGCCCTTTTATGACCTGGTGAATAAAAAGCTCCTTTCCCTCAAACGGTTTCTGATATGGATTAACACCATAGCGAAGATAACTTTAGAACCTGCTAGGAACTTGTCTGGGCTAAGGGCAAAAGAAAGGAAGGGCTGACAGAACTAGAGCTGTACTCTTCAGCTCCTTACTATCAACTTGCAGATAGAAAGGGCTGAGAAAGAAGGAAGGCCTTGGCGGTGGGGATTTACAGCTCTTCTGTTTCACCACTCCTTGGCACATTGACCTCAGTGTGGTACTCGGAGGAGTCTCCTGAAGGCATCCAAGGTATTGGGGTTCTGTTGAAGGAGGGTCTGTTGCTGAAATTTTGATTATATATCATGAGAGATTCTGGAAGCAAAGGGCAAATATCAAACTGAGGCACTTTGAAGGTCATCCGTTTGGCTGCTTTCTCATAGCCCCCGTAAGGCATGGCGGTCCTGGCATAGAGGAATACATGGAGTTAGAAAACAGCATAGGTAAACAATGGGATTTAGAAGATAAATAATCAAAGTTAGCAAGATTGTAAATTTTACCACTGTCGCAGGCCACCAAGTCCTTCCCAAGAATATATACGTATCCATTGCCTATGTACTAAAAAGAAATCCCCCCTCTCTGCTCTGTGCGCTTCCTTCACTCCTGTTGCATCACTCTCCATCAAGCCACACGCCTTTCACACCTGTCGGTACCCCGTGCATGGAGGAGGCAGAGGCTGCGTTACTGCAGAAATGAGTGGCATTTGGGTTTGTGCTGGCTACTGATGTCCTGAGGCTATGGAAGTGGGTGGCAAATTTGTATAGAGAGGTTAACAGAAAATTGTTGCGGCCTGAGAAGTATTTGTAAAACTTCCAGTTCTTATCAGAAGCAACAGGAAGATCCTGATTCTTATCTGCAGTACTGTGAAGTATGCGGCTTCTGATCATAAGTATTTTTCCTGAACTCTTGAACTTTAAATGGCTGCAGTAATAAACAGTGGCAAGCTAAATCTCCCTGGTCAAATGGGGGTGGAAAAGAAAGGGAAAAAGGATTAAAGTCCTCATATTCAGTTTTCTGTCTATAAGATGAATTAAAATCTCTAGCTCATAATGTATCTGCTCTTCGTAGGCCTCCAATCATTTCATCCACAGGAGACTCTGCTAAGCACAATGACATGCAACTAAAGCTTCCTTACATTGAACAGAACAGGAGGGCTATGGCCAGGGTGACTGTGTTTTTGCATGCTGAATAAACTGAATTGAATATCCAAGAAGACTTACCGGTTAAAAGACTTGTAGTGGGGGAAATCAGCTTTGGGACTATATGACAGTAAGTCAATGGTGAACTGACTTTTGTCCTCAGGGCTGATACCCATTGCTCGTTCCCAGGGGGAGATATAAGTTTTAAATACAGTGACTTTTTTGCCTCCTGGCTTTCCATCTGTAAACAGAGCAAGGTAAAACGCACTAGTTAGATCACACTTACTCTAAATACATTGCCTTTCTGTATTCTGCTATTGAAGTTGAGACACCAGCTTTGTTTCCAGATTCTGTAACTCCTAGATCAAGCCTGAGATTTTATGGTTAGATTTCTCTTAAAAAAGACTGTCACACACCACTTCCATCCTTATGCACAAAAGCAGGTGTACCACAGTCTAAGAGCCACTCAGTCAGGAATTGGCATTAGAGCGTGTATTTGAAAGCTAGTTTTCCATTGTTCTCTCTGGTCTCTCAAATAAAAACCCCTTATCCCAAGAGCTAATGTCCTTACCCCACCATCTCTTTCACTAGCTCAAGGGAAGCTTTATACAAGGCAAAATGCTACCTACATTCATAATTTACTTCTCTCTTCCCTGTCTGATCATAGCTGACATACCCCTCCACATAAACCTCAGCATCGTCATGGCATGGAACAAAGCAAGCCCTGACTGTAAACTCCAAAACTAGGCTTCAACTTCGAAGATGGCTCTAACTGAGCAAAACCCTTTAACCATTGTATTTCAGGGTCTTGGCAACCTCCAACCATCTTTACTAATGTCTGTCTCAGTAGTCTGTTGTTGAATGTTCTAAAATTGCCATCTCCCTTGTCTCAGTATTTTACAAGTTGGCATTTTCTTTGTGATTACATGAACAGACATTCATATTTTCTCCCTCCTGAGCCAGGATGTTAGAGACAAGCCTGGCTCAGACACCTCAGGATGGCTAAAAGCAGTTTGAAAATATGATGAGGTATCTTTCTGGAGTTTAAAATTCTGTGAGTGACAGAGCTGCACTTTGCTGTTAAATCAGATACTTGATGACCAGAAATTTCAGGTTACCTTCTGGCTGCTCCATTAAGCAAATGAGCTTAGTCAAGAGGTTTCTGTATGCCTCTTTTTTTTGTTCCCTTTTTTTTTTTTTTTTTCCCTTGCAGTTGTGTATAATACCATCTTGTTAATAAGAGCATTGATTGTGTATTGATATGTAGCACACTTTTAAGATTCACATCCTTCAGAAACCTTAAAACTCCTGAGCAATGACTTCCACTTAGCTTGATTAGGGCAGATGGGAATAGTAGGTTAATGGAGTTAAGACATTCTGGTGCTTTCGTGATGCTACAGTTTGTGTAGAAAACATAAATCCTTATGAAGTAAGTGGCAAAGAATGAACACTATTATCTGAAACTTTCCTCTTTATCACACCTGCTTTCTTTGTCCTGCTTATTTTCTCAAACCTTGCCAAATCCTGGGCTTTCCTGGATACAGAGAATTACAGACATGTACAGGTATCTCATTTTCTTGAAAAACCTAAAAACAAGTACCCCCCTCTTCCTGTGTGCAGGGCCTAAACTAAGTAGTTTAGAAGTAAATTGATTGCTAGGGTTGAAAAATAAAAGCAGTTGGGATCCATCTCTGCAGTAAAAGTTATGGGATGGTGTTAATCTTCCTTCTCTCTGCACACAGAAATAGGGTAACGATGGAGGAAAATTTCCTATAAGGATACAGAGTCTACACAGATTCATTTTTCACAGGGATGCCTGGAAATGTGAAAGCTGATTTTGATATAAAATGCACATTCTTCCAGAATGTAAATGAAAAACCTTGGTTTTACAAGTCATCCATTTGGTCACTTACGACAGCAGTTCCTGGTTCCCAAGCAAATTTGCTTTTTATTGTAAAATCCCATAGGGACTGTTAAAATAACAATTTCACCTGCTGATTCTCATACAAAGGACTTGGTTCTAGAGGTTTCTGGCCAAACTAAACAGAGGATAAAATTAATCAAGGACTAAATTCAATGAAAAATACTTTTACTCGTAAAAGTATTACTTCAGCAGACCAGTGATGATTACCAGATAACTTTTAGAAATATTGCTGTTCCTTTCTGAATATTATCCAAAAAGGGCTGTTCGTTTAGGTGGAAACTTTGATTTGAAATCAGGGCTGATATACTTGAGACTGATGTGTCAGGTCAGACTATGGAGCTAAAGAGCTGATACTACTATCTCTGGCAGCGGTCAGTGTGAAGCTCTTGAAAGGGAAGGGTATGCCATACTGGCATACTGCTGTGTCAACCTCAGGAGCTCCGTAGCTAAGTTTCCCATCATTTCTATGGTCCAGCCAAGGCAGGTATTTCTGCTTCTTGCCTATGATTGAGCACCACAGAAGCATGCAAACAAAACTGTTGAGCTAAAGGCAGTTCAACTTCTCTAGACTTTGCAGTGAAACTTAGTTTAGAAGAATTCAGGTTTTATTAAAATTAATTTACTTGTCCCTAAGAGTAAGGCCGGCACGAGCTCTGGTAGCTTTAGCTATTTCTTGTTCTTGCAGAGAGATACTTGCCTTTCTCAGTACCATCTCCTCCTTCTCCAGCACTTCCAGCCAATTCCCCCGCATGCTCCCCTGCGCTGTCCCCAGGGCCTCCTTTGCTTCCAGGCCTAGGAGGAGCAGTGGTTTGCTGCTGCTTACTGGAGCCGTGCTGCCCCACAGTCACTCCTCCTACCATCCGCCCATGGGCATAGCCGTGAGCATCTTCCCTGTAATGCCCTCCTGGTGGGATGAACTTCTGAAAGTGATCCTAGGGCAGGAGAGAAGAGAGCAGGAATGCCTGTTACAGCGCATGGTCCATTTGCATTTGCAGGACTGGGTCCCAGAACATGAACTCCTGAGACTTTGTGATCTGACCAGTTTTGTGTCTCAGTTACAAAACCAGTGGCAGAACTTCGGCTGAGTTATTCTCTGTATTCAATATAGGAGCAGTTGTAGAACAGCAGCAAGGGCAATGGAAGCACACCCTTCAGTGGAGACCTCATAGTCAACAGTGATCAGTATGAAATACAGCAGGAAGGGAAAGGAAATACAGCTTTTGCCAAAGCAGGTAAAGGTCCAGACAGAGATACATTGGGTAACCTTGGGAAAGCAAGCTGGTCAAGAAATACGAAGTGTTTTCATGTCAAGGTTAAGATAGCCCAGCAAAGTCAGCTCGGTTCCAGTGTGAGAGCGGAGTGTTACAGGGCACCAGAACAACAGGGTGCCTGTGACAACATAAAAGCCCATATGTCTGTTTTCCATAGATATGAAGGTCTGCATGGGGAGGGATATTTACAAACTGAGAAAGGCTGAAGAAATAGCAGCCTGGGAAGATATGAAAGACTTCCTGGAGACCGCAAGAGGATAATGATGAAGAGTTTTGTTTGTAGCAATAGGTGCATTAACAAACCAAATCTAACCAGCAGCAAGGCAAAGACAGCAAGCTGTATCCATCGGTAAAATCAAATTGGTCTAATTGTCCAGGCCATTGACTCCCCCCAGTCCAGGCTAGAAGGCACAATCCCTGCCGTACATGGCGAAAGAGCAAACAGTCCGTGCAAGATTTGTAGGCCCTGTGGTGCCAGCGCAAGGTCCTGTCTTTGCACACAGCAATTTTAATAAATACTTCTGTGGAACAGAAACTGATATAATAGGTTCAGAAAAATGTATGTATTGGTCATCGGTGAGATCAAAGCTTGACTCCTATCAAATATAAAAAAGTATCTCTTGTGTGTTACAGCCCCCACAGCTCTATAATACAAGTAACCTGATTTATGTATCAATCACGTGTGTTCTTTCCTGTCGGACTAGGGGATTGGCTATAGATGCGGAAAGATGTAACGAATACACGTGAAGTGAATGAACCTGTGGTTCCTCATACTGCAATGCTGCTTATATAAATTTATCTCAGGCGGTCAGTGGGAGACAAGGGTGCCAACCTCAGGGCTGGCTCTCAAAGGGTTAAGGCTTTCTCAGGGCTCTTACACCTAGTACAGTTTAGCAAAAAGCAGCTTTCCAGGCTGTAAACAGGCTTCCAAGGCCAGCTGTTCGGTCAGCTAAAAATAGATGAGAAGTGAAAACCCCACAAGGCTCAAGGCAGAGTTATCTAACCCTCCGCTCCCCGCGTCTGCAGCCACAGCGTCCAGGGTTTCGCAGCAGGTCACCGGGCTGCAGCCCAGGCAGGCAGCCAGCTGCAGGCTGGAGCGGCAGAGCTGCTGCCCCAGGGCCCTTGGGGACTGTCTGCCCTTCTCCTAGCTGTGGGGAATTCCCTTTTTAGGAACAGAGGGGATAACATTCCCCTGAATGTCAGGAAGCACTGAGAAGGCAGAGGATTGTGAGCATTAAGCTGTACACAGGGGCTAGCAGGGCAATCTGTTCAATTATGCGTGGGAGCTATGTAGCTGTAAAAAGGCAAACTGAAAAAAGGATTTTTTGAAGGCTAGGGGTCAGAATGAGGTTGTTCTCAGAATGTTAGTATTTATGCAAGGTTAATCCTTCTGCTGATTTGCTCAGTAATTTCAAAACAGGATTTGCATCTGTTTTCCTTGAAGTTTCACCCATGCTGTGTGCCCTTCTTGAGAATTAAATGCTTATTTCTCTTTTCCTCTGGCTCATTATGTGTACTCTCCTGCAAATAAAAAGGTCACAAGACATCAGCATAACGTGAGCTCCAGAAAAAAGGGCTGGTTTGATTTTGTGCACAGCAGTATTTGATGTGACCAGGAAGTGGTCATCATTGTCATCTGGTGTTATTTTAAATTGCAGTGTTATCACTAAGCAGGAGTAAAGTTTCTTTGAAACACAGGGTCTGCCTCAGGATAGCCACACCTAAATCTTATATAGCTGCAAATTTAATTAGTTTGATTTGTCGCAGGCTAGTTCATGATTCTTCATCGACCCACTGGGAAAACATGTCCAGCAGACATCTCCATTCAGATAGGAAAGACCCATTTTCCATGCCATACCCCAGTCTACCCACCTGCTAGAATAAAAATATAATTTTCTTTAGTTTTGCTCACCACAATAGATTGTCTTAGCTCAAATTAGTGGGAGAATCTTCTTTTTCTTTAACAGGATGCAAAGGCAAATTAATCTTTTTGAAATCTTGACCCTCGGTGGATTCAAACAAGCTCATTCCAAGAGAGTAGAGCTCAGGAACGGCAGCCTCAAGCAGGAGTCTCGACATAGTCAAAGCTGGGTAGGTGCAGCTTTGTCTCCACTACTTACAGCATGCCTCTGGTCAGGGTATTCAGAGTGAAATATGGCTTACCCTTGAGGGGAATGCATATCTTGGGCCATTGTTACCAGGGTGTGGAGCTTTTACGCATGTACGTATTCATATCACCAAAACAACCTCTCAGTTAGGGTGGATTGACCCTGTTGGTGGAAGTCCCGGAGATGTCAATTGAGTAGGCTGATAACCTTCTCTCGCTGGGTCTTGGTGCAGATCACAGAGTCCTTCAGTGGCAGAGTCTGCCCTGTCAGTGTGTTACTGGAGGTAGTGGATGTTATCAGTCCCTTCTCGTCGCTAAATCCCCTCTAACAAGAGAACAATTGTGGCAAGTTCATGTGATCTTTTGTCCCCTGGGTTGGCTGAACAAACTGGTTCATGTCTTTGAAGTCCTTAGTGCTAGCAAGAGCCTGATCCTGCAGGCTGAGTGCCTAGATGGATGAATTATGAATTCTCGAGAGCTACTGCATGTGTCTCATGAAAAATAGATAATGAAAGATGATCCAACTAATGGAGCTGAGATCCCTAAGTATCTCAGGGCCCTGATGTCACTGCAGGCAGTCCCCAGGAGGAGACACCGTGTGCTTCCCGTCAGCTCCTTGCTGTGCCCTAAAGAGAATGATTGAGGCCACCAAATGTGTTTCTATTTCCACCTCACTGATAAAGAGCTTCCCAAAGGTTTGATGCCTATGTGGTTACTAACATTTCTGAAGTTACTGTGACTGTGTCCTCTCGGTGGCAGCCACTCAAATGCTGCTTAATGGTGGGATGGGAGACTTAAAATTCAGACACTTGGAGAGTCTCGTAGACTGCCTGCAGTTTTTATCAAAGTGTGTGTCTTGATCCTTAATTTGGGGTTGCATAACCTTAAACCTATGATTCACTTTAAAAAGAAGGATGAAAGTAAAAAGTAACCTCAGCTGTTAAAGCATCTTAAGCTATTTTTTTTTTTAAACATGCTCGCCCAAGAGGCATATTTCGGTCTATTGAGCTCCTGCTTTCTACTTTCAGGTCTACTTCTGACTTGCTGTTTAATCTTAGGCAAATTATTTTTCACCTCTATGCCTGAATTTACCTGTCTAAATAATGGGAATTTTTATCTAATACTACCAAAAATATCTGTGTTTTATATTATCCTTACCACGTTTTCTTTGTGGATAAAAGAAACTGAGTTTTGGAATTTCAGTCTACAGTTTTCTCACAGTGCTCCAACAAACTGCTGTGGAAAATCAGACTCCTCCTCTCTGTCCTTCTGCTGTTTCCACACCAGTCACTTTTTGAGCAAGAAGGCATCAGGCTTCATGTTCATTCCTACGCAGCTTTGGGTATTGTTGGGACCTCTAGGTCTTCTGCGCCAATCCAACTCCAGCACAGCAAGGCTCATTTTGTTAGAAAAGTTACATCTCAGCTGGCTCGCTCCACTTAGGTCATAACCTGAGATTCTCTAATATCTTGGCTTGGGGTTATCCTGTAACATTTCTTCAAGAGGTTTAATATTCCCTGCAGAACAGACTTCCTAGATAGAATGCCTTTCCTAACATTTTCCCTTTAACCCTACCTCCAGTGATCTTGATTGGCATTCTTCTGAGTACGTTAAGGGGCAGACAGGGCCATCAGTGCACACTTGTGCATTAGACCAAGTATCTGCGTGATAACATCTCTGTTCTTCTGTCCTTATGCTTTCCTTCACACACTGTATCATGTCTGGCTATTTAACATGCAAGATCTCTGAGGCAGGTTGGTTGTGTACTTCTGTCTGCTGTGAAGCACCACTTCTGGCATTGTAACATAACCACTTCTATTTTCTTCCTGCCATCTATGCTTACGCCTCTGAGTTCTTGTTTAGCAGCAAAAGAAATACAGGGTAACTCCTGCTGTTAACCAAGATAACAGTAATCCAATTCTTTAACCCTTTTTCACTTCCTATGTTTTGTTTCACATTTGGTGGCTTGGCTTAGCTTCTCTGAAGAGATCTCTGGACCTGAAGTCTAGCAGAAATTACTTGTGAAAATGTTCAGCTTGATTTCATGCAAGCATTGCCAGGATGTGGAAACTGCATTTATTTTAACTTGTGGGCAAGTATCAAGGTGGGGTTTTTTGTTTGTAGGTCTGGGGTTTTTTGATGTACTCCTGCTGATAACTGTCTGCTCAGGTATGGGTTATTCCACCTTCCTAATGGTTTTAATTTAAGATCTGGTAGGTAAAGCAGAAAGAGGAAAAAAAAAGGGGGTGCAAATCAAGTCTTTCTATAAACTGTCTCCTGCATGTAACCCAAATCAGGCCACAGGTTTTGACTAGCAGAAAGACTATTTTTAAGGATCCTCACTGGAAGAAAAGCAGCAGAACAGCCACACCCAGAAAGCATAACTATGGTTTTGTTTTCAGTTTCCACTTGATGATAGCAGGAGGGTCTTACGCGGAGGTTCCCAAAGCGGAGGTGGGACCTTCAGAGGAAGTAGGGCAATAACGAGTGGGGCTGTAAGGCTACGACACATAGTTTCACATGACCTTGATGTCTTTTAGGCCAAACAAATTTAGCATTATGGAGTAGAGAAAAGGTCTGTGAACTGCTAATCTAATTGCTGAACAGTGAAGTGGGATTTAGGAGACCCAGAGATAAGACTGAGACCCTCTCTGTGATTTTGGGTGATTTGTTAATCTATCCCATGCTTCAGTTTCACCTTTAAAAAATAAATGTAGTAATTTCATTCATGCTGTGGTTGGTCAGATGCTACAGTAATAGAGCAGATAGCAAGACAGAATTTCATCATGGTCTTTAGTCAGTAACAAATTACATCTTGCAGCTCCACAGTGAGGTTGATCATACCCTCTGAGGCATGGAGAGAACCACAGTTCCTATGACAGGGTGGCACAGCCTGGCGTGAGGAGAAGAAATCCTCCTGATTTACTAGGCAGGGCTCAGCAGAGCCCAGCTTCTCCAGCACAGTACCAAACAGGGAGGACATGACATGAACTCGCCCTGTTCGGTAGCACGTCAGTGTGCTAAAAGTGTCAAACTCAGCCCTCCTGAAAAATATCCCCTGGTACTCTATATTTGCAAGAGAAGAGGGTCACAGTGTTGCAAATTGCTATACAGTAGGTAGTGTGTTTCATTTCGCTCGTGTTGAGAACGTTAGTCCTTTTGACTCTGGGTTTAGCTACCATTTGCCTTTAGCTGGAAGAGTGGAGCCGCAGCAGTGATAGAGTGGCAGGTTCTCACTTTTGCATGGAGCTGTCTGACGTTCAGGCACACACAATATGCATGTTTTCTCTGCTAAAAGTAAGGAGAGTCCAGTGTGGTTGTTTGGGTGGAGGAGGAGGAGGAGGAGGAGAGAAGTAGGAGGGTGGATCAATGACACGTGGCTGCTGAGATCTTCTCCCTTGTGTGGAAGGTTTATGGCTACAGCATAGGCTATTCTGGGACCCCTTATATGGTTTGGATTTATTTTTAATAACCTTTCTCTTTGCGTGTTTTTATATTACATTGCCTTGCTGTTAAGCTTTTTTTGGGGGAAAGAAACAATCTGTACTTCATCCCAGACCTTTCTTGCCCTGTTTGCTAACTGTGCCCTGAGAATATTCTAAGACAGTTAAGAAATCTATGATACAAAAGCAGAAAACACACCACCAGCTTTAAATCCCTTCACTGTCCCACAGCCTTAAAGGCACAAGGACTTCTCTGGGATGGGGAGCAAAGGACGTGAAAATTAACTGGAAGGGGAAGTAACTGGAAATAGCTGTAGGAATTCTTTACTTTGCCATTATCTTCCTCCCACAGTTCCCTTTTGTTTAAGCCTTTGAGCAGAGCCAGGAGCAAGAAAGAAAAGGAACAGAAAACTAATCAAATATTGCCATCAAAAGGGCTTTTTGATGAAGGTTATTTGGTGCTAAGGTCAGGCACTGTCCTTATAGTTTGGAAGATAACAGCAAGGCCACAGATCTGTCCCCTTTACCTGCCCGAGAGCAGCCAGCTCTGCCAGAGGATGGCTCAGTTGCTGCAATCGCTCAGCTTTTCTTCTCACTGCTCTGACTGCCAGCAAAGGTGCTAATTCACGCTGGCTGCAGTGATGAGAATAGTTATCCACGGAGGCAGGGGATGCAGCCTGGCAGAGTCCTTGCACAGAGCGCACAGGGCAGCCAGCAAATGGTAACAATTATGTTTGTGATCCTGCTAAGCTGGCCCTGATCGAGGGCTGTAGGGCAGACCAAAGTCTTCCTGCACTGACCAGTGGAGATTTGCTATCTGTACCATGAATGTGGAGAAGAGGTAGCCCTGAAAGTGAGTGATGGAGGATTTTAAAGCAGAGTAGCAGCTGCTACTTGGAAACCATGACATTGTTCTCATATAGCAAAACCATGAAATCTTAAGCTTGTTAGGGTCTTATCTAACCCCCAAATACACTTCTCCACAACACAGTATCTTACAGTCTTGCTCAAAGAGCAGGGAACCAGGGGTGTTCTTACAGAACAGAGGGAGAGATTCACTACAGAAAGGGTGTGGAGTGAGTGTTGGACGCGGATGAATAAACAAAGTAGGAAAAACAGCTAACAAAAAAGAAGTGGTTGTCATCAGCCTTTGTAATGTCAGTCTTGGAGGGACTCTGCACATCCAGTTTTGAGTCAGTTTGTCACAACTCATTTGCTTTGTATTTCTCTGATTGAACAGGCTTAAGTGACACCCTCAAATTTTTGAAAGTGTGGACTTCAGTCTCTTTATTCCCTTACCTTATTATTTTCTCACTCCTCCTCACTGCAGCAGATTCTGACGTATGAACTTGGCCCTCCTATGTTTAGGAGCTCTGAGGTTGCTGAGTATTTATAAAAACAGATTGCATTTCTCTTAGGATTTTCGTCTGAAGAGTCCAAAGTTCAACACACCATTCATTCTCACATGCTTTCTAGGAGATAGCTCGCTGAAGAGATGAACTACCTAAGGCCCAAAGAAATGGAGAAACTGCCCAAAGCCTAACAACACCGGACACGCTTGATATAGCTCTGGTTTGTCATCCCTGATCTGTAATCTGACCTGCTGTTGTAATTTTAATGACTTTTTTTGCAGGCATCTTTCCACATCCTGCTTCCCAAATTGTCGTATTTAGAAGTGAACTACAAAGATTTACCTATTGCTTCTTTAGAAAACATCAGAGGGCTAAAATATGGCGTGGTTTTGTTTGGCAAAACATCTTCTTCAGCTTGACTTTTATCATTTTGCTTGAGTTTCCTTGGACTAGAAAATAAATGCCATAAAGGGATAAAATGACACAAAATAGATTTTAAAGAATATCAGAAGAGAAGATGCTGCATCAAAATGCGTATGAACCTGAAATGTTTTCTGTTTGTTTTACTGAACTACTGACAATCATGTGAAAGGGTAGTTTCATTTGTAAAAGTTTAAGTATCTTCAGAAGACTTTACACCAGGCAACTTACTGTAGAGAGGAGGTTAAAGATTAAGTAACAGTAATAACTCATGGGAAAGGGGAAAAAAAGAATGTCTGAATTTATACACCATATCTGATAGAAAAATACTTTCGAAGAAAACAAACATAGCTTCTAGCGAATAAATTGGAGATATTGCAGTGTCAGGTTAGAGGTTTCTGTCTGAATTTTCATTTATGGAAGTGCTTCCAGAAGTGTGCAGAGGACTCTCCCCAGCAGGAAGCATGAAAGTGTATCCTAAGCTAGAAATAGAACTGCACCTACTGGAGCTGAGGTCAGACCTGGATGGATCATTTCCATCTTGCGAAGAAGAAATGGAAGGGGTACAAAAACAATTAGTCCTGCCCTGTGCAGCGCTGAACACGTGCTGAACATGCAGTCTTCCCTCGTCACTCAGTACTGAATTTTCTAGTGGTTTTGCGTGTGTGATACCAAGTATTTGCAAAAGGAAACTAATGCTGCTGCCGAAAGGAAATAAAACTTGTGTGCTTATATGATTTTGGCTTTTTCCTGCACTTCTTTGCCACTAGATCCCATCCCCCCCGCCCATGCACATACAGACAGAGGAGGGCTTGGGCACACTCCACTCCTGTTTCCCCTGGTTGTATGGAGCAGCTTTTTAGTTGTAATCTCCAACCTACCACAGAATTGTCGGTGAAGGCATCAGGGTTATTCTCATAAATGAACTTCTCCACCCTCAGCTGACGTAATTTGAACATCTTGGATCCTTTGTTAGTGAGGAGAGAGAGCTCTTCTAGCATCACATCTCTGGGGATGCTGATCTTCTTCCCCAGGTTCAGCTTGGACACCTCCTGTGGCATGACTACAAAACACATGAAATGGGACGCTTTAGGAAGTGCTGGTCCAAGTCTACAGTCCATTGCTTCCCAGCATCAGCAGTGACTTCAAAGCAGCCAAATTCTCTTCTAAATTAAGTTTTTAGAAAATAACCTATGCACCAATCTGTACATTGATGATACTGGATATAGATGGGTGGAATTTACATTGGATTGCAATCAAGGTGAATCTGCCCAGAGAAGAGTTGCAAAAGGGTGGAGCCAGATGCATGCGTCCCACATCTGAAGCACCTCAGGCAGCGCAGCAGGATTCTTTAGTTCTGCCCCAAGACGCACTGCTGCCTTGTCTGGTCACTGCCCTACGCTCGCCTCCCCTGCTCTGGGATTAGAGGAGTGGAGTCAGCTCTTTGGGTTGGGCTGACATACCGTAAATAAAGACAACTCTGGCGTGCTTTGGTTAAACGTTATCCTGAAACCATGGCAAGATTCAGTGTTACGGTATCTTTTAGTTTGTTTGTTTTAAGGTGAATTTTTAGAGGGAAAAGTATTTGAAGTTCTCTTCAAGTCATAATGCACTGGTTACTCGGTAAGTCCTTTTCCGTTTACTTTTGTACCACCAATTCTCCATCAAAGCAATGGATTTAGACATTTTCAGTGTAAAAATCTTGCAGAAATGCAGTTACAGCTTTTCATTCAGAAACAAGCAGCTTTTCCTAGGCTTTCTTTTTTCTGTATTAAGCAAGGTTAGGACCACTTATTCACCTCTACATCTCATTTGCAGCAGAGAATGAATCTCCATCCTTAAACTCGTATAAAATTGGTATAAGCCCATTCATTTTATTAGACGTACCTTGAAGAAATTGTTATTATTTTAGCAAGCCAATTTTATATAGCACTATTTCATAGCACAGGAGGAAATCCCCTTGAAGTGAAAATTTGATTTTTACTTACTTGTTTATTTGAATAAAGGATTAGGGACAAACAGAAAAATGTATACCTGTACCCTGGCAAAGAAGTTTCTGCAGCCCTTTTCAGAGGCTGAAGAAAGGGACAGCACTGAATTATTAGTTTTCAAATCCTCTAAAAGACTTCCCCATGCTGTCAAAAGTAAAGAGAAGATAAGGATATCACAGTTAATTGAAAGTCACCCTACCCAATACACAGGTATTCTGTAGAAAAAAAAGTGTTCCAAGTTGCACTTTTCCTGCTGTATTACCCCCTGTGAGAGACTTAGGCTTTTTCAGCTAAAGAGTGCTGGAATCAAAGGAATCCTCTCACATAGAGAAGAAACAAATTAGAGACAAAGATTAGAAGAGGGAGAAAAACGTAGAATAGAACTAGGCACTGCAATATTGGTACCCATAAAAGATCATCTTTCCATTCACACTGGTGTGTGTCCAGATTAATGCTGCAGGAGAGCAGGGGTTTACACAGTGTAATCTAGATCAACATTTGACCCAAGTGTGCGTGCAATGCTTTTGAACAGTAAATTAGAAAATGTGATGTGGTTGGAAGCTGACCTTTAGTAATATCTGTGGCTCTGCCTCCTGGTGTGTTCACTGCATGTCTTGCTCTGGGAGTTCAGTCAGACAGGGTGTGAAATCTTAAAGGCTGAAATTCAGGCTGAAATCCAAACAGTTCTCACGTGTGCAGTTTTGCGTATCTTACCTTCGTGTGTCAGCTTCCCAGTGAGTTTAGTGGACTTTTTCCTTTTAACAGGAGGAGGAGTCCCTGCAAGGGGCATTCCCACAAAGGGTTCTCTGCTTTGCTCTAGACACACAAGGAAATGGAGAATGAAATACTGGAAAGGTATTTGTTGCCTCTCTTCTAGCTGCTATCCACAGTTAAGAGACACACAGCCTTTATTTCACACACAGGTTCTTTTCCATCCCTGCCACGTGAAGGAGCTAGTAAATGGTATCATCCCATAGAGCAAACCATTGTGGTGTGCTCTGGAGACAGCAGTATGACATAAACTGTGGCAGCAGATCACAGCAGAAGCATTGCCAAGGTGCCATATAGCATTGTCATCCAAAACAGGCATTTTAATTGCAACGTGGCAGTCTCCCAGCACCCACGTCTGCCACTGTGGTACTCTGTTATCATCTTGTGCTGCAGTAACAGAACGTCAGTTTGAAAATTTGTGCTATCATAACAGACTGTAATACCACGCGGTTATCATTAGGTGGTAATATATATTTTTGTATTAAGATTTTGGGTCTGCCCATGAGTTATTTGGCAGCATTTTGAATAATGTGCACGTTTGGTTTGGATATTTAGATAGTCTTATTAGAATTAGAATATGTATTCAGAAAATCACTAGACTGCAAGTTGGGGGGGGAACAAATCAAAACCCTAAGTAATTCTGTCTTTTATGACTGCTACTGTTTTGTTACAGAAGGGCTGGAGGAAGAAGGCACAGGCAAACTTGTAAAAGTTGTTTGCCCAAGTTGTTTGAAGTGACTTGCACATGTATGTTATGTACTGATCTTATCACATATCATTTTGGAAGGGGGAGGAGGGGAAGAGGGACATTTCCTTAGGTACACTCTTCCCCATCTCTGTCCCCAGAAGGGATGAGAGATCTGTACTGCAAAGTGAGGGAGAATTAGGAGAAATCTCAGCAATTCCACTTCAGGCAGCTTCTCAGAGTCCTTCTTGGGGGTTAACACGCATAATGTCAGTAGGGCAAATGTCTTGCCTTCACAGCACTGTCCATGCCCAAACAACAGCATAGAGGGGGGCAGATCCTCACCTAATACCATACAATACAAATTAAAGTGAACAAAGAGCCGTTGGCTTCAGCAGGAGCAGACAATAACTAACCATCTCTGTCCTTGCACTTCTTGGCACTTCAGTTGCAATTTCAGAACTGAAGACATAGAACTAAGAGTTATATTTTAAAACTAGCAAGCAAGCAGCTGGCTCTAGGAATCTGTACACTGCCCTTGTTGTAATCAAGACATTTTTATCTCCTATGTATTTTGCAGTTTCGTTCCACCATTGCTCCTTTTGCAACGTGATTTTCATGTGATGAGGTGATGATAACTCCTAAAAGAAGCCCAGCCACAGCAAACCAGCTCCAGTCACATTGGCAGATACTCTCTCGGATTAGTTTTTCTTCCAGATTTCCAAGCTTTTCATTTTACTGGGATGCTGCCTAAGTAGTTCACATCATAGAAGAGCCCGTCCTGGTGTGTTCCCAAAGCAAGCGTGAGCAGGTGCAGCCATAAAGCATGCGCTGCACATTCTCCTCAAGCAGCCGGACATCTGCTTGGCTATATAAAAGAAGCAGGCCCTGCTTGACAGGAAAGGGGCAATGCTGCCAGCAGGTGGGGGGGTGGGAGGCTGTGGCCCGACTGATGGGTCATAAGGCTGGCAAAACAGAGGGGAATCATCCATATGCCCCAAACGTGGGGCACAGCAGAACAGGCTGGCCCAGGGGGGAAACGTGCTCCTCTGGCACACTCATTCCCAAGGAGCAACGAGGGCAAGTCCGTCCCGTTCTGCTGTCCGCCTTTACTAATCCAGCAGGACTGGGGAGTGGAAAACCTGCTGCATGCAACTGGTCTAGCTAAAGGAAAGGGGCAGCAACCTTTCACTGTGGACAGGGTCCAGAGCTACACAGGGACTACTACGATTTCAGCCACCCAACTGCGGGGTGGCTGCTGGAGCCTCTGTCCCCATCCTCCCCACCATCCCTTACACAAAGCCAGGGTCACAATTATGCTTTTCTCCCCTGAGCTCTGTCCCTAGGTGCAATTCCTCTGTCTTTTTCTGCATCGGTCTTTGCAGCAGTCCTTTCTGTAGTTTTGCTGCAAACCAAACCAGTCTTTACCCAATCCAGCACCTGCTCTAAACTATGCTGCCCGGTCAACTCACCTCAGGCTTGCGGTGCCAGGCTCAGACCAGCTCACGCGCCTGCCCGGAGCTCAGCAGTGGGCTGCTTCCTCCCAGCCTGTCTCTGGGTGCTGCTGGGGAGGCTCGTCCAGCAGCCCCGCTCACCCAGGGTGCCTGGGCGCAGGCAAGCTCTGCCCAGCGCAAAGTGCTGATGCGAAGTGCTGCGAATTTGACTCCTGAAGGCTGCGTGCAGTGGCATCCTGCGGTTATTAATAGCCAGCGGCCCAGAGGACAGAGTCTCAGATAGCACCGCTGCCAGCCCTGAGGAGAGGGGAAAGGAAAAGATTGCTCCTCTGGCCTCCTGCAGGCACTGCCTCAGCTCCCAGGAAGACCAGGCACTCTATAGGTGCCTCACTTCTTCCTCCTCCTGTTGCATTTTAATGCAATTCATAAAACCTTCTCAATATCACGTTTGTCAGTAATGCCTCAAAAGCTCTCTTGGGTCTTGCTCTGTTTTACACCCTCCTTTTGCCCCCTCCTCACTCCATCACTCAACTCAGTGTTTTTGAGGCTCTCATACATAATTCCTAAAATGCCAGGCATTCAAATAATACATCAGAGAGCACAGAAGAAAAATAAATATATGCATGAAGCAAGAAGTAGTAGGAAACCCACAGAGTCTAAAAAGCTGTTTACAGAGTTCTAGGAAGTAGCTGTGCAGTGTGTATGGGAAACCCAGCAGAATCAAGTAGCCAGAAAACTAATTTCCTGGTTTGGGACAGAAATAGGGATGATTGCCTGCGTTTGGTGCGGCTTTGTACATACAAAGGACTCCCCTTCTTTAGCTCCTGTTCATTATGAGATGACTCTCCCTGTTTCTTCCCCCATATCCAGTTGGGTTCTGGTTCTAGGATGAAGGGGAGATATCTCATTTTACTGGATTAGACAAAGACCCACATACCTTTCAACTTATAGGTAAAGCAGAAATCCTACAGAAAACATTGTCTTCCTATTTCACATTGGATCAAAATCAAGTTGTCCACTAAATAAACCTAGAGTCTAGTGGGGGCAAAAAAACCCCAAATACAGCTTTGACTGTGGTAGAAAATCATCTGCACAGAGAACTGCAAGCAAAGTTGATATAAGGGAACATCAGGAGACAATCACTTTCCCTTTTTCATAGATTTTGCAGTTGGTTTTGCCTGCACCAAACGCACATAAAATTCCCCAGTGTGATAAGCGGTTGAAAGCACAAAGTGTTGAGCCCAGTGCTGTTTGGAATATCCTGTGTAAGCGTGTTGTAACATACCTCTAGGCAGTAATCAGCCTTTATACCCTGCTTGGAGTCAGGGCATGTACGGCAACCTCGTGGCCTAAAGTTGTGGAATCATAGAATGCTTTGGGTTGGAAGGGACCTTTAGAGGTCATCGAGCCCAAGCCCCACTTGCATCCATCTGACCACTCTGTATACCTCACGTTGTGCCTACAGCACAGCTCCTACTCGCCCTCATTCATACCTACTGTAACACCATGCTGTAAGCTTTCCACTATCCAAAAGAGTGCTGCATCGCTCAGTGAGCCCAGAGATACATCAGAATGATCCGTGGGGCTGGACAGCCCAGATCCTGCCCCCACACTCCCATGCTGGTGACCTGGGAGTAACTCCCCGGAGCTGTGCCGGTGTACAACAAGTGTAGGGGATAGCACAACCGAACGGTGAACACCCACTGCCTGCTCTGGGCACCGTCACAGAGCTTCACATCTGCTGAAGGCATTTACATCTGTGCAAGGCTGGAGGGTGTCAGATACTACGGTCACGCCTGACTGTCTGTCCGCACCTCACACCCACTCAGCACAAGTGCAGGTGGCCACGGAGGAGCCGGTCTCGTGGTGGTGGCCAAGCCCTTCGCACTGCAGGTTGTACACAGAGGAGTAGTTTTTCACTAGATTTTTTTTCTCTTGGATTGGTTTCGCACTATCCTGGGCATTTGTCCACAGTGCCCAGTGCCTGCTGTGAAGCCCGGTTGTGCCCTTTGAGATGCTGCTCTCCTGCTGGAGTTCCTGATGCTCTAAACCCTGTTTTTTAAGGGAGCTCTTGCCTGTCACCGTGTGCTGCTGTATTGCTTAAACTCAGCAGCTCTTTGCCGCTCCTCTCCCAAAGGTGTGTGGTACAGTTACCTCTTAATTTTAAGAAGTTTCTAGCTCCAGTTTGATAATCATCTAAGAAATGAATGTGATTTATATTATGGGGTCAGAAGCTGAGAAATGCAGCTATATGCATATGCTATATGCAGAAATACCACTATATGGCACCTTCTTACAGTCGCTAGATGGATGCTAAACTCTGCCTCCTCTCTACTTGCTTCCAGCAGCTGTTTCCAGACCAATTTATAGCTGCTGTATTATTTCTCCAGTCATCTCCTGTGCCTTCTTGAGCACAAATTACACCTTAGGGGAACAGTTTGTGCTGGATGAATATCATGTGGAAACCTGCTGGATTTTGAGGCATGATGTAGCTCCAGAAGATGGTGCAGCAGGGAAGTACACTGTTGCTCTTCCCTGCCACGAGTGTGACCTGCTGCTCCTCTCCTTCCTCCCAGCCCAGGGGCTTGCAGCTGCAGGGAGAGGGGAGCTGCGCCAGCTGGAAGGGAGGAGAGTGCCCGTGGCTAGCGAGGATTTGGAGCTGAGCAGGGAATGGATGGGAGCCCTCGTAAAACTCCAGAGAGGCTAGGGAAAAGCAATAGCAAGGAGATGAAGAGAAGGCGTGTCTAGCATGGTGTGTGAGGATCTCAGTCAGGGTACGGGCAGGTGTGCCCAGCAGATAGGACCAGGAGCAAGGCACTGACAGCAATTCAGGGTGAGCCAGCTCTGGAAGACAAGAGTCCCCTGTGGACCCCCACCTTAAAGGGCAAGAGGCAAGCAGGGCTAGGGGCAAGGCCAAGGACCTTGAAGTCCAGCTTCAAGGACTGATGGGAACCATGGTCTGATGGGAACAAAGCATTTGTATGCCAAGTCAAGGTCTTGTGTAAGAAGTAGGCAGGGTGGTGAGGAACTGGAAATGAGACAGGTTGAGGAGTCATATGAAGGAAAGTAAGCTAGGAGTAGAGAGTATGGGGCAGGATCTTTTTCCAGGGCTCAGAAATAGTATCTGGAAGCTGAAATAATCAAATGGGGAGATTCCTTTATTCCCTAGATGCTGGTGGGTAATATTTACGTTCCTAGACCGATCATCTGACTCCTCAGAAACTCCAGTAACAAAGTCCAAGGTTTAGACCAGCCGCTTGTCCAGGTTTTTCAGTGCTGTTGTGCCTGTGGCTGTCGTCAGGCTCAAATTCTGAAGAGACCTTGGCCACCTCCACTTTGAAAGATGATCCATAGCCCTCATTCAGTGCTATGTGAATTCCCATTCTGTCCTTGCAACCCTGATCCTCCAGAGGTTATTTTCATCTGCATGTGCATATAAACATACACTGGGTGAGACACAGGACCTAAGAGTGCCGCTGGGGTGGACTGCACAGAGCCTGAGCCTAGAACCCAGAAGAAACGTAAGAGAGGGTTTATCTTATTAGTATGGCACCAGGATTTATAGGATGATTTGGATAAAGCAGTCTTGTGTCTGACACTTATGCATCAAGGCACATCTTTAACTGAGATTCTCACCTCCTACTCTACCTTCAAATAAAATTTTATATCTTCATTTTCGGTTACCAGGCTGAGAACTAAATCCATCTCCTTTCTCCTCTCTATGCACAGTTTCTCCTGAGGGACAGAAATGTCTAGTTCACTAATAGAAATGTCAATGGCGGGTCTAGCAGAGACTTCACTTGTGCCCTTCCATGGTGCCAGGTTCAGCAGCTCAGCGGCTTTTTCCACTGGGAGTAGTATCCCAATCTGATCTCTCTGCCATAAGTAATACAATGAACTCAGCATAGATAAGAAGTTATGTAGGGCACTTACTGTTAGACACTCATGCTACTCAGTGCTCAAGGTTTTAAATCATTACAAGCCTTGCCTGATGAGCTGGTTTAGTTTTGGTTTGGGCTAGGGTGGGATTTGCCTGGAGCGTGGTGAGGTTTGGTGGCTAAATTCAATCTTTGCTTGAGTACACAGAGTTTCCACTTAGGTCAGTGGGGTAGTGCATGTGCTGCCTCTAGGACATTTCAGCACTCCAGGGAGGAGTTTTTAATCGTACAAGGAACTGCCTGTATCTCACTGTGATCACCTCCCTCTTTCCAAATACACCCTTTGCTTAAGTGTGTACACCCTTAGGAACAGCCTGCATGAAGCTTAGCTTTCTCTGACTTGATATCTTCAAAATTCACTTATTTTTGCACTGAATTCGTGTGCACCTAATTTTAAATGGTCTAACCTCAAATTGTTGATGTCTGCAAAATCATTTCAAGAGCAGCAGATGAGATCTGCCTTGTTACACAGTGCTAGATGGACATAAGTGGTAGCTAAGACAGGCGTCGTCAGCAGGGCTGTCTCCTGAGTGCATTTTGATCACGTGGAAGTCTGGCAAACAGCATCGCTCTGGCAAATAGCCTTCACTGTTTTAATTTTCTAGAGATAGAGAATTAAACCTTGACCCTGCTCCCCTTTTTCCCTCGAGCCCAGGGCTGATCTGTGCTGAAAGTATTCATAAGCAGAGGATTTCAACATCATTCAATCTGTTCTGAAAAAAGTGGCAAAATTCTTGATTTGGCTTTTTGTTATTGTTGTTTTTTATTTTGAAATACATCATATATTTGTTATTTTAAAGTAGTTCATACATGCTTAATCTCTTCCATTTTTACACAGACATCAGGAAGACTTGCCAGTAGTCTGTACCACCGCAGCAGGAGCAACGGTTAATGCCGGGCTCCTGCCTGCTACTGAATGGGCTTAATGCACGATGAGATGGAGGACTGGGGCAGAAATGTGTAGGATTTGATCACAGAGCTGGAGTGTGCGTTGAAATAGCTGGCGTGCCCACGGTGTGTTACTTGCTGGGCAGGCTGTTCGCCTGCATGCCCTGTGCCCTACCACCCAGGAATCCCCTCCAAGCTGCAGCAAGCCTCTCGATGCCAAAACTCCCTGGTATGAGCCTGGCCTTCTCTGGTATGTGGCACTGAGCAACACCGTATGCGAACGCCGAAAGAGGATAGATTAGGAAGAAAGTTATTTCCTAAGATTTTAAACCCTCCAGACTTATCCACCACATCAGGCGAATGCCAGGAGCCCGGCTAACTCCGAGAAGAACAGTGGCAACATCTAGTGGCTGCTGAAGCTATAGGTCTGCGCTGCCTGGGAATAGCCTTACTCTTCCTACATGCCACATACTGCTGTGCTCTTTGCTGGACGCTTCTCCTTCCATCGGGTATGATTGTTGGGGGTAGAGATCCCCACTAGGCACCTTACTATTTTCTGGTTTCAAACTACTCTCTGAGTAGCGCACTGAAGTCCAAATTCATCCCTAGCCTGCTGCGTAGCTATTCAGTAATCCTTCAGCTTTGCGTCAGTAACCTCAGGGCTGGCTCCCATTCCACCTTTGAAAGTCTGTTCGTCTGGCTCCTTCTGACATGATCTGCTGTGAGAAGAAATGACTCTCACTTGAGAAGGTTGTAGAGGTTAACAGGGAATTTAATCAGAGCCCTGGACACAGCAGCTCCCCTGCAATGTGTCAAACCATCTGGAGTAGCTCATAATCCTACTATGTCAGCTTTATTAAGCAAATCGAGATGCAGTCCTAATCTGCAGCCTGTGTATCTGTAGACTTACTTCTCTGGGAGCTGGGCTTCTGGCTGGACAGAAGTTCAGGTTTGGCATCGGCAAACATCGCTGCCCCTTTGTGCGTTTCCTGTCCACAAATCAATCAGAAATATGCTGCACAGTCCCAAGACCCACCTCCAGACCACTGCATAAGGGACCCCTCCTCGTAATTAGTCTGAAAAACATCCACAAAGTGATACCTGCAGTCCAATCCTACAGCTGACCCCAGCGTCTCCTGCAGTGCTCAGGAATTGCTAGCTGTGAGTGACATATGTCTGGGAAAGGTGACCTGCTAACACTTGTCCTGAACTCAGCAAAATGCACCCCTCAGGACCCAGAAATTGGGTAGACTTTGACCTGAATTGGGTTAGAGTTAGGATTAGGCTTGGGGCCTGAGGATACAATGGGATATATTTGATTTTCTGACGGATTTGGTTTTCTGAACTCTTGGTTAATGTTAAGAAGAAGTTGAATCATTCAGTGTGAGTTTATATTTACCTTTGCCAGAGCTGACAAACTCCCACTGATACCAGATTTACAAGCAGAGGGTAGGGTTTGGGTTAGAGCCGGCTGAGGGGCAGGGCTGGGGCAGACCAGCCGGGGCTGGCCCATAAACAAATTCCTTCACCCTGTCAGGGAATGTTATATAGCCTGTAGTAGCAACATTTTGGATCTCAGTTAAATTTTTGGTTGCATGGGACTTTTTTAATGTATAGGGGTTTTAAATCCAACTTAGATGTTTTTGTTGCTGAGACATCCCATCCTTTTCTGGAATCCTTATATTCTCTTGGCCTTGGTAGTTTGTTGGTAGTGCTAGCTGCATGTGCTGTACACATAGCAGTTACTTCTGGGTGCCAAGCAAAGAAGACAAAATGCCACGTGTAAAGTGCATATCACAAGTTTATTCTTCTGCACAAACAAATAGAAAGTGACTGTAAATTGGGGGAAAAAAAATAAAAAGACAAAACAGAAAAGGGAGAAAAAGTATTTCCATAAACAAAGATGCCAACTCTGTTCTGCTTCTGGAGTCACATCTTCCACCAGACAGCACGGCTGCTGGGCTCCCATTTTCAGAGCACTGACGAGTCTCTGGTAGGAAGAGGGTCTGCTAGGGGATGCTGGATATGATGGCAGAAAGGGAGTGCATTCTTGCTGAAGGACAATTCTCACTTGCACTGTGCTCGTGTCTGGGGATCAGTGACTCCTCATCACACCACTCTCTTCTGATATGCTTCCTCTCAGCTGCTGCAGGATCTTGAGGTTATCTCTGGCAAGCGTTCCCATATATTCAGAGGGAAAGGAGTGATACTTCTGAAGCAAAGATAAACCTCCAGAACTGCCATAGCTGCAATGTGTAACCTGCAGCATGCTAGAGCGGAGGGATGACAGGCATTTTTAAATCAGAGTCCATGCAGACATCTTCAGATGCTTAACAAGGGGACACTGGGGTTTGGCCTACCACTGCAGCTTAAAACTTAGCGGGTGGGAGCTAAAACTTGTCAAACAATGGTTTATGTCTGCTTGTTCAACAGCTGAGGAATTAGAAATTTGGAGAGGCTCAAGACAAGCTTATATGGTTCAAAAGTATTCCTCCTAACCTCACCTGTGACCTTTCTAACAGGCCAGCCACAGTATGTATTTTCGTGAGCAGACATTAGCAGAGCTGCTTGAAGCCAGCAGTAGTGCAGGCTTCTTCCATATAGCTTAGCAGGTGCATCTCAGTATTATTTCTCATTTCATGCTACTTTCAGCCACAGGCCCTATTTGGGATACTCCCCAAGCACTGTAGGCCTCATCTGCAACACCCTTCTTCAGATCAAGTCCTGTGTCAGCACAGGATCCAGAAAAGATTGGGAGGGGCTGAGATCCATCAAACTGCTTTAGCTTTGCTTCTAAACATGGTTTCGAACCAAGGATGTTAGAAGTGAAATGCAGGACCCCCAGCCTCCTGATTCTTTTCCTTGCTCTGATGTTCAATACTCATTCTCCAGTCAGACCTAATGTTTTTTCATCTCCTGCCCGTTACATTATGAGAAATGGTGGGCCAAATGCAGCTATTCCACTCACATGGGTCCTGACGTGTAAGATTCAGGAGTGTTTGGCCATGGCTCCTTGGCTTGCATCAGTGTGTCCCAGATATCTGGAGTGGGACCACTGAAATACTCACCACATGCAATCTTCCTGACATGCTAAGGCCAGACGTCTCTTTTTCCAGTGGCAAAATGAATTTCCTGAGACACTCAGGCCCTGAGAGCACTTACCTTTAGGGGCCTGAGGGAAAGGGACACTGGAGTAAGATTCAGACTTTCTCAGGTTATTTCTTCACTAGAAGAATTATCTTGAGCACCCTTTCGCTGGTCACCATAACCCCTCTCTACACCTGAGCTCAGTGATGCTTTCAGCCTGGGCTAGCTCGTCTGTCTGAGGCTAGTGGCTAAAACCATTAGCCAGTGACAGACAGCACTCCACAAGGAGACTGGAGATGAAGCTTTTGGAGCACTGCTAGTCCTTCAGTTCCTTCCCACAGCTTTCCTAGAAAAACAGAAGACGACTTCTTCCACGTTTGGGAAAAATCACAGAGACTCAGCTTGCTACAGCACACAGGAGCTTTTTCCAGAAGCACTGGCAATGCAATGCAGCACAGGATGAGTGAGAAAGCAGTTGTCCAAGTTAGGTTTTGTAGCATGGCTACTCCCCTTCACCAGAGCTAAGTGGCTTCTGGTGATCTGAACTCTGTGACATGACTTGTCCTAAGACCTCCCCTCTGGGGCTTCCCAGGAACACATACAATCACCATCGGTTGAGGTCGGCTGCTCCTATGTGATACGACCAGATGCAGCACCTCTTCTGGCTCAGCCACCCCTTTGCTCATTAACTCAAGGCACTCCCAAAGGTTTCCTCTCTGTCCTCTCCCGTGGCTGACAGTCTGCCAAGTGAGGTGTAAGTGCTGTCCTCCTCCCTCCTCAGGATGCCCATCCTTTGTTTCAGGGCCCCCAGGAATGTGCACGGCAAACACAGGCCTGCAGAACAAGCCTAGCCAGAGTGTGAAGGATTCAAAGGCAGGATTGTTTATTACTTCTCCTTTCCTCTCATTCTCTCCCTCCCAAGCTTGTCTGGGACTTGAGCTACTAGCTAGGTTCTCCAGCCCTCTTTTTGTTTGTGGGAGTGCACACATGCAAAATCGCTAAGCGGTCACAGAGAAGCACCTCAGAGCCTCCAAGAAAAAGCAGAGCCCCAAGCTGTTGTGGAAAGAGCTACACATTGTAAGCTCCAGCTGTGTGGAGGAAAGTTGGTTCGGACCACAGTAGCTGCACTGCTTACAGACTTGGCATCAGCCCTATTTGCGCTCCTTTTTTTCTCTCCAGAAACTACAGTTTTAAACATCCAAAGTTTGTGCTCGGTCCAGTCGGAGAACGGCTTCTGCTTGAAGGAGAGGAGCAAGTCTGAAGAGATGGAGACATGTCTCTAGCAGGGCTATGGGGCCTTCATCCTGCCTCCAGTAATCATTCCTGTGGGTCTAGCAAGCCCTGCCGAGGAAGAGGTGGCAAGCCCCTTCCCTCCTGTGTTTGGGAGCCAGCACTCCAGGAGCAGTGATCGCTTGGTGTACTTGTGGAATCACATTGGCAAAGCAGCTGCTGCCAAAGTGGGAGCAGAGGCAGAAGGCAAATGGCAGCAGGCATGTGTGCGAACCAGAGCACAGATGACACGTGCACACACACGCACAGTCCCTACTAATATCTTGAATTCTTCCCTGGGAGAGGAAATGCTTTCTGCTTGTATGCCTTTAGTGTAAGGATTAAGTCTGAGGCTGGCCTGGGACGTTCAAGGAATAACCAGTCCTGTTTCCCCAGCATCGCCAGCAAACTGAGCTCTGTATGCGTGTGTGAGTGCAGATCCTCTGGGACTCTCAGACCACTTCAGTTCTTACCAAATAGACCCCAAGGACACTTAAATCATTTAGTATGAAATTCTACTTGTGACTTTCTGTTTCCCTGTCTTCCACTTCCATACTGAGAGCATCTGTAAAGGGGCTCCATCTTCCAGTTCACTACAGAGTTTTCAATGAGTTTTAGGTTTAGGTCATGACCTGTTTCCAATCTCACCACACTTCTGTCCTAAACTAAACAAAAACATGATGTGCAAATGCATGTTCAATCCTGCCTTCTTTTAAAGCCAACTGTACCTTCTCCCACGCAATCCTCCTTTGTACGTACAGCATCTGTGTCCTCTTCCAGGGGAACTAAAGCTGCAGGGCCTTCCTTGCGCCAGCCAGCCACTGCCTGAGCTTAGCTTTGACTTTGTGTATCCTCAAAAACTGGTACTTCCTTCTGCGGTTCCTCCAGCTTGTGATAGTCCCACCAAGTCCTCTCAACGCCCCTCTTTGGCAAACTGCTCCCAGACCTGACAACTGTGTTCAGCACCAGCTGGGATGACTCTCCCTGCTACCCCCAGCCCTGGTGAGCGGCAGAGTGGGTGCACAGGGCCGCCCTCCTGCGCAAGGCACGCTGCGCACGCCTGCACGTGCAGACACCCCGCTCACTCTGCTCTCCGGCCTCCTCCTCTGTGCCCCTCAGGAGGGGGGTCTGGGAGAAGCGTCCAAGGCGAAGCCCCATGTCTGCTTTCCCTCCCTGCTGAGTGTTGCTGCACACACGCTCGGGCAGGCTCAGAGAAAAGCAGTCTAACGGGGAAGCTGGGGCTTCTGTACTGTCATCCCACCTCTGACCCTTTCTTCCTGGACAGCTCTTGCCTCCCACTCTCCCTCCATTCAGGGGGGACTCCAAAGCCCTTGGGAAAGGAAAACCACGACTGCAGACATGTCCTCATGTGAGACAACCCCTGCCATTCACCCCGTCCAGAGGTGGGTTTCACCGCTGTGTGCGAACTCCCAGTCTCCGTGTACCACACGTGTGCCCTCTCTCCACATCCTTCCTCCTGCTGTCGCCACAGCCAGTAAGCCTTGTCACGAAGCTGCCCGTCTGAGACCAAGGGGATGCTGGGGGAGAGGGTGGTGCAGAAGGGGCGTAATTTTTTTTTTCTCTTTTCTTCATTTTGTGTCACTCATCCCAATGTACTGAGCTGACAGGAAAGACAAAAGGAGCGCTATATCTGCGGGGCCACGGACGGGATGGGAGGGGTGCCTGCCTCAGTGGTGGCCGAAGCTCGGCCTCCACACATTGGCTTGCATCCCTGTTCTCGCTGCCGAGAACTTGGGCCTGGCCACCTGAAACCGAGAGGCTGAGGCTGGGTTTGGGGAAGGCCCCTGGCCCACCGGACCAGGCTCTGGGGAGCTCTGGTATGGCTTAGGGCACTGGCCGAGCTCCACCTGGAAGGGTGCCGGTGTCGCAGGGGCAGAAGAGGCCATTTCTGTTCTCCACACTGGCTCATCCAACGTGGTGGCCGAGCGGGGCGCAAGCACGGTGGGTGCCAGGCTGCTTGAGGCTGGCATGGGAGCCGGAGTGGAGAAGCGACGAATCTCCTGAGTCTTGGCTGTTTTCACAGGGACCTGCTTGGTGAAGGACGAGCTGGCCTGCGGGGCCGGCTGAGCAGGAGGCTCCTGAATGCTGGGGCTTGGGGGATCCCCAAAACAGAACATGGCTGACTTCAATTGATAGGGCTGGTGGCGCATTATATCAATGACCTTGATCCCTGATTTCTGCCCAGGTGCCTTTTTCACTTTGCTCTCTGCTTTGCTAGCCTGAGATTTGCTGGCTGCCAGGGGATAGAAAGGGGAATGCATTGGGTTGTAGGCTATTGGCGGGGGAGCACGGATGTTGGGCGAATATTTCCAGGATGAGGGTAGAGAAGGGGAAGGAGAGGGGGTCCTGGGCTTGGACTCTGGCTTCCGTGTTGTTTCCACCACATATTTGTCCATGCGGCTCTGGCGTTTGGCAAAGAGCTCTGCCCCCTTGCCTTTAAGCTGAGGCATGTCGTGGGCACCATTTACCAGTCCATCTTGCTGCTGAGGCTTAGGAGCCACTGGAGGTGGGGTCTTGAACTTGCGGCCAGAGGACTGCATGAAGTTGCAGGCCTCGGCACCCAAGCTGAGGAAGTCCTCCTCAGGCCCAGACTCGAAGCCTGCCCCGGGGTGGTCACCTTTTGGCTTCTCATCCAGGTTCTGCACCAGAGACAGGAGCTCAGGGTTGGGTGAATTCTTCTTCTTCTCCTCAATCTTACTGAACATGGGTTTCTTGTTGCCCCGGCGGCGAGCCTCCTGCAGGATGCCTGTACGGGGAGCCGGCACCGCAATCCTCTGCTCCCTCGAGGTTAAGGGCTCAGAAGGAGGTCGTGGCATTGCTGGTGAGACAGCAGGAGAAGGCTGCTTTGGTGTGGGGGAACTGCTTATGGTGTGCTGCGATGGTGCTGGGCTAATATACAAAGAAGAAGAGGCCGTTCCAGTGACTCGTGGCTGGGACGCTGCGGAGGCTGCCTCCCCTCCTGGCTTGGAGGGAGCTGACAAAAAGATAGAGGTGGTGGAGGTCCGAGCAGTGCTGGCAGAAGGCTTGGTCTCCGGAGCACGTCCTCCCCCTCCTGGCTGTGACTCCAGTGGCGGTGTTGGCCTTCCTGGCACGGGAATATAGAGAGATGTGGAGGAGCTGACTGGACCGCGATGTGTTGGCACTGGTGTGTTGGCAGCTGCTCCCGGAGCCAGAGGCGAGAAAGGGGGAGCCACCGTGCTCTGCCCACCCAGACTTTCACTAGGTTTTTTGGGGGTAGATGGCCTGAAGATGACAGAGGATGTTGCTGGCCGAGCGCCAGAAAAGCCGGGAGTAAAGGGCCGTGCCGATCTGTTGAACATGCTTGTTGTGCTTGTAGATAAGGGGTCGGGGCTGCTGGGGGGAGGCGGGAAGAAAGTGGGGCTGGGGGGAGCCAGGAGCTGAGCGGGGAGCGGGGCTGGCTGCGTGCTCGGCACCTGCACCCCTTCCAGGCAGATGCTGAGGGGCCCGCTGTCTGCCTTCTGCGGCACAGGCATCTCTCCGTTCACCGTGCCCTGCTGCGGCTGGGCGGCTGGGGCGAGCTGGGGGCACTTCTGCGCCGGGACTTTCTCGACTGTGTACTTCCCAGCCCGTTCCCTCTGCTGCTCAAATAATCGCGCTCCTTTACCTGAGGCCTCACTCAAACCTTTTTGCTTCTCTTCCTTCCGTTCAGAGTCAGACTTGGACTTTTCAATGTCCAGGTAAGTGTTGTCCCAGTCTGAGTGATTAGTTAGGCTTCGGGCATCAGAGAAACCTTCCTCATCAAATTCAGACTCACTAGTTGGGAAAACGCCGTCCTCCTCCTCGTAGGAGCGGTCTTCGTCGACGCTCCCAAAGCTGACCAGTGTATACTTCTTAGCCCTTTGCCTGCGCTTCTTGAACATCAGCACCCCCTTAGAGTGGGGGTTGGGCGCGTCGGTCAGCAGGGATGCAATGGTTCTGCACTTGGTTTTGGCTTCTTTCACGTTCTTCTCTTGGATGCTTTCGTGGCGGTGGAGCTCTGCAAGAGAGAAAAAGAGGCAAGCTCAGAGCTCAGCAGGAGGCTGGGTGGGCAGAGATGAACAGTGGTATGGCTGTAGGTATTCTGGTGCCCAGACGAGGAAACACACTGGCACCTCCTGCCCTTCTTTTTCTTTCCTACCTTTGCATCTTTAGGAACTGCTGAGTGAAACCAGGTGCAGTTTGCTCTTTCCCTGCAAACACAAGTCCGTGCAGGTGTGGGGAGGGAACTCCCCCCCAGTCTGGCGGCCGCTCTCTGTTTCCTGGTCAGAAATCCTGGGATCTGCTATTTCTGCAGCACGTGGCCAAGAGTCCCGGGCTGTATCTCACCGCGTTTGTACAGTGCATGCCCTTGCTCCAGGGAATTTTTACCATTTACTCATCACCCTGAAGGTGGAGCCCTGCTTTTTGTAGACCTTCCTCCTACCTCCAGATTCCCAGGAGCAAGCAATCCTCCTGGCTCTGAGCGTTTGGGAAGCGGCCACTGCTACCGTTAGCACCTGTGCATGTGTGCAATGGGAGAGGTGCTCTGCGGGCACAGCCGGGCTGCTCCTGCGCTGCACCCTGCAGTGCCAGCTACAGAGTCAGAGCGTCTTGCAGCAGGGTTGTGTGTAGGGCTGCTTGCTGCTCTCTGCAGCAGCCCTGTGACAGCAGGAGGCATGTTTTCACCCTTGCTCCTGCCCCAGGCCCAGCAAGGAAGAAGAGCCCTTGCTCCTGAGCAAGAATCCCAGACCCCCACAACCTATCAGCCAGGCCAGAAGGAATCCACTGAGACAGGCTTGCTTGGAAAAGCCAGCACCTGTTGGGACACTGGCAGGAAAGTGTGGGATAATCATTTTCCACCTGCTCTGCCAGCCCAGCGGTCAGTAAAGCCTGAGGGAGGAACATTGTGTTCTCTGCCTTGCGTGCAGGGAAAGCAGGGGGTGAACAAGATTCAATAATAAAACCAAACTCGGCTGCCCTACGGAAAGCATGGGCATGCTTTGAATCGGTCTTCAAGTGACAGAAATCAGCGCTAACTTTGCACAGAAAAAAACCCACACACCTAAACCATAGACTAATTTCCAATTTCTTTGATTTCGTCCTTTTCCTTACTCCCGTTGTCTTTTTCCCAGCATGACAGTACAGATAAAACATCCATCCACTGCCTGCATCTCATAATTTGTCAAAAAACTGTGTGGCACCTTGTCCAGTCCTGACATTCTCAAAAGAGAGGAGAGGAGAGGAGAGGAGAGGAGAGGAGAGGAGAGGAGAGGAGAGGAGAGGAGAGGAGAGGAGAGGAGAGGAGAGGAGAGGAGAGGAGAGGAGAGGAGAGGAGAGGAGAGGAGAGGAGAGGAGAGGAGAGGAGAGGGGAGATCTGCAGGCAGTGCTGGAGGAAGGTGTTAGCTCAAGAGAGGATGAAAGCTGCTCAGTCCTCTCAGGATCTCACTTCTGACCATTTATCACACAGCATTCATTCAACGGGCACCTGCTAATGTGGCAAAGTTACCTGCAGTGGGGGACAGGGACCTTAGCTAAGAAGGATACTAGTTTGCCTGAGGGCTGGAGATGTCCCCCAAAACCTGGCTGGGCTGCACAATTGTGGTGGGTGTCATCATTCCATACTGCACCAGTGTAACCACAGCAGAAAGAGCTTCCCTCTCTCACCCCATACTGAAAATAACATGTTGAGTTGCAGAGCAGTCATCCTTTCAGGAAGCTTAAGATAAATACAAGGAAAGACTCTTCTCAAGGTTTTCAGCCATTCCATAGCGCATGCTGCTGCTTGGGATTTCAGCAAGCGGACCTCTGCAGTTTGAGATCTCCTTACGTGGATGCACAATCCATTCCTCCCCTTTGCACCCAGAAAACTGGAAACAGCAAAATCAGTCCTGAAAAAAAGGCTCACTATCTGTACTTCGACTTGCAAAGTGAAAGCTCTCTGCAAAACCTTCCTTACAGAATGATTCCGCCTTGCTGAACCAGGACTGAAGTAGTGTCCAGGTTTTTGTGGAGACTTAGTGCTCTTCAGAGCAGTCATAGACTTGCCCTCAAAGACCTGCTGTCCCTGATGGAAACGAGCTACAGTCCCTGAAGGTCTGTCCACTTCACTTACAAATCTGCACACGTTGGGGGTTGTTCACAAGGGAGGAAATCAGAGAGATTTCTTTCTCGCTGTAAGCATCCTTGCTACAAGCTACTACACCTCACCCAGCTTGTATTTTGCTTCTAAATTTACAAGGAGAAAGAGCGGCACTACAGAACCTCAGTCAAGTGCAGAATATGTAAAGGACCCTGAGTGACTCACAAGAGGATTCCTGGCATCGGGAGCTAGCAGCTAGGGAGAGACACCATCCAAAGTGAGTGTCTGTGCAGCCCCTTCCGACAGCAGAGTGCCATGAAAGCGCTCAATTCTACAGTCTGGGCTAGCAAATACTGTCAGAGAAAATATAGCAGTAGACAGCCTTGGCTATGTCCCCACCAGCTCTTGGTCCTGGCTCAGCATTAGCATCCATGTACAGCTTCCCTGGGAAGTTGCTCTGAACTACTCTGTGTTCCGAAGCAGCTGGCAAGTAAGACCTTCAGGGACCTGCTACTCACCTCCCTCTTCTTTGCTTCCTACTTTCCTCCTTGTCAAAGGCTAAAGCACGTAACTAATTACACCAGTCCTCCTAACAGAAAAATGATAGTGCTATTCAAACTACGATTTCCCACAACAGTTTAAAAAAAAAGAGAAAGAGAAATCTTTCTGAGATGACTTACTGAGGGTAAAGAGCGAAAGTGAAATCAGAATAGGCCAAGGAACAGGGGAAGGAGAGGAGAAGAAAAATGAGTGGAAAGGAAAGGGGAAAGAAAGGAAAAAAAAAAAAGAAAAGAAAGAAAAAAGAAAAGAGGAAAAAAGGAAAAGAGAAGAGAAGAGACAAAAGAAAGAAAATAAGAGAAGAAAAAGAGAAGAGAAAAGAAAAAAGAAGAGAAAAGAAAAAAGAAAAGAACAAAGTAAAGAAAAGAGAAGAAAAGAGAAGAAAAGAAAAGAAAAGAAAAGAAAAGAAAAGAAAAGAAAAGAAAAGAAAAGAAAAGAAAAGAAAAGAAAAGAAAAGAAAAGAAAAGAAAAGAAAAGAAAAGAAAAGAAAAGAAAAGAAAAGAAAAGAAAAGAAAAGAAAAGAAAAGAAAAGAAAAAAGAAAAATAGAAAAGAGGAGACATCTGTACCCGCATACGGCTGATCCAAGCTCGAGAAGGCAGAGTCCAGACCTGGAGAGCTGGGCATGTCACAAAGCCCGTTTAATTCACAGCTCCCCATAAACAGAAAGAGAGGCAGTGGGAGAGAAGCAAAGCAGTTCCCTGCTGGAGCAGAACCAAAACTCTGAGGTGTCCAAGCCCTTTGCTATCAGCTCCACAAGCCTTTTAAAGCCTCTCTTTTGTCTCGTAGGCATTGCTGCTGAAAGCCATGAGGTCACTTCGTCTATTTTTGTCTTCTTAGCTTCATCACTGAGCAGTGTGATGGACATTGTCACCTGGCACTTAAACACCCTTCTTCTTTCCCTCACCCCCTACTCCCTGTGAGGAGAAACTCTTCATTTTTCATTTTAAAATAAGAAAATATACTCTATAGTCTCACTGCTTCTGTGGTGCAAGGCTCAGGTTAGAAAGGTGCAAGCTTCATATTAGTGTTTCCAGTGCCTCAATGTCCAGCATTCCTATGCGAAAGAGCCCTACAAAGAGATGAGACTAGCACAGTGCTCCTGTCCAACATGGACAGGCAGAGAAATTCACTCAGGAGGAAAGCAACTTTCCTTGTCCGAAACCCTCAGACAGTGCCCTGCTCCAGGTAAACATCAGGAAGAAAAGAGAGAGGACAGGCTTTCTTTTCCTGTGTATATCAATTTCCTTCCATGTCTGAGGAGAACCAGTCCATGACATAGATCTCTGTCGTGCACCAGGACTGAGGAACATTTAACGGACGAGCATCAGGATGCTGGGTGCCCGCAGTGAAGTGGTTTAGTTGAATTGGAATGGCAGAGGCTGTTACCTACACTGCTGAAGAGTGTGGCTGTGCCCAGGGAGGGTGACGGAGTGTTTGAAGGCCAAGGAGTAGTGTTTTGGCAGCACCGTGCAGAGCTCTAGAACTGGAGACTGAGAGGTGTTGAAAGATGAGATGCTGATAGTGAGGACTGAGGTGGACAGGGAGGAAGGGAACAGAGGGTGCCGAGAGTCTGCAGACCTCTGCAGTTGTGGCCTGTTCCGCATTTCCTCACATGTTGGCTAGATCTCATCTTACCGCCTCTGCCTGTACACGAGCAATGGCTCCTGTGAGAGAACCCCAGAGACATGGCCAAGGAATGCTGCCCTGTGATTCTCCCTCCCAGCAGTCCCAGCCTTAGCAACACAGTAGCCCAGGACTCAAGCAGACCATCTCCAGCATTGGCAAGTCTAGAGAAATGAAGGTCTGACCATGCCTCCTGCAATCCGCTAGCCATTGCTGCAAGCGAAGAAGACAACTGCCGCAGGCAACGTTGCTACAGGGGAGAGCTGTCATGCCTCATGCAGAGGCTGTTACAGCAAGAGCAAGGAAAGCGGTTCAGTCTTTTCTGTTCTGATGAATATTTAGACATACAGGGACACAGCGTCTTTGGGAAAACCTCGCAGAATCCAATAGATACAATATACAACTGGAAATGAAAATACAGGTCTGCAGTACAGAAAAAATTCTCTGTTAAGAACATTCAAATGGAATAGATAAAAGAGTAAATAGAAGGGTTATGAAACTCTCTTACGTTCTGTTGGTGTGGTGGATAATTTCTATGGAAAACTTTTTGTTAACTTTTAAAGCATTTAGTTCTTGTCCCCACTAAATTCTGTTTGAATAATCCACAAAACTGAAAAATTTTTATCAAGCAAAGCCTACAAAGATTTTACCATGAACTTAATTTAATTCAGTTTCACTGGAGTGAAATGAATTATGTTACTAATTACAGTAAAGAGAAGTGTAAAAAGTATAAAACTTTTCAAGATCAGGCTCCATTAAAAGAAAGCATTTTACTATATGCTCAGGAAAACTACTGAACAAGCAGGCTTACATGATGTCAGATACTGTTCATGTTCACTAGGAAACAAACAATGCAAATTTCATTACCAAAGACCAAATTCTAGAAAAGCTGTTACCATATAAAACAAGCACGCTGCTAATTTCAGAGGTAAAGAGCCTGTTCCTCTGTGATGAAATACTACTTGGCTACTATTTTTTCACATGGGATCAACTAGTATTTTGTTCTTCCAGCTATTTATGTTAGACAAGGTCATTTTTCCATGGCTAACGTTGCAAATATCTCAGTAAGTCATTGGAGGCTATAGACATCTCATGCTTTTCATACCTGGAGTCCTTTCAAAATAAGATTTGGATAGGTTGTATTGGCCTTCTAAGTATTTCCCTGTTGAAAGCTTCAACCTTTGAAGCTTCGACCAGTATCTGAATTGCAAACAGGAAAGCAGGCGAGTATATATTCTTTTACTTAAAAAAAGTGGTAAAACTCTTGGGACAGAAAACTTGTTTCTCATTTTTGGATATTAGCACACTTCCATCACATAAGCTGTGCATAATTTAAAACACAGATAATGCTTCAGCTCCAATTTAAGATGCAAATACTTCGGTCCTACTCAAGTCTGCAACACTTCAGCATATATCCGAGGTTAAATACATAGTTAAGTACTTGTCAAACCGGTAGTCCATCTGAAATGGCTAGTGATTTTAAGAGCTCCCAGTGAGACACTGCCCCACTGCAATCTCCTGGTTTTAGAAAAACAGAAATCAAGCTTCTCGCCAGCTGCATCAACAGCCCATGGGAAAAAACATGCCCAGTCATTCTGTAGGCTTTTGACCATGCTTAGCCATTCTGCAACTCCCACACTGCTATGGCAGAGCTCTGCTGGGCAGAGAGGGTGCAGAGACATTGCTGTGCCTGGCTGCAATGTCTGAGTCTCGTCGTATCCTGCTGGAGACTTGAACAGCTTGTTCACTCAAAAAAATTCTCAATCAGTTGAGCGAGAGTTTGCCTTTCTTCCTGAGCTGGATGGAAACGTGTCCTCAGTGCAAAAGGCAGCAGACATGGCCAGCTTTCCTGTGCTGACAGCTCATGCTCAGGCCCTGGATACTCCCTACATAGTCTGCTGCGAGCAGCCTGCCAAAGGAGAGCTTTCTTTTGCCAGGAGAGCACCTGTTGAATGCACCAGTGAAGCTGTCTTTTGCGGTTCTAGCCCGATTTCCTAAGAAAGGTTTATGCCGTCATGCTGCAAGTCTTTCAATCTTATGTGTTTCATGCTTAAGTCTGAAGTCACAAAGAGACAATGCTCCTACAACTTTACATGCAGATAGGTGACTGGACAGGGGAGACAGACCCTGTCACAGGGTGCAGGCAGCCTGAGTGCAGCCTTAATTAGGCACCAGAAACTGAAGAACACACACAACACAGATTATGAGTTCTCACTTTGAATGTGAGGGACATCAGACAGATTTGCATCTTACTAGACATGAGAGAATGAGACATCAAATACAAGACATAAAGTAAAAGGACACCAGGATCTGCTAATTCTGCTGCTCACTAAACTGCTGGATGTCTGACAGCAGGATACCACCGATTCATCTTCTCTTTGTCCTGCAGTGTTTCCAGCAGCCACTCTCTATTTAGTAATACAGTCAAGCATATGCTCACCATCTGGGTTTGTGGACTTGATTAATCCTGTAGCAGTTGCCACATATTCTTGTAACCCAATTGATTTTAGTCCTGTTCTGCAACCAGTCAAGCTCCCACTACATTTAAAAATCCAGCCTTTCATGAGACAACTATACACCTTCTGTGCCTTATGTCATCTGCTGATTAATACACAGCAATCTCTGCTGAATCCTCAGGCCATCCATTAAAAATGGCATTATTGCTATTTCCTGTTATTGCTTGCTAGGTACAACACACTCAAGAGAAACAAAAAACATTTTAAAAGCATCACTAGCAGGAATTTGCAGTTTAAAAATTAGATAGGAAGACAACAGCGGTGCACCTGGGAAAACTTTAGAGCTCCTCAACCCAGGTAACCCACCTCCCTCCCTCGTGTCCCCCACACACCTGGGTTTCCGTAGGAAGAAAGACCAGAGAAAAGCTTCAAGGTGTCCCAGCCAGGTCCTGGTTCAGAACAGGAGCAGTTTCAGGGCTGTGGGGTGCCCCACAGCACATACTGCCTGGTCTGTCTAGATTCAGTCACAGGACAAGATCCACTGACAGAAGAGAGGAGGGCTGGGATTTTTAATCATCTGTCTCATTGCCAGTCATATAACATTGAGGTGGAGAAGACATTTGATTGACATATGTTAGTGTTTAAAGCTCCACGGGTGAAAATATAGAGGTAGTCCTGTTAGATTCAGAAGCCCAGTGAAACACTACTACCAACTTAGCCAGTTAGCTAATCTGACCTCATGAGCCATTAATAGTTATGTTTTCTGTCCTATTCTTAGCCAATTGTGCGGGCACCTTACAGTAGTCCGATCTCATCCATATTTCTCTCATTGGAAAAGTCATGGCGAACCGTATCAGTTATCTTACAGAAGCCAACATATACTGTGTCCACCTTAGCTCTTTAGCCACCAAGTCTTCTCTTACTAAGTGGCTTACTACTGAACAGGTCAAAGACTATCTCTTTTTCTAGTTTTTATTAGTCCATGTTGTTTTTACTGATCATTTTGTTTTTCACAAAGTGTCCTCAAAAGAACTGCGTCATTCACCTAACTGAAGCTAAACATTTATTTTTTTTTTCTTATCCCCAGAGCCTGTGTCTGCAAGAAGGATGCTATTCTCAGTCTCTTTCCCTGAGACCCTTCCCATTATTCCAGGGTATTTATCCAGGACTGGGGACCATTCTGATACAATTTTCACTAATTCCTTACATTTCACCTCTACAGAGAATATGATTCAGCCTTGACCTTTCAGTGTAGTCAGTGTATCAAGATCTACTCGTCCCCGTTCCTGCTCTATTTCTTTTACACAAAGGGCTAGGTTCTTGGTTAACATAAGCAGCAGATACACCGACAACAGTGAAGCTTTACAGATTTCACAACAAACCTGTCTCCCTTCCTACAATGTATTTAAGAGAAACTGAAGAACGGTATTTGTCAGGCTGACGGTTTTCTCCTTCCTAGCTATAATTTTCTCTCACTTCTGTTGAGCAATGACTCTGTTGTTTAATTACCCCTTGTCAAAGTCCTTTTATGCCTCACCCTTTTATGCCTGTCTCTCCCCCATCACTATCACTTTGTCTCACTGCAGTGTTGTCTCTGAGCAGGCTTGTCCCAACCTTGTCTGCAAGTCCCATATCACCTTCAGAACTGATGGAAGCAACCTTGGACAGGGAGAGGGATTCCCTTTGCCTGTTGGCATTACAATTTCTTTCAACTCAGCTCTCCAAATGCTGGAACCTAGAAACTATCAGCTTGGCTAAGACAGTCTATGAGGTTATAAATATAGTCGTTTCAGTGTGGTTATTGCTCTAATCACCTTGAGATCTGAATTATTGGCAAAATTGTGGCTTAATCCCATTGTTCCCCATCAGCCTTACACATCCTAAGTCACTCCAGAAGTGCATGTGCAAGAACAGACTCTGTTAATGTGTGTGGCAGCATATTCTGAAAAATCACTGGCTGGGGCTCTGCAAGGACCATGGAAGTGCGAGCTTGGGAGAGAACTGCTGACGCTGCTTCACCAGCAGCAGGATGATGCATGACCTCTGACCGTGTCTGAGGAACTGCGACCTGGAGTCCCTGCACTGATAGTAACACAGAGAAGTGATGTCTGAGTAACTGATAGTTTAAAAAAAGATGCTCAAAATGATATCTTATATAGTGGAAATACCAGGACAAAAAGAGAGTGTATACCTTAACATTTCAGGGATCACATATAGCTTTCTTCCAAACATCTTCAAATACTAAACATCTTTCCCCTCCCAGAGAATATTATAGGCAGGTAGATTTAACTTTAGCTAACACACGTTCAGCTAAATCTATGTCTGTCAGGCTCTGGGGCAGCAGGAGAGCAGTGAGGTGCAAAGGTGAAGCAGAGCAGAGCTCTATCAGCCTTAGTCCCAGTGCTGCAGCCCACAGCATCTGCATTGAAATGCTGGACGGGAGCGATGCCCGAGGGAACGATGCTGGGAGTCTCCAGTAAGAACACCTGAGGAAGATGGCCAATTACTTGTGACAATTTCTGAGATGGCTCAAGAAAGAAGGAAAAATCCATCCACACTAGCCAAGACAAATAACACTAGCTTCTAATCTCTGTCTTCTGCACAGACAGTTAATACATCAGCCTGAAAATACCACCTTTGTGCTTTCGATAGAACATAAACCGAAAGCATGAGCTCAAATGCCATACTCAAGCCTAAAACCGGAGGAAGAGGGCTCCAGATGCACAGTGTTTATCTCACTGTTGTCTTCTTTAATAAATGCCTTCCAAGCCACAGAGAATTCACAACTGAATGTTAGTTATTAAGTGGGATATTCTTAAACAAAGGCGTGCAGCTAGTTTACACCAGTGTGTGTAAATTGATTTCCCAAGTGGAAGCATTTTCCAGTTTAATGTGTGCTGAAGTGAGACTAGGCTCTCCATCTGTGATTCAGCCGTGGAGGCTGTTGTCCCTGTTTTCTGAGTGGTGGGCTGCTCACTGCATAGCAAGGGCCAAGGGTGATTCAGCATTGCTTCATAATCCTAGGAGCAGACTTCCTGCAGGATCACTAGTTCAGGCAATTAATTTAAATCTCCTGGTCTGAGCAGAATGCTTTGCTATTCTATTTCAAAATGTGGTGCAGTAAGTTCAAGCTGCCATTCAGGTACTTTATCTTGCTCACAGCTCCTGTGGCCTACACCGATTGCAATGGGCTGATAGATGGCTTGCTGCACTCACCCTCTCTGCAGAGAAATGTGACTGCAGTCGCTCTTGGAAGAGGTAATCTGTATGACCCTCCGATGAATAGGCCACTTATTTGTAAGCATCCTATCTCGTCAAGTGATGCTGCTGTACATCCGCTTTAAACAAGAAGGATTTCCTTTTCTGATATGGAATGTAGTAACTTTGATGACTCTGCACAGGCAGCCAGGCCCATATAAAGAAGAGGAGGAAATTTCCCCACCCATTTTTCCCTCCCTTCCCCTACCGTACATGGAGAGGCTCTTGAGCCCTAGGAACTAAAAATAGTCCAGTGGGTATGTTTAAATTGAGATATTTTGAAGCACTTCTTGCACTGACACAAATTCCTACGGTGTGATGGCAAGTTAGGACTAGACCGTTGTCCTGGTATGTCTGTCTTCTGCTAGCAATTGGTATTTCTAGCTGTGAGAAAGCCTGAGCGCATTGTCCCTGGGAGACACTTTGGGATGGGGGTGAGAATACAGTGCACCTTAGAGAGCACAGGTGGCTGAGGAGAAGCAGCCCCGGCTGCGGACGGATCCCAGGCTTCGGACGGGAGCTGAGCAGAGGAGGGCACTGCAGGAGCTACGGGGAACCAAGGAACTGCACTGGCAATCACTCGTGACAACTGCAGTCTGATTCTCCCTGTCACACCCGCTTTCTGCTAACCTCCTGAAACTTGTTCAGATTTTTTTTATATGTATTTTCTGTGTTGTTATCTTTTTCTTCCCTTCTGCACTGTCCAAGCAGCACAGAAATAATCTCAGGAAGGGATGTGGCTTGGTCCTTTACAGTGATGACAAACTGAGGCCCTAAAGATTCCCAGCTTCCCCAGGGATTAATTACCTCTTTAAAGAGAGCAAGTTACTGTTTTAGTGGGAAGGAAACAAATTAGTACTTTTGTTTCTTCAGATTAGGCAAAACCCTGGCTATTCATAAGTATGAATGCTCTCCCATAGTTCATTTGCATTGCAGCACAGAGACCCTGTTTGCTGGCTGTTCTCTTGCCCCGCTGAGCAAAACACCAGGGTGCATAGTAGCCACTGGGTAGCAATGCTCATCTAGAAATCTGATGTTTTGAGAGACTCATCTAGAAATCCTGTAGCGGCAATTCTGTTTGCCTGAGGCACAGGGACATGTGGGAAAAGGAGAACGTCTCTGTAGCTTAAAAAATGACAGTGAAAAGTTAGAAAGAATGAATACAAAGGACAAGAGAAATACCCCCAAAACTGGAGAAAACATCAGAGCAGGCATGAGAAAGGACTATGTTCTAGAAAGAAAAGGTGAGGAACCATCTGGGTAGCGGTCCTGTCAAACAAAAAATGAGTTTTTCACGTTCCTACGGTGCAGTGGTGGGAGCTGTAACAGAGAAGGCCATAGCAAGGCAAGGAGGGTGTGCTGAGCAGGTGCACGGGGAATATATTTAGATAGGTGGTGCTCCAAAAGGCAGACATCTGATTAGGTAGTCAGAATGGTCCTTGAATGTCTACTGCGTCTATAACGAGTGCACGCCCAAGCACCCTTGCCACGGCTACATCTCTCTGGCAAGTGGTGCTGTACTTTGTTCCTCCCCTGCCGATCGCTCCTCTGCCGCAGCCTCCCCATGGGGCCGGCGCAGCTCAGCAGTCCCACATCCTCCTGCGTTTATTCCAGATATAGGCGCTCCTTAGCTCTGTTCACCACATGATGAACACCTCCCATCCCTCTGCCTGCCTAGCTTCCTTCCTTCACAGAGTTACTGGCTGCTGATCCTGACTTCTCTTTCAATGGCTGCTGTGCTCCAGCATGATCAGGACATAGAGTTTTGCCTTCGCATTTACTGCCAAGATTCCCAGCCCAAGAAAAGGCCAAGCTGGCCATGTGAGTTGCCATCCATGGCAGAGTAACTCTGACATAAGGACACCCATGGCCAAACCTAATCCAGAAGGGGCGTGAGCGGTGGAGGGGTAATAGGAGAATAAAACATTATCTCAGGCTGCAGTGCTTCTGGGAACCCTACCTCTAGCTGGCAATAGAGTTGCATCACCTTCTGCCATGAGATATTATTTTGCCATCAGAAATGCTCTGCATTAAATACATGGCTTTCCTGGGAGCCTTCTGTACTGACGCTGTCCATGGAAATAAGTCTTGGTGTAAAGCAATTGCTCATCCACTGCTAGGGCTATCAGGTGGCGGGGAGCAGCTGGACATGCCTTTCTCAACATTCACCTCATGCCTGTACGTTATTCAAAGGGGGAAAAAATAGCTTCATCCTCAGGGAGGCTGAAATTGCTACTTTCTTTGCTGTCCTAAGGAAAGTGAGTGCTAAAGACTAGAAAGAAGTAGTAGAAGGCACCAGGTCAGTTGTACTGCCTAGCAGGGCCTGACAGAAGGCACCCAGCCGAGCCTGTCCTCTCAACACAGGGCAGAGCAGTAAGACGGCGCCCTGTCCGATGGAAGCAGCGAAGATTTGAAAGTTACCTCTGTAGCACCCCTTAGGCAGAATAGATGAAGGAATGTTTAGCCCAAGGTAAAAAGAGAGGCCTAACAATTGCCTTGCAATATTATCTGGTCTGGGGAGAAATGTCTAGCATTTGGAGCAGAGACTCAGAAGTTAGCATCTGTGTCCTTCATTTCTCATTCAGCCTAGTGACTTTTCCGTGTCTTAGTTTCCCATTCTTTCCCCCAGCGAAGTCACTTTTTCAAAACCTGCTTTATTTCTAGTATCAGAGGAGTGTAAATTAGTCAATCATACTGCATACTGACATACTCATATGAAAACAAGTTTTTGATTACCTTGTTTTTAATATTATTGGGTAGATCGCAACTGTGGAGTCAGGTAGCATCCTGTTCTGTCTTCAGGTTCGGGTCTGAAATACTCCATGTGTAGCAGAAACCACAAAGATGCTCACAATTAAGGTCACTTCAGGTCCCTCACCCATGTACTACACTACATTTTTCAGCACTTATTCCACCTGGAGAGGTCTTGACTAGTAGAGGTCCCACTACAAGGAACTGTTCCAACAGCTGATTTACCAGCTCCTGCCTGTCCTTGCTGGCAGCTCTCCACTGCCGATACCTAAAAAGTGATAAGTTCTACCAGAGCTCCCCGGCTGCTGCTGGACACAGACACCCTTGCTGCAGTAAGGGCCTGCAGAGAAAACATCCTCTGAAAGTCGATGTAGACAAGCCCCTCCCTGAGCTTGACAGGGCTAGAGAAATAAATGAGTACTGACAACACTCTTTTAGGGCTATGCTGACTGTAAATGATCTCTACTCCGTCCTTAATCATGTGTAATACTACATGCCTCTGCGCCCACCGAGAGCTGAGCGGAACAGGGGGCTCCTCGGAAGCCCCTTGGAACGAGCACCCTGTGCTTGGACACACACAGGTAGCTACTGAGCAAACGGAGCTGCTGTGGGATCTCTGAAAGGCCAGGCCTGGGAAACTGAACCCCCCAACTTCTTTCCTGACATCTCCGTTTCCCTTGAGTCTTCTTCAGCCCAAAGGGTTGAAGAAGCCAATGACCTCCACCCTGTTTCCAGCACATACAGGTGCTAGAGCACAGCTGGTTGTGTGGCTGCAGCTCCTACGAGTGACTCCCAGATCCCAGACCCTTTCTCTCCTCTGTTCCTTGGGACATCGTGGGTGAAGTAGACCCCAGTGCCAAAGCTGCAATAGGAAGCCCCAGTCCCTGCAGGTCTGACTTTGACTCTGCTTCTTCCCAAGCTAGAGGAGCTAACCCACTTGACGTTTGCAGGAACAAGGCTTTTGGAAGGAGATGCAGTGTAGGCAGAGGGCATGGGTGAGTGGCAGGGTGCAGAGGACTTACTGGCCTGCTTGGCTTTCTCCGCATACGTGGTGGTTAGGTCTTCATCAACCGGGTGCTCCACTGGCCCCACCATGGGGATAAGGTGGCGTTCCGCTCGGATAGCCTTGGTGGCGTGGGGCAGGAGCATTGCCTCTGGAGAAGGCTCCCGTCCCTCCGTCAATGGCGGCCGCAACTGTCCCTCGCTCTCTGAGAACGGAGTGTCTGTGCGGCTGTCGGGCGGGCAGGCGATCTCCCTCCTGGCCACGCCGACGGAGCTGGCCGCCTCGGGTTCCCCCGGCGCAGCAGCCTCCGGCGTGCTCTCATAGCCGCTCTGTTCGGACAGGGACACCTCGTCCTGGGGCCCGTCCGCCTTGCTGCTGGTGCTGTCAGGTGGGGAACGCGGGCTTTTCTTGCGAGCCCGGCGCTGCTTCTCTTGGGCCACATTGTCAGCATCGCTGTCTGTCTCACCGTAGTAGGCCTCGCTGTCCGGCGGGGAGGTGAGGCTCTCCAGGTGCCTCTGTGATCTCCGTGACTGCAAGGGCTGTGCGGTGGCCGGGGCTGCTGCCGGTTCAGGGCTGAGGAGCTGTGCCGGGGGGCTGAGCGGGGACGGCGGGGAGAGCACTCGCTGCCCTGGGGAAGGGGAGCGCTGGAGCCATGGGCCGGTCTGGTCCCCACCGACTATCCTGTGGGGAGAAGGAAAAGCGGTGAGTGAGATCTGGTTGGTGGGGCTGAGCTGGAAGGAAACCCTGACATGCAAGAGAGGGGTGAGGACTGAGCTGGTGTTTGAGACATTTTTCAGGACGTAGAGACACCCGAAGTGCAGACACCAAGGCAGACTCATCTCTGAATCACAGAATCACAGAATCACAGCATGGAGGGGTTGGCAGGGACCTCTGTGGGTCACCCAGCCCAACCCTCTGCCAAAGCGGGGTCACCCAGAGCAGGCTGCACAGCACCGCATCCAGGCGGGGCTTGAATATCTCCAGAGAAGGAGACTCCACAACCTCCCTGGGCAGCCTATTCCATCAGCTACATGCTCTCATCCTGATTTTCTGCTTCACGACTCTTTGAAAACCAGCTGTTAAACACTTGAAAATCAGAGTGCCCTGAGAGCATAAAAATCTACTGATCCAGCTTAATCAGGTCCCCAGGCATTTCTCCTGGGGAGGTGAACTTCTGCAGAGCAAACATTCTCCAGGACAGTAGGACATAGCCCTGCAGCCCGCTGCTTGCCCGGGAGGGCCGGGTGCTGCCCCTGACGCTGGGACTGCACTGTGGAGCTCTGCCAGCCCTGCGGATCCCGGCATCCCCCACGCCGCTTTAGTTCAGAGCAGGCTCCAAACAAAGAATTCGGTGCTGTTTGCTTGCCTGACCTCTACGTGAGAGTAAGCAACAAATACTTAGGAGAGAAAGGCCCAAGTGTTTTTGGGGTGTAGGACTCTGCTGTCCTGTAGTAGGAATCCACCCTGGTGTGTGGCCTGCTTGCTGTGGGGCTGCTTCGCAAGCTAGCTACCGGCGCCTGGGTTGTGACGACCGCCATGCAGTCACGCCAGCCAGCCCAGTCCGTGGTGGCATTCGCCTTTGGCTTAGACACAGCAACTTCTAGCCATGAGTCAGCTGCAAGGGTGACTTGAGGAGGGGCAGGGCAGACTGGGGCAGTCAGCCCACTGGCGACTGCCCGAGGGTGGGAGAAGTGGCTGTGCTGATGGGACAAGAGCCAGCGCTGTCCGCCCTCTCCTCTAGAGTGAGTCTGGATTTCAATGGCAGTTTGACTCCAGACCACACAGATGGGGCAGGGAACTTCTTCCTTCCCTTGCCAGAGTCACCAGGGCTTGTTAGAGTTGTAAAGGAGCCCTAACAGTGTTGCTTCTATAAAGCTGTGGGATTTGTGACTTAGATCCCAATTCTAAACTGTTAAAAATTTATACTGATGTCAAATGCAAATCTTTGTGGAAGCTAAGGGTGGGACAACTTCTCTGACAGTTTATTTTTTTAATAGTATTTGCTATTATGAACTCTCAAGGGGGAGCAAACTCAAAGCTCCCCAGGCAAAACTGTGCAGTTCTTCCTCATCTGTAAATACTCGACCAGGTAACTGAGAGGCATTATGGCTTGTAAGCTGGTTTCTCTTGTTCTGCACTGTCAGGTCACAGTCTCTTTCCCTCCCTCTCTTTCTCTCTCTCTCTTCACACCCATCCCACCCTGACAGAAATACACATATGACCTTGCGCAGCCCAGAGTCATCCGGCTACCTATCCTTTCTCAAGAGTACTGATGGGTGTTTGCTCTGGGAACGTAAATACAAAGTGGGAACGGAGATATGATCAGAAAGCAGTATCTGATGAGTTCTCCAGTACCCCAAGATGAAGCCAACTGGTTATGTTATTTCCAAACCATCCAATGCTGGTTCCCAGAGGGCTGCAAGAAGCCTGCCTTTGCTCTTTGCTAATTCAAAGTGTGCTGATTTTGGCCCACTGGAATTTGCCCGGGCACCTGTTGGCTGGAGATAGGCTCCGATGGGGTGAGATAAGGCCTTGGCAAAGGACCAGGAGCTATTCTGGACACCTTGTGCAGGGCTCACTCATCCCACTTAATCACAGCGAGGACATAGGGGGAGCACAGCAGAAGGAACCGGCGCTTTCCCTGAAGTCAAGGGGAAGATCCCAGATGCTCACGCTTTCCTTCTCTGAGCACTGCCCACCTCTGCCCCTGCTTTACGGGTGCCAGCAACCAGCGTGGCTCTCCCTCCCCGCTGCTGACCACGCTCTGTCTTCTCAGGGCTGTAGAAAATCACATCTCCCAGTCCCCTTCACCAGGGCCTTATTTCCTAAGGGTGACTTCTGTTTTGGCAGTGGTGTGGACCTTGCACAGCTCTGCTGCCTTCATCTTTATACGATTCATGTGCAGCTTGAGCCTCATCCAGCAGGCACTGAGGCACGGGGCTAGCTTAGCACAGGTAGAACCAGGAACGTTACTGGGACCATTTCCGTACTTAAATTTGAGCCTGGTCTCCAGTATTCTGCTGGACTAGAGACTGCCAGAGATACTTCTTCCTGTAGGAAGGGACTCCGCTACGTAATTCTGTGGAAGTCACTTCACACCTTATCGGACTACAATGGCCTGCTGTAGTAAATACTTGGGTAATCTTGTCTTGGCTCGATTAACCAATGTGTAGTCAAATCCGTTCCTGTGGAACAGTTATTTACCCAGAATGAGCTGGAGTCTCTGTTCATCACTGAGATGAACTGCGCTATGGCATCTGCTTGCTTGGAGCCTAAAATGCTGTTTCTTTGCAGCGTAGCCCTCACGCTGCAGGCATTTCATCAAGGAGCAGGGGCAGGGAGCTCTGGGGTCAGCTCAGCCCCAGGGCCAGGCACTCTGAAGAGCAGCACAGAGGCTGCAAAACTTTTGGATAGCCACGTGTTAGCCATGGGGAAAACCTCCTAGTACACAAAGGCTTCCTGCTAGGTGTGGGTAGCTGCTGCGCTGGATGAAGCTGCCCTGCTGCCTGCACTGTCACAGCACCGGCGCTTGGGAGCGGGTTACCTTTTCACGCGGATGTTGAGCGTGCCGTTGGAGGAATCGATGATCTGCATGGCAGTAGCATGGGAGAGGCCAGCACATGACTTCCCATTGATAGAGATTAGCACATCATTTTCCCACAGGCCTCCACGGCATGCTTTGCTTCTCTTTCGGATCTGGAAAAGCAGAAGAGAGAGGATATGGCTGAAGGGAAGAACAGCGGCTATTTAGTTCAGTTGTTTGTCTCCTGCTGGCCCTTCTAATGCTCTGTCCCTGACAGAATAAAATAAGGCCAAAGACTGCTGTGCCGCCAGGGTGGAGGACTGGTGCTCTGGAGTGAGCGCTGGCTGTGCCTTTCGGTCTCTGTATTCCTGTTAATATCAAGAGTCTCTCTGCTGAGCATAGGCCTGACCTGATCACTGACCCAATTCGAGTCCTTCAGTGCAGATGCAAGACTCAAGAACACCTACAGGCTCTTCTCCTCTCGTTCCCTAGGTTGCTTATGGAGTCTGTGTTTCAGAGAGCGAACAGGAACCCTTTCCAGACTATCCCTGTACATGGCTGTGTGTCCTGCTGTGGTTCCTTGGTATGATCCCCGGCACTCACACAGAGCCCCACAGGTACCATCCGTGGGGAAGCTGCCATCAGAAGAGATGGTGGCTCCGAGGCACTTCCTGCTGTCAAGCATTCCTGCTCTAATGGCTTTGGCCAGCGTATTTCTGGACATCTGCTTCAGGCTATACAGTGCCCTGTTACACGAGTGTGAACTCGGAGTAGATCTTCAGCCTTAACAGAAGGTGTGCAGGATATGCATCGCTGTATCTGAGAATGGAATCTGGGTCTCTAGTTCCTAGATCTGGCCTCTGATGGCTATCTTACACCAAGTGTTTCCTCTCCATTTTGTTCCATCATCCATCCGTTAAACTTCTTACCAAAACCCCCAACCCAGCCTAGCCTTTCTGTTAGGGCAAGCAAGCCAACCAAATGCCCCCTCAGCCCCAAACCACAGACCTCTCTCTTATAGGCAAGCAATGGGATAGTCTTGTAGGACAGGCTGGCACCCATAACGCACTCATTTTTCACATAAAAGAATAGCCAGGCAAAAACTCTGGGTCAGGATGAATCAGGCCCAAGGTAGTAATACGCTGGATTTGTAAATGCTGTTAGAATATTTCTTCAGATCTTGCAGCTAAGCGAGAGACAAACTGGTGCAGAGCTGTTTAACAGAGGGTGCAGTGAACAAACTGTGGCAAATCCCTGCAGGGAGGTGATACACAGCAGGGCACCTTCTCCCGCATCTTACAGCCTTGCTGCTCGACCAGCCAGCCTCAGCTATGAAGTCGCACAAGCTACTTTGCCTGTGCTCCCGTGGCAGCCCCAGGAAAGCAAGGTGGATGTGAGAGGATTACTGCCCTGCCATCGTTCTCGCAGGGGCGGGAGGGGAGCGGGAAAGGAGAGAGCTGGAGCCCCGAGGGGGTCCCATGGCATGGCTGGCTGGTCTCAGGTCGCAGGCCCTCTGCACCCGTGGGGTGAGCGCACACCCAGGGCTCAGCGCTGCTGGCTCGTGTTGAGCAGGCGAGAGCCGCTCTCCTCCCCGGTCAGCCTGTCATCAGGACAGGAGGTGCTGGGGACGGAGATGGAGAGAGGAGGGCGATGCTCTGAGCTGTTTGTGTGTTCACTGGCACTTTATCACTCTGTAGCCTCTCTGGCTTGAGCCCAGATTTTGCCTGCATGCTTAAAATAGGGACTGGCTCATCCCAGCTGCCACATCCATCAGCCCCTGTCATTTTAGTCCTTTATCTCCCTCCTTGTTAATACAAGCCTGGAATGAGGACGTGTGGGTCTGTAATGAACTGCTGCTGAAGAACCACTTTTCTGCTGTTGCGGTACAAATGCTGCTTCCTGATGCTCCCTCAAGGTGCAGCTGTTAAGTGGGAAGAGACAGCAGACGCATTTCCCAGTGCTGCCCACCGACACAGCAGCTAATGTAGAGTTAGGAAGTTCAAGAGAGATTAGGAGGAGGGTGTCCTTCTGGTATTCCCCAGAAGGCCAACTGCTGCTCCATGGCCAAGTGCTTGGTGCTCAGCACTCTATGGGAACACACTTGCTGAGTATCTCTCCCAATTATGGAGCAAGGGGACTGGAGGTTAAAGGCTGTCAGCAGGTGCTCAGAGCATTCCTCACATTCCATCGTACTCCTCCGTGCTCACTGAAACCAACTGGATGTGGGCTGGTGACCACCCGGAGCAGAGCCTGTAAGCTTCCTGCAATCCTCTTGGTCCCGCAGCGCTGCTGGGCTTTGCAGGCACGTGTTTGGGATTCCCAGGCAGGGCGGGTCAGGCTGCGCTCAACCCCACCTGCTGCTGCTTTAGATCAGAGTGGGCTGGTGGGATGCAAGGTACCCCACGGGGCTGAGCAATGTGAGCAGGCAATGCGCTTCTCTGGTTGGTAACGATGCTGGCTCTGGCTTGGTCTGTGCTCAGATAAGGCCTGCGCTCCACAGCAGCTATGGTTACTTCGGTGCTATTGCAGAAGCCTGCAAACTAGCTCTGTAATCCAGGAGGGGACTTCTCCTTGTCCCCATTCCTCTTTGGAAAAACAGGACCAGGTCTCTTCCAGCACAGGGAGAGACCTACAGAGTCCAAAAATAGCACATGAATGTTCCTGGCTGTCAGTCTCCCACAGGTTTATAAACCTCTCCCTAGAAGTTTATCAATCTGCTTCCCAGGGGCAGAGGGAAACAAACTGTTCACAGCTTCATTTTAATGACAAACCCCTGCCCCACTGCATTTGCCAGGGAGGAAAGCAAAAGGGTTAAAGGCAGAAGAGGATTGTGCAGGGAGAGAAAGGAGAAAAGCATGTCACACAGAAAGGACAGCACTTAATCCACAGCCATGACAGGAGGCTGGAGAGCCGCTGGACGGAGCCCAGCACAAGCCTGCCGGGTTTATAGGACTGCCCGCACGGTGCTGTGGAGACCTTTAACGACGACCCACGGCCGGCCCGTCTTCGAGGCCGCAGGCCAGGGCGGCTGCTCAGCCTTGAAGGTCGGGCTACCCTCGGGCGCAGCCACTCGCTCCCCGTGCCCAAAAATGCCCTCTCCCGGGCATGCAGCGAGCACACGAAGCGTCGCTAGCAGGGAGCCTCTGCGTGGGCTGCAGACGGGCTGGAAGGTGTCACCCAGCAGCTGTGCTGAAGAGATGGGAAAGTATGGGAAAAGTGGCGTTTCAAAGAGAAATCCTCCCTGCTTCCCGTAGCAGATCCCTGGAGAGCTTTCTTGTGGGAGCGGGAGGCAGTGCTGAGGGACCCCGACAAGCGGCCAGGGGCAGCCCCGGGCCTGGCCCTGGGGGATTGCGCTGTCTGATCTCCCAGCAGATACTGCGAGGGCTGAGCCCTCCTTTTTGGTGGGGAATCCCACAAATTCTCTGAGCTAGCTGCCTGTTGCACTTTCGGCTCCGCACCTCAGTGGGCACGCTCCCCTGTGACACACCTTGGCTCGCGTGTCCTGTTCAGATTTCAGCTGGGTTTAGGGAATCCCAGTTTCAGGGCCTTACTGATTTACGCTACTGGAAATACAAATCAGTGTGGGCAACTGGAACTATAATGTAATGAAACACATTTAGTCAGAAGATTGTCCATCTTGCTGCCCTCTCAGCAGGACTGCTGTGGTGACAAAAGAGCTCTTGCCGAAGAGGTCTGGGTGTCTGCAGCACCCAGGGACACACACATACATGTGCATGTTTTCCTTCATTACTTGGCCCTCTTCCTCTCATCGATCATGTTGAATCAGGAGGGAAAGGACAGAGGCAGCTGAGGGGAAAAGGAAAAGGGTGAAGGCAACAAATGAGGAGGAGAGGAAGAAGAAAAGGTTGTGGAGGGAAGGCCAGCACTAGGAGAGGCCAGGAAGCCCAGGCCTGGGATCAGGCTTTAACAGTACAGTACAAGGTTCCTTGTACAGCCCTGGGGAGACAAAAGGACGTGCTGATTATTGGACGTGTGGCGGGGGAATGCAGCCTAGCTTTTGGGAACAGAATGCAGGAGAGGAGGGGGTCAGATGCGACTTGGCAGCATCTGTCCTTCAGTAGGGTCTATATTTAGATAGTGGTATGTGGGGGGTGAACACACGCTGGGATGCTAAGAATAGAGTAGTCCTGATAGTAACTCAGTGGCTTCACATCTTGCCTGAGTACAGCCCAGAGAACCTGTTGGGAAACTTTGCAACCACCCTCCCTGCTGGCCAGCACCGCTTCTTTGTAAGAAAGGAAATATGCTGTGGGTAATCAGAATTGGCTTGCCTTTCAGGAACAAGCTGTAACAGGTTCCTGCTGTCTTCCCCCTCGCCTCCCCAAGGCACTTCCCACCTCCTCTCATCAGAAGAGCTCAGTCTATAAGGTAGGAAGACAAATTACATTATCAGTCTTTCCCTAGTCTCCTAACATCTTTCCAGCAGCAACCTAGCAAACTCAGCCCAAGTCAGAGTTGTGTATCGAATACACTTCATCTTCCCATCCACTGCCCCTTCCACTCACTGACTGCATCTCTCATCTCACAGCTGCCCCCCTTCTGGGGTCCAGCACTCCATGGCAACCTGGCAGTGTTCAAATTTCATTCCCAGCCTTAGGGAAATGTAGTCCTGTCACAGGGTTCACATGGAGAGGTAAGAACCACCTTGTCATATAAAGCAGTATAAAGCATTACCAAAAGCGAATGAACTGGAGCAGGAGCCAACCAGCATTTGGGTCTTCTCCTCGCAGAACTTCCCGCTCAGGCAAACCACAAATGCAGTAGTTGCTAGATGCAAGAGCAGAAACAAGCACCCTCCATCTCTTCTTCTTTCTGAACATCTGTGTTGACATCATTGTGGTTATTGGAACAGTTTGTTTTCCTCCAAGGCTAGGGCCTAATCTTTACTTGTGCAAGGAAGGATACCCCTGTGGTAAAGCACTACAGTGGGATTCAGGAGACCTGGGCGATTTTGTGTGACTGTGGAGAAAACACTCAAACTGTGAGCCATAAATGACAGGAGCCTGGAAATCAGGATGTTTTTCAACAGTGTTTTGCTCTGGCTCTTAAATTTTCTTTGTCTCGGCTGCCCACCTGAACACAGAGATTTAGTAAGATACTTTTTCTATTCCTTGTCTATTAAGTGTGTGAATAACATCACGTCTTCATGGAAGTGCTATTTGACAGGAGAGTATTTACTCTAACCCATTATAATTACACTGACCATGACAATTACTTCTCTATTTAGTTCCAATAACTTCCTGATCGAGCACCGTATTCCTGTTTAAGAGGTGCCACTGGATGACTTGTCTCTTGGTAAAGTAGTCTCTGCAGCCCTACTTCACAGGTTCATCCACAGTGAAGCTTAATTACGGAGTCTTCCTATCGAGAAAGAAGGGAGAGAACACACGCTTTCTGGGATGAACACAGCAAGGGAGGGTGGTGAAAGAAGGCATCTTGAGTAGCAGGACAGTCGTGGGTGGCTTCTGGGCAAGGGGTTTAGAGATGAAACTTGGTAGCGGCAGAGGATGCTGGTGCTGGCCAGTCGATAAAGCATGTACAAGACTACTGTAATACGTTACCACCTAGAGTGTACTGGTGAGGGGCATATTGCTATCCCAGTGTGGGAAACAGAGAGCAACCTCTTCAGTGCACTACACTCAATTCTGATTTGTACCAGGGCATACAAGCTGATAAAAAACAAATGCAAGAAATCAGGGGTTGTAAGTTTTCTCTCTCTGTTGAAACCAAGTGCCTTAAAAAGAGTATTTTGTCATGATAATATAAGTCAGGGAAGAGAAGAACAACCCTAAACAGTCCACCTTCTTTGTCTAAGCAAAACGTTTAGCACAGAGCTCATTGCTGGGAACAAGCATCTAGCCAGACTTGGCTGCAGGTAGATAAAAAGAAGCTTTATCTCCATGGCCTTTTGTTACTTGATAGGAGAAAAGTAAGCAAACTGTAATAGCAATGAGAAGGAATAATGCCACATGTACTAGAATTGATACCAACTTGATAAGCCTTTTACTCTCAGCAGAGTGAACAGCAGGATATCAAGGGGTTTTGTATGAAGAAAGGATTCCGAAGGAACAGATATGTTTGTCAAAAAGCAAGAGTCCCAGTGACCACATCTAGCTGCTGGGACAAAAGCAATTTAAAGTTCAGAAGAACCACACTTGTACACGTCCCGTGAATGTCCTTTTCTAGAGGTTCAGCCCTGCTCCTTTTGACATAAAAGGTTTTAGGATCAGAATCATAAGCAAATCTCGCCACCAAAATGTCTCTTTTTGAGGGACAGGCACTGAACTGGGACAGAAGGAGTGAGAGAGCCTTGAACACAGGACAGAGTCACCCAGAAACATGGCTTCAGTCCTCCAGAACAGGCTGTTCTCAGCTGTAGCACTGCGTGCTGGTACTGTGCTCTAAAGGGCAGTAAGGGTTTGCGAGCTCTGAATATAACCCTTGCTCAGAACAGAGGACTCTTTTCATCTGCTACCAATTGTTGAACAGCAGCAGGCTTAAGTATAAAATGCTTCCACAGTATTTATGCTGAGAGCACACAAACCAGAAGAAGACATACCTCCTGCTGTTTTGACAGAATGAGGATATGATCCAAGACAAAAATTCACTTATGCTTGCAAAAAGTTATTGCACACAGCATTCATCACATTTGCAAGTGTGGGTTACTGTACCAGAACACAGCACTCGCTAACCCTAAGAGAGCCTCTCAGCAATGCTCTGAGGAGGACCAGCACCACTGTCCTGCGGTAGCAAGGACAGGATCAGCCACAGGTACAGATCAGAGTACCCCATTCACCCGAAGGATTCCATGGGAACCTTGGTACAGAGACCTTCCCGTGCCTTGTGGCGTCTTTGTAGGCATCTTGTAGGCATGAGGGTACAGGAAAAAAAGGGCTCAGCCTTCACAGATGTATTCAGTAGTTCTAGCAAGTAGCAAGTAGCAGGCTGAATAACGCCAGCGAGTGAACCTGGGCTCTGGACCGTAATTGCCTGCAGCATTGAACTGTTGAAATGATGCTTGGCATGTCTTTGGCTCAGGCCAGCTAATGCTCTCCAGAACAATTCCCAGGTGCAGCCTGGGAGCTAGAAGAGACCATTCCCTGGGCCATTGCCTGTGGGCAGCTTGCATGTGGCCATCTTGTTTGGGAGAATAGAAGACGTTAATTGCTGGGCTTCGTTCCACTCTGTAGCAGCTGGCCTCAGTGCCAGAGAGTAGTCTCAGGTACATTTAATGCACCGGGTATAGATGTAGCTTGTATGGTTTCACTGCAACTGCAGATAGTCATCTGTCAAGAGATTCTTCCAGGACTCCTGCCTGCTAGTGCGCAAATAGGATGTAAAGACAAAACTGCCCAGACTCTTCACCTCTGCAAGGAGGAGAGGGAAAGCTTCTCTAGCAGTGTCCTTCAAACAGAAATCTGAGACAACTTGTGGAAGCAAAAAGTGTGGGGCAGCACAGCTGTGGTCACGCAGCAGAGGAGAAGCCATGCAGGACAGTAACGTGTGAAAGACCGGGACCTAACATCCCACTTTGTCATAGCTGTGATTGCCTCATGTCCTTTGGAGGGAAGGTGGGAAGTGAAAAAAAGAGTAAACACAGAGTGAAGTGGCTTGGGCAATGAGAAGGGAATAGTTTAGCAAATGGTTAAAGATTATCTGAGAGTAAGCATAGAGTATAAATCAAGATTCTAGTAGTTAGAGGGAATGGCATAGCCACCGACGCAGTCCATCCACACAGTCTGCTCGCTCTGCTTGTTTCAGGAGGGAGTTCCTGCGTGAGGCTGCTTCCCTAGGAGGTAACTCCAAGCCCCAGTGAGGCACAAGGAGCTGTGAGCCAGATCATTAGCCGATACAATCAGCAATGGTGGTTTGCAGCCGTGATAATATGGTTTTCTGTTTAGGCCACCTTCTTATCGTTGTCCTGGAGGTCCTATCACCCCATCTCTTTACTCTGAGGGCGGTGAGGCCCTGGCCCAGGTTGCCCAGAGAAGCTGTGGCTGCCCCTCCCTGGCAGTGTTCAAGGCCAGGTTGGACGGGGCTTGGAGCACCCTGGTCTGGTGGAAGGGGTCCCTGCCCATGGCAGGGGGGCTGGAAGCAGATGAGCTTTAAGGTCCCTTCCAACCCAGACTGTTCTGTGATTCTATGATCTCTGCTGGGAAGGAAGGGTAGAGCTCCCCTTCCACGCTCTGCACCTTGCTTACTGCTGTCCCAGCGCTGTGCAGAGCTTGCAGCTTCTTAACCGACAGCAGCCCTGGAACCCCCGCATTCTTCCGGCACGCGGTGACTGCCGGGCCCAGCTGCTCCTCAGAAAGTTCCACCGGCGCCGCAGCCTGTGCTCCCTTGCTGTCAGCCAAGGCTTGCACCTGCTGAAGCACTGACAGGCCATAAAACATGTCCAGGAGCACTCCCAAAGCTGCTTGAGGCGCTCCTTCCACAGTGCTGGCAGACATACCCGGCTCTTCAAAACCAGCACTAGTGAGTGCTACAGACTAGGCTGCCAGCAGTGCTTTTTTAGGTGTGACACTAAACATTTATGAAAACAGATAAAGAACAGCCTGCCCACCGTTCCCTGTGAGGGGGAGAGGAAGAGATGGTGCTTGCAGATCTGGAAGCCATCAGACCTACGTGGGTTAGAGCTGGCAGCCTCCAGTAGGAATAATGTCACAGGAGCAGAGGGCAGAGCAGCCAGGCTGTGGGTCACAGGGACCAGCGGCACGGCATAAAGGCAGCAAGGGCATCTGGCAGAGGAGACAGCAGAAAGACTGAAGTGTCAGCAGAGGAACATACAGGAGAAAGTGGAGAGAAGTGAGAAGGAGGTTGTGATGAACTGCTCTTAAACCAAGAACAATTCTTCATTTTAGAAGTGACACAATTCTGTGTCACTGCTTCCCCTAACAGTTCACGCCATTGCTGCAGAGTGTTTGTACAGAACAGGGAGCTGGAAGGAGCCTCCTCAGTTATCAGGGCAAATCCCCCATTTCTTCAGATGCCAAATTGTTAACTCCAGTTCATAAACTGATGACAAAAGGTTTTCAGTTCTTTTTCTAGATTGGAGAGTTGTCGCTGAACCTCCCTGGTTAGTCGTTTTGTTCACATGTGGTTGACGACAGTGCTGTCCGATATTTGAACAGTGCTCACAGTATTTGCCCAACATCTGTTTGTAGACAGCAGTCATGTCTTTCACCCTTTTGCTAGGTGAAAGAAGCCTTGTCTCCTCCCCTCCTTTTCTATAGCTGCTCTACCTTCGATTAATTTTTCCCGAAAGTGGCTGGCTCCATAGGTGTGATATTTCCAGTGAAATCCCACTCGTGCATTAGACAGTAACATCAGTGCTTTCCTAGCTCAGTTAGATATGGCTGCCTGAGGCTCATTTGTTTATGTTTGCCTTTTTTTCAGAGATGCATCATTTTGGTGACTCCTTATCCTCTTGATAATGATCCTCTCCACTGATACCCGCAGTTCTCCTCTACTATCAGTACCAGCTGGAAAGCATCGAGTTTTCACTTATTTCTTCAGTATTACTGGTGCACCAGACTGTGCCGGAGGTACAAGTGCCTTCCTTGCTTTTTACAGTAAGTAACTGGGTTTCCCTCTCATGGAATAAATCTTGTCTTGTAGCAGGATTGCTAAGGCAGCTTTGCACGCACTTGCACCAGCTTAAAGCTGGCCTGTTCATCTTTGTAAAAATTATTTCCCTAATATAGTTCCAAGTTATGTTTCTACTTTGGTTGACTATGGGCTTAGTGCTTATGTCCTATCTTACGAATTTTCTCAGACTAGCTGTTTTACATTTTGTTTAGTTTCAAGTGCATGTGATGCACATATCCTTATTGCAAAGAACTCCTCTGGGAACCTGATGGTATTGTTCACCCTTACTCTCTTTTCAGAATGGGTGAACCTTCTCATCACCTATAGCTTCTCCTTGCAAGGAATGCTGTACATGTCAGCACCACGTACTTTTCCCCTAGCCTTTCTAAAATGAAAATCAAGCCATCTATGGATTCTTCTTGTTCCTTGCTTTTATGCCTGATGACTGTTTCTAGCCAAAGATTTGTTGTGTTGTGTTGCCGTGTGCACCACAGCTACTGAGCTATACCACATCAGCTTTATTTGGTAAGGGGGAGCGTAAAAACCCACTATACCTGCTTCACTAGGTAAGAGTTAAAAGATTCATTAGCAATCACAGTAAGCTGAATATGAATGCACAGTAGTTTAACTGATTTTACTTAAAAGGACATTGCTGTAACTAAGAACAAAACGGAGATTTTCCTTTCCCTTTTGGGTTCTTTACTCTTTATGTTCCCCTTTACTTTTTTCTCTGGTTCTCCATATTCCAATCCTTCCTAATTTCTGCAGAATTATTCATGTCCTCTGTTGATGTTTGATCCTGCTGTGTATCTGCCTGCTGAGCATATCAATGTCTGCTGTTCTTTCAGCTTACTCATTACTGAGTTGATATTTTAATACAACCCTAAATAAAAATGATCTATTCTTTCTCATTGAGGGCTCCCCAGACACTAATAAATTTTCTTTTGCTTCTTCTTTTGTCTCACCCTCCACTCTTACAGTATCTGCTTTTATGAGACTGAATTTTTATGGTACCCCTTTCATACACACATCAGGATGGTATCTTTCATATACACAGCAGACATTTTTAGCATGCAGAGACTGCAAATGATTGTTTGGGTGGAATAAAATAGTATGTGCTCTTGTAGGCCAGTTTAAGACGAAGAGAATAGACATTTGCAGTTACAGATCTGGAACCATATAGTCAGTTGGCATTAATACTAGCATTTCAGTCTTGCTTATGTTATTTAAATTTGAGCTTTTTGCTCAGTATCCACTGGGCACCGCTGGAAGAAGCAATGTGTGTTTCCTTGATCCTGAGGCAGGCAGAGCTGGTTTGGTCCCTACAGTTACTTGAATACCAGGTCAGTTATGGATGACCCAAGAGGCTGTCCATAAGGTCTGTAGTTCCACCATCTTGCTGTAGTCGTGTCCTTGCAGCCATAACCCACAGAAGCTCTGTGGCAGCTGGATCCAGCACGTGAAGATCCAGCTGCTTTGCTACCCCTTTGTGTTGGCTGGACTGAGGTTTAGAGTTGAACCCTTGCTCCGTTGAAGGGTTTGAACGACAGTTAGGCATTCTTTCAGCCTGCAGAAAAATGGGTTCACGCCCCACTTCCAACATGTTCATTTACTTTATTTAGTTGTGGCCAGTTGAATAATTTGCGCTAGGAAGGACGGTTTAAAATGCATATGTTCACTGTACATTCTGACTCAGCTGCAACTTAAAAAAAGCCAGTAATTTAAGCCATAGTTGTGAAAAACCCAGTAGAGGCCCACCAATCTTTTTGAAGAGGATAGAGAATAACGCTGAGAACATTCTAATGTCATTAAATACCATCTTGTCTCAAAAAAAAAAGAAAAAGAAAAAAAGGCATACAGCAGACCCAAAGAATTTTCAGGAAACCAAAAAAAAGGATACCAAGAACAGCAGTTAGTGGTGGATTTTTACCATAATCTCCATATAGAGAAAGACTAAAAAGATGATGATGATGTAAACTTCAGAAAGAAGAAAGGCAAGAAGACCTGTGGCTATGTAAATTGATCATGTAAGATGATGAATTATGCAGGGCTTTGTCATATAACAAGAGTGACTCAAGCAGTTTGTGCAACATTTAGTCTCTGGAATGCCTGGCTGCTTGATGTTATCGACTCTTCATTAGGAAACCATGTAAGATTTAGGCAAACAAATAAAGCACTAGCTGTTCACAAATAATTATCTGGTTATGTGTAGGGTAAACCATCAGGACTGTCAGTTCTTATGTACTTCATAGGGCATGCTGATAACCAGCTGGGGTGAAAGAATTTCCCTCCTCATTGCATGACTAGAATTAATACTGTATTATACTATACTATTACTAATATATATTATAATACTATATACTATTATTAGACGCATTGGTGAAGTTTCCAGCTTCCTCTGAAACACTTGCAGGAAACACAGAGGAAAGAGGAAGGGGGAGATGGAGTGACCATTAACCTAGTTGGTCTAGCAATTCCAGCTACATATATATATAGTTATCTCTATATAACTACAGTGCATGTCATTCACATGTAACTTTTTTGTTATACTTGATTCACTTCCACTTACTAGGCCCAAATCAGCTTTTTACTGCTCTTTTTAATCCAGAAAGGTATATAGAAACAATGTGTCTTGGCATCCAAGGGGAAGCATCTTTCCTTAGAGTTACTGCTATGACTTTGCTAGTCTAGAGATTGTAATTGCCTGAAATGACAGCACTGGACTCGCCTGAGACCCCAGCTGTAGCCACTCGGTCATCTCCTGGCACCTATCGGATATTCATGCCTGTATCTTCTATCACGTTTTCTCTGGATTCATTCATGTTCCTGTTCTGTCCTTCCCCATTCTGTCCAAAGAGGTTTTGCTGTAAGAGCCAAAGCGCGAATATTTCTGATCTGCTAAGCCAAAGTTTTCTTGGTCTCATATGAACTTTCTCCCCAAGAGTCCTTTCTTTGACAGCAGTCAGCTTACTAATAGACCCTCCCATTTATCTAATCTGTCTTTCCATACACACACAACACATTCTTCACCATACTAATGACCATTGTGTTGTTATTTGACCTTGCCTCTGCTAGGCAGGCTCAATCTCAGCGACACCTCCTCCTGACCACACTTCCCAGTGCTGCCCAGTGGCACTGAACTCCTGGCTGGAGGCCGAACAGAACGAAGTGCTCATCCACGTGAGTCCCAGCTCTAACAAACCAACAGCCAAACAGACAATACTGCCCCGTTTCTCTATGCTATATCATATGGCCACAATCCCTGGTTAGGCTTCTTCAGTGATGGGACCATTCCCATCTTTGGCTCCTGAAATATCCAGACGGACAGTGCTAATGATGTTAAAAGCTTTGGAATACGCTTTGGAGACAGCATTCTGGCTCAGACTTCACCCTGCTGATGTCAAGAGCAGAATCCTCACTGAAGAAGAATGAAGAGTTGATCTTTCAGCTCAAGAACCAAAACCTGAGATTCAAACTTCTACTCTTTGCATAGTAAGAGGAGGACAATTAGGTTACTCCATGGCTCCGGGGGTTTATTCTCTTCTAAGCAGTTTACATTCAGATATTATCTTACTGGGTTCCCAGTGAGGATCTGTAAATTCTTTCTTTGGAGACTGTTTAAACAGTGTTGCCCTTCAGACAGTGCGTATGGTCACCTGGATGCCATTACAATCTGGACAGTAATAGCCCCACATGATCATTACAAAATCAAAGTCCTGCTTGAAGAATGATGTATACTTTGAGCCTCAAATGGATTTGTATGAATTATGTTTTCCATAATTATTTTTCCTATTTTTAAAGTATTTTCTGTATTGCAATATCCAAGTATTGTAAAGTGTATCTATATTTGTATTGCTAGACGTAAGGTATGACACCCAGTTCTGGGTGAGAGCTACTTCTCGTTAATACCTTTCTGGAAGTGCTGCTAATCCCTGAGCAATATTCCAGTCACCTTCAAGTGCAACTCAGCCCGGGTAATGGCTAGTTCATGCCGCTGTTCAGTCCTGAGTAATATTTGTAAGACACTCGGTATCTCCTCCCTCTTCAGTCCCAGTTTCTTGTCTATTAGGGGAAAAACGGGTCAAAATAATCCTAGACCCTACACAGTTCATGTGGCCACTGAAAATCCCATTTTCCTGACAACCACTGATGCCAGATACCTGTTTCAAGGATATTGATTCTTTCTCTTCAGCACCTGAAGCTCTATGAGTATGCGCAGAAGTTGTTCGCCTGGAGAAATATCGTGTTTCTCCATATAAGAAACATCCACTTCAGGGCCAAGCGATGGGATTCCAAGCCCTTTGGCAGAAGTTACAAACCAACACTCCTTGACTTGGGGTGAGCCAAACGACACAGAACATTTAATCATAAAATTCTCTGTCGGAGGCACAGACTGCTTAAGGAAACAGAAGGAGCTGGGCACAGCATTTTTTCATTCCTGCTGCTGGGTGCCTTCCAGCGAGACCTCCCAAGATATCATTGTGTCAAGGCTAATGCAGCTGTCACGAGCCCAGTAAACAGGGGACTTCTTTTCCCAATTTTTAAGCTGCTCAGTAGTCTTTATGAAAAGAGAACAGTCACACCTGTTTATCAAAAGCAGTGCAACTCACGGTTCATTATTCCTTTTTTATTCCTTTTTTATTATTTCCTCCCATCCAATCAACTGCTTTTCTTTAATTCTTGAAACGGAACCAATATTTGCTGCTTAGTGCATCAAAAATACTCACTTCAGACAGTATTAAGAAAGTTTCACCAACAGAAGGGACCCTAAGGAACATGCATCTCTTTTGAAAGCTGGAATATAGTAACGAAGTGTTAGGGACAGTCGAACTGATATACAAATACGGCTTTTGTTGCTTTGGTTGCAATTATTGTTTCCTTAATTGGATGTCTTACAGCAGTACTGAACCTTCCACACCTGAGCTGTTCTCCCTGCACTGTCACTGTGGTTGTATCTCTGCTGACAGCCGGGGAGCGTTGTACGGTTTATGAGGTGCCCGAGAGTACAGACCCGTGAGACACCTGACGCTGTTTCTACCTCGACAGCATCCATTTCAGGACCCGCATCCCACCCCAGGCCCTGCCGGACGGTTCCTGACCTTTAAGATGTGCTGCCACGGCAAGGAGTCCCCGCATTCCTTAAGGGCAGTGAGAGATGCCTGGCTCAGCAGGGGTATCGGAGTTCAGTTGGAACAACTCTGCCCTCACGGTTCGCATCTCGAGGTCCTACCTTTGACACTTGAAGGGGTCTTTTCTGCTCTGAACCCCCCTGCAGGCGGAAGCCCCAGGGGGCACCTCCAGACAGGGTGATGAGCATTTCTTCTTCAGCTCCCATGATTGCTGCGCTTCGGATACTTTGTCTTCCCACCTCCAAAACAGACTCCAGTTCTTAGCAGGCGGTATTTTCCACTCCCATCTTCACAATTCACGCCACAATTCCCCGGTCCCCCCAAAAGGCCCTCTGCCCACTTTCTCCTTCAGGTTCACACAGACACAAGAGGAGAGTTGAGACTGTCAAGCCCAGCCTTCCCTGCTCTGCTGGACTCTCAGCTGCTGCTCTGCCTGTGATTAGACATTTGATTCTGCTCTTGGGAAGAGGCCAGAGTTGTCCCACACACGTGTCGTGTCAATCTCACCCTCTGCGCCCCCCCCAACGCCACGGATCTCTCACCGGAGCGTGGCTGAAAATAGCACACCTCCTGTCTCTCAGAGCTTTGTCGGACACTCTTCAAGCTGGAAGCATTTCAGTAAAAATTTCATTTCCACTTCCCATTCCAGATGCAAACCCTGCAGTCACCCAGCACTTGGGGTTCGTTAGGATGAGCTTCAGGCAAGGACATGATGCAGGCACAAACTGGTACAAGATCAGGTGACAGCACCCGACCCTGGGACACGGGACCAAACCAGCATGCAGGCGGCGTGATCTCCACCCGCGTCTGCTCTGTGCAGTGCGGGAGCACCGTCCGTCTGCCCTGAAACCCACGGGCAGGCTGCCGACACGACACGCTCCCGCTGCAGCCCGCTGCTCCCCGACATCCCCAACAGCCACCCCTCACGTGAGACCCTGGGACCAGAATAGCCACGATTAGCGACGCAGATGGGATTGAAGCAGTCCTCTGCGGGGCACCGTGTACGTAGAGCCCCCGACGGCCAGGAGAGCGGTTTCGCACCCAGGGCCTTCGCCACCTCCTTATCAGCACCACGGCAGACGAGTCCTCCTCGCCATCCCCAGCCACCTCGATGCCTGGGGGAAATAAAATCCACGTTCCCCCTTTTGCTACAGGGCTTGAAATGTGTTTTTTGGTTACAATCCTGAGGACAAACTTACGTCTTCCTTACTCTGCATGTGCTTGTCTCTCAGTGACTAACCGCTGTCTGACAGCCTCGGCGGTGCCGTTGGACGGAAACACCCGGAGGAGGCAGCCGTGCTGCCACGCCGTTGCTTGCCCGCCCGCTCTGTGTGCTTGGATACGCACAGCACCGGTTGCAGTGCCACGGCACGGGGCCGGCGGGCGCACGCCTGCGCCACAGGAACACGCGGTGCCTGGCGCGTCGGCGCAGAGCTGGCCCTGGGCGCTCCGTGTCGCGACCCTGCGGGACATGCAGCCATAGAACTGGCTGCAGGTGCTTTGTGTCACAACACTTCGGGACATGCAGATGCAGAACTGGCCCTGGGCGCTCCGTGTCACAACCCTGCAGGACACGTGGCCATAGAACCAGCCCTGGGCGCTCCATGTTGCGACTTTGTGGGACACGTGGCCATAGAACTGGCTGCAGGCACTCTGTGTTGTGACCCTTCAGGGCATGCGGCCATAGAACCTGTCCCAGGCGCTCCATGTCGCGACCCTGCAGGACACGCGGCCATAGCACTGGTCCTGGGTGCTCCGTGTCGCGACCCTGTGGGACAAACGGTGGCAGAACCAGCCCCGGGCGCTCCGTGTCATGACCCTGTGGGACATGCGGCCGCAGAATTGGCCCTGGGTGCTCCATGTTGCAACCCTGTGGGACACATCACCATAGAACCGGCCCAATGTGCTCCATGTCATGACTCTGTGGGACACACAGCCACAGAACTGGCTGCGGGCAGTCCATATCGTGACCCCGCAGGACACGCGGCCATAGAACTGGCCCTGGAGCTCCATGTCGTGACCCTTTGGGACACACTGCCATAGAACCGGCCCCATGTGCTCCGTGTCGCGACCCTGTGGGACACACGGCCGCAGAATTGGCCCCGGGTGCTGTGTCACAACCCTGCAGGACACACGGCTATAGAACCAGCCGCATGCAGTCCATATCATGACACTGTGGGACACACGGCCATAGATCTGGCCGCGGGCAGTCCATATCGCGACCCTGTGGGACACACGGCCATAGAACGGGCTGTGGGCAGTCCTTATCGCGACCCGGCGGGACATGCGGCCATAGAACTGGCCCCAGGCGCTCCGTGTCGCGACCCTACGGGACACACGGCCATACGACCAGCCGCGGGCAGTCCATGTCGCGACCCTGGGGGACACACGATGGCAGAACCAGCTCCGTGTCGCGACCCTGCGGGACACACGCGGCTGAGCCGTGCATGGCCGTACCCTAACCGCTGTCCCCGCGTATCGCCGGTCTGACGACGTCGTGCCGTGACGTCAGCGCCCCGCGCCTCACCGCGCCTGCGCCGCATCCGGGTCCCGGCGGGCGGGGCGCGGCGGCGGCCGGGGGTTGGCGGGGAGCGCGGACGTGGCAGGCGGCGGGTGGGGGAGCGGCGCTTCCGGGGGAGCGGCGGGGCCGGGAGCCGGAAGCGGGCCCGGCGGCGGAGGTGGCGGTGAGTGAGGCGGCGGGGCGGCTCCGGGGGGTGCTCGGGGCGGGAGTCGCCGGTGCTTCCTTCCCCGCCGAGGAGCCGAGGCCCGGCTGGGCGGCCTGCGGGTCCCGCCCGGCCTCCGCGGGGGCCCGGGTCTCCCTCGGTATCGGGCCTTCCCCCGGGCGCGGGGGGAGCGGTCGGGCCGTCGCTGCCTCCCGGGAGGCCGAGCGGTTTCTCGGGCCGGCTGCGCTGTGGAGGCGGCTCCCCCTCGTCCCCCATAGTCCGCGGGGCCTTCCCCCGGGGTGTGCGCTGGGCCGTCCCGGCTCCCACTGGCTGCGGGCCTGCGAGGGACGGCCGTCCCGGGCGGGGACACGGGCACCGGGCCGCATTCGGCGGTAAAACTGAGCGGCTGTTTGCCGGCGACGTTGGAGATGGGAGGAGGGAAGGAGCGGCGGTGGCCCGGCCGGAGCACAAGCGTGGTCTGGAAGAAGCGGCCGTGCGAGGTGGGCTCTGCCCTTCGGCGCCGAGGGTGCTGTGAGCCCGCTGGGCTGGTGTCACCCGAATTGGCCTTCGCTCTGTCTGAGCGACGCTCTTCAGAGCAGAGCCGGGGCTGGTTTCGTTGCTTTCCATTCTTGGGGTGCACTTGGGGTGTTTTTCGGTACGTGTGCGTGCTGTCTCTGCTCTGGGATCGTTAACGGAGAGACTTTGCGAAACCATCCGCGCTGGGCCTGCGTGGTAGCTGCCGCACTGGGCCTGAAGTGCCGTTTCAACTCCCTGGCTGGTGGAAGTGGTGGCTGGAGCACAGGTGGATGGTGTACGCCCGTGTCAGACGGTGTCCACCGCAGCGAGTGTCTGTATAGCCATGTTAAAATACAGGTTTTTCCGTTGGGTACTCGGCGTTGATTTTTTACCCATTAATGGGATAGTTCCATAAAAATATTTCTAGGTCCTTTTCTGCCACAAGGTTCTTAGTCAACGTTACCAGATGTTGATGGGAGGAAGTTAGAGGAAGAGAAACCGCCAACTGAGAAACAGCGTGCAATGTCTGGTGGTGGTTGTTGTTTACAGGCAGTGTAAAATCGGGCCACTGGGATGGGAGGTGACGACTCGTTGCTGGTCTTGTCCCGAAGTCTTTACTGTTTATGAATATGAAGTTGTCCGGAGTAGGTTCAGGGAACTTTGGCTTTATCTCCCCAAGCAGGTGTACTGGTTATGGGGTGGATAGAAATAGACGTGGCCTAAAACTCCAGAGCCTCTGTCTTTAGAGGAGACTTACCTGCGATCGTGTGTACACGCTGTCTGGGGAAGCACAGGCATTTCTGTCAGGTGTTCTGTGGGAAAGGTTTTTGCTTCTGCAGCCACCTTTTTCTTCTTGAAGCTGCACCACTCGGGATTCTTTATTGCTATAGACAGACTGTGAAGTGGACTTCGATAGGAGTATTTCTTCTTGATGTGCTGGGACGTTTGCTATAGGTTCTAATTTCATGGCTAAAAGCTGGGTTATAGCAGTGAGCAGATGTCTAGAGGATTATTTCTTTAATGAGTTGCTTGATGCTTGTACCTCTTTGAATGTTTTCTTTTGGTGCTGTAGGACCGTATTTTCTTCCTGTAAAGCTTATCAGAAGCAGGGTCAAAAATCCGAGAAGGAATTGATGGTTGGCTAAGGAAGGGTAAGGTACAAAGAGTGACTAAAAGTGGTCAACAGCATGGTCTTCACAAAAGAGAGAAAGTGGATGTTTCTTGTTCTTTAGGTTTGCAAAGCCTTCTTAGCGATGAGTTGTGAAGGTAGAGCTTGTTCTTCTATGTTCTGCAAGATTCGTTGTTAACACAGAAAGTGCTAAAAGCCACTGTCAGCTGGTCAGTATGCCTTAGGAAAAGCTAATTTGGAGCTTTTCTGTTTCTTCCGAGTGGTGGGAATTGCGTAATGCAGATTTGTGTAGAGGAAGTCAGAGTGCAGAAATTTTGGATGCAAGATGGGCAGTGCTATCACGTATGTGGCGAAAACTTGCTTAGCATTATAGCATGCGTGTATTTTAGTCTTATGGAGGAATAGGAATATATAGAATTCTTCCTTCTGGCCTCTTCTCTAAACTTGAAACTACTCTTGTAGCTTTTGCTAGTCAATTATACTTGTGCAAAGTTCACCGAAATGAGTCAGATGACTTCGCACGTTATAACGTGTGTGGGGAGGTAACCAAGGAAGAGAGAAATCTTTCATTGTCGTTTTGTCGGTGTCATGCTGTCAGTGAGTTTTGCCTCCACAGGGTTGCTCTACAGAAGCAATGCTCATAACTGAGCGTTTTTGAAAGCTTTTCTTAGGACTTTGTTACAGAGATAGAGGTGTAAAGCAGTCCCACCAGGGGACTTCAGTCACATTTTATACTCTTGCTTGACTTCAGTAAAAACCTGGTGGTGGTGGCAGAGGTTGGGAATAGGAGTAGGTTTAAGGTTAGGTCAAGACTAGACTTTTTTTTAATTCAGTTTTTAACCACTTTTACTGTCTCTTAACTTATATGTTATATTGGACCTTGCCCAGGATGATGAATCAGCTTAACAGGACAGGGTTTAATGTGGCCCTGCTTTAGAACAACATGGAAGTGATCACACCTTAGATGTGAACTGTGATTTTTATGTCCTGAAGCGTGAAAGACCTTTTTGAAACAGCCCAGGAAAGACTGGGCTGCAAAAATCTGCTCCATTACCTGTTGTGTCAAGAAGTTCTGGCAGCTAATCTGTCATTTCTTCTCCTGGAAGTGTCTTCTCTGAAAATATGGTGACTTCTGGACTTTCACTGATATTAAATTGTAAAGTTTAATTTTGAAAACTGCATCTTATACATCTCAGAAACTATTAAAATAGGTGTTTCTAGCGGTGACTCAGAATGCATAGATGAAAAAGATATTACCTGTGGTGTGACAAGTGGAGAATCTGCCCAGGTAGAAAGACAGAGCACAACAAAAATAGAGCTGAGTTGGAGGGTCAGTTCCAGTAGTGTCATCTGAATTGATTTGGACAAATGCAAGGGAGGCATTTGTTACAGTGGCGTGAGCGCTTCCAGATCAGTTGCCAGTCTCTGACTTCCAGGATATGAGCTTCGCTTCCAGGAGTTTCTGCAGAAAAACAAAACGGGAGTTTCTCCTGTCTGAGGAGAACCAAGTGTTCCATGAGTGCTTGTAGAGAACCTAGTCAAGCTGTAGCTGAGACAAAAGCAAGGACGTCTGCCTTGCAGAGGAGTGCTGTTAGCTCCAGAGTCCAGGTCTTTAGAAGAATGGCATAGCCTTGCTACTTCTCCACAGAGCTGCAAAACAGAAGCGTTAAAAGCACTGTAGGTAATGTTCTGAGGATGCCGATTGTCCCCTTCTCTCACAGCTTCTGGAAATGGTTTTGATTTCTGTGTTCAGAAATGAAGTAGATGTATTTCCTTCAGTTTCAGCATAATATAGAAGGCCATGCTGTTTTAAAAAAAAAAATGTAAATTTTTTAATTTTTTTTTTTTTAAGGATCGGTCTTTCCCAGAGGTTGAAACGAACAAGGCTTTTATTTCTCTGGGACCAGTAAAAAAGGCACAAGCATCTTTCTGCAGGAAAGCAATTTTGCTGTATGCGTTTCCTTTAGAAAGCGATCAAGAACTGATGAGATCAAGCTTTTTGGTTTCAAAAGGGAATGAACAGTGAATGCAGAACATAAAAAATGATGACTATGCAGTTTTCAGTGAGTTGGGAGATGTGCTGATTGAAACAAGCTCATATGAATCACTAGGGTTGGGTTTTTTTTTTAAAAAAAAAGCCCTAAAAACTGCACTGTAGTCTGCTCTGTTTGGATAATATGGAATCTGGAAACTATTGTAAAAGTTAAGACTCCCCCCCCTCCCCAGTATTATTGTGTATTTTTCTCCCATCAGTTTGTTGCTGATCAGCACTGGTTGTCTGTCTTGTATTACAGTGTCCCAGTGTGAGTTTTAGTGTGTAACTGTTTTGACCAAAACTTCTGTGGTCAACTGCCTTTATACAGAGGCATAGAAAACGGTGTAGAGTGACTGCCTTGTGCTTTGCAAGAAAATGGTTTGTTATTTGTAGTATTTACTGCTTGTTGTCATAGTATTTTCTCAATAGCATGAGTCCTGCTTATTTGAGCTTTGTGTTTTGTAACTGCTGAGTAGTAATAGGATGTTCAACAGTGTGTTTTAATACTATGTTTCATTTAGTTTTGGTAATATGTTACTGCATGCAAAGGAACATCCTCAGTGTTTTTACCAAGTGAAACAGCCTGTTTTATCAATTTCTCCCTATCTGGTGTATGTATTTCGTTCTTTCTGTGACCTTTTTTTTTCTCTTCATGTCATAAGACATAGAGGATAGATTTCTCCCTTTCTCTAAGTCTCTTCAAGTGACCAGGTCCAAATTTATATACATATTTTCTGAGTGGAGACAAAATGAACGCTGTTTGATCCAAATGACTTGTATTGCGGGAGAAGGCAAATGGACTCGTTCAGTGACGACTGTCTTCCGCCTGCTCAGAGGTAGATACTCCTGGCCCTGCCCTTTATGGTATTCCGCATCAGTGATGAGCAAGCATGCCACTGGCCTTACGCTGGGAGCAAGTCGAGCAACCGAAATAATGAAGCAGCCTTGTCCCCAGCTTCAACACTGAGCTTGTTCTTGAGCCTTCCTCCTCCTTTCCAGCTCTTGCCTTGACCCTCTGCCAGTGTGGAGCAAACGTCAGCTTGTGCTACGGTGGAGATTGGCCTCTGCTGGCTGCCACGTGGGCTAGCTGAAGGTCTGAGGTGTATCTACCTTTCTCTCAGCTGGCACACTCAGTTGGAACCATCTCCTTTGTGTAGCTGCTTTTTCCATAGAGGTTGTAGGAAATGATCTCAAAACTCTTTTCCTCTGCAAGACTTGCACTAAACGAGCTTACCTCTTTGTGGGTGTTGGTCGGTATTGTTGTGGAGAGCTGCAAGCCAACAGGTATCACCTGCTCAAGCAGGAAATACTGATATTCACGTGAAGGAGGGGAGGGAAGGCTGAAAAGAGTAGTGAAAGATCATCAGGTAAGATGGACTGAGTACACTCACGATAGTGAATCTGAAGTGGTTTTCAAGGGATGTGCTTCAGTTCTTGCCCAATCATGCTTTAAAAAAAAAAGAGAAAAAAAAGATAAAACGGGCATGAAAGATTGATTTTTCTCCTACCCTGTAGTAATTCCTTGTTTTAAGCATTAGATCTGTTGAGGGCTTTCTGTAGGCGTAACTTGTGATATGGCGCAGGAGGTGTCCTGCAGGATGCTGCTCCTGTGCCTGCAGCTCTTCCTGGAGGAAGGAACAGTTTATAGGAGCCAAGTTCCCTGTGCACGGTCCAATGAGCGGTAGTCAGGGGCAGGAAGAAGGGAGCGCAGCCCTCCTGCCTTGGCCGAAGCCCTGCCTGGGTGTTCCAAGAAGTGTGGGTAGAGCAGTCTTCCCGCCGCGCTCTCCCTTCCCGTTCTGCCCACCTTTGCTGGAGGATCTCCCTGGCTTTGCTGGGTGTGCTGAGCAGGAGGCGGCTGGGGCTGCGATTGCGGCATGATGGCACTGGTTGCCTACCTGGGGAGGAAAAGGTTAACCTTCAGGGGATCTTGGGAAGGGAGCAGGTGCCAAAGTCCAGATTTCCTGGCCCCATGGCTGCTCAGGTTGGACTGTTCTGCAGCACTGCGTCAAAGGCACGATGGGAAACCAGAATCATTAGTGATGGCTCTCGTGCTGTTGTGTTCATCATGGGTAATCATGCTTAAAAACAGTGGAGACTGACCAAAAGTTCTGTCATGCTGTTGTAAGCTGTTGCAAATCATGTTATGTGTTACTTTGAACAGCAAGTTACCTTTAATTATTTAAGCTAAGTTCTTTTTCTAAACAAAAGCCCTATCACTATCTTTATACTGCTTGAAGAATAAGAATGTAAAACTTCATTTATTTCCTTTCTTATAAAGTTTAATATCTAATTTCAGAGTAAGCATTAGCATTCTTAGTGTTGACATTTGTCATGTTTACTAGCTATAGGAAGTTAAATGTAGTAGGTATGTATTATGCTAGCTTTCTTCTGTAAATAATTAGATCGCTCTGTTGTGATACATGTATTTTCCCTTCATTTTATCTATATGGATCTGACAGTTTCTGTGTGGACGGTTCTTACAGAGCTGTAGTTATTTTAGTACTCTTGCTGTACAACTGTTGTGGCAGTTGCAATAATTCTTTGACGCCGTATTTTCGGTAGTGTGGAGAACCGACCTCAGCATTCGTTGGCGTGCTCTAATCAATGTATGGGCAAACCAGCTTGGGCGTGTGTTACCCCCTTGAGTTAAGCTGTAGATTCCTCGCTGGGATTTGCTTCAGCTGGCTGGTGGCTGCTGCGGGTGTATTTCTCCTGTGTGAAGATTTGCTATGTATCTTTCATGCAGAAGTTTGTCATAGGGCTTGGAGCGAAATATGAGGGCAAAATTAGTTATTTGCTTTGCCTTAACTTTGCATTGTATATAAACTGCAGTCTATTAATAAGAAATTAAATTGCTCTAAACACGTGTTTCTTTACAGTGTTAGTGTACATAGCCTTAGCTGAAGAGGGTAACAGTGACATGTGGAGTGTCCGAGGGAGTACAGGAGATGCAAAATATCCTGGAGAAATAGACCGTGAGGGAAGCTCTAGCCTGAGAAGTCATCTCCTTGGCTCTCCACCGCTCAAGGGTGCTGTGGCTTCTCTGCCTGCTTGGTACCATGGCATTGTAAGAATTGCCTGCTGGGCTTGGGGCCTCCCAGTGCCGTTTCTGGTTTTCTCTTGATAAAGTTAGTCAATCTCTTTATACAGTTAGTTGGAGAAATTGGGAATCTGTCTGTTAGCAAAGTTATAGAAGAAATCTTGCTTAAGAAACATCTCTCCTGGCTCTGACGCTCGGTTTCAGGTCTTAAACTTTTGTATAACTCCTTTAGTGACATCTTTGCCTGTGATGCTTTTCCATTTTGAACACTTTTGTTAGATGAACATGCTGGTTTTGGAATATCTTAGTTGTCCAAGATTTGTGTACATAACAAGGACTTCAAATCATCTATTGTTAAGAAATAAAAAAAAGCCTATATTTGTCCCGTTCTGAATTCTGTCAAACACTTCAAGCAGCGGCCTTTGTGGATGGTGAAGGGTGTGTTGCTTGTAGCGAGGAAGCGTGATCAAGTAGACTACCATAGAGATGAAAACTGAACTTGTTAAGTGTTATTAAAGTGTTGCATTAAGGAATCTCTCATCTATGTCATGAATTCTGTTTTCTGCTGGTCTGATGTTCTGCGAGGTGGAAGCAGTGTAGTAGAGGTGTCTCAGGAAGCTCGGTAATCATCTGCCATGGAAGGGCTAACTATGGTATTTTTTGCTTTCCCTAGTATCTCAGGAGCTCTCGTTTCTGTGAAAACAGTAGAGAAGTTGGCCAGTTTGGTTTGATGTCTGCTAAAAGCTATTTTTCCCCCCCTTTTTGCAGGTGAGATTAGTTTGGGGATGTGAATACAATGAGTGTAAACCAGCAAGCTCACGCAGGGCCTCCTTACGGGCAACCTCAGCCTGGATATCAGGGATACCAGCAGCCTGCCTACGGAGGACAGCCATTGCCAGGGGTTCCTCAGTCGCAATATGGAGCTTATAATGGTCCGATGCCAGGATATCAACAGCCAGTCCCTCCGCAAGGTACTTCTCAGTCAAAACTTCATGATTGATAACCTGTCAATTGTTGCGTGCATAGAATTTTTTCTGTATGCTTCCTATTGTCAGTCTTTATTTTGTGGTAGCAGTTATCTTTTCTTCTGTATGTAGCTTACATGATGCTAAAAATCATGTTCTTCCTGCGCATTCTGAACTTACTGTTCTGCCATTGTCTGTTTTAGTAGGGTTTACTCGGCTTTAAACAGCTCACAAAATTAACATGTTGAGAAGCACAGCCTGCTTTTTTTCCCTCTATGTCCCTGCCCTCCTGGTACTGAAGCACCTGAACAGGACAATCTGTCGCATGAGGTTACGCTGAGGGGCAGCAGCTAGGGGCTGTAAGAGAGTTATTCAGACTGCCTTTCGTTATGGTGTAAAAAGATCTGCACTCCCCCCTGAAAGATAAAGACATACAGCTCTAGGCAGAAAGTGTATTTGGAGCTATTTTCTCTAATGGCTTTGGAGTAATAGAAAGTTCGTGGACGTGTGGCAGGCTAATGTGTTCTGGAATTCCCCTGGTTCTGCAGGACCAGATCACTTGTTGGTTTTGTATGTTTAAAAACCAAAACAAAGTAGTTCGACTTTTTTTTTCCTGTTTTCAGAAGAAAGGCTAATTTAAAATTATTCAAGAACTTCAAAAACTGAGCTGTTGATTCTGAGTACCTGAACTGTTTTGGGAGATTAATAGTGACTGTAACACCTGAAATGTAGAGGAGAGAATACTATTCCTTGGAGTAGAAGTATTTCTGCTGTTCAAAATCACGTGGATGAATTCAGTTCTGCTGAGAGTAGCACAACACGACCTTCCACTCTGAAATGTTTGTTTAGATTTTTGATTAGCATTCCTCATTTCCTCAGAATACCAATCACACTAATGGGGTCTGTATTATTCTCCCCTCCAAGGGCATCTTGAATTTTTTGCAACTTCTTGAGTTTTAAACCAAACTCAGTGAGAAAGATAGAACAGTCAAAGTGCCTGTAGTTGCCTTGAAACTAACAGAAGTGGGCAACTGAAATTTGGGAGCTGAATAATTATCCTGTTGGGTTTTTAATCTGGATTTAGCAGGGCAGTGGAGTAGAAGAAAAGTTAGTGTGGTGTGCTAAAGAATGAGTTACTCAGTTGCTCCATCTTCCTTTTCTTTCCTTAATCCTCTTCCTTCCCTCCTCTCAATAAATCTCTTCCAGCAGCACTTGTAATCTACGAGTTTTGAACTAATTTCACAGAGGGTTTAAATTGCTGTAAAAGCACTGGGCAGAGGAAAGACACCCTGCTTCCTGGAGGGCAGAGCTCAGCCGCGGAGCGCTCTGTGCAGCTGCTCGGCGTAGCCGTTTACCAACCAGTGTTTCCTGTCCCATAGAAGGACTGAGGGGAAACTGAACTTGCTGCAGTGAGGGAGAGAAGGAGATTCAAGAAGGACAAAGATTAGTACAGATTTGTTGGAAAAGTTTCATCAGCGCAGCTATTTGTAGAAAACAGGTTTTGGCTGTTAGCAGTGTGAAGAATGTTTAGAAAGTTTGTGAAAAGAAGCTCATGAGCATCTTCCATCAGATACTTCAAGAATTATTTACATGTCTGAAAAGCAGTTCAGGGAATTAAGTTGGTTTTTTTTCCCTTCTGAATTATTTCTGGTTTGGCATTTTTAATTTCAGAACAACAGAAATGTGATTCATGACAGCTCAGTAAGGACATACCTACAGAGCTTGATAACATGCATATAAACTGGTGAGGATTAAAATGCAGATTTTGTTTGTGCCGGTAATGATTGAAAGGCAGTGTGACACTGAGGGCAACAAGGTGGTCTCACTTGGACAAGGAAAGTGTATTGTGCTACTCTTAAGTAATATCTCGTGTACTTCATTGATATATCAGGCAATGGCTGCCTGTGCTTTGTGGAGATTTCTCTTTCATCTTTCCTTCTGAGACCATCCTTCCTAGACTTAGCAGACTGTATTGAGGAAATCTCAGTTTTCAAGTTGTGTGTTTTGGACCTGCTACTGTAAATTCAGGATTCCTGTCTTTAGAAGGAAGGAATGTAGAATTCAGCACTAGCACAACAGCCGTAAATTGACCTGTTTGTAGCTGCTGAATATGACATCCAGGTGGAAAAGAGTGGCAAACAAACACTGCATTATCAAAGAGAGCAGGCAGGTGAAAGTGAAGATAGTGATGGTTATCCTTTCTACCCCCATCTCCAACACATTCTGTTTATGCCAGGTCTTTGTAGCAAGACTTGTTGTAGCTGCATAACATAGAGAAGTAATTTCAGAGGCAGTAGAGTGAGAGGAATTTAGTGAACACTGGAGGGTAACAGGAAAACTGCCAGTGTTTTTCTGTGATCTCAAAGTAGTTGTCTTAGGGATTTATTTTAAAAATAACAATAAAATTGCTTGGAGGACTGAGTGGAGAAGTATTGGGAGCAGGTGCCATCCTCAGTCAGGGAGTTTTTCGCATCTGATTTGTGTGACAAACCCTGGCTCCAGCTGGTGGAAACATGGCAATGCTGTGCCAGTGATGCTGGTCTTGCTCAGGACCGAAAGCAGAGTGCTGTGCTGCCAGCTGAAAATAGCTGCTGCTTCCTATGAGAATGTCGGAAGAACCGGGACAGTTTTTCACAAGTCTTACAGTCAGTCTATCAGTTTCCTTCTGATGAGAGCATGGAGTCGCAGCTGCAAACACAGTTATCTGAATAGCAGTAACGTTAGGCTGCTGCTGGATTGTTTTACGTGGACTCCATTTGCGATACTATTAACACTTGTGTTAACATTAATATATGAACTATGTTGGTAATATGTGTGGTAGAACAGTGAGAGGGAGTATAGCTTAAGGAATAATGTGGTAAATGTGATGTGGATTTTACGTATATGATGTTTTCTGCACTGCAGACTGCTCTCAGCATTGGAATCGCTGTCTCCTGGTGCTTTCTCTCAGGCGTGATTTACTGGTGTATTCTGTCTTTCCAGGTTACTTTCCTTCCCTGGGGTTCCCTTCGAAGGGCTCTCCTGTATCTCTCAACTCTGACACTTCTTCTCTTGCACCTAATTTCATAGGTAAATGGTGTCCTTTCTGTGGGAATGTTTGTGCTGTGTTGCTTCCTCTGTGCCAGGTTCCCATTTAATATGGATCTTTATCTCAAAGGTGTGGGTACTTGATTATTCAGGCAAAGGTGGGTGGGACACGTCCCAGTCTATTTGTAGGCAGCACGCCAGAAACATAAATAGGATATGAAGAAATAATCCTACTAGAAATCCCTGATGCCTTCGTATTGACAGATAAAACCTGACTTGTGACTAATGTTTTCCGAAGATTGATTTCAAAACCTGGATTGGCTCGTTCAGGTTCTGTCAGGGAGAAGCCTTAGTTTAAAAGAATGCAGTCTCCCACTTCAGAGAGAACTAGAACGTGAGGTTTGAAATGATAGCGCTGCAGTGAAGAAATGAAAATCTCCCCAGGCGACAGGACATTATTATTGGAAGTCATGAGATTTTTGTGACGCGTGCTTTCATTTAAGGGAAAAAAGTTTTTAGCTTCCTTGGTTATAGCATCGAAACCAGATATGTGTTAGGAAAAATTATGATTCCAAAAACTGTGGCCTGAAGGAGGAGATACCTCTGCAAAGCTAGCAATGAAGATGTAAGAATTGGAAACACTGCAAGAAATAATACTGTATTTTTCCTTCTTTCCAACTAATGGTATTTTGGAAGAGCCATTTCCAGCGGCGTCAATTTGTTTAGAAGAGTAGGGAGTCAGAACTGGGCCAAGACCATATAGTCTTGGGGCTTTGAGTAAAATCCCAGGCGTTTCCCATTTTGCTGCAATCTGCCTCCATTTTGAGGTCTGTGATGATGAAGACCTCTCAAAGTTGTTGAAGGGGAGCTTTGGGATTCCTCAGGAGTAATGAATCTAAAGAAAATAAACCACTAGATATTCATACCTGTTCAAGTGTACTTTCTGCAGTGGCTATTTGAGCAGTCTGTGGTAATGGTCACAGAAGTGTATTTGTGACAAGAACTAGAAGAAGCTTTTTCGGAAGTAGGCATATATTTGTCGAATTGTATGCCTGTTTAAGTTAGCTTCCTCCCCCTCAACTTTATGTGGGGAAAAAAAAAAAGTGTAGGGTCCCTTCAGGAATTGAATTAAATACGCTTTCAAAGACAAGAAGATAGCAGTGCCAAGCAGTTTACATATACTGTCAAAGGAAAGAAATTCCAGAGTAGGTAAAAGTGTATCAAATTAACTGAAAAGGTATCACAGCAGAAATAGAAATACCACACAGCAAGTTAGAGATTGGGAAGTGCATAGCCAGAGGAACAGTAAGATCAAGGTCCTGTAAGAGTAGTTTGGAAAAGACCAGATTTGGTGAGGTGAAGGTATAAAAAATAGTAAGTGTCTCTGGAAATAATGAAGTGCTAATTCTCAAAGTGAAGAACAGGAGGAGTTTTAGTAACAAAGAAAAAAGCCCAAAGAAATTACAGGTTATTCATACAAGATCTAGTTAATTCCTTCCTTTAATTTACACCCACAAGCTTACATGTAGCAGATAAGAAAAATATATATGAGTTGAAACCTCATGCTTTGGTGTATAAATTATACTGTAGAATTGAGAAATGGCTTCTCTTATTTCCTATTTTATAACGGTTCCTCACAAGAAAGTTTCAGAGTCCCTTCCAAACTTGTCACGCCGATCACTGTCAGAGAAGCGGAACAGTGTGTATGTGCTGCGCTTGGTCTCGTGTGGCAGTCTGCTCTATCTAGTCATCTGTGTTTAACAATACCCCAGACATGAAATAAGTTCCCTTGTGGTTAGCAGGCACGGTCATATGGTTGTTCTAATTACCAGCATTTTTAACATAATAGTATTAAAATAGAAGTTTGTATTCTCTTCTTTTGGAAGTAAACACCGCAGTTGGTCTCCTGGTCTTGTAGCCAGCATTGTGCAGTCCGTGGACGGTGTGAAGGCTTGTGTCTGAGGCTGTGACTGAACCAGCTCAGTCTGAAAGAGGAGAAAGTACCTGTGTTAGCCTCCAGCCTCTAGAGATTGGGAAGAACAGTCTGTGGTGGCCCCCATTAGGTTGCATATCCAAGCAGTTAGTCGGATGTGATTTTTGAGAACTGAATCTACTCACATAACCTTCTTACCTTTCAGGTAGGGAAAACTGATCTGTAATGAACATTAGGTGCCATGTGAATACTCTCCTTGGTCTGCATAAAGATAATTGGACTTGGAGGGGGAAGAATTTAATACCTTACTGACAAGAGAATGTTTTTTTTCCTTCATGAGAAGACTAAGTTGTCTTTTGAAGACCCTCCACAGTATATATTTTCTACTTGGTCTGTGTGGAGATGGTGCTAGTGACACTGGCTAAAAATATTTATGCTTTCAGTTTTGCTACTTCTAATGTAGGTGTATAAATTATTTGTTGCTTGTGGAGTATTGATACATCAATTGGGCCATCACTAAACCGTTTCTGCCCTTTTTTTTCTTTCCTGGGTGTTTCGTGATAGTTGGTTCAAGCCATTGTTTCTGTGAGTAACTTGTGATTTTTTTTTTTAATTTTATTTTTTTTACTCCCTTATGTCTGTAGGTTCGTTAAGAGCCCCTCCAACATCTGGAGCTCCCCCTCCAGCTTCTGGAGCATCTCTTCCTTCTGGGCACCTGGCGTACAGTCAGTTTGGACACGGAGATGTACAGAATGGGATTCCAGCCTCAGCAGCCCCGATGCAGAGGTACATAGGAGAAGAGGAAATGATAACAAAGGCCTGCCTTGGTAGACCTATGTTAGGTCTAGAGCTTTTACGTTCTAAAACAAACTAAACACTTTGCTCTTCCTGTGGTGGATGTTGACATTCTTTTTTGCTTCCTTATTGTTTTGAAACAACATTTTGCCATAGGGGTATTTGTTAGTCAATAAGAATGTGTGGAGATTAAAAACTTCTGGCAGGATATGAGAGACGTCAGTGACTGATCAAAACCACTTCTTCTCCGAACGCTTTCTTTGTGGTAGTCATTTTCCCATAAGGAATTTTCAGATTCCTGTGATCTGTCTTGTTTTAAAACATTTGCATCTACACAGCTGTAATATTTGATTCCTTGGCAAAGTGGAACAATCTCTGCCTGGAGCGTGTTGCTGTCTGTCATTGAGTCATTCCTTAGTACTGGTTCTGGGTCCTTTTCTGTTTGTTGTGGATCTCTGAGTTACCTTCATCTAAAGCTCTTGGGCATCTTCTCCAGAAAGGTGTTGCCATTACCTCTGTGGTGATAGTGGCAACAGTCCTCGCTGCTTCATTCTGATCAGTGGTTGTGAGGGAAGGTGGCTGGCTTTTGTTTCCTTCTGGTTAAGCTCGGCACTGTCAGCTGAAGAGTCCAAATCCTTTGAGCAACAGAGCATTCTTACATAGCTGTGCAGGCCTTGCCGTTGCTATTTGTTGCAATAACTACAATGGAATTAACAAAAGAAAAATGCTACAAATGTAGAATTGGTATTTTAAGAATGAATCAATTTTTTTGATGAAAGGGATTCAGATCCGTGCAAGATAATGTAATTATTTTTCCAAAACTGAACTACAGTGCTTTGTGTAAATAAATGAGACCCAGTCAGTGTTTATGTGGTAGAAAAATTTTAAAAGGCACAGAGGATTGTAACTGCTTGTGTGATGGGAAATCCAGTGAAGTTTCTCGTCTTCCTTCTCAGGCCACCTGCTTCTCAGCCGTTTCTGCCAGGCTCAGCACCCACGCCTGTCAGCCAGACATCTACGTTCCAGCAATACGGTCCCCCCCCAGCCGGTGTACAGCAGCTCAGCAATCACATGGCAGGGATGACACTTGGCAGTGCTACAGCCGCTGCTCCTCCCCCAGCTGGACTGGGCTATGGTGAGGTTTCCTGGCTACAGAAACACGCTATTTCTTTTCATTTATGGTAGTAATTTCATGGAAGGTTTGCTCTTATCAATGATTCATTACCCTGTGGTGATGAGGATTCTCAGGGTGTTGACATCTGCCATATTAAACAGTAGATTCTTTGATTACTAAGGTCATCACTGGGGCAAACAGGACTGTGACTGTTGGAGGGGACAGTGCAGGAAGTACTGCAGGACATGAGGAACAAAAGAGAGTAACAATATTTCTCCTCAATTAGGTGAATCTTGGTGTGAAACACAAAAACAGTCTATCCCTAAGCTGTTGGAGAGTCTACGTGTCTTGCCGCTGTTGTGCAGCAGCCCAGTCATAAAAGGAAAGAAGGAGGGCTCAGTAAATCACAAAGGACTGGAATTACTCTGAATTATTCTGTGAAGGGTTTTGCTGGAAGCTGAGAAGAAACTTAACTTAAACAGTATAAACTGAATTTAGATATTTTGTTCTGTTCTATTAGATCTACAGTCCCACTGCTGTAGATTACCTTTTTTTTTTAATTGAAGATGTCGTTAGTATGTATAAGCTGGTCTGATTATGCTTTGATTTTTTTTTTTTAATTTGTTTAAATTATTTCGGTAAAGTACTTTTTGACAAGCACCTCATACTCTAACACAGACTTTATAGGAAAATCAGGAGTAGGGGATGCAGATTTCTTCAGACTTTTGGCAATGTGTTTGTCTGAAAAATTATTCTCAGAAATAGTACAGTGGTAAACACAGAAGGTGCTGGTTCCATGCTGTTAAAACCGTGAAGCTCAAAACCCTTCTTGAACTACAGGCCCCTACTTAGCGTGGAGTTTAAGATATGAACTTATTTCAGTTCAAGAAGTTAGTAGTGTGGTGGTTCTTATTTTTCATAGTTCTGGCTTTGCCTCTTTTTTTCTGGCCCTGAATCCTGAAATGTGTTCTGATTATGTAAAATAAGAAGCTCAGACTTTGAGAGAGAGGACAGTGAAGGAACTATCAAGTTTCAGATCCCTCGGAGGAGTTTCAGCTCTGACCAGTTTAGGAGGGTGTTCGTTTCTGTTAGTACTGACAAGTCCATCTGAAGATGAGAAAGTTGTGTACCTATTTATATGATCTAAGGCAAATGGGTTTTGCTTGCATCCTTATTCTTTTGAGGATAGAAGAAAATGATGTTATGTGTTCTTTTCCTCTTATCAGGTCCCCCAACATCGGTTCCCCCAGTCTCAGGAAGCTTTAGTGCAACAGCATCTGGTCTCTACACACCTTACACTGCGAGCCAAGGACCCCCTCCTACCAGTGTGTCTCAGGGTCTTCCTTTGGCACAGCCTCCCTTTCCTGGTCAACCAGTGTCAACGCAGCGCCTACCTGCTCAAGTCCCTGGCTTTGCCCCACCTCCCTCTTCTACAGGGATCGGACCTTCCTCTTACCCTCCTGCCACAGGTGCCCCAAGGCCACCTACGATGCCAGGCCCACCCCTGCCTGGGCAGACGGTTGCTGGACCACCAGCCTCCCAGCCCAATCACGTATCCTCACCACCACCTCCATCAGCCATGTCAGGGCCGCACCCTGCGCCTCCCGTGAGTGGCCTCCATGGACCGCCTCCTCCCACTCATCCTCCGCAGCCAGGGTACCAAATGCAGCAGAACGGTGAGTATTCTTATGACAGGAATTGCAAGTGAACGTGTGTTCTCTGTGTGCTGTAATCTGAGAGCTGACTTTCAGGTTTGTAACCTGCAGGCTCCTGGCTGCACTTCAAGGCTGTGATCATGTCTGAAAGACAAATCCAGTATAAAGAATAGGATGTGTCATTCTAAGATATTTGTCGTACAGGTTTTAATCAGGTTTATGTACCTAAAGGAATCCTAGCTTACGTAGCCAAAAAGTTGTTTAATAATTAGTGCCATATTACTACAAGAATTTGTGATCAAAATTTTATTATGAACATTAATTTGATATCTGCAACCTCATCTCTTCAAAAGTAGAGATCTGAAATCCTACAAAGCCTTATCTCTTTTTTTTTTTATTATTATTATTTGTGGCCAGTGTGCGTATAGAATGTGTATGAGAGGAGTTGTTAAACGCTGAAAAGGAGTTGCTACTTTTTCTTCTTTAATTGACAAAACTCTGTATTTTTCTTCTTGCAGAACCTTTTACATTTTGTGTGTGCTTAGAAGTAGTATCAGTTAAGCTTTCTGAATTATAAACAGTTTTGGCTGATTTTTAATCAGTAACATTTACAGATAGCTAGGGTAAAGTAATCGTGTGCAAGTGTCAGGACTGAGAATCCCACCCCCCATGCAGCTTTGCACAGCTGGCTGGGTAAATTAGCTATAAATCTCTGTCCAAATTGCTGTGAACTGTAAAAACAGTAATGGGGTAAATCATGCTGCTATTCTGTAACTGAATGAAACTGTTCAATGTAATATGAAGTAGCTCTAGGTAGTTACAGAACGAGATAATCACACATTAGCCTATTACTGTAATTTCAGACAAGCCAAAACTGCCCAAGGGAACTCCTCGCATACCTTCATTTTGAAGAATTGCGGGTCATCTGCTAGCTGTTTTGCTGTTCCATGTGCACTTTCAGTTAGGCAGTTCTGCAGTTTGACTTAAATGTTCAGAATGCATGATCTTAATGGGTATTTTAACCATATTATTCTAAAAATAGTTGTTTTAGTCTAAAACCCTGGGTTTCCCTGATGCTGGTTTTGAGGAAGACTGTATCCATCAGTTTATTGGTTCATTGATAGAGATGTACAGGTCTAAGCTGAAACATTGTCATAACTATGTTTTAACTGATAAGTATTGATAAATATGTATTTAACTGAAAAGCATGTGACTTTCTTGTGTTTTGACGATGACAGGAAAAGTGGGATGAGCCTAATGAGGAAATGCCTAGTCTTAGCTGTTGTTTGATTTTGCTGTCCCTTTCTTGTAAGGTTCCTTTGGGCAGGTGAGAGGTCCCCAGCCAAACTATGGAGGAGCCTATCCAGGAACACCGAATTATGGAAGTCAACCCGGACCACCTCCTCCACCAAAACGCTTGGATCCAGATTCCATTCCTAGCCCTGTAAGCTTGCTTTGTTCTTATCAGTGTGAACTCTTCCGCAGTGTCTTTACATAAAACTGAACTGACAGAGACCAAAGATCAAAACGGGTTTCTCGTTCCAGGGAACATCAGTCTGTTTTCCTGCTTGCTTCTCTCTTGTATATCCAGCTTCAGTCTTTTGTTACGAAGCAGTATTTTTCTTGGTGACTAAAGAAAGGCACTGCAAATCAATGCTCAAATTCCTCAGGTCTTTTTCTGTACAATGTTACATTTTTGAGAATCTTTGCGAGCTTTGATTAAGCTTCTTGCTCCTTTTCTGGATTCTTGCTCAATGACTTTCCAAGGTGAACACATTTCGGGTTTTGAGGTGACAATCTATGAACTGTATGATCCAAGTTTAAAGCGTGGTTAATAGTGCTTTTCCTTGCCCTATTCCTACAGTCTGTCAAAAAGCTGGTTAGCGCTTTTTTGGGGGTCACGAAGTCATGACGCTACTTCAGTCAGATATGGACAACTTCTCGAATTGGGATTATCTTTCAGAATGGAGGTTCTGAGAAGGGACAAGCAGTGACATGTAATGCCTAGCTATGATGAGTGACAGTAAGCCTGACAATATTACTGCCCCTGGTCTGCTGTGCTGTTCCTTCCACTGCTGCTGATGCTGTTCTGTTACTGTCTCAGAAGGCCGCAGTCGTTTGGTAACAGGAAACCTTTCCAGGGCAGTGCTTACAATTAGTTTACTTCAAAACTATAAAAATAATTTAGTCTTGAGTCGCGTCTTAGATCTGATCTGGTGCTGTTCAGAAGTTATTGCTGTTCAAAAAAGATCTGTTTAGACTCCAGGTTTATGTAAAGTTTATGACCATATTTTTTTTCATAGAATGTAGGAAGCCTTTAACTGCTTGTCTGCTTCTCTTCTCTTCCACTAAATGAGATCTCAAATGGCTTGTGTCAGTTGCCTTCATTTTAGCATGTTCTGAAAGTGTAAAGCCCCAATTTCTAACCAAAATGAGCACGTGAGCCGCTTCCTCTGTTAGCGATGTGTTCAGAGCCCAGTGTGCTGGCAAGACTGGTTTTGGGATCCCTGTATGCTGCAGAAGCTGATGTTTCCTGTTGCATGAACCATGTCCAAATGTATCTAATTCCAGTGCTACAGGTTTGGGTAGAGAGAAGTAACACTGTTACTTTTTGTTTTATTATTCTCTTTTCTTTTTTCTCTTTGTGGCACTCTTACTTTTTATTTTTTTAAAAAAAGCAACTTAATGAGCTGCCACCCCAGCAGAAACCCAGGCACAGAATAGACCCAGATGCAATTCCTAGTCCAGTAAGTGCTGTATACATGTCAATTGTAGTCTGTGTGTTGGTGACCATCCGTGCATGCCTGAAACCTGAACTTCACCTCACTAACCCTCCATCATTAATCCTTTACCCTTTCCTTGCTGTCTTCTGCTTGCCTTATCAATAAGAGTAACGTTGTACCATGAGAGGTTGTTAAAATCTGCTCTTCTGGGAATGGTGAGGCGGTAGAAAGCAGACTGTTTCAGCAACAGATCATGAAGAATGTCTCCCCTTCACTTTGTCTGATCTTTAAAATATCTCCCTCATCAGATTCCAGCTGGCATTTTCCGTGTAAGCCATCAGTGCGATTGTCCATACAGTGTGTGTCTCCTGTTAACGTACACACAGCATGAGCCTTTGTAGCCACGTTTTCTACCAGCTTTGAGTGGAATTTGATTACTGTTCTTGATGATATACCAGTAGTAGGCTAATGCTTTGAAGTTTTAAAATTGCAGATAAACTGTTTTGTTTTGGTGTTAATGCCTGATATAAATCTTCTAATAGGTTAATATAAGGCATGGGGAGCTAGAAACATTCTCTCATTATCTGTGCTCATACATAACCATTAAATTTTGAATTTGAAAATTTAATGTTTATGTGTAGAGAATCTTACCTAAAGAAAGAAAAAAGCAGCTACCTTTTGGATTGGAATTAAAAAAACCCACTCTTGACTTTCTCTTACCCTCATATCACTTCTTCCTTGTTCACCCAAAGCTGGTCATGTAACAGGTACCAGCGGTGAGACCACTACGTCAGTGTGTAGGCTTCTGAAGTGGGACTGGATTTATCCTAGAGTAGTCATTTCTGATGCTATGGGAAGCTTTCTGCTGGCAGCTTGGAATCCTTGATGAGAAGGTAGAAGTTCTGCTGTGCAAACTTCTGCATTGCACAGTTTACTGTAAGCGAAGACACGTGTGCTTGGTGGCAAAACCAGATCAGAAGAATGATGGCTAGCTTTAATGCTTCCATTCAGGCACCAGTATGGAAATGTAGTTGAAACTGTATAACCACAATTTTCTGTTCTTATGCAAAGATCAGTGGATATTTTAGTCAAGTACAACCATTTAATGCATTTCCATTATGTTAAGCATATTTGCATTAATGAAGAATTTGAAATACTAAGAAATTTAAGATTATTCACTGGCTTTGTGAAGTTTAAGCTTGATTCATTGACAAGTCTGTTGAAACTTCACTTTCCACATCCCCAGAATTCAAATCACGAACTCTTGAGCACCACGGAGTAATGAAGACTTCCACCTGAGCTTACAAGCATCTGTCTTTAGGTCAGAGTTACAGTGGATAGAAATAAACATATGCTATAAAAATGGTAGCAACCCAACAGAAAGGAAACCCAGGTTATCTATAGAACTTCACCCTGAGGCTTACAGAAACTCCTAATTTTAATTTGGCTAGGACCAGTGTACAAGGGAATACTGTTGAAAATTCCTTTCTTGATCTGTGTTCGGCTTTATGAGTTCAGATTAGGCCTTGAAACACAAAATACGCTAATACTCAAAATACTTGGGGAAAAATACTATTTGCAGCTTGTAATTTATTGTTAGTCATAAAGTACTATTTGAAAGCAAACTGAGAGGTGACTGCTTGACAAAACTTATTTGCTTTAGACTACTTATTTTTTGAGGTAGTAATGTTTGCCTCAGGTCCCCTGTTCACTGCCTTACAGATAAAAAATTTCATATTTTACTGTATTTTGAAACCAAGCCTCCAAATATTAATGTGGTGTTTTCTGTCATAGATTCAAGTGATTGAAGATGACAGAAGTAACCGTGGATCAGAACCGTTTGTCACTGGAGTGAGAGGGCAGGTCCCACCTCTTGTTACTACAAATTTCTTGGTCAGGGATCAAGGTAAAATATCTTTCTTTTCCTAAACAAGCAAACAGAACACAAACCCCAAAGAGTCAGTGGCAGAACTGTCCATGGCTTCAAAGGAAAAGCTAGAGGAATGATTTCAGTGTCTGGGGTTGTATGTTTTACAAACAGAAGCTTAGTTTCAAGTCCTGTGTTGATTTGATCTCAGTGTAGATTCTGCAGATTGTTTGGTAGCTGGTAAACAATTTGCAAGTAAAAAATCTTTTCCAAGACAGGCACCTGGAACCAGCATTAGCAGGGAGGTCAGAAAGCACCAAATGAAGCCTCTTCTGTAGATCTGTATCAAGGAGAGTTAAGAACTGACACTTACTAGCAATATCATTTGAATTGGACTGGGAACTGTATTTTTTAAAACATGAGTGGGATGTCAATTGGTCCATGGGCTTCATAGAGAAAGAATATTAAATCCTTTAATTTCCCATGCTTTATTGGAGATTTTAAACTCCCTTAAAACTTCAGAATCCTCTTCTACATCAAGTGCTTTACTCTTCAGCCAAAATTACAAAATCAAACAGTGAAAATGTTTGAGTTGAGTTTTCTGCCTATAGTGTGTTTTAGTCTGCAAAAAGAGTGAAACAAGAATATATTTTTAGAGGTTTAAGCTGGTGTGGAATGAAGTTCATTTGTTTTGAGTTAAGGACTTTGGTTATACATAGTCATCATAAAGAGGCGTTCTGTTTTGAATTCATTAAGTTTTTCGTAGGTTGAAGTTAATGGATTATTGAGATAAGCTGTTAGTCCCTGCGTCTTAACAACACACCTGAAGATACCTTTATTTCTGTTCTTGAGCATAAACTGAACTTGTACTGAAATTTGTGGGGATTTTTTCTTTGTTCCTCAGGTAACGCAAGCCCCCGCTACATAAGATGCACATCTTATAATATTCCCTGCACCTCAGACATGGCCAAACAGTCCCAAGTTCCCCTAGCTGCTGTCATAAAACCGCTGGCTACTCTACCCCCAGAGGAGGTGAGACCCATGTGCGGAGTTATGTATGCACTGTGTGCGCTCTGAACTCGTCAGGAGTGTGCTATTAGATGGCAGCGTTTAACAGATACGTTGAGAAGGAGTGTTTGGGTAATGACGAGTAGGTAAAGACTGATTCTCCCACAAGCGCGTTGTGGAGATCTGTAAGGCAGAAGAGTGATGTATTCAAAACATGTAATACATTGATTGCCATGATAATTTCAGCTTTTTTGCAGTAACTGTCAAGAACTATGACCAAATGACCAAAATAATAGGGTGGCCACGAATGCGTACACTTCCAGTTGATCTCAATTTCTTTCTTGGCTGAAAGTATTTAAATGGTTGTGAATCACTGATGTTAAGTGTCTTCCAGGATGTCAAGTTGTGAAATTGGATAAGAATGTATCAAGCAGCACTGGAGCAGTGACAGACAGACAGATATGCTTGTTAAATTTGAATACATCTGTTCGCAGTATTCTGTGCAAGCAGGGCCCTGTTAAACTTTACTTTAGCATCTGCAGAGGAAAGGAATATCCTCTGGGCTATTAGGGATGTGTTTTTCCTGTTGCATTTCGTTCACGTTCCTCAACTACGGTTTGGATTTTGACAATTGGTTCGTGATAAAACTGAGTTGTGAAGTTCATTCCTGTATCGCTGTGTTGTGCCTGGAGTTTAAAAGAAGTGCAATGGGAGAATGAGGTCTTATTTGAGAAACCTGGAGGCTTGTGAAGCTGCACATTTTCAGAGAAGCTTTTCAAACAACTAGTTGGTGGGTCTCCTGGTGTGTTTATGCTTTGAACAAACACTTGTGATATCCAGAAAAAACATGGCAAGGATCGGAAGATTGCTCTGGAGGCTGGTCAGCTTCTAGCATTGGAAAGTTCTTTATGGCAAGGGCAGACTCCCTGAGGAGGGGCTGTTCCAGCTGCTGAAGGCTCTGCTGTTCAGAGCAGTAAGGCTGTAAATAGAGCTAAAGCTTAACATATCAGTAATGAGAGGATAAACGTCTCATGAAAATCCAACATTCAGATAAATCTAGAATATATAAAAATTCATCAACTGGCTGCCAGGTGCAGGACCTTTGCCCTATGTTAACACACAGTTCAGAAAGCAAAGCTTGAGGCTTCGGAAAGAAGTATTTTTGTGCCTTCTGGGAGTAGGTGGTTAGTGACAAGTTACACATAGCACCGCATGTTTACAGCACCCTTGTAGTTTCTTTGCATGCGTGTTATTGGGGAAGAGGCTTAGAAAAAAAGCTTATTGTGCAGAAATACAATACCAACATTTTCTGGCAGTCAGAAAACTTCAAATTTTCTTTCCTCTGAGGATGTCGGGCTGGGCGGTAGGAGCTGAGAAACGCTGGTCGCAAAACCGTTGTATTGTCAATAAATGATCAGTGGGATTGAATGAGAGATGTGACACATCCGTGGCATGAAGAGGAAGAAAGTGGCTGGAGCTTTTGCTCAAGTCCTGCTCGAGGAATGTGTTGTCTCTTAGACATGATCAGAGGTTTAAGGTGTGACTGAGGGAATTAAGACTAGACACCTTTAGCGTCAGAAAATTTAAAAGTAAGCAGTTAAACTTCCTTTTGAGCTAGATACTTAGCTATGAAAGGTGCTTTGAACTGTGAATGTAGATTGTAGCCTGCACAAGTTCTGTCTTAGTAATTTTAAAGTGCTTCCTGCGTGTTCTGAGGTCGAGAAGCTGCAGAGATTTCCAAGCATCTTATTCTGGTTTGGCTGCAAAAAGCGTATATTGTCAGTAATAGTTCAAAAATGGTATTGCTGCGTAAAAGTTTTGAGGACTTGCTGTACAATGGGGTCAGGACAAGCAGAACTAACGGATATACTGTATTTCGTGGTGGACTTCAAAAATAAGTCTTATCAGGTGGAATTTTTAAAGATGGTCTGGATGGTCTGTGTTCTTGAATCTATGGAATGTAAAGACTGGCTTCTATTTTGTCAGAAAGCTTGCTGTTTACAAGGGAGAAATGTAAGAGGTGAAGAGTTGCTTTTAAAACACCCAGCTTGTGGTGAAATGCAGATTGTGTGCTGCCTCCCGTGAGGTTATCGTGGCCATTCTTTGCATGGCTTCAGTCTTTTGTGTTCGCCTGGGACACATCTGCGCTGCGCAGTGTGGTGGCACCCCTAGAGCTGGTGCTCCTCACACAAGCTGCTGTGGAAGGTACTGCAGCACCGTGCAGAAGGACTCGTTTGTGCCGGAGTGGGATATCCCGTTGATGACTGCAGCCCACAGAACTGCTGTGCTAGAGCTGGAGGTGAACAGCATTTACCAAGCGCTCATTCAGGCTTCCCCACCCCCTGCACGCTCTCCCGCAGCTGCCAAAATGCTAGGTCCTGTGCGATGTACAGGGATATAGTTTTAAGCTCTGCAATACGTGTTGTCATTTCTTTTTCATCGTCATGTGACACTTCTTCATTTTTTTTCCCCTGCTTCCACAGACCCTTCCTTATTTGGTAGACCATGGAGAATCCGGCCCTGTCCGATGTAATAGGTGCAAGGCTTACATGTGCCCTTTTATGCAATTCATTGAGGGCGGAAGGAGGTTCCAGTGTTGTTTCTGCAGCTGCGTCACTGAGGGTAAGGTTTCTTCTGCAAATCCGTCTCTGGGCTCTACTGGAGTGATCTTTGAACAAGACGCAAGCAAATAAATCTTTATCAAGTTATGCTCATTTATAATGTATACTGTGCTTTAATATGTTTAGTATTGTAAAAAAAGTTAATTATAAAACATGTTCGGTGCTCAGTTCTGAAATTATCTTCAAATTAAGCACGTGCTTATGCATTGCAATATTATTGTACCAAATTTTGAACATGGGGTACTTGTAGCATAATGTATGGTGATTTGATAAATTATTTATGCTATTCTCTTAGGGTATTTGAAACTTATATTTTCCTGTGACTGATTGAGATGAACATCTAGTCAGTAGTGTGAGTTAGGATTCTTTTTTTGCTCACAGAACTCTGCCTAGAGTTGAGATTGCAGCTAAATCTGCTACAGCTGAATCTGCTGCAGCTGAGTAGGAGTGTTCAATGTATGCCAGTTAATCTTAGTTACTCTTCTAAATGAATATAAAACGTGCTTCCGTGTTTTTAAGCAGAAGTCACTATGCGCTGCGCTTATAGCATGACACCCGTAGGTTTGTTCTGAAGGCACAGTGGAATGTACGGTACAACAGTCCTTATGGTGAGAAGTTTTGAATGTTTCATTTGGTAGCACTGATGGCTCTTTATGGACCTCAGTTATGCTGTGCAACTGTTTGTAGAAACCAAAATGGGACGCTGAGGGGGTTAGAAATGGCCATTTTTAAAAAACCTTTTTGTCTGCTGATTTTTCAGCCTGCATGCACTCCCCATCGCGGCTCAGTCAGCAGCTGTATGAATGGCTGTACCTGTAACAGCTGAGCAGGGGCAGAGAAGGGAGGAATGCTCAGAGACTGCTGATGAGAGCAGTGCTGTGAAAATACTGTGTAGTGGTACCTACTACTTGAGAACAATTTCTGTTTTCTCTGCAAAAACAATTGGGTAATTAGCTTGTACTGGATGTGTACTTGGAGAGGAGAAGAGCGATAGGTCCTTATATATATAGTCTTAATGATATCTCTTTGTTCTCTTTTGAACTGTTGAGACTTTGAATGTTTAGAATAACTGAAAGGTGGTGAATACTACCATTACAGATAATCTCATTTTATTCTGCCCTGGAGCTATATAGGCAGCTACAGCTGGAATCATTTTGTCACCCTAGCAATTCTGCAGGAGGGACTCTCTGTCGTGGTAGTTCTTGGGGCACAAGGGAAATGCTTTCTCTGTTGCTGCAGCTGACTCCTGTAGGCAGAACCTTAGCTGAACTCCTGCTTTACCTTCTGATGCCTGGGGCCAGCACAACAGTGCTGGGCACTGGGCACGTGGTTACTCTTTTGGTTCCCCCTGCTTAATGCTTTACAATCCACTGTAAGAAGTACCCTCTCTATTCTGACGAAAGGCTTATGGCAGTCTCTGCACTGGAGAGTGCCTAGAAGGCTTTACTCTTGTGCAGCATGGCAAGGGATGGAAAAAGCTGACTCATACAGCAAAATAAGGAGCTCAAGCTTTTGGTAAGCCTGAATTGAGTCGGTAACGTTGTAGCCTGTAGTTTGCCTCAAACTTTGTTGTAAGTAATTTGTTACTACTTGTGCAAGACCATTATATTTTTCCTTTGGACTAAATCCTCCATAAGAATCCTCAGACCGTGTTGTAGTGACATTTCTGATGTGAAACTTAAAATGAGAATGTAAAGCAGGTTCAGAAAAAGTACACTAGTGACTATACAGCGTGCCACCTGGTGCATAGGACAAAGTGGATGCAGTTTGTCTGTGTTTCTTGGCTATAATGATGCTCTTAAGCTGCTTGAATATTTTTAGTGATACTGGCATGCTAGCACAGAGTGCTAGTGAGATTTCCTGGAGTTTTATTTGAAACAGCTGCTGTTATGTTAGCTCTCTAGTCACAGTGTTTATCATGGGTGGGTCACTGAACTTCATGTTTTTCCCTTCCCCAGTGCCACCTCACTACTTCCAGCATTTGGATCACACTGGAAAGCGAGTAGACTTCTATGACCGACCTGAATTATCACTGGGGTCTTATGAGTTTCTAGCAACAGTTGACTATTGCAAGGTACAGTAGTATGTGTTTATTACTGTATTTTGGTTTGCTTTTAAATAAAAAGCCTATTTTCCTAAAAGTAAGAATGGCATGAATTGTCTGGGGCTGCTTTCTTGCCAGCAGAGATAATTAACAGCATTAATTCAACCCACTTCATTATGTAAGATCATGTGCTTCTCTGCTTGCTTCCCAGAGCAGAGGAAGTCTTGATCACATACGGCATAATATAATTTTGCTATAGCTGCCTCTGTCATTCTCTTCTGGAGCTACATAAGCTGCTGTAGCTGCTGTTACCTTAGCAGTTCTGCAGGAGGGACCCTGTTGCAGTAGTCCTTGGGGCAGAAGGAGAATGTAGGAGAAATTCAAGAAAAGTACAATAGTAACTATGCAAGATACCACCAGTTGCCTAAGACAAATTTTACCTGTTGAACTTAACATTCAAATACAGCCTTGGTGGTTAAAAACGCAAGAATAGTGTGGAAATATATATTGTCAGAGCTGGTTCACTTCTAAATTATTATTTGAATCTTTAATTAACTTCTAAGGAATAGGAAAAATATGTGCAAGGTGTTTATTACAGCAACTTATATCTCTGCTGAAATAAATGCCCAGGAGATAGATGGCTAAATGTTGCAATTTTATACCGTTTACCTTCTGATGCCTCAGTTTTGCTTTGAGTTAAGGGAAAAAACAATTATCTTGCTTCTAACAGCGTGAGAAGCGTTTTTAATTCAAACAAGATGTGATCTTCCCAGCTTTTTCAAAACTTGTTCTGTTTTGCTTTTGTTCTGTGTGCTCCTTCCAGTACATCTTGTAGACTTCAGGAAACTGTTGACTGAAACAAGTTTTTCTTTCCCAAATCAAACCTTATATTTAAGCAGAAGGGAAAAGCTGCAGTTCTCAGAGAGGAAAATCTTGTGCTTTACATTGATGAGATCACTTATAACATGTCTGGCCAGGCTGCAAAGTCTGAAGAACTGGCAGGAAACTTCCCTGTCTGCTTTCCCTGTCTGGCGTAGTCGTGTAAACAGATGATTTAGTTGTGACTAGCCTGTTCTTTACTGAGCAATGGCAATATCAGTCTGGGGTGTGTAATACGGGTCCATTTCAAACACAGTGCGCTCAGTTGGGCAGGGATAGGAGAAGGATCTGAAGAAACAATTACTGCTCATGAGCAGAAAAGCATGTGAAAGGTATTAGAGTTTTGACCAGCATTGATTTGTCCATGTTAACAGAGATGATGATGTGGGCTGCATTACATGGCCATAAGGTGACTTCTTCCCTCTGTTCCACAGAATAACAAGTTTCCCAGTCCACCTGCTTTCATTTTCATGATTGATGTGTCTTACAATGCTGTGAAGAGTGGCTTAGTGAGGCTAATATGTGAAGAATTAAAGTCGCTTCTAGATTACCTGCCCAGGTAGGTATACTGTATACTACTGTAGCCAGTCAAAACGGGGGAAACTGTTACTTTTTCCCCTTAAAAAAAGCTAGAAATTAAAAAAAATATTCAGTAATCCTATTAAGCTTTTCTTCAGAAAAAGGCCAGGCAGAACATCTTTCTGGGTACCTTTCTAGGTGAAAATAATTCTTCTTTCCTTGCATCTTTCCCTTATCTCATACTGTGTTGGGTTCTGCGCAGTGATTTCATGATCTACTTGGATGTGAAGGCAAAGTATGTCTCTTACAGGGAAGGCAACATGGAAGAATCAGCCATTCGAGTAGGCTTTGTCACCTACAACAAAGTATTACACTTCTATAACGTGAAGAGCTCGCTGGCACAGCCGCAAATGATGGTTGTCTCCGATGTGGCGGATATGTTTGTGCCACTCCTGGATGGTTTTCTGGTGAACGTGAATGAGTCCAGGACAGTTATTGCCAGGTAACAGACATTTATTTATAAAGTCTGTAGTAAACTTCTTATTTGGTGAAGTCAAATGTTGCATTTGAAAGTGTTCCATTCGCTGCCTATTTGTTATGTTGTTCACCTAGAAGTTACTCTGCGTATTTTAACTTCCTGTACTCTTTGAGATTAAGCTGGCAAAGTAGGATGGAAAAATTCACGGGGTAGGGGTGTATTTGGCTTGTAGTCCAGCTTGGCAGAGTGCATATGTGAGGGGAGAAAAAGATACTTGAACTGTAGTTAAACTGTGGTGTGTAGCTAACTGTGGTGTGGGAACTAGACCTGGCACTGCACGTTTTTTAAAGAAATCTTCCAGCCTATTTTGTAGTGCATTAAGAAGCATACAAACCTGTGGATTAAACCTATTAGTACACAGGACGCTTGACAAACAGAGGTCAAATGTCACTAGTCTTTGCTAATTACTTACCAATATGTATTGGAATATATTAAAAGAGCAGGAATACAGAAGAGCTGTTGGAGTAGGCATCGGTTGAGGCTATACAGCAAGCACTCAGGATATGCATCAGAGCAGCCAATGAAGAATGACAGAGCATGACTTTTTCCACAGATAAACAATGAGATGCCAACAACTGTAAAAATTATGCAAATTTACAGACATGTTAGGGTCTTCTGTTTAAACCACCTCAGTCTCATAGGTCATCAACTGCCTCTGTGTGGCTTTTCCAGCTAAATGGAATATTGAATGCCTCCTTTTCCTTGTCGTTCGCTAGTTTGCTAGACCAGATTCCAGAAATGTTTGCAGACACGAGAGAAACAGAAACTGTTTTTGCACCTGTGATTCAAGCAGGGCTGGAGGCGCTGAAGGTTAGTAAATGCATTGTCACGGTAAATTGTTTTCAGTCTGAGTACTCTGAAGTTCATATTCTGCTAACACGCACTAATAAGACAATTCTAAAGGTTTTTTGTAAGTCTCCTTGTGGTAGATGTGCTATATGTAGGGAGTACTTGGCTCGTTCTTTAAGTGCATGTACCTCCAGTTCTAGATAGCTAGCTATTTGTTCTCCACCCAATTTTTCTTAATGGTTTTTGCTCAAAGTACAAGACATGTGGCTTAATCTCAGTTACCTGGCTGGGTTTTGCTTCGGAACAGTTCACAGAACTTACAACAACAACAACAACAAAAAAAAACACAACAACAAAAAAAAAAACATTCTCCAGCGTTAAAACCAGGTGCTGAAGTCTGTCATGTCTCATTCAGTCCTGTAGCATGGAGTCTGTCTAATCCTGTGCTTGAAGCTCTGGTACAATCTTAAGTAAAAGCAGCACATGCAGTCTGTTGAAGTTGCCTGCACTAATGTGCTGACCACATAAACCTTTCCTGAAGTTCTTCTGTTCCAGTACTTCATCCAGATACTTACGTGCGTGATCTAACTCTGACCTGTGTGTAATGATCGAATTGATTGCCTACATGATTCCATCCAAAACTGTTCATGTAGGTCTAATGTCTGTCACGTAGTCTGTAGAAGTCTCTCTTAGACTCAGTTTTCATGCCAATTTTTCAACCAAGAAATAATGTCAATTACTGATTGGTTGTTTACATACCACATGTGTCAGAAAATAACCTACTAAACATTGGCTAGTGTTGACATCGGTTATTGATTTAAAATTAATGATCGGCTGAAGCCCAGATTACAAAATCCTGTGCCATTTCTGTGTCTCTCTTCCTTTCTCACAAACTCAATAGCTGCAAATCAGAGAAGAAAGCAATCCGACATGTTTGTGTAAAATCTTTTGTAGCTGAGTCCTGCTTAGTGCTCCATCTCCGTGGAGCCAGTCCTTTAGTCCCTGCCATGGAACTAGCACAGGTCCAGTAGAACTGAAACTTGCTTTTCTGTAACTGGGCAGTGAGCTGTGCCCGCTGTGGTGGATACCACCGAAGTGACCAAGTGATTGCTGAGCCAGTGTGTCTGACAGAGTGCCTTCCTGCAGGAAAGCAGGGGAGTGATGAGGATGCTGGAATGCTTGTTCTTGAATCAGTCTCCCTTACAATTCTGTTGAATGTTTCTAACCTGCACTGTTGCACTCGCTTTCCTGCAGGCAGCTGAGTGTGCTGGCAAGCTCTTCATCTTCCACACCTCTCTGCCCATCGCAGAGGCCCCAGGGAAGTTAAAGAACAGGGATGATAAGAAACTGATCAACACCGATAAGGAGAAGGTAATAATGACTTGCGTGATGCTTACATTGCAGGTCTCTATTTTACCCCATAAAATAGTATAACAACTCTGAAGCAACATTAAAAATATTACAAGGGTAGCTCGTAATGTGACCATCCAAGCTAATGTCTTTTAACATTGCACTTTTATCTGCTGTTCTCAAGCAGAGCAGTGTAGGCTTGACATCATAAGGACGGCTCTGGTATGAGAAAAAGAAGAGATAGATCTAGATTCTTGTACGGGATAAGATACCATAGCTGGGTTGCAGTAAATGTGCTGAACTTACTACACATCTTGCTTTAATTGTAATTTTTCTAATATTCAGCAGTTCTGCAAAGGCAGGGAGACTTGAATTATAAAAGTGTGTTGACTGGGATTATGAACTGGATCTCGCTTTCCCTCTCTTACGCCAAGCTTCTGATCTCATCTCTGACTTCCTTCCTTAGACTTTGTTTCAGCCACAGACCAGCTTTTACAACAACTTGGCCAAGGACTGTGTGGCCCAGGGCTGCTGTGTGGATCTGTTCCTATTTCCAAACCAGTATTTGGATGTGGCGACACTAGGTGTAGTCACTCACCAGACGGGAGGCTCCATTTACAAGTACGCGTACTTCCAGGTAAGAGTGACATTGACTCAGACTGGTATTTGAGCTAAGTATGAACTGTTGTTTAGGTAAGAGTTCTTTTTCGTAGTGAACAGGTGCTGCTTTGGAAACAATTCACTACTTAAATTTCAACATTTTCACCAGAATTATTTTGTTAGCTTTATGTCTTTACACAAAATATCTCTGTTGATAACCAACAAGAAGAAAAGCTGTGCTGTTACCTTTTAGCACAGTATTTTATTAGCAGGGCACTGAGCCCTGTATGATGGCTGAATTTTAGAGTAAAACTGCAGGAGACGGTATCTGTTTTTAGGTTAGTTTACAGAGCAGCTCTGATTTATGGGAGTATGGAACTTGAATTATTGCTTGTGTTCTAGCTGGAGACAGACCAGGACAGATTCCTGAACGACTTGCGAAGAGATGTCCAGAAAGAAGTGGGATTTGATGCTGTAATGAGAGTGCGCACGAGCACAGGTGGGTGTTAGCATTAAAGAGTCTTAATAAATTGACCACTTCAAGCGTGTCATGTGGGAAGGAACAGATTTTCCCCCAATTTAAAACATCTTGAGACCAGGCTATGCAAAAAGCTCTACTAAAGCTTTGAAATTGTAAGGCTTCTGTTGAGACTGAGCAAGCATGCCTGCTGAAATGTGTCGAGATAGCTCAATGTCACTGATGACAGGATTTTCAGGGGTCCAAAGGCTGTCTGTCTAGTTATGCTGTTGCAAATTGTGGTTCATGTTGGGGTTTTTTCTTTTTTAGGTATTCGAGCAACTGACTTTTTTGGAGCTTTCTATATGAGCAACACAACCGATGTAGAGATGGCAGGTCTGGACTGCGATAAAACGATCACAGTGGAATTCAAGCACGATGACAAACTGAGTGAAGACAGTGGTGCGCTCCTGCAGGTGAGGGGGTGGGCTTGCTGGGAGAAAGAACCGAGTTGGCAATGTAGTATTGTCAACAAAACTGCGTCAAGGGGAATCAAATCTCAGCTGGGGAGAGTGCCAGTTGCAGAAGAGAACGAGGTTGGTCTGAGCTGAATTATTAGACACTCCTTCAAGGAACTGTTTGTCCTTTCCCTCTGCCCCTTACTATGCCCTTAACCGTTCAGTGTAGTTGTTCTCAGGGTGACATAGGCTGCTTCAGACCTACACAGTCTGTTTTCGGAGACCACTTGCCTTAATACAAACTGCTTACATTGCTGCTTGTTACCCTTCACTGACCCTGATTCTGAGCATATGCTTTTAGCTTATTGCACAAGTCTTTTACAATCATTATCTGATTTGCTTAGGCGTCCGAGTTATGGCTTTTAATGAAGTGTATTCAAATCCTGCCTTTCTTCTTATAGCTGGACCTCATTTTTCTGTATCCTGGCACTTTTGTCTCCTACAGTGTGCTCTCTTATACACAAGTTGTGCAGGACAGCGACGACTCCGCATTCACAACCTCTCCTTAAACTGTTGCACGCAGCTGGCTGACCTCTATCGAAATTGTGAGACAGACACGCTCATCAATTACTTGGCTAAATATGGTAAGGGCAAATATGGTAACAAGAATTGCAACCTTTAACTGCTGTCAAAAGGCCTGTTGTCATGCAGTGACACCTCTCTTTGTATCAAATGTCAGGTGGCAATACTGATGCTTCAGTCATTTATGGGAAAGAGCATAAAGCTGTGATGATAGTACTGTTGCTTGGGACGAGAGGAACAGGTAGAGGGTGTAGGCTTATCCTTCGTACAAATTTTTGTCTGAGTATTTTTAATAGAGGTTCGTATTGACAGCTGCTTGAATTCATCATTATATTTGTTTTTGGACTGGTTTAGTTCGTTCTTCAACTGTTCCAGAATTTTGCTTTGGGAATAGGAAATGTTGGCCTTTGCTCATAGATCTGGGTTAAATATTGTGCTTTTATGCATCGTACCATATTTCGCCTTTCTAGTTTGCAGTAAAAGCTTACACATCCAGCAGAGATTCAGAGAAGTGTATGTTTGTTGCCATTAAAATGTAAGAAACAGTCTATTTTCAGTGCACTGAAGAAAGAACCAGGCTACAAAAGGTGATTTTATAGCACCCCATGCTTTCAAGTATGACGAAGTGTATTTTAAAGTACATGGCAGAAACAGAGTTGAAGAATATGTAATAAAATGAGTAAATGAGCCGCTTCAGGTATTCAGTAGGCATGTGTCATCTCTTTCCTACAAGTTTGAAGGGGAGGGGGGAAAAAAGACTTTCATAAACCATAGCTGTTTAGATGCACCTTGTAGAAATAGTGTTGGGTTTTTTACTGTTCATAAGCAATCACTTGATGGCCGTCCATTTTGTTCCTCTTTCCGTGCAGCATATCGTGGAGTTCTGAGTAGTCCAGTAAAGACTGTACGAGATGCGCTGATCAACCAGTGTGCCCAGATCCTAGCTTGCTATCGAAAGAACTGTGCTAGTCCCTCTTCTGCCGGCCAGGTAAACTCCAGTGCTTTCACTCGAGTCACAGGCTCAGGCATGAAAAGGTGGTGACAGCTTCTTCCTACCTAACCTACTCAAAAAAAGTCAACTGCTTTGCTCAGCAGAAATTTTCAAAGAGAGTACTCGGGGAAGGAGAGAGACTGCAAGTAGAACTATAGTTGAGAATGGCTTCTGGGGCCTTGTCTGGAGCCCAGACAGCGCTGCCTATGCCAGGGAAAAGTTCTATGTCATTTTTGCAAGTCCGTGATGCAATTAGACTGTCGGCTTTCCCTCCTTACAGCCGTACTGTGCTTTGTTGGTTCACGCAAGTCATGTTTGACAAAACGAGGGCTTATTCAGCGAGACAGCTGACCAATTTCCATCTGCTTGTGCCTTGTAGCTGATCCTCCCTGAATGCATGAAGCTGCTTCCTGTGTACTTGAATTGCGTGCTGAAGAGTGACGTCCTTCAGCCTGGGCTGGAGGTCACCACAGATGACCGTGCCTACATTCGCCAGTTAGTCACATCCATGGACGTGGCAGAAACAAACGTCTTCTTTTATCCCAGGCTTTTGCCCCTGGTGAGTAGTTCAGGATATCCTGACCACTGCAGACTTGCTGTTGTCTTGACTCGTCGCTAGAACTGGCATTTGTATTTTAGCGAGGGAAAGCGATTTGAGAAGGATTTGGGATCTGCCGTCTGCTGGGATGCTTCACTTAATTCCGCTCGGTTGTAGGTGCATTACTGCATCTTGCGAGTTTGCCAAGGGATTTTTTTCTGAGCTGTGAGCATGTGGCTAGTGGCAAAGACGACACTTCTGACCCTCTCATAATCTTTCGAAAAGTCCTAAAGCCTCTTGTAACTTTAGTAATTTTCGTCATTGCAGGGCAACTCCACGTACTGTTCTGACTTACCAGTACCGTAGCTGCTGGAATAACACTGACAACTGCTTACATTCCTAATCCAGGAGCCAATACTGGAACTACAGAGTAATTTCACAGCAGCCTTCCGTTCTCTCTTGCTAACCAAGAGTCTCTGATCGCTTATGTTCAGTAAGAGAGCTAAGCTAAGGAAGATGATGCTTCAGTCACAGCTACTGCAGTGTTATGAGTCCTAGAAATGAGAAAACCATTGGGCTCTTGGTGGCAAAAGTTTTCAGGACTTCATAAGATGTTCTTGGTTTATAACCTTGATTTTATTCTTATTTTTTATTTCACTCTAAACCAGACCAAAGCAGATGTTGACAGCGACTCCTTGCCAGCAGCGATCCGGAACTCGGAGGAACGTCTCTCCAAGGGCGACATATACCTGCTGGAGAACGGGCTGAACATCTTCGTGTGGGTGGGAGTCAACGTGCAGCAAGGCCTGATCCAGAACCTCTTCGGAGTGTCATCCTTCAGTCAGATCAGCAATGCCTTGGTGAGACAGGGGGTGGCGCGGGAGCCTGTGACTGTGATAGCCACCCAAAAACTTACCACAGCGAGAAAGCAAGTTAAAAAATAGTGTTAAATTTTTCACAGTAGGAACAAGAGAAGCACAGGTCTGTGAAACTAGGGGAACGCCCTTAGGCTGGGCCTACCGACTGTGCTTTTGCCGAGCTTAGTTTGACGCACCACACTTGCACTGACGGTGCAGGGAACAGTGGATATGTAAATAGCACCAAGAATTGACCTTTAATTTTGAGACCACGTTATATTCTCTTTTCACGAGTTGAGCACAACGAGATTGTGTGTTCATGGTGGTAGATGTGTCTCTACCCTTACGTAACAGGACCAAACTGCTGAGTTCTGTTTCGTGTTGCCCTGCTTCACGTGACTAATGAGGACTGGATCTCTTTCATTCCAGAGCACCCTGCCTGTCTTGGAAAACCCCTTTTCAAAGAAAGTACGGTCTATTATTGACATGCTTCAAGTGCAGAGATCCCGCTACATGAAGGTAAAAATGTTGTTCCCTATTCGTAGCTTTAAATCCCCTTCCCTTTTAGCAGAGCAGGTGATGCCTGGTAACGCTGCAGTGCTGAACTTCTTCCTGATCTCATAAATGTGATTGAAACAAAGTTTTCAAGGATCTGAAAAAAATGTTGTTACTAGTTTTGGAGTTCTGTGCTTACCATAGTTCTAAATTTTTTCAGACTTGTTACAATATACTACTGCACAAATGACGTATGTGGTATTTTCCTTCTACTTAGCAAGGATTGAGGCTTCACCCAGCTTAGAAAGCACAGAAGCCATACACGCTGGAGTTCTGGTTATCTCTCTTTGGGATTTTTGAGCTATTTAGCTTTTTGCTCTTTTTTTTTTTTTCCACAAGCACATTAATTCTGCTAACTACTCACTGTTGGTGTTGTTTTGGTTTTTTGTAGTTAATAATTGTGAAGCAAGAAGATAAGCTGGAAATGCTCTTCAAGCACTTTCTGGTGGAGGACAAGAGCCTGAGCGGGGGGGCTTCGTACGTGGACTTCCTGTGTCACATGCACAAGGAGATTCGGCAGCTACTGAGCTAGAGGAGGGAGCGGGGCTGGAACTCGGCAGTGACGTTTTGGTTTCCACCGATGACCTGATCGGATGGCCCAGTGCCCCTCAAAAAGGACAACGTAGAAATCTGTACAATTCCATAATTTTTAATACACATTGCATAAGCAGAAATCCTTTCAAACTCTCCCGGTCCCGTATGAGAGATGAAAAATTTTCCTGGTGAGGGCTAACAAAAAAAAAAAAAAAAGGCCTTTGATACCAGGTCTTTTACTTGTATCTAAATTGTTTCCTGTGCTTGGCAGGAGTTCACCCCCCACCCTGTGCTCGCTAATCCTGTCATAATGAATGTAGTTTTTTTTTTCCAGTTCACTGTACATGATTCAACATTGGGTGAAAAAGCGATAACTCTTCAAAACTTCTGGTAGTCGTTGTGTGTTTGTACAGGCGCGTGTGCATGCTCCAGGTGTGAAGAGGACGCGCCGGTGGGGAGGACGAGAGGCAGGTCAGGCGATGGGAGCTGCGGCAGCCAAACGTCTGGCGTCTCCTGCTTGTAAGAGGGAACCCAATGTCGCAGAGCGCAGACGTATCGCCTGGCTGCCTGAACCAGAAACCCGCCAAAAAGGAAATGAGTGGCGAGCCCGGAGGCAGCAGGGCACGTTTCTGTCCACAGTCTTCCCTGTACTTTAAGTTGCTGTGCAGATCTGTGACAGAGTGAAGGAACAGTGCAGTGAGCAACGTCAGCGCTTCTGAACGACGCAGGGGTAGAGATGGCGCTTGCTGTTCGCGTGCATGGCAACTCCTTTCCCTCTCATCGCACGGCTCGCTCCATGTTCCGTGGCCTCTCCTGCAGAGCCGACCTGTCTGTCCAGATGGTGGTGGGGACAAAAGCCTCTTAACCTTAAGCAGAAAATACTTCTAACCAGGCGATGCAGGGCTGTGTGGGAACTGGATGTTAAGGAATGGCCATTTTCAGCCATATTATTGTGAATTATAGCAAACACGCAGGAATTTGAGTTACACTGATGCAAATTTGAGACTGCTTTGTACCCTGGCACACAAGGAACGGGGATACAAAAGCGAAGAGTTAGGCTGTGCTGTCATAGGTATCGCAAGTACCTGGTTTCGGTTCTTGAAAGCCCCTGGGCCACAGCGAAGAGTTCCATCACTGGCTGTGTCTGCCCTCCCCCATTCTACCCACTGATCAGCTTGCACAAAACCTTTTTGTAAGCCTGTTTGTGAAACTGAAATACCTCAGACGGATTACGCCATCCGCTCTGGCCACTCTGCTGCTCCATTCTGTGAGGGCGGATGGGGAGACTCCCGCGAAGAGGGAGCGAGCTGTAAATCGAATCCTGAATCCTAAGGGCTTCGTTTATTCCCTCTGAAAGGAGGCGTGTGTGTTTTGGCTTGAACGCTGAACAAGTGTTCTGACAGTGCCCGGGAGTTTAAGCCACCAGTAGCGCTGAAAGTGGAAGGAAGAATGTGGCTGGGTTAGAGCACATATTGTCTGGGCTCGACGGTTCAGAGGAAAGTCCTTGTTAAGGTCAGAAAAATACCTGGCTATGGTTTTAGTTCCGTACCCTGTAGCATGTATATAAACCCATTTTTTTCTTCTAATGCTGCTAGTTTGTCTTCCCTCCCCCCCATCGCTACACAGAAAGGGGGCGTATGACAACTGCGATGGAGAAACTGTTTCAAGATGTGGCTGACAGAACCTTCAGCGTTTTTGTACGAATGCGGCTGACTTTTTACTCCGCCAACTGCCTCCAACCAAACAAGCCAGAGGATTTTTAACTGGAGAGGAAAAAAACTTCCCAGGAACATAAGGCACAGCAACCCCAGACTTCCACAACTAATCTCTAATATTCGTAATCGAGGGGGTGGGGGTTGGAAATGAAATCATGAACGAACCTTTCCTTTCCTTCACTTGTTTTTTCCAATGCATCTTTTAATTTGTAAAGAAATAAAAAAATATATTAAGATGTATTTTATGTCATTGTTAGTAAATAAACACTGCTTATTTTTTTCCAAACCCTGTATTTTGCGGGAGGGAGGGAGGAAGGGGGAAGGGCTGAAGTCTAGCTGGTTGATCCTTTCCAATCCCATCTTCTGCTGACTGAGTCCAGTCTTTTTTGGTTTTTAATTGTTACTCACAGGGAATGATGCCAAGAAATTCAACAGGAGGTAACGGACAAAAGATGCTGTTTAATCAGACTAGTGTTACTTTGCTTAAATGATTGTTTTTTAACTTTCCGCCCCTTTTGAGCTTTCATTTTGCGAAGAGCTTTCCTGTTTCTCTAACACGGCGCGAGTCGGATTGGCTGGGGTGTTTTGGGTCCTTTGGAAAGTGTCACCCTTTCCTTGTGCCAGTGTTAACGTCAAGGCTTCTCCGGTCTGAATTGTTCAGAGAAATGGAGCTCCAGGTCAGAGGTAGGAGAGCAGGGAAGGGGTGGGAGTGCTAATTGCAAAACACAGCTCGGGGTGAAGGGGCGGTGTAACGCCATTGATGTTACAACACCGGCGTTGTGCCGTTTGCTGATAACCTCACAGCACTTGCTGCCAACTACCTGGCAGTGCTTTATGTGTGGCAGCGTGCTGCCGAGAGGCCTCTCCTCCAGATCCTACGTTATGTCCAGAAACTGGGACGCTGGGGTAATGGCGGGCCCTGTCCCTCCTCCGCGGTCACTGCCTGCAGCAGGCTCCGCTGGCGGGCGCTCATGGCAGTGTGCGGACGTGGCTCCTGGCCCCGCGTCGCTGCGCTGGGCTTCGAGGTCGTGCCCACGCCCTCTCGCTCTCGGCTCTGCGATGGAAGCAAGAGGACAGCCATGTTTCAACCTCTCCCTTGCGTGGAGAGAGCCGCTGCTCCGCGTCCCAGCTGAGCAGCGCCCTGTTACTGTCCGTTACCGGTATCCCGGTGTCTCCTCGGGGATGAGCTCGAAGCCAGCGGCGGTTCCAGCGTGCTGGGTGATCTCCACGGTGCCAAACCCGCCGCCGCGGATACCGGCTCCCCCCTGCTTAACGCCAGACCCGTTCGTCCTCCCACCCCGGCGCAGGAGAACAGCTCCGCGGTGACTGAAAACCGGCGGCAGGCGCCGAACCCCCGGGGCCTGGGCCGTGACCCCCCCCCCCCCCCCCTGCCCGGCCGGAGCCGCTGAGGGGACGGCGGGGCAGGAGTGGCGGAATGGCGGCTCCGCGGCCCGGTTCCCCCCCCGGCCCAGCCCCCCCGCGGCCTAGTCCCCACCGACCCGGTCCCCCCCTCTACCCAGTCCCGCAGGCCCGTTTCCCCCTCGGCCGGGCCCCGCGCGGCCGGGTTCCCCCTCTACCCGGTCCCCCCCCGGCCCGCGGCCGGGTTCCCCCTCTGCCCAGTTCCTCCCCGGCCCGCTTCCCCCTCTACCCGGTCCCCCCGCGGCCCGGTTCCCCCGCGGCCTGGTCCCCACAGACCCGGTTCCCCTCCCGGCCCGGTCCCCCCGCGGCTCGGTTCCCCCTCTGCCCGGTTCCCCCCGGCCCGGTTCCGCCGCAGCCGGGTTCCCCCCCGGCCCAGTTCCCCCGCGGCCCGATCCCCCCACGGCCGGGTTCCCCCCCGGCCCGGTCTCCCGCTCTGCCCCCGGCGCGCCCCGTGACGGAGCGGCGGTGCGGGCGGGGCCGCGGCGGCCGCTTCCTGCACCGGGGCGGCGGGGATGGGCCCAGCTTGGCTGTGGGCGACGCTGGCGCTGGCCTGGGCGGCGGGGGCCGCGGAGGAGCCGTGCGGGGCGGAGGGGTGGGCGCAGGCCTCCCCCCCCGGCCCGGGCGCGGCTTTCGCGGCCTCCTCGGGCTCGTACCGCGGCCCCGGTAACGGCGACGCGAGGGGTAACAAGGAGCTGCCCATCCTGCTGTGGTGGAGCGGGAGCCTCTTCCCGCACTTCCCCGGGGAAACGGAGCGCATCGACTGCCCGCGGGGCTCCTGCCTGGCGACGCGCAGCCGGCGGGCCGCCCGCCACCGCCGCACCAAGGCCCTCATTTTCTACGGCACCGACTTCAGGGCCTACGAGGCGCCGCTGCCCCGCCTGCCCCACCAGACCTGGGCCCTCTTCCACGAGGAGTCCCCCATGAACAACTACCTCCTCTCCCACCCGCCCGGCATCCGGCTCTTCAACTACACGGCCACCTTCCGCCGGGAGTCCGACTACCCGCTCACGCTCCAGTGGCTGCCCGGCGCGGGCTACCTGCGGCGCCCGCCCGTCGCCCTGACCCAGAAGGACGCGTGGCGGCGGCGGGGCTACGCGCCGGTGCTCTACGTCCAGTCCCACTGCGACGTCCCCTCTGACCGCGACCGCTACGTGCGGGAGCTCATGAAGTACATCCAGGTAGGCCGGCAAGCGCGGTTGCCGCCGCTGCCTCCTCCTCCTCCTCCTCGTAACGGGGTCTGTCTGTCCTTGTTTTTAGCCCAGACGCGAGCTGTATGCATGCCGACTGCGAGCGCCCAACTATAGGAAGTTCCAGCTGAACCCGAGGAAGAACTTCTTTCCTCTGAGGGTGACGGAGCCCTGGCCCAGGCTGCCCAGGGAGGTTGTGGAGTCTCCTTTTCTGGAGATATTCAAGACCTGCCTGGACGCGGTCCTGTGCAGCCTGCTCTGGGTGACCCTGCTTTGGCAGGGGGTTGGGCTGGGTGACCCACAGAGGTCCCTTCCAACCCCGACCATGCTGTGATTCTGTGATTCTGAGCTGGACAGAAAAGCTGTGTTCCCCCCCCAGAGCCTGGCCTGGCCTGCACCCCGTGCCCGTAGGTGGCTGCTGGTCGTGGAGATGGCCGGGCTGGGGAGCGCTCCCACATCGGACTGAGCCTTGGTAAGCCTGGCCTCGCGGGCCGAGTGCTGGAAGCTGCTGGAGCCCTTCGGATCAGCGCAGAGGAAGGCCGTCCCGTTGGAAGCCTTGCTCCCGCCGGGAAGCGCAGGCACGTGGTGGAGAGGCAGGCTGCTGCGTTTTGAGGCTCCGCTGATCCTCGGTGTGGTGGCAGGGCCGTGTGGCTCCCGCCGTCATTTGGGCTGCCGCAGAGGGGAGCTGCATCCACTGAGACGGGGCCGTCTCTTTAAAGCAGAAAAAAAGTTTAGTGCTTTTTTATTTCTTCAAAGTTCCGAATGATGGTAGACTAGAAGGAAAAAAAAAGCATGTGTTCTTAGTCCTTATCCAAAACATCTTTTTCCTAGTTAGTTCTGCTGTTTGTGTTGGTAGCGATGAAGTTATCGTGCGGGTCCATCACGTACTCAGTAGTGAGGCAAAGACAAAATAATTTTTAAAACATAGCGGCGTGTTGTCAAAGTACGAAGCTGATTCCAGATGAAGCGGGTTGTCGTTCGGGTTTAGACGGTGTTGTTTTAGCTCCCTGTATCGCTTTTTCTCAGTCTGACAAACGGGAGATTTTTGTCAGCCTGCGGAGACTGGCAGGAACTGTGTGTTCGGAGAAGTGCCGGGTCTCTGTGAAGTAGAGGGATGGCTTTTAGATGAACATAGAGTTGAGTGCCCTCCCTTACCCCTCGGCTGCTGATTTACCCGGTAATAAATACGTTTTTGGGTGATGCTTTCACTTCTGCACACTCCTCCCACGCCCGGGTCTCTAGCATAGCTGGTGCGGCTGCTGAAACGGAGCCCTCGGTTCCCCCGAAAGCCGTTAGAACTGGGGCTTCCGGAGAAGTCACGAGGGAAGGAACTGGGGGTGAAAGTGGAGCTAAGCCAAGGTAGCTGGGAACCGATCGCGGTTAGGAATTGTAAGAGAGCTACGAGCCCCGGGCAAACAGATCCCTGTGTAAAGATGCCGGTTGTTATTGATTTCAGGTTGACTCCTACGGGAAATGCCTGCAGAACCGTGAGCTCCCCAGCGAGCGACTGAGAGACACTGCCACAGCCACAGCGGAAGACGCTGAGTTCATGACGTTCATTGCCAGGTACAAGTTTCACCTGGCCATGGAGAATGCCATCTGCGATGACTACATGACGGAGAAGCTGTGGCGTCCGATGCACCTGGGCGCCGTCCCGGTGTACCGAGGCTCCCCAGCTGTGCGGGACTGGATGCCCAACAACCGCTCCATCATTCTGATAGATGACTTTGACAGCCCCCAGGAGCTGGCGAAGTACCTTGATTTCCTGGACAAGAACGGAGAGGAGTACATGAAGTATCTAGAGTATAAAAACGTTGGTGGAATCACAAACCGGTTCTTGCTGGAGAGCTTGGAGAGGCGGGAGTGGGGTGTGAATGACATGACCCTGCCCAACTACCTGAACGGTTTCGAGTGTTTCGTCTGCGACAGGGAGAACGCCCGCTCCAAGGAGGAGCGGGAACACAAGAAGTCTCGGGGGAAGAGTCCAGCCCCCAGACCTCGCATTGCTCAGTTCAAGCACATGGGATGTCCTATGCCCACCCCCGGGTTTGGAAGTGTTGAAGACCTCTCTGGAGGAGACAGGTAACGTACCAATACTGTGCTTTCTGAGGGAAAAAGGGTCCAGAAAACAGTAGCTGTAACTTTTAATGATTCTTCGTACTTAAAGGATCTCTTGGTATGTCTCAAGCTACACTTTCTGTTACATCTGGTGGGTGGTTTGGTGGTTCTGCTAATGCCACGTCACACTGGGGCTGAGAAGAGCCTTGGAGGACGGTGTCGGTTCGTGTTGGAATGAGGAGCACGAGACCCCCATGATACTCTGTTAAAACGCTCGGTGACCTTGGGCAACATGGATCAGCCTCGCCTCTTTTTCTGTGGAGGAGGGATGTTTCTCCCTATGGCAATGGTAGAGCATAGAAGAAGCTCTATACCTCATCACAGAGAGCTGTGTTAAGGACGGGGTTGCCGCTGTCTGGCTCGGGCCTGGTGAACTTCAGAGCAGAAGCTAGGCTCACCCAGGATGCTTCACAAGACTTTTTGTTGGTTTGCGTGACGAAACGCAGGCTGGTGTTGAAGGACGCCATCCCGTTCATTCAGGAGAGCGGCCATGCAGGACAGAGAATAGGTTGCGTGATTTCTTGTCCGCGTTGTGGACCGGGATTTTTGGAATCTCCCGGGCCCGTGGCCCAGCGTTAGCCATCTCTGGCACCAGCTGCCCCGGAGCCTGCCAGCGGGGAACGAACCACCCCAGCCCTCAGGCAACCACTTCTGACAGGCAGAACAGGGTTTTGGCTGCACAGTCTGCTTAGCCCGTAGTATTTATACACGCGTTGGTGCGAAACAAGCTGGTGCTTGCGTTCCCAAACCCTGAGTTTTTCCACTGACGCTGTTCGAAGCTGCAGTTGCTGGAAGGAATCACAGAATCACAGAATGGTCGGGGTTGGAAGGGACCTCTGTGGGTCACCCAGTCCAACCCCCTGCCGAAGCAGGGTCACCCAGAGCAGGCTGCACAGGATCGCGTCCAGGTGGGGTTTGGATATCTCCAGAGAAGGAGACTCCACAGCCCCTCTGGGCAGCCTGGGCCAGGGCTCCATCACCCTCAGAGGGAAGAAGTTCTTCCTCATCTTCAGCTGGAACTTATTCTGCTTCAGTTTGTGCCCGTTGCCCCTTGTCCTGTCACTGGGCACCACTGAAAAGAGTCTGGCCCCGTCCTCCTGACACGTTCATAGCTATCTTGTCACTAAAGATTTCGACGTTCTGATGTCAGCCCCACTGCAGCATTGAGTGAATGACTTTGTGAAAGTATCGGGAAGCTCTCATGGATTGTCTGGGAGGAAGCTGTCAATATACTCTCTCCCAGTTTATACCAGTTTACAGCTTTGTTGATAATTTCTGAGATGAATCAGTCAAATGCTTAGGAGTGTTAAAATGTTAGAAGAAACAGTGTCCTGAAAATGTAGAATCCATCATTTCAGGTACAGTAACCCAGAGCGAAGTTCCATGTGGATATGAAGCTCTAAAAGGGTTTTCATTAGGTCACCCATCCATGAAGAAGTGCGAAGAACTTTATAAGTGTGGGGAACTCCTTCTTCCTACATTTGGATGCTTTCGGAAATGGCCAGCTGAGATTTAAAAAGGAAAATAAGCCTGAGGTCATTTCTTTGGGAAATGTCTCTTTCGCAACACTTGCAATGTTTGCCATTGAAAAGCATTTTTCACAATACAATTCATTCTCATATTGACTAATTGAAAAATTGTGCTTGTAGGTAAAAGTGGCCCGTAATCCTTTGCTTTCTCTTTGTTGATTCATTTACTGGAGCTTTTTTATGGTAATACCTTTTCTCAGTAGCAAAACGTGCTTTTCCCTTGTAGCGTGCCGTGCAGCGCCCTACTCCGTAAGAGTATTCTGTGCTTTTTCATGGGTTTTTCTTTTGCTTGAGCAGCAGATGGCAGCAGCGAAAGACCTCTGAAGGCACAGGGTGCCGGTGCCCCTTGTGCACTCAGGTACTCCGTCATTCCGTGCAGCGGTCATCAGTGAGGGGTTTTGAACAGCTGGTCCGTTAATCCCAGCTGCGGCTGCATCCCATGGGCGTTTCCGTGTCTCACTCAGCCGTAGCGTGTTATTCTCCGCGTGTTTAAAGACGAGATGCGTCTGGAAAAATGGCACCAGGGAAGCTTTCACGTTGTCTGCTGTCTCCTTTAGAGTGATATGCATCTGCACCTTCTGAGGCGTAGCTGAGGGGATCTCCAGTGAAACATGGTGGCTTCTATCTCGGAAGCGTCTGAGCTTTCACCGTTTTTATCTCCGAAATGGAGCATAGAATGGAATGAATCACAGAATGGTTTGGGTTGGAAGGGACCTTGAAGATCATCTGGTTCCAACCCCCCTGCCATCAACAGGGACATCTTCCACCAGCCCAGGGTGCTCAGAGCTCCATCCAACCTGGCCTTGAGCACTGCCAGGGAGGGGGCAGCCACAGCTTCTCTGGGCAGCCTGGGCCAGTGTTGATTACCTAGAATTGTAAAGGGTGTGACAGTAGCGTAAAATTGCCACCAAAGCGTTAGCTAAATGTGCTCGGATTTTGTCAGGGTTTGACAGCAATGTCATGTCAGCAGTACGGTCAGTTTGGCTGGCTGGCTGCTGAGCCAGTCAGTTGCGTGTTTTGTGACTTTAGAAAACATTGTGGAAAAACGAAGCAGGCCTGGTGGTGTTACAAGTGATAGAATATACGTAGCATACAAGGTCTAGCTATAAGCATACACTGAGGTTCTGGGTTCTGAAAGCTTCTGGAACCCAGAGAACAACAAATTCAGTGGGAGTTTTATGTATTTTTAGAGCAAGTACCCAGTTACAGTGTGGTTACCCTGCACACCGGCATGCTCTGTAGCCCTTATTCCCAGGCGTAATTTGTTTTGAGGCTTCATGAAGGTGCTGAACAGACGGAATTGTTACATCAGAATCTCTGTGTAGGTACACGTAGCTGGAGCACGTTATTGTACCTTCACCTGCTGTCCTTCAGCTCTGAGTGTGGAGATGTGGTTCCTAAACCCTGATGCTTGCAGCCTCACTGGTGTTTGGACTTTGGGGCTTCACACCCAAGCTATAATCTGTTGAATTCTTGGCGGCTTTGTACAGAAACTAGTGAGTTACAGTGCTCGCGATGAGCAGAATATCTGTTTCGTAGGAAGCGGAATCTCCAGTTATTCTTGGACTCTCACCTTTGTGAAGAGAAACGCATGGTTTCTTTCACTGATGAGGATTCATTTTCCGTAACTATAAATAGTTACCTTGTAGATAACTGTAAGAAGACTGAGCGGCAGTACCTTTCCAGTTACCTAAACAGTTTTCATCTGTGGTAGCATGAGAAAAGAGAAGCCAGTGTGCCTTTGATAAAGGAACATTTTGAAACCGCCCTAGTTTTGCTAGCTCCATGTGACTGTTCGTGACAAGAGGAAAACCAGCTTAAAAGCACATCGGATTTGCCACGGTGCACTGTGAGGTGTCTCTTGCAATGGAATCCAGCACTGCACCAGGGTGAAAGATAGATCGGTATCTCATGGCAGGAACGTTCCAGGTGGATGTGACTGGTCGCTTCAGGACATTTGTGCAGTCCCGTTCATCCCGGGATACAATGTTTCCAAGTTACAGAGTCAGAGTGAAATGATTTTCTTAAAAACCAATAACAGCAATGTAAAAAGGAAAATACCAAAGTGTTCTTATTCAGTGTTTTTGACAAAAGTCTTCGCTTGGATACTGGGCTTCCCTGCAGTGTTATTTCCATAACGTTCAGCTGGAAAACATTTTCTTGCTTCTGTTACCTACTGCCACTTGGTCGTGTGTCTAGTACTTAATGCGAGTATACTCATTTTCCTAATGCATGCCCTGCTTCAGAGCTGTGAAAAGCAAGTAACTCCTGTTGGCAGTCCTTGAACAAAGGCTGACGAATGTGGCTGGTAAGCAGAGTGAGCTCACAGTACGTCCGAGTGCGGCATTTTACCAAGGAACCTTTCAGCAGGCACATATTTTTTTTAATGCAGAAGTAAGCCTCTGTCTATGATCCTTCCCATTGTAACCTGTGTTAGAAGGTTTATTTTGAGGTGTCTGTTGGTGCGCACTGCAGAGATGTCCCGCCACAGACGACGCTGTTGGCCACAGAAAGCCAGTTCCCGTGGCATGCAGGTCGTATGCTGCTCCACAAAGAAAGCGACGGTGACGTGTTGTGCGTTTCTTTTGGCCTTGCTGCAGTAGTGGGTGAGATCTGCTGCTGGGCAGTGCAGCCAGGCTCGCTTTAATGTGTTATGTGTAGAGCGAACGCAGAAGGCACTCTACTTATTTCTGTGGTTAGGAGGGAGAAGAGGCAAAAAGCCCTGTGTAGAAGTTACCAAGTATTGGGTAACTCATATGGACAGATTAAAAAGGGCATCACGTCTGGTCCTTCTTTCCAAAGTTCGTGATGGGCTTATGTGGCTGGGTGGCAGTTACAATGAAGAAGAGATCGATAAATTATTGCCATACCTTGGTATAATACAAATGAGAGATGTAGTCCACATGACCCTGAATGGGAAGGGAATTGCTGACAGCTGCAGTGATGTAGTCTGTGCTTTGAAAAGAGCGAGACTGTACGCGTTGAAAAAGAGAAAGTCTATAGTCGACCACGTCCTCTGAAGATCAATATTGGAACAGAGTCAGGGTTGAGGGATATAATGGGGTTTTTTTTTGTCTCTCCCATGTGTAACCTGAGTTTGTAATGAGTAGCTGTCATTCTCTAACCGTTAAAGGTTTTTTCTGGGGGGGGAAATATTCTTAGGCTGTTATACTGGCCATGGAAGGCTCCTCCCAAAATCATGTGAGGACTCTGTGCTAGATTGTGCTTTAACAGAAGTTTTTCTTCTCTACAATTAATAGTTTAGTCTCTTTGGTTAACACCACAGTTGCATGCTGATACTTCTAGAATGTTGTAAAGCTGAGCTTCTGTTTTCTGTAGAGATCGTACCAAGTTTCTTTAAATGACTTGGAGCACAACGGCACGGTAACGACATGCTTTGTCATGACCGTCTCTGGGCCTGTTTTCCTCTTAGGTGAAAGAAAACAAGCGGTTTCAGTGCTATTACAGCTGCAGACTCGTTTGGTTTTTTAATGGTTTATGGTGGTGTCTCTTTTTTTGTTTCAGTTGGAAAGAGATGTGGCTGCAGGATTATTGGCAGAGCCTTGATCAGGGTGAGGCCCTCACTGCTATGATTCATCGCAACGAGTCGCATCAGGGAAGATTTTGGGACTATATGCATGAGATTTTTCGCAAGAGGACGAGGCAACACTGACCCATCTGTGTAAGAGCTTGATTTGAAAATTGCATTGGAAGGTGAGACTGCAAAGTCTTCTCTCGCTCCAAATCTTTGCCTTGAAACAGGTGAAAAACTCTCACACACAGAGACTATTTTTTCTGGTGCGTGAAGTGAGTCAGTGTCTGTTACGACTGGATTTCAAAGGCAGAGATCGCAGCAGCTGCTTCGGTTTGAATTGCGGCTCTGTGGTGTGAAGCCAGTCCTGACTTGCAGGTGTCAGCGTGGGGGGCAAGAGAGGAATGTGCTCTCCTTTTCCATTTGGTATCATTTCCTTGTGGCTTACATGACTTCGGAGGAACGCCTCTGCAGACTCTTGCTCGGACGCCCTAAGTTATTTCAGGGATTTTTGTAATCGCCAAAACATTAATCATTTTTTATAGGTATTTTATGAGTCACTTATTCTCCTCATTAAGGTGTACTTTTAGCTGCTGTTTATAAATAGCTTTTCCAGTGAAGGCATTGTAAAAGACAAATGTCTGTGGAGAGCAATCGTGCCTTATGAAATTGCAGCAATAAAGTCTCTTCTCCCCCAGTAAGTGTGCCTCAAACACTCCTACTTTTCAGGGCAGTGGAATAGCTATGGGCAGGTCCCTTGCTCTCTGCCTCATTCTCCTCTTTTGTTAACTCTCCAGGTGATACCTACGATGGGAAGAGAGACTAAATAATTTCATTCACAACTTTCAACAAAGTATTTCATGCCAGAAAGTGTATTACCTGGTGTTGTGCAGAGCTAGAGTAAAATTAGTACGCTTTGGTTCTTTTAAGTTTCCATCAAAGCTGAAATCCCAGCTATAATCTTGACTTCTTGTTATCTCCTTGATACCAGCAACTCAGAGGCCTTTGGTTTGTTCTTTTTGAGTATCTGCAGCTTTCTGCAAGGACAAGCACATTCTAAGGATGGTGCCTTTCCGCTGGTCTCTGCAGTCTGGACACAAACCTTGCAGTCTTGCTGTGTGGAAGCGGTTGATCAGAATCAGGCGCACCGAGCTGGTTGTGTATCCCCACCGCATCTTCAGACAGTGTGATCCTGCTCTGTGACTGGAGTTCCTAACAGCGGTGACATGTGGATGGATCTTCCTTGTTCTGCAGCAGCTGGAGAAGAATCACAGCAGAAATGCTCCTCTTCCACCTTGGTGGAGGGTAGCTTTAACTGGCGTGGAAGAACAAATAACTCCTAAAGGTCTGGGAGCAGGAGAAATTGGATTGAAACACAGCCATCAGGGACATGACTGTTTAAGCAGGCCGTGCGATGTTAGACAAGCAGCAATCTGCCTCCCTCACCATCCTCGCATACGCACTCTGCAGCCATTGCCCCAAGAGAGCCACTCCCTTAATGATTAGCTGTCATCTGTTTGGTTGGATTTAATTAAGGTTGTTGATGGATCTCCAGGCACCTTCTGAGAAGGTGTATTAATCGGAAACGTACAGGGTGGCAGGTTCCTTCATTCTGCCCAGAGACCTCTACTGAGAGGCTGAAATTAATCAGAGACAAAATCCTTTTAGCGATACGACCAGCTGAGCCAAAGCCTGGGTCAGGCGTTAACAAACTGCGCTTCTCTTATGATGCAGTGTCTCGGAGCTGGCAGCGAGAGATACATGGCCCTGCAGAGAGATTAGGGAGGGCGGAGAAGAGCGGAACTGCAGGGCTTGTTCAGGGCTCTGACATGGCTGGCATCTTAATTTATACCCTCTTCTGTGCCTTCTTTCCTGCAGAAAACGCCCATCTAATGCTGAAGTGTCTCAGCTAGAGGTGGTTCTGGGGATCCTGGAACGGATCAGAGCAGATCATGATACTTTGTGGTGTCTCTGAGCAAATAAGGAGCCATGAGGTAATTTGCAGTGGACATGGGCTGGGTTTGAGCAGATCTGGGAGTTAGGGATTAGGGCTGGCAGCTCAGAACTAGTCAGGTGGATGGAGTAATGCAGCGCGGCTGATCGGATTGCGATCGCCCAGGATAAGGTCAGCTAGCCACTGGAGCTGGGGCGGGGGGTGACACCTCACAAGAAACTGTATCTGTCGTGCTCATGAATGCAGGTGTGCTAAGAAAGTGCATGAAGTGCTAATACTGTCCAAACCCAACAGCTCAGCAGACAGGAGCAAGTCTGAACCCGCTGGGATCTTAGCAAACCAGTTAGTTTCACTACTAAAGGTGAAGTAGGGGTGCCTTAACTTTTCAGGCATCTCCAATTAGACTGGAGTTCAAGGAGGTTGGGGTGAGACAGCTGAGAATAAATTGTGGTAGGTGAGGGTATTAGGAAGTCCTGTGAGAAGCGTTGGGGCATTCAGGATAAACTTGGGTGAATATACTGGAATCTGCCCGAAAGCTGGATCCAAGCCCTGCAGAAAGGCAGAGATATCAACTCGACTAATTTCTCCCAATATAGCGGGTTTCTTAGCCTCATCCCCTAACTGGTTTTTAGTCAGTGTCTGGAGGTTTTACATAGTTACTCCAGAAAGCAAAGGATCCGTGGTGTGATTTCTCACCTCTTAAAGAGGTGTTTAAGACAACAATCCCATTTTAGGGGTGTATTTATTACAGCATTGTTAGCATTGTATTTCATTGTGGCGTAGCATTTACTGTAGCATCATAACTGCCTCTTACTCCAGTTGTGATATCAATTCTTTCCAAGTCTAATACTAATAGTTTAATCTCTGTGGTTCATTTTGGTTTTGACTAGCTGAAACGCAGGCGAGGATTCAGCTTTAACTATGTCGATCCAAGTAAAGCAGTTGTAAATGCAGTTAGAATTTTACACGTTCTTTATAGTTGTACATCCAGGATTCGCAGTGAAGCATGTGCGGGGTTCACTCGTCAGTGTGTTGAGGGAGCTGGGTTTCTCAAGTCGGAGCTTCTGTCCCATCCATTAGTGTCTCTGTGCTGTCAGCTGTGCAAAATGCAGGCTATCGAGAGATTTGGCTGTCGAGTAACACACCTCTTCTGTAGTTCCACATTCTCCCTCGAAACCGGAGTTTGTGTCTTGCTTCAGGCATCTCTGCATGGTGTGTGCAGACACCATCAGGGGCGTTATTCTGTCTGCTCGGGAATTTCTTAGGCCGATGCTCCAGTCCCAGGCTGAATGCCAAAAAGAAAGGAGATTCTAATGCAGACAGCAGTAACTTACAGGAAGATATTACAATTCTCCTTGTGTAGCTTGTCTTTCTCAGCCTCCCCTCCTCTCTCGCGCCCACCCCCCGCCCTGTTTTTCTTGGAATTGCTTGAAAGAGAGATCAGCTTTTGAAGGTGAATGTACCTGAAGGTGCTGCCACCATTAGCTAATGGAATTTGGAAAAAGGGAGCTTGATTTACAGGGAGTGCAGTTCAGCTGCTCTTACGTCCTGGTATTTGTGTCTTCCCTTTTTATTGCCCTTGTGCAGGACTAGTTAGTAACTGCAGCAGGCAAATGCGGCAGGGAAAAGTGCGTATCGGTAGGAGTAACTGGAAGAGGCAAAACCAAGAGTAGCTGAACCTCACGTCAACTGGAATACTGAAAAGTACTTCAGCTCCGTTCTGAATTTGCAAGACCTCTGATCTGTGGAGTTGCAGGATGCGAGCCCTCTAGCCTAAATTTGATGGTGTCAGCTTGTTTTCCTTCTTCTCCACTGGCAGCCAAGCTAGAACGGTAACTCGTTTCCTGTCCCATCAGAAAAAATGGAAGCAGAGAAACAGCCCTCTTACCAAAATATTTCAGAACCTCCAGAAAAACTGTTTGGATTTGGACGTAAAGAGATAGAAATTTGCTCCTAAAGAGAGCCAGAGGAAATCTTTTGTTTACTTGAAAATGTCTTCTCATTCTCTTTAGTGATGCAGTAAATTCAAGTATTGGTGCTGAGAATATTCTGGTAGGGGTCTGGCTCAAGGTAACAAGATTTCCAGTGTGTTGTTAACTTCCTTGACTAGGCGGAGGCAAGGGTAGTGCTTTGGGTTTTATGTCTGTAGCTAAGAGGCTGAATACATTTTCGTCCAAAGCAATGTCCTATGCAGAATGATTGTCCCCAGCGTCTCTGGTTTGGCCTTCTGTACGTGGTCAGAGAACGCCAAACATACAGCTGTTCCTGGGGAAGAAAACTGATTCTTCCCGTGTCCTCCGGTACACAGGGGAAATCGGTGCCTGAAGGAGCCCCGATACAGTGGTAAGGTGGCTTATTCAGTGGCTGCTACGTGACAAGGATCTGAGTGTTTTAGGTCTCTCGTCCAATGTCTCATTCCTCGGCTCCCTGGATCTGCCTTGTCCCTCATGCTGTGCAGAAAGCTCTCTGTACCCCAGCCCTTGGGATGCTTCTGCGCCTGCTGTATTATCTGCCTTGATGTAAGGGCTCCACAACCAGCCAGGACTTCCAGGGATTTAAATCCTACACTAGGAAAAGAAACTCCTGGGAACAACGGGATTCTCCGCTACCGCGTGTGAGGCTGTGAGAACACCACTACCGTTTCAGAAGAAGCATTTTCAGTATCTTCTTGGAAGACAGAATAGGAACATCGGCAAACAACGCAGGGGAGATCCAGCTGCTAGCATGTAATGGGCTGAGAGTGAAGTGATGCTGAGTTTCGAGCACCAAGAAAAGCCTCCATACAGTTGCAAAAGAATTCCTGAAGACCCATTTGGATTATTTGAAACCATCATGATTTCTTCTACTCTGGTCGAAGCATGTATGCTCCTTCATTACAGAATCACAGGATGGCAGGGGTTGGCAGGGCCCTCTGTGGGTCACCCAGCCCAACCCCCTGCCGAAGCGGGGTCACCCAGAGCAGGCTGCACAGCACCGCGTCCAGGCGGGGCTTGAATATCTCCAGAGAAGGAGACTCCACAGCCTCCCTGGGCAGCCTGGGCCAGGGCTCCATCACCCTCAGAGGGAAGAAGTTCTTTCTCGGGTTCAGCTGGAGCTTCCTCTGCTTCAGTTTGTGCTCGTTGCCCCTTGTCCTGTTGCTGGGCACCACTGAACAGAGTCTGGCCCCGTCCTCCTGACACCCACCCTGCAGATATTTATAAGCATTTCTAAGGTCCCCTCTCAGCCTTCTCTTCTCCAGGCTGAACAAGCCCAGCTCCCTCAGCCTCTGCTCGCAGGAGAGATGTTCCAGTCCCCTCACCATCCTCGTAGCCCTCTGCTGGGCTCTCTCCAGGAGCTCCTCATCTTTCTTGAACTGGGGAGCCCAGCACTGGACACAGCACTGCACATGGGGCCTCACCAGGGCAGTGTAGAGGGAAAGGAGAACCTCCCTCGGACCTGCTGGCCACACTCCTCCTAATGCACCCCAGGATCCCATTGGCCTTCTTGGCACCCAGGGCACGGTGCCGGCCCATGGGTCCCCCCCGGCGGCGGCGGAACCTTCCCGCGGCGGAACCCTCCGGCGGCGCACCCATTCCGCACGGCGGCGGCTCCGGGACGAGCCGCGCAGGCGCCCTTCGAGGGGGCGGAGCCCGCCGCCGCGCTTACTGAGGCGGGGAAGATGGCGGCGCCCGTCTACCCGGCCTGGGTCACACGGTGGGTCTCCGGCAGCTGGCGGCAGAAGAAGCGGCCCCCGGCTATCCGCCCGACCCGGCCGCTGGCGCTGGCCGACAAGGTGGCGAACCGCCGGGAGCAGGCAGGAGGTGAGTCGGCGGCGCCAGGCCGTTAAACGGCCCCTCCCCGGGAAGAAGCGGCCGGGCCCCCCAGGCCCCTGTGGGGTTGTCCCGGGGAGCCGCCCCGCCGCTCTCTGGCGGCTTTACCCGGGGAAGGGTCGGGCAGGGGCCTGCTTTCCGCCATAGAATTATCAGACGGGTTCTTTTGAAAAGATTGCTTTCTCGTGCAGAGACCCCGAAATTTGCATCTTGTGATATTCCGTGCGTGATTCATGCATGTAAAATACTTCATTGCGTCTCGACATAGTGTTTACCTCAAGAATTCGATCCGGTGTGGGGTGGCTGCGGTGATCTTTGTGCCAGCAACAGCTTCTCTCCACAGTGAAGCTGTTGTTCAGCCTGGAGAAGAGAAGGCTGAGAGGGGACCTTAGAAATGCCTCTAAATATCTGCAGGGTGGGTGTCAGGAGGACGGGGCCAGACTCTGTTCAGTGGTGCCCAGCGACAGGACAAGGGGCAATGGGCACAAACTGAAGCAGAGGAAGCACCAGCTGAACATGAGGAAGAACTTCTTCCCTCTGAGGGTGACGGAGCCCTGGCCCAGGCTGCCCAGGGAGGTTGTGGAGTCTCCTTCTCTGGAGATATTCCAGCCCCGCCTGGACGCGGTCCTGTGCAGCCTGCTCTGGGTGACACTGCTTCGGCAGGGCGTTGGACTGGGTGACCCACAGAGGTCCCTTCCAACCCCGACCATTCTGTGATTCTGGGAGGGTCTGGAGAGCAAGTCTGACGAGGAGCGGCTGAGGGAGCTCAGGCTGCTCAGTCTGGAGAAGAGGAGGCTGACGGGGGACCTCATCGCTCTCTACAGCCCCCTGACAGGAGGGTGTAATGAGGCGGGGGTTGGTCTCTTCTCCCAAGTAACCAGCAATAGGACGGGAGGCAATGGCCTGAGGCTGCGTCAGGGGAGGTTTAGATTGGATATTAGGAAAAATTTCTTTACTGAAAGAGTGGTCAGGCATTGGGACAGGCTGCCCAGGGCAGTGGGATACCCCATCCCTGAAGGTGTTCAAAAACCGTGCACATGTGGCACTTCAGGACATGGTTTAGCAGGCGTGGTGGAGTTGGGGTGACGGTTGGGCTTGACGATCTTAGAGGTCTTTTCCAACCTTAATGATTCTGTGGTGAGATCTTTACTTTAGCGTTGATTTTTCTCACTTGCCTCTACCCCATCTTAAACTTCTCCATGGAGATCTATGCACCATGGAGGCCGTTAGCGTGAAATCCCAGCCACCTGAGGTTTTTGGTTGTGTCTTTCCCTTCTAGAGGCAACGTGCATTACGGAGCTGTCGGTAATGATGGCGTGCTGGAAACAGAATGACTTCAACGATACCGCTTGTGCCGAGGAGATCCGGATGTTCTACGACTGTGTGGCAAAGGCTGAAGTAATTAAGGCCTCTTTTGTGTTCTTTAAGGCTAGTAGTAGGGCAGGAGGAAGCCCCCAGGATAGCGCTCTGCTGCTGTCAGTTGACCCTAACCTAGGCCATTTCTTTTGATTTCTTCCAGTTTTTAATCTCTAAAGTTCCAGCACTAGCGAGGCAAGAGCAGTCACTGCTTTTCTCTGTATTGCATGGTAGTGCTGAACGAGGGAGAGCACAGTGTGGAGCTGTTAAGTGGGACAGTGATTTGTGTGGTGTGAGATGTGGATTACGTTGTCGTCGGGGAGATGTGCAGCGTAGGTCAGTTTCTGCAACTGCTCCGATTCGTCAAATCAAGAAATAGCTGAGTCGGGTGCCGACCTAGTACCTGCATTATCCAGTCAGTGGGGGCGAGTGGTAAGTTAGGATTCCCAAATTCCAGTCTGTCATCAATCTGTAAATAGTTCTGTGCTTGCAGGAGTGAGAGTGGTAGAGAAATAGCCAGTAGTTTCAGTAATCCTCATAACAAACAGAATTTTCAGGGTACTTGAGGCAGTTAACAGCTGTTCTCAATTCTCTGAAAATTAGGAGTTCTTTTAGGCTGTTTCTGTATATGTGCTAAAGTCGTCCTCAAACTGATTGCAGGTTTCAAATTTTTTTCAGTAACTGCACCATCATTTATTAAATAGTTATTTACTGTTGTGGTTTGACAGCATAAATGAAAAATATCCATAATTAATTTGGTAGATTACAAAGAATCAAATTGAATAACAGAAAATAAAAGGAAAAAATCTGACTTGTTACTAAAGTTTGTAATGTTGTTAACTAGCAGTACTGAAGAGTATCATCTTCTCAAGATGTCAGTCAGTCATTAATGACATTGTTTAAAGGTCATCAGCTTGTGAAAGCCTTGTGATTATGGAGCCAAGCGCTATTGTAAGTGTTCCTGATCCTGAAAGAAATAACATTCTTCTGGAAGAAACATCCCAGTACAGTTAGTAGTAGTCTTTGGGGGTGGGCATCAACTCGGCGAATAAACAGAGGTAATGTTCTGAGGTTTCTTTTTCTCTTGCAGAAGGAGCGCAAAGCTCAGAATGAGGACGCCCTGTCACCCAGAGGAAACCTAACTTCAAGCCAAGTGAACAAGCTCCTGAGGAGGTTTCCTCAGATCACACGTTACGTGTAGCGTGCTTACTAAAGGGACTGCGGACAAGCAATTAAAGTCGGAGTATTTGGCAAAAGAGTGAAAACCAGGCTCGAGTGAGCGTTTGATGTGGAGTGGTCTCTGTCAGCACAGCGGTATGGATCTTGACCGCACCTTTGTTTCCAGAGCAGAAAACACCTGTCTTGGCCGTCAGCTGACTTTGTTCATCAGGTTCTCGGGTCTTGCGGTCTTGGGATTTCCACAGGGTGTTGTTCAGCTAGCCACGGTGCGGAGTCAGGTTCTCGCTGTGAAATAAAATCTCCTAGGAATGCACATAAATGGCTGTTCTAACAGTTAAGGGGTGATTTTTCCTCATGTATGCGCTTCCTGCCAGACTTCTGAGCCGCTATCAAAACGTGCTCAGGCCCAGACCTTGAGCCAGCTTAAAACTGATAGTAATCTCATGACTCGTACTCCTACATGTATGTGCACACAAATTGATTCCTCTTGACATTTTTTTAATTCCTGCTGCTGTACAAGAAGGCTGTAGAATGAGGAGGAAATCTCCAGCAAAATACCTGGTTGATACACAACACATCGGTAGGGATCAAATATAACTTTAACGTGATTTAGGCCCCCTGATTTGCAGGTGGGAGAGGTGTGGTGCCATGTCAGATCGACTGCGTTGTCTGTGCTATAATAAAATAATGCAGGACGGTTGTTTGGCTTGGGCGACTCATAATCTACAACAAAATGTTCTATTGTTTTGTTAAAGAAACTAGAAGGGGGAGAGGATGTTCAAGCATGGATTGATATTGAAATAATGCAATTAATTACTAGTTTTGATTTGGGCTTTTGTCACTAGAGTACGGCAAAACCACCAGCAGGTCCCTGTTGTTTTAGGATCAGTACCTGATTGGCAAGAAGAACGCAGCGCCTCAGGGAACTAATGATTGAACTATTTGTATCACTTATTTTGGGGGGCATAAAGAAAAAGCGGAGTACGAGGAGCGTCAGGCACGTGCAGACTGTGTGATTACCCACATGTGACTGTAGAGTTTGCGTGGAGCTGGGGCTGGCTTCTCTGGAGTCCCAGGCCGGTACCTGTTCATCACATGCATGTTGGTCACGTGTATGCTTTCAAGCTGCTGAAGCCATTTTCGTTTAACTGTTACTTACAGTGGCTCACTGGTGGCTTGTCCCACAGGGTAGCTTATTCTGTTGCTGCTATTGTGGCATAACTGGGTCTTTCAGGGGACTTAGGGTCGGTAAGAACATGATGTCCACATCGAAGTTTGGGAAGACACTTTGGTTCTATGATAGTTTGCATTTCCAGTCCAAAAGATGCTCTCTGAGGAGAAGAGCTACTTGCTAATTCTTTGTTTCTGGAGGAGACGAGCGAAGTTGGGAGTGAGGAACCAATGAATTCTACATTCACTTCTGCTGCTGATGGCTTTTTTTTCTTCGTATTAAAACTTACAAGTACAGTTTTGCACCTCTTAAGCTGGCAGCGATGCTAAGCGTACCAAATTCTAGTGTCTGTGAAGAACTGTCTCATCGTATAAGAGGCTGTAAGACAGAAACTAACACTTTGTTGTTGTATTTTTACTTTTGAATTTTTGCGCGGCTCCCACTAATCTGGACAGCTGTGTTGGGATTTTGCTGCTTCACAGTGAGTTTCACAAGTTCAGTTGTTTGGGGTTTTTTCTGAACTTTTACATGTCTTCTGTAAGCTTAATATCACTGTCCTAAGGTGTTCCAGTCCTTAAAGGAATACGTTTATTTGGAGGAAGAAGGTCGGAAAAAGAATGCTTTTCAGTGCTTCTTTTAAAAGTACTCCAGCAGTTCTTTTGGCTTTGGATCCCATGCTGTAACCAGAAAACCTCCGGCTGCTGATTGTCCTTGGCAATTTGAGCTGCTGCTGTTTCCCCGTGTCTCACTGTTAGGCGTACATTGGGTGTCAGACGCGTTCTGTGGCACGCTCACCTTGGGGGTCGTTCCACCAACAGCTCGTGTGTGTAACTGCAGTGGGTGACACTGCCCTCTGAGCGTGGGGCTGGTACCACCCCGTGGTGCTGCTGCTGGGGGGTACAAGAAAAGTGGGTTCTGGTGCTGAGCCTACTGGTTAAGAACATTGCCGCAGAGACCTGTATGTGATTGCGTGGTGAGGAAAGAATTAAACAAAAGCTGACTAGCTGTTTTACCCTCCTAAGTCGGATTTACAGGATTTAAGCAAATCTGCTGGAATTCCTTGATCTTACTCCTGTTCCTTACAGCTTGAGTATTAGACGAGCTCTGGGTATGATTGCTATTAACTGCCTCTCTGTTTAGGCTACCACTGACAGTCTCTTGGGGAGCTTTCAGCTGGTTTTGACAACTAGTAGTCCTGCCAGTTCAGGAGAAATAGGTTGAATTCCAGAGAGCCAAGAGCGTTTTAGAAGTTGGTACCTCATGTTCAGAAGGGTCAATACAGAATAATCTGGAAAAATCAAGACTGAAAGACTCTGTAGTGAATCATAGACTTATAGAACTGTGCTTGTATCAGGGCGAGAAGATGATTTGTGTTAAATAGTGGACTTGGATATTTACAACTGCTTCAAACTTGCCCACGCAAGAAAGTTCAAGATAGGCTTTACCTTCTCTTTAAATATGATTCCTATCTAAACTGCCGTAGTTACACTGGTGTAATTTCCTTCTTGGTCTTGCTCTCTACCGTGGAGAGAGCCTTGTAGCCACGAGAAGCTTCTGAGAATCTGAGATCCACCTCTCTCAGGAGAATGTCTTTCCATGTGCCAGAAAACCAGGGGGGGGTCTTGGCAAGAAGGAAGTAGTTCCAGAAGAGGACCTGCTGCAGAGGAGACGACTGCAAAACCCACAACGTCTTTGCACAAGTTGTCATTCCTCCAGCAACTGAATACCAGACTTGGACTTGTGTTGCTTTTGGTGCACTGGTCTGTGCTTCCTTCAAAATCACCTTAGCTAGGAAACTGCTTGCTCTGCGAAAGCCTTGCCTTGAGAGAGAAGCAACTTACAGACTACTCTGAGAGAAATCCAGTGCAGGCTTTTGCTAGAGGTTTTTAAACTGGTTCGTATGTGTCAGAGGCGGAATGCAGCTGTTTCTTTCCAGGGCTAAAGGGCTAAACAGGTGACCGTCTTCAGGAGCTCGGAAGGGGCATCAACAACATCTCTACTCATGACCCAGGAGCAGGTTTCTCTGAGTGCTAGCAGATTTTCTGTTCCTGCCTCCAGCATATCCTTTCCTCCTGTTTTTACTGGAGTAAGCAGTTCTAAATTCCAACACATTCTCATCTTTTCATTTTGTTTTGGTCCTCTTTGCCAACATGCTGTAGCACTTAAGCTATTTCCATCCTCTGTTGCCCTGATCATCTGCCTCCTTTGCTAGGAGGATCTAGGAGATTTGCTCCTAATTAACTGAGTGTAATTCGTGGCCAAATCCGCTGTGTCCAGAATGCACCGTGGTACAAATACACTCAAGGAAGGGCTCCCTCTCAGTGACTCCCACTCAGTGACTCCTGTAAAAGATCCAGCCCGTAGTGGAATTTCCTTGCGCTTGATGAGTGACTTCAGGATGAGGCAACACAAAACTGTCATGTGAAGTGAGTAATGGACAATAAGTGAGGGAAGAAAAAAAAAAAAGAGGCTTTTTGTCAAGCCAATGGATTTTTTATTAGCCTATTCCTTGTTTTTATGCTGAAGGTGTCTTTGGAAATGCTGCTTAGCAGACTTGGCCAGAAGTGAGCTCATTTCTTAAGGTGACCTTCGTGCTTCATGCTGCAGAACACCAGGAGTTAACCCCAGAATATAAATATAGGAAAAGCCTGTTAGACTGAGCAGAGGAGCAGCACAGAGAACATGTTAAAATCCAAGATTGAACAGCTTCAGATTGTCCAATTCCCTTCTTAGATTTAATAATGTTTGAAACTGTTGTAGCCTCTCACCCTATTTCATACGAAGGAGCAGTAAGCTGAAAACACTAAAAAACCCCGTAGGATTGTTCATAGCAATACAACAGCGACCAACCCTCTGGAAAGCATCCTAACCAATCGAGTGAAAACAACTTTACAGCCCAAGGTCAAGGAGACGCTCGGTGGAAAAGATCTCTGGATGCAACACCCGTGATGGTAAGATGCCGGGCTGAAAATGGGGAGCGCGCCCAGCTTGGTGGGTGGAGAAGGCTGTGCTGCCTGTGAGTTTTCCGCGGGGCGAGCTGGAAGCTGCTTGACGTCAAGTTTTCTGGGTCCCACTTACCTGGGTTCGGATCTGGGGAAAGTTTGGCCCCGGGCCGCTGCAAGCAGCGAATCGAGGAGCAGCGGCGGGGGGATAAAGTCCAGATTCCTCCCAACCGGTCGAATCTCCGGCCAGCGCGCGCCGGAGCCCTCTCCCTTCCCAGCTCCGTCGCCGGAGGGTCTGCAGCAGGGTGCAGCCCCGGCTCCCTGCCATAGCGGTGGCCTTCCTCGGGGTGAGGAGGAGGAGGAGGCATCGCGGGGGGGAGCGGCGGGGCTGTGCCCCACCCGCCAGCCCTTCCCTCCACCCGTGTGAGAGAAATTCCGGAGCGCGTTCTCCTCCCTTACTGCTCTCCCCTCTTTCCCCTTTTCCAGAGAGAAGAATCAAGGAGAAGAGATGAGGAGAGGAAGGAGAAAGTGAAATCCTAGGATGCTGCTGGGAACTTCGATCCTTTCCCTGCGCAGAAATGGAAGAGGCATCCCGCTCCCTCCGGTGCGGAGCGGCTAAAGCCCTGCTCCCGAGAAACCCAGCTGAAAACCCCAGAGGCTGAGCCCGGCGGCTCAACGGGAGTGTGATGCTTGGAGAAGCTTCTGCCCGCTTCGCGCAGGAAGGATGGAGATCCCCACAGCACTTGGGCTCCTGGTAGAGCTCTTGACTCTGTTATCCTGTCTCGGATGCGTGGAGGTAAGAAGTGGTTATTCTTCTGTCTGCCTGTGGGAAGTCTTTTAATATCCTCACTGTAAGTGGATCTTGTTATTACTTGAATATGTTTTCCACAGTGTCCAGGCAGCTGTGGTCTCTAGGCTCGGCTGGGGGCTTGGGGAGGGACTTACTTCCTTGTGCATATGCAATTCAGAAAAGGAAACAAAGCAGGAAAGCAGGATGCACAAGGGCTTGCAGATGCTTTGGCTCAGGTTTCCTATGCTTCTCAGGCACTGCAGTGACTCTGGCAGGAGAGATCCTTTGTTTCTGTTCTGTACTCATTGACTGATTACCCCAGTCGCTGCTGCGGACAGATGATTTATAGCCGCGTGGACCTGGGACAGTGACTGCAGCACAGGCTGTTTGCACTAAAATTTGGTCGTGGTGATGATCAGCGTTGGGGGATTTTGGAAGCTGCCTCGGGAACTGGCAGCATCTGATCTTCAGTTCGAAGGGAAGCGTATTACTTGGACTGCAGTTCTTTCGTCTGTGGTCAGTCTCCAAGAAGAGCAGGTTCAGGCTCTCGTAAACAGCCTGTTATTAGTCCAGCCCACCCCTCTGTCGCCTGCAGGCTTGCGTGTGTGGGGGGGTGCACGCTAAAAGCTGGGAGTCGGGAGACCTGGATGATGGCGCAGTCACAAAAGTGTAGCTCAGCTCACCTCCCTCTCTTTGCAAGGAGCTTTGAGATCCTCAGCTAAGTCCTTCAGCATTGTTGGTTCGCAGACCTTTACGTGGGCTTGCAACAACCTGATGCATGCAGATAGATGGATTTCTGGCTGAAAAGAGTTTTTCATCTAAATGCTGCTTTACCTGTGCATCCCCTTGTGCATACACAGCTGAAAGCTGAGCTGCTGTTTCTGAACCACATCAGAAACTTATCTTCAATATGTGGTGTGACATTCTGACTTCTGGAGGGTGATGCTGGAGCGTGGCCATGGCTGTCGGCACCTTGCTGGACTACGTTCATAAGCTTGATTTGAAACTGGCATCTGCCATGAGTAGGTGTCGTTCTTGTGGGGTCTCTGTGGGAGCTCTCTCTGCTTATTCCAGAGGTGGATTTGGGCAGATTTTACTTTTCCCCTTTTACAGGGAGAGGTGAAGCTGAGAGAAGCAAAACTACTGCATTTTGAAGAGAAACAGAACCGTTTCCGATAGCTAGTATTCTTTATAGGTACACCTCTGCTTTGTGAATTAGAACTCCTTGTTCATATAAAAGTGCTAGAAATGTTCATTAAGAAGTATTTAGAAATGAATTAAACTACATGGCGCTAGCAGAAGCGTGTACGGTTTCTTCTTTTCACTCCGAGTCTGTGAAGATCTTGCACCTGCCTGTGCACCGTGTAGTGGTGTTGAGTGGAGATCCCAATCTCTCAGCCGGCAGTCAAGTTATAACCGCCAGAAACACTGCCTGTGCGAGGAAATGCAGTTTGGGGGCTGGGCGGGATGCTGGAATTCTGAGGGCTTTGTTTCAGATTTTTTTCTCTTAGCTATCTGACTCCATTTGGATAAGAATACCATAGGCTGTATCGTATTCTCCTGTATGAAAACCAAAATCCTCAAAAAGCCTTGTTGGATTTTCTTCTTCAGGTGTTTCCCACTCTGTACACGGCTGTTTATTACTATTTTAACAGGGATCCCTGGGGGATCACCCCATCACGTCGATACACCTCTGCTGCTGTGGCCAGAGATGGCTTGCCCTATAAACAGAGAGGGAAAGAGTGGTTATTCCTTTTTTTTTTTTTTTTACTGATAACGATGACTTTCTTCTAGCTTTTCTTTGCACAGGCATCTCACTCAGGCTTCCAATCCTATTGGAAAAGAACAAGCAGAGCCCTGTAATGTAGTGCTTAGATCGAGGGTAAATCTCTGCAGGCCAGTAATTATTCATTTTGCTGTTAGTGGGCAGAGCTGGGACCGGATTTGAAGAGGAGCAGTGGGGAGAGTGGGGAAGAGGCTGGTTACTAGGGTGTGTTTGCCTAAAGCAGCAAAAGGCCAAGCTGCCTTTACGACATGCCCGTGTTTATTTCATCGGATAATCATCTCTCTGCTTTTGCTCTGTTTCTTTTCCCAGGCTTTCCTGGGATCCCAGCCCAACCAAAACCATTTGCAGAGTGCAGGTAAGAACAAGAACTTGTTAATTCAGTCATCAGGCAGATTCTTTCCAGCAGTGGTGATCTGAGACCGTAGCTACAATGAGCCACTGCTACCTGGCATTCCTTCTTTCTTTCCATTGCTTCTTCAGTCTTTTCTCCCGCCTCAGTGTCGTCTGTTTATCCCGCTCCCCAAAATGGCCAGACTGCTTTCTTTTCTTCACATCTAATACTCTTGCAGTTCTCTATTCCTCCCACATGTTCTTTTCCTTTCATCTCTTTCTCTGCCTCAGTTTTTTTTTTTGCACGCTCACCTTTCCTCCACTCTGATAACTCCTGAGTTCTCACATGCCCCCTGCGAGGGTCCCAGCTGATGCCAAGCATGTGGTGTGTTTTCCAGACACCGACCTGTAACTGCTGCTTAGTTTTGTGCCTTGCAGTTCACCTTCAGCTGGCACTTACCCCACATGGGCTTGGCAGCGGCTAGAAGGCAAACGGCACGAGGCAAAGTTTCTTTGTACCCTTGCTGTTTGCCCCACGTGCCTTTACGGCAGAAGGGCTTTCGGAAAGTGCTGGCTTCTTGTTGTTTGTTCGATGAATAGAGCTGTAACTGTTACCCATTTTTGAGTCTGCGTTTCCTGTGTTAGGCACTCTAGAAAGCCCGCCCTCACACAGAATCTTGTTCTGGTTTCCCCCTTTCTTATTTAAGGATCTTGAATGGAGGGTTTTCTTCTTTTGTTAAAGACCATATTAAATTAATTGTTGGGGTTTATTTGCATGAGACTTTTCACACAAGCACTGGCCTGGAATGTTGGCACCTGCACATCTCCCTAAAATGGGCTCCCTTTCCCTTCATGTACATTGGCCGGGTTCACAGAAGCTGGGTGATATGGTGATGTGTGTAGGGAACATACATACAATGAAATACACTGTCATTTCCCACCTTGCTGCTTTACAGAATGAAATTACAGGTTATTTTAAACCCTTCTCAGTTTCAACCAATTCAGACAGGCAATTAATCTTCTAAAGAGCCTAGGATCAAATTTGAGAGAGCATCTTATTCCGATGCCAAAGCAGGTGGGGGAGGAAGCGGAGGCGTGTGTGCCAGGCTCAAGTGCTGCTTGAGTGAGTGAATACATCTTTTGAAATAACCAGTAATGGGAACCCGTTCGAACTGTCCAGGTCTGGGCCCAGAGCTAACACATTCCAGAGGTCTGCCTGGGCAGTTCCTGCCTTTCGGGTCAATTTGTGGTTGAGATACAGTGCGTATTGTAAACATTCTTCGAGCAACTGCCTTAAGGAGTGATAGAATTAAAACGAAGCGAGCGGTGAGCAAGGCTGCAGGCACGGGAGGTGTTTCGGGAGATCAGCTGGTATCTCTCATGTTGTCTGAGCCTCGGTGCGCAATGCCTTACGTGACGTGATGCTGACAGCTCCCTTCCCGTGCCCAGCGCCCGGCGTGTGTGGAGCCGGACCCCTGGGGTATTACAACGGCTCACTGGCGGTGACGGAGGCCGGGGCAGAGTGCCTCAGCTGGGCAGAGTTCCCCAATTACGTTCAGCAGTACCCAGACCGTGGCTTGGGGGACCACAACCACTGCAGGAACCCGGATGGGGGAACTACACCCTGGTGCTTCTACCGGCTCACGTCGGGGGCCGTCGGCTGGGCCAACTGCGACTGTAACCAAGGTACGGGCTGCGGCGCGTCCCCTGCCAGCACCCCAGCTGCGCTGCCGCTGGGTCTCGGACCAGAAACCTGTGCTTAACAGACCAGCAAGCAGCGGGTGGGACACCCTGTGAAAGAAGCACGTGCAATAACCGCCCCGAATTGTCGAAATAATTAGGACTAGAGGCCAGCCTGTGTGGGAGAAGAACGTCCGTTTATAGAAGGGGGTGGATTTAAGCTGCTGTAGCCATAATGCCTGTATAGATGTTTTTATTCTCATACAAGGAGACATTTTTTTCCCCCCACCGTTAACTTATGCCACTTTGCAAACAGTTTAAGTCATGTGGAAAACAACCCACTCCCGCTCCTTAAGTGTCTGTATCAAAGCTCTCCTCTGGTAATTACAGCAGTTCAAACAGAACAAGGAGAAGTCTTCTGTGGCTAGGCTGGTTAATCTTCTGTGGCAAGGGAGGTGATAGGCTTACTTCAAAATTCCTCGCAGTCCCAGCACAAGGACTGCTGCTTATTTGGGGCGTGCAAGGGAGCTGAGCTCTCAGTACCCCGGCTCCAGGGCAGCACTCTTCAAACTATTCTGTCTGCCCTGTCTTCTGGCCTTCCTCCCTTTTCCTGTATTTTGCAAAGCAGACAAAACATTAGTTCAATAAATGAAATGACGTAGTCTTTTCCCTTGTCAGTGGAAGTGCTTGCAGAGATGACTTCATTAAAGGGAAGGATACAACGAGCATACTTGTGCTGCGTGCCTGCACTGAAGTACTACAGACAGAAGCATACCCTTCTCCCAGCACATAACTGAGCAAGAGATGTGCAGTGCAGTGGGAATTGAAAGGGCATTTACATAGGCACTTCCTTTTCTTAGAGGGATTAGAGAATTCACCTGCTGTTGCTGGACATCCAGCTGTAGCAGCAGTGGCTCTCGTAGGTGAGGTGACCGATGGAAAATAGATCAATGGAGCGTCATGGGAATTGGAGAGCCTGCCGTTTCCATACAGCTTTTCAAGGTGGCATGTAAAATCACCCCCATTTTGCAAAAGGAAGATCCTGGAGCTGTGGCAGAACCCAGGTTTCCTGCCGGTACTGCCACGGCTTTGAAGCGGACGTGGCACCAGCCATCCTTTCGAGCAGCCGTTGCTGGAACTGGGAAGGTGCCACGTCCCGCACTCCTGCCTACGAGTCACTCCAGTGGCAGCACCAGCAAAAGAAGGGTGAGAAAACCCAGGTGCAGTTCCAGTCCAAGACTTGCTGGTCTGAAACCTTCATCAGAAAATAGCAGCTTTTTCTTCCCCCCCCCCACCCCCCGTTTTGGAAGGTGCTGTGCGGCTGGCTGAAGATAGCAGTGTGGAGCTGTACTTCAGAGGACTCTGGGGCACCATCTGCGCCGACCACTGGACTGACTGGGATGCCAGTGTCGTCTGCAGGCAGCTAGGTCTCAGGTGGGAACCTCAGTCCGGTTGTGGGAGTTACACCCTCACATGGCCTTGGAAAGAACAGCCTCTGTGGTTACAGTCCCTCTGCCACAGGGTGTGGGCTGGAGGAAAGGAGTTTATTTTATGGGCTTGTTTCCCGCTTACCAGGGTCCTTTCCTACTGGTTTCTTTCTGTGGCTATGCCTAACCCCAAGCAGCATTTGCAAGGATTTTTGAAAGCAGTAGTTTCTGCTCAGTGCTCAAGGCTGCGCTGAGGGAGCTGTGAGACTGTGTCCCCTTTTTAGTATTACCAGCTGGAGTCACTGCAGCGATCTGTTAGAAATTTTGACAACAGGAACCTGCTTTGGGAATCTGGGATTTGGACCTGCAAACTTCCAAACACAGGGAGATAAGGCCCACAGAGGAGGAAGATGGTGGTTCTGATGCTTGGATGTTCCAGTCAGTTGAGGAGTCCGTTTATCACTCTCAAATGAGGGTGCCATTTCTGACCAGAACAACTCCTCTGCAAGAAGCAGGAGGGCAAAATGGGTTAGAAGTGATGGGAAGTGCTTTGTGCTTGCTTGGGCTTTCCCATTAGACTGTACATGGCCACTGCTTTATGCACTCTCACCTGGGCTCACTGGGATGTGAGATGCCACAACTGGGCTGGAGGGTCACAAGAACTGAGGGGACCTTGTGAGTCAAGCAGTGCTACAGCGTTTCATCGCTCTGTTGCTCTCTCTGTACCAGTGAGATCGGCACAGCTGGGAAGAAGACTCACCCCGGACCGTGGCCTGTTCCCCTGCACCTGCAGTCAGCGAACTGCCACGGGGATGAGAAAGCCCTGCTGCAGTGTGGCTACCAGGAAGCGGTGCCTGGAGCTTGTAACCAGGGCAGTGCCATGGTAACCTGTGTCCCTCCAGAAGGTAAATCTCCAGGGGAGGTTCCCTCCCTGATTCTGGCATCCGTGTTGCTGATAAGATGTAAAATCTGAGGTTGTGAAGCTGTGGAGAGCAAGTCATTGCAGCATATTCTTCTTTCACCTGCTATACAGGTGTTTCCCTTCCTTCCAGTGGAAAATTCTCCATCCTTTCCCAATCCCAGATACTCAGAGTGGGCACACTTCTGCAGTCACTGAAAGATGGCTGTTGCTTATGACCACCTCCTCTTTTTATCAAACTGTTTTTTTGTCTGCAGGCAGCAAAGTCCTGGTCACTGTAGCAGCCCATTAAAGAGCCATCCCTGGCCCAGCAGCACCCCACGCTCTGGGCTGCAATCACGGGTTCTTCTGGGGGGCTGAGAGGGGAGGATGCATTAGAGTGGGACGAGAGCATCCCAGGAGCTCCTCTGGCTGGTGACTGGTTCTACGCGTTGAGCTGCTGGGTGTGATTTGTCTCTGTCTTGTCCTGTTGTGCTCTTTTTCCCTTTCTTGAAGTGCAGGTGTAGGTGCCCCGCTGCGTTTAGTTGGGGGAAAGGAGAGCTTTGAAGGGCGAGTGGAGGTTTACCATGACGGCAAGTGGGGTACCATCTGTGACGACCAGTGGGACGACCGGGATGCTGAAGTCGTTTGTAGGCAGCTGGGACTCAGGTAATTTCCCTGCTGTACGTCATGGAGTGGTAATAGGGGTAGGCAAAATGAAGAACGTGGGAGCACGTCCCTTCGCTCTATTACCCGCCCTCTCTATAGGAGGTACACATAAACGCTGGGAAAGATAATTCCGGAGTGATCATCCCATAAAGGGATTTTGTACTCAATTCCTGTCAGTTGTGTGGGTTTATGCTGTGAAAAAAAGAGTTGGTACAGCCCTGTCTAAGGTTTGCTTGTGTTTGTCCCTGTTCATCATCTTCACACACGTGTCTAAATGCAAATCTTGGCCTTGGTGATAACTTGTCATGGTGATTTCCGTGTGTGAACTGCAGTTGTTTACTTGGTTAAGCTTAAACACCTCCGGTTTCACTGCCTGCCCTTACCCTCGTCAGTCAGCAAAGTGAGATAGCACACCGCGTTCTGCTGTGTGCCATTCAGCTATGAACATGGGAGCTGCCATGTATCGAGCGTTCTCTAAAATCGTGTTGGTGCGGACTTGCTTACGATAGATGATTCAAGCTGGAGATCCCTCAGACTGTGGGAGTTTTGCCTGTCACTGAGACGGAAACATCACTGTCCTCAGGACTCCCCGGGTGTCTGAACTGTTTATGTTGTTTTTTGTTATTTGTTGGAAGGTCTTGGTAAAAAACTTTCCAGGAAGGTATTTTGGTTAACAGTGGGCAACACCGCTGTGTCAGAAATACAGATTATCTATAGGAGGACGCTGGAGAGTCTGCAAGGCAGAATCTGAGCGCGCAAGACTGCGACCTTCCTTACTGAGCATATGTGTCTGTACCGTCTGCAGCGGGAACCCGAAAGCCTTGTCGTGGGCCCACTACGGGCGGGGAACTGGCCCAATCCTGCTGGATGAAGTAGAGTGCTCGGGCAATGAACTCTCGCTTGACCAGTGCAAGAAGAGCGACTGGGGACAGCAGAACTGTGACCACATTGAAGACGCTGGGGTCTCCTGTGACCCTTTCACAGGTGCGGATCTGCAGCTCTGTGCCAGTCGGGTGCGGCCGGTCGTGCTCCCACATGACGCGGCTTGCTCGGCAGATAACCCCCTGCTTCGGGGTCCCGCAGGGCTGCTGCCTCTGGCTCCCACAGGGCTGTGGAGGCAGAGAGCAGGCAGCAGGTGGGAACGGATTGGAGCCAGGCTCGGGGATGCTCCTGTGGCGTTCCACGAGTGCTGTGGAAAGGCTGAGCTGAATCCTGCCCTGACAGATGGGCACTCTTGGGAGCAATGAGTGCTTATTTTTTGAGGACCCGCAGCTATCTGTGTCTTTGGTTTCCTACACTCATGGGCTGCAAAGAGCCTTCAGCAGCGGGGCACGGGCTGTTTCGTTTCTCCTTGGCTGGGTGCTGATATTCCCTTCTCCCCCCCCCTTGCAGAGGGCACCGTCAGGCTGGCCGGCGGCCGCGGCCCCAACGAAGGCAGGGTGGAAGTGTATTACAATGGAGACTGGGGCACAGTGTGCGATGATGGCTGGACAGACCTCAGTGCCCAGGTGGTCTGCAGGCAGCTGGGCTTCAGGTAGGGTTGAGAGCGTGCGTAGTGTCCGCGCTTCGTAATTTCAGGGATTAGATTCCAGCCCTCCTCACTGGGATAGGCTGGACCTGGATCCTACAGTGCTGTCTTGTTACCATTACACAACTTTATTCAGAAAAGATTAATAGGTATCCACATCTTTTCCCAGGGGGAAAAATAAAAGTCTTTATTATTTCTTGCCTCAGCCTGTTTTCAATGCAGGTGACAGGCTTGATACTGTCTTTATGAACCCCTCGCCAAAGCCAGAAAATTCTCTCACTGCTCCTTAAATTTGCAGGAGTATCGGCTAAGCGCTGCTACCCGCTCTGCTCTGTCAGCTAAACGATATCCCCCACCTGCCCTGTCAGCGAAACACGTCACCTGCTTCAGCAGCTGAACAAAGACCATCAGGGCAAAAAAAGAGGAGCATTAGGGATTTTCGTAATGCTTTTCTTTCAGCCCATTGCTGAGCTGTTGTCCCTTCAGCTGTGGTTTTGGGGAAGACTTAAAATCAGGGTACTCTAGTCTTGGAGCCAGTAAAGGGTGTTTTTTTGTGGAATTTTTAGTATGATTAGGGTATCCTTGTAAAATTTCAGCTTTATAGGCTGAAAAAAAAAGACTAAACTAAATTCTTCCCTTTGAGTTCAGCTGCATACTGCGTTTGTCGTCTTCTGTAGTACCTAAAAGTTAGCAGCTTTCCGCGTTCCAGTTCCAGGTAGCCGCTTCCTATGAAAGAAAGTAGAAATAATTAATTATGTTGATAGCTTTGATGCCTTCTGTGTTAGACACACTGCCAAATCGACGTACCTGGTGTCACGTCCGCAGAGCAGCCTCTGTGGAATAGCTGGCCCTCTGCGCTGCTCTGACTGCGCCTTCAGCCAGGCACTGGAAAGCGGACCGGAACGCCGAAGCTGGCGAGATGTGCAAGCTGCTTGGCTGCCACCCTGCAGTGGTTTAGCTCAGAGGGCCAACCAATACCACAGCGGAGCTCCGCAGGGGAGTTTCCCGTTGGGTCCGAGCTTAGGTCCCTCTGTGGCGTTAATGAGTTTTAACGAATCTCATGGTGTGTTCTGTTTCCTTCCTCTAGCGGTCCCGCGACCGTGGCCTCTGAAGGGGACTACGCTGCTGGCCAAGGCTTTATCTTACTGGATGATGTGGCATGCGTGGGGACAGAGCTGTCCCTCCTGGACTGTCCCCACAGCAACTGGGGGCAGCACGACTGCTCGCATGCCGAGGACGTGGGAGTCCGCTGCTCGCCCGAGAGCAACATGGCCAGGGACGGCAGCCTGGGTAACTCCCCGCTTGCCCCGGGTGAGGAGGAAAGTGTCATCTGCTGGTCCGTTCCTTTGGAAGCTCTGGCAGATGTGGGTGACATCCCCGTGCCGTTGCAGCGAGGGGGCTGCTTTTTGAGGGGAGCCCTGGGCGCCTCGGGGCAAAGCCACAGCTCCAGCAGACATGCGGCCAGCCCTGCGGAGAGGCTGAAGCTGGGGAGAATGGTGGTGGCGGTCTCCAAACCAAGCCCGAGAGGCTGAGGAACGGTGGCTGCCTTAGCATGCCCTTGCTCACCGATGAGGTGCCGCAGCCCCATGTCTGTGGGAACACAGGACCCCTCTCCCTAGACCCTTTAGGAAGCTGCTGTAGTTATGTTAGTGTCACTTCGCCAAGGCAAGAGGACTTTGGATGCAAGGGGCTGTTGTGTGGAAATTTGCACTCTCTTGTGTGGATAGGGTGTTTTTAATTAAAATGGTGAATGTATTTCAAGTTAGCAGAATTTCCTTGTTTATCTGAGGCCTGATACTCTCCACTTTCCCTGCTGCAGGAGACTTTCCAGTTTGTCAGACCTTTTTTATTGAAATAGCATCAAACATTTTCATTTTTCCTGGATGTAGAACTCCTCTTGCCTAGAAGAACATAATAGTTTTATAGTTTAATGGAACTATTTCCAAGGCATGTTTAAGCTTGTTCGCTCTTGGCTCGGGAGTTAATAACTTTCCTTCTGTGCTTGTTCTCTTTACTCAGCTTTCAGAATATGATCCACTAATGATTTCCAGTGTGTATTAAATAAATTAGTATCTATGTAGTCTTCTGATGCAGCACAGAGGTGAAATATGGGATATAGTCTTCGTATAGAAATGCTCCTTTTTTTTCTTTTATTCTAAGCTTACTGATATCTCTGATTCATCGTTTCCTATAGAACGCAAGCTCTGAGCACCTCACACTCCCTGGTGCTTTTGCTGGCGGTGACACGTGCGTTTTTTGCTGCAGGGCCTCCTGTGCGGCTGGTGGATGGAGAAAGCCCCAAGGAGGGGCGGGTGGAGGTATTCCTCCATGGGCAGTGGGGCAGCGTCTGTGATGGTGGCTGGACAGACAGAGACGCTGCTGTGGTTTGCAGGCAGCTGGGCTTCGGGTAAGAGCTCTGGTACCTGCTCCTGAGAGACAGAAGCAGCTCTCGGGGGGATCACTTCTTTCTGGACCTGTTTCTGGGGGCTTTGTTTCGTAGTTTTGGCACACCTGCATGTTCTTGAGTGAGCAGGGGCTTATTCTCACGGTGCCTTCAGCAAGCGCTGTACTACTGTCTGCGAGTGGAGTGACACAGAAACATTATTTCTCTTAAAATGTGCTGGTGCGTCAGGTTCACCCGCCTCCTGCTTACTGCAGATTCGCCACCCTCTCTCTAATTGCAGTGGTACAGCAAAAGCCAGGGCAATGGCTTATTTTGGCGAAGGCCATGGGCCCATCCACCTGGACAACGTGGAATGCAGCGGCACAGAGCACACCCTGGGGCAGTGTGTCAGGCCCAACGCTGGGATTCACAGCTGCTGGCACAGTGAAGATGCTGGTGTGATCTGTGACTATGTGGAAGAGAAGGTCCAAGACATCAGAACAGGTAACGTGCCCATTTCTTCTGTGCAGATATCTGAAGCTCCAGTGGTAGGATCTCTGCATGCTTTCATGCTTTTTCCCTGTGGTTCTCTTCTTTGGCTGAAACTTTACCTACAAAATAAGCATGTCCCATCCTGCACTCCACTTTTTTCCTTGTTTTCATTGTCTCTGATTAGGAGCACAGGGTGCTCCAGACTGGTCTGAGGAGCTCCACCCATGTCAGACCTTTGAGCCTGAAGAACTTGCCCACAGCCAAGTCACTGCACCCTTCCTTAGAGCAGTAACCATGAGCAAACTTTGGGTTTTAGAGCACTGAGGAAATAGCTGTAGAGATCCCATTCCTGACGTAAGACTACAGATACTGGAGGTAACCATCTCCGCCAAAACCGAGGAAACCTATGGGGTCAGATCTTCTATGGATTCCATACAGCACAGTGCGGTCCACTGCCATGAGGATTAACGCCCTCGGGGAAGGGGAATGGTAGTAGGCGCTGCGAGAGCGATTGTGCGTACTTAAGCCGAAGGTATCTACCCAGCTGCTCTAACTTCTCTGTGCAGGTCCAGAGTCTGGTGTGTGCGGGATGCGCCTGCTTCACCGTCGCAAGAAAAGGATCATAGGTGGAAACAAGTCTCTCAGGTACTACCCCATAATTGCTGGGAAAACCAGAACTGATTCCAGCTCTCCTACAGGCTCTGGAAATAGCCTGGCAAATGCTGAATACACATTGTCACTGGTGATTTTTGAACTTGATTTGAACCAGTCTAGGGAAGAATGCATGCCAGCTGAACCCAAATGGGGCAGAGTGGATGGGAAAAGAGGAAAACAGCTCCTCTGGATGTGATGCCTGTTATACCTCTGTTTCTTCTTCAGAGGCAGTTGGCCATGGCAGGCCTCACTACGGTTGAAGGGTTTTCGCCGAGATACTCGACTGCTGTGCGGAGCAACACTGATCAGCAGCTGCTGGGTGGTGACTGCAGCCCACTGCTTCAAAAGGTGCGTTTGTGAGAGGGGAGCCCCGAGGGTTACTCCATGATGAACAAGATAACCTCATACAAGGTCATCCTCCCAGCCCGGTGGAACGACATCAGCAAAGTTTCTAAACCAAGACCAAGGTTATGGTATCTGGGAGCTTGACTCAATATAGGCTTGCTTTATCCTTCACTGCTTACCCCCGCCCTCTTAACTCGGAGGCTTTACAACTTAAAGGGAACCAGCACTTTGCCATTCTTCAGCGCTTTAAGGAACTGTGAATACAAGGTCACACGCCTGTTGCAACCGCTGTGGCAGTTTTTTATAGGAAACTGTACTGTAGCGGTAATTTATAGAAAAAAAAAAAGTCTTGTACATGGTAAATAGTGATTTGGGACACCCACTGACTGCAAGAGCCAGCGTTATCACATCTGCTAGAGGTCCCACAGCCCTGTAGCTGGCAGTATTCTATCGGTCTGTGAGGTTTTTCCCTCTTAGTAGGGGCATCAAGATCCTGAGTCTCTTTTTTTTCTCCAGATTTGGTGTTGATGTGCGTCGCTACCTGCTGCGGGTGGGCGATTACCACACAGGCGTGAAGGACGAGTTTGAGCGGGAGTTGCCCGTGGAGCGGATCGTCCTGCATAGGAACTACTGGGCGGGCAGCAATGATAACGACATCGCCCTGGTCCGGGTGCGGGGCAGAGAGGGGCACTGCCTCTCCTTTAATCGCCACGTTCTGCCTGTCTGCCTGCCCGACAGGAAAGAGAAGGCGGACGTCGACAGGCGAGCCTGCATCATCTCCGGCTGGGGAGACACAGGTAAGAGACGGGGCTTTGGGGGCCAAGAAGGGTGGGGGAGTCTGGGTTCAGGAGCCTACATGGGCCATTAATTTACGTCTGTGCAACTCAAGGCCGTGAGCTTACTGTTCCTACTGTCTGCGCCAGCACTGTGCCGTTGTGTTTTCTTCTGATTTTGAGGCTTCTTGAGCCTGCCCATGGCGGAAGCTGTGGGAGAGAGCAGTGCTGCCATGTGGCCATGGTCCTCACCTCCTCCTACACGTGTTTGCCCACAGCAGACCCCTTAGGCAGCATGGGAGGCCCTGTGTTTCCATGACCTCCTGCCTTCTTTGTGACACTGTAGTAGTGAAGTGGGGGCTTGGAGGTGGAGGGGATGTGTCTCAGACTACCTTGCTCCGTCTCCCCAGGTGTTGCTGCAGGGACAGTTGGGCTCTGAGGCTGGTTTCTGCACTAGGTTCGAGACAGCCTGTGCCTGTCCTCTTGCAAGCACATCACTATGAGCCTCCTCGGTAACAGGGAGCAGGGAATATTCTAGAAAGTATTAAATACTTATCACACTCTGAAGGCGATGTTTTAAAACACTGGGCTTGGTGGAGTCCTGACATGCATGCATTAGCAAGGTCTGGAAACAGCTCTGAACTCTAAACACAGCTTTACAACCGGCTGTCCAGTTCCTCCCCCATTTGGGGCTCAGAGATGCGATGCAGGGCTTGGTGCAAGGACACCTTTCTGGGGCTGCTGGGGCTGGAGCAAAGCCACGCGTTCAGAGAGACTTGCTGCCAAAAGGCAGAAAGCCCCCAGGAGCTTGTCTGTTGGTTTTGGACTTACCCATCCTTCCCAGCTGTTTCCCTAGCTGATACCAAAGTGTTTTACTGCAAATACACATTTGCCTTTGGAGCCCACTGCTCCACGTGTCTCTCTGGGGTGTCTGGAGAGGATCAAGGAGCAACTTGGCGTGTAACTCCCTCAAGCCGTGCTGGGGCTTAATGGCTAGAATCCTTCCCATGCACCAGACCCGGCCCTCCCAGCGAGAGGTGCGGTTACCTGCTACCCGGTGAACTTACCGCACACCTCGGGCACAGAAAGGTCATACTGTAATCCAGCACGGGAACCTCATGGTCTGAGCAAGTCTGGGGTAACAGAGGGAGCTGAGCAAGCAGAGGCAAGTCTAGCCAAAGACGGAGTGAGCTGCCTTTGAATAATGTTTGGATGCCTCTGAAACATCTTCCAAAACTTCTCTGAGGACTGAGCACTTTACAAATATTACTGCCCCTGAGAAAACGCTGTCCTTGTCTTACAGAGGAGGAAATGGAGGCTCAGAGAGGTGAAACAAATTGAACAAGGTTCAGGTTAGTTGTTGGCAGAACCAGGAGTAAGACTCATCCTTTGATCTAACCTCTTTCTCCAACCTCTTCCCCGTTTCTTTGATCTTACAGCTCTTTTTTGTGGTCTGGCTTGGCAGCACTGTTTTCTGAAGCTCTGGTGGTTCAGAGGTGCTGAGCTTGGCCTATTTCTGTGCCGCAGTCTTGATGTGAAATGTAGAAATACCTGGTTTTGTGCGGAGCACCGTTGCTCTCGGTCGCTGCTGTTGTCTGTAGGTGAATTGGTCTGGCTGTTCTGTTCCGTTCCAGGGAAGTCCTATTCGAGAACCCTGCTGCAGGGGGTCGTGCCTCTTCTCCCAAGGGAAGACTGTGAGGTCCGCTACGGGCAGAAGTTCACCAACCGCATGATTTGTGCGGGGAACCTCTCTGAGGACAAACGGGTGGACAGCTGCCAAGGGGACAGCGGAGGGCCGCTCACGTGCCAGAGCTCGAGCGGGCGCTGGATCATTTTGGGGATCACTTCCTGGGGTTATGGCTGCGGTCGGAAGGACTCCCCCGGTGTCTACACAAAGGTCAGCAAATACGTACCCTGGATCAAGAAAGTGACCAAGCTACAATGAGAACCTCTGAGCTCCAGGAACTTCGAGACATGGTCCTTTTGCCCTGCAGCAGCAGGAGTCTGTGGCTTCTGGCCTGTGACTGAGTGGTGGAGATTTATTTTGTCATTGGACACTGGGAAAAGACTTTAACGTAGAACTGGGAGAAAACCAGTTATGGCTGATTCATGTGGTTTCACTGTAGTCCATAATCTCTGAGCAGAGCAAGCACGTGCACGCCGGTAAGAATAATATGGCTACGTTGCTCTGACTATCTGAGTCCTGTAACGCAATCACGCTTGGTCCTTTGCCCTGGCGCCCAGAAATAGTAGCAGTGGGGAGATGCCTGCCTCTGTAAATCTATTCCTGGTTTTGCACGGTTGCACACTTGAAAAACGCTGCGAGGAAAGGTGGGATGCCTGGAAGGTGGCACCGGGCTCTGGCGTAGTGGAAATCTTCAGATCTTTTTTTGGTAACAGCTCTCTTCTGTTCCGGGCATCGGAAGATTTGACCTGAGCTGAGGAACAGGCCAACAGCGGGGGCTTTCTCCTTCCCTGCTCTGTCTCTAGGGGGAAGCTCTTCCCTTCTGAGCGGTAGGTCTGCTCCCATATGATCCCCTCGAAGTGTCTGTCACTGCTAAGAGATGCTCGTCCCTCCTGCTGTACTCCTCTGTCACACATTTCCAGCTGCCAGATGCTATGGTTTTATTGCTGCTTTCTCAATATAGTGGTTCTTTTGTGTTTGGTTTTGTTTGGGGTTTTTTTCCTTAAAGCAAGGTGTGGAGTCACGATTTAACAGTGCTGCGGGCACTTTATCTTGGTACCTTATTCACCGTAGTTATTAGCAGCCCTTTCTTTGTGATGTTAGTCTTTAATATCTCTATGTTCACAGTTCCCCCGTGAAACATGGAAATACTCCCAGGCTAGAGACACACAAAAAACACAGGGAGTGAGTTATGTGCTTGAGGGGTGGAGCAGTAAGTGTGCTGCAAAGCAGCTTCCCGCTCTCCCAAAGGGTGTCCTGTTCTTGCAGCCCTGGACTATGCTTCCTCCCTTCTCTTCTTCGCACCATTTCTCTGTGCATTCCTCTCAGTGGGAGTAAACTGACTTAACTGGAGGGTACATGAGCAGTGCCATCAAGGTGTGGTCCTCAGCCTGAACAGAAATAATGCTGAGAGAAAGCAGAGGTTGTTGAACACTTCAGTTTCTTCCTTCCCTCTCATCCAAACGAATGAACAGTTTCCTCTTAGGCCTTAATTACTTTTGCAAGTTAAGCTATTATTCCTGAGTAGGTAGAAAAATATAAAAATAGATGGAAGGGCGAAGTGCACGAACAGCTGTGCAGTGCAGAGCAGTGTGTTCTTGCTGTGCGCAGTACGAGCTGGAGAGAAGACCGGTCTGCTGAGGAGCAGGGGCAGTGAGCTTCGGTGCGTGACCAGGGACCTGAATGTGGAGTGACACTGCAGGATGGGGCACGTGGAACTTGTGCCAGAGGTGCACGGTTGGGGTTCGCTCCTGCGCTGTGGGGTGGGCACTGCCTGGGTCGGGCACTGACCTGGCAGGGCTGCACTCAAGGCGCCGAGGTGGTCAGTACCAAGATACCACCAAGAACAGGAGACTGAGCACAGCCTGCGGATTGGCGATGTCACGTTACAGGGCATGTGGTGACAGAGTCCTAGAAATTGCCTTGGATTCAATAAGTAGTGATTGCATAAAGCTGGCCTGGCGAGGTGGCTGGTTTTTGTGTTTGAACGCTAAACTAAACAGTTCCATTTACCCCCTCCAGGGATTATAAAACAGTTGGGTTACCAACGCTGCAATGGACTGTTTAAAGACCCTGCTTGGAAACTCTGTTTTAAAAAAGAACTGTAGGGACCTTTAAAACATGCAGTGTCAGAATCCCTGCAAACTGGCCTTTGAGACATCACATCTATCAGTGCCTCTTCTGGAGGGGCTGGGGGTCCACAGCACAGCCTGTGCCGACAGCCTGTGTACAGTGCCAGGCTCGGTCCGTCGGCAGCACCGCGCCTGGCCCCGCGCTGGCTGGGTCGTCCGGCGGCAGAGAGTGCCCGAGACACACGCTGCAGACTGCTCCTTACCTCCCAGGAATTAAAATGACGGAAGGACCGAGGGCAGCGATGTTACAGGTCCCCGAGACGCACGCTGCAGACCGCTCCTTACCTCCCAGGAATTAAAATGACGGAAGGACCGAGGGCAGCGATGTTACAGACCTCTGGTCTCGCAGGGGATTAAGTGCCAGGTTCTACACTGGCAGCAACAGTACCTGTCTGGGAAACACAGAGGGATTTGGTTTTTGCCTTCAGCCTTCCCCAAGCCAGCACGCTACAGAAGCTCAGATGGAGTTTCTGTGCCTTGGGTGCTGTCGCATCACTAGTTTAACCTGGTTTGATCTTCCAGCTTTTACCCATAACCCCAACAGGAACAGAAACACCGAAAGGGTTGAAACTATGAGGTTATTTCCCTAAGCCTAATTAACTGGTTGCCATTCAGGAATTAGAATAAATTACCGCGTAACATGAGTGAGACACAGGCCTGGCATTGTCTTCTGAAATTCCCGTGTTCTAGGTCAAAATGTTTCTTTCTCCTAGATCTTGTTGCCGTGAAAGCTGTCAGAATCCTTGTAACTAACATCCCCGAGTCCTGCGTGAGCCAGGAGGAGGGAGGGAAGTAGCCGAGCTCCTTCGCCTACTTTTACGCCTTGCTGTTACTGTCGGCACCCCTGCCAATACCCTCCTCAATTGTCCCAGCCTGTTTCAGAGAACCGTTGTTGCTCTTTGCTGTGTAAACTGGGACTGTGGCCCCAGCCAAACTGGTGTGCTTTGCCGCTGAGGCTAACTGGAACTGCCAGGGTGGACGAGTGGCCCTAGGACCGTATTTAGTCCCTAACGTTGGCCAGCAGCAGATGTTTCAAAGGACAGTACATGCAAGTTTGTACTGAACAAGTTTTAACAACCTTTTCTTTCAGCGAATTTTGTTCTTGGCCCATTTAAATTAATTTTACTTGCATTACTATTATTATAATTAAAAACAGAAGCACGAATACTTGGTCCTCTAGGTGTTGTACACATACTACGCACTATCCAGCCTTTATCTTCCATATAAATGTTTAATCCCTTATTTAATCCAGCTAAGCTCTCAGCCTCAATATTTTCTGGCAATGAGAACCAATATAATTTTATTGTCCACAGCACATAATTTCTTTTTATGCTTCCTGAATTAATTGCCTTTTGTTTTCGTTGAATCCCATCTGTCCTTTTGTTCTCAGCTGTGAGAGGGAACAAGGGCCCTGGCTTCCTATTCTCTCTTGTCCATTGCTGTAGCGATAGTCCCTTTATCTACAGCTGTGGCTTCGGTCTCTCTCTTCAACCCGAACCGTCTCGGCATCTGATAACGTGCTAGCTGTCTCTCCACGTCTTCTCCTTCTGCTGGATCTTTCAGCTTGGATAACCAGAATTGAATGCAGTTTGCCAGGAGAGGCTGTGCCATCTGCTGATTATTTTCAGTATTATTTTCTATAGTAGGCAACGCTGTAAGCGATTTCAGTCCTGTAGGTACATTATGTATGTATGCTGATGCTAGCTGTAAACTTGCTAGTGTGGTCTTGGTGGCAGCCTAGCTATGACGAGATGAAAACTCGTCAAGGTTGGTTCCCCCTGTGTCTCAGGCCGGTGCAGCAGCCCCTCTCAGCTTGGAGCCGTTGCTGCAGGGATGTCCGGGCAGCGTAATGCAGCTCTGGGCAGGGAACGTCCAAATAGCTGCGTAGACCTGTGCTGGGCTGACGTGCCTGGAGGCTGATCCAGCCCTCCTTTGCAGCATCAGTTCGTTGGGTAAGGCTAGTGCACGCACGCTATGTCCAGGAGCTGAGAGCTCAATCACTGCTGCTGGTGGCTGCACGGTGCCCCGTGGACGCTGTGAGACGAGTTCCCACAGCAGCGCGGCACACGCTGGTTACGTGAGAGAGGGACTGTCACTGTGACTTGAGTGGGAGCGTTGGCAGGGTAGACACGTGGCTGTGGTAAGGGTCTGAGGAGCAAGTGTTAGTGCTCCAGCTATCCCTCTTTGAGGCTTTGGCCAGCTGAAGCTGGATTAAAGATTTATCCTTTTCCTGTAGCTGAGCACTGTTCTGATGGTTTCTATAAATTATGTTCTAGGCTGTAATTAATCAGGCAGCTGTTTATTAACATGGACAGGATGCCGATTACCCTTGTAATCCTTGTACCATTGTAGCAGATAATAACAGATCAGTTCCTCAAAGGCATTAGCGGAGGCATTGGTGAGCAACCAGGAACATAACTATTTGCTGTCTCAGGGGTCACGGAGGTGGGCCCACCCTTTGTCTGCCTGCCTTCCTTTCTGAACCCAATATGCCAAAATCTCTTCACCCCCCCAAAAAAAAGCCGCTGTGATCCATCAACCACTCAAAGACAGATTTTTATGCGCGTATTCAGCAATCAGGTGAAAGCTTTTGAGTGATGAATTGCACTGTGGTATTTAACACCATCTTTATAGAGGTGCTGGGAGCTTCTCGCGGCCTGAGGGACCAGAACGGCCCTTGTAGATAACCAACTTGGGACCGCTCCTTGTGGAACGAGGCACTGTGACCTGGACTAATGCACATCTCGTGGGCTATATTTTTCTGTGTTGAGAAAAGTACTCAATTCCCCATATCAAGGGGAAACACTCGCTTGTGTAGTAGCCCATTCAGTCCTGTTAAAATCCCTTTCTACAAAGCAGAGGCTGAGTACCTCTGAAATCAGTCAAGTGCCAAAACTGTCATGTGCCCTGGGTCAACACCAACAGCTCACAAGGTATGCTAATAAATGGATTATACTGTGACTGTGTGGGGCTCTGTCTTATTTTTAATAAAAGAACCTGTTCCAAGGGCAAGTTTTAGGATTTTTTTTCAGCACTGAATTAAGCTAATTAAATTTCTGTATTAGTGTTATTTTTAGAGCAGCTTTAACGTGCTAAAGCATGTTACAAAGTCAGCATCTTGTTAGCTACCTTTACAAAGCAGTGCAACAGTTCTTCAAATGCCACGTTTTGTGGCCGTGTGGAGCAGGTGGGGGTATCTGCAGATCAACTCATCACACGTAAAACTTAAAACGATTTGATACATCAGCTTCATAAATTGTTGTTATGGTTGATCTTTCTATACTACCTTCAAACAAACTTCTTCAGCTTGATTTAGTCTCAGTCTAGGATTCACGTGTCGCCACTCTACGAATCAAAGCCAACCTCTGGAAAAGTGGAAGCGGGAGGAGGGAAAGGCAGTCTGAATGAGACACAGACGGAAGAATACTCTTCTCCCCGCTGCCCCCACTGCTGAAATCTGCATTGCTGTATAAAACATCTGGTTTGAAAACTAGCTCCTTGCAGTGCCACTGCTGCTGCACTGACCTTCCCGAGTCATTAGGGATAGATGAGGCTGGGTGTAGCTGATGCCAGCAGCCTCCAACCATTAGAGCGTGTACTGACTCTGTCCTGCTGTTGGGAGCTGATGTGCACTTACTGAAGAAAGAGCTGCTCGTGGTTAACACCACCCTCGCTTCATGTCTGCCTTTGGGGTTTCCGATACCTACCTACATTTCCTCCTTGCCTTGTGTAGAACTGCGAGCTCATGGCTGAGGTTTTGTGAGAATGGATGGCATGTGTATCAGCGGCGGGGAAGCGGGCATTTCAGATGGCCTTCCACGCATCAGCGGGCAGCGTTTCACCAGGTCACTTCTCCAACACTGCCGTAGTCGCTGCCTGGGAAAGAAGCAAAGTCAAAACTGTGGTTAAGGTTACAAGACTGTCAAGTCTCGTGTTTCGTATTGAAGCACTTGACTGCTGCCTTCATGCGGGGAAATGCTTGGGAGGAGTGTACGGCATGAGCTTACTTGGTTCAGATTGCCAGCTGTAGGATGGCTGGCTTCGGATTTTGAAACTGGACTGTGAATCAGGAGGAAGCTGGGCTTTATTTCATGCAGTTTTGTAACTAGGATAGCTACCCCATTCATTGGGAGAGAGGAAGGCGGGCATTCAGGTATCGCCACTGACACTGAAAAAATCCTGACTTGGGCACAATTTCCTCCTTCTGATGGTGGAAGAGAGTGCACTGCTTGGAGACCCTCGGGCTGCGGGGCTGGGTGCGGTGCCCCCCATAACTGGCACGTCTAAAGCAGGTACCCAGCATTGGTAGGAGGTTTCTACGGGATTGTGTTTATGCGCAGAAGTGGAAAGAGGAAATAGAGCCAGCAAAATGGATCTTTAAGTACACGGATGATCCGGCTAGAGTCATTTATGTTTAGAAAAACTCCTGGATTTAAGAGGTGCTGATGGAGGACAGAAGTAGGACAAACAAATTCAAACAAATTGGTGAAACCCTGGTGCACCACTTCACCTTGGCCTTCCTGCCAGCAATGAAAGGCACCTTTCTCTTCACAGATTTTCAACAGGAGTCTGTCTCTTGAAGGGGAGAAACAACTGCTTTGGAGCAGCTTTACCAAAAAGAAGGTCTGAGGCTGTGCTGCTCTGATGGCAGCCAAGCAAAAGGCCTTGTTTCTTCTGTTTATATCTGCGCTGGCCTTCGTACAGACACCAGGGCAGCCATGGCTCAAAGGGCTGAGCTGGAAACAGGCGCAGCTCCATGCCAGGCTCACGTTCAGTTGCTGCCCAACAGAAGAAACACAGGGGCAGGAGTTAAAACTGCAGGAATGAATTAATTAAATTAATCCTGCTGGGAAGCGTGGGCCGAGCATGTTGAGGTTCCCAGCCCACGCCAGCCCTGGGGCTCGGGAGCTGGCAGCAGGTATCAGTCAGAGGCTTCCACGAGAAGAGGTCACACAGCGGCTTGCTGTCACATTTGCCTGGACAGTGGGTCCTCCTCACTGTGAAGACAGGGAGTGGGGGAGAGATTTGTTGTGGCAATGTAACTGGACAGCTCAGCTGAAACCAATTCAGAGGTCTATAGTTCTCTGTTACTTCCTTCTCAAAAGCAGAACAAATCGCCTTCAAACAGCAACAAAATCCTCTTCTTTGCAGTTTAACTAATCTGCTCTGCTTAAAACTGAGCTGTATGCAAAGAAGAAAATGTGTTTCTAAATGTTAGTTCCTTTCTTATTATTTTCCCTCTCCCTGCCTGCGTGTACAGGCTTGCTGGAGATAAAGTAGGACCACAACCTCTGACGGTGGGACGAAGACCTGTTTAAGAGTGGACAAGCGTAGCGTACAGCCTACTGAACGCTCTGTGTTTGTAGACCCAGTAACCACACGCACCGGAGGAAATCTCCTTTCCATCAGGTTTGCCGTTGCGTTGTGCCTAGCAAGACCACGAAGGAGATCCTGCGATTCAGCACAACTGTACCGAGGTCTCAGCAGAAACGCTGTTAACTCCCCAGATATTTAAACCACAGCTAGGTTGATTGAGACTTGAGAAATCTTTATTGTCCTATCAGGCTCATCTTCGCAGCGACACAGGTTTAACAATTTGCTTACAGCGATGCAGCTTCATTGTCGCCCCTCGGGGGATGCGCTGTCTGGAGCCGATGCCTCTGTTCAGCCGAGGCGGGAGCAGCCACGCACAAGGTGCCGGCAGAAATAAGCAAAGCGTGTGCCGCTACTCACTAAATTCCTACTCCTATTACATTTGACCTCCCTGAATAATTACAGGCTGCTAGATTCAGCACCAAATGTGATGACAGAATTACACAAATCTACTTTTCTTCCTCCAAGAAGACATGGGAAATTACCTTGGGAAATGCATTAAAGTTTTGGATGGTGAGTTTTACGGGAATTTGTCACAGCATTTTGCAGGCACGTGGCTGAAAATGATGATCTGCCTAAAGAAGCTAGCAGGCTCTGAGTCGGCCCACAAAACAAGCCGCTGTCAGTACCTGCGAAGGGCTGGTCACCTGCCTGGAGATGTGAGCTGTAAATAGCAGCAGCGGATTTAATCGGGGAATCCCTGAGTCTCCTGAAGAGGGAGGGTCCTGTTCAAAGAGCTTCCTTCCTGAATGCATCAGGGCCCTGAGATCTGCAGGTAAAATAGAGTGAGGTGAACACTCTTTACCTGTAAGCATCCAGATAATTTTAAGGATCGACTGATTTGTTTTCGCAGAGCACCCCGCCATAGGTCCTACTTGCTCAAGAAAGTAGGTCTAGGAGAGAAAAAAAAGGTAAAATCTTTTCTCCCTCACTTCTTACAGAAACAGAAGAGTGACGGGGAGGTGTTACCTCCGAATGTAGCAGCCCAGGGAATTTTCTGTCATCGTGACACGCATAATGTTTTGTTAACGTCTCCTCTTTTCTTACATGAAAGAGGCCAGTTAAGCTCAGAAAGCACTGACCCTTACCCCGCTCACGAGCACAAAACTTGTAAAGTTCTGTTTTCTGAAATGGGGAGCTGGTGTGGCGTTGTTGCAACCACGCTTTTAGTAAGAGAGAACCTTACGCTGAATCGACAATTCAGTTGACAATGGAGCCTCCCACGGGATTCTGATGGGAGGTAGCATTAATTAAATTTTAAAAATAAAAACCTGACATCCCTAACTCTGCGGTTAGATCATTTTTCTGAGGAAAGGCTGTGCAGAACACATAGTCTATTTTACTGTCCATATGATATTGTACAGTGTTGTTCTTGCACTTCAGAATCACCTTTTCCTAGCAATCTGTGATTCCTATATTTAAGTGCTAAGGTGTCTAATCCTTATATTTTGAAAGACTGAAGTGCTGAGAGGCAGCTATGGTGCAAATTTTGTTATGGCCAGTTTTATCCGAAGGAGCAGGGTTCAGAGCATGTAGAAAGCTTCCTCTCCTGAAGACAGGAGAAGCATGTAAATACAGCAGGGCAAGGTACCTCCGAGTTCGCTGGATTACTTCACTTAGCCTTCAAGATCTGCTTACAGATACTGCAGAACAGCATATGTTAGTCTTGACATGAACGAACAGACCTCCTCCATCTCCCTAACAGTGATCCCTTCCTTACCAACTGACTGTACCCTCACCGGCAAACGCAGAAGCCTGACTTCTACACCAGCAGCGCGCTGAGAGTCAGCTACTGCAGCACTTGGCATCTTTTTTTGTGTTATTATTGTTTTTGATTTCTAAAGCTGTAGAGAAGGAATGTCATATTTAGAAACTTTGCTGGATTATTTTTTGGCAGACTGAAAATAAGCCAAGGAACCTATGCTTTGCTTAATGCCTGCATCAGAAGAGGCTTCTCAGAGTATTTAAGAAGCTTTCAAGTATATAACATTGCTAGTTAGCGTAATAGCACTCTCTGGACAAACTCAGTTATCAATTGCTGCCTTTCCGTAAATGGGGGATCAAAAGAATTTCACAATCTTTTCACCTTAGCTGAGGAAATTTCCAAATGTGGTATCAGCTGGAAAAAAGAGGACTTGCAGCGTCACAGTTGTTTTCTTTCCCCTCTGAGGAATGAAGAACGTCCCTTTCCAGTTCCTTTTAGCTGGATGCTGCTCCTTTATCTGTGAATTTAGAGCGCGCATTAGAGCCCGCCGGACTGTCAGCTTTGGTAATGGCAGAAGAAAGAACAAAGTGTGAAAAAGAAAACAAACGCTCCTGCAGGTTACTGTGAAAGAAAGAGGAAAATATACTTGTAGCCTGTGAAATGCAAGAGGCCAGGCAAAATAGGCTCAGTAATCCTTGCAGGCGCTATTATCCGTAAGACGCACCTTACGCTTTCTGAAGAGTAGTAGTTATGCTCATACATGAGGTCGTAGCCATAATTGTTGTCTCCTGCTTTATAGCAATAATTCCAACAGCTGTGGCAAAGTGTTCTCCTGCTGATTCCATTTTCCAGGTAAGTACGTATGTACCAGTGACTCATCTCGCAAACAGTGAATTCACTTTTGAATAAGGCTTTAATATCAGGCATATGTTCATATTCTATAAGATTCTGAAGAGACAGCCTTGGACACCACCAGTTCAAAGTCTCCTGTGGAAAGGATTAGCCAAAGACTGGAAACTGCCCAATCCAAATGGAGGAAACTTGTTTTCCAGAGCTTGTGATTCCTCAGGGCAGCTTTGCTTTCAGCTTCCCAGCATCCAGCGTCTGGGAAAGCTTCGTGCGTCTTGCACAGCCACTTGTCTAGCCGGAAGCAGAGCAAGGGGAAACGAGCCGTGTGCTGTCCCCTCTTCCGTGCTAAAGCAGTATTTGCTCCATCTGTTCTGCAGGTCCAGAGTTTTGAAATAAAAAACGACGGATGGTTGGTGAGATTTCTTTGAGGATGTATGACATCTATTTTTAACAGTGATCGGTAAATCATGAAACAGTGATCTTCTAGGAGGAACAGGAACTGAACAGACAGGAATTATCTGCAGCTTGCCACAGTGTCAGAGTGCCAGAGCATGAGGAACTACTCTGCTGCACATCCAATGTATCACTTAGACACAAAGCCACATGTGTGCTTTAAAAGTTTGCCTTTGCTTGCCATTTCTGAGTGCAATTACTGCACGTGAAAAGGCAATGAAACCTTTGCCGCATCAGAATGTAGCTGAACAGCTGGGTCCCCCTGCAGCAGCAACGATCAAATCTCTGGAGTGCTTTATTTCGTTACCGAGTCTGTGCTAGAGTCAAGCCATAGCAAGGATGCGTTTTACTTTCCATGCAATCAGAAATAAAACCGTGCTAGATACGACTTGTAGAGCACCACAGGACTCGCCAGTGAAAACTGGGCGCTTCTGGGGTGCAGCGCAGGCTCTCTTTGGCTTTTAGTCCCCAGTGAGAGCTGAAGACAGGAAACCAATATAAATGTTGCAATTCTGCTTCAGGGTATGCGCGAGCGCTCGTCTCTCTCATACGAAATGCCGCATGCCAAAAATTGTGTATAACGGAGGCAGAGGAATTTTGAACAGCAATTTCCTTCCTCTGAAATAAAAGGGGGGGGGGGGGGGGGAAGTACATCCCTGTAAGGATGAAAACATCTTAGTGGCCACCTTGTCATCTCTGCAGGATTTCTTACTGAATATTTTTCTTCCTAGCAGAGGACTGCTGAAATTGTCCGATACTATTTTTCATGGTCTCCTCAGCAGTGACTACAGCTTTTTTCTGTTGCGAGATCCACAGGGAGAATACGTGCCTGTCTCGTGCAGTAAGTTGCCTGGGAAAAAAAACAAAACCAACAATGGATGAGTGTTTATGAACTGCTGTGCGTTTCCAAGCCATAGCCCTGAGGACAAGGAGAAGTGAGCCATCGCACCTGCACTCCCTCACGCTGGCCAGGGGAACAACACACCCAACTCTGGTCTGCACAAGCCAGGAGAGACGGGGTTTTTTCAGTCTCTTGAAAAGCATTGTAAGATAGAAGTGCAAACGTTCATCCTGCTTTGCTTGCCTCATTACCAGGCACCAGGCTGATGCCATCACCGTACCTCCCTGCCCATTTACACCGTTTCAAGTACCAGAGTATCGAGATCAGGGTGCTGAATCTCATCTGTAGTCGCCTCTTCATTCCTCGGACGGAATGTGTTTAGTTTCTTATTTTGCTCTTCTTTCATCACCTCTTCCACGCTTTCAGCCTGTGGTGTCTGAGCAGGTGAAAGCAGTGTTTCTTTGGAAACTTCTGCAACTTGTGTTATCCCAAAGCTGGAAGGAGAAGGGATGGGAATGAGGATTGCTCCAACTTAATGCAGTTGAACACAACATGCTGAAGCCCCCTTATAATTTGAAGCATGTCACATTAGTAAATCTCTCTGCCATTCCTTCTTCCCTCTGCCTTTTCTTAATATAATGTGTATTCTCTACTGGGTTCTCGTAAGAGCTGACAGTGCTGTGTTGTATATACATAATACTGACAAAAGTATCGGTGGGCAGCACCAGGCTTATGCCGTCACCATACCTCCCTGCCCATTTATGTGGTTTCAAGTACCACAGTATCGAGGTCAGGGTGCTGAATCTCACCTGTAGTCGCCTCTTCATTCCTTGGATGGAATGTGTTTAGTTTCTTATTTTGCTCTTCTTTTCCCCGTCAAAGTAGACTTCAAAATTTCAGCTGTATTTTTGTATTATTTTAGACTCCCACAATAATTTTTTCCTCACCAGGGAAACACTTTTCCCACAGGTGAAACCTTTCTTTCACGAAACAACCCATAAAGTATCGCAACACCTTCATGTGTTTCTGCTTCACTGTGTGACAGGGATTCTCCGCAATGTCTTAAAGCCCCCGACCCCGACTGCTAGTGATGTAACCTGCCAGAATTCCCATTATCGGGCAGGTGTGCCTCTCTCCTCAACTACTGCTGGTACTGTGCATTACCAGGTCACTTGGCCGAACAAATTTGATCTAGTCGGGCATCAACGTGGGACACCTTTTCTATCGGGTTAGCCAGAACACGAGACAGAACTTGCCACGCTGTGTGACGGCATGTTGCCTAGCACCTAGCTCGCACGGTGCCCTGCCTAGCGTGCCTACGGGATGGTGAACTCCGTGCCTTACGGGGATGAGAGCGGTAGATTGCTCGGAGGAGCAACCTGGTACCAACCATGACCACCACCTGGGAAAAAGCCCTGCGACCTTCATGGAGCCAAGATGTAAACAGTTTGACTTTGCAGAACTAAGGGCGAAGCATTTTACTCTGCTCGATGCGCTGAATGCCCAGGCTCCGCTAAGTATCCCTCTCGGCCTGCCCCTGCACGCTGTAGAAAGGGACTGAACACAGTAATTACCTAATTGCCCAGCTCTGTGTCATTAGCTCACGGGGTAATTACAGCAACTATTGTTAATGACTAGTATTCCTTGCTAGCTGAAAAACAGGTCCTAGGCAACTCTTTTACTTACACTGAGGAATTTCTGAATCTCTGCATTCCAGAGATTCTGCACTGATTTAACAGGCTTTGATGCACACATCCTTGTGGAACAGGCTGCTGACGGTAGCATCACCCGTCAGGTGCCAGGCCTTGCCATATGTGTGTGTGCATGAGCGTAAATCAGCTCTTCCTACGAAACGACAATGTACACAGCTAGCCTGATGGCAACAACTTCTGAGAAAAAAGTACAGCAAGCCTGTTCATGTTCTTAGAGTCTATCCAGCTAAAACCAATTTATTTATGTAAAAAGACATGGAGTACTTTTCTCATATATCTATTACCTTAGATATTTCCTTGAGAGGTTCCCTGAAAGTAATTGTGGAAGTATTTTTAGAACAGTAGCTTTGGACAAGCAACACAGTCTTAGATGAAGTCTGGGAGAAAGGTTTGAGGACAGGGAGTCTGCAGACTCTCCCGTTTCCTTTTTCAGCGGTGGGAAAGCCACCGCCTGCCTTCGCCTGGGGTTCTGGCCCTTCCCAGAAGCTACGTCACGCTGGGAGGCACTGAAGGATCTGATGTTTACACAGGTAAGCAGACCTCTTACAGCTGACGGACGCTTCATAGATGCATCTTTGGGCTGCAGATCTTAACCTGGTAAACAATAAATGTGTAAGGACAAGCCACATAGCAAGTTTCCCTTGAGGCCCATGGGGCATCTGTTAAGACCCACGATGAGGACCCATCAATTCGTGTAATTTTTTTGGAACAAGTACTGTAGTTAATTAAGATACGGGAGATGGTGAGTGTTCCCAGAGAGAGCAGTTCAGTTTCTCTCAGCTCTAGGATTACCACTTCTTACCACTTCTTGCTTTTTTCCCTAGCTCTTCTTCCCCCCCCCCCATCATTTGCCTTTTTTCTCTCTGTACGAACATGGGAAGGGAGCTGCGGGGCCTGCAGCTGTTCAGCTGACGCTTCCTCAGCTTGCAGAGAAAACTCACCATCAGGTATTTTACCAATTTATTCCCACAATGAACTAGATCTCCAGAACAGAACAGAATCGTAGAAATGGATTCACCAAGGGGAAGTCATGCTTGACCAATCTGATAGCTTTCTGCGATGGCATGACTGGCTGGCTAGATGCAGGGAGAGCTGTGGATGTTGTCTACCTCGACTTCAGCAAGGCTTTTGACACTGTCTCCCGTAAAAACCTCATACGGAAGCTCAGGAAGCGTGGGCTGGATCAGTGGACAGTGAGGTGGACTGAAAACTGGCTGAATGGCAGAGCTCAGAGGGTTGTCATCAGCGGCGCACAGTCCAGTTGGAGGCCTGTAGCTAGTGGTGTTCCCCAGGGGTCAGTACTGGGCCCGGTCATATTCAGCTTATTGATCAATGACCTGGATGAAGAGTTAAGAGTGTCCCCTCAGCAAGTTTGCTGATGACACAGAACTGGGAGGAGTGGTAGATACGCCAGAAGGCTGTGCTGCCATTCAGCGTGACCTGGACAGGCTGGAGAGTTGGGCAGAGAGGAACCTGATGAGGTTCAACAAGGGCAAGTGCAGGGTTCTGCACCTGGGGAGGAACAACGCCAGGCATCAGTACAGGCTTGGGGCGGACCTGCTGGAGAGCAGCTCTGTAGAGAAGGACCTGGGTGTGCTGGTGGATGATAAGGTGACTATGAGTGACCATGCATGCCCTGGTTGCCATGAAGGCCAATGGTCTCCTAGGGTGCAAGGAGTGTGGCCAGCAGGTCGAGGGAGGTTCTCCTCTCCCTCTGCTCTGCCCTGGTGAGGCCCCATCTGCAGTGCTGTGTCCAGTTCTGGGCTCCCCAGTTCAAGAAAGATGAGGAGCTACTGGAGAGACTCCAGCGGAGGGCTGCGAGGATGATGAGGGGACTGGAACATCTCTCCTACGAGGAGAGGCTGAGGGAGCTGGGCTTGTTCAGCCTGGAGAAGAGAAGGCCGAGAGGGGACCTAATAAATGCCTCTAAATATCTGCAGGGTGGGTGTCAGGAGGATGGGGCCAGACTCTTTCCAGTGGTGCCCAGCGACAGGACAAGGGGCAACGGGCACAAACTGAAGCAGAGGAAGTTCCAGCTGAACACGAGGAAGAACTTCCTCCCTCTGAGGGTGATGGAGCCCTGGCCCAGGCTGCCCAGGGAGGTTGTGGAGTCTCCTTCTCTGGAGATATTCCAGACCCACCTGGCCGCGGTGCTATGCAGCCTGCTCTGGGTGACCCTGCTTGGGCAGGGGGTTGGGCTGGGTGACCCACTGAGCCTCCCCCCCGCTACCAAGGAATTCCCTTGGCTCTTCCCTTCCTCTCCGGCCCGAAAGGGTCGAGCCGAGCTCCAGCCCGTCCCGGCTCGGCTCGGCCCTTCCGGGCAGCGCAGTCCTGCCCGGGCCCTGCCGCCAGGCCCAAAGCGCCTCAGCCGGCGGCGGAAGCCGGAAGCGCGGCGGCGGAAGTCGCGCTCAGCTGGCGGGAAGGGAGGGGGAGTGTGAGGGGGGGGTGTCGCAGGTGAAGCTGGGAAGCGCGGAGCCATCTTGGTGCCCGCGCCGGGCAGGGAACCGCCACCGCCTCCTCGTCCGGGCCCCGCTTGACCATGGGCACCTAGAGCCGAGGGACAACCCCCCCCCCCCCTCTCTTCCCTCCCCGCTCCCCCCCTCCCTCCGGTTCCCGCACCGGGAGTGAGCAAAGCACAACCTCAGGGAGACCCGGCCCTGCGCGCCGGCACCGGCGTTACCCCGGGGGGAGGAACCCGGCCCCTTCCTTCCCCCCTTCCCCGGGCGGCCCTCGGACCCTCCGCGGGGCCGGCGGGCACTGTCCCGCCCGCAGGCCGCTCTCCCGCCCCAGCCAACCACCCCCTCAAGGACGATTTTGTGGACATAAGCATTTTTTTTTTTAACTTTTTAAACAACTCGTGTGGTTTTTGTGGGTTTTTTTTTGTTTTTGTTTTATTTTTTTTTCTTTTTTCCCCTGGGATTTTTACGAGCTTTCCCTCAGTTGATTCCCCGCTCCCCGCTGGCCCTGTTTTCCCCGGCGGGATCGGGTCGCAATCAAGATTTTCAGCGTTGCCGGAGCCCCTCGAGTCCATCCACCTGCTGAAAGCGAGCAGCGCCGTCCCCTTCTTTCTTCTTTTTCCTCCCCCTCCACGCGTCGCTCGTCGGATGTGATGGAACTCATGTTCGCCGAGTGGGAGGACGGGGAGAGGTTTTCGTTTGAAGACTCCGATCGCTTCGAGGAAGACTCCCTTTGTTCCTTCATCTCCGAGGCCGAGAGCCTTTGCCAGAACTGGAGAGGATGGAGGAAGCAATCGGCCGGACCCAACTCTCCCACTGTCAAAATGAAAGGTGAGGTCGCCCGGTGCCGGTGAGGTGCCCTTGGGGCTCGTGGAAGGCGTGGGGCAGGGATGGGTGGGTGGGTGAAGAGACCTGCAGGAGGAACGTCGAAGCTGCAAAGAGGAGTCACTGCTGGGAGAATTTCTGACCGAGCGTCGAAACTGAGAATTGACTGGGGCTGCCGGGACGGAGCTGCCTTGCGGGTGGGTTTTCGCCCGTGTGCACTCTGTAGCGTTGCGGTGCTGCTCTCCTGGGCAGGTTTTGCGGGCTCGCCGTTGGAAATCGGAAACGGGTTTTCGATCACCAAGCTGCGGAGGTGGCTGCGAGTGGCTGGAGGTGGGTTCCTGCTTGCGCCGACTGAAACACGCCGAGGTCTGGCAGAGGTTTTTGCAGAGCGGCTCCTGGCCAGGCGTGTGAGCCGTGGCTGGCCAGAGCAGTCTGCTGTCCTGGTCGGTTTCCTTACGTTTCTCTTTTTTCTAGTAAATTAGCAAACTTTCTTTTGCAGTCGTAGAGCGAGAGGGCCTTAAGACTGTCACAGAAAAGTCAGCAAACTACAGTGTGTCTGCTTCAAGAGTTGTTATATTTCCTTTCTTTTGGTAGTAATTTCTTTTTAATAGCAGACAGGAAAATAGACAACCTTAGCAATTAAAAATTATTTAAAATTATCATATGGCTGCTCACTCTTTGCTTGATTTTTCTTATTTTAAAGTGAAACATAATTTCTCTTTCATCCTGGTGCATCTTGACCCTAGAATTCAGGTGGTGTCTACACCAAGCAGAGCCAGACATACAGTTAATAGAAATTACACAAGCCCTTTCTGATCTTCCTTTTCTCTCCTTTCTTCTCTTTCAATCCAGTGTCAGTACTTGTCCTGTTATTGCTGACTTTCATGACCATCACCTGCCTCATTAATATCTCCCTACCTGGAACTGCAGAACATCATTCTCTTATGAATGTTGGCCTTACATGAGCAGAGAATGCAATTTATATTGAACTGTGCCGAAATCTGATGGTGTTGTGCTATGGACAGGTGCTCACCTGTCACTGACTGGGACCAGAAAGTACGCGTTGCGTTAACCATAGGCTTCCCAGAGCAGCCTACGTTTTAAATTTTTAATAAATTTGAGAACTGTCTAGTCCCAGATGTGTAACCGCCTGCGTCTCGTGAAAAGCCGGGATTAGAGATGAGGGTAGGATGGAAACTTTAAAAAATACAACAGCCCAAAACAAGTGAGAGAGAGAGAGAAATGCTGAATACGTACCCAGGTTGGATAGCTCTCTTGGATCCTGCTGCTGGGACGTGTTGGTTTTAGTATGGAACGTTCTACTGGTGTGAAGAAGGGGAACAGTGCTGGCATCGCGTTTTGTAAAGCTGTGGGTCCTGAGATGTGGAAATAACCGCTGGGCGCAGGGCAAAGCGGATAAACCTCATCTTTTGCTTGAAGTCTTGTTGTATGTGTTGTCTTGCTGGAAAGGAGCCCAAGTTCTGAAAACATACTGCTGTGGGAAGCGAGACATCTCCAGTTTGGCAGAGGTGTGTGAAACTGGTTTGTACAGATCTGCGGGTCAGGCTGATGTTTGAAAAGGTGATCGTTTTTGTTCGGCTTTGAGATGCCTTCAGCCAACTGTCCTCCACTGGTTCAGTGTATGATGAGGTGTCTTTCTGGGGCTTGGCCTAGTTCCTTTAGCTCTCTTGACCGAATTAAAGGCAAGCAGCGATTGCTCTCTCTACTGTCATCTACTTGTTGCTTTAAAATGAAAAATCACTTCAGTTGATTGTGCGCATTTGTAATCTCTTTCCTGACATTAGAAACACATTAGCTAGTGTTATTGTTGAGATAATTGTAATTACTTACACCATACTGAGGTGTTGCCGTTCCAGGTTCTGCAGACCTGCGTTGGCAAGGGTTGTATTGTTTGTACTTGCTTTGTATTTTTTAGGTTTTATCTGTAGGGAGACTTAATTTCTTTGTACAAAAGTTTTAACAGGAGAGACATTCTGAGAGGATACTGTTGCCTGCTTAAAAGGCATTTGCTGGCAATTCCCAGGCTCTGGTCAGAGTTATTTCGAGAAGTGTGTGAACATGGATTTGCTGCCTGAGTAATTATTTATCCACTCTGTGAGGTCACGTATGATATTACCAACATTGAACACTTGCAGGTACTTTACTGTACACAGAGTGTTGCCAGCAAGTCTGGTCTGATGAGGGGTCTGGCATCATCTGGGGTCTCCTTGGATTTCAGAACTCCGGTACCAATTCAATTATATCTAACACCTCTTTTTGACAGTGTTTTTGTAGTCAGAAAAACCAGTTTTCTTGGAGAAATCGCTGGATCCTGAGGCTGCTCCGTTGTAGTGAGTCCTCTGAAGTGTGCTCGTTCTGAATGGAGCTGTGTGGTTTTGTTTCCACGGTTTACCCTTTTGCAGTGGCCTGAGATGTAGTCACCTATGCAAACGAAAAAAGAGGTCAGATGGGGAGTCCTTCGGTGTTAAACGCTAAGGGCAAACAAGGGGAACGATATTCTGCTAGCCTTTCCATCCAGTTTGGATCTCAGCCTGTGTTTTCCTCTGGGATCAGCCAGACAAGTTAAGTAACAGAAAGGATTTCTAGCTTTTTCAGTTGTTTTGAGTTGTCCTTGTGAGCATCTGAATCTCCATTAATTAGTTCAAAGAGAATCCCCCTGAGACTGGTGGAAGTGCCGTTGGCTGGGGAGCCCTCTTCTGAAACAAACAAGCTGCCAGCGCGCACCCCAGTCGTTGGTTTCTTCCTTTTTGCACCTTTTTATTTTGTTCTTGGGTATTTTTAATATTATGATTGTGCTTACTGCAGTTTGGACAAGAAGGCTTGGGGTCGCTCGTTGCAAATATTCACAGTAGTCACTACAGAGGTCACCGAAAAGTTGAGTTATTCACTCGTTTGTCAGTCACCCTGTCAGCTTGCTAGAAAGATGATGAAAGGTGGAGAAACATGTCTGAGTTTCTCTAATATGATCCTTGGAACAGAATTCTTCACAAAATTGGGTATTGAGTAATTACATCAGAAAAATAAGATTGTAGCTGGTTGGTTTTCCCTCATTTAATTCGCGCTGTGGTAAAGTCCTCTTATAGTCCTCTTGCATTACTTTCTAGAAAGAATTTTTCTCTTAAGATGTACAATTGCCAATCTGAAGGAGGAAGGCATTGCATCCACTTCATGGATGCCCTTAGATTTTGAAACTGCTCTCAATCTCTCCTGATTCGCCTGTGCTGAAATTCTGCAGGAAACTTCAGCAAAGCGTGTCAATTTTGGATATACCAGAAGTCCTTTCATAGTTTTGAACGTTTGTTTTTGAAGTGACCTGTTCTCACACTGGGCTGCCTTGATTGCTTGTTTTTACCCCTTTTTTTTTTTTCATTCTGAATGAGGTAGTGCTTGCAACTGATGTTTGGCCATTGCTTGTATACGCCGTTGGTGAGACGCTTTCAGCTGTCCTGGGGTTGGTGAGACGCTTTCAGCCCTGGAGTTGAGGTGAATCAATGTTTTGAAGAGCAATGTCCTTGCAGTGTGGTCAGAACCATCTGGTTCCCCGAGTTGGTTTGTGGCTCTAACTCACTTCCTTCCATATCAAACTACATCCCGCCAATTTGTTACCTTCTACCAGTGAATGCACCCGCTTGCCCTTTCTGGACAGTCTTTTCTTTCCCAGAAACCGTATCAAAGAATGGAATCACAGAAGGGTTTGGGTTGGAAGGGACTTTAAAGCTCATCTGGTTCCAACCCCCCTGCCACGGGCAGGGACCCCTTCCACCAGCCCAGGGTGCTCAGAGCTCCATCCAACCTGGCCTTGAACCCTGCCAGGGAGGGGGCAGCCACAGCTTCTCCGGGCAGCCTGGGCCAGGGCCTCACTGCCCTCAGAGTGAAGAATTTCTGCCTTATATCCAGTCTAAACCTCCGCTCTTTCAGCTTGAAGCCATCACCCCTTGTCCTGTCGCTCCATGCCCTTGTCACAAGGCCCTCTCCATCCCTCTCACAGGCCCCTCCGGGCACTGGCACCTGCTCTAAGGTCTCCCCGCAGCCTTCTGTTCTCCACGCTGAGCAGCCCCAGCTCTCCCAGCCTTTCCTCCCAACAGAGGGGTTCCAGCCCTCGGATCATTGCTGGGGCCTCCTCTGGCCCCGCTCCCACAGCTCCAGCTCTGTCCTGTGCTGAGGGCTCCAGAGCTGGACACAGGACTCCCGGGGGGTCTCAGCAGAGTGGGGCAGAGGGGCAGAATCCCCTCCCTCGCCCTGTGTCCATGCTGCTGGGGATGCAGCCCAGGGCACGGTTGGCCTTTGGGGCTGCCAGCGCACACTGCCTGGTCAGGTTGAGCTTCTGGTGAACCAGCACCCCCCAGTCCTTCTCCTCAGGGCTCCTCTCAATCCATTCTCCGCCCAGCCTGTGTTTGAGACCGTTGAGAGAGCCATTACAATCCTCTCATCTCCCGTCTCACTTTTTAAAGCAGTTGTATTTTTCACTGGCAATTGAAATAAGTCGAGTGTTTCTGCAGATGTTTTGTTATCAGTTATCTTCGCGTAAGGACTTTCGTGACAGAGGTCTTAGAGTAGATACTCAAGTATGCTCGCTCTCTCTCCAAACCCCCTGTGGCTTTGTTTCTTCTTGAAAGCTTCTGAGCTCTTTCCCACCCTTAGTCCTTTCTATTTCACAGTTTCTGAAGCATAAATATTTACCAAACACTTAAGAAGTTGCCATAAATACAGTAGGATTGCTAAATAGTGTGTTCACAGTGTTTTTGCTCAGTTTGTATTCGTTCATTCACACCGGCTTCTGCTGGAAGTGTGCTGATGAGTTGTGTGGAAACTTTTCAATAAGCAGCTAGTGAGAAAGCTTGATTTTATTTTTTCCTTTCCTTTACTGTAAGCTTGAACCATCGCATACTGTATTGCAAAACCCCCTCACACTTAATGAAGAGTTGATGCAGGCAGCGATCTCTGAGAAAACGTTTCTCATTATCCAGCCCCAGACAGTTTATGTTCTTCAAACTGTTAGGAGTGCCCACAACGTGAAGTTCTGGGCACAGTGCCTCAAAAATACAAGCCGCGGAGAGGGGAACCGTTGGCAGAGAACAGACAGAGCCCGAGGTGAGGATATGGTCCGAGAAGAGAGACAACCTGATCAAAATCTGAGCAGTGTCTACACTGGTAAAATGACAGTGGCTGATTTTCGTTAATTTATGTGGATAAAGATTAAATGGCTTGGAGAGCAACACTACTTGCTCAGGATTGCCAGTAACTATTTAATAAATTAAAGTTAACCCTTGCTCAAGCAGTAATTACAGAAAACAGCAGGAGAAACATACAGTCTCTTTCAAATTCATGCTGTGCTCTTCAGACTCTTGTTCTTTTTGAAGCAGAGTGTTGGTGTCATCCAAAGTGCTGGAAACGAAGACTCTCTGGTTCACTGCTGTTTTGTTACTATCACTGCGTATTATAAAGTTACAGTTGATTTTTCTTTTTCTTTATCTGTGCCTCTGGTATGAAGAGGGGAGATTATGTCATCACCTCACACTTCTGGGAAGTGCAGGTATAACACATCTTGTTTGTTGTGGGTTTTTTAGTTTAGTACAGCGCATGACAAATCTGTTTTAGCCCAAATACATCTGTTATAATATATCCAAGTTCACTAATAATATTAAAACCCCAAACCGGTAGCTGTTGAATAAAAGTATTGTATAGCTCCCCAATGAGTTTCTTTGTAGAAGCAACAGAATTTTAAAAAGAGAAATGTTGGTGAGAAGATGTCACAAATGCTTATGAAATACTCAGAGGTCAGCTGTCCAAAGGGTAAAGGTAGCATAACAGTGACAGCTTAGCTGCCAGCAGAAAACAGAAAACAGGTTTCTTCGTATTTTCTCACGCTGGTAAATGAATTTCACCCCTCTTTGTACTCTGTTCCATAGTAGCTGGTGGTGTTGACTTGCTGTATAGCAGAAGTTCAAGTTGAGGAGGAGAGTTACTGGGTTGTAATGCAAGGTGCAAAGGGGACATTGATTCATTAGAGCTGAAGACACCACAGAGAAGCTCTAGAGAGAGTCATTTGTCAAGACAGATTGGCAGGATTAAATGCACTGCCTTAGAGCTGGGATGCAGATTTTGGAAGCTGTCTAGAAGTTTCTGCTGAACAAAAAGGTGGTTTCACAATGCAGTGGTACCTCTGTCTTTTGGAAGGGTGACAAGCTGAAGGACTCTCACCCATTTGTCTCTTCATTTGCATTTTCCTGTGCCTTTCTGAGATCGTTGAATGTGTGTACCCCTCTCTTCAGAAACATGTACTGGAGAAACCACATAAAGAAGCTATCAGGAAAAGGTGCTTTTTTACTACTGGGATTTTAAATGGCCAATCCAGTTTTTAACTCTGTTGTGGTCTTCTGGCCTCTTCTGTGGAGAAGCTTCTCTTCCCTTCACAAGAACTTGGTACGTTCTTTCCCCGTTTTAATGTCTCATCTTTCTATGGGCAAACATCTGCTGGGAAAAGTCTCATTTTCTCCTGTCTCATCTTTCTTCTGGCTTCCGTGGATTTTTCTTTTTGTGTTTGTCTTCTCCTTCCTTTCACCTTGAGGACATCTTGGAGCTGCTGAATGACCAGAGGTCACAGATGCTCCATTTGCATTTCAGACTGACTGGAGCTACAGGGGTTATTCTTCCCTGTGCCTTGTTTACCTCTGGGGAAGCAAGGAGAAGGATTCAGGCTTCATCCTAGACTCTGGATTGTGCTCACTCTTTGTCTCCCATACCTTTCTTTATCTCTCTTTTTTCTTTTTTTTTTTTCATTGACCTGTTCTTCATTGCTAAAAGGAAGGTTTTATTTTTATCTATTTTTTTACCTGGAGGTAACTCGTTCTGTCCTGAGGTAAAAACAAAGTGAAGACAAAGCAGCTCAGGATTTCTCTCAAGCTACACTTCGGATTTGAAGTGTGTGGTTATCTTGACAAATGTAATTCTACAATGAAATGCAAATGTCTTTTATTCGTGGAGTATTTTACTCAGAATAACACATTAAAACAGCTTGTTCTTTTTATGCTTAGAAGTTTTTTTCATGCTTAGAAGTGCTGCTTATGTCACTTCTTTGAATGCTAGCACCAGACGTTCTTTCCTTTGTTGAAGTAATGTATTTGGATATCTATATGCTCTGGTGTTGCGAGCAGGAAGAGCAGGCAGGAGACTGATTTTGTGTGTCTCACAGCCACCACGGAGAGCCGTGTGTTTCGAGCTGTGCCCCCTCTGCGTACCTGGGGTAACCCATCAGCGAAGCAGTGGGGAATGAAACTGAAAAAAAAAAAACCAACCCTGCAGCTTCTGGAGTGTTGCTGATAAAGGCCAGGGACAACAGAGACCATTTTTTTTTCTTCTGATAGACTATAAAATGTGTAGGAGAAGATGTAATTCCTGCCCTGATGAAAACCCTGGAAGATTTAAAATTAGAGCTTAGTTACTCTCAAGACACATCTTCATTTCTAGGCAGACTGTGCAATTTCAGTACCTGTGTTTTCGTGGTCTGCTTTTTGCTAATGTCCTGCAGTATGGGTGAATCTTTGTAACTTGTTGCTTGACCGTTAGAGAGTTTTTTGCGAGCTGCTGAGTTCAGAAGGCAATGGGAAGTTTCGAGAAGCCGGGCAGGCTTATTCAATAGGTGGAGGTGTCCTCGTAGCTTCATGAGTTGCGCTGGGCTGTTGTCAGTTCCGTCCTCCTCTTGCTCTGGTTTGGTGTTGCTTCTGGTCCCAGCATAGTGCCTTCATCTCTATGTTTGAAGAGCCATCAGTTAAATGGGATTTCATAGGCAAGTTTACAACTTTGGAGTTCTGGTTCGGTCTGAGGAACAGCAACAAACAGAGCATAACCTCTCTACAGAATAATAGCACCTTTTGTGCAGTCTGTATCTCTTCTGGATTAAGTGAGAAAAGAAGAAGTGAGGAAAAAAGTGAACTGATCTGACCTTGGAGTGGCTGTTTTCGAGTATAATATACTCAAAGTAAAAATTATTCTGCGTATGAGTTGTGGAAGCAAAACTCGCGTGTTGACTTGTGGCCAGGCTCTTTTTTCTCTCTCTGAAGTAGTACATACTCCAGTCAGTGTCTGTTTTGCAGAGTTTGTGTAGAACTGTGGTGAAGTTCATTTTTAAGCAAGTGTAAGTTCGGTGATTTTGGTGATTTTGGTTCCTATGAAAAGTTAGTTGAGGATTAGAGACGGCTTAAGTACTCAGATGGATTTTTTTTTTTTTTTTATAGGGTAGCTAAGAAAGTTGCCTTTTGTATAGCCTAGTTTGTGAACCTTTGCTTGGTTATGATGTCTAGGTTTTGAAAGTAGTGAAGTTACCCTACTAGCTACTGAGTATAACAAAGGTGAACCTGCACGTTTTCAAACTCACATAGAACTGCAGGGAAATGTGTGCGTGTTAGTGTCAGCCTAGTGATGAGGCGAGAGCTGTCTTGTCCATATCAAGTTCTTGATAGTCCGTGGTTGCCGAGTAATGTAATTTGTACTGGTATGCTGAGGGAAGGATGGCACAGGGAGTTAAGAATAAGGAATATGAAACCAGAAGTAAGAAAGTTTTTAAAGAAGTGAATGGCAAGGATCATAGGGTAGTCTTTTAAACAAGCAAGCAAAACCCCCCTCCTCCTCCCCCAGTATACCTTAGAGGGAACAGAAGTGGACGTCGGTGACTGGAACAACATCCCTTATGCCAGTTACACAACCGGGAGCAGAGACCATCTCCTCTTAATTGTTCGGTGTCCTAGCTATTATACAGCACTTTGTCCAGAGGAAGAAAGGAATGTATGGCTTCAAAAGATGGTTTACATTGCTGAACTTGGGTATTTAGAATATCTGTAATTAATTTTGTTTTGGTTTGTTTTTAGATCTTTGAGTAACATTTCCACACAGTCAAAACCAATTTAATCCTTGGTTCTTAAAGTGCAAGAATGTCTTTAAGGTTTCATAGCTTTTTTTACACCGACAACTTTTTTCTCACACCTGTCTAATTGTAAGACTGTAAAGCAGTTAGAAGAGTAATTCAAAACTGTGTTAGGGCTAGACGTGAATTTTTCAACTTTATTTTAATACACTTTATCTGCATTAATCTCTTTCCCCCCTCCTTCCATTTTGTTACACCCTTCCAAACCCTGCTAAAGTAAAATTCAAAGTACGTATATATATCAACTAACCAAAATATTAGGCATAGAAAAATTTTTTTAAAGACTAGAGAACAGTGATGTATAATATAAAAAATATTTCAAATACAGGTTCTAATTTCAAAATACCATATCACACATTTCTAAGTTACCTCCTCAGAAGCTGTATAGTCTTGAGCAATAAATACAGGGTTACCAACCAGAAGATTCTCATACTTCTCATAATTTGTGTGGTTTTTGATGTTTCTTCGCCTGTAGAACAGCAGTAACATTCTGGCAAGAGTGTGGATATTGTGCCACTTACTAGCTGTGTAGCATTTTTAACAGTAAATACTGAAAGTGATGTCTTAGAGGACGCTTCTTGATGGTGCTTTGAACATTATGGGCAAGGCTTGTGGAAACTCGGCTGTTTTGATTATGCTTAATTTATCTATGTTTGCTTCCATAGAGCTGGAAACAGATCGCCTCTGAAAGAGTGAAACAATGGGACTCTGTCAGGCTGTGTTACACCTATTACTTAAAATCTTCTGGAACTGCGTATCTTGAGAGAAGTGATGCTGTGACAAGTGTCTGGTTTTAATAAAATAGTGTTGCTATTATGGATCATTATTAGCGTTTCTAGATTGCTGCAACAAAGCCGTAAGGAAGGAGAAAATGTCAGTGTTTAGCAATATCGATAAGGAGAAGGTTGAACATGTTTAAGGTGATTACAAGTGGAAAATCTGTGTGCTGATTTTTCTCTATTTACCTAAATCTCTATTGGTGTGTGGTCAGCGCTGAAAAAATTTGGAAGCTAAGACATTCTCTTTCCGTAGAAGAGGGAAACCTGAAAAGTTTGCGGAAGTAGTGTCGTTAAATACACTCTTAACATCCTCATTTGGCTGCTGCAAGCAGGGGGATCTGAGTGTTATTTCTTGGTGTCTCAATGGCTTTGATGCCTTTCTTTTTTCTGCTAGGTCTAGTTTGTGGCTGTGAGATGTGTAGCAGAGCTTTCAAGCTTCTTTTTTGGATGGGAAGAGGTAGGTAGAAGAAAGGGAAAGGATAAATGGGTAAGATGGAGGGAGGCAGAAAAAAATCTGTCCTCAGAAGAAATCCTGTCCCTTCGTGGGAGAAAAGCTGGGTGCTGGAGGGGAAAATAGACTTGAGAGAAAGAAAAAGAGGGAGGTCAGAGACCAAAAACAGTATAGAATAAGAAGGCCACACATTTTTACAGCAATCTAAACAGGTAGTGTGATAAAAGAAATGTTCCCCAGAATTTGTCTGTGAGCAAGGAGAGTCTGTGCAGGAAGGCATCTGGCCGCAGCTTTTTCTCCCAAGTTAAGACACTGATGAGGTGACTCCGGGTGAACACCTGGGCCACCAATTCTGGCTTCCTCCTCTGTCCAGAGAGATGAAAAATTTAAGCAGTTGATGATCATTCTTTGCCATCCAGAAGCACTGGTAAACATGAGTAATTAATTGCTGGAGATCTGAAAAGGAAAACACTGATGCTTTAAAATCCCATTAGTATGGTTCTTTGTTTTTGGTTTTTTTTGTTGTTTTTTTTTCCCCAGATAAACTAGTGGAAACAGTTAATTGTGGCTTTGCTGTTCATTAGGCTTGAGATCACTAAAGATGCTGCTTTGGGCATGTCTCCCCAGCCAGCACTAAAGAATGGAAGAAATGAGGCGGCCTCAAAGTGCAGGTAGCCAAGTTACCGTCTGGACTCTTTTCTAGGTACATTCAGTAAAGCAATGCCTACGTGCAGCCGAGCTGTTCTTACTGGCACCATGTCAACGTATGTGACAGAAGGTGATTCTTCCCTGAAGTACAGAAAAGTTTGCTGAACCTGTGAATATTGTATGACCTTGCGGAGTCCGTCCATGTCTTGTTTCTGGTTGTTGCGGGACTTCAGGTTTACTGTTCTCAATGTACGCTCACAATTGCCTGACTTCCTTTGTCACAAATTGTGATTCTCAAGACTTACCCTTTAATCGTTTTCTTTTCTGTTTTAATATCCCTGTACCGGAGTTCTTACCTGGTAAGATTGCGTCTGTCTCATCCCATGGAGAGCGTACCGACACGAATCCCAGTTAATCCATGGTAGAGGCTAACTGAAGAGCTGAATGGTGGCTTGAATGCCCAAGTTCCATGCTTTTAGGAAACACCGATTGCTGATGTAGAAATTATTGGTAAATATTTGACATTTAAGGTTCATAGTCGTCCTGCCAGTGGGCTAGTATGTGATTAATAGGTGTACCAATGAAATGACAACTTCTGAGAACCTAATACCTTGGTAAAGTCTGTAGGGTGTCATTTAGTAATTCTTTTGAACTGATTACAGTTCCTGCTGCCGATTGGGTGTAATTCCATTTGCTATCTCATATTTATGTCAGTGAATGCGGAGATGGGAGAAAAAGGGAAATGTACCTGTAAATTTGTTTACCGGAGCTAGCTGGAGGGGCCAGGAGGAAATATTTGTAACTTAAACCTGCATGTAAGTGTCACGTGTAACTTGAAGAGAAGGTGATCTGACAGAGAGAAGTGAGTTGGGTTTGACCCGGAATGCCTTTGGAAGTTGTCGCTGACTAACTGCTTGCGTTTAACGCAGCGGGGCATGGGGTCAGCTAAGCTGCTTATCCTGCTCGGGGACAGGGAGGTAGTTTTCCCTGGCTGGTGGTGAGCAGCGTTTCAAGACTTCTGCGGACTTTTTCAGAAGGTGGTTGACTTTGCTTCAGTCCTGTGATGTTGGAGAGATCTCGGGCGATATTATGCATTTGCCTAAGCAAATTCATGCGACGGACTGTAGTTAATCCGTGCCTCACAGTTCTGCAGTGCTGCTTTTGTTATTATTTTTCTGCACTAAAAAGGATAGATGTGCTTGTTATTAGTTCTACCTGTGTAAATGTTCTGGAGCTGCCTGCTTATTTCAGATATTGCTTGGTACCCAGTTTTGTTTCCCCTCTTTTGATGAGGGGGAAATGGAAGAGAATTTATTTCTTGTTAGGGAGGAACTTCCTCCAGCCGTAGGATAGTAAGCAATGATCAGACACTCTGAGCGAGAGGAAATGTGATTGCTGCAGAGTGGAGAGCGTGAGGAAGGCTGGGGACTGCCGGCGCTGGAAGCCTGGGTCCCGCAGCGGGCCGTTCAGGCGCTGCCATGCTGCACCTTTGGACTGCGGTGGGAGAGCCTAGAATTGTGGGGCATCACTGAATGGGGTCTGTAACCTCTTGTGAAGCCGTAGACCTGGCGTTAGGTTTGGGGAGATTTTTACAAAGCCGAAGGAGATAAAATAGGAGTCAGGTAAGATTTTTTTTCCTGAAGCATTTAGGTACCTAGCTTCTTTTGACTCCTGTCTATGAAACAGATTTTTAAACCTCTGATGGTTTCCCGTTGGTGATAGTAAGAGGCAGTATCTTCTTTTAGTTCCTGACAGACGTCTAATTAATTTTTTTTTTACCCTTAAGGTGAGAATGCCTCATCCTTGATCTGTTCTTTTCAGACAATAACTTCCCCATCAGCCCCAACAAAATTGGCCTGATCTCATTCTGGTATGTTCAGTAATGCAGCTCTTCAGTGTTTGCCAGTGCATTTGTTTGGAGGCCGAGTGATACCGCTCTGGGACTTAGGCACAGGAAAAAAGCTGGTTAGAGATTAATTTTGCATGTAATACTTAAGGATGGATACTAATGGTAGAGAGCAGCACATTAAATAGTAGAGGTTGCTTGGTGTTTTGTATGACTTCCTTCCAACGTCTGAAGACATATCGATACTTCTTTATGGAGATTGATGCTCAGCTGCGATGCAGTCTGGCTTTTTGTTCTGCCTTTGTGTTCCATCACCTGCATTCAGAAAAATATCCGGTCCCTGTTGGTCTGTGTAGCTTGTTTTTTGTCGTAGGCCACTGGAGGTAATTTCGAATTCCGAGCTTTTAAAATACATTGTGTGGGGCAGAAGTGGGAATAACAGGCAGCGCTTAGCCTTGCTTTCGGGAGGCGGGAGCCGTTTGATGTCCGTGCTCTGAATGCACAATCCCGGTGACGCGGTGTGCTTGCTGCGTGGGGGGAGCGAGGAGTCACAGTGCAGGGGAAACGACTTGCCTGAAGCTGGTCGGCTTCGTCAGCCGTGGAGTTATTCTGAATGCAAGCTGCCCGGTTTGTCATGAAACCTTGGCCAGCACTGGCATGAATACAGTGTTTTGTAGCACTGTCTGTCTTGCTTTACAAAAATCTGCTGCTCATTTTGGGATTTCTAACAGCTGTCGGTGGCTTGCCCAGGCTGCTCTTTTTTTGAAATGAGTTCTTTTTATAGGGAGAGAAATGGAGGGGTGTTTGGACTAGGGATTTTCTTGTCTGAATTTCCAGAGGAGGTTGTCAAGTTGTGAATGCTGCATCGCCTGCCTCATGCTGGTATTACAGTTTTGGGATCTCAATCCTGTTAGAGTTGGGGAGAGCTGAGAAAAGAGCTTACTGACATTTTGCTCTTGGGATGCAGAGCTTGTGAAGAGACCAATAGATCTCATCTGGCATAAGGCATCAGCATAACATCGAATGCTCCCGTTTCATCAGCACAGCCCCATGCAGAAGATTTTCACAGGTACTGCACAGGAGAAGCAAAAGAGTTAAATGGAAAATACACCTTTCTGATCTGGATTTGTCTTGTGTTCGGAGAGGTTCTGACATTTGCTGAGAGCAGATGTTTTCTGTAAGTACCTTGGATGCGTCTGCAACAAAATCTTACGTGAACCATGAGGCAGAACTTGGGTGACCAGGAGCTTAGGAATTCAAGTTTAGTGATGGAGGAATGTGCCGGCGTTTCTGTCCCGGAGTCATGAAACCAAATCATGGATTTTGGTTTCATCATCATTTCCCTCCCTTCCCCCATCAAACATATTTTTGGTTACCAGGTATAATTTGTAGCTTGCCACCTGTGCCTTGTCCTGAAGTCTTGATTCAAGTGTTTGTTGTTTTTCTCTAGAGATCTGGTTTCTAATACAGCAAGAGTGTTGTAGCTGTGATGCTTTAAGGACATAAGGAAGACAAGTTTCTAAGGGAAGGAGGGAAATCTGTTCTTCAGCCAGCTGACTTTTGGAGTGTAGAAAAAGTTTTCAGAGGTGCAACTCTTCTTCTGCCTACTAATTGCCAGAGGACCTTGGAGGGATGGTTGCACAGCAGGCTATCTGCTTGGCAATTAAAATTTACTTGGGCGTATTAAAACTCTTTAGTCATGTTTACCAGTGGTGAAAGGAGGAATAACACAGCAGGGGTGGTTATTTTTCTTATTAACATCTCATGCTGCTCTGAAGAGAGGATTCCTTCAGATGTTTTGCCTCCGAAAGTGTTCTTGCTGACGCAGGAAACCACAGATCATAGAATCATAGAATCATCGAGTGGTAAGGGTTGGAAGGGACCTTAAAGATCGTCTGGTTCCAGCCCCCCTGCCATGAGCAGGGACATCTTCCACCAGCCCAGGGTGCTCAGAGCTCCATCCAACCTGGCCTTGAGCACTGGCCAGGGAGGGGGCATCCACAGCTTCTCTGGGCAGCCTGAGCCAGGGTCTCACCACCCTCATGGGGAGGAATTTCTTCCTAATATCTAATCTAAATCTGCCCTCTTTTAGTTTAGAGCTGTTCCCCATTGTCCTGTCGCTGCATTCTGGGAGGTGTGGGAGCAAGGAGCTGCTCCCAGAAGGTGCATTGAGAAGTTTGCCTCCATCTTCATACACATTGTAGCCTCTGGCCATGAGGAGCCATTTCTTGTGTGGTTTCTAAGAAACCCTGTAGCAGAAAACGTTGGCCTTTTTTCTTCTGGCATAGGTCTGCTCAGCAGCACTGAGCGCCCTAGATTCCCCCGGTAATGCCAGTGTAACCTTAGGTGGTTAAATTGTAATTTCTCCCTTTTCATTATGCTGTGGCAAGAGTAACAGTATCCCCGCTGGTGGTTGTTGCAGCAGGGTTGTTGCAGACACTGGCGTTTTGTGGGGTGAAAGAACGTTTCTGAATCATGTTGTGGAAGTTTCCGAAGCAAAGCTATGTTTGGATTGTCTGCCAGGGCGATGCGAGTAGCTGCTCTGTCGGTTGGAGGACGTGGAACTCGCTCCCCACGCGTCTCAGGTTCTCACCCTGTGTGGCACAGGGCTGAGAGGTCCGATGCTCAGGGGAGAAGTCTCGTTTGGAGAGAGGGCAGGCAGAAAAAGGCAGCATTTTCCCACAAATCTCTAGAAATACAGGGAAAGTAATGGCTGTGTGTGTTAGTGTGTGCTTTGCAGGCCACCAGAAGAACCCCTACTATTCGTCTGTGCTTGTTTCAGTGTTGCTCTGGCTTGAAAAGGAGGGACATTGGGACCTAGAGCATCTCAGAGAAAGCCTTTCTGAAGTTAGGTCATAACCACTTTATGCAGCGGTAAGAGGTTTTGCTACTGGTAGAAGGTTTTTCCTAACAGGAAGAAAACGTGAATTACTGTGGAGAAAGTTGGGACATGGCTATGGGATTTTTGGCATGCTCTTGCTGATTGAAATGCTCAGTGGGTGAGGACTCTTGGACCTTGCACACGCATCATGCATGTTCTAAGTTTTAGTTCTCTTATCAGTTGTTGCTTGGCATCATAAAGCATCACCACCTTTCTTTTTGTAGGGCCTTTTTATGCCTCGTGAAATCTGGTGGAAGTGTCACCAGGAATTGGCGTAACACTCGAGCACTTTATGATTTGTAAGATGTAACTTTAAAAATAATATCATGAAGATAAAACACTTTTTAACTCAGTCTAATATTGAAACAGCAGGAGTTGAGCTGAGTATGTGGGACCTCTCTTCTGTTAGGTGCTCAGTTATTCTTTGACAATAATTGTTTTGGGATGTGGTCATCGCGCGTGATGTTAGCACGATGGTGATGCCATTTCTCCTCCGGTGAGCAAAGTTAAGACAGCTGGGTTTTGGTAGGGGTTTTTTTAGCTCTGTATGCATGCAGAGAGTGAGTGTAGAAAAACCGTCGTGAAATGGGTTTATCAGAAATGTTTTTTTTTTTTTTAATACTTCGGATGACCAGAAGGGGAACTGCAAGCCTTAACAGGTTTAAAGTTACTGATGCTTAATAAACCCTCCTGATTTATCGACTCCAAATCCACCATGTGTTGTGTATTGTAGCCCTGTTCTACAGGACGTGTGTGCAAAGTAAAAAAAATGAGGTTTTTTTTTGATATTTTGATGTATTTTAAGGTCGCTTTATAGAAGAAACTAATTCTTGTTTCCTAAAATGCCTTAATCTTGGAGACGGAAGTCGCGGTGTCAGGATATGTTTATACAGTCAGCCAAACAATATACTTCTCTTGTTTCAAAGGGAAATGTAAATACAGTAACGGAAAGCTGGTTTGAGCCGTTAAATATTTTGACTTACACATATGAGCTGTTTGTGATGTAGCGTTAAGCAATTTTCAGAAATCAAATTGAGCTGAGATTTGACTCCGTGCTATGGCTTTTGCTGTAGATGGCAGAGACTTTGGGGGTGAACTGGACACCCTCTTGGCATAAAACTGACCTTTCTGTATTGGATAAAAAACGGGCAAGCTATTCTTAAAATGTTGTTGTGATGGTTGTAACGGAATTTGTGTAGTAACAGTTGCTGCAGTTTGTCAGTTAAGCAAGAGGTTTCCAGTGCTGGACCGTTATCTGCCCATCGGGGATTTCTGTTTTTAACGGTTCTTGGCTATGAATCTCATCAGTCTTATCCAGTAAACACTAATGAAAAAGTTCTGTTGCTTATTTGTCTTCTCAACTGTTTTGTATATAAAAATGTCATTCTGTGGCTTTGGGCTGATGTAGGCCTACCCCCAGTTCTGATTTTTGCTTTTAATGCAGTCTTATAAATCTCTGCATTTGCTACCCTGTGACATTATTCTCGGCGTAATTTCTCTGCTGCGAAATGGTTGTGGGATCCAGATAGAGCTGTATAACTCTGGGTGGGGAAGGAAGAGGTAAAGGAAAGTCTTAAAAACACAGATCCCATTAAGGTTTTAATACTATTAGTAAGCTTGTGGAAGTAGTAGCAGTGGAAAAGGAGGAAGAAGAAAACAGCAAACAAGAGAAGCAGACCTGTTCCTAAATTTACAAAACATATTTAGTTGATAACTTTCCTTCCTGAGAGTCCTGCACTGTAAGTGCAGTAAGAAGGGTAATGTGCAAATTTAGCAGGTGAATTACAGGGACAGAAAAATATAACCAAGTAACCCCGATAGCTCCTTTTTGTTTGCTTTATGCTGTGGGCAAATCCACCTGCTAGTGGTTCTAACTGAATCGTGATTTGTTCTCTGGAGCATTTTGCTGGTTTGTTGAGCACTTGGTTCTCTCTAGGGCTATGTTTTCGCTTGTAAAAAAAAGTGTGTATGTGTAAATGTTTTTTTTTTTTTTTTTCATTCTTGCATAGTGAGATCATCCTGCCATACAAGCCTAGAGGAGAAAGCCATATTGGCAGACTTTTTCCTGTGACTAACTTTGCGTGAAGTACCTGATGATTGCATTACAGTGCCCTGTCCTTGCTGTTTTTCTAGAGCAGTTCAGCTGCCTCTGATAGCCTGATATGAGTATGTGGGCATTTTAAAAATACAAAAACATTGAGAGAAAACAAAACCAAAGGAGCCCTCAAGTCAGAAAGCTCCCTCTAGTCATCTTTTCTGAGCTTAATTAACAGTCAGTCAGCAGCAGCGTTTGTAGCATCCTTTCTCCATCACTTGATCCCTGTTCTTATCTAGTCTTGGTCTGTCACAGCATGTGGAAACCTCGCACAGATGAATTCCACCAAAGGCTTTTTTCCAGAGTTTACTGTTCTCCATTTGTCGTTGCTGCTGGCTTTGTGAATGCTGAGGTGTTTTGCAGGGAATGTGCTTGGAGTGGGTAGTATCTGAGAAACAAACAGCCGAAACTTTATTCTGACTTGGTCCAGCAGGTGTTCCAGGGTAAAGGGGTGGCATATTTTCTTAAGACTGACCCTGCTTGAATGGTTGAGGAATGAGGAACATGTATCTTCGCATCGGTTTCCTTAATCTGTAACAGGAAAATAAACACCTACTTTGCAGCAGTACTGTGGTTTGCTTAGTTTTTGATGAGGAACGTTGTGGGTTTTCTTCTCTCAGTGTAAGATGGCATGGAGTTATTCATCTGAAGCAGAGGAATGCTAATTAAAGACAGCTGGGAGCCAGTGTTTGAGTATTGCACTGTGTCTTCAGCTTTTTAGATGCTCCATTCTGCACGCAGTCAGGCTAGACCGGAACTGGGTGCGAGGGCAGCTCCTTGTGTCCGTTCTGCTGTCGGGATCTTGCGTTGCAGGCTCTCGGTTCAGTCTTGGGGTCCTCACCCCTCGGCTTGCCAGTTTGGTTTCTTCTCTTGTGTTGTATCTGGGGCAAGAAAGTTCATTGTTGGTGCCTGTCCAGTACTCGGGATGTCTGCTGGGCTGCCATAAGAGCACCCGTTGGCTCCAGTTGTGCTGAAGCAGTCTATGATGTGCGTGGGCATGTGTGTGTCTGCTGTGAGCACCACCGAGACCGGCTGCGTGATTTGAAAAGGTCATCTGCAGCCCAGAGAGAGAGGGTTTTTTGAAGGGAAAGGAGTTCCTAATTGTAATAATCAGAATACAGGCCTGAAAGGGGGTACCTTGAGTGAGATTTTTCTTTATTATCTAATGCACTTTATTAGATAGTCTACTCTTGGCATATGTCTAGCTAATCTTTCTTTTACTACATGGTGTAGCCTCATAGCTGCTCCAGCAGTTCACCTGTGAGCCTTTACAACCAAAGTTTCTCATGCTGTTCAATTTAGTTTGAACTCTTTCATCCCAAGTCCTCTCTCCCCTAACTTTGACCCATTTTGGCATGGGTTTTTAAAGATGAATACTTCTTCTATTGTTTTCAAGTGCTTGTATGTTATCTCTTCTCTACGTGTAAAATTACCTTAGCCATTTCAGTTGCTTTTTTATGTTAAGTATTCAGTTTCCTTCTGGAGCTTGGTACTTCATATGTTCCATGTAAAGCCTTTGTATGTTCCAAGTCTTACAGGCACAGACTAGAGTGGCTGCAATATCTCTTCTACTCAGGTGGAGAACTTTTCCTTTACCTCTTTGAAAACATAGCTATCCTGTTTGTGACTGCGTTTTGAAGTTTACATTTGATTGTGCTTAGTCTGATTTACTCCCAAGATTGTAATCCCAAGACTATTCAAGGACTCTCTTAATATTCCACCCCTTCTATGTATTCTGTACTAGTGCGTTATAGATGTGCTGTGTTTTTTGATAATGCTGCCTGAACTTTGGGAAATTGCACAGGACAGGTATTAGCTACCCATCGCACAAGTGTGTGCTTGGAAGCCGCAAACCAGCAAGCGAACAGAAACGTACCCTTCCTGCTTACACAGGCTGCAGGTATGTGAGTTCAGCACTTCTGAAGATATTCCCTTGCTGGTGACGTCGTAGGGCTGGGACCTACCTGGGCGAAATGTTAATGTAAGAGAAAACCGACTGGTGGTGGTGTGTCTGTGACCCCTTGAATCAGTTCTGCCCTTAATTGAATGCCTCTTTGCAAAGAGAACTAAAGTTAATGAGCCTTGTGGACGGAGCTTTGGATGAGAAATGCTTTTGAAGGAAGAGAAAATGTCTTATTTTCAGACTTTTGCAACATGCTTCTGTTACGTACCATGTGTCTTATCCTCAGCTTGGAGGTGAATTTTGTTTCTTTTTAAAAACAGATATGTTGCTTTTTAGGATGTTGATTATGTGGTGAAATGGAAGAACAACAAGCAGAGAAGTATAAGTAATGGTCTAAATACCTTGGATCTAATATATTTGAAATGAAGAATAAATTCTTCATTAAAAAGCTCGTGTTTCATTTTGCGATGATGGCCTTGGGAAACTGTTGGGTTTTTTTAAGTACATTCAGAGCATTCATCTTCAAGTATTGCAGAGTTCAAGACAAAGGTGAAGTTTGCTGGTGTTTGTTGCAGAGTTTGGGACCTGAAGGAATAGATTTCTCTGCCGTGTACGTCTGAGAGTAAATTTTTGGAAGGGAAAAAAGAGCAAGAGAATAAAGTAAAGCCAACAGCAGAATTTTAGAAGGAAATGTACAAAAAATAGAACACAGTGAGAAACCAAATATTTTTGAGTTTTGATTTACGTGTGTTATGGTTAAATGTAATGCTTGCTCTGCTTGCCCATATTTGAGAGTTCTCAGCACTTTTTAGTTTTAAGGGGTATCAGAGGGAGAATGTATCACTGACTTTAGTCAAAGGACATTTTACTGATAAGCACTTAACTAAAATAAAACAAGCAGCGATGTTTAAAGTGCATTCTACAGTAACAGATGTATCTTTCTACATGGCAAAGCCTGTAAAAAGCAATGTAATATTTACCTTTATTTAAACGAGATTTGTAAAACAGGTTTTGTAACACCCCCCACATACCTTCATTGTTAAGATTGCGCTTGCCTGATTTCCTGTTAGTCTTACTGTTTTTCTCACTTCAGCTTTTGGCATCAGAAGTGCTTCACTTAATTTTCTTCACCTCCTTGTTCTGTGTGTAGTTGTATTACTTTGTTCCGCTCTGTTAGGTTTTGGACTGAAGCTAGCGGGAAAGGTGAGATGGGGACCAGGGATAGCTATAAAATCAGAGCTATAGGCTCAGCTCTGAGGCGATAATGCAGCCTAACATGCCGTTTTTCCCAGGGTATACGCACCAAAAGCAGCGCGTCCTGTCTTTGCACTGTCTTATCTCTTGCTGTGAGATTTGTTCACTTGCGTTTGTATTTATTCACCTGTACGTGTAGCTTATTTTTAGAGACTTGTGTCAAATGAAAGTAACCCGATGGAAATAACGCAGTTAGATAACGAATACATTCAGTGCTTGGCCTCGTTGATTTTTCTTTCAGTTCCATTTAATAACTCTTTGGTATTCTCATGGCCCCTCTTTTGCTGATTAGTCAAGCAGCTTCTTCTCTGTTTGTCTATCATGGAAACTCAATTATTGTGCTGAAGGAATAATAGCTTACTTTGAACATGATCTGGCTTTATGAATAATTGTTGGCTGCAACTTGTTCGAGCCTACCCTGTATTAGGAAAGGTTAAGCAGTGTAGCTACACATGCATCCCTGTGTCGGTAAGCCCAGCTGGCACTGAAGTTGGTTCTGCTGGTGAAGATGCAGGTTTGTGTGCATGGCTTGTGTTGGCTGTTTTCGGGTTGGGGTTTTTTGTTGTTGCTGTTGTTCTGGCCGGAATAATTATGTCTGTGCTAAATTTTTAGGTGTTAGAAAATGGCTGTAACAATCAAACCTGTAATGCACATAAAACAGTAGCAAAAAGGGTGGAATGGTCCTCATCAAAGCTGCGCGTTCCACATGGAGGTAAATAATGAGACGTGATTTATTCAGAATGGTTTAGATATGCTCAAGCCTGCTGCCTAGGTAGGAGGTGTAGACTAGACAGCCCCTCAAAATCCCTTCCTGACCTGGGTTTTGCTAGTTAGTTAACCCGTAAGTGAGAATTGGTTGAGGTTGCTTTACCTGTGACTTTGTTCTTCCCAGACCTGAAAGGTTTGCTTTGTTCTGCTTGGGCCATCATGTCTGCTTCCCAAGAGGAAGCAGTGATTCTTGCTAGTTTTGCTCCACAATTTGAAGTGATCTTCTCCTTTGATTAGATTTATCTGGCAGATCTGTCAATTTTGCATTGTATGTTTGATTTCACTGCTGTATCATTTTCTTGTATTACATTTGCAGTCTTCCTTGCGGTCCTTATCTTTGCTTTCTGAGCAGAAGCTGTGATGCTTTCTCCTTTTCTTTGTTAGCAGACTTCCTTTTTTTTTCTTGCTCAAAATATATTTATTCTAGAACCTGAGAGTACCTTCTGTCTATTTTATTGATAATACCTTTTGATACAAGTAGGCATGAATCCACCAACCCTGGATTTGTGTATCTAGAGATAAACTTTTTGAGTGGATTTCTCTTTGTTTAGGGCTCAAAGGAGAATATTCAGAGTCTCATTAAAGCACCTAATGTGGATTGTCCAGCTGACTTTACAGGAGACCTAACCCGAAAAGACCCTCTGATGCTGTGAGTCACATTCTAGATAGGTGTCTCACCTTGGCTACTTCGGGGACTACCCCCTTGGAACTTAGGGCGGTTTAACTTCCTAATTCTACTGTTTACGCTGTGTGCCAAGTTAGCTACTGTGAATTCACCTGCCCTTAAAGTATCACTGAAAAATTATTTTCTGCTTTTCAGTTATTTTCGATTTCTTTTCCATGTCTCTTTTTCCCTGTAGAAAATTCAGCATTTTAGAAAGATGTATGGTCTTATAGGTAAGACTACTGGTTTTTAGATTCCCCACCCCCCACCAGGTTTTACTGCTTTTACCTTATTCTGAAAATGTCTAAGCTGTGTGCTGTGAGTGTCTGGCTATTGGTTAGGATATGCCAGATAATTGGCAACCTGTCTTCTGCTGATTACTGCTAACACGGTCCAGCTGATGGATCAGTTAACGAGTTCAATCCAAAGTCAGCTTGGTACCTCAGTTTGCTGTGTAAAACTGTTCAGATCAAGCTGGCTGACTTGCACTGGGCTTGTGCTGGAGCAGATGAGGAGGGCTTGTGTTGTCTTCCAGCTTGGAAGGAATGTTTTCTCTGGAGAGGTAATTTCAATAACGCTTGTCAAAGTATTTTTCTTGAGCTGGTTTAGTTTGACTGTGTCATGGAGAGTGTGGAGGGTGATTTCAGGACTAGCACCAGTGCTACTCTGCTAGTACCATTGAGACCTGGTCACTGACTGTATGTGTGCTGCCCATTGCAACAGTTAAAGTAAAATATTTTTAAGACTAAGGTGTACTGATAGATTAATAAGCAGAATGCATTTGCGTTTGCTGCTTTTTTTGTCAACCTAGTCTGTCCTTAGCATTTCTAGCCTAACCTTCACACCCAGCACCGAATGCTTGTAAAAAGAAATGCCATCCAGGCTGCAGGCTTGCAGCTCTTTGAAGAATGTGCAGGTGTCTCACCCAGTACTGAAGTCTTTTTTGAGTCTTGTACCTTGTAGAGGCTGTTGAGGTGTTATCTCTTTTCTAGTACTGTGTAATGAAAGGCTTGGATAAAGAGCCTCTATGCAAAAAGTGGAGTTCAAACTACAAGAAAATACCTCTCGTTTCATTGCTCAGAGTAATTTCAAGTATTAAAGTGCCTCAGTTTGGAGCTTCTGTGGTATCTACTACTACTGTAGTAGCAGCAATGATATTTAAGTTGACTATGTTGCACTAATTAAAAACAGTAATTTTTTTTAGTGACTAATTAAAAATAGTAGTTTTTTTTAGTGACTTGATGGAAGCTTTACACCTGTTCTGGTTGTCGAAAGTGGAAATGAGATGACTTTTCTGCCAAAATCTTGTTTATCTGCTAGCTGTGGAGAAAGGGACACGCCGCTTTTCCATCGTTGTTCATTTTACAATCTGCTGCTCTCACGTTTGTGGATGGGATTACAGCACTGTAAAACAGAGGCTCTGTCTGTTGCCGAGAGTGGAGGTCACTGGTGATGGAGAAATAATCCTGACAGTGTAAGGCTGCCTATCCGGGAGAAGTGAGCGCTGCCTAATGAATCTAATTTCACTGCAATCAGAAAATAAAAAATGGGCATGTTTCGAAAACTCTATTTTCTTTCCATATTTATGTAATCCCTCTGTTTGACAGGTCTGCTCAGTGCTGGGGGAGTTGTTGGCTGCTTTGCTGCCTGCACACACGCTCCAAGCCCTCTCCCTTCCTAGCTGGTTCCCAGCTGGTCGGACTGGAGGGTGGCTCTAGGCAGAGGGTGAGAAAGCGCACACTGACATCAGGGCTGAAGTTTTCCTTTGGTGTGTTGCCTGGAGGCCAGTGGGGAGGGAAAGCTGAGGGCCAGATTGCTTTACCTTCTGGCTTCCAGTGGTGGTTTGGAAGATGGTTAGGGAGGTGAAGAGATGTAACATCAAATATCTGAAACTGAATTAATGAGGCTCTTGGCACCAGGGTTTGGAAGATGAGGGAAACAAGGCTGCTGTAGCGATGGGTCAGGAAGCGAGCTCAGTAAAGCGGTGAGGTGCTTGCAGATAAGACATGTCTGGCATTTTGTGTGGAGTGTAATCTAGCTCGGAGCGAAGCAGAGACGTAAAGCTCCTGTAGTCTGATGACAAGAAATCTTCATCTGCACTTGAAAACATAGAAAGTGGAATTAGTTTGGTAGAAAGGCGGTGGTTAAATGCATTTGTATAAAGCTCTTGGTGCCTTCAGTTCAGATCCTCACAGGCTCGGTGTAGTCAGTGCCGTACAAACATATACATTCCCAGTTGCTGCCGTAAATAACTTGAAATATAAAGATAGATGTCATACAAAAGATGGTGGTGAGGGGAATAAAACAACAAGTACTAACTGATATTAAAATCCTATAAATAGGTGAATACTGAATGTTACCAAAAAAGTCAATACTATGGTTCCTGGATAACCTTTCTGTTGCTGTCTTGTGCATATGCACTGTAATAGTTCTCTGTGTTATCACCTGACATTCACAGGATGTTGCAGCCATATTCTAATGGAAATGCATGAAAAATATTTGATTATCTTAAGTCTTGCTAAATGGCTGCAGTTTTGTCAGGAGACAAAGTCTGAGTCCCTGATGTCTGCTCGGCTAAGGTAGGTCTCCTGGTGAAGGACTATTTTTTTAGGAACGGGTACCCATGCCCTAAGGGGCTGAAAACAAACATAAAGTTGGCAGGCAATTCTGCAGAAAAATTCTGTGCTGCCTTTTACTGTCTATCAGAATTGGTCCTTGAACTTGCTGAGGCAAGAAAGGAAGTGGAAGGGGCTCCCTGCTCCGATCTCTTTAGCATCCCGTGAGTTTTGTTCTCTGAATAGCTAATTGTATTTTGCTTCTCGTCTTGCTAGATGGGCTGGTGATCCCATTGGTGGAACTGTCTGCAAAGCAGGTTGCATTTCACATTCCATTCGAGGTGGTGGAGAAAGTTTATCCTCCGGTACCTGAGCAACTGCAGCTTCGGATCGCCTTCTGGAGTTTCCCGGAAAATGAGGAAGATATCAGGTAATGAATGCCCTTTCTGTTTCATTGATGCTTGAGGAAAAGCTCTGCTCACTAGAGGAGAATCGTCCATTTGATGTCCCATATATTTGCTGCTTCTGCTGTTCTCATGTGCATTTTGCAATACGTGGATGGGTTACTGTGGGGTGTGCTGTGATACAGGGTTTGATTTTGGGGTGAGCTGCCCTGCATGTGTCCCTGGAAAAGCATGTACACATGCAGGTTCCATGTGTAAATGATAGCAGGATAAATGCACCCTTTAATTTCCCTGACAGTGACTTTGTTGTAGAGTTTTGTCCTTATGTTAGTCTTACACAGTGTTCTTCCCAGTTTGAATCTGTTGAGTCAGAGCTTTAACTGGGCTCAGAAATTGCCAGGGAGGGCTAGCTCAGTATGCTGTGCAAGCCTTCTGTTGGTGGAAGTAGGAGGATCGGAATTTGCGGCGTACATCGGTGATCAGAGTGGATACAGACAGAGAGGTGACTATGTTTCTTATGTTTCCACACAATTTCTGTGAGTACATAGTCAAAAACTCTGTGCTTTTAGCTCTTCTACCAACGTATTTTTGCTGAAGCTTTTATACTATAGGAGGCCTACCCATGTAACTGTGCGTTCAGAATTTTGTCACAAATTAGTGGTGTTACACTCTTCTAGAAAGAACCATCCTGCAAGTTCTTAGGTGCATTTATCTAATGTTCTGGTGTCAGAGGGGGGAGGTAATGGTAGCAGTGCTGATGTAATTAGTAAGATCACCTGTGGGGGAACAGAGCAAGCCAGCTGGTTGTACACGTTCGTTATTCTGATGAGCACAGATGTAGAAGAACCTCACATGGGCATGCAAGTAACTCATCCAGAAGTACAAGGAGTTTTTACTGTGGTGTGCGAACATTGGACCTTGAATTGGTATTATACTGTATATAAAAGCTTAATTTTAGGCTATGAATGAATCTGTATTTCAGAGCCTTAGGCTGAAATTCCTAGAAGTGCCAGTGGCGACACACAAACCCAGCTAGGAAGAGACTAATGATTTTTGTTGTTGAAGTTTAATGGAGAAATGGCAGAAAAGAGCTGGACTTCATCTTAAAGATGAAGATCGTAAAGATTTTTCAAAAGCCGTGTCAACAAAGTTTGCAAACGGATAATAATGTGAAGATCTTGACAGGCTGTTTGTACCTCTTACAGATTGTACTCGTGTTTGGCAAATGGCAGTGCAGATGAGTTCCAGCGAGGGGAGCAGCTGTTCCGGGTGAGGGCTGTCAAGGACCCTCTCCAGATAGGTAAGAGCATTGCAGCTCCACGTCTCTAGGTGTTTCAGATTCCCAAAACCATACCTGCCGTGGGACAGCAGTCATATGACCATGTCTCCAAATGAGCTTTTCTGGCATCCTACACTAAGATTGCCCTGTGCCCGCAGTGCATTTAAGAAAAATGGTAGCCAGGGGGGTGAGACTCCTGGCAGAGCAATTCCTCTGGCCTGCAGCACATGCTCCTTCGGTCTCCTGGGAGTGGAGCTTTGCCAGGAACAGGGTATCAATCTTAGTTTTTTCTTGTGAGCTACATGCACTTGCAGGATGAATGCTCCTGGGACACGCAGACACATTTTTGTAATGTATTGTAATGCCTGGAATAGATAAGCCATCATCAGGCAGTGGGAGCAGGGGGTGGCTGGGAGGGAAGAACATTCTTGCAGTCTCCATGAGGTGGCCAAGTCACTCAGATGTGCAGTAGATGTGATTCTTGTCTTCACGTTTAAGCAGGAGGGTGAGAGCTGTGGCCTGCAGGAGAAGACAATAGCTGCACTTTGACTGTAAACAAGTAGAGTTTGATGACCATTTCTTTACGCAGTAGTGTTGGGCTAAGCACTCCACAGTGGTCCCCCTTACAGTCACCCTTTCAGTCCCTGCAGGCTCAGACTTCTGTAAGCTGCGCGGTGAACTGAATTGTGGTATTTTCCCTGGTTTACCAGTAACCATTAATTTAACCCAGAATTTTTCCCTGGTGTGGTTTCCTGCACCATCCCACAAACAGCTGTTCAGTACAGCAAGACTGGTGGTGCAGAAGAACTGGGCAGAGCTGCTTGAATCAGCAGTGTCAGTGGCAGATGTTCGTCAAGCTACACTCTGAGTTGAAGCTTGTGATATGGCATGGTGAAGCCTTGATATTTTCCTTGTCTCTTTTTCTAACTGATCTTCCATCTGCATTTAATCAGTTAACTGTCTTCATATACAAGTAAAAATTTCATGGTAGGAGCTTGATAAGAGCACGTAGCTGTGACCCGTGCTTCTCTAACACCTTTCGAATACTTCTTTATCTCAGTGAAACAGAACTGCTGCAATTCCAGTTTGTGAAATGCTTAATTTGCTTTTGCAGAAATTAGGGCGTTTTGGCATTAGCCTGAGATGCTTCTAGTATAACAGAAGGACTAGCTGAACTGTTTGGGTTGTGTTATCCAAGTGTGGAACATAAATTAGAACTGTAGCTAATAGTAAGCAGTGCCGTAATTTTCTGGTGAATGCCTTCTTTTGTTTTGATTCTGTTCCAATTGCTGAAATGGCTGAAGAATTTGGGTGGCATTATGTGTACTAATCAAAATAATCAGCCACATCAGGAAGAGGATTTGAATTCTGGTGAACAGAAGAAATAGAAAGGTTAAGCAAGGTAAAAGCAAGTTTGTGTTGGCATGGAGATTATATTTTGAGGAAGAAATAGTACACGTTGTTTTATATGGGATTTAGTAGGTCACGTGCATTCCTGAACACTATCGTTATTATAATACACCATATTGTAACAAAAACTTAGTAGTGTGGATTTATAATGTACTACCCTGGGCTGATGGTGGAGAAACTATTTCAATCATCTGTCGCAAGCCATATTTTTTCACTTAAGGTAGATTGTTGGACTGAATTTTGGTTATGGCTTTGATACCCGTGGTGCTTTGTGTGCTTCATTAAATCACAGAATCACAGAGTGGTCGGGGTTGGAAGGGACCTCTGTGGGTCATCTAGTCCAACCCCCCTGCCGAAGCAGGGTCACCTACTGTAGGCTGTAGAGGACCTTGTCCAGGCGGGTCTGGAATATCTCCAGAGAAGGAGACTCCACAACCTCCCTGGGCAGCCTGGGCCAGGGCTCCGTCACCCTCAGAGGGAAGAAGTTCTTCCTCATGTTCAGACGGAACTTCCCAGGCTTCAGTGTAAAACTGAATCTGAGACTAGCAGAAAGACTCTGAGGCTGATACTCGTTGCTGTAAAGGATTATTAACTGGTGGCGGGGACCTTCGAGACAAGATTCATTTTCCTGATGGCCTTTTCCTGCTCATAATAGGTGTGCCTCTGGATAACCGTTATCTGTAGAGGAAGCTGCGTTATGAGCAGAACTGGTATGCATTGTACATGAGTTTACACAAAGCCAAGCCTCATTAATGTTCTTTGTCATCCTGCCTGACATGAGACTCATAATTTATTTATTTTGATCACAGATTAATGGCGCTGGATTCATTCAAGTATTATTGCTGAATTTTCCCTTTTCCATTGATTTTAGTCTAAGCAAGAGGGGATTTTTGTTTTCTGCGTACATGGTTTATAAAAATGGGATATTCACAAAATTGCAAGGAGGTACCTAATTTCACAAAGTGAAAGTAAGTGTTCAGGTGCAAGTGCTGCATTCTTTAGTTCACTGTAGAATTGTGAAAGTCGACTGACTTGGAAATAATTCTGAAGAAGTCACCTAGCCTGTCCTGCACTGTTGCCACAGTTAATTATCAGCGAAATCATGCCTAAAATATGCGTAGTCTAGCTTTGACCCTGTGATCAAAACCCACACTTTTCAGTGATGGCTTTATCCAGTTCTGCTTTTCTTTGTTAAATATTAGTAGAAATAAATATGTAAATAAATTAATGTATTAAAAGCTGAGATTTTTGAATCCCTTATAACATGTTATGTCTCTCTGCTAATATTCTGCTGTAGCTGATTGGGAAGAAACCAAGTGCTGGACACTCTAGATCTGTGTCCATCCCTATACGGATGTTGTTTCGCTGTTCAGATGGTGCATACGGAAATTGCCATCTAGCTAAATCTGTCTCCCAAGCACCAGAAGGGTAACTCTGGACTTTTGACTGTTAACAGGTTTCCATCTGAGTGCCACTGTGGTACCCCCGCAGATGGTGCCGCCCAAGGGCGCGTACAACGTGGCGGTGATGTTTGACCGGTGCAGGATCACGTCGTGCAGCTGTACCTGCGGAGCTGGGGCCAAGTGGTGTGCTCACGTCGTGGCGCTCTGCCTCTTCCGGATCCACAATGTAGGCCTTCAAACGCCGTGCTGCTCCCCCCGAGGCACCTTCTCGGAGCCTCTCCTCGTTGCGGTTTTATGCAACACGCACTCTCTTTAGGGAAATTGTTCTTGGCACTCCGTTTTGGTTACAGATTGTGCAAATGCATGCTCACAGTTGCAGTCTGCTGAGTGAATTGTCTGAGGCTCTGAACTGCAGCATGTCCTTTGATAACGTGCAGATTGCTACGGGTAGATCCAGAGTCCTTTCTGGCCCCTTCCTGTTTCTCGTTTAAATGCTACAATTACTCGTTCTTTCTTCAGTTCTGCGAGGAGTGAAAGGTCACCAATAGTTAGTCTTTTATTAAACGTCTTTGTAAATATGGGGTTTGAAAGCTCTTTCTTTTGGTGGTTTGATCATTCAGAGTGCAGAAGGAACGTAATTTTTATCGCTGTTGGCCTTTGTGTTCACCAGTTCATTTGAACACACGCTGAGGCAGCTAAGTGTCATTTTGACTTGTACATTTCAAACAGCCAGTGAAGTTTATGTTTTTATTTGACAGCTTGTGTTCTGTGTGGCCTTGTATAGAGTGAAAAGTAGCTGTTTCTCATCCCAGTGAACTCCAGGTGAAAATGTGTAGAATCAACATGAAATGCACTAGTTGAGGGTTCAGTCTTGCATACAGATTGATTCCCTCAGTCTTTGGGAAGCTGAAAAACACATCTGAAGGAAGGATTAAGCTTGGACGACTGAAAGGAACAGAAGATTTTCTGCTGTCACAGAACATTTTATAGTTAACGTGGTTACGATCAAGTCCAGATTCTTAAAGAAGTGCTAATAACTTGCTGAAGGTTGTTAGGATTTCATAATGGACAATTGTAATAGGGTTAAACTGATACTCTTGTGAAATCATTGGAATATCAGTATACTTTCTGTACTTTAGCAAAAAAATGGGTTCTGCTTTGAATTATTAGTTCCAGTTTTAGAAGGTGAGTATGGGCAACGTGGATAGGAAACAAATTTTCATTTGTATTGTTTATACTCGGAGAGTTTGGACCCTGTGTAAGACAAAAACATTCTTTTCCCTCCAATCCTTTCTTGTACCTGAAAAATGACAGTAAAAGGGTTTTCATGTTTGTATGTACTGACTGCTGACACTAGCAAGTTACAAACCAAGCTGTATTGCTCTATGTAGACAAATCAATATCAGAAGCACCTTTATTATTGAAATCCTCTTGCCTGTTTCCAGGTTAATTTTTAGGTAGGTGCCATTTTGGCATTTTTTATTCTGTAGAGTGAAGAAGGTTAAGAAACCAGTGGTGGGGTTTTTTTATCATCTCAGTTGTTCTAAGACATGGAAAGAGACTGATTTTAAGATTGAAGAAAAAACCTCTAATGAGATAAATGAGGTGGTTGTGATTCTGTGAAACAGCCCCCCGCAGAGCTGGTTGGTTTGCCAGAAGCTTAAAGAATAGTGTCCTATTTTAGAGGTTTGTTTGTGAAATCCCTGCCAGTATTTGTGCAATTGCTAGCAACAACAGATCTTAAGCACAGCTGTTAAAGCAGTTTCATTGAAAAGAAACTATTAAAAACAGTTTTTATAAAGCCTAGACAGCTTATTTGCATCCTATCTGCAACACACCACATAATTACAGAAAAAAAAGTTGTCCATCAAGACCAAGCATGATATGGATCAGCATAGCTACTGTTCATGACACTGCATTCCATTCAGTGGACACAGCTTCTTGAAGTCTGACCTGTTAATGTCAGTTTGTATCTCCTTTTCTTCCTTCAGGCATCTGCGGTATGCTTACGAGCACCTGTTTCTGAGTCCTTGTCTCGGCTACAAAGAGATCAACTGCAAAAATTTGCTCAGTACCTAATCAGTGAACTTCCACAACAGGTAAATGGGGACAGTCGGGAGGACTGACTTTTTGTTAAATTCTAATTTTGGGTCAATTTATATGGCATCTTTTGTTGCCAGATAACCAGTTATGCTATTTGATTGTGAGTTGCTGGGAAGGCTTTCACTTTTTTGCCCTTTTCAGGTTTGCCATTCTATTATTTGACAATTGTCTGTTGCCGAGTAAAAGATTAGAAGTGTGTTAAAAGGAGAAAGAAGAGTGGTGGCTATTCATAGTAGCGTGAATATGCGCTTAGCTGGTGGAAGATCAAACGCAATAAAATAAATGCATGGTGGTGAAAAACTTTGGTCAGAACAAATCAGGTGGCTTCTTTTTTGTGTATTTGCGTAGTTAAGGGGAGAGGACTACCCAGGGGATGTGTAGTGTGTGCCTTAGGTGGGTGCTTTCTAATGCACCCAGCTGGTGACACTTTGACTTTCCCCAGTATAGCTTATTGGTGATTCATGAGGATCATTTCGGTTATGGAAAGTAATAGACATGACATTTAGTTGGTCAAAGGCAAAATCTGTTCTCTTATTCCTTAAATATCTGTGTTGTTCAAGGTCGGGTCATTTATATCATCTGCCTAAAATGCTTGCACAAAGTACACAAGAATACCTCAGTGACTGTGAAATGTTTGCTTTAAAAATATAAGGGCTTGGCACCATTTTTATGCTGGTTCAGCCAAAGGAGGTTGAGAAAAACTGACCTGCATGGGTATCTGTCACATTACAGTAGTGCGTGCATAACGTCTTACAAGTAGGAGTTAGGCTACTGTCAGCATGTGCCTAAATTTCATATTATGGTGCTGTGCTTGGGACACTAAGTCTATTGCTAAAACGTCCTCTAAATTTCCTACAGAAATACTAATCTTCTTATGAGAGGAAATAGAGGAATCATATAATATGAAAGTCATATAAAAATGCTGCTTTTCTGTTGCTGAGAGTTCAGCACCAGTAGTGTGTGCTTTGTGCTGCGTCACATAACGAAGCTTTTCATCTCCCTTACGGACTGGGAGCTTTATGTCACATAGTTCTGCTGCTGACTAAAGGAGGATTTTGAGAGGCTAGCCGTGGTGGTAGCTGTTTCCTGAACGGCATGCGAGTTATTTACTTCAAATATTCCATGTCTGCTCCTTTTTGCAGGGTTTATTTCTCCTTTGGTCATGTGTACCAGCTGTGCACCCAGGAACATCTGGATTATTTAATTTCATTATGACTGTCTTGCCAGATTGTCTGATGGGTGCTGAAAAAGAGAAGAAACAGAAACATTTGGGGTTTATGGGCAAAGAGAAGAAACAGAAACATTTGGGGTTTATGGGCAGATGCATCTTAACCTGCGTTGTGTAGTTCCCTTGAAAAAGGCAAAGCATGTCCCAAATTCTTCCAACAGTCTCGTTCCCAGTCTTCAAGATTTCTGCACGGAGGCAGACACTCTGGTACCTTGGGACCCCATGTTTTGACTACATGACATAGAATTAGAGTAGGCTGTACACGTAAATAAGCTTGTTTCCAGCTTAATAATTACACTCTGGTACGCTAATATAGTGCTGAATTACTTTCACGTGTAAAGGGATGGTGGTCTGTAGGAATGCAGGTAGATAAGGAGATGTTTTCAAAATCTCTGTAGGAAATGTTTTCCATGTCTGTGAAAATGTCAGTGATTCTGAGCAGCTGGAATTTGTTCTTCTCCCAAGAGTTATTTCCCTTCATGAAGCCAATACTCCTATTCCAATTAAATACGAATATCTTGACAAAAATGCCTGAAGGAGCGTCACTACAGATTCCTGATGCTTCAACCTTAAGGTGTGACATTGCCTAGACCTGTGACTTTTCTGCTTCATGGTGAATTAAAATATGTAGTAGTGGGAAAAGGTACAAGAATAGCTGAATGCTGAATTTGTTTCTTCAGGTGACTCAAATGCAAAGTAGCCTTCTGAAGCATTGTTCTCCTTCCATCTGTTTGAGATGGGTCCGTATTATTTGCAAGTATAGGTGCACTGTATATGCGGTGCTTTGCAGTAAGTGTGATCTTTAACCTCAGCTGTTGCACAGAGAGAGGTGGGGGAGATCAGATGTTCTCTTGCAAGTCATTTAAATACTACCTGTATGCCTAACCTGTTGTAAGAGTGCGTGCTAGAGGTTAAATGGATCTACGGTTTCAGCCCAGACTTAGTTTAGGGAAAAAAACACTTTCTACTATGCATTTTTCTTTCAAAAAGAGCACGTTAAAGACATATCTCCTTAGGATTTTGCAGTTGGGTGTAAGCCTTCTCTGCTTATGCTCCGAACTGTCCAGAAGCTATGATCGCAGCAGTTTAATGCTGAAATTGCACTAGTTTACTGTTGAGTCTGAGTTAATACCTATATGGTCTCTTTACTAACAGGATGGTAAATAAGCTATGGTCTGACCAAAAAGTTATGCAGGGATGTAATTTATACTTCTCTGTTCCCATTTGCTTGGGTTTTAGAGAACTGATTTGGGACCCAGAAACAAAGAACATTGAAGTGTGGGGAAATGGTGACCTTGACTGCAGTCACGTCCATCTTTCTCAAAATTAGCTGTGGTACCCCTCTCTGTGGGCTCCTACTGCTAAGAAATGAGAAGGGAACTAATAACCCATGATGCTTGTGTTTGCTTCTTAGGGTATGAATGGAGGAAGTCAGCCTTGGATAGACGGTTGCTTTGAGAAAGGAGAGGCGAGGGCGTAGCAGCTGCTTTGCTATTGTACAATCATTAGCACCCTCTGTCGTCGTTTGTGAAAACGTGACTGTGTATTTGATACTTCTGAAATTATGGGAGTGCTTTAGTCATGAAAATTCAGGCAGATCTTTGGCTGGGTGTTTCAGGATAAGTAATACTGTGTGTATTGAAAGCTTGCTTCATGTTTTCAGATTCTTCCAACCGCTCAGCGCTTGCTGGATGAGCTGTTATCTTCCCAGTCTACTGCCATCAACACAGTGTGCGGAGCCCCAGGTAACGCTGATGTATCTGGTTTCAGTAATCTGTGTCACAGGTAGGAAGCGGATGTATTTCCATTGCTTTGCATTTCTCAGTTGGTCTGTTACTCTGTAGCTGCGGCTGCAGCTTGGTAGTCACGTAAAAGGGATAAGTACAGGTGCTTGCATGTATATTTGGTACGGGAACAGGCGCTTGCTGGTGTAATGGACGCCTCAGAGTGTGTGCAGGGGAAGGGAGCATCAGGCAATGCACCCTTCTGGCAAAAGATTTTTCTTTTTAAGTTGGTATTAATTATAGACTCTGGGAAATGTTGATTGGAGGGGACCTCTCTTACCTCCTATGTGAAACAGGACTGTTTGCAACACTAGGTGGGGTTAGCTGTGGCTTGGGCTAGCTTAGCCAAGTCTTTGTTACCAGAGATGTTACAGAGTGTTCCTGTTTTAGTGCTGCATTACCCTTTTGGTCAAGAATTTTTTCCTGATGTCCAATATGTGTACCCATTCGTATAATTTTCTACTACCAAGAAGAGTTTGTCTGTGTTGTGTTTGTGATTCCAAGTAGTTGTAGGCTGTTAACGATCACCTCTCACCCTCTCCTTTTTAGATTAAATTAGCCCATCTTCCTTAATCTCACGTCATAGGTCATGTGCTCTGTGCCCCCAACTATCTTGGTAGCCCTCCATTATATCCTCTCTGGTTTCCCAGTATTGTTCCTGGTCTGGAGGATCCAGAACTGGATACACTATTCCAGGTGTAATTTCACCAGTGCCAGGTAGAGGGGATAATAGAAGTTGCTTAAATCTGCTAGCTGTGCTTTCCTTGATATAGCCCAGTTTGCAGGTTGTTTTTTTTTTTGTTGTGTGTTTTCAGTGAGAGTTTGCCATTGGTTTTGTGTTCAGCTTGGCATCTACCGTAATCACCAAACCCTATCAGGTGTTCAGCCATTTGGTTTTCAGTCTGTACTGATGCGTGAGGTTTTCTGTCCCAGCTACAGAAGTTTACGATTTTCCTCAATGAATTTCATGACGTTTCTGTTGGCACAGTCCTTGAATTTCTCCTGGCCCCGCTGGCTGTAGTGCTACCATTCAGCATGCCAGCCCCGTCTCCTGATTTAGTGTTGTCAGTGGTTAAGGTAATGTTACGGTAGCATTTTGAGATAGTTCTGAATAGCGAGTTCTGCAAAGGGCAAAATAAACTGAGTGACACTGCCTGTGTGCTCCCTATAATCTCTGTGGTTGGGCACACAGAGGAAAATACCTTCAAAGCCTGAAGACTGTGTATGTGTTGGTTTTTTGTCCAGATCCCACTGCTGGACCCTCTGCATCTGATCAAAGCACCTGGTACTTAGATGAATCTACTCTGAGTGACAACATAAAGAAAACCCTTCATAAATTCTGTGGACCCTCTCCTGTTGTTTTCAGGTAAACTGTTTCCCATTGAAGGGAAAGTAGGATATTCGTGTAACCTGTAAGCTCCTTCACTGCGTAGCCTGTACCCTTACATGATGCCTAGTTTTGCGGTCACTCTTCTGGACTCTATTTTTGCATAGCTTGTCCAATGTTGTTTCAGTAGAGCACTCTATATTTGCACAGTATTTTATCTGTGTGGTGTTCTCAGTCTCATTATGCATCCTCTCAGGTTGTGCGTGTCTGTCCCATTTAAGGTGCATGTATATTTCTGGATGTAGAATATACTCAGGGTTTTGTATGGCTGTGCTTGATTTATTTTTTTTCTCATCCCTGCTCTTCTGTTTTATCTATAGTGATGTGAATTCAATGTATCTCTCTTCCACGGAGCCACCAGCTGCTGCTGAGTGGGCCTGTCTCCTGCGTCCCCTGCGAGGAAGAGAGCCTGAAGGAATCTGGAACCTGCTTTCCATTGTGCGGGAGATGTTTAAGAGACGGGACAGCAATGCGGCTCCTTTGCTGGAGATTTTGACTGACCAGTGTCTCAACTACGAGCAGGTGTTTAAATCTCTCTGCTGTGTGCGTGGGGAAATCCTGGGGAACCAGACTGAGCCAGTGCCTGGTGCCATGTGCCTGGACAATCCATGGCTGAATAAATTTTTTTTGAACAGTCTGTATGCGTTGTGGGCATGTACTTCTCCACGCTAAAATGACATTACAGTTTGCTCTTGTGCTGATTTAGTCATGTCCTGGTAACACTATGTCCCAAAAATACTTCAGTCCTTTTAACATGAACACATAGAGTCTGAAGTTCTGCACATTTATTTCTGCCCAGCCAAGGTGATTTGTTTTAATGTGTTTTTTTCTAAACAAAGTACATCACATATGAGCTATTTATTTTGATAAAAACTAAAGATATATGTTGAGTGGTAGAATCTCAGATTCTTTTGTTGGTTTTGTAGAAGATATATTTTGATGGATTTAAGTAATACATTTTTTAATATTTTTAATAATACTATTAAGAAAAAGATTTCCTTTGACAATTCAGGACACTGATCTCACTCTGTAATATAAATTGCAGTGTAAGTTTCATTATTGCTCTGTCACATATCTCAGCTTTGAGCAGGTGAATGGAAACGCTTCGTTCATCACATTTGTTTACTTTTTCCCTCCAAGTGTGAAGGCCTCTAGTAAGAGAACCTCCTGTGAGTGTTTTGTTCTGTGGCCATGTGCCTTCTAACCAGAGAAATTTTGAGAGGCCCTTAGTTCTCACAAACCAATACTGCTCTAATGCTCATAGTTAATTTGGAGTCAAATGAAAACAAGGTACTAGCTACAGATCCCATTTCCTTGTGGTTATGAGGTCAAGTGAGAGCAGATGATGAGACATTGGCCACAACACAGCTCCACTGAACATTGTCTTCTGCAGATAACCGGCTGGTGGTACAGTGTGCGAACGTCGGCGTCACACAGCAGTGCTAGCGGGCACACGGGGCGCAGCAATGGCCAGTCAGAAGTAGCTGCTCATGCTTGTGCAAGTATGTGTGACGAGATGGTGGTTCTTTGGAGGCTGGCTGTCCTTGACCCAACAATTAGTCCACAGAGGTGAGCACCAGAACCAGATCCAGTCTCGCTTTTGTTTCTGTGACATTCAAGCACACTCAAGAGTTTCCTCGGGTAGATTTCTTGTGTTTGTATCATTACCTCATTACCTGTTCAACTATTAGTCCCTCTGGACTATGTGCTGTATAAGCTTCAAGAGCACTATAATTACTTTAAACTTCAATTGCTATCGCTGCTCACTTTTAGCAATGTCATGTAGTGTGAATAATTTGTTTTCTGAGAGTTCTCTTTTATGTATGAGTGTAGTTCTGCATTTCAGTGTCCCAATGGAGAACATTTCTTTGAATGGTAACACCGGCTACCAATAAATTTTAATGCTTTCTAAATTTCGGCTACCAATAAATATTAATGCTTTCTAAATTTAACTATTCAGCAGTTTAATGGATTTCTGTTTAGCCCAATCGTTCACTGTTGTCTATTTCAAGATGAACCGTTTCTTTCTTTCTGTGCTCTTAGGGAGTTTATTCTCTGCAGTGTATTGGTAAACAGTGTCACCAGTATATGACTTTCAGTCAGTGTTTTCAATTATCTGAGGAAAACCTGCGAGGCTTCTGCAGGTTTCTAAACCATACTGTGCCTTGGTAAATCGCTGCCATCTTTATTTAGCACTAGTTGAATAGCAGTGGAGGTACTGAGGGCTCGTGTTGAGATACTGTGGCTGACATCATAATAATTTTTGTACATCGAGTCTACAAAATGTGAAGTGTAAAATGTACTGAATTAGTTTAATGTGCAATAAATGCTCAGAAAAAGATTTTCAGAACAAATGAAAACAAGATGGCGTTTTCAGTACAATTACACATTAGCAGGATTTGCTTTCTGTGAATTGTTGTGTAATATTAATAAAATGCCCAATCTATGTAAGGTGCATCAGGGACACTAAAATGGATGCAGGTTCTGTCCTGTACGGTTTGCAATATGAAGCAGCTAAATACAGCAGATGAAGACAAAGTAAAAGCTGTAGGAAACTGGGAATGAGGCTTAAAATAAACAGAAACATCAATCGGATCACACAGGAAAGCCATAAAAGATTTTGGCTTTTAATAAAGTATGAAGTTGTGCTATGTGTATTCACATTGGAGTGATTTGGTGCAGTTCAAATTTGCTCAGATCTCCTACCTGAGCTCATGAATCATTTCAATGCTCCTGTGTGATTACCTGTTCTCTTGGCATTTGAATAGTCACCAGGAAGAACCTCTTTTACCCGTCCTTGCTGTTCTTTCTGGTGAATCATAGAATTATACAATGGTTTGGGTTGGAAGGAACCTTTAAAGGCCCAGCCCCCCCTGCAGTGAGCAGGGACTTCTTCAACTGGATCAGGTTGCTCAGAGCCCTGTCTGTAGTGGACAAATAGTAGCAGTCCATTTTGTTTAGCCCCTTGTGTCCTAGTACCCTTTGCACCTAAATTGGGTCACCACGTTTCCATTTGATTTTTTGCTCTTTTGCTTGCGATAGGAAATCTGAGAGGAGTGAAGTGTTGGGCTTGTACCTCAGATCTCTGAAATCTGTGGAAGAAACAAGATGTCAGTCGATTGAGACACTTGGTGCAGTTTCTAGAAATGTCTTTTCCTCTGCTAGAATTAGATCCCTCAGATGTGTAATCTTGCTCATATGCTTAGGCCCTGTGCGATATTTGGAGCTGGGAGATGCAGAAATGCTTTTTTATTCCCCATGGTAATACGGGGCATGAGACTAACTGCTGTGGAATTTAAGTCTAGATAACCCTGCCAGCTTGTTTCTTCCTTGGAGTTATTTGAACATCAGTTATTTTTGTCTTGCTTGCTCTATGCCTATGGCTTGCAACAGTTTAGTCGCCCAAGGACAGCCTGCTAAAGCCCACATTAAACTGTTGGGCTCTAGACAGGCAAATCAGGGTAAAGAGGTGTGTGCCTGGGAGGTAGACTAGGTGGTCCTGTCTGGCATTGTGCTTCACTGGGTAGGCAGTTTAGATTGTACTTCGAATGTCTTGGCTGGAGTTGTTCACAGGGCAGTTTCACAGCTGCTGCAAACTGTTTTGTCCATGTTTCCGATAGCAGTTCCCCATGGCACTCGCTGGTCTCACTCTGCTGAGGCTGGCATCACTCAGACCTTATTCAGGGCAGACAAGCAAACAGGACAGACAGTGTTTCGCTGTGAAACTCCCAGTATGTATCGGGTTGTCACGTTGGTACTGTTCACATTTCGTTTCTATATCGTGGGCCTGTCTAGGACTTGGTTGTTAATATACCTGTTTCCTTTTTTCGGCCTGCCTTCTTGCTAATGGTGTCTATGCTTAATTCAGCAGAAGATGTTTCTAACCAAAAGGAGGAGGTGTTCCGTGGGCTAAGAAGTAGTTTGTCGCGGGTGTGTTTTGTTTCTGCTATCTAACCTGTCCTTTTACTTCTTCTCTTAGGCGCAGGGACCTTTGCTCACAGCTCAGACAGTGGCAGCTCAAAGTCATAGATAACGTTAAGAGGGGTCAGCACAAGAAATCACTGGAGAAGCTCTTCCAGGGTTTCAAGCCAGCTGTAGAGGCCTGTTACTTCAACTGGGAGGAAGCTTATCCCATTCCTGGGATCACATATAGCAGCACTGACAAGAAGAACTCATTCTGCTGGGTAAAGGCCATCCAGGTGAGGAGCTGCCGGTTGCAGTGTGCGGAAACTGCCTGTGAGGCTGGTAGAACCCACGGACAGGAGCACGGGGGACCATGTCTGCAGCCGGGGGACAGGCTGCGTCCCTCTCCCCAGGAGCCAGCAGTTCGTCCGAAGGAACTTACTGGAAAGCGGAAAGTTGTCTCTGAAACACCGCAGAGGGTTCTGAGACGACTTTCAGCAGAAGGGGATAAAGCTGTGTATAAGACTGCAGTGGGCAAAGCAAAGTTGCCAGTGAGCAAAGGCTTGACCAGCAAACATAGTGGGAAACGCCGCATGAGCAGTGAAGACAGCTCTCTGGAGCCGGACTTGGCAGAGATGAGCCTGGATGACAGCAGCTTGGCCCTGGGGGCAGAAGCCAGCAACACCTTTAGTTTTACAGAAAGCCCGCTGAGCAGGAGCTACAGGGATGCCTTTGAGGAGGATGGCGGGGTGTACTTCTCTGAGGGACCTGAGCCCAGTGTCAGGAGCAGTTTGATGGCCAAGAAATCGCCCAAGGATCCCGTGGGGGAAGTGGGTAGTGGGGATGATGACCTGCCTTCCGCAGATGAGAACAGCGGTGGCGTGAGCCTGAAGCCAGAAGAAGTGGGAGAGAATGGTGCAGCAGGGGGAGGGGATGATGGAGAAGAGGAAGACGATTACCAGGTTTACTATCTGAATCCACAAGAGGTAGCCAAGGAAGACGATGACAAAGCTGAAGGGGGAAATGAAGAGGAGCAGGATGTATTTGCTGGCATAAAGCCCCTGGAGCAGGAGAACCGGATGGAGGTGAGCTGAATCTAGTTCAAAACACTGTTTTGCAGTTTTATGTATCATATACATCATGGTCTCACCACCCTTCCAGCTCTCACACTTAACCTAGTAAGTTGTTAAATCAAGTGCTTAATTATAATGTTGTCATTGTATCATAAGGTATCTGCAGTGTTAAGGCAGTGGTATCGCACATCAGTTTCCCACAAGCTTGACTCCCTATTTCTGTGCTAACTTCAAGCATGTCCCAGTTTTAGCTGGTCCCATCTCATCTTGCACTCCAGGATTTACAAATGTAGGTAAAACTTTTTACCTATTCTCACTCTTGGAAATGGCAAAATCGAGCTGAAATTAAAAATAGGTAAAACCCAGACATGCCCAGCAGGAAAAATGAAATCCAACCATATAAGCAGAATTTCTCTGGAAAGCCAGAGGCAATCTAAATAGACTGTGTCATGTTCTTGTAATAACCTCAAAAGATGTTTAGAGCTTGCACCCATATGAGCAAGCAGATGAAAAGGAGATGCATGGAAATAGTTACAGTCAGTCAGTTTGGGTTTTAGGTTTTTTTGAGTTGTTCTCTGATCTCTTTTAGCCCTTGAAGGAAGGGTGGAACTTAATCATGGAAGAAAAGGCTTTTTAGAGGAGTGCTTAAAGGGATGGTGGTGAAGGTCCAGTCAAGGAGGACACTGAGAACACCTGTGGCTGAAGTTAATTGTGAATTGTGTTTGCAGAGTCTTTGTGACAAGTGGTTTGAGCAGGCTAGCTCCAGCCTGGGGGAGTGTGGTTTGAATATGACCATATGTTCTTTCTTGCAGATCCTTTTTGCCTGTGCAGAGGCCCTCTATGCACATGGATACAGTAATGAAGCATGCCGCTTAACCGTAGAGCTTGCCAGGGACCTACTGGCCAACCCTCCAGATCTCAAAGTGGAGCAGCCACCAACCAAGGTATAGAGAGAGCTTGTTTAGTTTTGGGGGTAGAAGGTATGTTAGAAGGAATATGCAGGATGGATACAACAGCATTCCTAGGAATTTCTCATTTGTTGTGATTCAGAACCCTTCACTGATGCTTCGCCTGGATTGAACTTCTCTGATGTCATTAATGTGCCTGATCACTCTGTGTGTAGGTGTGAATAAAAGGGAGAAAGAAAATTAGAGGCCATCAGAGTCTTCAGAAACTCGAGTTTAGTTAAAACCTTCTTTGCTTGTCCTTATGCTTCAGAGAGAAGCTTGGTTTGTCTGTTAAAAGCTGCAGCTCCTTCAGGAATCTATTTTAAATCAGTTGTATAAACCACCCTATTTAACATCAGCTTCAAAGGATGTTTTGTTTAAGAGAGATCTGCTACTGTGTGCTATGAGGTTATACAGCAGCCATAAGAAGTCTTGATTTTTGTGCAGCTCTGTGCAGGTGACCCTGTTTCTTGTGATTCTCTCCAAAACCTTAGTCTCCTAATGCATAATGTGCACCACTGGAAATGTTAGAAGTTTTGCTGTTTCAGGATAGAAGGTTGGAGAGGAACGAAATAAGCATAAACTTCTGGAAAACCGCTTGTAGTGGCACAAAGCAGTGTAAGTTGTATGGAAGGGTTCCCTTGGAAGGGACAGGCATGCAGCATCTGCCTGCACAGCGTCAGTCCGGTAGTGGACATATGTCTTATCAACAGCCCAGCTCTTCCACTGTGCTGTGCTGGGGTGAGATAGGGGAGGTAATGATGTTCATCAGTAGCCACTGGGACTTGTGATTCCGCATCAAAGGGAATAAAATTTAAATGTGTTTTATTCGTTCTTCTGTCTACTGATTATTGCCAAGGGTAGGAGGACAAGCATAGAATCATTTAGGATGCTTAGGAAAGTGTCCTGTGACAAATTCCTCCTCAAACAGGGCAAAAAGAACAAGGTCTCAACCAGCAAGCAGACGTGGATGGCAACCAACACCTTGTCTAAAGCTGCTTTCTTGCTGACTGTGTTGAGTGAGCGGCTGGAGTACCACAACCTGGCCTTCCGGATAGGAATGTTTGCTCTGGAGCTGCAGAGACCACCTGCCTCTACAAAGGCTCTGGAGGTAGGAAACATCTTAAAAAGGCAGCAGCCATAAGCAACATTGTGCTGCTTGAGTGTTTTTGCTTGTGTGGTTTACATTTCAACTCCTGAAGTTTGGTTATGGTTTTATGTGTCTCTTTAAAATTGGTTGCGGTGGGACCAAATGGATTGTGTGCACGTCCCATTAGCACACAGTGATCTGCCGGAAAAATGGCGAGAAATATCACTTCATCTGCTGTTACCTTCATTGATAGGAAGCTCAGACCTCATGTGCCAGCAGGCCTTTAATTTCACATGAAGCTACAGGCTTGAAAATATGTAAATAAGTGCAAAATCTTTTATGAGTACATTATTTCAATTAGAGCAGCTTGCTTACTTCTAATCTTAAATATGTTTCCAGTTTGCTGGGCTAATCTGGGGAAAAGAAAGCCATTTGTAAATGGAATTGCCCACATTTGATTGGTGAAATGGTTTGAAACTTATTCCTTAGGGTGAATTGGTGCAGTTGTTACATGTTTGAAAATTGTTGCTGTTGCTGATATCTCATTTGCTGGCAAGTGAATACATGCACTGTGCAGGGATATTATTTTGGACACCCCGTGATGAGTATTAGGCTTCCTGTTTCAAAGTGTCCAATTAAAACCTTGTCTGTGTGACTTGCAGCCACCTTGCTTCTCACTGCAGGGTTGTGCAGTCCCTGGGGGTGTGTATCGTTGCTAGGTATCCACCAGCTACACTTGTTGCACTACTTATCTGTACTTCTAGTGGTCTGATTAGAAGATCGTGAGATTGGCAGTCGCTTGCTACCTACAAGAAAAGAATCACTGTCACATGTTAAGAATGGAGAGAATGCAGGAATGGCACAGAGTGCTGAAATGTAATGGTCCTCATCCTGGTGGCACGCATGCTGCCACCCCTGCCCATTCTTCTGCTAGTCAGTCTCTGTTGTCTTGAATGGGTATAATCACCTTTTCCACTGATGTATCCAGTCAAACGCGTCTCCTGATGTCCTTATGAAAGCTGACGTGTTTTTTTCTGTATGTAGCTCAAGAATGATGACTTCAGCAAAAAAAATTGTGTATAAATATGAGGCAAGACTTTTACTAGCTTTGAAAATCTCTGTTCAGTATGGAAAGAATGGTAAAGGTGGCTAAGGTGCTAAGAGCTGCTATAATTTAATGATCCAATAAAAACTGTTGCTGTACTTTACGTAGAGGGAAAAATAATCCACTGCCCAAAGGGCCTGTGCTGATGACAGCTTCTTCTGTTTCCTTGTGGATGCTACCAGGTGAAGCTGGCATATCAGGAGTCTGAGATTGTAGCCCTCTTGAAGAAGATTCCCTTGGGCACTAACGAGATGAACACTATTCGAGGAAGAGCTGAAGAACTGCGAGAAGGGACGTTGTGCGATTACCGTCCTGTCCTGCCTCTGATGTTGGCTAGCTTTATATTTGATGTCCTGTGCACTCCAGGTACTCACAGAATCACAGAAGTCTTTTCCAACCTTAATGGTTGTAAGATCATGAAGTCCAAGCGTCAACCCTTCACCACCAGCCTGCTACTGTCTGCATTGGCTGGGGTGTGCACAGGACATGTTCCGAAATGCCCGGTCTTGAGGGGTTTTCACAAAGAAACTGCTGTTTAAGAACAGCCTGATCTTGACTCTTCATACGCTGTTGCTTGCACTTCTCTCCATGTTGCTTTAAAGACACTTTGTGCCCCAGTGGAACTATCTTTCCTTCTGCTTACATTTGAAAACAACTGGAAACATACCACTCTGAGTGGGTTTGTAAAATAGTTATAAATGACTGACTTTTCTGCTCTTATGCTGGTTATGTTCAGAGGAAGCTAATAAAAATCTAGTGCTTAAAAAAGAACACAGCAACCAGGGATTAGAAGACTGACTTGGCAATATATCTGCCTGGTTTGGAGCCGTCTGAGTTTAGAGAGAGAAAGGGAAAAAATCCCAAGACAGTGCTGTGGTCGTGAAACTGGGGCAAGGTTAGGAATAGGACCACAGAAAGCTCTCAGAAATGGCTTTTGCCTTGAGGTCCTAGTTTCGAAAGCTGAGCGCTAATTCTGTTGTCTTCTTTCAGTGGTTTCTCCTACAGGCTCTAGACCCCCAAGCCGTAATTGGAATAATGAAATGCCTGGAGATGAAGAGCTTGGTTTTGAGGCAGCTGTTGCTGCTCTTGGTAAGAATCTTTTACAAGAAAAGTCTTTCTTCATCCATGTTCTGCATCCTGCCTTATTTTGGATGGTGGGAGTTAGTTTGGTGCAGAAATGAAAGTGTTTGCATGGTTTGTCAGAACCAGGGTTGAGGTGCCTTTGCAAAGCAGTGAAAAATGGAAGGGGGATACGGGACAGCAACTGAGTGTCAAAGTAGTAACATGAATTTTGGCTTTCTTCATGCTCTTTTGTCATGGAAGATGTATTGCTTGGGCTTTAATGGAGATGGACAGTTCCAGAGAACAAAAGGCAATCATTTCAGAAGAGTTTAGACAACGTTAATAAAAGACTAGCAGAAGTACTCTCAAGCATTATCATATAATTCAGGATCTTAGCGTAGTACTGGATTCTTGCCTCATTTATCAGCTTCAGCAACAAAGCAGTGATTATATATATTACGTTGACAATACCATATGCCCATTCTAAAGCAGCATGCAAAAAGGAGTAAAAGGGATTAAACAAGGCCTGTCCTCGGCTGGCTCATCTCTGAAAGGAGGAGGACGAGTTCTTTATGGTGTGGGAATGCTGGCTTGTAGATTCTGCAGGAACTGGAAGAGTTTGTTTCAAGATGGAGTTGCAGGCTTGCCTGGACTCTTTTCTCAGGGCGTATTAGGATCTGGTTGTTCTGACAGTTGTAGCAAGCTTAATATTCTGGGGACAGACAGCAGCTCCTGTTTATTCAGGATGTATTTATGAAGTTAACAGAAAAATAGGGAAAGAAACAAAAATCTTCTTTTGCCTATGACACTGAGGTGAATGAAATAGTCTGAGGTGTAGATAGTGCTCAGGATGTGGTGTAGTCCCGTGGGCTCACTTGTCTCTTTGCTCCCTCTTTTCTGGCCTACAGGCATGAAAACAACTGTCAGTGAAGCAGAACATCCTCTGTTGTGTGAAGGCACCCGGAGGGAGAAAGGGGATCTGGCCCTCGCCCTGATGATTACTTACAAGGATGATCAGTCTAAGCTGAAGAAGGTGAGTTTCCCTTGCAAAGGGGAGAGGGAGATGCAGAGCAAACCTTGTTTGGGTTTTGATGGATTTGATAGTTTTGTCAGTGAGCGTACGTTGCTGTGTCGTGTGCTGATGGTTTACAAGCTATGCTGTGGTATTTACATTCTTCCGCTGACACAAAGTCTGATTGTGCAGTATGTGTTGCCCTGGAAGAGGCACTCTTTCCCTAGGTTTCTTAAGGTCCAGTAGGGAGATGGGTTCTCACTGCTTTTAGTGCTTTTGCTTACCTGCTAAGGCAAGTCCTTTGTCCCAGGAGTCTTCAGTGTCCACAGCGTGTGTGGTCTGGGGACTGATTCTGTTTTGCTGCAGGGATGTTGGCTTGCAGAACAGTATGTCTAACAAAGCCTTTGTTTCTTAACCTCTCACCTCTTTGATAGACTAGTTCAGTCCACCTGTGCCTTAATTTCCCATGTAAGAGAAAGAGTAAAACTTTACCCCTCCACCCCAAAGGAGATAAAAAAAAATCTCGAAAACTGCTGAAGCTTCAGGAAGGGCTTTATTAATCTTTTGTATTCGGAAAGACTTCTACCCAGCAAGAATATTAGTAGTGTCCTTCTGTGTCCTAAAGGAGAAGCGCTTTTGCTGTGCTTTTCTCCAGGGTATTACAGAGACACTGTAATATCAGTCATCTGCAAATTAGTCCTCTGTCACACTCGTGGTGTTCATTTTGTGTGGAGAATGAACAGTTGAATTGGACAAATCCAGAAAATGTGGTCATGCAGTGTTCCCCAGTTACATAATTAACAAGGACAAGAAAGTGTTATTGTAGGCTGGTAGAAGGCAGCTTCTCTTGTGGCTTTACCAGTTTCTCAGTAATGGTGTGACAGGATTTTTTTGAATGGCGAGCACAGAATTTCGGTGACTTAAACAAGAACATCTGATGACTGGCAGAACTAAATACAGGGTCCTCCGTTCTGTCCTCGATGTACCAGAATTAATTCTTTATTGTGAGTTTTGGGTGCTTTTCAAGTAAAGCTAGTGGCTATTTGAAGTGAAAATGGGGCTATTACTGAGTAGGAATGAATCTTTGCTTCCTCAGTAATAGAGACAACATGGCTCTCAACTGTTTGTTGCGGGAAGACGATGCCTACTTTCTAGAGAATAAGCATTTTCTCTTTTTCTGAAACAAATGGAATTTATAGCCCACCAGGAAGGTGAATTGATACTTTCCCTCTATGTCTTAGTGTAATGCCTGTTCTCTCACCCTTCTGCTAAGCTCTTCTCTTTTTTTCTCTTTTTTCTTGCTGTTAAAGATTTTAGACAAACTCCTGGACAGAGAGAGTCAAACTCACAAACCACAGACTCTAAGTTCCTTCTACTCATCCAGCAAGCCTACAGTAGCAAATCAAAAATCTCCTTCCAAACACGCTGCCCACTCCACTGCAGCTATCCAGCAGCTTCCAGGGACTGCTGTCACTCAGCAAGCTGCTGTCAGCACCGCAGTTCAGAGCAGTCCTGAGAACTTCGTGGAGAAGAGTGCGCAGGGTAAGAGGTGCTTTGTAAGGGCTATGCTGAAACCCTGCTGTTACCAGCGTGAAACTGGAACTGTGGATTTTGTCTGGTTTGGGAGGTAGTCACAGGGATTATATTGCCATCTGGCTCCTTGGTGGTTACCAGAATGTCATTTCCCCGTTATCTGTTTGGCTGGATCAATTTCTGCACACCTTCTTGTTGCATAGAAATTCAAGCGAATTTTCAGGTTTTCCGATCTTAAACCAGTTGTATAACCAGTTCACATAAAACCACTGTGACTCCATCTTTTAGGTTTGTATCACAGAGGTGCAGGATTTCAAAAAGTTACACACGGAGTCAGGAGTGCCAGATAAATAACTAAGATTGCTGAAAGGCATTAGGGATAAATGTGGTTTTCTTCAAGCTGTGCCTCCACTTTGGTGGCAAACAACACATAGGGCAGCATTTGGTGGAAAGCAGATGCTCCCTTAACTCTTCCCAAAGAACTCAATACTAGCTGAGGATAACTGCAATAAGGTTAGGGTTGCTGGAGCATTTTTTGTTCTAAAATTTTTATGTAGTTGCAGCCAATTTTCCAAATCTTGAGTTGTTAAGATTAAATGTTCTTGGCCTGGTGTCAGATGATATGCTTAATAGTGAAAGAAAACTGAGATAATCCTGCTCATAAATACCATTCATTTTATAAAAATCTTGCATTTTTTGATGTTTATATCTTTTAAATGGCCACAGCTGGTTTTAGAGATACAGAAACAAATCATAATGTGTACCTTGTCACTGTCCTGTTTACGCAGAGAGCTCTCAGAGGTCTCCCTGTGAGCCAGCTGCAGAGGCCACTGTCCTGAAACAAGAGGGAAAGGTCCCCAGTCGTCTGGCCCTTGGAAACCGAGGTGGATACAATGGGAGATGCTGGGGTTCTCCTGTCAGGCAGAAGAAGAAACACACAGGTAGGAATGGACTAGTTCGTGCAGCATCTGGTGCTGTACTAGACAGCCTGCTGGGGTTTCGGCAGTTCCCTTGCTCTTGCACTCCACTTGTCAGCCTTCCCTGTACTACAGAAGCAGCCGACTGAGGTATTTGGTGTGAAGAAATGGGTTTTGCTCCACAGATTTCCTGCCCCCTTCTGTATGGCAAGTTAGCCATACCTTTCTCACACCAGGTATGTTGTGGGCGATGGAGTAGATATCTGGAGCTGAGGGGCTGCTGGGCTCTGGGAACGGAGCACTGTGCTCCTGGGTCCAGAAACAAGTTCAGAGGAGCTGCTGCCTCACTACACTTCTCTTGGGAAGGTTGTAAGTTAGAGGCAGAGGACGCGAAGAACCTGTGTGTAAATTGTGCAGCATATATCAGAAGCGCTTTCTTTGTACTCGTACAATCTGTGGAACCTGACTTTGTTTATTTGCTTCTTGTTGTTATACTCTGCCACAAAGCTTGGCAGATGGTGTGAAGGGGGAACGAAAGATACCTTGTTCTTGGACTCTTCTGCTTTTTAATCTGAGAACTGCAAAATGACACTGATATCTGTGGCTGAACTGACTAATCTAATCTCTTTTAATTTGCAAAGTTGAACACCTGGCAGCTGTAAGGCTGACTGTCGCTGACATGACTGATCTTAGCTGGCCCCGTGGGCAATGTGGGTAGGTAAACTCGTTTACCAGCTCTGGTGACATTACTGTGTTGGTTCTGGTGTTGTAGGCATGGCCAGTATTGACAGCAGCGCTCCCGAAACCACCTCTGACAGTTCTCCAACGCTCAGTCGGCGTCCGCTACGTGGAGGATGGGCAACAACATCCTGGGGCAGAGGACAGGACAGTGACAGCATCAGCAGTTCTTCAAGTGATTCACTGGGATCTTCCTCTTCCAGTGGCAGCAGGAGAGCCAGTGGGGGAGCGCGTGCAAAGACTGTGGAAGTTGGCAGGTAATGAATAATACCAATGCACGGAGGCAACCTCTAGGCCTGATGTCAGGGAGCTAGCACGGGTGTGTCAGGATGTACTTCCCTGGGAGTGTTTGCTTTGTTTCTTCTGGACCCTGAGGACACAGGACCTCTGCACTCCAGCTACTGAACGTAGGGTATTTGTTGCTGTCTGAAAGGTTCCTCTGTCCTTTTCTTCTAGGTATAAAGGGAGGCGGCTGGAGAGCCATGCTCCTCACGTCCCAAACCAGCCCTCAGAGGCAGCTGCTCACTTCTACTTTGAATTGGCTAAGACAGTCCTTATCAAAGCAGGTGGAAACAGCAGTACCTCCATTTTCACCCACCCTTCCTCCAGTGGTGGGCACCAGGGACCACACCGCAACCTTCACCTCTGCGCCTTCGAGATTGGGCTGTATGCACTAGGGCTGCACAACTTTGTGTCTCCCAACTGGCTCTCTCGAACTTACTCCTCCCACGTCTCGTGGATCACAGGTTACAGCAAAACTGTATCGGGAAGCTTGCTTTTGGGCAGGGAGGAGGGGAGGGAGGCGAGCTTATGCCCAAAAATGGTGATGCTGATGTGCTGTGGTAGCCATGTAAGCTGTTCATAGAATCATTAAGGTTGGAGAAGACCTCTAAGATCATCAAGTCCAACCATCAACCCAGCACCACCATGCCTACTGTCACAGCTGGCAGTGTAGACTGAGCACCACTGGTTTTACACAGTGGTGCTTGTTTTGGCCTGGAAAATTCTTGTGACCCATTTCTTCTTGTCTGTACTGCAACACATTTCAGTGTTCGGAGCCATAGACCATTTCTCACACAGAGACTGGTCTTAACCTCTCCTTTGGGGGTCTGCTGAAGACACAGACATTTGTCAAGGTTGAACATGCTCTTTGACTGTGTTCAGCATTTCATTTTCCTCCCTCCTCCTGTTTGTGCCCAGACATACTCATTGTTTTCTAGTCATGTGGATTGTAGAGCCTGAAAAACACACCCTTGGAAATCCCTGTTTTCCTGACATGGTGGAAATAGAGCGACAGTCCAGGCTGTGGTTTGTGGGTACAAAAATCAGCTATAGCAAGTTCCTCTCACTGCCTCAAATGCATCTTTGGCTTAACTTTGGTAATGGTACCCTCACTCACTGCTCGCTTATTGAGGGCTCTTGCCAGTCCTGTGTTTTCAGAGAAAGAGCCTAAATTTGACTTGAAGCCTAAGGGGAGCAACTGGGCTCTGTTGCCGCTCCTGAAGGGAGCGAGGAGTGCACCTCCTGCTGAGGGAAGGCTGACTGGGACTGTGCGAGGCATGCAGTGGTGTGAGAGTCTTCTCTGCTACTCTTAGGGCAGGCCATGGAGATTGGCAGCGCGGCCTTGAACATCTTGGTGGAGTGTTGGGATGGGCATTTGACTCCCCCAGAGGTGGCATCGTTGGCAGACAGAGCTTCACGGGCCAGAGACTCCAACATGGTGCGGGCAGCTGCTGAACTGGCCCTCAGCTGCCTGCCCCATGCCCATGCCCTGAACCCAAACGAGATCCAGAGGGCTCTGGTGCAGTGTAAGGAGCAGGTGAGCATCACATGGGGGCTGGCTGGCGCGAGCTGATCTGCAGCGTCAAGGACACGCTGTTATGTGTGGGACTGGCTCCTCTGCTACTGGACAGCCTTAATCCCGCTTCTGTGGGTTTGTCGTATCTTTCATGAGTGGCTCTGGTTGTTCCACTGCACAGTTGCGATCTGTCTGCTCCCCGTAGCAGAGTGCCGGATACTTTTCTCCTGTTGTAGTTTTGCCTACTGGTGTTTCTGGTTTTGCATGGTTCACTTTTGCTTTTCTTTCACCGCCCGCAGGACAATCTGATGCTGGAAAAGGCCTGTATGGCAGTAGAAGAGGCAGCCAAAGGAGGTGGCGTGTACCCAGAAGTCCTCTTTGAAGTCGCTCACCAGTGGTACTGGCTTTACGAACAGACTGTTGGTGGGACGCCAGCCCAGAGAGAAGGTGCCACTGGCTGCAGCGCCAGCGGTGCCCGGGCTGCCTCTGAAGCAGCACGTGCGTTGACAGACAACCGGGTGACCTCTGAGCCAACCACTGTAACGGTGGCAGCTGCGGTAACCGCGGCAGCGACAGTCATGCCGGTGATCTCCGTGGGGTCGACCATGTACCAGCAGCACACAATGGCAGGGCCGGCGATGGCGCATACGCACACGCAGGGCCTCCATCCTTACACCACCCTTCAGACTCACATCCCCTGTAACCCCCAGTACATTGGACACACTATCCAGCACATGCCGCGCCCGGCCGTCTTCCCGGTGCCTGGCTCGGCGTACCCGCAGGTGAGTTTTGCCTGTGCCTTGTTCATTTACGGTGACTTTGTGCGGCTGCTTCCATAGGGAGTGCGTCTGGCTGGGGAGAACATGGGGCTCAGGCCTCCTGTGGCTTGAGATCTAGCTTCTGCTTTCACTTACTTGCCTATTTGTGACGCACACTTTGGCTCCCCAGCTCAGCTTTTGCATTAGAAGGAGCCTTCTGTGGGTGCACGTAAAGTCTCAAGAGAATACAAAATATAACACACCAGTAGTTTTTAATTTTTATTGCTCTGTAGTTTCTCAGAAAGCACTGGACAGAAAGCTTGTCTGCTTGAGAGCTTGCAGACTAGATAGAGACAACAGAGGGAAAACCAAGTAAAGGTTATTTTAACCTCTGCCTGTTTTTGAAAGTTCTTGGAGTGGTTTTCTGCAAACTGATTAAAGGAGGAACAAGCAGCTGTAATGGTCCAGTGGTGCAAAGTGGTTTCTGTGCTTCCTCCTCCCTGTCAGGTTGGACTTCTGAGGCTCTGGGGTTTGTGTCAGGACATTGTGTTTTGAACTACTTCTAAACGGTCAGGCGAAGTAGACATGACTGTTACTTATCTTCTGTTTTAGGGTGTCCATCCAGCATTCATAGGAGCTCAGTACCCTTATTCGGTAACGACACCATCACTGGCAGCTACAGCAGTGTCATTCCCCGGCGTGCCGGTCCCATCCATGACGCAGATTGCGGTGCATCCCTATCACAGCGAGACAGGACTGTCACTGTCTTCCAACGTAGCGAGTAAGTGTTACAGCCCTGGGCTGTGCGTAGCGTAGGTTTATTTACTGTGCATCCTAGCTGTACCCGGGTCCAGTACCACAGGCAGGACCAGGGTTCTTGCACTGAAAAGTTCTAGCCAAATCCACTGCATCCTGAAGATACGCATGCTGGGCGGTCCTGGGATTCATAATGGGGCCTGATTCAGGTAGTGGAGCTTTAATTTCTGTCTAGCTAAAGTGCCAGCATGGACTGTTTTGGCCTCTCAGACTAAAGTGTGTTTGGAGCCCTCCTGGCCTTTCTGACCTTAACTTCTTAGAGGTTTACTCCCCCTCTGCTTGAGGGATGATCTTGAGCAGGCTGTTGTGGTTCCTTTGGGCCGGATGAGTAGAGCGCAGGAGGCAGGCAGCGCAGACTTCTGCTGCAGTAGTGCTGATAGATGTCTTTCCTGCCCGAAGGGATTGGAAGCAGCTGGTACCCAAAATGTGGAACTCCTGTAAAGAGGACATGTTTTGGCAGGACCATATCTGTGGCAGTCTGAAGGACTGCTAACGTGTTGTGTTGGGGCTGCGGTGGTGGTGAAGACCCACCAAGTGATGTGCAGCACTGGAACAGCAGGTGTTAACTGAATTGTGGACAGGCGCTCATTGCCGTGGGGTTTTGCAGCAGTGGGTCGTGGTTGACCCAGGCTCTGTTATCCCCTCACTGGAGAGGCTGTGACGTTTGCCTGTTTGTACGTTTGCTTATCAGTGTGTCGCAACTCACCAGGTGCTGGAAGACTGGGATGTGGGAAAACACTTTAGAGCTCTGTTGGCCTCCTTCATATCCAGATTATCAGGAGAATCTTGTCAGTGGTTTTTATCTTGCATTTTGATGCCAAAAAACAACCACAAAAGCAAGTAGAATAGTCCTGAAGGCCTCAGGATCTGAAGAGCATCCTTTGCTGACAGCCTTAGTCCTCAGCTGATACTGTGACTCTTAATTACGAGAAACCATTTCTGGACTCCTCCAGAGAGTTCTGAACCTTCCAGAACTGCTAACTCATCCTAGAGCACTTAAAAAGGAGAAAACAACCCCACCCTTTCCAGTTGCCATTGTTTATGGCTTGCATAAACTGTTTTCAGTTCTTAAAATGCTGTTTCACTGTTCCTGGAGTACAGAGTCGTGTGGTGACACTTGAGCTCTGGCACCAATTCAGCTCATTCTCTTGGGTTGTGCTCCTTGGCCAGACTTCAAATGCAGCGTGGATTTTGCCCCACTTTGTGGGTTGTTTGGCACCGTGTGTCTGCTTGGTTGAGGAGGTCAGGCAGATCTTTCCTGGGAGGCACATTGTTCTCAGGTACTCAACTATACACTAGTAAACATTTTTAAAAAAAAAAATGCTGGAGGTGGCAGGGGAGGAGGAGAAATCGGAACTTGGAGTGTTGCCCAAGCTGGTGTAGTAGTACCACAAAGCAGCTGTGAAATAAGGAAACAAGGGTGACAATGTGCACACACCTAGTGGCATTTCTGCTCTGGAATTCTCAGGCAAACCTTGCTTTTTCCCTTCTCGAGAGGGAAAGTTAGGTAAGCTTGGGTCCCTTGTCAGAGTACAGCTTACTGGCTCGGTGTTAACTGCTGTCTGTACAAGCTTAGGTAGGACAATGTGTAATGGATTTTCCTGTGATTTCCCTTGATTTTGCCCATACTAGTTATCTGCCTGAAGGTGACAGAGCTTTTCAGGTTTCCTTGCTGCTTTTACTGTTGCTATGTGCTGCCAGCGTGTGCAATGGCCATTCTCTCTGAGGATGGATTGGGGGCTGGCCTCCAGTAACGCTCTTCCTGAACGGCAGCAGATGGAGTCATAGCCGTCTCACAGCAGTGTGGAGGAACCTCACAATGTTGGACTTGATCTCCGAGTTCCTGCTCAATGGTTTTTTTCAGCAGTTTCTCATCAGGTGTAGACATGCACATGCTTGTTTCCTTGGACAAGATATCAGAGCCAGACGTGTCATTTAATAATAGCAAAGACCTTTGAGTCAACAGATGTATTTACATGTAAAACACGGATGATGCACATGTTCATGGTATACTGCAAAAGAGATGGACAACCATATAACTGACCCCCTTCAGGCCCTGCTTGCAAACAAAATAGAGATATATCTAGCTCATTGTATTTCAGCTGCAAGTCTGTGGTTTTTGGTTGCAGTATTATTCTGTTAAGGGGAAAAGAACACGGCATTGACAGGGGGTGGTCAGGTGAGGGAGATGATGACCCAAGTAAACCTTCTTTTAGGCTGGTGGTGGGTCCTAATGCTGCTGTTTTGCTCTCTTCAGTAGGAAGTGTCCATGCAGGATCAACGTTCCCAGCGATTCAGGGGGCTTCCTTGACAACTCTGTCCTCACAGCCCAACTCCCTTGTTACAGGGGGTTTTCCTGCCGAGGATGAGCAGCACAGTCAGCCTGTGAGCCCCCAGGGTCTGCACTACCTCCACTCCGCATACCGAGTTGGTAAGGACAGCCAAGCGGGTTTCTGTGGCCCCCTCGAGAGGGACTCAGGGCAGGGCTGCAGGTTTTCACCGTCATTTGGCAAATTGCTACTGCACCTAGCTCCATGGGGAAAGCCAGTTCGTGATCCTATGTGGAGGCTAAAAATGGAGACAAAGCAAGGGAGGACTGAACAGTTGCTGTTGAGAGCCGTCAGGGTAGAAGAGAAAGCTGGCTGGGTTAGAGCTGGGAAGAGTCTGGCCTTTCAGCAGGTGTATGCAAAGGAGTCTGGATAGGGTTTTGAGGATGTGGTTGTGTAAGTTGTGAAAAAATGGGGTTCAGCTCCTGCTGCTCATGGCTGGTGCAGTCACACTTCTGGTTTTATGCCAGCTGAGTCTTCAGAGGCACAGGGACATGTGCCCTGTGCCTCGCCAGCTAGGTTGTTGAAGACTGACATGAAGGAAACTTATATTTTGTGGAGAGTGGGGATGTAATTAGCATTCCTTCCCCAGTCACACTGGTTATGCAGAAATAGAGTCTCTGCCTGAACTGCCCAAGGATATCAGTGTATGCGTTTGCGACTGAGCTTAGGTTGCAGTAAGCTACTGATACAGTCATGGTCCAACCCAGGAGATACCTGGGGAGGGAGAACGGAGCCTCCAAGATAAGCAGAGTCAGCCCAGGGCAGCAAATGAAAAGAAACAGCCAGAAAATGGAAGGAAGACGATCTGGAGGTTGCTTGAGGGTTTGTTGTGGTTTTTTTTTTTTTTTGTTGAAAGCTAGAGAAGAAAGTACTTGTCAGCTAGAAAGGGATGCAGATGTCAGTGGAAACATGCGGTGGTAAGTGGTAAGCCTCGAAAGACGTTTAGTAGCCTGAATAACAGAGAAGAGGGTGGAGGAAGAGGGTCTGGAAGATCAAGACATAGTGCCTGTTGGTATTTTAAAGCTTTTTAAATGGGAAGATTTGCATGAAGAACTGTAGTGGAATAAAGGAAATGTTTGCAGATCGGCAATACTGCAGCTCAGCATTGGCCTGTTGTCTTGCAGCCGAGTAGGTTGATGTGGGTAGCTTCTCTGGTGCAAATCTGGAGCAAAAGCATTGCTTTCAGGACACCTCTTGTAGCACAGCCTTTGGGGCTATCTGCTTGACCCTGCTGTCGGTGCTAGTGGGGTGTCTCTGTGCAGCTCTAGTGAGGTGTGGTGGCTGTGCAGGTTTCCCAGCCTGGAACAGCAGATCCAGAAGTTCTTGCAGACGCTTCCTGTGGTGACAGGCTCCAAGGTGGGCCTTTTGTTTCTCTCTGGACTCTTTGCAGCTAGGGAATTCTCTGCTGACGAAGGGCAGGCCAATCAGGTTGTGTTGCAGTGAGTGAAGTGCTAGACGAAGTCTTACTGGGCAGAAGTGCTGCTTGACTCTGGCTGCCCCTTTCTCACAGGGATGCTGGCTCTGGAGATGCTTGGCCGAAGAGCTCACAACGACCATCCCAACAACTTCTCCCGCAGCCCGCCCTACACAGAGGATGTAAAATGGCTCCTTGGGTTAGCTGCGAAGTTAGGTAAGGCTCAGAGCAGTACTTCAACAGAAATCCACTTGCTGGGATTGGGACTGTGGTGGGAAAAAGCTCTCCAAAGAGTGAGACTTCAAAGATTGGGTGAGCCTGATATCTGATCCCATTTCTGAGAATGTTTCAGAAGATCCCAGCTGCTCTTTCATCCAGGCAGTTGTCCCATTTCTGGGTTCTGTAGGCATGCTATTGAATTTTGAGGCACTGGATGAAGTGCATGGGATTGGACAGGGCTCAGAACTTGTACCTCTTCCATTCTCTAACAACAACTTTTTCTTTTCCCTTTCCACTGTCTTGTTGGTATTCCTCTTACGTATATTTACATCTTCTGTGAAGACCTTTTGTAGCAATAGATACTCAAACCACCAATTGTTTGGGTCTTTTTTTGTTTTTACTTCCACTCTGCTCTTGGATCTTTTTTGTCAGTTTATTTTTTTTAATTCTTTCATCAGCAGTAAGAACTTACAAAAAAGCCCTCGGTTAACAGCTTGTCTAGTGGCACGGCTTCTCGTGCTGCAGGGGGAGCTCCGTTGTACGCAGCAGTGGGGAAGCTTGACTGTCTCCACGCTCCCTAAGGGCTGAGGGCTGGAGCATCGAGGTGCTTCCCAGATGGGGAGGCAAGAAGCAGTGGGAGGAGACGCGGTGTGTCCTTGCCTCTGTAGTTGCCTTGCACATCAGTTTTCTTCCATATCCCCTTTAAAGACAGGTGCACTGGGAATATCAGTGACTGGGGTGGTACCTGGTCTTTACTCAGACCTGATGGATATGTCAGAACGACCTCTTGTCCCTGTGAGCTTGCTAGAGTGTCTGCTGGAGAATACGTCACGCTGAGAAGAAGGTGCTCCAAATCCAGGTTCTTGCTGGGGATTACCTGATTTCTTACCTTAACGCTGTTGTTCCGACTTCTCCTCCCTGTGCAGGTGTAAACTACGTGCATCAATTTTGCGTTGGTGCAGCCAAGGGGGTGCTGAGCCCTTTTGTGCTCCAGGAGATCATCATGGAAGCTCTGCAGCGGCTCAACCCTGCCCACGTGCACAACCACCTGCGCACCCCAGCCTTCCACCAGCTCGTGCAGAGGTGCCAGCAGGCCTACCTGCAGGTAATGTGGGGCCCGGCTTCCCGCCTGTCCACGCTGCCAGGCCGTCGCCTGCCTCGGGGTGTGCGTGTGTGCAGAGGGGTAGGGACCGTGGGCACCGGCAGCTGAACCGGCCCATCGCCTGATGCGTCCCTCTCCCTCGGCAGGGACTAGAATAAGCCGCATCATTGTACTGCTTCTTCCAAGGCCTCTCGCCGCCTCTGCTCACCACGAAGGGTGGAGTGCTGCTGTGTCCGCTTTCTTCCTTTCTCCAAATGCTACCAGTACTTTTTAACTTCTGTGCTTTTTCTTTACTATGCTTCCAGGCCCCCTGTCCACGTCCCTTCCGAGCCTGTCTTTTTTTGCTTCCTTGTTGGTAGCCTGTCCTCCCCTCGTCACAAAGCCTTGGCATGGCTGGCTGGTGGGCCAGCGCTGGCACTTGTAGTCAAAGTGGCTTGGTCGGCTGCCAGTATGGATGAGATATCTCAGGATTTACTGAAACCAGGACAAGTGTGTTTCAGTGAGCCAGCTGGAATACCCAGTACTCCTTAAAACAGTGTAAAACAGGACACCCCACATGTACCTACTTCTCTTGAATGAGTGACCAGAAGGGTGATTCTGTAGACGTGCTGTCCAGGCTGGATTAGCTGTCCTATCACCCAGATGGTATTTTGGGAGAAATGAGAGCTGCTTCACTTGAGCTCTTTTTCTGTACTACAGTAGGGAAATGACTTTCTCAGAAGCTGGAGCTGCAGTTTTGGGGCCTTTATTGAGGAGCTGAAAGAAGTGACAGTGTTAAGGCTGGAGATATTTTGTGGCAGCTTAGTGTAAGCCTTACTCCTTCCGTGCCCCTCAGCGAGGAGGTGGCCGCTGAACATGCTGGGTCCCCAGGTACAACCTGTGGAATGAATGGCGTGAGGGTTGGTCGCTGGTGCGTGGTGGGGTGGAGCATGAGCTGGCCCTTCTGCGCTGTGTGGTGGCCCGGTTTGGTGCTCATGAAGGAGAGAATGCCTGCTGATGCCGTGGGGTGCGTTTTTGGTGCTCTGAGGGGACGCTCGCCTTGGCCGTAAGGTAGAGCACTGCTGTCCTTGGAGCTGCCTCTCCTCTGTCAGAGCCTCTGAGCCTTGGGACCTCTCGTGGGGTCACCGGATCATGTGGCATGTCACCTTCGGAGCTCTTGAGCTCTGGGTGTCACCGGCACGGCATGAGGGTGGTGAGCAGATACCTTAAGGCTCTTTCCCTGTTCCCATCCAGTACATCCATCACCGGATGATCCATCTCACTCCAGCTGACTACGATGACTTTGTGAATGCCATCCGCAGCGCCAGAAGCGCCTTCTGCCTGACTCCCATGGGCATGATGCAGTTTAATGATATTCTCCAGAACGTAAAGCGCAGCAAGCAGACGAAGGAGCTGTGGCAAAGGGTCTCTCTGGAAATGACCACCTTCTCGCCATGACAGCAGGCCGAGCTCCATGGACATGCAACCCTTTGCCCCGCATAGTTGTAGTTCCATTTACACCATCCTTCCTTCTGGTGTCTTTTTTATTTTAGTTTTAACTTGTTGGAAACCACTGGTCTGATGTATTTATACCATGACATTCCTCTCCAGCACTGTTGCGTGTTGGCGCTCTGCTTCGCTCGCTCTTCCTCCTCCTTCCCGGTGGGCTGCAGGCTTCGGGAGCATCAGGAAATGAGAAGGAAGTTGAGCTGGCTGCCCTGTGGCGTAGTCACTGCTTTTTTGCCTGAGCCCCTGGAGGCTGTCCTGCGAGCAGTTTGCAGTCTGATTACGCACGTGTTAGAGGGGTGGGGGATCCTGTCTTAAATATTTATTTTGGCATTTATAAATATGTAAACTTTTTTTTTTTTTTTTTTTTGTATGGCTTCTCTTACTCCACACACCATCTCCTGTCGGGAGAAGCTGGGACTGCTGTGCACAGCCAGTGCTCCCTCCATTCCTTTCAGCACCTCCTGCTGAGAGAAGCTGAGACTGGAATAGCAGGGCCAGGGCCACCTCTGCGGCTTTCTGCAGCGGCTGCTGAGGGCAGAGGCTGGAGCTTGGGCAGTCAGGCTCCCCGGCGGCACCGAGCTGCCTGGAGGCTGCCAGAAGTGCTTGGGCTCTTTGTCACTGGGCACTGCTGGCTCATAGGACGTTTTGATCCTGGTCGTTCCAAGTTGTACAATCGTGTTTCTTTTGGCTGGGGTATTACTCTCCTGTAATCAGTTTCTTATCCCTTGTCTCTTCTCGTTTCCTGATTAAACACTCGTTTTCTTAGACTGACTCTCTCTTCTCTCTGCTGTGATGTTGGCAGTCTGGTGGAGCTGCCCTGGGAGCTCCTGTGAGCCCTGGGAACGGCAGTCCAGCATGATGTGGGTGGCCAGAGCTTTTACACGGGCTGTGAGCCAAAGGTTTGTTGCCTGGTGCTGCTCTGAGCGTGACATGCCTCTGCAGAGGCTGAGGTACGTGCGGGCTGGGTCGTTGGTGGGTGTCAGGGGAGTTGGTGGTGAGCCTGGGAGCTTCTGCCGGCACTTCTGCCGCCGCCAGGTTCCTTTTCTGGTCCTGACGTCAGCGATATCGTGTGGCAATGGGCAGCTTTGTATTTCTGAGGTATCGTACAACACAGTAGCTGCTGGCCCTTGATGTAGTTGTTAAAGCAGGCTAGTGGTCTGCTCCCCGGCGTTTGGAGAGCTCTTTGGTGGGCTGTGCAAGATACCCAACAGGGACAGCACTGCAGAAAATTCCTTGAGAAAGCTTTTATTTTTACGCCAAGGAAATTTAAAAAGCTATTGCCATTTGTAAGCATACAAGCACATACATTTCAGGGCTTTTAAAACTAGAAATCAGATGATTGATGGATGTTGAGAATCCAGTTTCTCGGCAGTAATGTATTTTGCTTCTTACTTGGGTTTAGCCAATGCCAATGGGAGCTCTTAATTTCTGCAAGCTAGAAGCATGTGCCTGTTTGTATTTGTTGTTCTCAGTGGTACTCTTAAAAAATAAACAAACTCGTAGGCATAGGGCAAACCAGATGGACAGGCTCCTTTGGTTTGACTTTGTGTGCTGTACAGGCTAGAGAGTGTGACTGCAGTTCCTCTACTTCTGATTTGCAAACGTAAGTATTTAAAGATCTCCTTACAGCCCCTTGTATCGCTCCATAAGGTGTCTAGTTACATGCTAATTATAAATGCTGATGTTTGTAAGAATGTGTTAAGTTTCGTGGGTTTCACACTAAACTCCGTGTTGATTATGAGCTGCCTGTTACTGGGCAAATCTGGCGCTGACTGGAGAGCACAGCCCGATCTCTGGGAAGTCTGGGTTTCTGGTTCATGTGTGTTCAGAACTGGGAAAGGAGTTCGGAGAAAATGAGAGTTTTCGAGTAAAGTGTAATCTTTTCCTTTCTACTGCTTATAGGAGAAAATTAAGGGAAGAGAAGGGAGCATCTCTTAGAAGGAAAGAAGCAGAAGGGAAATGGGCAAAGGAGCCAATGTGGTAAATATCAGGAGCAGAGTGGCTGTTACTGCGTTGAGGAATTGGACTGAATAGGGAAATGAAATGGCAGAGCCTGGTCTGTGGTGTCTATTAGAAGAACACTCTTAGGCCCCGAGCAGGTATGTTTTCAGACTATTGTAGAGAAATCCCACTAGGAGCACGAGAGCACTGTCACCAGTATCTTTGGTTTGAGGAAATACAGTGGAGCTGCTCACCGTGAGGTTAGAATGGACTTTCATTTTGTGTTGTCCCCGTAAAGACTGTAAAAGAAAAGAAATCACAATGCCCATTATCTTTCACTGTGCTCGAAACTTTCTCTCTTTGGTTATTTTACCCGCTCTAGTCCTCATACCGACTGTGCTGCTTCCGTACAGCAGACCCTGCCTGAGTTGTGTTCCACGGCTGCAGAGCCCAGACCGAGGAAGGGCCAGCGAACCGCACCTCAGGCCGACGTTGGCTGAGTACGCAGCTCAGTGGTAGGAGGCACAGGTCAGTAGTTCCAGAGGTTTCAAGTGTTTTCTCTGAAAAAGATTCCTCGGAGTGAAATGGGATCTCTGCGGAGGTGCTGCGTGGTCACTCGTTCAGGTCTGCTGGAACACACCATCAGTCCTGGATCTCCACGTCTGCTCATCTGCTGTTGTTCCTGAGCTGTATCCCGTGGAGATGCATCTGAGCATCCCATAGAGATGCATCTGAGCAGGGACAGGAAGGCTAGTGAGAAGGGAGATCAGGTTTTTCCTTGCATGTGGCTGGGAAGTTCTCGAGGTGTTGCTGGAACCTTTATAAGAGATGAGATGAGCTCTGGTGGCCCCAGAAGCATTAATCTACTCTTAAAGCAGAAAAACTGTTACCTAGTGCAGTCTCCAGGAGTGGGGAAGACACTTAGGCTATGGAATTCTGAAAAGACATTTCAGCTGAAGACCTGTAAAAGAGCAGAGGTCACAGCCACCTCGATTTCCTTTGATTTTCAGTTTAACCCACGTGTTTTTTCACTTAGAGTAAATATTCTCTAGACCAGCAAGAGATGAGGTGGCTGCAGTGAAGATCAGCTGCCACAGCAGCTGGATGCCTTAGAGCCTTTCCAGTGCAGAAATGGTTTTACATAGCTGAGGAGCTGTTTTCTGTGGTGGCTACCACCTCTTCCCAGGCTGGGGGCAATAAAAGCTGAATTTAATCACCACTAATAGCTACAGATTTGTGTCTGGATAGGACCTGGCCCCCACTTGCGTGAGGACAGGTGAAATTCTGTGATGCGAAACCTTGCAATGGGCTATTGTCGCATTTGGTGACGTCTCACTCGCTGTCCATTCCTTGAGGGTAAGATGGATGAGGTCTTTATACTTCTTCCCGTGTCCTCTGTCAGTGCACAATGATTTGCTTTCACTTGCCAGGTTGATTTCCCCTTGTGACTGCAGGAGATGACTTTCCCTTTTAGCTGTTGGTGGCTCTGGAAATAACAGCTCACTTGATCAGCGAGTTGGAGAAGTCAGATTTGTACAGGTGCAGATGAAACCAGCTGAGAAGTGGCCGAGGTCTCTGCTGCAAGATACCTGTAGGCCGCTTTTCAGTGTCCTGCTAGTGTTGAACTGCTTAATGGTCCTAATGCCGGCAGCGTGCTAGGGGCAGCCTTGTAGCCTGAGCTGACCCGCTGTCGGCATTTGAAGGTCCGTGTGTGCTGGCATGATGCACAGATCTGCGTTTTGATGCTCTGTCCCAGGGTCAGTAGATGGTGCTCCTCTGTTAGGATATGTAGAGGCAGCTTCTTAAAGATGGACATTCCCTCTGTGTTTCGTTTTATATATATATATATATATGTGTGTGTGTGTGTGTGTGTGTGTATATATATACACACACACACACACACACACACATAGTGGGGGCCACGCATCCAAAAATGGAAGCGAGAGGGTGTGAGATGATCAGGGTGACGTGCTGGGACAGGGTGGGATCAGGGGTTAGCTGGGGCCTGAGGACGTCAGCGGGTGGCCGTGTAGTGTCCTTACCCCTTCCCTGTATCACTCTGACCCTGGATCTGGGACAGCGGCGGCTCTAAAAGCTGGCTTATTGACACCTGCGTTGTCTCTGAGACTGGAGGGGTAAAATCTTGGCTTTAGGGGCTCTGGTAGAAGACACGCCAAGGCTGCGTGTGGACTTTTGGGTGTTTGGCTCGTTGGTAGGAATGGTGTCATTTTTGCTCTTATGGAATGGATAAAATAAAGGTTTTAGTCACTGCAAAGCTCATTGCAACACATCTCGTGCTGCAGGGCCCCTTTTTCTCTGTAGATCGGGAATGCCAACCTCGGGGAGGGCTGGCTCCCCTCCTCCCTCGCTGGACACGTTCACCTACAACTGGCTTCCGTGCCTGTGGCGGTTTTCCTTTGGAAGCACGTCCCCGGAACAGGAGTTAGCAGAACGGTCTTTGCCTTTGGATTCCAGTGCTTTGCAGCCCGTGAACAAGCAGGGCTGGAGTCGTCAGCTGCTGAAGCTACAAACCTAGCAACAGCTCCGGCTGGAGTCAGCTGAAAAGCGTGCTTCCGTCTTGCTCGCTGTCGTTAATGTTTATTTGGGATATGTGTTTTTCCTTCTCTGAGAATCCATTCAGAAATGTCCTCTTGGGGAGGGGTTGAACCTAAACTGGTTTTTACTTCTTTGTGTGGGTTTGGTTTTGATCACCAAGCCTAGCGCTGGTCTGTGTTGGAGCAGAATACAGGCAGTTACTGGCCCAGCTTGTGCAGAGCCGGCCTGGCTATCGCTACACAGGACGAGAGAGCACTGACCAGAGGCAATGGCTGGGGCGAGCAATGTCTGGCACCAGGGAGTTTATCCACCTCCTGCTATCCAGCAGCCGTAGCATGACACAAATTTGAAATTGTTTTCTGTAAAGAGTTGGCAAAGTTGTATTTTTCCTACCTGGACATTAAGAGTGGGGCAGGGTATTAAAATGAATTTTCCAGGATGCACCGGGGGGGGGGGTGTGTGTGGGGGGTGTGTGGTTTCAAACCAGAAAAGTCTCTTCACAGTCTGCTACTGATAACTTTTAAAAAAAATATATATATATATAAACTGAAAAAGTAAAAGGGGAATTTGGGCCATGAGGCCTTGGCAGCATTTGTGGACGACCATGACTGTTGTAACATTTGCTTTTCAGCCCTGCCAATGGAGTGAATGGCTCTCAGCTACGGTTTAGTTAGTTAGAATATTTTGTGTGCGCTCTTCCTGAGCCTGAATTTAAGTGCCACAGGATGTGATTATGGTATAAAGGGTCTTTCTTAAATAGTGTGGTGGGCTTTTCTGACTACTTCCCCTCTCACTCTCCCCCCCAGTATAATTCAGATGTGGCTTTTGAACTGATTTCTGCTCCCTCGTTCCCTGGGAAGGGTCCTGGCACTGGGCAGGGCGCTGGAGGCCCCATCCAAGGGTGGCATCAGCCCGTGACAGCTGGAGCATGGCGCGGGGCTGCGCTGCGCTGGGGTTCTGAGCCCCCTGTGAGTTAACGGTGCTCCTCGGGGTAACGTCCAAGCACAAGCTGTAAGGTACTGCCACTGCCGCAGTGTGTTTGCTGTCGGTGTAAAGGCAGTGGCTGTGCTCTGAGCAAGGGACTTCTTTTTCCCCTGTTGGGATTGCCTGCTGACAGTTCCACGACTTGGCACTGCGCGGCTGCTTCACTGCCATGAAGGGGCTGCGGGCTGTGAGAAAGGGAAAGTGCTGGAAACAGGTGAGATGTCTGTTGTGTCGTATCCGTTGCCCGCAGGTAGCGAGCACTGTGACCAGGGAGCCGGGTCCCTGCCACTGCCTTCCGTGCCGTCTGTTACTCTGCCGCGTTTCGCTTGGCCACGAGTGGCTCTCGGGACATCTGGGGCTCAAAGGGCAGCCGCTGGGCAGGGCCTCGGTGCCAGCCCCTTGCTGGTTGGTGTTCTGAAATGCACCTTTGCCAATGACCTTGGGGGGTTGAGACCAGCCTGATGTGTGGCCTCTGTCACCATCCATGACATGCCGTGAGCTGGGTTTCAGGCTGCTGCGGCCATTATGGACGCTAGCTTACAAACACTGGAGGGGGACAGGAGAAGTTGGTAAGACTCTGTCGCTGGCAACAGGGAGCAATTGAGTCTTGGAAGAAAAATCACTCTTTTAAAGCCCAAAATAGTTTGATTAATAAATTATTTCTATGTAGCTGTCCACTGCTTTGTTGTAGCAAAACCAGCGTGCAAAGTGTTTCTCAGTTTGTGATCTTAACCATGGCGAGCATTCACCCACCAGCCTGTAAGGGGAAAGACCCAAACTGCAGGGAGAGCCCTGCTGAGTGCAGTGGAGGGCTCATGCCTGCTGAAAACACAGACACAGAGTGTGCATCTGTGTGCGTGCATGCATCTGTGTGTGTGTCTTTCTGTGTGTGCATGTCTGCGTGCATCTGTGTGTTTGTAGCTGCATGCATCTGTCTATGCATGTCTGCATGCATTTCTCTGTGTGTTTCTGCATGTGTGCGTCTGTGGCTGCATGGCTGTGTTCATGTGTGTCTGCGTGTCTCTGTGCTTGTGTGCATGCGTCCGTGTGTCTTTGTGTCTCTGTCTTTGCGTGTGTGCCTGTGTCTCTGTGTGTGTGTGTCTGTGTATCTGGTCTGTGGCTGGCTCTGTATCTGTGTGTCTGTGTTTGCATGTGTGCATGTCTCTGTGTGTGTCTGCGTGTCTTTGTACCTGCATGTGTGTCTGCATCACTGTGTGTCTGTCTCTGCGCGCGCGTGTGTGTGTGTGTGTGCGCGCGCGCGCGCGCACGTTTGTGTGTGCCTGAGTCTCTGTGTGTCACGGTCACTGTGATGGCTCGCAGCAGCTCCATGTCACCCAGGAGACGCTCAGGATGCTCCCAGGTGGGGAGGAACAGGTTTGCTTAGGACTCACAGGGCCTGGCCAGGCCTGTGCTGCGTTCCTGTTCCTGCCGGGTGCTGCTGATACAGCAAAATGAAGGAAGCGCAGGTGTCACGTCTCCACCGCGGGTGAGGACTGCAGCGCAGCGGGATGCAGCCGCTTGTTGGAGCTGCACCGCTCAGCCCCTGCGTGCCAGGAGCGGGGCCCTCCCAGCCGTCACCAACTGAAAATGGTGGAGTTCAGCAGTCGGGTTTTGGTGTGGCGCCGATACACGCTGCCACCTGCAGAGACGTTCTCCCAGGTGCCCTAGGAGGTCTTGACCCCATCGCTGGGACTTGCACCAGTATGTCCTGGCCCTAGAACGAGGGAGCAGCCTACGTGTGAGTACCTGAGTGAGTTCCAGAGGGTCTGTGTGAGTAGAAGGTGCAGCTTCATTTGCTGAGGGGGGCACAGACCCATGCTCTGATGGCTTTAAAAAGGCCAAAAAGAAAACAGTCATTTTCCTATCATTTGTTTTGCCAATTCTCACCTTTTGTGCACCCTTCCAGTTCTGAAGTGACAGGACCTGGCTCCTGTGTCTCTGGTACCTGGGTCAAATTACCCCTTTTTCAACAGGTCAGCTTCCTGTGCATTTTTAATACACAACAAAAAAAATCTTTCAGGTAATGTTGTGTGCTTACCGTTTCCTTGTCTTAGCGTGACCTGCTCACCACGAAGGTCTGGTAGGAAGCAGTGAGGCAAGATGTGGTTAACTGCCCCTGTTACAGTGGAGTCTGAGGGTCTGTAACAGTGAAGTGCCCAGCGGGTCGGTACTGGGTAACCAGTCTGTCTCACGGGAAAAGATGTTTTTGATGGCTTTTTGGTATCGCAGAGCTTCTGCTATGATAAGGAGGGGGGTGCTTGTGTGCACAGCTCTGAGGAGAGGTCTGGAAAGAGGGTAGCTCCTGCAGCAGGGCGCTGGCAGAGGGATCTGAAAATGACTCTTTGTCAGCTAAATCAGGTGAGGAGATCCCACGACTGGATCGGACCACAGCAGGCGACTGGTTTGCCACTACCATAAGCAGAAAGAACCAGCATGGCATAGAAACGACATAACGGGGAGGGGGGGAGAATAAATATTGGGAATACACAGCTGCCCTTTGCTGTCACCAGTAAACCAACCCTGACCTTTAGCGAGCTCCTCCCAACATTTACTCCAGGTATCTTGATTATTTTTTGAACGTTTAAATCCATCTCCTCGAAGAGGTACCACAGTCTGAGGTAAAGCACGACGTAATTGTAGGAGTGACAACCTGTACCGGATTAAGAGAAGGCAGCTGCTCCTGGGATCCTCCTCCTCGTGTGGCAGCGCATAAAACCAGCTGCTCTGCTGTCACGGTGGTTGGTTGCGAAGTGCTCGGCGAGGCGAGCGCTGTAGGGCTGTCCTGCCACGCTGTCACTACCGTGACTCTTTAAACCCTGGTTTGTTCCCAGTTCAGCGCTGGGGTGCTGCCGGCGCCCGCCCCGGCCCCAAAGTCCTCCCCAGTGCAAGCCAGGAAGGAGGGGTGTCTACCTACGGGATGTGTGCTGCACCAGCACCGAGAGCAGCCTTAGGACACTGTAACAAACACACTTCCAACAGCTCTCCCAGATCCCTGCTGCAAGGCCTGGAGTAGGTTTTTTTTTGTTTTTTTCTTTATGGTTCTACAAGCTTAGGGGTCCATGACATCACTCCAAATCATCACAAAGAAGAAAAATAAGTAGTACATTTATTGAATCCACTTACTACTACTTCTAGCCTTTATTCAGACACTTGTGCTCAGCTTCGAGCGCCAAGAATTTCTTCATTATCATTCAATGTGAATGATGCTGTACATGAATCCAGTGCAGGAGGTCGGGCTCTTCTCTCTTACACGAGTGACAGAGAGGGTTCTAGTCTTTCTGTCCTTTTTTTTTTTTGGCTGCACAAAATAACCCTTTCCCAGGGCACATGAGATAAAATACTATATTGCATACTATATACATTTACATACACCAGTAAATGCACGATTCATTCAGAAATTCACAATACCTAAGGCTCAATGGAGAGGCTCGGTTGGGGCGACTTCTCTCCGGCTGGAGAAAAAGGCGCTTACGATGGCTGTGGGAATCCGCGTTCAGACGGCTCCTGCCCCTCTCCTCTCGGAGCTGCCGCCATCTCTGTGCCCGCAAGGGAGGGATGCTGGCCCACAGCATGCAGGAGCCCAGGGCTCAGCGACAGACAGCGTGCACGGCCGCGACGGGGATCTCTGAGAGCAGTTACCCAGCGAGGGCAAGAGGAGGCAAAACACCTTCGTGCGCTGACCTGACCCCATGCAGCAGTCGTAAACTGAACAGCCCCCTAACCAGGACGTAGGAAACCACTTCCAGATCCGCGCCTTCCCTTTGCAGCTGAATGATACTTACTTGTAGCTGGTTTTTGCTTTTCTCCTTGGGTGGGTGGCCTGCGGGGGGATTAAAAACGGGCGCTAGCTATCACCATACCTGATAGGGGCCCTGGAGTTGCTGAAAAGAGAAAAATGTTCCGCTTGTTTTTTAATTTCAGCTAATCAGACGCGGGGAGCCGAACTGTCTGCTTTCTGCTGTATCAGCCTTTACAGTACCTGAGCTTCGCCTGCCCAGCTGCTGGGCTGCACTGCCCCATGCCTCCGCAGGGCTCTCAGGGGACATGCTGCGCCTCGGTTATCTGCTGCAATGTCCAAAGTCCCTGCGGAGAAACACTTGCCCCGTTGCCACATGTGACAACCTTTTCCCTAGGATAACCAACCAATTCTGCGTGTCAGTACCTGCGGCTTTGCCTTATCCGCCCCGGTCACCGGACGCCACACTGCAGCCCCAAGCCTGCTCCGGCTCCCAGGATGCTGCAGGCCCCAGCACCACACGCCTTGGCACTTCAGCAGCCATCACGGCTGCTGTCCTTTGCACGGGGAGGAACAAGGCGTTCTTGTACCTTGCTGCTGCCAAGCAGACTACGGGATAAAAGCTGGGGTTCACTGGACTAGACTCCCCTTTTATCAGGCTGCTGCTGTCTCCTCAGCAGCGGGCTCAATAGTTCCGCTCTCCTGGACTCGGAGGAGTAACGCGTTAACCCTCCAGCTACTGCCCGTTACCAAGAAAAGGAATTTAAACATAAAGTGTTAACCATGCTCTCTCCCCCGCTCTAAGTAGGGCAGGCATTCCACATCCTTCCTGCAAGTTAAAGTCAAAGCGTAACAAACCATTAATACTCAAGACTGTGGCTTGCACTCCGTGCCCCCGGGCAGTGTCGGGGCAGCAGCCCTTCCGAAGGCGCACACGCACGTTCTCTGCTTGTCTGTCCGGTTGTTTTGGCTTGAAGCGATGGCGGCGTAGCACCGCACGTCCCAATGGCACTGGGGGCACGGGAGCCCCTCTCAGCTCCAGCTGGAGTTCTGCAGTTCCTCCCGGAGCCAGGTGGGAAGGGGCTGCGCAAGTCTGTTCATCAGCTTGGATAACTCAATGTTGTGCTCCCTGTAGAAGTCTCTGAGGAACAGCCGTGACTGGGGGGGAAATACAGACCACGTTAGTGTGAAAGAAAACACTACCCTCAACGCGTGTCCCGCAGGTCATCTAGGACAGAGCGGGTAGGAAAATCCAGCCCGGTTAGCCAGGGTGTTTCTGCATCTCTGTCTGCCGACAGACCTGAGACAGTTACTCACCGAGGAGTCCATGTCAGGGTATTTTCTTCCTTTACTCTTTCCGAGGCATTTAGTCTTTCCTCCGTCTAGCAGCTGGCACCAAAATCCTTTTGCTTCATCAAATCTGAAAAGGACGCTTGTCTTTAAAAGGTATGGCCACATGCCCAATTAGCAGCAGCAATTAAACTACTCCAGAGGTCTTTCCCCTTCCAGTGCTTTACAAATTGGGTTTGGGTTTTATTCATTTGTTTATCTGAAGTATTGGTTCCTTTTTTTTTAAGCACTGACTACTTTGACAAGAAATTCATTACAAGCAAGACTGTTTCAGCTTTGTGCACATTTCAGCGGTAACATGGTGTTACAATGTTTGCCCTGTTCAACTTGGGAGGGGGAATAATAAACAATGTTTTAATGTATATAAATTCTTTTAAATCTCATTGTTATAGTTCAGAAGTTAGAGAACCCCCCCCCACCTGTGTAGTCAGTATTACTTTTCTTGCTAACAGACACACAGGGATAAGGCAGTACTGGGAACCCTGTCTGGCTCCGGTCTGGCAGGTCTCATCGTCGGAGATAAGAAGTATTCTTCCAAATATTGCTTATTAGTACCGCACTGGGCTGAGAGAGCGTCCTCCCCAGAACGATTTCCCCACCTGAGCGCCTGGGTGTAGTTGAAGAGCGGCGTGACTCCCAGGAATTTCTGGATGTTGTCCATCACAGAGGCCGGGTTGTGCCGCAGCTCCTGGCCGTCCACAATGAGCAGCTGGAAAGACAGCAGCCACCTCAGCCCACGACAGTGCCGAATGGCGCCCGCGAGCTTCCCGCCCCGCGGAGCTCCCCTGGCCCAGGACAGGCTGCCAGAGCCTGTTTATTCCAGCCCAGCGCGGTGGGGGATGTGGCCCTTTGGTTATGACACGGACCACAGGTCCTACAGGACAGCAGATGGTGACAAGCTTTGCTTAATAAATCTCCCTTTGGCCGCAGCCCATGTGAGTGAGTGCTCAGGCCCAGCAGCAGCACGATTCAGATCGTCCCTGGAAAGCCCACGTATTTGTTCTAGATGGCAGCAGCCATTGAGCTAATCATAGAATCGTTAGGGTTGGAAAAGACCTCTAAGACCATCAAGCCCAACCATCACCCCAACCCCACCACGCCTGCTAAACCATGTCCCGAAGTGCCACATCTACACGTTTCTTGAACCCCTCCAGGGATGGGGACTCCACCACTGCCCCAGGCAGCCTGTCCCAGTGCCTGACCACTCTTGCAGTAAAGATATCCAATCTAAACCTCCCCTGACGCAACTTGAGGCCATTGCCTCTCGTCCTGTCGCTGGTTACTTGGGAGAAGAGACCAACCCCCCCCTCACGCCAACCTTTCAGGCAGTTGTACAGAGCGATGAGGTCTCCCCTCACCCTCCTCCAGACTGAACAGCCCCAGCTCCCTCAGCCACTCAGAATCACAGAACCACAGAATGGTTGGGGTTGGAAGGGACCTCTGTGGGTCACCCAGCCCAACCCCCTGCCCAAGCAGGGTCACCCAGAGCAGGCTGCACAGCACCGCGTCCAGGCGGGGTTTGGATATCTCCAGAGAAGGAGACTCCCCAGCCCCTCTGGGCAGCCTGGGCCAGGGCTCCGTCACCCTCAGAGGGAAGAAGTTCTTCCTCGTGTTCAGCTGGAGCTTCCTCTGCTTCAGTTTGTGCCCATTGCCCCTTGTCCTGTTGCTGGGCACCACCACTCCTCATCAGACTTGCTCTCCAGACCCCTCCCCAGCCTTGCTGCCCTTCTCTGGACACGCTCCAGCCCCTCAATGTCCTTCTTGTAGTGAGGGGCCCAGAACTGAACACAGCACTCGAGGTGCGGCCTCACCAGTGCCGAGTACGGGGCACGATCACTGCCCTACTGCTGGCCACACCATTGCTGATCCAAGCCAGGATGCTGCTGGCAACCTTGGCACACGGCTGGCTCCTGTTCAGTTGCCTGTTGACCAACACCCCAAGACCCTTTTCCACCGGGCAGCTAAGTATTCTTCTGCACCCTACGATCAGTCTCCTGGCAACCCGTACGACAGACAATAACAACCAACATTTCTGCTAATCAATTACTGATTCCAAAGAGCACAACACAAAAATAGTGGCATGAACTGAAGTCTGGGGAAGGTGGCAGACCCTGACCCGCAGTAAGTAGCAAGATGGTGTGTTGGCTCCATCATTCCTCACAGCAGTAACCTCCGAGACACGAACCCAAGAATGGTTTCCCTTGTCTCTGTCAGTCTTGGCAGAGCTATCCTGTACAGTTCAGGCTGCTGCTACGGCAGAGAGTAAGAGACTAAATGGACGTTGTAAGACTCTGCCGGACTATAGACTGTCTGAGGCTAAGCCCAGCAGCAGAAAGGAACTTCAAAAAACATACCCCGACTCAGAATGTGTTAGACAGCTTACAAGTTTCTTCGGCATTTAAACAGAGAAATGGTCTGTATTGTCTATTAATTGACTTTTAGCAAATTTCGACACAAAACCTGACACCTCTGTGGGGAAATCTCCCTTCAGCGGATGGCTAAAGGCTTCGCAACATGGGAACGAGCCAGCGGCAGAGTCCCGGAGCCGCTCTCCAAAGTGATGAGAGCACAGCAAGGAGCTGCACGCTGCTGGGCCCCGAGAGGGTCCCTGGGCTGCAGGCAGCCAGGATGAAGGGAAGGGAGTGCCAGCACTGCTGGTCTTGCTGAGCTTCTCAGTATCGTGGAGCTCTCTGGGAGATCGCAGTATCCTCTTGCTCTCACTTAGTTTTACAAATATAATAAAGTGCAAAATCGGAGTATTCAAGCCTGACTTCTTACCAGCTCGTAACAGGGGGAAGCAAGCGGTGGCTCTTCTTCCACAAGACAGAAGGTGAAATGAAGACAACGGGGCGGGAGGGGAGAGCACACGCATGTGTTCACTGTTCCCCTCTCCACTACACCCAGGAAGGGCTCCAGCGAGCCGAGCCTCTCCTACCTGCCCGGGGGGGTAGTACGCCAGCCAGCGCTCCAGGTGGGCCGCGTACCAGCCAGGGAGCAGGCAGCGGCTCTGCAGGTTGCGCAGCTCCGGAGGCGCCTGGGATGTTGCGGAGATCACTTGGTAGAAGGTGTAATTGAGCGCCACGGGGTCACTGTGAGCGCGCTGGTGCTGAAAAAAATAAACAAGCTGAATTGAGGAGCAGCAACACAAAATGCCACCTCCCCGAGGGCTCCGCGCAGCCACCCACCAACGCCTTTGTGTGCAGCCATCTGTGCAGCCTCTGTCATCTCCCCGGGCCCCTCTGTGGAAACACAGCCAAGGGCTTTCCACCCCGGGCTTTCCGCCGCGCCCCACTGGAATCTCTCGCCGGCCCTCGCCCGCAGAGCGGAGCAGGGAAGTTACCTGGTACCACGAATAGGCTCGGTCGGCAGGGTTGATCAGGACAGTAATGATCTTGGCTCGAGGCAGCAGGGCCGCACCCCGCTTTGGTACCACCTCCGTGTCGAAGTAGTTGGCGCTCTTCTCAAACATGAAGTCTGTGCTGGCATTGGAGGGGATGGGGAAGAATTCCATGTACCTGCCGAACAGAGGGGACGCCGGTCAGCAGCGCGGCCCAGCAAAGACACAGAACACTGGGGCCGACAAAAGGGTAAGCAAGCGTTTTGCTGAGAGTGTTCCCCAAGCCCTGGGGCAGTGGAAGGAAAAGGCTGAGGGTAGGGTCCTAGCTGCAAGCTCTAGCAGAAGAGAGGTCCCAAGAGGTCCCCTTACTCTTGTCCCAAGAATAAGGCCAGAATCAGCTGCCTGCCCTGCCACTGACGGCTTGGTTTAGACCTGTCTAAATCGTTTGTGTTTGTACCTCAGTTCATAGCTGAGACACAGGGTCAAGAGCTCTGCTCTGCCTCAGGAGAGCTGGTAAGATCAGCAACGCAGAAACGGAGACATTCGAGTGATGGTGGAGCAGAGGCTAAGGGGTGAACAGGGCACTGTGAAGTGCTGGACAATTGGTCTCTGCTGAAATTGAAGCTGTCCGATGGACTCAAATTCCATTCTAAACACGGAGATGCTCCTCTTGCGCGTGATGCTGCACTCAACTCAAGCTGGATGACTTTTCTAGGGGGTGCACATAAAATCCTCCGCTTTCTAAGCCTATCGCTCAGCTAGTACGACTGCTCTGTAGCGCTTGACTCGTGAGCCTCACACAATACCAACCGCCTCCCAGCATCTTTTCAGCAGTCCTCTAAACGATTAAGTCAGTCTGACAAAACCTCCCACAGCTCACAGGAACGGAGAGCCCACGGCAGAAGCCTTACTGCCACATGGGCGTCCCTCCGAGCCCCCCAAGGGACTGCAGTCCCACAGCGGACCCAAAGCCCAGGCTTCAAGCACGAAACAACCTCCCAATTTCTCTGCCTGGAAACACAGTGGCTTCACAGTGACACAGGGACACCGGTATTTCCCTGACAGGGGGAAACACCTTCTCAAAACCACATGCTTGTACGGGTGAAGAACAAGGTATGGATGCGGCCACAGAGACACTGGAGCCAGCGCAAGGAATGCCCCGTCATCTCTGCGAAGTCTGCAGGGCCCAGAACAACGGTACGGAGGCTGTCCCTGCCGTCCTGCGCCTCTTAACTTGGAAACCACAAAGAGCTTTTTAATGGGCACGCTGTTGTCTGTTTGGCATGTCAAGGGAGAAGAAACCTCACCACAGCAGCGCATTCAACAAAGACTCAATATTGAAAGCTAAATCCTCCCTAGAATCTCCTGGTGAACCATCACTACGATCAGAAACTACCTGTCCTGCTCCAGGGTTGGGTTAGCAGGAAAACAGAGCACGTGCGCTGAGCAGCAGCGATGAAAGCAGCTGCTGGGAGACAGAGAAGCCGCCTGGAGTGGGCACACAGAGAGACGCGGGAGAAGACAACGCGGGCGTGCCTTACCACAGCAGCACACGCGCCAGGATTCTTACCAATCAATTCCTTTGTGATAGTTGGGTCCGTTAAAAAACTGGATCTCCTCGAAGGTGGACGGACTTGGGAAGTTACTGGTGACAGCTGGGTGCATGGTCAGGAAGAAGTGCACGGCCGTTGTGCCTGCAACAGGAACCAGTAAACAGGACCTGGGTCACACACGATGCCTGGCTGAAGGACAGGCCTGACGCTGCCGAAAGCGGTCCCCAGGTGGGCACCCTCCTCCCACGCATGGGTAACCCACCCCTGACCAACCCACGCCAGGCACAACAGCAGCAACGCCGAGCTCTGGCACTGAGCTTGACTCGGCAGCTCCACCCCGCACTTCAGCCCACAGAGCGGACTGAAGCCACCTCCTCAGCACCACAGCCCTCATCCATGCCAGCATTTTGAGTCCTCACCACGGCTGGGCTACCCCCACGCCTTTTTTCCCCACTGTCACGGGGCAGAACCCGTACCTGGTGGCCTGGGCACTGCAGGACAGCATCACGCGTTTGGGAAGGGGCCGCGCTAGGGACAACATCGGTGTCCTTGGCTGAGAATTCAGCTAGAGGTGCCTTGGCCTGCCTCTGCCGTAGATGTTTTCCCCCACCCAACCGAACCCGACAGCGGTAGGCCTCTGGCAGGCCAATAAATCAGCCGAGAGAAGGGTTTTCCTGCTGTGGCACAGGAGGGCTCGCGCTACGCACGCAGCTACAGAGCTTCCTGGTGCCGCAGGCAGGAGACAGCAGCTTGGCCGGGACAAGCTTCCTCCCAAGGCCAGGATCACCGTTTGCTGCGCCTGGCTGCTGTTTCACTGCGCCACGGAGAAAGTCAAGGCTTGAAGAGCTGGCTTCGGCTAAGGGGACGTTGCTCTCCTCAGCACGGCACGTACAGCCGTGTCAGCGCCAGCCACGATGCCACGGGAGTGAGGAGGTGGTGACAGAGGTCAGACAAAAGAGGATCTCCACCTCCCGCTGACGGTGACACAGAGCATGCAGCGCGTACACAGATCTGTCGCAATCAACACACTCGGGGGCATTCATCGCAACCCTTGCCAAGCACCGCGCATCGGCCCTGCCGACAGCTTCTGCTTGTAGCACGCGAAGAAAGGTCACAGTTCCTCTGAGCTCGTGTGGAGCAGCCAAGGCGCAGCTCTGCAGGCAGGGCTTCTCCTGCAGACCAGGGCTGAGCGAAGCCAAGTGCCAGGGCGCGAGGTACGGAGGACAGACTCGCCAGACTGAGCTCAGACAAATCTGAGATTCTCCAAAACGTCCTCTTTGGCAGCTGGCACAGAGAGCGGCCGCAGAGATCTGCGGCACAGACCTTTTCAGCTCTGCTCTCCGGAGGAAGGAGCTGGACGCTGCAATCTCTCTTCAGCTAAAGTAGTCACGTTACCGGTTTTCTGGGGTCCCACGATGAGGAACTTGGGGAGCCGATCGCACGTTTTCTCTTTGGACCAGATATCCTTGTGCCTCTTATCGTCGCACGGATTCTGCAGCACAAGTGGCGGGATTAAGCGTTACCACGGGAGCTGACGGCAAGGGGAGGACAAGCTGGAAGGCCAGTCCTCTCGGGGAAAATGCTATCAGCGTACGAAGCGCGCCTCGCAGCCACGCTGCACTCCGCCAGGCATCGAGAAGATTTAAGGAAAAACACGGGGGAACGTTTTCAAAGGCTCCGAAGTGACATGGGAGCCGAAGTCCCCCCGAGAGCGTTAACCACAGGTCCTGCCCCACGTAGACGGGCTGGGCCACCGCGACAGCACAGCTCAGTGAACTGCTGGCTGGCTGACAACTCCATCACCTCCAGTTAATTTCATCGGCTCATCGCCACGCAGAGAGCTGCTGCGCTGGGGTAGAATGCGATAAGCATGTTTTTATTTAATGAACATGAATTCTGCAGTGTGAAATTACTTGAAGATTAATCACATTAACGTGCCTGCAAGCTCCTCCAGCACTGAACAGGGTTCTTCCTCGCACACTGCGCGTTTCACAGCAGCCTGCTCTAACACAAGCCCCTCAACGACCCAAGCGCCCGCAAGCCCACCCCTGTCACCACAGCCGTCCCCGTCCCGAAGCCCAGACCGTGACTGCGTCCTGCTGCTCCCGCTCCCCACCCCCTCCACTCTGCTGTCTGCCGCTTGCAGGCTCAAGCCGCGGAGGTTCAGCCTAAAGGCTTGATGGGTTACCTCGCTGTGCTCTGGGTCAGACGGCTTGCCACCTTCTACAGGTGGGCCATACCTCCTGGAAAACCCCTCGGAGCGGTCAAAGCTGCCTGCTCACCTGCCACAAGGGATTCTTCTCCTGGGGAAAGATCTCAAAGTACTTTTTCGCCAGCTGGACGGGGGGCAATGTTTGCAGGCGAAGGTTGGTCCAGCACTGCACAAACTTGACCAGGCTCTCGAAAGTGTAGAGTCCCAGGCGGTCATTCCCGTAGTTGGACAGGTGGGTCATGAAGATGCTGATCTGGAAACAGCAAAGACAGGGGATACCGGTAAATCAGGTAATGGTGCTGCGTCCTCCCAGCCTGACGCCCCTGTCAGCAAGGGGCCGTTCACATCGCGGACTACCCTGGCTGGCGGGGGTGACACACGTCCATCTGCCAGGAGACAGCACAACCTTGATGAAAATTGGGATGCAGCTTGGGGAAGGAGGGACGCCGACCTCTCGGTAACGCCGGCAATGGGGTGGGGGGCAAGCACTGCACCCTGGATGCGAGTCCAGAATGGTTTCTAGACCCCGTTCAAGCGGCTCTGGGACATTTAGGGGAACAAGGGCTGGTCAGCGAGTCCCTCCTAGTCAAAACCTTGCACAGCCCCTTTCACGGGAGAGCAGGAGCTTGGCGGGCTGGGGCACAGCGGCACAAGGGACAGTTTCCACCGGAGTTATTTCCAGGCCCACAGCCAGTCGGCTTTCATCCGCTTCAAAGTTGAGATCTCAACTGCAAAGGAACAACTGGCAATTCATTCACGCTTTAAAAAGCATTACCTGGGGATCTGAATGCGGACTGCAAAGAGACACCGTCCTCGGAGCAGGCACCAGCTGACGAGGTTTTAGCTCGCAAGAGTCTTCAAGCACTGGCAGCCCCCAGAAAACGTCCTGCCAGGCCTGAGGGTGTAAACCCTCAGGCAACACGGCACAGAGCACCCACGGGAGCCCTCCCAGCACCCAGAGCTGGTGTGCTATTGCTCTGCCTTGCCGAGCCGTCTCTCCTCTCAAGCAGATAAATTTCCCTCCCGTCTGTCTTTCGGTATTTTAACTTTTGGAAGAGAGCGCTGAGGGCTGCCGTCAGCGTGACTCTGGCACGTGGCTCTGACGGGTCCCACGGCACTGGGCATCCCCGCGCCTGTAAGGCGACGGCACTCTGCCAGACGCAAAGCGCGCCGCGGCTGCAAGTCAGCAAAACAATCGCAGCCGAACGCTCTGGCCAGCGGAAGAACGACTGCGGGGATGGCTTCGCGCTCCCCACCCAGCACCCGCTCGCGCAGGGAGGGGAAGAGACCTCGCTCACGTTCGGGGCCGAGCCCTAACGATGCCCGGTAAGGTCAGCAGGCAACAGCAGGCTTCCCTGGCGGGCTTTCCTGCTCACGGTAGGGGAAGAGCAAAAGGGGGAAGCAGGAGACAGATGGCCTTGGGATGAAGACATTTGCTGGCACTCGGGAGGCTGGGACGCAGCTTTCTGCCCGGTGTCACCGTGGACTGGTCTCCATGCGACAAAAGGTGCTGACGGACACCAGCTCTCTGCACCCGAGCCATCCCCAAGGCACTGCGACACTCATTGAATCCTGTCCGTAAGGTGCTCCCACCCCAGGGTCCATGTGTAGGCAGCAGAAAGCAGCGGCAGGACTTTCTGCTGCCTACACATGGACCCTGCACGCAGAAAGCAAGCAAAGTTCCAAGATTTATCGCGTTTGCCTGCGAGTTTTTCACTCCTGGTTTCCCACTGAGCGGACAGAAAGGCCCTGCCAGACAGGCTCCGGCACCCGCACTTCCGACAGCAGCGTGCGCTCGGTGCTCTGGTGTAAAAAGAGATGCGCTAAATGCAACCCAGAGCAAAAGCAGAAACATCTCCTGCGTCACTGCCGGGCCACGCCGTGGAGCACAGCAGGCGGCAAAAGGATGCGTCTCGTGTTGTATTGCCCATTTTTGGGAGAGGTGAGGAAGGTGGGGGGACAGCACAGGGTGGCTCAGCCCTTCGACTCGCCAGTGAAACATTTCCCAGGGAGGCTGTGGAGTCTCCTTCTCTGGAGATATTCCAGACCCGCCTGGACACGGTGCTGTGCAGCCTGCTCTGGGTGACCCTGCTTCGGCAGGGGGTTGGGATGGGTGACCCATAGAGGGCCCTGCCAACCCCGACCATTCTGTGATTCTGTGAAAAATTTGCTGCATGTAGCGCCTGGCTCACCGGCATCAACCAAGTCCCGCAGCAGGGAGGACGCAGGTCACCAGCTGGTGCCCCTTCAAGACTTCCAGAATAAAAAAAGCCTGCAAGTAACCCAGGGCAGTAACTGCGTCTCAAGACTGACTACGTCTGGCAAAACGGCTCGCACAAGTCCTGCTGTCACCTGCAAACGGTCCCAAGCGACTGGGTTTAGCAGATGACACGACAAGCCCAACCCAACCGAAGAGCCGTCTCCCCGTACTTCTGCGCGCGCAGTCATGTCCCGCGACGCACCCGCGCTGCTGAACAAGGCTGGGCAGCTTGCTCTGCCTCGTCACGGCCACTGCTGCCAAAACCGCTCCGAGCACTACTTCTGACATCAGCGACACCCCAGCCCCAGTGCTCCCCCCCTCCCATCCCCACCCAGCGACCCCGGGGACTGGCTTGGTAACACCACCTCCCTCCTCTCCCCCTCCCTCCACTGTCAGCACGCCATGGCTTCCCGTCCTTCGCCCTGAGGGATGAGGAGAGGAAAGGTCACGGCAAGCCCGGAGTACAGAGACCAGGAAGGTACAAGCACCCCTGCGATACCTACCATGCCGCTGCGGGCACAGCAGTAACCCGCCTGCGCAGCGCGAGCGAAAGCGCGCGTGAGCAGCGCACACGAGGACGCCCTTAGGTTCTGGGAAACAGTGACTGGGCACCCGGCAGCCTGCCCGCCGAACAGCAGCGGCTCTTCGCCTTCCTGACATCAGACCTTGTTCACTAGTCAGAAGATCAAACATCTTCTGTTTGCACCGTGGAGTTAACCACACGCAGGCGGGCTCGGAGGCTCCTGCGCGCCAGCATCCACTCCAAGAGAGCTGGAAGCAGCAGAAAGGACTGAAAGAGCCTGGCCCGGGTCCGCTACGGATCACTGCTGGGGCTGCGGGGCCGGCCAGCTTTCCATCAGAGCTCTGTAGAGATGGCTCTATCAGCGAGGGGAGGAATGCGAGGGTCTGAGTCACTGTGCAAACACGAGCGGCGATGGGGACCTTCGAGCCCAGCACTCCACTGCTGACAGAGAGAGAAACGCTCCTCTGCCAAAAGGAAGGAAAAGCGTGAACGTCGGAAGCATCTGAAGGCACCTGAAAGAGTTTTAAAAGTCACCAAGAAGAGCCAACAGTAAATGTGGCAAATAAGCTCAGCCCGTACCAGAGCACAATCTTCCCAAACTTTCTGGGTCATGGATCACTGCCAGCTGCTTCACCCGTCACGTGCTTATCAGCAAATTTCAATGGGTAAGCTCTAGAAACCATGTTTCTACACATTGCTTGGCACAGCCTCCTAGGCCAGAAATGATCTCTGGATTACAGTCTGGCAACTGGTTTGCCAGGAGAAGCCTGGCTGGTCTCTACCTGCGGAGCGTTGCACTTGTCAGCCCTCGGCGCTGCTTCCTCAGCAGAGTGTGCAGCAAGGCAGCCTTAACCAGCAAGTACTTCCTTGGCCCTCTCCTTCACACCTCCTTAGCATCACGCTGGAGACACCCACACCGCAACGGGTGGTCACACCGACTCTCCCACGGGATCTATTCCCTTCCCACATCGGGCACGTAAGCCGAGACACCCGTACACCGACTCCCCTTTCAGATGAGCTTACTGGGTTCAGGAGCACCGTCAGGAAGAGTTCACCGCCACGAATGCTCTTGTCCAACTCCTTTGAGCCACCGGGATACTCGTTGTAGAAGATAGTGTGAGTAAAAAGACCACAGGTCTGTCGAGGCAGGACCTGGCAATATCAGAGAAAAGCAAAGTTGGAGAAGAGGCCAATGCAGCAGAATCTACACATGAACGTATGAAAGCAGCACTCTGCGGATCAATACACAGAGTAAGGACATAAGCGACACAGGTACAGAGGACTCTCTTGCTATTCCTCCCAATCATTTACACATCACAGTACAAACAAGCCAGTGGGATCTCAGTTTAGTCTTGTCGTGCTTGGTTTTGCTCTCTGTTCAGTACTGACCTCTGAACTGTAGCGGCTTTGGCCACTTTAGCTACAGGAACTGGCTTTAGCCAAGTCTTTTACTTGACTTTATCATTTTGGAAATACTGGTGGCATTAGGATTCATGTCTCTGGCGCAGGTCACCAGGAGACTGTCCCTCGGGCGGGGTCTGCTCGCCCAGCTATGCTCACCATGATTCCATTATGGATGAATCCGCGCCGGTACCGGGCAGGCCGCAGGTGTGGGTATTCCTCTGTGCTCGTTACTTGGATGCTCCAAACGGATTTCCATGCCTCATAGAGTTGCGTGTGGACAGGATAAACCCCAGAATGATGGGGGGCTACGGCATAGCCCAAGTCTGTGGGAATCCCGTGCTCCTGGAAGCAGAATACACAGCTTGATCATTCAATATTTAGCTAAAAACCTTCATAAGGATCACATTTAGCAACAGACTCCAAGCTGGAGCAAGGTGACAAAGTAACGTGAAAACTCTCTGGATTGGGAAACCTGAAACACGGCTTGTACTTGTTTTTGTATCTACAGAAATGTAGGGGTGATTCTGTATCATCAAGGACATTCAGCGTCGGTTACAGCTGCTGTAAGAACGCTCTTCGAGCTTGCAGGTGTGCCAGATCAGATCAATTCCCAAGCCTGGGGTCGGGCCCCTTGGCTACTACAAACTAATCAACGCTGTTCAAGTGACACATCTCACTCCCACAGTGCCTGGATCTGAGTCACTAGAGGAAGAAAATAAAATTTCCTTAACTGATATAGACGGAAAGGAAGATGACGACTGGGACATGTCTTGTCTTTAGCAATTCAAAGAAAAAGCAGAGACGAAGCAAGAGACTGTCGAGGTGAAGATATGGGGCCTGGGGCTATACTAAAATGACAAGAAATATCTGAATTTCATGGGTTTTAATTCCACTGTGTGGTTCTGGTAACAATATGAATGACGACAGCTCTGCTCTGGTGATGTACAATAAAACCAGAGCCCCTAAATGAAGCAAAAGCCTTCTCCTTCCCACTGCCAGTCTGTTTTATGTTAAATACGGGTAATTGTGTTCTGTGCTTTGTCTCTCGCTGCAAAAGGCTGCACTGTTATTTAACCAGGAAAAGAAGGAGCCTAAATTGTTTCTGTAATGCCGCAACTGTGCTCTGAATTCAAGATCATTCCTGATCTGTGTGTGTCACGGGAACACAAGCCAGCAGCCTGCTCTTCCCAAGGGGATTACCACCAAAAGAACCAAACCAGAGGTGAAGAGGACACGTCTCTTCAGAGAAACATGTATCCTGGATTCACCTCTGGGCTGTAAGCACCGAGCAGACATTGCTCCAGCAACGCAGGACGTTCGAGGCTTCCCCCTCCTCTGCTAAAACCCAGGGAATTGCCCCTGGACTTCCCAGAGGAGGAACGTCCTCCAGCACTGCCCAGGGAGGGCAGAAGCTGGGCTGTTAGCACGCAGAGCCTTTCACACCGCTGACCAGGTGGCTTCCTTACAAAACCACAGGGAATAAGGATGGAAAAGGAAATGCTTGCTTGCTGCCAGAGTCTGTAAGTTAATTGGATTTGGACGGTGGTGCTGCAAGTTCACACCCCAGCAAACAAGAGCCTGGGGATTTGCACCCTGGCATGCGGTAGAGCTGCCTGGGGCCACGCAGGTGCCAGGAAGCGCTTCCCCCCGCACAGGCAGGCACACGAACGGCGTTTCTTGCCTGAAGACAGCAAGAGCCACGTGCTCAGACTTTCAGAGCTGCCTTTCTTAACTGCAGCTGAGTTTCTAGGCTAGGATCTGGGTTCAGCGGGGTCGAAATGGCTGCTCCGGGAGAACGTTTCAGTATTGGTACTGTCAAGTAACTAAACCGTGACGCTCCTTACCACAGCAAACTGTTTGTTGAGCTTCATCTGCTCAGCCAGCACAGTGACGTTGTGGAAGAGGTGAGGCTGCATGTGACTCCACATGTGCGGGAACCACCAGAACTCCTTCCTGTGCTTGAGCAGCATGTCATCCCCTTCATCCTCCTCATCTGTACCTACAGCCAGCAGGGGCAAAAACAAAGGGCAGAAGAGGGGCTGGACGTTTCAAAGGAGCGGCTGATCCCCTGCGATGCCGAGTCGTTCCAACAGAGAGTCGCGCTCTCTCCAACATGCTGCACCCCCACCCGCACGAACGCTGGGGCCGTATGCAGGCGCTGGGGTGCCAGGGGCTTACCTGTGTGGTAGAATTTCCCTGAGAAGCCCAGGTTGAAGGTGAAATTCGGGACTAAAGTTCTCAGCTTATTCTGGGTGCTCAGTAAAGCCTGTTTGAATGAAAGGAAAAAGAAATATTCATATTCAGTTGCCCTGCGGCGTTTCTCTGTGCCCTACTGGTGCCCAGTTCAGCCTGAAGAGGTATCACAAGGGATGGGGCTACGGCACTGCTGCCTGTGGAGCGAAGCAGAGCAGCCAAGTGCTCCGCGTACAGAGTCTTTACTTGAAGCAGTCCTGGTGTACCTTAAAAGCCCAGTCAGATGACACTGTCCACTTCCACGTCAAGGGCCCAGAGTGTCTGTGCTAAGGCAAAGGGACAAGCAGTCCCACTTCCAGGCAACAGATCCCTTACTCTCTCCAGGTCCAACCTCAGGGCTCCCTTCCTCTCCTACGTTGGCTGGTACTTTGCTATTGAACCTCAGCCCTTTCCCTGAGCCTGCGTGTTAACGAAAAGGAGGATGGGGCAGGGCACGACGCGCAGTCAGAGGAAGAAACATCAGCAATATCGTGAATGGTAACCAAGTGATCCCAAGGGAGGGGGCTTTTATTTAGAGAGGAAAGGTGGATTCGCAGAACCACCCGTGCAAGGAGATCTGCCACAGCAGGGAGACATCCCTCGCCTTGTGTCCCTCGACAGTGCAAAATCCTTTTGTAGCAGGAAAGTTTCCTGGATTCTGGAAAGAAAATCTGGGGGAGCTGACACTCACAGTCATAACATCTCCTACAGGTTCTCTTTTGCTCAGTTGTGTCTGCTTTAAATGCCCAGAGTAATCGCTATGGCCAAAGGGCAGGAGCCTTGTGCCACAAACCCTGAGGACCAGCAGCGTACAGAGTAAGACAGCAGACAGACTTGACAGAAAAAAAGCCCCAGAGCCTCAGTACGTCACAGACAGGTAAGAGATGCAAACTAATTGCAGTCAAATTTCTTCTGCTGGAAAACAGTAAAAAGAGAGCAGCCCCGAGACGCGTGCTCTGCTGCTACCTGGGTGCCTCGGGGGAAGTGTCACTGAAAAAAAGCTCTCCATCAGATCGGGAGCTGGCAGGAGGGCTGCTGGCAGCTGCCAGGGATGGTCCTTCCCCAGGCAGTCCTTTAGGTTTTAACAGCTTTTCTAAGGAAGTCACAGATCAGCGGGCTGCACCAAGGTGAAGGCGATGACCTTCCACCACGAGACCTGGGCTAGAAGTGCACACAGCGGCAACGCGACACGCAGCACCGAGGAACGCATACGGACTTTTCAAACCGCGCAGGGGAGACGGGCAGATCTTCCTGTGTCAGCTGCCTGTCCCCAGCCCCAAGCAGCACCAAGCGCATCGCAACGCCGCCTTCGCGCGGCTCACGCCCCACCACAGGCGTTGTTTCAGCACGCTGCTCTCCAGGCGGCTGGCAGAAGAGCGTTCAGAGCTGCGGACGCTCGTTCAGCGGAGAGACTGGCCTTGACACCTACCCCTTAAGGACAAGCTGACAAATCACTGCCGGCACTCACATCTTGACACAGCGCTGACCAAACACTGATCATCACAGAATGCTTTGGGTGGGAAGGGACCCTAAGTAATGACTCACATTAATTTAAAAACGATGACTTCTGTGATTTACTTCAGTCACCCATCCACTGCAAATACGTCATGGAACAAACGATTTGAGTGTTGTTATTCCCCAGGCAGGCAGCCCATGACCTCCCACACACGGCAAGGTGGGAAGCCCTGACAGATCATCTCTGCAGGACTGCAGACACTCTCCGTGCTCTCTCTGAAGGAACCAAGCTGTCAGACTCTTCCCTAGAGACGCACTTAATTGCCTATTCCTCCTCCCTGCAGCGACATCAAACACAGCCTGGGACGAATATCAAAGATCCCAGCTCCTCCATGGCCAGATGCCTACCACATCACAGAATCACAGAACGGTCGGGGTTGGCAGGGCCCTCTGTGGGTCACCCAGCCCAACCCCCTGCCAAAGCAGGGTCACCCAGAGCAGGCTGCACAGCACCGCGTCCAGGCAGGTCTGGAATATCTCCAGAGAAGAAGACTCCACACCCTCCCTGGGCAGCCTGGGCCAGGGCTCCATCACCCTCAGAGGGAAGAAGTTCTTCCTCGTGTTCCTCACCCCTTCCTTACATCCTTACCCCAGTCCCCACTCAAGGTAACGTTGGGAGAAACCTATGGCCCGTGACGTTTCCAGAACCTCTCACAAACGTCGACAGTGCTTTTAAAAGGCAACACGCCAGCAGCACTGATGGCTGAAGCCCCCTTGGCTTCACAAGATCCAGAACAGGCAACAGGAGGTGAAGTTCCCCTCACGTAACCCCGCGAGGCTCATCCCACATGTCATGGAGCTGTGCACCTCTCCACAGAGCAGCACCTGTCTGCCCAGCTGGGCGACAACACCATATCAAACTGGGGACCAGCACCCTGAACACGTCGCCCAGTAGCTTAGACAGGGAAGTGCCACTTTCTTCTCTTGTCTCCGGAGCTGCGCCAAGCCTCGCCGCTTCTCTCGGCTGCCCTGAAAGGCGCATCCAGCCCCTCCAGCTCGGGCAGGAAGGTGGAGGGAGGGAAGACAGCGGCTAAGAGGCTTAGCATTCCTCTGCACAGAGGGAGATGTGAAGCCTGGCTGGGGTTACCATGACGACACATCTGCCTGATGACAAATCCCCAAAAGCCCTGCTCCAGCAGGCAGCAATCCTTTGTGTCCGGGGAGGGACCAGGGAGGAGCCGGGGGTGCCCCAGAAATTCTGAGCCTCTGGAGCCCTACGGAGCCCTGCTTTCCCGGCGGGCTTACTGCCAATCGTGTGCCACCCCTCTGCTGGCGCTGGGTCCTTTCCACAGCCACGTCCATACAGGTGGCATGGCACAGGTTCCAATAAACGTCTTTCCCTGCATAGGAGAAGAGAGACAAAGGTGCCAAGTAAAATATTTGGAAATCTGTTTCAACAAATGATGCACTGGCTATTCCCTAGCACACCGGTTCCAAGAGGTCTGTAAGCCATAGGAAGGCGAAACGATACAGATGTGGGATCAGGCCTGGGAGGCCCTTCTCTCTGCTCTGACACCTCTGCACTCTGCTTCGCTTTTGTAAGGTAGGATGAGTATGACAGTACTAATAGTATCTCACAGGTGACTCACGTGGCAATTCATTTATATCCGTAACGTGCTCTGAGATTCTTAAATGAAAGGCAATCACGAAATCTGGAGCAGGCTACCCATTAAGGCATAAAATCGCCAGCCAGATGCAAACAGATCTTCACGTGCGCTTTTAAGAAGTTTCATTGCTCACACGGTACGGGACAGAAGGCTAGCATTGGAGCTACCCCCCATCTGCGAAAGCAAAGTTTCTTCCCCTAGAAAACGGCCCCTCCAATCCCTCCAGGTATTTCTGGTTTATATTCTCCACCCATCTTCCACTCCAGAAACCCTTCCGAGGCACAGCCAAGCCCAGCAGCCAGCCAGCAAGGCCCCTGCCCCAGCCCAGCACGGCTCAGCCCAGCGAGGAGCAGACAGGGTCTCCAGGAGACCCCCAGCGCTGGCCACCAGAACTCACACATCACGTCAAGGCCAGAGCTGCTTCATGCTTGTCGCAGTCTATCGGAGAACATCCTCTGCAGTTCACCACCTGCATTTTGGAGGCCTTTAGTACTTCACTGGGGCAGCCACGCTGCTGCCAGCCCCCGTGACAGACGTCAACATTCCAACGCACATTTCTGGGCACAATGCAAAGAAGATCTAAACTTCAGCCTGATGTTCGACGCCCATCACTTTTTTATAATCCCAAATGATCATAAATATTCACTTCTAAGCAAATGTTAAGGGGAAAAAAAGTTTAAAATTGTGCTTTTTGTTGAAACACATTAAAAAAATATCAATATAATCTCATTGATGGATCTGCAAAGATTTACTGAACAGTCACTACAACCTCTTGATGCAAACCAGTGAAAGACAAAAGCTCTCTCAATGGGGTTACAATCCCAGGAGTGAGGAAGAAATCAGGGGAAGCCCCAGCACACTGGCTGTACCCTCTTTAGGTTACTTCTTTCGGACCTAATCCTCTTCTCAGCTGGCACGGTGTCCTCAGCATCGCAACAACACAGGGCTAAACCTGCATGCGACTCTGCCTTTTTAGCTGTGAACTTTTTACGTTCCCAAAGTGTCCGCAGAGATTTTAGCCGTTTCATACAAACCCTAAATATCACCTCCCCTGTCTCAGGTCCCTCTAAAAAGAAGCAAAAGAAAAGGGGGAAATGAGGGTGAGAGTTGGATACTGGTAAGAGCAGATACTGTGAGTCCAGGAAAACAGCACATGGACGAACAAAGAGAAACAGATGATAAAAAAAGGAGGAAGAAAGCAGAGTGCTTTCAATGCTCTTCTCAAATGCTCCTGCAAAGCACACGGGGAAGGTGTCGCAGAAACACCTTCTTCCCAGGAACTGCCCCTGTGGGCAGCACGTTCTTGAGAGGGTTTTCTGCAGCCTTCTCCCTGCCCAGCAGTGGCCCCGCCATGGCTCCAAACAGGAGAAAGCCTTTGTGGTGCCGGCGTTCCCACCTCCGCTACGCTGTCAGCATCAGGGAGTTAGAAACCGCTGGAGATTTTCATTTCAGGCAGGATCCTCTGCTGCAATGTCGAGAGGCGAGAGCTGGCTGACGGCCACCCCTCGCTAGATTCTCTCTCTTCCACCCTCACCGGTCAAAACCCAGAATGAAATGACTGCCCTTGATTTTCACGCTGCTTGCTAGTGGTGGCTGCTCGCTATGCCCTCGTGGAGATGACCAGCAAAAAGAGGCAAAAACTCCTCTACTTCGTCTTCGTTCCTCACACCTAAAGATGACCAGGAAGGATCACAAAAGCCAGATCCTTCGGCATCAGAAACGGCTTGTCTTTGCTGGCCAGTTCCATGGAGGTTTGGTAAATTCCAAGGATTATGATTTTAGAAGAGATTGAATGTGGAATAACTGAGAAGAGAAGGGATTCTCCGAGATTTTGTTTCGTTAATTACGTGCAGCTCAAATCTCTGGTAAACCTTCCAAAGGAAAAACGCTTTCCCTGTGCAACTTCCAACTGTCCCGCTCCAGCGGAGGACTGCAAGCTCCCGCTGCAGCCCTTCAGCAGGAACGGGCACTCAAGGGTTATCATCTCCAAAGCAAAAGCAAGCATGATTCCTTTTTCAAGAAGAAAGCTATTCAGCCCGCCTTTAAGCACCGCAAATAAAAACATTTCTTCCTCTCGCACAGGACACCTACCACGGACGTGCATTCGATGAAATGATATTCAGCGCTTTCTTTTAATAGCCATCTTGCCTGGGAAGCTCTCCAAACGTGGGCCTGCGTATGGGAAACAGGCTCCCTGGGACAGCAATTTCATACCTTCACACAGCAGCCAACCTTCAAGCCGCTACCCTGACCGCTGTAATCTAAGCTGGAAGATAAGGAGCCGCGTGTTGAGATAACAGCCCTGAAACAGAGCTTTCATCTAAAAGGCCAAGGAAAATGCCAGCTGTTCTGTCTCTGCTCTATGCCCTTCTCTCCCCACGGCGAGAGGCTATCAACAAATCCATGTAGTTATTTCTCGCTTTTAAAAAATAAAAATTCATTAACTTCTCGTGGCTCCGCCATCAGAGAGCTTCTTTTAAATGGATAAATCTGGGGTTTATCTGCTTCGCCTGAGATTCTCTGCTTACTGATCTCAGATTATTCCTCCATTTCACCCTGTTCAAACCCAAACAAAGCGTCCTTTGGAATTATCTTGTCTGGGTTTGTTTTTAACATCACTAGAGCTTTGGGCCCCTGTCTCCTGCTTCCTCACACGGGTCTGCAACCTGCACAGGCACTGCAGAGGGGAGAACCTCTCCCCGTTTGGATTAGAGGGTGCAGGGCCCACTTGCAACTAAGATAAGATGGCAATCCTTCCAAAAAAGGCTTTCAGAACAGTTCAGCACCTCAAAACACAGAGTTGCTGCATCAAAATGAAGAAAAATTTAGCATTTTCCTTAAATAAGTGTTCTATATAAACTGTTCCATTTCTCTGTACCTGTCTGCTTGGCAACACTTTTTCGACACCTGTTTGCTTAGCGAGTCAAAGATGGCTCTGCGGAATTCTTAAAGAATGAAGCAAGCAAAATCAGTAATGGCATGCAATCCGAGCTGCTTCAGGCACACAGCTTCAAAAGAACCGACAAGATCAAGCTAGCCCCAAACATAATGCAAGGGTTTCCTGTTCCCCACGCTAAACTTGGGAGCAGAAGCAAAACTTCACATCTCAAAGACCTGCAAAAATGGAGATGAACCGAAGTATGTCTTGCACAGACGCATAAAATGTGTAGGAAAGGTGGCAAGACTCCTAGTGAGGTGGAAGAGTGCTCTTGGGAACGTGCCACAGATGAGGTTCAGTTCGGGTAAGGGGACACATATGTACAACAGTATTTTGTTTTATACCTTTGCCTTCAAATGTTCTGTGCCCTTCGATGAAAGGTTAACGGGGGCTTCACTCTGAAGTTGTTTTGGAAACGTGCTATGGCTGCTGCTGCTAGGCTTATCGTCATCGTGGCTGGTACCCGGGGAACTCCATCCGGGACCTATCTACGGGCAAGTGCTAAATGAGGATCCGGAGTGGAAGGCCTGGGGCCTCGCACCTCTGGGAACGACCTCAGCACACCTGGTGAAACAGGCAATGCGCCTGCCTCAATGGCTACAAACCAGGACTGACAGCCACGAGGATGAGGAGGGGACTGGAGCATCTCTCCTACGAGGAGAGGCTGAGGGAGCTGGGCTTGTTCAGCCTGGAGAAGAGAAGGTTGAGAGGGGATCTTAGAAATGCTTCTAAATATCTGCAGGGTGGGTGTCAGGAGGACGGGGCCAGACTCTGTTCAGTGGTGCCCAGTGACAGGACAAGGGGCACCGGGCACAAACTGAAGCAGAGGAAGCTCCAGCTGAACACGAGGAAGAACTTCTTCCTTCTGAGGGTGACGGAGCCCTGGCTCAGGCTGCCCAGGGAGGTCGTGGAGTCTCCTTCTCTGGAGATATTCCAGCCCCGCCTGGACGCAGTGCTGTGCAGCCTGCTCTGGGTGACCCTGCTTGGGCAGGGGGTTGGGCTGGGTGACCCGCAGAGGTCCCTGCCAACCCTGAACATTCTGTGATTCTGTGAAGATGTGAAGTTGAGCTCTTGGCTCCATGAGGCAGCACACGTGCACATACCACAGACTTCGGAGAACTCTCCATCACGTACTTCCAAGGACACAGAGAATTAGAAGGGGCACTTAGTTTCTTACTTTCTTCCTGTTTCCTCCTTTGTCTGTCTCGCTTCCCTCTCCTCCACAAAATCTCTCTGTGCCTTTCCCATATCCTTTCCCACCAGGTCTCTCTATTACTCAAGGAGCTGCCAAGGACAGCAAACCATGAAGATGGCATTGCTCTTTCCCAGTCATGAGGCCACAGAGACGGTTCTCACGAAGGCTTGGTCTGAGCATGTTCCCTCGTGAAGTTTTGGATATTCCCTGCCCGGGGATGGGGGTTGCTGGTGGCGGATACGAGTGGGGTGTAACGAAGGGTGGGAGACAACCTTTCTTTCCCCAGTTTGGTTATGCCCTGATAAGCCAGATGGCTAACACATAGACTAGAGCAGTTTACACCGCATGGGCTGGCCTACAGCTTTGCAATACAATAGATACAGTTTATATACATCATAATAAATATAATAAATACAGTTTTTCTATTCTACTCTAACACAACTTGCCTTTTCCTTTGGAAAGGCAGAGTTTACAGCTACAAACAGGCTGACAAAGGCAATCTGCACATGCTTGTTCCCTGCGCTACAGAGGAGACAGGGCAAACCACCATAGGCATCCTCCTCTCACATTCGAGTAGAGAGGCCGGCACAGGTCCCAGAATGAAAAATGCTCCATTTAAACCTGCAAAAATGTTGAGAGCAACACACGCGGTGCCTCGGCATCTTTGCAGGCTACTTCTCTGCTTAAGATGAGGACAATTGCAGCAATCGACCCTTTCACTCAAATTAAGTGCAACCTGGACTTCCCCGGCCTACCACCGACACCAGAAATTTGTCTACGGCCTGTGGTTATTCTGGGGATTTTACCTCTACGTCAGACACTTTCATGCGAGTGCCCTCTTTTCCCACAAATATATCATCAATGTCGACGAGGACATAGCGATCGAGCGTGAGGCAGAGGCGCTTGCCAGTCAAGTAGGCAATGGCATCCACGAAAACGAGTTTGTGCAGCCAAAAATTGAGGTTATTGCCGAAGAGAACCCGCTGGATCCCGTCATGCAGACCCAGGTCCTGCACCACCGTGGCATGCAGCGCTTTGTGGGCGGCCAGGTGAGGAATGGACTCCGAGGACTTGGTGCTGGCCAACAGCACCGGCTCATAGGTGCTGTGGTTTGACTGGAACACGGTCCAGTCGTCACCAGGCAGGGGACCCTGCTCCACCTCGTTAGCCCGGGTGACATAGAGCAGGGGAGCGCTGGGGTTGATGTGATAGTCCCGCAGCCCCAAGTTGGAATGTAGGAACAGGGGGAAACCCTTGAGCTGTGCACTGAGCAGGCTGTTCTCGTTGGCTTTGAAAAAGCCTATAATCCCCACTCCATACTCTACGCAGTATTTGTCCAGCAGCTCTCGGTTCCAAGCGTCTAGGTTCACATATTTAAGGATGTTCTCGTAGATAATGAGGGCGTAGCGTCCCCGATCTTTGTCCGTCAGGGTGGGCATGTCACCTTTGCCAGGGGCAATCTCTGTCCTGTATTTAAACCGGCTGGATTCCAGGATGGCCACTATCTCCTGCCCCAGCTGGGAGTAAATGCTTTCCACGAAGACAAGCACCACGGGGTCCGTGCGCGAGGTGTCCACAGATTTCGTGAGCCTCCAGCTGGTCTGCGGTGGGATCAGGATGCGGTGCTGGTTGCTGCAGTCACTGAAGGGCAGGGGTGGCGGCTCCTTGATTTTGGGACTGTTGGTGACGTAGTAAGCCAGGATGCACATGGAGATCAGGCTGAAGGCGATGAGCAGCAGGATCAACCTGTGGAGCTCCAGCTGTCGCACGTGCCGCACCACTTTCCACAACTGAATCATGGTGAGGCGGGCCGCCCACCCCCTCCTCACACCCCGCGCCCGCGTCGCTCTTGGAATCTCCAGCGCCGCCGCCGTGGCAGCACCCAGCAGCAGCTTGCGGAAAAGAAAGAGCAGCTGCGGAGAGAGGCAAAGCTGAAGCAAACAGCTACAAGGCAAGCCTGCCAGGGATCTGCCATTTATCTCAAGTAACCATGGCCCTCAATTCCCATCGCTCTTCCGTGCGCTTCCTCCTGTTCCTCTCCTCTCACTCAGGAAAGTCTTGGGGAGGAGCGGGGTCTCCGGAATCTCGTCTCTGACAGCGGATCAGTCTGTCACCCTGCGCGCAAGCACTTTCGGCTCGGCCTTCCCAGGCGTCCTGTTTCTCATCTGGCTGCTTCGCATTCACATGGTGGCACCTTCTCTCTGCAGCCTGAAATTCAAAAAGAGAAAGGCAATTCTCAGTGTGGGTTCGTGGTATTTAGTGGGTTTGAGAGGCAATGGCAGGATCAGCAGGAGACCTGTTCCCCGGGATGGGACGCACGCTGTTAGTGCGGGACCTCGGCACGATTGCCGTAATGGCCTTCAGAGGAAAGGTCCCGACGGTGCGCAGGGACGCAGCGCCCGCCTCGGGCCAGATCTTCACATACTGCAGCAAACAGAGCCGCTGGACCCGGCCTTCCCCCGCTGAACACAAAACACGAAACCCTTTTATTCCAGCCTCTATTCCAAAATTAACAAGAGGAGAAAAGAGCCCTCACCTTCTCCATCTCGTCCTGTTCTCGTACCAAAGATGATGTGTCCAAGCCCTTGCCAGGGAGTTCCTAGGCTGTTCAGAACCCAGCGGGATGCCTGGAATTCCCGCAGGCTCTCTTGTTCCGCAGCTCCCGATTTCCACCATTCCCACCCCGACTCATCCTGGGAAGTCCTGTTCTTCCAGGGCTCCCCACAGACGGCTCCGGAGAGGCACTGTCCCTCAGGCTGTCCCCACGGAGCCGGGGGCACAGGCTGCCCACGCGCTGCGCACCCAACTGCTGCCTGCTGATTCAGCGGCAGCTGGAGAGGAGACATCTCCTGAAAGCCCCCTCGCACGCTGCTGGAGATGGTGAAGCCAGCTTTAAATCACCACCATCACGACGTAAATTTGGGTGGGTCTCTAATACGTGAAAGCTTCTTGTTACGAAGCTCCCTCACCTCCCGCTTTGTGCCTATGACAGCAGAATATTTCACCATACGTTGTTATTTTTCCAGGATGAAACGCTCAAAGCCAACAAGCACCAAGCCCTCTACAACGTAAGCACCAGGGAAAGTAACTAAATCGCTCCTTGGTTTAAAAATAAAATAAAATCAGTGCGTGGTTCTCTCCCTCTTGCCAGCAGCGTGACTCACTGACAGCAACAACGCCCAGGTGTGCGTGACTTGGGACACGGGGACATTTTTGGGGAGCGCCTGCCGCCGCTCCCAGCACAGTGCAAGGACACCTCAAATGCCAGATGCTGCTCGCCAAGTCACTGGTGCCCAAAACGAGCTCTCTGTGGAAGTGAACGCCGCTTTTCTTTCCTTTCTGCGCCCCAGCCCCGCGCTCCCGTGGACACACAGCCCCTCAGCGTGCAGTGCCGGTGGGCACAAGAGCTACGACCACCAAAAGCACCACAACGGTTCTTCACCCTTTCTCCATTCCTCCCATTTTTTAGCCTTCTTGTTACTACCATTCTGATAAGAGAAAGAACACTAGAAGATTAGTCACTCCACGAGATTAAGCAGACACAAGGTTTTTATATAGCAAAGTCAGGGTTTTAACAACTAGCTCCACCAGAAAAGAAACTCCTTGTGAGACAGATGCTTATTTTGTTCCACCAGAAATTACTCGCAAGACAGATGCTTATTTTGTAATGTGTATTACTAAACAGAAAAAAATCCTTCTGAGTCAGGGAAAATATCAGTTCACAGATGAGGCCAAAAGTCCCACTCTGAAGACTCCCACCAGGCTGCTTTCCAAACTGTTGGTAGAGCTTGAAGCAGAGACAAAAAAACACCCCGGCACATTTTATATGAAGAGATATAATACTGCTAACTATGACGGCAGATGGAAAAGAATCAGCGTGCTCTTTACACAAGCCTTACAATGATCATTAAGTATTATCTCCGATAGCTTCCACCCTACCAGCTCAGCAGCGCAGAGTCGCACACGCTGAAACCTCAGCCCCAACGAGGTCTTCAGCGTAGCTGCAGACTGTAAAGTATAGGACAGAAATAATTGTCCACTGGAGAAACCGAGACACAGCAAATCTTACTGAAGGTCATGCTGCAAGGCAGCACATGAATCAAGATTTTAAGAGGAATAATCTCTGCTCCCCAGGCTCCGAACGGATCGAGCCTCCGCTCCCTAACGGCCCTCTGCAATGACAGAGCTGGCCGGGGAAATCGGGCTCAGCCAGCGACAATAAGACACGTTTCGTCAACAAAAACAACCCATCACCTTTCCGTTTTGTCGCTACATACCATTAACTTCTTCTTGGAAAAAGGACAAGGGAGAGAAGGGGAGAAATTACTATGGGAAGATGTAAAAACCAAGATTCAGATAGTTTTTTCCTTTTTTTTGTTTACTGCTCGTCATTCCACTTTGAGCCAAGTTCAGTCACCGAACACTTTGGGACTGCCCGTGTTTCAGCACAGTACCCCAAAACATGTGCCACCTTTCAAAAGCCAGCAGGAAAACGACCTTTCCACCTCCGCAACGCGCCCTTCCCACCCCACGGACTCTGCGAGGAAGGCCCTGACATCACCGTACTTGGCATTAGGGCTCCAACGTCGCGGTGATGTGCGGAGAGGCAGGAGCCAGCGCAGGCAGAATCCAGCAGGGCAGAGAGACGTTAGATAGAAACACATAATAAATGCTGTATCCTTTTTATGAGCTGAATTCCCCGTAAGGCACAACACACACACAGCTCCGTGCACACTGGCTGCCGTGAGAAGCGGTCTTCATTCTACTCCTGTGCAACAAATTCATACCAAATGCTCAAGATTTCTACACGCTCAATTTTAGCTGACAATTGCAAGTCAGCGGCTTCCCAAACAGCTCACATCCTTTCGCTTTTTAATCTCAGTGGATAAAACAGAATAATTAGACTATTTTGTATTAAAAGATTCGCTGTCTTAACATGTATTGGACAAGAAGTTGTTCTCGAAGGAGAAAATAATGTAAAGAGAGACTTCTAAGCTCATGAGCCCATGCGCTGCCTGCAGAAATTTCCAAGCAAGTGATTCTGGGGTAGAATTTGTAATCTAAACACTACGGTGACAGTAAGCAAACCGAGCGTACGCTGAACCATCAACCTGGAGAAAACGCTTCTCTTCCCTGGTTTCACTCTCTCGCCTCTCCAACTCCATTTCCAGCGCTGAAGCGAGTTTCTGTTTCGCAGAGAGCTGTAGCTGCAGCTTCCTGGTTATCAGTTTGAAGATGACAACCCCAAGACAAGCGGATTATTCTGCCGCATCAGGATGGAACCAGAGTTTCAGCGAGGCTGCCCCACCTGCGGTGCCCAGCCGAGGGGCGAGAGGAAGCCCCTTTGCCGGGCGCTTCTCAATCACGGCAGTGTTTCGGTGACAAAGCCGCCATTCAAGCCTCTAGCGAAGCTCCCAAACAAGCCCCCGTTTGTTACACGGGTGAGCTCAAAAAAACAAATTTAAAAAAAAGAAAAAGAAAAGGCCTGTATCAGATTGCTGCTCAAGAATCTGTCAGCTTCGATCTCCCTAACAAGGCTTCGCAGCCAGCGGGCACGCCAGCTGGCACGGTACGCGTTTCGCTCTTTGGGGACCACATCAGCTGGTTTAGGTGCAAATGAAAAGAAAAAATAAAGGCAACAAAACAAATAAACCAACCAAAATTCATATTAAAAGGTGAGAGAGCTGTCAGAAATCACCCAAACCCACAAAGACCAGAAGGACGTCTACTGGAGAAAGCAAAGGGAAAAAAAGAGTCATACCAGAAATTGCTCCCTCTTACAGGGAAAGAAAATACCTGTGTCCTCTTTTGAGATCACACTCCTTGGAATCTAACACCATAAAAATCCTGAGTTTAAGGTAAGTTAAAGTCCATTCCGCAGGACCGGAATGCCAGGTCGCAGGAGGCAGCAGTCCCAACGCGCAGCCGGGACGCAGCGTCTCGCCGGTGCTGGGACGCAGGCTCCGCAGGCTCCCTGTCCCATCAGAAAGGCACCGCGAGATCGGAGAGCATCGGCTATGAGGTCGGCTATCTCACAAACCAGCAGCTTTAGGACAAAGGCTTTATAAACCTCCGATGCTCTGTTTCCTAGTGATACACAGCGCTGATGTGAAACACAAACCTTTGCGTGAATTATCGGCAACTGATGCGATACAACAGCAAGATAGCAATCAGAATTGTGTGGTTTCAATGTCTGATCTCCAGATATTTCCAACGCTTGGAAATTACTGGGGGGGGGGGGGAGGAATCAGCATAACTGCTCAAGACCGGCACTTATCCAAAACCAGTGACCAGAAAATGCGTACTTGGGGCTGCTGGTACGTTCACGCCGAGGCACACGGAAGACGACGGGTGTCATCTGATGCCTTTATCAAAAACTGCTGTCACCCATGCGCCTTCCTAGCTGAGCCTCAGAAGGTCTTACCGCCCTAAACCCCAGCGTCACGAGTGCATTTCCCCAGCCCTTTTCATTATTTGTAACACAGCCCGTCCTTCTGGCACGCTCCGTGGCAGGACCGTGCCTTTGTCCCCAATGGCTCGAGTTCAAAGCTCTGTTTTCGGCACTGCCCGCGAGTCGGTTGCTGCCTTGGGCCCCAGAGGGGCCGCAGTGATTGAGTTGCGCTGTAATCGGAGAAGGAATCCGATTGATTTTCCAACCTGTTCCACTTTAACGGTGTCATCACGATACAAAATCTCTCGTTTGTCTGCCTGATGGCGAGACCCCGCCGTCCCTCCCTTCTCCATACGCCAGGCCCCCAGGTACGGCCCCCTCCCTCGGGAAGGCTGGGAACCCGGCAAGTCACGCCAGCGGAGCACAGCGAGCCACGTGGCAAGAGCAGCGGTAGACCCCCAGGAGAACGAACGCTGGTGGGATTCCACATATTGCTTAAAAAACCACCATGGAAATTGGAGCCACGCTGTAATGTGACTGCCATCCAAGCTCCTTCTCGGGCTCTGGGCGCGCGTTTTGGCCAGCACCCACTGCCAGTCAAAGCCTGCGGTGAGAGACTGCCCAAGGAGCACAAAACTCAGAGCAGAGAGCCAAGGGACAGTGACAGTGCCCACGCCGCTCTGCTTCGGCCAGTCCCCGTGGGCACAGACCTGCCGTCAGCCAGAGAGCTGCCAGCAGGCTTGGAACTGTCTGCTTGTAAGAGGAGGAGACCCGCGCGATGAAGTAATCATTATTTTTATCTTTTTATTATCATCCCCAGACAGGTACGTAACTTCACACCTCTTGCAAGAACAACCAACTGCAGTCCACACGCAACAGACCTGGATGAACTCCTCTCAGCCCGGCCTGGTGGAAACCCAACCGCAGGCTTGGAATTACCCTCGTGCCAGTGCAGCGATGGCTGAAGGCACAGAGCTCGGAGAGGGCAGCTCGCGCTGCCCGGCCAGCTCCATGGGGCTGCAGAGCGATCCCACGATTCTGGTGAGGCTCTTGCTGATGGTGACCTGACAGAGCCCTGCCACTGACAACCTGGCTTGCAGCAGATCTTTGGTCTCTTACTCCCTTACAAGTACAAAAGAAGAAACAACAGGTTTAGTCTTCCCGTGCCGATGACAGAGGCACGGCCCAGCACTACGTGCCAGCAAGGTAAACTGATCCTCTCCTCTGAAAACAAAAAGCTCCTTCTGGAGCATCTCTCCTACAAGGAAAGGCTGAGGGAGCTGGGCTTGTTCAGCCTGAGGAAGAGAAGGCTGAGAGGGGACCTTAGAAATTTCTCTAAATATCTGCAGGTTGGGGGTCAGGAGGACGGGGCCAGACTCTTTCCAGTGGTGCCCAGTGACAGGACAAGGGGCAACGGGCACAAACTGAAGCAGAGGAAGCTCCAGCTGAACACGAGGAAGAACTTCTTCACTCTGAGGGTGACGGAGCCCTGGCCCAGGCTGCCCAGGGATGGTTGTGGAGTCTCCTTCTCTGGAGATATTCCAGCCCCGCCTGGACGCGGTGCTGTGCAGCCTGCTCTGGGTGACCCTGCTTCGTCAGGGGGTTGGGCTGGGTGACCCACAGAGGTCCCTTCCAGCCCCGAACATTCTGTGATTCTGTGATAAAAGCTTCCAGAAAATCTGGTTTTCAGCTCCCGGTCTTCTTCCCATCCTACTACGCTCACCGCTTGGGGTCGTCGTGACTGACCTGACTAATTTTCAAAAGCCAGGGAATTTCAAACTTTTAAACTGCAGTATTCCCTCGAGCTGAATGTCAGCACCACAAGCCCGTACACGTTTCGCTGCCTTGACACAGGACAAATGTGGGAAGGAAATATGGTCGTCTCATTTGTCAGCCTGCCCAAAGATCAGATGTGCAAATCAGGAACCCTAAGAGTTGTTTAAAAAACAAGCCACCAAACAAAATTTTAGCCTTCAACAGTTGCTGATGTTACCTGCTTCATAAAAATAATATTGTTTTTATACATATTAGCTTGGCAGCCGCACACCTTGGCTGGAATCAAAAGGAAAGACCACAAGTACCGCGGCAGTGGAAGCGCTCACAGAAGTCAGAGCTTTCCTCCAGCCGGGGGGATGTAACTGCTCTGGGGCTGCACGGGTCTCTACAGCGCAACCGCTCACACGAGACAGAGGAGGCCCTTTCCTTGGAGACAGCCAGAGGGGCATCCCCATTTCTTTACTTCGTGTGCTACCGAAGCTCTAACACCCAGGCATCAGGTCACCTCAAGAACTGCACTGTTCCATTCTGGACTTCGCTTTCCTTCTGCTTTCTGCCTTTCCTGACAGACAGGTCCATGCATGCTCTGACCCTCTTCCCAAGTTGCGTGACAACGTCAGGCACCAGCTCCCTTCTGCAGCCAGGCACTGGGAGCAGTGGGACGGAGAAGCGGGGATCATGCAGGTCTGAGCCTGCCACATGCGGGCACTTCAAGTTGCTCTCCAGTCCCACCCGGGTGGGAAGCGAACATCTCAGTCACCCCAAACAGCGAGAGCACACCATCTCCAGCCTCCTCCTTCCACCGGTAATCAGCAAGCGCAGTCTATCGTGGCAGAACATCTTCAGCTCAGCTGTGAGAACCGGCAACAGAGGCAGTTCCTTCTGCAGTAGATATGGACAAGGATCTAATTTCCATTTCCTTGCTCACCCTGCTTATCACAACTCAGATAAACAATTCTGCTGCAGAAAGCAAAAAGTCTTCTCTACTGCCTTCTCTTAAGTAACTTCAGCGGGGAAACACCGTCAGCTGTGGCACAAACACGACAGCTCGGTGTCAGTCAGAGCTGAAGCATCTTCATATAGAAATGCACCTTGTGAGGGTTTATCCGCAATTGCTACGGAAGCAGCCCAACCATTCTTCCTTCGAGCTACACTTTAAAAATTTCACCTCAGTTAGCAAGGGACTGATCTTCTACACTGAATTCTTTCCTCCTATCAGGTAACACATAGCAGCTCATTTGCTTTTCCAATCTATTTTATCTAGGAACACATGACAGTAGGGAACACATTAACACTGTTACACTGAAAGTTTGTCCAAACTAACATCAGAAGACAGCTGGAAGCACGCTCTACCAAAGCACAAAACCTCAGGACAGGCTCTCGTGCTTACCTGTTCGTGTGTATTTGCACCAATATTCGTATGGTCGGAATCTGCTGGGCCTGTAAAGGACCGTGTTCCCTGGCTGGGTGCAGCAGCTCCCTCCCGCCTGCCTTCAGCTGGGCTCATCTATCCAACAGACCTCCGTCCAGCGTAAAGCTCGTATCTCCCAGCCTTTGTAGTTTCTAATATTTAGCTATTACCTTGGTATGATTGAAATAAAGAAGCCTCCTGGACTCAGAAAACAAAATATTCACATTTTTGCCGGCTCGGCTGTTGCAAGACAGCTTTCAAGACAGCACAAACTCCCCTCAGAAAAAGGAGGGGAAAATGCTACAAGCAAGCCAAGCACCTGGCCTAGCAAAGGCAAGACGAGTGAAAACAAGCAGAGGGAAGAAGGGTGGAATGAGTGGAAATGGGATGACCCCAGGTCAATGGAGATGACACAGGCTGGCTCAGACAACGGTGTGGAGGCCTGGGCTTTGCAAGGCAGGAACAAACGCAAAGTGCTCTGCGGCCCTCGCTCAGCCTTCACGGCCCCCCGTGCAATGAAAACCATCATCTGGCTTTTCACACGGGTTACGGCAGAAATAGATCTCAAGGCGGGGACTCTGTAAGGAAGACTGTCAGGGCCCTGCACACACCACCAGCCTCCAGTTGCCGACCTGCGAGCCGTACCTGAGCTCGGGCTGTCACCTGAGCTGTATCACTAGTGTGCTGTGCCTTGCTGGCCCGACTGTGGACCTGCCTGGTGACCGCGGACTCATCTGGTGACTGCTGGACTCATCTGGTGACCATGGACTCATCTGGTGACCGCTGGACGCTGGGCTGAACCCGGTGGCTGCCACCGACCGCCTCTGTCCGTCTCTCTCAGGTACCGCTGCTGAGGATGCTGTCTGCTCAGAGGAGGAGGATGAGGAAGAGGGTGGATGGAGACCTCGAGCACGGGGGGTCAAGGCACCTCCAGCCTACCAGCGTCCCGCAGCCGCTTTGCACCCGGGTGAGTTTCCAATGCACGCAGGGTGTCTAAGCAACAGCAGGAGGGAGTCTGCCAGAGAAACGGGGTGAGAAAGACTCGCGGCTATTGTTAGACTGCCCTGCCTCAACGTGGGTGGAATTATTTCATTTTCTCTCAAACCATCTGTGTTTGTAACGGTTACAAAATCCGAGCAACACAGGCAACGCACACTTCTTTCCACACCACCGTTTACACTCTGCCACGTTCATTACATTTTTAAAGAAAAAATTCAACGCTGTACCTTCTGTTTCCCTTTGCAGAAACCTTGTCCTGAGACAACCAACACAGAGAAAAAAAATTATTTCAAAACACGTGTGTCTCAAATACATTCATTCTCTTTAAACTGTAATTACACACCCACTAGTTCTTCACCTTCCTCCCATTTTATAGACTTAATTGCTAAAGTGGGTGCTACATTCTTACATTTTTAATTAGTCAACTGATTACAAGCAGATTTTTTTTTTTCCTACTATGAAGCTGCATCTTTAAAATGCTCCTTCATGCAAAATAAGCCCAGGACCTCATTAACAGCCTAATTAACGCTACAGACAGACTCAGGAACAAAAGCTGCCATGTCTGCAATCAAACCTACCCTCCGATAAAACTGACGTTTTGTGAGGAAAGCTCCAGAACCTTGAGCAAAACGTGCATCTCCATCAGGCACCGGAGCTGAAGACCAGAGGGGCTGGGGACGGCAAACGGCAAGGCGCCCAGCGACGGGCTGTGGAGACTCCATCAGCTGTCCTGGAGACTGCTTCTCAAATTTCACAGGTAACCAAATTACCCATAAAACGCATTCACCTACTGAAAATTCGATTCATTTTTTCATTATTAACACAGAAACCATTTAAGTTTTGAAGGAAGGAATTGTTTTTTCCATGAAGAAATTTAGTTGTGAAGTCTACTTTTCTTTCTAGTAATAGAAAAATGTATGCCTGATCTTCATGTCAAGATTAATGGCGTTACAAGTTTGTATACGTATTTATAGGATTCAACAACTATGAAACTATTTCTGTTTCACACGTAGCGATATGACATGAGGTCAGATATTATCAGAAGTGAGACTTCAGAAAATAGAAGTATTTGGAGCACTGTTGATTGTGCAATTTGGTCTAAAGCAACATTACTGGTTTTAGAGTTTCTTCTCCTTTCTTAATAAATCTTCACTTTGGTTCAAATAATTGAACTGAAACTAGAAAATCTCAGCAACTTTTTTTTAGAAAGCCACAATGATCAGATTGCTTCGTCTCAGTCGGAACGGAAAGAATGGAATTGCCAGACAAGGGAAATAACCTCCGGGTGGGAAGGTGCATCAGCCTGCGCGGCGAGGTGGTGGGTAGGAAGGAGAGCCCTCTTCTCCTGGTCCAGCCTGGTGGAAGGTATCCAGCCTACAAAATGCGCTGCAGAACACCCCAATGACTTGATCCCCCACTTGCCTACAACCACAGAGCCACTTCCCGACACGCAGTTACACTACCCGAGCCGGTCCTCTGCTGTTCTGCCATGGTTCTGTGGTGAGACCCGTTCACAGAATCACAGCATGGCAGGGGTTGGAAGGGACCTCTGTGGGTCACCCAGCCCAATCCCCTGCCCAAGCAGGGTCACCCAGAGCAGGCTGCACAGCACCGCGTCCAGGCGGGGCTGGAATATCTCCAGAGAAGGAGACTCCACAGCCTCCCTGGGCAGCCTGGGCCAGGGCTCCGTCACCCTCAGAAGGAAGAAGTTCTTCCTCATGTTCAGCTGGAGCTTCCCAGGCTTCAGTTTGTGCCCATTGCCCCTTGTCCTGTCACTGGGCATCACTGAAAAGAGTTTGGCCCCATCCTCCTGACACCCACCCTGCAGATATTTAGAAGCATTTATTAGGACCCCTCTCAGCCTTCTCTTCCTCAGGCTGAACAAGCCCAGCTCCCTCAGCCTCTCCTCGTAGGAGAGATGCTCCAGTCCCCTCATCATCCTCGCAGCCCTGCGCTGGACTCTCTCCAGTAGCTCCTCATCTTTCTTGATTGTTCCACAAACAAGGACACGAAAATGCTTTATAAACAGTAGCCAGACACATCTCCAGGCGTGCCCCTGCGAGCTTGTCCGTGCACGGAAAATAACAGCCACAGCACTGCAATTCCCACCGCGGCGAAGCTGCACGACGGCGGGAATATTGCCGAGCACCACCAGGTCTGCCCGGAGCCCTGCGTTTTCTACCACTCTTCCACGAAAGCGGATTGAGCCCACTGACCTTTGCCCGCACAGACAGGCTCGCTGATGGCACGTGCTGTAATCCAGACGCTCATTTTCCACAGCCTAGCAATCACCTTCCGATAAAACACAGCGGCTCTGTAATAGCGTACAGAAAAGAGCGAGTAAGTGAAAAATTCCGCACGCAAAGCGGGAAGGGGAATTTATTGCTAATCCTTGCATAAAGAGCAAACAACGCTCAAACAAAATTGTGGCAAACGCGCTCCCTTCTCCTGCCATACGTACCACCTCGCGTTAAGAAACGCGATCCAGAACAACAGACACGGGAAAGCAAGCGTAGGGAGAGACAATTAGCCAAGTAAACACCCTGGGAATGATCGCTGGAAGAGACGGGCTCGCCAGAGCCGCGAGAGGGAGGGAGGACTTGGCAGCAGGGCCTGGAGACCGTCCCAGGAATCAGAGGCAGCGCGAAACAAGATGCGAAGCTGCGAGTAGGAGGAAGAGATAAAGGGAGGAGCGCGCAGGGAGTCGGAGGGGAGCAGGAGAAAAGGACAGCTCCCACTGCTTACGGAGGCAGAAACGCAGCGCCTGAAGACGGAACGCGCCCGAGACACCAGGGCTAGCTGGCCTACTTTCAAAAAACACAGGTTCGTTAATAATCAGAAGAAGCGGGGTCCGTACAGCGAGGACAGCCCTCGGAGCTAGCTGACAGCGTACAGCACCCACGCTACGGAACACCCGCAGTAGAACATTACCAGTGCTGAAATTGCATCCTCCACGTCGAAACCTCCAGCACAAATGTGCTAATTGATCGCAGTGAGGTAACAAGACACTTTCATAGTTTACAGATCACTGGACGCTAAAATCTTGCGCACAGATGCGATGGGAGGGAAACAACCGCCTTTAGAGCATTCAAGTAATTCAAACTCCACTTTGCAGCAATGCTGTAACTAAATAATTCATGCTTTTTAGGAGCCCCAGATTAGATTAACGCTATACTTCCAGGCAAGATTTATTTCTTTTTTTTCTACTGAACGTTGCTGCAAAGGGGACAGCAAAGGCAGTCCGGGTATCCAAACTCTGAATTTTCTTCTCTTTTTCATTCTAGTCAAAACATGAGAATTAAATAATTTTTAGCTAGACAGGAACTATGAACAGCTATAATTATGTTAATAAAAAATACACCGTGATAAACATCTTTTACAATTTTAGACATTAATTTTGAAGTTAAATATACAAATTAATTTTAACTCTAATTATTTGGTCTCCTTAACTCTCACATAATTAATTTGGTAGCTGGAATATAAAGATTGCAGCTTTTTGGAAGACACACTCCTTTTTCTTACACAACAAAGAAATGAAGCTGCTACTTGCACTGTAAAATTCAGCCTTCATTACGAATCTGGGTTGGTGTTTCCGCGACAATTTGAAACGCTTTGACTTTGTCCTCGCTCTCCCACGAGCACTAAGTGGCTTGCAGAACATCTGCGATGGCGAGCGTTAAGGGAAAGGTCCTGCAGACATCTTGGTACCTGTAGCAAAATCCTGCGCCAGTGCTTTTATGCTCATTTTTGCCCACATTCCCCTTTGCCTGCCCATATTTTCCCAACCTGTTTATCTGACACGACCCTGCCGCTGGATGCAACCCAGCCGCCTTCACTGCCCGGCTGCCTCCCAGCCAAGGATTAAAATCTTCACCTTCCCCTTTGCGCACTGGTCCACCAATATCAGAAATCGGTTCAAAGAACATCTCTGAGACAGCAAGAGCTCTTCTCGTACCCGCTGGGAGGGAGCCAGACATCATCCTAAAAGCTAGGGCATTTGAGAGCACGGCGGAGTTCAGCCCTTTGGTCCCCTTCCAACTCAAAGCGGTTACACACCTCCCCAACCCCATCTGCCAAGTGAGAGCCACGTTACACAACGATGCTGAGCGCCAACGCCTCAGCAACGCTTCGTGAAGGTGTCGGAACGAACTGGTGTCCTGGCGTTACCTGGGTAAAGCACAGACCTCACACCAGTGCTCAGGGTGGGACCGCCGCCACGCGCCGCTCCGCTGCAAACACTCCAGAGGATGGGATGCGAGTGGTGAGGAAGGTGAGAAATCCGCTAGCAGTTCTCCGTCCGCAGCAGGATCCTGCCTCGGCTTGCTTTGCTGACAGAACAGAGGTTTCGCCCTCTGTGGAAGGGTTGAGAATTCTCTTCCCCTCCGCCGCGTTTGCCAGGCTCTCACACGTGTCTTTTCCTCCCCTGCTGCTGTTGCATCAGACAGGAGAACCACGCTCATTCAGCAAGGGCCACCTCAGAGGTTCAACTACCGCAATGGCATTCGATTTATTGGGAAGGGGGAAGAGAAGGGATTTATTTTAGGACAAATTGCTTACATGAAGAATCACCTTGGACTCTGCAAAAGCCAGGAACACAAATAAGAGGGGCTATTTCAGTCCTCTGCTTTTTTAGAGAGGTCCGCTTTCCTCCACGATCCTAAACAGACGGATGTCAATCAACCAATTCGACATACACAGCCAGAACCAAGGCCACGAATCCCACCCCTGACCACCTCACCACCTCAGAACGGATGCCGGAACTTCTGTGCCCCGCTCCTCATCGACACCCAAACCAGAACAGCCGTACCTGTCTCGGTGGGAGACACGGGAGGTCTGCGTTCTGTGCTCTCCCGCATTCCTCGCCCTCCCTAGCCCAGGGAAAACCATTTGGCCTTTACACAGATTTATTCTGCACTCGAACTTTCAGTATAAAAATGATTACTTACTCTGAAGTGCAGCACACCACACAGAACGGCCGCTAAGCACCACAGCAAGGCTGCAAGGCTGCAGCACACTAAAGCAGAGAGGGGTGAACTTCTCCATTTGGCCTTTTTCAGCTGCAAAGAGGAGGGTCTCTGCATCGCCTCAGCCCATATATGTGGGCACGAGAAAGCAAGATTCTGCTTCCTTTGTTGTACGATACCCAGCTTTACAACCTTTTGTTCAGAAGAAGGCATCGCACTGGACTGAGAGCGGCTTTCGAAACGGTAAGCAACAAAACCAAATGCCTCTGAGGAATATTATGCATTAAAGATGGCTTCAAATCTGCAGTGAAAGCTTCCAGCACCAGCCCTATTCCGAGAACAAAGTGTGCTCTCTCCCCCCAGCCCCTGTGCCTGGCTTGCTGGCTCTACAGTGAGTTTGTTCTTGCCCTGAGGGAGTATTGGATAATGAAGAGCTCAGAGTTTTCCTTTCGCTTCATGCCTGGGCTCATCCTAATGCGTGTAAGCAGGCTTCGTTTGCAGACTTCCCTCCTCAGCCTCTTCCCCCTCCTGTTATCCAGCAACGCAGCAACATTTTTTACCAAGGAGTGCTACCAATCGCCTCTCTTGAAACAAGCTTATGGAATCCGTCACCCTCTTCAGAGTGTTTCAGAGACTGAATCGAGGTTCCCAGCTTTTAAAGCCATCCAAGTGCTTTTGCTGCGCCGGGTGACTCCATCGCGCAGCATCGGGAAGCCGCTGCCCCACGGACCGGTACCTGTGCAGGGCCCTGCTCCAGCCGGCACTTCATGCTGCTCGAAGGCAGCTTCAGCAGGGTCGAGGCGTGCGGAACGAGGGGTGACCACAGACACGCGTCTGCACACGCTCCAGCACGGACATGGGGCTGAGCGGGAGCTCGTGCAGCCGGACCTCGATCGTGGTTTCAGGCAAATGGCTGCATCCGCTCATGAAACGCCTCCGACGTGTGGAAACATTTTACTGGGCGCGTAAAATGGGTGTTTCGTGGTGAAGGACAGCAGTGGCGTTAACGACTTTTCATTACATTTCAGCTAAGGCGAACAGACTTGATACATCATTTCCGGATGGTTTAAAACAATGGAGAACGTTCTTGTGGAAAAATGGTTTGGATTTTTTTAGTAATTTCTTTCAAATCATTGTTGCCCAGAGAGGTTGTGGAGTCTCCTTCTCTGGAGATATTCAAGACCCACCTGGACGCGGTCCTGTGCAGCCTGCTCTGGGTGACCCTGCTTCGGCAGGGGATTGGGCTGGGTGACCCACAGAGGGCCCTGCCAACCCCTGCCATCCTGTGGTTCTGTGAAAACAAAAGCCACATAGGAGGCTGTCCGACAACTCCGGCAGTGGGTAAAAGCCAAGATTCCTGGAGTCAGCAGCAGGTCACCTGTGACAGGTCACCTCAGCTCTGTGTTGGCTAAACGCTCCTGTACACCGTTTTCGTTATCTCTTTGGGACTCTTGAATTGCACGGCCTATAGAATGGTCACATCCTAATACAATATGGAAAAAATTCCACCGCAGCTTTAGCTAACCTGAAGCTTACGAGGTCACTTCAGCCGAGACCACCGCCCTTCCTCGTCCTTCATGAGCTGAAGCTGGGGACCGGAGAAGGAGGGCAGAGAAGGGAACTGAAAATTGCTTCTCCTCTTCCATACAGCCACACGGTAGAGGGAAGGTTTCAGAGAGCAGGAGCTACACCTGCACAGCTACTTCCACAGCAGCCTGAGCATCCGACTCCACTCGCTGCGGCAATAGGAAGGACCAAAGACCCTGCAGAGTACAGGCCCTGCGAGAAGTTGCTGGTCTGTGCTCCACGCCAAGCTCTTGCTTCCTACGTCGGCAGTGTTTGGCCATGTTGCAGAAGCCCCCGTACTGCCAGCATCAACTTGACCGAACATTTCTAAAGGCCCAAATTCTGTTTTATGTGCCTTGACCAGGAGAATGGCAGCTATATCTCAGCTTGAGGATCAATAAATTTCCTAATGACCAGAAAACCCGCAGCGTTCCAAGTGAATCTTACTTCCCAACGAACTAAAGAACGGAAATCAAACACATTGTTTAACCAAAGGGTCTTCTTTTACCAGTCTGTGGTGAAAGCGAAGAATATCTATAAAAATTTCCATTTCTAAGCTTTCAAGCTGCTAAATATTAACTTGGCACAACTAGCTTTGCTCCTGAGATGCAAACGAGAATTCAGATTGCTGTGTCACAAACCACCAGAAAACGTGGCTGCATTAATCCTTGGGGAGCACACAAGGCATCACTTGATTTTTAAAATGTTCTATCTGTAATGGCTTTAATCTCTCCCACAATTGCATCAGTTACCAGTATCACTGATGCCTGCTCATCTTCCAGTCGGGGACCCAAGACGTACAGTGACTACGAAGGGTTGAGGGAGTACCTCCACACATGCATATATGTATATATATACACACAGCGCAGCGCGAGCAGTCGCTTAGGCGAAGGCAACCCTCCTCCAGCACGCCGCACACCCTGAATTTAACCCCGCAGCAAGGTTAGACGCAGAGACATCCTGTCAGGGAGGGAAAGGGAGAGCAGGGGGAGGAGGAGAAGGAGCTAACAAAGAGCTTAATGAGCAAGGAACGTAGCAGGCATATCCGTGCGAGACACAAACCCTGCCAACTCCACTCGGTGCACCGCCTAATACAGTCGCTGACGAGCAGCTCCTCCACCCTCCTCTCGAAGCGCTGTTCTTGCAGAGGGTGACTGGTTAAGAAGTAGTCAAATAATGAGGCAGGAAAGAAAACAATGTTTTCTTGTAAGAAGCTAGGTAACAGGTTAATTAATTAAGATAAGGAATAGCAAAGATAAGCGCAAAGATTCAAATTCCTACCTTGAAAAGGGAAATCCTCAAGTAGTTACTCTCTCAAAAGGAGTCTGACAGTCAGCGACCCAAAACAAGACACAGAGCCACGGGGAGAGCAAGCAAGGCTGAGCGCTGCTCTTAACAAAAATCAGAAATAAAGTGAGCTGGCCTTTTGGGCTGCACGGTCGGTAGATGGCCGAACCATTCTTAGTAGCAGCAGCTGCCTTCCCGTCACTTAGCGTTGCCAGAATCTCTCAGATCATTTTATGAACTGAAGGATGCTGGAATTCAAAGTGCAGACAAATGGAAATATGTAAATAACTCCGTGCTAAAAAACAGCACATCACTGCTAATTACCATTAACCACTAGCTGCTATATTGTACTGCAGCCACAGGTGGGTGGTGGGCAAAGCACAGTCCCACACAGACAGTCCAAAAGCACAGCCCTCTTCTCCCGAGAAACTATCTTGCCTTGCAGCTCCTCTCTGAAAAGCTTCCGTTTCACTCCCCGAAATGCCAGGAACGACGAGAGGAAAGCGAGGAAGACGGTGTGCCGAGGAAGGCAGAGAAGCGCAGTCCGGCACTCGGATCATCGTGGCACACGGCAGATCCGGGGTGCTCCTTCAGGGTGGGGATACAGCTCCGCTCCGTCGTCCTCTTCCCCGCGGCGCATCTGATCACGGCAGGGCGCGGAACTCCACCGGCGAAGCGGACAATGGGATCTGGCGGCGGTTCCCAGCATCTCTGGCGAAGCGACTGAGCGAGCTCGCCGCCGGCACAGGCAGCTGGGGGGGGATGCAGAGCACCCCGCTTCCCTCCCTGTCGCTCCCCAAGCTGCGGGGCCAGTTCTCCTTTTGTTGCAGCAGTGAGACAATCACGGAGGAAACCAAAAAGGTGCCGCCGTGGGGAACAGCGGCACCAGAACCCCCATCAGTAAGGCAGAGGGAGGCGGGAGCGGGGAGGAAGAGGAGGGAGCGACGGAGGCAGGCGGGCAGAGGGGAAGCAGGCAGCGCGCAGACGGCAGTGCCTGCCACCCTAACAGCTTGCTGCCAGAGCTCGTCTTCTGAAGCTGCCACAGGTTTATGGCTGCCTCCAGACCGACAAGCTGACAAGATGAGGGAAACTACGCTCAGTGAATGTATTCAGCAGTAATAAATTGCTTCTCTGGCCCTAACGTGGCTGGCGGTGAACTGACCTCGTCACTGGGGGTGGGGGGAGCCCACCAACCTGGCAGCACACCAGCTAGCTACACTCCGACACCGCTACTGCAATCCGGAGACTGGAATAGCTCTGCAGAGGGACGCAGAAAAATCACCATCTTGCGCACCACAAATAAAAAATTAACATGTTAAGAGAAGAAACCCATAAATCTGAGATTACGTTCTGTCCCTGTCTAAGCGTGTTTGGTCGCAGCGGTGGTGGGGGAGCGAAGCTCTCTTTATACCCCTACAAGACTGGCACAAGACGGGTTCTCTACTTTAAAACCTAACACTCTGTACTTTAAAACGTGATGTCGTAGGGGAGCGGAGAGGAAGGCAGGACAGGAGGCACTCTGAGCACAGCGGCACACTCCGCTCTTCGAAGACGCAGAGCCCTAGGTGTGCTCGAAGCTGTACGCTTTTTTCCCAGCCCGGGTTCGGGAGAGGAGGGCTTTCAGACCGGGTGACACACTAGCACACATCTCTAGGGGAGCGACTTTAACAGGAGCCGACAGCGCGCAGAAGCAGCTTCTGTAATAAGACAGTGAAAACTTCACACGGTGGGACGCGACAGGGTGTTAGCGAGCGCTCCGCGAGAGGCCTGGATCTCAGCGATTCCGCTGCTATCTCTGCTACGAAGCGAACAAAGCACCTCCTCGAAATTTTACCCCCACAAACAAGCTAAAAAGAAAAATCAGAAACAAGGGTCAATTCTCAGGCTCTTGGCATTCCCTGCCATGGCTTCAGCCTGCTTTTGCAGACTGCCTAGCTTCTCACAGCCTAACTGACCGGGCAGCTGCAGCAAGGTCTGTCTCAAAGATGTTTTCAACTGTTTCATTGCTCCGACAGGACAGGAACAAGCCCCAGAAGCTAGAAAAGCCCTAGAAACATTGTCAATTATTAGGAGTAGATGATTTTCCTTTTGAATTAACAATATAACTAATTCAGAATGGGCGTGCTGTTATGGATTCTTTCTGTCCTGTAACAGGATAATGATTTGCTCAGTGTTGCTTCATCCTAGAAGATGCATTACAAAACCACAGTAAGTTTTTATTCATTTGTTTAATAGGAAAACTGAAAAAAGCACTGAAGTCGGTGCTTTCTTCAGAAAGAAAAGTACACAGCCACGAAGATATTTATTGCCAAGCGATGAATAAAAGACAAGGTGCTGAGGGATAATGATTACACACACGAAACTAGGGCTGTCCTAATCCATCAACAAAAGTTAAAAGGATGCTGAGTACCTCTGAAAAATGCAGTTTCCACATCTAACAGAGGAGACAACCCTCTATTCTGCCTCTTGCTGCAAAAAATAAAAATCTCCTGACAGACATGTCGTGCTACAGAGCAGCACTGCAAGCTCGCGGGCCTCTCTGTGAACCGTAGATGGATGACGCTGACAAAAATTATCATTTATACATAATCTAAAACCATTAAGATTTTTAGCTTCCAGCCCCCATCCATTCCTGCCAACAAACCCCTTCCATTCAAGCTGCAGGATGCAAAAAGCAGATGCTGGAGATCTCTCGCTACTCCGCTAATTGCAAAGGCGACAGAAAAGCCTGACGCCACACAACGGAGGACTGATTTTCAGAATAACCCAGATTTTCACGACGAGTTTTCACCATACACTTCATACATTTTTCTCCAGTCTCCGGTGTTTCATAGAGTCAGGTTTATTGGACACTTGCTGGTAGTCCTTTCAAACTTCTTCACTTGGAAAATGTTAGAGGGAAGAATTACTGCTGCTCTACAAAGACAATTAACTTGTGCTCACTGCCTGAAGGCAAAACTTCAGTATCTCTCCCAAAGGCCAGATTCCCTCTCCTCCACCTCCCTACCCAAACCTCCCACTCCCCCCCAACACCCAGAACTGTTCCACACTGTCCCCCAGATCAACGGCAAGCAGAGAAAAATGTAGCTCACTTGCTGCCAAGCATCCCTCAGAGGCAAGTGCATTGACTACGTCCCCACGCCAGCAGGCAGTTGTAGTGAGATTTCAGAGATGTTTCCCTAAGCAGCCAGTCCCAACGACCTCAGCGTGACGCGAGCTGCAGTTCTGCTCAGCATCACTTCGCGGTGACCGTCTCCAAAGAGCCCTGGAAACAAAGGGGGAGATGCTGGGTGCTGCTACCAGTGAAGAGCCAGCCCTGACCGCTGCACATTGCAAGCACAGTCGTTCCCTCCCAGCCAGCCTGCCCTGCCCTGAAGGTTGGGATGACATGTAGGTCTCTCTACAGCATTCCGTGCCCTGGCTATGATCTACGCCAAGGCCTTTCCAACACCATTCCGTGCTCTTTTTATTCACTACTCCATGTGTTCTGATCACCGCAGTGAGAGCAGAGGCGCAGCCGCAGAATTATACGCCAGAGGTTTTCCACCGGGATCAGCAGACTACTTCTGAGGGGTCCAAAGAAAGGTTACCCAGAAAAATCAAACCAGCCATAGAATCTTAGAATGCTTTGGGTTGACAGGGACCTTTAGAGTTCATCTGGCTTTCTCCGTAAATCCTGAGTAGCGTTAATTCACCGCAGAGGTGTCAACATCCTTGTCAGACAATTTTTGTGGATCTGTGAGTCAAAAGAGATTTTAGAAGCAACTTTTGCTAGGGTAACGCCCAGGAAAACGAAAGCAAACTCAAAATGTCTCGTCATGATTCCAACAAAAGTCTCTCTTCTGTCACTGGTTGAACTCACATGCCCGCTGCAGCATTGCTGGACCAGCCTGTATCTTTCCTCTACATTTAATAATCATAATTTGGAAAATCCATCTGAAAACCAGAACCAACTATTCAGAGAAAGAGAGGGGCCTTTTAGAGTCTGCACACCTAAAATAAGCACGGTGGTTGTCACACAAATATTGACAATATTTGCAGCATTTCCTCCTTACCAGGGTCACACTGTGTGACAGCATCATGTCCCAGGTGTTGGTCAGACCCAAACCTCTTGCAGTAGCTTGGAAAAGCACATGGTATCAAGGTAAGTATCTTTGAAACAAGTGGCCTTATGTTTGTTAATAACCAAGTCTTGAAAAGTTACATAAAAAAGGAGCAAAATCCCATCGTCCCAGCAAATCTGCTAACAAACCTATATTGAAATCTTGGCTTCACACCCCAAAAAAGACATGATAATCCTCTCCGACGCCTCCCATTTATGGGGCCATACTGCAAGGTGTTTACCTGGACCCTTGGGATGACTCTAAATGCTTGGGCAAAACATTTTTTTCATGCCCTGCCATGTCAGATGGAGATACGCTTTTCTGTGACACGTTTTTCAAAATACCTCCGGTTTCGGATGTTATTTACACTGACTGCCCTAGAGAAACAGAGAAGCAGCTCTGGAACAACGATGGCATAGCAAGATGTGCTTCTTTAGTTTATATTCTCTGCAAAACGTTCTTTACCAAGCCTTCTTTGTAAGCCACCACCGCACGATAGCGTTGCTAGTGTTCTCCCTGAACAATCCTCAGCCTCCAGACAGGAACATGTAACAGATCTAGCGCGGTTCACAGCTATGTGCTAAGCAAGAATGTCTCCCCCCGTCCTTCAGCCTCCCCCCCAGTCTCCTCGGTGCACAGACCCTGTCCCCTGGGGGCTCTGCCCACCGTTGCACCGATCCGTTTGGCTCTGCCCGGTTCTACAACACATGATACGCTGCAGCCAGGCCCATAAATCCTGGAACTCTTGCTGGAGACACTGGAGACCAAACATGTTGGTGTGTAAATGCCACTGAAAAAACACCAGTGAGGTACTTCAACACTGCACTAAGTACCCGAAAAAAATTAGATTTATTTTGAGTTCCTTCCATCCTTCCTCACCAAATATTGATAAAGAATCTAGATTACCTCAGCTCTTCTCAGAGAGATACTTGGACACAAAGCAGATTTTCTGGGGATTGCCGACGGAGGAGGGAAAACTTCTCCATGCCTTTGGCAGCCACAGAAGGGACGGGAGAAGATGTAAGGATGCATCAACTGAGCCCAAATCTGCTTGCTTACCAGAGGAACAGCTTCCCGTCCCGCATCTCCCTTTTAACTGAGGTTAACGGACCTGCACTCCGCAGCACAAGGATGACCGCAACTAAACCCAACAGCAGCTTGCTGCCGTAACGGCCAGAATGGAGGCAGCGATGGGGGCCGAGAGAGGAGATGGACCCTCTGGTCTGTTCAACGCCAGCAAGCCCATTTTATCTGCACAGATTTTGGTAGATTTCTAGCTGGCTTGCATGGTTAGGTGGTCACTGGTGAAACCCACCCTACCTGAAACTCAGCTGAAGACAGCTACAATCAGATTACCCTTTCTGTTGGCCTGCCACTGAGATGGAAAACAAGCAGGGCTCCTGAGAAGGTCCAGGTATAGCTGACCTTGGGAGTCAGGGGGAAAAAATCCAAACAAAAAACAGCAAAAGGTTTGTGTTCCTAAAAACACATCTCTGTATCGTACGTCAGGAGACAGGGGAGCCACCATCCACCCTGCTTGGAAGAAAGCGCCTATCGGAGGGATGACAGGAATTTCTGGGGCCGGAATAAACACACAAGGGAAAAGCTTGTTCTTTCTCTTCAGTGAAACAAAGGGGCTGTGCTGTAGGTGCCAGCTATACCACTAAAACTAGTGAGAGGTGACAGCACACAGAGCAAGCAACCTTTCGTCTATCCCACCAAGGAGCTGGAGGTGCCAGCACCCTGAGGGCACCTTAATGGCCCCGACCAGTCTCACCGGGACCCTCCACACACCCCAGTATCCCCAGTTAAGCTTGGGCCTGGGCCTTTGCTCTTTGCCTGAACTTCGCCGTAGGTGTACCTGCCTGCAGCCCTGCCTCCGGCCCCACCGCCTGGACTGACATAGGCTGGAGGTAGCGTGTCTCCTGGAAAGACCCCTCGTACGTACGCTGCAGCTTGCACCCAGCCCTGCCTTTGGCCCCGTCTCCTGGGTGGACTTTGGACCTGTGCTGCAGCTTTGCCTCCAGCCCGGTCTTTTGAACGTCCAGATGGAGCCTCATGGGACTGTCCTTAGACCCTGCCACCCGCCGTGCTCGAGCCCTGTGGGACTGCGCATCGGGGAGGGCATCGCCTGCGCCCGGACCACCCCTGCCCAGCTCCCGGCTCTTGCTGTGCCCTCACCAGAGGCTGGTGCACAGCGGTTGCGGGAACAGATTTAAAAATCAATGGAAACAATATTCATCTCCGGCAGCTGGTGACTGGACAGGTCCTTTCCGGGAAGCCCTCCAAGTTGTCCATAATCACAGCCTAAGTTGATTTCCAAGCCTTTAAGAATGGCCTTAAGACAGATCTTGGCAGTTTGGCAAGGGCCTCAGCCCAGTAATGGATCAACAGCTTTAATGCCAGATACAGAAAATACAATCTGAGAGACTAACAGAGTTTTATGACATATAAGCACATTTTGTGGAAGCAGGTGAAAGAAAGGAAGGACACATTTATAGGAGAAAACTTCATGGTAATGGGCTGCTTTTCCTCTTCCACGTTAGAGCAGGAAAAAAGCTCTTGACGCATTGAACAGAGCATCCCCCAACCGTAAGATTATCTTCATTTAAAATGCACGGCGAGCAGGGTGACAGGGGCCAGAGTTAAGCCATTCCATTGACAAACAGATGATACATTCAGAGGAGGGGAGCGTGCCCCTGCCAGAGCCCCCGAAGTCATGCCCTTCTGCTTCGCAATTGATTTTTTTGTCTCTGTTCAGCTGTGCTCACATTTCGTAGCTCACAGAAGATCCCCAAGGCCCACTTGGGGATAAAGTCATCTCATGTGGAGGAAAGGATAATGAGGTTAGTAGGTGTTGCTATGCAGGCTGCTAGCCTTACATCGTCTTTACATTTAGTAGCGCCTACAACTTGAGACAGTTCTTTCATTTTTTGTATTCATCTTTAATACTCAACGGGCTCATCTTCAGCACCAGCCAATCCTTAAAAACGATGTAAATAGGAACTGGCAAAAGTCCACCAATAACTTGCCAGTTCTCTTGAACTTCAGTCCAATACACTAATTAAAATGTTTAAGACCAAATCCTGTCCAAGCAGTAGAATTCATTTCTGTTGCATAAATGTGGCATGACGTCATGAAGACACACCACCTAAGTAAGCCAGAATACTTCTGGAGATGTTTCAATGACAGGACCTCACTGATACGGTTAGATAAATTCCACAAGTTTCAGAGCAACTGGTTACTACAACCTGCCCCAGACAAGGAGATGAAGAACTGATGACTGCGAAGAGATACCTGGTAGGCAAGTCCTTACTAGCACCAGCTGACAGAACAAAATGGACACAGATAGGAACCAGAAAAAAAAAACCAAACCCATAATGGAAGAGCAAAGGAGTTTTTTGTCCCTCTACTTCTGCTACGACTGAACAGAGTTGAGATATCTAACAGCAAAATAAGGGCTTTTAGGAAAATAAAGGTTTCTTGAAAATTAAGCTGCAGGCATTTTGTGGCTCGCTCCCTTACTCCTTCTATAATTTAACTGTGGGATATTATTGGCACAGGCATCTCATTGCAGAAACCATTAAAACATTATTAACCAATAAGTAAGTATTGCTAAGGATGAACTAATCACGGGTTAAATCAAGAACACTAACTTCCAGTTTCCAATACCTTTGCTTTCATGTAGAGTGAAATGAGTTCTGCACAGTCTCCCTGGCTACGTATTCTACGGCATGGTCCTCTCTCCACCTGCTAGCATTTCTACATCTTCTGCTGTCTCTCCCTCCTCATTTCCCAGCCTTTGCGTCAAGGAAATCAAAGGTGCAGTGGCAATGTACCGTGGCCGTGCCTGAAATCAAACATTCTTCTCCCTTTGCTGTTTTAACCATAACGCCACATACACGTTGACATTAGTAACTACATGAAGCATTCCATTAATAATTTCACTCCCTCACTTTTTATAAATATTTACCAGTTTCTCATGTGAATATTACACCAAGTGTCTCTGGAATTACACACCTATTCAAGCTGGACAGAATGCGAATGTGGCCGTCAGTCACTCGCATTCTACTCCATCACAAATTTCTGTTTAATTTCTTCTGCTTCTACTCTTGAGTTTGCAAAAGCATCCCCAGCTTCTATCACAACTCTGCTCCTCACAACAACGTACTGCAAGCACAAACCCCTTTATCACGTGTTTTAAGTTATTTTTGCTCCTTTACTGGTCTCCGCAAATCGCACCCGCAACACTGACAACGAACAGTTTGCAGAAGGCAAGATTTACCACTTCAATCCTGCTGGACGAACGAGCTATGGAGACAGCATGCCAGCTACGTAGCTCCTACCTCTTTTCCAACTCTCCAAAACCCTTTTACGCGACCAACGCGTGCGGACGCTTGTCTGCAGCCTCCAGAACACTCAGGGTGAGGGCTGAGAGAAGGGGAAAGCACAGCGGGGCGCTGGGAGTGGAGCTGGGAAGGGGCTGCCAACAGCAAGCGGGAGCTGCACGGAGACCGGCCCTGGAAGAAATCTTTCATCTGGGCAACACCAAACTTCCCTATGGCTTCCCAGGAAAACGAGGGTTAAAGAGTTCAGCTTCCAGTGGACAGAGAGAGGGCTCTGTACGGGGGCCTCAGAGTCTGCACTCCTCGTTTTAGCATGCCCACCCGCGTTTCCGTACACTGGAACTCAGCGTTAAGAATGAGCTCCCACAATCTCCTGTTGGTCAGCCCAGCCTGCCCGCACAAGGAATGCGCCGTTTCTGCCTCCCTTTTTTGCCCTCTGGTTTTCTGTGTGGCTGACGCTGTAACGGTCTGCTCAGATAAACCCATCTGAGATATCCTTACAACCGAGAACACTCTTCAGGCATGAAAAAGTATTGTCTGTGCCCAGCGCACAGACAAAGCCAAATCATCTCTGTTCCTTCCAAGCCAAGGATCTAGGAACCTGTCACCGGAGGCAAGACTTGACCACGTCACCCCTCTCCTACCGCACCGGCTGTAGGAACTTCCACTCCGACGACAGGACTGGCCTGTCTGCAAGTATTGCGGCACCCGAAATCCATAAATGTCACCAGAGCCTGAACCTCTGCAAGTTTTGCATCAGGCACCTTGGCAGGACCGGCGCTTTTTTGCTACATTAGAGTGCAGCATCTGAACATAAGTCCTAAACAAACTGCACAAGAATTACCTTCCCTCACTATTCATCCAGACAGAACTGAGGGGAAAAAACCCAGGACTCCTTTCCTTCAGCACAGAATTTAGGCCAACCCAATATTTCTATTTTTAATTACATTTATGATATTTCCTGTGGGTATAAGTAATGAACGGAGCTCCAGTACGCCGGGAGCAACGTAAATATAGTCATTCCCAAAGGGATCTTACAGCTGTTATGCATGGGTCAGAGAGTCTGTGAAGTGCAACATCTGAAACTTTAAAAGCTTTTTAGCCCACATCCTTCCCATTCCTTTTCAAAGGCAGAGTTAATGGATACTGAACAACACTGCCTCAGATTTTGCCCACAAGGTATGGAAGTAGTAATTCCATTTAAATAAAGGAATACTCCGCAGTAAGCAACCACCTAGTCCTATCTCACACACAGGAACCGTGTCAGAAATTCCTCTCTGATCCAAATTAACTTGTCTGCCACTTCATGCTGACAACTGTGACTGAAGACAAGGCACATGGAATTGTTTCCTCCGCAAACCCTTCCGCAGGGGAAAAGCAGGAGTGCAACTTCACACCGCAGCATCCAAGTCTAGCCTCCTCCTCCTCCTCCCTGACTCTTCGCCTCTTATTGTGACACGAGACCACTCCAAACGACTGAAGTGAGCTCTTCCCCTCACCAAATCTGGAGATGTCAGCCCACAAAAACGCAAAAGATTCCGTGCTTACCTCTGAGCACAGCCTGGTGAAGGAGAAACGCTCAGCAGCTGCTTCCCTCAGGAAAAGCGTTCTGTTTAAAAACAAATAAAAAAAGAAGCAAGACTTTAAACAGCTCTTCTCTCTCCTCCCTAACCTTAGCTTCCAGCAGTGTTTGTAAACATTTACTTAGCAGGAGCACCTTCACTGGCCAGAACCAAGGTAATGATTACTCGACCCTAACCATGGCACGAGGACAGAACAAGGCCATGGCAGCGGCCGCGTTGGCACTGCTCAGGCGACGCAGGCTCACACCGCAGCAGGCTCCAGAGTGAGAAAGAGTGGGGCGAGAGGAGCAATGACAAGCGCAGGGGACAAAACACCCCAACCAAGAAACCAGGAACCTGGACTGAGAGGTAAACCGCACCAAAAAAAGCGCGCAGGACATGCAAACGCGGCATGAGCTGAGAGAACCGGACCCGCCAGCACAGCCCTAAGGGGATTCCTCACATCTGCTCATTAATATCACTGCCTTTGAAACAGCCAGCAAAGCAAGCTATAAGGCACTACCTTCTCTAGCCTTGGCCACCGCTAAATCAGTCCAGTAAAACTTTGGTGGTGTGACAGAGTCTGTGTAGTCTCTCGCCAAAGCCTTCAAACGAGTCCGGACCATCAGGCGAAACAAACCCAGGCCTCTGAGGGACGGAGCTACCCCCTTCCTCAGCCCCTCCACCTGGCTAAGTACCTCATGAGGCTCACCGGAGCTCTGGAACCTCCCGTGCACACAGCGGGAGCGTCCCAGCCGAGCCGCCGAGGCCCCAGGGGAGGGCACAGCGAGAATGGGGTCAGGGCTGAGAGCCTGATTTCACCGTACCTGTCAGACAGCCTCTAAGGGCAGCTCTTCCACTCCAGCCGTGCCTCGGATACACACGGGCTCTCCTGTAGCTTTTCCAGACCTCAATTCAGCACAAACTCCGACCTTTGAGTTCCAATAATCTTCCATACCGCTGCAGCCAGTTAGCAAACAAACAGGAACCACACTCACGCTGCCTGTAAACACAGCCAAGCGCGCCCGGCTCCCCTGCAAATCTACAACAGCAAAACTTTGTCTGTCCCTTTTTCCTAGTTCGATAAAGATTAGTTCAGGAAAAAAGCACCTCCTCCTTCACTTTGCTCCACAACTCCTCTGTGTCCGCAGCGAGCAGTCTGCACAACCCAGTGAGCCGGGGCGAACAGCAAACCAGCCCAGCTCCCGATGGGGTGAAGGCTGGATGTTGCTGTGAGGGGGACAGGCAGCTACAGAAAGGTTTGTCACAGAACAGTGACAGTCCAGCGAAACTCGCGGAGAAAACCAACCAAATGAGGAGGTTAACTGTTAGAAGAACTGATACCACGGCAGTGGGTGAGACTCTCACATGTCCCCTATCCCCCATGGCAGTCATTAACACCCACACAGGCAGATACACCAACATCCAACTCATGGCATTTGACATAAGTTTCTCATAGTGGCTGGCTGTCCCCTGATGTTTCACTGCAAAATATCTTGTGCTTCTTGATGGAAACTGTTACCAACATGGTGACTTGGACCAAGATGGAGTCTCCCTCTAGTCTAGCTGGTTTTACTTTCCAGAATACAGCAGACTTAAAAAAAAACTCAGAAGGATCAACAGATCACCAACGCAGGGAAGATACTCCAAGAGAAGCATGAATTACAAACAATTTTCTCTTCAGCTTTTCAAAATGTGACTTGCTGATGCTTACAGAAGCTCAGAAACAGTTGTACCAATGAGGTGGAGAGACCTCTGCTCTTTGCAGTCCCACAGTTCTCTGTTAAGGCACATCACAACCAACAGAAGTATCACAGAATCACAGAATGTTCAGGGTTGGAAGGGCCCTCTGTGGGTCACCCAGCCCAAACCCCTGCCGAAGCAGGGTCACCCAGAGCAGGCTGCACAGCACCGCGTCCAGGAGGGGCTGGAATATCTCCAGAGAAGGAGACTCCACAACCTCCCTGGGCAGCCTGGGCCAGGGCTCCATCACCCTCAGAGGGAAGAAGTTCTTCCTCGGGTTCAGACGGAACTTCCTCTGCTTCAGTTTGTGCCCGTTGCCCCTTGTCCTGTTGCTGGGCACCACTGAAAAGAGTCTGGCCCCATCCTCCCGACACCCACCCTGCAGATATTTAGAAGCATTTCTAAGATCCCCTCTCAACCTTCTCTTCTCCAGGCTGAACAAGCCCAGCTCCCTCAGCCTCTCCTCGTAGAGGAGATGCTCCAGTCCCCTCATCATCCTCATAGCCCTCCGCTGGACTCTCTCCAGTAGCTCCTCATCTTTCTTGAACTGGGGAGCCCAGAACTGGACAGAGTACTGCAGATGGGGCCTCACCAAGGCAGAGCAGAGGGGAAGGAGAACCTCCCTCGACCTGCTGGCCACACTCCTTCCCAATGCACCCCAGGATCCCATTGGCCTTCTTGGCACCCAGGGCACGCTGCTGGCTCATGGTTAACCTGTCGTCTCCCAGCACTCCCAGTTCCTCTCCACAGAGCTGGTCTCCAAGCAGGTCAGCCCCAAGCCTGTACTGGTGCATAGGGTTGTTCCTCCTCAGGTGCAGGACCCTGCCCTTGCCCTTGATGAACTTCATCAGGTTCCTCTCTGCCCAACTCTCCAGCCTGTCCAGGTCTCGCTGAATGGCAGCACATGGAAACACAACAGGGCAGGATGCAAGTGGAGGCAGAATCTAACACCAGCTGAGCAGGGCAACAAGGAATTTAATCCGAATGCAGTAACTGGTTAAGTAGTCAGTGATGAAACACAAAGAACAGAGTGATATTATCAAGCAGATAGATTCCTCCATCAGCAGACTACGACTGGAATTGGCCAAATCTGATTTCACTGCAAGGTTTATTTTAAAGAATCTTGAACTAAAGGAGAGGTTTAAAGCAACACTAAAGGGATGACATTGCTGTCATTTCCACAGAAGGCCAAGCAAGGTGGCAAGAACCTCGCCCACCAATCTCCCATTTCCCTCCTCCAGACCTACCCCCCTGCCTATGCTCTGCGCGAGAAGCAAAGATTTTTACTCCTGGGAAGCCCTCGGCACGCAGCGCCCGCTGCTGCCGTTCTCAGCAGCCGTGACACACCGCCTCCCAAACGCCGAACCGCCAAGGCAACGCGGCATTGCATCTCCGGGCTTCAAAGCGTTCACTAATGGAGATGACCCTCCGCCTAGCACGCAATTAAGCGATTTTGGAAAGATGTGATTAACCCTTGGAGCGTCGCGTCTTTTCCCATGTTTGTATTTCAGGAGCTCACGTGCCAGCCGTGCAGGAGCTCCCGTTAGTCAGGGCGCGTGCTGCATGGAGCCTCCACCAGCAATGACATCTCCATTCCCAACAGTTTTATTTCTTAACACACCAGCCACACGGGAAGTTTCACTCTACTTTTTAAGGGAAAAAAGGCCAAACCTGAGCGTAACAGATGCTCTCCGGAATGCCCAGGACACACACGAGAGCGTGTGTGTGGTCCCTTTCACCACCACAAGATAAAACAGCTTTCAGGAAAATGAGAATGGTGCTTAGCTTTTCTAAGCATAAAAACCTTAATATTTACACTGATCAAGTACAACCGGGTCCACTTCGTCAGAAGAACAGCGTTCACGTGGGAGCCAAACCAGCTAGGACTATTTTCCCACGAAGATCCTATCCTCCATCTGGGCAAACAATCCGAGTCGCAGCAGACAGACAACAGTTCTACTCTGTATGGCTCCACAGTAATTACACCAAAGAAACATGGCAGTCCTTAGTTTAAAACTAATAACAATTTAAAAAGCCCAAATCAGAACCCTAGGGAAAATACATAATGATAACGCATACATCGGGAACACATCGAAAGTAGCTTGATACGGTCAAAGTATGAAAAGATTTACAGGGACACGAACAGAGGATGGAAGGTTCTGTTTAGTAAATGCTGGAGATTTTTAGTTAATTTCTTTAAGAGAATAAAATAGAGAATAAAAGCCACAGGCACCTGAGGCTTGCATTTCTTCGTGGATATCAAATACTTTACCACATCACTGGAAGAGCTGTGTGGCTTTACAGTTCAAAGCTGCACGAAGCCACCACAGAGCAAAGACAGGGGTGACTTTTAGTGGGTACAGGGACGAAGGACGGATAGGATCACAGAATCACAGAATGCTTTGGGTTGGAAGGGACCTTTAGAGGTCATCTAGCCCAACCCCCATGCAATGAGCAGACGTCTTCAACCGGATCAGGTTGCCCAGAGCCCTGTCCAACCTGGCCTTGAACGTTTCCAGGGATCACAGAATCACAGCATGGTGGGGGTTGGAAGGGACGTCTCTGGATCATCTAGTCCAGCCTGGGCAACCTTCTGCAGGGTTCCACCACCCTCATGGTAAAAAAATCCTTACTCGTATCTAGTCTATAGATAGACTGCAGCAATCAAAGAGGAAAACAGGGGAACACGTACATAGAGCAGGGGGAGAGAAAAGGTGTAGAGATACGTGGGAAGGAGTGCAGCCATGGGACAACTATCAGAAAAAGTCACTGTCAAAAACGGCAAACTCTAAAGAAAGATGCACCATGGAGCAAACTGCATTCCTGCTAGGATCTCCAAGGAGGTGAAAGAAATGGGAACTAGGCAGCAAGGATATACCTGAAATAGTTAATCGAGGACGTCTGCAATCAAAACAGATTACCTGGACACACACAGCTCCTTTACAGCTCATTCATGGGCACCAGCAGAACTGCTCTGAGAAGGGAAATGGCTTCCGAGACCCAGCAAAGCTCTGAAGTGAATTCGTATTTCTGATAAGAGAAAGCACTCTCAAGTGCCCTCACTGTAATTCACCGGTGCAGCTCTCGCACCCGAGGAAAAAGGCAGAGCCATCCCAGGAAGGTGCAGCATCAGGCTGATAACGTCAAGCAAACGGCGTCGCACAGTTCACCATTCAGCCAGCGCCCTACTTCAGATCTCGCACGTCCTCACGTGGCATTGCCCTGTCTGAAAAGATTCCTCCCCGTAAGCCCAGTCACGGCACGAGGGCACGTGGCCCAGTCCCCGCCTGCCACCAGCACGGCTCTGCTTGCTCACAGTCGCGCTGCTCCAGCAGTCCCATTTTCCAAAAGGCCAACGCAAGCACCAAAGTGTTCAAACTCTGACGCTCTCTGTCTTTGCCTCCGTGCTTTTCTCTCCTGCGATCAGAGCGCTGCACGTCTCCTAACAAGCAAAAAGCCAAACCAACTGCAATCAAGGCCAGCGGGGAAAAAAGACATCAGCAACAACCTTCTTCCCAACGCTGCAGCCTAGCCGCCGAAATCACGCCATCTTTGCGAGATGAGAAGAGATTTGTAAAAAAGTGGGGAATGACTACAACTAAAACATTAGGAACAGATCTCTCCTTGTTCTCTTCGGCTTTCTGCTCTCATGGTGTGGGTAAGGAAGGAAACGGCCCTTGCAGCTGATGAACTTCCACTGCTACAATTCCCTGCCCCTCTTCCCTTCCCCTTGTTTCTGACTGTTCTTCAATGAGCAAAGAATGGGCTTAAAGAAGATGAAATGATGATTTTTCTATTAGATACCTTAAAAGACTGTCCCTTTCCATCCTGCCACAGAGCCACCACCTCCCGACAGCAATGCTGTGACCAAGCTGATAGCACGGAGCGTTCTCTGAATTACGGGTGAAAGCAGCAGAACACTGTGGCTAAACCTTTCACCCCCTTCGGACCATTTCAACAATTCTGCTCATGGTTTGTTTTGGCTACTCCCCCCCAAAGCATGCAAAATCAAGAGCACCCAAAGGAACTAAAGACGCCGACTTTGGTACCAGTCTTTCCCTGGTCCCAATAAACCATGGCTCACACAGACAAAGCAATGTCTTATCTCCCCTATACCAGTCATAAAGCCATCGTTATCTTACAAAAAATAGCATTTAAAAAAAACCCAGCAAACAAATAACCAGATTAATGAAAGGCAATCGTGTTAGGTTGACAGCCAGCCAGCCTGAAAATACCTAGGAGCCCAAATCCCGCAGGAACAAACTCGCTGTCGAACAGAAAGCTACGTGAAGGCTCTGTGACTGAATAGTGACCCCCAATTTACAGTGAAGTTGATAGCTACCACGGAGAATTTCTAGAGGAAGAGCGTCATTTATTTCTCTCCCTTCATTCCCCTGTTAAATAAAGCAAATCAAGTCAGAAGCCTGCTGACTTTAAGTCTGTGTAATTCCTTCTCTACATTTTTCATTTATCATTGTCAATATTTGATCTGGACAGCGTTGCCTCTTCAGGCTCCTTATGCTTATTTTTACCTCTGTCTTTTATCATAAAGTGAAGTGCACATTGCAGAGGAGATTCCTCCAATGTCTAAGATGATGGGGTGGAAAAAACAAAGTATAAACAGCTCCTCGCTTAACCCCACAAATGTGCCTGAATGTTATGAAATGGCAATTCCAAGTCATGATTCACCCCCCGACTATGGAACTACTTAAAACTAAAATTAACATTGTTCATTCTTTTTATAAAGGGGAAAACCATTAAAGCCCATAATCTACACTCCAATAAAGGGTATAAAACACATTTGATATGAAAGCAGAGACACACTGCAATAAAGAAAAGGGAGTTTTGCCCACAATTCCATTCTAACATGCTGTTTAAACAGCCTTCCTTGCACGCGCTTTGAGGTTCACAGGAGTAACTTCCAGGCTGCCCAGTGAGCGGCCATAGCACAGCTGGCTGTACAGAAACGATACATAATGAGAAGAGATACTCCGTTCCGCAAATCAAATAAAAATTACAGATATAGGAATCCTTCCTGGATGCAAACGCACAAAGCTGAACGAAACCCGAATCGGTAAGAATAAATCTGGTATCTCGAAGCCACATTGTGAAAAGAGAAGACTTGTTAGCAGATTGGCTCTACCCACATCTGCTTAATGAGGTGCATTTTGCCTTCTTCAGTAGGTGAGAGGAAGGAAGTTTGCCCACACGGAAACAGAGAAAACAGGTAAAAATAAGTCATACTTTCAGGGGGATGAGGGGAAAGAAGAAATCAAAACTTCTTACTCAGTCACCTCTCACATGCTCAGTCAACGCTCAGCCCAAACTCCGCTTGGCCAGTGCTCAGGAGCAGACATGCATCTCCAGGATCTTCCCCACGCCTTGAGCCATCACAGCTTGCTTTCTCTTCCCAAGTTTTCTCAAGCTCTGCTCCCCCAAACACCTCTACACTCAGCCGCCGATGGCTGCAGGTGCAGCTGGCGAGGAACGCACCAGCGTCCAACAGACTGTTCCCCATTGCGGGGGCTCCGCATCGTCACCAAGGCTGGCTGTATAAATGCTCACATCGTCACCAAGCCTTCCCACAAATGGGAACAGATACCTGACCCATCCACAGAAGTCTCCACCACCACATGAGCTTGTTTAGAAGAATATTTAAATGCATGTTTTAATTCTGCCTACCATCCCTCTTGCTTTAATTTTTTCTGGGTGCAGAAGTAAAACAACGTGGCACACAAATCCATTTTAAAAGAATATAAACAATGCAGCTGCTTGATCCTTTTGTCCATGATGCCTGGAAAAAAAAAACCTTTGCACGAATGAGTAATTCTGCTTATTTTCCGTGAGACAACACTACGTACTGTGGCTACGGAGAACCAGAACAATGCGAGGAGAGGAGTATCATCCTTTCAATGCCACAGGCACGAGCACTTGGCCACAGCCTTTCGCTCAGTCCTTTGAAGCCAACAATCCGACTGCGGGTGAATTGCCAGGAAGAATGGCATCTGAACAAAGGTACACGTGATCAACCAACCTGAGTTCAAGGAACGCCACAAAACTCCTTGAGACCAGTCGTCAAAAAAGCCTGCAGATTCTCTAGGATGCTGGGAGAAGCATCAGTACCTGCAGGTCGATACAGGGCAGCACGACTAAAGCAGCTCTTTGCAGCGTTGTTTGAGAGCCGTTGACCCAGCAAAGCTGTCCACAACGCTCCACGGCAGGCACTCGGCTCTGCGCTCCGCTGCTGGAAGGAAAACACCGAGCTCCGCAGTTTCATCGTTCACCTGAACGGCTACGGGAGCTCTTGTGCTTGCAATGAAATGAAAATTTCTGCTTCCCTTCTTCATTCATTTTCATACCTCAAGCTACAAGCTCTCTCTGCCTTCCCTCTTTCTCTTCCCCCGTCTTCTTCCACCCTTTCACCAGGATTCTGAGTCAAGCAGTGACTAAATTCCCTGCGTTTTCATGCAAACATCTGACTTCCTGGCTTCACTGGAACATCGGTGAAGGCCCCCTCCACTCCGCTCTCACCCCAAGAGACTGAAGCACACACGACTTTGCCTGGGCATCATTTCGGTTGAAGGCCACGCTTGGCTTTTCAAGAGAGGCATCCAGCCCACTGGAGGTTTCTTTACGGCTTCACTAAGTGCAAAGCCTTCCAGACTCGGAGACCGAGCCAAAACCCTGACCCACCATGCCCCTGTGGGACCAACAAATTTCTTCCACTGCTTGAGAGAGAAAATACCTGAAACCTTCAGTTTAAAAAGCATGCGACACGGCAATTAAATATTGTAGGATACCACCAAACCGTGTTTCAGCAGATGAAACATACCAGGGTCTGGGGTGCAGGACAAATTTTTTTTAAGGCTTTCAATCAACTCTGCTCCATTCTAGGGGACGCAGAAAAAAATGATGCAAAAGTGGAGGCTTCAGTTTGAGTTTTAGACCACTTTTACACATCAGTGTGAGAACTCTATCCAGTGATTCTCACAACCATCAGAAGTATTTCCACTGAATTTACAAAGCACAGAGTCAGCATTTAAATTTATGTTGTGCCAGTATTTGCACATGCATTTACGTATATAAACACCATGCTGAACAGTATTATAATAATTTTTTGGCATGGAAATGTCTAAGCACATAAGTGTTACACATGAATCACAGCACAGGGTTGGGTTTTTTTAATAATATTAAAAAACTTCTTCCTCCTTTGGGACCCAACCATAACCCATTCTTATCTTTGTAATAACATGGATTTTCATCTCACTAATCTTCTCCCCTCCTCGATACAAAAAGAGAATTTGCAGCGTGGATGACTAACCAAACCCCTTTCAGTTAAGGCTCACCCTGCTTAGGTGTTCTGACGCTCCCAAGGTGTATTTTTCCACTCATTTTCTGAAAACGCATGTTCACAGAATCACAGAATGTTCGGGGTTGGCAGGGCCCTCTGTGGGTCACCCAGCCCAACCCCCTGCCCAAGCAGGGTCACCCAGAGCAGGCTGCACAGCACCGCGGCCAGGCGGGGCTGGAATATCTCCAGAGAAGGAGACTCCACAACCTCCCTGGGCAGCCTGGGCCAGAGCTCCGTCACCCTCAGAGGGAAGAAGTTCTTCCTCATGTGCAGCTGGAACTTCCTCTGCTTCAGTTTGTGCCCGTTGCCCCTTGTCCTGTCGCTGGGCACCACTAAAAGAGTCTGGCCCCGTCCTCCTGACACCCACCCTGCAGATATTTAGAAGCATTTATTAGGTCCCCTCTCAGCCTTCTCTTCTTCAGGCTGAATAAGCCCAGCTCCCTCAGCCTCTCCTCGTAGGAGAGATGCTCCAGCCCCCTCATCATCCTCGTAGCCCTCCGCTGGACTCTCTCCAGTAGCTCCTCATCTTTCTTGAACTGGGGAGCCCAGAACTGGACAGAGTACTGCAGATGAGGCCTCACTAGGGCAGTGTAGAGGGGAAGGAGAACCTCCCTCGACCTGCTGGCCACGCTCCTCTTAATGCACCCCAGAAATGTTCCTCCTGTTTCAACAGATTTACAATAGATGGAGACAATGCCCCATCCGAGTTACCCCACAAATCAGCAAAAAACGTCAGGTGAAACCGCCTCTTCCATCCCAGCAGTGCCAACAGAAGTTGCCCCTGTCCAGCCTTCCTCACCAGACCGTCTTGCCGGAGAACTGCCCAACCCTCGCACCCCGGCCTCGACATGACCGCGCTGCTGCGGGCCCGGGCAACTGCAGATTACAGGGCTCTTCATGGGAAACACTTTTTTCTTATTCCTGCCCTTCAGCTTAACTACCAGTCCAACCTGAACAGCAGAAAACCAGACAAAAGGGAAATAATTTCCCAAATACCAACGCACAAGCCACTTTGTACTGCTAATCACCATTTTCTCCAGGCGAAGGCTCTGCCACCTCGCCCTCACCCAGACTCGAGTCTGACTCAGCTGTCAAAAGAAAAACAGAGCTGTTGAAATACAACAGCATTCAAGTCTTGTGTCAACAGAAAAATCGCAAAGCTCTCCCTAACGCAGGCCAAGAATCATTTTTCTGATTCACAGTGCAGCAAAACCGAGGAGCGGAGCACAAGCTGGGACGCTCACCACATCAGGAGCAGGATCAGGAGCGTGAGGCCGCAGGAACGGCGTTTGCCGGCTCCTACCTACTGCCTCTTTGCCTCTGCAGCACTATTTTCTGCCTGCCCAGAGATCGTCCCAGGTTTTTTGCCGCACACGCAGCCACAGACCAGACCGTGGACGGCATGGCCAGGGCTGAGACTGTGGTGCTCTCAAAGTTGGTTCTTCCAAGCATCATCCTTTGTCACCACAAACATTAAGTATCCAACATTCAATACAGGGCACCTTCAAGCGTTTACCAAAGGGAAAAGGCAGTCATTTGATGCAAAATCAATTTCCCACTAAAAAAAAATCACCATTCCTCCCTTTTTTCCTAGCACCTTCTGGACAATTCCAGCCCACCCTCAGTTACGTATTTTCCCGGCCGAACGACATCCCACACTGCATCACAAAATTAAGGAAAACATTTTTTCAGCAACAAGACGACCGATACCTTCTTACCAAGCAGAGCAAGGATAGATCTTTTAACAAAATCAGATTTTACAGGTTATTGGAGCCATCTCTTCTCTGTTTCAGTGGTGGCGGGATGACAGTTTTCTGTCCCTTTCGCTGCCTTTCTTGTCTGTCTTGGCTGGCTCAAGCTAATAAGCTCCTCATTAACGAAATGACTATGGCAAGGTACTGGCAGATGGTCCTGTGTTCCAAGCACATCTTCCCATTCCCTCCCTCCCAGAAGTCCTAATCTACACACAGCGTAATCGTCACCAGAACATATCCTCCCTGACAGAAAGCCTCCCTCCCATTATCTCTGTGCTCTAGGGGATTGCCCCCAAATCCTCAGCGACACGGAGCAGCTCCCTTCCCACTCGGATCTCAGTTCTTTCTGTGCCTGAACACACGTTCACCAGGTCCTGGCCAAAGCGCCTGCACAAGGCTTCAAATCCATGCTGATCTCTCCATAGTCCTACCCATAGCCTACGCCATGCCTAAACAAAATGCACATATATATATATATATGCATATTAAAAAAATATAAAGTAATATATACCTTGTATTTCTTACGTGTAATACTTTGCCACTGTTTTATTTACGGGTCCCTGTAACAGTACACCAGCCTTTCTCTTCGATGAGAACCATATGGTATAATTTAATACTTTGGTTACCAGTAAATCTCTTGTGCAACGCTTCCATTTAAATGCTGAGAGAGTCAGTCACTAATTGGGTATCTCATATATCTTAAAATAATCTGTTTGTTTCATCTGCTGGCTCCCTCTCCCCCATCAATTCCATCAGATTATTGTGATTGATGACTTCATTAATACGGTCATCGTATCCTGAGAATACAGCAGCTTCGCGAGAGAAGGTTGCAGGCAGGGAGAGCAAGCCCCCCTCTCCCTTTTGCAGGCACAGACAGCAACGAGCAGGGCAATACGAGCGCTCTCCGCGTCCCAGCTGCGGGAAGGGCTGCACAAAGGATATTTCCAGACACGCAGGATCACTTTAGCTGCCTTTGCTGGAGCTCCTCGGAGAAGGCCGGGAGTACGACAGGCAACCGTAATGCAAAGGGTTGTTTTAGCTCTCCAAACTGACACGGAACCTTCTGTAAAATCACTTCTTTCCAGGGGAAGAGAAAATTTATTGCCAGTTCTTCTCTGCATCTAATCCCAACAGTACCGAGCAGCTCCTCCCCACCGCAGATAGGGAAAAACACCAACAGCATGCAGAAAAGCTTCCCTTTAATCTTTGCCACCTCCATTCCAAGTCGCAAGTCTTCAATGTTAAGACCTTTTCTCAGATGGTGCAACATCTGAAATCGCTCCTGACTGTCGCAGGGAGTAACTTTAGGTTAGCAACTCCAAAACTACCTGCTTTACAACAGGTGGAAGAGTTAAAACGCACGTTCATTTCTAGACTGAAACAAAAACTGATAGGTCAAATACAGGCAATGGTGGACAAGAGAGGGAGAAATATTATTTAGCCAGCAGTACAAATAACGTAATTATGCTTCTGTAGCTTTTGTCATCCAAAAATAAAGCAGCTGAAGCACTCTGGTAGCGTACTGATACCCGTAAACACATACATGGCATCAGTACCTTCCCAATCCTCCCAAACAGTGAAGGAAAACAGCAGGAACTTGGCACTTACCAGGAAAACCAGTAACTACCACAAAGCATGCACCAACAGTTCTCCAGCACCCAGGAGCTGTGACGGCCTGAGGAGGACGATATAAATGACCTCCACCTGTGCTTACTAGATATAAATGACCTCCACTTGTGCTGACTAGTTGGCTGAAACCGTATTGACATGAGAGACAGCTCCGCCTTGAGCTGTAACTTTATATCTTCCTAAAAGCATCATTAACCAGACAAAAAACATATTACTTAAAAACATGGTGAGACACCAAATTCCTAGGGGGAAAACCTAGTCTCTGCCTTTTGCTGTCTGCCAGAGCAACCTCCAAGGTGAGACTGAGCGTCTGAGGATCCAAACAGTGCGCAGTGAGCGTCTCTGTCAGGAGGGGAGTTTGGATGAGGATGACTCTGGGAGGATGGCCAGCCTGGCAAACAGCAGCAAGCAATGACGAAGGGCCACTGGTTGGGGTAACGCACGAGAGGCTTCCAGAAACTGCACACACCAGATGTAATTAAAGCAATTTATTACAGTTATGTGGCTTCACACATTTGCAAACGCATTTCCCCCTTTTTAGTCCCAGTGCGGGGCTTATCCAGGCAGACGGAAAGGGAATACGCAAACAGTTTTGAAAGTACAAGCAGAGAGTGTGAGAACGGCACATCTGGCCTGGCATGATCCCGCAAATGCCACCAGATTCCTCCCTGGTCACTGCGTGGGCAGCGCGTTCCCAGGACAGAGCGGGGCGGGCGGGAGCAGTGGGACTGTAACGCTATTCATGAGCCGCCTTTTGCCTTTTCCCACCCAGGTTCGTCGGCGACCCACGGGCGCGCTCGGGAGGAGGGAGGGCCAGCTCCGGCAGGAAGGAGCCTCGGACACCCGACGCCCTCTCGCCAACTCCCAGCCCACACAGGGCCTTTTAATTTCTCTGCAGCCTCTCGTTTGGACGCACCATACGCAACCACTCCAGAGGAAAGTTAACCCATCACAGTGAAGTTCTCACAAACCGGGCAGCCCTTCCCCCAGCCCCCGCATCAATAAAAATACAAGCTGCATCGTGTCCAGCTCCTAGGCTTGCCATGAGCCCTCCGGAGCCCGGGGACATGGGGACCGCTCCCCGAGACGGAAGAGCTGACAGCAGAGGACCCACGCTTTCTGTGACGCTGACAAACGAGGCCTTGGGGCGCCCAATGCCAGCAAAATGAAGTCCCCGCATACTGCATCGTACACCTAGGAACAGAAAGGCAGGCCTCCAGCTCCCGAGGAGAGGGCTCTCCCTGGGATTTTCGTCTCAGCCACCCTCTGCCAGCAGACCCTCCTTTCCCCCATCCACCAGAACCCTCCGCCACACAGGGCAGCTCTACAACCAAGGCAACGCGGGAAAGCAAGCCCTGCCTGGAGCTCAGCAGGCAGGGACAGATTTTGAAGCTGCGGTATGGGAATCACGTGCAATGGCGGACAAGCGGATGCTAAGCCCTGAGTATGATGAGGGGAGAGCTGTGGATGTTGTCTACCTCGACTTCACCAAGGCTTTCAACACAGTCTCCCGTAACGTCCTCCTAGGGAAGCTCAGGAAGTGTGGGCTGGATGAGTGGTCAGTGAGGTGGATTGAGAACTGGCTGAATGGCAGAGCTCAGAGGGTTGTCGTCAGCGGCGCAGAGTCTATTGGAGACCTGTGACTAGTGGTGTTCCCCAGGGGTCAGTACTGGGCCCAGCCTTGTTTAACTTCTTCATCAATGACCTGGATGAAGAGTTAGAATGTACATGGGGCCAAACTCTTTTCAGTGGTGCCCAGCGACAGGACAAGGGGCAATGGGCACAAACTGAAGCAGAGGAAGCTCCAGCTGAACCCAAGGAAGAACTTCTTCCCTCTGAGGGTGATGGAGCCCTGGCCCAGGCTGCCCAGGGAGGTGGTGGAGTCTCCTTCTCTGGAGATATTCCAGCCCCGCCTGGACGCGGTGCTGTGCAGCCTGCTCGGGGTGACCCTGCTTTGGCAGGGGGTTGGACTGGGTGACCCACAGAGGTCCCTTCCAACCCCGGCCTTTCTGTGATTCTGTGAGCAGGTAAGTGGTGCAGGCTGGCTATGGAGGGAACAGCACTGGAAAGTGCCCACAAGGCAGGGGGGAAAGGCAGAGGGTGGGGGAAAGGCACGCGGAGAGCGTGGATACCTGGTTTATCCGCGCAGCCATCGCTGCTCCAGGCATCCCTCGCAGCAGAGGGACGGGGAAACGACAGCGCCGTGATACAGGCCTGGCCCCTTCACAACGCTCTCCCCGTGAGAAGCGTCGAGGCGCGTTCACGGACAGTGGCCCGCGAGAGGGAGCGTTCGGCATCTGCTGAGCGCAGGGCTAATTTCTCTCACATTTTCAGCCTGGTAACATCCGGGGCTCCAGAGACTGATGCAGGATGAAGCATGGTATAGAAGAGAGAGAAAATTACTCTGCCGTGTAAGAAGAGAACAACATAACCAGCAAAACAGTAAGGCAGCCGAATGACAGAAGCCACCAGGCCGTGATCACGGTGGGCTGTAACCCAGAGCACAACACGGTAATGGGGGAGGAAAAGATTTGTCATACGCAGAGGAGTACATAGAATCTAATAAAAAAATCCTCTGTGAAGAGCAAAACGTAATCCAATTCGTATGGACACAACTTTCATATAATACAAAATGCAGAACTCAAATGGAGGAAAAACGGCACGTAACCGCGACGTCCAGCGAGCTGTCAATAACGTGCGATAAAAACAGCGCACTGGCAAGCAGCAAACACACCCATCTGAACTCCTCCGACGGAACAGTACGAAAAGATGTGAAAGATGTGAAAGATCTGAAGCTGCAAATGCTGGACCCTGACCTAGAAAGGTGGCACGGCAAGGTTCTGATTAATAAATCTAACTTCTGCAGCTTGCAAACGAGTTGAAATGAAGGAAATGTTTTTGGCGCTGCATCCACGGAGCATCCAAAGCAGCTGGCACCCGATCTGTGACGATGGCTCTATGCACTCTGGCAATACAAACAAATCATGATCCAAACAATAATTTCATACATGTGTGTTGCCCTCAGAAGCACTGAATTACAAAGAAACATGATGATACATTATATTGAAGGTTAATAAAAGCAAAGTACTAAACAGCGAAAATTGCAACTGTACTTTTTTTCAAACAGGGTGCTAAATAGCTTACTAACTCGAAAAAAGGCGAAAAACTGTACACCGTCCTGATGGCACACTGTTCATGCAGTAAGCAGTGACAGTAAAAAGTGCAGTAAAAATGCAAATGAAGCTATATGGAGATGTATAAGGAATTAAAAGGTGAGTAGCACAAGAATTAACATGTGCTTTCCACTGTGAAACACTGTTCAGTTATCACCACTTGATCCTAAAACAACAGAAAAACACTGAAGGAATGGATTGAGATTGCTAATTGAAAAAAATAAAGAAAAACATCTGAAGTCTGTTGGGTTTTGTCTCTTTTTCTTCTTTTTTTTTTTTTTTTTTAATCCGACAAAAGGCTTGCTTAAGAGGCACATGAAAAAATCCAAAACAGTCAAGAGGAGAAACTGGACAGATTAAGAATTCTTAATTTGGTTTCCTAACAGAAGAACAAGGGAATACACAGTGAAACTCGGGGGCAAAAGTCTGGGTAATTTGAGATGATACAGTTTCACATCGTACGCAATTATCCAGCAGCGCTTACTATGGCTTTAACATTGGTGTTAAGAACATCATGGAACATTAGTAATTATAATAAGCTTATTTGAATTAATAACAATAAACACCAATCACAAAGCACAGAAACACTCCTGTTTCAAGGCACAGCATAATAAACATCTAGGAAAAGAGTAATATAATAATCTTCTACAGAATTTTTTTCTTGAACAATGAGAGCTACTGTTGATAAGGGAAGGACTTTGAACCCTGACGGACAGATGCTCTGCTCCACGCCGGCAATGGAAAAGACATACCAGTAGCAGTTTATTCTGCAGGAAAAACATGTTGTAAATCATATCACTATAGCTACAGCGATAAAAAGTCTTCCGAAGTGTGCCACCCAAACACCGAACAAAGCAGAGCTTATAGTCTCAATTTAAGAAGAGAGACAACAGGAAGATGGATAGGCAAAGCTGTAACAGCAGGTAAGGTAACAGTAATCAACAATCCTGGTCTAACTTGTTTAAAATCAAGGTTTTCTTGTAGGCATTTTGAACATTTCTGAAGGCTTTCCTAAATATGAGGGGCAGAATCGGAGGATGACACTTCGACAATTTATGAAGTACAGGATGGAAGCCGTTATCGTTGACCTGAGATGAAAGCAGCCATGTACTGCCACAAAAAGGAAGACATCTTACTTCTTTTTTTGCCAATATCTTATGACGCCACTATATAAGTGGATCCCTTTGCTTTAGGATCCCTTTCATCCCAAGAACTCGTATCAGCGACAGCGATGGTGACCATCACCAACCGTGTCACTGCTGCCTCCCATCGCTGGTCCTGCAGCCAGTACGGGGAGACAGAAAAGAGAATTTTTGCCAAGTGCTGCCTGTTGTTTACCAGTACCGTGGGTGGCTGGTGGCAGGCAGGAGCAGCTTTAAAAAAGCCAAAAAACCCCTAAAATACCACTAGCAAGACAAGAAACACTCCAACCCCGCGCTCGTATGTTTTCACCTTTACAACCGTCTCAGCTTCAAAAGGAGGCAGTGATCTTGGGGGTAGTTTGTTCCACCTCTTCTGGCTCCTTCCCTCGCCAGAAACGACTCAGTTGGTACAACGTCTCCTGGTCTCGGGGTGCACCAAGGGCTGGCTGCTCCAAGGGAGGCAGAGGAGGGAACCCCAGGGTGCTTACGGGGTGCAGTCCCACCACATCTGGACAAGGCGGGCAGAGCCACGTGCTGGTGACAAGGTCCATGGACAGTCTCAAGCAAGGAGAGGGATGAAACGGGTCCAAGGGCTACCCGGGGGTCCAGTTAGGACCAAATGGACATGGAGTCGGGGCAAGGCAGGCCCTGAAGACCCAGGCCTGAGCTCAAGCCCAGTGCAGGGGTGGGGGTCGCAGACGAAGCTCCTCAGGGCACTGGTGCTGAGCTGCTTTCTGCAGCCTCAGAGCGCAAGGGAGGGCTGGACACATCTGCAGGAACAGACAGACAATGTGCCAGAGACATGGTATCAAGGCTGGTTTCTATTCACACATCCTACTGTCCCCACGGGGACATACAGAGTCACAGATCTCTGCAAGCATTTTTCCCCCCACGGGAATATACACAGAATTACAGAAATTTGAGAGCAGTTTTTCTACTAATTATTTAAATATATTCCTCCCAAACAACGAGGGGGAAAAAAACCTTTCCCCACTTCTAGCTGCTCTGGAGTGCCCTCCTGTAATTGCTCTTTCAAGCCATACCGGCCTCTCTATACCTGTGCAATCATCTCTGAAGGTCTGAAGCAGCACTGTGCCTCCAGCAATCACCACCCCGAGTGCTCTGAAACGCTCTTGACACTGCAGGCAACCCAACCTGCAAGGCTCTGCCGTCGCCTCTCGCACCATCCTCGACCCACGGCGGGGCAGGGGAGCCTCGCCGGCAAGAGAAGGCAGCAAGGACGGAGAACAGCGAGGAGGCGTGCCACGAGCAGGGAACAGCAAAAAAACACACCAGATAAAATCTTCTGGACCAAGCCCTTCCACAGAAGCAGTGCTGGGCTTGTCTACGCCGATACTCTGCTTGGAGACCTCCTCCGTCTCGCTGCTGCCAGTGCCCACGGGGGTTGCGGTGCGAAGTGCGGCTCTGTACCAGTTTCCCAGGCACAGCCATTACGCCCAGACGCCGACTGGAATGGGAGATACCCATTTCCCCTCTTGCCTGGGACTGCCTTGCTTTAAAACACTTGACAAGCATGGTTCAAAATGTAACACCATAAACACGCGCATCTCTGCACGCTGGAGGAAAAAGCCGGGTCCAAGAGTTTCATTTCACATGTTCAATTAGGCTGTGAAGAAAAGGACTATGAATGCAGACAAGTAACAGCCTTCTGTGATTTGTTGTGTTTTGCGACATAAAACTGCCATCATTATAAACTGTCAATTAAAAATCATAGTCCTAAATTATCTTTTTTTTTGCCAAATAGCTTAAAAATGTAAAAGCACACAAAGTTGTTTTCAATGTTCAGCCAACAGCCACAACACGCTGACCTCCACCTTAACTCAGCCTGGCTCTAACTTCAAAGCCTGCTTGAAGCTGTTTAAACACCAAGGTTACTAAGCACAGCAGGCATGCTGGGTGCTCGCAGGGAGCCAGCACGCTTTCTGCGAAACCCAGGCTCTGCAGGTCCTCCCCCTGATTTCCCAGGCTAAGCTTACCCGTCCTCCAGAGCCGGCCTTTCCCGTCGCGCTGCTTCTGACGGAGAGGAGCGGCGTTTCCCTTTTCATTTCCCCATCTCTGCCCCTTTCTGCTACCTGCAGTCGAGCCTCAGCACACGGCTCCTTAGTGTCAAGTCACAGGTTTCCACCCTTACCCCAGCAGCTCTGCGGAAAGCTCTTTAAATCAGCGGCACATAAGGAACCTGCAAACCCTACCTACAGAAGGACCAAACGACGCCGGAGCTTTTTCAGTCACAGCCAAGCAGTGGAAAAGCCTGGACTGCTAAAGCCCTTCAGCCGAGACTTTCTGGAACTTCGAGCATCTTTTTCACGGCATGTTGCTGATCACACACCTCGACTGACACAGAAGCACAAACGCCACATCGAGAAAATGATCTGCCATCAGAAATGGTTGTAAGGAAATGCCACAGTCGAACCAATGTGCAAAAGTTTAACCGAGGGATGATCAAACGCTTAGCATGCTTTGAAAATACGGCAAAGCTTTCAACGCAGTTTCTCACTCATCACTTGAAGGCAACAGTGGGGTCTCGCGAGCATCCCGCAGTCTGCATTGCTGACAGCTGCCAGCAACAGAAAGGTGTGGTAGCCTGCAAAGAGTCCCAGGGCTAAAATCACAACACCTCGATCACGCTGCAGCTATGAGGCTGCACAACCAAGAGCACAATCCCAGAGGAACAATCTTCACAGGAATGTTTTTTTTTTTAAGTTTTATTTTGTTGTAAACTCTTCTCCTTTCTGTCTCTGAAGGGCCCTGGATGCAGTTATGATACACAGGCTAGTACTAACCACTGTGTTTTATCTATCATTTTCCTCCTGGTCCTTGTTGCTGCGGCCCAAACACTTCTAGGCTCTGCTGAAAGCCAGAGCATGGAGAGCTACGCTGTTCACTGAGACTCTTTACTACAGACTGAGGGACTCCAAGGCACAGTCTTTTAATCAAGTTATTCTTAGGGGTTATGTCAAGTGGCAAACGCATCAAATTCTTGGCTCCACGAAAAACAACACAACTCCCTCCAACCTAGAAGACTTCTACTTTCCAGGGCAAAACTGTCTTTTACCTAAAAGCCATGGACCTTGTGCTTCTAAGTAATAATTTGCTTTTTAAAATATTACCCTTGAACATGATTTTCTGTAAGTGGGAAAGAAAAAGGGGGAATCTGGATATAAAGGGTCTGCGAGCACATGAGGAAATCTGTGCTCTATGCTCACAAGTTAACCAGTACTTGGCACAGGTATCGCATTTTTCCACCACGAGTTATCTTCCCTGCCTCCAAAGTAACGTTAAATTTTAGTCCTATCTGCAAAAGGTACACTCAATAAATCGAAGTTTAGACATTCTTAAGCTTCTGCATCAGCAAAGGACTTCTATTTACAGCCGCTTTCTTCGCTCCCTTCCCAAAGCAACTCTAAGCCTCTGAGCAAGGTCATTCTCCACTAGTTTGGAATGATCTGGTTCACATCGTCGATACTCACTAGGAAACCTCAGAGGAGCTGGGGGACAGACAGGGAGTAAAAGCTGGATATAAGAAACCACTCCCGCACATATATCCCAGATCAATTACCAACACAGCTCCATCGCATTAAAAGCCTTCTGTTTCCAAACACTTCCTAAAAGCCCCGTCGAGCACACAGTACTACTGCACATAATGATGGGATAAATTAAAAACAGGAGGAGGGAGAGGAAGAAGAATCCTGAACACAAGGAGTTACCCTAAGAAAAGGTAAACATGTTCAAAGAAGCAAACACAGTGACATCTACACAGCCAAGCTGGAATTCAGGTGCCGATTTCTGGCACCCCATCTACAAAACAACGAGAAGTCTGGGCTACTACGGGCAATTGTAACACGCCGAAGCCTTTGACAGCAACGCTTGCCACGGCCTCCCGAGAAAGCTCCGAGCGCTAGCACATCTAGCAGTTGGAAGACGTACCTGCTTTGGAAACCTGGCAGGCGTCCTTCGGCGAGGAAGGGCAAGGCGAGCAGGGACCCCGGGACCTGCACACAGGTTCAAGCAGTCTTCCCATCGCTTCGCTGCAGAGTACCCTTGGGCTCTTTCTTAGATCAGTTCGGAGCTGAAATCTTGCTTTCCTCGCTCTCAGACAATGCTTCTATCCCCTCAACACACTGTCAAAATCCTTACTTTGGCAAGAAACTGTCAATCTGTCACGACAGGGTTAATCTCCTTTTACCTTCCACCACCCCACTGGATCGCTCAGCTCGGCTAAAAGCCCAAAGGGCATGAATAATGGAGGAGGACTCCACTGTAGGGACCATCAATGCCTCAGAAAGCCTTCACTGGATCCCTCAGCAGTTCTCACTTGCTGTATCTTTCATTTCCTTTAAACGTTGCAGTACCAGCGCTAAACCCAGCTCAAAGCTCTCACCTCCAGCACCTCCCCACCACCAAGGCAGCCAACAGACTACAGGGACTTCAGGGTCAAAGGGGGCCCAAATGGCTCCTCCACCTTCTCCCTCTGCTGTCAGCTGCTCCTCAGCTTCTTCAGGTCTTGCCTTCAGCACTGAAATACCACATCCTCCGTTTCAGTAAAATCTCCTCAACTGTCTTTGAGTTACATAAAGACCAAACAAATGCAAGCAATAGTTCTAACATTTGGAAAAAGTACTTTTTGCTTTCAAGGATGGCTGAAATCCAGCCGAACTATTCACCTTGTAACCTAACATGGGCATCAACCTCACTAAATGGCTCCTATCATATTAAGCTTGGGAAAATTTGGCAATAAGATGAGTTGTGGTTACAAGGAAACCCAGCCAGCTGCATGCACAGAGGGAAACGGTGAGTCTGAACATTGTCCGATGAGCCACAAACTTGACACATCACACATCTATAAAATTACATCTAGTTCTTAATTGAATCATCCCAAATCAAATCAGGAAAACACAACCAGAATTACAGGAAATACTGGGATCTTGGGCAAATTGCCTTCAGTGTCCGCTCTCAGTTATGCTATCTGTAAAACACAATCGATAAACATAACCATTAAGTAAATGCAAAACAGGATTAGTCCCATTCTTGAACAGAAAAAAAATTAGTCAGGTACTTCTTTGGTGTCATGGGTCAGGTATCTGCTTTGCACTACGTTGCAAATATAACACAACGTCCGAATGCTGGAGAAGCTGGAAAAGCACACAACAGGCAAGCAATCCTAATGTAGAAAATCCTTAATTTGCATAGGCACAGTTATGATTTGTATCAGCTTTCCCTGCATACACAAATTGAAGTAATAAAACACATAAAAACAAATTGTGAGGATTTAAGGAGGAATGTCTTAACCCATAGCTACGAACCTAACGCTGCACATGGGGAAAAAAAAGTCCTCCACACTTCAGTTTTCCATGAGTTGGGCAGAGCCCACACGACAGGAGCTGTAAGTGATACTGCAAGAAGGCACCAAAGAAGAACTGAAGGGAAAGATGGGAAATCACCAGGATTTTCTGTGGTGATAAAACAATATCAAAAGAAAATGAAAGACGAGAGGCTTGAAGAGCACTAAAGCTTCTCAGGCAGGCTGGAAAGGATTACTTCAAAGCAGTTTGAAATTGTGGTTTGAAGTATTTGATATCTGTAGAGGCATACACTCCAACCTTCAGAGGGTTAACTCCAACCTCCTTCTGCAAGCAAGATGAGCTGACTGGACAACTATTTGATCCTAAACACTAAAAACTGTAATACAAGACATCTGTTGAAGTTATAAAACGTCCTGTAGCTCTTTAAAATGTATAAATTTGATCTGGTCATTATATTACCTAATGTGTTTTCCCAGTATCATACATGACTGCATGAAGTGCTTTGAAAAGAAAGATGCTACGTAAGTGCAAAACACTGCTGCAATATTCCCCACTTCCTTTGGACGTGTACAGCAGGATGGCTCCTTCATGGAGACATCTGCTAGGAAACTGATTTGGCCAAATCACAGCGAGTGATAATGAGCGCTGTTTAATCAAGACAGCATTAACATAAATTTTAACTGGTGTCAAGTAGCTTAATGGTAAATTACTGAATGTTAAACAGACATGGAATGTTACACTCTCGTCTTGCAATAAACAAGTTCTTGAGAACACTAGAAAGTGCAGTTTTTTCAACGTGCAGTCAAAAAGAGCTAGATAGAACAGGAAGAGTTAACATCAAGCAATGCAAGACTTGAAATCATGAACTTCCTTTCCAATTTTAACAAGGTTCAGTACCAGAATGCTCTTCATCTTTGAATGAAATACAAGATCTTTAACAAGAAAAGTACATCCAGGTGTGCTTACAATTAGAAAGTTAAAAAAAGGTATTTTAATTAATTTCTGGCTTATGTACTTATATGACATTTCTGACTTGGATGCTTAATTGTGAACAGCTTTTTCCATTTTATATGGATATTATCAGTGAATTTCTGGCCTTAGCACTGTAAAAATGGCTATAATCAACACACCCTTCCATGCTAACCATAGGTGACATTGTTTCATCCATTAGCCATTGATTTTGCCAGCCCACACACCCACTTACTATCTGTCAGAGAGAAATGTAAAACTCCTGGCATCCTGACTCAGCACTACTAGGAACTGAAAGACTGATGGTGAAGAGTCACCACGCTCTGACATCGAGCAGAAGCCTCTACTGCAAAAGCATAACACAGTGACAGGTATCGCTTTAGATACTGACTCTTCAAGGAAGGGAGATTCCTGAACCCAATGTTAATAATATAATTGACTTGTCTGAATTTTAAATTAAATGGAATTTTAAATTGTTCTACGACATGCTCAGTTAGTGAGTGTGTTGAGAGCAGAACAGCACTTACTACAGTGTTCCCTGGAACATGCAATTCCTAAGACCGGGAAGAGGAGTAAAGGAGAAAAAAAAATCACAGGGAACAGCTCCGTACCTCAAATTATATGCTCTGCTGGAAAAGATGACAGTTCAGTTCTTAGGACCAGGAAGAGACAAAATAAAACAGTTGAAAACATAAAGCAATTGTATTTAGGCTGGCATTAGGCACCCACATAAGAAGCGACTGCTTTCGAAACTACAGATGAAAAACGCCAACCTTGGCAAGGTATCAGCACCAAACCATCTGCTTCTGCTCTCACCCACCTATGAATGGTAACAAGAAGGGACTGACCCATGGAAGCATTTCAAACATTGAAAACTTCTTAGTCCTCCTGGCAGCGGGTGTTGGGATGGGCATGCGTACTCCAGTCTGAAGGGAAGTTCCTCACTACCTACGGGAGGTACCATGCCCAAGAGGCTGCTTAACATGTACTTCTATCTCGGTGGGGCGATTAACGACAGCCCTTCCCTGCCCCACAGCGCTAGGGCGAATGCCGTGAGGGAAGAATAGGTTTCTTCGTGTGACATGCGCAGAAAAGGTCTCTCGGAGCTGGTGGACAGAAGAATGTACACCTGGTCTCATACTGCGCATGGACACCTGCGTAACGTGGACATGGGTCCTACGGGATTACAAGAGCGCATGCAAAGGGCTAAAATGACTGTCGCCCATGTCCCAGTCCCAGGCCTTCCATTCGCAGAGCTCAGAGAGAACCGTGACTTTCAACACAAGCATTTTCTTCACATTAAAACCCACAATGAAGCAGGGCTCGGTCTTTCCACTGTCACTTCATAATCACACCGGCTCTGCCGAGAGTCACACTCTACCCGTCCTACTCCTTCCACTCTTGACCTGTGCAAGCTGAAATCTCAACAGGGGACAAGAAGGCCAAGCTTTTCCACAGGTCTAATTCTCAAAGCAACAGCCACCTTGAGGGGAAAAAACAAAAAGTAGTGTGCTGTTGCTGTGGAAACAGAACACAAAATTATTCCCATCGGGAATCAAGTAGCTCTCGGAAGATCCAGCACATGGCCAAACAGTTACTGGAACTGCCCCCAGCACGTGGGAAGTGTTGGGACAGGGAACAGAGTCAGCCTTGATGTCTCCACCATCTCCCAGACTTCAGGAGATCCAGACCCAGGACAGCTTTTGAAAAGCGACTCCCTCGCAACGCTTGGTGAGGAAAGGTATCTTGTTTGTGAAACAACGACCACCCCATGCAGGCCTTGAACTGGGAAGACGATAAATCGCACAGCTTGCTTCAATTCTTGATCGATTTATTAATACAGAATCCAGGACACAGTGTTTAACAGAGGAAATGCCTGGGCCTGCCCCAAAAGTTTACAAGCTGAATTCAGTAGTGATGCTGGTGAACGGTAAAGAAGAAAATTAACCTACATCTTAGCAGAGTTCTTCTGTTCCTTGCTCCCCGAGAGGTGAAAAAGAACAAACAGAATGTGATAATGTAATTAAAGACGCCATGATAATTCGCACCCAAAAATGTCCGAATTCAGACCATGCGGGCAAACCCAGGCTACTCCAACTTTCAAGTGACTTGACTTTAACATCATTCTTGTGCATAAATCTGTAGTTTCGTTCCTCTCCCTTCCCTTTGGGACGATGGAACTGTGGAAGCTGTTCATACCCTGACCACATCAGCTGTAAGAGACTGCAAGAGGCTGGTAGATATCAGGCAGAGAGAACACTGCGGTTAAAAAAAATATGAATGAGAACACCACAGACACAAAAGCCAGTTCTGTGTCTTCAGGAAGAAAGGAATCGCCTCGTGTCAACATTAGAACTTCTCATACTACCAAAGATCAGGTGAAACCCACGACGAGTAGCTATTTGAGACTCCAAACCCCTGATTTTGCTCAGACATTTTAAACGTCAGACAGAGATGGCAGGGGATTCCAACCGGTTAGAAATTTGTGTAGTTTATCAATGCTGTGATGCTACCAGCCACTAATTACCCCAGTTCTGAAGCTTCTACCCTTCCTTCTCAGCCCCACAAAACATCTCGTATTAAAAGAAACCAGACATTGGCAAGCTAGGATAATAATTTGGGTTTTTTTTAACAAGGGTGTTGTGAAGCTTAATTCATGTTTGTAAAGCCCTTGTCTTGTGCCTTTCATCTGGTGTGGGAACCTTGCAGTATTAGCAATAAGGTCTTTTCTACAGTAGCAAGGCTTTGCTAAAATGGTTATACTGGCAAACCTGCCCAGTCGAGATGCGGTTTGCACAGGCAAAAAGGTTCTTTTGCCAGAGCAGCTAATACCAGTTCCCCCCCAAAAACAAGCTACACTGGCAGAAGCACGTTTTTGATGGTATCTAATCACATCTAGCACAGAATATTCTACGTCAACTAAGGGTGATTTCTGCAGAATCTTAAAAAAACCACAGTTATGCTGGCAAACCCTTGAAGGGTAGCTCTGACCAACGTGTTTCGAAGCCTGCAACAGGAGGATGTGTATTTATTACTCTCACAATGCCAAGCCTCCGCATTCATTTATCCACGTGAATGAGTCAGAAGCAACCGAGCCCTCCGTAAAGAGACCCCTTTAGCAGCAAACGCATTTGACTTATTTTATACAAAACGATTGTTGGGTTATTTTTTTTCCTTTAAGAAGCAAGAAGCTAAAGGAATAAGGACAATTAAGACAAAGCCTTGGTCAGACATATTCTGCCAAACAGCAAAGAACGGAATATTAACAGCACTAGTATGAATGCCTAGGAACTACTTCTTCCAGAGAGCACAGGCTGCGGTACAAGAAACCAGCTCACCTGACAGTCCTTTTTAACTGCGCTCTTACTATGATTCTTTTCTATTCAAGACCCCAGTTATTTCCCACAAGTTTAAAACAACATCAAATATCACAGAATCACAGAATGGTCGGGGTTGGCAGGGACCTCTGTGGGCCACCCAGCCCAACCCCCTGCCGAAGCAGGGTCACCCAGAGCAGGCTGCACAGGACCGTGGCCAGGCGGGGCTGGAATATCTCCAGAGAGGGAGATATCCAACTGTTATTTGTCTCCCAACAAAGGCGGAGGGGCGTCCTCACGCCAGGTTCCCAAATGACTACTTGCCCTTTCTCTCCTAGCCATGTTTAGCCTTATTCTGAGCTGCTCGGGGTGGCAGCCTGGACCTACCAGAAGTAGCGCAGTTACTTTTTGCCTTCCTCTGTTTCCACATCTTGCTAGAAGCCTGTAACAAACCTTACCACCTAAGGGCTTGCTTACACAGGGAAAAAACTCCTCCGTCTCCCATCTCCGGAAGGCTTTTCTTAATACCTGCACTTATCTGAGCAGGGTGTCCCTCCACATCTGTCTGCAGCAGCACACAGTCCTCTAGCATCCACAGCACCAGAGCCATGCACCGCAACGTCACGCTGCGGCAGAGCCACGCTTCAAACCTGCGGTGGGTTACAAATTGGCTAAACATTTCTCCACAGACTGATTCGGATCAGACATGCTTGAATGTGGAATGGAGCGCAAAATCCGAAGACAGGAATTGCCATAGTCAAGGGAAGTAAGCTACTTCACAATATAGAAAACTTGCTTTCCATACAAAAAATGGTTTCATTACGAAAAATTAAGCAGGTGTATTCAGTTGCTTTCCATGGAAAAGTAAAGCTAAATCTACTTTAAAGCAAAACTAAACATGAAACTCAAATTTCTTTGCTATTGAGACAAATGAGGAAAAGGCTAGCTACCATAAATTAATCAGTAACCCATTATTTACTGGCATAGCACTGCAGAATACAGAGTCCACATACAAGGACTACCTGTGGTATGGTTTTGTTACACCTAAGTTTTTTTTATGTGACCTCTGAAGTGATAAGCATAATAATTAGCAGTAATTTACAATTGCTCCATGTCCTCTCAGTCACTGATGTACCCATCTACACAGCACGAAGAACAGCACTGATCTAAAAACCAGGTGTGACAGTTCTGGACTAGGCTTACAAAGAAGAAGGTTCAAACGAGAGCCGAAATACCTGAAAGCTTGTTGCAGACTGGCTAAGCTATAGACCAAAGCTATAGCACCCACTGGGCTTTCTTGCTGCCAGTTAAGCAGCACTTTCTTGTCATGAGAGCACTAAAATACGATGGATCATGTTTCCTTTTTCCACCAGCACACATTTTGCGTGCAAGCAGCTGTTCCTAATCAATGAGGGTTAGATATTAACACCTCATACAACACGAAAATTTATGTCGCAGCCTTCTTTCAAAATCTATAAAGACATTTTCCCCACTAGCTCTGTGCCTCAACTTGCTTTACCTACAACGCAGCACCCAGCACCCCTCCACAGCACCCTCTGCGGTATCACCAGCAGGTTTGCACAAAGATCAAAAACAGAATACGGCCATTAGACAGTAATTACATGTCTAGCTGGGAAAAGTTCATTTTTGCCTTTAGGATACTCAGCAAGAAAATTCTAGGCTACTCATCTTTAAAAGCAAGGCTGTCTTGCCCCTCAGTTTCTCCCCATTCCACTCACGTCTCTGTTTCAGCTCCTTCCCTCCCATCTTAAGCGTCATCCCTCTTCAGCCTCGGATCACGATGACCGACCCCTGGCTTTGCTCCCAGGACGAGAGCTCGCAGGGAGTTTGTGGGGTTCTGTGCATCATCTCTCTGCACGCCCTGGTTCCCGTCTACGCAAAGCCGCTCCCTAGCTGGGCACGGCATGGCAGTGAAGTTGAGATGAAGCATTTGGAGCAAAAGTCTAGGAGCGAATATGTGGAGGCTGAGGCCAGGCTTCCCAGTGGAAGGTCACCGACCCTGGAATATCCCTCCATCACTGACAAACATACCCCACATTTATCATTCTCAAGCTCAAGTACACGTCAAGGCCACCTTTTTATTTCTCTTCAGCAAAAATGGAAGCAGAGGCATACGCTCAGGCTCAGCCTTCTTTCCTCTTATTTTTCTGGAATTTCTAACTGCTCCAAAGTTTCTGCGGGGGTAGAAATGAAATTTAAAGTGTAGAAACAACAGGTACGTGGCATGATCAGCTGTTCTGTTCTACACCGAAGCACAAAGCCGCCACCACAAAAGAAAGGCCCAGTTAAACGATAAGGAGCCCACTTCCACCCCGACAGACAGCTAAAGCACCCGGAATGGAATGGGAAGACTGAGGCTACGCGTTCGCAGCCAGCTCCCACAAATAAGCTCAAGCTTTTGACCTCTGATGCCCTTTGTGATTTGTGTCCTGAACCACTACGATCCAGAAAAAGCCTAGGACAGGCTAAAGATGTAGCCAGCAAAGAGCATTTACACCTTGGCGATGAACTTCCTAGCTCTAATAAAACGGAGGAGTGCCGACCTTCAGCGCATGCGAGGGCTTGTATACTCCAACTTCATGGGATGATGGAAGGAAGGATAAATACAGAGGAATAAAAGATTCAATTTTTTGGTATGTAGGTTCTGTAGCTCTCAAATCATCATTACAGATGAAGTTTACAATTAGATCTGCCTGCACCTAAAGATATTTATGGTAAAGGAACAACACGATTTGGAAAAAGATCTGCAGAACGGAAGATCTACTAATTTTGCACAAAGGGCTGTAGCGCAATCAAAACCCAGAATTTCTTGTGTATTAAGTATCATCTAAAAAGTCAAGCATAAACACATGAAAATTTTTGCAGCAAAAAAAAAGGCAAACAGAAAAAGCAGAACTCTGGGAAATCCATCAGTCTGCCTCAGAATCCATTTGCGCACGCTGTTTCCTTGGATGTAAAACACAGGCTTCAAACGCAGCTGCACCCATTTCTTGAGCCGTGTCTTCACCCAAATGTCAGGGCAGCACAACCACCTCTGCTTACCCACAAGGTATCCATGCAAACCATCAGGCCTAGCTGAGGAAAACACATCATGGACACAACGTCCAGAAAATTCACTGCCTTTTGGCCTTCTAGAAACAGCACCGAAATTCCAATTTGTCCTCATTTTAACATATGTCCGTGTGTTACCATAACTGACATACTTGGATGCAATTTTATCACTTCTTTCACAAAAGAGCAGCCATTTCTTAGCTGGAAATGGGTCTGAGAAATGCTACCTTCAGAGCGAACCTGCGGGACACTTCAAGCGGAGCTGCTTCCTCCACCACAGCGCTCACGCTTTTAACACCGCATTTCCACAAACATTTTATTCATAAACAATTCTTTCACCAGAAGTTTCTCTCAAAACAGCCGTAAAACAAAAAGCTGAAGATCAAAGTCGCGCGACGTGTGTTAGGCTTCTCCCGACTTCCCGGAGCACGTGCCGGAGCCAGCGTCTCGCACAGAAGAGTACCTCTAAACCAGCAGGCAAACCGCAGTATGGAAATCTGTAATGTGATCTTATAATAGCTGATCCTAAATTTGAAAAGGTGAAGAAAAAAATAAAAAAAAAATCAGTGCTGCAGAAGTTTTTTATCACAATCTGAATGGCTCTATTGTATCTCCTGTCATGCTGAAGTTCGCTTTGTTGTTGTTTTCAGCTTTCCTTTTAGAACAGCCTCCTGCAGCTCTAAGCTAAAGATCTTCCTGGAGCTTCTACGTGACAGCTGCAGTATCTTCGCCATCTGTTTAGTTTATATTTGCTAATACAGCGCCTGCTGTTTTCAACTGACAGCTTTTTTCTCTCTTATTACCCCCGCACGGGAAACCACTGCACTCGCCAAAGTTCCTCTGTAGTCTCAGATGTCAAATCAAGTCTGGTGACAAAAGGTGATGAATGAGGCCCCTACACACCTCCTTTTCGTTTGGTGAAAATTATGAAAATCCGTCAGGGGGCTTTATGTTATTTTTTAAAAAAACAATTGTAAACAAAAAGACAGGAAAGCATACAGAAACAGAGCGGGAGACAGTAAAGGGAAATCCCACCCCCTTCCTCTCCACACGGCGATGCTGCGGGAAGGCTGAGCCTGGGGCATCTCCGAGACGCTCTCAGGAGCAGAACATCCATCCCATATCCATTCACTGAAGCCATGATTCAACCTCTCCAGTGGCCCACGCCCACCGACCGAGCTCAGGGTTTGGCCGACGGCTGCCTCGCCCTCCCTTGCAACCACCGTGCCTCCCGCCTTTCTGGAGGGCTCTGGCTCTCTGGAGCACCCGCAAGCCAGCGGGAAGGGATGGAGCCCCAGGGCCCGCACGTCGCAATGGTGGGTGTCGGGGCCACCCTGGCGAGTCTCCCGCAGGAAGGAGCAGGGCCTGGCTGCTCAGAGACATGGGGTAACAGCACAAACTGACTCCCGCAGCCCTACATAGCAAGCACAGACGTTACGGCCCCTGTAGCTCCCCTAGATTATGATAACAAAAAGACTGAAGAGTCTATCCCTGCTGAAAAGTGACATCAGGTTTAACACAAAAATTTGAAATTTAACGGAGATACCCCCGTCCTGCTTAGAACCGTATCTGCAACGCCTGTCCCAGGTGACGCAACCCTGGGTGCCACAAGGACCACATTTCAGCCACCAGCCGCAGCCCAGAAACAGGTACACACGTCAAACACAAAGAGCTGCACACAAACCAAACATCTCCACTTTTCCTTTCTAAATTCCCCCTTTCAAAACGACTTCTTTACAAACCGGAGAGGCTCACAGAAGCGTGAAACGGGCACTTCCCAAGGGGCTGGAAGCTGCGTGCTTGCTGGTGCCAGGGAGCCCAGCACTGCATCTGAGAAGGAGCTGGCAGGGAGGCGGGTCTGAGGGAATACTTGGGAGGCAATGAGGCATAATCTCTTCTTACCACTGTTCCCAGAAGATGGTGATGAGAAATTAAACCTCTTGTTCTGACACTCTAGAGATAGCTCCAGCTCCTAAACATCAAAGCAACCCACAGGATGGCAGCTCGCTACCTTGTGCACCATCATCCCACCAAGCCCTGGAGGAGGACGTCACTCGAAGCAAAATGAACGCTTCTGAAAGTACAGCGAGCCAGTGCCAAAAACGACTACTGGTGCGCTCTGGAGAAGGTTACTACTTCACCTTGGTATTCCCACTCCTTGAATCACTGTGGTACAAAAAGCCAACCTTTGAAAAGCATATTGGACGAGACAGAAAAGCTAAAAAGAATAACGTCGAATCACCTTAGGCCTAATGCACCAATAGCTACACCATGCTTGAAGACATCACCTCCTTTCCTACCCAGGAGAGTTTGTCCGAGACCCAGACAAGTCAACCCTTAATTTTCATTCTGTGTCTCAGTCTTTCGATCTGTAAACGCAGGTAAATGTTGATGCACTTCACTATAGGGCTACTACACAGCGCCATAGGCTGGATACCCAGCACAGACTGTAATGCTTCCACAGCTCAGTGCCAATACCAAGGGAAGAAAAAATCACCTCAAGGAGCATCCAGGCCTGAAAACCTGAGGAGTTATTACTCAGCTGCAGTTGATTACTTGTACTTTATGGCATTTTGTAAGTAACACAACCAAGAAAGCATAAAGTATTAAATTATAATAATGTAGATATAGATTGACGTCCCAAGTCACCGAAGATTTGTTTCTTCTGACCTTTGTCAACATACTAACCCAAAGTCCCACAAAAGACGAATTCCCTCCCAGCTACCTGGGCCGACATGACCCTTGCTACCCATTCTTCCTTACCTCGAGCACTCTATGTGCAGTCCGAGTAGGAGCTCCGTGGTACCAGATGCAGACCGAGCAAAGACACCACTAACCTGGGAAGAGAGAAATTTGGTATAAACATGCATACCTGACAGCGTACGGCAGTTGTATTTTCCAAACTGCGAACACCCTCCAGCCAGGATGCCTGATTCCCTTCAGTACCCGAACTACCGTGGATTGCAGCTCAGGAAATTAAAGCGGTGCCGATTTTAGCGATTCCTTCAGCCAGGAATAACTGAACTGACTAGAATTTACCCCAAGGTGCAAATAAAATAAAAAGATTAAAGAACTGTAAGTCAGGCATACTGCTCTTATCTTTTCCAGCCAGATTTTTTTGTTTTCCTCCTTCTTCCCGGGTTAATCGGAGTTATCGCGCGTTGCTTTGACTAGCCTCTGGTCAGCGGTTCCTGACGGAAAGCCGAGCCTCAGCCACGCGCCACTGCTCAGTCCGTTGCACGCTGCTGTGCCTGCCAAGAAGAAAGGCTAAACCAAGGGCCAGGCAGGGCACGGGATTCCAGCCGAAAGGAGGAATCCAGGGCACAGCGAGGTGCTCTCCCAGGCGACCAGAGAGGTCTTGCACGACACGACACGACGGTACTGAAGACGCGGCACAACAAATGCTGCAAAACCGGGTGCAGGCGACAAAAACATCGATGTAAGACGGCAGCAGATTTTACAGCTAACAAACCGGGTTCATTTCTTCTCTGTAGACTACCAGAGCCCAGAGACAGAACAACACTGTTCTACCCCTCAGGGGCAAAGGCAAGTCAATGCTGGCACTGCTTCCCGTGGGAGGTTTGGTTATGGCAAGCAGGGTCTCCGTGCACACCTCCTCTCGGGCACCTTCTCACAATTTGACAATGTAATATGTGAGGGGGATAAACCTGATGCTTTTCACTGGAAGAAAATTTGCTTCTTTTCTTTCATACAATACCTCTGCTATTCAACTTCTTAGCACATGCAAACCACACAGGCCTACAGGCTTTCCTGGAACCGGAAAATAAAAAAGCACCTTTGCTGTTCATAGTACAGAGATAAAAGAGATCTCAAACTAGCGTACGTTTGTTTTAGGAAGCATTATTCAAGGGTGGATGGATTTTGCAGCAGAGTCAGGTACAGCGTTATCTGCCCTCTCAATCTTTTCCATAAATGTTCTGAACATTCAGCATCCCAGGAGAAAACATCCGAACTAAACCCACTATTCTGAGCCTGGTCAGACACCACTCGACACAACCTCCAATGAAGCATTAACAAACCAAGTCAGCCTTCCACTGCCCAGGATGGCGGGGGTGGGAATAGGCAGATAACGGGAAAACCCCGAGCACACAAACCCTGCAGCAGAGAGGCAAGAGCCCGGAGCCTTCGCACCGTGCTTTGCAGAGCTCCAGGTTCTAGGACGACTCTTGGCTGGGGTACAGAGGTGGCCCCATAAGAAATCCCAGCCGACAAACCTCTCCAAGCAGAAGGGATCCAGTACTCGTAATACATCACTCTCTCACCAGCTATCCCTCCCAGAACTGATGCTATCATCAGCTCCACGGCTCTAAGTCTTGCAGAGCCTGAGCTTCAGCCCAAATCCACAAATTGTGGACCCGAGCTGGCTCCCGAATGCTTCTCCAGCTCCTCCAAAGCCAGCTTCCCAGCATCCCACGTCCCGGGAGCACAAAGCAGAGACAGCAGCAGTGGCTCTGAACAAGGCTGGCGAAGGCTCAGCACGTGAATTAGCTCAGGGTCTGAGCCACACAGAAACCTACGTACTGCTTCCAGCTCCGATTCCTGTACGGATAACGTGCTACCTGAATAATCTACCTACGTCACATGTAAAAATTAAAGTGAAGAAAGGCAAATTTCAGTCCCTATGCAGTAATTCAGAGATCCAGAATTAACCTATCATGCTTACAAAGGCTATCTGCAATATCATCCATACACTGTTTGTAATTGTGTCTAAATCACGTCCAGAAAGTTTCGCCTGCGTGCATTCCTCTTCACTTCTCCGGATCCTCCGGCGTTCCCCAGAGCCACTTCCGCGAAAAGTATGAAGATGATGCTCTCAAGGAAATCAGGCTTGACTCTCCAGGCTGTCCAACATAAGCAAGTCATGTACTTAGTGAAGCATGACTGTCCATACATACACAGCACTTCAAAACCAAATCATTACAGGCCTTAATGCCCACCACCCTCAGCCTTAACTCCGAGCTCCAACAACAAGGTCCTACCCTTCCCTCAAAAGGCTGCTGCTAGTTCACATTCAGCACAGGCACAACAGCTTTCGACAAATTCCAAAGAATTTTAAAATGTCACCTTCCAGAAAACCGAGATTTGTTGTTCAGGTGCCTAGATTTAAAACGAAAAGGCGAGTACAGCTGCTCACAGCTGATAAGGCCTCCTGCTACTGGCATCGATTTATATCCATGATCCTGAATAACAAACCCATGTACTTTCAACAACTGTAGCAACTGTTAGATAAAACATGGAAATGGGAAGATGGGACTAGAAGCCACCTCCTTTACTGTACAGATCCCTTCCCCATAAACCAAGAAAAAGCACATTCGGGTGACGCCAATAAAAGCTCCATGCTGTCTCTGAAGACCAACTGCCAAAGCAGAGAATCTCAAAAACAATTTCCAAGTCAGTCCATGCTGGCAGCTCCTGATGGCATCTCATAGGTTCTCACCTGAAGACGAGAACGCCTCTGGCAAGCCCGGTAAAGTCTTTTGACCAACGTCACCAACGTGCTGTTCTGTGTACAGGCAGCTTCAGCTGCTCGGGAGGGAGCAGCGGCGTCGCAGGACGGTGTACGGGAGCCTAGATTAGTGTTTGCGATTAACCTCACGCAACACTTCATTCGTGGGGCTGCAAGCACAGATGCAAATGCAAGTTTAAGGTCATGGGAAATAAGGAAAGGCTTCCTGGATCCTACGCAGCTAGGCCCAGGAGAAAGCCAACATGAGAGGAGCAGACAGAGGAGGGGGGAACAGCAGTGTGCTTCCACCTGTGGCCACGCCAGCTTGGCCCAGAGCTGATGTCGCTCCTGGAGACGACACTCAGCCCAGCTGAGTCTGAAAACCCCTCTGTAAGCCAACATCACAACTGGCACAGTTCTTACACTACCTTGAGACACTGCTTATACGAGAAGAAACTTCTCCTGTACTCATCTGCAATGCAATCTTGCGCTGGGCATGTCACGGAGAAGGGTTAAGAGCCTCAGGGTACGGTTCCACAAGCAGCACAAACCAATGTTAGCGGCTGCCAGCAAGAAAGGCGGACCCACACCCCTGCCTACGTGCCACACGCTGATCAAAACCGCTAATCCACTGAAAAACTGTTCTCCGCTGGTCAGAGTTGTGGGCTGACCAGACGCAGCCTACAGCCGCCCGACTGCAGGAACGGAAGCAAGACAGCAACGCCACAAGCGTGGCAGGCAAGAGCCACGCTGACCTTTGCCGGAGAGGCACAGTCCGAGAGCACCTTTCACGTTACAGCACCTTTATTACACAGCCTAGAGGCGAGGGCAGGGGATAGAGGGCTGGCTAGAGAATGCCCTTGTCCATTAGACCGTATTTTTGTGTGTGTGTGTGCATGTGTTTAGTCCTAAATCTCAAGAATCACTATGCAACTGAGATACCGGTTATCTCCACCTAGACGTTAACACTGTAACCCAGTAATGAACTTTGAATGTGTTCTAGAAGCTAAAACCCTGAACAAGAGTGAAATACAAGCGGTGTTCTCACAAGCTCTCCCCAGTGTGCCCTCCTGCTTCTTCCACAGTGACTCTCTGCTGCGAAAAATGCAAACTTTTATTTAAAACAGAAGCGAATACCACTTTCAGATATCCCTTCCCCTGCTTCTCTCCTATCTTTTTGCTCTACTGATAGAACAAAAATCCAGTATCTCAGCTGTGGGAGAGCAATAAAGAGCCAACATACGATGCCCAGACTAGGCAGGCAGGGATGTACTGGTATTGAGTGCTACAGCTCTGGAACAAGGCTAAAGGAGAGGATTTCACAGGGACAAATCTGCAAAAGCCAGCAGCTGGCCTGGAGGCATACACTACACAAATCCGTCCGACTATAAGGGACGTAACTCACGTTGCACCCAAATCTGACTCCATCCCACGCAAGTCTGCTATTCCTAGTCTTTATGGTAAACCAACATCAAACACACACTCAGAAATCCAAGGTTAGAGGGAATAATATTTACATTAAAGAGATTAATCCCACTTCTTGTCATGCCTCCTGCGCTGTATTTTGTTCTACAGTTTTTCATGTGGATTTTGTGTTCCAAATTTGGGTTACGGCAAGACAACGGGAGCATCAGTTGCTGTGCATGATGTAAAATAGGCAAAATACGAAGTCTCAGCTCTGAGAATGCAATGCTCTACATCTCTGGCTAATCCAAGCACTGATGGTACACGCACAATGTTTAGGCACAACATATCAGGTAGAGAATCAGTCTTCGATGCTGAACAAGGTAATTTCAAGTGCAAAGTACGCCCGATGCAACAGAGTGACTTGGATGGGGATTATGGGCAAAAGCAAACGCACAGCACCCGAAACGGTCACATTCTTTCCAGTTGAACCCTTGCAAGTATTTAGCAATTATTCAGATCTCCCCATCCCCGAAGAGCAGTAACACCGCACATCTGAGGCTCTGAACTAGCAGCCGCATGGTTTCTGGAGCAGCCGCTCTGCCAGGCGAGGGGAAACGATCGCCTGTCATGCTGACCTAGCACAGAAACACACTTCGCCTCAGCTGGAAATTGTTCTTATGCAACCAGCACTCTCCAGACACCAGAAAATAGCTCAGATACCTGACAGCACAGATTTTAATATTCTGCCTGTGGATATGGCCATCAAAATCCCCACTGCCTCTCATTCCTCATGCACTTAATATGTTGATTTAATTATGCGCCTGTAACTCAGTCTACACTTCACAAGAGGCAAGAGGCAGAGAGATTCCAGCAAATGACACTTGAGATAAGAGAACGATCAACTGGAGAGCACAACGCTCATCCTTTGCATATAGACCAGCCTATAATAAAAGGCTTAAAAATTCACTTGACCAGAGCAGGTAGGAAGCCTTGGCAAAAGCTAAACTAAAATTAATTTTCCAGATGTTAAAGTTATAAGGGTAGCTTGCAAAGCACGAACCAGTGAAGAGCTGTCTCTGCAAACTCACGGACAGACGGCGTCAGCTCGCTGCTCTGCTCACGGCTTCTTCCCCGGCTGCCCCGGCAAAGCCTCAGGGCACCCGGAGCGGAGCTGAAGCACCAGGTCGGTTCCGCACGGCATCGCTGGGGAAGCCTCTGAACAGAAACCCCGGTGTTGATCGCTGAGGAAAAGACAAAGTAAAACACCGAGCAAACAGAGGGAAGTTTCGAGCTGGGTCTTCCTCCAGCTGCCTGCACGCAGACAGCGGCCAGGAGGCTTTAGGGCGAGGTAAGGCGACGACAAGCTCTGGCTGCTGTTCAGATGAGAACAGGAGGGAAAAAGGATGGTAGCAGAAGAAAAGTACAGCAGGGAAAGATGCCGGGAGGAACAAACGCATCTATGGAAGAGGTAAGCTGTAGAAGGAAAGGCGAAGACAGATAAGAGTCACAGATAATGCTGGGAAAATACAGAAAATAATTTAGACACCCTGATTTTCAATATGGGACAACCTGAGAGAAACAGGAATAACAGACAAAAACCAGGGATTCCAAATAACAACCAAATGAAGAACAGGCAAATTATCCAGCAAATTTTCCTATTCTTCGTGTAACAATTCATTAGATCAATATTTTTCTGCAGAATTAGTAACTTCTCCACATGATTGAGCGCTCTGTCAAAGACGGTACTATGACAGACAACAAGAAAATTAAAATAATATGTCTGACAAACTTCTTTTACTTCTCGTCAAACCAGGTGTAGCATTAATTAAGATGTCATTTAAGCATACTAAACAAGAAGTTAGCTAGCAATCTGTTGCATGGGCTTCATCAGCAATGCAGAATCATCCCATTGCCGCAGTAAGGTGTTCTTCAGCCCCGTCGGTCGCTGGGCACAGTATCACCGTCTGCTGATGCTCCTCACGCTGCCGTATTTTGTCCAAAAAACGCCACTGAGGTGTAAACATTAATTGCTAGGCTGAAAGATTCCAGGCACATGGGCACGACAGACTCCTGGCACCCAGGGTCTCCAGCGCTGTGTGACACCTGCCTCGGGATCCGTGATGCTTTGTTGCGACGGAACAAATCCACCAATGCGAAATCATCGAGCCCAGCGGCGGAGGACATTGCCGCTCTGGAATGCCTTCATTTTGCTGCACTTCCAAACCCAACTTATATTTGAGGCTTAGGGAAGCTATTTCAGAAAGACCAGAGAGTCAGAAAGCTCAGATTTGAATAAATAGTTGAAGTTGGCATTAAATCACAGAACATTTGGGTGTCTGCGTTTTGCTTGTAGTGTTTATATTTTGCACAATGTAAAGAACAGCTCTCAGGTGTGCCGGGCTACTGCAGAATTCAGAAAGAGTGAATTCAAGAAGGAAAGAATGAATCTGAGAACTAGACTCCATAATCAAAACCTAAGGGAAAGGGTAAAATCTTCCAGATTTCTGTAGCTAGGGGATTCATAGCATTTTGGCTCTCTAGAACAATCCACAGTAGTACACAAATAAACCACGCCAGCAGCAGTCAACCACCAGAACAGCGGAGAAAACGCTGTAAGAGAGCAGCGGGTACCAGGAGCGATCTCTGGATTGCAGAAGCCACCACATAAGCACTGATTTCTGAAGCCAGGAGGTATTTCTAGGTATAACACAGTCAGTCAGTCACCTCTGGGGGTTACTAGTACTGACCGCGGTGTATTCATGCAAATCTTGGCACCCATAAACCGTCTCAGTGACAGTTTACAGAGCAGCAGTTACAAAATTAATATTTTGCAACTCTGAATCTAAAATGAGTGGGACATTAAAAATTTTTCCAAGAATAATTTAAGCAAAGACCAGATGGAATGAAGCAGAGAAGCTAGCAGATATGCCCTAATAATAAAATCTATTATTGTTGTTATGTCAGTCCAATTCTCATTCGGGAAAGCATAAAAATCAGAAAAACCCCATCAAGTAAAGGTCAGTCTTGGTGGGGGGAAGAGAAGGCAGCATTTCAGAGAGCAAACCGAATCTAAATATATCCATGTTGCAAACCGGAAGATCTTTCTTCAGAAGTGGAAACCTGTCAGAAATACCCAGAAAAAATTTTTACAGCCTCTAAAATGATTAGTCTAACAATCCTCACAAACAGAGCGGGAGAGAAAGACAGGGGATTTCATCTCCTGCAAACTCAGGCAGGTAAGAGTGTACTTTTTTTCACAGAGAAGGTAGCATCTAAACCAAAGAAGCCAGCAGGTTAGAAGAATACATGCAAATACACACCCAAGCCTTGATGCTGCTGCTGCTTCAGCTCACCCCAAATCTCCGTGCTAGAACAGATGCTCACCCTTTCCCCTACCCCTTACTGATGGCAACACGACGCCGCGTGCCTGTCAGGAAGCTAATCCCAAACTACAGCACCATTCTGCGGCCCAGTGGCCTGCCACCCTTTTTTCCCCTCCCTGTATCACCTTCTCTCAACTCCAGCCGACACGGGCGGTGTATTTATGGTAAAGAGAGGCTGCTTCAGCAGTGTGTATTTGAAAATCTAGGTTTTTGGCAGTACCCCAGCCAACCAGGTTCAACCCAGGCAATCAGAGTCCCGCGTGTTATCTCACACAATGAACAGTCAGAAGTAACCGGGTCCACCACGCACGCATCCTTCTAGGGAATCCCTAGCTCTGGGGACAAACTTACTACTAGAATCTTCGCAATAAACTGAGTAAAGAATGGGATGGTATATTCATCCGTATTTCATAAAAATGTATCTATTTTTATTTTGTACGTCTTGACACACACACATGCCCTTCTGCCGCAGGAATTAAAAAATTCCCTTTCAACACACCAGAGACCGACCAGCTAAGATATTAGCATTTTGGAAGCGGCTTGCGCCGCAGGAAGAGCAACCGCACGGTAGGAAGACTCCAGCAGTGAGACAACAATCCAACAACAAACAGGACATAAAGCATCAAATGGCAAGCGAACACTTGAGGAGCCAGGACAGATGCAAAAGCTGTTGGTGGCAGTGCGGAAAGATGTATTTGTTTAGCATGCTTAGGAACATACAGAAAGCGTGGAAATCTTTATCCCTGCGATGTTCGGAAAAGACGTACTGAAAGAAAGAGTTCTCAGTCACTTACCAAGCACAGCTTTCCAAAAGCACCCAGAACACATCTCCACGTACGACCTTAAGCAAACTGAAACGCCGCCCGCTAACGTACACCACCAGTCTTAACTCCTGCGCTGGCACAGTCCTGGCACAGTGGGTGTTAGCAGAAACCTCACAAAAATGCTTTTCCTCTCCCAGCAAGTATACGTTCGTGGAACGCTTGTATCTGGAAAAAATGCCTGAATCTAAATTCTAAAGTCAGAAAAGCTACTAACCATTACATCCACGCAGCTACCAAACAATGCCAGGTATTCACTTCTCCCAAGCTCTATGAAGTGGTCATCAGTCAAAACAACTCCTGCAGTAAACAGGACAAGCTGAAGCCTTTCAGCGCAAGCTGGAAATTCTCCCGATCCCTTCTAAAACCATACTTACCTTGCATGAAATGTAATAAATCCCAAGAAAGAAATATTTCCTGGGTAATTCTACAGTGCCATCATTTCAATTTCACTGCTTTGCAGCTCCATTTCACGCAGTATCCCCAACACCACGTTTCAGGTCCGGGCCTGCCAAGCGCCGCAATTCCGCGTATTCGTTATTTACAGGTACCTCCCTCACCAGGCCGCCGTGACACCGCGCTAGTAACACCGCACGGAGGCAACCAGTGCATACGGGGACTGTCAGCATCCCGCCGAACTCAGACTCTCCTGCTCACTTCAGCATCACAGCCAGCAAACCAGGCAAGTCGGACCGCAGCAGAGAAATTCCCCTTCTCGCTTGACGTGGCCCTGAGGTGGAGGCTAAAAGACGTAGATACGAGAGGAACAGGTTATGCTGGAGCATGCGTTGTATTCCTTCATTCCTTACCTTTCCCTTCACACCTCAGAGGTTACAGCACCCCTCGAAATGCAGTCACTGGCAGAAGCAAGTCTCGCCCATGGATCTTTCTTTCCCTGGGTGCTTGGGGGAAGCGGTAGCGTGCGCTGAAGTGAGCATTCATGCCTCAGCCAGCCTGAGGACAAGGCTCTGCACCAAAGCCCTTAAGACCTTCTCACGGCTGCTGATTTCATCCCCAGAACTGAAAGAGCATCTCAGCAGGACACTGCCAGCCGCCTTTTCAGCTCCCTCTCGCTGACTGCCAGTCTCTGGCAAGTGAAATGTCAAGAACCAGGCAGGGGCGGCGTTTGGAGAAGGAGGGATAAGAGATTCTCACCATCCATCAACCTCAAAACCTATTCAGCTGACAGCTTGAATGGAACTGGCATTTCATTCTCCATGGTAACAAGAGATGGAAGGAGGTTGGAAAAAGAGAGAGAGAGGACAGACCCGGGAAAATCTGATGCTGAAGCAGGGAAAGTTGTAAACTTTGCGACTTCTCTTCGCTGTGCAAGTTGCATGTGGCAGAGGGAAAAGCCCCCTCCCTGCCCGCACAGCCCCTGCAACAAGCTGTGCCCCGCCACGACGCGATGCCCTTTCTGTGAGCAGCGTACTGACGGGAGGGGAGGAAATCCCTTACTCTGCCCCAGCCCTCCCCGGAGCAAAGAGAAATGCCCCCTGAATGTCGGGAATTAGGGAACGCTGCAGACGGTTGCCCCACAGAAAACAGGCCTGCCTGCAAGGGAAAAGATGCTGTCGCTCGCTGGACGGCCCTTCCCGGCTACAGAGCGGAGCCACTGCTGCCGAGTCGGTCCGTGTGCCCGCGCTGACCACGGACCAGAGCGGAGAGCTGGCATCCCCTCCTCTGCCTGCTCCGCATCTCACGCGGAAGGCGATGTTTGTCACTTCTCTGATGCTGAATCACTTACGTGCACAGAGAACCAGGGTGTTTCTGCTTTGCTGAGGCACACCAAAACGCAGGGTGGAAGCAGCGAGACTTAAAATTCGGGCAGCACCTTCGCCAAGCCAACGCGAGCTCCGGGTAAGTCAGTTCTTATGAACATTTCAGGCCTGGCCATCCTCTGATCTTTTTTTTCCCCTGCTATTTTACATTCATAACTCGAGCTGTCACAGCCAGAATGTGCACAACGGGGATATTACATTTAGATTCATGCACGTTTGTGTTCCTCGCTGGCCCCATGCAGCTACCGAAAGAGTCTCTGGCTAAAGCACTTCTGCAAGATAACCAGACAAAGGGCTGAAAAGTCCTGGCCGCTGCTTCTTTCTCCATTCTTTACACAGATTCTTTCCTGAAGGACACATTGGAATCTCCCTCCCCCACCCAAACCCACCACACCTCTCAATTCCAAGTTTGTTCTCCCTTTGTGTTGCTTATGCGACACGCTGTTGGGTGGTAGTTTTTTTTATAGCCTTATCTACACAGTGAGCTTTTTGTTAAAGGTGACCTGCAGAGTTGTTTGAGTTCTCCTAGTAGCCCCCAGGTATCAGCAAATATGCTTAAAAATCGTAGTTTTTTTTTTAAAACTATCAATGTTTCTTCATTGTTCCTATTTGAATTTTGGATGCCAAGACCCGCCTGGACGGGGTCCTGTGCGGCCTGCTGTAGGTGACCCTGCGTCGGCAGGGGGGTTGGACTAGATGACCCACAGAGGTCCCTTCCAACCCCTACTATTCTGTGATTCTGTGATTCTGTTTTCAGTTTCCCATGTAAGTTTGATTTACCATTCCGGACACTGCAACCCGTAAAGCACACTAATACCCGCCCTGGCCACTGAACTTCAGCCTTTATCCACCACCGACCATTTCAAAGCTGTATGAACACACTCCTCCTTCTCAAAAACGCTTTCCTCCTCTGAAAAAAATGGGTTTAACTTTCTCCTTTGTCTTCCAAGACTCCGAATCTTGGACAAACCAAAAGGAAACCTCGGAGGGAACAATCCTACGGTCACTTCGCTTCTGTGGCCACTTTATGCTGCTCTCCAACTCCTCCTCCCGAGACAGCCTCTTCCTTAGGTCAAGGGGGGCATATCTACCTTTTGAAATCTATTTCAGGTACACGGTTTTGAAGCACTTTCCTTCCTTCCTGAAGAATTTAACGAGAAAAATAGAAATGAGACTGCTCCATTCTCTCTCTCCCAGCCAAAGCCAACTAAACTGGGGGTGACACACATCAGTTGGAAGATGTCGGCCTCCTACAAGTCTAAATAAGCAAATAAATGCTGTTAAATGCATCCGCACAATCAGACTAACTCACTGCTTTTTTGCGTACTTTTGAAGACATTTCAGAATTCCAAGGAGATATTTCCATCCCTTTTAAAATATACTTTACCCACATCTATTAAGATGAAGATATTTAACATAAAAAGCTTTTTATGTTCCTTTCATAGAACAATCACAGAGTACTTTGCTACTTTGCTTTGTTACAGAGCACAAAAAGGAAAGAAGGTATTTTTGCCACTTGTCACAAAGCAGGATCATCATCTCTGCACTTGCTGTTCACTGACTTGCACCTTGATCCTCTTGAAGTTTGAAAGCATTGTTGTTTATCTGTAGCTCATGGAAGGGATTTTCTGTCTCTCTGAAGTTGATTCTAATGCACTTCAAAGACTTGCTGCCTACCAACATCAGCCACTTGTCTTCCTGTGATCCCGAAACTATACCCATGGAAATGGGAAGCTTTCCCCGACCCTTTCCAGCATCACTCTTTAGGCAAGGGCGAAGATGCTGACAGCGTTACCAATATTCAGAAACGTGCCAAAAAGCATTCCAAGAGCAGAGAGCCAAGTCCAAGTAGCAAGTCCTACTGTGTGTTTTCCTACAGACACCAGAAAGGGAACGTGGATGCGTCTCACCAAGGAGACACACATTTTGGAAGTGAATCTACTACGAACTGGCAAAAGCTAGCATCTCAAAGGCACCCTACCAAGAGGTACTGAAGTGAGGAGAGAAGCAAGTCCACACAACACCAAGGGCTTCTCCAACAGACGAATAAACTGTACGGCACAGCCACATTCAAAGGCTGCCCACCATGGGCGCCTGTCATGCAGTAACAAAAGCTGGAATACAGCAACAGCTCCAGGGCTGGCTGAGAACGAAGCTGACTGGTTCTGATCGAGTTCGGTGGTCTCCATGCAGCTCTGGCGCGACAAAAGCCACCACCTCAACTGGCAGCAATTTTACAGAGAAGCGAACCAGTGGTGAACCTCACCCGTGGGACGGCATTGGCAATGGCACGTGGCAGCATCCCACGCTGCACCCGTGCTGGGAACCAACAGAGCGGCTGCTGCCACAGCTGTGAACCCAGAGCTAAATTCACTTTTTTCAAGTAGATGCCTGCTGTGAAAACCTTGTCATGCCTACCATGAAAATTAACCCGTGAAGTGACTACATGGTAACAGTGCTATGATTTAGCAATAGAACGCTTTACTACAGCTATTCCCTGAAGCACCACATTAAAACAGGGAAATATCCTGTTCTACATTAAAAAAGAAAATAAATACATTACAACTTAGCAAATATGCCAGGTTTTGAGTTAAGTATCCATTCACTGACCAACACAGTCGAGACTGAGCCAGAATTTAGAGTGTCCAAGAAAAGATGTCTTGAAAGGTGTTCTAACACAAGAGGGATGCCCCAGACTCGCTTGCCTGACGCGTGGAAATGGTGGAGGCCAAATACTCCTCTGCTCTTGCTCACAATCTTGAGGGAAGCTCCATCAATCAGATATTCCATACCCACAGGTACTCACAGAGACTGACACAATGCCATAAATCAATGCGACCGCAAAAATCTCCAGCTACGAGCCAGAAGAGTGGCAGGACTGGCAGGGCAGCCATGCCTGGTGCCCACACAAGCCACTGTTCACCAAGATCCTTTTCTGGTCCTCAGCGCCCTCTTCTTTCATACAAAGCAGAACCCTTCAGCCTCCGAACAATGACACCAGAGAAGGAAACAGCATTTATCAAGTTGACAGGGCAAAAAACCTCAAGTGCAACAATCTCCACTCAGGTCAACAGCTACCCCACTGATTACCATGGGCAAAAAAAGCCAGGCTTCTACCTATGACGCTACAATTCAGTTTGTCTTTTTTTTAAAAAAGAATTTTTACTTCTGGGATTAAACACCACATTAACTTGTCATCACCATCTGAGGAATAAACACCCGTCTTGATTTCAGGTGGGAAATCACTCACCATCACAGAAATAATTTCTGCAGTTGTAAGGTTAACAGCTTCACAGATCCTGTCAACGTCAAAAGTTCATCTGCCGTGGGAAAGGAACATTCACTTTTTGGTTTGACATTCCCAATTTCATCCCAGCCAAACAAAATTTCTAATAAACATGGCAAAGGAACTACAAATTTACACTTATGAACATCATGGAACAAAACTTGTATTTTACGTGGCTGAAATGCAAAATTGAGGAAGAACAGGCAAAAAACACAGGTACTCAATTGTCAAGATTCAGAGGACAAACCAGTAAAAACACTACATATGAATCTGTCAAAGCATACACAAAAATGGTTTCTGGGAGTAAAAAAGACAAAAAACACAATTAGAAAGCACACAAAATCCTTCCAAGAAGTCCAGACCTCAAAGCATTCCGAGGACACCACTCCAGAAACCCAACGCATCTTGATTTAAATGGACAGCCAGGGCTGCAACATCTCTGACCTCTTCTCCACACAAGCCATTTCAAGGTGGGAATGAACACGGCCAGAGCATAGACCAAGAGGAGCTGACGACACAACGCCTCTGTCAGCTGTAAAAGCACGGCCGCACTGCGGAATTACCAGCCACATCCCACAGCAGACACGCCGCCCCGAACGGGGAGGGACGGACTTCATGCATACCGCTTTATCAACACAAGTTCCTCCAATAAGCCAAATGATACTAACTCCATAGCTTCCTACCTTCAAGCATTCCACAAAATTAATCAAAGAGTTTAACAAAAAACTCTTCAAAAGAATCAGCATTGGTTATTTAGACCATGCCCATAGGGGTAAAGATCTTTTGAATCCCATGGGATTGAAATTTTAACATGCTTTAAGTTAAATCCTTTTTCTTCTTTTTTAATTAGAGTGTTTTAAAAACTTCTCATAAAATAGTAACTCGTATTCAACAACATCAGTTAAATAATCACTCCACTACATTAGAAACACAAAGCATAAATGCAAAAACCCTTTGCCTCGTGAGAGTTTCACGTTCCGTAAGGGACCGCAAGCAAATGGCTACCGGAGCCCCAATGATTTGCCTGGCTAACGCCATCTAATACTGCACACCCAATGTCACCTCACTCAGTCACCCAAGAACTCGCAACAGCCCGGAACGGTGACGGCTCCTGGAGAGGTGAGAGGTACCAACCAGCGCCGGAGGAGCTTGCAGCAGAGCATCAGAGGCACGCGTGGTCTGAATGCCGAGACGTGGTACCTGCAGTAAAGGTTTTCACACACAAACGTTTTCATGCACATAAATACAGGTTCCTCTAAGCTGGAAAAGCTTACAAGGGCACAATTAGCTGTTTTCAGTGAGTACAAATCAGACAGCTGCCTGTAATTGGAACCGGGAGCAAAAGATGTATAAGAAATGCTTTCCACTTTGCAGATGTTCTTCCGTGATATAAGGGAAAGTTCGACTTCAAGCAATGAATATAACATTACCCAAATCTACATGGTCTACAGCTTTAATGGATAAATTTACATGTCAATAGTTGGTTTCTTTTTTTTTTTCATTCCTAATTTCCTTTTGGATTTTACCTATTTCATGTAATATTAAAACAGCTACGAAGATTCTGCAAGCCAAATTCAGCACACTGTGATACCTCTGCAAACAAACCCACCTTCTAATGAGCAGCAGAGGGGTCAATGCAAATAAATCACCACTAACTGCTATCAGTAACGGTGCAAAACAGAAAAACACTACCCCTTCATTCCAAGGGGGATCGGCAAAGGCTGCCAACTGCAAGAAGTGAGTTTCACAGCTGAAGAAATTAGATACAGGTTTCCCATCACAGAGGCATGTTGAAATGTCTATTTCTGTCTACATTTCATAACGCGACTGAAGCCCAAGTGATGTCCAGCCCATGCCTGGGACACAGGACACTCCTTCAGGCACAGCACTAAGCTATGCCGTAAAGGTCTGCCAGTGTAAATAATGCAAAAACAATGCGTTTGGGGATCTTTTTGGGGGGTAGGGGGAAGTGGAGAGAACGCATCCTAACCAATCTTCTTATTTTCCCACTAAGCATCTCAGCAGCTGAACTATCTACAAATGAACCTGTCTCTTAAGCAGAAACTGATTTCATTTTATTCTGTATCATTCTGCAAATAAGAGGGCAGCATTTAGAACAGATGGCACCATTTCCTTCAGCCTTTCTGCTACAACTAACCGCTCCCACGACTTCAAACTTTCCAGTTTGACACACAATGATTCCACGTGGTACAGAACAGAGGAACTTCCCCTTCAGCAGGGTGAAGGAAAAAACAGAATCCAAACATTTCTCAACACGCCAGCTGACCAAAACATTGCAGATAAATATAAAGATTATATTTATCTAGAAATATTTATATATTATATATTAGTTATCTACATTAATTAAAGATTATATAACATTATTATTGTATAAATTACATATTTATATGCATCCACCCACTCCCAAGATACCAAAATATTATAGTTATCTGTATTAATTAAAGATTATATTACATTATTATATAAATTACATATTGATATGCATCCACCCACTCCCAAGATACCAAAATAACGGACGAACTACCTGTGGTGCCAATGCAGATGTGATCAAAGAGGCCTCAGGCACTGACAAATCAGTAACTTCTGCAACTTTCAAGGCAACACCAGTTCCCAGCTGCCAGCTTCTCCTCCCCGGTATAATAAGACGTAACACGAATTCAGTTCACAGTATGATGCTGTATTTTGGCTGGAAGGCATAAGCGATCTGCGTTTAACACTGTGTTAAATTGGAGTGTAGCACCTGCGTATGTTCCCAGGGCCAGAGATGTGCCTGTGACCTGGAGATGGGCAGCACGGGCTCTGCTCTTCCTAGGCAGAGCCGCCCGGGCGCGCGGTCCCGAACCCAACTGCAGATTCTAGGCACTGCCACAGCAGTGGGGAGGGCAAGCACACTTGGAACGCTATCAAACGCTTCAGAGAAAAGGGTTAGTCCCTGAAAGAAAATATTTAATGTTGTTTACAAGCATGTCTCACATTACCTCCTCCCGCTCGGCTGTTCTGATATAAAAAAGGTGGGCATACCTGACAATTCACAGAATCACAGAATGGTAGGGGTTGGGAGGGACCTCTGTGGGTCACCCAGCCCAAACCCCTGCCCAAGCAGGGTCACCCAGAGCAGGCTGCACAGCACCACATCCAGGTGGGTCTGGAATATCTCCAGAGAAGGAGACTCCACAGCCCCTCTGGGCAGCCTGGGCCAGGGCTCCGTCACCCTCAGAGGGAAGAAGTTCTTCCTCGGGTTCAGCTGGAGCTTCCTCTGCTTCAGTTTGTGCCCGTTGCCCCTTGTCCTGTCGCTGGGCACCACTGGAAAGAGTCTGGCCCCATCCTCCTGACACCCACCCTGCAGATATTTAGAAGCATTTATTAGGTCCCCTCTCAGCCTTCTCTTCTCTAGGCTGAACAAGTCCAGCTCCCCCAGCCTTTCCTTGTAGGAGAGATGCTCCAGCCCCTTCATCATCCTCACAGCCCTCCACTGGACTCTCTCCAGTAGCTCCTCATCTTTCTCGAACTGGGAAGCCCAGAACTGGACGCAGTACTCCAGATGGGGCCTTACCAGGGCAGAGTAGAGGGGAAAAAATTCAGGCGTCTGCTTCCAATGACCGCGCCGCAGGCAGAAGCATCACCACGTGCTGCAAAAGGACACGCTAGGGAGGCTTGCCTCTCCTACAAAACGCCCCAAAACAACCCGCTCTGCTGCCGTATGGATGCTCATCAAACACCTGCATCCGCTCACGGTATCCTACTGACAAATACAGGTAATACGATGCGTAATGAAAGGGGATGAAGCCTTGCTTCACAGAAAATAAAACCACAGAATAAGAGAATGGTGTGGGTTAGAAGGGACCTTTAAGATCACCCTGTTCCAACCCCTCTGCCGTGGGCAGGGACCCCTTCCACCAGGCCAGGGTGCTCAGAGCCCCGTCCAGCCTGGCCTTGAACACTTCCAAATCAGACAGCTGATTTTCCCAGATGAAAAAAGGAGGCTGACGCTCTCACTAATGGCTTTGTAAGTGTCTGACTTCTAATGTTAAAAGCTTCCTGCACTTAGGTTATGAATTTGGAAGGGAGACATTATGAAACAAAGGTTCGTTACGCACATTGTCTCATGGGCATGTTAACTTCCAGCTCTTCTGTGAAAATAATCTGTACATTGCTGTTTTCTGTATTTCAAAAATTCATCATCTTTCAAGCATTAAGAAAGGAGACATGTTGCTGAAAACATTTCATATTTCCTAGGCTGACCTTGCTTTCACTGCTTCCCCACACAAATGAATGCCAAAATACCAAACCAATCCTTCTGTCCTGCTGCCTTTTCTCTCTGACCTCCAAGTAAGTACTCCTAAATCTTCTGTGACTGCTTGGAAAAATCTGCTGTATTACCACCCCCTCAAACCATTCCTCTGTAAAACAGTTAATCTTGAAAATACAATGCTGTCACCTTCCTTTTGCAGGTTTCTGCCATTGCTGTCACTATGGAAACAATCAGAACATCAAATATGTCAGTAAGCATGATTTATAAAATACGAAAGCGCCAAAGCTAAAGACTCTACATAAAAAACAATCAAGACAAAATTAGCTTGTTAGCATGGAAACATTGGCTTGAAAGGATTTTCAAGTTCATATGAATTCCTAGGGCAATGCTGCAGCGAGCTGCGGCCAAGGAGAGAGCTGCCAGTGCGGCATCATGCACGAAGGCGCACAGCCAAAGGCTGCAACTCTCCACCAGGACAAAGCGTTGTCATCATCCCTTTTCCATCCATTTAAAACACAAAAATCAGACAGTAAAGAAAAGTCAGTATGTCCCCAAAACGGTACACCAACATAAGAAATATTGTAAGACATACAGCCCTTCATTTCTTTGAGATTTAACAATAAATTCAGGCCCTTGCAGCTTGCATCGCCTGGATCTCACAGCGCATTCAGTCACCTTCTCCTCCGTTCATCACCTTCACTCACATCCGCACCAGAAGCGACGTCAAAGCCCATTATTCTTCACTTCCCAACTAAACACAGCTTTACAGCAATTCTTAGTGAAACCTCAGCTATGGAGCACGGCTGGACAGCCATTCTGCCGTGCTGCGGCATCGGCAACGCCAAGGCAGAGTGCTCATTATCGCTGTAAGACGGGGTCCATCCAAGCCCTCTCTGTGCAGAAGACGTGGTTCTCCCGCTCCCAAAGCTCGCCACATGCTTCACTTTGACGTGTTGACTCAATTACAGCACAGGGGAGCCTCGGGGGAACAAACACAGCTTTTTGAGACAGCTTCCTCTCCACCACACACACACATGCTCTCTGTGCTTCTTCAGCAGCTCATTTCAGGGCATGTTTTGCCTTTCATCATCGCATTCTTCTCGCCCCTCGCTACATTACTGCGATGTGCCTACGCCCTTCGTGCCGATGCTTTTCCTCACCTGTACTGACTCGGGAAGCAGGCCACTATTCTACCTCAAATTCCGCTACTGAAGTTACAATACAGCATAAGCGAGAGGGACCTCCTTCTTCTATGACGATAGAACATTTCAGCTTCAGAAAAAAGAGCATGAAAACAGCTCAAACACAAATTAGAGCTACAGAGCACTAGCAGAGTGGAACAGACATGCAGCTGTGAAGCACTTTCAAAGCATCATGGAGCCAGCAGAACAAATGCACGCTTTCTTTCACAATTCCACGGTAAATGGAAAGCTCCAGGCACGGGTTGGGGGGACAGTGTGCCAACTCGCCAGTGAGGACCGGTGACCCTGCAGACTGCTCGCTGCCTTTGGGGCTCAGCTGAAGGACTTCTACCCATCCACTGCCTTCAACGCTACGCGCACACCGAGCAAATCCCCTCACGTTCAGATTGTCCCAGCTGGGTCAGTAAATTAAATAGTCTGCAGCACTCCTGAATTAAAAACAACGGTTTTTAACTGGATATCTTAACGGCAGTTGGAAAGTTACTAGATTATTCTCTTTTTGCCACAGGACCGGCCACTTCAGCAGCAGTTCAGGTACTCCAAGATGGAAATAACACCTTCCTCACTTCAAGCATATGCTTTTAATTGCCGATTTCCAAATATGAGATTCCATGCTTTATCTGAGCTTCCCTCCATTAGACTGCGGGAGTCAGCTGGGATGAATCCAGACAGGAGCTGCAAGGAGAGAACGGCCGGAGGATTTGGAGTCCTGCACTATCAACGGGGTGAGAAAGAACAAAAGCAGTTGTAAATCAGAGCACTAAGAGGAAAGGTAGAACAGCAGACAAGGTCAGCTGAATCAGTAAGTCTTCTGTGGGAGCTCCCCTTCCACAAAAAGCATCTCCCAGAAACAGGGAGTGAGTTTCAATGCATTGCTTCCCTGGAAGTTAACGCTGACACTGGTTCACAGTATCAGGAAACCGTACAATAGCACAGAAGACAATTCAGAGCTGGAGTTTATCTTGCTCAAACACCGGACAGTCTGAAATCGGCCATTCCAATCCTTTTGAAAAGATTCAAGAAATCCTCAATTAAAATAGTAAATAATCACTCTCTAGAAACTGACTCACAAAGTGTGTCCTGTGAGTTTATATCCTCCTCTATCTGGTTCTTACTTTTTCCTCTTTTCCATCAGTCACGCGTGCCTAGACCCACTGATTCCCATTTACACCTCAGAATTAATAACAAGCATGGCCACGAGTTCCACACACAAATTTGGACATAATAGGAAGCATCTCCTGTTAGCAGTTTAGGTGTGCGTCTGCTCAGCTCTTCTGAACAATGCTTCGTTCTTGCGTAGATAAAGAAATATAAAAAAGGAGGTTTTAAATTACCTGTGCTAAAGTATTCGCTACTTCTAAAATACATTACTGCACATTTGTCAGGTCTTCAAAAGACTTCCAAACTTCTAAACTTAGAATATTTTTATATATATATATGTCACCATGCTACTACTCATTTGTGTACGTAACTCTCTTCCCCTCAGTTCTCCTGCATCCTTTCCCACTCTCTCAAGGAACTACGGAACACTGCACCTTGAAGTCCAGGTAACAATACGGTACCCACACAGTACTGTCACTATTCTCCTCTCCTGTGCATTTAAGAGACTATACTAGAATTCTGAGACCAGAATTATAATACGCTACTCTAATCAGGCTGATGCTAGTTACAGTGTGACCTCTAGTAAAGACCGCTCTTAGGACTCTGAACAACTACCAAAGTCAGTGCTACAACACCGAGCTGAGAAAATCTCAGTGACAAACTTTACGAACCTTTGCATTTACTGGATGACTTCTGCCAGGTCAATTATGCCACCGAGATCAACGGGGAAGATCATTAGCAAACCTCCTTGACATGCACAGAGGGAGCTTTTATTCTTTGGGCGCTTGGAAATGAAGCTAAAGGAACAGCAAACTCAGGTGGATTTGTTTCTGAATAAGTCCACACCACGATTTCAGGTACTTGAGTTTACTACACACTGACTTCCTGTCTTTAAAAAGTCAATTTCACCTTTTCTCAACGAAATCATGCAAACAAGTCTCCAGCAGTCAACACTGTGAAGCTCTCCCACCCTCCACAGGCCTTCAGGAAACAATGGGCAAGGCAGAACTGCTCCAAGTGAAAAAATTTTCTTGTGATGTTGGATGTATCAAAAATGAAAACTGATTTTACCAGACATGGAAATAAGTACTTTGTATCCATGAAGAAAAGGACCCTGAAAGGGCCATTGTGTCACTATAAATCTCATCCCCTGTAGCCCCAAGATTGATTACTTCAACCCCATTACTTTGGATGTAGCTTTCAATGATGCTCTTAGCAGGAAGGATCTTAGAAAAAAACAGAAATCTAAACTTCTGCCATTTATGGAAGGAAGACCCGGGTAACTGGGGACAAGGTTAATTTTATCCGCTGTCTCAGCAGCAATACTCTGTGCAGGAAAGAGGAAGTCCCTGAAGCCTGATGCATCATGCGCAGCAGTAGCCAGAGATACTGCTTTCGTAGGGTGACTAGAAGTACAGCCACAGCGAATCATCTAACACACGACTTGCACGTTTAACCAAACTTCTCTGAAATCCCTCAAGTTACCAATGGGCATTAAAGGCTGATGAAACCAAGCATATTGGATCTTTATAAGATAAGAGATTGGTATCAGAGAACTGAGGAGCTTCGTAAGCAGTTATCAACATGGCAAACCAGTATTACTGTGGAAAAGAGGAGTTTCATTATCTGCAGTTCCACTGAAGAAGACAGAAAATAAATGTTTATGGGTCTTGCTTATAAAAGGGCATGCAAAGGAAGCAAATATAGAACTGAAGAGAAAAAGGTAATCTTGTTTAATGGAAAACGCGCCTGGATTCTGAAACACGTACACATTTAATCTTCTCAGGCTGTTCTTGCTTAGTATATCCAGAAAATAAAATTGTGTCCATTACCTCTTCGCTTACCTGGTTGTGAATTAAATATCATCTTCTTCGTCTGGGTTCCTAGAGTTTCATTTTAGTAGCTTAATGACAATGGAAAAGCCACAACACTGGGTAGCAAACACTTGCTATTTTGACTTTTGTGTACTTTCAAACAGCACTCTGAACTAGCAGACACTTTGCACACACGTAGCCCAGGTTCACAGGTACAAACCACAGCCAGACAGGAGGGAAGAAGGCGCTGCGCGAAGTATAAGCCAGCCACCAACGTGGGCTCGTCAGCACCGACGCTCCCTGCAGCAGACTGAACTTGCTCCAGACTTTCCGATACTCTAAAACAGAGCACCAACAAGGCAAACCAGCTGCAGAAGATCTATCTAGTTTGGAAAATGACAGTGATTCGCAGTCACATAACTGCCATCCTGAAAGAAAATAAATGAAATCCAAAGCATCCCACTGCTTCCGTGCTGTTCAGGAGCCAGCAGGTAGCACTGGCTACGTCCGAACGCCGCTCTGTCGGAGTCCAGCAGGCTCCCAGCGGAATCACACGCTACCTGAACCGCAGTCAAACCCCCACAGTCACACAGGTCCCCACGCTGCATGGAATACCCCGGCTATTTCAAATATCCCTTCACACTAACAGAAGGGGCAAAGGCAACCCGTCTGCTAGAAATGAGCAAAGAGCAAAAAAGTCAGGATAAAATGTAATTCATTGCTCAGCAAATACATTAATTCTACGAACGAATTGCACTGATGATGTTTGTGCCCCTTTCCTTTGGCATAAACAAAGCAGTTACCCTGCTGAGAGAACGGATCCTCCAAATCCAAATGTAGTTTGCCCTCCATGAAAAGAAAGAATAAGATGAATAAAGAACCACGTGACAGGCATTTTAACGCCGTTCTGGAAACGGGAGATGTTCCACAAAGAGCGCAGCGTACGAATTTAGACAGAACAAAATGAAACCACCTGAAAGCACGACTGTTGGCAAGGAGCTCTCCCCAGGAAGGACGGCGCTTCTCAGCAATTCTTCAGACCCAACACGCATTGAAAGCTGCTATTTCGGGGAATCTCTCCTGCTCTTCTGAGTTCACGGGAAATTTCATTTCTACCAGACAATTTGAGGGAAACTGAACTGCAAATTCCATTAACTTGAACTCTGAGACAGCAGCGCGGCTACTGTGAGTCACTGACAGCTGGGAACCATCCTGCCAGCTGGGGAGAGACGCCAAATTCACTGCAACGTCCACCCCCGTACACTCTAGTCCACAAAAGCCAGCGCATCTGAAAGGAAGCACAAAGATGCTCCTGCCTTCTGGAGAGCGAGATGTCGGTCTGCTTGGAAAAACCCAACCCCGCGCAGGAAGGGCTTGCTTCAAGCAGCTGCGGATAAAACCACCCCCACGTGCCCAGAGCCCCGCGGCAGCAGAGTGCTTCACCTTCAAACCTGTTGTTTCTAACGCAGAGGTCCGAAACTTCGCCCAGCACCTGAATTTCTGGTTTGAGTATCTGAAAAGGGGGCTTGGAAGGTTTTCCTGCAGTAAACTTCTGCACTTACAATCACCTCCAAACCATGAGTTCTCTGGGTACGGCTAAAATGAGGAGTAGCATGTAGTGTGTTAAGGTAAGGACTCCAAAGACCCCTCTACAGATTCCACACATATCAAAGCAGGTGTTCGAGCCATCCTCCATCACGGGTCGGAGCACAAGGAGATGGATACCACAGAACACCAGGGACGAGCAACCAGCTTCTCCCGATACCTGAAATCACGTTGCTAAATCCAACAATATTCCAAATGGAGAAATATTCGCTGTCTCTGGTCTCACCGGGCTGTCTGATGAACAGATCTGACCTGTGCATTACGTATCGCTTTTGGCAGCTGCATGAAGCTACGGCATGACTACAGCTCAGCCAACGGCACGGGCACGACAGCAGGCATACAGCAACTCATTTAACAGGGGGAGAGAAATGGCGAGAGGAAAGAAGCAACCTGACTCAGCTCCCTAAAACTACATCATCAAAGTATCACATTTGGAAATAATGTTAAGGGAGATTGTTTGTTTGTTTGTTTGAGGGATTTGGTTTGGGTTTTCTTTCCTCTTTTAAGGAATCCATGCCTTCTAGAGGAAAACCACAAAAACACAAGTATCCCCAGTAACTGCCCTAACACTTTTCAACATGCAAGCTTTGCTTGCTTTTAGGGCCTTGTCTACAACTGCAAGTTTTAGAAAAAAAACCAAACCCAAACTGCTATTTCCAACTGCGTTGGACCACTGAGTCTCACATGATTTAGCTGCTAATGGTGAAAAGGCCAAAGATACTCAGCCTCAAGAGTACCATGGTAATTGCTGAACTAAACCTTATTTGAAATGATTGTTCTCTACACCCTCTCCAGGTATAGAGAATTGTTCTTTATGATTATTTAATAAAATTACAGTCTCATGACTGTAACTTCTTCCAGGCCAGATCCTCACATCTACCTGCCACCTCTTGTTACTAAGCTTGCTCCTTGCTGGCTTGCAAATTCTCCTGCGCATCATATTCCTCGTGATCGCTCCTCACCACTTCCTGACAGAAGCAACACACCAAACACAACTGGAAACTCTAATTCAATTCATATCGTTGTGCCAAACGTCAGTCAGGGACACGCTTCTGACACACAGAATTAGTTTTTGTGCTGTATGCAGCAGACTACTTATTTTAGTGTCCTTCTGTTACGAGATTCTAAGTGTCCTTAGTCAGAAAGGTTTTTCTCATAGATGTCACAGAACAAGAGAATTACAGAACAAGATCTTGCTCTACCAGGAATATGTATCTACACACAAAACCAGGAAAAGAATCTTGCTTTGCCTTTCGCGATTTCAACGACATACTCTGAAATTTAGTAGGCACCTTTGAAATGGCCAAGGTCCAAAAATAACCCCAAAAAATAAAACGCAAAACAAATTTTAAAAGTCAATGAAAAAGTGGAACACTTTTTGGACACCAACCTCCATGAAATATTCCTCTAAGGTCAGAAACATGCTTGCGATACAACAGTGGCACGTTAATATGGACCGCTGACATCAACAGACAAATCCGAGACAAGATGTTTATTTTCAGGGTCTCAGAGATTTCGCTAGCTCTAAATTCAGCTCTGTTCGAGAGATGAAACATGCCCACCGTTCAGCTTCTCTGGTCTGCAGTGCTGCAGAATGCCACACGATTTACACTCAAGCAGAATTTAACCGTGCTTTGACGGCTGACACTCACGATTTTATGAGCTGGTAGATTAGATTTTCTCCATTGCAAATCTAGATACAGTTTAAGGTGACAGGTTTGGTGAGTCTAAATTTAATCAGTTCCTTTGAATGTAAATCTGCACCAAAGAGGCTGGAAGTGATCACCTTTCCAGCAGCACCTCTGCTCAGCAGCCAGCACACAGAGCAAAGCCCACACTGCCGGGTTCACCAGCACACCCTCCAGCTGGGGGGGTGGGAAAACAAAGAGTAAAATGGGTCTGGATTAGAGATATACAGGAACGAAAGATCAGAGTATGCTTCTTTTATACAAGTACAAAGATTATTGCAAATGGGCCGAGCAAACAATCAGCTTGTTCTAAACACGAATTACCCAACAAGACAGTGCAAACACTACTGTGCCTCCTGAACAACATGGCAAGTGAAAGTGAATACAATATTTCTTAATCACTGAAACTGACCCCTGATTACATAAAAGGAAAAGCAAGAAGGGGAAGAATATGCTAAGAACCTCGTGGCTTTTTTTAAGATCTGACAGCCCACCAGTCAGAGTTGCAGCTTCCATGACCGTAAGTATCATGGCACCAAGAACGTGACTTCAAATTTCACATGAAGATCCTTCTTCATCATGAAAAAGTTAAAACACACCCTCGGACGAAGTCCTCGACACCGGAGCTCAGACAGCGTTTTTGCGTTGTACAGACTGCATGCAGAGACCACGTACAAAATGCAGTGCAGCATCGTCAATTCGCTTTCTCTTAGTTCTGTTGGAAAACCAAGGTTCAGGGTTTTCTGCTGTAGAGAGGAAAACCCCAAACCCAGTACGCTTCCCAAATTCTTTAAGTAAGCTCCTCATATTAATCCCAGGGCTGCCTTCCAGCCAGCAAGTGCCAGGCACAGCCGGGTCCTTCCTCTGGGAAGCCGACGCCTCGGGCAGCAGCCCCGTGCGTCTCCTCCTTGCCGCCTGCCCTCCCCACACCAGAGCCCAGCTGGCACCTGACATCCCTCCAGAGAAGAAGCTGCCAACAGCACCGGTGATGACTTTCTGCCTGCAATTTAAGATGCGCTTTGTTTCTTTAAGGAAGAATTCTCTGCTGCCTTCCTCTACGCCCAGAAGGTTTGGCCATCCCACTGGCTGCAGGTTGGCCACACACAACACAACACAAAGCGGAGCTCCCTCACCATCGGTCACCTAGACGCAAACAGGAACCAACCAGTGCAACCAGACCTCCGTTTCTGGTACTCCTTTGCTCCCATTTACTTGCAGCTGCAGCTTTTAGGCAGAACGTCGCACGACGATGTTCTTGAAAGTCATTCCCAAAGCTTATTTACCTTTCTTCTCTCCTTGTATCTTTTTACAACTGTTCCTTTTTAAACATTTTTCTAAAGAAAGACAGCATCTAAGATTAGCATGCAATAATGCAGATTCTAATCGGCAGGAAGCATTAGGGAGGGAAAATTAAAGAGTTAAGAGAGGCTGTCAGCTTGCCTTAATACCTCAAAAGCAAACACGTATTAAACGGGTAAAAGAGACTTACTAAATTATTCAATCTGTTTTCACCAGAAAGCTGACTCTCTGATGCCAGATTGTTTCCTGAATCTTTCCACCAGTCTTACATATTACATATTTGTTCTCGTATATTGGGTCTTCCAACTTTTCCTTTGGGCAGACTATTCCATACTTTAATACATTTCATAATCTCATTCCCTTGTTCCGTTATGCCCCTTCTCACCTTACTGAACTCATTAGCTTCCATCTTTCAAGTATGTGCCTCTCATATATTTGAAGACTCTTATCACGACTCTCAGCTACACTTCTAGTTCTCACGTAGCCAAGGTAGGCACGTTTTCCCGTCGGTCCCTTGGTCCGTCACTCGGCCCTCTACTGTCTTCAGTCGGTTGACATCTGCCTAGAAACCAGACCTGTGGGCCTGCCCACTTGGCAAGGTGACTCTCACAGTTGTGCAAACAGTCACGTCTCTAAGTTGTATAACCCAAAACCATATTAATTTGCTTTCTGCTGCCATGACGCACCTGCAAACTGCTTTATCTGCTGTGCAGTTACTCACCCCAAAGGCTCCTAGCGCTTGGAAAAACACTAGTGCTTGTCCAGTTTCACTCTTCCTCTGGCGCACACACAAACGCCTTTCAGGTTAGACTCTCCTGGACTGCATTCTCTCCAGTGCCGCCTCACAAATAGGAAATACCGAATTTTGATACTCTCTCATTATTTCTAGTATCTCTAGTTCTGTGTTAGTGTCTTCATCCACATCTGATTCACCTTCGCCATTCACCATCTTCAAAGTTTTTTTTAAAAAATAGCCCAACCACCAGCCCGTAACAGCGGTGCTAAACCCACGCATTTCTCAGCAGCACACAGGCCTCCACAGGGCTAGAGATGACGATGTGCAGCACCACGGCGTTTCCATTCCTGTGACCTTCTGCTGAGGAGTCCCCGCTCTCAGCCTGAATTACCCAACGCAAAAGGGAAAGCCCAAAGCGGACACTCGGACCTACGTTAAGCCAGGTAAGACACACGGTTAAGCCGACAGCACTGCTGGAGGACGGCAGGTATCTCCTCCCTTCCCCACGCAACAATCAGCCGCGCATCGCCTTTGTCGTGCTGCCACTGCCCGCTGCTGGCACACGCTGTGGCAGGCCAGGGATTTTTCAATTTTAGATTGAGTTCATTGTGCATCTGCACAAATGCTTGTAACGGCACTACGCACCACCAGATGATGCCGGGACCGGGGAGGAGCGGGACTGCGCGAGAACTTCAGCGCGTGCCGCTGAAAAACGGCCACGGGATGCCGGCCCTGTGTTCCCATTCCCAAGCACCACCTCAGCACAGGAAAGCAAACCTGGCACCCTGTAAACGGAGAAGTCTGCAAAAACCCCGAGCCTCCTCCGGAGCAGAGGGATGGAGAATCATTCTGAGCATGTGAACACTGAACATTTCTGCATAGCTGAGGGAACAAGATGAATTGAATACAAGGTAGAGCTGTTAAGGAGCTGAATTCTTGCAAGGATTAGAAAAAAACTCGATGGAGTAAAGGAACACAAGAACACATTGTTTATTGGAACTCTCTCAAAAGATTTTGTCAAGGCCTCCACAAAGGGCTACTCAAGGCACTGCGCGGGCAAGAAGAACAAAGTACTGTCACAAGCGGGAAACCGGCAAAAAGCAACAAAACATGAATCACAGATCAGTTCTGAGCGTGGAAGCAGGGTATTTGTGGAGATCTTGAAGATTAGCATCTATTTTCTTTCAGGGTGTTATTAAATAGTTGCAAAAAAAAGCAAAAACTGAAATAAAATTTCACCTGAGCACAGCTTTCAGTGAAGTTGGTTAAACACAGAGTAATGTGGGTTAGTTTAGGAAATTCTGCCGTTGGGCAGTTTGGGGCCACAAAAACAAAAAAAATGAGAAAGGAATAAAACCCAGAAAGAGCGAGGGAGGTCTTTAGTTATGAGCTATAAATTATCTGTGGTTACTCTGTAAGAATTTATGTTGCGTGTCAGGGAAAACAGTCATTTAATCGGTACGCTAAAAAAGGTAAACAAGACATTTAGAAAAAATAATCTTGCCATTCTATATATAAACACTCTTTAACATACATTTTTCTCACATGTACCTTCACTTTTAATGTGTTTCAGTCCACCTCGACTGAAACTGTAATTAGCAGAAAGAAAAATCCTCAAGAAAATGCAATGAAAATTGCCAAGGCAAAGAACATGCTTAAAACTGTACGGAAACTATACAGAAACAATTTTGGTTCCCTTAAAAACAGGTTGGGAAGGAAATTCTTCCGGGTGGGATCAGCGATACCTAAAGCATTCACAGAATCACAGAATGTTCGGGGTTGGCAGGGACCTCTGTGGGTCACCCAGTCCAACCCCCTGCCCAAGCAGGGTCACCCAGAGCAGGCTGCACAGGACCGCGTCCAGGCAGGTCTTGAATATCTCCAGAGAAGGAGACTCCACAACCTCCCTGGGCAGCCTGGGCCAGGGCTCCGTCACCCTCAGAAGGAAGAAGTTCTTCCTCATGTTCAGATGGAGCTTCGTCTGCTTCAGTTTGTGCCCGTTGCCCCTTGTCCTGTCGCTGGGCACCACTGGAAAGAGTCTGGCCCTGTCCTCCTGACACCCACCCTGCAGATATTTGTAAGTATGTATTAGGTCCTCTCGCAGCCTTCTGTTCTCCAGGCTGAACAAGCCCAGCTCCCTCAGCCTTTCCTCGCAGGAGAGATGCTCCAGTCCCCTCACCATCCTCGTAGCCCTCCGCTGGACTCTCTCCAGTAGCTCCTCATCTTTCTTGAACTGGGGAGCCCACAACTGGATGCAGTACTCCAGATGGGGCCTCACTAGGGCAGAGTAGAGGGGAAGGAGAACTTCCCTCAACCTACTGGCCACACTGCTCCTAATGCATCCCAGGATCCCATTAGCTTTCTTGGCAGCCAGGACGCCACGTTAGCCCGTTATCTCTGCTAACGTCTTCCAGGACAGAGTGCCCAGGAGGTCCCAGCGCAATCCAGTCTACTGCTTAACCGCCTGCACCGCTGGGAACTCTTTCCTGAAGTCTGCTCCAACTCTGCAAGTGAAGCCCTTTACTCCCGGTCTTACCCTGCGTGAACACGGAGGAGAAATTGTTCTGTTTCTCTTTGCAGCACACTCTAAAACTTGGAAATTATTTTAACTTCTCCAGCCTGAATAAGCCTGGATGTTTCCTTCTTTCCTCATAAGTGCCATTTTCATTGCTATGGCTTTCTCCTGAGCTCCTTCCACCACCTTTCCTCAAGCACGGTGCTCAAAATACGCTGCAGCGGTCCATCGTTCCAGGACACAGCAGAGAGAAAGGCCACGCGTCTCAGGCGCCAGGCTCCTTCATACGCATTATTTGCACTGCTGACTCATGCAGAAGGTATGACCCACTACCCCACCTGCCTCTTTTCCACAAGCCTACTACTTGGCCAGCTTTCGCTGCTCAGCGTTTGCGCAGCTGATAAATGCAACAGTTCACCTTAAGCAACAACAAAACGCACAGTAAAATTAACAGTCAAGTTATTGAAAGTGGAAGGGAGGAGCTAAGGGAGCAGCAGTCGCGCATGCATACCCATATAATCCATTATCAGAACAATATTTTAGTCATAGCAAGCAATAAATACGAAAATAGAAACAACTAGTTTCTACAAAGACAAAGGAGATCGGCATTTATACAGTTTGGGGTTTTTTATAAACTCCCTGCCTTTCAGCGAGACGCGGGTGCTTAAATCTCCTAAGTGTTTCTGAAAGGCTTGCTTATAATTACATAAATGTCCATTATGGAGGTTTTCTCACTTCCTCCAAACCAACCAATCGCTGGGTACTACTGGAAACAGAACACCCTACTACACATATCGTTGCTCTGACGGATACGGCACGCTCAGCTTTTCTTATTTCTCATAAGTGCATTTCATGACACAAGGTAAGCCAAAAAGGAGACTGGGTTCTATAATAAAATTAATTATGATATCAAAGAAATAGAGTCATGAAATGATCGAATGAAATTTTTCTTTTATGTATTTGTGCATGGACATATGAGTTCTGAAAGCTTTCATACAGCTTTTATGGCAAGACCTAAAAATGTCACCTGCAGTTAAAAAGCAGCAGCTGTATTTTGTGACCAAATTGTTGAGAAAGCGTATATTCTTGTCGCTATTTACACGACCGCACGGCTTCAGCCAAGGCTGGGACTGCTGTGCACTCTGTGTCTGTCCCAACACATACACGGGCACAGGGCTATACCTGTGTACAGAATCAGATCTCTGTGTGCCTAGAAAAGACAGTCCCTGTCCCACCCACTTCTCAAAAGAAGCAGAGACAGCACACAGAAGTATTATCCAAATTTGACAAAAACAGAACTGAGGCAGCAATGCAGTGAACTAGTAACTTCCACATGAAAAGCAGAGCAAGGGACCTAGGTCAAATTTTCTCGTCCCAGTTCTAGCACAGTAACCCCAAGACAAGTCTCCTGCATTCCCCTCCCTAAGCACCAGACACCACCAGGCCAAGATGCCTGCACCTAATGCTTCTCCACAGCTCTACCGGTGGCTAAAGACGTAACAATTCTCCAAGAGAAAGCAAGGAATACTTTAATCCTTTCCCACCCTGAATTTTGGAAGCCAGTATCACTGTTTTCATACCTCCTCCTCCTCTGCCAGCTCATACCAAAGGCCTACGCAGACAGCGTTTGAGTGAATAATTTAATTCACATTGAAGCAAACGAAGAACTCAGTCACTGCAGTCCACCCCTAGCAGTTGGCTGTTCAGTCATGAGAATAAAAAAATTGCTTTACCTACCTCACCCTTAAAACAGAAGTATCATGGAGTGCTAGTAGGACAGCTGGGAAGAGAAAAATCACACCCTCCGTTGAAGTACAGTGCTTCTGCATGTGAAGAGACTTCAAGAAACTGAAGAAGCATTACCAAAACCGCCACAGACATTTTTACCTACACTTGAAAAAAGCATGCAGAGAGAGGCACGAGTGGCATCGGAAGCGAGAACACATTTTCACGCAGAAAATCGGAAACGCTGCAGGAAATGATGGAAAATAGCACAGCTGAACCAGAAACTAGGTTAACAAGGGCCGTCTCCCCGAGCCCGAACAAACCCATTACCAGACCCCAGGGGCGTGTTAACAGACAAGGGGCTTTTGTAGCAACGCTCAGCGCTCCTTCACGCGAGATGGTGCATATATTTACCGAGAAGAGCAAGGCAGCACACCGACATTAAAAACATGATTGCGTACGGAAAGAAGTTCAGAGGCGAAGGCAGCATGCAATCAAGGGCACGCACAAGGTAGCAGATCACAGCAGGGCACAAATGATGTGAGGAAAACCAATCCGGGCTGATTTCAAAGAACGGGGAAGAAACCACAGAGAGAGAGCTGGCAGAAGGTATCAGGAAGGTTATATCTGCAGTTTAGGGAAGAGCCCAGCACAGCCCCGCAGCACAGCACAGCCCGCAGCAAGCAAGCCAAAGAGCCAGGTGCCAACACACGTGGCGGCACGCAGGAAAAGCACGGAACTGGGTACTTCTGTGACCTATTTTGTTCATTTTATATTAATGATAGCTTTCTAATCACTTTATGTTTGTATCCAGGCAACAGGACCAACCCTGCATGTAAAAGATCAGGCTGCTATTAATACATCCCTAAGCTGGGGCAAATGACAATTTTTTATGGAGGCAGTGAAGAATCCCAGGCCTTGTTCTCTTCCCACGAACTGGGAAAACACCCAAACCCATCCCACTCACACTCCAGATTCTACACTCTGCTGCAACACAGCAGCAAACTGCTCCCATCACATAAATGATCAGGTGATAAGCACCAATTCCATTTCTATCATGCGATACCATTACTTCCAGTCAGAGAACGGAGGAAACAGGTAACCGCGACAATTCGTAAAGTCCTCAACTCACTTTCCAGAGTCTGCAGAGTCCTGAGAAAAAGAGGCGGACCATGGGCCAGAGGAACTTTGCTGCTGCTGCTGCGGATCTGATCCGCTGTCCAACCTTCTCGCCTTTAAGCGAGGCATTGCAGTTCTCGCTCTCACCCTGCACCGCTCACGCACAGCTTTCCAGCTAGCAACAGCAGAACGATTACAGGAGAAAGTAAGAGAGTCCTCCCTGTAAAGATAAGGCAATGTGTGCGAACAGCTAAACGGCAATGGGATTTTCTGGCTCACGCCAGGGAGAGCAGCACACCAACCTCAGCTAAACACAGAATCCATCCCCCCTGTCCAAAAGAAATGCCTGCAGGCTACTAATATTGCAAGCCGAAGCTCAGCTGTATAAATAAAACCTCTCGTTTCAGCCTAGTCTTCATCATCTCTCTGGCATCCACCACGCTGTCCTGTTCACAACAAAGCTCTCAGGAGGGCCTTTGGTGTAGGTTTTTCATAGCAAGCCTGTTGCTCAAGTACACTGGACAGGAACGCAAGTCTGGTTTTGTTATCTCCTCTTGGCAAGTTAACATTTACGAACATCGAGGCTGGAAATAAGGGGGGAAGGGGAAATCAAACAACGAAGTTCTGAAGGAAATGCTCAAGTAAGCATTGCAAGTCAGCATGGTTTAAAATGGAAACGTACTGTCTGGACCTGCGTGCTCTTTCAAGAGCCCCGCTGATGTGCCGGATGACCTCCAGCACGTCACTTGATCTTTTCCACATTAAAAAAAAAAATCTCCTTATGTGACCTTCCTAGGAACCTCACTTTGAGAATTAAAAAATAAATACACTGTAAATCCTCCTATTATTATTACTGCTGTTACTATGGGGGTTGGAACTGTCGTCAGCAAACAGGCAGGACATAATCTAATTTTCTTCAAATATTTATTACGCGACAACATAGCCATCTGCTTAACACTCACTATATTTAGTTTCTGTCTTGAAAAACACAGGGAAAGAAAATATCAGCTTCTGCCTCTCTATTCCACATATCCTTTCCAGCCACATATGCACCAACACACGGCCAATATCCTTTCAACTTGCAGGAAAGCAGACAAAATTTCAGCTTGGATGAAAACAAATCCAACCCCAAACTTATTCTCCTCTGTACCAAAAGCAGCATCCCTACTTTTAGCAGTATGAAATAAATGTGAATGTCAGCATTGAGGACAAAGGACACGATATGAAGGAAAACGGTGGGACGAGAGGAGATAGATGGCAATACAGCACTGTGCACAGCGACCATATGCTAAGGAGGACAGACACAAGAATATTACATAGCTATACAGAGAAAGTAACCTTTTAGCAGCATTAATTTCTCTCCAGTACCTTACAAAATAAATCATCATTCTCAAGTATTGGCTGTTACACAAAGGTGCCTTTGGCACCTAAATGTATTCTATTCAGATACTTTTATGAAAAGGTTTAATTTCTCTGAGTTTGCACTGAATTCTTCATTTAGCCTGCAAGCAAAAATCTTTTTCTAACATGTCTCACATCATATCATTGGGACTCTGAGATAATGCAAGGCAAGGAGGTGGCAAAAAATCTAAACTAATTAACACAGAGTGAATTTGCTAATGAGGAAAACAAAAAAAACCAGAAGGCATCAGCTGAAATGCACTCATCTCATCTCCTTTTATTCTTCCCTATTCCCTCCCCTACTGTTCCAATCCTGAGCCCATGAACCGCTCCCAGCGCACCCCAGCTCCCGGCAGCAGCATCCCTCACTGTGCCAGTCCCGGTCTCCCAACGCAATTCCAGCGTACAGAGCCCAGCCCTAACCGGGAGCAGGCCCCAATCTGCTAGAGCTCTCTACAGACTCTCAGACCGCATCAGGCCAGTCGTGCCCTGGTGAGGGGGGGGTATCTGACACCGCTGTAAACATGGGCACAGAGCTCAGGCCGAAGAAACTCCAGTGAACAAGTGAAAACGCGCAGGCCAAATGCAAAAACATGCCTGAAGCTATGAGGTCTGGACTGTCTGAAACAGTTTCTTTTCAGATCTACTGGTGACAAGTCTCCCTCTGTTTAGACACAATCAAAATATAACACTGTAACAGCAATACACTGATATCATTATTTATTGGCCTTTGATAGTTGAATGGAGAGCAAACAGTAACTCCCTGATATCGCACCAGGATTTGTCCATCAGCTACATACGTTTGCTGATGGTCTTTTTCCTCTAGACTCCAAATACATGAAGCAAATTAATTTTTAAAAAACTGGGACTAAGAGAGCCAACAAGGACCTAAATATTACCTTTCTGCACAAAACCCCAAAGAGAAACCCAATTGTTTAAGAAAGACAACAACTGCTTGGAAAATACTTGTGTGTTGGTGACCGCAAGCCACCAGCGCAGTTTCTCTCACTCCAGCTTTGTGTGCTTCTTGGGAAGCATCCCGGCCTGACAAGGTGCCCAGCGCGTCAGGCGCAGCAGAGCAGGACCGGGTAACGCACGGCCTTTTGACGGGCAAAGCACGGCAGAGCACCTCTGAGCCCACCCGCATCCCCCAGAGGCACCGAAACGCGGCTGCCCGCCTACAAGTTGCGCTGCTGTGGAGCGAGGGCTCAGCGCCAGTGCCGGCCTCCAACCTCTCTTCAGTTGCTCACCCAGGACAAACACTGCAGCAGACAGACTTCAGTCCAAAAGGAGATAACGCTGGACTTTGTTTAAATTGAACATGATTTGAGACCAGGTTAAAGATGCGTCACCATCTGCCTAATCCATCCAAATAACTCAGTCTATTCTGTTATAGCTCTTGAAAAACAAAAATTTAAAAAATCTACATTCTTCCTCAGACCCATCAAACACCTGCATCTATTTTAAGTAGCCTGCCTGCACTGCAGAATACATTTCTACCTAATATTTTATCACCAGTGTAATGTAACACCTTGGTTTTAGTGTGATCTTCGTAATTGTTCTGTGGTCTGGTAAGAATCATAAAGTACTTAAAACACTCCAAAACCACACAGGCCATAAAAGCATCCTTCTGAATTTGGCCCAAAACTCCTTCACATCGGTATCCTACCCTCTGTACTGTCCAGCTCCAGGTATTTCAAAGACTACAGAAGCAAGCCTTAAAGACAAATTTGCAAAACAGTCACCAGGAAAAGTAGTCCTTCTCATTATCCTTTACGCTTAGGGATACTTTGAGCTCAAAGCAGCTGTCTGTCCCTTCCAAAAGGCCTTCAAAGTTTGTTTTCATTTGCAGGATTTGTCTATATAAAAATTACTACTCTCTCATAACACATAAATATCAGATTACTCTTAGCCTCAACGATGTACTGCAGCAGTGAGTTCCACAGAGGAATCTGTGCTCTGAATGAAGTATTTCTCCTTCAGCCAGAACTGAATTTGCTACTTGCCAGCATCATGGACAGCCTCCCTCTCTGATGACGGCAAGTTACCTATTCCTAAACCATGACTTGAAACAAGAATTTGTCATTATCTCTTTTACAGAGAAAATACTTCATACACAAGAAGTCCTCTGCAGTGATTGCGGAGATGCTGTAATTGGTGTGCAAGCCTTCGCCAGCGCATACGCTGCGCTTTCTACACCCGAGTTTATGCTTCCCACCAGCAGTACCACCCTTTCTGTGCGCCTGCACTAGGGCTCGGAGAGCAGAGCTGGGAGCACCTCCCTCACAGCTCAGCACCCAGGCCAAGGAAGAATGAGACCAAAGTCCCACTGTGAAATTACCAGCTGTAGGAATTAGCTATTCACTAGAGTACCGTCCTTCTGAACTTGCCACCAGACGTAATTCCTACCTGCAGGATCTGAAGTCCGCAGAAGTCCGCGCCTTCACGATGCTGTTTTACAGAATTAAGAAAGTGGCATATTTAAAACCCAGCCAAACAATAACTTAAAACTTACTGAAAGAGGTTACTTCGCTAACTGACAGAAAGGAAGCAGTATCTTGAACAACCCACTCAAGAGATTCGATGCAGTCATTTGTCCTCTTCATCCACCCCAAATTGTTCGAGCGGGTTGAGAAAGGCATTTTCTTATTTCCTTCTACTCTTCACTGCCATGAAGTGGATCTTCACTATTCCTGATGTGGCCAGGAATACTGACAGAAGCTGGAGCCAAACCCCTGTCAGCGTGCTGGCTACCTTCTCCTCCATCATCTGAAAACCTCGGCAGGAAGTGGGTGACCCTCTCCTCAGTTAAGAAACCTCGCGTAGCCAGCAATTCATCTCTTGCAATTACAGCTGGCCCTGAAATAGATTCAAGATCTTGTTACCCATCTTCAAAGGTATTCTTATTTGATTTCAGTTTTTCTTGTATTGACAACTCGAAAACGTGGACGGATATCTAAACACTGTTAAAGAGATTTGGCATCATCTCCCTGCCGTTAGCCAACAGGGCTTCAACTCGGGCCAAACACCCTCTCTGTTTATTAGAACAATTTCAGATGATTCAACAGTTTTAAAAGTATTAAATTAAAGGATGTCTTCGATACGCCTAACAATGAGATCACCGCTAATTCCGAAGCGACAGAATCTCATGCGATGGCGGTGAGACACGCGATGCTGGGGATGACCAAATATCAACGACGTTGCTTTGTTAGAACACATGAAAAAAGGTCTTTTGGCACTTTCGAGAGGAGGGCTGATAAAGAGTGCTCAATCTCCATGAGCCAGAGACATTCAAACTAGTCATACACCCGAACATCAGCGAAATGGCATTTTTCATTAGTTTTGTCACGATTATCTAGTGCTAAGAAGCTAAATATAACGAATGTTGGCAGAGCTCCTCCTTGTCAGCACAGGCCGTTAGTGAAGATGGCCCCACTTGCCCGACTCTTTCTTCCCTCTCTGGAGCAGCAAAGGTACAAACATCGCGCCTAGTGCTACCCCTTCCATGGCACACGTGCTTCCAGGGAATCTGCGACACAATCCAGCAACCCATACCTGGAAAACCATCATTTTAGCAGGTCCTGTGAAAAAACAAAACAGCAGCATACGACCTACCCACAAAGACTATCCGGGACAAAGACCTGCCCTGCACATCAGCTACTGTTTTCCTGTTTCTCTCCTTTCATCACTGAGAATTCAGTTTAACTATTGCCAAAGAGTAATCTGTGCTCTACTCAATTCACCTGCTTTTACCTTTCTCTGTAACAGTACTGACAAATAACTAAAAATAGTTACTTGCTAATTAAGGAGTCAAGGAGCGGGGGGAAGAGCAGACACAGCAGGCACCTTCCACCGATGCACGTTCTGCAGATAAGAGAAAAGGCAAGAGCATTTTACAACAAGGCCTCAAGCAAATGCCATTTTCCATTTGATCCCAGAAAATAACATCTGGCACAGACAAACCACCTCGAGCTTCAAAACGCTTGAATTCAGTGTTGGGTGCAAACTTAAAAGATCGGTTACAAATCAACATCTCCTTTAAGTTCCTCTTAAAAACATTTTAAAGGGGACTTCTCTGCGTGGATTTTCCCTCTTCTGTCTTAAGTTTCTCCTCCACACCTCGACACCTTGCACAGTCAGCTTGTTCGTTCATATGGAAAGCACGCATCCATCGGCGTTTTCTGGTTGGTGCTGCTGGCAGGGGCAGGGCAACGCGACTCACTTCCCATTTCTTGCTTTTAAATCCATCAGCAAAGTCTGTGGCCGTCTCCCACCCCGGCTCTCTGCTCAGGGAGATCTGAAGCCCACTCCCCAGCCCTCCTTCACCCCGTATAGGGCAGTTGGCTCAGCACCAGCCCTGCGCAGCCCTGGGACGCGACACGGCCCCGTGAGCCACGGGTCAGTGGGCAGCGACACCGACGTCTGCTGCACCCTGCGCTTCTCGTTACAGCTGCATGCTGCCTGTCCCAAGCAGGAAGCTTCTGGATGCAAGGCCTGCCTCTTCCCTTCTGCAGTGGAAATTTCCTAGGGCTAAATACACAAAAATATCATTCAAACAATCACAGCTCTGAGAAGTAACGAACTTCCACAAAGTCACAGAAGCGGCAGACACCTGAAGATGGGCACGCAGGTTGCCAGCAGCAGTCTCACGACCAGGCGGCCCTGTCACAGAGCAGAGGCAAAGCGTTTTTTCGTCTTGTTTTAACACAGCGACCAGCTGGTTGTTAACCTCTTTGGTCTCTTCAGTGTGAAGACATGGATTTGAACTGGGTAATACGGAAAAACGGGTCGGCTTTAATTACAGTGCCTAATGAACCACAGATGACACAGAGATTTTTGTTCAGGGCTGCTGAAGAATGAAGTACCAGACCGCAGGGAGGCTCAGCTATATCACCGACCGCAGCACAAACAGGAGTAAGGTAACTAAAGACACTCAAATCCACAGAAAACACAGTGACTCCACCAAGAGCCCCCAAATGTAAACCCCTACAGGTACAAATTACGAAAGGAGCAATCCTCCTGGAAAAAGAACATGGGATTCTCGATGCAGAAAACAGTAATAAAAAGTGGTAATTTTTTTCTCCTCGAAAGGAAACTTGAAAAAGCGTAACTACCAAAACGACTCCGTGATAACCGAGATGGAAAGGGAGCCATGCCTCTCTGAGCTCCTGCTCCAGTCTCGAGTCTAAAGGGGTGTCCTCACTATAACCTGTTTTGTCCAAAGACTTTGCACATTACCTGTTACACTAGAACACATTCTGAGGCTGCACACCTCTTCACAGGCAAGACGAACTCGAGGTGGTAAGTGACCTGGGCTGTTAGGACACATGGCAGACGGATTAGGAGAGGGTCCTGACCACCATTTATCCTACTATTTGCTCCAGCAGTGGATTCCTCCCTGCTCCCTTGGTCTAAGTTTCACGGCCTGAAAAACACCTGTGCCACTGTATGTTACTCTTGCATTTTTTTCCCCTGAAGAAACAGGGTAGAAGAAGAGGCTGGCTTGATAAGGAAAAAGGAAATGCCCCATCTGGAGGAGATGACTGCAAAAGGAAAGGAAATTACTGACTCATGAACTGTATTTTAAGCTGTTTCACAGGACCCCCCCGCCCTCAACCTCTCCATTTCCTTCTTCCCTAAAAGGGCCTAGATTTATGGGTTTTTCTCGCTGCATGCTAGTAAAGCTTCACTGTCCTTTAGGCCAAATCACTAATGCTATTATCACAGAAGAGAAGACCAAAGGACAAAATACAGGAAGCAATTCAAGGTATGACTTTTTTTGTGACTCATTATTCCCCAAAGACAGGGAAAAAAGTCCTAGCAAACACAGCAAGCTCAGCTCCCAAGACCTAGTAACTCCAAGCTGCAAATTCACATACCGCTTTGTAACACCAGTGAGAAGAATTAATACATAAACAATGCCTGCTTAACTCACACTGTTGGGTTCCAAAAGTTCAATTAATACCAGCAGATGCAAAAAAACCTTCAATATGTAGCATGTTTTCTTCCTTATAGTAATTACAGCAAAGTATGTATAGATGGTAGAATTAAAAGAACGAATTTGGGCAAATTAATTTTTTTTTCCCCGTATTTTCATTATCTAAGTCAGAAATTGTTTTATTTAAGGGTGACGCATTAAGGTTGTGTAAGTAAAATTAATTCTGATACTTTCTATCTCATGTTTGCCCTCACAACCTTCAGAATATCTGCAGGTGGTAGTGTACATCCATACACATGGCTCTGTGTGCTTCTCTCCTCCTGTCTCCAATTTCCACGTTAAAACAAAATCCTAAATGACCAATTCCATTACATGTCATCCCACTGGTACCACACGGGCAGAGCTATCGCCCGATCGGCCACAGGCGCATCTTGAGCTGACTACGAGTTACAGCAACCACAGGTGGTTGCTCTCAGTGTGGAAGAACTATTAAAAGGAAGCAGCAGCGCCAGAAGGTTTCAGGTGTTCTCTGACAGCCATGTCTTCAGATTCAGAGACCTGGATTCCATCCAAGGCACAACAAGATGCTACAAGCCTTTCTATCTTCTACTTGCTATCTGTCTCTCAGCTATCCCATCTTCTTTTCTCCTCCAAAGCCTGTCTCTCCCACCCAACCTGTTCTAATCTGACCTTCTCAAGTTCTTTGTGCCGTGCTCGCCTGTCCTTGCTGGTCCCCTGTCAGCTCCCTGTCTACAGTTTCCCCCGTGGCAACACAGGCTGACAGATGCAGTACCCTCCTGATGGAATATCTGCCGTCTTGTTAGCACCCAGAAGCCTACCAGCACCTCAGCATGTTCACCGCTTCTCTGAGCCCCGTTCATTTCCTAGAACTGGACATCTTTTTTCAACAGCTGTGGTCTCCGTTTCGCGCAGCTCACAGCTTGGCCTTCCGTCTCCTTCAAGGATCAGTCTGTACGCTGGCCTGCTCCAGCTTGCAAGCCCTGCGGCTACTTCCCTGACATTCTGTGTCTCAGCTAATTCTCATGGAAACATAAACGAGTATTCTAGCTGTAATGCAGCATCAATCAGTACATATTGTACATATTTTGTATACACGCTTCTATCCTTTTTGATAGTCAAAAACACAGTAACAGACATTCACATTCATAATAGTTGATACTCATTTCCCTATCCCACCTATCTACATTAGTAAAAAAAGACATCAGCATAACTATACAGACTCTCTAGAGTGCAGACACAAGCCCACTACATTGCTTAGTTAAGTTACCAATTCTCTTAATTCTTTTCCATCTACAAAAAAAAAAGAAAAAAAAAAAAGAAAAAAAAAGAGAGAGAGACAAAAAAAGGTGAGACTACTTTTCCGCTGGAAGGGGAATTGAGGTGTGGTGGTAAAGACCAAAACTACAGTAGAAAACGCTGCAATCATTGTAAGCACTAGCCCAAAAAAAGACTCCATGCCTCCACCATCTTCTGACGAAAATTTCTGTGGCAAAGTACTGAAGCTGACTCAGCTCTATTTACAAATAGTTTAAATACTTGTATCTCTTGCTGAAAAGTAAGCTCAAAGTTTTCCAAGGCAAAGGTAATGTGTATTATATACTTTGAAAACATGCAACCTGGTTTAGTAAATGTTTATCGTTACTTAAGCGCTGGAAGGAAGAAAAAGAAAATGAAGCAAAGCACAAAAACCTTCCAAAGGGAAAGGAGTTTTTTCCTCTTCCAGTGTGCGTACCTGGGTTGGGAGGGTCTTTTGATCAAGCCAGTGGCCAACCAGCAGACGTTATTTAACTGTGATGAGCAGCATGATGTGGTGCGATAAGAATAAGCTCAGAAGGCTGGGAAACGGCGCTTGCTGAACATCAATCGAATCTGTTAGGGGTGGAAATCTTCACAGGACCTCAGATGTATGGACATCACAGATCTCTTCACGCAATGAGCTTTCCTGAGATAAAGCTGCTCTTTAGAAGAAAGTCAGTATCGCTGTACAAAGCACAGCCCGTGCAAAATCACACAATGGGCAGCTCTTCTAACCAGAAATAAAACTGCTGCAGAAAATGCAGCTTTTCATTGGAAGCGATTTTTGGGTCTCCTTCTGATGGCTGACGTCTTTCTCCAAAGCAACACAGCAGAATGTCTTGATATCTGTAAACTACTTTAGATCTCGCAGTAACAGAAGAAAAACATTACATTAGCTGTTTAAACAGCGCAATCAGGAAGCGCTCTTACAGAAACCGCCACGTCAGATATCACAACTGGGTGGCAACTGGTTTGTAATCTCTGCTACAGGGCCTTCCAGCCCCATCTTTCAGAAGAACAGCAGCTGGTACACGAAGATCAGAAACATCTATATCGATTGAAGTTACATTCCAATTTGAAAATTTTAAAGCCACATGAAATTTTCAGACCACTGGGCTTCGGGGGGAAAAAAAGAGCAGCGCTGGCTTTCAAAACGGGTTTCTGATCTCCTGGAAAATCCAGATCGGTACTGCAGTAAAAGCCAGCATCCCAGCAAAAATGAAGGTCCCCCGTTGTAGGTGCTCTCGACCTCACCGCACACATCCCCCCTTCCTCGCAAACGGTCAGGAGGGGCAGGCTTACCTCCAGCTGTTAAAAGGCTGACACGCTTCCCTGGAGTTAGAAGCGGAAGAATATGGCAGAGGTAACCTCCGGACTGCCTGGCTCTCGGAAGGGCCAGGGCACTCGGATGAATGTATTTATTGCTGTCATCTCGAGCCAGCTGCCTAAGGGTGACTGCTATTTCAAATCCTCTAAAGCCTATGAAAACAGATAATCCATTGTTTAAAGATTTTTAACTAAAAAAGACCAAGGTTGCAAAGCCTCAGGCAGAAAGAACAACGAAACACTAGACAGGAGAGCGCTTTGCATTAGTTTGCTGCCCACATACTGCTACGCTCTGCACGCCAGACAAGAAATGGCAGAATTGGACCTTTGTGTCGAGAAAGAGCTTTTACTGATGACGGAAGAGGAGGGGGATTCCTCTGCCCAGCCTCATACCTACCTGCTCCCAGATGCACTACACACCACAGGTTTTAAGCCTTAGCATTGATTAGTTATGCCCAGTAGGAGCTACATTCCGTAGGCACAGAATTTTAAAAATCACTTGGCACTTGCTCTGGTAACGAGGCCCTTCAACAAAATGCCTCAAGCTGAATACTTAAATATCGCAGCATTCAAAAGAATCAGGAGTCGTTTATAACCTCTGCAGCTAGCACATTTCAAGCACGACGACACTGCGCTACCAGCAGCGCTGAACTTGTGCAGCAAGGTTGCCAAGCCAGAAATAAAGCACCGTATGACTTTGTCCCTGGGAGAGAGGCATCATATCCGAGCAACCGCGACAACTCCACTCTCTGCTCTGCTTCCTAGAATTTCCCGTTTCCAAACCCAACACAAATTAACACACATTTCTAAGAATTTTTGATGCGACATTTCCCCACCCCTGTTTGACGCTCTTGGGTGACGGCGATAGGACAAGGAGTCTTTTGCACCAGCATCACCAGCTGGGAGCTAAAGTCAGATCAGCACCAGTCAAAAGTCCTTTCTACTTTTTTCTTGTGTTCCCCCCGCCGACCTCTGTTTCTGCCATCTCGGCAAGGCCGGCCTTGCAGGCAGAACAAGGGATGAGAAGTCCCCTCGCGTTCACACGACTGATTCCACTGCCATAGCCGGTCTGTTCCCACAACTTCACATGAAACAAAGCATTTCGTTCTGCTTCTCCTTCCTTCTCCTTCAAGACAGGCGGAATCAAGCTAGATGGCGAGATTTTCCCCCCAAAAATTATTACCGAAGGATAATTCATTGCAGGAAACCTAAATTTAAGATTTGAGTGTATCCTGGCAGAGCAAGCACGAGGCTTCCAAGTCACCAGCCCACAAAGGCCAGACCATCTCTGCATTCCTACCTAAAGCTTTCTGCAGGTGAAGCCTAATGAGAGGGGAGAAACAGAATCCTGCATTTGTGGTTTACACCCTACATCTGTTTGAAGAGGTGTTTGTCTATCTATATTAATATATCTTGAAAAGTTCGCTCTTTAATTGTTCAGTACAGACTTTCAGACCAAATGGTTTACAGACATATCCTTCGAGAACAGCCTTGCTCCCAGTGCAGACGTCGTATCAATTCCCACCGCTTTGCCTTTCAGCGTTGCCTCTCGCCGATCTTCACCCTGGCGCAGGATGCGTTTCAGGAAGATCTAATTGCAGGAAGGGGAAGGGGCCTGAGCACTCTCAGCAATCTCAGTCCCCAAAGACCTGTCTACAATCATATCACGGGTCAGGCTGTCAGTGGCAGGGTGCTAGGAAAAGATGTCGAGGAAAACACAGAAACACCACTCTTCTTTTTATTTTTTAATAAGGTATGGAAAAAACCCAAACCAAGAATCATTCTATAGAAACCCAGCTATTTTCCTGAGATAACCTGTCTCATCTTTCAGGTAAATTGCACAGGAACACACAGCCAACGCAGCACTACCCATCAGTGAAGCTGGCAGGTCCTGGAGTGCAGAACCTGCAACCTCAGGTCTGGTCTGCACCTTAACCAAAGCGACCGCTTTCCTCTTCCCCTGGACACATCTCCTTTGGACACGACTATTGCTATGATTTCTCCAATCCTTCCCCTCAGAGGAAACCACCGATATGAACATTAATCCAGTGCCCAATGAAAAGTGGAAAAGAACAGGCAGCGTCGACGGGCTGCAGTGACAGGCTCTCAGCTGCTGGGCACGCAGCTCCGCTCCTGCCCTCCCGCCCATTTCCAGTGTCCTTCTGGAGTTTGTCACGACCACTGTTTGTTAAGTCCAACCCGGATAAATCTGACATTTAAAAATTTTGCAATGATGCAAAGGGAATAGCGTAAGACTCCTCTTCAGCTTGCACCATGTGGAAATGCACTTTTAAGGTGATCATCTGGCACGCGTTCAGGTGCTCACACCTCTCCTCTTCTGCAAAGAGAGCAGTCCTGGCACCTCCTCAGCTCGCCCGATCCTCCAGGCACTCTGTGCTGTGCCAGCACAAACGCATGCGAGCCTGACCGGCTTTCTCACCGATCAGCTGAAACGTAACTTCTCCCCTGGAGAACAACACGGAGGCTTGTTTCGTACGGTTTGCTTTCATTTCCACACCAGTCTCCTGATCCCGCTGGCCGAGTGGTTGTGCCAATACTGAGCAGGGTCCGTACAGGACTGGACTGCTTTCCTCAGCTTACATGCAGCCAAGAGGAGCATGTTCGAAGGGCATCTTCACCCTGCTTTCATCCAGCAACGGGAATAAGCTAGGACTGGCACATAAGTAATTATACAATAGCTCTACAACGTGCAAAAGAATTGACTATAACAACCTCAGAGAAACATTACACTCCACACCAGCTGTGATTACGACCATCCCTGAACACTAGCTTGTTATTAACCTGCCCACATACGCAACGCAAGACCAGAAGGGACTTCCAAGCTCTGCTGCTACCACAGGCACTGTACCGTCACGTGTGGTTAGTGAGGAATCTGTATTTAAAAGCAATGCCGGGAAAGCCAAACATCAATATTTTGTTTGAGGCAAAGCAAGTTTTCCCGCGGAAAGCCCTGTGTTCATGTGTTTACGTGGACCTGGGCCATGGAAACATACCCGGTTACACGATACTGAACTGTAGATGCGAACGCACGGTAACAGCACGTTTTCACAGCAGCCAGGACTGGGGGAAGCAGGCTTATTCACATTGCGCCTTCACACAAGCGGCCAGAGCTGAAACAGGAACGTAAAGGCAGGGTACAGACCAAGGGCTGCAGACAAAACTAAATCAGGAGGCAGTGACAGATCTCCGCTTGCAAGGAAGATGATTATGACTCAGCCACAAGGAAAGCGCACGCAGTTTGAGCTGAAGTGTTGCTGACTGAACCCAGAACCTATAACTAAAAATGAATAAAACCAACAAAATTACAGGCGACAAATTAAAATGTAACTGAAATGGGGGGGCAGGGGGAAGCTTGATGTTTCGGAGGTGTTCTGGGCAATAGAGGAGGCATGAAGACTAGCAGTCCACGCCAGGCTTCAATGCCGAAATGAATCTGCCCCTTTGCGGCTGCCAGACTGGGCCAGGATCCCAGATTCCCAGAATCACAGAATCCCAGCATGGTCAGGGTTGGAAGGGACCTCTGTGGGTCACCCAGCCCAACCCCCTGCCCAAGCAGGGTCACCCAGAGCAGGCTGCACAGCACCGCGGCCAGGTGGGGTTTGAATATCTCCAGAGAAGGAGACTCCACAGCCTCCCTGGGCAGCCTGGGCCAGGGCTCCGTCACCCTCAGAGGGAAGAAGTTCTTCCTCATGTTCAGCTGGAGCTTCGTCTGCTTCAGTTTGTGCCCATTGCCCCTTGTCCTGTCGCTGGGCACCACTGAACAGAGTCTGGCCCTGTCCTCCTGACACCCACCCTGCAGATATTTAGAAGCATTTATTAGGTCCCCTCGCAGCCTTCTCTTCTCCAGGCTGAACAAGCCCAGTTCCCTCAGCCTCTCCTCACAGGAGAGATGCTCCAGTCCCTTCACCATCCTCACAGCCCTCCGCTGGACTCTCTCCAGTAGCTCCTCATCTTTCTTGAACTGGGGAGCCCAGAACTGGAGCCAGTGTTACAGATGGGGCCTCACCATGGCAGTGTAGAGGGGAAGGAGAACCCACTGGAAAGACAGATCCAACACTGCAGTAGCTCACATCGCTCTCTCAAAAGCAGGCACAGCTGCTCCGCGCTGATCGATGCCATGCCTACGCTAGCTTCTGCTGGCCCTGCTGCCCTCCATGATGGGAAGCACCAGCAGTTCACCTACAGTAAGGTGCTGAGGATTTTGGTTCCGTTGCTCCGCAGCTGAGGCAAACAATGCTACTGCAAAGAGGGCTCTGCACCTGGAACAGACCCACACACGGGCGATGCCCAGGAGAGAAACACAAAAAAGACACAGGCGATGACCCACGGAAGAAGACGGCATTTTAAGGCGTTAGCCAAAACACCAACCTTCTCTCCACTGAAAATTTTTGCCTTTAATTAGATTGCACAGAGTTCCCAGTGCTCCTCATTCACCTTGGGCCGTTGAATTTTAAGAGGTGTTCAACCTGCTGTGAAATTACATTCTTCATCTCCAGCAGGGATCGAGACATAACGCGCCGCTGCGCTGGGCCACTCCAAGCCTGACCTTGCCATTTGTTCAGAGTTAGAACTTCCAGCAGCGCAACACGCAGACCGCGCAGGAGGGAAGCCTGTCTCTACACGAAAAAAATGGCAGGCCGCTACCCGACATTTTGACATTGGGCTTGCTCCCAGAGCCAGCTATAATCTCAGCGGTGAAGGTTCTGAACTGAACGAAGACCTGCTCACGACCTGGTCTGACGTCTCTGGGACAGACACGGCTGGCCAGGAGCACAGTAAGGTCCTGGTTACCGGTTGCAGGGGAAGCCTGGCTGCTGAACAGCTTAACCACAGAGGCAAGGGCAAAGGCAACCGACAGTTGTAGAGCATGCCGTAACATTCGGCGTTTGAAAAGGCTTTCAGAATAAAGTGTGAGTGGCACAGAAATCGCCACATCAGCATTAGCTAAAGAAAAAAAAAAATTAATCTAGAGAAAAAGTGCTCTAAAGATGGTAAAAGTAGTTAAGATCAGAAGAGACAAATTTATATAAACATTATCAGTGAAGGTATCAAAAAATGCTACACTGAAAGCAGTCCAGGATTAGGAGCCAGTGAGTGTCGCCCTGGGAGGTGTTCGAGTGACCTTCTGCTCAGACCCCTCTCCTGCTGACATTTCCTACACCTCAACCAACACCCTCAGTTTTCATTATGTCCAGAGGAAAGACAAAAAAGAACTTCCAGAACGTGATTCACCTCATCAAACGTGAATATCTGCTTTACGGTGAAACCAGCCGTACCCTAACGCACCCTCAACACAAAGGGAGCTTACAGTGCCAGGCTCAGAGGTGGACACTTCAGCTGTGGATCTTCATGCGTCATCAGACGAGTCCAGCTCTCATCGCCCAAGAGATGACAGAACGGACTGTTTCAATTGCTCTTTCTGACATTAAATTTCCCACACACTTCACGGCACCGGATAGGGCTCCAGAGCTAAAGCAAAGCCGTCCAGTAAGAGCTCTTCAGACAAAAATAGACATCTATGAAATCTCCCTGGAGTCTATCACTGCTCAGGCCTGTCAACCCACTGTTTCCTCTGAGGAATTCATACTAAAGCAATTGAAAATTTAAGGGTTAAGATCTGTTGAAGAGCTCTAAAAATCCACATTGTAAGCTCTGATTTTACTTCAGAAGCAAATGAGTATTAATCAGCAACAAGCTGAAAGACCAATAAAATATTAGGTTAATGGAATCATCTGGAACCATAAGACTAAACACGATCAAAGAAAAACACGCTGCTCCATCACTTAATCTGACGGTGCTGACACAGGAGCCCCCCACACGCACCGCTTGGAGGAATGCTGTACTCTTGGAGAGCTTCTGATGCAGAACTGAAGGATGCAGGAGGCTGCGGGAACAAACAGGAGAGAAAGCGCAGGGTGCTGGAGCTTATGCTTTCAAAGAGACTGACCAGATGGCAGACCAGAACTGCAAAAAGAGATTAGGAAGGGATAAAATTGTCATTTTGCTGCCCCTCTTCCCTCCTTCCTTGTTCCATCAGCCATGCCAACCCAGCTCCCAGCGGAGCGGCTGAACACAGAGGGAAAGCACACATCAATAAATGAAAGCAGCAGTGATCCCTAGCCCCGCAGAGGGCTGTGACTTGTTGGCACATCATTTAACAGACACAGTTTCATGTCCTAATCCCTCCTCCGTCGTGGAAACCCTTCCTCCCTGAGGAGGTACCTGCCAGCCGTCGCCTCCTCCTGGGAGCTGCAGTGCTGGGAAGGGAAGGCAGGAGAGGAGAGGACAGACTCTTTCTCCTCTCTTCCTTCACAGGGAATGCCCAAGACAATCTTTTCCACTAATGTACACACTTCCAAAGGAGGGGAGGGGGAAGAATTCACAAGTCACCACGGTGCAGGGCGAGAACAGATGAGACCAGTGCAGTACGGCTGTATTTGGATCCCACCAAAGCCCTAGATCACTCTCCTCCTTCCCACCCCACGCCCAAAACACGTGCCAGGGCGCTGGACGGTAGCTGCGGCGCAACACGCACACAGAGCACAGCCTCAGGACCTGCACAAGCCCTGTACGCCAAGTAGAAGACAAAACACCTCTCTCCTTTGCACCCTCCTTCAATTCTGCGAAGAAAGGATGAACGCTGGTATCTAATTGCTGTTAGTTTTAACGCTTAACTTCCTAATTTGTATTTAACAACAAATACTAAATTTACTTTGTGGCAAGAAAGCATGCAGTATTTTAGGGTAAGTCAAGGTGTTAACATTTCAGGCTGAGAGCAGCTGCAGACACCACTGATATTCAATGTCTGGTGGTGTTAATACAGGGTCGCAGCGCTGCGTGAAGCTGTCCTTGTTCTGCACTACACATTTTACTCCACAAGTTCAAAAGCAGGCCGAGTCTACATACGGGGACAGATGGCGACCATCCCTTCTCCTTGTCTGGAGAGTTTGGGCAGCTTTGAAAAACAAGCAAACACCAATTCCCACTCCTGTGAAAACAGATCTTGTGACACTGCCCAGCGTAAGCCACAAATATATTGAGAAAGCCCAAACTGTGTTTTACAATCTTATCATCCCCCTCGCCTTCGCTGCTAGATCAGTTGGCTTACTTAAAATATTAGGGCAGGTGAGCACGTGATGGAGGACACCTTCCTGGTGCAGAAAATGGATTCATCATTGATGCCTAGAGATCTCTACTGCATTTTTAATAGGGCACATACTGTATCTTTTCCCTTCTGGATATGGGTCTATACCAAAAAGCGGTCCCCAAACAGCGACTGCCAGAGGCCTGAGACCTTCAGATACTGCCGTGCAGGAAGAACAGTCAGGGCTCTGATGCACGCACTCCAGCAACTCCTTCAGCGGCGATTTAAGCCATAACTGCGCTCCGCAGCTCTGCTGGGGATTCCAGCCTCCGGAGCGGGACCAGCAGAGCAAAGAAGTCTGCCCGTACCTCCGCTGCCGCGCCACGCAGCCCGGCGTCTCGGCTCCAGTGGCTGAAGCAGGGGCATGCATCCCCTTCCGATGTTCCTACGGCGAGAAAACCACGAGCGTAAGGGCAAGGGCCACAGCTCAAAAAACACAAACCCCACCCCACCCCAGCCTGTGAGACTTCCAGAGGTGCTGTCAGAGCACCCCGAGCCCCAGCATGCCTGCAGACTGGAGGCGAAGGGCCTCGGTGCGGGTGCGCGCAATGCAGAGCTGCACCTCGTGGCATCGCGTCCAGTTAACCAGAGCAGCCGCGGTCAGGGAAGTCACCGTGGGTTTTACAAAGAACAGCTAAAACATTGCTCCGGGCCTTCTAAAAATCTGCTCCCAGCAGCAGCCTTCTAGCAATTCCGTGCTGCTCAAAGCCTGCCGGCAGACAACGGCAGCACTTCAGACGGATCTGCGTTCGGTCGCAGAGACGGGAAAGACAGCCAGAAAGGGGAAAACTGAACTCGACGACCCCTGTGTCAGCAACGGCTACAAAAAGGGCAGAGAAGCAGAGACAGCAAGCGGGAGAGTTCACCACATTCATCTCCAGAATCCGGGACAGAGCCAGAACTTGTGCCCGGCACCACAGCTGCATATTGCTGCAGCATCGCTGCCCCGCACCCACAAACCCCACCGCTGCTGCAGCATCGCTGCCCGGCACCCACAAACCTCACTGCAGCCGCCTGTTGAGCTGGAAATCGGATCCCCTGCAAAGGCTGCGGACAGCTGGGGGCTGCTCCCTTGTCTGTAAAATATCCTGTAATAAATTACATTACAGACTAGGGAAAAGGATTCGGAAGAGAGAGAATTAAAACACAACCTTATGAGAGATAAACGAGACCAATTAAAAGAGATTTGCCACAAGTGCCGAGGGATTTTGACCTGAGCTGCAATCAGGGATGGATACACATTCCTGTTAAAGAGGAAAATGAGCGAGAGATCATGCGTAAACAACTCTGCCAATTAAAACGAAACGGATTATCTTATCTACGCAGCTCTGCTCAGAAAATCACCGCGTATTCCAGATATACCACAGAGAGATCCGAGAGAGGCATTAAACCTCTGAAACAAGGCTTAGTGATGAGGAGATACGCGGTGGCTCAGGACACATCCAGGCCTCATCTGCATTCGGGTATCTCCCCCCACTCCTTTTTACTTTTAAGAAATGATGAAATTATAAATGCTAACATAAAAACTAATCTCAGTGTTTTTTACCAGCTCATCTATGTGAATTCTGACGCAGATCAGACCGAAGGTCAGGCATCGCACCAGTAAAACGTGCCTTACACAAAAACCACGCAGCAGACAGCACCATCACCGCGCTACCGGACAGTGCTGGAAAATGCGCAGCCTGCCAGCGCACGCGCTCATGTCCCCGTAAACGCTCGCCGGTGCCATCCCATACCTCGAAACTGTGGTTCGCCATTTTCCCTCTATCACGTTTTTCTGCCAGATGCCCCAGAACTCCTCAGGGTCAGCAGTACTGGAGGGCAGGACCGGCCCCCACTCTCCACCCCAACACCAGATTCCAGAACCTGCACCCAAGAGCAAAAGCCACTTCTGCAACCGGAACGAAAAGTTTGACACCAACAGATGTACCGCTACATCTGCTCTGCAGCTCATAGTCACTCCTCTTTAAAATTCCCAGTACTTCCTAGCTCAAAATCATGTATGTGTACTCAAAAAAGCAGTTTTACAAGGGCTGAAAAAACACTGAAACAGAGGAAGAAACGACACTTTAGAAAACCATGTCCAAGAAACAGCAGCAAGAAAAGCGGACTCAGAGAAGAACAAAAACTAAAAGGGAAGAAAAAAATGAAAAGAGGAATTTGGGATAAGGAAGGAAATTTTCAGAAGCAAGCAGCAAGCGTACCAGACAATAACCCCAAGAGATATGTATATGCTCACAGCTGCTGACAGCGGAAAACTTTCAGGACGTTTTACGCCAGTCGCCAGATCTGAGCGCAGAGTTTTTCCACCGGCTCACTGGCCTAGCGGAGCTGGGCTGCTTTTGGAACCAGGCTAGCTCTTAACGCAGCGCAGTCCCCTTCTGTGCGGCATGAAGCGCGCACTAAAGAGCCTCTCTAGGTCCAGCCCAGCAGGATTTGGGTCAGTAACCTCGCCCAGCGCGGAACCACCACCCAACGGCACCGCAGACGGCGTGCCTCGGCTGTCTCTGCGCAGCAGGACGACCGGGCTCGGCTCCGGAACTGCTGTGGATTGAAAACCAAGCTCAGGCGGGCAACGTGAGCAGGCACGCAGCCCGATAAACTCGTGGGGCGGACGCTGTGTGGTTACTTCTGGCTGTCGGGGTGGTTTTGTAGACGAGGTGTCCCACCATACCGGCACTACCTAGACTCCTCCATCACCCAACGCTTCCCGGCCCAGTTATTGTAGATAATCGGGTTTGCTGCACATAGCCTGAAAAACCCAGCAGAAGTTTCTACTCTGCCTTCTTCCCACAAAGGGCAAGGCTACATTTCCTAATGAGAAATGCACGTACAATTAACAACTCCAAATATTTCTTCAGCAAGATTGGTCACAAAGAATCCCAGTGTGGAGTAGTGTTAACTCGTGGTTAAATTCAGATACATGACATTTGCCCACTTCTAATTCGGGCAACACAGAGTTTATTCACTCTTGCATAAGCAAACAGGGATGTCTCGCACTTTATTCCTCACTTTACCACTGCAAATATGTTTAAATGACTAAAGGACGGGAAACGCTACGGGAGCGATTCCTCGTGTTCCATCAGCTTTTCCTACTTGACACAAATTTCGTTGTGTCTTCGTGTCAGGAGATGGAGAGAAAGCTGGTTTGCAAGTGAGGAGCCTACACACGAGGTAGCTGGGAAGGACAGAGATGATGGACTGAGGGTTGTGGTGTGGTGAAGTGAGAAGGGAGGCAGGGAGATTCTGCTCTGGTGTTTGAGGAGTTTGGAGAGATGGGGTGTGTTTTGGCGTGGTTTCTTCCATTGCAGGTTTAAATGGAGTTTTAAGCCAGTACTGTTGCACCTGTACCATCGAATCATACCCGAACCGAGCCGCCAAGCCGCTGGCCACGTGACGCCGAGCTGAGCTTCCTGGCCGTTCCCCACACGATGCCGAGCTGCCCGGATGGTCACCACAAGATGCCGAGCCGAGCCATCTGGCCGCTCCTCATGCGATGCCGAGCCGAGCTGCCCTGATGGCCGCCACAAGACACTGAGCCACCCGGCCGTTCCCCACATGACGCCGAGCCGCCTGGCCGCTCCCCTCACGACGCCGAGCTGCCCAGATGGTCACCACAAGATACTGAGCCGAGCCGCCCGGCCGTTCCCCACACGACGCCGAGCCGAGCTGCCCCGACGGTCGCCACAAGACACCGACCCACCCAGCCGCTCCCCACACGCCGCCGAACCGCCCGGCCATTCTCACCCAACGCCGAGCCCCCGGGCCGTCCTCACCCAGCGCCGAGCCGCCGGGCCGCTCCCCACACGCCGCCGGAGCAGTGGGCTGTGAGGAGCGGGAGCCGGGCCGGGGAAGCTCCCGCCCCGAGCGCCGCCGGCTGACGGGGCCGCCTCCCGGCGAGGCCGGGCCGGGCCGGGCCGGCCGCACAGGTGGCTGCGGGCGGGCCGCGCCTCAGGGGCCGGGGGGAGGCAGCGCTCTGCCCGCCGTGGCCGCTCTCCTCCCCCCTGCCCCCCAGCCGCCACACAACGTCCCCCGGCCCCGCCGCCTCACCTGCCGCAGCGCTGGGACGGGCGGGAGGGCTGGCGGCCCCCGGCGCCGCGGGGAGCTCTCAGGCCGGCCGCGGCCCGCCGGCTCCGGGGCGCCGGGCGTCCCTCCGGCCGCTGGGGGAGCCGCCGCCGCGCCGCCCGGCCGCCATCTTCCGCGCGGGGAGGAGCGGGGCCGGGGGCGGAGCGGGGCCGGGGGCGGCTCGGGGCGGGGCGGAGGGGGCCGGGGGCAGCGAGGGGGTACGGGAGCGTGGGGCCAGGCAGCGCTGCTCAGTTCCCACCCCCCGGCCTGGGGCATCGCCCCCAGGGAACCCTCAGAAAAGCAGCACCTGAGGTAAATTTTCCTCTGCTGAGGGTGGAAAAATCTGGAAATCCGCTGCTTTTGGGCACGCCGAGACAGGGCTTTTCATCGGCAGCTGGTCAGGAGCGGGTTAAGCCCGAGTTAACAGGTGACTCCAATAACCGAGGTGAAGTAGATGAGCTGCGAGCAGTGGCACCGCGGTCTGGTTCGGAGCCAGGCTGCCCCAACACCCAGCAGAGTGCTGGGCTCTTGGACTGACCCCAGACCTGCGTCGGGTGAGGCACCGAGCCCAAGCTGCCTAGCCCACCTGCCCCCGGCCTTGGAATCGTTAAATCGCAGGTTGGAGAAAGCCTCCGAGGTCATCCAGTCCAACAGCTGAGCAAATCTGAGCCAGCCAAGGGAACTGCCGGCCGTTCAGCACCCTGCGACACCAGCTTCTGGCATTTAGGGTCCAGTATCACTGGACTTGCCGTTTCAAAGCTCAGTTTGGTATTCTGGTATAAAAATGGGTTGGGTGGTTCCCCTCTCTTTCCCCGTCCAACCTCCGTTACGCTCCTGGCAGCGATTCCCCTCCCTCAGTGTACACTGTACACTATAGCATGCTGTACAGGTACAACAATACTGGCTTAAAACGCCATTTAAACCTGCGATGGAAGAACCCACCCCAAAACGCGCCCCATCTCTCCGAACTCCTCAAACACCAGAGCAGAATCTACCTGCCTCCCTTCTCATTTCACCTCATCACAACCCTCAGTCCGTCACCTTTGTCCTTCCCAACTGCCTCGTATGTAGGTTCCTCATCTCCTTGGCACGCCAGCTTTCTCTCCGCCCTATGCCTCCGCTCTCTTCCCCACAGCAGCCTCCTCGCACTCCAAACCGCCCCGAGCGCTCGGCGTAATCGCTCCCTTCCCACCTCCCAGGCTATCGTATTGCTCTGCGCCCATCTCGCTTCGCACGTCTTCTCCCTGTTAGCATCGCCTTTCTCTGAAGCGACTGCTCCTTCCTAAGGTTACATAAACACACCAACAACCCTTCCCGGGATATTCAGTAAAAAACCCGAGTTTTAACGAATATCTCTATTTGCCCGCTTCTACTGCGGTTTGAGTGGGTCGGGAAGCCCGTTCCTTTCAAAGGGGAAGGTCAAAGTGTAACGCTGTATAAAAGATTAAAAGTGCTACTGTTTGTGTGGAAGCTCAATTAAGTATTTCTAATAGCTATGGAAGATCTCTGCTGATACTGTAACGGAAGGTGTTCAAACCTGCTGACTTATGGAAACAATTTCAGCATCAATACTATTTTGGAATAAGGCTGAAATTTGTTTGCAGTCCTTGAAAACATTCAAGACAATCTATCCCAAAGGTTGGGCTTTTTTTATACCAGAAAAAGATGATAAATCCAAAGCAATGAATTTGAAACGACACGAGTAGAACGTCCTTCTTGCATAAGTATTTTTTCCAGTTTATTTTGGACTTCTAAACATGTAGTAAGAAACAAAAAAGTAAATAATTGCTTTCTGGAACAGGAACAGTCGTACAGCAGTAGCTCTGCCGTAACTACTGACACAACCTCCAGGATGCTCCAGTGCAAACAAGGCCCCCGCAGCACAGCCCCGATGCCACCGCTGCGGGCTGCCCGCTGTTGGTACGGACACTACGCTTCTCCGCAGAAACACGAAGGGGAAACAACCCACCAGGAGAGAGTATTTCACCCCAGCAAGCGCTGGCCAAATCCCAGCTCTGCCAATATACAGCGGCAGCAGGCATTAGCCAAACAGTTTTCTGTGAATAAACATCAGCTTGCCCGTCCATGCGTGGATAATTATGGTGAGTTAAATTGTGTACATTGTCACAGCTGAGGGAAAACCACCTTTGCCTCTCCCCTCACCCACCTGTGCTCCAGAGGACCCCACTGCAGCATAAGGACCTTTCAGACTGGGGTTTTTATTGACTTAATTATCTGCAGCCTTTCACTGTGGCCAGGTTGTCTTAAAAAACCACAAGCATATGTGGTTTTGTTTTCTAATACTTGTTAAGCATAGAAGAAATTGCTTGCTAAAAATTCTTCATAATACTACACACCAACAGGTGAATTCCCGTTCCTTACTGGCAGGCAGGGCAGTCCTGCAGGTGGGGAGCTCTCAGGCACTAAGGATCTCAATGGGAAAATTCCCAACCCTCCACTCAAACCACTTTAAATGCCCCCAAGGACCACCTTTCCCAACTGTAAAATAAATTTATACCGAACCCTAACAAACAAGCATTCCAGGTGCATTAATCTGCAGTCCCAAACCTTTTCAAATTCTCAGGGGGAAAAGAAAAAATGCCATCTGTGATGTGCAGCAGCAATACCGCCCGGCCGCCCTGCATCACCACCCATCGGCCTCTTCCAGCCCTTTCTGCAGAGGCCAGTCTCCTTATCTGCGTGGACAAACGGGAACGCTGCGGCACCCAAGCAGCTTCTCTGCAGACACCCCGCAGAGCCACAGCAAAACCAGATCACAAACCTCCTGATCGCTAGGCAAACGCTCTGTCCATTCACCTATGTTATCCGTTACACAAGTAAAAGGTAACGGCTTTTGTCATAAAATGACAAGGATATCGACACTCGAGGCCGAGTTCTGCTCACGCTTCTCCCCTCATCTCATATGTACTGTGGCATAAGAGCATCCTGCCAGGCTTTGTGCTGCTAGCCCAGCGAGTGAGAGCAGAACAATCCTAAATGGAAACCTGATCTGGGCACAAACGAAAGCTACCATCAATCGCGGGTCTCCCACCGAGTACCCAACCCACGTGTACAAGCGTGTACTGGGAGAGACGGACCTTGGAAAAGCATGCTCAGGCAGCATCTTAGGTCAGAAGACAGCAAAATGCCATCCAAGAGAATGATCAGATTTTAACTAGCTATAGCAAAATACGTTTCTGGGAATATTGCTGCTCAATAGCTCAACACTGGAGCTGTTACACCACAGATAAGTACCATTCCTAATCCCTGCCGTCAGCCAAAACGTAAGAAAACATAAGACAGGAACCCTCTCTGCAGCAGATTCTACCCCATTTTTCAGCGCCCCTGCCCAAGACTGACTTAAAGGGAACACCATCACCTTTTGTAGATGTGTTTGAATCACACACACACAGGAACCCTCTGAAAGGCCCCACAGATATGCAACAGAAGTATCTGTGACATTAAATGCATTAGTCTGCCTACTGTGCTTTCAGTGAGTGTTTGAATTACCCTTGTCCTGATTAGAAGAGCTACTGAGAGCATCGGAAATCATCACTAACACCTTCCTAGCACGTATCAGATCATACCGCAACATTTCGTCAACGATCATTAAGATACGGTTAACTGCTTCAGCAGAGACCTTACCTGATGACCGACGCTGCCTTGGATGTCAGAAATGATAGCAGAACCTCTCTTTGCTACCGTAATAGCAGGAGCTATTCTCCCTCAGCCATAAACAGATCATCTTCCATCCCAGCAAAGTGGGCTGCAGAACTCTTCTCCCTTTCAACACTGAGGACGATTTTCCTCCTGTTTCATCAGGCAGCAGAAGCAATCATCTCCGTAAGCAGCAGCTGACACCTATTTGCTAGGTAATTGCTGCAGGGAAGGGGATTAAGCACGCCCAACTCCCTTCTGGGGGTAAGGCAAAGCCCCCCTCTCCCCGCTGCGACGGGAGGGGGGGGCCAGCCAAGCCGGCCGGACCGGGGACACCAAGGCTAGTTATCATCGCATGGTCTGCCAGAGAAATGCCACAAAGTTCGCTTTAACGGGTTCTCTTGTCCCTTCGCTTTTATTAACGCTTGTATTTTTTCATTTTAGGTACGGTACCACTTACCTTTCTTCCTTTTTAAGCACGACATTTTAAAATCGCATGATTTACTGACACAAAAAAAAAAGCTTTGCGGATTGATTCTTACCTCAGAAGTGCCAATTCCACATCATCCCGTGGCTTAAGAGAAACACACGACACCCAAAACTTTGCACTGTTTAAACGTTATTTTATTAAATATCTTCAGTTCAAGGTTTCATTGTAACAAAGCTATGAAGGTTCTACCAACATTCAGACCAAACAAACAAACACTAGCTAACTTTAATTATTTCTATGTCATGCAAAAATTCTGCATCAAATGCCTTCCATTTCCTGTTTAAAATGTGATATTTATAATATATATTATATAGATGCTTATATTAGCCCCGTAAGAGAACATTAAGAATGCTAAAGGTGTACAGCTGTGTTTGATAATGGCCATACCAAGCTAAGGTTCTCATTAACTTAAAAGGAAACAAAAACAAAAAAACCCAAAAGAGAGTTTGTCTCCAAGACTGTGCAAAACCAAAAAAACCCCAACAGTTCTGTTCTTTTTAAATTTTCTCTGAAAGCTGCAGATGCGTAATACAGAGGGTTTTCTTTTTAATTATTAATAATCATCAGGTAAAGAGGCAAGGAAGATCAGACCTAAAGAAGGCATGCATAATGTTTTGTATTTAGCTTTTTAAAATGGCATGAGAATTGTAATCTCCTGTTTGCTCTCTCTTTGTGGCTTTAAAAGAAAAAAAATCTGAATAAAATAGCAAGGATTTTCACTTTTCCAGTTCACTCACTGGCTTAGTGCTGTCTTAAAAATGTTTTGAAATAATAAAATCTAGTGTTTGTCCCCCTCTGGGTTCAAAACCCACGCTCCTCCCTGGGGTGGTGGAGGGAGGAAGAAAAAGGTATTTGCTCAGACCGGTCTGGGAAGTGTGGATGGTCATCGCCTTCATCAGAGGTTGGCCGATCCGGTCCCGGTGTGGGACAGCATCTCTAATCAAGGCAGCAGGGAGCTGTTGGCTACAAAGCCACAGCTCCACTCTGTGCAACAGCTTCTCTGTTCTGCGTTCTGTTCTGTAAGGATTAAAATTCCAAATTGCCTTTCTTCTCCTCCGTAGTCTGGAAAAAGGCTGCCTCACACTTAGTATGCTGTCAGCGTAATCATCGCTGTTACTCCCGGGAAAGATCCGGAAAATGCTTAGGGACGGACAGAAACAGAGGTGAAAGCCCATCCCAGCGTCTGCAAGCAAAGCCTTCCCTTGGCCAAGACAAACCCTACCGGGATTTTCTTCCCGGAGCTAGGCTCCCTCCTTGGGAAGGGCAACACCCCACTTCCACGTCCCCCACCCAGCACCTAAAGGGAACGGATCCTTTGGTGGCAAAGGAAAGCAAGGAAGGTGAATTGGCCCGAAGGACAAACGCCAGCTCAGGCGTGCTAAACCCCCTTCCCCGCCACTTCACGAGGGATCCTCTAACCCCCAGAGGAACGCGGGGAGGTGGCCTGGAGGCCTTCAGCTACGGTTAGCGAGGTTCTGATCTGAGAGCTTGCTGTGTTACAGCATCACTGTAAAAAATAGAAAAATTACCCAAATAAACACTAGGAAACATGACACTTACAAACATCAGATGGGTCAGTGGTGGGGAGAAGCACCTGGCTGGGGCTGCCGGCTCCCACGGCCGTTTCACGCCGAGAGCAAACACATCAAACAGGAGGCCAGGTAACCCCTGCAATTCTACGGGTGCATATATTTCAGTATAAAAAACACACGCTATTTATGCCTCATATAGGAGTGTATGTGCAAGTCTTCATGAAGAACGTAACACTAAGTTTTTTGTCTGCTTCCTAAGGAACACGTGTTCTGCAGCTCTGTGGATCCCAGCTATGCTACTAGAAAGGAAAACAAAAATGGAAAGTCCCATGCATGTACCCTCTTCCTCTGACATCTCTGCTCTTAACGCAATGCTTTTTTTTGGTTTGTTTTGTTAAATTAAATAATCTGGCTTCAAACCTCCATGTCTGGCCAGGTAGTGGCTGTTTCTAAAACCATTATCTCTGAAGAGCAAGCTTCTATTTAAGTTATATTCACTTAAACCCATTTTTTTTAATCCCTACTTCCACCTTTAGTTTTAAATCAACATCCCATTTTCTGTAGTTTTTTTTTTTTCCTTTTAAAAAAAAGAAAAAGTCTGTTTTGGGATCCAGCAGCCGAGCGACCAGCTTTCCATAGCGTTCTTGCTGTGCAGAAACCGAAGAAACAACTCAGGCTGAAGTCCGTCTGCCGGGCAGCAGGACGAGAAGCGCCCGCTCTCCCTCGAACCCCAGTCTTCACACTGGCTCCTCTGGGGCCTCCTCGCCACCTCGCACCGACTGAAGTCGCAGCACAGCCCGAATGCGATGTTAGCTCCCACCGTGGCTCTGCGGAGCACAGTTCAGCCATCCGCTGCTCAAGCCGCCTCCTTTTTTGCTCTCCCTCTCTCTTTCTCTCTCCTTCACTTTTGCTTTCCCCCTCACTTCATTTCTGAAAGATGTTCCAGCTGCTGCCATTTTCTTAGCCCTGGGGGAGGGGGCACGTTGGATAATCTGTCATTTATTTAGCATTACTCCTGTTTTTTATAATTTTATACAAACAACATGTCTTTTTTTTTTTTTAGATTTAAAAACACCTTCGTACAGCAGAAACAGACACGATGGATCCATGGAAAACAACAGAAAGGCAGTGCCTGGAGCATCAGATGCATGCAGGGTTTCGTGCATTTGGCTGCTGCCTGTTTGTAATTTGTATTTATTTTTTTTTAATGTCAAAACAGACATGACCATTGCTGTCACTCAGGCACTCCAGAGCTGCTTGCTAAGAAGATATTGCCCTCCAGCTGAGTATCTCCACAAGTTGCTGCAGTCAGGAAGAGGCAGTGTCCACCCAGAAAGAAGAGAGGAGAACAGGATGGAAGGAAAACAAAGCCACACATTAGCTGTACATAATTAATGGAACACATTTTCTACAGGCTAATTATCTGGTGCAGCCAGAAACCCCTCGTCGGGGCAGCACAGCCTGGGGCTCATGAGGAGAGCCCTGCAGACGAGAGGCACACACCTTCTCTTCCAGGTGGCTGTGCGTGCCAACGCAAACCAACTACTTGCTAAAAGGAATTACTCGCTGGCTTGGAGCAGACCGGGGCCTGCTACCTACTCGTGACACATCCCGGAACGTGCAGAGGTTTCCCAAGGGGGGGATCAAAGCCTCTGGACCTGAGGAACAGTTTCTGCCTCACTTCCCACTGGCTTTTGCCTTGAACAGAAATATTTTTTTTTTTCTGTTTTGAAGTCTTCAGTAACTTTGTCTCTGAATATTCTTAATATTTAAACAAATGTATGAGATACCTGCTGTTTTGCAAAGCTGTGGCCCTAGTGACTGCCTTTAGCAAAGGCTCCTCCTAGCTAATCTTCTTGTGTCAAATTACTGGATTTATTTTGATCAGTTCTAAGTCTGGCATTTTTTTTCATATTTGTTTAGCATTGTCCTGCCATGAAAGTGTAGCCAAGATCATCTTTCTACCATTTCTGAGTTTGCAAATCTTTGTGGCAAACTCTCTTACTAGTCTTCTCCCTTCTTGGTTACTACTCTCTCCTTACACACAAGTCCCCTGATTAACCTCAAACTTCTTTAACAGCTGCAGTTTCCTTTTGAGGCAATTTACCCAAAGCTGACCCCTGCCTTCCAGGTGAGAACAAACTACTGATTCCTGTTTAATCATTCTTATTCATCTCACTCCTGCTTCATCCTTACCCATCGGCCAACGCTGCTCCAGAATGATTCCATGTGTTCAGATGGGGGCTGCCCACACTGACCCCACTCATAATCCCATGTGATTACACCTCCTTCAGAGCCCAGAAAGGCATGCGAAGATTTCAACTTCAATTTAGTTTATAGAGGTTTTTAAAATACTGTTTCAAGCAACATTTTGTGGTTTGGAAATGGCTTCGGGTCTGCAGTTTTCAGAAACCCTCCAGCACAGCCAACATGCCTCTTCCGCAGCAGCTGAGACGCTCCATTCCTAAGTTTCCTTGGAACTCCTAGGCATAGCCACTGAGCCATACTGATCTTTAACTTAATTTCTTCTGCATCTTTTTTTGGACTAAATCCAGCACAGAAGTCTCCCTTAACATCTCTGTGATGAAAACTGATGGAAGTTATTTTTTTGTTTCCTGCAAAGGCTGTCTCCTTCTCCCTGCCTTGCTCCCTGGCAGTTCAAGCTGATTGTCCAGCTCTCTTGAAAGCTCTCCTGCTCCCGGTGCCCCCAACGGGCTTTTGCTTTCCAAATTCCATCTGTGACCTCTGCAGTTTGCTTGTGATAGTTCACATTCCTTTCCATTGCCTTCAGTAGGGTTGAATCCCTCCCAACGCATAACAATAACAACTGCTCTTGGCTTAGTCCCGAGTAGTACACAAGACTAGGACTCAAGCAGCAACTATACTTGAGTGGTTCATCCTCAAAGCACCACATTAAAAAAAAAGCACATCCCCCTCTTCTGTGTTTGCTCTTAAACAGAAAATGTTCAGTAGAAAGGTCCTGAGATTAAGAACCTTAGACCTTTTAAATGAACGTGCCATATACTTCAGCATAAAACGAAAGGAGGCAGAAAGACTTTGTATGTGTAACTAAAAGAAATCAGTCAGCCAATAAACAAGAAAGCCTAAATGCTGCAGGATCTGCTGTCCTTCAGAAGCAAGCAACGATTGCTTTTTCGTGTCAAATTTTATAATCAAAGTTTCCTCCAGTGCTGAATTGTGGCAAGCTAATTGGGGGATATTTTAAATCCTCCGATATTACTATTCGTTTAGATTTTTTTTCTTTTGAGTTTTCTCAACATTGTACACCAAATAGCTTCTGCTAATCAGAAAATCGGAAGTAAAATTTATATGAATAAGTCTTTATCCTTATGGCACAGAAATTGTGCTGTACAGATTTTACAATATCCTCTCTAGAATACGATATTCTCATCAAAAAGGTTCTCTGAAACCACCAGTGTGTAAAAGTAGATCCTTGACAGCTGGGAAACAGCGACCCTGTGCTCAGCATGAGATACTCCTCCTCTCGGCCCTGGATTAGCGCTCTGTCCGAGCGCAGAACCGCGTACCTGGGAGGAAGCACTGCTGCTACAAGGGTAGCTCGGCTCAGGAGCGGCTGTCTGGCACATAACTCCGGTTTGTCAGGAGTGGCAGACAATCCTGCTGAGTCCGGAGGACAGGGCTTAGTGAAAGCAACACCAACTGACGCACAGAAGTTTTTAGCCTACAGACAACTAAAAACGGTTCCCTCGCAGCCAGCTAAACAGCCCTGAATACTGAATCCCCACTTGCAGCAGCCTTCGCTGCATGTGTGACACGCTCCCTTCCCTGACCACCCGTACCCGTATTCGATCCTCACTGGAGAGGTGCCGCAGGAGCTCCAGAGCAGTGGTAGTGGACATTCAGCCACTTGCCATCTCGGCGGTGCCAGACGCGCGTCTCTTCGGACTGCGTGGTGCGGGGCCGGCCTTGGCCGTCGATGTACTGCGTCAGGCGGATGTACGCAATGCAGGCAGCATCTTCTCCGATGACATGGACGTGGGGGTTCAGGATGGTGGTGTGTATCGGCTTGCTGTTCTTCGACAGTACTGGCAGAACACGCAAAACCATCAGCTTCATTTTACTGCTGAGAAGGAACAGCCCCCGCATCCCCCAACCTCTTTTGTACTCTACTCACCTTCCACTGGACTCTGGGATACAATAAAAAGGTGCTCCTGCAATTTTCCAGGCAAAATCCGAGCAATTCTTTCCCCTGTCACCTGTTCTTCTCCTTAGGAACTGCGCACTTATCACTGCCTAGAATCCCCTGGCCCCTTCGCTCCCCCTTCTTCCACAAAGCATACTCGCCACTTTTTCAACCTCAGTGCTGCTGTTTCTTCAGTTACAGGAAAAGATCTTTTAATCACAGAATATCGTTGCAAAGGACTTAATAATCAGGAGATCTTTAAGCCAGGCCTGCATTAAATATGAGCAAGCCTCAGAGAAGTGTAAAAATCGCTCCAGCACAGGCTCTTGAGAGAGACAAAGCCTCTGCCATACTTAGAGTGCTAGGAACTCTCTGTACTAAGGACCTAAAACAAATGAACAGCTCAGGATTTAAATTTCAGTTATCTCATCCTGTGGAGACATCCAGGAAGGGAGGCAAACCCACCAGTGTAAATGATAGCATTTCTCCCAACTCTTTTTCCTGCCCCAGGCTGACAAGGTGACCCCTGTCCCACGTAAGGGGTTCACTAGGCGTTAGAGATCTGAAACCGCCCAGGGAAAACTCAAAGCAAGGGCAAGGCTGGTTTGTGCGTGACTATCTTTATGCCTGACCATTCAGTACATCTACCCCAAACATACGTGTTGTTTCCATCAAAACACGCTCATTTTTTCCATCCCTGTATCAGTAGGAAATCCGGTGCCTCAAACTCCTAAAGCTCCTGCAGTCCATGCTTACAAAATATTTGCAGCAGGCAAACTGTATCCCTACAGTGGAGGGATTTGGGGGTTAGAATTGAAACCGTTGCTGAAGAAGGGTTTTGAGAGCAAGCATGCTGGCTCTTACGAATGCATCATAACCCATGCACAATCACGTTCGTGCTGGTTCTGCCAGCCAGTAAAAACCAGGGCAATTTCCTCCCCCAAAATGCAGCATAAAGGAAGATTAGAGAGACAGCTGGTGGTGTTACCAAATCTACCCACTCACAGTTCTCAAAGTAAAACTTATGGAAATCCATTCCTTCCACCAGGTTCCCCAGTGCTTCAGGTTCAAATGAGGTCAAGCCAGGATCACAGATTTTTCTGCAAAGAAAAGCACCACAGGCTTACAGTCTGCGCTTGAGCCCCAGGGCTGTTTACATAATGAAGTGCTCCTACGGCAACTGACTCACACTTTGTGTCCACCTAACTACTTCCCTACTCCAAGGAGTAAGTTCCTGAAGGACTCAGTCTAACTACCACAACACGGAGTCGGTGCTAGCTGGTATTTCACATCAAACAAACCTCTAAGGTTTCTGGTTTTTCTCTTCTTCTCTTTTTGCCCATCTCGCTGCCACCCCCCTTTCCTTACACAGCCAGGACATTTTCCTTATGTCGCTCCTGTTGCTGTTCGATACCTGACTGCTACCTGATGTTCATTTAGAGAGCTCTACCACATCCTTACTCCTAATGGATGGAGACTAAAACGCGTAAAACTCTTTACCATCCCTGACTGCATGTCAACTCCTCACACCCAGGAGCCGGAACATCACATGCACACAAACCGGTAAACAACCTGTACTTACGTGTAAGCCTCAAAGTCTCCGTTGTTGATGGCTTCTATCAGCTGCTCTGTTATCTTAATGATCTCCTGCTTACGCACTGCAAACAAGAAGAAAAAGCAATTTCACTGTGAGCAAGACTTCAACGCGAATACAGGGCTAATGGGTGCTTCCTACAAGCAATTTGTGGAGCACCGTTAGTCTAGATCTCATCGGATGCTGCTCCCTGCATTCTGGAGATATGCAGTAATGACAGCCATCCGCATGAGAGAGCAGGGGGGCAGTGGCATGAAAGGGCAATGGTGATCCCATAATGTGGGGAGAAGGGAAATAAAGATGTCATATTCAATTTTTTTCTTCTCGAAAGGTCTAAGGCACCAAAGGTGTCTCCTGAATGACAGCCTGAGGTGCTCCTGGGGAGTCTGACCAATGAACGTCAGTGAACCTGCCAACATGCAGCACTTTAGATGTGGAAACCCTTAACCACAGCAGTCATATACAAATGGCCACCATACAGGTCGAGCCAATTGGAAAAAGTCTCCCAGCAACTTGCCTATCACCATCACCAAGACCTCAGCTACTACGAATGCTGCAAACAAGCTACTGGGACACATAGGGATGACTTCTGCAAGCTAGAAAGACAACCGCAGCAGGACGGATGGGTTGGATGAACAGGTCCTAGCTATATACTAGCGCGCACTCCGTTTCCCAGGCAGTTAGCTTCTGCCGATCCCCACGGCACGATTCTTTACAGCACTCTGACAGCATTGCCATCAAACCAACCCTGTATGCTGGACCTTAAGATGGATGAAGACAGGGGCCAGCTGTTCTTTGGCCCCTCTCTGGCCAGCACCTCTGCACTCTCTTGTTGTGGTTTCCCACAGGTGACTGCCCTGGCCTCATCCCCTCTGAGGTGCTCCATCACGTGCGCTGATCTCAAGAGTCCTTAGCACTCGCAAAGTTTGGGTCGGCTCTGTTAAATGCAGTTCTAGTTCTATGACTATCTGTGCGCCGTATATATGCCTGAGCCTGTACGCACACCCTCATATCTCTTCAGCCTTCCCCACACTTTCCCTGTAGGCAGACTATCCTGCACATTATACAAACGTAATGGTCCAACATTACCTTCAATATTACCAAATAATTTACAATTCCTACCACCAGAAGTGGAATTTATTGGCCCTTAGGCATCTAAAACGCAGGTGTCTGAAATGGAACCAGTCCTCTGACTGTTCCTCCTTTAGGCCCTGAAAGAAGCAGGCACCTGTGGAAGTCTCACCTGAGGCATCTGGGATGCCCATCGTTAGGGGGATGGTGTTTAAATCCAACCTAACACCTTTAGATGTCCAAGCCAGGGAAGCCGAATTCCACTCCAAATGCCAGAAGACGCTAGTCTGAACCGCCCGCCCCCAGAAACTTCCACCCACGTGTGCATCTCACCCCACCATTGATGAGCGTGGCTGAGGAGCAACAAGGTGATAACCTCACTGGCTACGAGAGACGCCTGTGCCCACTCTGGAATCAGTTTAAGGAACTATGCTACCCAGCCAGCCACCGAAATGTCTCAGACTGGGGACAACCAGCTCATCGTAGTGAAGGAGCTGGTTTTCCCATGCAGGCTGTAGACATTTCCACACGTCCAAAGATGTACACAGGGAACGGATCAAAGCGACACAGCGGGCTACGCCTACGGTGAAAAACATCCTTACAAGCCAATCCTCTGGAATTGCTTCCGCACGAAGCAGGGCTGCTTGCTGGAGCTCCCTCCCACGCAGAGCACACGCGAAGGCGCGCAACGGCTGGAAGACGGAGCCCACGGGAAAGGCTCCCTTTGGGCCCACGGAGGAGATCCGCATCCCACGGAGCCTTGTCCAAGGGCCACCCTCTCCCTCCACGCGAGACCACCCCATCGGACCGCGCTCCTCTGCTTGCTGTTACCAGACGGCCCGAGGACCGGCACGGAGGAGCTAACCCCGCTCTCCGAAGGCCCGCCAGCACGCAGCAGCCCGGATGCGTAACGCGTGGCTCCGGGCCGCCCTGCTGAGCAGCCCCGGAGGCCGCACGGCCAGCGGGAGGCCGCGGACGGGTGTTTTACCGGCGACCCGGCCCGCTCCGGCCCGCCCGGACACCGGGGCTGCGCTGAGGGCCGCGGGGGGCCGGGCCTGAGGCACCCCCGCGCTTCCCGCGCCGCGGCACTGCGGCGCCCCCCGGCGGCCGCGCCGCTCCCTGCAGCCGGCGCGTTCCGCCCCTGCGTGACCGGGCCGGGGGGGAGGCACAGAAGTGAGGAACGGGGCGGGGGGGGAGCTTTACATCTAGAACTAGTAACTAGTACGAGTTGCACTACTCCGCTACGGCTACCCAGCTGCTAACTTACACGGTGCACGGTTAAGTACAAAGGGAACTACTGGAGTTAGCAAAGGCTCCGACCGAGCGCGCTCTAACTCCAATGTCTGCCCTGGGCTGTCCCAGGCAAGAAGCTTCTCTTCGCAAGACTGCGTAGCTGCAAAACAAACGTAAGTGTTAAAACAATAAACAAACGGACAAACGCACACCAAGAAAGCAAAAACGAAAAAACCAGCACAGAAGTAGAAACGCGCAGGCACAGCCCCAGCCCCCCGCCAGCACGCAGAGACGCCCGTGTCCCGCCAAGCTCTGCCCGCTGTCCTGGCTCTGGCCCGCGGCCGGACACTGCGCAGCGGGGCCCAGGCGGGCTCCGGGGCACGGGACCCCTCACAGCAGTCCGAGGGCGAGCTAGACCGCTGGTCAGAGCGGTGACAGGGCAGCACCAGGGCGAGTGGGAGACGGGAGTGGAAGGGAAAGAGAGCGGGGCATCCACATCACCGCACGTCTCAGCTCGGAGGGCAGCGGGGTGGGGGGTGCTGCCCTGCTTGGCAGAGAAGCCATCAGGCACTCCTCAGGGTACCAAGCAGCGCCTTGCCGCGAGCAAGAGGAGGGAGTTAAAAACCAAACAGCGGTGGACAGTTCACAGCAAAAAGGACTTCAGAAGAGATCATTTCCCTTCCGTTCGGGCTGGGCAAAACACCTTTCCCACTGCACCTCACCAGCCAGCAGTTTGACACCCTTGGAGCTACTTCAGAATCAATTAACAGAGAGGCTCCGAGCGCTGCATTGTATGAGACATGGGTGCTGTGTGCAGGAAACCAGGGAAGGACAACGGGAAGAGAGACGAGGGCATGCCTGCTCCTTCCCTCCCACACCGACCTGAACTGAACCAGACACTCCAGATGTTCCCAACTCACACTAAGGATCCTCCCCTATAGCTTCAAACAGTCAGGCAGCCAGCACGCTACGTCTGCGTTGGGGAAAGGCTGGGAACCCCACCTAGGCCTTCTCCAGCCTGCTACCTGTTTTCACATCCATTTTCAGAGTTTTTCAGCCATGGGCTCCTCTACGGAGGCAGCCAGTTCCAGAGGGATCAGGCAGAGGGTACCCCAACTGACAGACAAACCAGAGTACCAGCTACCTGAGACAGCAAGAGACACACGCAAGGTAAAGTTCACAGCAGAGAAATGCCCCTCGGAGCCAACGTCATCCAAGGATTTTCAGTCAGAGCACCTGACAATGGATTCAGAAATGCTGAGGGGTCTGCCAGCGGCGCAGGCTCCCTCCCGCAGCATCCCTGAAGCAGTCTGTAGAAACCGCTTTTCGTTCCTGCTGGGCTTCCCGAGCAGCATCCGCGGCCAGGGTGCTCAGGCATCCTCGACAAGCGAGACCGAGTTCAGCCTCGCGCATCCCCTCCGTGAGCAGACCTGCTCCTCTGACCCCATTTACCACAAGGAAAACTCAGAGATGCAGAGCCTCGCCCGAGGAAACCCCGCACGGCAGAGTCTCTGCAGAGAACTCCACGTCTCGCCCAGATGAACGCGAGGGAACGAAATTAGCTAAGATACGGTTCTGTTGTTTTTGGGGGTTTTTTTGTGTGGTGGTTTTTTTTGTTTTTTTTAAAGGGGAAGGAAAGGTTTGGAAACTTTCCGTGTGCAAAGGAGGGTATTTTGCAGGAAGGGAGATGATTTCTTTTTATTCTGGAGTACGGGAAATGAAAAAATCAACGTTCTGGAAGGAAGTTGAGGGAAAGAAAAATCTTGGGGGAAGGAGAAATGGGAAAGGTGGAGGGAGGGGTGGGAAAAAGATGCCGTGAAGCACTGCACCCCTGGACTTACTGGCTGAGAAACAGAGAGAAAGCTGGGACTGCATGGACTCAGTCTGTGTTTTGCTCTCACTGTGCCTCCGTCCTTCAAGCACTGAGCTGCCGTCCCCGGTGGAGAGCGGGGGAGCTAGCATGGCAGGGAATTAAAACACAAACACAAACAAAACACTCAAGTTCAGTGAATAAAAAAAGAGAAAGGAAACAGGAGAACATTAAAGAAACCACAATGCTGGGCACAAAACATGCAGGAGTATCCTCCAGGGCAAAGCCAAGTAGACAGCTCTACAGCGTGGACCTGCTGGGCAATTCAGAATGACACGGGGACGGGGGGACGCTGCCTTTAGTCCCACCACTGTGGAAACGCCACATCCCTGAGGCGATGGCCACTGCTGGATCCAGACCGTGCCTCCTACACCGCTGCAGAACAGAGCTGCGGCGCCTGTTGCCTATGGACGATAAGGAGCTGGCAGAGGAACTGCACGAGCACTCGCCTTTCCCCAGAGTCGCGGCGACGCAGAATGCCGAGAACTCCCACACCTCAAACCTTTTGGTCTATCTAGCTTTGCTTGAGTGCTTGCTTAACTCGAAACACGGAGGGGCAGGAGTTGAAAAGGAATGCTGTGAACACTGCTACGCTTAAAACTGAAGCGCTAAAATTACCAGAGCTGGCCACAGTACAAACCATTACTGTGCAAGCTCCTTCCCTCCCAATCACCATTAAAATGCTCCCTTCTATTAAAATCATAACAAGATTCTCTAACCTCTGCCAAAACAAACCCCTCGGTTTTGATCTGCAGCAACGTAGTCCTGTACAATTCTTCATAGATTTAGCCCTGGCCGGCTGCCCTCCTTCCCCCCCGCCACTGTTCCAGTCCTAGCCTTCCTCTTCTCCCAGCACTCCTATTCCCTGACTTATGGGACCCAGTGGCTCAAGTCTGGGGCCTCTCCTGAACAAAAGCTGCCAAAGGAGCCAAGGTTCTGGACAAGTACCTGTTCTGGACAGACATCCAGCGGAGGTTAGATAAACCAGCTTCATTACCACACTACCAAAACCATCCAGTTCCCCCAAAGCTAGGTTCTTAAACCACAGACTGCTCTTTGGCAAAAAGGTGGGAGTGAGAATACTGTCCTGTAATGAGGGAAGGTCTCATCTGAAACAATCTGTGCTGCAGAGCTCGCTCCCTCCCTCACCGGCATGCGTCTCTGCTCCCCGTGACCCCTCAGAAGAGGAGCCAGCAGCTTGCGATACGCCACGGGAAAAGCATCAGAAACCAGCCCAGCTGACAGAGGTGACATTGCCGCTACGCCCCAGGGCTGGCACTCATTCTTCCCTGGATACATAACTCAGACTGACGACAGGGAGCATGAGAACACCCCTGCCTCAAAATGCGAACTATTCACACATTTGCCTCGGAATGCGAACTGCACTTGCCCATCCCAAACCTGCTCATTCAGGAAAACGTCTGCTCATCCTTCCTTAGGGAGGTCAGCAGAAGGACAGCTGCTCAGACACCACCAGCAGATATGGGATTCGCATCTCCTCCATTTGAAAAGTTTTAAAAGCACAGAATATTTATGCTACGGTCACTGAAAAGTGTGAAATGTCTTCTCAGCCTCTCCCTCCACCGATATCTCAGTCAAGGACACGAAAAATCGTTTCCAGAGACAACAGGCTGAGAATGTTCTTCATCTTAGAAACAAAAATAGACCCAAAGAGAAAAAAGTAAGGAGGGAAGCGTGTGCATGTCACTAAAGAGACTGCCAGAAAGGGGGGAGAAAGGAGACCAAGCAGTAACAGAGAAGTTTCAACTCCCTGTAACCTACAGGGAAGCACAAAAACACAGCCAGACTCCAAACCTCAAGGGACTGGTAGGGATTTTCCACGCCTAGAAATGGACTGGAGATCAACACATTCTGATATTTGCAAGAAAAAGAATTCCAGCTCTGAGACAAAAAAACAGATTAGCTCAGGGCAAACAGCGTTTGTACACCACAGAGGCCAAGTCAGCTGGTTCCCCAGCGCACGGTCCCACTGTGACGGGAACAACAGCGTCACGGCGAATTTAGGAACCGAGGCAGGCACAGAAATCTGGGGAGCTCGATGGAATCTCCAGGATCCCCTGCCTGCACTCAGCTGTGTTAGAAACCACAGGCCAAACACCTACCTTTCAGATCCTCATCTTCAGTCGTGGTGTTGCAGCTCTCTGTGGAACCCTGCACGGCAGAACAGAGCGTTACCAGGCACCAGCAGGCAGTGGCATGAGCAAACGGTTTGACTTGTTTGTGCGGGAAGGTGGGGAAAAGCGCAAAAACATTGGCAGGGGTGGCAGGGAGAGGATGATATGAGGAAGATTTGGATGGAAGCAGGCCAAATATTAAGCAAAACTTTACAGCATCTCTGCTCAGCCTTTGCGCTTTCAAGCCGTTCAAGCCGTCCACCCAGAACTTCTACCAGGACAGAAATTACCCAACTCTGTCAAATGAGATCAAACGGGAGCTGCTTCGGTTTGGAAGAAGAATAGCCAATATGAAGCTAAGGGAGGGCTCCTAGGCTCTCTCAGAGGAACAGATCTCCATTTCCAGAAGAAAAAAAAAAAAAAAAGCGTGTAAGTGCCTGTATCTTCTCTTCCACCCCACATACTAAAGAGAGTGGCGACTACACACCGCAGCAGGAAAGAGACGGTAATATTTGAACGCCTGTCCCTGCTCAGCCTCTTCCAGAGATCCACAGCCACACAACACAACCCTTCCAGTCTACTGCCCGCAGTATTCAGGAGCATGCTACAAATCAGACGGCGGAAAGGCAGAAATCGAAATTGGACACACGAAGACGAGAACGACAAGAGAGAAGCAGAGGTTCCTCTGGCAACGCTCCCATCCCTTACCTTTATGCCATCTGTAGCATTATGGACAACGGTGGTTTGAGGCTCCTAGGAAAGGACGGAAGAATCATTAAACTCTGGGTCTAAAGCATCCTCTCCTTTCTTTTCACTCCCCAGCAAGTGGAGAAAAGGTGACCGACATAAAAAGAAACCAAACCACAGACTCCAAACAGCACACGTGTGCTTGCGTGCGCGCACACACTTCCTGCACAGAGGGTTTCCTGAAGAGAGAGGCTGCACTAACAGCTACCGGCGCAAGGAGACAAAGTCCCCGGCTCCCCTGCCATCGCCCCAGATTCCCAATTTGCCTCCAGCGAGCCGGGCTGGCACCAACGCCTGACGGCGGCCGAGCAGCCAGCCTGCACCATTCCCAAAGCAACGGCCCCTCGGCAGCATCATTGGAAAGTGCTTCTGGAGAGGGAGAGGAAAGGACAACACTGGGCTGGGGCCTTTGTCTCCTGGGTTTTTTATGAAAGTTTGCGGGGTGTTTTACCCTAAAAAAGGGACATTCATAATTTCCGTAATAAAAAGGGGATAAGCCGGACCATCTCAATGCCTCTCAGAGAGGAAGGGAACGGGGCTGTGAAAAAAGCACATTTTTCTAAAAGTCTCTAAAATGTGCTCCAATTTCAATAACAACAATAATTACTGATTTGGAAAGGCTCCCTCAGTATCAAAACCATAACGAACAAAGCAGAAAATTATGAATTGTCCCAAGAGCCCTTTGCCCTCCAGCACAAAACAAAAGCGTCAAATCGCACCCTCCCCAAAAAAGCCAAATCCACCTCTTCAGAGACACACAACGAAGCGCAGCTACCAGGCCTACGGGTGCTAACTAGCTCCTGCGCTCACCCCTTCGCTATGGGGGCCGGGCTGCAGGATCCCGCAGCATCTCCTCCCAGCGCCGTCACCCGTGCAGGACCGGGGACTGCGACAGCGCAGGGATGGACGCTCCTCCGCCCCCCACCGCGCTGCTGCCGGCTCTTCCAAGCACAGAGGCACAGCGCACCGAGCTGTGCTGTGAAACGTCCCAGGCACAGGGCACCCGACGCAGCCCGCTGCGCCCAGCCCAGACGGAGGATGCCAGCCCAGCGAGCTGCAGAGGACCAGCCAGACGACTGAGCAGGCCAAAGGGGCCGTCAAAGGATTCCTCTAAAATCCCTTTCCCTGCCCTTCCTTCTGTGGTGTCCTGAAGTCCACCCGCCATTTCCCAGGTGTTGGGAGAGCGGATGGAGCTGGCCACTCTCTTCTTCCAAAGCAGCCTCCCCAAAGCCAGCAGGGACAGCTGAACGGGACACAGGGAACTATACAGGGATGGCACAAGGGGAAGTCCAGGCAAGCTGCGCTCCCCGCACCCACCCGCAGCTCTGCTCGGCACCCCCGCCCCAAAGCCTGTGAGGCTGTGATCGGGCCCCACCGCAGCACAGGAACACAGACAGAACAAAGCCAAAACACAAGCTGAAACAGAGCAGCACAAGCAGCACTCGGGATGGGGGGGAAGGAGAGAAGGGGAGAGAACAGAATCAAAATTAAACCAAAAAAAAAAAAATAGCAGTTGGGGAAGATACCATGGACGTCTGCACTGGGGGTGTTTCTTTTGCAGTGCTTACTATACTGGTTTTGTTGTTGCTCTGTGGCTGAGACAGAAAAACATGGTTTTAGTCACCCTGCCAGGCAGCAGAGGCAGCAAGAAAATGACAGTATTGCTTCAACCCCGACCGTCTCCTCAGACCCTCCCCTCCCCACCGGCTCCATCACCAAGAAGAGCGAGGGAGCGGGAGTGCTGCCCGGGTCGCAGGACAGCATCCTTCCCTCGGAGGCAACAGACGTTGTCGTAAGGGATGTACCAAAACCCAATGTGCATGGACTGCTGGAGCTCAAAGGAAGGGCAACAGAAGGGAAGAGGGAGAGCCCAAAGGGATGGGGAGAATCCTGCAATGACCACCACCAACAGTATTTGGTGAAGAAGAATGAGAGACGGCAACAGTCCCGAGAGAAAGAGACTACAGAAGTGAGAAACACGGGACAAACGGGAGTCGGGTCAGAGGAGTTCCAAAGTGTGCAGATGTGATGATGCTGAGGGTCCCAGGGAATCTACTGATGCACGAAAAAGTGTCGTCAGCCCTAGAAAAGGTGGAGAAAATGTGAGGTATGGTGTGTTGTGTCCCTGCTGTGACCTGAACAAAGAGACTTCAGGACCAAAACATGGAAAGGGATGGGGCTAGGATGCAAGGAAAAGGCCATGTGGTTCCCGAAGCGGCAAGTCCTCTGGAAGGTGCCCAGTAGTTTTTAATCTTTCCCCTCTTCAGTCTCTCTTGTAGCTGTGGTAGAAGAATAAAATCTCCGTTTCCTGCATTCACACAGCACAACACTGAGGCAGTCACCAGCTTGCTGCAAAGAAACGTCCCATCGAGTCACGCACGTCAGCTACATAAGGAACGAGCAAAGTCTGTGTTTGCAGGAGGACAAACCTGTGCCCACCGGTATCTAGGTCCTGGCCCATAAATCCAATCAATCGTTGGAGAATCAGGCCCACAGTTACCGTGTAACCCCACACCAGGTATACAGCTCTCTTGCTGACAGACACCAGCAGCAATGCCAAAATCTGCGCTGCAGGAGCCTTGCTCGGACTCCGGTTTACAGAGCAGGGGCAGTGGATGGCAGCTCACTGCAGCTGCTCTCCATCCCGCCCTTCTCGGGGACTGCAAAACATCAGGCCCTTGTCACCCAGCAGCCGCCCCAGGGAACGCAGAAGTCCCATGCTGAGCTGGGAAACATTTGCCACAGGTTTAGTTACGTTAACCAGAGATAGATCTGCGAGGCTGAGACTTCGCACACATCTACTAACACTTCAGGTTTTCTTCAAAGCAGCACGCCTCAGCTTAGCCATCCCTTTTGGAGAGGGAGAGAGGAGAAATGGAAGAGGAAGATGGGGCAGGCGGATAGGGGAGGAAGCAGAAAGAGAGGCAGGAATGAATTCTTTAGAAGTCCATGGGAAAAAAAAAAAAGCATACGACACACTCATCCCCAAAGCTAAGAAAGCAGAAACGCTTCATAAATTGCTGTTTACTGCCTCTTCCTACACATCCTCGCACTGTGCTAAGACTTTGGCCTTCCAAGGGCTTTGCTTCCTGCATGGATTTCCAGCCTGATGGCAGAAGAGATGACAGGCTGCTGCAGATGCCAGAGAGGAGCAGATCAACCTGAAAAAACGAATCCGAAGCCATTTTGCGGCGTAAACACAACCAAACTTCTGGCAACGCCTGGGCCCACCCCTCCACACAGCCCCGAGGCTCCCGTACTTCTTCAGAAACAGGGAACCTAACGCAGAGAGCTGTCTTCCAAACCTCTTCCAGCGAGAAGAGCACAGCCCATTCTTCTTAGTCCACTGGGATAAGAAGATTAAGTTAGCATGGAAGCAGCTATACAAAAATACTTCTGATTTTTTGGAAGGCTTTATAACTGAGCCCAAATGGGAAAAAAACCCAAACAAAACCGAACATCCAGGGAGCCACTGCTCTGAAAAAAAAGTTGACAGCGGCTTGTTGGGTGTGGGCTGTCACCTCACAACATGTAAACCCAGGCACCCCTGCAGCAGAGAGCCCACCCTCGCGCTGCGCTGAACACCCAGTCCATCCATCACACTCCTCCCCAGCCAGCGGGCCGAAGACGACCGAGTATCACGTTCGTTAGTCCAGAATCACCTAGCATTTTACTCCAGGACAGAGTCCCAAGGAAACAAGAGGCAGAAGACTTCTCCCAAGCATTTTTCAGAGCTCTTTCTCAGTGGGAGGTACCCGACATGCTGAGCTTCTCACGCACGCTCGTGTCTGGTGACCATCGAACCAACTGCCCTTCCCTGGAGAAGACCGGTTCAACCTTCCCACCGCCGCAGGTACCAGTTCCTACCCCTCCTTCCCCTCCCACTGCCAGCCAACAGCACAGGCGCTGGGCAGGCTACGGTCCTTGGTCACTCACAGCGGTACAGCTCCAGTTAAAAGAGGCCAATTCACCCAAAAAGGTGCCAGGCCCTTCTTAAAAACATACGTAACAGGGTTAGTTTTGGCACAGCAGCTGGCAGCGCTTCCTGAGCTAGACAAGAGACAGACAGACGGGCACAAACAACACGGAGGGTGCGAGAGAAAGAAAACAGACCAGTGGTCATATCGCTAGGGACGCACGTTTCCAGCCAACTCAAAGACAAGAAGTACCACCACACGGGCTGTCTCTGGTTATTTAGCCACCTTCACTGCGTCCGTGTTTTCCAAGGCTCACGCTTGCGCGGTTCACACATCCCAGCTGCCTTAAAACACCACGCAGAGGGAATTGAAGTATTGCTGGCAGCGGGCAGCAAAGAAAGGCACCAACGGCAGAGCCAGCTCCTGCCCCGGAGTTTCATACAGGCAGGGCTGGTGAAAAGTCAGTCCCCAGCATCAGATCCAGCAGTACTTTGGGATTACTTTTTTGTATTGACATAGTTTTAAGCTGTCGTTGAAGGAGAAAAAGGAGAAATCTCTTCCAGATCACAAAGAAACAAATTATTCTGCTTGCTCAATAACATTCCTGTTCCTACCTGCAATAAGGGAGAAGTAGTATTTTCTGTTCTTTTTCTGTGTAAAGGAGATCATGCAGTAACAAATTTTTGTACTTTAGTTACTGCTCGTATCTCAGCATCAGAGACAAAGGCATCATCTAACGGGCTGTGTACGACTCCTTACAATATGGCACTGGCCAGTCTTCTCTTTGCTCCCTCGAGAGTGGATTTGACTACTTTTCTGACAGATTCTATGGATGTCAAACACCTGGACGGATGCAAAAAGGAAATGAAGGGGACAGGGGAGGCAGTTACCGGGTATTTGGTCATGCTGGGAGACATGAACGAGATCAGGACAAAAGGAAGTTTGGGATTATAAAGGCTCTGACAAACCTTTTCAGTAAGTATGCTAAAAAAAGAAGTGACCAGCAGCTCTGAGCTGCCCGGCAGTGCTGTGCCCACACATTTCATCTGAGCAGTGGAGCCCCATCAGTCTCTGCCACATTTGGAGCGACTCCCAGTTTGCTCTACACTGCAGGGCTCCCACCAAGGATGATGGCACCAACACCAGGCAAAGCACCTGCTCCTCTTTTTGGCACCTCTGCAACAGAACGACAAAGCCCCATGTCCAGGCAAGGCACGCACCCGCTCCGCTGAGCCCAGGAGAACCGCTGCCTTGCTCCGTCCCACGCTCGGAGCAGGCAAGGGCAAACCGCATTGCCAGCAGCTGATTTTCTGCGCAGAATGGGAACTGTATGACTGGCTGGGGGGGGGCCCTTTCAGTGAGGACATGGACCTTTCGGTGCACGATGACCCCCCCCCGCCACCGCCCCCCCTGCACAGACATGCTATGTAGGGTGATGAGCACAAGCCGAGCGTGCATGGCATGAGAATGGCGGACGCACGAATCGCAGGCAGCTTACGGGAGGTGCTCACCATCAAATGCACACTGGAGCTCGACTTCCTTTTCTGGACACACCATTGAGAGAGGGAAAGAGAAGGGAAGAGAGGAGATGAGAAGAAAAGCACAGGAACTATTCACACATTAGTGTGCCAGCCAGGGCCCCTCTGCCAGTAACGCTCCCCTGGGGGCAGATTTCAGCAGCAGCAGAAATGCACAGACACGCGGGAAGGCACAGAGAGAAGTCACCATTAAAGAACACGACTACACATTCGGGGAAAGGGTAGGGTTGAAGACCCCCACCCACTCAAGACACCGAGGTCAGGAGACAGGTGCCCCACACACTGACACACGGAGAGGAGAAGAGAGGGGAATACGTATGGACAAGACGTGGGACGCAAGGGGGTGCCTCTGCGAGCTCTCCCACCTTGGAAAACCACGTAGCTTCCGCGGCTACAGGGAACAGTGAGGCAGAAACCCCCCGTCCGCTCACTTCTGGAGGAAGCAGAGGTGTCTGTAGCTAGCATCACAGTGTAGGGAGGAGGGCACAACAGGAGGGGCGTCCCCAAGGGCGAAAGCAAGCAGAGGGCACTTCTGTGTGTAGCATGAGGAGGAGAAAGGCTCCCTCACGCAGAAATTGGGGCTGACTGGGGTGGCAAGGTGCACTCACGCTCGGGCATGGAGGAAAGGCAAGACAGACAGAGAGGCACTCTTTGGACATGCTGTTCTATGCCGCTTGAGTAGCATAGGACAGCACATCCCAGCCGCAAACCACGATGGCATGGGCTCAGCTACACGGCTCTGGAGTCCTGCAAACCACCAGAGCCCACCTCTGGAGCAGCCCTGGAGCTCAGCACAGGCCATGGAGTTGTACCTCCCCGTTTCATACGCTTACTGAGCCCTCACAGCTTCCACCCTGAACGCTGCCTTTGTCCCTGCTAGCCCCATGTCAGGGTTCAAGCATACACACATATCAGCACATGTCTGAGAGCAGAAGCGCCCACTTTCACCTCGCACCCAGAACCACGTTCCTGATCGCACCGTGCACCCCAGCATCACGCAGCCACTGCACGAACAGACTCAAACCAGCAAAGCCGCTGCCTCCTCTGGTCTTTCACTCCAGTGCAGACTCCGAACGCTGATCTGCTCAGCATTTGGCTTACAGATCTGCCACTTGATGGAGGCATGACACAGGGCTTGCCACAAACCTGTGACTCCTCTCATCTTCTGTTAGGACCATTTCGCTTCTCCACAGGCTTTTCCTCAAGCTAGAGCTAAAAAGGATGTACCATTTGTGCATAAATACAACACTTAGGCCACCAACAACCCAGAGGAATCCTCGTACCCAGCCTACAACAGTGAATTTTTAACTGGGAGAAGTGGAAATTCGCACCAGCTGCAAAACTTCTCCAAAACCTCAGGTTTTGTTTTTAATGTCTCCTCTGAGTTGCAGCAGACAAACAGAGGCTATACGGATACGGCAGGAAGACAGTTTCATCTGAAGCTCATAGAGATTTCCAATGAGTTACAGAAAGAAGAAAAGGGGCAGAAAATGCAAAGAGACAAGCAAAAGGTTCAATATGAAAGGCGAATCAAGCAAGCCATAAGGAAAACCATCACCCTCCTATATTAGAGGCACAAGTAACAATGACACGGGAGGAAACAGAACCCTCTGCAGATCAGAATTCAATTAGAGCACAAATTAAATTTAAAACAGTGTTGGTCTATTAACATGGCATGATGTATTGTAGAAAACCCAGAAAGCACATTATGACTGGCTACTGTAATAACAGGAGGAAGAAAAGCTAGCTGGCCATTGTGAAAAGGGTGGGGAGAGAGGTCTGTGTTAAGACCAGAGCATCAGAGAGCTATCACAGCTCAAGACAGGTCGGATAATTCTAATACGAGGCACTGGCAGTAAGTGCTAAAGCACCCAAACTTCTTAAGTCAAAGCACACACAAGGGAATTTCTAAAATTAGATCAGTGTCTCAGTCTTCCCTGTAATGGCTGCATCAGAGCCATCCACGTCACCTTCCCACGGTGACGAGCTGAATGAGCAAAACTTGTTCTTGTTCTTATAATGCGACTGCAACTTAACAAAGTAAATAAGACAACAGAAGTTTAAATACAGAGTTTTCTTTCCCTTCCATAACACAGCTACATCTCCAAGTATTTCTAGGCAGTGCAGAGATGTCTCAGGGAATGCAAAAAATTGTTAAAGGCAGAGAGATGGCCACTATGCTGAAGTACCTCATGGATCATTTCAAAGATTTCCCTACACCTGAGCGACAAAACATTCTCCCAAAGCAGTACGGACAACAAACCCAGGGATGAACGTTTGTTAAACCCTCGCAAACCCAGGGATGACTGGTTGTTAAAGCTCTATTTCTGTATTTGTGTGAATTCAGGTGTTCATCTCAAAAGAGGAGCTAAGTGTCTGCAATGAAACTTAAGGCAGACTCTTCCTTTAGGTAACCACAAGCAGAAGTCAGCAGGTGACAGAAAACAACCTGAAGCATCCCTGTCCCTTCAGCACAGCAGCAATACTAGAGACGGCAAGTGTAAATCCTTCCAAGCACCTATAGAAAATCCAACACATACTGGAAGATGGTATAGGAAGTCGAGTGATTCCAGGCAAGGTCCCATTCACAGCTCTGGTCACTTCACATGGAGATCTTCTCACAACAGTTCTTTGCATTTCTATTTTCTCCATGCAGCTCTCTCCCAGTTCGCTACCGACAGTGCGTTTATGTTAAAACCTCATGCTCGCCACAACTCATATTCCTATACAGAATATAGCCAGTTCAGGGCTTGAGGTAGGGGAAAAAATGTTGAGCTCAAAGCAGCTCAGTGAGAGGCAGCTTGAACCAGCAGATGTGAGGTCCTATTTCTGCTTCTGCTTTAGTCCTTTTGTCTGACGCTGAGCAAATAATTTCGTCTGTGTCAGCCTATCTTCCCTCTTGCCCTCTGTCAGCTTCTCTGTTTAAATCGTAAGCTAAGAGGGAGGGATTTTCTGCTTAGGCATTGCTACAGCGCTAAGCACACTGGACCCTTGAACTCAGCTGGAGTTTCCAGGCATTACAACAGCGCAGTGAGAAAAGTGAACGTATCGAAGGTGGGTAGCATGTGTTACCAGATGTCAGCACTTCAACGGATCTGAAGTGCTCCCCAAGCATCTTCCATAAAACAGTTCAGTGTAAAACTCTGCTGTTTAGGTGCTCTTGTGTTCTCCTCATTTAGCTTCACTGCAGGTCTTTAAACAGTTCGGCTTTAACATCGTATGAAGTCCAGATCCAGAAATAGGAGCGTTCACTCCTGTCAGTCACTGCAGGGGTGTTACTTGACGCTCGCAGCTTTCCAGACCCTTGCAGATTTTCCAAGGATTCTCTGTTGGTTCCCCTTGCTGCTGCGCCTTCCCTGCCTATGGCATGCTCTCGCAAACCGCTCTGAGCTTACGGAGCATCCCGCCGTCCCCACACTGTGTCCTGCGCTAAGGGCGGAGGAAGCTGGTACCCACCGGGCAGAAAATCTACACTCACCACAACACTCCTGACAAGCAGCAGAGCAAACGGTGCTCGGCGCCTCTTCGCAGTTATGCAAGCTGAAGGGCGGGTTTTACCACACTGACCTTGTCAAGCCAAAAATCTGGATTTTTACTCTTTCAGCCAAGATCTCCTTTCAGCCACGCCATTCAGCTTTTACCGGGAAAGAAAACCGTGTGCGTGCAGCAGAGAGACAGGCAGAAAATCAACAAATTTTGCAGCGTGTTGCAAGTGAACGCTGTTGAAATCTCCTGCAGCCCACAGCATTCTCCACAAGCTACTATTTACACAGAGTGTTACACCAGGCCTGAAAAACATCATATATTCATATCATTTTGTATCCCCTAATCACAAACCAATGTGAAAGACAGAAAAGAAGAAGAAACTGACCAAGAGCTTAGAGAAGAACTAATTTTGCAGTACTTACATACTGAACTAAAAATAGCAGTTGGTGCATTAACAAATTCTGATTATAAAAATGGATCTGACAGGCCCTGCTAGAACTGGAAATGCACACATCCTCTCACACCGGTAGGAAGGGAAATTCCCCTTCAGCAAAAAAGGGAACGGGACTGTTTGAAGTGCTGCCCAAAGACAAAAAAAATCAGCAGTAGGACTGTAACACTAACTGCAGAGAGCCCAGACCCTGACAAGGTCAGAGCAAGGACATTTGGCATGAACTGTGCTTAATCTTCACCCAGGTGTCTGCCCCAGCCCGTTCCTTCACCCCTCCCTCCCCTTGCAGCGGGCAGCGAGTCCAGATTACAGGCAGAAAGGGCAACAAGAAAGCAAGTAGATCTGACATGAAACTACCTAAAGGAAATTTAAAAAATGGCAGCTGCACGATGTTGCTCATAAATTTAGAATCTTGAAGAAAAAAAAAAAAATACCTGGGACCTACAGTGGTGGCCAGGAGATAGGTGGTATGTTACAGGGCTCTGCAATTCGTCGCCCAGCATCTTCTAGCCTCGCTTTCTGGATGTAAAAGCAGAAAAGCATGTTCCTTGGGGATAAAACCTGGGCCTCCCGTGTCGCCACGCCATCAGCCTGGATCCAAATTCTGCCTGAAGAGAGCGAGTGCAGCACTACCAAAGGGGTGGTGAGCAGGGACAATTTAAGATTCAAGGCAGTTTAAATCATTCATTATTTAAGATAATGGAAAAGTTCTCAAGTGCCAAGCTGATGAAATATCTACCAATTAGCAGAATTAGTACCTGAAATAGAAGCAGCAGTGCAAAATGAAAACCAGGAATGCTTCAAATAGATTTTGGAAAGGAATTTGCTGGAGGAGAGGGTCATACACATGGAAATTTATCAAAATATCCCCAGTGTGGACACATCAATATTAGAAATAATCAAAAAAAGTTTCCTTCCTGTCCGCCCCTCCTGATTTAAGCTTTCCCCCATCCCCTTCCAAAGTGGTCTGATGCATGCAACCCCACCGCTTTAGTGTGTTAGGCTTCCTTCAGCAAAGGATTACAGCCAATTCCTGTAGAACCAAAAACTGTTTTATTCTTACATCTCAGCTCAACGCGACTCACATCAGATGCTCATATCACCGTATCTGACTAATGTATCATTCCTCTCTCATTTACGCTAAATCAGCAACAATGTGCTGCACCTTGCATCAGATGTTCACTAGCACGTATTTTCATGGAGTTCTTGGGGATAAAGCACGAGAAGGGCTTACAGGTCTCACTCAAACTTGCCTAATACTACGTAATAGAAATTCCTACTGTATTTGTCAAATGATGCAGGATTCTAACATAGATAGCTCTGAACACCAGCCAAAAGGATGGGAAAGCCACCTGGAACAGAAAGTCAACGAAGACAAACCAGCAATGTTTTCTTCCTCAATGGCCTTAAAGCCATTAATTTTTACACGAGTGTAATCATCAGTTTGTGGAAGAAATACTCTTTCCATTCTCATCTCCTGTGTGGATGGCTATGGCAACACTCTCCTGCAGCACAGTCACCCTGGAGCAGATAAAGGCAGTGAAGAAACTGAAACACATTTTGAGTCTCCACATGGAATTAATTTCCAATGTTTTAAGAAAAAGACACAAAAAATCCCCCAATAACCAACCAAACAAGAGTCTCCATACCTGGAGCGAACATGAGAAACAGCCTAACCACACGGCATGTGGTCAGCAGCAGACTACAGTTAAAAATACAGCATGCAATGGTTCCTCTAAACCTGCATCTGATGTCAAATCATCTGTATAAGAAGTGGGAGTGAAAAGAACACTACAAAGCTGAAAATCTCTTTGGTGCTCGAGTCATGGTGTCTGTGCTCTGCATTACTGAAATGGGCAGAAAATCAGAGTTTGCTACAGGTGATGCAAGACCAGATGCTCTTAACTAAACCGGTCACTGGCACAACTGGTTTGTCAGAGCTGTCTAGGATGAGAACATCAGTGAGGCGGAAACAGCAAGTTTCCTGCACAAGGAGCAATGCATGAAAAGCAGGCTGGTCACAACCGTGAGGCCACCCACCAGACAGTGACCGGCACAGCGATTGCTGCACAGTGCCAGTACTGCTCCAATGAGGAAATGGAAGCTGTAGAAGGCTACATTTCCTGGGATGACTACTGGGAAGCAGCACCATACACGGAGACAGCCAGGGCAAGGAAGGAGATAAGCGTGTAGCCACAGAAATCCTACAACAGTCGTGTGAAGGATGTAGTACAAACACACACAGACCGCTCTCTTGCACAAACTCAGCACTGGGGGGAAGCGACCTCTACTTTTGTCTGCATTACTGAGCAAGAGGGTTACTCAGCCCCGGGTGAAAGCCTGCGATGCCCTTCGTGGACACCACGTCCACACAGAGAAGAGGTTCCCAGAGGGCAGCCCCACTTGCCATGGACAGAGAACGCTAAGCTCTCTAATCTACCTTCCACTTTATCACAAGCATTCAAATTCTATATGTCAGGAACAAAATATACTTTGAAGAGTTGAAGTCAAATCAGCTAGAAAAGCATATCCAGCTTCAGTCCTTTACCAGAGGAAGACGCAGTGTTCTCAATGAACCAAACACCACAAGCTTTTTGCAGAGCTGGAAGTCTCTAACACACAGATTTCCTTGTCATTACACGACCGGGAAGCTGTGCCTGAAAACCTGTGGGCACGTCATCTGTTCATTCCTGGAAGATTTTGACCTAAGTTGTAGCACTCCCTGAAAGCCTGCTGGCAAGCAAGAATCCAGAGAAGAAAGCCGTTTTTTCTAGGTAGGCGACAAAAACTATGTAGCTGTGTTGTTATCTGCTGCTTTTCCAGTTGCTTCTCCCCTGCTGCCACGTTGGGCTTCTGAAGCACGTATCTGCTGGTTCTCAGTTGACAACATTTGGGATCACCCATTCTTGTTCCACTGGGATTTCACTGTGAAGCTTCCCGATCAACAGATGCAACAGCCCAGGCACACTTGCTGTACCAGCATGCATGCGTTCAACACGTGTCTGTGCAAGAGGCCGGTGTGGGCAAAGGCACAAACGCTCGCTCTTGCAGGCACATTTCAAAGAGAAGTATCCCAGGGCAAGAACAGCAGTGCTACGTAGCGTTTTGGTCACCACACAGACTTGGGTGCGATTCGGGGAGAACCCAGGAGAACTGCAAGAATGCAGGTTTTACTAGAGCAGTCCCCAAAATAAACACACCACCTCCGAAAACACCTCTTTTGCCAGCAGCCTGCTTGTGCTGTGAGCCCTCTGGAAAGGGAGTCTCATTAAAATGGAGAAGGGCTGGGAGAGCAGGAGAGAAGCAGCATGCTGGTCCTGCCGCTGGCATGTCAACCCCCCAGCACGGGGTGAAGACTGGCCACGCTGCAAAACCAGGAGATGAACTACTCCGCCTAACAGCTGTGGAGGAAGGCGTGGACTTCAAATGGAGATGCAAGCAGATCAACCATACCCTGCCTTCCCACGTGGAGGACAGTTCTCCTTCAGAACTGTGAGGGGAAGGCAGCGCTCTAGCCCTTAACTGTCTCTACTCCAGTGCCAGGTGGTAAAGGGCTACTGCCTGCAGCAACATACATCCTTGGGAGCGGCCCGTTTGACCTCCAGAACTAAAGGATGACCACGCACACAAAGAGTGACACTGAAGTGGGGAAAAAATAATTCCCCTCAGAAGCGAAGAGGAGAGTGCCTGGCCCTCGAGGACATGGGCCAAACTCTCACACAAGACTCAGATTTCATTCTGTCCAAACACGAACATCTGGAGGCTCCTCCTTCCCCACCCCTCTTCCCAGCTCAACCTTCAGCATCTGTCCAAGGGAGAAGACAATGAGCTTTCCACGGGGTCTGCTGGGTATCATCAGACACGAACAGTTGCTCTGTGCAATTTCAATACCCAGAACAGACTAGTCAGAAGCATGTGTCACACCTGAGCAAGTCCTTCGTCTTTCTAATCCACAGCACTGACCAGTTCTCCACTCTTCAGAGAAAGGGGAGAAAGAGATCTTGCTGGTACACCGGTGCACTTAGCTAGCTGTGTGACATATCAGGTGCATGTAAGGAACATTAAGATCCCACCCGTGGCCCCGTAACATAATCCCAGCTACAAGACAGGGCTGTGGCTTCACCCTGGAAGGGGGTGGGCACCAGAGAAAGTGGCTGCCTTCTGTTGAGATGGTGGGAGAGACAATGAAATGGGAGAGCCAGAACTTACCTTCACTCCATCCGACTTCTTGTTCAGCAGGCTTTTGGCAGCTGTGGAGAGAAGCAGGAGAAGCAGGTCAAGATTTTGGTTTAAGGACTATTCTCTTTCTCTCCCCCCACTTCCCTCAATCCTGCAGGAGACTTCAGAAGGACAATCGTCCTAATTCCTCTCTAACAGCAAGAGACCTGAAAACCAGGCAGAGTCACTCATCAAATCCATCCTGATAGCAGAGGGTCACCCATCCTATCTATTGTTCACTTAATGAGGCAAAAACGCTCCCACTTTCACCATGTCAGGAAGACCAAGACTTCAGAGCTCTTCTATTTGGATCCTCCACTCACACACTGACCCTGTCCAGAAACACTGAAGAAATCTGCCAGACCTTTGCAACGGGATGAGGGCTTTACCCTCCGGCGCAGCCACTCACGTAACAGACTGCTTACAAAGGGGCACTGATAACGCAGAGGCCTCCTAATTACTTGACCATGCTCAGAATTTCCTGTAGTCCACTTGCAAGTCTTGCATAAAAATTAACTTCTGGAGAAAAGCCACTTCTATGGACTTTGTGAAGACAGCTGTTTCCAAGATGAAAACCAGTTTTGTCCCTCCTTTCCCTCCATTTATAGCAGGCTTACTTACAGAGCTTTTTCAACATAAATGAGTCCAGACACCCTTAAATGCTGCAACTATCTCTGAAAACCTTGCCAACTTTCTCCTAGTAATAAATTTACACTTCTTAGAAGGTGATTTAGGAGTTTCTTGCATATGATCTAATCAATTGATTTACCTTGCCTGTACTTCTGTATTCAGTAAGGGAACGCGGATCAGACCATCAAATGCCACAAGTGAGCACGCAGATCACTCTGTCTGTACCTTGGGGCGACTCCAAAGACCCCACAGCAAAGCTCAGATTGCCACGTTCTCTCTGGCAGCTGAGTGAATACCTACCGGAGTGTGGACAGAAGCTACAAACCCCTTCTTATAAGCAGGTCTCGGTTTCCTGACTCAGGCTGAGGGGAGTGCAACTGTATCTGCCTTTAACAAGTGGCCTACAGCTGACCCGAGATACAATCTTTTAAAGAGAACCACAAACAGCTAATATTAAATTGTTGAATATACCATAACTGGGGAAAGGAGCCAGACCACATTCCTTCATCTTTAGGAACTGACCTGGGGCAAAAGTAGCAGATTACTCGCAAAAGAACAGAAACTTTTTTTGTTGCTTTGTAAAAAGCAAGATTTTTTTTTTTTAACGTGAAAAAAAAGAGAAAGAGTCCTGCTACAGACTCTTTGAGCATACAATTTGTCACAAGCTAAAACCACACCGTCAAATGAAGGAACTCCACATTACAAAACGTTTGACAGAGGAGACAGTAATGACAACAGGATTAAAGACGTTTTCTCATATTTCCTGCAGATAGTCCTATCGCGGCTAATTAATTGATACCCAGGTCACATGAGCCTTCGTGTGCCTCCTGGTTGCAAACATCTGTGAAGGAGCTGTTAGAAGATCTCACCCTCAGACAGGAGGAAGCTTCTCTCTTCATAAATCTAGCCCCAGTCGCTGGGAACGGGGCTTTCAGAGGCCCACAAAACAGTGTCACCCGATTAGAGAAAATAAAATGCCCTTACGGTCTTCAGGGAAAGCAACAGGTACTATTCCAGGACTCTGCTAGCGCAGTTAGAGGACCTGTCACGATAGCAATGGTCTGAGCCCTACCCAGAGTTCCCACCTGGACTTTCTAACTTCTTACTTCCAGTTAGCATGTACTTCTTTTTCACTCCAGCAGATTTCTGAATTTCAACTGCAACAATTAAAAACCCTAAGTAAATTAAGAAATGACAACAATAAAAAAAGTCAAGCTCATATTACACACAGCCCTGCAAAGCAAACAGGAGTAGCTGATCTCCCCACTCGCAAAACACACGACGAGACTCGGAATAGCTACTATCTGCTGTAAATGTTTTGCATCTAAATTCACAACATTTCTTCCCGGGGAGTTTTTCAGAGCGTCCCATTACTCGGGATCACGGCTTCCATTCAGAGCAGAACTCAGCGCCACCGAGAACTCCGCACTCGCTACAGGCCACCGTGGATTTCCTTTTCTGCAGCTGGTAACTGAAGCGGATCCAGCAGCTTCAGCCCTCGAGACAGAGAAGCACCAGCAGAGCAAGCCTTTTCCTCCTAGATACTGGCTCAGCGAATAAGTGGATGTATAGGTCACATACCAGTAAGGAGAACCATGCTCTCGGGCGCTTCATGTACTCCAAATCTGGGCCACGGGAGATTTTCTTACCCAAGCACTTCTGCAGCTTCATTAGAAGCGACAACATTTGTAGACTAAAAATGGATCTAAAACTGCTGTTTTAAAAAATAATAAAAAGCCTATTTCAGAATCATTAATGAAGTGAAATAAAAACCATCTGTGTGAATAGATCAAAGACAGCTCACACCAGCAGAAAGCCCAAGAAAACCTCATTTTGCACCGTCCCGCAGAAGCCCTCCCGTTCTGCCACAGCTCCTCACACAGTCATTTCCCAAGCCTTCTCAGCAAAAAATGTGCAATTTTTAAGTCCTGTCATAGCACAACCCTAGGACAGATGAATGAAGAAAATCATTCCGCCCCTTTCAGGCCAAGCTATCAGAGACGCAGTAAAGAAAATGCTGATGCCACGAGCAGTCCTTGACATATTGGCACAGGTTCACCTGAAAGCAAGCACCAAGGAAAAACCCTTCTGAAGTTGCTGAGGGGTGTCTCTTATCTCTTAGCTGTAGCTTGATTTCACACCTTTTGATTTTTTTTTTTTTATTTTTTTTTTAAAACAACCACACGGGAGGTTAAAAATGCTGCCTTGGTTTCACGAAAGAACGTATGCATGAACACGCAGTTGGAATGCTAGGGTGATCACTTCAGAGGTTTTCATTATGATTAGAAGTCTACTGTAACATCACCCAGAATACAACTATTAGTATCCACCATTAGTAAATGGCCAGATGAAACGAATACACTTCCTCTTCATTCACCATCCCTTATAATCCACACAGCAGACCTCCACATGAAAGTCACTGTAGTCAGGTGCAATAAAAATCTGACTCCTGCATTCAGTCATTGCCCTTTTTAAAACGGGAAAAAATAAATGGCAAAGAGGGCAAAGAAAGCAAACAATCCCACAGACCAAAAGCACTCGCAAACAGAGGTTTTCCACCCAAATGGAAATGAAGATAGATAAGACTGCATCACCCAGATGTGCTGAGCCAAGACAATCATCTCCCAAAAAGCCCCAGCCCGCACGTTGAGATCGGCGCTTTCAGTAAGTGCACTATGTAATGCAGTTGGGCAGGAGCCAGGCTACAGCCCTTCAGCTTAAAAGGATGAAAACCGCTTCTGAGGCTCCAAGGAAAACTCTAATTGCTAGATGCTTCAGACTCATTTTTGATGAGGCAAAAGTAACATTGTACCCAAACAGCTCCTGTCCCTATTCTCCTTAGTTTTACTAGCTGCCCGGTGTCCCTGCCTCAGGTCTAAAGCAATCACTGCTACCGAACAGAAGTTCTTTACTCCTGGTTTCAGATGGGAAAGCTAACAAATGCCCGCTGGAATTTCCCCAAAACAATCTGATAACAAAATATCACAAGAGGATTGTGTCAGCTGACTTGATTTCTATTTTGTACCAGACTACAGCCCCATGTGCTCTTTCCCAAACACACCGTTTACTATTTCACACTGGTCACCAGCCAAGACAGAGCAACCACCATCACACCACAACGGACGGTGAGCATGTTTCCTCCCCTCCTGCTCAACCCCAAGATGGTGAAAACATCCCCTGACTCACCCATGCAAAACAAAACCGAGGAAGCGATGGGGACAGCAAGAACTCACCTGAAAAATTCCGAGACACAAGCATCGTTGTGAGGATCGCACCCTGTGGGGAAGAGAAAGCAGGGATAACAGACAGCGTTGCTCCCTTCTGAAGGGGGCTGGGGTGCTCCATGGGGAACACGGTGCGGCAGGTGCCAAAGGTATCCCAACACCACTCTAGAAAGTCCTAGTGCATCCAGGATTCCCACACATGGCTGTCGGACCTGACTCGGAGCCCTGCCTTCCTGGAGTGGAAGCTCGGGGCCAGGTGGGACAGCCCAGGAAATCTAAAATGGCACCAAGACTCACGTTCAGGCACGTAGCTGCCTCCTAACCTTCACATGGCGGAGAGCTGCTCCACACACAGGCCAGAGGCTTGCCCCTAGCTACAGGCAACCAATACGCTATTACTGGGAGGCAGAGAGCGATCAGAACTAACACTCCCAGCATTTAAGAACTAGTTGCTCTGTTTTCAACTCTCCTGCACGCCGTAGAAGGGGTGATTGGGCAGCAGGAGAGGCGGGGAAACTTACAGCTTCGGAGCAAGAAACTACCCAGCCCCTCAACACACTTCGTTAGTGCCCTGTACTGGAGGGCCACATAAGGTACTTCACTAACATTCGTGAGCTAATCATAAAAGAGATATTGTTGCTAGGCAGGCATTAACCTCAAATTCAGAGGATTAAACACAACCTTAAGGCAAACTAACACACACTTACCTTTAGCTTCCTTCTAGCATTGAACTTTCTCAAGCATTCCACAGTCTCCTGCCTGTGCATCATCGAAGCGACAGTGGATCGTTGCTGAAAAAAACAGGAACAGCAAAAGATCAAGCACATGCCCTAACTGAACCAGCCGGTCGGTCGCACACGACCATGGCACGCTAGCCGACACGGCCATGCCTCTCCCCACCGCACGGCTACAAAACACTGCAACCGGCCCGTAACTTCGGAACTTCGCCAGCACAGCAAGCCAGGTTCAGTCAAGGCTGGCTATTACAGGACTGGGCCTGACCGAGGTGCAGGTGAGAATCAACGCTCCCTGTCTCTCGGGCACGCAAATGGACCAAGACAGTAAGGAGACCAAGTCAGACGAACAGCATACCCACGGGGGACTGAGTTAGGGGCACTACCGAACAGATCTGCGCCGCATTAGTTACAGCTCTAAGGGAAGATTCCAAGCAGCAAGGGAACGCTAGTGAGCGGAAGCCTTCCTGGACGTGGCAACTCCCTGAATCTAAGTGCTTGACTAGCAGAGGCCTTGGCATCTTTGCATCAGTTTTGCAGAAATAGATTTTCAGTGTGTAAGAGGAAAGATCATGTAGCTGTAATGTGCCGAGGCAAAAACCTGAACGTAACCTCTAGCCAGTGCTGCCCGCCTGTCACCCACAGCAGACTGGGATCCCATCAGCTGCAAAAAGAGAACTTCCCAGAAGCGTTGCCAGTCACTAAGAGCACATGAGGAAACCAGAGACTAATGCCAAAGTAGCTGCTGCTCTTGCACAGAGCCACAAGCCTGAATTCCCTTTACAAGGACAGTAGGAGAATGACTAACTGGGCACATCAGCGTGTACGAACCCTCCATTACCTTTCCCCTGCTTGGAAACAATTCTGCAATAGCCCAAAGAACTGTGAACCATGCTCACATTCAGCTAGCTTCATGGGCAGTCTCTGCTTTGATCCCGTCAGCAGAGCTGATCACCTGCCGCAGGACACGTGGCAGAGCGGAGAGAGGATGCAGCTAAACTGCTCTGCGACAACTGCGGCGGTCCTGTTCACTCGGCCCCCTTAGGGGTGACAGCGACGTCCAGTTGTTCAATGGGGGCTTAAAAGAGTCAAGGATGCGTCCTTCAGAAGTTCAGCGATGCTAAGAAACGCCGTGTCTCAGATATGAGCTGTTGATATTTCCTACCACAATTACTTCAGAGGAGCAATAAACCTCCAGAAAGCAAACGCATGTCGCCCGCAGAGAGACTGCGGAGCAAATGGAAACAACAGACTCGACGGGAGGCAGCTTGGGCGAGAGGCCGGAATGCCTGCGAAGTGAAATCAAACTCCCCGTAACTCAAAGTAGGAAAGCCGCGCTCGAACCATTCCATATTATGTTGCCACGGGGAGCAAGCTATCGCAATACATACTGCTTTGGCTACAGGCATTGGGACAAAAGTTAAATATACAGGAACCGCTATTGATTACGAGCATGCAAGGAGCAAAAAACCCCAGCGATGCAAAGTCTCAGCCAGTGTGAAGTTTCGGCTTCCAAGGGCCTTGCACCACTTTACAGCAGACACTACACTCCTGCCTCACAGATGTTCACCTAAGTTTAAATTGCTAATTTGCTGTTTTGTGGCAGAAGGAAAAAAACCACCACAGTTTCTCAAGAAAAAAGGGGCGAAGGAACACACCAGACACATCCTAGAAAGCAGAAGTATGCTCCCGTATTGCAAGAGCATCTGGTTAGACTTAGGTGGAACGATTTCATCCTGCAGAGACCAAAGCGCACCACGGCTGCCCTCCCCTATGCCCACTCCCAGCTGCACTTTCAGATTTCCTTGCCAACTTTGCAGAAGATGAAAAATACTCACTTGTGGGGTCTGGCAAGGCAGAACCTACATACGCAGAACAGCAAAAGATTTTTTGCTGATTGCAGGTTTACAGCCAGTTAAGCCGCAGCAGAGCAGAAGTGTTCCAGCACTGCAAAGATGCAACGCAGTAAACTGAAGTAGAGATGAAGAACAAAATAATCCTGAACCATTTTGTCTGATGGCAAACTCCATCTGACAATTTAGGATGATCAGGACTGCAAGAGGAGATGTGGGGAAAACCAGAAACTATGGACATTCCCAAAACTTCTGAAAGAATACGGGATTTTTTTTTTTCCCCTACAGTAGCAATAAAAAGCATCGAAGCACAACAAAGTTGGCTTGTTGAAAGCCAGCCTCCCCCCCAAAAAAAAAAAAAAAAAAAAATCACATTTTGAAATATTTAAAATATTCTGGGCTCCTCTGCAGCGAAGTCTTCTTGCTATGTCAGTTTGGGGTAAACCACAAATCGCCCCATAACAGAGGAAGACACTTACGCAGACCCATGGATGTTTGAGAGCCTGGTCAGCTGTGATGCGCTTGGCTGGGTTTATCGTCAGCATCTGGTTGATCAAATTCTTGGCTTCGGGAGTCACAGTGTCCCACTCAGGTGATGGGAACTGAAAGAGGAAGAAGGAACACATGATGAACTGGAAACATCTTCTCCTGGCAGAAGGGATTCTCCCACCTACACAGCTGAACTCCAGCTTTTGCCCTTTTGATACCAGGGCTAACATTTTTGCAAAAAGCTAACATTTTTGCAAAAACCCACGCTGAATAAACATTGTACAGAATGCAGCAAACGAATGGCACCAGCCAGCAGGACACACCTGCACCGTTCACCAGACACAGGCAGGAAGATTCACAGTTCAAAAGCCTTTTACGAATCACTCAGACCTCTGAGCTTCTTAAACACTCAACAGCCAAAAAATTAAAAGTCACAGATCTTTTTAACTGATTTCTGACACAAAAAACACAAGCACTACCTTTTTTACCCCACCTTGCTCTTTCTCCAGCATGCTAAAAAGCTGTACCAGCACATGCAACATCACAGACACTTCACTACAGCAAAACCTCATGAAAGCAAAACCCGCTAACAGAGAACATCCCATCAGGTACCTTCCCCAGCCTAAGGCATAATAACCTGGAACAACACCAGTCACTTCGGTGTAGTAACCCACCAGCGAGTCACTCACAAGCACCTACTATACCAGAACTCCTTACTCGGGGAGCGAGAGAGAGGTAACAGCAGGTGGGAATACAGCAGCATGGAAACAAAGCAGAGAATCTCCAGTCTTTCAGGTGCTGATCACCTATGAGGGGAACTGCTCTCTCCTGTAATTCCAGCAATGACAAAGGTGAGGTCTTTACGCCATCCTCCAGATGCTTGTATGTGGTATAGATGACAGCATGCTGAGATTAAACGCAGCACGTCTCACTCCTATGGATCTACTGCCCAAATACAGGTGAACATGAGAACATAAAGATCAATGCGCTGGTGGGATAAAAGTCCCCTGTCCTGGGGGGGGAAGGAGGAGATCGATCTAGATTGATCACCCCAAGAACATCTCCTTACAGTACCACAACCTTTAGAAGAAGTTTATCCCATCTCTTTTCTCCTGCGTTTTGTGCCTTGCTCAGTTGGGTCATAAAAATACATCCACCATATTTGATCTGCATATAATCTTCTTTCTGCATTCTCAGGCATCAGCAAGGCATTCTACAATCTGTTCTGCCAATGTTGCAAGAGACTGCTCAAAAATTACGATACCGAGCTTTCAGCCAGGACGCTACCCTCAACCCTAACTCGGGAGTATTCGTGGTAACGCCTTGCAAAACCCCAACCCAACAGCAGAGTCCAACATGCAGCTGCCGCTTCCTCTGCGGTCAAGAGATAAAACCAGCCCAGCCCAGTGCAGACTGGGTGCTGGGGTAAGGACCCTAGGGCTAGGCACGCCAGTAGAACTGGAGCTGTTTTCTACCAGGCAATACAGGGGAAGAATCTACTGGAACTTGTTTGCTGTAGGTAAGAATTCAAAAGCAACAGGTAGGTAGGAGGCATCAGGCATTTCACTCCTTGTGACTTACAGAAAGAGTTAGACATTTAACCCCTGAAGTGCTTTGAAAATCCCCATCGATAGAAAAAGTGCAAAACCACTTCAAATGAGAACAAGCAACACAGAAACGAGAGGGGCAGGAAGGCAAGAGAAGCAGACAAGTCCATTGAAGTCCACCAGCCACAAAGACATCAATTCCTTTCACTCAGGCAGCCACTGAGCCAGGACCCGGGGTCAGGCAGACCTTTGCTGTCACCAGTACAGCCGCTCTCATGGTCTCAGGCACAGGAGCTGGGAGGTAACTGGGGTCCAGCAGAACCCCCGCTTTTTTTCTCCTCCCCCCCTTTTATTTTTCTTAATACAAACCACAAGACAGCCTACAAAATGACCCCCCCCAAATTCCTCTTGATATTCACACCCACAGGCTTTGAGCTAGGATTTCCAGGAGTTCCTTCTTCCCTCCCAAGCCTCTCCTTACATGGAAGAATTTATGTCATACATCCAAGCCGTGGCACCCAAGCCACATTTTACACCACCTTTGCTCCCCAGTACTAACGTCCTCGTTATTCCTCTCCTTCAGGCACTTCTTATACTATGGTTTTGCCATGCTTTGTGAACTGTTCCATGAACTGCTTGGCTTTTTAGCAAAGCCTCCAACCCACCATGCTGATCCCAACCACGAACCTACCCCTCCAAAGCCCCCTGCCACTCACTCTTCTCACTGGGCTCCATGCTTTCCACAGCTGGAATAAACTCCACTACGACACTGAGGAAACCAGAGGCCACAGTTTAAGTTCTCATTCTACAGAATACTTCCCCATACTTTTAATTAGGCCTTGATAAAGATGGGGTCCTTCATTCCACCTTCCCTTTGCTCCCCTACAAGAGTTCGCATTGGCTATGTCTGCAGCACTTGGTGGTAAATGCACTAGAAGACACCACTTCCCACCATCTGCATTTCCCTAATGACCAGCAACGTCTTGGTGCCCACTGCGATGCTTTCCACACATCCTTTCAGTAGCCCCAAACCGGACTGTATCCCAGGCAGTGAAGACAATGAGGTGTACGAACACGCCAAACATCACTTTGCACAGTCGCTTGGGGCCTGCTGCTGGACACCAAGCAAGACAGTGCCATGTTCTGGATGGCTTCTACACCCATGCAGGTACTCAGCAAGAAAGCGCCCTTACGTCATAGGCTCCGGCTTTGATCTGCTGATACAGTTTGTGCTGATCTTCATCCCAAAAGGGAGGGTACCCCACTAGTAATATGTACAGAATCACTCCTGCGAGGGAGAGACACAGATACACTATGGTTAGGCTAATACGCCAATTATTCCTGCAGCCCCTCTTCCTTCCCTCTTGACAGTCCCCAAGGCAATGATCGCTCTAGATCTTCATTTGCCATCATATTTAGCCTTCCGAGGTTGAAAAAGACAGTACAAACCTCTCCTCTGCTGAACCTCACCCTGGCACTTCATGCTCAGCTCTGAATGCCAGCTGCTAGGAGCTAGAACAAGGTGTCCTTCTACCCTCCTCTGGCTATCACAGCTGGTGAGCCACAACTTCCAGCCGCTCTCAGAATAAAATGAAGCCACAACCCCTGGGGTTTCTGGGTAGCAAGGAACATTTTAGGAAGGACTAGGTTTTTAGATGCTTCTTGTGCATGGTTTGGGGACAAAAATGCCACTGACAAAGCTAACACTCCTGGCCCACAGAGAACCATTTAGTCCACGCCAGGCAACACTGCTATCACATATCTATAAACTTATCGCTCCCAGATACATTTACACTTCATTTTTTCCTTTAAAAAAATCAGCTCTCTTCAGTATTTCATCTTCTACATAGTTAGCGTAATGGGAGATTGCTACAGTTATCTAAACAACTGACTCTGCAAAGTCCTAGATAGACAGGTCCTATCTCTTGAGTCTCAAACATCTGGCAGATGGCCTGAGGAAAGGACTAGGAGCCAAAATCAAATGAGTTCAGGCTCCAGTATTAACCCCATCTACACCAGTTGCTCATCCTCAAGCCTGCCTTCATCTCTCCACCCAGTAAGGAGCAGCACTGCACACCCTCCCCGTGACAGGTTATAAGGAATTGCTGTTCTATATGAAACGGTGGTGTTGAAGTGTAAAAGGTTTTGACAGAATCTTACCACATGCCCATATATCCACTGGTTTTCCATAAGGATCTTTTCTTAAGACTTCGGGGGAGAGGTAGCCTGGAGTGCCAGCAAACCCTGCCAGGAAATGGATGACATGAAGTACTTACAAGTACCCAAGCAGAAGAGATCTTGCTATATTACAAAATCCACTAGTGGTAACCAACAAATTCCAAAACCCATTCCCCACCCTTCATCTCATATTTGCTAGAGCTACCTCTTGGTAAAGCAGCAGAAAGGGGAAGTAAAAACAAAACAAAACAAAAAAATTAGACGGGATCAAGCATCTACGTATCGCACAAAAACCACAAAAGAAAGCGCGACCGTATGCCAGGCCTTCTATCCTTGTTACATATAATAGCTTGGAGTTTGAAAACACGAGACACAGATGGGACACATCTGCTTGCCAAATGGCGTGGGCAGACCAGGCGAAGCAGCCACCCCTCCAGAGCTCCCACAGCCCTGCAGAGGCTCAGAGCTGATGTTTAGCCTGAAAAGGTCTCATTTCTAACTGCATTTTAGCTAAACAAAGATAAGGTCAGATCCAAACGTGCCTGAGGAAGGCCAGGTCAAACGCATTGCTGTAAAATGACCAAACAAAATTCCAGATGTCTACAATCCTGAACAGTAGGAAAGTTCAGATCAGGGTCTAAACTTAGCAGCTGCATTTATCTCTGACACTAGCATCTACTGTCAACCGAGAAGAAAAAGAGAGAAATACACAGCCATTTTCTCTGTCTTTATTTATCATATTCTTTATTGCTCGTGCCCAAGGACCCGGAGGCTGAGATGCTTAGGAAGGAAGCAGCAATGCCAAATACACTTGCGTGTGCCAGAAGAGCTGCAAGAAAGCACTCGGGGAGGGTGCAGCTTGACCAGGCAGCAGGAAAGCGGGGAGCGAAAGCGGGAAAGCTCAAACGCGCTTACCAAACCAGGCCTGCTGCTCTCCCTGCACTTCTATGGCCAGTCCGAAGTCAGCCAGTTTGACAGCAGCACCCTTACATTTACTCGCCAGTAGTAAATTCTCAGGCTGGGGAGAAGAAAGAAAAAAGGGGGTAAGAATGAAAGACTGACATCCTCATCAAAGCCTCCTACCCCAGTATTCACACCACTGATCTCAATATGCTGATGGTGTTTAGCAGGTACGTACTAAAGCTGTTCAGGTGAAGGTGGAGCAACAGCAACCAATGGCCTTGACCTAGACTGGCAGAAAATCCTCAAGACTAACAGCAATCCCCCGCCTTACATGCTGACACCAGAGGGCACTGGCAGTACAGCTCCTGCAGCACAGAATCCAAAATTTGTTTCTGTCATGCCCGCAGAGAGTAATTGGCGAGGGGAAGATGCAGTAGATACAATCTGCAGTGATGTTTCTCCCCATGAACATTACACAGTCCCCAAGGCACTGGAAAAGTAAATATGATGTTAATAAGGGCTGCCAAATACAGCGCCGTAATGTGGGAAAGCATCATCTGGATAGGCAGTAGCTTTCATCCCTTACAGAAAGAGCCTTAGCCTGGAATTGGCATCACAGCACAGCAGTATTCTTGTAAGCTGTTTTTTCATGCTACGTATTTACCGCAGCGTAAAATCTGCTGTCTTGCTACTGCCGCTGTCACCTATACAACGAAGAGCCACGTCGCCTCCCCCACGGGCTAGGAAAGGGAGACAGACTCCTGCCCCTCACACCTCCGCCTCGCGTGAACCAGAAATCCGCTGTGTTCCAGCAGCAGGCTGCAGCAGCAGGCTTAACACAACTCCGAACCCTGCACGGCGAGTCAGCAGCTTCCTCCGGAGCACCAGGGCAGCTGGGGACATGAGACCCTTCGAAACCCCAAAGCCCTTACGGGAGGGCTGTGACAGCTCTGCAGGAAACCCAGCTTGCAGACAGGCAGGACAAATGCGATTTCTCATCCTACCCCCTTCGGATAATTTGCGCAATTCACACCACCTTGAGTTTTTAACTGAGCAAGAAGCCTGGAAATCCGGCAACAGGAGTTTGCCTCAACGTCACAAATCTGATGGAGGTCTTTTCTGCAGCCTTCGTGTCAGTTTCATGCCACCACAACCCTCTATCCCTGTTGCGCCTGACAGGAGCAAGATGCTTTGCTCGTTGACCTGCCTTCAAGTACTCAGCACAAGCCCTGCTTCTGCTCTGAACGAGCAGCCTTGCCCATCACAGTCCTTGCCACAAGCAGCATGGGAGGAAGGGGAACTGGGTCTCAATACATTTGGATGCCACTGGCTTTTTACTACCTGGGAAATGAAAAAGATTGTGTTAATCAAGCTACACTAATGAAAATTCACCAGTCCCTAAAGCAGAAGGCCAAACAAGTCTCCTGAAACTTCCTCCACACTTCAGATCACACCTGGGCTTGGCTTGACTAAGAAAAAACGAAATTTAGGCCATGCTCGTGCTAGCGAAGCACTATTTGCTTCTAAAATACAGCTACAAAGACCTTAAGGCTAATGGTGCTTATCCACGCGCAAGTTTGCCAACGTATGGGTCGTCTCCGGTTTCACGTACTTTTTGGTAAGGATTTCTTAGGGTCCCTACGGGCATTTGAAGTTCTTTAAGAGCCCGTCAGCCGAAAGACAGGCTTATGAGAGGGGGGTGCGAGAGACAAAATGTCACTTGAAGCAAGCTCTGCAGCTACTACACTCTGATCCTGAAGGGCAAGCTTTTGGCAAGGAGCTAAATACGAAATAAAGAGCACGGGATCTCTTATTGCTAAAACGAACGGCTGCTCCTCAGGCCTGGACAGTTTCAGTGAATCGGAGCAAGCAACAGCAGAAATACATTAACTACAGTGGGGAGTCTCCAGCAGCCGAGAGGTTCTAAACAAGTTCACAGCTTTCACACAAACAAAACCTGGAAAGCAAACCAGATTATATCTGAAGGCAGGATGCGAAGGAAAACCTTCACCATCCTGTACTGGGAAACGGTACTCATTTCCCCAGAGGCCCTGATTTTGGGCAGTAGTGCCTCATGGGGGCTGCTTTCTCCAGAGCAGGTGCCGGCTCTGGTTCAGAGCAGCCCTCCCGCAGTAGCTCACTTGCATCTTTTCACAGAATCAGAAGGCCACGAGTGTTGTACGGGAGTTTGCCAGAAACACGAAGGGTTAACAGCTGTCCACGAGATCAGCACACGCAATGTGCTCTTACCTTGCTCTCTGCAAAATATTGTACACTTTTCCCCTTCTGCGTTGTATAACAAGCCAAACCCAACAGCAGCAGCAGGTGTCATCCTGCATTAATTTAACCGGACCACTGGTGGCCATCACCATTCCCACTCTAGACAGAGAGGGCTGCAGGGCAGGCAGACCTTCCCGCACCAACCTCCCCGTTCTGGAGCCTGCCCAGCTCCCAGTACAGCTGGCACTGCATGGGAAGGGTGTTTAAGTAACTACACTGCGGGGGCTCTGGGTCTATAAATGCGCTATAACGTGGCAAATGGTTGATTCACCCAGTGTTTAACTGGCCAGCAGTTTTGGTTTTAGATTAAAGTGCTTCTACTGATGAGAGAAATGACACCAAAAATTCTTGCTGTGCATCTCTGCCCTAGCTCAATGGCACGTGTTTGGCAACAGCGCAGAACAAAAATATACATGCTCTGTGCAGACAAAATCATCCTGGCAGATTGAGCAGAGATTGCCCCAGGTCTCTAGAGATCTCTCCAACGGCAGATGAGAAAGTGTCCTTCATTACAACGAATCCTACCCAAGTTTCTCTGAAAGCCTGCTGCACTCCAAGGTTCACAAATACTCCATCCTGGAGCTGCCTCAGAGAGGCTGAAAGCTGGAAGGGTTCTCGGAGACCGAAAACATCCTTGCGAGTTCAGCACACCCTCTAGAACACTCTGAAGGAGCAAATCTGTGCTTCAAGAACCCCTGAGCCCAGTTCAAATTCAAAAAAATAAACCCTGCCAGCTGGCAACACAGTATTCCTGTCTTGCCTCTTCCAACGATCCCCGGCTGCTCTCCTCAGCCTCTGTGGCACGGAGGAAATATTACCTTCAAGTCCCTGTGCACGATATCATGCTGGTGAATGTGATTCACACTCTCCAGTATCTGATGAATACAGTGGCTGCAAGATAAAGGGAGAGACACACAGAGTTATGCACACACACACGTACACTCGGCATCTCGTCTCACCCCAGAACTGCCTCCCTAACTTTTACATTCGTACCAGGCAGAGTTCGAGACCCCAGGCTGAAGCCCTTCGTCACGCCTGGTGGACAGCCCAGCTCAGCGCTGTCGCAGCGGGACATCCCCAACCCCCTCCGCACCGGGGATGCTCGGCATCCTGTCTACAGCAGGACCACCAGCCTCTCTCCTACCTCCCATCATCTTCCTCTCCCCCCCACCACACTGAGCACGCTGCTCGTTCCTCCAGCCAGCGGTGCCCACCCCACACAGAGAACCGAGGCACCCGGGTATCTGCAAACAGCAGTGGAGATCGGGCAAGCAAGGCCGAACCGCCCCAGGAAACATTCAGCTGGGCTAGTCCCGAGCAGAGGATAAACCTCAAGAGAGCAGCAGCTTCTCGCTGGCAAAGGCAGGATGACGACTCCTGGGTGCCTGCCAGCTCGCGAAGCTTTCCGAGCAGCATCTCCAGCACTTCGCATACACAATGTGCGTGCACACCCGCTCGCTGGGTGCCTTTTAAGTCCAGATCTCACTTAAGGGGTTAGCGATCTGAAAAGCAGATTCATTCCCTGTTAAGTGCAGCGAGCCGCACTCCCTCAGCTCCCGGAAAACCACGTCTCCGCCGCTCTCGGTGCTGTGAGCACGGCGGCAAAAACAAGGCGCTGTTTACACCTGCACGTAAGGACAGCGCAACGTATCCAGGTTTCCGGTTGAAAACACCTCTTCTGCTAAACATTGACTCAGCTCCCGGGGGTGAATGCGGAACGGAGTAGGGATTTGGACAGCTACGGCCGGGCAGTAAGCGCCCAGACGTGGGCAGCTCGGATGGATCTGCGTCCTGGCCGCACAATCACTCAGTCCCCTCACCGAATTCTACTCATCTCAGGGGAACAAATTTGAAATGAGTGAAATATGTGAGGGAAGGGAAATTGGCTGCTGGAAAAGATGGGAAGAGGGTGAGGGGAGGAATGGGAGAGGAGGTGCGGCCACTGTGTACTCATTACCCCGGCCCCTCTGGAGCTGGCAGCGCTATCCTCAGGGTCGGAGTCCATGAATATCTCCCCGCTCCCAAAACAAAAATGTATAATTAGAACAGAGCCGAGTCTGAGTGAGAGAGATTTTCTGGCCAAAAATGGCAAAAGTGTGAGGTGTCCCAGGCGAGCCAAGAGCGGCAGATTGGCACGGACCTCGCTCCCTTGCTCTCCCAGCCTGCTCTGGAATTCAGCTCGGCTCGGGGAGAGAAAGGGAGGAGTTTCACTCTGTCATCTTGTGGGCACTGCAAGACCTGGCCGGCTGACAGTCGGAGGGCTGAGCACCCCGAGGAAGGCTCACAGAGCAACAGCCAGTTCTCCCCTAACCCCACCATCCTTTTCCTGAGCAGTGTCCATCACCACCAGCTCTTGACCATTTCAGGGAACAGGCACCGGCAAGAGGGATGGGGGAAGGATGATGGCTGACAACCTCAAAACTTCAAGGCAGAACGGTTTGAGCGACTGCGTGTCTATCCGAGATGCTGTGCCTACAACATCTGTGCACCCCACTGCAAACACCTCCAGGGCTCTGTCTGAAGTACTCTGTCCAGTTCTGGGCTCCCCAGTTCAAGAAAGATGAGGAGCTACTGGAGAGAGTCCAGCGGAGGGCTACAAGGATGATGAGGGGACTGGAGCATCTCTCCTGCGAGGAAAGGCTGAGGGAGCTGGGCTTGTTCAGCCTGGAGAAGAGAAGGCTGAGAGGGGACCTTAGAAATGCTTACAAATATCTGCAGGGTGGGGGTCAGGAGGATGGGGCCAGACTCTTTCCAGTGGTGCCCAGCAACAGGACAAGGGGCAACGGGCACAAACTGAAGCAGAGGAAGCTCCAGCTGAACATGAGGAAGAACTTCTTCCCTCTGAGGGTGACGGAGCCCTGGAACAGGCTGCCCAGGGAGGCTGTGGAGTCTCCTTCTCTGGAGATATTCAAGACCCGCCTGGACGCGGTGCTGTGCAGCCTGCTCTGGGTGACCCTGCTTCGGCAGGGGGCTGGGCTGGGTGACCCACAGAGGTCCCTGCCAACCCCTAACATTCTGTGATTCTGTGACCTCTCTGCCAGGAGATGATGAGCCCGCTGGCCTTCCCCACCAGCAGACAGCTCACAGCAGAGCGCGGCGCAACGCCTCGCTGGAAATCATCGTGCGGTGCCCAGAAGGCAGCGGCTGTGAGCGCGCCGCAGGGAAAGCAAACAGACGCCTGCAGACTCCCCAAGAGCACCGACACTAACACACCAGGTCATCCTCTTCCCTTCCTCGCGCTCAGCATGGTCTTCCTCACCGTGCTGCCTACGACGCTCACCCTGCAGCAGCACCCACCGCTCCCTTCTTACCCCTGTCCTCCCGCAGCTCCCCTAATTCCTGCTCCAGCGTGGGTTAGGGTAAGAACACGGGTGAAATGTCACCACGGGGCTGCTCCCAGGCTCTGCTACAGCAGAACAGGAGCTGCCTAATCCCCTCTTCGATTCCAAACGCTGCACGTCCGGCACACGGACGGGTGGGAGAGCACCCTCAGCTACCGCCGCACAGAGCACCCACCCCGCACAAACCACAGCGGGACAAGCACGGGCCGCTTCAGGAAGCTCACGCATGGGAGAAAGGGGACGTGCTCAGAAAAAGCGGGGCATAACTCTCTGTATTTTTAATATTGAAATATGCAGGTTGGTCTCGCAGATTGTGCCTCTCCTCACTGTGCTGATCAGCTCACGGTCAGAGAGGGCTTCCACCGAAACACAGCCCTCGGAGCCCCCTCTCCCCCCGCACCCTTAGCGAGACACTGGCAAAGGGAAGGGGTCTGCCCGACAGCCATGGCACATCACCGGGAGCCCGGCGAGGAGAAGGCAGAGGCCGAGCAGGCAGCGCTCTCACAGCCACAGCACAGCTCTCGCCTGCGTTCGCTCGCTGCGGACGCACTGTCACCCACCCTCCAGAAAGGTCAGGCAGCCAAAGCCGCTAGCAACGGGTCTCCCGGCGAAGAGCACAGCCTCTGCAAGCAGCAAGGGCTAGAGCGGCGGTGAGTCAGGCTGACCGGTGACAGCAGTTTATGCTCATAGCAGAAAGAGGAATTGTTTTTTCCAGACAGGGAGCAAGGGTGTCAGCACAAAGCCATGCACAGAACAGCAGTCAGGAAACTCATTCCGCTTGCCAACGCACATGGCACACACACAGGAGGGTCTGGAAACACTCTTACCTGGCATCTGCTTCACTGTAGTACTCTCTGGCAACGATATCCTCAAAGAGCTCCCCACCAGTAACCCTGGAGTGCAGAAGAACGTGGGAGGTTACAGAGCCTGTGCACGTCCATCTCAGGGCTGCATGGGATGCAGGTGGTCACCCAGGGGAGCTGGGGCAGAGCTCCACCACCGACCCACGGCCCAGGGGAGCTGGGGCAGAGCTCCGTCACCAACCCACGGCCCAGGGGAGCTGCAGCAGAGCTCCGGCACCTCGGCACCATCATGGGTACACCCTTGTGACTGACCCCTCAGGCTGCCATTTCACCAGCAGCGCGCAGGACGCTGTCGACACGCTGGGCACGAATTGCCCACGCAGCTCTACAAAGCACTGTATCTGCTAAGCTTGGGCAGAACAGCCCTCCTCTGACCCGCTCCAGGCTGCCCGGGAGGCAGCAGTCACCCAGCCTCCCTACGCAGGACACCCATCCTTTGCCATCCCACGCTTACACCTGCTGCCAGGAGCCTTCCTGGTCCAGCCCCTACCACACAGTCAATGGGTTTTTGTCAAATAGGCCAGAGGTCTATTACACAGGTCTCAAAAGAGAAAGGGAGAATTTTATCAACGCTGGTGCTTTTTATTCCACTCTTCGTCAAGCATCCATGTGCCTGTATCACCGGTGAAGCATCAAAGCCAAAGAGAGACACTTACAGATCAAAGACAAGGTAATGGAAACCTTCTTCTGAGATACTGTCATGGAGCCGCACTGCAAAAACACAAGCAAGAAATGGAGATTTACAGAGCATGTGGCAAATATGACACTTCACAAATCAAACCCATGCACACAGCCAAGTTCTCCCTCAGCTCAATCAGTCTATTAATTCCCCACGCCCTTCACTTTGTGCGCTCGCTTAGTGACCTGTTTCCTTCCGTTATCTCAAAGGAACAGATGGGTGTCCTTCACTTACACCCACCCCTCCTCAGCGTCAAAACAAACTCTAAATATCTTTGACCTTGTGCTCATTCTCCTTCTCTTAACGCTTCAGTACCCTTTCACATCTGCCCACTCTTTCCTCCATGCTCACGTTTTGCCATCTCTCTCCACCCACTCTTCTTTCCCAAAACAAACCCCTTCCAGAATCTCCAAACAAGCGCCCAAACCAAAAAGTGACTTATTTCCCAAAACAAACCCCTTCCAGAATCTCCAAACAAGCCCCCAACCCAAAAATTGACTTCTTATTTCTTATTTCCCAAAACAAACCCTTTCCAGAATCTCCAAACAAGCCCCCAACCCAAACATTGACATATTTCCCAAAACAAACCCTTTTCAGAATCTCCAACAAGCCCTCAACCCAAAAATTGACTTCCAACCCCACCTGCATGTCAGTGCCGTTGATCTCCCTTCTGCCTTTTATCTGGAAAGCTCCACGAAGTTCCCTCCTTTTACTTCCTTTTCCTCACTTCATTCTGACTTACACCCCAAATCCTTACCCCAAACTGAGAGCCAGTTTCTTGTCTTGTTTTTTTTCTGACCTGTTTGTTACCACAGACATATCTGATCACATTGGCCTTCTTCAAATTTCACCCTCCTTCAGCTTCCTCACCTATCCCCCCCCCCCCCCCCCCCCCCCCCCAGTTCTGCTCCTATTGCCTAAATGGACCTTCATCTTCCTCCTTTCCTTGTCCCCTTTAACCTGCACGACTGGAGCTGCCCCCATGATGGGCCACTACCCCTTGGCACTCTGGGGTCTCTGGGGCTCTGTCTTTTTTTCTCCATGCTACGCGTAGGCAATAACTTTTTGCTTTTCTCCCCTGCTGGAAAACGTCACTATTTTCCCTGCCGATGAGACTCACAAGCTAGCAGTCCTATTGGACTCAGTTCCCAGACCTTCACACCCTGACTAAGATGAGTTGTCTTCTTCACCTGACCGTCTACAGTCTTCCCCTATTGATTCACTCAACAAAAGCAACCAGCTGAGCCTGGACGGGGTCTCAGCCCCTGTAACACCTTGTAATGGCGTATTGACCAAAGTTACATTACCGTTCCCATCCCTAGATGAAAATCTCGTTATCCTGCTCTGTCACTTGAATGGCACCTTCACCTCCCTTCCCTGTCTTTCACTCCCTTCCACAGAAAATACAGGTGACCTGCCTTGACTTTTCCCAACAGCACAATTTTCTCTCTGCCGGTATCAAGAGGTCAGTTTGCACCTCTTCTTGGCGCATGACGTCAGCCACCATCGCCGTCTTGGGAATGGTTCAAATGAGCCCTTGGCATACGCTCCCACGTCATATGGAACAGCTTTTGCAATGTTCTCAATGCTCCCCTCTAATCCTCCTCGCAGCTCTGCTTTGTGAAGGCACCCTTCCACACGCACACAAACACACTCAAACTCCAAAGCAAGCGGCACAGATGCGCAGCGACCACTGCCAGTACCTTCTCTAGAAGGATTGCACTCTCCTCTTGCCCTTTCTGACTGTACTCTCCTATATTTTTCCCGCCTTTATCTGCAAGTTCTCTGGGCTGGTCCCTTGACCAATTCCCTTTCCTTAGCGTTTCTACCGCATCCAGCCACGGGGGTTTGGGAAGAGCTCTCCACCCGCTGTAACGCTGCAAACAAGCAAGTACAGTTGGAGTACGGGTACACAGCAGGTGTTTCAGGCGCAACATGAAAACAGAGACAAATCACCTTCAGGAACTACATTCCTCCAACCATTCACTGCAAAAAAAATATTTTCTTCCAAGTAAGTAGCTTTAGTGGGCTTTGCAATAACTTCAGTGCTATACAACTTTGTGTTTACGAGAAAACTTGCCTCCTGAGCACTTGGCAGAAACCAGCAGCGGTGGCATTACAAAAACACAAGTGAGAAGATGGGTATTTCCTAGGAGAAAAAGATTCCCCTATTCAAGACTGGAAACGAGATGGGAAGAGGCTGAAACACGCTTGGATTCCCAGTGCAGGGCAGTTTTCACTCCAGTGCACAAGACTATTTGAGATGGATACAGGAGACGGACACACAAACAAGAGCTGAGGCCCAGGACACGAGCAAAAACCTGCGAAGAGACCTCGCGAAGAGGCAGCAGATGGAGAAACTCCAAGGAAAGGTGAATGTGCTAATAAGGTCACGTCAGGTGACGCTACGTGTGCACGAAGAAGCCTTCTCCCTCCTCTGGCACCTTGGCAAGAAGACTGAGCAGAGAGGAGAGCAGCACGAACGAAATCCTGACGGAGGGGGAGCACAGCGTCAGCTGGCTGAGGGCAGCGGCCACGGAACGGGACCAGCAAACAGGGCTGCAGATAGAGCTGAGCAACAGTGAGCGATAAACCCCGACGCCAAGATGCGGGCAGCAAACTACATCAGAAAATAAACCACAAATGAGCTGATTGGTGCTATTTGTTTGTCCTGAGGAAAGCCATTTTGTCAGATACATTACAAAAAGGGAAGGAAGTTGCAATTCAGCTAGCAGAGGCAGCAGAGAGAGGCTTCAAGGACAGTAAGACACTGTTTGCATCCTTAGGTGAGGCCCCGTGACAGGAGGACAGAGGCAGTTCATAACTACTGATGTTGTACATCACCCTAGGGCTGCACAGCAAAAGCCGGCCTCGGAGGCAGGATGCAGGTCATTAACTTAACAAGGGAGCCGCTTCCTCGCGACAGCCCAGAGCGATGCTGGAACAAAATCTGCCAGGGATTTCATCTGCTGAGGTTACACAAGGCTCAGGGAGTAACGGTACAACAGCAAATCCCGGAAAAGCTATAGGAGAGATGACAGCGGGCACCACCACCCTGCACGGGAATAACTAGCAACAGCTCAATACACCAGGCTTAAAGCATGGAGGGAGCAGCAATGAGAGGAGTCAAACGGGATTAGGAAAAGTCTGAATACACCAAAACTCTTGTGACTTTCACAGAATCACAGAATGGTCGGGGTTGGCAGGGACCTCTGTGGGTCACCCAGCCCAACCCCCTGCCCAAGCAGGGTCACCCAGAGCAGGCTGCACAGCACCGCGTCCAGGCGGGGCTGGAATATCTCCAGAGAAGGAGACTGCACACCCTCCCTGGGCAGCCTGTTCCAGTGCTCCGTCACCCTCAGAGGGAAGAAGTTCTTCCTCATGTTCAGACGGAAAATGTTTCAGTGTCCCCTTGGTCACTAACAGTTTAAATTCTTCATACGGATGCTGCCGGGAAGGAACAACAGCCACACCCAGCAGCAGAACAGCAAGGGCACCCAGTGCCCTTCCACCCTAACATTTTGCTGACCCACCCTTTCGCAGAGCCACAGGAGCCTTCCCGACCAGCAAGGATACCGCAGTCGGCAGCTCTGACGCCATGGCTCTCTGCTGACACCCAAGTTAAACGCTCTGCTTTCTAACACAGTGCTAACTACCAGGGCCGGTCAGCTTAAAAACACGATCTGCTTTCTCCAGAACCATTCAGCTGGCCCATGAAACAGCACATATTCCAAAATAACTCCACCACCTTTCGCTCACATCAAGGATAAAAGCAGTTTAAAGGTTTCTTGGCCTCCTCTCCACTTTGGTTCATAAACACGAACCCACATTGTGTTAACATTCATCGTGCAGACACACAAACATCAGATACCATCAGATCCCTCCACCTCCCAGCCAACACAGAGCCCTCTCTGCTTTAAAGACGCCCCGTGCGAGTGCCCTCCACCTGAAGGCAGGACACGGGGTCCCGAACGGCCAGCTCCAAGAGCAGGTAACAGCGACCGGAGGGCTGGGCTGTGCTCTGTTTCAGGTGCTTTCCCATGAAAAGGAGACCCCCTTTTTAGAACGGGCTGCTGGTCCTGCCACACCACCCAACATCTCCATTGCTACCACAAGGTCAGCTTCAGCCGAGCAGAGCCCGTGTAGCTGCTCACACCTGTTGATGCGAGAGGGTGAAAAATATAATCATCTGCAGATGCTGGAGGGTAAAGGGTTCCCAAGACCTGACTATCCGTGATAAGAAAAATGGAGAATTCAAAATCAGAGTATTCATCCAGTCAACCTCTTCTTCAAAACCGTTTCAGCACCATTTTTTCGCCCTCGTCAGGGGAGCCATGACGTGTATATCTAGTGCAGCAGGCTAGACGCACGCATCACGGAAAGAGCCGCAAGTCGCAGCAAGAGGGAAGTTGCACAACAACAACAGAGAGTCTTCCAAAGGACAACTCAACCACAGAAGAGTCCCGCGCTTGCCAAGGAACCAGATCTCACTCTGTTCACCAGAAGACGAGGTAGATTCTTTCTGTTAACGGATTCTGCTGCCCAGAAGCAGCGACTCAAACGGTATCTCCTTCCTAGCCAAACATTCCTGACCCAGGGGTTCTCCCAGATGTAGGAAATCAGCCGCTGCCAACACCACGCACAGCCAGGGTCGCCCGACGGCTGCTCCCATGCCACAGGTCTCTGATGGATGACCATGCACTTGCTACAACGGTTAGCAAGAGCAGATGAGGAGAGGGGAATAAGAAAGAAAACAGCAGTAAGTCAGACGACGAGGCACTAAATCAGTTACAGGATATGGCGAAAGAGTTTACCCACGGTTTTAGTCAGAGCACAGAGAAAAGCCCCATCCATATGAAGAACAGAGGGCTCGCAGAGTTCACAAGCACTTGTAATTCTGTAAGACTGTCAGGTCTTACAGATAACTTGAGAAACAATAAATAAAAAACCACAGCACCAGTAAGCGACGCCAGAACAAACGCTATCCAAAGGAGCAGAATCAGATACAGACTGTTAGGCAGAAACATCTCCTGCAGCAATACCAGCTGGGCGGCGAGCAGGCAGCGCGCATCACCGCGGGGATGACAGCTCCGAGCGGCACACGGATTCCGGCAGAAATGAGCAGTGGTATCAGCACAGCATCTTGAAGAAACGATGTTTTCAGCAAGACACAAAGAAAGCCTAACTTTCTTCACGCACAGCCCACTGTAGTGGGTCCTCCACCGAGGGTAACGAGACTGCTGCCCTCCAGTTTTAAATGCACCCCTGTGACTCTGCACGGTCACAGAGCAGCGGTGCATCACCACACGCAAGGCACAACCTAGCTACGCCAGAGTAAGCATCCTTTCCTTCCCTCAGCCTCCTCTCCAGCCTCATCCTATGCAAGCTGGTCTCACCTGCACAGGAAGCATCTCCCACGAAGCCGACCCTTGGGAAAAATAACCGACAACAGAGGAACGGTGAGACCAAGCCGCTCCCTTTCCCCAAAAACTCCGATCTTCAGCACCGCCTGATGCAAGTTACACAAACTCTTTTCTGTCTCGTGCGAGGGTTCGAGGCCCTAATGCAGCCCAGAGCGTTTGCAAAGCGCCTGACACCACGCCGAGTGGCTCAAGGGGACGTGCTGCGGTGACGGAACCCAGCAGCAGCTGGGCGCCAGGAGTTCAAGGGCTTTCTGCGAACATCTGCTGTGAATAGTACTTATCTCTGCCTCCTGTCTTCAGAGCCTCGCTGGAAATCCTGCCTCAAGAGCAAAACTTCAAGCTGATACTTCTAAGTGTTTCAAAATCTTCACGCATGTACAGTTTTTATTTTAGAAAGAAATGATATTAAGCTGTGATATTAACTACAGAAAATTAAGCATTTTAGTGAGAAATAGCAATACAGCAACAGTCATGCCACGGGGTTTGTATTCCCTGCCTGCACAAAGTGACCCTGCACAGGCAGCCACAGCTCTGATGCCTGAGCATGATACGAAGCAACTGAGCACACGAGGAGAACTCCCTCCTACCCAGCACCACCAGCCCGAGACCCAACGCACACTGCTGCCGAGGCACACAGAGCAAGACTCTGCGAATGCAAAAGTTGAAGTGAATCCTGAAGAAACTGGAAAAGAACTTTCAATTTTTACAAAAGCCCACCTGAACTACAGGAACATAAAAAGACACTGAAGAGCAACAGGCATCTCCTTTTCAAAAGGTCACATGCAAAAGGTCCATTGATACTGGGCTCACAAAGACAGACTACGCCTGGCCTAGATTTGACCCACATCTTCCCTCCCCTCCGCCCAGGGTGCTGAATAATATTCACAGAATCACAGAATGGTCGGGGTTGGCAGGGACCTCTGTGGGTCACCCAGCCCAACCCCCTGCCCAAGCAGGGTCACCCAGAGCAGGCTGCACAGCACTGCGTCCAGGCAGGGCTGGAATATCTCCAGAGAAGGAGACTCCACAACCTTCCTGGGCCGCCTGGGCCAGGGCTGTGTCACCCTCAGAGGGAAGAAGTTCTTCCTCATGTTCAGCTGGAGCTTCCTCTGCTTCAGTTTGTGCCCGTTGCCCCTTGTCCTGTCGCTGAGCACCACTGGAAAGAGTCTGGCCCCGTCCTCCTGACACCCACCCTGCAGATATTTAGAGGCATTTCTAAGGTCCCCTCTCAGCCTTCTCTTCTCCAGGCTTAACAAGCCCAGCTCCCTGAGCCTTTCCTCGTAGGAGAGATGCTCCAGTCCCCTCCTCATCCTCGAAGCCCTCTGCTGGACTCTCTCCAGTAGCTCCTCAGTAGCTCCTCCTTATTATCTTTTTACTTCTCTGTCAAGCTCAGCCCAGGGCTGGGGCGGGCAGGCTCTTGTAACCCAGGGTGGCTTCTAGCAACCTGCTGCAAGCAAATCTCTGCAAAGTAGTCACCAAAGTCACAGCCAAAGGCAAGCACACAAGCTGAAGAAGAATTTCACAGGACAATTCCCAGTATCTTCACTTTGCAATTACCCATCTCTGCTTCACAAAAGGTAACAGGGGCTGAAATGTGCTTGCTCCTGCATACCAACGGTCTTGGCCTGTCCCTAGGGACAGCGTTCAAGCTACGGGGTAGAGTCATCTCGCCTGCTAAATCTAAGTTCACTGGTGTCCTGAGCGTAAAGCGTTTGGATACTATGGGAAGTAAAGGACACTCTTAAGCCAACTACCTCTGCACCAACAGACATCGCGTGCTGTGATTACACACTATTTGGGGCTCTCCAATTAAGTTGCTGGCGCTGCAGTACCAACAGCAGAGCCAACACCAGGCCCCAGAGATCTCTGGTTGCCTCCTGGGTTCACGGTAATTGCAGCGCAGTAACTCCTTCACACAGCCTTGGTAGTGCAAACTCAGAAGCGCTCTGGGACCTTCTGGAGTGAACAATGCTATTCAAAAGTCAGCCACTCATTAGAAACAGCCAGAGCTTCGCTCCTCAGCAGTTTCCAACCAGCCATCAGACATTTACCTGGAGCATGGAGAAAGGGAGGAGGAGAAGATACCCCAAGGGACACATTTCAAGAGGCAGTGCGTGCCAGCAGCAGCAGAATAAAACTGGAGGCTAAAACCTGCCTAATGCCCTCTTCCAAAGATCTTCCCCGATGTGGTGGGAGATGCTGAAACTATAAATACAAACACACATGGCCCGACAGACTGCAAACTGAGCACCACCGTCCGTGGCAGCACAAGTGAACTGACACAGATGGCTACCGCCCACTCGCCACTTCCCCAGCTGCTCACCGGCCTGGGCAACCAAGGCGAGAGTCGTCCCACACCTCGGAGCCTGGCCGTGCGCCGGGATGCTTCCCGCGCAGCTCGCATCCCTCAGGACCCATCTGGAGTACTGTGCCCAGTTCTGGGCTCCCCACTTCAAGAAAGATGAGGAGCTACTGGAGAGAGTCCAGCGGAGGGCTACAAAGATGATGAGGGGGCTGGAGCATCTCTCCTGTGAGGAGAGGCTGAGGGAGCTGGGCTTGTTCAGCCTGGAGAACAGAAGGCTGAGAGGGGACCTAATAAATGTTTATAAATATCTGCAGGGTGGGTGTCAGGAGGACGGGACCAGACTCTTTCCAGTGGTGCCCAGCAACAGGACAAGGGGCAATGGGCACAAACTGAAGCAGAGGAAGCTCCAGCTGAACCCGAGGAAGAACTTCTTCCCTCTGAGGGTGACGGAGCCCTGGCCCAGGCGGCCCAGGGAGGTTGTGGAGTCTCCTTCTCTGGAGATATTCAAGACCTGCCTGGACACGGTCCTGTGCAGCCTGCTCTGGGTGACCCTGCTTCGGCAGGGGGTTGGGCTGAGAGACCCACAGAGGTCCCTGCCAGCCCTGGCCATTCTGTCATTCTGTGGGATGCCTGTCCCGTGAGGAGCCTCCGCCAATCTGCGCCCACCCATGAGCTGGGGGCTCCGCTCCCACCCCAGCTGTTTCTCTAATTACATTAAGCACGCAGAATTCAGCTGCAGCTGCTCAGGCTGCTTCCAAAAGGACTCTCCTTTTAATTAAAAATTTGCTATTAAAAAGCATTAAATTGTGTAATGCAAATAATCCTCTAGGAATCATCTGTCCCAGCGGCTAACGACCGGCTTTGCCAGAGCAGCAGCTACCAGCGGCAGGCCAGCTCCCTCGCAGGACATCGGGTGCTGCTGTTAACCGGTCCCTTTGGCACGGGGACGCTTTCCCTCCTCCTCCTTCCAAATCCGACGCAGGCTGGCTGCAGCATGCTGGATACACACCAGCTTGCTGTAAACCCCCCGAGCCCACAGCATTTCACACCAACCGGAAAGCTTTGGGAACTGGAAGAGAAGCAGGGATTGCCGACGCTCTGCCCCGGCTCAGACAGAACGGGGCTGCTGCAGGCTCTGCGAAGAACGACGAGGAACTAAGGGAGTAGGAGCACGCACACATGCACACAGAGGTGGTTTTTCTTCCCCCTCACCATGGTTCTCATTGTACACCTTTTCAACACTCTGGCCCTAAAAAATGAGATTAAAGCAGCGCCCTTTCTGCCCTACATGGTGCCAAGTCAGGGATAATTCCCTTATGCACCCAAATTCACAGCTTAGAAAGAGCTTGTAGGGAGAACAGCATCCTTCCTGTTAAGAAACTGGTCCTTCTGCAGAGGTAAAAAACAAAAGCAAAAAAAAAACCAAACCCCACAAAGTATTTTTTTAAAAACCATGTCAGTGCCGGCTAAATGTTGTTCTTCCTTCGATTTTGCAGTATCTGTATTGAAAGGCTGAAGTTCAGCACATGATACGTAACACTTAGCATGCCCTACTTCAACATTACACGAGCCAACAGAGTGCATTAGCAGGAATGCTTCCTACTCTCCTGATAACACCGCAATCACGACTGTCCAGAACTGTTATTAATAATTTCCGATTGCCCGCATACCAGATAAGCAAAGTACTTTTGACAACCACTAGTATTATATGAGAGCTTTTTCTAAAAACCCTCAACATAGCAACAAGCCAACTTTACTGGTACCTCAAAGAAAACACACAGAGATCACCCAATTTATCGGAATGAATAAAAGCAGGACAGAGGCTGTGACAGGCTGCAGGTGTCTCACACGGCTCTGCCACCTCGCCACCCACCTTTCTGCCATCAAGGATGGATCAGCACCCTGCCTGACACCCCCCCCAGCCTTGCGGTATTCACCCGATTGTCACAACTCCTTTCTCCGACTTTTGCAGTACCCTTGAGCTCGAGCGCACCGAGTTGGGCCATTAGTTGTTGTTTTTTTTTAAGGGATTGCTTGCATACAGATAAATCTCGCAGCTAAACAGATGAATAACGGAATCCAAATCTACTCTAGCACAGACCACAAAGACATACAGAGCAGACAGATCCCCCGGCAAGGAAGAAAATGCAACTGTTACTCCATTCCCAAATTCTGAGGGATTACAGAGAAATGTTTTTCTTAGAACTACAGGAAGCGCTATAAGAAGAGGAGGCAGAAAAAGGAGCAAAGAAGAAGATGTAAATAAACAATAGTCAGTGAAAGACGTAACTGGGAGAATCCGAATCAGAAACAAAAAGCTGTACTGCCTGGCATTGTGGGCAGCCTCCCCTCAGGCAGACACGCGCGGGCACTCACCTGAGCCCCTCACGGTGCCGGGACTGGTCGCCGGCAGCGCCAAGGCTCCAGCCTGCCAGCAGCAACGCACGCCAGTTGATACTCTGCTTGGGGGGTGGGTTTTTTTTCTTCCTGGGTTGTTTTTTTTGGGGTGGGGATGAAGAGCAGAGCAGGTTAAAGACACAAGGCCAAGAACATCATCGCTTGACCCCTTGGGCAGCACAGCAACTCGCTGCTCTCTCAGACAGCCCCGGGACACTTCCAAGGAAAAGCTGCTTAGTCACCGAGAAAGCCGTAAAGCGTCACTCTTGCTACAAGGTCTCTGCTCCCCCCTTCCCCACACCATCCCCACTCTGCACCAGTTTCACCCGAGAGAAGGAGCGGTCTCTTCCAGCACCAGAAGTCGCAGGGCGGCAGCTTTAAGCAGCTGGCCAGGCGCAGGAGCATCCCGCTTGGAAATTGCTGAGCTTCCACAGGGCAGCAAGCGTGGCCAAACCCTGGAGAACCCCCAGCATTGCCACCATTCTTTGCACATAACATCCCTTCTGTCCCCACTGCAAAGGCAGTCTGGATGTCTGCAGCCAAACCCAAACACGGAAATCTGCTGTTTACAGCAAAACACAGCCGACGGTTTTCCCCTTCTTCACCAAGGCAGCGATTCAAATCTCTTGTTAAGGAAAAGCTGATCGGAAAACATTCCAAGTGGCAGGCGGGGGGGGGGGAAGTGAGGGCCTGTGTGTCAAGAGTAGTATCTCAAAATGAGGAATAAGCGAACCTGAAGTTGCGGCCGATACCACGAAGACAACAAACGCAATATTGGGTCTGCAGACACCATCCGTGCACCCCGCTTCCCACCCAGGTTAGTTCTGTGGGAGGCTGCAGCTGGGCTGCATGCAGAAGCACAGCACCCTTCCTGCTCCCTGCAGCAATCTGCACCTTGACTCTTTGCAGTGGTGCCCAGCGACAGGACAAGGGGCAACGGGCACAAACTGAAGCAGAGGAAGCTCCAGCTGAACATGAGGAAGAACTTCTTCCCTCTGAGGGTGACGGAGCCCTGGCCCAGGCTGCCCAGAGGGGCTGGGGAGTCTCCTTCTCTGGAGATATTCCAGCCCCACCTGGACGCGGTGCTGTGCAGCCTGCTCTGGGTGACCCTGCTTCGGCAGGGGTTGGGCTGGGTGACCCACAGAGGTCCCTTCCAACCCCGACCATGCTGTGATTCTGTGACCGTATCCACCATTCAAGGGGACACAAACTGGGGGCCTTTATTTATACATGTCCATCAAAATCACTCTCACAGGACAGAGGTACGAGGAGGACAGAGCACTTCTCAAAGGAAATGAAACTGAACTGGGTCAAAAGAAAAATCTTCTAATTCACAGGAGATTTCTATACCATTTTCTCCCCATTTTAAACAAGGGCATGTCCAAAACTGTGTTTTATGCTGAGAGAAGCCAACAGACAGAAGCTGAAATAAAAGAATTCAAGTGCAAGTATATTTTGGAGAAAAAGTCAGAAGTAGGAAAAACCTGAGAAAGCAATAATTCTGATAGATGCTGAGGACAGCAATTCTCTACTGCTATAAATTCCCTCAAAGAAATTAACTCCGAAGCAGCTCAGCAAAGGATATGAAGGCAGAAATCAGAAACAGAATTTGGCTCTGGCTCTTGGGCTACTACCAGCCTCTCTTAAAATAAGTGTTTTGATTATTCCAGACCTAAGTGTGTGCAGTTCTTCATAGCAAAGGCTGTGGCGGGCTGCGACACAGTAACTGACCAGAAGTGCTCAGTTTGAATCATGAGCAGAAGATACTCAAGAACTACTTTTGTACCGTTGGGTTAAAAATATCTAAGAAAGAGTACAGATCATCTGGTGGCAGATCCAAAGAGGCAGCATGTACTTAAACTGGAGTAACAAAGGAAATTTAGCAGGGGCAGAAGGGCAACACCCAACACTGTGGAAGCTGTGGCTGCCCCCTCCCTGGCAGTGCTCAAGGCCAGGTTGGATGGAGCTCTGAGCAACCTGGGCTGGTGGAAGATGTCCCTGCTCATGGCAGGGGGACTGGAACCAGATGATCTTTAAGGTCCCTTCCAACTCAAACCATTCCGTGATTCTGTGATAATATCACATTGGACAAAACCATTGCAGAGAGCAGACTACACGGTGCACTGAACCAGCCACAGTCCTGCCCTTGTAGGAGAACACAGGAACGCTGGCAGAGTGTTTTCGAAACTATGAATGAGGGTTTTTATCAAGTTTTGCGTTCTTACTGCTTTGGGAGTGCTAGGACAGGAAGGGTCATGTTCAGCTGAACTTCACATCTGCACTGAAGAAGCCTGCAGGAAGACACTGGGGCTCCCAGCTGTGCCACTGCTCTAACATTTGATAGATAGTAGGAAGCATGAGGAAAAAAACTGAATTCTCCACAAAAGAATCCCTATGTAGTGAACGAATTACATGACTTCAAAAATCAAATGCATTGACTGACTGAAATTACGTCTACAACTAAGCAGAAGGCCAAAAGTGCTGTTCCAGTAAGCAAGAGTCAATATTCAACCCAGCATACATTTAGTTCTACAAACAGCAAGCAATGGTGAAGTTTATTTTATCTCAGCCACTGCACAAGCTTCAGGGCCACAATCAGAGAAGTGTCTGCAAATGCAGGGTCGGGGCTATGAGCGCACTCATAGCAACCTGCTTCCCTCCTTTGAAGCAAGCACCAAGGGAGAGCAGAGCCCATCACTCTCTTCTGCGTGTTCCCAAATACACCCATGCCAAATGCCCAGAAGATTTACAGCTCAGTGAATCACTCGAACAGTAAGTTATTCAAGAAGTGGAATTCCCCACAGAGCCGTAACTCCTGCCAACTTCCACAGGCATTTTATCTCCTCACAGAGAGTGGGGCTTTAATAATGTTGCCTTCTGCCTCTCTTCAACGCTCCCGTATCGTCAGTAATTGGTGCAGCTTTTTTGCCTTTAAAACAGGATCGAGCAAATAGATCGGTGATCAATCTCTGTCCGATTCTGCTGTATTCGGGGAGCTGGCAAATGGTTTATCTGGACCAGAATGTGAAATACTCTAGAAAGTTGTGGAAAAAAATACAAGTTGAAAGTTAGGGAAAGAATTCCTTCCTCTATCGAACTAAAGTCTGAGATGACCAGCTCTAATGGCACATCCAAATGTGCCAAAAACTACTTTCCACATACACTCCGGACAGAACTAGAAACAACAAGCTAGGATAGCAGCAAAGCATGTTTTTTTCGAATGTCTAACTGACAGAAAAATTAAACAGGCCAACATGGTGCCTAGCAGGAGTCAGAAATCAGGAAATTGCCTCCAGTCAACTTTCTTCTGTCCAGACAAAAAACCTTCCTGCAACATTAAGCTCTCAGAGGGACTAGTCCACTGTGATTACCTTGGCCACAATGTGCATCTGAAGACAAGCAAAACACCAAATTACAGAGCAGTAGCCTATAATTAGGGCTGGGATTTGATGAAGGCATGTCAGGATAATTTGGAAAGTGGTCATTTCACGAAGAGCAACAGCAAATGGAAGTATTCACCATTAATCTGTACCTAGAGTGACCTTTGTTTTACCGGAGTAGCAGTGTTACGCTCAGTGTGTTGCAGTTCAGAATCAACTGTCTTGCAGGAAACGCGTAAGAACCCCAAACTCAACCATAGCTTTGCTTTCTGTCTCATGTACAGGCCGGAGAGAAAAGCAGCTCACCTCGCGGAGTCCTGACTTCCAGCCCTCTGCCCCGGACTCACCCGAGGCTCCGGTCCCTGCAGAAGAGCAGGACGTGCTGCAATGAAGTTTGCAACAAAACCAGTAACAACAGAACTTAGGGGGGGAAAGGGGGAAAATAAAGCAAGCACAAAATCTGCAGAATTCTTCCGGACTGGTGCAGTGTTGCCAGCATAGCTCACACTGAGGCAACACACCACGCGTTCACCCAGCAGAGTGTACGACGTAGAATGGCAGTAACTAGGTGATTACTAACTGCTAATACACACTTCAAGTAAAAAGAAAACCTATCGTGATGTCAGCACAACATATTTCCCTTCTATGACAATGTAACAAGTCCAAAGAATACGGAGGCAGCAACGCATGTAGCACCTGGACTCCAGCAAGGCTTCCGACAGCATCTTACGCGCTCTTTCCAGAAGGAATTTAGAAAAAAAGCGCATTCAGAACTAGCTTGCAATGGTGTATACAACTCGCTGCAAAAACATACTCCAGAATGGATCACTGTCAAACTAGAATAAGGTCCAACAGTATTCAACAGCGTTCTTAATTACGTACACAATGCAATATATGGCTTTGTTACGAAATACCACGTTACTGGGGGGGAGTTGCAACTCTGTTCTACCATCAGAAGATAAATCAAAATGGTCTCTACAAATCTGGGAGGGAACTCACGGAGCGGATTTCTTCCTATTTGTTCTGCTAAAAACAAATGTAATGTGCGCTTTGATAGGAATTCTCATCTATACAAGATGGAAAAACTATTTGCTTGCCAGAAGTTCTGCAGAGAGCAGTCTGGAGCTGTAATGCATCAGTAAACAAATGTGCGTCAATAACACATTTAAACGGCAAGTTTCACGGGCTGATGTGCAAGACCAGAGCATCTTTGGTAGGACAGGTGAAACAACCCTTCCCTCTCTAGTCAGCATTAACACTGACTGACTTAGAACCTGACGTCCCGCTTAGGGCATCACATTTCTAGAAAGATACGAAGCAACTGGAGAGAGCCCAGGGAAGGGAAAAAAATAAAACACTGGAGGTCTAGAAAACATGACGTATGAGAACAGATTGAAAGAACTGGGTTTGTTTAGTCTGAAGAAAAAGATGACTAAAAAGAGACATGATAACAGTCTTCAAATATGTAAAAGATTGTTACAAGAAAGAAAAACTACTTTCCACATACACTCTGGATAGAACTAGAAACAACAAGCTAGGATAGCAGCAAAGTATGTTTTTTTCGAATGTCTAACTGACAGAAAAATTAAACATCTGAAAGCTTGCCACTAGGGGCTGTGGAAGCATGGAAGGTTTTCAGGAAGAAACACGCCTGGACGCAGGCAGGTATGCGAGGATTTCACAGGGCTGCTGAACCGACTGTACGACTTCCCCAGGTCTTCTTCAACACACTTGGATTCCACATTGTAGGCATCAAACGTCATTCCTTTATTGCTGCTTGTGACCACCCGTTGAGTTTAGAATGACTGGTCTTTATCTTCAAAGAAAAACTGTTCTTTCTAGGAAGACAAGCAATGCTCTGTAGAAAATGCACGAACCACTACACTCCCCCAAACTGTCTTTTCCAAACCACCATACACCAGGAGACAGGCACTGCCACTCACTACGGATGAGGGACAAGCTGCAGAACCGAACCAGGAATACGATACGTTGCTGTTTTCGGTGCGGTTTACTTCTAAAAGTGGCTTTCCTCTTGTGTATAAGATTTACTCTGCAAGAGGCCTGGCACAAGAAGACGTAAGAAATGCTAAAACAAAAAGTGACATCACCCACTAAACTAAGTGCAACAAGTCTTCTGGGGCAAATGAAGCTCAATAACTAGCTAATATGAGTTTTAGTCATTTCGAATATTGCCAAGCAATAAATTGACTGGCCAATATACTCCTCAGTGCAAATTACTGTGGAAGGTGGCCGCTGCTCCTCTCCTCTCGCCGTACCTCCACAACTACAGTCAGACGCAAGCAAGCTCTTTCCGCTGCTGAGAAGCTGCTACTAAAGGTGCTTGGTGTTTTATGAGGTCCCGAGCTTGTGGAAATTGCTCCTTTGTCACATACGGAATGGGCTGGCCCACGGGGTATGCTGTTAAGACACCCTTCCTCTCCCAGCTCTTCAGAGGACAGCAGCAAATGATTACGGAGCTGCAAGTCAGGAGCCCAGACAGACACCCGTAAAACACTGTCGACGCTGACAGATACAGTTATGCAGAAGAAAGACAGTGTAATGCATCACAGGTTTCCCAGACAGGGATATTGAACGGTGGTTTAGTGGAAGGTGGCAGCCTGGTATTTCTTAATGTTTTCTTAAATAAATTAACTCAAATTAGGCCTTAGCTAGGATCCCACGGGCTTTAATTATTTAAAGACCCTAAAGAAGGCATTATTAATGGTCCAGATTTTTTTTCTCAAATTATCTCCACTTTTTTTTCTCACTTCCAACAACGCGAAATTTCTCTAAAAGAAACCTTCGGATAAACTTCTCTGGTGCTTTGGAACTTGATAAAAATCCATGCCCTCTCTCTCTACAGTTCAGTAACAAACATAGTTTTGGTTCAAAGCTGCCTTATTTTGCCTCTTCCTGTATTTCTAGAGAAATCTATTGCCTTTACTCCACCACTCTTCCTTTTTTTGACCACTGCCAAAATGGGCAGTTTGGTTTTGGTCTCTCGCTTTCAGAGTAAGCGGCCACTGCAATGAGAAGAGCTGCCATACCAGCCCACCTGCCCTTCACTTTGACCATGTCACTGAACACAGCATCTAAACGGACACTGAAAAAGTTCCAGGAGGAGGAAACCGAAGGCAGGTGTGGGGAGAACACACCCAACAGGTCACTCCCATTGCAGAATGCCAGATAAGCAGACCAGAGTCATGCATCACCCGTGAAGCGGGGACAGCTCTTCCGAGGCGAGCGGACGGGAACACGGCTCACTCTGGTGAACATCTGGGCCACTGTGCTAAGGGAATGGACGGGTCATACGCAGAATTTGTCCAAGAGAGAGAAACTGAGGTGATTGAACAGGCAAGGTTGACGAGTTGTGAAGATTCAGAACACATCTGCTCTCTTGCAGAGCACTAGATGAGACACACTACTCCTCTCTCACCCCCGGCCCTCCGAGCCCAAGGAGGTTTACCAATATTTGGATGCTTTAGAAGTCGGCAGATTCGAGCTTCACGTTCCAGTTTCTGGTGATCTGAAAGAGAATAAGAAACAAGGCGTTAAGCACCACAACTCTGAACTAAGCTCCTGTTCGTGTTCCAGGGAGCAAGGCAGCCAGTGACCTAGCAGCCATCCAGAGGGCTGGGATTCCTGGAACATGACCGTCTCCAAAAACCTCCCAGTTGTTTCAGGTGAAGGCTGCGCAGCCGAGGCTGCGGGAGGACCCCAGCTCCTGCTCCGGTGCTAGCGCTGAACTGATATTCCCTCCTCGGATTCAAAGCAAGGAGTGGCAGAGTCAAAGACACCGCTCTTTCATCAGCCTCACAAATACGCAGAGCTGCTTCCAGTGACATCCCTTCTGAGACTTCTCCCCTTCTCCAGGGCTGAGGAGGGGGAGGAAAAGCCTCTGAAGAAACAGCCCCCATGCAATGGGACAAGAATCTGCTTCCACTCCAGAGAAACACTGGGGAAGAAGGGCAGAGGAGGCAGGAGAAACACACAGCTCCTGCTAGCACGCAGCCATGGCGTGAAGCGGGCAACTCTGCCCGCTCCAGTGAACCGCAAAGATAACCGTACTTCAGTACCCACGGACGGACTCGCTGGTGAAATGCTGATCAAGCACCTCAAGATCTCCAGGCGAGTTCTGCCCAAATGCTAAGTATGCTTATTCCAGCCTAAAGGCAACATCAGTTCGAGCACGACTGTCATCTGGATTAAAGGAAAAAAAAAAATATCAAGAAGAGTAAAAAATGGTTTCTCCTCCCTAGAAATGTGATGTGCGTGAGGGCAAGGCAAGGAGAGGGAGCTAGCGTAACTCTGCCCATCTCAGCCAAGAAGCTTTTTAGCCACTGAGGCTCAGACAGGAGATCCTTCACTCGAGCAACGACCGAGTCCCCAACTGGCACCACAAAGCCCCCATCCTCTCAAGCGCAGTGCTCACACGGGACAGGCACAGATTCACTGACAGGATCTGAGGGAGGCAAATCCTTCAGGCAGCCCTGGCAGCTGCTAACCTCTAGACTTTTGGGGACGCAGATGCCTAGAAAGAGGGAAGAAGCAAGGACTGTCCTCCCTCCCCAGTCCAGCCATCAAATGAACATTGCAAGGGGAAGCAGCACTGCTCCTGACACTTCCTCTGCAGCAGATCTTCAGCACACAGGCTTGAAAACAAACCTTCTCAGCATCTCCTGTGACACCACAAGTCTTTGCCAAGGGAGTAAGCAGGACCTTTGGCTGGCTGGGCTACTTGGCAGATCACCAGGAGGAACGCAGCACCCTCCGATTTATAGGAAACCCCCCAGAAACCCACTTCAACAAAGCCACACCACACGGCTCCGCCTAAGAACAGTTGGTGCGGCTCCATGGTCTCTGCGTGGTCTTCCCCTTCCCTTCATCAAGGAAGGCTGCGGGCAACTGCTCTCTTCCCCGTGAGCAGAAGGCAGAGCCCCAGCCAGATCTCTGCCCAGCACACTTTTCTCTCCCAGGCTGGGACTAGCAGCTCAGGGCACTGCAGGATTTCTGTCTCCTTTCCCACTGCTGAACTATAGAAAATGTCCCAATTAATAATAGGGCTGAGATGTGCTTACATCCTCATCTGCTACCTTTCAGGGATGGGGGAAGGTAAATTACTCCTTTCATCTCTCCTGCTTCTCAGTCCTGGAAATTATTGTTGTTGTTGCATATATTTTAGAGCTCCGTGCCAGAACCACTCTCCGACACAGCAGCAGCAGCAAGCGAGCCTGCAGAGCGTCCCCGCTCCCGAGGCCTTGGTGCAGTGCGAGCTCGCACTTTCTCGCCTGCATTGCTGGGGAGGGCGGCGGTGCCTCGGCCTCCCTTTTCGCAGCGTCTCTCCCAAACCAAGGTCTGCAAAACGCGCTCGCAAGACTGCACCCAGGCCAGATTCTCACAGCAGGGCAACAGCTTTAGATCAACTATCCCCACAGCCTGCCTGCACGCCTGGGTCTCGCGAATCCCCCGCTCACCCTCCCAGCTCTACTTGGAACTCCTACAGAAGGGGATCCTTCACCCACCCGGATCACGTTGCCCTCGTGCGCGGTTACACTTGCTGAGAATCTGTTCCCAGCTACAAGGACACGGGGAAGCAGACAGCAAAAACAGCTGAGCAAAGGGGGAAGGAGAGGTAAGGGCTCACCACGTGCTACTCAGCCACCGAGCCCTGACAGCCAGGACAGACAGCTGATGGGAGCAAGGCTCAAACAAAATGACATAACCATCAAAATGCCATGGGGGATGTAAATCAAGAGCAATTGCTCCCCCGAAATCCTACACCGGCGAGGCGGAGGGAGGGCAGCTAGCGATCACGGGCAGCAGCAGCCACACCAGAACTTGTGACGGGAGGTCATCACCCCACAGCCCATCCCTCCGGCACCACGCAGCCTGGCCGGAGACCAGGGGAGGAGTGCAGCGCTCCGGTCACAAGGTACAGGAAACTATTTCTGGTCAGGGGGAAAGCATACCACACTCTTCTGTCTCCAGGGCAACAAAACAGGCAAACTCAAGCACAACTCGCAGAGAGAAAGCACGCTCCAGCCCCAGGAGCACCAGCCCGCAGCAGCCGGAGCAGCGAAAGGTCAGGCTGGGTGGGTTTGCTGCGCGGGTCCTGCGGGATCCCGATCCCGTTCCTGCGGGATCTCCCGTCCCGTGGCAGGCAGCACCAGAACGTGGCCCAGGCTGTGACTTGGAAAGAGCCCCCCCCCACCTCATCCCCAAAGAGAGCCCTTTTTTAAATCGTTCTTCATCGCCCCATGGCCTTTGGCACGGCGTCGGCATTTGACTCGTTCCACGGATCGGCAACGCAGTCAATTTGGGACTCGTGGGGAACAACCTGGTGCCTAAACGCATAAGGAATAAACATGGAGCTGTGACTTTACCTTTCTCTGGTCTAACAACGTTTATTCCCAGTAGGAGATAGAAAAAGCAAAATTCTGAGTCCTGCAGAGCAGTCAAAGGCTGGGCCTTAACACATTTTAACCTTAAAAATGCAAAGTATTCTTCACAGTATTAGAAAAACGATGAAAAGATGACATGGTTTCGGATCCGTGCCTTATCAAGAGCTTGCAAAGCGAATCGTTTCTCCTCCCTCGGCCCAAAAGACCAAGCTTCTTCCTGCAAGGCATTTGTGGACCGGAGGTGTTGAGGTTGTGGAGTCTCCTTCTCTGGAGATATTCCAGACCCGCCTGGCCGTGGTGCTGTGCAGCCTGCTCTGGGTGACCCTGCTTGGGCAGGGCGTTGGGCTGGGTGACCCACAGAGGTCCCTTCCAGCCCCGATCATTCTGTGATTCTGTGATTCGTAACGCCCAGGGGAAGTGCACCTAGCAGCTACCAGCAACACACCCGGCCTACCCTACAGCACCCCAGGCCTAGGGACATCAGGCTTATTTCCCACCTTTCACCAACTACAAAATTCAACCAGCAATTTCCATCACTTGCCTAAAATACCGTACATCCTTCAGAAAACCTGCGGGTTCCCATTCAGGGCTTCAAGTGACAAAGCCATACACCCACAGAAGTTACTCCAAATGTTAGTTCCTGTTACAATTCAGCACTGCTGTTCCACGTTTGAATTCATCTACCTCCTGCTTCCAAATATTGGGTTTCATTAAGCTGTTTTCCTGCTAGGTTACAGAGCTGTCTAGCCCTGAACAATAGATGATGCTTAAAACTTAAGTACAGGATATTACAAACACTCATCTAATATTCATTTACTGTTTTCCAGCCAAAAAAAGAGCATCTTGCTATTTGGACAATTCTTCTACCTACTGTCTGAAGCAATTAGTATCTACACAGACAGAGAAGTGCAGTCTACATTAAGCTCTTTTGTGGCAAAAATTAAAATGTAAATGCTTACGGAGATGGTGCTTAAAAACAGCAGGAGAAAACTTTCTCATGTTTGGTACACAAACTAAGGTGTGAATATCTGTTTCTCTTCACTAGTCCTTCACAGGATATGATTTCTGCATCTCGGTTCAGCATCTGAGACTACGTTTAAGCCAAGTACCTTTAACATTATTGCTCTGCAAATACTGCGTGCCAAGTGTTGTTCTAGTCATGTTCATACTGGGGTTCTTCAAAACATACCTGGGAAGAAACTGCCTGTTCAGAGCTGGGATTTCTTTGGGTTGGGTCTCGATTTGTCTAGGGGTTTGCTTTAATAGAAAGCAAGAATGATTGTGTTAGCATCATTGGTGAGATTTACGGACCTGCAAAAACAAAACTGCTTCACTGTACACAAACACGCAGTCCAGTGACTGGGACAGGGCCACTGGTGCACCACAGACGCACAGCAGTGGCCGTGCACAACCAGTAATGTCGCAGCTGTAAATCTCCAGCTGAGCAGGTTAAAACAAAACCGACCCTGCCTGCGTATGGACGACAGCAGACCAAAACCGTGATAGTTTGGCCTGTATGTCCCAAATGCATCAAACCTCAGCAGATAAACAGGATAACCTGATGTAAAAGAAAGGTGTACCCAAAAGAAACACCAAAACGCAGACAGCTTTACTTCGCAAAAACCTGGCAATCTCCAGCAGAGTGGGGAACGTGACTAGTTTTACGCCGATGTGCATTTCTTACTCTTTTATAAGGAAATTTTGTCATCGTCTGACCGCTTCTGCCTGTTAGCCCACCGACGTGGTGATGGATATGGACGGGTAACGTTAAGACCCAACTCCTGGGCTCTGTGCTTCCCCAGGGAATCAGCTCCCAGTTTTCCCCTCCAGGCACCACAGGCATGGCTGCTTCGCAGGGCTCTTCCTCACCAGGCCCTTCTCCTCCCAGGGGACCCCGGGCCTGGAGCAGAACGCCTTCAGACAGCTCTGACTTCAGACACAGCCACGATGCCCTGAATGGGTCCTGCTCCCGAGGGATGGGGAGAGGGGCTTCCTTTCAGCTGCACGCAGCTGCCGCGCAAAACCCACGCTTTCCAGCCAAACTCTTGCCACAAGCTCCATGAAGGACCGGTGACAGGGGAGGTTTGCCGAGACATGCCCCTTCCGCCCCAACCCCTCTGCCTGCCCCAGGAGCTCCGACATTTACTGCTCTAGGAACAAACATCAGCAAACCCACGCTTATTCCAGGTAGCTCCTTCTCCTGGCACGCAGCAGGCAGCATTAAAAACTAACTGAAAGAGTGGACAAAACAGTTACTGAAATAAATCAAACCAAGATTTATCAGTGAGAGCGAGTAACTTCCCATCTACCAGAAAATGAGGTGGAAAAAGTTAATTCGACCATACTTGCTTCAAGAAGCATTAGAAACACAGCGTCGCTTCGAAACAGTTCCACGTGGAAAGCAGCACCCCAACTGAAGCATCTGCTGGCTTACCTCACCAAACGGCAGCTACACTGAGCTTGCTCTTTCTTTAGTACACCTGCCTTAACAACAAAATAAAAAAAGCAGGTGGAGGACACACTTTAGCAGCCTAAAAGTTAGCCACCCCAATGGGAAGGCAGATTCTTTCCCAAATGGAGTAAGAAGCAGCAGCAACAAAACTAACGCTGAGTTGTGAATCATCTCCGTTTGATGAGAAACTGTGTCATGAAGAGAAAACCCGTGCTCCTCCCTTTGCCATCACTCAATCCTCCTGTTCTCGACCGGAACACACAATCCGGCTGCTTGGTACTCCAGCCCACCTGGCTTCATCCCGCACCAGGACCGCGCTCCATCGCCGCTGTTAACGGAGGCTTGACGTTACCATTCCTGTGGGAACACGCTCTCGATTACATTTCTGAGAACAGGAAGAGTCCGGAAGAGGAATCAAACCCAAAGCAATAAATTCAGTTTGATTGCTGTCATCATGCCAATTCCGGGAGATCGTCAATTGGTGCCAGCTGTTAAGATACCGTTGGAGTTGCTTCAAGACAGAAATCGAATTTGCATCAAATACATTTTGTCGTGTGAGACTGCTCTGAGCCTTGAGGTTCCTTCGTGCTTTTCTTTGCATGTTTAAATTTAAACTTCCTCTCCGAGACATTCCCAGCACAAGAGAGCTGGCTCCCTCATCCCGCATCTCAAGCCACAGACCTTCCCCCATATTCTCTTCTTTTTCCAACAAGACCGTGCTACAGAACAGCTGAGATCTCTCAGCGTTTGCAGTCGGGTGGCCCAGGAGAGTGTGCCATGCCACAGCACCACTTTGAACACGAAGACCAGCCAGTCCAGCCCACCGCTATTTCCCCTTCCGCAGAAATTAGTAGAAACGAAAAATCATCCTAGGCCTTAGGAACAACCAGAGACCCCCGTAGATTCAGTCTATCCTTTCTGACAAGAGCTAACAGCAGATGCCTAAAGAAAAATATAAAGAAAATAAGCATATAATAACACTTCCAAACGCTCTCCCTCCCCCCAGCTACCTGCAGCCCAGGACTTTGCCGTTTCCATTTCAGTGTTTCTACGTCGCCATTTCAAGGACCAGCCAAAATGAATCAATCCGTGGCAGCACGCTACTCCCACTGCGTGTGACATTTCTGCAAGCCCAAGCCTTCTTTCCAGCCTCCCAGCACAAAGCAAGCCCAGTGGCACGACGTCCCCAGCGCCCGGGCAGAGGGGCTGCCACCCCCTGCATGTCCCCAGCGCCTGGGCAGAGGGGCTGCCACCCCCTGCCACAGCCAGCAGCGTCTCGCTGCAGCGACTGCCCACCAGCCACGAAGTCACCGAGGGGAAGCCACGGCCGGAGCCAGCGGGTGAGGAGGGAACAAAGCTCCACTCTTCTCACCCAGCGAAAGCTAGAGAAACGAAGAGCGGTGGCGAAATCCTCACCGCTTGCCTTCAGCTGCTGACAAAGGAGGAGGTTCAAGTGCCAAGAGGACACAATAAATACAAGCCTTCTTTCAAGAAGTGCCGGCAGACGTACTTCCTCACAAAGCCTTTCCTCCAGCAAAACCATTAATGCGATTACCTTGTACCAGCCTTTTCCCACGCTCTCCCAACCTCCCAGAAGCAAACAACCCCACGTGTAAAAGTGTAACACTACTCCTAGAAGTACATACACACATGGATCTTACAGGCAGCCAGAAAGCTCACGCAGTTGGTAACAAGCTGTGTTTCTGCCCACCAGTAGCCGTGAACCCTTTGGTGTCACTGCACTGGAAAAACAAAACAAACTAAATAGGATTGAACTACACAAACGTCGAACAAAGTTTCCACTCTTTTGTTGAAGTAACACAGAAATCAGACTACCAACATCACAGAGTAGAAGGCAAGGTGATTTAAAAAGGACATGGATGTGTTGGAGCGGGTCCAGAGGAGGCCACAGAGATGATCCGAGGGCTGGAGCACTTCTGCGAGGACAGGCTGAGGGAGCTGGGGCTGTTCAGCCTGGAGAAGAGAAGGCTCCGGGGTGACCTTAGAGCAGCTGCCAGTGCCTGGAGGGGCCAACAGGAAGGATGGAGAGGGGCTTTTCACAAAGGGGTGTAGCGATAGGACAAAGGGGAACAGCTCTAAACTGAAAGAGGGCAGATTGAGATTAGATATGAGGAAGAAATTCTTCCCCATGAGGGTGGTGAAACACTGGCCCAGGTTGTCCAGAGAAGCTGTGGCTGCCCCCTCCCTGGCAGTGCTCAAGGCCAGGTTGGATGGAGCTCTGAGCAACCTGGGCTGGTGGAAGATGTCCCTGCTGATGGCAGGGGGGTTGGAACCAGATGATCGTCAAGGTCCCTTCCAATCTAAACCATTCTGTGATTCTAGGATAAGTAACTATGTTTGTATCTCCAACAAGCACCCTGAAGGGTAGGCCAGGGAATTCTATTCTCTTTTCCAGTATTTTCTTACCTTTTAGTTACTTTGCAAAGATCATCTCCCTGAAGGCAGATATGAACATATGCACAACAGCGGCAAAAGGAAAGAAGGTATTAAAAATACCCAAGAGACTATTTTAAAATAGTCAGTGTGCACCTTTGCCACAGCAGTTTCTACACAGGGTGTTTTTGAAGCTGCTGCGTCTTTTCACACGCATATTTTTCAATTTATCAGCAAACAACTCATCCACTGTTTTTCTTTGTGTCACCCAGCAGGTAGACCTGGGAAAGGCAGGAGAATTCCTGTCCCCTTGCTTTCAGCAGGATTGCATGCCCCGAGTATCACCCATCACCCACACTACAAAGCAAAAGCAAAGCACCCCGATGAGCGCAGAAGGAGGAAGCGGGGAGCTTGGGCTCGCACAGACACCAGTAACTTTCCAGGAACTTCACGAGGCAAAAGAGATCAAATTACTGGGCACAAACTGAAGCAGAGGAAGCTCCAGCTGAAGACGAGGAAGAACTTCTTCCCTCTGAGGGTGACGGAGCCCTGGCACAGACTGCCCAGGGAGGCTGTGGAGTCTCCTTCTCTGGAGATATTCAAGCCCCCCCTGGACGCGGTGCTGTGCAGCCTGCTCTGGGTGACCCTGCTTCAACAGGGGGTTGGGCTGGGTGACCCACAGAGGGCCCTGCCAACCCCTGCCATGCTGGAATTCTGTGATACTGAATGAGGGCAGGCTCTCAGCCATAGGTGAGAGGCATCTCTGCTGTGACTAACGAGGTGAGCGCATGGGGATTAAGTGTGCTCAAGCCTGACACGCCAGCCCCTGTCTGCAAAGGCACAGATAAAGCCAGACTGGGCGTTTTCTGTCTCTCTGAGAGAACTCCCACCATGCAGCCTAGGTTCTTGTCTACAGCAGATCCCACGGTTTGACCAAAGCCAGCACTGCAAAGCGACACGGAATCCAAATGCACCTGCACGCACCAGTGTACGGAGAGGGCAGCAGCAAGCACCCCGGCCACCGCAGGCCTAGTCCTTGGCTTCGCACGTGCGACCAGCCCAGAATCCGGGCGAGGGACCTCCCTCTCAGCATGCTGCAGTGCTCGGAGCAGGGTTTTGTAAAGCCCTCGACAAAACATCCCTGCCACCCTTCCCCACAAGCCTCAGGCCCTTAGAGCCCTGCTCTTTGAGCCATTTCGAAAGCTGTTCCCATTCGTCTTCTGCCAAAATCAACTGCCCAGGTGGAGCCCCGTGGGTCCAGCCTGAAGGCTCCGTGTCGGTGCAGCCATGGAAAAATGAGCCGGCACCGTGACTGCACTGGGAAGGTGGAGGAAATCTGCCTGCAGAACAACTGACACAGGCCAAAGCACCAAAGTCTTTGGCAAGCTCTGATGTGACATACATGCCATCCCTCACTTACAAGCCCTGCTTCTGGCACACATCTCCTCTGAGGGCATACCAGTTCCTCTTGCTGGCAAGATAAAGGTCTCTTCATCTCCTCAGTCATCCCTTCCATGTTGCCAGTGGGATGTACAAGGGCTGCTCCAACTCTGCTTTATTCTGTGTTTGCTTTTCCCACCAATTAGTCACTTTCGCTACTAAAAACCAGTGAAGAATTTCCAAGAGCTTCTAATCTGAATTCCATCGTGTGCTAGGCTAATGCCCAGAACTCTGCCATTAAAACTGCCCACCAGTTCACCAACCCTACCTGCTCCACTGCCTACTGCAAAGAGCGCAGTTTCTTGCTTCTACAAGCCTTCTTTGCTCAGGGTGGGATGAAGCACAAGGAATGCCGGTGCTGCAGCGGGAGGTACTGGGAACCATCCCCGCACCATTGTAGCTCCTCTCCGAAGCAGTCCATTCTCCAGCTGACCATGAACAACCCCATGCATCAGTACAGGCTTGGGGTGGACCTGCTGGAGAGCAGCTCTGTGGAGAAGGACCTGGGTGTCCTGGTGGACGACAGGTTAACCATGAGCCAGCAGTGTGCCCTGGCTGCCAAGAAGGCCAATGGGATCCTGGGGTGCATTGGGAGGAGTGTGGTCAGCAGGTCGAGGGAGGTTCTTCTCTCCCTCTACACTGCCCTGGTGAGGCCTCATCTGGAGTACTCTGTCCAGTTCTGGGCTCCCCACTTCAAGAAAGATGAGGAGCTACTGGAGAGAGTCCAGCGGAGGGCTGCGAGGATGGTGAGGGGACTGGAGCATCTCTCCTACGAGGAGAAGCTGAGGGAGCTGGGCTTGTTCAGCCTGGAGAAGAGAAGGCTGAGAGGGGACCTAATATATACTTACAAATATCTGCAGGGTGGGTGTCAGGAGGATGGGGCCAGACTCTGTTCAGTGGTGCCCAGCAACAGGACAAGGGGCATCGGGCACAAACTGAAGCAGAGGAAGTTCCGTCTGGACATGAGGAAGAACTTCTTCCGTCTGAGGGTGACACAGCCCTGGCCCAGGCTGCCCAGGGAGGTTGTGGAGTCTCCTTCTCTTGAGATATTCAAGACCCGCCTGGACACGGTCCTCTACAGCCTACTGTAGGTGACCCTGCTTTGGCAGGAGAGTTGGACTAGATGACCCACTGAGGTCCCTTCCAACCCCGACCATTCTGTGATTCCTCCTGAGCTCAAGCAATAGAGGTCACCAACCGTAAACGCTGGCAGGCAGGTAGCAGCACTGCAAGGGGCAGGAATCCTTGTCTCTTGTTTTATTCTGCTGCGGCCAGGAGGCGTTAACTGCTCTTGCCGCAGTGGTGACACAGGAAGAAATGCGGTGTAATTGCCCTCCCCCTAAGGCTGGTGCAACCACCAGGCCTTCCAGCCTGGCCACGCGTTTCCTTGAAGGCCCCTAAGAGGTCGGCGATGAGTGTGACGGTGTATTGTTGCTCTCCTTGGGCATGTTTGCTTAGTGTCATTTGAAAAGCTTACGAGCGCCTGCGTGCCAAAGAAAGGAAGAACTGCGTGATACGAACACAACTCGCAAAAGGAGTGAAGTTTTCAAACCAGAAGGTGCTGAGCTCCACAGCTCTGAATGGTCAAACCACCCCCCTCCCTTTCTTGCACCAAAAAAAGTTCACACAACCCTCTGTTGTGGTCACTTCAGACCTCGTACCCTGCAAGAAGACCTCCAGCTCAGAGTTCTTGCCTGGTCTAGCTCTTAAAAAAGCACAGCCTCCCCGCAACCCCTCCACGTCCTCCCCCCGGCAGGCCTGCGGTTCGGCGCCTTCCCCTCTGTTTTGCCTTTCCTCCGCCGCCCCGCAGCACACGTTCCCCGAGCTCCTGTCCCAGCAGGGCCACGCACCCTTCCCTGCCCCGGCAGCAGGCGCAGCAGCCCCCGTCTAGCCCTCCCACCCCTGGTTTCCCACCCGCAATGGCACCATTTTTTTTTTTTTAAACTGCATTTTACAAGTAAACCACGTGCTCAGCTGCTAGGTTGGGTGCAGAGCCAAGAAACACTCCAGTGCACGGGGGAGGGGAGCTGATGTATTTTTTCATTTCATGTGACCGGCTTACCCAGCAGCTTCACCAAGACCGAGAGCAGAATCTCACCCTCACCCCTCCTTCACCACCAATCCCTTCCCCCAGACGACTGCAGGGCAGAGACGCAGAATGAGCCTGGCATCGCACGGGACCGCAGCCAGCCCCGGAGTCAGAGAAGAGGCGAGACACCAGCCCCGCAGCCCAGCCGACCGTCGGAAGGCTTGCACGCAAGGAGCTGATCTTCCCTGTAAAACTGAGATCGGGCGTGGAAAACTGTTGGCGGGAACAATTAAAAATATCAAGTATTAAAGGTAGGGCAGAGTGGAGGTGTGTGCTCTGCTGTTCTGCAGGTGCTGGGGTGGTTGCTCCTGGAAGCATGAGAGCCCCAAGAGCTGCTGCAGTGCCCACGGCATCCAACATCCCGACGCGGCAGCTCGAGAGCCCGCCCGTGTCTCTGGGCAGTGCTACGGGCTCCCACGCAGAGAAAGGCAGAAGCCGTGGCTCGGAGGATGAAGAGGCAGGAGGCTGCAGCTACACACAGCTACATTCCACACACACAGAGCCACATTTTTTTGGTTAGAAAGTCAAGCAGAGGATTGCGTTTGGATCCAAGAGGCTGGCTGCAGAACGTGTGTTTAAATAAACAGCATCCCAACGTACTTTTGCAGAGATTAAGAAGGGTCAAGTGATTTTTGAAATAAACATAGTCTAAATTTTAGAGGGTTTCCACACACTTTCTGCAACGAGATGGGCAGGACGATACGCACAGCAATGTCTCTTAGCTCACCAAGCGCTATGCAATAATGTTTTTCTTAGGTGCCCGTTGCAGACCTCTCTCTTGAATCCTTCCTAGACCTGCAGATCACAAGCAGAGATTTTGGGAAAATGGAAATTCTGGCAAATTTCTAGAAGACAGATACTTAAATAGGGGAAAGAAACCATGTTAGAAAGCAAACAAAAAAATCCCCATAGAAGAATGCCTACTTCCACAGCATGTTTTGTCAGGGAATCTCTAGGTCTGTAACAAACATTCACCATGCAGCCTGAAAACCTCCTAAGCACAAAGTTATTTCCCTATCTTTAAAGAGCTGGAGGAGGAAAGCAGAGATACTGAAACCAGAGACCATGTCAGTGACAAATCTGTGAACCAGCTCAGGTCTTTGGAATCCGAGTGTCTCATTACCGCGTTTTTCCTCCTTCTGCAGAAAGAGAAGCGAAGAGAGAAACAATGCAGCTCCCATCTAATGGATTTTGAGCAGTCTCTCCAAGTAAAAACTGATAGGGGCAGCATTAGCACTGCTGCCACACCTCACCATACCTCACGGTGGGAAGCACGAAATCCCAGCTCAACGCCACACGAGGACCTAATGGATTTTCATTATAAGGTCCAGTGTTCAGAAGTGAGGAAAAAAAAAATTGAAACTTTTAAAAACCAACGTTTAGCCTGTTTGGGTGGAACTGCCACCCGACAAAGCCTGCGTTCTGCTCGAGAAGAGCACAGCCTGAAAACAGCTTCCTTCACGTAGAAGTTCCAGATCTGGCCTCTGGCGAGCACAACAGCTTGGAACCAGTCGCCCTACCCCATCCCTATGGCTGCTTTCAGATTTCCAGGGAAAGAGGCACTTGACTTGCGTCTTTTCCAAAAAAGCAGCTGCTGTGCTACAGTTGATTTATTCTCTGGCTCAGTTTATTTCTTGTTTTGATGAATGTTTAATGCTCCTGGCTAGAACAGTTTAGATGTTGCTTGCCTGGGGGCATTTTACTGCTGCTTCATTACCGTAACAGGGAAATCAAGGCCATCTACAGCTTTTTTCCCCCCCAACAAGTCTTCTGCTATTGTTTGGTTCTAAATTACGTGGTGCATTTTGGCTTTGAATTGCACAGGATGGTACCAAGATGACAGACACTTACCAAATCTCAAGAGATGGCCAGATTCACTGATTACCAGACAACATACCCAGAACAGCAGTCCTCACTGATTAACTCCACCCTGTAGATCCAAAAAGACTGAGGGCAAGGGGTTGAAACTGCAGTTCTTGTGTTATCTCAAAGCCTTCAGATCTGTAAATTGCTGCCCATCTCAAGCAAAAAGCGAGAGGCGGAAAAGGAGGTGGGCCAAAAGAAGAAAGAAAATGCAGTGAAACAGTTATTAAAGTGCTAACGCTGGTATCTACAAAGCAACTTTCTCTGTTGAGATTGGGTTTTAATGGGGTGGTGGTTAAGATGTCGAGCCAACATGTCTTAAGACTAAACCCTCCTTTTTCTGCAGAACACACAAATGAGGAATAATGGCAGATAAAGCTTCTCCCAGGCTAAACGCCAGACAGACAGCCTCAGCTCTGACCTAAAAGGACCACTTCCACGCTACAAACGTTACTTTGACCCACGCAGGTTGAATTTCAAATAAAATAAAGCGGAGCATGGTGTCCTACAACCAGTGCCCGAGGAGCCTCTGCAGCCCCACACGAGCTCCGTGGGGCACAGAGCTGAGATCCCGACTGCAGCACCCCACATAAGAGTGGCCCCCCAACAGCCACCATGGTAAAAAGTCTCCTTACGCTTCCTTTTTGCCATCTGTACTGCATCCAGCCAGATGAGACCTGGGACCCTGCTCACCCTACCACCAAAACTGCTATCTCCATTTCAGGGCGAATGCTCGCAAAAGTGATCTCTGCTCCCTCCTCAGCCTCCCTCCTCTTCTTCAGCCCTCCTGTCAAGCAGGCAATCCAAATACTGCAGTCCTTCAGCACGGCAGGCAGAGGATGACTACAGAGGTCTGAATACGGTATATTGTAAAGATATTGCTGCAGCCCCAGCGTAGGAATACATAGCTCACCAGGAAGCTGAGGAACATGGGAACGCAGAAGTACAGCCCTTTAAAATAATAATAACAACAAAATAATAATAATAATAAATAAATAAACCCCCTCTGTGCTGTGGCCTGGTCTCTGCAGCTAACAAGGTTCCCGGGTGCCGAGACGCAGCAGGGGAGAGGGGCAGCAGCAGGACAGGCTGCACTGCTCGGGGCTTAGGGACGGCGAGCCGCCCAAGCTGCTTATGTCCAGCACAGCCAGGCCCAGACAGCGTGTCCTCTGGGCCCTAGTAAATGCAAACGTCAAATGCGCTTCTAACAGAAAAACATTAATGGTGCTTGTCGCCGGGAACGCAGACCAGAGACAAAGATGGCTAAACAAGTGTTCAGACGGAAGCCAAAGCCACAAGAAAAATTACAGAGCATGGGAAAGGACAAAGCGCCCACGAAGAAGAGCAGCACAAGGAAAATGGGATCCTGTGGGAAGAGAAAGCCCAGCTCAGAGACAAGGCTCACTGGCCTCAGCGGAAGGGAGCAGAGGACAGCACAGGGCAGGCTGCTCTCCTTCCCGGGCCACAGCCCTCCACAGCAGCCCGGAGCATTGCTGACCATCTCACCCGCAGGTCAGCGCAACTCAAGCTTGGCAACCTCGGACAAGTTTACTGACTGTCCTTACCACACAGCAATCGCTTTTCAATTCACAGAATCACAGAATCACAGAATGGTAGGGGATGGAAGGACCCTCTGTGGGTCACCCAGCCCAACCCCCTGCCCAAGCAGGGTCACCCAGAGCAGGCTGCACAGCACCGCGGCCAGGTGGGGCTTGAATATCTCCAGAGAAGGAGACTCCACAACCTCCCCGGGCAGCCTGGGCCAGGGCTCCATCACCCTCAGAGGGAAGAAGTTCTTCCTCATGTTCAGACGGAACTTCCTCCGCTTCAGTTTGTGCCCGTTGCCCCTTGTCCTGTCGCTGGGCACCACTGAACAGAGTCTGGCCCCGTCCTCCTGACACCCACCCTGCAGATATTTAGAGGCATTTATTAGGTCCCCTCTCAGCCTTCTCTTCTCCAGGCTGAACAAGCCCAGCTCCCTCAGCCTCTCCTCACAGGAGAGATGCTCCAGTCCCCTCATCATCCTTGTAGCCCTCCACTGGACTCTCTCCAGTAGCTCCTCATCTTTCTTGAAGGGGGGAGCCCAGCACTGGACACAGCACTGCAGATGGGGCCTCACCAGGGCAGTGTAAAGGGGAAGGAGAATCTCCCTCGACCTGCTGGCCACACTCCTCCTAATGCATCCCAGGATCCCATTAGCTTTCTTGGCAGCCAGGGCACACTGCTGGCTCATGGTCAGCCTGTCGTCCACCAGGACACCCAAGTTTAACAAGTATCTCCCGTGCTTCACACTGTCCCCACATTTGTTCTTCCATCACACCATGAAACTTGTTTCTCTGTTCAGCTGGGGCAAAGCCACTGGACCCTCCAGTCACCACGGCCAAGGTGGTGTCTGAAGAGGGCATTCAGCCTAACAACAGCAGCCACCGGCCAAAGCAGCGACCACGTCACTGGCTGATCAGCCTTGGAAGTTTCTGCCTCTGGCCCATCTGCTTGTTCTCGCCTCCTCAGCCGAGCCCAGCTTGTTTGTGTGGCAGCCCTGTCACCCAGGATGGAGAACAGAGGCAGAAAAGGTAATTTGAAGTCATCTTCTCTGAAGTCAGTTGAGCTTCCAAAGCAGTTGATAAAGTGAACAACCTTAACAGAAATTGCCCACTGCAAACAGCAACCAAATAAAGCTGCTGGTTCTCAAACGGCTGATGACCAAGCCACAGCTGTGGGGGGGGGGAGGAGAGGGGGGGAGCGCACACGAATCCTCGAGTGAGTCACTCGCTCTCTGCATCCCCGCTGGCCTAGATAAACGCTGCTGCCAGCCGGCGATGGGTGCTGCAAACCAGTTCTTAAGCCCCCAGCATCCCTGCTGCTCATCTCCCGGTGGGCACTGCGCCCGCGCCGAACACCATGATCTGGGTAGCCACAACCTCTCCGAGGTCCCCATACAGCTCCGATGGACTCTGACGTCTCTTCTTGCCCTTGCTCCTGCGTTCAGAAGTCCCCTCTCAAGGGCTGGGATCTCACGCAATATTAAGTTCCCCCTCTTAGATGAGGAAAAGGCTGAAAAAAAGGTGAAAGCAAAGCGATAATAAAATATAGCGCTGAAGACAGAGTGTAGGAAGTTGCTCCTTGCCCCTGTACCAGCAGTGGTTTGTTCACTGAAGTTTTAACTATCCTCACCTGTTGAGTATGTGACAGATTTCTTTCCCCCCCCAGTTTCATCAGTGTACAAACATGCCAGAAGCAACGGGGAGAGAAAAGGAAAAGAATCTTGAAGGATCCAAGATTCTCCACTTTCTGCATCTGCAACACTGGTGTACGTGCCGGATGCTGAGGATTTCAGCAATGGAGGTTGGCTAGCTGATAACCACACCAAGAAGCAAGGGTCAGGCCACAAACTCCAAGTTTCAGGCTAAAGATGTGAAGTTTCGCAATTTGTAAATTCCACCTTCTGCGTCACGCAGCTCTGCAGACCTCCCCTGCGACTCCTGGTTGTGAAATGACAACACACACAGGACCCCGGGTACACCACGGCTGTTCTCACAGTTATAACTGCCCAAGATAGCACTGGCTTCTTCTCCCAGCCCTTACCATAAGTAGTTCAGGGAATGCGAAGATATAAAAGAATAGCTTCTCCTTTGCCTAGTCCATCTATTCCTGGGGCACTGAGATGTATCTTACAGGGGTTTTCCCACTCCCCGCCACAAAAACCCCATCACTTAAGATGCACCCGCCAAGCTGCCTCGTCTGTAACTTCTAGGACCCGCGATGGAAGGATTACAGTGTTGTCACACGGTGAAAAGCAAGGAATAGGCACAAAAGAGAGCAGCACAGGGCAGAAGGTAAGATGCTGCACAGGGCGCCTGTCTCAACCAAAAGTATGGTCTAACAGCAAACGCTGCCAAGTACGCGTATGTGCAACAGCTTCATAAAAGATCACCGATATAACTAAATATCCAGGAAAGGTCAACAGTTTGAGCTGCTTGTGCAGTCTTTCTACAGCACCCTAGACAGGCAGGATGGTTGGAATGCTTTGATGCCAGCTTTCCCTAAGGAAACCGCAGCCAAAACCTGCGCATCTGAACGCGTCTACTGCAATATTGACACGTGCAGAGGGATGAGATGATCATTCCTGCCGCCTTCGGACCCAGTCGGCTCACACCCAGAAACGGGGCAAGAGGATGAACGAAACAGAGCGGTCAAGACACAAAGTGCTGCCTACCCCATACATCAGTACAGGCTTGCGGCGGACCTGCTCGAGAGCAGCTCTGTGGAGAGGGACCTGTGTGTCCTGGTAGATGACAGGTTGACCATGAGCCAGCAGTGTGCCCTGGCTGCCAAGAAGGCCAGTGGGATCCTGGGGTGCATCAAGAGGAGTGTGGCCAGCAGGTCGAGGGAGGTTCTCCCCCCCCTCTGCTCTGCCGTGGTGAGGCCCCATCTGCAGTACTGTGTCCCGTTCTGGGCTCCCCAGTTCAAGAAAGATGAGGAGCTACTGGAGAGAGTCCAGTGGAGGGCTACAAGGACGATGAGAGGACCGGAACTTCTCTCCTACGAGAAGAGGCTGAGGGAGCTGGGCTTGTTCAGCCTGGAGAAGAGAAGGCTGAGAGGGGACCTTAGAAATGCCTCTAAATATCTGCAGGGTAGGTGTTAGGAGCAGGGCCAGACTCTGTTCAGTGGTGCCCAGCGACAGGACAAGGGGCAATGGGCACAAACTGAAGCAGAGGAAGTTCCAGCTGAACATGAGGAAGAACTTCTTCCCTCTGAGGGTGACGGAGCCCTGGCCCAGGCTGCCCGGGGAGGTTGTGCAGTCTCCTTCTCTGGAGATATTCAAGATCCGCCTGGACAAGGTCCTATGCAGCCTGCTCTGGGTGACCCTGCTTCGGCAGGGGGGTTGGGCTGGGTGACCCACAGAGGTCCCTTCCAACCCCTAACGTTCTGTGATTCTGTGATACCCTACCTGAAGATGAGCAAAGCAAATGACGGTGCTCGTCACGAGAGCACTCTGTCCAGTCTCCAGCTGGGTACTCCAGCCCACGGATGCTCCTGAAGCACCCAGTGCTGCTACTCCTCCCAAGCAACCGTTTGGCTAGCAATGCCCATGTGCCAAAACCGGGCTAGCCAAGACATGATGTATTCCTGAGGCCTCCAAAGCCTCCTAAAATGCAAGGATGTCCCGCCTTAAGAAGGCCTGGCTCCTACCCAGCTCTGGCAAAGGTATCCTAAACCACAGCAAATCCCTGCTGTAAAAGAAACTGGTCCAGGGACTGCACAAAGCACGGAGAGCCAAGGGAAAGCTCGCTCTGCTGCGATGGACAAACCAGCTGGTAGACTTGCAGACCTGGGGAGACCTCTTTATTTCCTTCTATGGGTCGACTTGGTCCATCCAGCACCACTCCAGTGTAATCTCTGCTTAACTTCCCCGAGCATCCGGCTCCTGAGCACAGAACACACGTCACGTGCCCCCGTGTTTACACATCCGCGCTAGAGGCAGATTTACATCAGCTGGCTCAGGTCCTGCTTGTGCAATCGATCACCCTTTGTCATATCCGAAAGTGGCACTTCTCTAGCCAAACTCCGGGACCTGGGGCAAGAGATTCCTCGCCGCGCTGCCCAAGAACTCAGAGACAAAAGGGTTCTGGGAGGAGCAAGCCACTAGGATTGCTGAGCCCACGTGGAACAGAGCAGGGGTCTGTGCTCTCCGGGGGAAGAAACATTTTTAGGAGGAACAGCATTGATTCTATTCTGCTATCAGCAACAATACCAGGTTTTAAACATATATGTTTCCTTTTAGGGACCGGCTTGACTTAAATGTCTGATTCCAGCCCAGATTTCTTGCTTTTGAAGTCCAAGTTTCCCTCTTACACTCCTCCCATATCACCATACTTGTGGACTTCGTCCTTAGTTCACATCTTCACTAACAGAGTTGTGCTTTTAAATGAAACAGTTTTTCATTTTGAAACACAAACAATAAACTGAAAAGGCCTATAGAAGAAAATGCATACTTCGGCTCTTTCTAGTAAAGTCAGCAAGTAACTCCACATAAATCTTAACTCAGCGGGTCCCCGAAAGACAGCTGAGGGTCGGCGCCGCTGACCTGCGGAAGGCAGGCGGACGTGCGGCACTTGGCTATCTCCTCTTTTGCAAGCACCCAGGAGACCTGCGAGTGCGAGGGTAGGCAAAAGCAAGCAGCCCCCCTGCCCCAGGAACAGCAGCGAAAGCCAGCCGTAAGCTGGATAGAACCAGGGGGTTGAGGAAAGGCTGCAGCAAGACCTGGTGTCATCCCAGGACAGGCACGGAGAGCGACCGAAGGGGAAACAGGTCAGGATCTGGCTTAGGGAAGGGCAGGACAGGAGTTGCAGAGCTAAAGAGAGAGAAAGTAAGGCACCATCCTGCCAGACAAAGGACTGGGGAAAAAAATTAAAGAAGTAAAAAAGACAATTTCTTGAAAATTCTCTTTTGTAACGTTGCAGTGACATGTAACCTACTGCTCCGGCAGCCACAGAAACGCCAGATGAACGTGACAGAGGTTGGTTTGCACAGGGAGGGAAGGAGGAAGATGCACTTGTCGGCATCCTCCAAGGAGGACGCGTGGTCTCGCCACGGACTGCTCTCCTTTGCTCCCTCCAGGAGGTTCACAAGGCAGAACTGGAGGGACAGGATTTGATGGCAGCAACACTTGCTGCCTTAAAAACAGCAATGTATTTGAGGTGCCAAACAAATTAACCAAGCTTACAAGTGGTTTTCTAAATTTCTTTCTAGAAAAGTCCAATGTGACAAGCTCAGACAAGCGTTTACGGAATCTGCTTGCCAAATCCAAGACAGCACTCAATCGCGTTCTTGGTCAAGCCCTTTACGAATCTGTCTCCACTGATGAGTAACCTTTGGCACCATGGAAGCAATTCACATAGCAAAGTTCAGAGGACTTCTGCGCTACAATTTTTCCATTTGATATACGATTTCCACCTAAAACTAAGCTATCTACGGAATTACAAATCCTACTTTTTAGTAACACACTTACCAAACATTACTAGGATCATAGAATCATAGGTTGGAAAAGACCTCCAAGGTCATGAAGTCCAACCGTCAGAAGTAGTACCTCCATACACATCTTGGTGAACATTGTTTCTGGTTCTTTTGGGTAGCTTGTTAGCGTACTGTGTGTATCTGCGAGGGCCAGCCAGCACGGCACTGGAACAATAAGCCTTCTCCAAGACTTCTTAGCAAGCTCACAAGCTACCTAACCTGCAGGCTGGAAGATGTCTGTTGGTGGAGTGCCAAGAGAAAAATGGAATGCCCTGTTGCAAGGGTCAGACGCATCATGAGGAGCAAGCATCTGAGCATGGTCCAAATGCACAGGACTAAACAGCATGCTGTCAAAGGTTTTATCGCAAAAGTTAAAGCAAGGTTTGATGCTGCTGCACTGTGGACATGACACGGTTCCCTGATGAGATGCAAAGATCAGCATATGGAACAGAAGATCACCTTAGGAACGCACTGCACCGTGACCCTAACGAAAGTGAACACACAGATTACCATCTGGAATTCAGTTTCACATAAGGAAAAGGGGCAATAAGCTGCCTTTCTTAAGAGCCCTGCACCCCCTGCTATACCACTGATAAGAGTGAAATAAAACAAGAGGAAAGAGATCCCATCAGCAGCCTTGCTTTTTACTTCAGCAGGAGGAGAAGGGGAGTGGGGGGGGAATAAAAGCCTTCATTAGTCACTGATAGGGTAAGTTGTATTTACAAAGAGCGCATTAGTCATCCACTGGTTTTGTTCCAGGGGGAGCAGAGGAGGGCTCTGTCTTCCCAGCTTCCACAGAAGACAAGGCCTCTGTGCCCAAAGGCGCAGCCGCGGCATGCTCACTTCCAGAAAGCACCGGGGGACGTCGCGAGGTCCCGACATCTCTCCACCCAGCGCTGCCTCCTGCTCTCCGACTGGCACAGGTGAGGAAGATGCAGGTGGAAAACAGGTCCTGCCGCTGAGCGTCGGCCGGCACTGCCTCTCTCGGTCTATCCAACACACACCACACTGGCAGCGCCAGCTCTGCGGGGAGGAAGACGCAGGAAACCACTGAGGCTGCAGCTTCCCTCGTAGCTGTCACTGCCCACATGAAAGCCCACCCACAAAGGAAGGTAAGAGTGCAAGGCAAGCAACTCGGAGGTATTGCGAAGACAGCCGCTCATCTTTCCCTCCCCAACGGCGCAGCGTGCTGCAGAAAGCCTAAAATACACAGAGACCCTGCCCCAGCCGGGGCAGTTTACAGGGTCTGGAGTATGATGTAGTTCTGCGCAGCTCACCCGCGCGCCCCAGCTCTCTGAGCGTACCTCATCCTCAGCAGACCGATGGGAATTGTCTCTTCCCGCACACCGGCTGCTGCCGTCGGGAAGCAGGACCTACCCCTCCATACGGAGGGAGCACTGAGGAAACACAGCGGCCGTGCTTCCACCAGCACCCGCAGCGAGCTCCACATGCCAGGGAGCCAGAGCGTCAGGAGGGCGGGGGGATGCAAGACTTGTCCCAGAATAAATACGCACTCCCGGCAAACGCTGAGCTGTTCTCAGCTCTTCAAGAGCTTCCGAGCTGTGGGGAGCCTGCCTCCAGTTCATCTGAGAAATTCCGGGAAGTTCTCAAAGCCCTGAGAAGAGAGCTGCCAGCTTAGTGCGTGTTTTACTGCTACCGTCCTACAAGTCTATTCATTCCTGTTCAAAAAACACACCAAAAATCAAACCTGTAACCACGCTCATGTCTGCCCTGCTAACAGCGACTGTGCTGCCTCCCCCCCCGCCCAGCCACTCCTTCATCTTCACACAAAACAGCACAGGGATTACGCAGATGTTGCCTTGCTATCCCGACCTTCCTAACCTATGCCCACGTGCCATCAGCGATGCTGCCCGTTCACCGTCCCCCCACCCACATGGCAGAGGTCAACTCCCTCCTGGCTGCAGCCCCGTTCAGCAGCCGGGCGGTGATTCTCACCTGCTACGCCGCCTCGCAGGAGCAGAGACAGCCACCACCACGCTCCCTGCACTAGGGGGAAGCCAGGTCCAGGGCACAACACGCTAGCTGTAAACCACAGCTGGAAAACACTGGAAAACTGAATGCTCAGAGCAGAGGTCGGCAGCAGGGACAGTGCAGAGCATCAGTGGATGTCTGCCTGGGGGAGAGGGAACCGCACCGCGAGGGATGGGATTTCACTCCAGCATCCAGCAGAAGCAGCAGCTCAAATGGAGCTGAGGCTGCTGCGAAGGAACCACAGAAGGTGGCTGGGCTACCCGTTTGCGTATAAGCTGTTTTTTGCTTCTGGGTGGAAGTGTCTAACCCAGCAAGAGAGGCTGCACAAGCCCTGCAGAACAGGTCAGCAAGGATCTTCACAGTCATCACTTGACCATGCCATGGACATGGCAAAGTTGCATCCCACCCAGCAAGGATAAATCACATTCACTGTCCACAACCCAGCTGCAGAGAGCCTGCAAAGAGATGCTAAGGGCAGCCTAGAATAAACCCACGGTGATGTCCAGAGTGAGGGGACAAACACTCTTATGATTCAGAACAACAGCTTGACAGATCTACAGCTGGGGAGGTTCCAGGTGAACAGGAGGAAAGACTCAAACTTGCTCAGCAAACTGGAAGCAGGATACAGCAGACACAGGAGCAGGTGGCAGTGGAGGGTCTCTGGCAGGGACGAGACGATAACTTCGGCAGGGCCATCACTGCAGCGATCACAGCCGGCACCGCTGGTGAGCCTTGTCTCAAGCCCCAAGCACCAGGAAGACACAGCTGTCAACACCCACCCACTGCCATCCAAAACACCGAGGGAAGCAGCAGGTATCTGTTATTTCAACTCTAAGAATCAGACCAACAGCGATGCTGGGCTCAGCCCTGCTGTCCCCACAGTGCTCCTCTACCTTCTGCAGCACCGCAGGCACCTGCCCTGGGGCTGACACATCCACAGGGCAGAGCAGAGTCACCTTCCCAAAAACGACTTTCTCTGGAGCTCTTGGAAAAAAAATAAAATCAAAGCCTCTCCAAACCTAAATCCCCCAGACAAACCACAGCTCAGCTGCTGGGACGTACAAACCAACACCAGGAACAGCTCCCAGAGTTTTCCAGGGTGTGTAACCGCCCTTAGGGATACACCTGCATCTCCATTCTTGCGGCAGGAAAGGTGTGTGAAGGAGCAGAGCAAAGCATGCCGCAGCACACAGGGGTTCCTGGACTTTTTGGTCACTTTCCTAGTTTTTAAATCCTTTTTCTCAAATTTAGAAGCCACAAAAGTCACAGTAGTTCCTCACACACACCACAGCACTAACTTGCTTGACCTCCAGAGCATTACAAACACCAGCATCCCCAACACACCGCAGCGAGCAGAGACTCGACTCCCCTCGACCGAGCGAGGGGACCGAAATCACCCATCCTCAGGACAATCACGCATCCGGCACCGCAGACGAGCTGTTGCCTATACGGGCTCAAGCAGTCATACAGGTTTTTCTCCACAGGGTTATGGGCTGGAAAAGCTCCAGCAGGCTGGGCTTTAGTGAACAAGACCCCGTGCAAGGCAATACCATGAGCAGCTGTCTTTTGGGAAGCCAAGACCTTCTTTTCAACAGTGTGGCAGCACAGTAAGAGCTGGAGTAAAACCGAAGCGATAAGCAAACCGCACAACAATTTCCTCCGGAGCTGGCACTCACAAGCAGGAGACAGACACCCAGCTTCTGATATTGTTCCTGCTGGACACCTTCCGTCCTTCAAAAGAGCCTCCAAGCTTTCTGGAGACGTCTGCTCTGCAATCAAAGGTTTATTCGCAGCATGAACAGACATCTCCACGTTCGCACTATATTCCCTAGCAGGAGTGGTAATAGCGGGATTCATGGACTTTAACGCAAACTGTGCAGGCCTGCTGGAGACCTGCAGATGTGCCTACGCTGCTAGTCCACACCAAAATCCACTTCTCTGAATTCCGTGCTATTATCTCCAATCTACTGAGAATAAAGTTAGCGAAGCATGTTCTTCACGCTGCAATCACACCTCCTGCTACAGCGCCAGCAGCGACCAAGCTCTCCACTCATCAGCTCCAGATACTCAGTACTTGCATACAGACGGGGAGAAGCGGGATAAGAGGAGCGGAGAGAAAGTGGGGAAAAAACACAGACTCATGGTGAGGGATTTCTAGTTAAGCTTTGTTTGTCCAATCCTGCACCTTTTCCCACTCACGCGCCGAGCACAACCAGAGACAAGTTCTACAGTAATAACAATGAAATAATTAATAAGAAGAATAATACTAATACATATCAAAAGGGAGAGGCACATGAAGAGCAGCTCCAAGAACTTGCAGCACACGTGGGTGAAGTGATCGCACTCCATATCTCTCAACCCCGCCGCCCACAGCCAATTCCATTTTCATTGCAATGAGCAAGCAGCGTTGAGCACCATCTCCAGCTCAGCGGGCGCAGAGATTCACAAACCCGCGCACCGCAGTTCCCATGGCAGTGGTCTCTGAGCACACGGTGCCGGCACCCACAGGTGCCCTGCTCGCCCACGCCAGCTCTGCATTTCAAAGCTGGCACTACAGAGGGGGAAACAAGCAGGAGCCAGCTTCACATGAGTTTCGGAGCCTCCAGAGAAGACGCAGGTAGGTTCAGTCACCCACGGGACTACCTTGCTCCCCTGGGGCTGGTCCCCCACCCCAGCACGCTGGCAGCACTACCTCCGCATTCAAAGCTGTGGTCGCCCCTTTCATGTCACATCACCCAGCAGATGGGACAACACTAGTAGCTACTTTGTTCAACTTCTGCCTCAGCTCTCCACTTGAGCTTGCCATCCTTGGGTGGAGTTAACCTTTTCCCAGATCCGACGCTCAGAAGTGCTTTCAAATTGTACCAGAGAAGAGATTTCCAAGACAAACAGGAGGCCTCAAACACCCAGGGCTTCATCCTTTCCTCTCCCAGTGGCGGGTATCAGAAAGAAAAGATGTTTTCAAAAATCTGTTTCTGAATTTTGTGAAGATTGGGCCACCCTCAAAGGCACACTTGGGAACAAAAATAAGGGCACAAAACCGAAAGAGGCTTTGGACCAGAAAGGCCAGAAGAATGACACCAACTGAGGCACCACCAACAGGACCAAACTCCACCTGAGTTTAGCACACACTCGTCGTATCGCCAGCACGCAGCCTGGAGCTCGGGAGTCTGAGCCTTGCTATGGCTATATCCGCGCTACGGCTGGCCACCCGAGGCCACCAAGCCAAGGAGACCAAGAAGCAGACCGGCCATAACGACACAGTGCTGCCAGCTTGGGATGAGTGTTTTGGGACTTCTGGAACAACGAGGTCCACAAGGGCTCAGCTGTGCTGTTGCTGGAAGAAGAGCAAGTCCCCATCAGCTGATCGTCTTTCCTTTAGTTCTCTTCCACAAGCAAAACCCTCAAAGCACGCAATTTAAAAAATAATCTACTCCCTGAAGCTGGAGACACACAAGCTAACAGAAACAGCACAGAAAACAAGGAGCTGGAACCCTGGGACCTGCAAACGAGTTCATGTTGCAGGACCAGAGGAAGCTAGGAAAGAGAGCACGAGAGGGAAGGGGCCGAAGGAAACCCCCTACTCAGTCTGCACCACCACCAGCCCACTTCGGGGCACAGCAGCACTCACCACTACTGCCGTATCCACAACCGTGCCATGCCAGGAAAGCGAGTAAAAAGGGAAGCTGAAGAATGAGTGCACAACCTGTTTTATTAGAGTCCTGTAACAGAACAGAGAGAGACCAGGGACCCCGCCCAAGAATTCAACGGGATGCTTTAAAAACTCAAAGTCGACAGGCTTTCTCAATTGCTACAGAAAGCTTATATAAAATAATCCTGTTGTTTTGTTTCAGGAGACTTCCTGAGGAGAGGGAGGGAAAGGTGGTGCAGTGCTAGGACCCAAGTTAAAAAAAGACAAGCCCCGACAGCCCAGCTCGCCTACACCGCAGACAAAGCGCGCCGCCCGCCTGCAAACCCACGTGTACGGAGGGCATTCCTCCCAGCTCCAGCACCTCGCAGCAAAAAGGTCTGAACGACTTCCCACCAGGGCACGGAGGAGAACTTGTTCTGCCCAACAGTCCAGGAAAAGCTACATCTTCAGATGCACAACAGCACAGAGGCAGCAGCTGAGGGGGAAGGCCTAGGGAGATTAATGTGTTTATCTCCTCGCTTAAGTCTCTTACCGGCCAATGGTTTCAGCCCAATGGCAGCAACCGGACTAAAAATAAGAACTCGGGCATTACCAGTGACTCACCGTGCGGGCAATGACACTGCAAGGGATCAGAGAAACCCGCGCCCAGCCCTGAAGCCTAGCTCTCAAATGGTAGGAAACGACTTCCCAAAGAGACGAGCGCGACCCAACGTACAGATCTCCTCCTTCGAGCAACCTGGGGACTCTGTGACATTCTCTTCAACCATCCCATGGCTTTAAAAAGATCACCGGAGCGACCTCGGACCCGAATTTTGGGTTCAGTACCTGCGCCTCAGGGAGTTGAACTGAGGGGGGGTCAAACAACACTGTCAGATCAAGGCCACGCTTTCAGAACACTAAAATTTCCTGCTAGAGACGCTAGCCACTGCTGGTCTTCGCTACTGTCTGGGTCGTGCCTACCAGTAAACACATTTCACAGGCGCAGCAATTCCTGCATGCTGCATTAGAAGAGGTCCTAAGCAAGGACAAGCGGGCACCGGCAAAGCCAGCGCCACAGCAAGACACCATTGTGACAGAAGAACCACCTCCTGCTCCCTCCACAGAGCCCGTCTACCCTTCAGATGGTATTTTACTAACTCAGCTGTACAGAGATGCAGTGGCATCTCCGGTTCCTTAGCTAAGCTGTACGAGCTAACAGTCCCACCACAGCACTGACCCCCCTCACCTTCTTCCCCCAAAAGGCCCCAGGTAGGATAAAGCCAGATCTTTTTGGAGTATCTCTAGGAATAAAGAGATGGATCTTCCAGCACTGTGGTGCAGTTTGTCACAGAATCACAGAATCTCAGAATGTTCGGGGTTGGCAGGGACCTCTGTGGGTCACCCAGCCCAACCCCCTGCCCAAGCAGGGTCACCCAGAGCAGGCTGCACAGCACCACGTCCAGGCGGGGTTTGGATATCTCCAGAGAAGGAGACTCCACAACCTCCCTGGGCAGCCTGGGCCAGGGCTCCGTCACCCTCAGAGGGAAGAAGTTCTTCCTCGTGTTCAGCTGGAGCTTCCTCTGCTTCAGTTTGTGCCCATTGCCCCTTGTCCTGTCGCTGGGCACCACTGGAAAGAGTCTGGCCCCATTCTCCTGACACCCACCCTGCAGATATTTGTAGGCATTTCTAAGGCCTCCTTCTCAGCCTTCTCTTCTCCAGGCTGAACAAGCCCAGCTCCCTCAGCCTCTCCTCGTAGGAGGGATGCTCCAGCCCCCTCATCATCCTCATAGTCCTCTGCTGGACTCTCTCCAGTAGCTCCTCATCTTTCTTGAAGTGGGAAGCCCAAGAGCAGGCGCAGGAGCTCCCTTTGCTGTAAGGCTGGCAGTCCCTGCGGTCCCAGCCTTCCCCTGCCTGCTGCCTAATTGCCTTGCGTCCTTCTTGCTTCCGATGCTGGTGCAAGCGTTTGTGTAGCAGCGCGCGGATACCTGCACTGATCCTTCATTAACGTGGTTCATCATGTAACTACAGAAAGACTTCGTGCTCGTGCAAGGAGGGGACAAACGGCGAGGAGAAAGGCTGCCTCTTGCAGCAGCAGCACACAGCTCACGGAGCGACGGGGTACAATTCCACTGTGCTTCGCTATGACACTACAAGAGTTAGTGCCCACAGTGGTTTAGGTCAGACTGCATGATGTTCCAGTCTTCTGACTGAATTAGTCTACCTCTAATTTCCAGTCCATCACGAGAGACCATCATTCACCACAGCTCCCTCAACATTCTCCCCTTGTAACTCCTGGCACTCATATAAGAGGTCATCGTTTTTTTAAGTACTGAACGCAGATCAATCCTTACCATCCTCTCATCACACATTGAAGAGAAATACCCAGTTTTGCAGAGTAAAAAAAAGCAGAGTGAGAATAAAGCAATTTATTTGAAAATCACAAAGAGTCAGCAGTACAGCCAGGGCTTGCGGAGCCCTAGATCCTGCACCTAAAAGAGAAGAAAAACCCCAGCCATGTAATAGCAGGGTGTCACATGGGATCTGGATGACAGCAAGGCAAGCACGACATTGCCACTGAGACAGCGCCGCTTCGGAGACGGGCTGTTCAGCCGCCAGTGGAACACCCTGACTTCCCAAGAAGCAATTCTGCAGTTGGCCGCTTCCCGTCAGAACCAAGGCCCTCGCTAACGCGCACAACAGCCCATGTCTGACACCCGTCAGCTCGTCTACTGCTCTTTAACAGGGACCACCACAACCAGAGCGTGCCGACTCCCAAATCTACGCGTAGCTCCCACCCATTCGATATGCTGGAGAACCTGCACCGAGCAGCAGCCCCGCCTGCATCCACAAGCACACAGAGCAACCCTCTCTCTCGCTCCAGCCGAGGAGCAAAGCGGCAGGCGAGAGCACTGAAGATTTTACATGATCTGAAGTTAAAACCAGAGACTGCTAAAGCTCCCAGTTTGCCCTACAAGGACAGAATAGAGACCACACATCAAGAATTATTCAAGTGTCAGAACGACAGGATGCTTGACTCGGTGACTAAAAGAAATGGAAGCTTTAAGGGGAAAATAACTTTGACAGCAACATACCTAGAAAAGCACATCACCGATAGCTTACGGGAGAAACTTTTATTTATCGCAGCCTATATATAACTCCTGACTGAGAGAAAAATCACAAAGACAGCACCAGAGGAACAAAGCAACCAAAGACAGGCATGAGGAGAGCAGTTCTCAAATAGCCACGGCAGGTATGGGAGGAGAGCTTTGGAAGGAAGAACCAGGCAACCCCACCAAGAGCTGACGGCAGTCCGTGCTGCTGTGGGCTCCGATAAGCCCCTCCCGGACTCGCCGAGCAGCAGCACACGGAAGGCAAGATAAGCGTTCGGTCCAGAGAGGACAAACGCCCAGCTTACCAGGAAAAGCAGGGATTCTGAAGAGTGTTGGTTCGCTTTTCAAACAAGCGGGTTCCCCATACAGGACGACCTGGGACAGACGGTTTTGTGGAAGTCGGAGGAGGAAGAGGGCAGCATATCTCAGAAAACCAAACGTCTGCAGCTCTGAGGTGCTTTTCCGGTCTTCTCCGCCTCCTACCAAGGCTACACGTATTTCGCCCAGTCCAAGACAGCTATTCTGGTGAGGCCCCATCTGCAGTACTGTGTCCTGTTCTGGGCTCCCCACTTCAAGAAAGATGAGGAGCTACTGGAGAGAGTCCAGTGGAGGGCTACAAGGATGAGGAGGGGACTGGAGCATCTCTCCTGCAAGGAGAGGCTGAGGGAGCTGGGCTTGTTCAGCCTGGAGAACAGAAGGCTGAGAGGGGACCTTAGAAATGCCTCTAAATATCTGCAGGGTGGGTGTCAGGAGGACGGGGCCAGACTCTTTCCAGTGGTGCCCAGTGACAGGACAAGGGGCAATGGGCACAAACTGAAGCACAGGAAGTTCCGTCTGAACACAAGGAAGAACTTCTTCCCTCTGAGGGTGAGCACTGGCCCAGGCTGCCCAGGGAGGTTGTGGAGTCTCCTTCTCTGGAGATATCCAAACCCCGCCTGGACAAGGTCCTCTACAGCCTACTGTAGGTGACCCTGCTTCAGCAGGAGGGTTGGACTAGATGACCCACAGAGGTCCCTTCCAACCCCGACCATTCTGTGATTCTGTGATCATGTAGAAAATAGACATTGATGTATATCTATAGACAGGTCATGACTAAGCATCAAGAACAACAATTTGAAATGCCCTTTAAATAAAATCCAGATCCAGATTGTTTGTACTGGCTGCAAAAAGAACACCTAGCATTTCTGACGACACCTTCTAGCACTGGATTTTCAGGTGCCTCAAGCAGCACTTAATTCAGCCCAATAACAGCAGCAATAAGAGGAGAACACACCATTTTGCACAAACACAGCCTGAGACTCCAAATAGTCTGCGTGTTAAGAGGTTGAGGCCCAATGTGACTCTCTGCTTTTCCACAGATGCTGCCTGCCCAGCAACCAGATTTAGTTAGATGAGACTTCAGCTGCTCCCGAAGGAATGCAGATGGACAAAAAGGGGAAAAAAAAAAAAAAAAAAAAAGAGGAGGTATTGTGTCTTCCGTCTGAATTTAATGCCAAAGCTGAACAAACACCTGAATGCAATGACTGGCGTATCATCACACGAGCTAGGACTAAGCCACCGATAGCTCACCATCTTTTCCCTTCTTTTTAAGGAAAAGCGTAACCCTGCCCCAGAGATAGCCATTTGCTATAGGCACTTCCAACGCAGGGCACTTCTTTGCCCTATAAATGGCACCTCCTGTTCAACACCAGCTACTTACAAACTAAGCTCTGACATCCAAGCTTGAAAGGCACCTCGAAGTGGCACCCAGCCATTTCTACTGACCCACTCTGGTCAAAAGACGTTCCAGGTGTCTTGAAAGAGTTGGCAGGTTATGACAAACTGTGCCTTGTCTTCCCCACGCTCTTCTGTACACTTTTCAAAAGCCATAGGAAGAGAGGAGAAGAAGATGAAGTGGCAGCTACTGCAAAAGACATTATCTCTTAGTGAAGGATTCATAGATGGACAAGCTTTCCTCCTCTACCAGCCAACACAGTTAACCCAGTAGCGTAAGTAAAACAACTCTGGGCTGCAGCACTGAATGACCAAGCCAACGAAGATGGAGAGAAAAAACATTTACCTACACCCAGCAGGCAAAACACATTTAAAAAAAAAGGTAATACTTCTGTTGAAAAAAAAATTGTTTTACAAGATATCTAGATGTTTAAGAAGCAGCAGAATTAGTACCAGCTATGCAAATTGGTAGTGACACCACATCACAGACATGATCAGAGAACACACGATTACATGTCCGATTCCAAGGAATACCCTAAAATTTTATTTTTAGCAACACTGGGTATGCCAAGAGAAATTCTGCCCAGCAGAAGCACGGGTGCTCAGTGCTTCCATCTCTGCAACAGACAAGCTATGGAGAACAAGTGGCAATTGTAAGGTTGAAGTTTTAGCACGAGTTCATCTCACAGTGTTCAGCTTTGCAACTGCTTTTTCCCCTCCCTTTGTTAACACCTTATTAGAACATACTAAAGCCTAGGTGAATCTTCTCAGGTTTGATTTTTCAGTAAAGAAATCCCAGTCTTTTCGAACACAACAATAAGAAAACAGAGCACAGGCATATCCTTACAACTCTGGGTCAACCTCACAAATCTTGGCCTTGTGGCAACGTACAGCAGAGAGCAAGACCTGGAACAGAAACTCTGGCCAAACCGCATGCACACAAACCTGGCGCCGCCAAGTGCTTTTGGCCATCAGGTTTTGCACCAAGAGCCGAGTCTCCAGTTTGGCAGGGCTCCGGCCAGCCCCGTCCGCGCTCGCTCCCCGTCGTGTCGCCCGCCACTTCCTCCTCCGCGCGCAGGCCCGCTTCCGCTCAGCGCGGCTCTACCGGGACGCAGCCGCTCGCTGTGCAGCATCCTTCACGGCTCCATCTTAACCAAAGCTGCCAGCCAACGCTCCTGCACGCCCCAGGTACCCACCAGCTTCCGCACGCGAACCGCTTCAGCCGCAAGTCCTGTCTCTTTTCAAGCAGTTGGGTCTCACCGCAGATGGCTCAACAGTCCCTACAGTAGGGCTGGAGCGTTCAGTGGCAAACACCGCAACCCCCCTCTTCCACGAAGGGCAGATGGGCGAGTACATAACGCTTCCTCAAAAATCACGTGAACCCCGCAAAGCCCCTCTGCCTCCACATGGAAGCTGCAACAGCTAGAGACAAGGGCAAGGTGGTTTGAAATGCTTTCATTACAGCATGGAAAAGGCTTCTTTGAGAGCAGACACCGACACCGTTCTGCTTCGCACCAGAAGCGGAAGTGACAGCGGAATCGCCACCGAGCTATGCATCCAGGACCACCACGCTTCACGCACGCGATCTTGCCACAGTCGGCAGTTCATAGCAGGGCGCCTTATTAGAAGATGAAGTCCAATTAAAACCCTAAGGGTCTGGTGCCATTAGCTTGATCTAGCAGCCAGAGTATAGAACCAAGAAACCAAGTCTGTCTCCAGCAATCAATGCTGCTCCTAAAATGGGAGAAGAAACATCGCTTTTATGTGAAAGATCTCCCCTCTGTCCTAAAACCTGCCTGCCTTCTCCCACAGCACAGAAATTCTCCCAACATACAGAACACCTATAGCCACAGCAAGTCCTAATTCCTAAGTAGAACTTAGCACAAACAGAGGAGTAAGAGAACAACCAGAGATCTCCTTTTCAATGAGGATGGACGAGCTGGTCCCATATTAGGGGAAGCTATTCCCAGCCCGCAGAGTGGCATGACAGGTTGTCCTCTCCAAAGGAAATTATTAGAATGGACATGTGGGTACAGGACCCAAGTGGGAGGACACTAAGGCAGAGATAAAGGGACCTTCAGCTTCCCTAGACTTTCCCTGTAATGCCTTACTATTTATTCATGTGAACAGACATCGTCCATGCAGTCTTCTCCTGTCAGCTCACAAGCAGGAACGGATTTCAAATCCAATACAGTCGTTGCCAGTCCTCCCCTTTCCTTACGCAGAATTATTCATGTATTGAAAAGCAATGCATATCCCTCCCAACCAAAACAGCACATGAGGCGGAGGTTGTACCACGCTAAAACACAAACACAGCCAGATGACTAATTGTGTAAAAACATCACTTTCCTACTCCATGCAACTGCTCTGTGTTGCTGACTCAGATGTGTTCATTCCAGCAGACAAAAAGCTGGGTTTTGCTACTGCTGCTCCCGCCGAGGCTTGGGAAAGCAAAGCCAAGCCCACGCCAGCCGTGCGAGGCTCAGTCTGGGAAGCTCTTTAGCACTAGAAGCCCCAGCCCTGCAAGTCCCCAGCGGGAACTGCAGATCACGGGCACATTTGTAGGAGAGTAATTAGTTTCAGAGCCAAGACTGTGCTCCTCCCCCACCCCTAAATTAAATAAGCCAAGAAAGACTCCACAGCCATCCAGCCACTCTTGGAGAATCATTTTTCTGACTAGGTCTGCACTTTCAGGTTGCCATTTTTCATTATTGTTAATAGGTCTCATTAACTAGGAGCTCTTAAGCACCACACCATTACTAAATGCAGTTTACATTGCGCAAAAGCAATGCCCTTATTGTGGCAAGGGCAGAAGGGAAGGAAACAGTTTGCCTTTCTGTAAACACTGATAATTCAAAACCGAGTACTATTTGCCCTTCATTTGGGTCCACAGTTATTTCAAATGAATCGACAGTTAAGAGAAGGACGGCTTTAAAGATCTCCAGTTTGCAATTAAGGCACACCTCATGATTTAAAAACAAACAACACTTCATTTTAAGATACAACAATTGAAAACAAAACAAAAAGTTAGTAAAATAGCTGATATCCCCACAACTTGTGCACCGAGTTGGCTAATAATTTACATCACTGTTTTCCATGGAGAAGGCTTGACATCATACTCTTCATGTTTTCTATTCAAATATTGTTTAAATCAATCTGAATTTCTAGTCATGGGCAGACACTCTTCGGAGGCGACCAGCACATCATCCACAGAGCAGCAGAAAAACATTTATCGCTCCAGTGTAAGAAGTGATTTCCAACTGCTCACCACATCCAGGCAGCTCATGGGACTGAGCCCGGGAGGACTGTGCTTCCCATCCTCCTTCAGAGCATTGACATTCCTTTCCACGGGAGGCAAAAAAAAAGTGGAAAAAAACCCCAACCCTGCTTCCTAAGCATCTTTTACGTAGACCTGTATCACACAGAACTTCTAAAAACTGTGGGATGCTGCGTTACTGGTTCTTGACACTTTCCCTTTGCTATCTTCTCCCCTGCCCTCCACCAAAAAGAAAAAACCCACCCCAACAAACTAGCAGAAAAATTCCTTGCGACCTGGAGGCCAAAAGTGCTAGCAATAGTGCAGCAGCGCCTAGCACAGGTCCACACGCCCGCGTCAGTCCTCAGCAGCATCACATGTGATTCTAACATGCTAAAGGCTAAGAAGAAAAAAAAAAAAAAAAAGGGCTACGAGGATGATGAGGGGACTGGAGCATCTCTCCTACGAGGAAAGGCTCAGGGAGCTGGGCTTGTTCAGCCTGGAGAAGAGAAGGCTGAGAGGGGACCTTAGAAATGCCTCTAAATATCTGCAGGGTGGGTGTCAGGAGAACGGGGCCAGACTCTGTTCAGTGGTGCCCAGCGACAGGACAAGGGGCAACGGGCACAAACTGAAGCAGAGGAAGTTCCAGCTGAACATAGAATCACAGAATGGTAGGAGTTGGAAGGGACCTCTGTGGGTCATCTAGTCCAACCCTCCTACCGAAGCAGGGTCACCTACAGTAGGCTGTAGAGGACCTTGTCCAGGCGGGTCTGGAATATCTCCAGAGAAGGAGACTCCACATGAGGAGGAACATGAGGAAGAACTTCTTCCGTCTGAGGGTGATGGAGCCCTGGCCCAGGCTGCCCAGGGAGGCTGTGGAGTGTCTCCTTCTCTGGAGATATTCCAGACCCGCCTGGATGGAGTCCTGTGCAGCCTGCTCTGGGTGACCCTGCTTCGACAGGGGGTTGGGCTGGGTGACCCAGAGAGGCCCCTTTCAACCCTGAACATTCTGTGGTTCTCTTCTGTGATTCTGTGAAAACAAAGCCCAAGTGCAAAGACAAATGCTGTTTCGTAAAGCAGAGAAAGTCAAGCCGCAATGGGCAGTACTGTCAACTCCCAAATTTAATCTACCCTCACTGCCAGACCACTAATTCATTTTGTCTCGCATTCCACAAGCGATGGTGACTGAAACTCAGGTAGAAGAGCAACAATTCAACTCACAACACGCCGGAACATTCGGACAGCCGGACGGCAGCAAAGACAGGCTGCACAAGGACAGCGCCGGCACGTCCTGTCTTGGGTTTGGGGTTTGTGTTTGAAACATTAAGCTATAGGATGGATCACCCCCAATGCTGGAGGCAGACCTCCACCCCTGCCCTCATCTTCCACGCTCCTGCGGTGGTCTCAGCAAAGGGTGCACCTCCAAAGAGAAGGCGGTATTCTTCTCTGAAATTACTGGAGAAAACAACTGGCCATTAAAAAAAAAAAAAAAAAAAAGACATGTGTCCGTGTTTCAGGACTGTGCCAGTCACCCTGTACAAAGCAGGGAAGGGATTAATCTCCCAGTGCCAAACACAAATAACCTGAAGAACTCAGTCTGTAAACCCTTTACTTTTTAAAAAGAATTCCTCTCCAAATACGCCGACTTTAATTGCATGCAAGTTTCTCGTCCTTTTTTCCAATCTCTGGTATTCGTCTCAAGGCAGCACATTTGAAGTGAATTATTGAAAAGATAAATTTTGTATTCGTTGCATAACTACATTTGTCTCTCATTACAGAAAGGGCACACAAGAACACCTAGCTAGTTTTCACCGCACACTTTAATTAACCTTAATCGCATTCCACCTCTCCCTAGCATTTCCCTTTTCCCTCTGCTCCCCCTCTCCCACGGCTACTCCTTCCACCACGGCTTCTAACCACCTTCTGAACAAAAGCTGAATCCCACCACTGCAAACGAGAGCCGCATCCTCAGCGCACACGCTGTTAAGCGGAGAATAGCTTTCTGGTCATCCCCTCCCTGAACCAGCTTTCAGTTAATGACAGGTCTTCAGCTCTGTCCCATAACTTCCCATTCTTCCTTCTGACGAGCTAACTGCAATCTTCTCAAACGCATCCAAGATTTTATTCCTCCCCGAGGGGCAAAGGATGTTCTACTCCTGAAGATTTCCTATTAGTCTGACGTTATCGCGTGACCAAGCTGGCTTGCAGCAGTACACCTTGTGCATCTACAGCGGCTTCCTCTGGAAAGACTTCAGATGCCCAAACCATACGCTGATGGGAGCGTTCACAAATTCTCCAGGAGGTAGGAAACCTTCGCACAGACAGACTGATGAGCTAGCCAGAGAGACACAGTGAGCAGGGAGCAGGAGCCGTTTCCTGACAGCATCCCATAATCTCAATTTTCACAACTGACTCAATTCCTTACTCAGATCCTGAAAGGCAGCTAATTTCAGAATTTACCTAAACCCTTGTCATAAGATTGCTCTTATTTTCACTCTCAGGTAGAGTTGCTGATTTTAGTTATAAATTATACATTTCTTGGCAGTTCAGCTCCTTTAGATCTGAGAGACTGAAGGTTTCATTCGTGCCACCTCACTTCTACCCACTTCCGAAAGCAATCCACTGCGGATGTTACTGTCCTGGCTCCCGTACTTCCAACGGATGCAAGTAAACAACTTTATAGCTAAGGGATCTCCTTTACTTTTTTCTGATTAGTCTTCACAAACACACAAAAATCACGTGTTGTTTATGGTCACCTGTGGAAGAGCCTTCTGTACCGTCAGCAATCACCTCTAGTTTTCAAACCGTCTCTTCTCACCCGGAAAAATAACAGAAAGGTAGGGAGTCCAAAGGCAGACGCCAGCACGGCATGCTGACATAATGCATTTCAGAGCTGTATTCCACGAACAGTGAGCAAATCAGAGGGAAGAGCAGTACAAGGAACACGCCAAAATCTTCTTCCTATACCCAGCAACTCCTCTTAATACTCCATGCTTCAACCCACGTTATTTTCCTGCCAAATGCCCACAGTCTTTTTTTCTACCTACACTCTTCTTATCACTGTTACAGCAAAGAGTGCGACTTGGACTCTTTTCCTAACTCGTCATGGCTTACTGCCAAGTGCTCTGGAAAGCGCTTTAAAATTTGCATCTCTCGGTATTTCCGAGCGTAAACCAGGGCTAACACTTCCCCGCCGCCCAGCAGCGGTGCTGGGGGGGGGAAAGGATGCTTAAGGAAAGCTATTGCTGCTTTCCATAGATGGTGGGGGGAACAAGAACGCAGGACTGAGCGGACAGAGCTAGAACCATCTGCAGGAACACTTTGCTGGTGGTGCAGAGGAGCACGGCACAGCGAAAGGAGCTGTCTTTCAGGTAGGGGAAAACAAATTTGGGGAGGACAAGGGGTGGGGGGAATCAATGTTTGAACTCAAACAATGGAAGCTCGGGAGGGAAACAAAAGCATGGAATTGCTGCATGCTCCTAACACTGGTATTCAGCAGAACACCATTCCCCACTGCGCGAGACACGCTGCGGGACCTGTGTCCACGCAACAGCACACCTACATCTGTCACTTAGTTTTTAGCTATTCCAGCCAGCTGAGAGAGGAAAGGATGCTGGAAATGCTGCCTTGATTTGGCGTTTGAAGGACAGGAACCAGAGGAGTAAACTAAATGGAAAATCTTCTTGAGGGCACAGATGAATGGTTCTGCACCCAAGTGCTGAATGATTCCTCTCCAAAAGAGATCATACCACTGTCGAAATACGCTCTTCTGACAAGAAGAAAAATCAACTCTCAGAGGATCAGAATAATTTAAAAAAAAAAAAAAAAAGGCCAAGCCATCTATTTTAAGACTAAGTTCCCCTAGTGATACTGGGATAACTTTAAATTAAGCAGAGCAAGTTGTAAATACAGAGCAGGCTACCACGAAACATCACTGAGAGACGACTTCAAACGCACATGCGCACCGCACCAGGTGTCACCCACAGCAGAGCCACCAAAACGCTGCTACACTACCGGGCAAAGCACACCACCCCCTCGAGACCGCTGCCACCACCCCAGCGCATTGGGCCTGAAAACCAAGTTAACGTTCCCCACTCCCTCAGCCCAAAGCCACTTGAGGTCTCTGCTCGCCATGTCCTCTTCCACAACACAGGTAGGCAAGAGCTGTCGCCGCGCTGCTGGTCTGGCGCACTAAATGCGTTGCTCCACGTGCACTCTGCTGAGCCTCAGCCACTGGAGATCCTGTTCCCTGGCACCACAGCCAAGCACCCACTCCCACAGCTGCTCCAAAAGACCAGTCTGGAAACCAGATGTCTTCCCATCCCCACCACTTCAACAACTCCTTACTGAAGGGTTCTTCTGAGCTTGGTTTCCCGATCCAAGGGGCGAGATGGAATAGGAAAGGGACCTGCTACAACACGGAGAAGGGAACAGACATCTCCAGAGAAAGAGGCAGGTGCTCCTTAAGCCAACGCTGGCACTGGGGACTGTGTGCTGTCAACCCACAGCCTGGTTCAGCTGGGCTCTGTAATTTGCCTGTATTACATTCATTTGCTAGCTAGACACAGCAGCCATGAAAATCAGCCTTTTCAGGTGTTGCAAGCTGCAGATCTGGAGTAGGAGAGGTGTCTATAAAGAAAAAGCACACATCATCTCCCCTAGCCTAGACCAGGCATTTGGCAGCAACCCAGTGCAACCCAATACATCCAGCACAAGCAGCAAACTGCCTGCTAGGGACAGTCCCGTACACCAGCACACAGCTCTGCGGCGGCGACATCCCTATATACAAAATAGAAAAAGGGCAGAAAAAACTCCAGTACAACCAAAAAAGTACTTTTTTTTTCCCCCCCTTCCCACCCCCCCATCCCCAGCCACTTCGGCTGCAACACAAACCCTGGGAGCTCAGCATGCTCTCCACAAGGAGCCATGCTGCACTGTCCCCCGGCTGTCTCCCTACCCGCAGGTGATGTTGTGGTAAGGGACTCAGGTCCCCCCCCAAACACCACAACAGAAAGATCAGTCATGCTAGCAACGGGCCGGGAGTCCTTTCTGCGTCTCAGCGACATTTTCATCACCATAACTGGCCACGGGGAGAATATCCCAGGAAGCAAACCCTAAAAATAACTTCTTACAACAAGCCAGCCAGTCCTCCAGCAAAAAGGGGAGGGAACATTGCTTATACATGGTTAGCACAACTCGGTTATTACAAGAGGGACAACGAACGTCCAGGAAAACAGGAGAGGCAGAGAGGAAACAGCGGAGGAAAAGCAGGTGGCGAATCACACACCAACTTCTCCTCCATCACCAATGACTATCAATAGGAGCTGGTTTCAAAAGCAGAAATAAAGAGACCGAAGTCGAAACTCAGAACCAAGCCTTCCCAGAACACTTCCGAGCACAGCGAAGGAGGGAGCCTTGCCTGCTGAGCACTGCAGTGGGAAGGAGCGTGCAGTCTCCCCAGCTGCAGCCACCTTTAAGGAAGGTCCTGCGGGGCCCTCTCCGGCTCCTGGAACTCCAGGTATCCCTGCGGATCGCTGCGGGAAGGCACCACGCTTCCCAGCTGCTTAACCGCAGAAACCACAGAGGACTGACTTCACCAGAACATCCTCAGAAACGTGCGGCTGGGGAACCCGCAAGCAATCCCGCGAGTGCTCCCGGGCATGGTGGACACCTGGGCCGCCCTTCCAAGGGCTTCTGCACGCGGGGGAAGTGGAGGGGCTGTGGAAGAAGAGAACAGCAAGCTGCCGGCTCCTCGGCTGCGTGCCCAAAGCCACGTGCTCCCCAGCCAGCCCCCCGACACACGTCCGAGGGGCTGCAGCCTTTGCAGACCTCCCCTCAGACAATGCATTGCCCCACTTGCAGAGGGGCTATGGCAGCACAGGGCCCCTCTCCTCCTCCTCCCAGTACCAAGCTGCCGAGCATCGCAGCCTGCCCGCAGGTCACCGGCACTGTCGCCTCGCACCAGCAAGCGACTGAGGAAGGCACAGGAATAAACCTGCAACTCGCCAGGCCTCTGCGCATCCGAGTCACACACAACAGCTCGGAATCGCAGCAGGACATCCCGTGGGAGAAGGAAGGGTGCAATAAAGGCATCCTGACAGGGGTGGGCCTAAGCAAACACCTGGTTAGACTCTGTGGCGGAGGGGCGAGGAGGGAAAGAGCACGACGGGATTTTCCAGTGCCAGGGCTGCTGCTCGTTGTGCTTTTCCACACTTCTCCCAGCTCCCGAGCAGCTGCTGCGGACACAGGCACAGAAAGGAGGGGCTCCCCGCATCCACACTGCGCTGCCAGCCCTTTCTCCTCCTCCTCCTGCAAAAAGTCTTTCCGAACAAGTTTCCCTGCGCTGAGGAGGACCCAGCCACAACTGCAGGCACCGGGCTCGCTTTGCACTGGCTCCCTCTTGATTTACAGAACCTCCTCGCTAACAGCTGCATTGCAGATGAACCCTCTTAAAGTGGACACGCAGTAAGCGAGACAGCCGGGCACGGAGCTGCTCCACAGGAGACGCAGCCGTAGTGGAGACCTCTCCGCCGCACACACGGCGACTGTGACCCGTGCAAGAGCTCCAGCGACGCCGTCTCGATCCAGCCACACGCAGAGGGTCCTGAACTGCACAGCTTAACACAGAGAAATCCCACCAAGCGATCTCATCTCTGGACACGAGCGCCTGTCTTCTCCCCATCTGCTGATCGCACCGGACGCCGGTGGGTTTGGATGAACCAGCTAAATAAATATCAGACCGCAGCTGGTTAGCAGGCAAGGTGACAGCATGGCATGGAGGCAGGTCTCGGCAGTGCCAAGTCACTGCAATGCAGGATCCAGGCATGCAGAGCTGCAGGAGGAAGAATACACATTCCTCCGGCTGCGGGTATCCCTGGCTCCCCAGCTGGCCCCGCCTCCCCTTCAAATAAGTTAACGGCATCAGCAAGCCCCCAGTCTTGTTTCCAAGGTGGGGAAGGAGTTTTAGCTGTGTTTTTCAAGTGAGAAAACAACTTCAGTAGTTAACATTTTACATTTCATCCAGGAGATGAGCAGGTTGAAAAGCCTAGGAAAGCCAAGAAACTTCTTGCCCACTTGTGAGGTGGTGGGAAGGAAAGCATTGTAAGCTCAGCTTCACGACTACCAAAGCAACTCACTGTACACAGCCACAAAGAGTTAACGAGGCATAACGCGCTTCCTCAGAGCTGGGTAACCTGCTCTGCAGCAACTTAAACTGCTGGCAGCAGCCAGAGTCACCTGGACTTGTCAGCAATATTTGATAATGGTTATCAAAAAAGCAAACTACCTTATTCCTCTTTTTCCAACTCTCTGATGCTGAACTTGGCTGCCTGGACAAGACAAACAAGCATGTTATGAGCGCTCGACTCCCAGTGTGCTGCTGTCGAAATGCTTCGACGCAAAGGACGAGCTGACCAACGCTTCACTCCTCTACATCATCATTACTAAGGGCAAGGGCAGTCCAGACAGGCAGAGAAGGCCGTGGATCATTGCTCTAAACCGATCAGGCAACACTGAAAATTTTAATCTGGGCAACTTCATACCAAGCAGCAGGCGCAACACAATATCCCGATCTGCAGAGCTGGCAGATTCTAGGCCAGACCACGTGCAAGTCAAACAACAAGGGGCAGAGCTGGAAGTCACTCTTCAATCCTGCAGTCCAAAAATTAGGAATATCTAAAGTAACTTAAGCGCCCTGAATCACTACTTTAACTTGCACTGAAGAAGCACATCCATAACGATCAAGCTCTCTCTCTGCACTGGCACCAGTTATAAAATAAAGCTGCGCAACTTCAACTCTTCTAATCTCTCCGACACAATCTCAACAGAGGACATTCGACACCCAAAGCTTACACGGAGAGGCCCCGAGGCAGGCAAAACCCAACTCAACAGCATACCAACTCTTTGGGCAAACAACAGAAAGAACTCCTGCTTGGCATCACCAGGCCACGCTCCCTGTTAGCCTCCAAGAAAAACCTTCCAGCAAGTCCCTGTAGGTTACAGAGGCCACTAAAGACAACTTCCTTCTTCCATATCTATTTTTCCTCCAGCCACCCTGGGTGATTTCTTGGCCCATGAAATCTCATATGCTTTGACACAAGGGGGTAGGAGGAAAAAAAAATTTTAATAACCCAAGATACCCATGGACATTTTCAGAATGGCAGCTGCTCCACCACAGCAGAAGTGCTAAGTATATTTGGCAGGCACTGGAGACCAATACAAGAAGAGGTTTCTCTGGTAAAACTTCCAGGGCACCCACACTATTTGAAATGCGCATCTCGTATGTGCATCCCGGAGAATCAATCATAGAATCATTATGGCTGGAAAAGACCTCCAAGATCATGAAGTCCAAACGTCAACCCATTGCCACCATGCCTGCTAAAAACACTGGACTATCCCCTCTGAGGTCCCACTTTGAGTCAGGCGTATGGCATCGGGTCTCGAGCAGCAGGCACGGCAGCAGCATCGACACACACACCTCAAGAGCCGCAGGGAACTTTACACACCGACTATGTTCTGTTGCACAGACAAGGAGAGCCCTCTCAGAAGCAAGGCCACCAACTGCAGACCCCTCTGGAACACACGGCAGATACAGCACAGAGCAATGGGTTCATGAAATAATCTTCAAGAGAGAGGCTGGGGTAAAACACACCTTCTTGAGCTACCTTCAGTCCCACCTGTAAAAGAGGGCTCAGAGGAAGGATAAAACCTCAGTGCATTTAAGTTTACAGATTTCTAGCTCTTCTCACTCCTTTTTTCACCTCAGACTTCAGGCTGTGTCAGACCACCTCTCCTTTTCTCACTGCTCCCTTGGGATTGAGAAAGCCTCCTCCTTCAAAGGAGAGTCCTCTTCAAGATCAAGGAATGACATCTCTCTCTTCCCGGCTATTGCTCACCAGAGTCTACCCCAGCTGACTTACTGGAGATGACACAGTACCGGCAGAAGATACAGCACATCCAAACACCGAGTTGCTCCACTAGACAAGCCGCAGCCTACACCAGCTAACTTAGCTGCTTACCAGAGGAGTAGAAGTGACGGAAGGGAAAGAATCCTTTCCACAAGCTCTCAGAACTGGCTTTGGAGCCTTAACACCCTTGCTCTCACTCACGGCCTGTATTCACAGGGGCTTAAAAAGCCCACTGAGATCTGGACTAGTGGGAAAGACCATTAATTTCCATAGATATTAATGACTCATTTCATAAATAAACATTTTAAGTTGAAGCAGCCCTTCTAAAAAGAAACTAGTTCTAATTACAACAATTCTATCTTACTAGGCCCGCAGACAAACATTTCATGCCAGCATGTGTATCGCTGCTCAGAGGTTTGCTGGCCATGGCCAGGTAAGAGTCTTTCCTGAAGCAGCCTGGCCCGCACGCCGTCAGCTCCGATATGCAGGGGCACCACGCCAGCTCCGGGAAGGGAAACCAGCAGGGACAACAGCAGGATGCAGAGTCGAGACCAGCAGCAGCCCTAATGGTGCTGACACGGTTTGGCATCAGGCATTTTCAATGACAACGGCCTTGCATTATCGATGACACCAGTGCAGGCTGGTCAGCCGCGTGTTCGATAGCCTGAAACCTGCAGGCAACGCTGAAACTTGATTATTTCCACCAACTCTGATGCGGAAAAGCTCTAAGCATGAGGTAGAGAACTAGAGTTATGTGTGGGTATAGGGAACAGGAAAAAAGGCCAAAAAAGAGACACACACCCACCGTCTTTTCCCACTTCTTACGTTTAACTTGCTGAAACGTTGCAAATCCTGACAATTTGCCCAGTAAAAGCAGGGTGCCTCCCCCTCTCTTCAAGCAGGGGACCTGTCTGAGCAGCGTTGCCCCAGAGCATAGACTGGAGGAGGAACGCCAGCCTGCATTCCCCCCCGCCATCCCAGTGGCTACAAGAGGGCGAGCCTGGTATTTCTCACTGGGATGCTGTCCTTCGTTCATACATCATCACTCGCTCTCCTCCTCCCCTCCTAGGAGAAAGTTTAATCCTTTGGCTCACACACATCTGGTAAATTTTTCAGTCCCTGTTTGCCACTGTCATCATGGCAACAGCCCCCAGAGATGGCCCGGCAGCTCTGCCGCCGCAGGCAGGCAGCCACTCCCTGCCTTCTCCGCTCTCAGATCTCTTCTCCTTCTCCAGATCTCTTCTGGATCGGTGGGCCGACAGAGAGCTATGCCCGCACCGGGCCCACCTTCACGGGCACCTTCCTTCCTTCCAGATATGTTTGCACGGGGGGTTGTTGTCCTTTTAAATTGCCTGTGCCTTCATTCCCACAATGCCTGCTCTTTTCTCCGAGACATCTCTCGGCTCAGTTTTCGGGACTCTGACAGAATCACACCGACAACAGCACCGCAAAGAGAGGTGCTGCCGTTGCTGCCTTGTGTTTAACAGCCGAATCTGCCTTCTAGCAAAGACAAAAGATTAGCTAGCACCCTTCTCAGAAGCAGGGCACTAACCTGGACTGGTCCCAGTGCCACTGCTAAGCAGACTCCAGCCACGGGAGAGACAGGGCAGCCCAGTGCTGCAGGTGCTCGGCCGACGGCCGACTCAAGATGGGAACTTTGGACTGAAGCAGCAGGACAGCGGGTCACCGCTTCGGAGAGATCTGTAACTCATGCTCTCGGGAACGTCACGCAGAAGTGCTGAGAGTGCAGTGTCTCATCTACACGCACATTCTCTGAGAGGTCATTGCATTTACCCAACCCACACTGCTGGGATGGGGCACTCTCCTTCTGACTCTGCCAGGAGCAGAGCGAGACGGATCCTGACACCGGGAGTAAAGCCACCGTTGCCTCCTCCTTTCCCGACCCCGTCATCAAAAGGCAAAATACAACACTAACCAGCTCTCCTTACATCTTCGAATTCTTCTCAGTCATCAGCAATTAGCCCCTTGCACCAACCACCGTCCTCCCCAGCCTGCTCATCTAACGGGTGGGAGCAACAGGAATTCTGCAGTGTTCTCTCAGAGGAAAGCAGGAGGGTAAAGCAGCATTACTGAAGCGATATTTTCAATCAAAGCATTACAGATTAATGCAATTACAGGTTAAAGTAACCGATCCACAGGAGACAAATGAACATTCAAAGCGAATTCAAAATTAAGGCAGAAAGAAAGGGAGCCGGAGAGTAACAGGTGGAAAAAGCTACGGGGAATCAAAATCTAACAACTATAGACTCAGTTCCCCCAGAAAGCTAAATCCACGCCTCACTGATCTTCAGCTATTCAGTTCAAATAGCGTTCAAAAAGCTTATTTCTAAGTTACCGCCAGCCCATTTCTTCAGAAGTATTCTGCTGCCGTTCTCCAAAAATCATGCACGCAGCAACACCAGAATGCTCGGGGAGCCGTAACAGAAGTATACAGTGATATTTAAATAGACATTAAATTTAAGAAGGTACAAAAAGGAACGCAAGGTCAGCCTAACTCACAGCACCCCAGATTTTGAAGCATTAAGCTTATTGTCATCAGGGCCAGCAGGAACTGCAGTCATTTAAGCTACGGCTCGACCTTTCCTCCATACACTAAAAAAATCTAGCGAGCACCTCAAAATTTGAAGTACACGTTCGCCCATCAGAAACCAACGCACCTCCGCTTTCCCCAGGATGATTACTCTGAGCACTGACATCACTTCTGCTGCAGGCAAATATACAACGACACAAGCTACTCCACTTTCTTTTTATAACGTCCAAGGTTTCTTTCCTGTGCCGGTGATCCTGGTGCCAGCCGATCTTGCCTTCTTCCCCCGGCCAAGCCAACGGCAATAGCTCACTCTCTCGTCAAACACTGACAAACTAACATTTCTCTGTGAAGTCAATTATCTTGTGGAAAATCAGCAAATTTCAAGAACAGAGGAAAGAAAAAGCAACACCTGAAACCCCAAAACAGGCGATACGCCAGAATTAATGCAAAGGGGAGCGACGGCCTGGTTGTCAGGGTTGTGAAGCGAACAGGTGGTGCTCACGGGTGGCACAGCCGAGAGGGATTTTTATCTTAGTGTGCTCCCCTTTTAAAGCTTGTCTTCACCCAAACTGCAGTGCCAGAAAACCTGAAATACTTCCAGGGCCTGGAAGGGAACAAAAAGGTTGTCACAGTCCTCCCTTAAAACACTGGTGCTAACCCACTGCGGGGGGGTGGGGAGAACTCTTCAGAAATTTCTTGTGATCCATGAGTCCTCCTCTGGCAGCGATGGCTCTGGTACTGTCCAGAGAAGGACTGAAATTGGAGGCAGTGAAATGTCCACACTACACCACAAAACCAACAAAAAAACCCCCACAGCTTTTGCACTGGATCCTTCTATAAGAAATTCAAGTAGCTCTCCCTGCCCCAAATATCTACAGTGTGCTCAACACCCCGCTCTTCACCGGAGGGACACCTAGAAATATTTCAGTCGTGACTCGCTGATCTGAGTACACTCTCCAGAGCCAAGGGCTTCGGGACACGTGCAGGAGTTAGTCTAATCACATCTCTGCCATACACAAAACCAGTTTATACTGGGAAAACAAGAAACCCGACTCTCTTGCCAAGCCCCTTTCTCCACCCTCACGCACAGGCAGTAGGAACTCCTGCCCAATCTGTGTGCCCACTGCTACACCCCACACCCCCCCCATTGTTAATGCTGGAAATTTAATACTCAATGTGACCACTGAGAAGACAGACACGAGCTGAAATCCTGTCTGCTCTGTTCCAGCTCCTTTATAAAATATACAGCGTAAACTGAGAGGCAACCTGGGGTAACCCCAGCCATCACCGACATCCACAGTGGGAGGAAGGCAGCTCCTGGCCGCAGCACCAGGCTCCCACCGCTCGCTCCCCTGCCAACCTCCTCTGGCTCCCAGGCCCGGGCGCTCCCCAGCCCCGCAGCGGTGGGTTTGGCTGGGCCACAAGCCAGGGTGACCCTCGGTGGCCCCCCCAAGGTCAGGGTCTCTGCTTTCAGCCATACCTCTCTCCTCTTCTGCAGACACCTCTTCCCATGCCGCCTCCCCTAGGGTCACGCACCCCTTGAAGCCCTCTTCCCGAAGCAGGGCTGCAGGCGGCAAAGGGACGAGGAGGAGGAGGAGGGGGACGGCTGCGGTGAAGCTCTTCACACCCAGCCCAAGACCCACCCTGCGTATCTTCTCCCACCCCAAATGAGCAGACCCGATCTGGCCGCTCAGCAACTCGAGCTGAGCAGACACTGTTTGATTTGCCATCCTCTGCAGGGAAGGACACTTGTCCCCAGCATACAAACCCAGGCGCACGCAGAGGACACCCGCCACAGGACGTTTCGACATGAGTCCGGATTTGTGCTTCAGCCATCTGTGACCGGTGTGCTGGGCGCTCCGACGTGCCAAGCTGCGTGGCGTCCAGTTCACGGGGGTGGGCTGTAGCCCATGGGGGACTTCAAACCCAGCAACCGCAAGAGCAGCCCGATCCAAACACCAGCCAAGCACATTTACAGAGCAGACCAATACAGAGGTTACGGATTGATCCTGCTAAACTTCCTCCACAGCATTCAAGCTCAACATTTCAGCATCCAGGGAAACAACTACTGACACCTCCAACAGAGCACACTGTAAAGCCCAAACCAGCAACCACTACTGAGCCGAAAGCCAGGACAAGAGAGGTGTACGAAGAAAAAAAGCTGAGCTGGAAGGGCAAAGAGAGAGGTTTTTTCCTGACAGGGTTTGATACACACAAGTAATTCCCTGCTCCTCCCCCAATCCGCACAATCTCCAACAGGAAAAACAACAAAATAGCTGCAAACTTTGATCCAGTTTACCAATTTGGAAATAGAGAAAAGGGAGAGAATCCACCTCTCTGTTCTGCAGGCAAGAGCAAAGCCGCAGCAAGGAGAAAGCAGCAAAGCGGCCCAACCTCCAAGGCAGCTGCTTTTCATTTTTTCATCAAGAGATGTCACTTGCAAGAGTTGAAAGATACAGATTTTCAACAGCAAACAAAATTTAACAACAGATGTAATGGACAGAGATTTCTACCCCCACCACCTAAAAAACAAGGGCCAAAAATCCTACACAGGGTGGTAGAATCACTGCACACTATTTGGTATAAACAACACCCTGAAAACGATCACAGGGTAGAGCTCTGCCTACCTCTTTCCAACGCAGGATTATCTCTTAAAGTACACGCTGGAGAGTCAAAGCTGGATATTTTCCTATTGCTACCAAAGCTACTGTTTTCTCTCTTGATCCTTCCGATCACTGCAAGCAATTTTAATTTACTTGAACTTCACTGCTGCCCAGGAACCGAAGCACTACTCGCTATGAATTTTCATATTCAAGAAGTATTCCGGTGACACCCACAAGACAACTTCCAAAAAATTACAGTTATTACTTCCCTCTGCCCGTAGCTCGGGTAAAAGCCTGTGCGCTCAATCCCACAGGAATTTCAGATGACTGAAGCATTGTATTTCTCCCCTGTGTAATAACCACGGCTCTTTAGATGTCAGCTGGATGCTGACTAAGGTGAAGTCTGCTTCCCCTCCCTCTCCACAAGCATTTGGCCCCTATTTAACATTGAAGTTCTTGGCATACTCTTCACTGGGCAGTCTTTAGCATCAACATAACATGAATAATACCAAATACTTCATCAAAGCCGACATATGAATTTTAATCTAGACTAGCTCTTACTGACACGACTTATTACAAAAGAGAGAGAACAGGCATCCAAAAAAATCACAGACAATAGAGAAGCAGAGGCTCTCCTCTCCACATCTGAGTGTCTTTTACAAAGGACAAAGCTCACTGGACCGAAGCTGTTAGGACTGCCCTTCACAAACACCAGCACCACACTCATCCTCCTCGCTTTCCGAGCAGCCCTGTAACAGCAGCATGCCTCTTCAACTCCTTACTGCTTTGAGAAAACTGCTTGATAAGTATGTCAAGTAATGCACAACCTTTCCAACGCGTACAGTTCACCCTGCAGCGTTCCTCTTCCTCCTTTCCAGCCACGTATGGCAAGCTACTCAGCATTTCCCAGTCAGCTACCTAGTATTTCTTCATCAAGTCTTGAAAAGCAGAGGTAACGAGAAGTACCGTGGAAGGAGAGCGAAGCTTTGTGACCATTTCCCTGGACATCACCAAGGGAAGCACCGCAGCAGGCAAAACTTCTGCGAAGCAGCAATGGGCTAGACATCTCGGTAGCAGGGAGACACTGGCTCTTGCAGTAGCAGTTACTACCCCAGGTATCTCTACGGGCTCAAATTCTGCTCGGGAAAGCACAAAATGTTAGATGTAGCTATGGTTAAGTCAGAGAGGGCCAGGGCGTCCCTGCATGAGGGGGTATTCTGGTGCTGTGACCAAGCCGACGAGGCTGGGAGGCAGAAAGAACGCCAGCAAGGCGGGAGGCAGGTCAGGAGGGTGGGTGACCCTGCAAGGGGGATGCACGCAGCCGGGTGTGCGGGAGAGCCCCACGCGTGTGTATCGCCGGGCACAGGCACAGCCTCCCCGGGGAGCAGTGCCAGCTCGGGGAAAGCAAGCTGCAGGCAGTGTATAGCCAGGATACTGCAGAATTAATGCCGTAATTCTCCTCCTGTGGGAGACAGCTTTCTAAAATGCCTTTCCCCGAGACTTTCATTTTCAGGTTGCTGAATTGAATCTCGCTAATCACTGATTTACAGCTGCTACGTCTAAATAGCATGCATTTTTCCTTCAGTGCTTTACAGATCTATTCCAAGGTGAATTCACCAAGTTCCTATGAAAATATTCGGTCCCTTTTTGTACTAACCACTTGAGCGATCAGCAGAGACAGCTGGAATAACCGAGGAACCTATCTACCCAGCTGAAGTCAACCTCCGCTTTACCGTAAATGCAGATTCTTTAGCCCTCAGGTAAGACTTCAAGGAAACCTGGTCAGTCCCTGGTTCCTGATACTCTTCTGTAGTAGCAGAAACATCCCTTTCCTTTCTTGGCTCTCCCCATACCCACCCTCTACCTAACCAACACCTGTGTAAGTAAATCATCACCAGCTGCCTCGAGTGAGGTAGCCGAGGACCAGGCTAGTATCCGCAATCTATTTTCTTTATGGGAAGGTATGAAATCTAGAAAGTAAGTATTAGATCAAAACACAGCCTGTATTCGCCCATACTTACTTTTCCTACTTGCTCGGTCATAACTGTCACCACCTTAATATTTACAATCTGTATGTTGCTCCCTCTGTAACTCATTAGGTGCCCAAACACTTACAAGCTGACTCAATCAGTTCTTCTGCTACTTTTGGACTTCTGCTAACATGTTTCTGAATTTTCTTTCAACTCTGTCCATCCTGCAGCCTTCCCCATTTTTCTTCTCTCCAGAGTTCACTTCAGTACCACCTCCTTTGTAAGAAAATGGTTTCTCATCTGCGATCAGTTTATCAAGCCACCCTCTCCCTTCTCTAAGCAGGCTTGTGTCCACTAGCATCCGAGAAGATGGCTCTCCCAAGCTTTAATCCTCGCTACAGAGGATGGACGGGGAACTCTGCGAATGCGGCATTAATGGCCGTCAGCAAAGTCACCCTTCAAAACTCTCCCATCTTAAGCTGAACCGAGTTTGAACTCGCAGGACTGGATATCCCACCTACATCAGCGGGCGCTGTCACCTGCCCCTGGAGGGGACACCAGTTCTCACAGGGGCTGCAGCCACCTCCTACACAAGCCAGGGCTCCATGCGTCAGTCCCCAGCACGACCTCACTCAGGCTAGACACCAAAACGACGCACTGTCACATAGGCTTACTTCCACAAGTCTGGGCAGGGGGGTGGGGGAAGAAGAAGGGGGGAAAAAAAAAAAAAAAGGAAAAAAAAAAAAATCAACCTTCACGGCACAGCACTATTTCTGACTCTACTTCTCTATGCAAACTACAGCAAAAATATTTTTCACCATTCTTCAAGCCGCCTTCTGCTCTTATTATCGCATTTTGTATTCCAGCAAAAAGGAGAATACATACTCTATTTGTCTCTTTTATAGGGATTAGGCAAAACATTCTTCACATCTAAATTATTTCTCAAGATCATTTGCCATCTCCTCCTACTTTTTTCTCATTTCTCAGTCGACCCCCCCCACTAAGCCATCTATTCAACTAGCAAGACAGCAGTCAAGGGCCTAATACATTAATTTTGTCAAATCTGAAACACCTCTAAGGACTTGGATCTTGCTTTGTTCACCTCTTTGGAAACAGTCGTCTCTGGCAACCCAACTTGTTGCACTCCCTGCTTTCAGTATCTTTGACTGCTCATCCACCCCACCTGTGAAGCAACTCTAACCCCTGCAAGGGATCCCCTGGGCGCTGGAAGGTGCCCCTTCCCCACACGCTGCAAGGCAGACTACCCTTTGGGCATGCGTATACCCCTGCAAAACAGAAGGCAGACAGCTTGGGAAGAGAGTTCAGATTTTTCTCCTCTTTTCATAAGACTACAGTCTGGTTTCAGGTTTTGGAAGTCTCCAGGACTAATGAAAGCAAGAAATATTTATTCTGACTTGTCAAAGAGTCAAATTCGCAAGATTTCTCCATCCAGCCTACCTCCGCCTTCGAAGGCAAGCTCATTAGTTTCTGAACACACCACATTTCACTACCGCATGCACTGAGTGAGGCCTACAGCATCTAGCCTTCCAAAACATCATCACATCTGTTCTGGTAAGACAGATCTCCTAGGCAGAAAAGACATTGAACAAACTCAGTCTGCACCGCTCCTCTCTTCACTCTGAGCGATCGGTAAGCACACACACAGATAAATCTTCTGCAAGCATACCTCTAGCTCAGCTCGCAGAAGAAAGATCTCAAACAGAAAAAAGACACCACCGCTTCACAGAGTATCCATTTCCAGAGACAGGAATTTTTCTATCATCCTACGCTACCTCCTTTCAATCTCCTCTCTGCCACACAACTCAATTATTTTGTAACGCTGAAATAACGACCGAGACAAGCAACCTCAGACCCCTTAAACTTCTTACAGCTTCAACTCCAGGGAAGCATTTTCTGTTAATAAAAGGAAGAAGGGCAGATCAAGACACTGACCTCTGGCTGACAGTTTTTTGGTGTTGATGATTTTTGCAGCATATTCCTGCGATGAACTTTTCTTTACACATCTGCGGACCACAGAGAAGGCTCCCCTAGAAGAAAAACAAAGAGGACAGGAGCTATGAAACTGAAAATGAGAACAGAATAGCAGCAATTTCTGTCCCCAGAGTGGACCCGATTAAGGACTGCGCGGAAGACATACAGAGAAGGGAAACAACCACCTGACAAACACCGCATGCTGTCTGACCAGCAAATAAATCCCAGCCTCTTGGGTACTCGAGCCTCCTGAAGACCCCTCAAGCCCCCTCCAGCAGCACAGTAAGAACCGCACGCTGCGCAGGGAAAGACACCACCCGGGCACAGAAGCAGGACATGAAGGGACTGCTGAGCGGGAGGCGAGCGGCCCAGAGCGACGCTGTGAACGCCAGCCGGTATGGCCGTCTCCCAAAGGCAGTACCCCCAGCAGTTACATCAGACAAGCAGGACTCATTTCTCCCACGTTCAAGTGCCAGCTCGGTGACAAAACTGCTGCAACACTTTGCCGAAGTTACCAGCTCTCTTACATCTGTCTGCCCTCCTGCAAAATGGGGATAAGCATGTACCTACTAAGGAAGTGAGCAGCAAGCTACGAGGCTTTGTGTGTTTTCTCAAGCTGCACCTATCAATATTATTACAACTATTCCAAAGAGCCACTCGGAGAAGAGGTCTGAGAGAGAGGGAAGGATTTCTGTGAGGAAAAAAGAGATAATAGAAGAGAGACCAAGGTGAAATGATAGGGATGCAAAGTCTACAGAACTGCACAGGTGAGCGCTGGAAAGCAGTCCCTTCTTTTTTTTGTTAAAAAAAAAAAAACAAACCAAGAAAACAACAAAACAGGGTGGAAAGAGTAACAACTGGCATTACGGGAGAGATCTGAAAAGGGGAGAAGGATAAGTTAAGAGAAAACTGGCAGAAAATCCCAAGTCCTTCAGAGCAGGAACACGAACCCGTCTCTACGGACAAACGCACATATTTAAAGTGTAAGAAAGGGGAACAGAAGCCGCAAGACAGTTAGCCCTACAGCCAGCCTAGAATAGCTGGAATCCTCCCGACACTGCAGTCCTGCCTTCCTCTCGCCTTCCTCTCCCTCTGCCCACAAAGCAGTCAGCGGCAAGGTGAGCAGCAGCGCGGGGACCCGGGCTCGGCGGCGGCCCGCTGCAGCAGGACCCGGCTGGCGAGCGGGGATGCAGCAGAGCCCGACAGCTGGTGCAGGGAGGGAGGAGGAGGAGGAGGAGGGCAGCAGCACCCAGGAAAGCACCGTCCCCAGAACGCTGCTCCGGTCCCCCCGCAGAGCCCCGTCCCGGGGTGCAGCAGCGGGTCTGGCAAACAGGGACGAGTGCGGCGAGGGGGAGAGGAGGAGGAGGAGGGAGGGGAGGAGGGAGCAGCGCGGCGCAGCAGCACCTGGTCCTTTCAGAGGGACAAGGAAGTGGGGAGCGAAGCATCGCCGAGCGGCGCGGAAACCCTCGGAGGAGCGGCGAGGTGCCGGGGAGGGGGGGGGGAAGCGGGGAGGTCGGGTGCCGGGGTGCAGCAGGGCGCGGGAACACCGCTCCCCTCCGGCCGCGACGCCGAGGAGGGCTGGGAGCGAGCCGGGATGGCGGCGCGGCGGCGGCTAATCCTCCCCCGGGGGCCGGGGCGCGGCGCGGGCTCCGTACTTGCCGAGCTCCTCGTAGAGCTGGTACTCGTCGGTGAAGCGGGTGCACGTTGCCGTGGTGGCCATGTTCGGGCTGCGGGGAGGCTCAGCGCCGCTGGGGCATGGGACAGGGCGGCCGGGGACGCTGCTCGGCGGGCCTCCCTCCAGGCTCGGCGGGGCGGCGCGGGTTGCGCCCCCCCCGCCCCGCGCCCGGCTTCGGCGCTTCCCCGCTCCGCCGTGCACAGTCACCGCTCGCCGGGGAGGGGAAGGAGGCTGAGCCCGGCCAGCACCGCGAGAACTGGCTCGGAGAACACCCCCGCGCCGGCCCCCTCCTTCCCGCCCTCCCTCTCTCCCTCCGCCGGCCGCGGGGTGTGGCCGCCGGGGCGGGCACTGCGGGCACGGCGTGGGGGGGGGGGGAGCGGGGCCGCAGCGCTCGGGTGAAGGTCCCGCGGGCGGGGAGGGGATGGGCCCGGCTGCCCGCCCCCCCCCCGCGCCGCGCTGTGGTTCCTCCGGCCCAGGAGGAGGAGGAGGCCCGAGGGCAGCGCCCGGCCCGCGGCGGGTGGGCGCGAACCATCCGGCGCGGGAGGTGGCTGGGGAAGGACGGGGACTGCGTGGTTCGCGGTGCGGGGGGGCTCGGACAGAAATCGTCGGGCTCCGGCTGCGAAGAAAAAGCCGCCGGGCTCTGCCCTGCCGCTGGCAGCACGCCGGTCCGCACAGAATCACCCAATGTTCGGGGCTGGCAGGGCCCTCTGTGGGTCACCCAGCCCAACCCCCTGCCCAAGCAGGGTCACCCAGAGCAGGCTGCACAGCACCGCGGCCAGGCGGGGCTGGAATACCTCCAGAGAAGGAGACTCCACAACCTCCCTGGGCAGCCCGGGCCAGGGCTCCATCACCCTCAGAGGGAAGAAGTTCTTCCTCATGTTCAGCTGGAGCTTCCTCTGCTTCAGTTTGTGCCCGTTGCCCCTTGTCCTGTCGCTGGGCACCACTGAACAGAGTCTGGCCCCGTCCTCCTGACACCCACCCTGCAGATATTTATGAGCATTTCTAAGGTCCCCTCTCAGCCTTCTCTTCTCCAGGCTGAACAAGCCCAGCTCCCTCAGCCTCTCCTCACAGGAGAGATGCTCCAGTCCCCTCCTCATCCTCATAGCTCTCCGCTGGACTCTCCCCAGTGCTGCTGCAAGAAGGGTGATTTTCACGTCGCACTGGAGGGAGCCTGTCTTTGGCTGAACCACCGCCAAAGCTGCTTAATGTGCAGATTTATATAGGGCAGCCGCGGATCCAGGCGGGGAGCGAAGGGCTGCTCTGGCCTCTCCTGCGCTAAGAACGTACAGCGAGACAGATGAGCACGCCGTCAGCCTGTAGCGGTGTTAAACTGGTCTGGAAATGGAAAGTCCAGTACAAGTACCGGGTGTTGCTGCTCTGCGACTGGGCCAGGACGTGGTCGCCTTTGTCCCGTGAAACGCAGGGACCGCGGCTGCCAGCGTATCCCCCCAGCTCCCCATCTCTGGGGTAGATGCAGAGCCCAGCGCCGGGTAACACAGCGGGCAAAAACTCACCCGGCCCACGCAGAGAGTAGACAGCAAAAGTAGGGCAATGTAACAGGAGCATCACAACAAAGCAGTACTTCTAGAAAGGGGTTATGAAACAGCGTTCTGCGTCTTACACCATGCCAGCATTTAAACCTGGAAACCTGCTGACCCAGCAGAATCATCCAGAGAACCAACAAACAGTCTCAGCGAATCTGCCTGCTGCCGCGCTGAACCTGCTCCAACAGCCTCTTTTGGTGGTCCACCAGTCTCTCCACCAGCTAGAATCATAGAAGCATAGGTTGGAAAAGACCTCTAAGATCATAGAGTCCAACTATCCACCCAACACCGCCATTCCTACTAAACCACATCCTGAAGGGCCACATCTGCACGTTTTTTAAACCCCTCCAGGGAGCTGCGGACAGCAGGAAAGCAGTCTGACCACCCATGGTCCTCGCCAGGGGAGCTGGCTGGTGACACGAAACTCGTGTGGGAGATTCTAGGGGTGGTGGTGGGCAATGTTGCTGATACGCAACCTGCAGTACCGAAATTAAATCAGATGTTCTCTGTCCAGGAAAGGTGAGCTGTTCAGTTCGTGCTGTGGTTGCACTAGGCAGCGTACTCAAGATGTACCCAACCCAGTCCCCTGTGTTAAAACGTGCGGAGCAACTGGAATGGGGCTCCGCTCCGCTCTTTGCTCCTCAACACCAAAACTGAGGATGGATGTTCAAGACCAGATTTTAGCACGCTGTGCTGAATGAGCAGTCACAGGGAGAGAATCTAACTTGTGCATGTGTCCTGTGTTCCTACAAACCAAGGTACGGTGATGAAGACGGGAAGGGGTACAAGCCGCAACAAAGAAATACAGCCACAGGAGAGTTCCCCTAAAGCTATGTACTAAACTGGGTGAGATTCTGCAGTTGAAAACTGTTTTAACTGGACTCAAGGACTGTTCTGTGCCCTACGCAAACCACCCCGTGATATTTAAGAAGCCCGGATTGCAGTGGTCTCGTAAAAATACGTGACGAACATAAAGAGGGGGAGACAGAAGAGGAAGTTTTTCATCCTGAAGTGTTGCAAGGAAAAGTGAGGTCTAGAAATCAGAAAGGCAACAGGGAAGCAAGTGTGGAAAGACAAGCCAGCCATGTGTTAACGCGTAGCAAGTGCTACAGAAACAGATTGCTAACCAAGAAACTTGTGTTGAGCAAGAAGTGGGATATAGATTGAGTGACAGACTTGATTAAACCAAGTACTGAGTGGGAGACTAAATGATGGGAGTAGAGTTTTCAAAAGGAATGTAGACAAAGTGAAGCAGGAGGAGGGGTGGCAATATGGATAAGAGAGTATTGTGTCAACAGAAAGAAATATTGATGTTCTGGCTGACATAGCAGTCTACTTGTGCCGAGAGTAAAAACTGCAAAGAGGTGAATCTTGAATGGTGCCAGGGCAGAATAATGTTGTAGGGACCAGAAAATATCCGAACGGTAAGAACTGGTTTTGAGAGACTCTGGGCGCTAGTAATGGGACATTCAGCTAACGAACGGTGAGTGAGATTCTGACCTCAGTTGCGCAGGACTGAAATCACAGAATCCCAGAATGTTCGGGGTTGGCAGGGCCCTCTGTGGGTCACCCAGCCCAACCCCCTGCCCAAGCAGGGTCACCCAGAGCAGGCTGCACAGCACCGCGGCCAGGCGGGGCTGGAATACCTCCAGAGAAGGAGACTCCACAACCATCCCTGGGCAGCCTGGGCCAGGGCTCCATCACCCTCAGAGGGAAGAAGTTCTTCCTCATGTTCAGCTGGAGCTTCCTCTGCTTCAGTTTGTGCCCGTTGCCCCTTGTCCTGTCGCTGGGCACCACTGAAAAGAGTCTGGCCCCGTCCTCCTGACAGCTACCCTGCAGATATTTATTGGCATTTATTAGGTCCCCTCTCAGCCTTCTCTTCTTCAGGCTGAACAAGCCCAGCTCCCTCAGCCTCTCCTCGTGGGAGAGATGCTCCAGTCCCCTCATCATCCTCGTAGCCCTTATCTGGAAGTCAAGCCTGTATCTGGAAGTCAAGCCTTGCTTTTAGTATTAGCCAGCTGCAGATTCCACATTAGCAGAGTAGCAGTTTTGGTCTCTATTTTTTGAACTAGCACAGGTTGGCTTAAACAGTACGCTGAACTGTCAGGGATCTGCCAGGGATTAATCTGATTTTAATAACTGGAGCTGAGTAAGAGGCACTAAGGAAAGTAAGTGAAATGCAAAGGATTTAATGCAAAGCCCCTGGGCGCAAATGGACATTTCCTTTGGTGTTAATGGCTGTGGGATCAGGCCCCATCTGGCCATGGAGCCCAAGGTCAGCTTTGGTATGGTGAAGAATGCCCACGGGAAGGCAGGAACACAAAAGCGTTGGCCTTGAGGGAAGCGGAGTGAAGGGCTGCAAACTGAGTTCACAGCAGCTAACTGGAATTCACCCCACTGTGGAAAATGGGAAGGATGCTGGAGAAGCTGCATGATAGCGCCTTTCCAGCAAGCTCGAATACGCCAAAGGGCAGCACGCATCAGTGCGTGGAGCAGGGCCGTGCCGGCTAGTGCCAGATACGGAGAGAGGGCATTTGCAAAAAGAAAGGACCTGGGAAGGGTAAGAATGGGTGGAGGTAGAAATCAGTTAGGGGGGGGTGTGAAGGCAACAAGCAAAAAAGAAATGAGCAATGAACGGAATGAGTAGGCATATTTTTTAAATAGGCATTCTCTGGTTCTCTGCCATTAACTTGGGGTCCTGCAAAGAACCAAGTAATTTTTCTTCTCTGGGCCCCTGCTGTCCCATCTGGCTGTTTGGAGTGAGTAACTCCAGGTAGGTCTTACCACTCACAAGGCATTTACAGGATGTAAAGTGCAACCTGCCCTGCTTTTCTGTGGGGCTTCCTGGTGCTACTTCAGTATAGTAACCAATGAAAATAGAAAATAAAGCACCCAAACCCCTAGAATTGCGTGAAATATTGCATTGTCTTAAAACAAGGAATTTATTGGCCGGTGAAAGTGAGGAAAGCGTTAGAATTCTTAACAATTACTTTGCTTCAGACTCTACAAAGGAAAATGCAAAGAGTTACCTAAATCAAGCATCATTTTGTCACGACTGCCCACAGACTCGCTGTCACGTACACAGAAAAAAACCCTCTTATTTTCATAGGTGATAATTCACATTGGCTATACAATACAAGAGCTCTCCAAATTTTGTTGACTTAAGCAGTTGTTGAGTATCTACCAGAAAAATCAGGTTCCTTTAGTGTGCCTGGCTCTCCTCTTCCTTCTCCCAAAACTGAGGTTCATTTGCTGCCTCTGAAAAATCATGATTCAGATGAGCCTAAGTGGATTTGTAGGTGTAGCTGATAAAAATAAAAAGTAGCGTGCGTAGAAGGAAGGTTGGAAAGAGAGGAACGTTTTAGTGAGTGAATATAAAACTGCTATTTGAAATAAACGTTAGGGTTCTGGAGGGAAGCAAACATTAAATTACCCTATTAGTATGGACTGTTCAGCCATCCATCTAGTTTAGTGTCTTGTCTTCAGCAGTGACCTATTCCAGACGATAAATGTGAGGGAGGGGGAACAGGAGGGGATGAAAGGAAGGCAGAGAAGGAGCAGGGAGAGGAATCCAAACGGGCCAGTAAAGAAATCCGTATAGCTATAACGCACGTGCATACTGCGCCCTACTCAATTAGAGAGCGGCTTTCCTCCTGACCCCGAGCTGACGATCAAAATACGCCCTGAAGCACACGGATCGGTAGCCCTTGTCATTTTGATCCCAGCTTGTGTCAGTGCATATGCTATTCTGCTTCATGTCAATGCTTAATCCTTTCTGATACTTACTAAGCTATTTAAGTCAATAATATCCCACGGTACCGAGTGTCGCATGTTAATTATATGGCTCATAAAACATACAACCTGATATCATTGCAAATTTGTTCTATTTTAAAGCTGCTGAGTGCTCTCTCCTGTTACGAGACAGGATCAGTAGGTATGTCCCAATGGCCAGCCGTGTTCTATACATCTCTGCTCTTCAGCGCCGCGGGTCACTGCCCCCAGGGGAGTTCAGACGATGGGGCGGGGGGGGGGGGCAGCTGTAGTCTGGCAGGGTCTCCGTGCCCGGGGGGCCCTGGGCAGGCCCTGTGTACCCGCTGGTGGCCTGCCTGGTTCCCCAGGGACTGTGGGGACACGGGCCTTGCGCTGGGACATTTGCAAGCCACCTAGGCACGAGGTATTTTCCTCTCAGCTTGAAGTGCTTGAGACTGTGGATTTCAGAAGCACAGGTTAGGTCCCCAGCTAGGAAAGGGAAGCATTCGGTACACATCCAGCTCATTTAGCTGCTGTAAGCTCACTCCACACACTCTTTTCCCCGGAGCTTTCTCCTTCCTTTACTGAGGGATCAATAGCAGGTTTATTGACCAATTTCACAGCCTGTTGTGGATTCCTGCACAAGTACACACGATGCAGACAAAGCCTGGTGGAAGATAACACGTGGACAGTCTTGAAGAGCTGAGTACTTCCCCAACAGACCGTACAGAAGGGGCTGCAGCAGCCTTATTTTATGTTTCTCATCTCATGGAAATCCAAGTCCCTCCAACACTAGCCAGAGCTCTAGGTTAGAAGCTGAGGGACCTCTGGAAGGGTAGCCTTTCCAGCCTCTGAAGCTTGTGTTGCTAGAGAGACAGCGCTAAACAATTTCTGAATGCTGAGCTACAATGTCTACCAGCTGCTCTCTTAACTGATCGGTGTCACAAAACGTTTTCGCTTTTATCAGATCTAAACTCTCCTTTGAACTGTATCAATAGGACCTTAGAGAAACCACTAGCGAGGATTACGGAAATCAGACACATGTTCTGAGCAGTAAGAACAATTTCCTCTAGTTCTGTATCTATAGCGATATTAATAATACTGCATTCAAAGAATTTCCAGTTTTCATTCCCATCGTCTTGAAACTGGCCGGTGTCAATTGTTGATCAGGCAAAGAGCAGAGTTTCCCATCATTTATATAGCAACAAGGTCATGTTCCATGAATTCCTCTAATAATTATCCAGTAACAATAACTGGTGCGTTAAAATCACCCTCAGATGAGCTTCACCTCAAAGTGTTTCGTGTCTGTTGCCTCCCTGGGTGGGTGGACGGCAGAGAAGCAGATTTTCCTGCTTCACCAGAGCGTGAAGCCTGTGTGCCCAGTGCCGAGCGTAGCTTAATCCTGTCTCTGGGCAGCTCTGCTGTCACTGAAGGGTTACTGTGTGGGTATACGATAGTGGGGAAACATCTTGAACATTCATTTGAATATGGCCATCGCGGTGGAATGTCCAGGGGCTATTTTAAGATTCACACTGTTTGTTTAAACAAGATTGCGTGACTCAATGACCGTTATGTAAAGGATGAACACGGATTTCTCCCTATATCCCAGATATCTGCACCAACTTAAAGTATTGTATGATATTATACGTTACCAATTATTGAACGAATACTGAAAACTAATGCCACATCCTGGGGTGGAGTCTCCTTCGTTTTTTAAACAAGGTCTCTGTCCAGGGGAAGGCTAATACTGCAAAAAAGATGACGGACAGACAGTGCTCGTGAGCTGAATGCTGTCTTTCACCGTGGTGAGAAGAATATGAACAAGCAACTGCCTCGTCGCTGTGGGTCACCCATAACCAGAAGGAATGAGAACTGAACAGTTTGGTTTCTGCGGATCAGTCATTCGCGTTTATTGCTACTGCTAAAAAAAAGACTTCCATTTAGTGCCAGCTACGACAAATTTTGTTTCTTTGCTTTTTAAAATGGAGCAGAGATCACTGGGAAAGCCTCCAATTTAACTCTCATCACCAAAGTCATCATAACATTTGGCCGTTACTAGCTCTGTTTGAATTCAACTCAAATTAAAGACAAATTTCATGTATCTCACACTACCCATCTCGCAATTCCTTCCTCTTGTCATCTCAGTTGAATTTATGGCATGGTCCTTGGGGAGATACTGAACTTTTTCCATCAAGTTTCTCAGTTAGGTCTTGATTTAAATGGCTGCAGATTATTGTCCTAGAATAAGAGGGCTAGACACCAAACCTACCCTGCAGTGTATGCAGCCACTTGAGGTTACAAAGAGACCAAATAATTCCCTTGGGGAACCTGCCATCAGAACAAGGCATCTGTCCAGTCTTGTTTGGTAAAATACTGTGCACGTCTGGTAGCATTTGACAGACTGATCGGTTGGAACTGCATCAGCTCTCAAATCATAACACCTCACCAATTAAAACCAAGACCGGAGTTATTTAATGCTATCAATCACAAGAAGAGAAAGTTATTTTAAAAAAAAAACCAGGCTTTTGCTTTCTTCCAACCTCAATATAACTCAATAACATTCCACAAAGCTTGATTATTTTTTTCAAACTTGCAGTTTGAAAGTTTTGGGTTTTGAAAAGCGGCACCCTGAGCTTACACCTTACCCAAGTGGGAGTGCAGCATTATAATGCACAAAATGACAGTCATCCAGCACTGTGATTCCCAATCCTTTTTCTCCCGAGACATTACTCCAAATCTGGGAGACCTCACAAGCAACATCTAAATCATCACAGCCTCCTGGACCATTATAAACCATGAAGCAGTTTACCTCCACATCACAACCATCACTGCTGTAACTGGCATGAACTGGCCCCTCCTGGCAGTCTCGGAAGTCGGTGTTTACCGAGCCTGCGCTTCCCTGTCATCACCAGGCAGAAAGTCCTTTCCATTTAGGACTAAGACAGGAAGGGTGTATTTTCACTAACAATGTCCCTGGTACGAGTACAAAGGAGTAGATGCAGAATAAATCAGTCTCCAGAGTGTTGCACCATCACTTTCCCCAGAACTAAACTCTGAAATAACACCTGTTAGCAGAAAATACCGGATTTCATTTTTTCACCTCTGAGTCCTCTTGGTCCGGCACTCCATCTCCTCGTTTAAACAGTAACTGTTGAAATATGACCTTGACATTTTTAAAGGAGCCTGTAAAACCTCTCGGCTGTAAACCAGCCAGATTAACATTTATGCATAGTTAATAAAAATAAACACTTTAACCAAAATTGCCTGAATGTTTATGTGAAGGGAGGGATGGCTCACAGGACTCTTCAAAGGACGTTGGCAGCAATTTCCTACCCTGAGTAAAATAAATCAATTCACACACACACACACACATCCTGTTTAACATCAAAAGAAAATCTGGCTCCAAAGAATAACCCGAAGGAGAGGGCCCATGAGTGTTTACAAACACAGCCTGAGCCAACAAGCACAGAGAGAGGGTTTTTGGGAACCCAGCGAAGCCGCCACCCCGTAGCTGGACTCTCCCGTTTCTCCCGGGGTCCGTTCTGCCTGCGCATGACAAATGAAGAACGCGCAGTGAGAAAAACGGGCCTGATTTCCCAGCCGGAGCAATAGTAAAACAGTGATTTACGCTCCCCATTAACAGCCACAAAACCTGTGGGAATAAGTGAAGTAAATCATGTTTTACAATGAGAGAAATGAGGCGGAGAGCAGGACAGTGACTCTCTCATGACCTCATGGGAGCGCAGCCAGCACGGAAAGGTGGAATTCAGGTTGCTTCTCCAACACAAAGAGATACAGACGCTTTCCTGTTGATCTTGATTTTGGGTGAAGGCGATGCAGTGGTGCCACTCTGAGTTAAATGTGCAGCTCTCACCAGATTTCTCCCCAAACCTGTGCCTTCAGCACGGAGCGCCATTCACAATTAAACACTCGCCAGACCTTTGTTACGTTCCTGCAACACTTTTCTGTGGAGCGGCTGCGAATATTACTGCTTTCTGTGCCTCCCTCTGAGTGTACTTTGTTCCTCATATCTTGTTAATAGAAATAAAATTCAAAAGAAAAAAAGATGGTTCTTGACAGGTTAAAAAAATTGCACCCAAGATCTGTCAGTTTGGGTTGGGATCCCCATTAAGAATCCCCCACACGGAGTCTGCAGTGACACAGACTTCCTGACTTTGAAGGGCAGGAGGCAAACACACCTGACTGTGCAGAAACACAAATATTTGCACATTCAGAAGCCCTCAAAGTACCTAAAGGAATTTCTGTACTGCAGAGGAAGGTATTATTTCCATGTTTAATGTCCTTACGGTACATTCAGAAAGTACTTGCAGAAAACACATCACAGCAGCAGAATGAGATGCTAGCTCCTGGCTATTTGTTTCTCGAATACGTGCAAATCACCGCATCGCATGCGAATACCGGGAGCGGAACAGTGTTTCTAGTCACGAAGACATGGATCAGGTGACTCACGCTGAGGTGTGCATGTGTACATGCGACCGGATGGTGAGTAGCCTATGTGTGTGTATGTACTCCAGTCCCATAAATGGGAACAAAGGCAGAGATACCGTAAACTGTGCAAGGACAGATGAAAGGCATTTTTACGTATGTATTCCCAGACCGAAAAAAAGTCAGAATATGTAAAGGCCAAGGATCCAGAGACAACTAACTTGAAGCGAGCTCCTACAGCAAAGGATAGGCTAGTGGGTGGGTCAGAGAAAGAGTGACAAAGCCTTTTATGTTTACATGAGAAAATAAATGCCGTCGTTACAGTTACGGGCCAAACTTCATTTGGCTTTTGGCTCCAAATGTGTTTGGAAGAGGACGCGCACTCCGTGATCCCACGCAGCTGTAGCACCGGGCTGTCATTCTCCGGGGAAGAGCAAGCTCCCCATGGAAATCACACCTGCTGGCTGTAGAGAAAATGCGCAGAACTCACATCTGCCTCAGCTTTGGCATCTGGAACAGGCTGCCCAGGGAGGTTGTGGAGTCTCCTTCTCTAGAGATATTCAAGACCCGCCTGGACAAGGTCCTGTGCAGCCTACTGTAGGTGACCCTGCTTCAGCAGGAGGGTTGGACTAGATGACCCACAGAGGTCCCTTCCAACCCCTACCATTCTGTGATTCTGTGATTCTGTGATCCGTCTCTGCTCCTAGGCAGGCACGGCGGGAGGTGAAAGCACAGTCTGGACTGTCCCTGACTCCGCCAGATGGCCCCCAGGCCAGGGCTGGGACTGAGTCAGCCCAGGAGCTAGGGTAATTCCTTTGGCAAATGAATGATACCAGCTGAGGACTTCAAAACCCTATTCATAGCTCACACTTCCCTTCAGCGGGGGGAATAGAGGAGTTAAAAACTTATTTGTATTGCACGTCACTAGAAATACCATTACAGAGTGAACCTCGGAAGTTTCAGAAGCACACACAAAACTTTTGCAGATCCCACATGATACTGTTTCTCTTGCTACAATAGGGTGCTTTGAGGATAGATTCATATCATGCCTGTATTTTTTTGTCAACAGCTAAGACATTCTCTAAACCTAAATATTGGCAATTTTTTCAATCTCTATCATTGTCCTTTTGACTAGAGGGTATAATCCCCTGTTCTCTTGGGATGGTCTGCACTTCTTGGTAGCTGAAACAGTTTCTTCAGCATTTCCTAAAGCATATTTACCGAGACTGAGATCACAAAAGTGGCTGCCTAGATCACCAGTTTTTGGGGCACGTGTGACTGTCCAACACCACTGACAACAGACCTGCTTTACTATGAGTAGCGTTTGTGTTTTTCTGTATATGAAACACTGTGATGGGCAGTTTGAGCTATGATTCCCGCACAGCTGATTTAAAGATGCAGCCTCCTTGTAGACACCATGCGCACCTCATGCACTAGATTTATATTTACTTGTTTGTCTCTGTCCACCTGCTAACAGGCCAAACCTAGCAGAAATTTATCTGATGATTGCCAGAGACTTGTGTTTTCAACACCTTTCTCCCAACTAAAACTTCGTTAGTTACCAAGTTCGTAGCTAGTACGATAGCAAGTGTTGCATTAAGTGAAAAGGATGGTTATAGTCAACAGCTTCTGGTTACCCAAAGTCTACCATCCCAGCATTTTAGCATAATGTTTTACCCAAACACACGGCACGCGGTTGCTCTGGCCTTAGGCTAGTACAAACGCAAGACCCAGTGACAGCGCCATGCAGAATTCAAGTTTCCAGCGTAACTTCTCCAGACGCCAGCATGGGCTGACAGTCAGCAACATCCCGCACACACTGGACTTGTGGGCTTGTGGGCAGCCCTGTCCATGCAAGTTGCTTCTGGAACTGTTTTAGGGGCAGGAGCAGAGGACAAGTGACCTTCAGGACTTGCCTGAGGTTTGCAGCACGACCTCGGAAGCGCACGTGCCCTTTGGGAATGATGCTTGTGGGGACCCATCCCCATGCGAGTCCATCCAGCACAAGTGAGAGGGAGGAGAAGCGCTGCTGAGCACTCAGTCCATGAAGGCCAGCCCACAGTGTGTACGGGAAGTCTTGCAGCAGTAAAGATTTAAGAAGCAGTGAGAAAAAATATGCAAGCTACGTACAGTTAAAACAGATGTGGGACATCTGAGTGGAAGGCGAGGAAGAGAAAAGGTTTCAGTGACTACAGGAACAGTCCCGCTACTACCAACTCACAACAAAAAGAGGCCACTGTGGGAGAAACAGCAATCCATTGCCAACGCAATTTAGCGTTCAAAAAACAAGCATTGCTATGGCACGATCTCAAGTCCTACGGATGGCAGTGAACCGGGAACGTCATCAGGAGATCAGAGTACACAAACCCATGAAAGATGGTTCAAACCAAATGGCTTCAAATTTCTTCCTTAACAGTCAAAAAATGTTAGTAGGAAGGAGGAGAGCCTCGGCTGGACTGTGTGCTGCACTGGACAAGTTCTGATCACCCGTCAGGTCTTTGGGATGCTCAAGCGTCCTCAGGGAAGCACCGCGGCAGCAGCCACCCTCACCCTGTGGAGCTGCGGCCGAGTCCGACCCGGCGAAGGGCAGGTAACTGAGCAGGGAAACCTCTCCCAGGTGTAAAGACCCCAGCTGCCACGATCGCTAGGCTGCCCGAGGATTAAAACCACATCAACAGTCATTTCAGACTATTTAATCCTGTGGTCTAATAAGCTAAGAGAACACTTCCAGTTTCAGGGGTTATGAATTACCCACATTGCAAAACTATATTCCTTTCAGTCAGCTTCAGCTGTGTGTCCTGCTCTTGAAGTTATAACTTCTGCTTTTGTTGTCTATCTTGGCGCCTATAAAACCCTCTCTGTGCGCATTTGCCAGTGTTCCCTTGTTAAAGCCTAACCTTACAATAGGATCTTGAAGCAGGTGACCCTGCCTTCTCATCGTAAATCACTTCCTCTACTGAGCGGCTGTTGTGCCTTCTTGGAGGTAAACAGAGCTCTTTGGAGGTGGGCTCCTTACTTGCACAGGTCAGCAAGTATTAACCTAGTGACGTACAACAGTAAAATGAGATAATAAGAGAGTTGCAGTAATAAGTCATGCCTGGACATCATTACGTAGGCAGAACTCCTAATCAAGGCAAAAAGCTATTTAGAGAAAGGACTCAGCAGAAATTTCTCTCTCCCTTTTCTGTCTCGTTTACCTCAATGGAGAAATCAGAAACCATCATTTAGATTGTTTACTAAGTTTAAAGAAATTTTTGGCACTTACGAAATTATCTCTGTCACTCAGTATTTTTTAACTCTTTAAAGGAGAATTGACTGATATTCATGAATGTATTTGAGGAAAATATCTGATTTGTACAAGATAGCCAAGTATATATCTTCAGAATTAATTTCTAAGTATCTATTTAAACCAGTCTTTTAATACTGCATATGAAAAGGAGGGGGGAAAACACAAGAGGAAATATGGAAGCATACCCCACAATCCCATCATAATTCACTTTAGTAATTTTTCCTGAAAATTACTGCAGATTTAACATCAGACCAGGGTAGCTATGGGGTATTCATTCCTTTTGCGTCCGTCTCAGAAAGCTCCTGCTGCAAAACATTTCCAAGCATGAGGATGTACTACAACTAACCAACCAACCTATCTCAATTATTAATTTCTTGGGTTTTTCAGAAAGTAATGATGCTATACTCTCTGTATACACTGTGACAGAGGAGAAATCAAAGACTCCAATGCATATCTTGATGATCTTAGAGATCTTTTCCAACCTTAATGATTCTATGATTCTGTGATGTTTCAGTGCCCAAGAGAAGTCCACCATGAATTAAGGTTTTCAAGGCTGAAGGTGCCCCTTGCTCCTGTCATGTGTCACACTACAGGCAGGAGAACCTCTAGCTGCTGGTTTTAGCAGTTTGCCTAGACAACCTTTACCGAAAGCCTGATCTCCACAAAGGGGCTCTCTATAGGGTCCCTCCAAATAGCTCTCTACTAGCGGAGGGTAATAAGGGAAAAATCAACATGCCTATGTATTGAGAAAAAAAGGAAAATCTATTCCAAAGATAACTGCAGTAAAAAGAGACAAAACTCTGGGAACTGGAGGTGGCACTGGGGGAAGCATTTACCTAATTACTCAACTAATGGGCCCGCTGTTAATGAGTACAGGAGGTGTACAGAGCCAGACAGGATCCGGTGGGGAGCCAGTTCCAGCAGAAGAAGAATTCTTGACACAATAAGCAAAGAGTTTGCACTCGAGCAGCAAAGCAAGCCTGGCTACCGCAATTACACGTGCGCACACTGCCCTCAGAAGGCAGCATCCCGCACTTCCCCGCTCTCGCTGCCTTTTTCCGCTGCTTCTCCTTTCCCTGCGCTAACGTTGATTGCGGATAAATGGCAAGTGATGCTCGTGGGGTAAAAAATCCCAGCTGCATGTATGAAGTGGTGGGCTCTGAGCTGACCGTTACTATTCACGAGTAAGAAGGGCAACAAGCACGGCTGAATACATGGAACACCACTCTAACAGAAGAGTAAGTAAACTGGGACTCTTCAAACGAGCAAGGAACCAAATGAAAGTGATGTGAAGCTGGCATATAAAATAACAACGGGATTCAGAGGAAGAAAGAAGAGGAAGCGAATGTGATCAATGCCATCAACATATGCTTTCCATTAAGAAGCTAGTCCTGGTACTTTCCCCTGGAATTCACCAAGCCAGGCAGCTCTAGACTTGCTGGGGGAGTATTAGGCTAAGAGATCATAGAACGGCCGGGTGACATGGTCCTCCAGCGTTCTTCACATCCCTGCTGCCCCCTGGGGCTCCCGAAAAGCACATTGGGGCCAGTCTCACCTACAGAAACACCCTGCTCTCCAAGCGGTCTGCCCTGACCTCGGCCGACTCAGGAGCAGCGCTCCCCACCACTCCTTCCCCACGGGCCTCAGGGCATGGAGAAGTTGTGGGCTAGGCAGAACCGAGCTGGTGCTTCCCAAAGCAGTCAGGTGAGACCTCACGATTCCAAGCATGGCTCTAAACGCTCCCTCCAGCTGTCGGCTGGGCCTCCACAGATGGATCACAACCCTCAGGAGAGGTGTGCAGCCCTTGAGAGAACAAAGGGAACCCATCCGGAGATACCAAAGTGGCTGCCACCTTGAAGGAATTGTTTGCACGATATTCTCACTTCATTTAAATTTGATATGTTTATATGTTTATATGTTTATATATTTTATATATTTAAGAAGAAGAGTTTGGCCAGCAGGTCAAGGGAAGTTCTCCTCCCCCTCTACTCTGCCCTGGTGAGGCCCCATCTGCAGTGCTGTGTCCTGTTCTGGGCTCCCCAGTTCAAGAAAGATGAGGAGCTACTGGAGAAAGTCCAGCGGAGGGCTGCGAGGATGATGAGGGGACTGGAGCATCTCTCCTACGAGGAGAGGCTGAGGGAGCTGGGCTTGTTCAGCCTGGAGAAGAGAAGGCTGAGAGGGGACCTTAGAAATGCTTATAAATACCTGCAGGGTGGGTGTCAGGAGGATGGGGCCAGACTCTGTTCAGTGGTGCCCAGCGACAGGACAAGGGGCAACGGGCACAAACTGAAGCCTGGGAAGGTCCAGCTGAATATGAGGAAGAACTTCTTCCCTCTGAGGGTGATGGAGCCCTGGCCCAGGCTGCCCAGAGGGGCTGTGGAGTCTCCTTCTCTGGAGATATCCAAACCCCGCCTGGACGCGGTGCTGTGCAGCCTGCTCTGGGTGACCCTGCTTTGGCAGGGGGTTGGACTGAGTGACCCACAGAGGGCCCTTCCAACCCCTGCCATGCTGGGATTCTGTGTGGTATTTATATATTTATTTATACATTCTTTTCCTCTAAAGCCTGAAAGAGCTTTAAAGCCTTTCCCCTCTGCAGAACACACACATTCCTGCAGCAATGCAATTCCCTTTGCCATTTCCTAACAGGCTTAAAGTGTTAAGTTCTGCTCCCATGAGACACTGGTGTAAGCAGGCCCCAGGGCTTTCATAAACCCGCTGCTGTTGGGTCGGAAGGGTGAAGGGGAGCGATCCGGGGCGATGCCCCTCCCGACACACGTGAGCTGGGGGTGGTGAAGAGCAGCCTGAGAAGCCCAACAGCGAGTACCCCCGTGGGAGGGCGATGGAAGCACCGGGACGCGAGTGGGAACCCCCTCAGCACCAAGCAGCGGGACTCAGGGAGGAGGGGGCACGGAGCTGGGGGCCAGTCCAGGCTGGCTGCTGCTGGGGTGCCGGCAAAGCTGCCACGAGTTTTGGGTTCGTGGGTCAGCAATTCCAAACCTCCCAGCGCAGAGGCTCATTTTGAGCTGTGCTTTGGGTGCTAAGCAAATTGTACTCATAAATCTTAAGGACACAACCTGCCCAAACTTGCCCAAAAAGTCACACCGACAGAAACATTTACAATACGGTCATGAGGTTTATGCAGGCTGCTACAAATTGCACTGGTCTGGACATTCTGTTGTCCTCAAGCAACCCGGATTCCTGCAAAGCTCTGCCCGCTTCAGCCCCCAGCACAGAAAGAAGAGCGTTTGATGAGGACACAGCACCCACCGCGCCGTAGGGCTTGCTGCAGCTCTGAGCTGTGAGAGAGGACAAGCGTCCCCGTGTGCTACTTGCCTTCCTCGAACAAATCGCCATCCCTCACAGTCTGATTCCTGCAATGCCCCAGCAAGCCCTCAACAAACCCAGTCGAAAGTGGGAATCTCCCGCATGACACTTCACTGCAAACTCAACGAGAAGGAGGAATTGATGGAAGAGCAAAGGGACAGTACAACATGAGACATGGCATGTTTCTGTGGTAAGATCCAATTTGAACCTAACACAGGCTGTGAGAGCTCATCATTCTTGAAAAGTTACTTTCAAACAAAGGATCTGTTTGTGAACTAAGGCACCTTGCAAGAATCGTGACCACTAAAACAAGACCAACGCCATCACACAATTTACACCGGTAAATATGGGCCAGGAGCTGTCAGACTGTCAGCTGCTGGCTCCACAGTGGCCTCAGACCAGCCCTACACGTCTTGCTTCTTGTCTTTTTATTTGCAAGACAATGATAGCACTTATCGCTCCCATAAATCACGTACAGGCCTATGGCTGACAACTGGTATATAAAGACTGGAGACTTGTTAACAGTCACTGAAGTTATGTCAACAAACAACCCCGCAAATTCATTCTGTTCTTGCTGTGGGTGTATTCATTTAGCTAATGAATATCAGTGTGTGGGATTAACCAGCCAAACCTGTAGCCAGTGAGAAATGAATGCTATGCAGGGTGTGCATCCCTCTCAGCAATCCGTGACTAATGCTTGTTTCTACTAGCGTTCATGCTTTTCATAAACTCCAGAATAATGAGCTCCAGTTTGCTCAGGGGACCTCATTTTTCTAAATTCAATAGTCTGGAGGTTGTGGCTCTGCAGGTGGCTGCAAAGGACAAACAAAAAAAACTGGGAGAATCTTGACTTTTGCTGTGTTGAACCTACATGCACATCCCCGTTGCAAACACGAGGAGGGGCTGTTGTTTGCAGTTGAGAGTTCCCAGGGCTGTCTGCCATGGCCAAGGGAAACGTTTACTACAGCTGTAGTACGTTACGTGCTGCTGATTTTAATTGCTTTTCAAAATGTGGAGACAACTGTGATATTTGGAAGAGACGGGCGAGCTGCACTAAGCTCTGTTCTGCAGCAGCTCTAGTTCACACTGAGCTGTGCTGGCTTCTCTGCAACATTTTGCCACTACCCTGGGGAGTGGGGAAGGAAAAGAAGTATCTCAGGCATGCCCTACCCAGCGAAGAAGCGAGCCTGATTAGCTCTTTAAATCGACAGAGGCCTATGTCCTTTCTTATAAGATCCTACAGTAAAAGCAGCTAGCTATAGCTACAGAGCTGTGCAGCTACTACATTGAGCCTTGTTGTGAGTAAAAGCAACGCTAAACAACAGATTTGGCAGAAGTTATTTGGTCCAATTGACAACTGTCTTGGGAATTAGTGGCTTGGTACTTGTGTTAGAAATGGGTAGCCAGCCATGCACCTTGGCTGAGGGCTCAGAGGGCTTCCTGACATCCTCCAGTTCCAGGCTGATGTCCATCTGGAGGCTGTTCCCTAAAGGTTTCAGACCCCTGTCCCAGCTGGTGATGTATGAAGGACATTCATTGCTTCCTTCCGCTAGGCAATCGGTATTCTGGGATTTTGACTCACCTAGAAGTGGGTTGGAAGCGCAGCGGGGGTGCTGATTACAGCTGGGTGCTCTTGAGCGGTGGGAAGTGGTGCAGTTTGCTTCATCCAGCCCCTTGGAATCCAAGTGCGTAGGCTTCTTCCTGGGGCTTGTGTGGAGTCCCAGCCGCAAAGGTGGAGCGCGTTTCTCACTAGCAAGAGATGAGCCAAATGAGAAGGACATATCAGAGGGTTCGGAAGCTTTGCCTCAGTAAAGCTGTACTGCACAGATCCCACAGCCAGCTTTTTTTTGCAGCTGTGAGCACTAAAATCAGAAAAAAACATCAGCAAGGCAACTAGTGGGAACCAGCAGATTCACAGAGCAATGGAGCAAAGCTACTGCTCTCATCCTGTCACTCCCAGATAACCGGGTGCTTTACAGTGAGACTGGAGTAAACACAATTTTCAATCATGGGTCCCAGTATCTATTCCTCCCTGAGAGCCAAGGTGTGACTTCTCTGTAGGCAAGTTGCTTAGCTCAAACTGCTGCACCAGAAGTCAAGTGTCTATTCAGAAGCACAAGTGGGTCACAAATACAGATTGATTTTCAGAAATGCTTGAGTTCCCAGTAATTTCAAAGCAAGCTGTGGATGTTCAGTATCTCTGGGGAACAAATAAAATAAAAAAAAATCTGTCCGCTTCCATGTGCCAAATATTAATTCCTGGAAGACTGGCCTCACGCATGCTGGCTCACCTCCTGTTTGACCTCTCTGAGACCTGTTTTCCTTCTCTGGATTATGCAAATATTAATGATATCTCTCCTTGTAATTTGGCTGAATAATAACATGTAATACTAGATGTGATTAATTGCTGTCCTCCTCAAACATCAGGAATAGGCAAATCACTAATTTCACCAGTTCTAAAGATCTTGGCTTTTGAACTGTTTGATTTTGACAAACAGCTTGTACCGAGAAACACGGAACACTTGCAGTTACACCTTGCTGAGACTCCAGCCGACGCCATAGCCCTACTGACACGAGTGTTCGCTGCGAATAAGCAGGCATTTTGGGCTTCTTTGCATAAACAGCTAGACGTAGGTCTGAACAAGCAGGGACAAGTCCATGCCGGCCACCTTCACCATCCAGTCCTGGGCGCCGGTGCAAGCTGGGATGGTGCAAGCTCTGCCTGCACCTCCCCTGCCCCAGGGTTTAGCTGCTCGTGCTCCAGGTCTGGGCTGATAGTGCTCAGCTGTTGTCTGGGTTCAGGCTGGGGAGCCTGCGCCTGCCCAGCTTTTTGCCCTAGTCTCTTCTCGCAAAGGGATCAGAGATGCAAGAAAAAGGTTTCCTGATCTTTTTTTCGTCTTGGACAAACAAATATATTTGACTGCTTTGGGTGAGCAGAAGCCCCTTCATACTTCTATGCCTATGATGACCTAGCTTAAACTTTATTTGTGTTTAGATGGGAAGTTTTCCCAGCAGCTCAGCTCTTAGAAGGCAGCTGCCTAGCATGAACTATGTCTGGGAAATACACAACAAAACTTCCTGCAATCAAAGATGGAGACTGCTGGGTGGTTTCAGCACACGTACACACCACCGGCTCCTGGCCACACGCAGCTAGCTGCTGTGCTGTGCAGGGCTGTAGAGGTGTAGCGTGTACAACCCCTGCCTCAGCGAGACTGTCCGAGTCAGCCTGAACCAAACCCACCTTGCCCATGGCACCAGTAGGGCTCGGGGTGATAACACGCCGCCCTGGCATCCGGGCCGTGGTGGATGCTCCAGCGGACAGAGCGATGCCAATAAACACCAACCAACATCCACCTTGGGTCATCCCACCCCAGTGAAACACGCTCAGGAGAGAAAGCAAAGTTATAACTCCTGTTGTAGGCAATGCAGTGCATTATACACAATCTAGAGGAGCAAAGACAGGTGGAAAATCCTCTTTGCCAGCTCAGTAAGGAGACACTCGGCATCACTATACTGCATAGAGAGAAGATAAAACCCCAATCTGCTACCAGCTAACCATTTAGACATAGCAGCGTTACTTCACTTCGCTTGTACTTTCTGAGGGAAGGCACTGGAGCTTCTGTTTGTCTTGTGTTTGTACAGTAATTAGCACAACGGGGCTTTGATCCGTAACCAATGTCCCTACAGCTGTTCAATGGCCGAGGCATTTAAGAGGTGTCAGAAAACTGCCCAGTGCAACTGGTAAATAACCTCACTGGTTGTCACAGGGCAGACTAGGGACTGGATAGGACAGAGACCGTAACTTGGCAAGAAAGGCAGAAGCACAATGATAGGATAGTTTTGTGCTGTGCCTACACCCTATGTAATGTGAATTAAAAAAAAGAAAGCTTTTGAATGGTTGCTCTGTTTTAAAAAGCAGACATTAATCATTGTATTAACCTAAAGGGAGAATGATGGAATCCAGAATGAGCTTTGTTTTTCCAAGTAGTTTAACTTTAAAACAAGCTAGTCACTTTTTTTGGGTAAATACAGTAGCCAAGAATCAAAACTTTACAGTATTAATGGTGTAACCCAAAGCAAAAAATATGTTATTTCAGGCCCATGCATACTTGTAATACACTGAAATAATCTTGGCTGTTGCATGATGATTGATTGCTGGGATTTTCCATATTATTAGTTTTACTCTGATTTACTGATTTTCTATATTTATACTTTTATATCACATTTTGGTGTTTCTGAGGCTAAACATTTTGTTTCCAGTGTCTTCTCTAACTGCTCATAGCTGAATGATGTGACTGATTAGAGACGGATTACACTGCATGGGGTATTTCCATTATGTCTTTAGCCCATGCCTAATAGCACTGTTTTTCTTACTACAAAATATTTTAGTTTCCTTGAAGAAGTCCGGTGACAGAGATGAAAACAAAGATTAAATGACCCAAACACAGTGCTCAAAAGCAAACACACAAGAACCTCAATATTAAGGACTTAATTTGCCAGAGAACAAATATTAAGAATACCAGATGGAGGGGACATGCTGAGCCTCGGATTTTGTCCCTAGTTATTGAAGGAAGCCATTTCATAAAATCCTTGTTCTTGAAATGACTGGTTTTCTCTGTGAAGCAGTGACGGGCTGTTTGCCTCGTTTCATCATTTGGGAAGGCGCTCCAGACCAATGGCTGTGATCGTCAGAGAGCTCCTTTCGATTTCCAGCCCACACTACTCACAACCGGCGGACACTGGCTGTACAGTCTGTTCCAGGGGTTCCCCTAAGTGACATTACTTGCGTAAATAGCTTCTGCCATGTAAACGCCAATGGAGCATGTACATCTTTTCCATCCCGTCATCTTTGTGACCTAAATAATCCTTCAAATCTCTTCCAACAGTAGTATACCCTCCACTCAGTCGGTGCCAAGCCCCTACAAACTCACCTATGCATACCCTCATTTACCACTTTTTGTTTCCTTGGATCCTCTGGTCTCGCCTCTGTATTTTTTAGCTTTTTGCCTGAGTAAACACTCCGTATGGTGTTAGCAGAGTCACCAGCTATGTGCAAAAGCAGGCAGGAAGCCTCCTCCCAGCCTTTAGCTGGACGCGAGGCCTTTGTCCTCCCGTCGCAGTTGAGCAACTGCAGACGACATGGCACATGAACAGTGTCCAGCTGGGGCAGAGACCTTCAGCTCAACAGATTGATGCTTGTTGAGCCTGACAGACAGAGAAATGGTTGCTAACATTTCTGACTATTAGCAGAATTTGCAGTTATCTGCATTGAAAGATCATGTTTTAAGATGATGATTCAGGGAATTAATTTTAATAGATTTGGTTGGCACTGAAAATAAATAACATCTCTACAAAACATTGCAAGAATCAAAAGGACAGACAAACCTTAAATTAGTGAGCTGGACATGTTAAATAACCTGACAGTAACGTAGGTGCTTACAGCCAACGTGTGAGTCAGTGGCAGAGCTGGTAGTAAAACTCAGCTTTGCAACTCGTGAATCAAGGGTCCCCCCAAGGCATACAAGTGGCTTCTACAGTAAAGCAGCTTATGTGCGTTTGCAGGGTGAGAGAAGAGATGGGAAACGGTGCCGATCACCGAACTCTCAGACACCAGCCAGGTCAAAAGGCAGGATGCCAAACTGGGCATATCAAATCCTTTCATCTATGATGACACTCCTGTAAGCACGTGAAATGTGTAGCTGTCTTAGCAGATTCTGTAACGGACTAGAGCTCTCGTTATCCAACCAACTTGAGTAGGTGTGTCATTTGTAACTAGCTATCTGTGAATTTCCCAGCTGATCAAAAGCAATTTTTTTATTAGCTCCGCAGCATTCCCTTATCCTTGCCTTAGCCTGAAGAAAAGGAAAACCCCACACTGACACATGGGAGAGCAGGAAAACAGGCACAACGGAAAGCACAGCATTGCTTAATGAATTGGGAAAGGAATGAGAATACCTGTTTCTTAGTTTTCTGTTTACAAGGTCCTTTCTCCAGCACTCGGCCTCAAGTTGAGCCAGGGGAGGTTTCGATTGGATATTAGGAAAAATTTCTTTACCGAAAGAGTGGTCAGGCATTGGACCAGGCTGCCCAGGGCAGTGGTGGAGTCACCATCCCTGGAGGTGTTCAAAAAACGTGTAGATGTGGCACTTTGGGATATGGTTTAGCAGGCATGGTGGTACTGGGTGGACGGTTGGACTTGGTGATCTTAGAGGTCTTTTCCAACCTGTGATTCTGTGATTCACTACTCAGAGAGCATGCATTTGCCCTGCTTTTCTGATTACTGGGCACCAAGTAACCAAGGAGTAGATTCAAGCAGGAAGCTGAGGAGGGTAACTTCTCATGTCCACTGTGTGTATATGAGTAGGATCCATGTCCCCCAGTTTTGTCTAAAGTTACAGTGTCACTTTTAGGTACAAGCTAACTTTACTTAAACCAGATTTGAAATGACTGAATCTGTTTACACTTGAAGCTGCAGCAGCTTCATTAAACAGATTCAGCATTCAGCTAAACCTCTGTAAACTGTACCTCTCTGCTTACTGACCTTCTCAGATACACATATCCTGCAATGAAGTAAAGCACCATAAATGTAAAATGATTGAACACAGTGAATATGCTCTTTGCATATCCATGTCCTAAGGCACTTTCTGCCTTAGGAAATGAAAAAAAGAACTGAAAAATAACCTCACAATTCATTACACGTTAAAGAATTTCAGTGACTCACTTGTTTTAAGAGTACGATCCGCGGACGTTTGGTCAAATAGGTAGGTATTCCTCCTCAAAGGCTGATACGGTATGAAAAATTACTTAATCACACTACAGTAGCTTCTGAATGCAACTCCTGTTTCGGCAGCCCACAGCCTTTCTTTAGTTCTATAGGAACAGCCTAACCCTCACCACAAACAAATACAAGGACCGAGAACAGGTGTCAGGATAAATTTGTTAAATAAATAAAATTGTAAGTAGCTGATCAGTTGAGCACAGAGATTGTGGTTTGTCTAGAGTCACTTACTCAAGCCTCTGTCAGTAATGAAACTGGAATGCAATATCGCATAGTGTGTGAATCAGCGCTGTCAAACACGTTCACCTTGACACTGACAGCTGTACAAAGGTGCTAGCCTGCAGCCAGAGTTTCTCAGGTTCCATGGAAGACAAGGAATCATTCCTTGGTTTTCTCATTAGAGGTATCCTTCCTCTGTAACATTCAAGGCCAAATTTCAATTATTTCAGACACACTTAAGCACAAAGAGTGTTGTTGTGGCTGAGTCCTGTTTCCTTACAATTCCATTAACAGTTTTCAGGAAGAGATTTGGGTCAAATTATTTGCATCACCATCTTTCTTCCCAGCTGAGTAGAACGTGGGAGTAGACCTGGTCTTCTGGTTTGGAGCTCAGATATAGATGGCACGTTACCAGGTATTCAGCATATTATGATATACTGCTACTCTGTGTTCATGAAGCCCCAAACAGAAGAATGTACTTGCAATAATACATCTGTGCCTCCCTGCTGGCAAAAACCTAGCTCCTTGCAGGTTAAACACTGCTTCAGGGAGGAAGGAGATAAGCCATCCTATAAAGGAAGCCTTTCATCAGCAATAAATACAATGAAGGAAAGTAAGATCATCCTGTTGGAAAGCAGTGTGAAAGGAAACATGGGACCATTTCCTCCTAAAACCACACACTCACCCTGCTATTCATTCCCAGGGCAATTATTTAGCTGCAGCTGCTCAGACTGACATTATCAATCACATTACAAGGTGAGATCAACTCCCACTGTTCTTTGTAGGACTCATGCAGAAACTTGATGGGAACAAAACCAAAGGCAAAGATGTTTGATAAGTCAGGAGAGAGTTTCCAAAGATGTACCTGCATTTTGCGGCTTTTTTCCCAGCTGTACTCATGCCACAGACAACAGAAATCTATGCAAGCAAGGTATGGCCACTTTACCTATTATTTCTGTGAGTGATGCTGGAGAACTGAGCGGGAAATGCACTGAGAACTGGGAGAAGGAAAGGCCATCTGCCTGTGTAATAAGAATGCTGCCTGACCCAATCACTCCAATGGCTGCAGAGGTGAAAATGCCCCAGGGACGGAAGGACACTGAATAACTTCGGGTTTGGCAAATTCACCTCCTTAACGTTGTTGGTTGCCAAGAAAATTCATTCTGACTCACAAGCAGCTATATGTATTGTTCCACGAAAGGATACAAATATGTGTAGTACTTGCATCGATGGCCCTTAAAAGCAGTTAAAAATTTCCAGCACTTTTAGTAGATTTTCCTGGCATTTTTAGTAGATTTCTGTCTGGCCTGAAGACTAGCTCTGGCTTGCAGAGGAGACCTCTTTAGGCTCTCGGAATGCCCTTTGTCCAAAAAGACCTGGTGGGTGGCCTGCCTGGGAACAAGAGAGCAAAAGCACGGAAGCGGAGGTGACCTGGTAATGTGTCAGCAAGGAGTGGCAGGCCTGAAAAAGACAATGCGGAGCCAAAATGGGATAGAGGCGTGTAATCAAAGGCTATTTCGCTAAAACAGTTCTGCCCTGCAGAGCTCTTTTTTTTTTTTTATCCTGTGTAGCAGGAACCCTGAGGAAACACCGCCTGACCTTCCCAGGGACTGATGCTGGGTGACTGACAGTACTGTTGACACAACTGCCAGGTTATTTCATCACAAAATGTAGCCCCTTAATTGCTAAATTTAGTTCTTGATTATTACAGAGAATGGCTGGCTCTAAAGATCTGCACATGTGTTTGTCAAAAAGACTTACGAAGGGAACAAAACCAAACCTTAGCAGCGTGGATGTTCAGACTCTCCTCTGTTAAAAACACCTTTGGCTTTGCCCATCTAAAACATCTTCCATCTCAGACAGTGGCATGCTCTTCTCATAGTCCGTAGCCAAACTGCACAGCATGTCTAGGTGGTAAGTCAGCTTTAGAGTCCACTAAGTGGATATGGACAGTGAGAAACTGAAAAATTCTGACTTACCTAAAGCAACAAAACAAGACGTGAGCAAACAATTTGGATCTAGATCATAACGTTTTCCTACTTTGCTTCATGCTACTTTTTTAGGTTAACTAGTAGAACTCTTCAACTCTGCCTCCAGAAACAAACCCCTGCATTCCATATGTGTAGGACCTTCCCATTCTACACTGGCCAGGCTGGAAATCAGAGGCTTTGTGCCATTAACAAAAAAAATCAAACTGTTATTTTTCGAAAAAATTGTCTGCATGTCACAAGTTTCTGTTTCCACTAGTTTCGTGCTTTAGACAAAATTTTAAAATCACACCCAGTGAGGATCGACAGATCGACCTTGCATCTGATAACTTATCAACGTCCCTGGAGTCCATGCTCCAGCTGTAGATGTCTGTCTACACAAGGACTCGAGCATGCTAACAGTATTTGAAAGGGAGACGAGATAAATGGCCAAGACGCACCATAAATGGCCAAGAGACACTGATATAAAGCAGGGATCAAAGAGGTATCTGCATCCCTCAAAAGCTGGAACAGAGAAAAGACTGAAGAGCCCTTTTCTCTTAGAGGCAGGGACACCAGGGCAGGACTGCCTGGATTTGGAGCCCAGAAATGTTGCCGCTCTTTGTAAGTAAAGGAGCTCAGCCTAATTTTTTGCTGAGAATTCACTGCTTGTTTTAATGTCCCCACAAACCATTTGGCAGCAGCACAAAGGTTTCTACAGACAGCTGTGGGATATTACTGAGCACTTCATGCTCCCAGCAATGCAGTAATTCCCTAACCACTGTACAATTAAGGGCTTTGTTGAGGCCCAGTAACGTATTTGTGCATTTGAAGTGCTGCACCTTGTTTCACAGGTCAAACTGACACGCACTGAGAAAAAAGCCTGATTTCTAGCCAGACTTTTATCTGCAAAGGTGGATTCTTTAGCAGTGCTTCAGAGCTGCTGGAGGTGTAGTCTGTCCCCAGCCTGGCCCACTGGTCCCCCCCTTGGAACATCACCATTCTCTGGGTTTGCTTTTAGTCACCGTTAAAGCCCCGGTGCTTCGGCTTGGCTCTCTGGAGATAGGAGCAGCTAAACATTGAGCCTTTTGTTCTCATCGCCTGGTGAAAAGAGGACGAAATTCCCAAGTGGATGATTCTATCTTACTTGATCATCGTTTATAATTTCTTCCTTTGTTTCCTGTCATGGGTTTCCCTGGGAAAGAAACAAAGACGCTTTCCCTGCTCGGTGTGTGATTTCTCTGCCCTTCTGCTGACAAGCCGAATGGTGGGTGCTGACTGGTGATAATATTACACTCTATGCGAGAGGCAAAGGGGAAATGACCTGTCAACACTCATATAATAAAACTTGCAACCGCCACATTTCACTGCTGATGACTTATTTGTATTTCTGTTTTTTCAGAGACTTTTTCTCCCTGGAAAAGCCTAAAGAAATTTTAAAGTACATTCAGGAATCAAAGGCTGATTCTACCAACTTTTTGTCATGCAGGTGCTTCATGAAAATCTGCACTAAAATCATGGGAATGACTCATACGAATGTCTGCAGAGGCAAGCGCCGTTCTTCTATTTGAAGTACATTTAACTGAGTGTACCACATGCGTTGTCTGCGAGATGGGAGGTTATATCTATAAAACAGCCATGAAGAGAGCTGATAAAAATTTTAAACAACTTGAGTGACAAGCACAGCTCACCTTCAGATGCCTAACTTTTTGTTATATGTGCCATTTTGTGTTTCATGTCCCAGCAACATAAACATATGAGAACTACCTCAGATGTTATCAATCCTCTGCATTTTTCCCTTTCATCACTATCTGCTCCCTTCATGTTCAGGTATTACAGCAGATTTAAGGAATTCTGGCTCAAATTTCAGTATATGTAGACAGAAAAATACAATACTGTCTAAAAGGATTTTAGATGATTTTTCCAAAAATCTCCACATATAGAAAAAAATAGAAAAAAGGAAAAAGTAGTCAGCGACTAGCATGTTAAATAAAACTCACAAGGCAATATAGTAGAGAAGCAATATTCTGGGCAAGTATGGGCATTCCAACCTGCTGGTATAGTAGAAACTATAGACTGAGTTTTCTACAGTGACTAAAATCCCTTGAGGCTTAATTTAACCTGCTTTTCTTAAGGAAGTATGTTCAATGTAGGTTTTGGCAACATTTTATTTTTCACACATGATGAATTAACCAGCAAAACATCCTGCCCTTTCTCACACAGATGAAATAAACTGTATGATTTTCCATGAGAAGTTTTCTCTTCAATAGAAGATTTTTAAAAAAAGAGAGAAAAAACAAAACACAGAGCAAACCCCAAGCTAATCTCCATTGAAAACATGATGTTTGGTAGAACATTCGTTCTTCTTGGAACTGAAATGAGATATCAACTTCTAAAAGGTTTTTGGGGTGGGATTTTGCATATCTATTGTATCTGCAATTTAGGGTGTTTTTAATAACCAGAAGTGCCCCCACGGACTAGGATGACTTAAAAACTTCCGTCACTCACTACTCCATGTCTTTCTGGCCTGTTAAGGAGGTTGGGTAAGAAAGGCAATGGGGTGCAGCTCATGGCACTCCCAGAAAACATTTCTGATTCTCTCATGGATGCTCTGCACAATGTCAGGCAAGTCAGCGTCAACCTGCTGCAAAATTTAACTCTGGATTGGGTTTATGCATCACCTTGCCATCTATAAAATAAAAAGAGTGTCTTTTTAAAACAGCAAGTCTTCAGGGCAGTGCAGGTGTCTTAGCAAGCATTTGTAAATTTCCTGGCAGGTTGGAAGCCTGATTTCAGCACTGGCCTCCAGGCAAAACCTTAAAGGGAATGCAAGAGCTAATAATAAACTTTGCTGCAGCTTCCCTGTGAAGCACTTCGGTGCCATCCGTGATCATTATCCGTCTCTCTCGTCTGCTTGATGGACACTGCATTGCTTGCAAAGTGCTAAGAGTTAGAACTGGCCATGGCAGTTTCACACACCCGTACGAAAAAAGTAAAAGATTTCAAGTAATTGATTGCAAAACAGATGTCAACGGCCGGTGATCAAGCCCCACACATCTCCAGTGGAACAGTGCTATGGGATATGCAGTTGTTAACGGAATTTTTGAAGACTTGTTGAGAACAGGAGAGGCAGGAGGTGAAATTTTGCTTCCATGTGAGTAGTGACACTTGGATAAGTGGGGCCTGCTTCAGTGCAAAGGAAGATCCTAAGCACTTAATAGAATAATTTGCATGCTGGCCTTTTATTGCTTTGTCCTTCTCCTGTGACTCCTGTCCTCCAGATGCATAAGTAATAAGTAAGTTTTTCTGGGTCCTTGTACCATCAAAAAACCACAGCTCCCTTCCAAACACGTTGTTTGCAAGTGGTCAGGCAGAGCGAAGCTGGAAGAACAATGATGGCTGGAACTGTAGGCTGAAAACACCTTCGAAACATGGTTGAACCCAGAAAGAAGAGAAGACCTGAGGGCTGTCATTCAAATAGCTAGATGTGGAGAGGTCTGAAAGGAAAGGCTATAGATATGGCTAGTCCTGAGTAATAGCTGGTTTAAAATGCATATTTCTGCCATACAGAAGAATTTTATTTTGTCTTCTATGTCTATAATATTGCTTTGTCTAACTTCAGAAGGGGTGGATAGAGTAATTCTGGTGTGAGATGGTGTATACAAGATCTGCTGGTGTTCCAGTTTAAAATCAACGTGCTATATTATTTTCAATTATCTGTATATAAAGCCAGTCTTCATATTCTCTGCCACCCACCTTTAAAACAGGTACAGCATATCCTCTTAAGCACATGGAATGAAGAACTGTTGAGTACATAATGATCTCAACATGACTGTACTTGTAGCAGCAAAACCAGTTTCTACAGGGAGATGGACATTCTGTGGGTGCTGCCGTTGAATATTGTAATTTTCATGTGATTGCTAACATAGGAGCCTCCCCACCCTCTGGCAGCTTGCTGAAAACAGATGTCACAAGATACTCAGACACTTAGTTGATTTTTTACTTCTATTTCCAGATATGTCCCCTAGTTCAAGTCTGGGCCAAAGGATAACAAAAAAGATGCGTTTTCAGATTTAGGAAATTAGTATGCTTTATCTTCCACAATGGAAGCTGCTTTGTGTGTGAGTTGTTCATGCAGCTCACTGATCAGGCACTGGAAATATCAGGCACTAATTAATTCTTCTTCTCTTTTGGTGACAGTCCCACCTACAAGCTGTGATGGTCATGCCTTTTCTGAGGTCACTGAAAGAGCAAGCTTTGCTATGTGAGCCGTCACTGATGGCAGGATCGTATCAACACACACGCTCATGTCGCTGCACATTTCTGCTTCTTCCTTTAAGATTTGAAAGTGCTAACAAGAAGCTGGAGTGCTGTGCCCTAGCCAAGAGTATATAAACTCCAAAGAGTTCAGGTTCTAAACAGGAAAGAAAAAGTAAAGAAAGTAGTGGGCGAAACAAAGCACCAGTAGCCCAGTCTGATAGAAGAGAATCAATCTGAAGAGACATTAAAGGTCAGTTTTGAGAGGTACACACGCACAGCAAGACCACAGGTAGCTAGACTAGTTACATCCTTGAAGTGCTCGGTGAAAGCGAGTTACCTGCGGGTAGGGTCAAGTTCCGTAACACAGTTCCTCTACATCCATAACTGGAGGCCAGATCTGAGGCAGGTTAAAACAGAACACATCTCTTGCAGCTGTGAGAAACAGAAGCTTAATACAGTAACCAGCTTTGGAGATCACCATTTGGTGCTGACTGGCTTATTGTGTATAGCAAATACTCTGGCTGGCTAACTGTCTCCAGCTGCATTAAGCTACATGTCTTGCAGGACACAACCATCCTCTTTCTGGAGAAGACCCAGCATCTTTTCTCCTTAAGCTTTAGCAAGCTGCAGTTTTATTTTCAGAAAACATCTGGGCCCATGTGTATTACTGCATTGTTGCTCTGGGCTAGCTAGGCAAATCAATATACAATCCAAAGGCAGACCAGCAGAAGTCTATTTTCTGGCTATTTTGATGTGTTTTGAGCTCAAGTAAGAATCATCCCAGGTTCAAGATGGAAAATTCTAAGTACTCTGGAATCCCTTGAAACTCTCAGCTTCCAACTATCTGTATTCCTTGTCCTATTAATTCTTGTATCTTCTTATCGCTCCTCCTTGCCTCCCTAACATCCTACAGAAATGGGATATTAGCTCCAGCCACAGCTTTACAACTGTGGGTGAGCCTGACTGCCCTGACACCTTGCAAGAAGTCAGTGGGAGAGTCTGACTGTATCTTTCCACCAGGCTCTGCTATCTCTGTACCACACCACCCATCAGCTCTCTTTCCCAGGGTGGCACCGACTGACTTGCCTTATATTTAGCTACTGCAAGTCTCATGATGTTTCAGAATGTCCTCAGGTAAACTTACTAACTCTTCTGTCAAACCCATGAGTCAAGCCAGACAGCTTCTGCTGTCTCACATGCTAAAAAGAAGGTTGTCCTCAACAGTCTTTTCTGATCAGAAAATTCTGTGTGTTAGATGAGACAACCACACCTACCTTAACACGTCTGCTCATTGGAACTTTTCTCAACTAAATAGCTGATAAGCCTCCAATAACCAAAGGAAAGAAACAGATGTTCCCAGACAGCTGCAATACTCTACATTGCAAAGAGAAGGTGGATTATAAGGCCTCTTCTTTAGCTAGATCTCAGGACACAGGACAGACAGCCTAAAAGTCAGAATTTAACTTCCCATTGCTAGGGTGTCTTCCAGAGACAGCCAAAGCTGGAAGAAGAGCTAGAGCCCCAACAGGTTGCCAAGATGTACCAGGAAAGAAGGTGGGATTTCGTCAAGTCTCTATGATGTTACCATTGTCTTCTCTCCCCACAACCCTGTAAATCTCAGTTCTCTTCACAGAGATACAGGTAAAGATTGTGAGTAACTACTCTTGGAAGTGCTGGCTTCCATGACAGTAGAGTTTGGATGTTGCCAGGATCGAAGATCAGCTTGGCCAAATAGACGGAGCAATGTGGGCATCTACGAGAGATCTGCTAAAAGGCACCTGCAGCTGGGGAAGAGTTAACATTCAGTAGGAAACAAAACCATGAAGAGTAGTGTAAAACAGTAAGATACGACACAGAAGGTGGACTTCCTCTCTCCTGAATGAGGATCCCAGCTCGTTTGTTGTTTTCCCTTCAGCCATACCTTGCCTGCTTGTGTGATCTTTTCACACGGCTGAGAAGGAGGTGGGCTTTCATGAAAGGCAGGGTGCATGGGGTGCAGTAGATGGGAGAAATGTGGTGAACTGTCTGTGGAGCAAGACAGATGGGTCAGCCCGCTTGTGACCCCTCTCTCCCCACGTACTCCTTAGGGAGCTGGCTGCTGTGTCTCCATCCAAAGCCAGCTTGCAAAGGCCAGGATGAGCAGCCTTCTGCAAACCACCGTCCTGTTTCGTGTGTGCGTCACTGAGCTCTGCTTTCGTCACAGCACACTTTCTTTCCAAAGAGCTCTCAGTCCCTCCAGTCCCAAGCAGAGACAATAACCTGCACTCTCCTCTGCTCACGCTCTGGGGATGTCTCCAGATTCACGAACCTCTTCAGCCTCCACAGAGAGCCTCTGAGGAGTCCTCCCTCAAAGTTCACACTGCCTATTTAGTTGTTAACTCCTTGTCCTGGTTTCAGCTCAGAGAGGATTAATTTTCTTTCTGGTAGCTGGTGTAGCGCGGTGTTTTGGATTTGGGATGAGAATAACGTTGATAACACGCTGATGTTTTTAGTCGGTGCTAGGCAGTCACGGGCTTTTCAGCTTCTCGTGCTGCCAGGTGGACGGGAAGCTGGGAGGGGACGCAGCTGGGGCAGCTGACCCTCGCTGACCACAGGGGTATTCCATACCGTGTGATCACGCTCAGCGCATAAAGTGGAGGGGGGAAGAAGAAGGAAGCGGGGGACATTCGGAGTGATGGTGTTTGTCTTCCCAAGTAATCATTAGGCGTGATGGAGCCCTGCTTTCCTGGAGATGGCTGAATACCTGCCTGCTGATGGGGAGCAGTGAATGAATTCCTTATTTTGCCTTGCTTGAGTGAGCAGCTTTTGCTTTACCTATTAAACTGTCTTTATCTCAACCCATGAGTTTTCTCACTTTCACCTTTCCGATTCTCTCCCTCATCCCACCAGTGGGGAGTGAGCGAGCGGCTGTCCTGTGCTTGGCTGCCAGATGGGGTTAAACCAGAACACTCCTCTCACGGGGATGCGGGGCATGTCTGCATTACTACCTGCTCGCTATTTTATTATTTGTTTTCCTGTTTTGCTCATAACTTTCAAAACGGTTTCTGAAAGATTTGGCATCTCTGTTCCCTGCCTACCTTAATGGGGACTTTGAGTTGTGATGATCAAACGGGCAAAAACCCCCGCGTAAGACCCAGGCATGTTTTCACAATCCGTCTGCCTGCCTGACGGGGGTGTTGGGAAACATCTCAGTTACAGTGTGCGCATGTGATCTGTCAGGGCAAACAACTCCCCAGCTTTCTCTCATGTGTTAATAGGTCTACTATAACTGTAAAAGGGAAAAAGCTCAACAGGAAAGGCAGCCATGACCAGTTCCTTCCTTAGACAGTCTCATTGACTTCAGCGCCGCCTCTCTGAGCCACCAAAGGCGATGAGGAAGGGAATTCAGGGGAAGTAAGCTGCAGCAACGAGCTGCACAGTACACGCACAACCTACACGTTGCAGAACGAGACATAGGCCCAGGCAAGTCCGAGCATCACTCAGCAAGTGGGTGTTGCCAAAGTCCAAAAGCAAATTGTCAATAACACAGTGTAACAACAACAAATCTTTTCAAGCTCACTTTTCTACTAATTTTTTTTCCAAGTCAGGAAAAAAAGTGTGTCCCATCTGTACACTCTCACTTTCTCTCTAGGAAAAATAAGTCTACAAAGCCACAGATTAGGTACAAAATTCAGCCCATCGATATCTATAGTTTCTCCTACCGACAGACAATGGATGGGTGTCTGCAGTTTTGTGCTGGTTTTAGCCAGCTGCCAGAGAACAGCCCTACAATGAAGAATGGGCTTCCGCGTTGCAATTCGCAAAGGCACCTGAGAGACTCAGGCTCTTCCTTTTATTTCAGACTCCAGGAGAGCTCAATGCAGGAGCACGCACTTGTGAGAGCAGCTGCTGGGAATGTGGCCCTTTGCCCCTCGTGTTCTGAGCTGCTGTCCTGAATTCTCAACTGAAATTCAAGACCAGACATCTAGAGAACTAAGGGTTCATTCAGATTCTGCTGCTGATTCCCTTCGCAACCTTGAGAAGTGCCGTGCCATCCCTCCCACCAATGTCTGCACCCCTAACGTGGGAAATATATACATTTCCTAATGACAAGGGAGGTGGGATTGAGTTAATGAGTCTGTGAAACACTGTGTGAAAAAATCAAGTATGCAGGGCACTTTCAGAAACAGAGCATACAATTGCTACAGTCTCTATAATAGACTGGCAATCATCAAAAACTTAACACAGCAACTTGGGTTAAAGGAGAATATGGATTTTAGTCAAGAAAGAAAAACCTGTACAAATCATTTGCCAAATATTTGCGGACTGACTTTAAGACTTACTTAAATGAAGGCTCCACTGGGCACCCTTGGACAAAGCTGATGTCTTAAGGTAGAGCTAACCATACATTAAGGTATTTCAGAAAAGGGGAGGCAGCTCTAGTGGTGTTGGCATTCCCTTGGAAACTTCTAAAAGGCATACAGAGAGATTTACATTATTTTTCCTGAGAAAAGTGGGTTTTTTCTCTGTACAGGAGCTAGCTCACTGCTGGACACTCATACACACAGAGTTCTGCGTGTCTCAATTGATTAACTGTCTATTAAAGATTTCTGAATCATAATTTCTATCCGATACTATTACAGGGCTCTCCAAAGCCATATTTTTTATAGTCTTACAGCTATGGGACAACTGGTGTGTATTCATGAGTTACTTGGTACAGCCGAGTGCCCTCTAGCTTGCTAGCGTCCTCCATCAGGAGTCTGAAACTAAAACACTCTGAGTCCCTGATTTCAGGTTTGTTTCCTTCTCTAAAGGGCATGAAAATAGAAACAAGACTTCAGTGGCATTGAAAGTGTCTCTTGACCACCTGGCGATGACCACCAGTAGTCTTGCTGATACTTGGAACCAGAGTTCCCCTCTGCTTCAAAGAACCTGAGCTTTACTGAACTAAAACACAGTCCCAAAGACTGAGGCTTTGAGCTTGCCTGGACATACTCCTATATACGGTGCACCTGTAAAGGAAATAAATCTCATTCAGATTTGCAAACCCAGGAGTAAGGACTCTGCATAGTTATTTGCTTAGCTAATCCAGCCAAAGGAAAAATTTGCCTAGAAGGAACATGTCAGCAGTTTGCTGAGCAAGCGCTGCTTGTGTTCCAGATGAATTTCCAGCCTTTTCCTGGTTAAATCCCTGACAAATACTCCATAGGCTAACTTCAGTTTGTAGAACAGGTTCTGACTATGATGGTGCATCATTAATCCAGTTGTTAGATAGATTCCCAGCTCTATGTCAGAGCTGAGAACATTCAGTACGTAATAGGACTTTCCTCTTCTGAAAGTTTGGTGTTTATTTGACCAGGAAACAATCATTAAAGGTCACTTTCATAAGCATGAGGAAAAAAACTTGAATCTTGTGTAACTCAGGCTTATAAAATAATTTTGTGGCTGAAATCATAATGGTGCTTTGCTATTTTTGTTGCCACACGACAGATGCCAATCCAGCTGCTCCGTTCTCCGTCCAGGCGCAGCCTCCCCTCACCCAGAGCCACCAGGGCAAGACGAGACAGACAGAGGAGCTGAATATTGCAGGAAAACAATCTGCTGTGAGCCAGATACTTTGGTCCCCCAAGTCTGTGTAGCACCACGTGAATGAGAGGTATCTAGAGACTGCCTGTGTACAAGAAGCGTGTAAAGTTGCAGAAGCAGCTCTGACCTCTCCTGCACTGGAATCATTCCTTTCTGCATATAAAAAGAAACAGGGAATGAGTCAGAAATGGGGAGGGAGAATATGGGAAAAGGAGAGTCATGTTTCAGACCAGGAAAAGGACGGGGATGGAACACAGCTCTGTAGACCGGAGCAGTTAGCCCAGCTGTCCCTGTCACACTGCTGCACAAGCAGCACGAGCTGAAATGGTTTCCCATAGCCCAGAGCTAAAAGCCAGCAAGGTGCCCTGAAAACGTCTGAGTGAACAGCAGAATTACACCCCAAAGCTGCTGTGAAAAGGAGCAAATCCTTAACCACCGCTTGTCAGTTATCCCAGCCTGCCTCGCCCTTCCTTGCTTAGTGTGGCCTCAGGATTCTGGCAAGGAAATAAAAAAGAAGAAATCCCTTCTTCCTGTACTAACTATGAATATTGCAGCATAGCAAAAGCCGAGGTATAACCTTTTGCACTTCATTCTGCATATAAGAAAATTTATTTGCAAATGGCAAAATCTGGTTTTATTCACTCCTTGTGAACTTGGAAACGAAATCTTTGTCTAAGTGGTTTTATTCTGTCATACATTCACACTGGTTTATTATTGCAGAAGAGCAGGCAGCTGCTGAGCTGAGCACATTGGTTTGCCATCGTCTGAACAGTCACAAAGTGCTGAGTTTTGCACAAAATAACTTTTTACTTCAAAGTTTCTCAGAAGATCCAAGTTGTTTGCACAGGTTTGCTATTCCAGGGTTGCTTACAAGTGCTGAACCGTAGAAGATGTGTTTGTTATTACATGAAAGATCCCTAAGTGCTAGAGGATTGTTTGTTGTTTTGTTTGGGCTTTTTTTTGGATATGTATTTTTTTTCTCGCATGGTACCAAGTATCAATTGTATGGAAAAAAACCAACAATCAACTGAACCCCCTTTAAACCTAAGGCCTTAATTAACCCTGTGTTTCATCTCCCGACTTTCTTGTGGCAAATGTAAGAACTGTAAAACAAAGTTATGACATTTCCATTTAAACTTCTCCTAATGAAGAAAATCTCTCAATTGTCTCTCAACTGCGGGTAAATTCTGCTCTCATTTGCACTGTGTAAACAAAATAGCTCCACTTAAATAAATTCCTGTGGTATCCTGAGGAGCCATGATTTTCTACTCCATTACAAGAGCTGAGCATGATAGATCAGATGCAAATGACTGTCTTATTACTTTCCAGAAAGGCTCTCATTCTGAAAAAATGGGAGATCCAGCACCCTTCATGCACTGTTATACACACCGACAAGCACCAACTTTGTCTTCCTCATTTTTAACATCCTCCAAATAAGATGAGAAATAGAATAGGAATAGACAGATGAGAAGCTACATCCAAATGAAACAAGAAATAGAATAGGGATAGACAGATGAGAAGCTACGTTTTGGATCTTAGGAACACAGGATATACTAACAGAGGCAAGAGTTTTTACAGGAACTCTGTGCTCTGCCCTAAGGCTTTTCAATGCAATCTGGGCATTTAAATCCCCAAGATGCATATCAAAATACCACCTTTAAATAAGAAAAAAGCAGCCTAAGAATCATTTACCTCAAGGATAATTACATTAAGCAGCAAAGTTAGAACTGACATAAAAGGAGCACTCCCATGGCAAAGTTCTTGGAATTACTTTATAAAATTTCAAAGTATTTTATTAAAGAGGATTTCAAATCGTTGCTTCGTAATGGACAGATACATGCCTGTGAAGAAGCCGTGCCTTATACCCGGACACATGCTTTCAAAGGGATATTTCAAAACTATGGATGCTGAGCTGGTCCCTTCTGGGATATGCAAAGACTATGTCTTTTTCTCACAGCAAAACTTGTCTCAGAATTTTTCTTCGGAATTGTATTCTTTCCTTTAGAAGTATTTAATCATTTTGTATTACCCAGAACTGTTATGCCTGAGGCTTTTCCATCTAAAGACGATGTTGTATTGATGTTGTATTAATGTTGTCAACAAGAAATTGCTGCCTTTATGATGTTTTCAATTACTGGACAGTTGGAATTAATTATTATGACATCTGGTTGCTCCAATCTGTGTGATTCACTGAGTTCACTGTCTAGCAATTTGGTGGTCAAGCTCTGAGCAGCTAATGTGTGAATGGGCACCACACCGTAACATTCACCCTGTGACCAGTGTTGCAGCTAAGCTCCTGCTTTTCCACTGTCTCTTCTTTCCTGCGAGCCTCTTCCTTCCGCAGGGCAGCCTCACCTCTTGTCGTGCACTCTCTCATACCGAAGCGCTGTGCAGCTGTTGGTACATCGCCTGTTCAAAGCATACATTTTCACTACACGTTTCCACATTGCTTTTTTTCATTGCGCGTTTTCACGGAGTGAAGTTTGGAATACTGTTGTCTTTCCACAGTATTTGCGAAACATGGTTCATCCAGCTCCCAGTGGGATGTGAGCTTGAATGTGAATAAACAGAATGTAACCAACCCTGTGTATCAACCTCCTGGTTTACACCAAGCTTCCACTGACTCCAAACAATTGACAAAATGTTTGCCCATCGTTTTAGAAATATTTACAAGAGCAAGTGATAGGTGAGGGCGAAAGTGACTTACAGATAAGGGTCTGCATTTAAACAGCTGCCCTAGGACACTCCCTCAGTGTACTGCAGCACTGAGAAAAGCTCTGTAGATGAATAGCTGGTTGAAGCGCAACGGTACAGCCTGCCTGACAGCCCCATCTTGCTGTGTCCGTAGCTGTCCATACCTTGGAAAACGTAAGGATAACACTGGCTGCTGTGGGTAGTGATGCGGTACTGGTCCGCAGGCTCAGGACTGTAAAGATTCTGTCACTGCTGGTGGCAGTCTCGTATGGCATCTCACTTAACTTCAGCCTGTGGAACAACTTCTGAGGACAGGCTGTGTGTTCCTGCTGGTACCCACCACCCAGGGCCACGTCCCTCATTTTGGTGCAGTGAAGCTGACAGTCAGAGTGTACCGTCTCCCCGTGGCAGGGGACAATCTGCCCCCGGTTCTACAATCCCGTGCACTACAACTAGGTCAGTGAATCACAGTGGTGACTCACTGCGGTGCCTGTTGATTATAAGCACTTCGATGGATGCCTGTTCTTGCAAAACATTGCTGCAGAGGACAGGACTTCAGGAAACATGTTTATAGGAATGTCCGTGGTTTTGAATTTGAAATGGGATTTACAAAAAAATTAACCGACATCCACAGAAAAGCAGATTCATCCCTGTCAACTCATTCTCTGGCTCTACTGACCAATGCCCAAGAGAGGAAGACAGGTCACCAGTTGAAGTTTGCAATCGTCAGTTGGCAAGACTTTGCATCATTACTTTATCATGACATGGCATTGACCTGCTGTAATACAGTATATCACGTGCTGCGTCAATCAGAACCCCGATAATGGCCACAGAGAGCAAAATTCTCACCTCAAATGCTTTAAAAAAATATTTTGCTTAAATTAATGACATCTTCAAAATACGATGTTTCGGGGGTCCTGTGATTTCCTATCTGAATCCATGGTTCAAGCCTTATTCCAATAACCAGGAAGGTAAAAAAATATAACAGAGATTCTCCACTGCTCCGATACACCAAGGAATCTTGAAGTGATATAGCAACTGCAGAAAGTCTTGCCATGATATTGTGAAATTTGGCAATACTGACAAACTGGAGAGTGACTTGCTGCTCCCTAACAGCTCATCAGAGCACCCAGCCAGGCAAGGAGACTGAGTTACTACACAGACTCCTTTGGGCCCACTTCGTGACATGGTGTCTATGTAACAACTCAAGTGTTTCCATGGTTTTACTAAACATGACCAGACTTTGAGCCTTGGAGTCAGCATGAACTCAAAATTCTTGGGCATTTTGCTTTCTTTTCTGTAACTTTCATAATTTCTGAAATTAAAATCTGGTTTTTCCCCCTTCTAGTGCTCCCTGAGTCTGTGCCATTGGGGTGGAGGTGAGAGTGCAACATTGCCGGGCAGCTAATTTTGGGAATTCTTCAAATGCCGTGTATTCAGACTAGGGAGGAAGGAGTGGCTTGCATGACTTGATTGTGACTGATTTAATTGATTAACTGACTCCTTTCCCAAAAGTGTAGTGCCTTATAACGGGGTTTGGGAGTAGAACCTCTGACTCTCCTATGCAAGTAACAACTGTGACACGTTCAGAAGGTAAAGAACAAAAAAAAGGCAATCAGCAATGCGGGGAATTAGAAACCAAATTTGGCAGAATAGTTCTGATCTGCCAGCTGCAGTCCCGACTGCAGTCCTCAAACTCTGCTAACCAAATCCTTGGGCTGTCAAACTTGTGACAGACACATCACTTCCCCTGCAGACCACTTCCACTTACTAACAGCAGGAAATTGTCTCCGAGACACGTGTTCTGCTTGGAGCGGCAGCTTTGGCAGCCTGTCGGAAGGAACACTTCCTCTTGGACCTCAGAGCTTGTCAATCTACTGCTCTGCCGTGCTGTTCTTCTCTGTTTTGACCACTGTATCTCCTTCCCGCAGCAAATAACCAGTCCTAAGATAGGTCCATCATTGTAACATTCACTTGTGGAAATTAAAAAAAAAGCCCTCCAACCCATTAAAATGCAACATACACATCCATGCTCCTTTGGAACTGCACTGAGCTTGCCTGCATTAGTCAGTAACAGGTTCTTTATTAGCATCTCCTCTACTACACTGTTACTAGGGGACTACTGCATCACGAACACGTCTGTGCGCCAGGTCTGTGGCAATGTCTGCAGAATGTGGATTCTTCTCAGTAACACACTGATGTCAGACCTACCGATGACCAGCAGTGCCTGGATGATGGCTGGGATGACAAAACCTAGGTCAAGTAAATTTGGCACATTCTCTGGGTAAACGTAACAGACTTGTACACGGGAGGAGACACAGTCCCTTAAAGGGTGCGTTCCCTCAGCCTTAGCCCAAAGCTCTTTACTAACAGTGAAATAATAAAACAATCATTTCCAAGCACCACCTACAATGCCACTCATGGCCTAATGTTACATCTGACAGCTGCATTTCTGTTACAATAGCTTGTTTTTACCGGCTGGCTATCTTGGCCAAGGTCTGATTCAAGCCATACGGAAAGGGAAAATTCTAAAAGCTCTGTAATGCTGCCAGCTCTTTCTGTAAAAAAGTGTTCTCAGGGGATGGAGAGGGGGTTCAAATATGGAGTGATTTGACCTCTTTCTCCTCATTTCTGTGGAAAGAATTGACAGCTTGTGACTAAGGGGATCAATCACACAATGGTAACAACAAGAAACAGAGAATCTCCACTATGAAAAGATGATGGGGCAATATTTGGAATGAAGTCATTGATGATCCAATGTCTGTTCTTACAAGAAAGGATGGCTGGAAAGCGACAAGTAGGTTTTTGAACAGGAGCTATGAATAAAAAACTTGAATACGGACACGAACATAAGACTTCAAAAAATCTTATCCATCCTACATTGAGCTGTTTTATTGTCTCACCTCCTGCTCTTGCTTAGCTGTCATGACTGCGACAGCAAATACGGAAGAAGGCAACAAAAATTTGCCCCAATATAAACCCTCTGCACTACATATGTTGCTTACTGCATTGTAGCCACTCTACAATAAATTACTTTTACCCTGCATGTCTGGCTGCCCTAATGTCAGTGACAGTGCTGGCACTTCTCCATCTGTTGCAGCATTAGCAGCCTGACTCCGTGCGATTTATGTTGAGGAGTTTTGACAACTTTATCCTCTAGATTTGCATAGCTGTGCAGGCAAACTGCTAAAAATAATCAAATTATTTCTGCTCTACCATGGTCAACAGGTGATAAAGATGAATTTGAGGAGACATTCCTAAAACTGCCAGGGTTACACAGTACCACGATGAAGTATAAACACTGCGGATCTTTTTTTCCCAATTAAAATACTTTAAATGCATAAGCCCCAGTTCAGAAATGCATTCAAGCAGATTTTTCATTTCCAACACATGTGCCTTACAGGCAGGTCTGAATAGGTGTGATTTCTTGAACCAAGACAATATGCATTTTAATTACACAGTGCATTCATACCATACTGCCTTGATTATCAGGCAATCTGAAATTTAAGATGATGTTCATTTTTGGAAGATCACAGATGAAAAATGAAGAAGAAATTCTTAACACTGACTTTGTTTTGCTGCTCCACAGTCCTCCTGCCCCACAGGGGATCTTGCCCAGTCCTGTCCGTAGTCCCACAGCACTGCTTCCCCTCCCCTTCCCCCCAGGCTCCCCAGAGCCGGTTGATCCAGCTCTCTCTGCCACCCTGCAGCTCCCCAGAGCTCCAGACTGAGACGGTGCTAACAGAACAGAGGTAAGGCAACAGGGTCCCCCTGACTGGATAATAATGACTGAAGAAGGTCAGGCTATTTATATCCCTCACTATCCTCTCCAACAGGGATTATAAACTCAATGTCTTCACAGGAATGGGAACAGGCTAAGCAGTTTCCCCCTAGTACTCTCTCCATATATTTTCCATTTCATCCTGCGTGGCTGCTAGGTATTTAGCAGTACCTCCCTAGTCACATAATTATGGACTGCACAACAAGGGGCTTCAGCTAACACGCTGAGCTACTGGAGTAGTATCGGCTCCTAAGGACATCTCGTTTGGGTTCACTGCAGTATTCTGCTCCCATGTCAGCCTAAAGCCTGCTACCAAGAGCCAACACAGCTTTGTCAAGCTCAAAGCATGTCATGCCATGTTTCCTTCTTGGTGCAGGAGACCTCCCTACCTCTCAAAGAGGGAAGAGGTCTGTCTCCAGGACAATCCCATATGATATTCTCATAGGAAAACTAGGGAAATACAGTCCAGATGGACACTGCTATGGGCTGGTCCTACTATATGAAAAATCATATACACAGTAGTTATCTGTGTTTTGATGGCAAATGGAGAACCCATCTGAGTCAGTTCCCACAGGCCTGGCACTAGCCAACGTTTTCATTAATGATTTGGATGACATATTGGAGATTACAGCTATAATATCTGTCACAGTGCAAAACTGGGGGGAACTGCAAACACTCTGCAGAGCAGGACAAAATTTCAAAATTATTTTGATTAGGATAAGAGAAAGTTCAAACGCAGTAAGGTGAAATTCAAGTACGAGGAGGGAAAACTACCACCCCTGAGAAGGAAGAATGAGAGCACACAAATTCAAAATGAAGAATGATTGCTTACTAGCCAAAGAGCAGTGAAGCATTTGCGCACTGAATAGGGATCAATAATGTGACAGCTACAAAAAAAGTAAATCTCAGCTTGATCTAAATTATCAGTTTAGTTGTGGATTAGAGAACTGAGGTGAAAATTCCATGCTTCTGAGTGCTAGTGAAGAGGTATTGCTTTAAAGACAAACACAATAAAGATGTAGGCAAACTGGACAAAGTCCAAAGAAGGGCAACATGAATGATAAATCAAGTGGAAAACATGCCCTAAAAAGAACGGTTGAAGAAACTGGGGTGATAAGAGTCTGGAAAGGAGACAGCTATGAAGGACCATTAGGAAACACAAAGGTAAAAGGCTTCTAATACACAAAAGGATGCTGTAAGAAGAATAGTGATGAACTCTTCTCCATCTTTGGCAGCAGGAAAACAAGAAGTAAGTATACAGTGCAGAAGCTGAGGGTTAGTACAAACACTGCAATACTACAGAAAAAGCTCTTAAAGAAGTTAGCTGGGGAGGTGTTAAGTCCCATTCACCAGAGATTTTAACACGAATGTGTCTCAGAAATTTGCACCTGTTTATACCTGTTTATAAGTAATACTCCCTCAGTGAGGAGGCTACATGACCTCTCAAGTTCCCTTTCATCTTCACATTTCTGGGATCATTTGAGTCTCATAGGAAAATACAAGCACAGAAGTATGATGACTTCCCTGACCTGGGGCAGACTAGAAAGAGCCAAGAGAGAACACAGATCATGAGACTTTGGATTCTCTGCTGCAAGCAATACCTCTTCTCCCCACTACGTACACAGCACTAAGCACTGAGCAAATCCCGAAACTCTCAGGGAAATTCCCAGCTTTTTATACACCATACATTGAGTGCTCAGACTGGTACTGTAATGTTACTGAACATAAGATGAACTGTGGGACAGTTATGGCAGTAATTCTAAATAGTATCACATTTTTACAGGGATTATGGATAGAGAATGTGAGGTTGCCTTTGTCTGCCAAGGACACCCATTGCTTTGCAGTACTTGTAGACCTGTGAAAGAATAAGTGAGCCCTCTGTGTCAACATTCATAACTCAGTCTGCCTACCATGAAGAGAAGAGCCGTGGCAGCAGTGACAACCGGGAGCTGTGCCTAAATTCCGCTTTGGGTATGGAGGCAGCTCTTTGCCCTCCTTTTCTCGGTCATCAGTAGCACAGGCTCTGCAGGCTGGCCTGCATGGTAGACGAGGAGCAGATTTCTTATCCTGGCACACTACATGTTCTCCAGAGCAAACCAGAGAAACCTGTTTTTTGGGTTTTATTTTAATTGCTGCTGAGTTGATATGGGTCAGGGTTTCATTGGGTGGGGTTTTAAAAACTAGTTTGTCCTTAACCCAGGACTACTCAATATTTTCAAAACAGCAAGAAGGGTGGAGTAGAGATTATCATTATTTAACCTGCAGGGCTCAAGTACTGGTGAACACCAGTTTACAACTTAAGGCAATTTTGGCAAACTAGAAAAACAATTAGGAAAAAAAAAGAGTGCGAATATTTTTTTGGCAAATACAAGAAAATGAGCTTCAATGAGAAGATGGCACTGGCTGGGATACTACTGTCGTGGCAGCAGTTCTGCGGGAGCAGATCTCAGCTTTATAATCGTTCACAGTCTGAAGATGAGTCAACAGCATCGTGCTGCTGGGAAAAATGCAGGCGTTCTACTGAAGTATCTACACTGGCGTACAGCCTCTACAACACGTGGAATAATCCTGCTTCTCTACCCGCTTAGGCACTCCTAAAGCCTCAGCTGAAACACAGGGTGCAGTCTGGGGTGCCCAGGAAGGACACGGAGCAGTAAGAGACAGGAGACCAACTGATGCCTTCAGGGGTTCAGGCAACACTGCCCGTGAGCAGAGACCAGACATGCTGCACCAGCCACCGAAAAAGGCAGGAGAGGGGATGCAACAGCGGTCTTAAAGTACATGAGGAGCATAGAAATAAAAAGTTTAAATGCCTGTGGTGGACAGGACAAGAACTAATGGATTTCAGTTGCAGTGACTGTAATCCAAGTTTTCATCAGAATAAATTGACGAGGAGCATACGTTGTTGCTATTCTCATAGGTTTTTTAAAGCAGGTGAAGCAATGTCATAGATAGAGTGAGCCTGCTTTCGGACAGAGGGATGAACCTGAGGTTCCTTCAAATATGATTTGTTTTATAATGTAATGAAAGAAAGAGTAACACAGGACATTGTACTGTAGATGGCTCATTCCTGAGATTAAGACTAAAAGAAAACAAACCTACAAAAGTGATGTACAACCCTCTGCCTCTCAGATGACTTCCTTCTCACAAGACCATGCGGATGTGAATGTTATCAATTCCTGTTATGATATGCAGAAACATAAAAATACTAACATGGGAAAAAAGAACCTCAAGCAAATCATTCTCTTCCTCTATAATCTTTGACACAAGTTCCTTCTGTCCAAAAAAAAATTCTCTGATTTATGCCTATTATGGAAATGGAGAAGTGTTTGACACTCTAACTGCAAATCTTTCTAACAAACATTACTTCTTCCAGAAATTAATTCCTTGCCTAACTTTATAATCCATTACACAGCCCGAAGCCTCTGTGAGACACGCTGCCTTCAGACATCTAGGAAACAGTGAGTCTTTTCAGCTCGCTATGACTGCAGGTTTATCTAATGACCCTATGCCTCAGCCCCTACTTCCTGGGAATACTGCAAGGTTAGAACCATGACTGTCAAAGAAAAGTCACTAGATAGATACATTACAATATACTTAAAACAGTCTTTTCCTTGCCAACACATCAAAAAACAGGGAACGGGCTAGATCGTGCCTTGGCTGGAATGCATATCAGCTGCTCCTATTACACACAGCTTTTTAAATTAACAATACCTTAGCAGCATTTTATTTTGGTTTTATTGGGAAGATGCCTCCAGTAGTCATAGAATCTCAAAAGGATCTGAAAACCAGGAAAAGCACCACTCCTCACTTTCATTTAGTAAAAACAGCTCTATGATTGCTAAAAGAACTTCAATAACTTGCATAAGGTAAGAGATATTTAGAGTCAATAAACATGTTTTCCACATGAGAACATCTGAAATTAAAGATACATTTTCACAGCTGGAAGTATTACTATAATGAACATCCTTATGGGAGCATTTCTATGTTGACGGAGGATTCAAAATTAGAAAAAAATTAAGTATATATAAATCTCATCCGGACTCAGGGTTCAGGATACTGGGATCAAGGTGTTGAACCTCCTTTACCGATTATAATCCTGCAAAGAACAGGCTGCAGAAGAGAAGGAATCGGACATTCCCACCCTCTGCTAAGCAACCAGCTTTACACAGTGCAAGCACTACAAGGAGTAGAAGAACTTGGACTCTGACGTGGAGCGTGGACTGTAATCCTGCAGCCAGGGAGCTCTTGGGTGCTCGGCCAGACAAGAGAGACCACCAGCGTGGACAGAGCTTCTACCGCCTAGAAAAATCTGTCTGAAAAGACAGTTATCCTTCACTCAGTGTGATGAAGACAGTTGCAAGGCATGAAACACTGGCGTGGTAACACGACAACTTTTGCTGCCTTTCTGCCTCTGAAATAACCACTCTGAATGAACTTTCCAGTTCGCCTCTTCAGATCAACCGAAGTTTGTTAACATACAAGACATTTCAAACATACGCTATGTTCTTAAATGTAAGGATATGAACAGACAAATTGCCAAACAGGAATGGTTTTCTAAACAAGGCCTCCAAAGTAATAAAACAGAGAAAACCAGAGATGGTTACAGAGGACAGACCCAGCAACCTCAAGTTCTGAAAACAGCGCCAAGAACAATACCGGGGACATTGACTCATGGAGAGCTGTTTAAACTCCCGAGTAAACTACAGCACATCTGCATTATATCCTGGAGAAGAGCCAGACTTGGAGATTTTATCTTCTTCTTTTATGAAACTGCTTAAAATGACTCTTGGGCAACCTCAGACAAAAAAACGAACAGAGTTTAGGAAATACAGTGCTCCATTGGCTAAACTGGCTGAAACAAGCTGAAGGCAGGTAACCTGTAAGCATGCTTGCTTCAGCCCAGCAGGCCACTTGTGCCTCTTGACATTCACTTTAACCCAAGGTCATCTGAGAAAAGCAAGGAAAAGTTGCTTCACCCATACAGAAGTTTAAATAGTAAAATTCAGATTTGCCTCAGACTTTTAAGAGCATACCTTAGTTTTTGAGAGCGTACTCCCAAATGCCTCTTTCAACACAGAAGTCTTTCTGGACAGAGCCTTAGCCCAAAACACCTCTTTTTTTCAGGCTATTACCAGTATCTGAGAACAAAGGACATTACAAGGTGGCTTATACTATTAACTCTAACAAAGGCTACCCTGAAAATCCCACGCTTTTGCATACAAAAGTCTATCATAGCCCAGTAAAAGAGGGACTGCACTGTAAATAGGTTTGGTTACAACGTTTACACTGGAGGCTTTTTTGGTTTGCAAATATTTCGTGAGTCAGTTCTGATTTCCTTAGATGTAGTCATTGGGTCATATGAACATATCATAACATTTTCACAAATACCTGAACGTTATTTGAATGCAATCTCACAAATTATTGTGTTATAGAATTTGCAATATTGATTCAACAAACTCCTTTTGTCCTCTTGAACACATTTTTCTCTAGCATTCCTATTGTTGTAATCATAAATTTACATTAAGCAATGTCAGAATTGCACTCCAGATACTTCAGACTATCACACTATATTTAATACAGAAAAGAGAAAGACTTGTATAATCAATGCTGAGCTTTTAAATCTAGTAAAGAAACCAACTTGATGGCCTTCTGCATATACTCATGATTTACGGCAGAATTATTTTCTTTCCTAGGTTAGGCTAAGTCTCTGAACATGTCCCCTAAAATATGCAGCTTTGCCATGAATTGCATAAACAATTCACAGAAAAGCCAACAGCTGAAGCCAAATGTGAGAGCCAGACTATTTCCATGACAGAGCAAACCAGTATGACCACAGTTTAGTTCCACATCAGTATCTGTAACTATGCCAGTACAGGGTAAGAAAGATGTGAGGTCCACAGAGCCATTCACTTTTGTCATTCAAAATATTATTTTTGTTCTTACCACCTGATTATTTCACTTCTTTAAGATATTAAAATCAAAATTTTGACACATTAAACTACACCATCTGGTTCATATTCACTGACACATTCAAAGAATTCTCAGATAAGAGAAGCAAGATTTACCCTTGCAAAGCCTGTATGCTTTCATCCTCTGAGAACATCATCTTCTGGCATTCCCTTAGTTTTAGCTACAGGTTCAAATAGTTGCTGGGAAAAAGGTAAGGTTTTTTGGTATACAATACTCTGAGTCAACCTTTTTCAACATAAGAGCAATACTTAATAATTCTGATCCTTTTCAGCAGCAGCAATTTTAATTGACAAGCAACCTGGTGTTCAATATTCCCATACTTTGTATTAAAGTTCGCTCACAAATCTCAGATGCTGCTCACCTCCTAACAGTGCTACTTCTTTCCAAACTACTAGTTTGATCAGGCACCCCTTTCCTGATATCTCATTTTTCATGTATATTACCAGGAGAGAGCAGGCCAAAGGCAGGTCTCTCTCCAGAATTAGTAGAGAAGACAGATACAGAAGGCTGGTTTGCAATCACAACAATTGTCTAGATTTCCTAACTGTATTTCCTAATGCCTTGTGACCCACTTGGCTAACCAAATCAGTTGTGGGCTTGCCTTTTCCAATAAACTTAAGGTGGTACATGATTCTTTTGTTTAATTTTAACCATTTAACCATTTTCTGAACTATCTGTAATGATAACTTCCCTCTTCATGCTTCATAATTTACATTCTAGTTAACTGATTTCATGTGTCAAAGACTTCTGTGTGGCTTTAGTGGATTTTCAAACCTCACCACGTAGCCAAAATAATTCTTTGGAACGGAATGGGGTAAATGTTTTTTGTAATTTCTGTAGTTCACTCCAATTCCTTTTAAAAGAATTTAAATTAACTGAAATCGAGCAAGCATGGATACAGGATCAAATACCACCCTGTCAAACCAATGCAGTGCCTCTTTGAAACAGCACAGGTGTCAAATAAATCAGGCTTTAATGCCATAGAGGCAGGCTATTAAAAAAGGCAGGCCAGATGGGAAAAACCTGAAGCAAAATCACAAAGTTCAGAAAGGACTGTGGATATATCAGTCAAAATCTGAGGTGTAAACTCAAAGGAAAGACAAAATGCAATTTGGCTGGTGGGTAATAGTCATTACCGAGCCACAAATAACAGAAGAAGAGAGACTACAATGTACAGCCTGCAGTAGCCATGCAGAGGAAATGAATAAAGATGACCCTACAAGGTTGACTGTCCTATTCAGTCTTAAAAGCTACTTAAGTCACGTCCTACTTTGGAAATGCAGCCCACAGTTATGTAAAGCAAGACAGACTTAGCGTCAAGTCATGATTGCATAAACATGTTTACAATAGCGTAAATAAAGGAAGCAGCATGAAAAATATGTTGAAAACCTGACTGGTGTTAGGAGGTCCTCTCGCTCACGCTATTGCAATCATTTCGCTGCTGTGGCCATCAGTAAACTCGCGCAGGGACAGATATGTCTAAAGATTGTTCTGTGCCATCAAAAACACTGAATATGCAAACAAAGCCTAGTTCTGTGTTGGATCTGAGGAGCGAGTCATATGGGTAATGAGACAACTAATAGGGTTGCAAGCATCTGGACTGTACTCTTCTGTGGATTCAAGTTCAGATAAGGTGACAACGAAGGGGCAATACGGTGTGTCCTTCTAAGGAGGTACACTAACATGCTTCAGGAGTGCTGTGCTATTTCCTATATATGTGAAATGTCAAGAAGTACTATGAAAGGGCACCTTATTCTTCATATCCTGAGCTTGGTACAACTAAATCAAATAATATTTCACTCTTGTGAAACTTGATTTTGAATTATTTGATAATTGGACGGAACACTGTCAGTCAGGCCTTGCTCTGGCACTAGTACTATCAAACAAGGCACATCTCTGTACACCTTGATGATATTTATCATCTCTCTACCCACAAACATGGGGAAGGTTGCTTACTAAGCTGTACTTGTGCAGTATATATCCAATTTCCTTATCCAGATCTGGCATGTCATGGAGTCTGCTGACAAAATAGTTGCACTCTAAGATTGGATTCACATATCTCTTCACATCAGTAGAAATACTAGTACTAAAAAATCCTGCACTGCAGACCCTCACTATACATTTAAACATCTATGAAACATCAAAAGAAATCTTGCATGGACATAATCTTCTTTTTCTTCTTCTTCCCCCAATTCATATTACTGAACTTCAGAACTTAATTCTGCATCTTTTGTAAATAATAAATTCAAATGTAGATTTTAATTTAGGTATTTAAGAACAGAAATCGCCCCTTGAAAAATTTTGGGTAGGTAAACCTCAGATAGTTGCGTGACTGCAAGTCTAAGAATCTATTTGTACATGTCAGCAACAACAAAATAATCCTATAGATTAGACTCTGACATGGACAGTAAAGCCTACAGGCTCTCAGTATTGTTAAAGAGAAGAGACAGGTCTGTCGCATGGGCAGAACACAGAGCTCCAAGCAATACTGAATTCATGAGGCTTAACTCTGCCAGTAAGACCCTTCCTGGGGTGTCAAATCAGTGTTGTAAGTTTAATTAGCACATATGATTCTCAGAAAGCAAGGAGTTCTAACTCACATAAATCCTGTGTTATTCTTGGTGAAGAAAAGCTAAGGAAATATACTAATTTAAGAGCACTTGTTCATTACTCCTCCCTGAGAGTTGCAACAGGACCAATATTATGTGCAACCTAGGAATACATCTGTAAGATTTACAGATTTTAACTTTGCAAAACTTCCAATTAAAAGAAATTTTCAGGTTGCAATAGAAAGTGTTACCAACGACAAGTGAGTAGGAATTTCTAATGATATTTCTATACTAGTAGAAGTCTTTGTGCAGGTACTACTATGCTAGAATGGAAGAGGGTTAAGCATACTAATACATTTTTTTTTGTTCACATAATTACTATGCACTCAATCTGCAAAGTATTCCAAATAAAAATTTGTGTACTAAACTAGACCAGAGCCAGTATTTTTCTAAAGAACATGAGAAAATGGTATGATGACTCCCGTTGAACTCCAGCTAGTTCAGGAGCTCACTTGAAATAAGCATAAAGGATTAACGCTCGAAGTGTGACAATTTTATCTTCTGAGCCTCAATGCTTTGAGATCTGGTGGAGATATTAATCATAGGAAGGAAATCCTTACCAGCATTGGAAGGAGGGGTATCTTTGTCAGCCAAACGGCAAACACAATATCCTATTCTTTTCTCTTCCTCATTAAAATTACCATCTCCAGAGAAGTGGAAGTCTGATTCAGAATTTCTACAGTTTAACGACTAAAAAAGTCAGGAAACGGCAACGGTGATACAAAGAGTATCTACTTTTCATCTTCCTCGGGATGAATGCAGTTCTCCACTTGAGTGAGTGCAGTACTTCCCTGCAGGACAATGCATGCAGTGTGTGTCAGTGCACTGTACATATTCATGTCACCACTCCCCTCCCACTAAGTGGCATTTAACCCCCCTACTATGTGATTTTACTTTATTTTATTTTAGCTACATTACTTTTTTACACTAAATACATAGATAGAATAATGGACAGCAGACCACTGAAAGAAAAGGGAAATGGACTTTAATGAGTGGTACCAGAAGAAGGCAGTTCTTTGTGGAAGGGGAGTAATCACTGTTTTGACCAGTGAAGAAAGCTAGTAGGTTTCAAATTATGTTTGCCTTCTTATTCTGACAAAATAAATCATAAAGATTCTGAAAGTTAATGATGAACTGCCATGGTCTAAAAGATCTGAATGTTTATCCAGACTTCAGAATCATGCTGGTTTTATAAAAATTGAACTACTATTCCTCCCCCCAACAGCCCCAAACATACCTCTCTTTCCAGAAGGCACTAGCATTTCCATTGTACCTTCTCTCGCCTTCTCATATCATAAAGGATATGATATTTCCTTTCTTACCACGTGCCTCTCTTACCCCCTACTGACTTTGAGGAGTCTTTGTGCATGTAGAGCACAGGAAAACTGTTCAGTTTGTATGTCCTAATTATCCTTGTATTACCCTTGTTAGGTGCCTGAGGAAGTATCTTTCTTCTCAAAGCAAAACATCGTGGAGTTCATTTAATATTCCCTACTAGGACTCAAACTAGCTATGCCCATAAGGCCTGAAAAAATGCAGCCTTCAGTCATCTGCACTGTGAGGGCAAGAAAAAGACCAGCAGGTCCTTAGCCTTTTCTCCTTCCCTTGCAAGACACATCAAAGTGAAAATGAGTGACTGATGGCAGAAGAACTGTTTAAATCTCTCCATCCCTTTGAGTCCTTGGCACGGGAGACATGTTTGTTAAATGAACTTTTTAAAGGTTTAAGGGTCTAATGAAAGGGATTTATGTGCAGGAGGAAGTTCTTCACCCTTCTTTCCTGCTCAGGGGCAGGAATTCTACAGCAGTTTTGGGTTTTCTGCTGCTGGATCACAACATCTACCATCTATCATCAAACCGGAACATGAAGACACGTGTAATTTTCTCAAAACATGGGCCTTGGTTACTCTAACATCTGTATTCTGTGGCAGTCCTTATTCCAAACAGTTCAAATTATGGATTTGTTCATCATTTCACAGTGGTTAGATAGGTATGCTGTCACCATTACCAGCTGCTGAACTTTTGCCTTCCACACAGGAAGCTGTTTTCCCTAAAAAGGCTCTTTTTTTGGAACACTCCAACTTAAATTGAACAACATTTGGCTTGAAAGACGTAGGATTTGTTAAAAATCTGTCAGAGAAATACATAAAATTATCAGTACTGACTGATCCTAGTTCAAAGAACAATAGTCCAGCTTTTTGTCTGGTGGAGATATTAATTGTAGGAGTTGACAGATAGTGGCAGATAATGCTGCTGAAGCTGGGAAGCAGCAGAAGGGACTGCTGCTGTTAAGTATGCACATATTTTTTATAAAAGCCTGAAGTTTCGTTTCTCAAGTGGTGTGCTCTCCAAACAACTAGCATACAAACATATTTTTGGCAGTCAGTAAACATTCCAGCTAGAATACCAATACCATGTATCAGCGGAAAGTAAACATCTCCTGATTTACTCTAACATGTCAAACAGAGGAACTGAATTAATATACTGGACAATCAAACGTAAACCCCGAATCTCCACAGAAATTCCCACAGCATCATACCATAGCAAAGACTGTTTCTGATAGACATGTCACCTTTGGGACTGGAGATCTGAATTTGTCAATATTCCAATACACATCTCCTGAAATCTTTTAGATGGGCAGATGTTGATGATCAATGTTCATTTGAAGAGAACTGAGATGTATAGGAATTGACTTTGCCGCTGATAGAAATGATTTGGGAAATCTTTCTATTACTGCCATTGATTCCTCTTTCCAGATTTCATTGTTATGACCTTGATCTAGCCAGCTGAACTTTCCATACCTTAGCTTCTCATTTGCTGTCCTGCAAAATAATGGTGTATTAGTTGAATTGTGAATGTTTTTGAAAGCATGACTTTCTATGTACTTATAAAATGCTTAAGACAACAAAATCCAATTCTGTTGTAGGCTTTTGAAGGACCAAAACCAGAAAATACTTGTAGATTGCAACAGCTTTCACAAATCAGCTGAAAAAAAAGATATAATACGTTTTTGGGTGGTCAGATTAAGACACTTAAGTCCACTTTTCATGAAACTTAAGTGCCAACACAAGAATCTGTAAAAGGGGTGAAGCACCCACATTCTAAAAAAATTCGACACTTGTACTCAAGTGCAAACTTTATGGACTTGAATCACCTGTTAACATGGCACATGAGTTTTGCTAGCTTTTCTTTTCTAAATATAGACCACATATATTGAGGTCCCTTGTGTAATCTTAAAAATTACCCCACACCCAAACTAAACCTAACGCACCATGAATGACCCTGCACTCCTTCGACTCCATTAGAGACAGCAGGCATGCGAGGAAACGCAATGTCCCAAATGCTGTGGGAGAACTGTATACTTTGGACTGACAGGCCACTTTATTTCAAACTTCATGAAAAAAAACCATCTGATCCAATTAGTAAGTATTAAGGGTTCCTGTAACAGCTTGAGTTTACAAACTGGAACACATTAAATGTCGTGAAAGAATGTGGAGTATGCAACAACATGAAAATACAAATATTTATCATTTACTTTAAATTATAAGTCCAAAGTTTCCAAGAGAAGGCTGATACGGAAGTCAGACAAATATGGGCATCTGAAAAGGTCTTAACTTCAAGCAGGCTAGTCATTCTTTACCAATTTTTCCAAAACTACTCTGTAGTCTCTAGAACAGGAGGCTATTTTTCTTAATGTTCTCTCAAAGAGAGCAATAGTAGTCGAGGGGATTTATCACTACAGAGCCATTAAAAATGAAAATAATGAAACCAAACACATCATGTCCAGTCACACACACTGCCCTCAGGGCACTTCAATGCTCACGTGGTTTCATTGAAGACACCTGTAAGGAGAGCCCTGGAATGGAACTCGCCAGACTTACATTTACACCCTCTTTTCCCAAGGACCTATAAGCAATATAATTTAAACTTTTGGTGCCTCCTGCACCAAAAGTTGGTGCTATTCATACTATTGTCTATCCAGAGTACCAGATGTAATTTACAGCTGGTATCCCACACAACTGTAGTATGTTTATCAGGGTTTTTAGTCTAGAGCATGTGTTATGGAAATTTAACTTTAAGACTATTCAGGGGAACTTTAAGACTTTGCATGGAAACTTTTTCTTACATTTCTGAGTGGGGTCAGTTTTGGTATAGGCAAAGTGCCGGCGGCTGCCTAGAGGAGGTAATTGTGAGGGCACAAATGGAAAAGAGTGATGACCAGAGCTGCAAGCAATCAGATGTGCTCCTGTGGTTGTCTCGAGAGGAAGAATTGGGGTGTGGGAGCTGGCAGCTCCAGCTGGCAGCGAGGGGAATACATCCCCCCAGCTACACCAGTCTCTGCCATTGGCTTTCCTTCCATCCCTCTCATAAGCTTGGGAGCAGCAGAAGCAACAAGGTGGTCTCTCCCCCAGTTTAAACCATGTACGTGGGTTTCACTTTGTCTCTTGTTCTTCAGAAGGACAAAGTAAGAGCTGACCTACTAGCTAGGAAGCATTTAAATACTTTAATATTTGCTTAATTAGAAATGCAAATAAAACACTCCTTTCAGCTGAATTTTTAGTGGTAGAAATTTTTAATGGATTGACTGTAAACCAGGCTGAAACTTGGATGACCTTCTTCCCAGCTAACCTCAAGGGTCTGAAAATAGTTGGCCATCTTCACTATGGAAAAAATAAATAAATGGAACCTCTATTGACCAAAAGCGCCACAGAAAATCGTTTGGTGGTTGTGACTGTTAGTGCTACTTCCTCCTACAAATTGTATTCTTATAATCAGATCTCTGACTGTTATAGCTAATGATTCTGTAGAGGTATCATACAATACTGCCATCTTTACATTTCCTAATTGCATCATCAATAGCTATGAATACAACTGTTTGAAGGTCACAAACTGTGACGTCAGTGGAAATGTGAGGGTGTAGCTAGGGACAAATTTTGACTCACTATTTGTAAATGATCAGTCTAATGACCAGGCCGATACTGAGCTATTTCATCACAGTGGAAGATGTTTACCATTTTTCTAGAAATTTTTCAAATTATTTAAGTAACATTCAAACATTAGTAACAAAAATGCAATGCTGTTCTCTTCTTACAATGCCCTGAATAGTTTATTTTTAAAATACAGTGTGACAAGCACAGTATCTGGCAATGCCACGGTATCTTTTCAACATTACTGCCAGCTGTCAAGATTGCACAGCCCTGGGCTATGTCTTTGCCCATGGGAAACAATAAGCAGGAACTTGTGAATATAATCGGTTGAGTTGTTTCTGAAACACCTGAAAGCTAAGAAGGTAAGCTGTTCATATACTTTTAATCACAAGTTTTTGTCGATACTATTAAATAATTAAAGACTGTGGACAGTTTCTTTAGTCTGTCTGTGAGTACTGGTTTCTCACTGAAATGCTTTCTGGGGACTGGGTGCTATGGCAAAAACTTTGGTGCTCCTGAACTTTCAGCCCAGCTGGTAATGTGAGACATTTCTGTCATTTCTGAGCTCTACTTCTACTTCAGCAGTTATAAAACAGCAGCAAAAGTTCTCACTAGACCTGTTTTACAGAACTGCACTGGTCCCTTCCAACCCCTACCATTCTGTGATTCTGTGATTCTGTGATTATCTGCAGAATTCTCATCAGATCAAAATGCTCAGGCATGGATGGAAACCCAGACAAATAGGAAACCTTAGCTGTTCCAAACTTTCATGCTTTCTTTTTTTTAAACCCCCCCCCCCTGCAATTCTTTCATAATTTGATAGAGGATAATAACTTGGCCTTACAAAAACAGGCTGAAAGGTGCCTGCTAGGCCTGCAGGTTGTGATTCCCTCACTCCTGTAGTCAAGCTCTACTGTGAATAAATCGGTGGCTCACACGCATCCCTAAATCAATAGCATTTAACATACAGCTAGGAAAGAAGCAAAGGATACCCTTCCTTTTTGCCCCGTCCCTGTGGAGTGACACAACACGACATGCACAGCTCCATGCAGCAGGCTAGCCAGAAAAGCAAGCTATATAAACAACCACATGACTGCCACCAGCAGCAAACAACCCGAGGAAAGGAGGGGAGCAAACACTCTGAGAGATGGGGGTTGTTGAGGAAAGGGGAGTTGGGTTAACGGTCATTACTGGGCCTGCCTCTGATGGTATACGGCTATCTTTGTGGGAGTATATTCTGGGCTGTCCAGGAAGATGGCCCACAATGAAACAGTTGGAGAAATCAGTTGAACATGCCAAGACAACTGTCCACAGGACAGGAGGTAAGAGGAAAATGGACAAGTCATCAACACCGTTCACATAAATGTCACAGAGAACAGCACCCACAGACATCTATCTTAGGAACACATCCTCCAGTAAATACGACATCCTACAGTAAATATGACTAACTCACAGTCCTCCATCACTCAGCTACTTTGCTCATACTACCTCGCTTTTCCTCTGCTAAGTGACTGATCTAATGAAGAGCTTCCTGCGCTACAGAGTCAACAAGGAGTTTTATGACATACCTCCCCGACACCGTACGTTACATCAGCAAACAGAAGGGCAGAAGCACGTACAGCTTGACTAATTTCAGGAGTGGGATACAAAAATTATATCGGACAAGGAAACACACACGCTTTAGGTGAGAACTTCACTTGCCCCACTACCTTATGCTTGGAAGCTGGATCAGTGTATGACTGAGTTGGCCCTTCAGCAGACAGCAGGACAGTGCTGCACAGAGGATCTGTCTGCAAGCCTTGGCATAAGGACATACTGGAGAACTGGAGATCAACAAGATACACTCTACAGATTTGAGACAGTGGTGCACCTCTCAGAAAAGCAGTTTGGAAATGGTTGTAACTTGGATGCCTGTGCAACAGAGGTTTGAGTGGGCTTCACACTTTTGAATCTGTCTACAGGGCAATCTAGTGGGACTGCGACTCGTGCAGACATAACCCAAGAAGCTTTAAGCACGAACCTTCAGTGCTGCCAGCGTAGCTGTGGCAGCTTCATCTCCACATGCCCCAAAGGGACTCCGGGGCTCACAAAGAACACTACACGCCCCTGCAGCTCTACTAGACGTTGTTAAGTTAGCAAGCATAAAGCTGCCCTAGGAACAGCTACACCAACTGCGTTTCCCGGCTGGATTGCCACAAACGGGAGATTTCAGATACAGTTTGCAGGCGGTTTACATGAAGGCACACAAATCAGCAACACCCTGTGAAATGAACATTTACTGTTAGATAGGTCTTTTCAGGTTCTGCCCGAAAATAGCCATGTTTCTTAAGGTGTGTCAAATCTCGCAAGAACCGGGCATGGTGCGTGACAGCCACTTCTTTCCTCCGAAGCCTACTTGTTTTAACATTTTTCACAAGAATTAAGAGGTTACCTGCCTCAATCTTCCTATATTTGAATGGTCACTTTGGTTATTCAGCTACTAACCAAAGAATTTTAAGAATTTTTTTGTTTTCTCCTATTTTATTTCAAAAAATATAAAAAGCCAGCCCAAAGTTTATTCTTTCCTTTTTAACCAAAAAGATATCTTAATTAATTTCAGCTGTGTTTACAGTCCTACTTCTTGTCATTATCAATTCTAGATCACAAGATAAGCCCACAATGATTTTGAACTCCACAGGGAACTCATTCTTATCATACTTCAAAAATCTTTAAAAACTAAACAAAACCAAACAGCCCCCTCTTGTTTACACAGCATGGGTTCAAACTTGATGTGACCAAATGTCCGTGCAACGTCAGGCAGCAGGATGCGCTGGTCAGACTGGGATGTTGCAGACTAGCAGTGAGAACACACAGGGCATTTTATTGAGAAATTCATACTGCTAGAATTCCCTGAAACATATGCATTCGCAAATTTTGGCTTATTTGGAAGGCTGAAAACAAGCAGTTTCCATAATAGGATAGAACAGAATATGTTGTGCACCTTGCTTTTTAATGCAATACCAGGTAATTAAGTCCCTTGCTTTAGAGTTTGAAAATTTTTCATTCTATTAACACAGATTACTTTCAAACATCTTATGGAAACCCATCTCTCCGCATGTCTCTGGAGTAAGCCAGGATTTTTCCCCTGCGAGGACATGATGTCATTTCAATCCATGACCCTTGCATGTCAGATATCTTCCAGAGCAAATATGAGAAAGATAAACTTCTTTCATTTACTGTTGCTTGTGTCGCAATATCCAGCCTCACCTTACTTTCAGGTGAGAGCTGTTTTACTGCTCTGTCTGGAACTCCAAGGAAAGGCACCTCCCCCGGACAGACTCCACTGGCGACAGGTTTAGCTCCTGTCCTGCCAGTTCAGTGCAGTGGAGAGAAGAGCCCTAGTCTTCCTCTGGGGAATTGTTTCTCTTTACATCTTTCCCAGGTGTGGCAGATGCTTTCGGTTTTTGTGGAATAATACTTTGGGGAATATTCTGCTACTTCGTGAGGTGAGCAGCTGCATAAAAATAATTGTTCCTCTTAGAAGGCCTTCCTGAAATTATTCCCATGAAAGAAGTAACGCTTTTTTCTTGAAAACAATCAAATGTATTTCTTGTGCAGGCAAAATAATTCACTTTACTAGTAGAAAGAATTGAAGTGGATGACAATTCCACAATGTGAAACTCATTCCTACCTGCTTACCTCCAAAACTGAATAGCTTTCAGAATGTCTGGTGCCTTCTAGTTCTTGTAAAGTCAAAACTGTCAATGCTTTCTTCCCATGTTTTGAAACTAGATGTTTGTAAGCATATAAAAATGGAACCTGGAAACAGAGCTCAATTCTGCCAAGTCAGAGAAAATAGAGAAAAAGAGTCAAAACTGGACTTTCATTTCTAACGTTTTATTTTGAAACAAGGACAATGAAAAGGAACTAGAAGTTCCATTAGAGACAATGAACTTGTCATAACTTTTCGTATCGTCTATTCTACATTAAGTCACTTTTTATCCATGAAACACACACAATCAAAGGATTATGAACTCTTCAGGAAAATCCTGATGGAGTGAATCACACCTCAACAGAGAGCATGCCCTACACTTACTTTCCTTCATAGCTGCCATCATATGCTTACCTCTCATTCACATTCGTGACCTCCCTAGCAACTCATAGGAACTCAAAAAAGTAGTAGGAAAGTGGAGTATGTGATATGAATAAATGCCTGTAATGCTAAAGATATGGGTGTTTCCAGCAGCTTCAAGAAAATTAATATTCCCTGTCTTTGCTACCTGTGGTGCTCCTGATAATTGCTGATGGGTATATATACCCAGTGGGCCTGAAAATTGCTTTTCTTTTCCCCTGAAGTCTGAGGAGGAGGTGGAGGGAAGATGCTTGAGCTTTTCTTCCATTTCTTTGGCTGCTCTGTATGTTTTCACATTGCTAGACGTCAAAAGCTTTGAGATTTTTTTTGAGGCAGCTGGAAATGTCAGAATGCGGGCCTGTACTAAGTAACAACCCAGCCCTCTTCAGGCAGCAGCTTAGGAAACCTCTGGCTTAAAACTCAAGCACAAGAATAAGAGGAAGGTCTCTGTCCTACTCCTCACTCTGACTGCTTATGACCTTGAAAAATCTACTTTCCCCCTGTATTTCTAGATAAGAAGTTAAGGCAAATAAATGTGTGAGGCAGAGTCAGGTAAGATGCTCCTATACGAGCACCTCCAGCTAGATGACAAGTAATACGGATGACAGAGGTCTACATCTGGTGACTATGCCTACTGCCATGCTCGTCAGAAAGAAATCTCTTGGCTAGGAAGGGAACTGTGAAAATATAATGATGTTATCCTGCACCTGCAAACAACCTCAATTCGCTGCTTTCAGAGAAAGAGCTGACCGCCATTTCTCACCAGGATGATGAACAGCTGGGGAAGAAGCTACTGGCACAGCTTTGTTTGCTACAGGAAAGAAAGAATGAAGAAAAGTTCTTTCCCAGGAAGTGAAAGAAACAGAAACTTCCTGCTGCCACTAAGCATGATGTTCTTGTTTATGTCTCTAGAGGAAATGGGGAAGTTGCCCCAATGTACCTCAAGGACCTTTGGTAAAAGACATGCTTCTTCTCAGTGTTTGACCTTCAGTCTCTCTTCATCTTCATCCCACAGAGCTGTGTGGACTCTGGCTAAAACTCTTATGGTTAGCTAAGACAGCGTCTACCTTCTGCTTGCTGATCAGGCTGCATAAAGCAAAAAGGTCCAACGTAAGCAAATGAGTTGTATAAGAGAAATGTAAGCAGACATCAAGGAGTGGTGCCAGCTACTCATCTTGCAAAATTCAGTGAATGCTCACAAACCATGAGCACTAACACGTGCTTGAATTCTCAAGCAGTTAAAAACCCCTTGTCTTAGCCATTTTACCTTCAACCTGCAGTTCCAAGGAGAAGGTGAAATAAGCCATGATCAGATACACAACAGTTTTGCCTGTTCATGATCCCATGAGGCTCAGAAATAGCAGAGTGCAGGAATTGGCAAAAATCCTATTCATGAACCAGGTTTAGTACAGGGACAATGCCTTTTGTTTGCTCAATGATTTTTCACCGACACGCTGTAAAAAATCTCCCTCCAGCTAAGGTTCGAAGGGATCTGAGCTGCCTAGTTACTTGGCAATGCCAGACCTTTCCAGTAAGTCTTCAACTATTAGCCCTTCCCCATGACTTGAAATGACTAACCGCTTCAGCAGGATATCTGTATCTTCACAGTTCTCCAAAGGCTAGGAAAGATGTAGTCAAGTCATAAAATCTCAAAATAACAACGTTACTATTTTTTTTTTTTCAGTTCTCTTTTGCCAGTCCCTAAAAGCAGAATTTGTCAGCAAGCCAGAGTGCTTGCAGAGGGACTCCGCTGCCTGTGATCCCCCAGCTTTTGCCAGCTACCCCAGCTCATCACCCGCGTTCTGTGAGCTTCCACACTATGGCAATACAGGTACAAAATACCAGCATTTCTGACCGAAGAGCTTTTTAAAGCTTTTAATTGTCTACACTGTGTAAGTCTTTTCAGCATGACAAAGTGAGAGCACTACATCTACAAAACCCCAACATGCTCACAAACAGGTTGCTTGGCTTCCGTAGCTCTTAACAGAACTACTGGCAGAAAAGGTGCTAGTTGAAGAAGTAACCTAAAAGCAACCCCTAAACCGAGCAAAATTTGAAAAATTCAAACCAAATCCGATTAAAAACTGCCTAACTTAGGATGCACTAACATGAAATACATTAACTTCTGTTTGCACAGTACAAAGACCAGCAATTATTTGATTTTCTAAATGAACAGATGCTAATATACACACGCAATGTACACCAATATGGTAACTGGATATGACACAACCTGTTTATTTTGTTGTTGTATGTTATTTAAACTGTCAGAATGCAGAGAGCCTAAATCATCATATCTGAGGGGGAGAGAGCAGCCACAAAGCAAGCTGCTGCAACAGGCAGGATATGGCAGATGAAGGCATCAGTAAGGGTTCTGATCGAAATGGAGTTATGGCCAACTAGTGAGCTTCGGCGTAGGCAGGCTGCTATGCGGAGGAGCTCCAGGGCAAAGGGATATCAGGAATTTCATGGTGATTGGCATTTCGGGTTCAGTATGTAGTGAGAACTGGCGCTCTGTATTATGTTGCTGGCAGTTGGTCTCACACAAGGCCACAGACTTTAAAAGCTCCTGTTACTAATTGCATATGATTAAATTGATTTGCCTACATTACCCCCTTTCCTCATTTCTTTTAAAGTGTTTCAACATATTTCTAGTCCAAAGCTCTGTATTTAGAACCTTGTTTTTCACCGACCGCTTCCTTCTCCTCCCCTTTGCTTGACTAAGTGACCCAGCCCTTCCTCTAGCTTTCCCTCCTGGGGTAGCATCCAGGCTCCCTCACTTCCTTCATGATCAAGTGGAAAATTTGGTTTTGGAGGGTGAGGAAAGACAAAGGAAGGGGAAGGGGAGAGACCAGGGTTAATTGGTGTGCTGTGCACGACCAGAGCGTTCCTTGTATGACACCTAGAGAACTTCTTGACCACTTTTCAGGGTGAAATCTTGCCACTGTTTCTTACATTGAGTAATATCCTATTCCTCGCTCTGATGGCATGGTTTACTCCTTTAAGAACAAAGGGGCTTGGACCTGCAAGCGCTGTTCCAACAGGTGCCCAGAGTTGGTACCACTGTGCCCAGGGAACTGAATTTTGTGTGCTTATGTCCATTTCTCTGTGGTGGGAGCTACTGCATCACCCTTGATGAACCGCATCTTCTTGCTAGGATGATACGTCTAATGTTTAAACATATTCTCAACATCACATGTTGAAAAACTGCATATACATCCAATCTGCTAAATGAGCTACCTAATGTTTAATATGTTCCATAATTCCAGAAATCAGTTAACCATCACATACAGATTACAACGGTTAACTAAATGGTCCAAAACACATCTTCCTCCCACAAAATTCAAACCATTTCCATGTAGCTAGTAATGATTTTAACAATAAAGCTAACAGGTCTAAAACAAGTGTTACCACGAGTCCTACTAAAATTCCTCTAAAATTAAATCAAATGCAAGTAGATATTATTTCATAATTACAAAAAATGAAAATCAGGAAAATGACAAAAGGATTTCTGTGAACACTTAAACATGACAAGTATTTACAATTCTCAGCACTAGGTCATCAACTAGATGCAGGATCACAGCACCTACACTGCCTGTTGGACAACTACAGATTTGAAGCTGTGATCTTTCTCAGCAGCTTCCAGCATTACTTTGTAAATCTAGGTACCAAAATTCGCTGCCACAAGCCTTCAGATAAATTAGTGTGTGGCTGAAAGACATTAGACATCTCTGTTTGTTAGGACTTATTTTTCTTAAATTGTAACATTGGTATTTTTATATATATAAAAACCAATGGGATTAAAAAAAAAAAAAAAAACAAAAAACCCCCCAAAAACCAGAAAACCTATTGAGTAGAGAACAAATCTGTACTGGACGTGTGTAAGCCAGGAGGAAAGATCACACATGTCGAGCATCTTCAGTTTAAACTTTGCTGAGGTTTGTTCAATTCCTATCCATAAATTAAGACTTTGTGTAGCAAAGGCTGTTCTCAGTTGCTGTGCACATCTACACAGTTACGAGTCCGGAGACAAAACGTACTGCCAATGTTTCAGTGCATCCCTTCAGTTGCAAACTTGAACCAGCTGCAAAAGCTCGGACAGGTTACAGTGATAGCGTCTCTCTGAAAGCCAGGCTCCAAGTGGGATGAGTCACGGGACTGCAAACCTGCAGGGGTGAAGCCTGGGGCTTTCAGCAGTGCCCATAGAAAGGCAGCCTGCACATCTGAGCTCTGGCACTCATCCTTCCAACATGCCTGGAGGATGGTGACCAGCTAAGTGCAGGAAAAAGGTACCAGCTTAGAGGCAAGGAGAAGAGTAATTCTCCCAGTGAAGTAAGTGGGGGAAAGTTGTCATTATCCCTGTCTGGAATCTGGGATGTTGCGGTTAATATCCCAGTTCTCGTCAATAGTTCAATGAATTTCCCAGTGGCCACAAAGAGTCAGGACTTTGATTCTATATTCCACACTCCAGAAATGCACTTGGACACTGGCTCAACACTGACTCAGTGGGCAAGGTGCCGTTCACTGAATCACCAACACCACTTCCTGCGGGACCACTGCTGCCCGTGGTGTTTCGAAGGAGGGCTTGGCTGGCTAGCTGAGAATCAGCCTCACAGCTTCAGACAACAGAGCTGCGGAACGTAGGCAGTTGTGTAGCGTTTGAACAAAATACACTGTTCCATCCCAGAGGCTTTGAATGAGGTTATTCAAATGCAGTAGTGTTTCATATGTGTTATACAATATTGATTTTTCTCAGGAAGATAAACTAAGTTTTTTCAAGTGAAAAAGAAGAAAGCGTGTCTATCTTTACGCTTCTCTTGCTTTGTGCCTGTGTTCAGTGGCACTGCAAAGCATGTCATTACAACAGAAAGGACATCTTATTGAATAGGATGATTTTTCCTTATCAGGAAGCCAAGACCGCTAAAACTTTCTGAGAGAGCTGGATTTCCGTATCTTAGGCTGTACAACACTTTTAGAAACAGACAAAACCAAAACAACCAACCCTTAGGTCACTGTAATATTACACATTTTAAAAACAAATAAAGCCCTTGTGGGGGAATTTTACATGGTGCTATTATCAGAACTTACACAGATCATGTCATGTGCACTTCTTGCACGTGACCGTCCCAGCTCACAGATTCATTGCTAAGTCTCTGGTCAATAATGCAGGTAAATGCACTCGTCCTTATGATATGCGCAAGACAGCCAGCCGTCTCTTCCTCTTGGTAATGGACTGCTGGCTGCAAGTAGTTAAATGGTTAATCCCGAGTGAGGATCAGCAAGTTTATCGTGAGGTCATTCTTGCATGCAAGTGCTAACCACTTCAGCAGTGCATGGGAGAGCTGAGCGGTTTCTGCAATGCAGCCAAGCCTCGGCACTCTCCTGCAGTCTTGTGGTTTTTGTGCTATGATTTCCATTAGTAAAAGATTTGGCAAGTTGTGCTTATAAAAATGTTTGTCAAGTACTAGGAATATGCATAAAAAAAAGCTGTAATCAAAAGTAATAGATGTTTCTGGTTATATTTCTCTTTGTTAGCCCAGCTGTAACTGTTCTCCTTTGAGAGCTTATTTAAAATACATTTGACTACTTGCATGCCTGCCAAGGAAACTGATATTTCACATCAAGTATCTGCTTTAATGGGAAGTAAGCAGTAAGTCACTTTCCATTCTGAGAGTGATCAAAGATTTACTTAGTCTGAAGGCTCCATTAACTAGATTTCTGAAGAAGATTGTTCAAAAGTAGAGTAGTGGTATGAGAAGACAACTGTATTGGCCTAACCGTGAACTGCTAACGTGTTCAAACTTCCTTCTTAAGTTTAGTGCACAAGGAACTGTGCTGGTGGAGTAACAGCACTGACCTCTTATTCTGTGCCTCAATGATGAAGACAAGAACCACTAGGAAACTTAAAAATTCAAATCAGAAATTCCCAGATGACATAAGGAAGGGGCTGCATATGGGCCAGCCACAAAGATCTGAAGCAAACATTTTTGCAGTTGGTATAATTTTTTGCTTATACAGGCAGCCCAAATAGATCCATAGTATTCACAATACTCCTACATACCCAAAACCTCAGCTTCTAAGTACCTTATTGTGGAATTTCCCATAGCCACAATCTTGCTGTACAGGAATCTTAAGAACCCAACATGATGCCGCAGAAGATGGCCCTGCTGTGGAATACAGGTTTCAGCAGAGGTGAGATGGCAATAAGAGCATACAAGAACTCAAGAGTTCAGTTTCCTTTGGTCATTGCATAAGATCTACCATTCTGAGGCTTTCGGACAGAGAATCGGATAGGGACATGCTCTTATTTTTAATCACCTGCTTATAAGCAGCATTTATAAGTGATAAACACTTCTGTTTTGTCAAGAACTAAAAAGAAAATATGGTGTTGACTTCCAGCCACTTAGCTTTCTGTCTCCTTCTCTTCCCAGAAAGACTTCTCAAAAAGAAGTGTTACTATTGTTTTGAAAGGTGAATCTCGCACCAGGGTTCAGAGAACTACCTGCCACACCAGAGGTGCCTCTGAGCTCCTGATGGGTCACAGCTCCCGGGACCCTGCTGGCTCTAAAAGCACTGGGCCATCTACCATTAGAAGAAATCCTCCCATAACGTGAAAGTCACACCAGGTATCCAGATATCCATTCTTATTTCCACTTTTATTAAATTGCTGGAAAATTTCCATGCCATTTATTAATAACCAAAACATAGCTTATAATATTTCTTTTGCCTTTTGAAGTATCTGTACTCCATAGATACATAGTAGTCAGATCTTATTTTTATAGTTTTTTTGAAGATACTTAAGGCCAAGTTTGTCCGTGTGTCTAGTCTGAAGTTACTTACACAAACTGCTTCAAGTTATAATACTTGATATATATGCTTGCACAGACTTGAATGTCACATGCTCTAACTGTGGTTTCCTTATGTTCCTTAAACAATTTTGTCTTTCCTCTTTTTCTACATTTTCTAATTTTTCTGAGGAATCGGTCTTCTCAGATCTTACCACAGCTAGGGAAAAAATGCCAAACATGCCTATGGAAAGCAATGTGGAGAAACACAGAGGTGCAAGTGTGCCAAGTTAGCTAGCTCCAGAACTGAGAGCTGTGAAGCCATAACTGTGCAGCACTGTCAGTTTAATGAACCTCACTTTCAAGAATTATCTCATGCTAATGTAGTGACATGCTTTGCGGATCAAAGCAAACACCTCTGCCTGGCACTGAATATCAATGTGGAATGACCTACTAATATATCACCAGACTGTCAAAGACAAGATAAATTCCTTTTTCAATATGAATCACACAGTGGGAAGAACGAAAGGCAGAGGAATAGCATTAATCACCTAAAACTATCTGAAGAAAGCAAGTGACCTAGTAGCCTACATTGCCTTTATTGGAATTGAGCTTCAAAATCATCACTACTACGAGCTGAATTTCTGTATGTATCAAATTTAAGCATGGAAACATAAAAAAGTAGGTGCTTGGTAGAATGCGTAAGGTGGACATTTGATATCCGTGTCCCATAAAACCCTAAAACCATTTAACAGGTCATACGGGATACGAGCTCCGGCTTTTGTAGAGCCATTGCACAACTGACATTCAGCACCTGCATTAGAAATACCCTTTCCCCCCTTAAGACACATATCAAGTTATCTCCTAAGAGCAGGAGCTTAACAAAAGAGGCAGCAGTAGCAGCAGCCACGTTTTGCAGTTACCTTGAAAGGAAAGATTGGGACTTCAGGCTCTTTTCGGCCAAAGACATGAATTTAAAGCTTTTACAGTGCAGAGGGTGGCCTAGGGCAGGATTCATTCTCCGCCTTTTCCTGAGGAGAATGAGGCCCTGCAGAGAGATAGATGAGAGATCTACGAGGCCCCAGAGACAATGAGTAACTAGGTGGCTTTCCAGGAAAAGCCATTCTACATACGTTCTACAGTGGCCTCTTTATAATATAGTTTTGTAGATACAAGAAAAGAGAGTTATAGGTGATGAGTTATTAGAAGCCAAATGCTGATCCCTATTACACCAGTAAAAACATGTTACGGAGTAACTGAGCTTGTAGGTATCTATTTCAGAAGAGGGTTTGGGGCTCTGATTTACCAGGTATCTTGGTACCCAGACCCATTCCATTGAAATGAACAGAACACAAGGATCTCCCTAAGCTAGTTTTCTTTTAAATAACATTCAGTGCAGCGTAAGGTAGTTTTAAGCAATGTTCAGTGCAGCATAATGCAGTAGCCTGGATTTGTCCTGATGTTCCTTACTCCCACTGAGTAATGATTATTCATAGAAGTAGTTCCATATAATGAATTGTGTTACACAGGCTATATCAGAAATTTCCATTTATCTCAGGGGATTTCACATAGGCTGGCAAAAGCTTTCCTATTGGACTACAACATGAATGTTCATCACCAGGTGCCGGGAGGGAAAATCCAGTTCTTTCCTATAGTCTGTCTTACCTTAATAATATTCCACTCTTTACACTACTTGCTACTACTTCATACACTGATCACTTCAGAGCTCACCAAACACAAACTTAACAGCAGAGTTTCTTCTCCAGCTCCAGTTCAGGCTGACCCCAATCTTCCTCTGTCCTTTGCATGGAGTGGAAGCTACCCTCACCAAGACTGTTCAGAAGCAGAGCTCTGTCCTCCTTCTCCTGGGCTTGGGAGCTCCCTCTGCACATCACTGGCCACGTTCCACAGCTCTCTCCTTCACTGCCTCTCTCCATACTCTTCTAACTCAACACTTCTTGCCTTGAAATGGCTGTCTGTTGGTTCCCTTTTTTCCTTCATTTTGTATCTCACTTGGAAACACTAATTCGCCATCTCTGTGTGGGTGATGTTATACCTCTACTATAAACCTCCCTCACTCTGTCAAAGAGTAAATCTGCACATCTCTCTGGTATCACCTTTTGCAAGAACTTTCATAAGATCAAACTCAACTTAATTATAACAGAGCTGCATCTTTCCTGGTCCTCTTGGGTCCAAACCCACTGTCCTCCACCTTATTTCTCTATCATTGAAAGCAATGCAACTTTTCTGCCTGCCAGAAGCCTCAACGAATGCAATTCCACTTCTCTTGTCTGCACTTGGAAGAGCTCCTGCAAAGGCTTCTCTAATGGAATTCTCTTTGATCAAGTCATCCTGTATCATCCGCCTGTTCTTCACTGAGTCAACCATACATAATCTGTTTTCACTCTCAGAGCACCTCCTAAGCTATGCCCTCCAGGCCTGTTCTCTTGCCTTCATCCTTTGGATGCTGGCTCTTCCTGAATAACCTGTGTGGCCAGCCTCCACTGGCCACTCACTAACTTTTCCGACATGAAGTCCTGGGAGAAGTGGCTTTCAACCCTTTCTGGCACAAAGGCAAACAACACTCAACACTGCCTCTTCCCCCCACCCTGCCACCTTCCACCCTGCCTTTCTGCTCATGCATGCAGCCCAAGGTGCTGAGCCTTACAGATTTGTTAGCACAAACTCTGCTCTACACTTTGCCTTCCCCGTCTCCCCTGTAAAAGCCTGCCTCACTCACTGCTTGGTCCATAGGGACAAGTGAGCATTCAAAAAGTCCCAATGAGGGAGGCTTTTGTTGTGTCTCAATTTGAGATATTTTGCTGAGAAAAACACATACTTTTCAGAAGAAATAAAATATCGCCATTTCCAACAGTTTTAACCAAAAACATGGAATGGCACAAGTGGTCAGTATTGCCAAGAAAAATCCATGGAGAGAGAGCAGGGAGGCAGAAAGTACGTATTTCTGCTTTCTGGCAAGAATACCCTTGATGGCACTGATGATAGGTTACTGTACGCCAGAACCTCCCTCTGGAAGACTTGGCACAAAAAAGCCTGTTTTGAAAAAAAAAAAAAAAAAAAAAGTGGTTTTAGAAGGTTTTTTCTGTTGTGCTTATCATATATGAGAAGGTTCTGTAATCTCTCTTTTTTTCCTTTTTTTTTTTGTCCTCGTTGTCCATCAATAAAAGCTGCAACTGCCATAGACAGGATAGGTGTTAAAGTTCCTGCAGGAGAGCGAGCCCAACTTTCTTTAGATATGTATTTACTTAAACTGAATAAACTTTAAACAATAATTAGCAAACAAAGATTAGGGCAAGTAGCACAGTGTCTATACTAGAAAGAAGTTACAGGAAGCTAACTAAAAAAAAAAAAAAAAAAGATGACTGCAGCCAAAACATCCGCAGGAGTGGGAAGGGGAGAAAAGATAAGTACTATTATTAGAACATCCAAGATACATGCTATTATTAGAGTACCCAAGTTAATTCTCTTTCCCCTTTCTTCTCAGCATAGTTTCTTTATGAGCTGATGCAGAAGAATGCTGTTATTCAAAAGCACCCACGAAGCAACTTCTTTTTTCTCCTTAAAACTCTTTTTCTCCCTTTCTCCTGGAATCATTCAATAACTGTTTGCTTGCAAGTGCACTGAGGCTCTGCCTGACACGCTGGTCAGTGCTGCCCTGCGGGCTCTGCACTCACAGCTTTCTGTGTTTGGTATCCTTCTCAACAAAGGCAAATGCAGGGTCCTGCACCTGGGGAGGAACAACCCCATGCATCAGTACAGGCTTGGGGCGGACCTGCTGGAGAGCAGCTCTGCGGAGAGGGACCTGGGTGCCCTGGTGGACGACAGGTTAACCATGAGCCAGCAGGGTGCCCTGGCTGCCAAGAAGGCCAATGGGATCTTGGGGTGCATCAAGAAAAGTGTGGCCAGCAGGTCGAGGGAGGTTCTCCTTCCCCTCTACACTGCCCTAGTGAGGCCTCATCAGGACTACTCTGTCCAGTTCTGGGCTCCCCAGTTCAAGAAAGATGAAGAGCTCCTGGAGAGAGTCCAGCGGAGGGCTGCGAGGATGATGAGGGGGCTGGAGCATCTCTCCTACGAGGAGAGGCTGAGGGAGCTGGGCTTGTTCAGTCTGAAGAAGAGAAGGCTGAGAGGGGACCTAATACATACTTACAAATATCTGAAGGGTGGGTGTCAGGAGGATGGGGCCAAGTTCTTTTCAGTGGTGCCCAGCGACAGGACAAGGGGCAACGGGCATAAACTGAAGCAGAGGAAGCTCCAGCTGAACATGAGGAAGAACTTCTTCCCTCTGAGAGTGACGGAGCACTGGCCCAGGCTGCCCAGGGAGGTTGTGGAGTCTCCTTCTCTAGAGATATTCAAGACCTGCCTGGACAAGGTCCTCTACAGCCTACTGTAGGTGACCCTGCTTCAGCAGGAGGGTTGGACTAGATGATCCACAGAGGTCCCTTCCAACCCCTACCATTCTGTGATTCTGTGATTCTCCTTCAGCTGTAAATTCACAGGAGTGTCTTTTTTTCTTCAGAGATTTTTCAGTACTTCACAGAACAGTCCGTGACTAATGTCACTAATGTTGTGATTACAGAGTTCTTTTTCTGTAGCTTGTATTTATTTAGATAATTAATGCTTTACAAATTTATACTGCTGCCCACCATTATGCCGTCTGGATATTTACAGTCAAAACAAACCTGCATTGAAGGATGGTAGCACAATTCTGTGCCGTGGCTGCAAGTGATGGGCATCTCCGGTGAGGAGCCCTGCACCTGGGATTCCATCCGAGAGCTGCCAGACCTACACGGCATGCTCTTTTCTCCCTGGAAGCCAAACTGATAAGAGCGGGCAGTGTCACACCCTGCTGAGAGCAGGAAAAATTAATTGTCTCTCCACTAAGACACCTGTTATGGTGTTAGTGCTGCTCGGCAAGGCAGCCTGTGCAATCACCACTTCCTTCCCCATAGGTAGGAACTGTCCATGTTAGCTTAGGCATTTGTCCTCCTCCATGAGTAGGAAAGCCAAACAGAGAGGAGGAAGGAGTGGAACCATAAATGATCTTCCCAAGCAGTCTCTTGCAGTGTCAGCTTTCTTCCCTGGGCTGTATTGCACAGGGGGCTGGGGTATGCTGCTTCCCTGGATACACCATCGCTGGGGTACAGCATGCAGAACTCATCCCCCAAAACTTGCTTTCTTCCTAGTTTCTAGCAAATCTTTTTGCTCCAGAAGTCTGCCAACTGGCACGCTCTCAGTTTGTTGGTTTTCCTGTGGAATGTGAATCTGATTGACTGACGCACTGCAGAAGTAATAGTCCAGGCCAGTTGTTTCTGTAAATTTCCAATCTTAGATTTCAATGTGCTGTTCCAGATCAGTAAAGGGCAGGTAGACATAGGATTGCTTTAAAAAATATCCTACTTCAGAACTTAAAGTCACCAAAAGAAGCACAGCTTAATCCCTAAAAAATCTGTGTATTTGCTTTCTGCCTTCTAGCTTCAGACTCAGAAGTGTTCTCTTCTGGGTTTCCTCCAGTGCTACCAGCAACTAGAAACTAAAGATAGGTCTAGACCTAAATGCAAACATAATTTTAAGCTATTTAGGATTTGGATGCAGCACCTGTAGCTCAGACTCATCTTTGCTTTAGATATCAGCTGTTTCAACTCAGCAAGTTCAAGAAATGTCAAAGAGATTTGTGATTTTCAAAATCAATGGATTTTCAAAAATGCTAAATGAGATAAAAATACATGGTTTAAAAACAGGTGCACACCAAGCTGATGAAGAAATCCTCAGATGTGATCATCGCTTTTCAAAAAACTAGTATCCGGACAGCTCACTGAAACAACAAAACATTGTATACAAAAAAAGAACACTCATCGAGTAGCTGCTTTCTACATACGAATGAAACGGCCCCAGTGGCAGGGGATTTCAGAGGTGCTCGAGGTGTGCAGCCTGGGCCTAGAGCCAACTTCGAGCACAGCCCCTCGCCTTGAACAACGCAGCTGGAGTATGCAGCAAAACTGTGCTTGCAAGGGATCATATCATTCTAAAGCTTCAACTGCATTCTCTCTGAGCGTAATAAAATAGCTGAGCCAACGGCAGTCGGCTTCTTGTTGTGACTGAAGCAAGTCTGCAAGTCTTTGATTACTCTGGCTTAGTTCGGAGATAAGGGCTGGCAACTCCTGCTGCTCGCAAAGCAACGAGTAGTGTCAACAAGCACCCGGGGAGGGTCCAGCAGCCCTCAGCTGATACACTGCTGCTTCTGCCCACACAGAGAACACAGATAAGAGCAAAACAGTAGGCCGCGAGAAAAAGGAAGAAAAATTTAAATAAACAAAGAAACCTGAGTAGCTGAATTATACCTAAAGGAAATGAGATCACCATTTGCTTCAGATTCCAACCACAAACAACTGACAAGTAATCAAGAGTCATTAAAGTGCAAGAATTTTTATGAATCACATTCAACTTAAAATCAGCTACTCTGGAAATTCCTGGGACTCATACAAGCTGTGATTCGAGAGAATAAGATCAAAGAGCGAGCTGTAGATCTTTGACTTCATGAACAGTGATAATGTAACATTTGAAATCTATTGGTTTACATTTAAAAATCTATTAGTTTATTCTGTCATACCTGTTATTATCTCAAGAGCTAGAAGTAAACTGATTAAAAAAATCAACTTGGCTAATATCAAAGGGAGAATACAAAACAGTTTACTGTAAAATTGCCCCGTTTTTGAAGGTGAAGCCAGAATATTCTAAAACAACTTTATACTGGAAAATGTCCCTTAAACTTGTAACACATTTTATGACCACCTTGAAACCCTTTCTGCCATCATCCAAAATTTACTGTTACCCAACACTTTGATTTTGAAGCAGCATTCCAATACACAAAGCAGGTGTAAATATAGCCATATTCATTATATTCTATATAGGCAGCTGGGGCTACTTAATTCAGTGACAAGCTGTTTTCTTTTAAAACAACAACAAACTCATGACAGAGATGACAGGTCATGTCAAAAGGGTCTAGGTGTTTTCTTGACTTTTGTATTCCTAATCACTAACTGAACACCAAATGTGAAGCTTAACCCTGCTCTTTTGTGTGAACTGACAGAGGTTCAGGCCCACATAACAGCTCATATACAAATTGAGACCTCTTCGCTCCTGATGCACCACGAGCAAAGAGGACTTGCAAATGATTTTTCTGTTCCATGGGAAGCCGTGTTGGCAAAACAGACATTTTACTAGTCAAAGGACTAATTCTGATATTACCTACACATGACACAAACCAGAATGAGTGCCGCACAACCACCAGGCATAAAGCCTCAGGCGCATCTGAGCTCAGACTCTGAAAGTGCCTTGAGGAGAAGGGACTGCTCGCCCTGCGCTGAGCCCCGTTACGTTCAGCGGGGGCTTGCAGGAGTGCCTGCTCACAGCCAGGATTTCAGGATTAGGGCAGACTTCTAAGCATGGTTGCAATTTGAAGCATGTGGAGATTACTGTTAAACTAGCAAGTGTCCCTGACTGAGAAAACCAGCGTGGAATATCAGGGTACCGCAGTAAGGGAAATTTTTCCCGATAGAACAGCCCTTCTGTAGCAGTTCTTTTTACTGATATTTACAGGGTTACTTCACTCTCCGTGAATGCTATCCTTTCGGGGTTTACTGATGGACCACCAGAACCAATGTGTGGTAGGCGGCATTTTTCCTTAGTTTTAATGTTTTATCATCAGCTGTTAAAATGAACACTGAAACTAGTAATACCTCCACCCCGGCAATTTCTGCAAAACAATGTGAACCTCACAATCTCTTTCAGCGCACCACCATGAGATAAAACCCCAGTGTTTCTTTAAGAGGGTCACTGTCCTCATCTAGTTGGAATGGAATGTTATCTTTTCTAAATTTGCTAAGGCAGGCTGGCTGATTAGTTTGAAACATTCAAGTTACTTCAACTATAAATTAAAAGAATCAGCAGGATTTTTATCAGCAACTGAAAACTAAATCACAGACCCACAGTAAACCAAGAACTGCCTGGCTGTGGGTCTGATCCTGCTAGCTCTTTAGGGCTGGGTCTGCTGCGTCTGACCTTGACTGCAATGGGTTCACAGACTTGGATCACATGAGCAGCTCGTAGTAGGCATATACATTTTCTTTACCCTGTGCTATAACCCAGGTACAGACAAGAGAAATACATAAAGCCCTATTATTAACAGCCCTGAGTATGTATATGAGAGAATGACTTTAAATTCTGTGAATTGCATTTTCTTGTTTAGAAGCTGTACTCCTGCCAAGCAGGTAAAGTGTCTTCTACCAGGTCACCCGTACCACTTCCTACAGCACCTCTCTTTTACGCAGAGGTCTTCCCTCCTTCCATCCTCCCACGCCTCTGCCAAATTCAGGTAAGAGAACAGAGTGATGAAACCACAAACATGTATAAGAAAAAAGATCTAAACAGCGGAAAGCAGCAAGTGGCTCTCAAAATACAAAACTTGTTCAGGGGTCTGTACAAGAGTTTCTCTCCTAAGCCCCATGGCTTGTCATTAATCAGTATCTACTGGGCAAATAAATGCCACTGAGATTCTTTAAGTAGGCATTAATTTCATTTCGTTCACTGTTCTTCCCAACCAACTTTGATTTTGGGTTATAAAGATGTTCTTTTCCTCTGTCCTGTCCTGGAGAGATAACATGGCTTGTAACAGGGCCCTTCTAAACACTCAAGACACGCAGGAATGAACAAAATCTGACCCTGAAGCTACCGAAAGTCCCTCGGTTACAGAACTGGTCCTGTTTCACCCCTCCCAGTCCCTGGGTCTGTGCGTTTCCTACCTGTGCTGGCAGGTCCAGAGGTCAGGTGGAACTGCCAGAATTGCCAGGCAGCTACAGATTGTCCAAGGTCTCTGCCTTAAGGCAAGGCACATAACAAGGGTCCAAGGGTTTATTTCAGCTCAACCTCACTTCAGATCTTTTTGTGCCAGCCATCGGCCACCTCAGTGAATTCAGGCGCTGGAAATTGTCTCGTCCATTTCTGCTTCCCTACGAGTCACTTAATGCTCATAGAGATCATGCAGCCTTGTTTGCTGTGAGATTACTTGCAGTACCAAAGCAAACTCATCTGCAGCTAGCTTGGATATCTCTCTGCTAAACCCCAGTTTCAGTTCAATCACTCAGCTATAATTCATTCACCTATCTACATGCAAATATTGAGACCAAAGGAATCTGATGGCACTAACGCGGTACTACTAACATGGCAGAGTTTCTGATCAGTAACTGCTACTGTTCTGATTGAAACAAGGTGACACCACAGCCCAGGTCAATTCTCCTGGTGGCCTTTTAGGTATATTTTATAATCAAAAATAAGTAATACAGTATTTCAGTAAAACCTAAGTGTATGGCAAATGGTAGAAAAAAGGAATTTTGAATCTTGCTATATCTTGTGCCAGAGTGAAGATAACAGAAGATTTTGGCTCCTGGACCCAGGAAAAAAGCACGAACCTTCAGGTTTTAGGGGGGAAAAGAATAAAAGGGGACATCTACACAGTTTGGTCAGAGGTTCAGGGAGCAGGCCACTGCTCACCCTTCTACAGCACTTCTCAAGGAACAACAAATGGGAAACAAGAAACCCAGATGCTCTAGGGTTGACTCTTTTTCCAGAAGGAGCGTTTGAGGAAGCCACCGGGGCCTGGCACCTCTTCCTCGGGAGCGCGGAGAAGGAAGGAGAGGAGCTGTCCAGCCCTGAGGAGCCTTCCTCTTCCTGGCACCTTGTTCCTTCCCTGCTCTCCCACCGAACCAAACCATGACCCATTTCTTCATTTGTTATGTGTAAGGCTGGTGTATTAAAATTCATTAGTGAGTAAATGTCCAGACTGCTTTTAAAATCTAGATTATTTCCCTTCCCTGGAATTTATTCCTTAGCGTAAGTTTACTTCACAGCCACTCCTCTAAAGTGAAGAGTGCCATGGGGATTCTACCTTGATATTTTCTGTCCTGTTCTCAGAGGATCTAATTACGTGTGATGTTGATATATTCAGTCACCACAGAGAGAGACAGAAAAATGACTCTCCTGAAATTCAGACAGACTTGTTTCTTACCTATATTACTTTTTGACTTCCAGCTTGAGCTGTTTCTCTTGACTCAGTTCCTGCCATTCAGTGAAGTGAATTCAGCGTGCTTTCGGCCGATGTGAGCTCTGACATGAGCCTGAAGATCTGAACAGAAAAGGAACAGAGAATGTAAGCGGCCGGTACCCAGATAAAGGTACAGTTATAATACAGACCTGACACAAACAGAAGGTGGAGAGGCAAGAAGAAAGCTAAGTTAGATGTCAAACATAGAAGGGTGGTCTCCTTCAGCTCTGAATTGTCCAGTTAAGAAAACATTCCTCTTGACAGAAATTCAGGTCAACTTCCACTCTGACCTGGCCTCTGAAGAAACTGCTCTTCGTCAGCCTATGAAGACCTGCTTCAGCTTAGTCACCTGCACTACCTGAAGCTAAACCCTATGAATATAACCAAAAAATACTATGTGCTGGTTTGCTGTTATTCATCAGGGCATCATGTGAAAAATCACATTAGGCTGGGCTAGGAAAGGCTATCTACTTTGCTGGGCCTGCATTCTGGGATAGACCTCTGTCAGTGCACGTATCCATCCACATCTTATGGAATGACCCCACTTTGAGTACTTCTTTGGAAGACAGAAATTATAGGAAAACCATGACCAATTTCTTGGAAGGCAGAAGATTTCTTAGGGGCGAGTGAGCTGTACATAGCTTTGGAGATGAGCCTGGCCCCTGCTGCGAGCCCTGCGCCCTAACAGATGTCAGCTGGCAAGAGGAACGCAGCCTGCCCACCCCAAATGCCCTGCGCTGCAGCTGGAGGCAGCTCTCGGAAAACAAATTCAGTGCCTCAAGCACACACTCCGGCCCAATATCCCCTCCCAGTGGGCTGTGTTTAACGCACATCTGAATCAATTTGATCCTCTAGTAATTAATATATAATCTGTGCCTCTCTCATTATGCGTAGCACCACACAAATAAAATACACCATGTTTGTTCATATCTCTAGGCGTGTTTTAACACAAGTCATTCGTCTCATAGCTGTCACTCACATTTCTTTCTCGTTTTGTTTGTTTGTTTTTTTTAAATGCCTCTAGGAAATCTCTGCCTGTGACGGGGAAGCCGAAGAGCCCCCTACAGAAATCGAACGCAGCCGTTTGCTCGCCCCGACCCTACTCCCCCCTCTCCCCGAAACTCAAAAGCAGCATTTAAAATTCCCCCCTTGCGTCACTCCCGCAGCTTTTGTTTGCGGCGAGGTAAGCCCCGAGGCGATCGCCGGTCCCGGCGGGGCGGTCCCAGACCGGGACTCGAACCCGCCCCGGGGCGGGGGTGGCGGCGGCGGCACCGCCCTGCCTGGGCCTTTATAGCGCCCGCCCGCGCCGCCGTCGCTGCCGCTGCTGTTCCCCGCGCCCGCCCGCCCCAGCAGCCGCCGCTCCGCGGGTCCTGCGCTGGTAAGTGCGATGCCCTTCCGCCCGGCTTGCGGACACGAGTGACAGGCGTAGGTCAAAGAGAATTAAAGGATTGCTCTTTAAATTAAAATGAAAAAGCAAATCTCGGATGATGCAGTGTTTCAGCAGCGGGGAAGAGCCGTTCTGCGTGCTACGGTGTGTCGTGATTATTGCAAGCAATTGGCAGGGCTGCTGTTTGGGATGTTGAGGTTGAGCCCAAGAAACTAATGATGGTAACAAATGGTGGATTACTTGCATGGCTGCCAAGTATGCTAAAGATAATTATCTTAACGTGAATAATGCTTAAGGGAAAGCATATCTGCTGCAATCTCAGCTGAACCTGAGAAGTGTCCATGCCCAAGTACCCGAGGCACAGTTTGCTTCCTCATGTTATGAAAGCTGCTTACAAGCAAAGGGAGCATCTGTGTTAGCATTCGGGGTTGGATTGTGTCAGGTTTTTTCCAATGAATCCAGTGATTTTTCTCTCTTCCCCATGTTGTGGCTCACTCCACCGAATGGCTTCAGAGTGCCTGCCCTGTATTTCTGCTGAACAAAACTGAGCTGGAAGATGTGTTCCAACCATTGCCAGGCATTATGTCTATACGTGCTGGGCTGCAGGAGCCAGCTGCCTATAGGAAAACACGGCAGGATGGGTTCTCAGCCTCCCTAATGCTGTAAATTGGTGAGGGAATGGCAGGACCAGACTTGAAGGCTGGTCAGAGGCACTCAGTGAGGCAGCCAGGCTTACGGAAGCGCCTAGCAGCACCTATAGAGGCAATGGGAAAAGCAGCTTTCCCTTTCATACCCTGAATGGGGAGGTTCAGTGCTGTTGTTGCAAGGTAGTAATAGTAATACTCAGTTAAATAGGTACAAACAGCTGGAGAGCTACTAAATACATCTGCCGGTTCCTAACTGTGTTAGCCTACGCTGCAGAAACTGAGTATGGGTTTCTCCAATTTCCCTTTCTCTGCTTCATTTAAACTCTAAAAAATCTGGCTGTATTGCTAAACGTACAAAATAAGCTTCAAACAATAACTTGTAATTTAGTTTATAGAAAAGGTAAGCAGATACTCCACAGCAAGTCAATGCTTAATTCTTCTGTTGTGTTGTGACTTATTCTGAAAGCAGCTGAAGACAACAGAGATGAGAAACCTGACACTGCAAGCTATGACATGACAAAGTTCCTCTTTTATTTTCAGAATCAAAATAATACAGATAGAAGAGGAACGAAGTGAGACGTTAACTAACAACATGAAGTTACTCCTCTTCCTCACAGTAACCCTGGGCACGCTTGTCACGGGACTGGATTCTGTAAGTTTTGAAATAAATGATGGGGGGGTTCACTTGGAGCCACTTCTGGTTCTGCTTTGGACAGTGTAGTAGGCTTTTGACTTGAATTCTCCTTGTGGCTGCCTTTGCATGTATACATACATCTGCTGCACATACACCTCCAAGAAACATGGTTTTGAATGCTTTCCTTTTTTTTTCTGATTCTGTTCCAACTTAAGATGTCTGCTAGCATTCAAATAGTGAAGACATCATGCAATAACCAAGAAATCAGCTTTCTGTTTTTTTTCTTGATGCAATTTAGACCTGGACACTGAGTCCCAAGAGCTCACTGGTCTTTCAGGGGGGGGTGGATTTTGAGCCTTAACTAAATTTCTACATCCCCTACTTGAAAGTGTGATGCTAGAAAAGGAGCAACACAGATACAAATTGGAATATTTTTGACTATCAACTTGTATGACACTTGGTGTCTATCAGCAAAGCCATTCACCAATATTACAGAACTATAGTTTTACTGTTACTTGTTTTAGCTCAGACAAGCCCACTTGACCTCTGGGAAAAGTATACTAAAAGCCTAACCTTAATTCTGTGGAGAGAGAAATATCCAGCCTGCAAAGCAGAGGCAGGGTGGGGCAAGAATCTGTTGTATAAATCTGCTGGCTTTTATTCCATGGGACAAGTGTGAAGCACCGAGCTCACCCAAATGACAGAGGCAGCTGGAGAATCTTTGCTGTACTCCTTGGTGGCTGAGAGGTGGAGAGGGAAAAGTCCCCTTCCCCGTCTCAGGGACACTGACTGCTGTGAGCTGCTCAGGTCCTCACAGCAGAAATCACTGCAGTGTTGACCTGATGCGGTGGACCAGCTTGGTGGGGTTTTTCTGAGAGTTTTGTGGTGTAGTTTTCTTCCTCCACATCCTGCTTTGTTCAAGTGGAGTTCCATATTTCATTCAAATCCAGATTCCACAGATCAGGTTCAGCTGGTAACTACATGCAGAAAATTAAACTGTAGAAGGTATGCAGTAGGGAACAGAGCTTGGGCCCATAAAAGATAATCAAACCACATCAAAGAAACTTTCCTTAAAATCCTTTTTTTCTTTTCCCTTAGTTTTACAGCAAGTACCACCACAAGCTGCCATACAAACGCAGATCAGATCACAAGGGTAAGTATCTGCCTGTTCTACTTGAACCTAAAAAGAACTTGTTATCCTGAAATTGCATCTTCATACAAGAAGAAAGACTCTTAATGATACTTAAACACCTAAAACTTGCTTTGCAACTACATGTCACTGTACTTCATCATTCAAATGTTTTGCCTCTAATTAGTGATGTCTTTTACCTGCAGAATGCAATTGTTTGAATGGAGGAACCTGCATTACCTATTACCTCTTTAGCGGAATTACTCGTTGTGTATGCCCAGAGGGATACACTGGGATTCACTGTGAACTAGGTAAAGTATCCATCCTCCTTTATACCGACTGAATTGATTTAAGAGATCTAAAAAGATAGGCAAATCATGAATATGAAATGCCAAGTGAAAGTGTTGCCCATGAGCACTTTATGCTAGCGGACTAAGTGAGGAGAAACAATGAAATATTGGCACAAAATCAAGATCTGTTTGCCCCTACCTCCTCAGAAATGTTTTTGTTTGGGGTCAAAAAAATGAACTTGTTTGGGAGTGTTCAGAAGCAGAAGAACTACTGATTATATTGTGAAGTATACTGAAACTATTAAAGAAGCAACAGGCATGCTTTAAAGCATAAGGTACTCAAAATTCATACAGAACAAATTTAATAAGACTATGTCATCAGTCCAGATTGTCATCTGTGTTTGAGTATAATGCATGAACTTTTTTCTGATTAGAAGGATCCATGCAGGTTATTTCTTTCTCAGAACAATTATAAGCAAGAACATGCAGCTAACGAAATACTGATTTTTCTCAGACACTGACAGCATGTGCTATACCAAGAATGGGGAGGACTACAGAGGAATGGCAACAGAAGACGAGTGCCTGCCCTGGGACCTTCCCTCGGTAACCAGGAGGGGTCTTTACCATGCTCACTCGCCAAATGCTTTGCAGCTCGGACTGGGCAAACACAACTACTGCAGGTAGGAAAAGCATCGCTCTCCCTGGGGTGACTTCTGTTGTCATGGCCCCAGAAGTGTCTCAAGTGACGATACTTGTTTTTAAAAAATAACAGAATATTAGATATGAATTTTGACTAAACGTATTTGGAATGTCTAAAGTATTTAGAGTGTCTAAACTTCTTGCTTACCACTGAAACTGATGGTACTGCAAAATTCCCAGTATGCAACAGTAGTAGTCAGTTATTAATTATTTTGTCTGGCCAATATTGCGATAGAACTCTCTTGGCTTTTTCAGGATAGTTAGAATTCTAAGATACTATCAGTTTTTTAGCTGTCTCTATGAAAAGAACACTTCCTTTACATTCTAGAAACCCAAATGGAAGGAACAAGCCCTGGTGTTACACCAAACAGAGATTCACCATTCAAGAAACACCCTGCGACATAGAGAAGTGTGGTAAGTAAGAGCAGTTTCAAGACAACTGATTTATTTTTTTGTAAATAGCACAAGATTGGTGCTTAGCTGTGAGAACACCTGAACAGAATTTCTCCTTTCATAGGGCAAGCATGTGGTCAAAGGAGTGTCAGCAAGTACTTCAAGATTGTTGGTGGAAGCCAAGCAGAGGTTGAGTCTCAGCCTTGGATAGCGGGCATCTTCCAAAACATACGGGGCAGCAACCATTTTCTGTGCGGTGGCAGCCTCATTGACCCTTGCTGGGTACTGACAGCAGCACACTGTTTTCATACTCCGTAAGTTTACAGTTCCGCATCCTCCTGATTTGCAGCTTTCTTCAGCTGATTTCTTTGCACAATGTTCACTGAACATCATAGTAAAAAATGTTCCTTTGGTTGATGAAAACAAGAACAGTCATAAACATTAAGCTTCTGGGAGTCCAAGTCTAGCAGAATGAGCTAGCAAGATGGAAGCATTTTGGTGGATTATGCTATTTAAACAATTTTAGCCTAAATTGGAGCCAGGGTTTCATTTTACCTTAGTTGTTCCCAAAAATTAAAAGTTGTACTGAAAGGTGATGAGCTTTTTGATCAATATGTTTACGGGTGCTTTTTACTGTTTTTCCTGAGGAAAGCTGCTCCTCTGGCATCCTGTAGAGGATTCTCATCACCAGTGCCTGGCACTAGTAGCAGCTAGCTAGGTGTGCATTTCAAAATGCCTGGATGTCTATCTTAATCTCTTCGAATGGAAAATCAGGATGCTTTCCATTAGAATACTGGATCAGCTTTCAAAGCTGACTAAATTTTTCATTTTCTTGTCAGCATTAAAGTAAACACAAACCAGAACTGAGACTAGATCTAAACTGGTGACCTTGCTCTCAAACTGGTAGTCTTCATGAATCTCTTTACTCTCACCCAGGTCAAAAAAACCACAAGACAAATCTGTCTACAGAGTCTTCCTTGGAAAGTCCATACTGAACGTTACTGATGATAAGGAACAAGTATTCATGGTTGATGACATTATCTCTCACCCTGACTTTACCGATGACACGGGTGGCAACGAGAATGATATTGGTAAGTGTCATCTTCAGAGGAGCCTTTAAAACACTGAGGATAGCTGAAGGCCACATAATTGTGGCATACACCTTCTAGAAGAAGTAGAACCAGAGATGAGATGAAGAGGAACAGGAACTAGGTGCTTCTGAGAACTAGGCCTGTGCTGAGCAAGGTTGTTCCTCTTGTGCCACAAACCAAATTTATATGTCAGATGCAATAGCTGGCACACAGTCAGCTATAAGCTAGTCTTATCTCTGGACCTCTGCAAAGCCTGCCTTTTCCATAAGCACTGGTGGCCATATCCCATTTCTACCATCTTATACCATGTCTACAGAGATCACAATATATGTGTAGTAAATGATGAAAAAAAATGCATGCACGGTAGGTTCTGTCATATAGTAGGGGAATGCTATATCAGGTACCACGTTAGCTGAAGGTTATCCCGAATTAATCCAGACTTTAAGTCTCTGTGGCTTTCACAAGCCTATCCCTAAACTAAGTCATATGGATTTTTGTAACTTGCACAGAACAGACTTGCCACTCTTGCACTTGATGCTTAGAACTCTACCACCCCTTCCAATTTCCTTGTGCTAAGGAGGAAGACTCAAAGAATAGTTTCACAAGCCCTTCTGGTGAGAAGTACAGTATAAACTCTTCCCTCTTCAGCAGGGCAGCGGGTGCTACCTTCTACATCCAGTCAGGAAGCTGATATTTAAAAACATCTGGAGATATACTTGCTGAGGAAACTTCCCTGAGTTATCACCTCCAGGTGATAACTTCATCTTCCAGCAAGGAAGTTCAAGTTGGAATGTTTGCCAGTTTTAGTGCTGGGAAATTAATGTTGTTGTTACTAAATAATGACTCAGTGTCATTCCAAAAGCAATGAGGGGAACCATATGTAACCAGAACTAAATGTAATTGCAACTATTTCCGTGAACTGTACCTAATACTCCTGTTCTCTGAGAACTTGCGGGGGAAAGCTTGCTTTACAAGTCTAACTGTCTTCTCTGACTTGTTTTGTAGCTTTGATAAGGATAAGAACAATAACTGGACAGTGTGCAGTAGAATCCAAATATGTTAGGACAGTCTGCTTGCCAGAAAAGGACCTTTACTTACGAGACAATACCCGGTGTGAAATATCTGGCTATGGAAAACAAGATTTTTGTAAGTGAAATGAATTCTTTTTCCAAAGCTGTAATTCTGCAGTGTGGGAACTGGGGTTTTCTTATACCATGATCTGCAAAGGATTAAAAAAGATTCCTGTCTATTTAATGTACTCCATGTGCATCTCAAAGATGATCTTTGCTATCATCTTCTTGAGTAGTCCATGGCACTTCCTATCTGATGCTTCCCATACTTCTCAACCATACAAAGTAAGCCAAGATGTAAACCACAGCAATTCTTTTTCATTCCTGATGCGATGAGTAGTAGAAAAAATTAAGCTGTGTTAGAGGATTAACGAAGGATTGCATTTGTGTAAGACTTCCTTCAAAAACTGTCAAAGTATTTCTCTCTGAAAACCAAGCTTTATAGTTTGCATCTGAAGCACTTGCTTTTCTCTTCAGAACTTAGTCATTAACAGTAAAAGTGAACCAATACTACACAAGATGGAAATAAGAGCCTCAAATTAGAACTGTAGTGGTTATGCTAATTTCTTTTAAGTGCTGAAAGTGTGTGTTTGTGGGTTGTGGTTTGGATTTTTGTCTTGCATGATGAAAACATTTAAATCTTTTGTTTGCAGATGACATTTACTATGCTCAAAGACTGATGTCAGCCACTGTAAACTTGATATCACAGACAAAATGCCAAGATGAGTACTATGACCGTACCAGAGTTACTGCCAACATGGTCTGTGCTGGAGATCCCACATGGATGACTGATGCATGCAAGGTAAAACTAGTTTGTTTTATTTTCTAAACAGTTTTAAATGCATGTATGCTATATGGATCAGCTGGTAGCATCTTTACTAGTCAAAAGTCTCTTATGTAGCAGGAATTTAGTACATCCAGTGGAACTGACCCTTAGTGTGGCCAAAAATATGGAAAAAAAACTGGGACCTGGTTACCCCCTTGTTGTCCTTGTTTGTAAAAGTGTGGGGACAATTGATTGTATGATGAAGAATTGGGTGTGGTGGCTTTAACCTTGTATCACTAGCTTAATATCTGTTTATTAACTTAAGGCGGAGTGTAGCGTGCAAGGTAACTGTTCTCTCTGTGCCCTGCTAAGGGGGACCTGGAGAACTCCCTACCTTACAGACTGTTCAAGTCACAGCAGATGCTGAGCTTTGTTCCATCTGTGCAGTGTTCTCAAAAATCAAAACTTTAGCTTATAGGTATTTACTAGCTTGTTTTGCTCTAGAAAAAACAATAATCACAGGCTCCCTGTTATAAAGGCTCCATCTGCAGAAAATGGCCTCATATGTTCTCTTTTCATTGTCAGGGAGATTCCGGTGGCCCCATGGTCTGCGAGCACAATGGCAGGATGACACTTTATGGGATTGTCAGCTGGGGAGATGGCTGTGCAAAGGAAAACAAGCCTGGCGTTTACACCAGAGTTACTCGATACCTTAACTGGATTGACTCCAATATGAATGCAGTAATGGCCAAGAGTCGTTTTTTCCCTGAGCCAAAGTGACCTTTTTCTACATCTGGACTCAGATGAACAAGATTAAGCCTATACTGATGCCAGGACACTAAAGTCCTGTATGTCATGGCTTTCCTTTTAAATGCCCGTGTGGTCTGCTGCTCAGGTCAGTGTTCCTGAGGCAGAGAGATGGTTGATATATTATCTTATTACTCTGAATTACCTGAAAACCACTCCATGGGAAGCTAAAATATTTAACATTTAAATGAGTATTCCCATGCATGATACTATGCATATCAAGTTATCTGTCCACTTCATTTATGAACCAGCATTTGGACTGGAAGTGTTGGTAAAGTTTTAACTTACTTAAGTATTCATTGTATACATGGCCTGAGTCTAAAACCTTTCCTTAACACACTGAACACTGCTAAGACTCAAGTCCTAGAAACTGAACCTGTTAAGACCGGTACTGAGAGGGTGATGAGGCTTTGCATCAGAAAGTGAAAGAAACTGCATCAACGTTAATTATCACTAATGCATGAAGGGTCAAAGTCTACTTAGACTGAGGCAAGGCTTGGTGTATAGTGTTCACTGCTGTAGACCCAACCTATGGTAAAATCTTAAGGATGGCAACTGTAGCTGTGTCAGCATTACAATCTCTTAATGTATTACACTGAAGAGCTGTATGGCAAGAAGACAAATTGGGAACTTGACTGGGCTTCCAGGTCACAGCTGCAGGTGTCTGGGTCCCCTTAAAACTCTGTGCAACATGCCTACATGTACCTATGCACCTAGGAGAGGATTTAAGGACTCAACACCCATTGAATGCTGCAGATGTCACAAGTCAGAACTTTATTTTCATTCATTTAACTGATACTATATGGGAACTACTTCTGTTGTCCCCAAGACATACTCTGGTTTTGTTTTTAAAAACTCTGTTTTATAGATTTGAATTATTTGTATGAGGGCTGGAACCTCAAGCTTTATTTAATTATTTTTACTGTGTTTAACTTATTGTTTGTATGATGGGTGTTAAAATATCATTAAACCCCCTTGTTATTCTTATGTGTCTGCTGCTTCTTGCTTGAAAGGGGAAGGGTATGGTTCAAAAGCAAACTGCTATAATTAAATTCTCATCTGAACTGCAAACTTGCTTGGCAAAACATAAATGTTTGAATTTCCTGCTTATTAAAGCATTTCATATGAGAAATGAATGTCTTTAATGCTGGCTGGAGTGCTAGAACACTGTTTGTGCCCTAGCCAGACTTAGAGCATAGGATGAACAAGAGTGCTGAGGACCCAATACCTCTGTTGTGTGTGCTGCAGGATATCCATCTAGCCCTGCAGGCTGGTCAGCCTCAAGTGGCTGTGGAGCATGAGGTGAACTTGTAGAGCTAAACATCCTTTTTAGGCTTCACCTGAAGAGAATGCAGTTCTCATGATCTGGACCTGCTCTGCAATAAGATCCAAATCACTTGGTGGGATCAAGAGCTTCATTTCAAAAGTTCACTCATTAGCTTAACTAAAAGGCTACTGCATGTAGAAGAATGCAATGCAGCAAAACCATAGAAATGCCCTGAAAGGAAAGCAATAGTTTCAGCTTTCCTCAGTACTTCTTTGTGGACACTAATTTCTGAAGAGAAGCATTTGCAGTTCACCTCAAGTACTGCCAAGTAAAATCTTAAGTAGTAGTAATTATATCTGCACAGCCAGATTTGTTTCAGCTGATTGTATGTTGCAAGAAAGAAGCTTAGCTAGAACAGAATTCATAGTAGAAAGTGTGAAGAACAAAGAAATACTTAAAGCCAACTGACTTCTAATTCTGGACCAAATGTCACAAACTCAAAGTAAGTCCTTGCTGAAGATACATTCCTTTGTTTGGGCAGACAGTGAAGGCAGAAAATATTCTCAAGGTCTTCTCTTTTGGGTGGTTAAGGGAACACAGTTAGATTCTAGCATCACTTCAGCTCCTAAAGAGCATCTGCTGTCTGCTTTGATTTTGTTTCTTTTAAGGAAGCTGTAAGATGAGATAGACTGGGGACACTGCTATAAACAATATTTATAGCAAATTTACAGAGAAGAGTTTGTATCACAGCATCAAGATGTAATATATTGGTATGATGTTTGTAGTTGTGAAAGTAAGGCTTGCACATATCATAGCAATATCCTGCCAGGCATTCAGTGACTTTCTACCCTGAAATGGCCATCATGGAACAAATTAGCAGCCTAATTAGCAGACTAATTTCTGAAGTTAGTAGTCCCATCCATCCTAACCACACAACACAGTGAGCCAGCAGGACTGCAGTAGTGACTAGTCAAAAGAGCTCAGATGAGCGAATTGGCTTGCCATTTTTTGGCCTATTTTAAAAAACGTTAGTACCCAAATGTTTTGTTAGTTATTAATCTCCTCTCACAAATGCAGAATGTGGGGTCAAATTACAGGACTGCTAGCAAAACTTAACTGATTTTTTTGTAGATCAGACCATATTAACATTCACTTTTTCATTATAGTTCATTTAAGGATTCAGAAAAGGAATTCAAATGTGTATGTGCAATCATTCCTTATGGAGCTCTCATGCAAACCTTTTGGTCTCAAATCACCAGCTGCTTAATGACGAATGACTACAGATTTCAGAAACATTTTGGAGAAGTCTTGAGCAAGAAATTTGTTGTGACCTGCCAACAGTGCTCTGGCTACAAATGAGCAGAATTGGCTCTTTCTAAAAAATAAATAATAACATTTCGGTCAAATGGGTTTTTGTCATGTTATACATATCAAAGAATGTAAAAAATCTCCGAAGAGAGAAAAACAACTTTTTTTTTTTTAATCAAATTGAGATGAGCTAAACTCAACTCGTTGTTAGACTGATTGATGTCTTCACTGCATAGCAAGGCAACTGTGAATTCAGAGTTGCACAGGTACAAACTGAACTCTAGCAATCCTTTCAGAAATTGAAGGAAAATGCATAAACTGAGTTATTTCTTTGATGGTAGGAATAAGAATCTTAATGAAGTCTTGTCCTTTAGACTCAAGACTGAAGCATGTAACATCGGGACTATTTCCAGCTCTGTTATTGTTAAGGCACATCTCTCTATACTTCACTTTCCCTTCTGTAAAATGGGTGGGACAGCACTTCCTTCCTCCCTTAGATCTGCCTGGATGTGATTTGTCAGGAGAAGGGAGAGTTGACAACTGTGTGAACGTACGGAGAGTCACGTGCTGACATCCCAGCCTCGTACAGGGACAGCAGGCACTACTTAAACACAACATGGTTACCGACAATACTGGACTGTGAACTGTTTGGCAATACAATTTGTGGTTGGGATCTGCAAACAGAAATTTATTAGCAGAGGTTACCACTGTGTGTGGTAGAGTCATTCGGCAAAAGCATGCTGTTTGTGGACTGCTGATTAAAGTTTATCCAGTGAGTTAAATTGCATTGTTTCTAGAGGATGAGTTGGAGATCTCCTGTGAGAGACTGTGAGACTGGAGGCTGTGCAAGAAGAGAAGGCAGGCACTTCTTCACTGGTTTTCTAGACAGTAACTAACAGGACAGCCTGACCAGTGTTGCCAGAGAATACTCTGGGCACAAAGTAAGCAATGGTAATATAGTTTTAGACAAAAAATATACCATGTTTAATCATGTCTTTTGGAATGCTACAGCTTTCTCACTTCAGTATTTCCTTCATTTAAACATTTATCAAAGTGCTAAAGTGAACTGGGTTACCAGGTTTAACGCTGCCGGGTTAAACTACGACATAAAATCAACAGATTTCCAACAGGTGGAGAAAGTAAATATCTTCAGGGTGATTGCATATTGTTACCATTGTAATGAACGGGACATTTATCATCAACTTCTATGGGCTTTTTCTATGAATAAAGTCAATACAATTTAAAATTCAACTTATTCCCATCATTAGGAATATAAGTAAGAATGAAAAAGGCGCGATAAACAAAATTTGCATGTAGGTCTTTCATTTTGAAATTTAGGAAGATCTGGAGAAAGTATGAATAAAGAGAGAGTCTTGAGAGCAGAGGAAATTTAGATGCTGTTTTGGGTGTGCAATTTCATTTGTTCTTTAGTTTGCATTAGATGAACTGCCCCAACAAATCCAAAATCTTTAAACAAACACGCAGTGTACACACATCTCTGGCTGCTATAATACTTCATATACTCTCTTTCAATGTTGTCTGCATGGCTTTGGCCCCACAACAACAATATCATGTGGCTGGCTAGTTATCAGAGCCTGGGAAAAAGAAGGGCAGAAGATGAGAGCACTGTTTTACAGAAATGTCCCTTCCTGGAACGGTATCTGCAGGAAACATTTTCTTTCCCTCCTTACAGAGAGTGAGCAGAGGACGATCCAGGCTGTGGTGCTGGTGAGGATGAAGAGAAACAGCCTAAACAATTGTGCATGGAGCTTGGCAAACACCACTGCAGAACGACGAGAGAAATACTAGAGAGAGGACGTTTTTGAAAGATATTAGATATCTGGTGGGTACCAACATACATGCAAAACAAATCTTGATATCATAAATCTGCTCTTACTTAAGCATATCCTTCCTTGATTTCAGATATGTGGTAGGTAACAGAAGGGAGTAGAATGGGAGTCCAACAAGCATTTAGAAACAGCTGAGAGGTGGCCATCAGCCAAAGAGAAGAGATCATACTCTCAGAAGACTTAGGAGCACAACTAATACGAACTCCAGTTCTCATCTTATCTAACTCAAGCACTTATCTGCAGTATTGCCAAGAAGAAACACATTAAGCAATGAGGATAAAGCAGTATCTGATGTGTCTGGAGCATAGGAAGCTAGTTTAACCTGTCAGCTCTTAAAAGGAAGTGATGCATCCTGAATGGCCAGACCGCTTTACCTTATATAGCTGAAGCTTTCTTCATGGAACTGAAACTAAAATGTGACTCAAAGCACTTAAAAATAAAATCTGTTTTAAATAAACCAAGTTATGGTGAAACATGATATATAGTCACCTGTTTGCTGCATGTTACACCACTTCCATGTGGAATTGTATGCGTGGGAGGTTTTTGATTGTGCATATTGAAATCTGAACTAATAAAGAGCAATATGACTATTTGGTCAACAAGCCTTTGGCTCACTTCTGACACTTAACCAGAGCGCTTGCTTTGGGGTGAATGAGAACAAACCTCATCCATGAAAAGAGAATCAAAGCTTTCTGCATTCATCAAGCTTGTAATCGGAAATTTCAGATACCTCCATCTCAAGCCAAAGTAAAGAAAGGAAGTGACATATTTGAAACAATGCATGTTCATTAAAGAGCAAATCCGGGTTCAAACCTGGACTGGCATACCCCTTCCAAACCTGTTGCATCCCACGCAATTGCACAAATAGGCGATCTGAGCAGAATTGGGGTTGCGTTGTTTAACCTTTTGGCAAGTCAAGGAAGTGGAACTTTAAGAAGTGAAAACGCAAGAAACTTATGGAAAAAGTTCTAGGTACTTCACACAGAGTAAAATGAGATGTAGACCCACAAGACAAGCGTGAAAACATACGAGGACCCACATGAGCAGTATGCTCAATTCCCGTGTCCTGCTCCACAGCTACAGCCAACTCGTTGAGTCATTCAGATTCAGGCTGTGTCTGTCAGGTGGGATACACTAACGATGGTTGAAGCTGGGAAGGACTGCAGGTATACCAGCATGCACACAGAATTCAGAGTGAGCTCAGCAAACCAGAGCTATCAGAAATGAACACGCTAATAAAGACAAACAGGAATAACCAAACGCACAGATGTAGATGAGTGACGACTGGTATTAAAGCAGACCCAGAAGGCATAGCAGACCACAAGCTGTACTAAGTCAACAGTATTGAGTAAAAACACGTAAACATACTGACACATACACCAGAGCACAGTTTGTAAATCTAGGGACTAGGCTGACACTAGGCTGTGTCTTGTTTTGAGCATCATTCTTCTTAACGAGAACACAGCAATAAAACATAACAAGGAGAAAAGATTGAAAATATTTGGTTTATTTTATCCAGAGAAGCAAAATCTACACGGGATGTTTTCTTCAAAGGGGAAAAGCCTGTGGCAGAGAAGGGACTAAACTGTCCTCTGTGTCTACGGGAGATAGGGTGAGAGGCAATAAGCCTGGTTGCAGGAAGGGAAACTGAATCAAAGTATTATGAAATTACTCTGCTGGTAAGAGTAATGAAGCACAACAATAAATGGCACTGAGTGGCATTGAATTTCCTCCTCTGTAATTTTTCAGAACAATTCAGACAGAGATAAACCAGTTGTTTTGGGCTCTTGCAATGAAACTGGAAAAGATTTTGAGAAATTATCTAATCTCAGGTTCCATGTTTTATTACGAAATAAATTAACATGCTTAGAGACTGAGATGACTACATGAATATCCAGACACCACAGGGAAGTTTAGAAATACTATTACACAATTTAACCATCTTTTTTAAAAGTGGCTTTAAAAAAATGGCTCCTATGACAGAAAATGATCTGGATTTCTGAACTAACAATTAAAGGCAAAGCTCTTAATAGTAGACCGACAACTACATAAAGTTTTGAGCAAACTTTTCAGTGACTCTTAACAAAATAGTATTTCAGACAGAACTAGAATCAAATTAATTGCTTCCATGTCCCACTGGGTAAAATATTTTCAATTAACAACATGTGCGACTGGCCAGAGAGTAAAATTATTATCCCCCATTGGATAGTGGGAATGCTTCTCTGCTGAATAACTGGAAAGTGGTTTGTACGTAATGCTATGACTTGGCATCATACGCATGAATTAGCTCAGCATGTTTCAAGCTGGAGGCCTCTGGGTGTGATAAAACCTTCCAAAGCACAGTATTATCATAAGGAGGAAATCACGAAAGGAGCTGAAAATCACGGGCAACCACCAGACTTCGCCAGTCACGGGCTTATGCGTTTTAGGATCTGATGCCTGTCTGGTGACAGTGTAATTCCAGAAAACCAGACGGACACATTTGCAAATAAAAAACATCCACAGGCAGCTTCACCATTTATTAGAAATGAATCAAAGTGTCTCTTCTCGCCACAGCTCAGATGTTCTAAATTCAATATATTCGTAACTTTAGCAGGAGTAATTAGGAATCACCACTTACTACCTCTTCCCTCAATTTTCTCGTATTGTGGCACAAAGCTTTAGCCTAAGTCAAAACAAAACTTCCTCAAGTGACATAAATCAGAACATCACTACAGCTGTTGAAACTGCAGCTGTTCCATGATGATCACAGCATGTACTTGGCATTACCGCAGCACATCAGCACCCACGATAAAAAAATCTTCACTAATGTTCCAACCCCCTCATCTTCAAATGCACCTGCAAAGTCTCACACATTGCAAACTGGTGTGGTTGGGTAACTTTTGTATTTTTAAACATGCTTACGTCCTATCTTAATAGCACCCCCAGCCACATGAAGGACTGCCTTGAACAGGTGCCCCTGACCATCCCAGTCGTATTTTGCTTGAGAACTTGCTAGCCAGAACCTGAGCCAACATCACAGGGAAACACGCAATTGTAAGCAGCTGCCATTCAAAAGTGAATTGATTTGTCTCAGAAGGGATTCTGACTAATAATCTTCCAGAAAAATGAGAGAAACGATCAGACTTAAATCACCCACAGAATTCACATGGCGTCACTCAAGTGGGAAGACATTTTTACCTCCTTACATGGTTAACAGCTTCTGCTTTATTTCTGGAAAGATCTTCGCTGTCATTTTACAATTGCGATTCGTCACAGAGAATGTCCTAGGCATCCTTGTTTAGTCATTTGATTTGGCTGTGAATGCCAAATGGGGTGCAGGGTCAAAACTGAGGTGGAAGAATCCCTCAAAAACGTGGGGTGGAAATTCTCATTCATTGTATCATGTGAAGACTGGGCACAACAGAAATCTTTAAAGCATTCAGTTTCATAGAGGATCACTGGAGAGACTGAATCTAAGCTTGGCTGTTTCATTTCCCTTAGACACCCTGCATTTGGGATCAAGTGTACTTGATCACAGACATCACATTTTATGTATCATCTTTAAGAAAAAATGATTGCTAATTTCATTTCAAGCTAGACATAAACAAACAAATTTGAAATCTTTTTCCAGGACAACCCGTTTTTATCTAAAATAACTCCGACTGGGTTTGTCCTGCATATTAAATCTTTTGCCATCTAAGGACATTTCTGTCTTACAGTAACTGTGTCCTTTACTTACAGTGGGCTTGTTTCAAGACACGCAGTATCAAGAGCTCTTTTGCTTATTCCCCAAGGAGGCAAATCAGAGAAATCTATCATATTCTGTAGCTAAAACCAGGCTATGAAAATGTTTTTAGATGATTGATTCGACTCAGCCTTAAAAATGCATTAAAGGGACTTTTAGAACATTTAGAGGTGAAAATAGGTAAGCTACTAGCTTTGCTCCAAAACTTTTGGAACAATTTTTGGTTTTACAGTCATATTCTAGTCTTAAAATACAAATATGTCCTCCCGAAGCATGAAAACAATCACATGGACCGGAAAAATACTGACTGTTCAGAGGTAACAGAGCTGCCAAACATATAAGCTGACAAGTGGCGGGAAGGAGATCAGGGGACAGTGGATTCCAGCCTCCCAAGGATGCTAGCTTGTGAGTGCTTTGAATTGCAAAGCTTAAAAATGAATTTTGTCACCTGACTGGGATCTATGTCAGCAGTCTTTTAAATCAATAAACTTGCAATAATAACAAAAATATTTATTAACTGCAGCATTGAGAATGCCAGGAGGCAGCAATATTTAAAGACCTTTCAGGAACTAGGTAGAATATCTCAGTGAAAATATACCAGACCGAAGTGCCAGGCTATACACACCTGTGCTGGCATTGATGCTGATGAACCTTGTGTCAGCACAGAAGACAGACAAGTATACAGGTATAATGAAATTTTATAGTTTTCACTAGGTTGGTTTTATAGTTTTGACTACATTGTTTAAATGAGTTCATCATCTTTCCTTGTTTGACAATTTTACAGCTACAAAGACTGTGTGGTAACAAGGTCTGAATTTTACAAATACATGAGCTTTTCTGCCACAACTTCCATGATAAAGGCTGAAGTTTTACAAAAAATGTATTTCACCGACTTAACATCAAAAGATGCTGCAAATCTCCAGCATTTGAGCTCTTGCATTCAATAGCCTGAAAAAGTAAACGTATCTGCTGATATATCCTTGTTTCTACAGGGACAATCAAGATTAGATGCTATTTAATTGTTGTTTTTCATTGTCTAGGTATCTGTTACACTTCTCCAGCCACTACAACTAAGATTACAGTCTGTGGGCTCTTCAAATGGCAAAGAGCATTTCTGTATGAGCTTTCTTACTTAGCAGGTTACCAGTACCCCGTGTTGTTGGTATCACTGCATGGGAGCCAGCGGCTCATTTTTCATATTGTCAAAACTACTGCCAAACAGAACTGTTAGTCTTGTATGTCCAGTTACAGAATCTTGCTGGGAAAACAAAGATGCATTAAGACAGTCTTTATATATATTCAGCAACAGAAATGAAATTTAAAAGCCCTCAGATCAAAGATATGGGTAAACAGATCAGTTTGGAGATTTGTGAGCTATCAGGGAAATAACGTTTTAAAGGGAGAATGTAGATACAGCACTGAATAAAGCCGCCAGCCTTCAAAAGACACCTTTATTACCACATGATCTGCAAGAGCAATCGAGTTCTTATTTCCAGATTTAGTCCTATTTGTCTGGGCCAACTTCATCTCTTGTTTTACAGGGAACAGTCTCACGCCTGCAAAGCTCCCAGCAGATGGGGCAGCGGAACTCCCTGCCTTTAAAGGCCACTATCCTCTAGGAAAACTCCGATCAACATCTGAAGAATACGTAATTATGTTTTTCATCGATTGGCCTGGGCACACTCAGGCTTTGGCGGGTCTCAGTAGCTGTTGTTCGAACCTCTCCCCAAGCTCCCGCGGCCGTGGGGTGGGGGCTGGCTCCCCCCGTGGTACCCACGCAGGGAAGGGCCACTAGATGGGGCGGCAGCCTCGGCGAAGGACGCGCCGGCGCTCGCAGCGTTGGCTGAGCCTGGGCACCTAAAGCGCACTGAAGTGGGTTTATTTATAGCACAACCTTTGCTCCCCTTCCACCTCGGAAGTGAGGGACAAACCTACACGAAGCCTTGGTGAACAAACCCGAGGCCGCTACTTCATGTCACACTCACAGGAAGGCATGCAAACAGCGGGGAAAGCGTTTAAGAAGAAACCGCAAAAGCGCGGTACGGCACATCACCGTTTTCCTCCAACGATGCACGAGTTCGACTAAAATAGCACAGGCAGAGATAAACGGGCGTGTAAAACACGAGCAAGCGTGGCAGTACTAATGCTTACCTAAGCAGAGTGACAGCTATAACTGTTTTAAGCAGGAGCGATGGCAGTGATCTTCCCCTGAGCCGTCTAAAGCACCAGGTCATTGAAACCCACCCGCCAGCCCCTGCCACTTTGGAGCATTTTCCGGGGTACAAAATCCACAGGGAGGGGAAGGTGCCTTTCCCCTGGGACACCCCAGCCACCCACAGCGATGCGAGGCTGTAACCTCCGCTTAAAAAATAGTAATTTTCATATTATTATGAAAATATTAACCTCAGGCCACATTACCATGTCTATGCATGGGCCAGCTCAGTGCTCTGGACAGAGAGCTGTGAAGCGTTAAAACCTGGATTTCTGACCAAGATTTACAGAGGAGCTCTTTAATTTATGGCTATTGAAGATGACTTTTAAGTGTAGAAAAGAATCTATAATCTATGGATGTTTCTTTTCTTTTCCTGAAGCTCTGCAGAGGCAGGGTGCAAGGCGAGGATGACTTTCCAAAAGTCGTCTTAGTACCTCTGAATGGTTGGGTAGCTGGACAAGGTTGGAAGCCTACCTATAAGGCAGGTATAGACTAGCACAAACCTGTAGAAACCAACTATTAGCTCTAATACCATATTTCAATATTCACAAATCAGACTGTCTTGGTTAGCTAAGGAAGAAAATGGGTTTAGGGACAGAAATTAATATCCGAAGCTATGAAGCTAACCAAAACAGAACATGGCAGAACATTCACAACGCACAGGCCCAGTTCTAGAGACCAAAATGTATTCACTGAAGGAGAAGTTTTTACATATGCAACAAAAAAATAAAATCAGTGTGTTCACAGCTTAATAAGAGGGAAAGTGCTGAATTTTTGTCATATTTTACTTTTTTGATGCAAATTCTTCCCACAGTTCCAACAAGGTATAGACCCGTGTCTCAACCAAATATTTACTACCCTACAGGACATTTTCAGATTAGGTTAAAAAAGCACAAAGAAAACACTTGCATTTTGTCATGAAACATGTCACAGCTTGATTTTAGCTGTTTTAAAGAGGTTAAACTCTGCTAAAGAGGAAAGCAGTGCTTCAGCAAATGAACCTGATTTTCTTTCCTAACTATGCAAACTGTTGCATATATTTTCCCCTCCAGCAATCTCATTTTCATTGTTTCACACTACCACCCCGAATAGCAATTTGGCTTTGAATAATTCCCCTCATCACAATGCAGATGCCAACACCAAACGATACAGGCACAAGCTACAGCGCATGCAGCAGCTCTGGTTTAAAATGCAGATTCCTGTATGCAGAGCCAGTGGAGCATGTGGAGTTTATTTTTCAACTATTTCCAACAGATTGAAAATTCCACAGGCTACAGAGTCTTGAATAATTTAGAATGCTGCTCGGAATACTCTTTAGCTAGAAAAATATATACGGGGGGGTGGGGGGGTGGAAATTAGTTCAGTTTACTTCTCTGGATAGATTTGATCCCTAAATAGTGCTGTCATAAACCTTGCCAGTTCAGGAGAACATATTGATTCATTATACTAATGAGACTCAAGAGCAACGTCACCACTGAACAAGACTAGCAGCAGGGCTATTTCTCTGCCTCTGTGGCAGGAGAGGAACAAAACTACGCTGTAGGACTTGCTTGACTACTCGGAACTGACAGAATTCAGGTGTAGAATAGATCAGCCTGCAATTGCTTTAACAGCACGGTGTTGGGGAAAGAAGCACCATGGCAGTTGCTAGTCGGAAAGGAATGGCTAAACATATTTATGCAAATGCATTGGTGATTTAAGTTAAATGTTTCAAAAATCTATTATTTATGGGCCTCTCTCGAGTAAAAGAGCATGCACCCAGCAAGGGAGTAAGTTAAGGTTGGATTTCTCATTATGCATCTTTTTCCACCTCCTTTGCATGTGTCTTCCCTCAGCTGGAGCCAAATTCAGAAATGGTATTTATGTTGCACATCATTTTTCAAACGGCTGTTTTACCAAAAATAAAATACATGTGAAAGAGTCCCACATCAAAAAAAAAAAAAAATCCTCTGCAAATCCTGTTTGTCTATATTATGTCCTAATGAACAAAACAGCAGGACTTCACATTTTTTTTGAGATCAAGCCCAAATCTTCAGCCCTGTCCTCCTCAGTGCCAGCAGCTCCCATTGAATCTCACAGGCACCAAGTACTCATGCCTGAGGCAGAATCTGGCAAGTTTCTCTTACCCTGAAGTCCAGATTGTCATGAAATGGAAATCTACCTCAGTGAGATCAAATGCCCGCAAAGACAACTCTCAGTCAAGAGACTCAAGGCACTACAAAATGCACAAGTATGAACTTCCTATGCTGTTTGTATTTTGCAAGCATTTGCAAGTCATAGTGTCATGGCTAGGCTGCGGCCCTAGCAAGAGGCTGAGAAGGAACTGCGCTGCTGTAGCAACAGCACTCTTCCTCTGAAGAGCCCCTCTGGAGCTTTCCTCACACAGACCTGTCAAATCTCGTTGCTCTGAGCGTACGACTTGCTCAATTAGACCTCAGCTTATGCACTTTCCCACTTCTGCCACAGAGCCTGCATTTCATGTGTCTGCAGGGCTGGGATTTTCCTCTAGCTCTTTGCTGTACCTTGTCCATGGGGTTTCAGAAGGAGCAGACATGGCAGCAATGCATATTTTCTGGGCAGCTGCCTCGCAGCTCCAGATTTTCCCACCAATACGTGAATCCATGACCTGACCTTGAGCACGCTGGATGCACAGCCTTCTCCATAATCAGCTAGAGTCCCATGAGTCAGCATCAACATCTGTTAAAAGATTCATGCTCTGAGCATCGACCGAGTCAGCAAAGGGAATATAATTCAACAAATCTCTCCACGTCTAATTAGGTAGTGCTTACACTCAAGTGAAGCCTAGCAGAAGCAAACAGCCAGCACTGCCAGCTTTATGTGGACTCGTAACTAGTCAACAACTTGGCTGCAGCTTTCCGCAGCTCCAAGTGGCGAATGGAACTCAATTGCTGACCGAGGGAGGAACGCCTGCGGTCCCCGCTTTGCTTATGAAATGGGTGTGCACTGAGAGTGGAAGCCCTGCACATCAGGCAAAAGCCAGATGACTTGTCTCCTCTGTTTCTCAAAGCCATGATGCAAGCAAAGGGCTACATTTGGTGTAGGTTCTTGGCTCTAGTAGTGACTCCCATTTCAAGGTGTAGTGGAAGACTATTCAATAAGAATTAATCATACTTACAAAATCCCATCCTCTATTGGCTGTAATTAGACAACTTAAGCACTAACTTTTTGCATTAGACTTTCATGCTTTTAGTAGTTTTACTTCATTTTGTGATGCATTCCTAGGACTAATGAAAATACAAAATGAAAAAGCTGAAAACCATAAACTCGGGGAAGCCACATTTATTTATGCATCCATCTGGTAAGTGCTGTTATTCTTTCTTGCATAGTACTTAGCAGAAGATAGTTATTTGCTATGGGTCGAACCACTTCATTGTTTCACTAGCACTTACACTGATTAAATGACACTATAATGACATATGAAAAACTATCAAAGCACAACTTCTATTAAATAGGGAATTTATTTTAATCAGTGTAGCTTAAAAGTGATGACTTAATTGAATGTGCTGCAAAAGCTGCACTACCAAGCCAGGTGAACAACATTGCAATGTCATGTACACTGTACCTAAATGGCTGCTTGTATGTTCAGAAGGAAAATAAGCTTAGTTGTATATGAAGACATAAAACTCTTCAGGCATTCAGACTAATTAAAACAGGTAATTCCAACACAAAGGCACGGAGATGAGTCTCCATTTGGAATCTGTAAGGGCAGTTAATGCATTAAAAAATGGCCATCTTGGTTGTGAAGACAGATGTTCATATAAAAACATTCTGATGTTCCGAGTTAGCCATTATTAATGTTTTTTAAAATAAGAAATAAGCTAAAGGCTATATAAACCAAAAAGAATAAGAAATTAGATCTCATGAGTGGTCACTCCTATCTGGGACTACAAAGCTTTAGTATACTGCTTGATGACTGGTTGCAAATACCAACAATCAAAGCAGCTTCCCACTGTGAAAGCTATCATCTTCAACTCTTCCTTTGGCTGACACTGATCTTGGTGGAATTAGAAGGAGAATAACAGCTTTGAGAAATGGCTATGATGCAAGCCTGAATGCTTACAGAACAGGTAAGCGTTGATGTCAGAAGATGATTTGCAGCAAACGTGGGGTTTTTTTCTATTATCTGTGTACAAAGATGCCAAAGGGTGCTTCTGCATTCCTGATACTGACAAAACCACAGAGTGCTTCCTAAGATAACTTTATCCCGGTATCACCAAACTGCTAAATGCCTCTTACCATACTGGGAAAGACCATGTCACAGCAATTAAATAAACTGCAATTATGTTTCTCAGCTGAGGCTGGTGTCTCAAGTACAGAAAACAACTCTAGAATTAGCTCCCCATTTCACTTACCATTCTCTAGATGCAAAGACATGAAGCTTGAACCTGCAATGCTCTTGTCTTCCTTCACCTCAGCATCTCTCTCATGGTCACAGATAAGAGATGGTTTAAAACAAGCAGCCTAGTTGACACAAATCCTGCACTGCAGAACAAGCTGAATAGTTTTCTGTGATTTTCTAGCACTAAAAGAAGCACCAATGGTATTTAACAGTGTGTTTAGTTAGAAATAATACCATTCATCCTAAAGTGAGATAACAAAAGCTATGAGAACTTGTAATGATAATTGGTGTTTTGCTTAAAGCCCAGAGTCAAGGGATTTAAGCTCTCATTTACAAGAAAAATTATATTCCTCATGGTTGCAGAGAAAAAAGTAAAACCATGACTCAGGTGTTTTCTTAAACAAAACAAAGAAAGAAACAAAAAACTCCCATCAATCACAAAGAAAAGTCCATGGTTTTACAGGATGAAGGTAGGAGGGGAGAGAAGAGAAGCGAGACAAAAGTCTGCATGATATTAGCATACTTAAACTCTGTAAAACTATATTTGTGGTGTAATGTATTTTAAAGATCATCCACAGCAAAGCCTAAGCAAACAGAAGAGAAAGCTGAGTGGTTTTAATATTGCTAACATTTGCATTTCACTTTCATATGCTGCACCACAATAACAAGAACACAGAACTAGACCAGCATATCTTAATTCCATCCTACAGAATCTTTCAAGCTCCCCAAATTAGTGTTATTTTCCCTCTGCAATGAGAGTATGAAAAGACTTTCAATACTTTGGTAATAACGTAAGGGTTCAGGGCAATCTGATAAAGGTCCCTGCTCTAATATTTGAATATAGATTATGGATGTTTACTGTGGAATTTCATCCTACGTCACTTTAAATCAAGTAGAGCGTGGTTTTAAACGGGCTTTTCCATACAGCATGTCAGTAGCCCTGCTTTTCAAGCTGTAGTCAGCCAGCAGGCTGTAACCTGGTCTTTAAATATCTCCTTCTGTCTATTTCTCAGAATTTTCATATTACCCAATAATTTTACCAAAGATCTAATTTCCACAAACTAGGTCTACATATTATCCAGCAATACCACTGTTGTCTCTTAAGAACCTTTTTTTCTTCATGTGCAAGCAAGTTTTAAGTCTTAGAAGAAAATCTTGTTTTCTAGGCCTGCGTGTAGCAAGAAGGATGTAGCAGACTTCCACATCACTGCTTTCTTCTTCGTTGGAAAGCCACTTTGCAAGGACCCAATACCCACCACCAGAATCCACCAGAATAACGTGTCACGATATGAAAGAGTAATGTATTTTTTTTCCTCTTGTTGGCTAGGCAGCACTTCACTCTACTGATACTCTATTCAGCATGACCAGGCCAAAGACGAAGCTGAGAACTTTAGCCGAGGTGAAGCCACACACACGATCACGTAACTGTACTGCTTCTAGCAGCCAAGCAAGATTGCCCAGACTTCGCAGGGCACCTAGCCTGCACTGCACAGTACTGGGTATGCATTGACTAACTATCAGTGTAGAGGGAAGAAAGACACGTAGACAAATCATCCTCTTACAACAACCTCACTTGCTTAGGAGAGAGTGACTGAAACAGCCTTTGAAGTTAGATGGGGCAGGATGAATGTCTTTGGTGGTTTGGGGTTTATCTTCAAAGTGTTCTGAAAATGTAGCGAACATGAAAGGTTACCTTGAAAGCAAACAGAAGGAGCCAGTCTGCTACTAAGCCTCAAAAGCACAGCCATTAAGAATCTCGTAATGTCTTATTTGGGAAAGCTGTTAAGTGCCAAATCAATGAAGACAGAATTTTGGATCACTGATTCTGAGTAGAATGCAGCAAAGATATTCTGCTCATTTTTAAAAAACAGACCAACTCATAGAATTAGGAAAAGAGTACTGTCTGCTGTTTTATGCCAAGATGCCACTTTTTGAATAATCTATATACAGCACCAGGTCACAGAGGATTTCACAATTCTGCAGTGAAGATGAAGGAGCAGCTGAACGCATAGAAATTAGACACAACTGCACGTTGCAGCATGAAAGTAATACATCTGTACATCAGGGGTCTTTTCTCTTTCATGCCCACTGAAGAAAGCAAGAACACCAGGCATTACTAGTATCCAAAATCTTCCCCCAGAGATGAGAACCCCAAAGGATTTCACAGCACCATCAGCTGCCCTTGGTCTGCTCTTCCAGACAGAAGACTGTTCTTAGCTGTGGTAAAAGAGATCAGGTCCTCTGGCATGACTGAAACGACCGAGGGATGGATCTTGGCTGTTTCCTGACCTCAGTCCTGATTTTCCCATCATCAGATGGCACAGCTTTCGGGTTACTCTGACTGGCTTTATGTGAGAAAGCCCCAGATGGTTTTTGCAGCTTCCAGATAAGCTTTTTGCCTTCTCCTGGCACAGCCATTGTGCCAGTATTGGAGAAAGCTGTGATGTAGAGCTGACTCTTGTTTTGCAGCAACAACATTTGCCAATATTTACTCAAGGAAGAGGAGTGGCAGATGGTTACAAATGAGTCATTGGTAAATAATGCAAGAACATTTTTTAGCTAACCCTGAAGAAATCCTGTGGGATTGCTGAAGATCCCTATGAGACACACAACATCAATTCCATGGACTTAGCTTTAAGGAGTCTAGTTACAAACGCGGAGGTGAGACTTTGGTCTGAAGTAAATTTTATAATGCTCCTTTGTCTCATCTCCATCTATGCTTCCGAATCATCTTTTATTAACCACATTTGCAAATGTCTGTAGTCCTTGAAGTCAGAGGGCATTCCTGGAAGCTCAAATCAGGCTCCATAGTACCATTAACTCATAAATAATTACCTATGCATAAGTGAGTGTTACTCTTTTTTCCCCTAAATTAGACATTGCAACACATGCATACTTCAAATCAGACACAATAGCAGCTGAACCCCTGAGCTAAGCAGTGAACTTGTGTCAATGTGGCATGACTCATTCCTTAAATAAGAAAATTCTCATAATTTTGAGTAGTAAGAGGCCAGCATTCTTATCTATTGAAGTGCATTCATTTTCTCTCCTCCAGCACCATTGTGCAGCTATTGCTTATGGATCCAGGCTTAAGAGCGCATAAGCAAAAACTCAGAAAGTCTAAAACAAATATACGTGAGTCAGTAGTTAGGGAGTGGATTTTACTGGGATCCCCCATTCATTGTGGCAGAAAGATTTCAAAATGAAGGCAAGTGAAGGCAAGGTCAGACAAATGAAATGTCAATTATGATTCCTTTTTAGAAAGACAGTGTATCTCATGAACATCCCTTCATTCTGTATCCTTCAGTAGATTGACACATACTGTCCTCCTTGACTGGTAAGCCCCAGCCACAATGCACTCAGCAGTATGCTATATTTCCGTAAATTCAAACCCACCCAGCACCATCTTTAACCACAGCAATCAACTAGCCACAATATGGCTTTGTTGTTTCCTTACAAGTTTATGTCTCATCAACAGCATAGATTCACATAACAGAAGCATATGTGGAAATTTTCAGAATCAACACAAGCACAATTTTAGCTAATTGATCATTTAAGGAGGCAGTGAAAGTTTCTCAGCTACTGAAAGATTCCCTCTTTCAGGCTTCCATTCCTCACTTGTTCTTTGGTCAGTGCAGGTTTAGATTTGAAATTTGGTGCCGCTGCTGCCTAGCAGCATGTACACAAGGCAGCAACAAAAAGGAGTCCTGCTGATGCCTGGAAAGCCCCAGCTCAGCGTAAGGTCATTGTAAGCTTGGTTAAATGAGCTAACATTGCTCATCAGGCATCCAAAATTAATATTACACTGCCGGGTGGCTGAAGAACACAATGATCCATTACTAAACAAAATATAAAATCAGAGTGGAATACTAGAGCTCTGCCTTTTTCCTGCAACCAGAAGTGAAGCATTATATTCTACAGGTGACAAGATGCACCAGTACTCTGAGAACATCCAACAACTAAAGAGATATAGAAACTCTATTCTCTTTTGCCAGGACTAACACCTCACACAGCAAGAAATCTTCAGCCATTGGTGAACAACAAAAATCATGAGGAAACGCCATGAACTACAGCTCTGTTTCATTGTTAACTGGTTTTGTTAGTCATCTTTCCCATCCTTATCCACCTATTTTAATTTCACATCTATGTACAGGCACATCTCTCGTGTGCATGTGCCACACACTTCCATGCTGCCTGACTCTTGGCTTCCTGTGTGAAATGGAAGCAGAGATTCTACAAACACAAAGCATCTACTCAGACAATTAAGCACATTGTAACTTGATTCTGAGGATCTAGAAGACAACATCACTTCTTAGAGTTATTGTGCCATCTCAGAAATGTAAAAACCAGTATCTCGTAATCAAGGTAAAAATGTGTTTCCTGAAGCTGAACTGCGAACGCTATTTTAAAATTTTTCAGTTTACAATGTCCAAGCGCAACTCAGATTTCTCTCCCCCGAATCAGTCTCCCTACTGGTAATTGCATCTTTCTCCAGATGACTAGGAAATTGCAGCTTAGTGGGCACAGAAGCAAATTACTATAAAGATAGTGCTCTTGTTGAAGAGACAGAAATAGTGGTGTATTCGCTTTATAATCGGCTGGCACTTGCTATTGACCACGTAAATTCTCCACCATGACATGCTGATTAGCATGCACTGTAATTTATCAGCTAGCTGTTCCAGGCTGGAATTCCGTGCCTTGTAATCCGTGCTCAAAAAATGCTGTATTTAAGTGCTGTTGCTACCTGCTAGACAATAGTTTGAGAGTTAAAGTGCAGGAAGCTCCTAAATCATCAAGAGCAAGAAAAGAAGATAACATTGGTTTAAAAATCAGTCTATTTAAACCTACATTCCAAAAGAGCAAAATGTAGTCAGGTGAGTTGCTAAAACCACTAGACACTGATCATAAAGCCCCGTGTGCTACACCCTATTTGTGGAGACTCCTGCAACAGACGCTCTTCACTAAGTGTCCCTGACAGCCCAGCAGCATTATCAGTACAATTACACAGGCATTAGGTTAGAGAAAGCTACAATTTGTGGCAGGCAAGTGGAACAGAATGAAGCCAGCTCGACAGCACAGCAGTAAACCTACCAGCTTTCAGCAGTGCTTGTCAAAATAAGGATCCTGAATGTGACTTTGAACAGAAACCTAAGAAATTTAGGCTTCTCTGTATCCTGCCTGTTCTCTTTTTCCTTCTGTTTAATTGGTTGTGAGATGCAAACAAGCAGCCACACTGTGGCCTGCGACAATAACCAGTGCAAGAGTTGCACTTCTGATGCGAGTGATTTTATAGCAAAATGAGAATAGCCATGTACAAGTAGTCTTGTGTAGACAAGATTTAGTAATTTTGACCTTTTTGGTTCGCTTTCCAGCAGTGCTCCAGCTTGCATATACAGCTCTAACCCTCTAATACTTTTGCATGAATAATCTTCAGATTTTGCATCCTTACGGACTTCAGGTCAGATATTATGAGACACTATGCAAAGAGAAATTACATTAGTGAAAAGGCTTAGGAGAAGGGTAAGGTCAGAGTTCTACAAAGGACAGAACAGTTCAAGAAAAACCAAGGTTAAAAAAAAAAACACGTTCTGTTCTGTTACAGTCTGGTCACAAGGAACTACCACACATGTGACAGGCAGATGTGAGAAAGGTCAACGCACGAAAATTTTGCTTGTGGCTGGTTCAGGATTTCTATGATTGATTTCTAAGACCTCCCTCTTGCTCTGACAGAACAGATAGGCTCTTTAATTGCAAGTTCATAAGCTTAAATATGTATTTCAAGGCCATCTATCACTATGGCATTTGGATGGCTTTTGAGAAATACATCGGTAAATCAAAATCATCACTCTGGCCACTGCCTTACTGGCATGTTCAAAACTGTCACAACCATCAGCAGAGAACATCCAGAGCCTAAAGCAGCAGAAAGTCTGTTTCTACAACAGAGAAAGATAGACCTGAACAGACTGTACGTAATGCCACGTAGCCAAGAGCTTGCAACCTCCTGAATGCTCTCTTCAGGGCAGAAGAAAGTTAATTGAAGACAAGAAATTTAAGGTAACAATGAAAAACCCCAAACTAGCAATAATTAGATGGTTGGCACTTTGATAGATCTACAGTAATTAAAATATGGAAGAGTTCTAGCTCTAAGCTGTTAACAATTGGAAAACAGAAGACTCGCAATCCTGGGCGGGCCAGACAACTGCTGAAATTTAACATATATGGTAATATAATTGAAACAGGTTTGGAAAAAAATAATACTCATTCCTGAAAAACCCTTTTCTTCACTAGAAAAGACAGAAATAACATTTCAGTGTAGTATTTACCAAAGGAACCACTACTTCCCTGCCATTCTCCCCCAGCTACATTCTGTTTTCTAAGAAATATAAAGATTAAAAAAAAAAAAAGAGGAACATGAACAACTAAAAGCAAGTTTGCGGTTGGCTTCTGTTTAAAATATCAGTATGCCTAGATCCATTCATTCAGAGTGCCCTCAAACCTAACAGACTGGTTCTTTTTTCTGTACTTCATTTTTATGAATCATGAAGATTTCCCAGTTGCATCACAACAATTTCTAGGTAGGATTACACCAAAGAGACCTTTGATCCTTGGCTCTGGAACTGCATCATAATAAAGCATCTCATCTGTCCTCCACAACGCCATGTTTTCAGAATTCTGCACTAACTGGAGTTTGGAATAAACAAGAGATGATAAATAATTCTGTGCATTTAAGTGACTGTGTCAGGACAGCGAACAACTGACCTCATACATCTTTTGCAATCTGAGCCTGAGACTGCTGCTTTGGATACCGGGAGTGAGGATGCACAGTGACGCACGTTCTATGGCTGACGTAGAGACTGCTCGGTGCCCCGGTGCATGCATCCAGAGTGTCTTAGTGGCTTCCCCAGAGTTCAGTATTATGTTTTAGACACTGAAAAATTTACCATATCCTTCCCTTGGAGCGAGTCACCCACACAACATACCTCAAAACTTTTTCACTTCTCTCCGTGCCTTCTGTTAAGCAATATCCTGTCCTTCTACACTGGCTAAGTGCTGTGCCTGCTCTGATACAATGACAGTCTGAAGGCAACAGAAAGCACTGGCATTGGCAGGGCATCGCTTATCAGCTCAAACCTTTGCCTCTTGTCTCCAAGTCACCAACCCTTCTATTTCTGTACAAGCTGCATGATCTCTGATGGCATAACATCGTCATGGTGCCTTGCTTTCCTGGGTCTCTGCATGCTTCCCGTCTGTGGTCTGCCTGTTACACTGACTAACAACCCACTTCTGCATGTAGCCTTGGGTGACCTGACAAAAATGCACATATTTGGGGATACTCCCAGCTGCATTGTACGTCCACACTGGAATTTGCCCTCTTCTTACTATATACACCCTGAACTTTTAAAGAGCATTATATTTTACTTGAATAGTGCATTTCGTAAGTTTGTGATCATAAACAGTGATGTTTGATAGGTGCTTCTCATTTGCAAAATGAAATATGAAGTACTGCATTTAGAATTAAATGCATAGTAGTAGCTAAAAGCAATGCAAAACTCAAACTCTGCCATGAGTATTATAGGCACTCAGCAACTTTACGCAAGTTTAAATGAGCAATATTATATATATAATGTAATTGCAGAGGCACTAAACACACTGTGGAAATGCAAGAAGAGGTGGTACGCTATTTTATGCCTCAGTCAGTCACAAGAAGTGGAGAAAACCACTTACAAACCTCCTTGTTTGGACCTTGAAGTATCCTTCAAGTATTACCACAGAAGTCTCTACTAGCCATTGTGTACTGCAGAACTTTATTCTACAGCATCAAAGAGCAGATTTACTTCCCTATGCTGTTACGGTAGGCATCCAAAAATCCCACACTGGAGCACCCCGCATGCAGTGTTCTCTCTTTCATAGAAAATGGATTCTTTTGTCTGCTCTGGCAGTGACACACAGAAAAGGACAAACATATTTCTGCTTGGGATTTACTGATCAAAGTTGTCTGCATTCATATGACATCGTACTTGCACAGTAAAGTCACCTGCATCTAGGACGTGCCAGGATTACTGCGGATGCATACTGTTTTACTCAACACTTTCCAGAATCCTGTGATGGTGAGCACGCCCAGGGTTTCTGGAAATGCCAACCCAGATCAGAGCTGCTGGACTTACAGCAATGTCCAGTTCAGGAAATTCATATATTCTTTGGTATATTTGCATTTTGCTTATTTGGAAAAAGTGAAATAGAGGGACAGTGTCATTGTTCTGTTTTTAACTGTTTGTTAGTTTCAGCCAAAAACAGAATTCTCATTTTTATTCTTATATTTCATCCACACACATTTGAGAAGCTCAGGGCTTAACACACAGTCAGACCCACTGCATACAGGTGATATTATTCTCAGTGCTGGAATATTTATTTACACGTGGGCTTGCTTGCTTACATTAGTTTCAAAGCAGCTGAACAAAAGAAAATAGAGAAAAGTGTAAGTAAAAGAAGAACAAGAGAAACATTGAAGAAACTTCTCCCAGGACACATAGAAAGACAGTGTCGATGCTGGAGTTGTAAGATTCAGCAGTTCTTGGATTTCGAGCTCCAAGCTCAAGTAGAATATGCTTTCATCTCTCAGCTCAAAAAAACTGTAGATTCAGTTCAAAATAATTTATATTATCCTCTACCTACTGTCAGGCTTCCCACTGTATGAGCTGTTCAAAGATTTGGGATAACCTAGCTGTCTTAGCAGTGATTCATAGAAGTAACAAGAAAAATCATAAATAGCAACAATTACGGTTGATATCATTTGGCGTCAGTGCCTGGAGGAGGCTGCCTGCCAAGGGGAACATTCCTCGCAAGTTAGTCCTGCAGCGTGCTGGCAGCCGGCAGCGCCTGGAAGGAATCCGATGTTCCGCTCAGTCGGGCTGCTCCGGGCTGCCAGCGAGGCCGGGCAGCACAGGGGTGTTCCAGGGAGCCCCCCGGGGTGTGCGGAAACAGGGGCCTTCCCTCTTCATCCCGACAAGGGAGGCTTTGTGATAAATGGAAGCATTTTGTTGAAGTTTCTGGTGTAAGGCAAAGGAAGAAAAAAACACACTAGGGGGGTCAGGCTCTGCTTCCCAGCCATGTGTTTGCATCTGTTAGCATGCCTTAGACTGAACTATCCTCTTTTACTTAAAATCTTGTGTTTCACAGTGAGGGACGTGTCAAGATTTTTAGCATCAGTGTCCTTCATAGAGTCGGCAGCTCGCACCAATGATTGTTTCAGGATGTAAAGCATATTGTAGCTTTTGGACTTGTAAACATCAGATTTTGCGTACTGTCCTAGGAGGGGCACTTCTAAAAGAAGAGATTTAAAATAAAGCAAGTCCATGTTCAGTGCAGTTCTTTCTAGAGCCTCCAAAACGTTAAGGGCAATTTCTTTAAATCCTTGACTTCCACCAGAGAAACGTGCAAGCCTACCCTGTTGCAGGCTGAACTGCCTCTCCATTTTTGAGTATAGCATTTCCTGATACCTTTTTAAGATATGGTAAGAGGTAGGAATATGCCTGCCTAGTAACTTCATACCAGATTAGGACTGTAGATGCTACCGCCATGCCACCTTACCAAATGAGTACAGCACTTATATGACTGTCTGTTAAAACGCTTTTTGAAGTTCAGAAAAAATTAAGTATCTTCCATCTCCTACTGTTCATAGTAGCTGTGAACAGTTTTATTTCACACTAAGCAAGCACAGAGTTCCCTATGCTGACAAGTTCAGACAATTTCAGATGCTCTGAGTCTGCACGGCTCCATTTTCCAGGATGATTGATTATATTTGACTCTCTGTGACCTTAAAAGAGTAATCTAAGCACAATTTCCGTGAGTAGATAGAAGTTGTAATTTGTTCAGTAAAAGATGGCAACTTCTGCTGTTGAGAATTTAATGGAAACATATATTATGTTCTGTGATGTTCTTGATTTTAACTAAAACCAAGAAAAGTAAAAGTAGAAAAAAAATCCCTTTTATGTCTGTCTTTCTTAAAATTTACCTGAGTTAACAATCACCTTCTCGATTCAAGTCATAAGCTTAAACATAAAGCTGGAGAATCCTTTGTCAGAAGATACTAAGTATCACTGAAACTCTGTAGAACTTACCAGATTTAATAACCAACCACTAGGTTATTGATTTCATAGTTAAACTTTTTTTACTTATACTTTTTTTGGCCGCTAAAATCATCAAAGGTCTTGGTTTCAATCCAACGCTAAAAAGAACAGAAAAAAACACAAATCCATAAACAGGGAAGTAATTTTTCAGAACATTTTTCAGACACCAGAGCTTGAAGTAGCTCGGTCAGGGGAACTTGCTTCTCCCCAGTGTGACAGCACAACCATGGTGACCCCTCCAAGCGCCGAGGTTTGGAAAGAAGGCTGCAGTGCCAAAGTGTGCTGAACGTGCGAGAGCCCGTACCGTGAAACTTTCTTCTACCCCTGTCTCAAAGCCTATTTATATGAAGAATTGACTATTCTGAACTCAGGCATGTTATTCCATTTCATTGCTGTTGTCCTGTATTCCAGTCTCTTGTTATGTTACCTTGAAAAACATGACACGATTTGGTGACTTCTGTGAAAGGAGATTTTGTGATGTTTTATTAGTAGAGAATTTTTTTAAGCAAGACATCAGATAACCCGACTACATGCTTCATACATCTTTTCCTAGAAAAGATGATTATAAAATACGCAAGCAATGCATTTTAGTTAATTAAGCACATCTTACCTCATTAAAAAGAATATTATATTCTGGCTGATGTTGCAAACATCTTGCTAAAAAGATTTCTTTGCAGTTATCACTATCATCTGAAACACAGAAAGAGCCTTGAAATGTGTTTTTAAGTCTTGAAAGCAGAACACTGGAAGTGTCTGGATAGAGATGTAGCCTTTTTAAGCCTAAAAAGAAGAGGATTTAAAAGGATTGAATAGCTCAAAGGATTAGCAATGAAAGACAGACACTTTCACATATAAACTTGTCTGAGTTCATCCAAATTCAACAGCAACTTAGGTCATCAAATTAAAAGAGGCTTTGGTGGTTCACTGGAAGCAAGCCGGTGGCTCTCAGCCCAGTTTCTAAAGAAAAGAAACTCATCAAAAACATGCCTCTATTTGGCGTTCATACTGGGTGTTTCAGAAAAGACCAAGAAGTGCAAAAATGCAGAACAGTTCTCTTAAAATTTGTGGTATTAGTGGCCTAGCTAAAGCAGCATGTGGGGAGCACAACCTCCCTTTTCTCAGTTGTGGATATGTGATGCAATCCATGAATAAAAGCAGATTTTTATAGTTCTACTAATGCAGAATTTTCTAAAGACATGTAATATATTCAGTAAGTGGGATTGAGAGTTCAGGTGATTCACTACTGAATTCTCACTCCTCAACCTAAACTCTTTTTATCGCATAATGTGATTTCTCATTTTACATGGTTGTCATGGGCTTTCTTTCGCACAGTCCTTCCCTGTAAAACCGGACCCAGATAAAGCTGGACTCCTTTCTGCCAGAACACTGTCGGAAGGTGCTGAAGTCGCTGTGATGAGCCAGGACCCGAGCTGCCAGGCCGGGGGGAGCACCCAGGCCACTGCCCACCCACTTGGGCTGAGGCAGAGGGGATGCCACGAGGGATCACATCTCATGCTTGCTCAGCAGAGCAGTCAGCAGACAAGACTATTGCATCCAGTTACCAGCTCGACTTTCTGCATAAAACAATCTTCAGTTTCATGGGCATGCATGTTTCTCCAAGTGTAAACGACAAAGCTAGACACTGGGAAAAAGGCACAGACTTTCTGAGAAGCTACACATTAATAATATTTCCCCAGGCAAAAAAGGGGTGGAGGGAGAAAAATGCCTTTTTCCTTAGACATCTTCTCATATATAAGCATACAAAAATTCTAGATGTGTTCACGTGGCTGTAAGCTTATTGTGATCAGTAACCCCACAAAGACAAGCTGAATTTTCATGAAAAATCATTCTGCACATATCTTTTCATCAAAGCATCCATGGACTTGGTGTTGGGTGCCCTCTATTTACGATCCAGTTCTCTCAGTCTGCGTGATCACATTATGTCTGTGCCTAGAAATCAAATAATCTCCTTATGTAGGTGTTATGAATACACAAACACACACACACATTATCAGACTGTTTGCCTCTTCTGCTTTAAAAATGGGAGAGGGACCGGTCCAGAGCACTCCAGCTATAAATGCCTTCTGTATATCATTGCATGGTACACTTGCACTCACCAAACTCAGGCTGGCGGTAAAAATAACCCTCTCTTGAAGAGCAGACGTTAATTTATCTACTCGGGTTTCCACCTGTTAACATTTTTCAGAGAGGGGCTCTGTCTGGAAGTAACTCTGTATTTCATGATGAACTCTATGTGCTTTACCAGACAGAACCAAGATGTGACTCATTGCTCTGAGATGTGTAAATATTAAAACTGTTTCAGCCATGGAGGCTCAGACTTGGCTGATAATAGACAGAGAGCAGTGGCAGAGCTGAAGAGAGACCACAAAAATCTGGACTCCTGAGATTTTTATTCTACCTGAAATAAATAGTGGCACTCTGAGAGTAATCTCAAGAATAAGTGACTATAAGGAAGACAACGCTGAACAGGAGCAGCAGGCTCTGCTTTCTAAAAGATAAGAAAAAGTTTGCATCGGTCTACAGGACATCTTTTTGATCTTTAAGCCACGCTTCTCCCTCCTGCTGGTCACAAGACCATAATAATGACCACTGGGAGAGTCACATTTTCTGATCATTGCAGGATTTACTCACCTGTTCTTGCATTACAAGTTTTGCTCCCAGGCTGTTCTCAAGTTACCTGCAACAGTTTTGCGAAAGATTTCAAGGCAGAGCAGGGAGGGAATGGACTAAATCATCATATAAAATTAAACAGAAGGCTTATTACTGAAGCAGTAGTCAAAATCAACTGTTCCCTGTACTGAGCTCCCAGTTCTTGCCCATCTTTTCAAATTTTTATCAACTTAAAATTTTTTAATTGAAACGAAATAACATTTTTAAAATTTACATAAGGTTAGTGTAACATTCTCTGTCTTTTTCAGCATTATGTCCTGACATTCTAGAATTCCTTGAGTCAAACTTGTCTGAATTTAAACATTTGCCTACTGGGGTCATAAAATCATGGCAGTTATATATCAGGGAATATATTAAGGGCGGTGATTCTGGTTAATGCAGATTGCCATTATCAGAGGTAAGACAGACAAATTCATTGCAATGCTTTGGGTAACTGCACACTAATTGAGCACTACTCTTGTTTTGCAAGAATCAGAAAAACGGTTCAGTACAGCTAAGCATCACATGGTGAGGTCTTGCTCCTGTCCTGATAATACTGCAGGTAAGTTAAATATATGTATACAGAAAAGGAATGAAAACCATTCATTTAGTGAGATCTGCTATGAAAGGCAATTCAAAATATTTTGATTTTGACACAAAAGATTCCATATCCAAGAGGACACAGTAGGGCTCGAAAGTGGTATATTACAGTGATCACTGTACCAGTCAAGGCACACTTATCAGGGAATCGTTAACAGATGCCCCATTTCCCCACCTTCCATTTTCTTCTCCAAAGTAAGAAATCACCTGCAACCACTGCAACACACAGCGGCTGGACAGATACACAATTCACTCTCCCATACAAGAGAAGAGTAGTAGATACAGCAGTGACAGGATGAGGGGTAATGGTTTTAAACTAAAACAGGGTAGGTTTAGGCTGGATATAAGGAAGAAATTCGTTACAATGAGGGTGGTGAAATACTGGAACGGGTTGCCCAGAGAGGCAGTGGAGGCCCCATCCCTGGAAACATTCAAGGCCAGGTTGGACAGGGCTCTGAGCAACCTGATCTAGTTAGTGGTGTCCCTGCTCGCTGCGGGGGGGTCGGACTAGATGACCTCTAGGGGTCCCTTCCAACCCAAAACTTTCTATGATTCTATGATTCTATGATTCTATGATACAAGAGACACTACAGCTCCAGCATATAACATTCTGGCAAAGATACTAGTATCAAGACTGCATAGCTTTCCAAATGGGACTACAGGCTATTCTGCTTCTGCTGTTTAACGATCTTTCCTGACCCTGAACTAGTCTTTAACACAGTACGGAAAAAAATTTGCAACTAAAACTTCAGAAAGAACTCAGTACTGATATATACATATATATATATATAATATATATATATTACATATATATATATATGCTTTCACAGGGTCAGAGCGTGTCAGAACAACAAACCCTGGTGTAGCCTCTTTAATAGATTAGCTTCAGAAGAATGCGAGCGTCATATTTTTGTCAACAGATAAAGGAAAACAGGAACAAACTGAAATTTTAATATCTCTAGCAGCTATTCCCCCGAGGCTTTTCTAAGGGGCAGGAGAGTTCATTTGTGCATGTGCCAGTTATACAGCCAGTGACAGCTGAGTGAAACAGGGACAAGGGATTCTTCTCCATATAGCTATCACACTTCAATGAATTTCCTTCTTCTATGACTTACATTGACAAAACAACAGAAATTCAAGCCTATCCAAACAAACAAGAAAAAGAGCCTGACTCAAGGAACTCTGAATCTGCCTTTAGTTTCCCACAGAAAAACAGCAGTCTTATACTTCCGGTCCGCGTGTCTTATTTTAGATTACAGAAAGTATTTTCACAGATCAGTTAGTGGGATGAAAAGTCAGGACATGATGCTACAAGACACCAAATCTCTTTTTTCCTCTAAAGCGAAAAACACCTGCTGGTCAAAACCTCATAGCTTTAGTGGCTGTCAAACTGGATTTGATTTTGTTTTACAGCAATCTTCATCAGCCTAACTATTTTTGAGTTCTTCTCCTATTTTGTGCATGACTGCCAGCAAGTGTGGATTTACAGATTTCAGAAATACAGAACAGTTCTGGCAAGGATAGTGTATCATGTTGTTACAACAGTTGGTGATCTTGAAGAAGAGGAAGCTTGCAGTCAGGATGCAAGATATCCAGAAGAAAATATTTGGTGAGTTGTCTACACATGTTGCTAGAATCAATGGTTGTTCAAACGATTGTTGTAATCTAGGGATTCTGCAAAATAACTCAGTGCCCTATGAAATTTAAATTACAACAGCCTCTTCATTGCTGATACTCTGTTTCAGATAGCTTCAAGCCAGAGACTGGGCTAAATTTGTGTTTGAATACACTACAGCCAATTTCCTGAGCGAAAGACACCTGGTTCTTTCTATACTAAGAGTTTCATTACTTCTGAGAGTGCCAGTTAAAACCCTAGCACATCTGTTTAGGTTTTTTGTTGGGTTGCTTTTATTGTTGTTGTTGTGGTGGGTTTTTTTAAAGCAATATTCCAAACCAGGTTTATGAACACTGGTAAGAAAAGTTGTCATCTTCCACTTTTATTCCTACAGTACCTGCACATTGCATGCCACTCTGGGGAAGTGCTCTTTATTCTGGCTCCTGAATGGCTACTAATGCTTTAGACAGTCCTCACAAAGGTTCTCATGTTGCAAATTTCCAAATTACTTGAGCTCTTTACTGCAAGGAATTAATGAATGGGAAGAAAACTCTCCCTTGGCTTTCAGTTTCTAAACAGAATTTGCAGCAGTAGCTGTCAGAAATAGCATTTTATTTATACACAGATAAATTTGAGATAGATAACAAAGTGCAAACACAGAGTGTTCCAAAGCCACTTCATAATCTCTTCCTAGAGTCAAACTGCAGTTTAAACCAGTACTTTAACAAGTATGAACTGCCTTCAACCATCAAATGACCTGGCACTTCAAAGAAATATTTCTAAAAACCATCATAAAGATGATTGGTTGTTTCTACAGAAGTTTAGCCATTATCTTTCCACGACCACACAGCTTTAAATTAAAGATACAGCTTCCCTGACAGTTCTCAGTAAGGGAAGCACCGTAGAACCTTCAAGGCCCCAACCAAAACCAGGACTTCTGCAGAAGCAGAGTTCATATTTATGAACTCTAGCATTCTGCTCCGAAAAGCTCATTTCCCAAGCTACATAAACTATTTTCTAGGAGTTACCATCTCAGAGGATATTCAGTCTCAGAAGCAATCAGAGTACCATTAACTTCCTTTCTAACAGATTTATAGACACTATCCACAGCACAAAAATATCTGACATTAAAGAGAGGATAACTCTGAATCCTTTCCTAGGTCTGTACTGGCCACTGATAAGGATTAGCCCAATGCAAACTAAATACATTACTAAACTAGCACATTTAATGGGGACAACAGAAAGTAAGTCAGATCCTGAAAAGTCAGGTAGTATTGTAATTAAGTGTAGTGTTGTAATTAAGTGTTCTGATTCAATCTACTTTCTGGGATTTTACAGTGTCCCATTTCTGAGCTTTTCTCCCCCCCCCCGAAAAATTATGAGAATTAGATATATTTGTTTAAGAGTTTGCATGACACTAAATAATTAGAGAACTCAAGAACTAGTGCTCTGTTAGTAGCAATAGTAAAGGCGAAGAACAGAACTTACAAAGTTTTAGAGCCAGTAACGTTGAATGCTGAGTTAGTGGGGATTAGAAAATTACCTAAATGGATGTAATGAAACCAGTTTATTTCCATCAGATAATAAGCAGACAAAATTATGCCTCTCAAAAGAAAAGGCTAACAACACTTCAGCCTTCAAATAAAAAACACCACTGAGTGTCTGAACACGCTGCAGTTACAGGGGAAGTCCTTTAAAGCTTAGCTGGCTGACACTGGGGCTTGTGGGGGTGAGGAGATGAGTTGTCTGCATCAGCATTTTGTTTTAAAGCCTCTTCCACATCACCATGTCAGGTTCAGGAGAAAGCCATAGCCTAAAGAGTACAGATGTGGGTGACAAATTTGTCTCAGACTGTGAGTTAATAACAACCAGACTAGCCAGTGGGCGAAATGGGAGTGATGATATACACGGCGTGAAGGGAGTCTGTCTCATGACGCGCCACTGAAATCCCAGCAATAGCTGTGAACTGTTCCAGTATTTCTGATCAGATGAAAGGTGAACGGTTTTCAAAAGGGATTTAAAATTAGCTTTCACACATTCATTTTTACTTCTTTTTAAAATCTTTACTCCATATTAAATACTTTGAACCGAGAACTTTTGTCTCATTCACAGTGAGTTGCACACCTTGGGGGGATTGCTCTTCAGAAACTTCAGGTCACTGCCCACATTGTTGCAATGCTGCAGATCATTTGAAATCTATGGCATCAGCTGGTCTGTTCTAGCTATATGGAAAGACTAAGCCACCGTAGCAGCTTCTGGTGTTCCTACACAAGGTAAACTCACAAGAAAGGGACAAAAACTACTATGAGTGGAGATTACTCCAGGACTGAGAAAAGGACAAGTTTGCTGTCTCTCTTAGAAGACTGGAGGTTGTACAGTTTCCTCTACATCACTGTCTGCAGGCCTAATTCCAGATAAAGACAAGGCCTTTGTGTCTTTGCAGCAACAAGTACATAAAATCATAGTTTACACTGCCTTACTGACTTTTCTCATGGTAACTATATACAGTTTCCGCTGCAAGAAGAAACACTTGCCTTTCTGGTAGTTTTCCGAGTGCTACTTAGTATGCCCAGTTCGTCAGCAAATAGAAAATTAATATTGTCCCACATGAAGTGGGCAGACTATTCCTAGAATTACTACGGGATGGGAGATAAACCATCTGCTAGGAAAAGTTTACAGCTTTACTCTGTACATGGTGACAACTCTGTAAATTGTTAGCGAATGGGCGGCACTGTCTCCAGCTGCAGCTGAGGCACTCCTCTCGGGTTTAAATGTAACCAAGCGGAAATGCTCACCTCAAGAAAATGCTCATAGCAGTTTTGTAACGGTAGTAAGACTACAGTTACCAAAAAGCATGCTGGAATGCCACGGACTACATAAATTTTGGCTCAGAGGCCCATATGAGCTGCTTGTCATCTGCCAGCGTGTCTGAAAGCTCTGGAGACTCTGGAAGATGTTCTGGAAGATGTCAAAGCTCGTCAACCACACTCATGACTAAATGGATAGTCCCCATTTTCCACCATAGTTACAAAGCCTCCCATATGTTACTTATTCCTTTGTGGGTCTTCGCAAAGATACCTCATGCATGCCAACCTCTGTGCAGTTTGCAAATCACTTTACTGCAAAAAGGGTGAGCTAGCAGAAATTGTGCACTATGTTTTACCATATTGCTACTTATTGTGGTCAAACACTGTTGTCCACATCTATAGCCGAGCTAGTATCTGGAACTTGTGTAGCAGAAGCAATTTATTAGCTGCAAGAAGTTGGATTTAGTTTTAAACAGACTACATAACGTTCAGAGTGTTTATGTGCACGGTCCAAGGGCAGCTCCTGCTCTGCTTAACAGCTTCTTTTGCAATATACAGGAGCACCTCTGGACTGTCAAGAGCTTAAGTCTAGACTGAATGTGTTTGGGAATAATGTGCATGTACCTAAACATATAATTCTGTTGCATTAATTCCGCAAGTTTCTTCAAAAACAAAAGCTCTGGTAATGCTCAAATGGGAAAAAAGTTTGTGGATTTTTTTCCAGGTCACGTAAGTTTTCTGAAGTTCAGCGGCAAATTTCTTACTCTGTTAAAATATGTGTGAGTTCTGCTACTTAATTCAGTGGGACAAGGATTTCAGCAAAGATATTTCCTTGCATGATTAGGATTGGACAAAATTTTGCAAAATTGGGCTAAGTACTTAGGGCATCTGGGCCAAATCATAGCTTACATTGAAATTATGAAAGCCTGAGGTATAAGTGCTGCTTTTTGTGTGTGTGTGTATATACAAACAGTAGCTAATATTAAGTATTCTCCCACATGTTCAAACATTCCTATAAGCATTTGAGGGACATGCAGAAGTCTTACAATAGTATAATTTACATAGAGTAAATCAATCATCCCCATGTAAGGAAGTTTTAACTATGCCAAACATTTCAAGCATGGGAGTGCAGAGAAAAAGAGACTGTCAAGACATAAGTAGTATCACATAACCTCTATCTGGAATCTAACACCTGAAGTTAAGAATTCAGGAGAACGGAGTCTTGGCTGCGCACATGACTGGAGCTAGAGAAGTTAAAAGAATCCGTTTAGACTAACCAGAATCAACAGAAGAGAACCAACAGTGTACTCGGGTGCTAATTCAGCACTGTATCTAAGACCACTGGCTAAAACCCATAACAGCATTGAACTGGGAAGCTAACTCTGAGCGCACCTCTTAATACATCTGAGTGCATTAACAGTAAGGTCAGTGAAGGTAAGTAAGCGAATCAACATTCAGTTGTGTAATTATTGCATTCATGTCAAATCCCATAAAACAAAAGCACATAGAAACAGTGCTCTCAGTGACTCAAAAAGAGCCATCCACAGACTAAGCCTAAAAACACAACTTAGCAATTTCCAGGCACTATTAAAGAATGAAAAATTGTTTTATTTTTGAATACTCTCAGTTCCTCCTTTTCTACAATAAGGACTTACTCCATGCCAAGCCAAGAAGAAAGTACTACACATTAGCTAATATCTAACCCATCCTTTGAAAAATATGTAGTGCTGAATGAACTTGCAAAGAGCATCAGTAGATATAAGTAACATCATTACTTGCAGAGAAGACAGAACATTCACAACAGGGAGATCAATCGACCAGCAGATAAATTGATACTACTATTACTGCTAAACAATAATTTCAGTTACTTAATAATAGTAATGTTTGATAGCGAAAAGATACAACTATTCACTGTTGATAATGTCAAATCATTATATGCTGTATCTGTATTTCTTACAGACTACAAAGGGAGTTTTGCAAGCCCAGCAGATTTGTAAGTACAGATACTTCTGAATGTCATTTTGCCAGTGTGTGAATAGTGCAACTTGTAATAAAGGCTGCCCCAGTGGGATTTTCATACGTAGTGGAACGCATGCATCTAAATTCTGACCCAGCATGTACTATTTCACGGCAGAAATGAGCTTGTTCATCCTTTCAGGTTACAAGACAAGCAACAGGAGAAATTCACTGCCACATTACAGGGGTGAAAAAAAACAGTTTTGTGACTTGAGTGGGAATTCCTAAGCAGGGTTTCTTACACTTTCCTCTGAAAGTGTCAGGACTGGCCACAATCTGATTGGGCTTGACAGCTTAGTTGTCTGATCTACATGACAACTGCTGCCTTCCTACAAAAATTCTGTCTAAGTATTTCTGCTCCTAGAAGAATGTAAATAGGAAGTACTTTCTATTTCTTGTACCCAAGAAAAGTATCTTTGCCTGCTTCTGGAATACTAAGAAGTCTGAACTCAGTGTGGCTGTAGGGTTCTAGCTGGGAACAAAAAAAGAGAAAAGAGAAGCAGCCTGGAAATTTTCACAAAGCTCTGGAGCATTCCATGCGTATGGAGATGTTTGCAGTAGAGCCGTAGTGCCAAATTACCACTCCTCACGGTAAAGGCTGTCTTCTGACTGTGGTAACTGCACAAAAATACCTTTCTAAGGTGTCAACTGCCACCTCTTTAATTTTGCAGGCCTGGGGAGCAGTGCTACCTTGTTTCCCCACGTATTGCCCTGCCCGAAATTCTGCACACAGAGAGCAGAAAGGGAAACAGTGCAGTGGAAGGAAACAAAATTCCCTTGCTTCTGGGGGGGGTGGGAGAGCCACATACTGGATCTGGAGGGAAGAAGCACAGTTCTCCATTCTGCAGTATTATCAGCAGCATGGTTAATTCCTTGGAGTGCTCTTGCAGTGTCCATACATTCAAACGTACTGAAAGTAAGATGTAACTTAAGAGTATTTAAGATATTTTAATGCAGGCTCAAAGCTGAGTGTAGCCAATTATCATAATCTTAAATAGAATTCAGTTTACGTTTGCATGCACTTTTAAGTCATTTTGTTCTCAGCAAAAACCCCAATGATCTTATCACAGTGGCTGATTCCTTCCTTAGGACTCTTTTTTTTTTTTTTTTTTGTCTCAGCGTGTCTCACAGCTGAATCTTTCCCAAATGACTCTTTCCAAATGAATGCTATCATCATTATTGTTGTCGTCTTCTTCTTCTTCAGTACTTCTTCTTTCCTTTTTCTTTTTTATTTTTGCTTCTTTTATTTTCATTTTAATTTTTCTTCTATTTTTTTTCATTGTTCTTTTCTTTTCTTAATAGATATCATCAGCTTTAGCTCTTGTTGCAGAACAACCAAGCCTGGGACACGATGGACAGGTGCTGGGCAAGATTCTTTACATAGCTCTTCTGTGACAAGGCACCTCAACCCTTGGCCTCTGGCACCTGTTGTTCTTCTGGTCCTGGATTGACTACAGAGTTCTTGCTCTGCTCCCTGCATGTCCACACTCCCTCTTCTTCTACTCCGAGGTCTCCCAAGTTCTTGCCTTTAAGCAGCTCCTGCAATTCCAGTCTTGGACTGGAGAGACCCTGAGCAGAACCTAAGCAAGGAAGATTCAGCATATTGGGTTGTTTGTGGGTTAGGTTTTGGCCTGGGTTTTGTGGTTTGAGTTTTGGGGAGGAGGAGGTTTCTAGTTTTATTTGCTCTTTTCCTAATGTTCTCTTAGAGACACAAGCCAAGGTCAGGCCTGGGTTGCAACTCTACTTCTTCCCACTTTGTGGGCAATGAAGAGAGCAGAACGGCAGCAGCCAGGATGGAGTGTTTGCACTTCCTCCTTCCCTCTGCAGTGGTGTAGACCATTGCATGATTCAGTACGATCTGCAGGATTTCAGTCCAAAGGCCATGGTCTCCCACTCATACAGCACTTCTGAGCTTATCTGCTTGCACCCACTATTAAAGGCTGTGTAGAAAAAGTAAACACAGGTCTCTCACTACTGTAATCAGCATAACTGCTTTGGATTTTTGTACTGTGTCGTAGGTCACTTGTGATATTATTACTTCTTAAAAAAATACTTGTGCTCCTTCTGCATTCACAGGAAACAACACTTGTCTGCTAGTGTGGAACGGAACAAAAGTTTTCTTAGGTAAAGCCTAACCACAAATCCAAATCTACAAATCCAAAGACCGCGTTACCTGTTGCATTACCCAACTGATCAGTGTCCTGTACATAATAATCTCATTCCATGTAAGCAGTCCTCATGTAATGACATCTGTCCTTGCACTGGCAGGTTTACTTCCTACCACAACATGTGGCAATGAACATTTCTACCTCATCTTGGCACTGGACATTTGATGTGCAATCAAAGGGGTCCCCAGACTGTTAGAGCCAGGAGCTCTGGAGGCCCTTTCTGTAACCACTGGAAAGGTACTTGCTTTTAGGTGTCAAGCCATGCAAATCCATGAACCATGATTCTCTCTGTACTTCAAATCTTAAACTGATGTTGGTCCTGTATTTTGCAACCAGATGCTAAAAGAAGAACCAGACTCCACTGTCCAGGAGTGAAGTTTACTGTGTTATCCCCACGATCCTCTCAGCTGCAAGATTTGGAAAGCAAGTGTGCTGCAGTGGCACGCTTTGTAGCCATCAAGCACCACAATCAGCTAACCAGCTCTCAGAAACACACTGCCTGTACAGAGCTTTGCTGACAACAGCCAGCGCAGCGTAGGGCCTTCCCTATTGACAGTCACATTTGGAAATACACTTAGTGATATTATTTTTACCTCTTCCTGAAAGCTATAGAAGTACTGGTTTCCTACAGGAGCTGAAGGAAGCTGACCTCCCCAAGGGTTTGTGCTGTGGATGCATGAACTGTATCCACTCAGATGTGGGGGGATTTCTTAAAATGTTTTCCTTCAGTTTTAACCCATATTCTTCCTCTCCTTTACTATTACTTTGAAATTAAAATATAGAAGGCATGGTTCTTTTGCTAAGATGAAGTCTACGCTCACTGTCATTTCATGGACAAAATAAAATCTTCTCCTCCGTTCATGAAAGCTCTCAGATACTCAATGCAGCCCTGTCTGTAGAATGCTTATATGGTTTTCCCCAAAGAAATTTTCTCCCTGTCTCAGTCCTTCATTCAGAGTCTGTTTTCTTAACCTCATTTGCAGATCTAATTTTCCCTGGGTTTCTATTGCATTACGTTCTCTCTGCTTTCTCTCCCGGTCTCCAAGAGAAACGCAAACCTAATTTAAGACACGTGGAATTTTTAGGCTATGGTAGTTACAGATGGTTAGAAACTGGAAAGAAAACAGGTTTGCATGAAGCCATGGGAGGTTGTTTCCAAGCTTCTTTTTTGGAAGAGAGATGCCGCACGTTTATTGCCAGCTTACATGAAGGAGACACAAGGACTGTATCTCACAGCGAGTGTCATAAGCGTGTAAATAAGCTGCATGGGAGTACACAAATAGGTATCTTCAATATATGTACAATTTTTTTTCTCACAGCTCACGTTTCAGGTGCTAAAACCACACGTGGCAGTTAGAGGTTTGTCCAGCAAGCAGTCTCTGCCACGTGAATGGATGCAAGCCCACCCCATGACCTGACCCACAGCTATGCCTCCTGGACCACAGTGTCCATGGTTTTCCATGGCGTCAGGACATGACAATGCAGCATCTGTTCTGTTTTCCCTCACATTATCGCTAATTTTGAAATAGGAACAGTGCTGTGTTTATACAATATATATCTCTGTTGTAACAAAAACGAGTTTTCTTTCTTAGCAGAAGAAAAACTCAGTCAGCCAGAAAAGAGGAAGTAACAGCAGCAGCAGATAACACGTTACTTTCCTGCCGCACATCATCACCCTGAAGTTTCTTATTACCCTGACACCAATTTTGGTCCTTTCTTGATTTGAGGTGCTAGAGCCGAATCATTTCACAGGAACAACATAAAGACACACAGACAGACCACATGTGTCATCTCGCACACTATCCCAGTAACAGTGTTCTGTAAACAGTGACTCGCTAGAAATGTGAACCACTTTGCAGCCCTCTACGCTGTCAGGCTTGCCCTCGCGGGTTTGGCTCTCTACTCCTTTGGCCTGTGGGCCACTGCTCCTCAGCGTGCCTGGCCGACACGCAGCTACCGCTGCTTACGGGGGTCAGAAGCCTCAAAAATCTGCAACACCTAAATACAAGTGAATCTACCAGCCAGTAATTAGAATCTGTTGACACTCTACTTTCTTGGGGCTTTTTTTAAAAGTCCTTCCGATGTTAAATCTATATTAAAGGTGCTTTTTAAGCCTTTGAATAAGGATTTGCAGAATGTGGGGTCTAAACATTGGTGAATTCAGTTCAGTTCTGAGAGTCTGTTCTGGCAGAATTTCAACCAGACCTGGTAGTAGCCCCCCTAATCTTCCCAAAATTGTTCTTTTGAGTCTTCCTGATAAATCCACAAATGCAGCAGATTGGTACTGGCAGAATATGGACACACATTTGGATCTGGGCTAAGCGCACTATTACATACTGAAAAATGGAATGGAAAAAAATAGCTGCACTTCTGTTGTTCAAGCCCTAGACAGTTAACATTCAACTATGCTTCTTTCTGTTACTGCAGCGTTTGTATTTCATTCCTTTATTCTGACTAAAGCACTACAGCAGTTACCTTTCTGAACCAACTCCAAGAAGCTCATGTACTCCCAACTATTTTGTCCCTTGCTGTGCTGAGGATGGCTTCCCAGGCTACTACGGCTGCTTCTCTTCTCCCATATTTGGAAGTTGGCCTGCAGTATGGAGATCCCTTGTGGGTTTCTGTTTAAATTCCAGAGTCACTGTTGCACATTACCATTTCCTTCAGCTGATGTAAATCAAATACACTATGAGTGAAAAATGTGAGTATAGGCTTGGCTAACTGCTGTGTGAGGGAAACTGTAATGAATGCAGAAAGTTTGTCTCAGGAGAAAACGTTTCACAAGCGCAGCATGCTTTGCACAGTGCGACGTTGCTGAGGCCATTGACCCTCATTTGGCAGCAGTTTGCACACACTTTACCCCTGTGTACCACATTTAACTGGCAATGCTGACAGAGCACGCAACAGTAAAGAACGACACACTCACATGGAAAACATTGCTACCTGGCATCAAGGGCATTTTTCTATACATGGGCTCCAAAACCTAAATGGGAATTTCATTTTACCCCTGAAATTTTAGGATATCAGCAGCAAACTTAGCAGCCCTTAATTTTTGCTTAAATCTTCCAGCAGCTCCAAGACAGCAGAACACAAACATCTGTTAGCTTTAAAAAATGTTAAAATCATTATTAATCAAGTGTTATTTTTTGCCAGTGGACTGAATACTTGATATCATATGGAACGTAATACCTTAAAGAGGAATGATTTAAAAATATTTTAACAGAACTTATAGTTTATAGCCAAGCTCCTTTAGGACAGGGCTTATGAACCTCCCATTCCTACCTCTGAATACTCCCATGGGTAATCGGGCAAAAATCCAGTCCACTTACCCTTGAGCCCTAAAGAAAAGTAAGGCAAAGCATGGGGATCTTCTCTATGTGTAAGAGAATCACAATTTAATTCTTAATAGCTATGAATCTAGCTATAGAGGAGACTCAGAGCAAGATGATCATGTTTTTAGTACATTTAAAACAGATTCTAAAACAAATCTTATGGACATAACATGTCATGAGGAGTTTTCAAGCCCGTAAGTTGTGGATCAATGCAACTCTGGATTCTTCCCTTTGGAACAGGAGAAAACACTCACTACCATCCTAATGGTCTTTAAACCTGTGCACAGTGTTGCATACACACTGCCCTTTCTGTGACACCACTGCATTTTTATGAGGAACAGAAAACAAAATGTATACATTCACAGAGCAATCTTGCAACGAGTCCTACTAAATTTTCTTCAAGTACAAGGTCCAACTAGGTGAAAATAACTGTAAGTTCAGGATCTCAGGGCAGGAAGAAGGAAGTATTTTTGTATTAGGTTAATTTTCTTTCTTTACTGTAATTACTTCAAGCTCCTCTGAGGTCTGGAAACTACAAGAGTTTTAGTCAAGATGAATTAACAAATATGGCACAGATAAGAAACTTGAAAGTACGTCAATCCAATTTATCCTGTGGATTTATATTTCCATTGTATATGGAAGGGGGTTATGCATACATACAGGAATCTGGTGCTATCTAGAAACTTCTAAGTATCGCATAATTTGGCTATTTAGTACTTGCTGATAGCAGTAAATTCCTGTATCTACTAATACAAAGTCACAAATCTTTAGTATGCATGCTAAATCAGATAACTATTTAAGCCTTAAAGAATCCGTGAAAGAGTTAAAGATCTTCAAGACTATTCAGTTAAAAAGCAACTACACACATGCATATATTCAAAGAGTTCATTATTACTAAATATAGTATTATTTAATTTTAGCCAGTGGCTTTTCCAGAAGTCTTCACCAGTCCAAAGGCTTTGGCTGTGTGGTGAATTGGAATGTACACAAAATTGCAGAAACCCCTGAGCCTGTTTATTCTGCAGTAGGGATATAAATAATTTATGAGACTCCAAACCAGCAAAACACTTAAAATTTCAGACTAATCTTACACTTACCAATACATGCAAGCTTTATTGCTTTGGTAAATCAAATTCAATAAGAGGAGCCTCTAGGAAAGGAGCTGATACATACAAGCACCTAATATTACGGGGCGGGGCGGGAAGCCTGCAGAGCTGAAACAGGCACTGATAAACACATAGCCAAAAAAAAAAGCACAAGTATTGCGTAAGTCATCTCTTATAGGCTGATTTGGATACAGGGGTCTTTGAAATTGAATTGAACACAATTACATGTAAAAATAATCAAGAACTGACCGAGTACCAAGATGAGCTCTTGTAAGGCAGATAAAAAAAATTGAGAACTTGCTGTAGGCACCTCATCTGAGGTATTCGCCCATTTCAGTGCAAAGTAAAACAGGAAAGCTTAAACTGATCAAGAAGAGTGATTTAAACCAACCTTTCCCTTTCTAAGGAAACACACAAAGAGCATACAAGAAGTCAGTTACCACACCTCAGCCGCAGCTCTGTAAACTGCTTGATCACAAGCGTCTTACTGCTCCCCAAAAGCACGTTCTTGGAACAGAATCATGGCGCAGCAGACGCCATTTAAAGCTGAGTGACAGCATCCACACGAGGTTGATGTGATACTTGGTGGGATACACAGGAACAGTTTATCAAACAGTTTTTTCTTTTAGTGGTACTCGTCTATCCAATCAGAGAGTCAAGCTCCTGAAAACCACCTGTTGCTTTTGGAAAAACCAAAGTCTATAGTAGGTTCACAGCAATGTTGTCACAAGAGCAGAAAGACTTTTTGTCTGCATTTACTGTGACTAGACTGTGCAATTTTAACTACACATACACTATCATACATGCTTTACATATACATGATAATGTATTCTCATCTAGAAGTTTCAGAAGAAAAGTGGGAAAATCTATTTTTTTTTAGATTTATTCCTAGTCAGTAATTTCTATAATAAGCATTAACATATATACACACATATATATTTAATAGGCTCATCTTTCCTACATTTTTTATGTTCTTAAAAACATTCCTTAAATTGTCTTGTTACAATTGTTGTGATACTCCACAATAAACCACTTGAGAATGCGGTGTAGTTAATAAAATGTTTTGGGTTCAGAGCAGTTGGCACAGTAACTACGAAGACAAAAAAATAAACATTTGCATGCCTGGTTTCCCAGTAGATGCTACATAGCTGTGCAGAACTTACAGCGAGAAACTCCTTGAAGGAGATAGTGGATTGGTAGCACCATTGTCCGCAGATCTGAACCCCACCATGTTTTAACAGCACAACACACCTCCAGAAGGGCAGCCAGGAACCAACCAACATTGTGTGAGGAAACAAAGTTTGCATTCAGGAGATGGCCGACAATTGTGTTTTAAATTTTCCAGTGCTACTAGGCTGCTCCCTCTAGCTCAGATCGTGACTGATGATGAGTCAGTGCAGAAAAATCCTGAAGCGTTGGTCTCATTGCAGTTCCTAGAACACAGCCAGCCAAGACCCAGAACTAAACAGAACCTAACCCAGTCTCACGGCAGAAGTCATCTCTACAATGGCAAGGCACATTGACAGACTGCTCTGGTGAAGTTACACTGTCCTACCTCCCAGCTTGATAAAAGTGCAGCATGCACTGACCTCACAGGCTACGCCCACCAATCAACAGTAGCCTCCAATCCTTCAGAAGCCGATAAAAAGAGACTCTAATCCTTAAATTTCGACACGTGCTTAAATCTTCATAGGATCAAGACAGTAATTCAATCCAGGTTATGCAATACATGAATATGGCATTTCTGTAAATTTTATCAGACAGCTAATCAGGTGTTACTCAGAAAAGTTAGAAGTTGGTACAGTCAAGAAACAACATCAGCCCACTCCAGGGAAAAGCGATTAATCACAGCTAAGTGCATTTACCTACAAAATCTAACCCTTCTCTGCTGTGGTACCTAATACTGAAAATAACTACCGTGAAATGTAGGTTAGGGCTCAGAGCTAACCAGACACATGCACTTCAATGAAGTATCAATGCTAGCAAAACTACTTATAATTACAGACAACCGCAAGTTCATGAAGTTCTTTGGAAACGGTTCTATTCCACCGCTCCCACCACTCGCAGCCGCAGTGCCGTGTACCCTGCCCGCAGGGCGCAGAACTCTCCAGAAGATACGGCGGATGAGGCTGCATTGCAGCTACGTTGTTGTAAGCATGCAGTGTTCGCCCTTTTTCTATCAAAGCCCATTCCTTCTGTATTCATACATACCAGTGGAAGTAAAGAGAGCATTTCTTTGCTTCATTAAAAGTCTTCACCACGTGTGAGAAAAGAAGAATATATTCTCTGATCATCTGGGACAGAGAGACATTATGGTCCTAAAGCCTACTGAGATTTTTGTAAGCAGAATAGTGTGCTGACATCAAGTTCTCTCCAGAGATGGGTTTAACTGGACTCACCCGAGTTCTTCTGAAACAGTAAAAGACGTGGAAAGAGTGTCTTAAAAGCTAATCCTTTCATTCTAACCACTTTAACTTATTTGAGATGCTAGTCACCACTAGCGTGCTAATAATAGACACTGCTTCTTCACAGCACTAAGATTTTGAGTGTGTGGAAAGGAAAGGAGGCTCAGCATCTCTTTTCCCCTCAGTGGGAAATCCATTGTTGCGTGTGTAATACCACACCGGAAGATGACAAAAGAATTCATACATTGCCACCTTGGGCTCAACAAACAGAAAATACTGTGATCAAATCTATTGTTACTTTCTAACCATCTGTTAGGATCTGGAGAGTTAATGAAACTGTATAAAGTGGAGAAGCAATCTCACAGTAGCAGCATAATTAATGTATAATTACAGACTGAGTAGTGCAAAGGGCAAAAGATACTGATTATATTTAAAAAGTACCTGCTGCAAAGCCGTTACTCGTATGACATCGATGCAACAGATCTGAAAGGATCTGCAAAAGAAAAAGAAAACATTGTAAAGGTGGTACTTGAAAAGAAAAAAAAAAAACAACAAAACAAAAAAGCAGTGCTACACATAATGCTGTCAATTGCATGGAATTTTGCCAAATGTGGCTTCAAAAACTAGGTAGCAATAGCAGGCAGAGAATTTCAGTGACGAGCCTGCAGCACTACAGGTACAGACAATAAAATGGTACAGACAACAAAACCTGATTTTTGCATGGGCAAAAATTACACCAGTATGACCCAAATAGTGAAACAAACTCTTAATATGAACACACCCCCAAATACACATATTTTGGCCCTGCAGATGAGTAAAGTTTCAGAAGGCTACCAAAAATGTCCATCTGTTCTGTATTTTATTTTGCCTGTAGCAACTATACCTATTAGAGCCAAGACAGCCTTTTTTAATGACCAGATAACATTTTTTTTTTCTTTAAAATGTATGTATCCACACGCATATTTCAGCTGGAGCTCAGTATACAAGATCCCAGACTTAGAGCAATTATTATTAATCGGTGAACTTAGCTTATGCACAAGTCCCACAAATTACTAAAGACGTGGTTTATCAGGCTTGCATACTTCCACAAAACAGAACGTTGCAGATGATCAGTTCACAACACGGACTAATTGCTTTTCGTAATTCCCAGCTGCTGTACATTACTATCCAGAAGGATTTTAACGTGTGCTCGTTATTGCTGATCCATGGGGTGCTCAGGGGGCACTGCTGGGAATGCATATACTAGAGATCGTAAGCACAACGCTACGTAGCCAATAGCTGACAACATAAAATACTCTTACTGTGCCTAGTTCAAGTGACTTCATATGCTCCTTGCTGCCGAGAGGCTGATACTTTGAGTATGTTTTCAATGCCAATAACATGCTTTGTCTGTCAACAAGCCTACAGGTACACTTCCTCCCAAACAAAACTGGATTGTACGACACAGAAACTGCCCGCCTGACTTCCACTATTGCAGATTCAATAAAAACACACATGTAAAAGCGATTCCGAGCATCCTGAAAGACAAGAGAACGATGAAAAAGGAAACTCAGAGCTAAAGGTGTCACTGAGGTTCCTAACCCCACACAAAACCCATTGCTCTTAGCTCTTTGGGCCTACGACTGGTAATTGTCCCCGTACCTGCAACGGTGACAACCCCGGCGCTGTGAAGTTGTGAAGAGCGGTCCTCAGGCACCCCAGCAGCCTTACTGGTTTAACTGCTCACTCAACAGGCCTTGCCGGTGCCCGGACACTGCGCAGAAAGCACGCTGTTTGCACTGGAACGCTCAGGAGTGAAGCTGGTCTGACAGGAACATCCATTTATCGCTTAAAACAGCAGCGCCAGGACAAACCCACCTAAAGCCAGCGGTGCTTTTCCCAGATCTAACCCTGGGCCCGCTGTTGCCAGCGGGAGGACTCCCAGCACTCCTGCAGCCCCTCACTCACATGCTTTATTTTACCGCCGGGAGCACTCTCGACGCCGCAAGAGCTCACGCCCTCAAGTTTGCCCGAGGCGGGGGAAGGCGTTGGCGGGCCTCGGGACGGCCCTCCGGCCAAGGACAACGCGGCTGGAGACCGAGCCCCGCCGCACCGCCTCAGCGGGGAGCGGGGGCGGCGGGGGCAGCGCTGCCGCCTCAGGGAGGGCGGGAAGCCTCCCGCGCCTCGCGCCACTTCACCTCAGGGCGGGCCGCGGGCGGGAAGCCTCCACCGCGTCTCCTCAAGGCGGGGGTTGGGGGGGCGGAAGCGGTTGGGACCGCGCCCAGGGCCGGGCCGGGCCGGCTGCGGGCGCTCTGCAGGGAGAGCAGGCGGGAGCGGATGGCGGCCGGAGGAGCGCAACGTCCCCTCGGCCACCCACCAGGCGCAAACGGGACAGGACGCAGAGATCTTCTTTTCACCCCCTCCTCCCCGCCGCTCTCCCGGCCCCCTGGCTTTAATCGTCTCCTTATATGGACACCAGAATGTCTGACGTCACCCTAACGCTGGGAAACCAGCGCCCGCGCAACCAAGCTCGGCTGCGAAGGCGGGCGGTGCGGGAAAGGCGGCGGGGAGGGAGGAGTGGGGGGAGGGAGGCTCTGGAATGTTGATGGACGCGCCACTGGGCCACTGGGAGCGGCGGTCCCGGCTCGGCTATTGGGTGAGGGAGGCGAAGGGGGCGGGGAGCCGTGGGCGGGGTAGGTCGTGGTTGTTGAAAAGCCGCTGGCTGGCTGAAGAACGGTGCCAGTGCGGGGTGGGTGCTGCTGGGGGGGGGGGGGGGTGGGCAGGCAGGAGCACGGCGGGTTCGAGTCCCGCCTCGGCGAGCAGCTTCTCGGGGCTTCTGCCAGCCTCGCTGGGACGAGGGGAGGTGCGTGAGGTCGCTGCTTTTCCTCCCCTTCCTCATTTTTTTTTTTCGTCCCTCCGCGGAGGCCGCGGCTTTTTCCGCGGGACAACAGAGTTTGCCAGGAGTTTGTGCGGACTTCGGGCCCCGTCCGCCCGCCCGCCCCGCCGCCGCCATGCCCGTCTTCCACACGCGTACCATCGAGAGCATCCTGGAGCCGGTGGCCCAGCAGATCTCCCACCTGGTCATCATGCACGAAGAAGGGGAGGTGGACGGCAAAGCCATTCCGGACCTCACCGCCCCGGTGTCGGCCGTGCAGGCCGCCGTCAGCAACCTGGTGCGGGTGAGTAACCGGCGCCTGGCTCGCCCTCCCTGCCTCTCCTCCCGGAGCCCCGTCGCGGAGCGGCTCCCCCCGCCGGGCGCGGGGCCGGGAAGGGGTTAAGCTGTGAGGGAAGGGAGGAGGAGGGGGGGGAGGCTCCTGGCTGGAAGCCGCCCTCGGCTGTTCCCGCCCCGGCGAGGGGTTGTGCGGCTCGACGGGTCGTTCGCCGTCGGAGCCAGCGACGGCGTCGCGATAGGGCGCGATAAAGCGCGCTGGGGGCTGTCGCTGGTTTGTCCCGTCCTGTCCCTCGCGAATGTCTCTGCCGCGCTAGGGGGGTTCTGCTGGCTTGGAAACTCGCTCGCTATTTTGAGCATGTGGGCTTAAAGCGTGCCTGCTTAGAAGCAAGATTTAGATTAGATATTGGGAAGAAATTCTTCCCCGTGAGGGCTGTGAGGCCCTGGCCCAGGTTGCCCAGAGAAGCTGTGGCTGCCCCCTCCCTGGCAGTGCTCAAGGCCAGGTTGGATGGAGCTCTGAGCAACCTGGGCTGGTGGAAGGTGTCCCTGCCCATGGCAGGGGGTTGGAACCAGATGATCTTCAAGGTCCCTTCCAACCCAAACCATTCTATGAAAGGTAAAACACTCCCTTGGTGCGATCCTATCCCCAAAAAACCCAGCCCCTGCCCCAGACCTGCTGGGTGCTGGTTTTTATGGTGATGGAGGTGGACTGGTTCGTTACTGGTACTGAGGTATGGAAACCTGTGGTTTCTAGGCAAAGTTTGGAGCTGTTTGTTACGCAGCCTTGAGTGAGAGTTGCTGTTTGCTGGTGGGAAGCTACAGCTGGCCGAAAATTGGCTTCAGTCTCTTGGCTCCTTGAAAGCAGCCTTACATAGTGTGTCTCTGAGTGTCTGCAGTACGGACATTTCAGTTTGAGAAGTGCAAGTCACTAATACATCCAATATCTTCTAGTTGGATTAATACTCTTACAACCAGCTGCATCAAAACAGCAAACTGTTGCAAGGCAGAAATGTCGTTTGGCATAGAAAACACTGCAGTGCTGCCTATTCCGCTGTTTCATTAAGAATTACCAGGTAATACTTACCTTGCACTTCCGTTAAGTTCATTTACAATTCACTTTTGGGCGTTGGATATTACTTGCTCACTCTGAATCCTGTAAAACTCTTAAGTAATTCATGGCAAGCAGTATCCTTTGCCAGCAAACTTCACTTGAAAATGAAATAGCTGTGTATGGTTAAAATATTGTATCGCTGTTAACTGACGTATGAATGCACTGAAGTCGTGAGGCTTGCGGGTATAAGAAGCTGTCAAGATGACTAATGTACATGATGTGTTTATCAGATTCCGGCCTGTAGTACTTGCTACTACTAGACTAACTTGCTGCTTTGAGGTTTCGCAGTTTACTACAGTGTAACTACAGCTCTCGGTCCCCATGGCTCTGAATTTTACAGGATGTACTGTGTGGAATACTTGTGCTTCTTGCTGACTTGAGCTGAAACTCCAGGTTTTACGAAGAGTAGTCGGTCTGTAGCAGTGAACTGATTTGATAGGTGTGTTGGCTGTGAGGGTGTGAAGCCTGAGTGTATGAAATACTTTTCCTTGAAAGGAAGATGTTAGAATAATGCCTTGCTGCTCTGAGCTTAGCCTGTATCACTGGGCTGTGTGACTATTCTCTCCTCCCAGCGCCCTTCCTCTCAAAAGAAACCCAATCTGATAAAGCAGCATTTATCAGAGAAACGCAGAAACAGAATTAGTTTCCTTCTGCAGCTTGCTAATGCTGGCTCTTCTTCCATTTTGGGCTGTTTTGGAAGCCTCTGCTTTTCTTTTCTTGCCTGCTAGCTATATGAAAGGAAAGACTGCTCAATTATTTTTTGTTAATTCACAGAGAGGAAATACAAGTGGTGTAATCTGAGGTGGTACTTACAAGGAGGATGCCCTGATCTGGTAGAACACAACCCTGACTACATTAGGAAAAATACAGAATTAAAGTTCCGTTTTCTGCCTGGAGCTCTTTTCAGTGCATCATTCTGAAGTGTAAAGGTGATTTATGAAACTGCAGTTTCCCTGGAGCAGGAGTAGTTGTGCAGACAGGTTATCTAATTGCAAGCCTTCTGGTGGCTTCACAGTTGACAGCAAAGATGGAATTGTCAGTGTAACCAGGACAGAAATGTAGCTGCTAGCTCGTTGTGTTGCTTGCTGTCTGCTCAGGGTTCTCTGTGTAATGTGAGTATCACAAAGTGTGCATGATGGTGAGTACTGACCAGCCGAGAAGTTTCTTAGTGGTAACTTATCACACACAGCAGCACTGTTCTCTGGCTCCCTAGCCTACAGTAAGGACTCTACAGTTTGGAATGTGCAATATTTTAATTCGCACAACTACTGCATCTGTCAGTAACTCCTGGTTCCAGTGTTTGACGTGCTGAGACCCATTCTCATGCAAGGCCTAGGAGATGTGCTATGTGGGGAAATGGGCTGGGAAATGAGAAAACAGCTGTGAGGAAGGAGCCACGTGCAATAACTTTGTTTTGTTGACATTCCTGAGATGTTTATACTATATCCAAGGTGGAACAGAGGCTGATAGATATGAGAGCCTAAAATTAAGGCTATTGGATGTGTTAAAAGGGAGTCTTTCTCCTAGATAACTTGACTACAGTTCTCTATATGACAACTTTTCGATTTGCCATTCAGTGTGCATTTCTGTATTTTCTGTCAGAAATGGATGTACTGTATTTTAAAGTTTGCCTGAAGCCACCTTAAGCTTCCTAGATTTCTTAATGTAAGGTTTGCACACCCAACAGGACCTGCTGTTGGGATGCTTCCTTGTCAGAACCTGATTGTAAAGTAGTCCTAGGGAAGAGAAAGTCCAAGTCATTGTCAAGCTAATCATTAGTAAGAGTCTCGTAGCTTATAAATATCCTGTCTCATAGTCATGGTTTTTCAGTTGTTGCCTTTGAGTAGTGTCAAGCGCATTTCTTAAACATGAATAAATGTATTCTAGAGTAAGATTAAGCCTAACTGGAGGTTGTACTTGATGAGAACACGATGTAGCACTGGGTCAAACAGTCACTAATGTCAGAGGTTTTTGTTGCTTGCTAGAGGTCAGTCTCTTTAAACTACCACCAGCTGAAGCCCACCTCATCCAGGCACAACTAAAACCACACAGATTACTTGGAGAACAGGTGAAACTCTATGCCAGTACTTAGGTGGTGACAAAGTTTAAAACAAACCAAAGGAAAACCTCAACTGTGGAAGAGTTGCATTCAGTGTAGCCGTAGCAGCTGTCCTGTCTCAGTCCCAGTGGATGAAGGAGTAGTAATCACCTGCATCAGCCAGCATGTTCTGGGTGCGTATCCATGGGCATCTGTTGAGGAAGGAGTTGGTGCGGAAGGAGGAGGAGCTGTGCATTTTCCCTGGACAAGCTGTGAGCTGCCTACCAACACCTGCAAACCACCAGCTTGGAAATCACTCATTTACATCATTTTGTGAAAAATGCAGCCTGCCTTGAAAGCCTTGTGAAGATTGCAGCAGCAAAAGTCAAATACATGGATAAAATACTGGAATGTGGAGAAATGGTCTGACTATTGTGGAGAGTTGATGGTAAAACAGCTTCCTTATCCCTAAGCCTTCTTCTGGCGTAGTGGACTTGCCTGTATCTCAGGGTACACAAGAGAGGAGTGAGCTGTTGAGGACAGCTTAGTGTTTCTCCTTTCCAAGAGAAAAATTAGCTTCCAAAATTTATGTTAATATGTCTTGAAAAAGGATGGAGAAAAAAGAAAAAAGGGAAGCTTTTTTTCTTGCAGAATTTTCTGCATAGCACAGAAGGCTTTCAAGGGGTTGTAGTAACTTTGTGCTTGTTTTTTTTGGTGATGTTTGTAACTTATCATGGGATATGTGTAGATCTGTGCCTCCCCATCTCCAGTTACTTGTATTGGAGTATCTTTCATCTGAAAGCAATGGGTTGTTGCAGCAGCTCATCTGAACTCTACAGGATTCAAACTGAGTGATGAGGGAATGAGGGTACTAGAAGAGCCCTGATGATCTCATGAGAGAATAAGTCTTTTCATTAGAGGGTTCTAGGTTTTGTCTATGTGTAGTGGAAACTTGTGATTAGTGTTAGGAGAGAGAGTTTTTTAAAATTGTTTTCTTTTTTGAAACAGAACATTCTACTTCAGTGTACATCCAATGTCTTTAGGGGTGATTTACCATATTGTGGGAGCTGCGGCCGTGTGATCTGAGAAAGTGGATAAAACCCATTAGGGTGTGTGCATGGGAGGGACAGGGAGAAGAGTGATTAATGATCAGACAGAGAGCAACTTTATAATAACAAAAGCACATCATAAACATTTGTCTTGCTTTTATCTGTTTGGAATTATCTTTACTTAAGTGATAAATCAGCTTCTGATTTGAATGGAGTAATCTTTTTGTTCTGTTTGGAGGCTTAATTTATACCAGTCACTTCCATTAGCTTTAAAAGGAATCTTTCGTTCTCTGTTCCTTTAAATGTGCATAAAGGTGGTGAATGCCTCCATTAGTAATTGCCTGCAGCTTGCTTTTTTGGGCATAAAAAATGAGAATATTATTGTGGAATGGATAATCTTAGTGACAGTTGGACTAAAAAATTCCATATGCTGACAATGTGGTGTATACTACTCTTGCTCTGGAAAACATATGCTTGGAACAGTGTCATAGGAAGAGGTGGGGGGGAATTGTCATGAGAATTTCAGATTGTTTAGAATGAAGGGTGGTCTCATGACAGTGACTTTGGCAAAATAGTTACATCTAGAACGTGCTAAAAAGTAGCATCATGTAAATAGTGGAGTGGTGAATATTATTCCATTTAACTGCTAAGTGCATCATCCCTGTCAGGTGCTAAAGTGAGGTCTTATTCTGATTTGGTGTGTCTTAAAATCAGTGATGGCTGATATTCTTCCTTTCCCTGATGTCAGATGTGGTCAAAAACACTTTCTTTCTCATGCTTATGAATTTTGTCTTCCTGCAGGAAACTCTTGCTGTCTTAAACTTAGAAAAACATTCTGTTACTCTGGAACCACTGATGCTTTAGGAGGGAGCTCAGAGGAGAAGCAGTGCTGACCTTTCTTCCTGTGGACAAGGGAAAACCAGTGGTGAACAGTCCGGTGTTCAGAAGTCGGTACAAGTTTGCCTAAAACAAATAGGAGATCCTAAAATTCAGTGGCTGGTAGCCAACCTACGTCTTCAGTTGTGGTGTATTAAAATGCCTCATGTAGTTAAGAATACCTGTCAAATTAACAGTGTTTTAAAGAAGTAAAATGGGTTATAAAAATCAACAACAGGTTTTGTGGTTAACTAAACATTGAAGGGAAATTAAGGCATTTATAGTGGACGTCTGCCTTGCACCTGATAGTCAAACATCTTAGAAACTTGAGAGAAAGAAACTACTGTTCTGCATGTGAAACTTAAGTAACAGAAAATATAAATTAATTTGTCTTTTCTTTTTTCAGCTCCTCGAATATTTTCTGTGCCAACACATGGAGAAGTGAAATACCAATTTAATATTATTGTTAGAGACCACCTCCAATTTGGTTTGTCCTTCTGATGAAGGTGAAAAAAACAGCCTGTGGAGAAGCTCTGTTAGTACCTGTGTAAAGCTATGGCTTGGGTTGGTTTAGAGACTGTCTGTGCAGTACAGTATTTATATTGGAAACACATTCTTACAGGCAGCTCTGCTGTATCTGGAAAAGCTTTCTTCCACTTGATACCTATGAACTTCCTGTGGTGAGACTTTTATTATTGCTTTGTTACCAACAGAGTAAAAAAGCCTTAATCTTAAGTAAACTTTCTAGATACTTCTACTTGACTTAGGACTTAGAGGGCTGGAGGGACAGGATGCATCTCAATTACTGGGGGGGGAGATCCTCATCAACCAAAATTTTCTCCAACATGCAGATATTAGCAGATTGTCAGAGATAATTCAAACCTACCAGCAGCATCATGGTGTTTGGTTGCTTGCTTTTCAGATGAGCATCTGAATAATGAGAGAATTTAGGTCTGTGATATCCCATGTGTTATGTTTTAGTACAGTACTAACCCGTGTCTACATCTGCAGCAGGGTTTATGTTAAGAGGTGCTCTGAAACTTAGTGATTCACAGGTCTGAGTACATAGAAAGGAACTAGAGGAGCTTCTGGAGTGTGCATGCTCTTTGGCATGAGCCACTTCCCTTAGACTTCCTTGTAAGGTAAAAGTAGCTAGTTGCAGCTGTGCATCTTGTTTGTAGAGGACAATTGCTGTATCTTATTCTTCCATGTGAGTTTTGTGTATGCTCAAAGGTCAGAGCTGTGTTATTTGACTGGAGTTATAATGTCTTAAAGTAGTTTTAGCTCGGAAGTACTGATTTACAAGAAACAACTCTTCTCTTCATAACAGAACTAATTTCCAAATTGTAATAGTTCTGTAGTGTCACATAATTAGTAGTGCTTTTGTTTTTCTTTGTGTTAATTTGTGCATCCTATAATTAGCTAAACCATCCAAGCCTCAGCTCTGTACTGGTAACAGAGTTAGTCGACATTAGCAGCATGAATAAAAGTCTTTTGGTACCCAAATGATGTTACTTTCTGACTTCCATATGGTTCTCATTTCATAGGTATGTATTTTACTTGGACAGCAGGATTTCCTTAGCCTCAAGCCAATTGAATTTGTCTTAATTGCAGTGTAGACAGGTAGGTCAGCTTGCTGCTATTAGGGACCAGGTGGCTGGAGTGTTCTAAATTACTTGACTTATTGCCAGATGACTTGGAAATTGTACCTTCCTATGCCTGGAATGCAGTCTCCAGGGTAATCATGAGAAAACCATGAGCTGGTACAGCTGCCATATTAATGGAAAGGCAAAGTGGGGAGGCTCTGATACAGCAGTTTCTTTGGGTTCATGCCTGGCTTGAAGAAGGAGTGGTCTTGTTGGCTGATGTCAGTGGCAGTATGTGTGCACTGTTCATTCAGGGTAAGCTAGAAGCAGGAAGAGAATTCAGCCGCGTATCTCCCTGGACTTCTTTTGCAGTCTCTAATTGCATTGGCCTATTCTTCTATGGAGAAGTACAAAAACCTAAAGCTTTTTAAGCTAGTGTTAAACTCACTACCTGCAAGTGATGGATCAGTCACACTTTTAATTCAAAGCAAGAGGATGGTGGAATGATGAGGAAATTGGAAATTTGCCTTGTTAAATGCTTTCAAGAGAGCCTTTGAAAGAAAGTTTTGTTTAAAAAAAATTGTACCTTGTTATAACTGACTTTTTTCAGTCTTATTGAATGAGAAGGACTAGATTGTGCGGAGTGACATGTAAACCTGTTCTGTTCAGTTTTTCTAAAAAAGCTTTAACATTGCTTGTCTCTTGTTCACAGCTTGCAGAAAGTTCTGTCTTTACAGTAAGCTGTTTATGCCATCTGATGATTTTTGAGTGACTTCTGAAATTTAGGTGGGACCAAGAAATTTCATGATGTACCCCAAAGCTGCTTGTCTTGCATCTGGCAAAGATTTGTGCTTTGCTGCTATAAGCAGGACGTATGCCATTCTGTTTTGCTAATATTTATTGCATGGATTATGGTAGCTAAGGGTCAGGGCATGATAAAACAACATTCACTTCAACAGCCATGTTTCTAAAACAGTGGAGTGAAATAGCTTGAAATACCAACAACTGGATCTCCTTGATACTGTAAATAAAGACAGAACACAGGTTACAATCAAAATAGTATCACTGACAACGAAGGTAAACGGCTAAGTCCTGTTTTCCTTCCCTTCTGCTGCCAGAGCTCTTTCCCAAAAGCTTGCTGTGTAATTGAGCTCCGGTGGCTGGTTTCACAAAGGGAAAACTGAGGAATCATGAAGTAGTCATTAAGCCCTTGCCACTTTTGAACCCACTGAAGCGAACTGTCCCTGACCTCAGGTTGAGATGAAGGACCTGCTTTCTAGGCCTTGAATGGACAAGCCTTGTGGGGAGGGATGAACTCCATGAAAGGTATAGGATACACAGCTGGTTACCGTTACCTTCAGTCATTTTCCTTACATTATCATGTGTGAGGAAGGCCCCTTCAGTATGTAACCTGAATTCAAAATGTTTTCATGAAGGTTTAATTATCTCTGCCCATGTTGAATTTTTCAGTCTGAACTGAAATGTACATCGCCTATGCCAGCAAGGAGTGGGCATAAACTTGGTGCAACTTCGGCTTGCTTCTAGCTCTGCTTGGTGGGGTGTTCATAGTCTTGAAATCTAGGCCAGGTTTGCTTTCTCAGAATGCAGGGTGGGGGGGGAACAGACTGGCAACTGTTTTGAGGTGGATTCTAGACATGGATATGCAGTGTTGACACTGCTGTTGTGCAGTTATAGCAAATCCTGAGGTTTACTCTTTCCAGGTAGACATCTAAAAAAATGGAGAAAAGTTGCAGACAACCCCATGGAACTGCACTGATGTACAGCAAACTTCTGATGTGAGATTTAACACTCCCATTGTCATGTCACTATTCTTCCTGGAAGCTTGAAAAACATGGAAGAATGCATAAACCAGCAACTGGACTTTAATATGAGATGGCTTATGATAAAGCTGCTTTTATAGCATACAGACTAGATCATGCTGAGTGGTGCTTTGTCAAGCAAAACTCTTATAGCTTATTTCTTGGGAGAAACGTGGGGGTTCTGCTAGTGTTACAGCCAGGATTGCGTGTGTTCGCTGGGTGATGATGTGGGAATATATTTAGGCTGCTGCTAAAATGACAGATGTTTAAAATTAGCTTCTGGAGCACTGCAAGAACTAATTCTTCTAAGGTTGTCTTCCTTTGTAACTGGGGAAATCATATAAGCTGCAAGGAAAATTTCACTTCCAGTATTTGGCAAATTGTCAAATTGATGTTGTCAGTATAGGCATTCAGAAGATACTTTGTTTTAAAAAAAACCCCAAACACATGAAATCACTTCCAAACAATAAACTCAGGGCTCCTGTCTTAAATATTTGTGTGTTTGGTTCTGATATGTGCAGTTTGTACTTTAAAGTTGTAACTATGAAACTGCCTTGGTAAGTTTTGCTGGAGAGCTTCCCTTCCTCTGGGCAGATGCAGTGTTCCAGAAGTTTTGGTCTCTTTACTGTTAACCACTGCAGTTTCGTTGGAGCCAGGAGTAATGGCCACTTCAGTGTTACTTAAAAGCAGAAGCTTCTATTCCATGGAGACTGTTGCTTCTCAGTTAGGGAAGGATTATCTTAGGAGGGAAGAATATCTGAGACCCAAGCAGGAATCCCGTGTTTTCCACATGTACACTGTTGGACAGAAATACCATACAAGTTTCCCAGATAATTATTGTGTATTGGCATAAAGCTCAGCCAGCCTTCTGACTGAAATAGGGAATATGTAGATATTGCACCTGAAGAGGAAAAAGAAAAAATCTTCATTCCCTTGGTACTGGAGTATGGGGAAGGCAGAGCTGAGTGAATCTCTGCCTGCTGTTACACTGCAGTGTGTCCAAAAATTGCTTAGCCCATATAAAATTCAGGCTGAAGAAAACGGATCTTATTAAAGCAAAGTAAGAAACAAAACAAAAATCCCTTTAACCACAAAACTGAAAAGGAAAACCCACAAAACTCTTTGGGGGTTGTGTATTTTTAGTCATGAATGTGGCTTTGTGTTTTGAGGCTTTGCCTGTTAAATGGTATGCGGAGTACATTTGTTCTTTACATGCCACCTCTATACTGTGGCTACAAATGTGAAGAGCAACTTCTGGAAAGGTTAATTAATATCTATGTAAATATGAAATGCTTTCCTTTGAGCTACATTGTTTTATGTTTAAACAGAGTCAGTGAATATGTGCTGTATTAGTGCTTAAAAGATGGTAAAAAGTCCTTTCTTCTAGCAAGGTAGGGGACTTTTTTAATTGAGGCCTCGTGGGAACTGCCTGAAATCTTGTCCTGACTGTACTGTGTAGTGCTGAGGCTATTGGAGGAATGAGCGTGTCTGCTTTGTGATGGGCATGGAAGGGAAATTATCTGGTTTTGGAGTTCAGGAAAAGTTTCAGGAAAGTTTTTTGAGGTTAAAACTCCCCACAAAAAAAATGAAAATGGGGATTGACTCATATCTTATATGTTACTTTCCTTTGAAGACTGAAGATCGTAGCTAGGCATAGCAAAGAATGCCCATATGTGTCTATGTATAAATATATAAAGTGCATACATAGTGTGTCTAGATCTATAATTAATTGGTAATACTTCTTTGAGTAGTGGACTTAGCTGTATCCTCTTATAGAAGAGACTTACGCTTTCCAGACTGAATGAAGAAATGCTTTTTGTACGGTCTAATAAAATTAGAATTAACTTGCATCAAGTGTGGTGTAACTTGAGCAGAAATTGTTTTCTGTTTGCTCCTGACTGGTTGATATGAAATAGCAATAATGATTTGTTAGCTTCAGTCTGAAGGTCATTCTGGTGCCTACCCCACTGCAAACTTTTTTCATGTATTCTTTAAAAACTGTATATTCTTGGAAATACTTTTTTAATAAACTGAAGTATGTGCAGATTGGTACAGCTGCAAGAGAAATAAAGCTTGAAGACAAGATGCTTCCAGCAGGAACCACCCTCTCAGTGGTTCTCTGGAAATGAAGTATTACTCTGCACTCTCAGCTGGTGACAGCCTTCTCTCCGAGCGATGTGTAATCTAAAGTTTATGCAAATTACCCCTTTTCTGTGTCATCTTTATCATGCATGTGTACATACAAACATGAGAAATGTAATAAATGTTTCATAAGTGTAATGGAAATAATTGGAACAAAGCGGGTATACTCTCTGGTGGGTCATATAACCCTGTCCCAAGAAACAGGGTGTGATTTATGTTCATAATTGTGCTCCTGAGGCATTGCTGTGAAGCTCAGTAGTCGAAGCAACACTGCTGTGCTCTGTACTAGGAGGGAGGGATTTTGGCTGTTAGGGACCCTGCGATGACTGTATGACACAGAAACCTGTCATAAAATTGAAGACCTTTAACATCATATCTGCTTTTATCTTCATTACTTATAAATACTTGTGGTGACTAGTACTAATAAATTTAAGAAAAAAATAAATATGTGCTAGCCTGACTCTGTTTGAACCAAATAAAAACTAGGGCCAATGTACTTGTGTAAGGCCCCTCTGAAAAGGGCCAGATGAGGGTGGGGGACAGTTTTTGGCAAGTAGCATAAATTTGCAAGGAAATGGTGCTGCTGGAAGGCCGCACAGCGTTAGAAGTGGCAAGTGCTGTGCATGCTGACACACTACAACTGCTGTTAAAAACCAGCAAGTCTTTAAACACCAGCTGATTGGGAATTTTCAGGGCTATCTTGTCTGGCTTGAGCGGGCCAGGCAGCTCTTAACACAAACTAGTGTCTGGGTGAAAGACCTTCTGCTTTGTGATGCCTTTCTGAATAGCTTATTCAGCTGGAAAATACAGCGAACAAAGGAGCTGGAAATATTTTGTCAAGTTGGTGATCTCACAGTCCAGAGAGCCAGCTACCAATTATAAAGACTTCCATTGTGTCACACAAGAGCTAGTGTATAGAAAACTCCACATCTCACCATCTCTCTATTAGCTTCTCTCTGCTTATTTTTGCCTTGAGGATGGTGTGGATGTGGAGTGCATTCTCAGTAATTACGTACACTTTTCTAATAGGCTAGGTTGAATAGCAAAAGGGGGTTAACTTTATTAACTTTTTGCTTGATTTCTGACTTTTGTGGGGATTAGGAGGGAGGGAAGCCTACCGAGTTCACAGTGATTAAGTTTTTACAACTAAGTGCAACAAACAAATGGTATTGTTTCTGTGGAGAGTGGGAAGAGGGAAAAGTGCCTCCCCAGTTAATTTAGTAGATGTTGGCAGGAAACAACATATGATTAATCACAGCATACAGTGGTCTCAAAAACAGACACCCAACAGCATACCTAGTGAAAAGGAATTATCGTTAGGACAAATATTTGTTGCTGTTTTGCTGCTTGTTTTCATCTGGGCTTTGCAGTGAGATTCTGAATCTTAAGCATGACTTCTTTCTTCTGCAGGTTGGAAAAGAGACTGTGCAGACAACAGAAGACCAGATCTTGAAAAGGGATATGCCGCCGGCGTTTATCAAGTAAACTTCTTTTATTGTAAATCTTCTATTGTAGGTACAGGAAACCTGTTCCAATGATGTATCATTGTTGCTTGTTTCTGCTTTACAAAGTCCTCTTACGTTTGAATAGCTCTTCGGGGTCTTGAGGCTGCCCTTTGTCAGGAATGGCCTTACTGCCAACTGTGACTTCCTGCTACATTCTATACATATCTGTGTGTACATATTCTGTACATATCTAGGGTATTTCATCCTTTAAAATAATAAAAAGAACGCCCAGAGTAACAGTGGTACTTACCTATGTACTGTTGTAGTTTTGCCTAACAGAGTCAGAGATAATGCAGCGTTCTCAGTCTTTCCTATTAATTTGGTTGGTGGCAAAGTGTGAATTTGTCAGAGCAGGCAGCTGATGTACGAGGTGGCTGCCTGGAAACCTAAGGCATCTGAAGAGCGGGGACTGACGCTCTGAATTCCATGGCTCAGTGTCAAGGACAACCGACTTTCTCCTTCGGCTGCCTTAAGTCTTAAAAATCATAGATCACTTCTTGTTGTGGGATTGCCAGGCTTCTTACTGCCAGCTGACAAACTTTTCCTGAAGTGACTTTGCCTTACAACCTGCTGAACGTAGCCACTGCTCTGTTGGTACTGTCCACTGCGTACAGAATGACTGGGTATTTCACTGTACTCCCAAGCACAAAAGGGGCATGTAGTCAAAACTAGAAAGCACTGAGGCAATGGAGAAGATACTAAAACAGAGAACGGAGGTGATGTCTAAAGACAAGATTTTTGTTAGGCAGTGAAAAAGAATTTAGTAGGTTGACAAAATGAATAATAAAGAAATGCCTTGGACCAAGTGGCATTAGCGTAGAGTCTAAGAATGAAATAGCTGAGTTTTTAGTGAAGTATAGTCTGTCACTTGAGGCTACCTGGTACGTCAGTCCAGGTGATGCTACTGCCCAAGAAGCTTGCTAGGGGAATCTGGGGAACAGGAGGTACCCTCGGAACAAAGGACTAGAGATTATGTGCTAAAGAAGAGAATTAACAGATCCCAAATACATATGATTTGCTTTGGGTGAATTGACAGTGTTTCTGGGGAGGAAAACTCTGCTTTACAAATCCGTTGGTGTTCTTAGAAGTACCACAGACAGGGTTAAGGGTAATCTGGGTGATACAACATATACTGATTCCTAAACTTTTTGGCAAAGTCTGAAGGCTTTGATGAAGTAACCGCAGCACAGTAAGGAAAGTTCTTCCATGGAAAAGAGAAAATTGAAAGGAAAAACTGCATGGCTAACCCTGAAAACGGTGGGAGGTAATCGGTAGGGCTGTGGAGATCTCTGCTGGGACTGTGCTTCTCACCACATGCACAAACGCCCTGGAAACTGGGATGAGCTGTGAGTCGCAGGTACTTGCTGATGACCCGAAGTCTTACAAAGGGTGGTGAGATTAACGGATGACTCTGAGAAGTTACAGCAGGGCCTTACTAAACTGAGTGACTTGATATTAAGCGTGGATGAAATTATTTCAAAAGATCTGGAACGATGCACACACGGGAGAGCTGCAGGTCTAGCTTCAGATAGGATGAGTGACTCTGAACTGACCATTACCAGTAGTGAGCAAGGTCTTGAAGCTGTCACGCACTGGTGAGAGCACCAGTTACATGCTCAGTAGTGGTCAAAAAGTAAAACAAATGTGAAGTTTAGTAGCAAAGGATGAGAGACCAAAATGTCACTGTGTGTTTCTTCTCCCACGCCTAGAATACTGCATGCGCTTGTGGTCCCTGAATTTTAGAAGGGCTGTAGTAGAACGGGAAAAAGCTCCTAGAAGGATTTTGAGAAAATCAAAGGCATGGAATTGCTTCTGTATAAGGCGAAGCTGCGTAGGCTGGAACTCTTCAGCCTGGGTAAGGTGACAGAGTGGACTCGGGCTCTGGCAAAGGTCTAAGGAAGGATGAGTTGTGTGGAGAAGATGGAAACTTGCGCTTCTCTTCCTGTGCAAGTGCTTGATGGGGGCATCGCTTTCAGCTAGTAGTCTATAAACCAGCGATAGGGAGAGCTGCTTCCATAGCAAGCCATATACTGTTACAATTCTTTGTATAGGTTTGGGGGTTAATAGATAAGTACTTAGGGGAACCCATTGTGGGTTTATTGAATAGACAAGCTGTAGGAAATCCCAAGCACTGAGAATAGTGGGAGGACGGGAGAGCGCCCAGCGGAAGCATGATAAATACTTATCCTGTTCTTAGCCTTCCTTAGGCATCTGCCTGCAGCTACTTTCGGAGACAGGATATGGAGCTAAATGGGCCTTTGATACAGTCCACTGCAGTATTTGCTATGCTGTGCTCCTGGTATGTGAGCTCGTTTGGGTGTAGACGGGGTGGATATTTTTTTTTAATTTTTATTGAGGGGAGTGTTTGTGTATTGAAATGAGACCAAAACTTTTTTCTTGCTTCTTGCTGAGTTGTATGCACACATGTAATTTTGATTGCTCTAACTTTCTAGGATGTGTAGAGTTTTTAGTTAATTTCCAGCTTCTTGCTCACCTAGACAAGTAAGGGATTAAGGAAAAGAGATTTTTTTTCTTGTTAGACTGCAATCAGCCTTTGATCAGCACTTAGCAGATTGTGGAGACTTAAATAGTTACGTTACTGTAGAAATGTGAGACGAGCACTGCTGAATAGTACCGCTTTATGCTGGGCGCAAGAACATTTTCTGCAGCAATTCATGACTGCTTGGATTGTGATATGGTGGAAAATGGGAAACAAAGCGCTCTCTCACCGTAATGAAACCTGCTTCACTGAGTACTGCCCTACTACGCTGGATGCAGTAACAGGAGTTAGGAATGTTTAATGGCCTTTATGAATGATACTCTATTGCACTTTCTGCTTTTTGTTAGTCCTGGAGTTTATATCAAAATGAATTAGTAAAAGTTCCTAGTTCCTTGTGTATTGTCACTGATATCTGTGACAGTCACAGGTGAGCTGACAAGGGAGTCTTACCTGTTCCTGCACGAAAGGGCAGGGTTTGAGTGGAGAAGTGACACCGATGAGGGCTGGGTTTTCCTTTCTTGAGAGGAGAGGGTTTTATGGGAGTGCTCAGGCAGAATTTGTACCAGCACATGGGTGATGGGATAAGGAGCAGTGCGTGTGCACTAGCACCGCATTCCCTGCCCATGTTTTCTCCATTCCAAGGGACCACCAGTCTCAAGGGAACCAATCTTGGAGGATGATGGAGAAATGGGTTTATTCTTTTCAAAGACTTGGGTTTTGGGTTGCCCGAGACTGGCATTGAGGGTTCATAATGACTATATATGATGCTGATCTGTAAAGTTTTTCAGTAGGAGCGTGACTGTGCAGCAAAATAATTTGTTGGCTGCTGAGAAGCTATCATGCATCCCTTTGGTTGCTACTGACATAAACTACATTGGAACTCTTGACCTAGAGTTAAAAAATGCTACGTTCTTTATCCTAATTGTCTTAGTTACCAGGGAGCATGAGTAATGCATATGACTTACATCAGATGTTTTGCAATGTGTTGGTATTACTTGTTATACTTGTAAAGAAGCAAAAAGCCGTAATGTCTAGGTAAAGAATAGGGTCACACCTATTTGTTTACATGGAGAATAAAAGTTTGTCTGCGTTTTAATGTGCAAACGCAAACTCATTTAACAGATCAAGCAGTAATGCTATTCTATATTAACATCATTTTGGTAGCCAAGATGGAGCTGCATTGCTGGTAACTGTATTAACAAGTTAATGTTAATATAAAATACTTGCTTTTTAATTTATATTTCTAGAACTCCAAGTAATCTAAACCGTAGGGAGTAAACTCACTACAACTTAAGCGATTAGAAGTTGAAACAAGCATTATTCAAGCATCAAAGGCGTTGTCTGGCATTTTTGGCAAGCATATCTGGAAAAAGCAGAGGTCAGTCCTAAAACTGGAGATGGTAGCTTAGCATAAACTAAATTTTTTTCCTCACATTTCATAAAGACAACACTAACAGCAATGAGGCTGACTGACTACCAAAAGCAGTATGTTGGAAGTATCATGACCTGTGTCTTCTCCACAAAGAATCTGGCTGGTGTTAGCATAGCTTTATTGTAATCATGCCTCAAAAATAATATAAATTTTTTTATAAAGCCAGGGGTTTTTTAGGTTGTGATGTAATACAGTGAATAGAAAATTCACCATGGCAATGACTTTCGTTTCAAAACTTTTGAATGTGTTTGATTCTTGTGACAGAACAAGTGGTTCATTGCAGTGAACGTTTTTAGTGTGTTTTGGTTTTTGGGAGGGTTTCGGTTTTTTGTTTGTTTAAATTAATTGAATTACTTTTTCTCTGAAATTCTAATATTTGTTTCCTCGCATGTGTGCTTTGCAGGGGATGGAGGGTGTCTGGCTTTTAAACACCGCTCTGTTTTTTTTGTACATAGTGCGCACTCCTGAAGTCTTTCAAATGCATTGGAAAGTTTATACGAAATAGACGTTGTACAAGTAAAATGCAAGTTTACCTTTCAGAGGTTCAACTCTAAAAACTGTGAAAGAAAGCTTTGAATCTTTAGGAACTTTATTTTTGTTAATTACGGTGACTTCTGAGGTAATATATATTTATGTTAATTCCTTTTTTTTAGAAATGAAAAAGCCAGCCTTGAGATAATCGTTAGTATTAAACAGATGACCATGAAATTGAACTGTAGGAAATTAAGTATTTCAGAGCCTATAACTCTGAGCTGGTTGAATAGGTGATTTGTTTAATCCCTTTCTTAGCAGAGTTGAAAAGAATAAATTAGAGAAGGAAGCATGGAAATCTAATTTGGTGAAGTCAGTTGACTTTGATAATACAACTGAGTACATTGCATAATAATGAGCAGACCATTCCCACCTTCTGCCTTGAAGTTCTCCCATATTTTCTTACGGGTAAATGAGTTACGTGCTGAGCAGATGTCTCACTACCCGAGTGGGTTATGATAAGGTCAGCTGGCCCAATTCGATCTGCTTCAGGGAGCCATTAGCTAACAACTTTACTTTCTGAAAAAAGTGTGTTTTCTTGTAATAAGTGTCATGTTTCTAGTATAGTTAAATTTAGATGTAACTATTAAGTTCTGCCATTCGTGTTAACAAGGAACATGGGAGAAAATGGGATGTGTAACTCTCCCATAACACTTAACTGGAAGTGTGACAGAAGAGTGTGTCCAAGTGGTCAGTAGAAAATGGACTGTATGACACGCATGAAAAAATTGTGATAAGAGACGGCATTGCTGTAATAAAAGGGTTAATGTTTGTTGGAACCCCCTATAACTTGGATGAGCACATGGCACTCGCATCCGTAGAGCCTGTGTGTTAGGCTACACGTACACTTGTGTCAAAGAAACGGGAGAGAACGGAGGAAAGTTGCAGTCAGGGTAGTCAGTAACTACAGTTGTCAGCAGCCTAGCTAACATGGAAGTGAAGAGTGCATTTTGTGTTTCTCTAAGCTGTCATGAAGTAATTGCAACAAGAGAGCAAAACCAAAAGCTTTTCAGTGTTCCAGTTCTTGATACTTTAAAAACGTTGTGTTAAATGGCTTGATGAACCTAATTTCAGAGCTCATTTGCTTATTGTAGTGCCTTCTGTGTTCCTGTAATTACATATGGTAATATCTTGCAAAGCCTCCTTTCTGTTTTTAAGTGTAGAATTGCAAGCTGCATTTGAAATTCATACCTTATCGCTAAATCTTGTGACTATTGAAAATGCTATTTCTGTCGTGAGTGTTAACAGACTCTGAAGAGCTGCACTTACGGCTTCAACGAGCAGGGCACCAGGTCTTGGTTTTCCCAATACTATGTTGTTTTGTCTAATGTCTAGCTATCAATTTAATATTTATTAAGAGCAATTGCTTCTTGAATGACAATGTGAATACAGGGCTGATAAAGCTTAGCAATTACTTTGGTTGTGAAGCCCTAAAAGAACAATTTTGTCCTCTGCCCTTGTCATTAAGGATGAAAGGTGTTTTGCCGTGTTGGGACCTCTCCCTTAATGACACTGTATCGACTGCTGTGCGTGGGATTCTTCAGACATTCCCCACACTGGAAGACTGCATGACTTCTGAAAAACTGTCGTGCAGTTGCTGGTTACTTTCTTGTTGAAATAAATACAATAAATACTCTTGTGTTTTAAACTATAAAGGTGTGGAATGATCAGTTTGCTTGCAGTGCGTTCAGTAGTGAGGTTAAAAACAAATCCAGCATTTTCTCAAGTCCGTTTTCATCCAGACAGAAACTAATCCACACGTTTTGTCTGATGACTTCCCACAGAGTGGAGAATGCCTGCACCAAACTTGTTCAGGCGGCCCAGATGCTGCAGGCAGATCCTTATTCGGTACCAGCTCGTGACTACCTGATTGATGGATCCAGAGGCATCCTTTCTGGAACGTCAGACTTACTTCTGACATTTGATGAAGCAGAGGTAGGAATGCCAACATGACTGACATAGGTATCTGCACAAGAGTGTTATTAATTCAAGTATCCACCTGAATTAGCTAATATATACTATTGACTAGATGAATGTGGTTTTGATCGTTTTAGCTTGATTGGAAGCATGTTTTGCATCCCTTTCTGTCAGAAGGAGCTTAGGCTTGTTGCTCAGTGTTGTTAGGAGCATCTTTGGATGATGTAATGTTTAGGCGTTGCCTGTGATTATTCCTCAGAAAGGCCAGATCCCATCAACCCTGACGACTTACATCTTCCTGATGCTTTTCTGTGTTCCCTTCACCATGCCCATTACAGATCCTTGTAGTCTCTGTATCCCTTCACTGAAAAGCCCTGGGGCACTTCCTAATATGTCTGTCTGACTCATTAGCAGTGGTAATTTAATTGCCTTGGGCACAGGAGGTAATACAAATCTGGACTGGCTGGCTGGTCAGCCAGGAGATGTGTTCTGATAGATGTAACAGTTGCTACGTTTTGGCGGCTGCACAAGCCAAACAGTGGCTGAGAGATGCTGTTTGTCCACCCTCAGATGGATAAAAAGGCCAGAGTTACAAGGAAACTTAAAAAGGAGGGTTTGAGTGTCTTGTATTTGAAAATGTTTCTTTGTTACAAATCTTTCTTACACTTGTGATCCTCCTCCTGGGAATGTGGAGTCTTGCTCGTTTCTGAGTAGCGCATACCATGCTACTGTGAGGAAATGAAGCTCACGCTGTTAGAAATGCTGGTGTTAATTCTAAATTCTACCCGTGCAACAATCTGTTAATCTATGAAATTGTGTTACTCTTCCTGCTGTTGCGAGTAGTCCAACACGACATCCTTGTGTCTCGTTTAATCAGCTCATGGTACGGTTAGCACGTTCCTCTGAAATCAGGGGGATGCTGTGGGATTTCTCTGTGGCACTTGTGATTACACATAATAAGCGGGTTTTAATAGATACTGCCAAGTGTTATAGGACAGAACTGCAAGGAAATTATAATAGCTTTTAATCTCCCTCCTTCCAGTGTTTAGAAATGAGTTGACTTCTGTGGATCTAATGCTTTATTCAACTAGTCTCTGACAACTGCATGTTAACCAAAAGAAAAAGATTAGTCTGGAATGACTGACTTTTCATATATACAAAACTTGGCAAGTCTCTACCCTGCTGTGTTTGAAGATAAACTCACATTGGGACAAAACTGAAATGACCTTTAGAGGAAATGATGACCTGTTCTAGGGACTGAATGCTGCATGTGGTTGATATGAATTAAATGTTAATTAGCTCATTCTTCAATGAGTATTTGGTGTTCTCAGAAATAATGCGGTTCAATAGGTTAGAAGATTAACCGACAGAGAACTCTGTTTTGGATCCAAGTATGAACTGAAAATGTTAAGCTGAGGCAGATGTCTAGAGGTAAATGAAGTACAGTCTTCACAGATCTTTCTGGAAAACGTAAGATATTGGATCTACCTTTCCCACTGGAATGCAGGATAGTGCTTTATCCATCTGTAAAGCTGTATGGTGAATAATATTTCCTCTGAAAGCTTGGAGTCTGCTTTCTATGTGGTTTTGCTTTGTGATTTAAGTTAAGTATATTTTATTGATTAAATTGCAATGAAAAACTTCAAACATGCCACCGTACTTAAAGGCACTTCTTTATAACCTATTTTCTCAGTGCTATCCTTCATTTACCATATAAAGTGAAAACGCTGGAAGTAGGATTTTGCATTGATGATTAGTGGGATGCTGATTAAACATTGTCAATACAACATTCTTCAGTAATGACATTGTGGGTAACTTAATCAGCATCCCAGACCTTTGTAAGCGCCCATATGTCATGTTAGCAACTGCTGCACCTATTCCATTCTAACAATAGGCTTGCATTTCTAATTCAAATGTAACTTAACGTCCTCTAATAAGTGATGGAATGTTCCTTTTCTAGGTCCGTAAAATCATCCGTGTCTGCAAAGGAATATTGGAATATCTGACTGTGGCGGAAGTAGTAGAGACTATGGAGGATTTGGTGACATACACAAAGAATCTAGGGCCAGGTTTGATTTGCTACAGCATATCATAAACATACTAAGTATAGCCTTTTCTACTACCTTTTTTCCCCCCAGCACCTTCCTCACCCAAGTTTCGAGTGTTTGATGAAGTGAATGATAAAGCAGTTGCTTTGAAAGTGTCTGTTGGAAAGAGTTTTAAACTGGAGAGTGAATGATGACTGTTTTCTGATTCATGTTGTCTCAAGAGCATAGAAGAGTCAAGATGTTGGTAAATGATATGTACTACACAGATCTGTGCTGTACTTTCCTGCACTATATACGAGGGAAGTAAGCATGCATTAATAAGTGTAAAAGAAAGAAATTGAAAAAGCTGTGTACTTAAGCACTCGCAGCTATAAAGCCCATTAAGCTGATAAAATGTCTGTACTAACTGAGATGGTTAGGCCCAGTAGGAATTTCTTGGAGTAGTATAAGCTGAGTGTCATATATTAACATCTTAATAAGGTTGCAGAAATAGCTGTCTGGCAGTACAATACAAAAGCACAGCTGTTAGTGAAACTCTTTTTGTTCATTATTTGATGCTCCTTCACTACATGTTACTTCACCGTGCTAACTCACGCTTCCACTGGTGGAAGTAAGCGATTGGTAAGTGAAGCACTGGGTTGCCGTAGAGGAAACCCACCATTCATCTCTGGCATCTGCTACTCCAAATGCTGGAGTTTCAGCAAGCATTACGGTAGTTTAGGTATTTAACAAAAGCATTCTATAAAATCTAGATGCTGTGGTGGTAATGTAGGAAGATGTTGGAATTAAAGTCTGAACTACAGAATGCTTATATAAACAGAGCGGGAATCTAGTTACTGCTTTGTGTGAGTCAGTAAGAATGTGTGTGTAGTGTGAGAACAGCTCCTCAGTGAAATGACTCGCGGCTTTCATGTCGCAGAGCATGTTTGTAAATTGTCCTGGTTTTATTTAACATGTATATACTTTATCCGGTTTCTAGACGTGAAACACTTTAAGTTCCACAGAGAGGTATAGTGTTCTCTGAACTTATTTTTATGTGCTGTGAGAAGTTACCTTCAACTACATAGATTTCTGCCTCATTTTGAACAGGAAAAGATGAAGCAAAAAGGGCAGTCTTCTCTTGCCATGAAACTTGCTCTTTTACTTGGTATACAGTTCCAGTGTCTCTGTGGTCATTGTCTTCCATGTCTTTAAAATGGAAGTTTGCACAGACTGCAGTTTGCTCTATTTGGCTCAGTCACAAGCGTTTGGGGCTTTTCGTTGACCTCACAGACAAAATCTGGTGTTACATGTGTATGATGGAGGTAATAGATGTTGGGCAAGTGTCTTAATTTCTTCGAAGTGAGATGTAAGCTTCTCCCTTTATTGCAAATAATCTTCTCTAAGCTCATGCTGTGCTGATTGAATAGCCAATCTCGTGCTTCTGGCGTGCTCTAGAAGCATTGTCTTTGCCTGAACTAAGTGCTGCTCAACGCTTACAGCCCATGCCCACAAAACTTCCTACGCCTGCAATCCTTGCTCCCTTCAGCTGTACCAACGGGCATCGAAACTTCACTGTTAGTGTGAGCACTATATAAATAACAGGAATACGAGCATGTACACTTAAAATGAAGAAAGTGCTTGTAGGTTTTGTGTTGGAAGCAGGGAGGAGAACATGAGTAGCTATTTAGGCTTTTGTCATTTGAAAGGAAAGGCGGTTCTGCACAACTGACCCCTCTATGCTGTCAGTGTAGGCGTTCGGCTACTTTTTACTGTTGTAATTAAAACTCATTGAACGTTTTTGTTATATTAAGATACTAACCAGCAGAAAAGTAATTCAGCGAAAGAGTGTACAGCTTTCTTCCAGTTTTGTTCCCTGTAGGAGAAAAACGAGACAGTGAGACCACAAAAGCACCGATTTAAATCAGCTTAAATTTTTATGAAGCTATGTCTAAAATTTCCACGTGCTGTGTGGTAAACCTCACAAGTCTTAGCTATTGAAAACAGATTTACTCTAGAATAAATTTAATACTTTCCAGACTTCTAGAGCACTGAAATATTTCTAGCAGAACTGAAGTATAAATAGATACAATTCTTGAACTCTGATAGAACCTCAAGACAAACAAACCCCTGATGTTTCCTTTTTCTGCCATTCACAATTAAGGCTTTGATCAAGCCTTAACAGAAAAGGAAAAAAACCCTGTAAATTAGCTTTCAGAGTTCATGAGGTGACTTCATGTCCTAAAGTAGTCATTTTGGGTATTTTCCTATTTTATTACTGGGATTTTAAATCAAGAGTTTTGAGGATTCCATTCTACTTTGCATAGTGGCTAGGTTTTGAATCAGTGGCTTCTCTGAAGGATCTGTAATGTGTTTTAATTAACAGCTGCTAGTACAAAAACTAAGTTTTAAGCTTCAGTATAGTTGTCATAACTCTTTGTTCTGGTTTGGAAAGCTGAAATATTGCAAATTATACTTAATATTACATTTATTTATGACTTTGTTCAATTACTTGAATCTTTAGGAATGACAAAGATGGCCAAAATGATTGATGAGAGACAACAGGAATTAACTCATCAGGAACATAGGGTTATGCTGGTGAACTCCATGAATACCGTGAAGGAGCTATTGCCCGTACTTATTTCAGGTATTTTCAGCTTTAATTTTTAGTATCAGTCTGAATTGCTGTGTGTTTTGAGCTGGAGTTCCAATGTCTTATGTTTATTAAAAATAACAGCCTTGACATTGCTTCTGTAGAGATTGCAAATAACTGTGCTGGTTATATTAAAACTACAATCTCTTTGAGATAAAATGGTCCATGCAAAATGAAATGCACTACCTCCATATTAATGCAATAGGAGGTCACGTTGACACTGATCATACCTTGCATGTACCTTTTTCTAATCTATGGTATTTTCACAGCTATGAAGATTTTTGTAACCACAAAAAATTCTAAAAGCCAGGGAATAGAAGAGGCATTGAAAAATCGCAATTTCACAGTAGAGAAAATGAGTGCCGAGATAAATGAAATAATCCGTGTATTACAACTCACTTCCTGGGATGAAGATGCCTGGGCGAGCAAGGTACGTCTCACACCTACAGTTGTATGTAGAGGTCTGATTTTTGTCTACTGTGTGGGACACTTTATAAACTTGCGGGTTTGAGATGGTGAAATATGTATTTGTGCATCACACTTTGCAATCGCATTGTATAATCTCTTCAAGGTCAAAGAACATCTTCAGAGATAATTGTATTAATGTATCTTTCAAAATTAGCTTTCTCTCAATAAGCTGAGTTAAAGGAGCGTGGCACGTGAAGGTGGCTCAGCAGCTACGTAATTGTATTTGACAGAGGAAAGTTAGGTAAAAAGCAGTTGGTTTCTACATTAAACTGGTCTTGTGGCTAGGGATTTATAAGTGAGATTACTTGAGATTTTTCTCCTAGACACTACTACAAAGGATAGGTTGCTGTCCTATTCCTTGTGAAAAAGGCTTGAAGTTCAGAAGTTTTAGTCAATTTTGGGGGATCCCTCCTTGAACACTTCCTCCTTTTCGTCCGCCCCATTTTTAGTCTGGACGTGGGAGGAAATTTTAAGTGTTTGCCTTGTCTGAAAGAAATATGTGTTAGGTTGAACAGCCTTGCTGGATAAGTATCACGTCTGTGACGCTGGCGTACGGACAGTGTTGGTTCCTTGCAACTCGGTGTGAAGCTGTGTAAGGGACTGCAGCCGCTTACCTGGAGTTAAGTGGTGCTCGTAAGTGATACCCACTGAGGACACTGAAATGTCTAGCAGACCATGAACAGGTCTGACAGACGGGATCGGAAAAGTGTTATTGTGGGCTTACAAATAAATGTAGCTGCGTAACTGAAATTCCTGCCAAGTGTTTTTGGTACCTTGAAGTAAATTGCTGAAGGGATTGTTTTTCTAAGGATCAGTGCTATGAGCAGCAAGTAACTGTAAAGGTATTTAAAGAAAATATTGAGAGCTGAAGCCAGACTGATTAACAAATGAGATCTTGCAGAAAATCTAACATTGATGTAATCTAGGTGTTCAAATCACTGGTCTATATTGTTTGGCACTTGACCCTTAGTTTGCCTTTTGAGTTATTTTGTCACTATCACTTCCTTATGATGACTACTTTATGCATCTTTGTTTTTGTTCTCCTGTTTCTTACCCTTTTCTCACCTTTAGAAGGTAAGCTTTCTTCCAAACCCTACACCTCTACCTTGTACTAAACCCAAAAAAGCATGTACGTGGGAGTTTGTGCTGTGTGCAGACTGTGTGCTGTGCAACCTCTGATTTGTGTGCCAGCTGTGACACCGTACTGATGGACATACACACGGACCTTCTGCAAGGATCCGAACAGCTCTGCCTAGCTACGTGGGGAGTTGGCTGTCACTAAGAGAATGGTAACCACAAGCTGAGCTGCGTTACGACTGATCGGAGTTCGCCCAAGACTTCAGAGCACATTCTTGCTGAATGCTTTTCTGTTAATTTGTGTTACTCGTCTCTGTAGCTGCAAATAACGGGTCCAGTCACAGCAGCAACAAGCTTTCTGCATGCCCAGAAAGCTTTATTAAATCAGGAATTTCGTCCGTTCCATCAGCCTTCCTTCAGTTCAGATGGTCCGTGTTCTTCAGGTCTAGGCCTAAAACTTCACTTTTGGACGTGCGTTTTTTCAATTCCGTTTTATTTTTGGATTTAATCATTCTTGTATCTTACAAAGTAGAACTGCAGTTTTATTCTACACAACAAATTCGGAAATTTTCACGGTAAACAACTGTTGCAGAAGGCTGGCAATTTAGCCTTAGGAAATTCTTGCTTCTCTTGCTAGTGAGGCAGATTAATAAAGGATTTCATTAAGAAAATAGTTGGTGTATTAGCAGTATTTCCAAATGGAAAATATTGGCTGTTATGCATAATGCATAAATATATGGTGTGGCCTAGTAGTATCATTCAAAATATCATTCTGTTCCGAGTTGAGAACTTTTTAATTGTGTTTTGTTTTTTGAATTAAGGTACGCTAATTACTTGGAACCGTAGCAGTGGGCATTAACCAAACAGTTACAACAAAGTATTTGAGTTGAAAAATGCAGTGAGAAGAAGCAGCAGGAAGCAGCTTGCTCACGGCCACGTGTTACAGAGCTTTTGCTGTGTTCGCATAGATATCCAACAGATGACTTAGTCATTACTTTTGTGGGAGGGAGAGGGAGGAGTTCTTTAATTGTGATTACTGTTGCATGCATTTTCTGCCTGACGGTCAAGGGAAAGATAATTTCCCCATGCTTTTCTGGAGCAAAGTAAGGTGTGTTTGGGGATGCTCAGGCTTGAATTTTCACCTGTGTAGTACATGCTATTGTTGATGTTGGAGCTTATTTTATGGTTTTTATTCTATATTGAGTTGTTTATACATTGAAGTATCACAAAATCTACCTAGAGATAGTGGAGAATGAACACATGTATGGAGCCAGAGCTATAGGCTTCTTTGTAAACTATTTTGATGGTCTTTCTAGACTCTGAAATGCACATTATGGTTACTGGATTGCAATGATCTCTGCTTCCACCAGCATTGGATTTTTAAAATAGTATGCTGATTTAGAATTGAAATACTGAGCAAAGACTGATCTCTGACAAAATCTTGGGAAAAAAAGAAATACCTGTATTTATTTCTTCCATTCATTCAGTTTCCTTGAACTTTACATTTTACAGAGGAGTTTAGCTTTCTGTTGTATATTCTTAGTGTTTATTTTTAAACAAACTTGAAGAAATACTCAGTTTAAACATCTTGCATTTCCATAAAAATGAAGGGAGTTAAAAGCTGTAGGAAGCCGAGAAGCATCTGGTGTCTCGCAGGGTCGAACCCTGGATGGTGACTAAGCTATCTGTTCTGCCAGAAGGCTGGCTTTGCCCATTTCCTTCAACATGCCCTTCTTTGGTCATGAAATGCAGATATCACTAGACCAGACCACTTCATTGAGTCAGAGGTGGTGCTTTATGGTCAGCAAGTGATCGTGCAGGATTTATTTTGCTGCTTTTCAAAGCAGTGCCAATACCACCTGCTCCATGAATAATCTCAGAATTCTTGGTAGTGGCCGAAGTGATGCATAAAGGTGTCTTGAACAAGCGCTCGTTTGCTTTACGAACTGATTTGCAAAAAGCCAACGTGCTCTTTTCCCTGCAGACAATGTTGCCCTCATTGTTTAACTTGATTAATTTGTGTATCTCTTCTGAAAAGAGATTGCTTTTGTTAATGAGATTCCATTTGACAGCAGGGGAACTGTGGGGAGAGGAGGGAAAGAATCCTTTTTTTGCTGATAAAACTACTCTATGTGAAACTTTTTTGCAGGAGAGCTGTAGGATTTTTTTTCTTTTATTTCTTGCATATTCTGCTGCAAAACCCAAACAGTAAAATGTTAAACATATTTAGCTGTTTGAAAGGGAACAAGGCATTTTTTGGAAGGGAACAAGGCATTTAAACAGCTCCGGAAACTGGGAATATCAAGACACTTCCAAGAAGTAAGACCTCAAGCAAATTGTTTTGTTTTGTTTAAATTGAGTATTTCTGCTTCTGTTGTCTTGCTTAATAGCCTGAATAGGCGGGTAAGTCCAGACACTTCAGGATTGCTACACGTTTGGTGCTTGCCAAGTGTCCGACACGAGACACGGCTGTGGCAGAAACAGAAGTTCAGCACCAACGAACCTAGTTAAGGATGTGTTCTAATTTCCTATTTAAAAATTACTGCAATGAAAACTCCTTATGAGGCTAAAGCTGAGAGGGTTTCCTTGCTGTGGCAGTTTGAGCTGTGAAGAAGGGAAATTTGCACTTCGAGAGCAGTTGTCCTGGAACACTTCGACTGCTACACTAGGATTTCACCAGATTTTTTTTAAATAATTTTTTTAAATAGGAAAGGGACAGTGTTTTGCAAACATGAGTGCAGAGCAAGATTTACACGGCAGAGCAGTCCCGTTATATCGCCTTCATGGGACAGGACAGATGGGCCCTGCTATTGCTTGGGCAGTGCTAGCAATTACAAAATGATGAGTGTAAAAGCTGCAATGCCCTTGATTTTTTCCCCTGATAATAAGACTTTCGATTCAGGGCCTTATATATAATTTTGCTGAAACTGCGAGACTGCAGGCAGCTGAGACAACGCAAAAGCCTGTGTTAGTACAAAGGGAGGGGCAAAGACAGTTTGCCCAACTCTCCTTTCCTCTGCCACCCCACACCTATCAGTACACCAAGTGACATCTGTTGCCCTTCTAAAAATTCAGTTCTTTGTTTCAAATTATTTACGGGTAGACAGGCCTGCAGTAGACCGTTCTTTCCAAACTAAAGTAGCTTCAGCCCATATATAAACCAACAGAAAACCGTAACACCCACCTTCACAGCTAGTAAGGTTTTTATATACATTTGAATACTTATATGAGTGTTTACTTCTCTTGTATATTAAACGCATAATTCTCAAGCTATAGAGAAGGTGAAGAATGTGCCTGCCCCCATCCCTAGCTGCATATCCTGCCCTTTTGAAGTTTTTTTTCCGAACAGGTCCTGACCTAAGCTCTGAGGCTCGGTTTCTAGATTTGAGAACCAGCTTTCCAGGTGAAAATGATTCTGCTTTTGGTGCGTGCTCTCGGGCTGTGATTCAAGAGCCCTGAAAGTATCCAGCGGAGCATCGCGTGACCTTTTAGAAAGTTGGTTGTTGAATTATGTTATAGCATCTTATGAATAGCTGACAGAGCAACATGCCTCAATAAAACTGGCTTAAATGCCAATATGTTTACAGTGAGGTATCTTTGCGACTAAGCATGCGGAATAAACAACTCCACAGAAACGCGGCAGTTCTTCAGCATTGTTAGGATATCGCGTGCCGTAGCAGACACTGATGGCTGATGCTGGTAGGCTCCTTTTCACCGGAGCCGGACATGGACAGTCCAATCCACTTAACAGCGCGAGAGCCAGGCTTCTTTTCATCAACTGTATGCTAATCATGGGATGTTAGATGCATTTCGAATTATTTCCATGACATGTGTGGTAAAAAGCTGTTTTGGCTTTTCCCCAACTTTTTACTTAAGGTACTTGTTACTCTTTTCACTCTTTCCATTTGTGTAAGATAGAAAACTTCTGGCCTCTAGTGGAGAGGCAACACATGAACAATTAACAGAGCATGCAGAGAAATGAGAACCGGATGGCTTTACCTCCTTTAGACAAAGAGCTGTTGGATAATAGCAGCATGATAGTCAAAGCAGCAGCTTCTCTGATGCTCCTGGCAGAGAAGTTCTGAGTTTAAAACAACCACATGGGAATACACGTGTTTAAGTCTCTCAAGACATTAAACTGCGTATCTGAGAATCCCAGGAATTAGCCGGCAGTCTGTTTTTCTGCAAAGAGCAGCTGTTTGACTTTAAGCAGCGGAGCAGGTGAAGAATGTTGATATACAGCCCCTTACACAGAAGTAAGTAGTAAAAGTCACTGGCTGACTTCCATCTTTGAAAGGTTGACTCCAATCTCATTGTTACAACTTCTCTGTGTGCCCTGATGTACATTAAGGAAAAAAATGGAACTAACTCCAGATGTGTGCTTATTAGAGCTCTGACTTTAGAAATTAAAACAGTAGTAAATAAGGAAATAGAAAAATCACTAAACTTGCATGCATATTTTCTGCATTTTGAATGAAATGAAATTGTCTGTCTTAATTGGAAAGAAGTGAATATGACCTGCTATAGTTTGAAAATGGGTTTTGAGCCACTTCTATGGGTGCGTTTCTATAAGTAGACTGCTTTATGAAACTTCTGTCTGCTTTGGCTGAATGGGTTATTTGTCCTTTGGTTTTTTTGAGAGTCATTTTGGTGGTTTCTCTTTTGTAAAGGACACCGAAGCCATGAAAAGAGCTTTAGCCTTAATCGATTCAAAGATGAACCAGGCAAAAGGTTGGCTGAGAGATCCAAACGCACCTCCAGGTAATATTTACAAGAAAAAAAACAACACAAAGTATTTTGATTTTTAAAGGTCTGATTCTGCTGCGTAAGACAAAATTGCCATTAAGCATTACTTACCTATACATAGTGGATCATTCTGAAGAAGCCTGTAATTATTCCTTTCTTTAAATACTGGGGATTGAACAAGTTGTGTCTAATGACCTGGAAAGCTTTTCTTCATTCAAGTTGTCCAAATAATGTACTCTGTATAGCATACATGTTTTTTCTGTGAATTCCACTAGTAAAAACAAAACCCTGTAAGTTGCATTGAATGGTATTTAACTGCAGTGGTTGCTAGTACTTAAAATCCTTCCTTCTGTATCTTCAAATTTGTATAACTTTAGATTTTTCTAACAGCAATTTCTTTAACCGTTTTTCTTTCAGTCTTGATATAAAATCTTTAATCTGTAGAGCTGCCATAAATACTGTAACTACAGTCTCCATGACTTGCATAAAGGTTTTGCCTTTGTATGCATCGTTAAAGCAAATAAAGCCAGATAGAGGCCTGTTCCCTTTGGACTTTGAAAGACCTTATCTAAAAGACTTCCTCTGAAATTAAAGCCCAAATAATACAGATGTAAAAGTTGGAAGTGAGTTGTTATGTGTTCAGCTGCTGCTTAGACGGCTTCGGACCTCATTCCCCTTGCCACACTCAGTTCCAGAAATCTCAAAGTTATTGTGGAAGCCTTCTATCATTGACATTGACAGTTAATGAAATAAACTATGAAATGATAAACATAAAGGCTGTTTCAGAAACACTCTTCCATTATAGCTACCACATTTGGTGTGTATCTCATAGTTTTGATAAATGTATCTTCAGGTCTGAACCTAATGCAGTGAATGTGGTGGGACGTGATGAGACCTAGCAGTTTACTCAGACGTCAGGGAACGTCTTGTTTGTTTTACTAACCGACTCTGCACCTTAGGGGATGCTGGTGAGCAAGCAATAAGGCAGATCCTTGACGAAGCTGGAAAAGCAGGAGAACTGTGTGCAGGCAAAGAGCGCAGAGAGATTCTGGGAACCTGCAAAACGCTGGGCCAGATGACTGATCAACTGGCTGACCTCCGAGCTAGGTAAACCTGCTGCTTTTAATGGGTAATTTTCCAGTACTATTAAAACTGTTTTTCTGAACTTGCAGTTGTGTTGCTTCCGAATCTGTGGGAGAGCGGGCCAGTAGCTCTGTTTTGCCTTTTTTACTTCAATCTCTTCTGATAAGAATGCTTCAACATGTGAAGTCTTAATTATACAACGTGATGAGCAAAATCGCTCTGGTAGATAATTGAGAGTGTGTTTCATGTCAAACACACAACTTTCCTCCAAACTAGGCAGAAATAAAATTTTAAACTCTGCTCTTAAGTCTACTCATCTACTCTTCAACGAGGATATACTCCACTGACTGTAAGACACACGAGTATTCTAGTTTTTAGGTGTTTATTGGGATGTTAATCACAAGCAGGAGTTGTTGGAGTTGTTTGAGTCACGGACAAATTCTGCTGAATTTCCTGTGTGTTTCTTCCACAGAGTTTTATTTAGCCAGAGCCCTTTAGGAGTTTTCTGCCTCCTCATTAGAAAGTGGTGGTTCTTTCACAATGGTGTTTTGAAATTTAAGGGGTTTTGGTTTTAGGCAACAGATGAGTCTCTTTAAACTGACTGTATTTTTTTGATATTAGGCACTATGGCCTTTTGTTCTTTTGCCAGAGAGACGGAAATACGATGTTCCTTGGTGAAGGCATAAAGATGATGAGCTAAGAAATAACTCTTCCATGCAGTTTGAACGTTATAACCCAGTTTCCTCTGAGTAAAGGAATTTTTCAGCTGCTTATCAATGTAGTCATGAAGCTGGAGTGCTCTAACATTGGTTCCTTTATTTTGGTGTGATACTCCTCTCCACCCCCCAAAAGTACCCCACCGGTAAACCCCAGAAAGCTATTCATTGTGATTCATTAGGGGTACAGGTGGTGGTTTCATCGTATAATATTTTCCCCTAAATGCTAATGTGTCTTTCAAATTGTCAGAAAAAGCAATACAAGTTAGTTTTTTATTTAAAAAAAGAAAAAAAAAAAGCTTTTAGGCAAAAGTGGTGCCTCTTCTGACTTAAGGCCCTAGTGAAGTGCAGGAAGTGAGCAAATGCAAATTACCTGGAGAAGTGTGCTTTGGGTTACCTCGAGAACAAATTCCCTGCCATCACTTTAAATCCAAAGACTGCCAGGCTCTGAAGCATTGCGATGATCCATGCACAACCTTGGAATGGGTCTGTAACATATTTCCATGAAGAGTTGTTAGTTTGCTATACAAAGCCAAAAAGGCCAAAATTCAGAAATGCTGGCTGTCTTGTCGTTAAAGAAGTGATGTGTTTTAGCTGTACTAGTGGTAGTGGCTGAGCAGCAGGTTTTGGTTTGTCTTCACTTGGATTTCCAGCTGATTGACCCAAAAGAATGTCAGAGCTCCTCTCTACCAGTTCTTGAACAGGGCGTTAGAAATCAAGCTGAACTCTCACTCTTCTTGTAACGCAGTGGCTGGTGTCAGCTTTGTATTGTGCAAAACCTTTTGAGGTGGAGGAAGAGACAGGGCTAAGATTTACTACCAAATGAGTTAATTTACATGCTGTCTTAATATATGAGTAACTTCAACTCAGCCCGTGAGAAATAAGGGATAGAGAGACATATCTTGAGGCTCTGGCCTGACTGTGTAAACACACCTTTGCATCTCAGCAGCATGCTTCTCATCCTTCCACGTACTGGGGTCTTTTCAAAGTTAGTAGTCTGATAAAGTTAACGCGCTCAGAAAGCTTTCCAGTAGTCAGGTTACTTTGGAATGGCGTGTGAGACTTCTTATGCAAAACTAACGCTCTCAGGCTGTGTTTTTTCAAGTGAGCTTTCTGTCTGACTTTTTAACTCCTCAGCACTTGAATAAACAGTGGTGGTGCCGCAAATGGTTTTCTGCAGTCCTGTAAATTTGTATTGCTGACACCCGTTTCACCATGTAAGAAGTCTGACCAACAGCCTATAACCTTTAATCTGCTTTATTAGCACGACTGAGGCAACTAAGAGCTCTTATTTTCACTTACAGACTTGCTGTCCTCACTTAAGCATGGTGAGATGCAGCTCCTGCAGGTTCTGGCTGGCTTGTAGCGATCTATAAATGAGCAGAGAACAGGCTTTGCCCCGGGTACTTTAATGGAACTGTGTCCTCAGATAGCCTTACTCTGACGCTTAAAAAACATTCATTCTTCTGAGGATGCTAAATGTCAAATTCTGGAAAGGGAAAAATATGCTCTTTGTTTGAAACTCTTCTTGTTGTGGTGTTGCTCCTCAGTTGTTTTTGTTTTCTCAGGGGGAAAAAAAAAATCTGATTAAATACTGTATCTCTTGCAGTAATTGCTGGGAATGCTCATGAACGGTTTTTGTTGCCTCTTCATTAGAAAAGAGCTTTGTTCAGTCCTGAGCTGAATCTGTGATGCTCTTTTTGTCTCGGGTAGAGGGCAGGGCGCTACGCCCGTGGCGATGCAGAAGGCACAGCAGGTGAGCCAAGGGCTGGATCTGCTCACGGCCAAAGTGGAGAACGCAGCCCGCAAGCTAGAGGCCATGACGAACTCGAAGCAGGCAATTGCGAAGAAGATTGATGCTGCTCAGGTACCGCCAATGATTTAATAAATGCTTCAGAGCATGATTACGTTACTGCTGTTAGCGCTGTGAGACTGAACTAGTTGTGGCTGTTTCCAAACACAACACAGTTACTCCTTAGGAAGAACATATAGGGGCTACTTGCTTTCACAAAGAAAAATGTTATATTTGGTGATTTACGGAGTGCTGTGAGTTTTGTTACACCTTATGACATTTTTTATGAAAGGTAAAAGGTTATGAAATTAAAATGAGCAAACACCCTAGATCTGGACATAAACTGACCTTACTAAAGAAAAGAGTAGAGGAGTTTCAGACTCCAGAAATTTACCTGTGAGTAAAACCAGAGCCTTTTCCTTGGGCTCTGTTCTGGGAGTGGAGTTCAGGATTTAGAACCTCATATTCGTGATAAGAGGAAAACAGTGTTAATGAAATGACTTTTTCTTTTTTTCTTTTAGTTGTTCTTTTATTTTTGTAACTCTGGATCTCCCTTAATGGCCAGTCTATTACTTGGTGATGATGATGGTCATCAAATAATGAACCTTACGTGAATGTGTGTAGGTGTATATAATAATATATATAAATACACATTAATGTTTTATATATATCAAATGAAATTATAATGAGACCTTTTAGGAAGAGCTCTGTAAAGAGTGCCATGCTGTCCATAAGAGCATCTGTTTTCATTTTTTTTTCTGAAGGCCAGATCATGAGTCTCTAAAGCTACTGGTTAAATTTTACTTCTGAAAATACTGTTGGCAAATGTTGGGAAGAGAGAATGTGAAATCTTTGGGTAGATTTCATCTAGTTTGACATCTTTTTCAAAACAGAAAATCTGCCAGACAATAGAACAACTTCGTGGTATCTAATAAACAGAAATCGCTTTTGAAAAGTATTTTCTGTTACATAAAAGTTTTGAAAGCTGTCTTTTTTTTTGAAAGCTGTATTTCTTTTTGTTTAGAAGTCTCTATAGAAATAATATTACTGTTTATCTTCACTCATACACAACTTCTTTCTGTTAAGAATTGGCTTGCGGATCCTAATGGGGGCAGCGAAGGAGAAGAACATATTCGGGGAATTATGGCTGAAGCACGGAAAGTTGCCGAACTGTGTGAGGAGCCTAAAGAAAGAGACGACATCCTTCGCTCCTTGGGGGAAATCTCTGCTTTGACAGCTAAGCTGTCAGATCTGCGACGACAGTACGTATTAGTTTTATCACTTAATTTATTCGAATGACTTTCATTGACAGTTCAAAGTGCTGAGCAAAATCAGAATACTGATGACTGAGGAATATATTTTCCTCCAAGAACTGGGAATGCACATCTTGTACTTCTGAGTTTGCCCTGCATTTAGTAAAAATTAAATGCAACAAATTGTTCAGTTCCTGGGGGAGGAAAAGCTATCTTTTTCACATCCTTTAAAAAAAATCAATTTATAAAATACAGTGTCCTTTTTAATGCTTCAACCTAATGATTTCTATACCAAAGCCCAACTTGCACTATATGCCTCAAAACCCCCCCCCCGAAAACCCAAGAGAGTAACTAGGTTTGTACTACCTAGAAAATACTTACTTTCTGCTGCCTAGGGAATATTTGACAGGCAAACCAAAGCCAAAAGTAAGCTCCTTTGTACTGTGAAAGCACTTCAAAGAAACGAGATAATGTGAACTTCAAGCTTGTTTATATAGACAAGTGTCACCACTGGTTTTTGTGAAGCGGTCTACTACATGGCGAGGTGGAATGTGCCACTTCAATCAGTGTCAGTGTTCTAAGCTGTAACTGCAGACTATATAAAAGATAAGACGTTCAGAAATCATATTTCTGTATCAGTTTTGCAAGGAGGATGCTTGAGAGTGGAAGCGGAGAACCAGTTACCATATAAACGGTGAGCTTCATCTGTGGCCAGCTGCAAGACGGAGACTGCTGTGGTTTAACCTGGCAGCTAGGCACCAGACAGCTGCTCGCTTAACTCCCACCTCCCCATGGGATGGGGAAGGGGGTGGGAAAAAGTAAAAACTCGTGGGCTGAGATAAAGACAGTTCAATAGGAAAGCAGAGGAAGATACTACTAATAATAATGATACAAAACAAGTTATGCACAAATGCATTTGCTCACCACCTGATGAATCACACCAGCCCATCCCAGAGCAGTGATCGCTACCCCTCCAGCCAGTTCCCCCCAGCTTGTGTACTAACCATGACATCATATGGTGTGGAATAGCCCTTTGGGTCAGCTGTCCCAGCTGTGTCCCCTCCCAGCTTCCCATGCGCTGGGCAGCCCAGGCCAGCATGAGCAGCTGAGAAGCCCTTGACTGCCTAGCACCAGCTAAAAACATCATTATGCTGCTAATATTATTCACATCCCGAATGCAAAACACAGCACTACACCAGCTACCAGAGAGAAAATTAACTCTATCCCAGCTAAAACCAGGACAGAGATAAATATTTTTCTTTCTTCATTAATTAGACATTTTAATCAAGTTTTTCTTCAGATTTAGCTGCTGCAGGTCTTAATGTGCTGCTTCTGTTCAAGTTTATACATAGCCTTGGATCTGTTGCTGCTTGCTTTTCTGCTTCTAATCTGTGCGGCTTTAATTGCGCTGGCTCGTAGGACAGTGGTGCATGTGGGAAATCAAAAGTCTTGCGTCAGTACTGTCAGTGACCGTACTGTGCCTTTGCCCACCTCGGTGCTGTGCTGAACATCTGTCATACCCATGCACTGCAGCAGAGAAGCGTGAGGTGGGGATTTTTTAGATGACAGGTCTGCATTATCTGCCCCCAGACTGAAGCATCAAATTTAACTGTATTTAAAAAGATGAAGTACCTTTCATTGTGTTGTTGCTGAGTTTGGGACTAGCTGTAAATGATGTTTATGTGACTATACTTTTTTTTAATCCTTAGCGGGAAAGGTGACTCTCCTGAGGCCCGTGCGTTGGCTAAGCAAATAGCTACATCACTTCAGAATTTACAGTCCAAAACAAACAGGGCTGTAGCAAACACCAGGCCAGTTAAAGCAGCTGTCCATCTGGAGGGCAAGATTGAGCAAGCTCAGCGGTGGATAGACAACCCTACTGTTGCTGACCGGGGAGTAGGTAAGTGTTTCCGTGTGCTCTTCCCCACACAGTCTTATCATTAAACTTGTTTGTAATTTCTGTGACTGAAACTGCTGCTTATGAGAGGCTGAGGATGTGTGGAATCTCCTCATGATTGTGGAGACCTGCAGTTTGTGGCTGGAGGTTTATAACCAAGTCCTGGCTGCAATATCGTCGAATCAAGTTAGCCCGTGATTCTCGTTGACTTCTGGAAAGAACAGCTTTGGCCAAGAACAGGAGAATGTGTGCTATAGAACAGGCAAACTTTAGACTGCTCCTTGCTCTTGTTATCATGCACATGTAATATCTCAAATCTGAATTTATACCTACTCTAGCAAACTGAGTAATTAAGTCCTTCACAGAGGGAGAAAAACACTCATAAACCTGACCTAAAAATATCACTTCTAGTGCGGTTTCTGGGTTAGCTGAGGAGAGTGCTACTGAAGCCAAGAGAGAGGTGAGCTGAGAATCCAAGCATGCTGTCAGCGAGCGTGTAATTGCCGTTCAGGAGGGGCTCTATTGGGAGCCTATTGAAAACCATTTCTGAAATTTCTTGCTTAGCTTCTCCTGATGCTATTGCAAGTAGGTGGATGAAGCTTGAAAACCGGATTCAGTGCTTTTTTTCCATAGCAGTTACGTCTGAGCAGTGCAGTTACATCTGAGCGGTGCAAGTGGTAACGAGGAGTGGAAGTACACCTTACAAGAAGTTGTATCACTGCAAACCTTTACTAGCTCTTTCTCACACCTTTCCCTGTTTGGCAGGATAACTTCTGCTGTATGAATAACCAATGACAGATCCTTCAATTAAAGATTTAATGATGTTGATAGCTTGGACGCTTGCGAAATGCAAATTTCTATGCAAGATTTTAAACAGAATAGTGGAGTTCCGTGTTTTGACACGTTCTGATGGCCAAATCGCACACAGAGTGAGATGGCCAAGAAGGCGGCAGGCAGGTCTTGTGAGATGTTTTGGCAGCGGCTGCAAACCTTCCTGATTTTGATGTTTCTCTTGAACATAGTAACCTGTGAGGTGGTTGGCTCAAAAAAGCACAAAACCTAAACCTATTTTTTATTACTTTGAATAGCAAAGAAACAAAGGTAACTTAAATCCCCCTTGGAGTCTGTAAGTGCCTAGTTCATCATGAGGCTTGCATACATACCAAAAGCTTGCTGAAGGAACTGAAGTTTTTCAGCCCTAGATATATATATATAGTACAGAGTTTAATCAGTCGCTGGAGTAATGCATATGATAGAAATATGATAGAGATGCAAGAGGTTGGAACTTCAATGTTTCTAGTTTAGTCAAAAAACTCTAGTTGGAACATGTCATTGTACAATTTTTTTCATTTAAATGTCTTTCATTTGCATTGGCACTTGGCAGGGTGCTTACAGGAACAGTGCATTAAGAATATAAATCAGGTATGTGCTCTCTTCGGTCTGGACAGCACTGCTGGTAGAATTGTAGCACTGAAAACATCAGGCCAAATAATGTGAAAATACTTCAGTGTTCTCTGCGGCAGTAATGACCACGTCACAAGTAACTGGGTGTTTGCAGTTATCCCACGGTAGTGCTTCCACAAAAACTGAATTTTGATGTAACGAGGCAGAATGTGTATTTTATTGTATAAACACACGAGCAACTTCGGTAGTATTAGCTTCTACAAATATTTACCTGCAGTCGTATTGTGAATTATCCTAGCGAAGTGATGGCTAAAGTAATTCTAATTGGCGGACACAAACTAGGCAAGACATATTGAAGTACCCAACTGGTGTGTGAAGTGTACTTGCTTGGCTGCACTTGACTTACACAAAACAACAATTAGGAAACATCTTGGGACATTCCAACAGCACCACACTTTTTTCTGAAATGATGGTGGAGTGCTGAGTGATTCTTGGATAGTCAGGTCTGGTGACAACCAATTACTTCCAAGTAATTGTGAGCTTGATCATGCACTTGGATTGCTGGTGTGTTAGCATCGGCTTAAAATGATTCTGCAGTAGGTCTTTAAAGGACTTAATATACGATGACTTCTTTGAAAAGAAGAATACTACTGCGTTATTGAAAGCACAGAGGAGCACATTCTTGTGAAAGAACAGGAAGCTTCTGTAAGTGAATGAAGGAAATCACCTACGCTAAAAATAAAATTGTTTTGCAGAAAACCTTTTGACACACTGTGGAGGCTTTGTAAAGTGTTTTGTATGTCCCCCCCCCATCCTGCACACTTGACACTTCCTACCCGTGATTTCTAGAACCCTGGGAGAGGGCATTCTGCTTTTTCACTTATGTTTTCTACTTGGTGTTTCTCCCCCTCTTCCTGCTCATCGTCTAACGACTTGTAGTGATGTGGAGATGAATTGCAGTACTTAGGATTTACAAGTGCTTTCTGTTGGAATCAGCAGATTAGGTAGGTAGGAATACCTGGCAGCTGTAAAGGTTACCTTCTGTCAGACCACCCTAGTTAGAAAGGACGCATCTCTAGCCAGAGTTGCTGCAATAAGCAAAAAGAATCTGGTGAGAGTTGAATCCCTCTGTGGGTTTTGAACTGCCATTACTCAGCGATAGAGTGCAGAAGATCCTCTCCACCACCTAGAAAGGTGTTCTTAAAACCCCAGGAATTCTGAAGTGCCGCTTACTTCACGGTACGTCTGATTCATGCTTTCAGTTTTTTGTTCCACTGCATGTCAATGCCATGTGACTTCTTCCGCCGCAGGCCAGGCAGCGATTCGGGGGCTGGTCGCGGAAGGTCGTCGTTTAGCCAATGTCATGATGGGACCTTATCGTCAAGACCTGCTGGCCAAGTGTGACCGGGTAGACCAGCTGGCCGCTCAGCTGGCCGACCTCGCCGCGAGAGGGGAGGGGGACTCTCCGCAGGCCAGGGCCATTGCTGCTCAGCTGCAGGACTCCCTGAAGGTAAAAACCTGCTCTTGTGCCATGAAACACGGGATATGCCAAAGTATTTGTGCTCCTCTGATAAAGTGCTTGTGTGTGGGAGGCATCAGTCAGAAGTGCAGCAAAAAACCTGTTGGTTTAGCTGAGATGCTTAAACTTCCTGCAAAGGCCTTGATATCATGCTGTGGGGATTAATTCCCAATGAGCTGTTTAGAAGTAAAATCGGAAGTCCCATTTTAAAAGAAAATAGTATGCTGGCTTTGCAAATCTGAGGGTTGAGGTCTCGAGCTGAGCTGTTCGTAACTTCTGATGCCGCTTCAAGGAGCGGTGTGTAAGTTTCTTGTATTTCAAAAGATGTAAAAAGTGGTTCATTGGTCAGGCTTTTAAGATCCTTGTATCTTAATGACTGCCATTGTAATGGGCTTTTTTTTTTTCAAGAAGTTTTATGGGATTTGAATCCATACAAACTTAATATTCCTGTATCCTACACTAATAATTGTCCTTTGCTTTAAGGATCTTAAAGCACAGATGCAAGAGGCAATGACCCAGGAGGTTTCCGATGTTTTTAGTGACACCACAACTCCTATTAAACTGTTAGCAGTAGCAGCCACTGCCCCCTCTGATGCTCCCAACAGAGATGAGGCAAGTATACTCAGCGGGTATTTTTCACTTATTGTTTAATTTTAACCTGCATCGGTATATTGAAAGATGAACGAGTATTTTGAAAAACAGATTGGTTGGTTTTTTTTTTTCAAGCTTGTGAATACATGCTTATTAATTCTGACAGCAAAATGATTGCCGTGCAGCTCTCTCTGGGCTCTTCGAGATTGCAAATTGTGCTGTATATTCCTAGAAACTGTATTGTCCCTGACTTCAACAAATGGCAGAGGTTTCTCCCCGCGATGTTCGGGCCCTGCTGCCTTCAGCACGCTACAAATACTTCTACAAAAATCACTGACAGGCTAGTTCGTGGAGGATGTTTCTCAACACTATATAAGCTGACTAAAATAGTCAGATTCACACCAAGACTGATCAACAGATTTAACCTGTTCTCTGGCTGGCTGATGTTTCCTGTACTTCCAAGCTAGCTGCAGATAAAATAGCTAAAACTCTGACAGCTCTGTTTGGCTTGTTAGTTTGAACGTGATCGAAATGATTCCCCAGGCCTTGGGGAATTCAGCTTTATGACAGGAGAGCTTTTTGTCAAAGTATTCTGTGCTTTGGATAACTGAGGACTGTGGAAGGAGGGAGTTTGTTTTCCCATGGGACGCTTCAATTTTTAGGGTAAACCCCCATATTTATCTTCCAAATATAGTTACTTTTGGATTATGGTTTTGAGAGACTAATCTCTATGAGCTAAAACAGTTTTAACGCAGTATTTGTTACAGCAGTAGTCGTCAGGAATTAGTGTACTTACTATCTCAAATCTATGAAGTCTGGTAGTATCCTTTGTTGCCCAAATGAGTTAGTAAAGAAGAAAGTCCAGTAATGTAAAGATTAAAAAAAATAAAACAGCCTTTTTGTGTCTTCTTACACCTTTCAGGAGACAAATTAAGTTTGTATCTTCTGAAGGTGTCTATGGCATCTGACACTTTGAAGAAATTGTGTAATATATTAGAAAGTTAGGCTTTGTTAATGGTGCTTCTCTTCTGACAACTAGGTGTTTGATGAAAGAGCAGCAAACTTTGAAAACCACGCTGCTCGACTGGGAGCTACAGCAGAAAAAGCAGCAGCAGTTGGAACTGCGAATAAAACCACTGTGGAGGGCATTCAGGCAACGGTGAAGTCAGCGAGGGAGCTCACTCCGCAGGTTTGCTTCCGCGGCCTCGAGGGCTCCGAGAAGGGCTGGGACGGCTGCTGCGGAGTTGCTTTAGGCTTCTGTTCTCAGAGGAAGGTGTTAACACCAGCAACAAACGTAGTGCTGACGCCCCTACAAGGGGAATGGCAAATGTTTGTGCGCATGATACCAAGTAGAACAAACAGATTGACGTGTCTTACTCTTCATCTTTTGGGCAGAAGTGTTGGTGACTTGTCCTTGAAACAAAATTACTTCCCGGCTTAGTAAAATTTGTACGTGTAAAACATGCTCTTTAATGATCTTTTCTTCCATCTAAAATTTTGGTAGTGTGATAAGTATTGTACTTTAGTGCTTTCAAGAAGTGTGTTTAGGATATATTAGCATGTAATTAAAGTTCCAGGAGAAAAAGTATTCGTGTGAACAAATTCCAGAAGCATTGTAGGCCTTCAAGCAGCTAGATGTTGAACGAGAGTTAGTGAACTGGTATTCCAAATGAGGAGCTACACATCCAGTCCCGGAAAGACAGATGCATTTTCAAGAATGTGTGATGCCATGTTATACTGATACTTCCACAATTAAAAATGTTTTCCATTGGCAGGTAGTATCAGCTGCTCGTATCCTCCTGAGAAATCCTGGAAATCAAGCTGCTTATGAACATTTTGAGACCATGAAAAACCAATGGATTGACAATGTAGAAAAAATGACAGGTAAAGTAGGGATTTTTGCTGAAGATTGTACTAGTGGCTAAGTAGCTGGTATAGATTTTTCCCCCATTCTGTTTGGATTGGTGAAGCATGCATAAGAGGAATGACTGATTAAAAATAAATTCAGAGAAGTGGGAATGTGCTCTCTGGCTCCAGAAATAAGTATATGTTACAGCATAATCAAAATAGCTTGCTTCATATGTGATAATTCTGAGCTGCAGGGGAGCAAATTCAACTTCAGTTCTTCTGTGGGAAAACCAGAATACCATTGCTGGTAATTGCAGTTGCTATCCTAGCAGGATATCACTGTTGCAACTTGCGGTGTTTTCCTGCATAGTCGTGGCATGTTGAATGCAGAGAGATTTAAGTGGGGGTAAGAAAACATGCAAAAATGATGTAACAGCGTGATGAAAGCTGTGAGTAAAACAAAGCTGCTGATCTACTGGATCTGGCTGAGACACTTCAGTGTTTCAGTCCTTCCAAAGTGCAGATCCTTTGCGCTGGTCTGCTCATCTCCTGACTGTATGCTACCTCCTTCTCCATCCCCGTAATTAAATTGTGGGTGTTTTAAATCTTACTGCCTTGTCACTGTACATCAGCCTTATGTAAAACCACAGCCAGAGGGATATTTCCTTTTGAATGAGTGGGAGAGGTACAGAAAGTACTGAACATGTTTAAAAGAAATTCGGCAGGAGGAAGGAATCTCTGCTGCGTGTACTGTGTAAGCCAGTTGTTGACTTGGGCAACATTCCATGGTAGATCAGGAAGAGCTTGGGATGTCATTAGTGGGAGCAAGCTTGACCACGGTTATTGTGCTGGAGGTGCTACGTAATCAGAAGTAAAACTGCAGTAATGCGTTTGGTCTGATTTCCATGCTCCCTTCCGCCCCTCCCCACGCCCTGGTTTGGAAATACGTACTTTTCTGGTTGTGAACAGTCTCTGGAATGCCAAATATTGCTTTCCACAGATGAAACTAGAATATGAATGTGTTTAACTTTTATTCCAGGGTTGGTGGATGAAGCCATTGATACTAAATCTCTGTTGGATGCATCGGAAGAGGCTATTAAGAAAGATCTTGATAAATGTAAAGTTGCGATGGCCAACATGCAACCTCAGATGCTGGTCGCTGGTGCCACCAGCATTGCTAGGCGAGCAAACCGCATCCTGCTGGTAGCAAAACGGGAGGTGGAGAATTCAGAAGACCCTAAATTCCGGGAGGCTGTTAAAGCAGCCTCTGACGAGCTAAGCAAAACCATATCCCCGATGGTAATGGATGCTAAAGCTGTGGCAGGAAACATTTCTGATCCTGGTAAGGATTCAGTCGGCTGATTGCAAAAGTATTTTTTACTGGCTGAAGATGGTGTGCAGCAGTGCTCATTTGGTCTTGTACAGCTGTGTGTCCCCTTTTTAGGCACGTTTTGTGTACACTTAAATCCTGGAGTGATGAAATCAAGGGCACACCACTAACTGCTGAATCCCGCTCTTTAAAAATGCGATCAAAGACCTTTGGCGTATTCAAGGGAAAAGGATTCAGCATTCTAGTTTATGTGATTTTGTAATCTTTGTTACAAAGTATTTGTTACTGGTTATCAGCAGTACTACTTTATATAAGCAAATATTACATAATTTATTTTATTCTGAAAGTTGTTTGGGGAATTACTTTGGCTATTGGTGGCGATTTACTCAGCCTGTAACACCAACGCTTCACACATGTAAAGTTTGGTAAGTTTTAAACATCTTGTTTTCACAGATATAAGTGTGCTCAGCACAGTACGTTAGAGAAGTAACTTTCTGATGTAGTGTTGCAGTTCTGAATATTACAGAATGCTCTTAAACTGGTAATGGGATTTTTGTTCAGGTTTGCAGAAGAGTTTCTTGGACTCTGGGTACAGAATTCTGGGAGCTGTGGCCAAAGTCAGAGAAGCCTTCCAGCCCCAGGAACCAGATTTTCCCCCTCCTCCTCCTGACCTTGAGCAGCTTCATGTAAGTGCAGCATAGTTTGTAATACAATACACCCTTGTCACGGGTGACGTGTGGATTGCACACTGAAATTACTTCAGTATATTTTTATTCCCTAGAAATAAAATGCGTTCTCTGGCAGCCATGCATACAAAGTAGCCTTAAGTGTAAAAAAACACCAATCCAGCTTTCAAAAGAGGAGATTAAAACACGGTATTTCCTTTAACAGGTGCACTTGAAAAGCTGGAAAAAGGCGTGAGCTCATGCGATTGTGTCTTGCCATGACCCCATCCTTTACTCAACCCGTGTACTGTTTCCTTGCACTGAATCAGATTTTTGCCTTTCTTAGTTGACTGATGAACTCGCTCCTCCAAAACCGCCCCTTCCAGAAGGTGAGGTTCCCCCACCCAGACCACCACCACCTGAGGAAAAGGATGAAGAGTTCCCAGAGCAGAAAGCAGGAGAAGCCATTAATCAGCCCATGATGATGGCTGCTAGGCAGTTGCATGATGAAGCCCGGAAATGGTCTAGCAAGGTAAGGAGCTGTTTTATGCATCTTGTGCTAAAAGGAGTATTTATTTAAGGATCAGTGTGTTTGGTTCGAAGTCAGCTGTCTCAAAGACAGAGAAAGGCTTTTATAGACCAGAGAGTAAAAACGCTGCTGTAGGAGGAATTTAGAAACCCTTTCAAGTTCAGAGTGAACTAGGGTCAACTGTTGTGATACTCAGAATTGCTAGAATGCTTTATTAACATACCCGTGTGAACACAAACGTGCCTTGTATGCTAAGCTGTTGGTGATCCTTGATGCTGGTATGGCCTAGAGAGCCACTGATACTTATGCCTTTCTGGGCTGACAAGCTGTCTGCTATATTTAAGTGCCTTTGAAAAGTCTGGATGGGTGTTGCAGATGCCAGCTGCAGGCATCGTGAGCTGGTTTGTCTTAATTCTGGGAGGAGATGCAAGTTCCTTTGCAGTTAATCCGCTGCAGCTATGATCGGAAAAGTAGCCATATATAGATGGCCCGGTCTCATTCCTTTTTGTCGCGAGTCACACTCGCTGTCAAGGTCAAAAATCCTTCATTTCCTTATGATTTCAGTGCTATGACAAAGCAGGGTGAACTCGTCAGTCTTATAAATGCTAATGGCACTTTTTTGCTTTCGCTTTTTCTTTTTTCCCTGAAGAGCGACGTTTTTTTTTTTCTCTGGCAGCAGCTCAGAACTTCTTCAGATGTAGGCTTCTGCGGGTATAAATTAAAGATCAGAATTTGGCTTTTAAAATCTCCACCTTTTTTCTCCACCAAATTAGATGGTGAATGAGAAAGTACACTTGAATAGCATACAGAATCAACCTGAGTGCTTTGTGCTTAAGGAACATGTGTTTTGGAAGTACTGATAAAATACAAGTGAAGTCCTGCAAAGCTATTTGAGTGTCTCTTCCATAAACTTAAAAGCTCTGTTCCCCCCATACTAATGGCTATACCCAACACATATTTATATTACCTAAAGGATAGTACTGGAATGGATTAGTCATCTCTGAAAGCAGTTTTGAGGCCAGAAGCCTTAATTTCAGCTTCCTAAAAGCGTTTTGATGTTTGAATCCCAAAATGGATACCTTACCAATACACTGTAGGTAAAAAAATGCTTTTACTATATACATACTACTCTATAAGTTCTAAATTGGGTAGTGCAACTCTTAAAATATTTATCAAAGCCAAGCAGCAGACCTTAAAACTCCTTGCTGGTTATGAAAGAGCTCTAATTTTAGCGTCTTTAGGCTATAAAACACTGTTTTCATTGCTGTTCCTTTAATTTGAGACCACCAAAGCAGCAAGTTGGCCTAGCATTTGTTCTTCTCATTCTTTTTTAGCAGTCCCATTGTAGCAATAAGCTATTCTGACAGTTTATTTTGGGGGAAGAAGGTTTAAAAACCTTTGTGTAGTCTCTGAAAGCTAAGCTCTGCTTTAGCTTTCCCTGCCTTTCCCTCTCATTTGGATAGATTGGAGAATGAGGGATATTTGGAAACTTTTCATTAGCTTAAGACTTGAACAGAAGTTGTCTTTGAAGACGAGTTGATGTGGCAGTATACAAAAGTTTCAACTTCCTTCCGAAACTTCTGTGTGTTTTTGTGGGTGTAGATGTTTTTTGCTATAAAAGGCCGTATCTTAAGCAAAACATAGTTGAAAATGCATAGTTTTTGGTAAGGGTAGTTTGACATTTATCACACTTTGCTTTAGTCAAAGAAATACAGTTAGGAAACTTGCAGAATATTTTTGTATTGAAATGCTGCTGTATTAAATGCCTGTATTGTTACGTTGGTATACCACTTACCTTTTCCTTGTGATCTACCCTAGCACAATGTATTTGCTTGAATCCTTTTTTTTTTATTCTTTTTAAGGTAATGGATACAACATACGGTGGCAAAACTGTATCATATGCTTCATTATCCTCTTGTTCTACTAATTCTGTTTCAGTCTGTTTTAAGAACTGTAATAGTCGCAGCATTCATAACATTCGGTATCACCTCCTCTTTCCATAACCCGGTTTTGTTCTTTTTCATGTTATCTGCGGTACTTCAATACTCTCTTCTACAGTGTCTCCCGTCCCACCTTTATTTTTTTTTATTTCACTCTGCAGCAAGCAGTGTCAGTGGTTTTTCTGTGATCCTGCTGCTCTCTCTTCCCATCACATATATGTGAACGGGCTTCCATGCAAAGCTTTCTGTCTGCGCAAATACCGGTCATCACCTGCTCTGCCTGCTTCCATGTGGTCAAAAGAGCGTTCATTGAAACAGAAAATCCATTCATTTCACCCTTGTCTTGCCAGAAAAATGTTGGTCTGCAAGTCAGCCTCTGTCCGTAGCAGCTGTACGCTGAGATGAACAATGTCGCTGCATCTTTGAATTGTAACTTCTTGATATTTGTGGTAACTTTTGGTTCACAGGTGAAATGTTTGTTTCCTTCTGCTGATCTTGTGTTCCTTCCCCTCCTCTCTCTGACCTGAGCCTGGAGCTGCCTTGTCAGATCTGGAGAGACCAAGAAGATGTTTTGGTCGCTCAGACAGCTCAGTTCATGCTCTTCTACCAAATTCTGCTTCTTGTACTAACTGTCCCCTGTTTCTCCACCCTTGCTGCCACCTGCAAAGCCTGATGTGACTGTGATTAATGAAGCGGCTGAGGCTGGTGTAGATATAGATGTGGAGGATGATGCAGATGTTGAATTCACTCTCCCCTCTGACATTGAAGATGATTACGAGCCTGAGCTGCTGTTAATGCCAACCAATCAGCCTGTTAACCAGCCCATGCTGGCCGCTGCTCAGTCTCTGCATCGGGAAGCAACCAAGTGGTCTAGTAAGGTACTCCCGATCTCCCCGGGGACTGATCTGTGTGCATCCGGCCATTCGGAACGCTGACACATTTGCATCACTCTTGATCCCTGCTGGGCCTCGCCGTTCTGAATGAACAAGCGTGTCTGCACTTCAGAGGACTGAGAGTGGCTTCACGAGTTCGCTAGATCTGTCTGTTGGTGCCGGGTTGAAGCTTGGTTTGGGTCACTTATTAATATTCAAAGGCTTCCTCTCCCTTTGCACCTGCCTGTTCTTCTTTGTTCTGGCAGTTTTCAAATTGCAGTAGGGATTGTCTTCCCTCCCTCCCTGTTCTTTTTTCCACTCATTTGGGCTACCTGGGAAGCCGCGGTTGATGGTTTCTTAATGACTTCTAGCTACAGCAGAGTATACAGCGTTCAAGAAGTCATTTAACCTGTCTGTTGTGCTTTGCCGCCATTGGTGCCATCCATCCAAATACCTTCCGACAAGGAATGGCTTTGTATGGCAAAAGCGTACCGAAGAGGACTGACTGTCTGCTGGCTTGCACTTGGCTGTATTGCAATTGCTGGTCTTGAGAGAATTCTTGTTACGAAGGAGCCGCACTGAACGCTGGTAGCTGCTGAACTGAGGTTGTGTTTGTGGGAAACCCGTGGTGGTCTAACCCCAGGTTCAGACGCTCATGAGTAGCCTGTCTCTGCTGCCTAAGCACAAACGGTTGCAAGACTGGTCACTATCTGTAGCATGCTGCAAAAACTGAGGTTGGTGTCCCGTAACAAACCAGGGTTAGGGGGGCATGTGTGTATATGTTTGCATAGATAGATATGCTAAGCTATTTTAATAAAAAGGGCTTTCAAAATGTTCTTGTCCTTTTCAGATTCTGATGCTTGGATAACTTGTTAGAGGGCTTCGTAAATGACACTGGTCCTAATTTCTTGATCCTCCTACGTGAAAACACGGAAAAGCTTTGTGTTATGTCATTTGCATCCTAGCTGGTTATATACTAGCAAACTGTTTAGCTGTTAGGTCACGGTAACGAATAGTTCAGCTTTTTGTCGCCTGTATCTGTAAAATATCTGGGACATCTTGAACTTGCTAGCCGTGAGTCGTGGAAGTATGTGCACAGGGACAGAGGATACATTTGCCAAGTCTGGTTCTCGCCATGCACTCTTTGCTCCGAACTTCATCGATCATTAACGGTGGAATTATACAGAGGAAAGAGTGTGCTAATACTTAAACTCACTCTGCTAGTATTTCATCCACGCTATAGGAATGCTTCGTGGCACCACGTAGTTCACTTTTGTCTAACGACTTTCTACAAAGGCGAATCTCAAGATACTAACGGACTACTAACAATTGATCATCTAGGTCTGCTTTCTCTTGCACTAGGTTTCTCTCTGGAACAGTGTACAAGAGATGGTTTTGCCTTGGTCATACTTAATCCACGTTTCAAACATTTCTCAGAAATATTTCTGTGACTGTAATTTTGATGTACAAGAAATCTGGATTTTAATGTAAGAAATATCACTAGATTATCTTTCGAACTATCATGTTCTCTCCTGGAAGCTTTATTTTAAAGGGGGAGATTTTGTCAAAGAGGAGATTTATTTTCAAGGAATAACTTTTTTTAAAAAAAAGATAATAGCTTAATCTCATTTCCACATTACCTGTGACATAGGTTTTGTGTGTTAGATTCTCTTCCACTTCTCCTTCAGCATTACAGCAGCATAGCTGATGCTTTAACACCTTCAGTTTCAGACACCACTGAATTTTATTCTCAACTGTTACGACTACACTATTTAACTTCAATGGTGCTATTTGGTTTAACAAGCTATTTAGCACACTTTTTTTAAATTTAAAAAGGGCTTTTTTGGGGGAATCTGGAATTTCAAATGCTAATAACATGCTTTACCTTAAAACCTAGCCAGCAGAGCAGTAACTCTCATTCCATGGACAAACTAACACTTTACCACTTCTTTTCCAGTTTTGAAGTGAACTTTTTTTTTCCTGAGTGTTAGGAAGAAAAATGTCAGAAACCTATAATTAGTACAGATCTTCCCTGTTCCTTGAAGAAACCTCTTCTGTGTTCACAAATGGTTCTTCCGTCCTTAACGTCTTGAAGGGGTTGCCACCAAAACGTAGCCTGCCACCCAGTCGTGGCTTTGGTGCAGCGGCTGTCTGGGCGCCGGCACTGACTCACGCTGTTCCCTTCAGGGCAACGACATCATTGCGGCTGCGAAACGAATGGCACTGCTCATGGCCGAGATGTCGCGCCTGGTGAGAGGTGGGAGCGGCAACAAGCGCGCCCTGATTCAGTGCGCGAAGGACATCGCGAAGGCCTCCGATGAAGTCACTCGATTAGCCAAAGAGGTGGCAAAGCAGTGCACTGACAAGCGCATCAGAACAAACCTCCTGCAGGTAACGGGTTAACTCTGTGTGAGGGAGCACAGGTGTTGTGGCAGTAAATCACACGTAAGTCTTCCCTTGGCTTATGAAGTTTGGTCAAGTTCTATGTCTGTTTTTAGGAGCCCACAGCCATATATATTCTGTAAAGTCAGGATTAGCTTGCCTGCGTTGCTTTGTATTTCACCTGCTCGTTCCTTTGTATCACAGAATAGCAGCAGAAGTACAGCACTCCTTAGTTTTTGAGTCTCAGCCAAATATACGTCATCCCATTCCTAACCAAGCAGACCCCTGAGGAGTATCTGGAGGAAAGGAAAAATGTTGGCTCCATCCCAAAAATTCTCATAGCAAGTAAAACAGGATTCAAGTATCCTACCAAGATTTGTCAGATAGTCTTGAAGGTTATAAGATCCACTCTGCGCTTGCTCCTCATCTAACGGTACACCAAAATCAAAAAAACTTATCTGAAAAAACAATAGATACAATGTATTGGTTCAGTTTACAGTGTGAAGTGTTTTTATCCCCATTCCCCAGGTCTGTGAGCGAATCCCAACCATCAGCACACAACTGAAAATTCTCTCCACTGTCAAAGCCACCATGCTGGGCAGAACCAATATCAGCGATGAAGAGTCGGAACAGGTAAGAGGTGTACAAATTGACGGTAGTGTGGAATTGTTGACCAGTTTTATGGGGAAAAATAGACAACGTGTAGTATCAGACATGTTCTAGGAACGCAATGTTTGGAAGCTTACCTCAGCTATTTAGTGAAGATAATTTTAGTGTAGCACCTTGGTTTCTGGCTCAAAAGCTACGGTTTAACAGAGGAACACCAACCCTTCCCAAGCCAAAAAGCTACGCTGGTTCCAGTTTTTATGTCGACAACTTCTTAATCTCCTTGATGTAACGGTAAAAAGCGAGCTACTGCAGGAACTTGGGCTCACAAAGACAGCAGGTTTGAGACGGGAGGAGCAGCAGCACCCTCTGGTGAAGCGTAGTGAAAATAGTTACTCACCAACAACATCCCGAGTCCTTGTCTTGGACTTCTGCTAGCTTCCAAATGCATGTTTTCAGCTGAAACCCTGCAATTTTGGCTTCTGAGATTATTCTACTTGGAGACACTATAAGGTTTAATCCAGATTTTGCGCAAATATACAGTGAGAAATGGGAAAGTCTCGTTTGAGTCAGGATAACACTGAAAACAGTTGTTTCATTTAGTTTTTCATAGTTTAAGTCAGCAGTCATCTGGCTTCATGCTTGCACTGGGAGTCCGCAAGTGTTTCCATGCTACTGTCCCAAACATCTATATTTGTTTTCAAACCTGTTACCTCATAATTTCTTTGCTTTCCAGATCATAGTATTGTGAAATGTATTATATAGATGTAACACATAGTATTGGACTGGATGATCCCCAGAGGTCCCTTCCAACCCCTACCGCCCCATGAAACAGTGGCATTTACTCATACACCCGCAATTGTTCTTTTTCTTGACAGGCAACGGAGATGTTAGTTCATAATGCCCAGAATCTCATGCAGTCCGTGAAGGAAACTGTGCGAGAAGCTGAAGCAGCGTCCATTAAGATAAGAACAGATGCTGGGTTCACTCTGCGCTGGGTCAGAAAGACCCCGTGGTATCAGTAAATGCTTGCCACAAAGTCTTGTTTTCTGTAACATAAAATGCCTTTTTTTGGAAACAGAAGAGATATATTAACAGCAAAAGGTGCTGTATACATGAGCTTCAGATTAGCTTATGGTAATGCCCCATTCTAAGGGTATGAATTATATGAGAATGCATTTCAAATGTCTTCGGAACGCATTTGATATCGAACACCCCAAAATTCCTTCCAACAGTAGATGGTTTTTATCTTTTTTTTTTTGTCTTTTGAAGATTCTCTTCATGAATTCTGTACTCCCAGAAGCACATTTCATTTATGCACTGTATGTTCCGGTAGTTTCCATGTGACGATATAACACATGGACCTCACTTTAAGCTTGCGTTGAGAGTCTAGGACACTAGTGGTTACTTGGCAGTTCTTTAGGGACAATCATTGACAGAGAAACATTTTACTTTTCAACAGGGTTTTAGTTGGCTGTTCTGAAACCATGCAGAAAAGGTGGAAAGTGGGGGGAGGGGGTGTTAATTAAAGGGGGAGTCCAGCAGAACAGTTGTAAATCGATTAAAATTCCATATCCAAAATGCTGCTGTTTGGAACAGTGCTTTAACAAACTCTGGAGCTGCCCTCGTAGGCAAGCATGCCAGAAGCCTCACGCCGGACCGCAGCACTGCGCAGGGGGTGGTAGTGGCACCCTGCCAACAGCTTGAGCCTCACGCCTGGAGACTTTCAGTCGTGGAACTCTTTCCTTCAGGCTCAGTTCAGCTATGTATTGGGCGGAAAAATCCTGGTTCTCTTAAGCTACCTGCGTGGCCAGGACCAGAAAATGCCACGTGCTGGCTCTTGCCTTTGGAAAACCAAATGAGAACATGCAGTTACTCTTTTCTTTTCCTCTTCCCTCCACCTAATGTTATTCTAGCTACTCAGGGGAAATTAATTAGAAAAGACCATTTGCCTCACTGCCCGTGCTCCCAACAATGCATAAGCTTTTTGAAACCCAAGCGCTGCAGGGACACGAAACCCTTTTTATGTAGTCCGATGGCTACAAATGGCGGTTCCCAACACTAAACGTACTAGGATATTTTTACTGGTTTTGACGTTTGGAGGCTCAAAATCTTTTTTCAGGTTCTAGTAACAGTGAATTAAACCAAGTGTACCTTTAAAAAAGCCCCAAACAAGACCACAATAAAACCCCACAAAATCCCCCCCCCCATTACTAATGTAGACTTGGGATGCTTTTATCCTTCCATAACTGAACATGCCTATATATGTCTGTACACACACACATTCGTTTCATTGCTCCGGAGTCTCTTTTGGCATTTGACGGAAGAGCGAACGACTGTTTTAGGGGGAGTCTCTGTACGTTTGCGAGGAACGCTTGCAGACTGCTGCCCAGAACAGCACTGACCTCGTGATGCCCTCTTGATTTGCAAAAAATCGTTGCGTGATCAACCTTTAACAGAAGTGCCCTTGTGGAAGAGCGGCTGGGTCTGCGCAGCCCGAAGAGACGCCCGCTGTAGGCACCAGCCTTTCCCTGTCTGCGAGCGGTGTTCTGCAGCCGGACGTTCTCCCCTCCACCCCCCCATTGCACTGTTACCGAAAAAGGGAAGCTAAACTGATTGTAATACATCTGCCTCAAACTGACCTTGGTGAGAGAAAGCAGCGTCCGTCTTTAATTCACTCCTTGGGGCTGGGTATTACAAAATATGTGGTACTGCGGGTCTTTCCTCGGTGTTCTCTTCCTGCAATTGCCTGCGAGAGGAAGAGGACAGAAGGGGTGCCAGAGCCTTAACCTGAATGTCTTGCGTTTGGTTGGTTTCTACCAGATCTTTAACATAATTGTAATGTCGTAATTTCTATTTAATAGTAAATAACACTGAATAGGTAGGGGTTATTTTTAAGGGATTTTCTAAATAGTCTTCCTGTATTACTTTTCAATGCTCCTCACGTTTCCTCCTCCCCCCAATTCAGGCTTCTCTGTGAGATTTTGTTTTGGTTTTTTTTTTAGCATTACTGTTTAGTTGCTTACTGATATTAATGCAATATTACTAATGCCTTTAATACATAATTGTTTATGCCAAAGATCACTTTTTGTTTGTTGAGGAATGTTTGCAGGAGAGTTACGAATCATGGTTGCCTTTGATATTCTTCCAGAATGTTTGCTGTAAGTTCTCGAACTGTTTTGTAGAAGCTGAGATACTTGTCCACCTTATGCAATTACTGCTTTTTTGAACACTATTGGTCTTCGGACCGGAAATGCAGCAAAAATTTGAAAAAGACCATGAATGTCACTTAGAAATGTTTTACCACTATAAAACTTTGTTTATAAACCAAAATGTATTGTATAGTCTAATGTTTTCAACCTTTCTTTTGGTTCTTTTAAAACAATAAAAATGCATTTGTACAAATGTCAGCTTGTGCGTGTTAATGTCAACGGAGCAGTGGACAACACCGCAACGAGCAAAACGTGACAGCGGCAGAAACGCTAAAGCAAAAGAACGGTTGTTTCTACATATTCTGAACAGGAAGAAGTGCTAAGTTGCTCAAACGGGCAAAGATTAAAACAGGTTGTTTCTGCCTTTTGTGCCGGTAAAACTAGTAATTAAAGAACTTACTGGGAGCTGTGGCCCAGCGGGAGAAACCAGGCATTTCCCCCGAGGCCTGGTGGCCATCTGTTCCAGCAGCACCAACAAGGTTCTGAAACCTTGCACTGGGATTTGCCCGATCCCGTCGGCAAGGGAAGAAGGGCCACTGCCCTGTTCATTGGAATTTTACTTCACAAATCGATTGCAAGGGGGATGCGCATGGACTCGCTGTCCTCTTTCCTTCACTCCTTCACAGTATGAACCTCTTACAAACACTTCTCGCTAAACATGTCTACCAGCATGCGTAACGTTCTGACTTTGTGGATTGGTGCCGCAGGTCTGAGTGCAGTCCCCCAGTGCTGGAAGGCACCTGGGGGATTTAGTAAGAAAAGGTAAAATTCCGATTTTGTACTATTCACGCAGTTCTCTCCATACCTGAGAGAGGAGAACCTGAGAGACAGCCAGTCACTCCCAGAGCTGAACAGGTAGAGGGGGGAGATCAAAAGCTGGCAGTACCAATTCCTCAGCAAGGCCATCCTCCAAGTCCTTGAGCTGTGCTACTCACAGCGTCACAGGACGGTGTGGGTTGGGAGGGACCTTACAGACCATCTCGTTCCAACCCCCCTGCCGTGGGCTGGGACCCCTTCCACCAGCCCGGGGTACTCTAAGCCCTGTCCAAGCTGGCTCTGGACACTGCCAGGAATTCACACAGGTGCTGGTGCGACTTTTTTTTTTAACAGGGAGCACAGGAACAGAGCCCCCCCTTCTGCAGTGTCTGCAGTTGAGTTTCCTGTGTTTGGAGCAATGGCTGGAGCCGGCACACCACAACCGCTGCTGCTTCCCTGATGAAAGCCATCGTCATGCGCAGGGTGGTTTCCTATCCGGTGAGTCAATTCTTGGAATTCTTGTTGCCAGCGCCTTCGGGTGGTGCACGGCGGAGTACGGGTCAAAGCCTCTCCAGAGACAGAAGTGTTGTGTGTGCTGCCCTGGTGCCCGAGTTACAGGAGGGTGGCAAGACTCACGCTGCGACGTGCTGAAGGGCAGGGTGGGTGTTCAGGCCAGCCGGTGTTGGCACTGCGTTGTGTGCTCCATCGGTAGTGGTGTCAGCTCTGCTCAGAAAGGCGATCCGGCAGCATTTCCAGGCTGGCAAGGCAGAGAGCGGCTCTAGCGACTCAGCCTGAAGCTTGGGACATTACCAGTTACAGCTGTAGACAAGACTTTGGTAAAATGACCATAACCGAAGGATGCCATTTGCTGAAACACGGAGCAGAACTGTAGGATGAGTAATGAACTGACGGATGTTTCTCCAGAAGAAAAAGGTAGACTAGAAGGTCGGTAGCTTTTAAATCTACGCAAATCTACGGTAACTTCAGAGATTCAAAGTGGTGGTTTGTGGCCAAGCTTACCCTAGCGGTATGTCCAAAGGTACCAATAGCAAATATATGCTCGTTTCTTTTCTGACTGGCTTGCTGCCAGCGTTCGGGTGGGTTCCCCCTCCTTTTTTCCGACTGGATCACTTCTTGTCCCAGTATTTGAAATTTTCGCTACTGACTGACTGGAGTTCCTGTTCTTCATCTGAAGCAAAAGTCAGCACCTAGTCATCAGTTTGTAAGCCAAACAGGTTAGGGAAGCAGAGGGTCCCCAGTATCCCACCCTTTCTTAACTCTGAACTTGGGTTTCTCAGCCTGCCTTGTACCGACCGAACGTATGGTCTGAAGGCTGACGGGTACCGTGGAACATGGAGCAGTTTACAGAGATAAGGAGCTTATGATGGCGTGTAAGGAGAAGTTTAGTCAGCTTTGCAGCATCATTGTTGTGTCTCTGAAATGTCACAATCTAAAAGTTAATAGTCCTCCACTTAAAAAAAAAAAAAACAACAAACGGGAGCTTGCCTGCCACACTCCTAAATGCGCTTTCTAAACTCTAAATAGCTGCTCAGTGATCAAGTTCAGTAAAGACAATGACAAATCGTCATTGTTCAGTTGTATTTCAGAGGTCTCCCACCTAAGAGCACCACGAAGTTTACAACAGCGTTTCACAAGAGAAAATGCATTTGCAGTAGAGTTCCCTTTATTTCATAACATTAAAGCACACAACCATTAAATACACTTGACACTTCTATTGTGCTATCTAAAAAGCTACGCTCCAACGTACGCACGGCACAAGTCTGGTGGCACCCACTTCGAACAAGTGGAACACCGAAATCAAAGCAAGGGCTTCACATAAAAAATAGATCTTACTCTCTGCAACTGTATTCTTAAAAAAAATGATGGCAAAGATTGAATGGAAAGAAAGTGGATTACTGAAGCAACAATCACCTCCCAGATTGAATGCAGAAAGTTATATTTATCAGCTCATCTGCAGATGGCACAAATGAAAGCTGATTAAGGCAAATGCTTCTTAAGAAAGGCGATTTTTTGTAAACAACATGGAAATTACTTTTTTTTCTTCATCAGAAGCTCTTCCTCAGGAGTGACATGTGCTATGTCCCAGGCCCCTGCCCCTCTCTCTTTCTGAATGGATTACGTGGTGCTTTGTGGAATGCCAGCTTGCAGCTGGCAGTGAGGATAGCTGAGCTTTCTCTGAAGGCAGCTGTGGCAGCAAAACGTGCCACCACAAGGCTTTGCCAGTGGCCTGTCTGGCCTTCGTGATGTGCCTGGCCTCTGGGCTTTGGTATCTGACCGGCAGTGTAGTGTTTGCGACGTTTTGTGGATCACCTCTATCAAACTATTCACCAGCACAACAATTCCGTAAAAAAAAGTGAAGGTGTATTAGAAAAAAAGGACCTTGTTTGAAAGCCATATTAAGAAAAACTAAGCTACGCTTTCATTTTAGGAGCTGCTGTGCACAAATGCTTTGATCCCAAACTAATCAGTGTCTATTAATTAACTGGCACCTAATTAATAGCAACATAAGTCACTAAGCAGTCAAGTTTTTTAAGGAGAATTTACTCTTGGAAGTAGAGCATCTTCTCACGTCCTGACCTGGAATTTTCCTGCTTTTGTAATATATTTGACACCTTTAAAAGGCTTGTATTTTTCTCCATACATGTCTAGGCGATTCACTTTCAGTCCTGAAAAAGACAAAGCCAAGTACAAAGTTAAAAGCAGAATGCTAGAAATCATGTCAGTCTGTTTAAAAGTCCTGCTTTCTTGATGTAAAATCAACTTTCAGATCGGTTGAGATCTTCCTTGCACAAGTCCATCCGGTTTCAAACAGCAGATGAGACCGTTGGTGTCACCTCATCGCAGCTCTCCTGGCAGAGAGCAACTTTCTCGTACTCAGTGAGCCAACACCCTCCTCCAAGGGAGGAACTACTGAACAGACGGCTCCATCTTCCACAGCTCCTGTACACTGCACTAGTTTCCAATAACGTAGATAAAGCAAAAGACAAGTTTTTCAAATTCTTTTCACTCTAAAGCATAATTGCAAGGACCAGCAATCCCTCTGCTGTTAAGTGAGGAACACCAGTAGCTATTAATCACCGAACAGTTTTAGATTGTCCCTTGATTTTGCACAGGTCCATTGTCTCTGGCATCCAGCCATCAGATCGACTGTGCTTTGCTAGATTTGAATTAGTGGGTTGCAAGCTGAAGAGGAAACTGCAGGATTCTGTTCTTGTGTGAGGACTAACCGTAATTTACTCGGCAAGCAGTCTAGGAAGCAGAAGGACCACAACCTGGTACCTACCTAGCAAGGTATTACAGGTACTACCACCAATTCTCATCTACTGCCTTTAGTCGTCCTCCTGCTTTCCAAACGTGAGTCTTTGCTGTTAGAGTCTTAATCCGCAAAGCTTGCTTTCAGGAGCATTTTACACATGGACACCTCACATGACTTAAGTGTTTGCAGACTGAGGACTTGTTTGCTTTAAATTTACTTTTGCGCTTACCCCATGGACTTAATTCTGATTTTACTGGCAGATTGTTGAGAAGATGAAAAACTGACCAGCTCCAGAAGGGCAGAATAAGAAGGGCATTCTTTAAAATTAATGGAGTTTTTTGACCACTAGAAAGAGCTTTAGTGGTACAAGGCTAAAGCAAATCACGAGCAGCATGCTAAATCATCACCCATTACTCTTCACTAAAAGGATAAATTTGCACATTTAATGCACAAGTCAACAAAGAAAAATCCATTCTTCTTGACGCTTCTCACAGCCTTTCTTGAGCAAAATGATTGGGAATTCACAGTTCCCAGCACTGGAGTGTTCCAGCAAGGGTAGCTCTCAGGTTTAGGTAAATCGGACTTTACCTTTTTGGACCAAGCTGACTTCACATCATCATCTCCACTTAATTTCCTACTGCTACTCAGAATCACAGAATCATAGAATCACAGAATGGTAGGGGTTGGAAGGGACCTCTGTGGGTCACCCAGCCCAACCCCCTGCCGAAGCAGGGTCACCTACAGCAGGCTGTAGAGGACCTTGTCCAGGCGGGGCTTGAATATCTCCAGAGAAGGAGACTCCACAACCTCCCTGGGCAGCCTGGGCCAGGGCTCCGTCACCCTCAGAGGGAAGAAGTTCTTCCTCATGTTCAGATGGAGCTTCCTCTGCTTCAGTTTGTGCCCATTGCCCCTTGTCCTGTCGCTGGGCACCACTGGAAAGAGTCTGGCCCCGTCCTCCTGACACCCACCCTGCAGATATTTGTAAGCATTTATTAGGTCTCCTCGCAGCCTTCTCTTCTCCAGGCTGAACAAGCCCAGCTCCCTCAGCGTCTCCTCGTAAGAGAGATGCTCCAGTCCCCTCATCATCCTCGTAGCCCTCCACTGCACTCTCTCCAGTAGCTCCTCATCTATCTTGAACTGGGGAGCCCAGAACTGGACAGACTACTCCAGATGGGGCCTCACTAGGGCAGTGTAAAGGGGAAGGAGAACCTCCCTCGACCTGCTGGCCACACTCCTCCTAATGCACCCCAGAATGCCATTGGCCTTCTTGGCCGCCAGGGCACACTGCTGGCTCATGGTTAACCTGTCATCCACCAGGACACCCAGGTCCCTCTCCACAGAGCTGCATTCCATCAGAACACCCACCCACTCACCTGAAATTGCAAGCTGTTGTATCTTAAACTGGATGTTTAAACTTGGATTCTCCTCAGGCTTGGGGGCTCCAGACTGCAGGTTCACTATGCCCTTCAGGTTCGGTAGCTTTTGAGGGGTAATTTTGCCAACGTCCCACGTTAACACCTTGTCGAGAAAGAGAGAACAGTAGCAGTAGCTTTCTAGGAAGCAACCTATGACGTCAAGTTCACACCAAGCTTTCAGTTTGCAGGCGAGGTGCAGAAAGCAGCCTGGTAGCCCTGAGAATTATCCCACTGGCTGGCAGATGGCCTGGTTAGGGCTCCTGCAGGTATGGGGGGGGGTCTTTTCCCTCCCAGCATTCTTTTGGCCCTGGCAGCGTTCCTTAGCTGGTTTGTGCACTCAATACACCTTGTTCCCTTAGTAATGGTGACCGTTGCTGTGGACAGATTGGGTCAGCTGCCATGAAGCAGGGAGAGTAAACAGCACAAAGGCTGCAGCAACTTCAACATGAGAATGAGAAGGACAGAAGCGAGGCACTTGTCAAAAGGAGATTGTTAAGCTGGAATAACTTTCCTACAGGTCACTTGTTTCCCATTGATTCTTACACTTTAAAGATGATACATGGAACCAACTTCGCCCTTTACTCATTCACAAGAGAGATGGGTTTTTTTTTTTTGTTCTACCATAAAAGAAAATTGTTGATAAATGCAGAAAAATCTCAAGTGTCCCTACTTCTACAAACTTTTGCAGTAACAATCCACCTACTTATCCCAACTCTTGAGAAAAACACAGTATAATTTATTGCTGCAGAGAGGAAAGGAGACTTCTAGTGTTTTTGTTGGTTTTTTTGTTTTAAAAAGATGAAGGTCTGTTCTTTTTGAAACCAAATGTTACTTGGAGAGCTTTCACTTACAATTCAAATCAACTGCTGACTGAGATATTCCAAGGGCAGCAGAAAGCTCAAAAGCAGGGTGTTAGAGCCAGCAGAATGGTTTGGCTCAGGCTGCATTTCCATGAAATGGTTCCCAGGTACTAAAAAGCTTCAGGAGCTTTAGGAAATGCAGGTCTCAAACGCCAGCTCGGAGGCAAGACAGCAGGACTCCCAAGATACAGTTTTCCAGATCCTTTGTCTTCCTCCCTGCCTGTCTTCAGGCAGATCTTTCAGAAGAGGGCTTTTTGTCATCTCCTGCTCCCTGTGTTTCTGGCTCCCTATTTTCTAGTCTACTGCATTTTCTCCAGATAAATATGTTTTAAAGAACACAGACTGCAAAATATACCATAGGTGAAACCACCAGCAAAATACTGCTGAATCCACTAAAGAAAAATATTAGGAGGGTGAAGGAGCAGAGGAAAAGAGAAGAAGGAAAGGGGAAGGGAAGGGAGACTGATAAAATCAGAACTCACAACCGGTGTGTATCTAAGTTTGAAAAGGTAAATTTTAAAAAGAAGATTTTAATTCATAAACATATGCTGAAGGGAAAGTTTTCTGCTAAGTGTGGAACACTGCTCCAGTGCTCTGCAATACGTATGGCTTGCTCTGATGTTGTCTTAGATAGTTAAATAAATAAAAACTTAAGACTTACTTTAGTAACTGGGTCAAACGTATAGCTGCCTTGTGTAGCAGTGAGGTTCATGTTAAGTACGGCCTTTGGCATGTGAACTGTCATGACAACTCCTTCTACTGTTTTCCCCATATTCTGTTTTGGTCCAATGGTAACATCAAATCTTCCTGAAGAACTGTTTTCCTTAAAACTGATCATGTGTTTCACGTACACAGGAATTGCCACCAAGCTGAAAAGAGAAGACAATAGCTGAAGGCATCCTGGCTACTTCTCTGCTCCAGAAAACAAAGCTCTTGGTCACAAATAGTTCTTGGGTTTCTGGCAGGTTTTCAAGCTAGAACCAGCTTGTTTCAAAAGTGGAAAGTGATACTCAGCTCTTCAACATCATTGCTGAACTGATTTTATTAGCAGAGAATCACAGGGAAAAAATATTTTCTTCCAGATCACTTGTCCTAATCCTTTTCCCTCCAGCTATTTATTTTTTTAAAGTAGTCTCACTGAGCCAATTCTCAGAACAGCCACCAGACAAATCACTTAGTTTGCAAGTATCTCCAGTTTAGACTTTTTTTCAGTATTCTTTTTATGAAGAGCAGAGTCCTCTACGTACACAGAGACTTAGCCACAAAGCACCTAGCAGCAACGACTACCAGGAACGAATAGCCCTATATTACTGTTGTGTGCGGTTTATCCCACCGAAAAATGATTGCTGAATATCAGCGGCTCACTGAAAAACTGTTTTCTTGTTTTAGTGGGGACAGAGCAACTCACGAGAGAAAACCTGAGAACACACATTTTAGCAACAATGCAAATTCCGCCCGTAACAAGGAGAAATCTGCAGTTACTCAGATGGAAAGCGGTAGATGGTACATCTGAACAACTAGTGTGTCCAAATGGAAACGTACTTCTGTGAACTGACACGGTAGGAGATCAACCTGAAATTCCCATCGGGAGGAATAAATGACAGGACTCGCTCGGACTCCCAGCGTTTGAACCGAATACATGGATGGAAGCTGACGTCATCCAGCAGCCGTGGGTTCTGTAAGTAGTGGCAAAGTGGTAAGTGAAATCTCATCAAGTCTGAGCGGTTTGAGCTAGCAACTGAGCTCTACACAGTTCCTATTTCTTAGACTCTTAAGTATCATTCCTAGCCATTACCTGAGACATGTTACTGAGCTAGATGGATTTCTGGTCTGACCTCGTACAGCAGTTTCTGTAAGGGTATTTTTATACACAGACAAAAGCCATTCCAACTTTTGAGCAACGCAGCAACTTCTACAATGTAACGCAAAACTTGTTGTTTTTCGCACGTGTAACACATGAAGTAGTGATTGTGCTCTTAAATTGTTTGAATCTGATTATTCAGAAAAATAAATCCTGAGCAATTAAAATTCCCAAATATAAGATAAATTTACCATGAAAGAAAGAGAAAGATCCGGCATTCCTGAGAGCTTAATACACGAATCAATTACACCTTGGATTTCTGCAAAGACTGTGGAACCTGCAGGGGGAGAAAAACAAAGAAAAACAGACACTTGCCTTAACATTATTATGATGGGCCCAACAAACGTTGTGAAGTGCAGCTAGAGGGCACAGATGACATTTGCGCAAGACTCAAGAACATGCCAAGCACCGATAGGAAAGGTCATTCCAGTTACCTGTGGCCTGGGGAGCTTGCTAAAATATACGAGCCAGAGCAAACAGCTTGTCCCAAATCAGCTAATTATACTTGTGCCAGCTGTTACACAGGACTTGGACTGGATGTGCTTGAACTGGCTGCCAGCAGTGAGCAAGTAAGAGTTTAGAAAACGCAAGCTCTGAATCTTCCTTTCTTTTATCCCTGTTCCCTGTCTCCAGAAAACTAGCAAACCCTGTAGTGGTGCAGGGAAGTTGAAGCACATCAAAACATAGTAAGTTTACGCTATAAAGCTCCAGATAACCTTGGCTTTCACAAGCATGGCTTGCTGAACAGTGGGATTACATATTCATCTTCACGTTCAATAAATGTATAGCAAAAAACCCCCAACTCCAAAGCAAGAATACCAAGCATCCTACCCAGGAAAGGCTCATTTCCTTAAATGCCCTATAAGGACAGAAAGGCATCAGCAGGACTCTGGACTACTTAGCCCTACAAACAAAGGTTATTTTAGAAGATATGTAGAAACTATTGCTGATCTAGTCAAGGGGAAGGAGAAACTGTGGGCTAATACTTTGCTTGAAAAGCAGGGATCCAGTTTCAGATGAAAGGAGCTAACCATATGCCTCTGAAACAAGATAACAGCCCTATTCTAGGGGAGCAACCTTATCTACTTCTTTGTCCCAGTGAAGGTTAGGAAGAAAGACTCTTGGCATTGCTAGTCCCCCAGGGATCAGAGCAGAAACGAGTATCTATGCCTCCTGCAGGGGATCCTCGTAGTACTCTTGGGAGTCCGTTTGAGCTAGGAGAGTATCACAGCTGTCAGGGTGTTCTGACTGTGACTGCCACCCCCTTTTAGTTTCAAGATGGCGAGACTAAGAGCTGCACAATAGCTACTTCTGACTACCCAGTTCAACAGTGGCCAAAGCATTCACTGAATTGGTGTACGGAACCAAAACAACACCGACGACTGCTACAACAGCAGCAAAGAATGAAGAAATCGAAGATTTGCTCCCTGGCCCACACCACCACAAAATGGTGTCGTGCAGTCTTCAGCTTTAGTAACTGACGGCCCCAGTAATGAACAAAACAGCAGGCTCCTGTCCACAGCACAGCTGGTTTCTTTTTTGGATCTTTTTTCCCTACTTCTTGGCACTGGCAACATTTACACAAAAGTTATCAGATTCCTCCTCAGAGTTAAATTTCAGATTAAAGATTTTTGTATTTGAAGATACCATGTTTCATTTACAGAAGAGAAATGTTTCATTTACAGAAGAGAAAGGAGTATTATTATGCTTCATATTATCTGGCTCCAGTTTATATATAATGAAAACAATACGGCCCAGCTATTTCGCACCCAGTTTTGTCTTGCCATCAGAAGAAAGCTAATGAAAGCTTCTGTCTTGCTCACTTGAGGGCCTGCAAGGACTACAGTAAATTGTTGGCAAGACCAATGGAAGATAATTTTCTCATCACATTTAAAACTCCAACTATTTTTTTCCATTGATATCTTTTAAGAGATAATCAATGTACAAACAGAAAACATTTAAGTACAGAGCATTTCTTGTGGATATTCTTGAAGCAGCCTAGAGCGTATCGCTATTTTAAGATGAACTGAAGAAATACCTTTGGGCATGTCATTTTAAATCGTGTATTTCCATTTAAGATATAGATTCATGTATATAAAACACAAGCAAAGAAATGGGTCGGACTGTATTCTCTCTAAACATCAGCAGCTAAATGTGAACACATTCAACAAACAGAAATGGGTTTGCAAGGCATCTTACCTGATTTGTCTATAATCGCATCAATTTCTTCAACGACATCAAAATAGGCTTCGTTGTTTGTGTATTTTACCCCTGCTCTGCGCCAAGGAATGTTGGACAACTGGCCGGTGGGAAGTGTGTCACCCACATTACTACTGCCTTAAAAATGAAAAGGAACTCAAAATTAGTAATTAATTACAAGAGGAATGTTTCAACTGCCAAAATTAAGAATCAAAGCAAGATTTGCTCCCAAGAACTGCAGACTAGAACCTGGCGCACTAATGTTTCATTCATTAGGTGATGTGAATGCACTTCAAGGACGTGTCCAGACTTACAGTTCAGACTATATTTTGCACAGCAAAATACAAGGCTCAAGTCAGCAGGAGGTTTGAGAGGGAGGAGATGTGGGGCTAGATCCTGCAAAGGATTTCATCGCTTCAGTTCGAGACATTACAGCTCCTTGCGAGCGCTTCCCCCTTCTCCTAAGAGTTTTAGCCGGCTGCCTTGAGGGCTGATCTACCAATAAGAGTTGTTATGAAGAAAGACCTGGAAGAAGCCTGAGGGAGGGCACCAAGCCCCTTTGCTTGGGAGCTGTTGTTAGGCTGAGGCTCTCACCCTTGGCGCCCATCTGAGCTACCCTGCAGCAACATGACTGCCACATCGACATCTGACCACGTGCCAAATCGATCCTGGCCCATAGCCTTAACTTTCTGGCTTGACCTGTGTCATCGTGATGGGCCTTCCTGGCAATCACTGAGCTGCAGAGGACCCTGTTATCATCTGATCCTGACCCACTGGCTCAACTTCTGGGATCCTTAACAGTGATGCCACTGCTCCTGCCTGTCTTGCTGTCACCCTTGGCGCCTGGTACTTCATACCACTCGGTGTGAGAACAGGGCTTCCTGAGCTACCTAAACTGATGATTCTTTAAAAAGGAAAAATATCTTATCACTTCTGTGGCCTGGGTGACTGGTCTTGGAATCCCAGTGTAGTGGAAACAACTCCCTCTGCTAGAAGCAGGTCTCGGGACACGGCCACAGCGCATGTTTGCTTGCGCCCTTTAGCACGACGATTGTGGTAGTGTGTCCTGCCATGTGGGACAGCTTCACTGAGAGGCTGGTGGCCAGCGGTTATCATTTCTACACAACCTGCTGGGTAGGCCCTCTCCTAGCAGGCGGAAAACAGAAGCTTTCATTCTTTTAAGCTAGCAAAATACCTCGCAGAGAAAAACTTCCTCCCTAAAGTCCCATCCTGGTGCTATAACACGTCGGGGAGGAATTGCAACCATTTCCTCACTGCCATTGCATCTCTGAAGGGCAGCAGTGGCCACAGCCACGCCTCGCGTCCATTGGCTGCCAGGCTGCCCTGGGCAGGCGCTTTCGGCTCCTAGGGAATTCTAATAAGGCTTTAGATAAAACTAGAGGATTTGATGTTGCAGCCCTTGGCTTCAGGAGTCTTAATGCCCCTTAGAGTGGTGCATCTAGTCCATTAACATCATAGATATTTTTCGTAAGTATAACTACTACCATTCAAAACCACATTAAAAACAAACACAAACCCCAAAAAGCAGATGTTAAAACTGATGAGATTTATACTCAAAGATTAAACCACATGTGCTACCTCAAAGACCAACTCCTCCGAGCACTACCTCTGTATGGCCCTGCAGCCCCCCTACTACCCTTCTCTAACACAATGTACAGAGGAACATCTTAGGTATCACTGACCCCATGTGACACTTCACAGCCTTGCTCCCTCACAGCCGCCTGCCAGACAGGCAGATTCCACCAGCTCAGCTGACAGACATTTGGCTCCATCAGTGCAAGACATACCCATTCACAACAGCCTGAAACCAGCTCCGCACTTGGTGGATGCTGATGGTGGTGGGGGTAGGGAGGACGCTGACCACAGGTTGCTTGCCTCCCTTCATGCTATCTGTTCCCAGCCAGCAAAGATTTATTAAGTATGTTATATACCTTTCTATAATGATTTCTTATAGAATGCATAACCTTCTCCAATGCCCCTTGGTTATTCAAGGCTCAGGGTGAGTGAGCTCTGTACCCATCCCAGAGCACCTGTCTCCAGTAAGCACTGTCGGTGCTGGGAACTGGTGGTCCTGAGGGACTTCAGCAACTGTGGTTGGACCACGCAATGCCACTGGGGATATCGCAGGGGTCAGGCATAAACTGGAAATAAGGAGGAAGTTGCTTTTATAAAACTCTTAACTGTGAGAAGTGGCAGGACAGTGGCCTCGCCTTACAGATTCACATCAATATGATGTTATTTTTCAGCCACGAAGCATGATGGGGCTTTGTTTTAAAGCAGCCAGTCACCGCTGAAAATTATTTCTTTTCATACCTGTGATGGAGTTGACAACGGAGCGCAGAATTGTGGGAGGCTTAATCAGCTCCTTCAATATGTTAGATTCTGTTGCCAGTGGAAAGCCATTGTCTAACATTTCTTCTAGAAGTTCATACACAATAACTACATTGTCTTTAATTGCAGTCTCAGAACATTCGCCGAAGTAATCCTAAACAAAACAGAGATTACAAAGGAGAGGATTTTTATTCCTGTTAAAATACTCCGCAAAAGTTTGTTTTTTTTGCTTATAGAAACCCCCTAATATATCAAGGAATTTTAGTGCCTAAACTGACTAGCTACTTCTACAGTCTGATGGCATCATATATTAAGATGACATTTATCATCTAATTAGAAATAAAGACAGTGAGCAGTGAAAGGAACATAATTTGATTTACTAGTATATATGTCCCAAAGGTCCTCCCACTTGTCAACGTTAACACATCTTCAGTTAGAAGACTCTTGTAAAAGAAGGACACTGTCTTTTGGCAATGCTCAGTCTTCACAGAGGTTCCTTTATTTACACTGTCTGTGAAACAGGCTGAAAAGTGACTCAGGCTTCGCAGCTCCTTCCTCCCTACAGAGTGCTTCTTGTCATCTATATAAAATGAACAGTATAAAAACTTACAGAAAAAAAGACAGCATTTACAAAGTGGGATCTGGGGTTTAGTGCACGTGCACTGGTAGCTATGCATCAGATGAATACACAAAATATGCCTTCTTTTCCTTTGTACTCTGCAAACCAGCGCTTGACTTAAAAATTGCAAAGGGGAAAGTCACTGACAGGAGGGTTTATTATCTTTCTTTAAAAGAAGCTTTTAAAAAAAATTCCCTTGGAATTATTCCAATTTTAAAGTCATTTAATGGTGACAGACCTGGAAAGTATCTGCTACTCGGTGCAGAAATTCGATTACAAAGAGTGGTGGCACTTCTGTCTGTATGACAGACACAAAGAAGATTTTATCCCGATAGATGCTGATGAGGTAGTGATGCGGCGTTGAGATGACAGGAGGCACATTCTCAACATCGATTGCTTTCTCTTGAGCTTCGAAGAAATAATCACACACAGATTGGCTCACAACGCTTTTCCAGTGCTTCTCCAAGAATATATCACCAGAACAGTTTATAAGAAACAAGCTGTGGATCATTTTCTGTTGGAAACACATTCAAATAAGTTAAAATAAACAAAACGATATGAGGATTGACATTATTTCTTCGCCCAGATTCCCTTTCTTACAACGGTTATAGTTTATCAACACACACTGTGAATTTAAGAAAAAGATCTGCTTTGCTGCTTTTCTTTAAATTGCATTTTCTTTATCCAGAGGGATGTTCCACCACAAAATATTTCACAGTCAATTAAGTCGCTAGCATATATCACAATGTAAGCAAGAAGCCAGCACCCTTGATTTCCACTTTCATTTCTATTTGGTGTTTGTAATTTATTTCTTAAAGATAAGCTGACTCTCATGAGTTGCCACTCAAACATGTTTGGCAACACATCAGGGTAACTTACACATAAAGTTTCCTATGGCAGAGGCGTTTACCTAACATTTACACACGTAACTAAGAGCTGCACAATCATAAAGATATAGCTCTTCAGCTTGTCATTACCTAACATTTACACACATAACTAAGAGCTGCACGATGATAAAGATATAGCTCTTCAGCTTGTCAGCTTTCAGCTATTTAACTAGAGAAGTGATTTTTATTTGCTGGCTTCTGATCTATGTCAAGCTGCACTTGGATAAAGGGTTGGAATTCATTAAAAGTACACAGAACTAGGAACTGAAATCTCATTTAATGAATAAAATTGCCTCAAATGTGCTTGATGCATATCAAATATGTTTACATAAAATGTTTTACACTTAAAAACTCACTCATGAAAAAGGGGAGTATGAACTGCAGATAAGGAATGTAACTGTTTTTTCTTATATCTTTAAAGATTTACAAATAACATGCCTCAGCCACTGATCCTTCATTTTATTCATGGGACAAGAAGCTTATCTGTGTTTCTTTAAAACTAATTCACAGTCTATTTCCCAACTTTCAATGAGATAGTAAGTGAACCAAGTTGTTGATTCAAATGAAGTGAATAAACTTTTCTCCACATCTGCAGAAGAGACAAATGCTGTCAGACTTCTGTTTATTTCTTTAGCCTTTACATGAGACACATACAATGCTTCGGCTGACCATCCTCTGACAAAAATAAGGTCCAAGTTTATACTCAGGCTTAGAAAACAAAATAAACAAATTGTAACCCAAGCACTGGCTCCTCCAGGTGAAGTTAACCCTGCATAAATTCACTCTGTAGTTGAAGAAGCTGCCCCTACCACTGGCTATTCATTCCTTTTGCCTTCCAGGTATTGATTTGAGCAGGTCTGTGGCTCTGCAATTAACTATATTAGGAAACTGCTTCAGCCATAAATTGACCCAGAAAAAGGAGCTTTTGGTCAGATCAACTTTGTGATGCAAGTTATTACATTGCCAGGGAGTGCTAGAGCTGGCGCGGAGGAGGTGGTGGAAATGGGCAGATGACAGCAATGGAGATACCCCACACTGAAGTTTATTTAGCCTTTGGAGGAATTCAAACATGACTTGAAAGAGACCAGTTACTGGGCATCTACACCTTGAAAAAGGAAGACCACCATCAACTCTGCATGTCCGAGAGAAGCCAAACACATCTACCAAAAACCTATGATAGTCTTCATTAATCTTATACTGTTTGGCCAAGATTGTGCCATAAAATGCAGATAAAATTCGCTCCTTCGCTGATGTTAACTCTGGTACACAAATGTGAAGATGGCACAGAAGCATCTAGATGTAAATGGCCCAGTCCCACAGAGATTTTAAGAAGTCCAAACACTGTATAATTAAACCGTATTCCAAAATACGGGAACAAACACCTAGCTCCATCCAGAGTGAGCTCTTGTTGCTCTGTGTGAATCTGAACTGCCCAGAGGACTAGGCTGACCTCCCAACACACTTGCAACACGGAAATATGGTGCGGCCCTGCAGATCTTGACGAAACAAAAGTATGCCTTCCAAAGCTCACCAGAGAAGGTGAAAAAGGACTACTAAGGAAGGTAGCTAGCATGCTATTTCCCTCCACCTAAGTCAGCAGATGTGGGAAGGGAGCCAAGACCCAGCTTTTCAAATGCTGAACTCCAGGTGCTCCTTCACATGCATGACAGCAATGTGCTCATCTTCGCTGGGGCCCTGCCAGGTCTTAGATACCTCCTGCCAAGAGCACACTGTCTTTGAGGGTAGACACAAAAAGACCAATAGTCAAAATGTGGACAGAAAAATTCACCTAAGCCAATACGGTATATAAGAGGAAGTCCTTTCGGTTAGTCTGATTGCCGAGTTGCTTAAGAGTGGGAAAGGAGACAAAGCTACAAAGTGTTATTGCGTGTTTCTACTGTATTTCTCCTGGACCAGATTAATCTCTAATTTAGTTTGTTAAAAAACACGACAATTTTAACACTGTGAGCACAGTGTTCTTATAAAGAAGCCTTGACACAATTGCTTTAATCCAGTTCAATGAAACATGTTCTGAATTTAGCCAGCGCTGGACATGAAAACCCTCCAAAATCTCCTGGATAGTCACACAACGGTGTCAAGTACAATCAACTATTGAATGTCAGTATTGTTCCACACTAGGGCAGCCCAAACATATGAAGGTGATCAGCTATAAAGCTTAGAATAGTTCTCTGTACATTTTAATGTGGATACAACAGCATATCTGTTAACAAATGTAAGACCCGATTCCTAGTAAACGCACACAAGGCTGCACAGGACAGTTTCAGTACAAGCAACACCAGTAAAACTCAATTTCCAGAGGACTTGACCTACAGCCCACTGTGGAGAAGCTATGCTGGACCGCAGGCAGCTTCGCATGATTCTCTGACTAAGCAGATCAGACACAGGTGACGGTGTTTTCAAGCCCTAGCAGTTGTCCTGCTGTTAACGCTCATACAGATTTTGTTGATCAGAAATGACTGCATTTGTCTCGATACACTTTTAAGAAGCACAGCCATGCAGCAGGCCAACATAATCGCTACCTAAATACAGCCCTGAGCAGTAAAATCCCACCTAGCTGCCTATCCTGTCTTCTGGGTAGGAAGATTGGGACTACAGGATTTCCCATGATATGTTATTATTCTGCTTCTAGTATAAGAGTTCCCTTCAAAACCCCTCACATACTCCCTTCCTCCTTCACAAGTTTTAGCAGTACATTAATTTGCTGCTGATGTGAAATGCTCTGGAAAACCAAAGCTCTCTCCTTGCAGCTGAAGAACAGAGCAGGCAGACCCACGGGCACGAGCCCTGCCCTGTCAGTCAGCAGGCAGCTCAGTCTCTATGCTTCCCAGTGCTGACTGTAATAAAGCAGCTCTCGTAGCAGTGGGGACACCAGTCTATCATACGCAAGACTAAGTAATTTGATTTATCCCCCACGCTGTCAAGCAATTGGCATGAGCCAATTAAAGATGGATTTCATGGTGGATATCTTACAACTGGTACTACCGCAAAAATATCTTATGTAAGCTATTATTTAACAAAAATTACTTGCCGTGCTCTGAATACTGAAGATTTCCCTGCTACTCAGAGTGTCAGATTTCATTTCAGACATACAGACATCCTGAAACTCATTTCTCAGTACCTTACCTTCTTCTCTCTCATCAGAACATTAGATTTGCAAAGAAAAAAAGACAAAAAAGTGCTGAACATAAGAAATCAATCTAGTAACAGTAAGATTCCTCTGACCAATAGGTCAAGTTCATATTTGTGGCCAAACAGCAAAGCATGTTAAGAACTGCAGCACTTTGAGGGTAAAGGTCTTTAATCAAAGTTACTAAGTTTAAAAAAGCAGTAGCAAAAGCACACCACCAAAATTTAAGAATCGTGAGAGTGCCTGTGCAGCAGCATACACGTACACCACTTTGAAATGGCAGCGTAAAACCACTCTACGTAAAATACCGAAGATGTGCTCCTAGGACTATTTCAAAAGGACAAGCCTCCCATCTCTCTGCTTTTAGGCCTACCTAAGAAGCAGACTGAAGACGTACGTGGACTATTATTTGCATCTTTCGTCCAGCGCAAGCCATTCAAGCTCATTTTTAGTAGGCTGACAGCTGTCCATGCTGCTGCCTGACTGAAAGGCATCTTACAGGCACTGCAGCAACAGCAGCCCAGCAGAGGTTCTGCAGCTTCTTCTCACAGGCTTCCTGTCCCTGCTCTGACTCATGAAACTCCACACGATTCTTTGCAGCCATTTCCATCCTACCAGAATATGAAGTCCTCACAGAAGAACTAAGTATTTTAACTAAGGCGCCTTCAGTACGCTGTTTCCAAGTCAGTATCTTCTCTTTTGACTAAATCTGGATTTTGCAATGTTACTGTTTTTTCAATCTCTTGGCACAGAAACATCTGGACTGAAGTCACAGCAGTCTTACAAGACAAAAGTGGAACTCATCAGCAAGAGGGAGAGGCTGCGAGCATGGGAAAAAGACTGATTGCACACGCTTGTCCTTAAGTCCTCTGAAATGTAATTAATGCAGACATACTGTTACCAGCTGCTTTTCCATAACACTGAGCTGAGTTACAGCCAAGCTCTGAAAACCAGGAAGCGAGGAATCTTTCCCTGACCTCTGCCATGCCCTTTAGAGCTAGTAACAATCACAGCTCAAAACGGGACCATCACCAGGAAAGCATTCCACGGCTTCCATGTTCCCTCCATGCGGCGCAGCGGCTCCGAAGGGTGGAGGGATTAGCAGGGGGTGGACTGTCTGAGCCTCCGTTAACGTATTTGTCGAAATGAACTAGTCACAAGCGAACGGAAAGTAAGCAAATGCTTAAAGTAATCTGGAGAAACAAATAAGCTAAGATAGGCAGCTCTATTTCTGTGTTCAAGCTGGTATTTTTGTCACAACCAGCTGGTTCGTAGTTTAGCTTTTTCCTATAAATTCAAGATGTGTCCCAAATGCGCCACAGATGCGGCAAAACTAGACAACCTGTGCTCCCCACCTCCCCAACCCCATTCACCAGCTCTTATAACAGCAACCCTAATGAAGAGAAGTCCTATTAAATACCTGACTGACATTTTCAAGACAGCCAGCGCAGCAGCTCTGAACAGACGTATAACTGGCTGGACCAACCTGACACAACACTGGAAGCTGCGATTCAAACTGATGTACCTGGAAATCTCAGATCTTACTAAAATGTGAATGTTCTGTCATTTCACGGTTTTTGCAAGGCTCCTACCATTGTTAGAGTATCTTACTGCTGCTGCTCAAGTGTCATTAATCTTTTTACACGTAAGATGCACATGGCATAGGTATCTGCACATTAAAGTAAAAACATCTTTGCAACCCTTCTTAAGAACTGCCTGGCGTCTCTCTGTGTTAGTCAAGCAAAACTCCCATAATCAACTCTAACTTAACACTACGAAGTGCATGTGTCTGTACAACAATTCAGACGCATATTTTATCAGCAAGATCATCACTTTGCTTCCCAGATGCTCACTATATATTTATTTATCTTTACTCTTATTTAAAACTTAGTTAGTGACTTTCTGGAATTGTTTTTAAAAGGAAGTAGTCCTTTGAGAATACTCTGAAGCTGTCTTAAATCAGTGTTTGGTATCCATAACAAAATTTCCAACTCCCTCCATGCTTTTACCAATAACAATCACAGCCTGCATAAGAATTTGCGCAGCATTTCATCTACTGACCGATGAGCTTTCCAATAATTCATTTGCACAGCGTCTCTGTTCAGTTTAGTTCCAGTATAAATATTCCAGTCGCTGGCAAGATAGTTCCGTCTCTTGACAACAGAACAATATTAGATCCTGAATAATCGAACAATATTAGATCCTGAATAACTGCAGCTCCCTTTGGGACCTGCAAGAACAGAAAGCTCCACTGTAAAAGCTGAAAAGGCAGGAGTTTCTAAGGAGAAAACCCACCAAAGCAATTGAAAATTCATTGCTAAAACTGAATTTTCACATGAAGGTGGAACATTTCTAACACAATTTACATGTGAATTAGACGCTTTAGGACTACTAAGGGACCACTTCAGAAATTCACTCTCTGAAAGCAGTACTGAATAGACAGAGAGGACCAAATGGGCACAGGTAAGGTGAAGATCTTGTCCCGCATTTACTGTCAACTATATTTTCAGGAACAGACTGATAATTAGGCTCATATTCCAGCCTAAGCATGGAGAACTCTACAAGGCTAAGGCAGCAGGATTCGATCATAGGATACAAAAGCCTAATCTTGGTAGTTCTTTGGGAAGATTTCCATCGTGCTTTCCTAATTCACTGCTCCTGGGCTGGAGCGACAGTGCTACCAGCTTTATACTGCTCCTTTCCACAGGCTCTATTTTAAGAGGCACTCCAGGTTGTAGAAGGGACAAGCACAGTGCCAAAGAGCCATGTGGTACTGAAATACTACATCAGCGCCAACAAGTATCACTGGAACCCTGCTGTAAGCAACAGCTCTTACTAACGTGTGTGTGCTCTGCCACAACGAGTCCAAACGTGGATGGTAGAAAGGTGGCATATAACCATTTTTACCTCCCTTCTCTTCCATGAGAAGAGATCAGAGCGGCACTCTAATTCTTCCACCCTATATGAATAAAGTCAGGCTCCCGAATACTAAGTCTTCAAGGATCTGGTAAGAAGTTCCTGTTGAAAAGCAGCCTCTCACACATTATGTTGAATAAGCATAAAAAAGATTTCACTTATTTAAGGTGTACTAGCTAAGTTTTGAAAGCTATATGGGAAGCTGTAAATTGGGGGAAAATAAAAGGGAAACAAGAGGAAGGAACTTAACATGTTAAAAAGGTTTAATTTAATTTCTTCCCATTATTACAGCCATGAAGTACAGCTGCCACTTATCACCTGCTCTCCAGATCTCTCTACCTCAAGGACTTCAATTTCTCTTTCATGAATCCTCATGGCAAGGTTTCTATTCAAGATTCTTAATGCAGAACTCCTTGCAAGAAGAGCTTTATTTGAAAGAGTAACTGGGACTTAGCTGGTGCATAGAGATTTTGCAGAACAGGAAATACCATTTCTGGACAAGGACAGCAAAACTAAGCACTAGAGGGTGTAGAGCAGTCTTAATGTTTAGTTTGCCATCTGCAAGGAATTTTCAGACGGGAAAGAATCTACTTGTCCCATTTTATTTTTTTTTTTCCCAAAACCAGGTTTGCTGGTGTTTTTGAGTTAGAACCGAACACACCACAGATTAAATCCTAGACATTTACAGTGAAATACCACTCAGGTGTTGGTTTTTTGTACTAAATGAGAAGCTATGTATAGCTCAAGCCTGCTGGGAACTGCCAGCTGAATCATTCTCCTGGTTGGCATACTCAGTTCTTTCGTAAAACAGCGCTTCCATCTTTTTACCTCTTGCATGCATAATTTGCTTGTGCTTTTCTTGCAAAATAGCTTCTCCTCTCCCATTTTCATTATTCAAGTATGATTTCTTTCCTGGTTGTTGATACAACAGCTACGTTTAATGACAAAACTATTCCTCCACTTTGATCAAGCACCGAAACAAACGAAAAGCAGTAACAACCTCCACCCCGTTACCCTGTTAGCACCGAACAGGGCAGAAGCGACGTGCAATGCACAGTGGTGGACGATAACAGATTAATTTCCAGCGCCTGTTATGCAAATCTACACTCCCGGGGGCCCTTGCTAATCAAGCAGGGCATAGCCAGAACCACCGTGTCAGCAGCAGCGCTGCTGGAGGAGGGTTCGGGGGGCCTGGGTGCTACCCCTCCAGCATCACCCCTGAGCCGCCTCCCCCCAGAACCGAACAAAATGGCCCCCCTGTGCATACCCCCCCCCCCCCCTTCTCCTCACCGTTCAGCCAGCGGCCGACGCGGACCCCCATTCCCCCCCAGCTCTGACAGGAGGCGGCCGGGCCGCTCCGCACACCCCCCGCAGCCCATTTTTATTCAAACACGAAGATCATTTTACGTTTAAACAGACACCGAGGGACGGGAACGGACACGGTAACAGGTGAACTCCCCCCCCTCCCCCCATGGTGAGGCCTCCCTCAGCGGCCCCCACGTACCTCCCCCGGCCCGGCGCGGCCCGTCCCGCTCCCGGGGCAGCGGCCAAGATGGCGGCGAGGCCCGGCAGCGCGCGGGGCCGCCCCCCGGCGGAGGCGCGGGCGGCCGGGGCGCTGCCTGCGCTGAGCGCCGGATAACGGGCAGGTCCCCCCCGCCCCGCTCGACTCCCCAGCCCCGCCGCCGCGCCCAGCCGCCCCGCGCCCGCCGGTCCCCCTCGGGCAGGGGATGGGGGCCGCGCCCGGGGCGCTGAACCCCCCCCTCCCCGGGGCGGGCTGCGCGGCGGCGCGGCCTCCCCTCCCCGTCAGGCGCCCGGCGCGGCCGCCCGCCCCGCCGCTCCCGCCCCCGGTGGCGGTGCCGGGCTGAGGCTCAGCGGAGCGCGCCTCACGCCGCCCGGCGGGAAGATGGCAGCGGGGGAGCCGCAAGCCAAGAAGCTCAAGCTGGAGCAGAAGCAGCTGAGGTAACGGGCGGCGGGGAGGGGGGGGGGACATCTTCCTCACGGAGAAGCTCCGGAGGGGCGGTGGGGCCGTGAGGCGCCGTGCCCTCGCCGTGCCCTCGCCGTGCCCTCGCCGTGCCCCCGGGCCGGGTTCGGTGGGCAAAAGCCCCGCTTAGTGCCCTCAGGGGGTTCTCCATACAGTTAGGCGGGGGTTTGGTTACCTAAAAAGCCCCGTTAACAGAAAATAATGTTCTCCGGGGCATGTGGAGTGGTTTTTTTGAAGCGTTTTGATATGGAAATAATCTCTGTGACGTTTGCTGTGCTTCCTCCTGCGTGCTACCGCCGGGTGAGCCCCGTCCGCCCGATGGCCTGCACGGAAACAAGTCATTCATTTTTAAATGTCATGGCAGAAAAATGCACGATTCCTCGGTGCAGGAGGGAACTGTCGCGGAGCTCTTGTTGCTGGTCTGTTTCCTCGGGATTATTCACGTGAATATAATTGTGGGACAGCTGATCTCCTCCCAAGCGTTCAGCGTATGAAGAGGATTAACGACAGCAGGCTTGAAAGGTCCAGAATTACCTTGGCGGTAGCTGATAACTTGCTCAAACGGAGCACGCAAGAAATGTGTGTTGCTAGTGAGGTGAGAGCAGTCCCTTTCGGTGCCGATGGCCTGACTGAAAGCACTAATCCTATTAAATTTGTCAAAGTCAGGGTGCTTGCTCCTTTGGCAGCTGAGTGACTTTTCAAGTCTAATAATAGTTGACAAGCTCAGTTGCAAACAGTCGAAAAGGAAAAATGTAACTGAGCTCTGAAAGCAAATTAGTGGCAGGCAGCGGCATAAGGTAGTAATTAAAAAGCAGCCGTTATTTCCACGGGCCTTAAAGCAAGGTGGGGCAAGAAGCTGGCAATTGAAACGTTTCTGTGTATAAAGCTGATTGGAAGAAACTGCGTTTTGCCTGCTTCAAGCCGAAACATGAAAATTAAAAGCTTTGGGAACATTATTGGAGTAGTGAGTTAAAAATGTACAGGACGTTTACAATGGAATGAGGGGCCATGGTGACACGCTCTGATAACGGCTCATTAAACTGAAAATGATACTTTTGTACGGTATGATAGATAAAACATGAGGAACATTGATAGAACTTGTGTACTCTAATTCTGTATCAAGTTATTTCAGTATGGAGTGTGAGCTAGGCTCCAGCTCTGTTTCATAAGAAGAGAAATGCCGTAATTAGCTGGCGATCAAGTAAAGTTAATGTGTGCTGTGGGGCGCAGGCTGGACTCGTGAAGCGGATGAGGTGGTTGGACTAGATTTGGCAGAGCTCAGCGCTTGTTTGAACGTAGCGGCAAGAACGTGCTTGGCCGAGCGCTGCTGCGGGACTTTGTCCCGTGTTAAAAGCCAGTACGGAAGATGCCAGAATGGTCGAGGTGCCTTGACTTTGTTGTGTGTGTCACGAGGCTCGGTTGTTAATGCAAAGCACTGCTACGTCTGCTCGGGAGTGCTGGAAAAACTTTAACCTACAGATTAGTAAAGAAGCGAAAAATCACTTGAAAATTTTGGGAGATAATGACTTCATATTTGTTATACCAAGAAGTAGAGGAGAATTCCTTATCTCGACATCTAGATCTGAGACTCCCCAGCCTCGTCAGAGACCGTGTCTACTAGATTTGGCAAGGATGGTCTTGTACCTTACTCTCCCGTACGATACAAACCTGAATCTTTCTTCTGGCTACCACAAAAACTATTTCAATACAAAAAAATTACATTAAAAAGTTAAATTCCATTCTGTAAGACAAGCCATACCTTGTTAACAGTAACAAATGTTTCCTTTCTCTGTGGTTTTTTTCATCATTTTCTTGCTCAGAGTGGCATAAGGGAGGTTTCGTGGATACATTTTTATGCTTTTTAGTCCCTTTTGATCCTTTCAGGCAAAGGAAAGCAAATATTGCTCCCTCGTGAGGTAGGCAAAGCTGACCGGGTTCAGCTAAAGTTGTTTGAGAGCCATACAGGATGGCCAGCTTTTGCTATCCAGTGAGCAGAACACAAAGCCCGTGACCCAAACTAGCGTTCCCTGCCCAACAATGCGTTGTGCTGACTTTCATCTGCTGGGCGGCAGGTTTTGCATTGTCGTTACTGACGGGTGCAAATCCCCACTAAAACCAGCGGGCTTTAGGCAAGGCCACTAATGCGTGTGCTGCGTTGTTTCAGGCGTCTGACTGCAGCTCTGCTGTGTGAAATAAAATAGTGTGTCTGTAAACCGTACTGCCTGAACAGAAAATAGGCTTGCAAAACTGCAAAAGGTTTGTCGCTGAGTGGTGGCATCAACTTACTAGAAACATCACGAGGTGTTACTTTAGAGGAGAATTACTGAGAGTTTGTGTCCTTTTGTGTTTGGTTTGGTTTTATCTTGGAAGTCTGTGAAAACCGCAGCCGGACTTCTGTTAACAGACCGGTACGGTTACGAAAGAGTTTGGACATTCTCTGTAGAAATGTTTGAGCTTATATGTACATGTCTGTACAGAAACACGCATGCGTGCAGGAAAAAAAAAATGAACAAACTTGTGAAATCCTCTTCTGCGTTATGGCCTTCTGGCCACTCCGCAGCTGCTGTATTGATTGAGTAGTCGTGACGTGGCTGGCTGTTTGGACAAATCAGTTTATCTACGTGAAGACAGTGTAAGCATTGAATTTGACAAATACTTCATACTAAAAGTACAAAATAAAATATTCTGCTTCTTCTGTTACTATTAGACATCTCTTCCTTTTCAGAATAAATTATCAAACACCCTGTGGGTAATTGTTATCAAAAGCAACCCTTTGTCTTTACTGTTCCACTAGATTTTAGACAGTTTGATGCTGGTGACTGTAAAAAATATTGCTAATTTCATGCATTTTTAATTTTGTTAATAAGCTGGCTTTTAATTTAGCTTATTCCTTCATCAACTCTCTACAAATGAAAGAAGATTCTGAGTATTTTAAATTAGCTGTGATAAAGCTTTCAGTTAGAATTCAGTAAATTGTTATTCTTTTTCTTACTGTGTCTGGCTTTTTTTTTTTTTTTTAAATTTCACCTCGCTCCCTTTTTGTATTCATTTTGGTTTCTGTCTTCATGGCTTCTACTTTTCTCACTTTCCGATTTCTCATATCTGTAAATATGAGGTAACTTTTTCCATGTCAGTACTCTGAATGGCCTCTTAGTACAAAGAAAGATCAGAAACTCAAGCACCGTGCTGTGTTTGCTCCCGGAAGAATAAAAGCAATAGACGTTTTCTTCAGGTCGATATTTAGGCTCCTGTAGAAAGCAGAGAAGCAAATACTTTTGAAGACACTAGCGACGGACTTTTTGCTCTATTTAGGCCATAACAGTAGCAATCTTCCCTTCAAAGTCACATTGACAGAAATACATCCGAAATCGGAATGACTTGCAGCATGGAAAACACCTTGCTCTTACAGTTCAGATGCCGGGTTCCGTTGTTCGGATGTGTAACTCTCCAGTTACTGTTTAGATTGACACGTGTCTTCACCTGGCCTTTGATGCAATGCTTTGGGAGTTCTCGCAGCCTGTGTTACATTCCCACAGTTTTGTCTGCTTGTATTGGAGAAGCTTGTTACGGTGTTTTCATCCTTTTGATTCAAGCCATTCCTTGCTTTACGAGAAGGAGTGTGTAACCTGAGGAGGTCGTGGGAAGGCTGTTCGTGCTCTGTGCTGTGAGCATGGCTGCTGCCTCTTTCTTTAGTTACTGATGTTACCTGCAGCCCGCCGGGCCAGAAGAGTCCTACTGGCGAACCACAGTAGTTTAGACATCGTATTCTTTGCTGATACCCTGCAGAAACATATGCCTCTGGCTTGATGCGCTGCCTGCCCGAAGTCGACAGGACTAGTCTCGTCCCTAGAGCTGCTTGTGTGCGTGATTACCGGTGGGAGGGCGGCCAGCGCAGGTGTGCCTGTTTCGTCGTGAATCTTGCAGCTCCCGTGAATCTTTCTGAGATTTACGAGTTCCTTCTTTTTCAGCTAATGAAACAGCTTGTGTAGAATTACTCATTTATTGGATCTACTAATACTACTTACAAACAGACAAGGAAGGTCTCTGGGAAGGAGACCTGGGTGAATGTGGAAGTGGGTGAACATGGTGTCAATGCACTAGTGTGAAACGTGCTGTCTGTAGAACAAGACCTTGGCTTACTTTATGGTTGCTGAGGTATGTCTGACGCGGAAACGTTTGAAGCAGAACTCTGGTTTGTGATTCAAGGTTGTGATATTGGATTTGAGTGGTTGCTTACACAAGCATGGTACACAAGTATTTCACAAAACCAGTTTCAGAAGCAGGGATTGGGTTGCTATCTAAAGGTCGTTAATTAGTATTTACTGGCAGTGTGTTGGAAAATCTTATCTGCATGAAAAAAGTGAGTTGAACTTGCAGATACAGTGTGAACACTATGTTTTCTAAAGGCTGTTCATTTTTTATTTACATATATTGCTTCTTAAGTAATCTGATTTTTCCATACTAATACTATTTATATAATAAATGTCAAAGCATTTTGTGTGAAGGAGAGAAGTCTTTGGGTATTACTCAGAATTCAGTGAAAGGAAAGGGTTTTTTTCCATTTTGAACTGTAATCATTTCTGTACCAATTGTTTGACCACAGTCGAAGCTGTTCCACGCTTGAATGATACGGTAACAATGCAACTTGCTGGCTTTATACTACCTTGGGATTTCATTTACAGTGAAAGATTTTTGTGGGGCTTTCTTTCCTTGCACATTCTGTGGTACAAAGCAGTTGTAACTGTTCCAAGGGCTAGGCTGTTTGACTATAAGAGTAATCTTATTCTTATCTGGGATAAGATAGGAAAAGTACAGCTGTCTGCAATATGATGAAGACTTAGCAGATTTATAGGCTTTCCTTTGCTCATATAGCTGTATGGTCTTGAAGCTGCATTAAAAGAAATGGGATTATGCTATGGAATTTTAAAATAATAAAAAAATATTTTTAATACTTTGCTAGTAGATCTGTACAAGATAAAAATACATCTTATTTTATGTTGCAAAATATGAAATTCTCTCTGTAGAAAAGTTTTCAAAACAACCACTGTTCTAGGAGATATTACGTGCAAGCTCTGCAAAAGTGCTGTTATTGAAAGAGGATTTGTGGACTTTCTGCTTGCTGGTCCCATTTTACAATGTCTGCTGAAGCTGTCACCCTTCGGTCTTGCAGAGAGTAGACAGCTTATCTGAGATTAACCTTAGTTTTGCACTTTGAAGAAACTAAGTGAAATATGAGGGTTAATGGAGAACTTTTTGTTTATGTATTGCAAACTGGACAATTTATACCAAATATTTGTGGTGTAGAACATAACACATTAGTCCAAGGCTAAGGCCTAGATTATCTATATCTTAGATACGCAAGTTACAAATGTATAAAATGTATAGTTTCATGGATTACTTCAATAAAGTGCATTTTTAAAAGTTCTCATGTGCTTACCTGTTGTTTTATCAGGTAGGGGTGCAGTTGACTTGTAATTCATACCGTGCTTGAAAGGAAGTGTTTTAGTGAAATCACCTGAGGAGTAATTGCTCGTCATATGTAGAGGAACTCAGATGGTCATAAAGATCTCCTGATTACTGCATAGTAACAGAAGCAGTTGAGAGAAACTGGGGCTAGACCCTCTCAGGGGTCAGCTGTGAATTTTGTGTTTCGAGGATTTCTGAAGCCAAAACACACACAAAGGCACAGGTCAGCTGCTCCATGCAAGCAGAGCAACTCTGGAAGGTGTTAGCGAGGCTGAGCAAACTCCGGCTGGCTGCCTGGCACGTACATGCTGTGACTACGAGTCAAACTTGTAGCACAAGCATCATAAAGTTAAGCTATGAATGACCATTAGCAATCAATGACCATTTTTCCAGGGATACGCTGGTTACTGTTGCTCCACCTATGTGTTGGGACAGCTAGAAGTTCCCTGGCAAATGACCAAAAACCCGTAGTGACAGGTGATGCCTCGAAGACGTCAGTAACGGTAGAATGTGATAGTGCAAGCAAGTTGTTTGGGCACTTAGGAATAGTTGGAAGTTTCTGAAGTGCTGTTGACAAATGCTGCTGAGGGTTCATACATGCTGCTTCATGAAAGGGTGTTTAATTTTTTAGAGAAATACCCTTTTTGATCCTATCTTGCTGAACTGGTAAGAAGTTAGAAACCTTTGATGGTACCTCATTTGGACTCTAGCTTAATATTCATAATATGCAGTTGTATGTTACGAATTACTCAATATAGATCATGTTAATGTATCATATCTACTTTCCTTTACATATTCTTATGGGGTTGTTAAAACCAGGCAATTATTTGTGAGGGAATCTACATCTTGATTTTTAAAAAAAATGGATTTATTATTTAAAATACAGGGATGAGACCAACAAGACCGAGCTGTGTTACTACTATTGTAGTATAACAATAGAACAATATATTGGAGTATAACAAATATAACAATAGTTATATTTGCCTGTGATGGGATTCTCTTCCCCCTCTGCATTTTCAGTTACAAAACAGAGGTTTGTCTCTTATCACTGAAATTGTTAAACTAGGAATAGTCTGTTGTTCAAGACGGGTCAGAGAATACAGCCATTATATACCCAAATATAGTATCTGCATATTATTAGAGTTCAAAATCCCTCATCAGGATTTGGGGACCTGTTGTACTGCGCGCTGCAGCAGTGAGGGGATGGATACATTTCCCACTCCAAATAGTTTGACTTTTCAAGACCCCCGACACTTTAATAATGAGAATTTTGTAAGTGATGATTAATTTTCGAGTGTCCAGTTTAGGGAACCTAGGAAATTTGTCCTACATCAGGTATTGAATGTAAATGTTCCTGTTACCTTCATGTGACGCTGTAGGTCCTTGAGCATCATGAACGTCTCAGATTTTGGCCTCGTCTCTTCTGAGACACCCGAGAATCAGCAAATAGTTGAGAAGTTTGGCTTCAGTTTTTCTGAGTACAATATTCCCGTTTTGTAGATGGAGAGGAAGGGAAACCAAGGCTAACAACCACATGATGAGGAAGCTGTGGCGTTTAAATATTTAATTAGTGGTGACACAGCAGCAGAGAACAACGTGGGATTCACTTTTGGCAAAAACAACTCTTCTGACATCAGTTTCATGATTCAGTGTTGCCGGTAAGTTCGACAGCCAAACGAAGAGCGGGCAGGCGGGAAGAGCGAAGAACGGGAACCTGGCTTTACTGGTGCTTTTCCTTCCTGACGCGGCAGTTCTGCTTGATCGTCAGGTGGACGAGGAACAGGTTGGGCAACGCAGGGCTGCCCTTTTTTTCTTTTTCCCCCCTGCAAAATGTGGGAAACAGGCCCGCACTGTGTCCGTGTCTCCGCGCTTGCCCTCCGGCGGGTTGGGAAGGTGGAGTGATGCCCGGTAGCTGCAGGCGGCTGCTTCGGCAAGGCGGGAGTGGAACAGTCTCCTCTCCGCAAGCCAAGCGAGAGCCCACGTCCGCACGCCGTGCGCAGGGCCCTGCGGCGGCTGTGGCTGCCATGTTTGGTGGCAGCCATGGAAGGCTTCGCGGAAGGCTGCCTTGGGCGGTGTGAAGGCCTGACCCAACGTACAAATAATAAAAAAAAAAAAAGAGTGAAATTACGCGTTGTTGTGGAGCGTGTGAAAATCGCCGGCCGGGGAGGAGGAGTGTTGCTGGGGTCTGAGGTGCAGCCGTTCCCACGGCCCTGTGACAGCTGAGGGACGGCGCTGGTGGGCGGGGGGGGGGGGGGGGGCTGCGCTGGCCATCTTTAGTGTGGGCAGCGTGGCCAGAGCTCCGCACCTCCTCGCCGCCTCGATTAAACGTGGGTGGTTTTTTTTTATTAATTTTTAATTAGCGCTGGCGACCGTAATTGCCTCCTGGGGCTGGGGGAGGGAGGGGGAGGGGGAGGAGGAGGCGGTGCGCGCTCTGCCCGTACCCAAGATGGCGGCCGGGGAGCGCGGGGCGGGCGGGCGGCGCCGCTCGGTACCGAGCGCTTCCGAACCGGGGGGCGCGGGGGGCCGGGCGGCAGCGCCACGCCGGGCTCGCGGGGCATCTCCGCCGCCCAGGGCCCGGGCCCGCCCCCCAGCCGGCCGCGCAGCCAATGGCGGGACGCGCGGGCGGGGCGGGGCGGGGCGGGGGCGTGCGGGTAGGTCGGCCCGTGCCGTGGCCGCCGGCTCAGTCGCGGCTGAGGCGGGCGGCGGGCAGTGGGCGGGGAGGCGACGCCGCTGCCAGCTGGGGCTCTGCCGCGGGAGCCATGCCCACCCTCAGGTAACGCCGAGCCCCGGCGCGGCTCCCGCAGCTAGCCCGGCTCTTTCCTCCTTCTCCACCCGTGTCATCCGAGGGTGCGGGGCGGCGCGGCTTCGTTCCCTCCTTCCCTCCGCGGGTTGGTGTTGCGGCTGCACGCCGGCGCCGCGGGGCGAGGAGGGAGAGCCGTGCCGGTTCCCTCACGGTTCCCTCACGGTTCCCTCATGGTTCCCGCCCGACCCTTCAGCGCGGCGGGCAGCCCGCGCGGCTCGTTTCGGGCGGGCAGGTGGGCGCGCGCCGGCGTCGCCAACGGTCGCCGCGGCTTTTTGAGGGGGGGGCGGGGCGGAGGGGATTGTCTCTGAGGTGCCGCTCGCGGTCAGCCCGGGCCGGAGCCGCGAGCAGCGATGGGCCGGGCTCCCGGAGAGCCGAGCGGCGGTGCGCGGCCGCGGGTTTTCATGCGAGATCGGCGGTGCCGGTGCCCGAGGTCGGTTTCGTGGCTGGCACCCGGTTTTAACCGAAGCCCGAAGGAAGAGGCGCAGGGTGGTGACAGCGGTCTGGGCTCTCAGTCCGTTGGAACGGCGGTGCGGCTAGCGTGTCAGCGACAACTGAAGAGTGACGTGAACGTTCGGTGAAAGGTATTGCTATGACTGGTTTTGCTTCCCGAAACGCTTTGTCTTGAGGCGGGGTGGTGTTGCGAAGTGAACCGGTAACGTTCAGTCACGTAGTTATTTTGATCAGTCATTCAGTTGCTAAAGAAATGCCTAAAGCTGCAGGCTCAGTCAGGGCGACTCTCCCATCTCCTCCCTCCAAACTCAACGTATCGCAGTTTATGCTGTTATTGACCGAGGAGTACAGACAGAAATTGCGGGAGTATCTCGCTACGGGAGCTGGTGGAGTTGGCGCAGCTGTGTGAGGACCTCGGTAGTGGTGGAACAGTTTTTTTTCCTAGGGCAGCCTTGCTTACGTAAGGCCAAGGCTTTTAGGCTTGGCTTCTAAGCTGGAACCTGTGAATGTGTGACTCTAGAAGACCATGAAAGCTTCACAGTGAATGACATCTTCACTGAAGATACTCCTCCAAGTCAGTATGTAAACGTGTAACTCCTTAGCCATATAGTGCCTTTCCTTAAGGCCTGAGTAAGGAGCGCATGTGAGCAGTGTGTGTTGAAGGTCTGTATGCGAAGGTGCCTTGCTGATGAGTGATGCACGGGAAATTGTCTGAGCTCTGGAATCATGGAATGATGGTTCTGAGGTACTTTTAGTGTCAGACGAGCTATGGTTAACAGTAAATGTCATTCACTTATCTGTATGTTGGTAGGTAAGTGTGGTGAGAGAAGGATGCTCTTGGCGGAGAGCCTACAGCTATTCAAATGCTATGAATCCGGTACTACTGCCCTTTTGTTTTAATGACACGTATAAAAGATTTTTCTTAAATTCATATCCTGTGTTATATGGGGTTTGACTGTTCCTTTGTCACTGAAACGGATGTGCTGAGAACAGGCTTAGAACATGTGTTACTTTTAAGGGCAGAATCAAGCCCTGTAGAAATACTAACATTTTGATCTGATGAAACTATATCTTATATTCATAAATGGAAGTCTAGGCATACAGCAGGCTCTCGTGCGATGGGACACCCAAGCGTCCCAGTCATGTTTTATTAAGGCTTTCTGACTGCAAAGTGTCGTAGCATAAGAATTTAATATTAAGTGTACATTACAGCCGCACAGCAGTATGAGGCTGTTACAGAGCAATAAAAAGAGTGAAATTTTCAACTTGGCTTCCTTTACTGTTAGTCATTATTATGTAGATGAGAAAATTCTTGCAGCAATTAAGAAGAAAAAAATTACAGAATGTATTTTAAGAAATAATGGGATACCCTTTTTTTTTTTTTAAGCAAGACATGCCGGTATCCAGAGACTCAAAATGTTCCTCTGTCCCTGTGCCAGTAACTAATCACATACTTTCACTGATATTTTGATGTTTTTCTTCCAAAGAAGTGCACAGCAGCATGGGATGATGACGATATTGCGTGGTAGGAGATACAGTACTGCTAAAGTTCAGCAGCCAGCTTGAAATGGGACCGTGTTTTTTAAAAATGCCTGCAACAGTAGAGCATTAGTAATGTGTAACCATGATACTGGACACAGCTTTCCAGATCATTCTGTTACGGTTCATTTTGTTGGCTTTTAAAAAAAGATTGAAGGGTAGCTCGGTGCTAATAAGGGATTTTTTGTTTGGTTGTTTTTTTTGTTTTGCTTTCATCCAGTTTGGTTTCAGCTTATTACTGTTGCGACTTGTGATAAGACTAATATGTAAACATTGGCGATTTGTGAAAAATCGGTGATCTCTGAACAAAAAAAAAATCAATCTCTGAACAAAATGCCATAGTTAGAGGGTAAAGCTGTATTTGTGTTTAATGAATTACGTTGCTTGAACTTATAATCACGACTAACTCTTCACCTAGTCAAAAGTGAAATGTCAAACTCGTAGAATATGTTGCTTGTTGTCAAGAGTTTAGAACGCAAATGTGGTGTACATCCAAGCTTTCTGTGAAGCAAGTTGCTGTTGCTGCTGTAATTTTCCTGCTAGGTGGACAGCCTATTTCTATGTCCAAACAAATTTTAGATTTGTATGCACGTGTTATTCTTAGTTTAGAATTTAGAAAATATACATACGGTTCGTGTGTACTATGTATGTATGTGTATGCACACATATCCATACATACTGAGTATGGTCAATTATTCACCATTAATTTGTGCGGGTGGATGAGTTGTCACTTGTTTCTTGAAGAGCTGAGCCAAATGTTCTTTTGCAAAAGGTTGGTTAAGCAAGAACACCCTTCTCAGCTGATTAGATACCCGTACTCCCGTGCAAGAGAAGGGACTAGAGAGAGTCAGGGAGGCTGTGGAATACCTATGTGTTTTTTCTGTGTCTGTTGCAGGGAGTGAATAACCTACGTATTGTGAAATCTCACATTTCAGGAAGCTCCTGCTTCCTCACTGTTTTACATCTAGTTGGTTGGAAATAGTCCATGAAATCGTAACCAATGCAGGTGTCCAGTGTGACTGAGCAGCAAACATAGCCCATTAAGGTGCATGTGTACTGCTGAAAGTGTTACATTCTCAGCAAGTTAAACAGTTCAATATCTCAATTTCTGGCTTCAGAGACTTGTAAATTTAGCATTCTCTAGGATCCTAAATAATATGTTTAATTTCATGCTTTTACAGTATGAGGCTTTACAGAGTATATGTGTGGTTTTTTCTTTTTTTAATTAGTTTTACAGAGGAGCAAACTGTAGCCGAGTAACTGGTGGTACCACAAAAAAGAACAATAGTGTAATAGTGCAGATACTTTGCAGCCCCTCAAGAAGGGAAGGGTGATTTGCAGTGCACTGAAATGTAGCCAGCGTTGGGTTAATCACGTTGAACATGCTAAGGGTTTACACAGCCAAGTCTGTAACAGTGGAAACAGCGGACTTTCTAGATCGTGGTTCACAAAGCTTGTATTGGAAAACGCCGATCACAGCGTGATCTTAATGCCTGCTTAAACTTGTTGAATTTTTAAAATTTGCAATCTATAAAGAGATTGTTTAGATTCTTTCTGTTTTGGCCAAAAAGGTATTTTTACCAAACACAGTGTCAGTTAAGGAATGATGCAACTACGGGTGCTCATACAAATGGTGTATATGGATTTTTCTCCTTTTGGCCAATGGAATGTTAATACCGAGTTTTAAGCATGGAAGTTCAAGTACCTTGGGACTTAGGTAACTCAAACATCTAGCTGAAACAACCAAAAATGTAGAAATACATGTAAATGAAAGCACAAGGCTAGCTATTAGTATATATTAACTCATATGTTTAGATTATTTACAAAAATAAGTTGAGCATTACAGCCTGTGTGCCTGTCATCTTCATAGCAATCAAAGTTAATGTGCTCAAAGTTTTGATGTGTTTGAAAAGTTGTAATGTTCTGCTGTGCTATGTTTGGTTGTGAGAAACAACTATGCTGAAGTTGGGGAGAGTTTGCCCAGAAATTTCAGGTGAATGTTTCTGAACATACACTTACTACTCTGGTCATAGCTACCTTGGCTTTTAAAATTTTGCATCTCAGATGGCACTCTACTACACAGCCTCTGGAACACTTGGGACAGGGATGATTACAAAATAATGTGGGAAAGGAAGGCTTGGGAATGGAACAGGACTTGTATGTGATGTAACGAGCTGCCTGGATTAAATGGCACTAAAAGTGCTAGTACCTGCTGCTGATGGCATTTTAGGAGTTTGTGTGTGCGTTATTGGCTTGATAGAGCTTCTGTGGATGCTGAACCAGTACAAATTGCTCTCGTGCTGCTTCAGGTGTATTGACCAGCGATTTCTGCAGCCCGCAGCTCTGTTAAGTGTTTGGTAGCTTCTGTTTTGCTTTTCCATCAAACAAGGTAACTTCTTCATACGTAGTGACCTCTACATGTCAGCTCTATTTCAGGGAGTTTTTGAAGTACTTGGCTACTGTTTTCCATACACTTAAGTGCCGATGCTTGTCTTATATGGAAGTTATCCGCGATACACATTTTTTTTATAAGTGTAGGCATAAAATTATTGATGTGCAGAATTTCACAGATTGTGAGAATCAGCTAAACATCAAATACAGGAGCATACAGTTTGGGACAAATCTGTGTTCAGCACTTTCAGAATTCTGACTCATTCATTCATTGTCCTGCAATACTACTGATGTAATAATTAGTTTTTAAAATGGAGAGTATGTCCTGTCTTGAGGCTCCATCTGCAATCCACTTTATCCTTATGTTGTCTTATCTGTCTGTCTCCCTCTTCTTTTCTTCTAGTTATGTATAACTTATGGTTATGCTAGTTAGAAGAATCAATGCTTCTTTTCACACTGTCAGAAGTATTTAGTGAGTCTTCCAGGTTTTTACTCAGTAGTTGTTACCTATGTCAGTTAGGAGTGAGCTGGATTTTTGGCTCTCTTCATGAAGCAGCATCTTCCACATTTCACACACTGAAATAGGCTATAAAGGCCTGTCTTTAAAGCTGCAACCAAAACCAGGATACTTAAAGCATGGTTTGCTGTGTCTCAATATGAAGGATATTAATCATGTTTTCCACTCCATTTCCAGACTTCAGAATTTAGTGTTTAATGGAAGCTAATGTGGCATCCTAAAGAGGAAGAAGTTTGCCTGTGTGCTTCTGGCAAGTAGCTTCAAATTTGACAAATACTTGTCAGCTAAGGGCTTTTCATAGCAGTTGTGAGTGGCAGTCAGTGGATGAGTTTCCAGCCTCTGTCGGGCACAGTTCATGAGATTGTTCTGTATCATGCCCTTTCTGCTTGTTTTGTATTTTTTTTTCTTATCCTGCAGAAGTTAATGAAATCTATCATTTAGTAGCCAGATGTTGAGTCTCTGAAACGTTTCTCTTGCTCTAAATGGGCCAGAACAACTGAAAACTCCTTCATTTTCTTTGAGATTCTGCTGACGCTGTTATGCAGCTTTGGATAAACTGCAGATACACTTTGGGTCAGAATGCAGTGTTACAGTAGTACCTGCTTGGGGATGGGGACATGGGCAGTATGCTTTCTCTGCAAATGCATGATAGAGAGGCATCAAGAGGGAGGCATGTTTCACCGTCATACTGAAGCTACCTTCAGTGGCAGGAGCAAGGGCCGCTGGTGCTGGAGGCAGCAGGTGCTAGCTTAGGGAAGGGGTTTTAGGCAGCCTTGGCGAACAGCTGCATTCACTCCTGCTTGACACTAGGCCACATATCTAATCCTTTGGTATTACTGCATTATTACCAAGTACATGCTATTCAGAAATATGTAACACATGGTTTCTGAATGAATGTAAAAAAAAAAAAAGTTAAAGCTAGCTCTTTCAGCTGTTTACAGTATCTCTGTTGTCCTCTTTTTATGTGGCAGAAGTCATAGTAATGACTTTGAAATTAATTAAAAGGTACCTACGTTCTTATCAGTAGATGGCTACGCTGTTTAAGGTGGCTGACAATGCAGAATCCATAGTCTCTTAATTTGGGTTTATTTAAACAGACTTAAATTATTAATTGCTGGTCAGTAGCAGAGTAAACTCGGCAACTAAGTCCGTTCAGTGGAATTCCTATAACCTGGTCTGATGCTCCCCCTGTGTAAAATCTGGTATTACAACCTGAATGCAACCCTTCAGAACTACAGCATGTGGTATGCAGCTCTAATTCTTTGTCTGAGTGAATGACAACAGAATATGGACCTGGATATATTCTTCACTGCTTGCAGTCTGTATATTGCTCATGGAGTTTATTTTGGGATGATACTCAGATATGACTCTGTTTAAAAGACAGGTCTGCATGTGACTACTGTGTTGGGCGAAATGTGTATATTTCGTTCTTTAGCTGTATTCAAGAGAAACTTTTCTCTCTAGTAAAAAAATGTCTTCAACATATTATACTAGGAACAGTGAACTAACACTAAGCTAACTGGAAATAATTGATTCTCTTACAGTGAAAATGTCCTGTTTGGAATGGGGAATCCTCTGCTTGATATCTGTGCAGTTGTGGACAAGGACTTCCTTGACAAGTAAGCCTTAGTTTCTTTTTAATGTCAGTTTTGTTTCTGGAATTATGCGTGTAAATGGAGGACTACCTGCTTGTGTAATGCTAAGTTTGTGCTGATGTCTGTGGGATTCTGGCCTTAAGCTGAAAGAAGCCAACATTGTATCAGTCGTTTGTGCTAGCTATGTGAAGCTGTGGTGGTGTTGTCAGTGGTTCCGTGTGGGTTTGGTATTTATTGTTTTGTATCAATTATTAATTCTAGTCTCTTCGTGCTGTCTTTGCCAGCCTTGAACTGGAAGCAATTGTCAATGTCAGTAAGATGTAGGTAGCTCTTGTATGGTTTTTTTGTGTGCTGCTTTTGATGTACTATTAAAGCATTGTTTTCTTTTTTTCAGTGATGACTTTGGTGCAAATAAGCCATTTCTGTAACACACCAAGAAAAGTTGTGCAAGTGTACCTTTTTTAAATATTCTAATTTATCAGTGAAGAACAGGACCACTTAGGTGGTCTGTTACCTTGCTTAGGCCTAGTTGTTATGCTACCTTCCATATAAACATGTCGCTGAATTGCTGTTTGTCTGTTGCTGGTGTCATTAAGCTTACTTGTTCTCTGATCAGCTTAGACATGTGTCTCTTCAAAAGGTGTAAAATGCAATTGCTCTTTTAAATGCTGCACGAGCTCAATTTCTCCCAGTTTTTGCTGCTTTGTTTCTCTTGTTTTCAAGTGATCAGTAAGTTGATTTCATCTTTCAGAGTGCTCACAATTATATGACTAATTTTTAAAGTGTTAATAATTTTTTTCTCTAGTCATTCTTTTAGTTATTAGTGGGAATACTGGATCAAGAATAAATTTCACATCACCAAATAAAGAACAGATGCAAAGTCATTATTTGTGAATGTATACTGTCAGCCACAAATCTTTTGTTCTGAAGCTTTTAATAATAGCAATAATTTGTTTTGCAATGGGTATTTTGTCACTCAAATTTAATCTAAAGGTGTGTTTAAGTGAGAGCCTGAATATTACAAGCTAGACGCAAAAGACAAAGTAACGAGTGGGGGATTTCCAAGGGGAAATCATGCCTGACCAATCTGATAGCTTTCTACGATGACATGACTGGCTGGGTAGACGAAGGGAGAGCTGTGGATGTTATCTACCTTGACTTCAGCAAGGCTTTCGACACAGTCTCCCATGATATCCTCCTGGGGAAGCTGAGGAAGTGTGGGCTGGATGAGTGGTCGGTGAAGTGGATAGAGAACTGGCTGAATGGCAGAACTCAGAGGGTTGTCATCAGCGGCGCTGAGTCTAGTTGGAGGCTGGTGACAAGTGGTGTCCCTCAGGGGTCAGTACTGGGCCCAGTCTTGTTTAACTTCTTTATCAACGACCTGGATGAAGAGTTAGAATGTACCCTCAGCAAGTTTGCTGACGACACCAAACTGGGAGGTGTGGTAGATACACCGGAAGGTTGTGCTGCCATTCAGCGTGACCTGGATAGGCTGGAGAGCTGGGCAGAGAGGAACCTGATGAGGTTCAACAAGGGCAAGTGCAGGGTCCTGCACCTGGGGAGGAACAACCTCATGCACCAGTACAGGCTTGGGGTGGACCTGCTGGAGAGCAGCTCTGCGGAGAGGGACCTGGGTGTCCTGGTGGACGACAGGTTAACTATGAGCCAGCAGTGTGCCCTGGGTGCCAAGAAGGCCAATGGGATCCTGGGGTGCATCAAGAAGAGTGTGGCCAGCAGGACAAGGGAGGTTCTCCTTCCCCTCTACACTGCCCTGGTGAGGCCTCATCTGGAGTACTGTGTCCAGTTCTGGGCTCCCCAGTTCAAGAAGGATGAAGAGCTACTGGAGAGAGTCCAGCGGAGGGCTACAAGGATGGTGAGGGGACTGGAGCATCTCCACTACGAGGAGAGGTTGAGGGAGCTGGGCTTGTTCAGCCTGAAGAAGAGAAGGCTGCGAGGGGACCTTATAAATGCCTACAAATATCTGAAGGGTGGGTGTCAGGAGGATGGGGCCAAGCTCTTTTCAGTGGTGCCCAGCGACAGGACAAGGGGTAATGGGCACAAACTGAGGCACAGGAAGTTCCGTCTGAACATGAGGAGGAACTTCTTCCCTCTGAGGGTGACGGAGCACTGGAACAGGCTGCCCAGGGAGGTTGTGGAGTCTCCTTCTCTGGAGATATTCAAGACCCGCCTGGACAAGGTCCTGTGCAGCCTGCTGTAGGTGACCCTGCTTCGGCGGGGGGGTTGGACTAGATGACCCACAGAGGTCCCTTCCAACCCCTACTATTCTGTGATTCTGTGATTCTGAGTGTATCAGTCTCGTAAATTTCTGGAACTTTGAAGACTCAATTTCTAAAAAAGTAAATTATTCTGATGTAATTCTGACTTATGCTTCCACTGAAATAACTTGAAAACCAGTCTCAGAACAGAAGTAATGCACCCCCACCCCCCAACACCCCCCAACTAATCCTTATAAATGGTTGTCATAAAAGAGGTAGTGGGATCCATATTGCAGCAGTTAAGTCCTACAAGAGTGCATTGTGCTTTTCACTGGACCTGATATGCTCTGCAGAATTTAGTTCATTTAAAAATTAAGTCTTACGTACTCAAATTTGAGTCCTGTCAGAAAAGTTAAACTATATCCTGCAACAGCATATGCTCTGTGAGCATTTTTTTACTGCCAAAATGCCTTTATGGAGTATTGCATTACTTAGAGCAATAAGCAGTCCTCCAGCAAGGGTTTCACAGAGGACCTGCTGATAATGTGATAGCTCTGATGATAACCTGAGAACTGAGGAGCTTGTCTGCCTTCTTCACACGTACCTGATTTGATTTCTATCTCCCTATTTGTGGGTGTAGGCATAGTACACCATGTAACAAGCAGACAAGTGTGTTTCTACTCTGAGTCCAGCTACCTTTTGCAATACTTCCTGAAGGGAAATTGAATCCCACACTTCCTCAGCCTGTGAAGGGAGATAAAATAGCAAACCTAGCTGTAGAACAACTGCTAGAATCAAGTTATCTATCCAAATGCTGCAGAGAGGTTCAAGAACGTATTTCAGGGCTGTGAAGCATTTGACAGAGTTGTCGTTGATCATACCAGCCTAGTCTCTCTTGTTTTTTCTTGTCAAGCAAGACATGCATCCTTCTGTAGCTATGCAGTGTCAGCTCTTGGTATCTTGGCATGATCAAGTGACTCTGGAGGCTGTGTCTCACGTCTGCAACTGGATGGGCGTGTTTAATGGGGCCACCAGGCCAGCTGAGCTCTGACTTGAGAAGGTAGCTTAGTAAAATGAGGAAAGAGTTTAGGTAAACACCCATAAGAATTTTAACTGTTTAACTTTTTCACTGTTTCTGTTTGTTTATCCTCTTCTCTTGTATAACCAGTTCTAAGAGTAAATACCTTTGTTCAGAATAAAGGACTTGATGTTGCAAGTTTAATCAACATATATTGTCAATGAAATAAGAGAGTATTAAAAGGAGTCTTGTAACCAGATTATTTTTGTAACTTCTATTAAGAAAATGCAAATAGAAACAGCATAAGATTGTGTAGAAAGTCTCAAGTGGTCTTTTTAATGATATTTAAATGTTCTACAATCCATGTTATAAATAAAATATATTGCATAATATAGAAATATATAAAAGAAATAAATAATGCAGTCCTACTTCTGGCAGATTCAAAACAGCTTGCTGACACGTAATACTGGTTTGAGGAAATGAGGAGTGTTGGAGGGTTGGGTGGGTATCTTTGGTTTGGGTTGTTAGCACAACCCTGTCACCTTTCTTTCAAGGTGGGTTTTGGTTTTATCTGGGCTTCAGAGTCTTTTGGTCTCTTGACAAGTTTTGGAAAGCTTTAAGCCTTTCCTAGACTATTTCTGTGAGAGGTGGTCCTAATGTACATCACAACAGAACCTCACCGTGCCTGTCTGAGCCTTTCAGACTTCATCAGTAGTCTGGCATTACCTGAGCCAGAGAAGCTTTGGCCTCTGTCAGGTAGTTATGTTTTCTGGGTCTCATTTCTTATGGGGGATATTTCTTATCCCTCTTCAGGGATACAATCTGAAAAAGTGTTAGCAATGTTGATGGCACTGTTGAAAGCTGGTGATACCCAAAATTGCTTCAGTTTCTGTTCACAGAGCCTGGAGAGCAGCCTTGAAGTAAACATAATCCATTGTATGCCCTTGGGTTTTCTGAGTATTTGCATGAAAGTAATATCAGAAATGTTGGGGGTTTTTTTTGGGGGGTGGGGTGTGTCTCCTTTTAATTTGCATGAACTCTATAACCTAACAGTATTTACTTTTGTTAAATTTTTCTATGATATACATACCTGCTCAAAGAACAGCTTTTTATGGGTGGGAGGGGAAAGAATAGAAAAAGGATTAATGCTTTGTGGGTGAATTGCAAACTATAGCTATGCTAATCTGTGAAAGTAACTTTGCCAACAGGGATTCACTAAAACTTTTGATGTACTCGGTTCTACCTTGACATTTAATAGGAATGATTCTTTTACCTACTGAATCTGTAACAGGCATTTAAGAATAACTTAGTCTACACTATGTATATTAAACTAATAAAGTGGGCAAAGAAATTCTGATTAATGTGGCAGTGACGTCTTAAGGCTCCATAGAAGCTCAGTACTGCTGACTCCTAAAAATACTCCAGTGCCCTACTCTTGAAAGTTAGGAGATGGCTTGTGTTTCATTGCTGCCCGTAGAGCATTCTGTTTTGCAGATGTTTAGTCTTTGACATTTACCTAACTACAGATAATTTTTAGGCTGTAGAGATCTGGTCATTACTTGTCGCCTCAAGTGCACATCCAGCAGTTGAGAAGTGTGCGTTTACAGAATGGACAAGTCTTTTCTTGCTGTTGTCCAACATTTGGGTCCGTGACTGCATGAATTGAGCAGGTGGAGTGAATCATTATTGACAAATTCATGTTGACAGAATGGTTATGCTTGTCTTGGAACTTCTAAATATGTGAAAACTTTGTATTGGCCACTGGGAAGGTGAGGGAAATATTTGTAATTGCCAGCACTTGTATAAGCATGTAAATATCTTTCAGCCCATGCTCTTAAAAAGGAGTGGACATAGAGGGGAAATCGTGATATATGTCTCACTTCCCACATCGGTGTTAAGGATGCTTACTGCTTGATTTCACTGTTTTCTGGGCTCTTGATCAGAGCCATGATCTCGTGAATTGAGGTATGTTTACTAGTCTGGATGTCCCAAACTGCACTGTATTTTTCATCTCCCGACTGATTATTTTATCAGCATCATTGTCCAGGATTACATGCTGCTATTTGATTTACTTGTTGGTTGTCTTTCTCTCCTAGTGTGGGTGAGTTTTTTCTGCTAAAAATCAGGGTCTATGGCAATCTTTGCACAACTTCATTGAAGGTGCTCAGTAAAGACCTGTAGTTTTAAATAGCTTCCGTGCCCTGTATCATCTGCTCCTTAGTTCTCTTCCCTGCTTCTTCTGTCACACTGTTGTACATACAAACTATCTGTAAATCAAGAAGTGGGTTTATATTCTTTTTACTCTTCACTGGAAAAACAGATTTGAAGAAATGGCAGAGGAAGAACGAATGGAGTCTTGGAATGTGTTTGTGTTTTGGAGCGGTGGTGATGGTTACTGTTTAAGAGAATATCATCACACTGAAGGAAGAAATGCTGTCGTTTTGATCTGTAATTACACAAGTAGGGGTATGGATCTCCGACAGCACGCTACCAACTTGTCTGCAGCATTGAAAGTTGGGTCATTACTGGAGATCCCAAGATGCTTGGTCATTCTCTACCTTTCCTCACTGCAGAGTACTGTTGGAGGGTGACGGATTGAATAAGCACAAACTTTACTAATAGAGCAATGTTGACATCTGGTAAATCAAACTTTCTTGTTTGAGGCTGTTTTGGTGCTTGCTGTGGTGGAAGTGAAGAAGATGTACATATTAGATATTTTTTTCCACTCTTAAGAGAATTTGGATTGTAAATTAGGAAAAGGTTTGAGAAGCATCTGAGATGAAAAACATCTGCTTACTTGCACTAAATGGAGGTTGGTCTGTATAGCTGTGGCTTTAGCCATTCTATCATGTGTTATTCTCAACATTTCCAGTTTGTTACTTTTGTTCTTATCGAACAGAAGCTTCTGTAACTGCCCATAGCAAAAAATGAAAACACTGCTCACTCAGTTAACTCTCACAAAGTGTCTGAGTGTCTAAATGGCTTTTACACAATCAGAAGTGATTCTTTGTCTGTTCACACAACTCAGATTTCAACACAGTCTTAATGCTTCAATGAAAAACAAGCCCTTCTCCAAAAACACACGCTGGAGTGAGCTTGAAGACTGAGAAAGACAAGCAGTGATCCTGTGCTAGCAGGCTGCAGGATCACAGAATGCACAAACTGCAGATACGGACTTTGCTGCCAGATTTAACTGGGGAAAAAAGCTCCCAAACTTACAGCTTTTCCAGTTTCCCTAGTGTGTTTGCTTTGACTTTGTGCTTCGTAACCCTCTGGGACATGTTAACGGGTTTTTGTGTTGCTTTGAGTTGGGGAATGTGTTACCTGTCTGTACAGTGCTGAATGTATGGAAAGTACATGGTAATAGATTTAAAACTTGTTGTCCCTGAAAATTTACCCTTCTTTCTTTGTTTGTTTTTTTTAAGATAGTTTGCTATATAATGTTCCATTGTTTCGATAATCCTTGTGAAAGATCACTACTAAAAGTATCTGTTGCATTGGCAGAGAAGCCGAACAGCTGAGGATTTTATTATTACCTTGTGTTTTGAGTTGTATCTGCAGAAATCAACTTAGCTTATCTCAGGGTCTGAACACAGAACATTGCTGAAACTGTTGAGCCAAATTATATCATCTGACTGCTGGTGAATTATAAAAACTTCAGTGTTTGCTTGAAATAACTTAAGGTAATGATGGCCGTCTCAAATGTCCTCTCAGTACTAACGTGCCTAGAAACTTGGTAGCATTTGTGACAATGTAATTGGAGCTTTCTACAAGCCTAGTAATTTCTCCTAGTGCATTTAGTTAAATGTGTAGTTTAAATGAAAGATTTTAGTTAAGCTCCATTTGGAAAAAGCTATTTGAAAAATCTGCCCTATGCAATGTCAGTTCTGCATGAGGAGCTGTGATGTTTTCAGGGTGTACTGAGCTTGAGCAATGATTATAGAAGAGACTGTAACTATTTATTTACCTGTAAAATAGGATGTAATGTGTTCAAGAGTAGGAAATATTCCACTCCTTGTTACCGCTTCTCTTTATTGTATAGATACTTTCTTAAATGCTTGCTTAGCAATAAACTGCAAATCATAAATTCGTTTGGTTTTAGTTTTCTGTTTATCCAGAAAACTTGCTAATTTAATATATGTCAATAGAACATGTCTAGTTCTTGGATTAATTGTTTTCTTTAGAAGAACCTTGAGACACATGACACTGATGCACACACACACACAGAGCTTATGTCTATTTTCCCTTCACTCCCAAGTAAAAGTTTGTTTAGCAAAACTTTGGGAGTTGCGTTACAAGGCGAATGATGAAATACTGGGTTCCATTTGCCTCCTCAATGCAAACAAGGAACTTTAAGTGAAAGAGCTCTATGAATTAAGTGTCTCTGTTTTTAACTAGGCAATAATATTAAATGAAAAGACCCTTACTGAAGATGTCTTTGATGGAAAAAGCTGGGTTTCTCAGTAGAAAACTGGAGTTGAGCCAAAACTAGATGGTGAAACTTTGTCTTTGAAAGTGGTGTTTGCTGTTTGTACTGAAAAACTTTTAATCTTGGAGTTTCCTGATTGCACCATTACAAGATTGATTTTTATGTAGAATACAGTAGATAAAAATTGTGATTCATGTCCTGGGTATGGTTGCAGGCATTCATTTTAATTACAGGGTAATAAGATGCGATTTTAATACTGCTTTCCATTCCCATCCTGCTTCTCCAACCCAAAATTTCTAACAGCATAGGAAAGGGTAGATTTATTTTTTCTAGTTACTGTAGTAATATAGTGAAACAGTTTGATCACTTGTGAATCAAAGAATAGAGAGGTCCAGTCAAAAATTAACAATTGTTTGTCATGTTCTCTTTTTTTTTTACTGTAGATGAAATTGATCTGTCCTCTTTTAGAAAAGATGACTTTTTAATGATAGCATTTTGAAGTGGTTGGAATAGCTTCAGCTTTTTAAAAACTTAAGTTTTTAAAAAAATAGTTATTTAAGTAAATTATAATGCTCATTACTGCTCAATTTCTTTTTTTTTTTTTTTTTTTTTGCTTCATTCGGGTCAGCCAATTTGTAATCTCAGTAGCTTTTCTTCCCAAGTTACACGTACCAAGATGAGAGGGATTCTGTCCTTCTTTTAAATTAAATACTAATTTTAACATTTCTTTTTAGTAACTTGCTATTCCTGAACAATGTAGAAATACCACGTCGGTGTTCCTGTTAAATGTAGCCCGAGTTCTGAGGTGCTTCTGCTGCCATTGCTCCCCGATGCTGTGCTTGTGCTCTGTGTCATCACATAACCACGTCCAGGCCTGCTCTGTGCTTTGCCTTGTCTTGTCCTGTTCCTTGCTGGCGGGTCAGACCTGCGGTCTCTGCTGGAGCCATAGGGAGAGGGCAGAGGCAGCCCGTCTTCCTCTTAATTACTGGTGTTCTTGTTTTCCCGTAGTCAAGGGCTGCAGAAGGGTAAACCAGCTGTCTGAGTGCTGCTTTACTTTTTGTCAGGGCAGAACCGTCGGTGCTCCAAGTTACTGGAGACCAATCACTGTTGCACACTTCAGGATGTCATGAAGCCTGCAGTTCCCTAAATTGTTCAGATTAGATGCAGAGCTGGGGACGAAGATCTTTCATTTCACAAATGCTTGGTTCTCCCCTTTAATAGGATAGTAGGATATTGCAGTGAAAGTGGTCTGTGTTCTTTTTTTTCTTTTAATTATAATGAGATTCAGTTAGGAGTTCATCGGTCAATGGTGCAGATGTTTGTGGTGTTTATGCTATTAGATTCTTATTTTGAACCTGTGCCAAATCCTATAAAATAATGCGATATCATAGAATCATAGAATGCTTTGGGTTAGGACAACTCAAAAATTGCACTTAGAAAAGCTCTGTGTTTTTGCAAGCTGCATGAATTATTTTGAACATAGAAATTATCTTTCATTTTTTTTTAGTTCTACTTTAAACTTGTGAGTTTGTCTGTCTTATTATCAGATGATGACTAGGGAGCTATGGCTAAACAATTTTGTGTGATTATTTTTCCATCTTGCTCCAGTGATTTTTTTTTTTTCTTGCATTTTTTCCCATGTTGTGAAGTGACAGCAGCAGCGATTAAATTTCAGTGCAAGAATCTGAGATGCAAATGGCAAAGTGTAAAGGGGAGCATATGACTGCCTAATATGACAAGCTGTAACAAGTGAACAGTAGCAGGAAGTTACAGAAACACAAATACTGTCATGGACGTTTTTTTAATCTTTGTATTGCTGAGGCTATTTTAGTGTTGAGGCTGGATTTTATTCTTTTTAGGCAGCAGGAACTTCCCGTTGGTAGGAAGATAGGCGATAAAGATCACTGCAGAATCATGCTGTCGCTCTAGCTGGGAAGCGTACAGTTGTCTTCCTTCATGAGAAGTGAAACTGTGACCAAATTTCAGTGCCTGACCCCTCCAAACAAAGGTGGCACGCAGTCTCAACTATGGATATGATGTTGTTAGGAAAACAAATGGTACGTGGTGGTGCAGGTGTTTCAGTCCCAGTGTCTCCTATGTGGCTTCAAGCTGGCATAATTTATCAGTTCTTTTTCAAGACAAGTAGTTACAATGTAAATCTTTTGATTTCAAAGATTTAGATTTCCATGGCCTTCCAGTAGAAGAGGCAAAGTGTTCCAGAATCTCATGTGTCTCTTGGGAGCTTTTTTGGTAGAGTTGCAGTGTGGAAAAGAGACCGAAGACTTTCCCCCAAATTTGGTTGCTATAACTTCATTTTCGCAAGAGTGTGTTCCACTGTATTTCATTGAAGCTATTTTGGTTTTGAATTGTGCTTGTGATTTTACAGTACAGCAGCAACTAAACTGCAACTAAAGCACTAAACAGAACACAGCTTTTAGTTGATCTCCATTAGGTAAAGCGCATGGATGTGTATCTTGATTAAACATGGTTTCAGTTTCAATGTATGTAGTATTTTTAATCTAGATCGCAATTCCACAAGCTCAGAGTTGTTGGAAGTCAAATTTCAGAGGATTGTGGGCTGGGAATTAGCTATGTTATTTACTTTAGGGGGGAAAAATGCTAGTCTTACCACCTTTGCAAAAGTTAGCCTGTGCGAAATCCCTGACTTCTTTCTTTAGCAGCTTTTGTGCTAGGAACATGGCTGGCATATATGAGCTAAGGTAAACGGTACAGTTTTATCAACAGATTCCACCATTCAAATACCAAATTAGTTAAGATGAGTAAGTTGCTTTAGTAATTGCTAGCTTTTGATTGTTTTGAAAGGACCAACTACAAATTCCTGCTTTAGCCAAGAACATCTGAGGTGTAGTTGACTTGTTTTCAAAAGTAGGTAATTTGAAGTCTTGTATGTAAGTTGGGGCAAATAGTTAAAAGAAGCCTGGCAACTTTACAATTAGGAGGATATTAAATTTCAAATTTCTGCTCACTCACAAAATTAGAAATGCTCGAAACACCTTTTTCTGCAGCCAGCCCTGGGACGAAACTGTTACTCAGCCAAAGCGGGAAGCTCTTCTGTAAAGGGCAGAAACCGTCCAAATACCTCAGTCCCTTTTGCTTCTGCCAGAGACTTGGATGTCTGGGCTTGATGTTGCAGCTGCCACTGTGGGTGAAGCGTGAAGATGCAAAGCAGTGGCTATGGCTAGAGGCGAAAGGGAGGGACAGTTCTTCCCAGAAGCAGTAATTGCTGTTCTGGGTATGTCTGATCCTGTAGCGGTAGCAGAACAAGTTTATCTCTCAAGAGCTCTTCCCTGAATCTCCATCTTGGTATTGCTCCTTCAGTTTTTACGTGAAATTAAAATTTTCAGTGCAGAAAGAAACCTTCTCTGCTATTTTCCATATGATACTTTTTTCCAATAAAGCTAATGCCTTCAGTGGCTTGTGTGAGTTCTTTCAGAATGGCTGGAATTTCGCAGTAGCGGCAAGGTTTGTCTGTAGCTTGCCGTTTGTTCCAGTTAGCAGTAATAATCATTTTTATAGAAGGTAAATTAAGGCACACAAATGCCCTGACGGCTCTCTAAGTTTCTGTAAGCTCAACTGTCCTATAACAAGTGCTCAGGTGCAGAGGCAGATGACGGAAGAGATCTAGCTTTTAGGCAGCATGAAGACTCATTTAGGTTGCAGTAATAGTATGGAATTGGTACTTTTGTCTAGCCTGTCATAAACAAAAGACATCGATAAAGTTGTATAACAGGAAAATGGAATACTACTTTGACTATATATTTATTTTTTAAAATAATTAAGAAGTAGTTTCAACTGGTGTGTAAGACTCGCTGGTAGTTTCCTTGTGATTTCTAAATGGAGCAATGCATTTTGCATTAAATATGATCCACCAGTCTTTCTCTCTGCGTTGCTATGAATGATGAAAAGGTCAATTCTTAGCATTTTTAAAACAATAAAGTGTTTGACATCAATCAAGATTCCATTCAGCCTCAATATTTCCAGTATCCTCCTTTTGGAGGATTTTATTACTTGGAAGTAATATTCTGGGCTGGCTTTGTGGTTTATGAGTTCCTCACTGGAGAATAATTTTCTTTTGCTGCATCTTAATTGATTTTTATTAATGTGTCATTTCTTTCTTTGTACTGGAGATATTAAAATAATTGTATTTTGGGGATTCTGTTTTCATTGTTTCTTTTAGAGATGGAGGCAGAACAGAACTAGTATGGGGACAAAGCTGTAATTCAGTTATGAAGTGTATTGCGTGTTGATGGAGCCTAACACTGTTGCTTTATGTTTGCAACAGTGGAATGTTACTGCCTTTGTTAGATTGTCCAGAGTATTAAACTGTATATTATTGTAGAAGTAGAGCTTATTGAACTTCATCCTGACACCTAAAGCATGTTGCTTTACAAGTCTGCTTTCTCTTTAGAAGAAATGATATAGGATTCGTTTTCAAGCGTAAAGAAGCTCAGTCAAGTAGCTGGCAGTGCTATTCACATATGGCATACAGAGGTCTTTATTTAGGAGAAATCATGAAAATAATCTATAAATCTAGGCAAGAGGATCTCAGGGCTGCGTCCACAACCACACTACTCTGCCTTTGCTGACTGGTATTTTATTACAATTTCCCTCTCAAAGCAGAGCTACTTATACAGCAGCGAGGTATTTGGGGAATTTCAGTGCTAGTGCTGACAGGATCTGTTGTACAACTGGTAAAGGTTGATCAGAACAATAAATTTTAAAGTGATAAAAGCAAGTAATCATGGATGACTAGGAAGAGAACAGAAACCCTTCAGTTTATTACTGTTTGGATTACGTATGTGTTAGTTTTGTTGGGTTTTTTTGGTAAGTTTTTATGCAAATGAAATTTTAGTGCAAGGTTGTGAAAGCTGGTTTGTGTTTATAGTCAAAAATGAATTCAACAACAAACCAATGTTTATTTCTCCTCAAAGAAAATTGGTATGTAAAGGTTAGGTTATAATTTCATAACAGAAACAATGCAAAATGACTGATACGACTAAGAAATATTTTAAATATTGGAGGCTCAAAGGAATAATATTAGAAGAATGTTAGACAGTTCAGTCTGTAAGCAGAACACATACAGTTCTGCACAAATTGAGTTAATATTTTATTCCTTGATGAAGTTACTAAAGGTCATCCAAGTGTACTTCTACCAGTGTAATGAGTATAGAATTCAGAGTACCAGTTTCTGAAAAAATGTACAGTGTGTACAGCGTTTTAAAAGGTGCTTGCAGTCAGCTGTTTCAAATATTACTAGTGAAAAAATGTTTTTCGTTAGCTGTATGCCAGAAGTGTTTAGATGTCTTAAATTTTTAGCTTACTAGAGTATAATTAAGAAAACTGTTTTGACAAGGCCACTACTATATACTTAAGTCCAGAGTGGTAAGGCTGACCCTATTAAATGATCGTAGTGTTCCACAGTCGGGTGATCAACGGACTTTGAACTTTCCTGGCTTTCTCAATCCCTTTTAATCATTTAAACCTATTACTGTTTTGACTTCAATTTCAAAAGCTTTTTAAATCTATCTTACAATATTAGTAGCTGATTAAAGTCCCGATTTCCAACCATATTGTCAGTGAGGAGTCTATCTTATTACACTGAAGAATTTGGAAACAGCTATTTAAGAAAATGTTGATGGGAGAGGAGAGAGAAGTTAGAAAAACTATACCTGGTATTGTTTATTTAAATTAATGATCATATCCATACAAGAAAATGAAGAAACAAAATGCTTCTAATTTAGGACATGAATAACTGTATTTCTTTTTTCTTTTAGATTTCAGGAGTGTAATTTTAAGTTAATTCTGTGTTGAAATTTAAATCCATCTTTCATTTTTGTAATAAGTACTGTGGAAGAAAAAAGAAAATCTTTCTGCTAATATTTTTGGGATCATTTTGACCCAGAAATTCCATTTTTTTTTTTTTCTGAAAAAACAGAGTTTTACATAGAATGTGATGCAGCCAAATAAGACTCCAGTCATGCTGCTGCACAGGAACTGGGTACTAATAACTGGGTAAAAATGGGAAGACCGGAAATTGCTCCATGGGTCTTCCAGGATGGTCCTTCAGTCTCTCAGCCCTGACATTTCTGTTCCAGTAGCACTGTTTAAAGTCTGGAATTTTTTAATAAATGTAATAGCCAATATCTGTCATTTGAGTTGTACTTAGACTTTTACGTAAGCAGCTGCTTTTATTTTGTTAAGCAGCGTAGTTCTCTGCCAGGACAATGCTACATGCTCTTTCCCAGCTGGACTGGATTCTTTGTCAGTGGTAACTATAAAGTAATTTATTTTCAACAGTCTTCGGACAGAAGTATCTTAACCTTCTGTCGCTGTTTTTTCTTGTCTCAGTTCCATTACCACTAGTGCGTGTTTTACTCCTACCTACATTTCTTCTTCCCGAGCTAAACATTTTAGCTACTTGGTTTTCTGTTTAAACATGGAAGGGGATGAAATAATTAGTAGGCTGACCACTCATTCTGGGTTTATTTGCTAATTTTTTTGTTTGTTTGCTCTTTCCTTTTTCTATATTAAAGTAGTTCGTTGATATCTTCAATGTTTGACACAATTTGGAAGCTCAGGTTTGAGTGAGTTGCAGATTGACACCTGGTTTCCCCCCTGTCCAAGTTACTGCTCTGTGGGATGCCTTTACCTTGCCCATATTTTTGTTCTTTTTATTTATCTGCTTGGCTCTGCATCTGTCAAATACAATCTGCAAAATACAGTTTTGAAGTGACTGTGTTTGAACAGGTTCATCTTGCTGTCTGCTAGAACATTCTGTGGTCACGACATACCCTTGCCAGTCTGCTGTCATCCATGGATTGCATCAGCAGCTACTGTATTTAACTCTAGACCACTCTTAAGCGTGTGGCATAGTGTTGGGTCTAGCACTGATCCATGCTGAAGTCAGTCCGAGGTGCACATTCTCTCATAGCCCTAATACTTTCCCAAAGGAATGTCTGAAGTCTGTTAAGCAGTTTACTCTTTTGTTGGTGTAAGAGGACTCTTGCAAAACTTGTGTTTTTCTAGAAGCAGGCTTTCTATGGGATTGTATTGCTGTCATACAATCATTCTTTCATCTTTCAGTTTTTCAAGGAAGAGATTCTGGGCTTGCATTTTGTATTTGGCAACAAAGCAGTGTCTACTCAGTAAGGAATTTTTCTAAAATTGTCTAAGCTGCACAAGGTCAGCCTAAAGTGACAGCGAATGATGATCAGCTCTCATTAAAACCAGAAATTAATGTAGAAGGGGTTCCTCATTTGCTGTCAATTTGAGGCCGAGAGTGAAAAGGTAGGTGGGACCAGCTGCCCTGTTATGGAATGGGAGAGAAATTCTGAAGGAGTGGGGAATGTCATGCCTTTCAGTTGGTGAAGCTGGGAGACTATTGCAAAGCAACAGAGGAATGTACAGAGAGAAAAAAAAGAAAAAGCAAATGTATTAAACGGGTGGAATAAAACCAGTGCAAGTCAGGCAAGAGACTGAGACTTCCAGGATATGAATCAAAGCCCTTTACTGTTTGGGTTTGTTGTTTTTTGATTTTTTTTTTTTTTTTTTTTTTTTTTTTAATGGGGGGGGAAAATGTCTTAAAACAAATATTTGGACTAGGGTGTATGTATGTGTCAGTTACACAAAACTTTAATTTTGGTTTAGCTGGTTACATCTGGTCCATGATAAATTTGGCTGCTGAATTTATACATAAGGTGTGGTCTGGGTTGTGGGTTTTTGTTTTCATCTTGGTTTAGAAAATGCACGGCTCCTAGAATCTGGCTTAGCAAGCTAAAAGTAATGATCCAAACAAATACAATCATAGTACTTGCACTCCATATTTGTGTACATGAAAAAGATTACTAGGCTAATCAGAAGAGTAAGGCTACATTAGACTTAACTGAAATTCTAAGCAACTGTAGCCTTGCCAAAAATGCAGAAATACTGCCTTGCTTTAAGTAGTATTTTACTGCTGTAGGAAAAGCAATTCACTAATTGTCTTTTGATCTCTGTATAGATGAAGTCAGAAGAAATGGATTTAGCAGCTATGGCAGCATTACTCATTCTCTCTGATAAATTGCAGATGGAAGCTGAGAAACAGGCTGACCTTCTATACCCATCCCCCATGAATCTGATGTGTTAGAAGTATTTTGGGAGCTTCTCTTGGGCTTGCTGTGTGCATTGGTCTGTAAATGCTCATGAGGATGCACTGTTGTAGCAGGTTCACACATGGCTGTGTTTCTGACCTGAAAGATCTTGTGGGATGTTAACTGTGTTTGGTAGAAGGCAGTCAGTGCAGTCTGAAAAAGGACATGTGAGCACCAATGTCCCTCAGGCCGGTTGTCCCAGTTTTTACAAGATTAATAATTAAGAAACACCAACAGAAAAAGGACTGTGTTTCTTTTTTTACAGCAGTGAAAGTAGCCTTAACATCACTTGAAAGTTGAAGCAACATAGTTGCTGAATCATTCTTATGGAAACTTTAGATTAATCTGATATACAAGAAGACTACACTGAAGACCTTAACGTTTCTTAATGGCTTTGTTGAAAATTGATCAAGAAATGCTTCTGCAGAGCTCTGTCTTAAAGGTCTTGTCTTTTATTGATGAAGCGTAGCATAGCACAGCATAAATTCTGCTTGTCTTGTCCAGTTAATTCAACCAACATGCTTTAGGCCTCTGACCGAGAACAGAGAAATCGCTCTCTGTTTCTTTTTTTGATGACTTTTCTCCAAAGTTCAAAGAACATGTTGGAAATCTACCCTTTCCTACATTCCATTTTTAATCAGTCTGTGAAGTACCTAAAACAGTAACTGCAGCAAAGCATGTCAAGTACAATAAGCTTATAGAACAGCAAAGCCCAAGTGCATTTAAAGGGGAGCAAGTTTAGTTGGAGCCATGTACTGTGGCAAAAAGTTCCTATTTATTTGTACGTCAAACAAGGCAGAGGAATGTGCACACAGGTATGTGTTTGGCGCTTCCTAGGGTGCTTTACTGTCGCAGCTTTGTATTTCTGAAACGGTTTTAATCTGCTTTTATGCTGACTACTCATATTGATGGTTAATGCAAAAAAAATCTTTTATCTCTAGTGTCTTGTTCCTTTACAAGTATTCTTGAAAATATTGATGAAAATATTACGCTGATATGTATGCGGTTTTGTGTACCTCTTTGTTTCTGGGTAGTCTGCATGATGGAGATTCTGTCTTGGCTCTTCTGGCCCAAGTGGCTGTGCTGATTTTTAGTTTTCTCTCTGCAATTTTTAGCTATTGTTTCTAGATAGGTTTTTGCTTGGGTTGGTTGATTCAAGTCAGAAATTTTGTAAGATGAATTAGTTTTGAAGCTATGGAGATTTATTGCAATTTTTTAAACCTGTTTGCTCATCATCAGTTTTTATTTTGGGCCTTAGGACAGGTGAGTTTTACCAGCTTTTCAGGAAACTCTTGTTCGTAGAGCAGATCTGAACTTGATATTAATTTGCCTTTTTTTTTTTTTTTTTCACCAGTGCATATTTAGCGTGGGCTGTGTTTCTATTTAATTTGGTTAAGGCTTTGTAAAGTTGGATGCTGCCTGCAGGGAACCATGCCGTATGGCGCTCTGTTGCAATAAGAGAGTTATTGTAAAAACGCTGACTACAGTCCAAGCACATTAATTTTCATACTCTCTCATTAGGAGCTAGGAAATAAAAAAGCATTGAATCATAGGATTACCATTTTAGGAGGATCTTTAAAATGCATTGCACAAGTCAGAGCTGAACTTACATGTTCTACTCTGCTTAAAAAATGAAAAGCTGACATTTAATAAAAATGTTACATTTCTGCAAAAACTGAAATTGAGATGATGGACTTGTAGGGGAGGGCTAGGGAAGTCATATATGTGCAAGAGGAGAAGAGTATCCTGGCTTCATTGTGGTACTTTGTAGCACTGTAACCAAGTAGAACGTGTTGGTCAGAGTTGTGCCTCTAGCTGTTAGACACAGTAAAACTCTTCCAAGTGGCCTCGGCATTGTTTTGATAAGAGTATATTTAGCTGTATGTACAGCCAAATTTTCTTAATGCCATTTTGGCTCTGTATAATATCTGTCCTCAAAATGCCTGCAGTAATCTCGTAGTCTGGGCCTGTGCTACTTTATTTTCAGGCCTGTGAAAGGGAAGATAATGAAGTTTAATGTAGTTGTGAATTTATAGTAAGGTTTTAGGAGTGAAGTTTGGTATTATGTATGTATCTGCATGTACCTAAAATTTGGTTCTGGAAACAACAGTTAGAGAGGAAGAAAATAACATGAAGTTCAGATCTGAGTTCTGGTAGAGTTATTGATTACAGTAAACAAATAAGGAAAAAAGACTGGGAGGTCCAGGCAAGCTTTGTCTTGGGAAGTTGAAAACATCCTTGATCGTTACAATTAAATTATTTCAAGATTTTCTTGTTGAAAGATGTCCCCAGTTTGCTACTGTTCTGAAGTTGCGGGATTAGGTGCTAATGGGAGGCATTCAAATCTCCTTGCTCAGCAGGCCAATTTATACATCTTGCGTCGGTATGTCCAGTGTAGTCGATGGACAGAGAGGGGCTTTTCCGGAGTGTGAATTCCAGTTGGGCCTTTGTTTCTTGATGAAACATAGGGCGGAATTAGGTTGCTCCCTTGTCCTGGTAAGTTAAATGCCTAAACATGCTTTTTTGTAACCAGATTGGAAAGAATACTGTTTTTGAAAAAAATCATCTGGACACGGAAGAGTAATGTAAAGCAGCGTGAAACTTCTCATTTAAGCTGCAGTTAGGGGCTGGAGGATAGAATAATGACCTCTGTTAGCTCCTACCTGCAGCTGGGTCGCTTGAGCTTTCATCAGTGTAGGGTGTGATGGAGTGATGACAGCTAGAGGTTAGAGCAAGTGTGTTGGGGCTTAAGAAATCCCGTAAGGAGCCGAGTTGTGGGGAGAAAGCTGCTGCCTTCCAAAGGGGGAAGTTCTGCCCAACGCACGACAGGCTGTGGGACTGCCAGGAGCCGTTAGCCACGGTGCGCAGCGGCGGGGCTGTGCGTATCGGGGCGGGCAGCTGCACCGGTGCGGTGTCGATACGCGGCTGTGCAGCGTGATAACGGCTGCAGCCGGGGTGCTGCTTCTGTCCCTCGGCATGAAGGGGTGTAGCTGCCCTGTCGAAGGGAGCGGCTGCAACGCGGGCTGCGCTTCCAGCAGATTAAATGTCTGTGACGGGCATATCAAAGTGTTGAGAAGTACCATTTTTGAAATGTACCGTGGTTTGTTTTGACGCTTACCTACAAGCTTGCTGTGGGCCCTTGCGTATTTTTATTCTTGGGTCCTTTTTTTGCAATAGGGTCTTGAGCAGTGATAAAAAGACTGTTAACATTTTGAAACTGTATCACAGTTTGGTACTGGATAGTTGAAAAGAATAATCATTACTGAACATGCTAGGATGTGTTGAATTTTGACTTTCGCAGGGCAGAAAATAGGAAAAAGTGAAATTGTGGTCCCTTCGGGTCCTTTGCCCACTTCCACAGCGTATTTGCTTCTCTTCTACTTACTAGTTTAATACCAGGCATTTGAATGTGTAATGCGTGTACAGTATGTTCTGGTTGCTTAGATGGTTTGAAGTCTTTCAGCTGTGTATCTTTAGCTTCAATTTTGTGTTGAGAATCCTTGGCTCCTAAAATGTTTTGTGGAGAAACTGTCTCAAACCTAACCTTCATCAGTTAGGAAGAGCCAACTGGTGCTTATCAATCTTGCCTACGAAACACATGTTGGGAAATATTATGTAAGCTGTTCACTGTGCTAGTTGCACATTTAAATTTATTAAATACTTTAGCGGCTGTGAATGAAATATAATATGCATCAGGTCTTAATGTATAAAGTACTAATAAAAGTTTGAACTCTACAAGCATGTCCCTTTGTGGGGAAATTTTCTTTGACAAGTTGCTATCAAAGCAATGTCTTTAGGTGACAAGGAAGAATATTTGAAAAATGCCATTTTCCTCGTGAAAGAATGGGATGGTGGTGAAAAATATTAGGTAAGCCAAGGCTCACCAAAGGACCCGTTCTGCAAACTTCAGGGGTAGCAACTGTGTCCCTCATGCACCCCTCTGTGGTATGTCAGTGACAGACCCAAGGCAAAATCCCGCATCTGTTGGACAGCATTCCCGTTATGGTACGCGGTTTCGTTGTAGCTGACTTACTAGTCTGAGTGAGTAGTGAAGGGTTTTATTTGGGTTTTTTCCTTTAAATAACTGTGGGAGTTAAATTGTGATTTTAAAAAAAAGTGAAAGAGCGAGGAATCTGGAAGCTTTAAAAAGCTCAAGTATTATGGAAATTATTTCTATATCCTCAGCAGATAAAATTCAGTTCTAGCTAAAGTAGTCTGATTTCTGGTCAGAGAAGAAGCATGCAGTGTTATTTTTAGTGACGAATGGTTGTGACTTAAGGCAGATATATTTTCTAATGGGCAAAATTATCTCCATTTACAAAATAGATTGCGTATTAGCCAAGGATATATCTGTCTATGACAGATGAATCCTTTTAACAAATGGCCTGATTTCATTTTAAGTAAGATTACAAGTTGCATAGGAAGAGTGAGTGTCCTTTGACTTCTGGAAGATGTTACTTTTAGAATTTCCTGGTAGCACTTTGTTTTTTCTCTGATGTATGAGTATTTGCTGTCAGTAAAATGTGTATTAAGACATGACAGGCAGAGATATCGGGAAGGTGTAGCAGCATTGTGAAGAGGCTGGTATTGAGCTAGACCCTTTTTCGTTAAAGAAAAAGAGCCTGATACTGTTCACTACAGAAAGCATTGATTTTGGAAGTAAACACAAGATCACAACAGTTAAAGTTTGTGGCTTGAAGACCAACAGGAGGGTAAACTATAAAGAAGACTTGGCAATTAAACCAAGTGACCTGAATCTGTTATTGAATGATGTGTTACAGTGTAGTCTGCTCGCTAAGAGAGTCAAATGCAAACCCTGCATTTAGAAGGAGGATGTGGATGGATTCCACCGCATCCTGATTAGAAGTGACTCCATGAAGGATTTAGCAGCAAAGTGGATAAATGGATGCAAGTCAGTGTGATACTATGGTGAATAACCTAAGGCAGTTTCTGCATATGTAAACAAGAAAAATGGGTCAATCAGTCGGTGTCTTGTATGTTTGAATGCAGCACTAGTGAGCTTGAGAATGTGTCTGGGATTGATGCTTGCATTTTAAATGGATGCCGAAAAAAACAAGTTTCGGGAAGTATCATCAGAAATAGAGGACATAGATTTTATCTGTTTATCTGAAATAAAAATCAGTTTGCAAGATAGCTTGATTGTAGTTGGTGGTTGACCAGAATCTTTCCTCAGGAGGAGTAATTTATGGTTCTGCAGTTGACTGGAACAAGGAACAAAAACAGAGGGTGACGAGACAGTAGGAACCGTCTGCAGTGTGAGCAGTTAGCTGGTTGCAGAATTATCAAATGGACACTTGACTTTTAGCTGCTTGCGTTACGTATAACTGTGTTACAAACCAATCAACCGAGAAAAACCCCAAAACCCAAAAAACCAAGCTCCACTGAAAACCATAGCAGTTAAATTTGTGGAATATTTTGAGATGGCAAAAGATTTTGCTCTGAGGCAGAACAGAAGTGCAGTCACTTCTTGAAGGTTTTCCAAGGTGAGCGGCAGTGCAGCCAGCAGCATGATGAGTAGCAGCCTGGGCTGGGGCAGCCTGGGCTCCTTTTTCCCCTCTGATTCAGGCAGTGCAGGCACCCTGCTTGGTAAAATTGCCTAGGAGGTTAAGCTGGCAAAAAAGTTTCTTTCTCTCAAGGCCTCACTTTCATCAGAGGTTGTTTGTATGGACTGCAGAAGTTTTCTTAAATAGCTTGTTGTTAAAGTGTATTTTGGTTGTATAGTGTATAGGTTGTTTTTGGTATTGATTGTCATAGTTTCACTTCGTGCAGGGGGAAACACTATAGCCAGTTTTAGTGTTTGCATTGTCTGTATTCCTCACTGTCACGTTTCATCAGGTCCAAATTAAAAGATCAATGTCTAGTTTATGCTATGAAGTGCAAGGATTTTGGATATATAGCAAGCCAAAGTATCTGATATAATTTGAAGCTGTGATATAAAGCAAAATTTTTGTGTGATCTTTACTAAAAATGTCATAAATTTTTTAGAAAACTTTGCTGTCATTGCAATGCCTGAGGTACCTGAATCAACAAATATTACAAAGTTTAAGCATTTGCCAGTTTGAAACTATAAAACTATATTTTATGGCTATATTCTCAAAGGAATGACTGCTTGTGTTTTGTGTTTCTTTTCAAGGTATGGGCTGAAGCCAAATGACCAAATTTTGGCAGAGGAGAAGCACAAAGAACTGTAAGCTCTTTTATGGTGGTTTACATGTATGTTATATGTATTTACTTTTCTATGTACGTACATATCTTATTAAAGACCTGAAGCAAAAATTTTGTGTTCTCATAAATAGCTTCTGCTCTTCAGTATTGTCTGCTGTAAATTACACAACTTGTTTGAAAACTGTTTCAAAAAAAGCTTTAAACATTTCTTTATTGATTTGTTTTAAAAATTCTTTTATTAACTGCAGTTAATACGTGTGCAATTTAAATGTCTCAGCATTCATGCTAGTTGATGTCTTATGTCTGACCGTGATTACGCTAACAGCTACTGCTTGCTTGCTGTCTGTCTGTGTAAAGTGTTTGTTTATACCTGGCAGAAATGAAAAAGAAAGATTTTTTTTTTTTCTTTTTTTTTCAACTTCAGTGTTGACTCATTATTTTAATTTGCCTACTTGTGTGAGATCATGGTCATTCCCACCTTCGCAATTTCTCACCAACAGAGTTGGGCTGTGGTGTGGAATGCAGCTAAGAGTCACCACTGCCCAGTCAGTTGTACTGAAATTTTGCTTGTTCTGGCTGATCCGATTTTTGTAACCTAAGAACCCTTGTTCCTGGGGAAAAAATTTGATCCATTGTTGAATGGATCGTTCTTTTGTCTTGCTGGAGAAGTAGCCGTAGGAAGCTTAATCAAACATTGCAAGAACATTATATTCAATTATTTTGCTCCTTCGTTCAAGACATGCCCAACCCAAAGAAGCTTGAAGTTCAAAATTATTCTGATTTTAGATAATCTTCCATGTTTAGGCTAAATGACCTTTATTTTTTTTTATTTTGGCACACTATGTACTAAAATACAAAAGCTCTACAATTGAGTTGAAAGCAAATACTGGTTACTGTGTATATATATTTGCAAAATGCGAAGTAATGAGACTGGTAGGTATTGTCTGCCTATTATCTAGATGTGGGGGAGGGGGATTCTGAGTTTCTATGCCTGGCCTTGAAACCTTTTCTTAAATTATGGTAGCTTTTAAAACCGATAGTGAAGTTGTCCAAGTTTACTGACTTTTGAACTGTATGCATGCTTTAAAAGTGGAGGGGGACTTATTAGAGCTTGGTGTGCTTTGTGATGACTGATCAGTTCAGTCAAGTGTTAGTATATTAAATGGGAGGAAAGTACTCACTAAATAAAAGATGGCACAGCTGGCACATTCCTGCTCATTTGTATGAGTAAGCATGCAGGTTACATAAAGGCAATAATATAATACTTTTTATTTCAGAATTTAGTTTAAAAGTTCTCATGTTCTTAAAGCTCTCTATTATGTGAAGTAATTGTCTCTTACTACTGCTGTTTTTAATTCCTGCACATTAATACAGCTGGCTGAAGAGCTATACTCAGTGCATGAACTCCACTTTTCTGCTTGCCTTACTCACTGTTCTCCATGAGCTGCCTGAAAAACATTCTATGTGAATGTCGTCTTTACCATTTCTCAAATCTGTATTATGTATCTGCTTTTTTTTTTTAAGATAGTTAGGTGGTATGAAAAACTGTAAAAAATGCTTCACTTGTCAGCCCTTACATAATTGTATTCAGTGTCTTCTCTGTGATGACTAGGGGAATATTTATCTAGAAGTCGTATTTCCAAACAAGATACAGATTTTTAGGATTACTTACGCATTTCTTCCTTTTAAGGATAGTGATAGTGGGGATTCTGATACCTTTTGTGTGCAGCTGAATGCTTATATAACAGAAAAACACCTTTTTTTTCCTTTTCTATTTTGAACTTGCAGCTCTTGCACAAGAATTATCTGTTTCCATTATTACACTAGTGCTATTTTACATTACTTCGTAGTACCCCCAAAAGGCTTAAACAGTTTGTCCATGTGTAAGGTGAGGTAACTGTTTCAGATGAATTGATATGTATAGCTGTCAGGTTTCCCCATGTTGGAAGTTCGGATATTTCTTAGTAAGGTCATAGATTTGAAACAGTAAAAATATATTCTGGTAACAAAGATTTAATTCCTTTGGAAAAAGGATTATTTGCTAAAAGCCTTAGTGATTGAATTACTAACCAAATAAAATTTCTGTGTTCTTTCAGAGAATGGGAAAAGACATTTAACTTATGCTTGTACATCATGGTAATGTACCTGTGACAAGAACACTGCTTGAGCTCCAGGCAAAAGACAGGCAACAGCAGTTGCCTTTGATCGGTAGATAGGATTGGTTTTATGTAGAGTATTCTCTCTAATGACGGAGCTCTTGTGGACAGCGTAATTATGATTAACCCATTAAATGCGTTAAAGCATTTTGAAAGAGAGAAGCTAGAAGTATTCAAAGTACTAGCATGTTGAGGGGTTAAACAGAAGTTAAATGACATACAGGTCTGTACTGTGTACACAAGCTTTATTTGCACAGGAGATACTGATTAAACTGAAGCTTTTGATGTGAGGTATTTTATTTGAAGTAGTATAAACATACTAAAATCCTCTGAGCTTTTTATTTTAAGTACATTGTCTATTACTTGATTGCAGATGAATTACTGATATGTTTACAGTATAGTCATTTTTAAATGGAGAGTTGAACTCCTTTAAATAAAGAAAATTCAGTAAAACTGAAGTTCAACACAAATCAGCTGCAACAGGAACCTTTCATTGGTTTTTCATTGTTATCACTACAGTAGCTCCTGAGGTGATTTATGTGCTGTTGGTTTTAATGAAAGAGTTTGAACATGCCTTTGCCATTGACCTTGGCATCTTGAATGTTGCTGGATATTTGACGAGGGAAAAACTCTCATAGATCGGTGTCACACTGTTGCAGGAGAGACCTTTGGAACTTTGCTAATATGCGGTGTGCTCTTCTTCTCTGAGCACGTTAACTGTGAGGTACAGAACAGATTAAACAGTGTAGAACTTCAGAGCCCTTTCAGTCCTTCAAGCTAAATTCTCTGATTTAACTTAGAGATGAGTTGTTAGATACTGCACTAGACTTTTCTGATATTTGGATAGGCTTTCATATTTAAAAGAAATGCCAGTTCTAGGGGACGGTGCAAGACTGCTTAGCACTAGGGTAATGTTGCTGATTTAGTTATAAACTTATTCTTGGGTTCAGTGCCCTTATAACTCAGATGTTCTATTGAACTTCTCCTAATGTTTTTAAGTCAAATACAAATAAAGTTTGACTCTGTGTGTTCCTGTTCAGTGCCAAAATCCCCCTGCTTAAAATACTTTATCTTAGTCCTTGAAATGTCAGCAGCTTTTTTGTTGACTTACCTAGTAAAGAAGACTTCTTCTGGCATTCTTCATCGAATAGTATCAGAATGATTTCTCTGACTGTCAGATGCCCTTCAGTTTCTGAGAGATTACTTCTATGCAGCTGTTCTTCACAAAAAAGTAAATTTTGTTTGGTTATGAATGCCTGATCTGCAAAGGTAATCGGGCCAGCTACACCCTGACTTGGCTTGATCCTGTTGTCCTTGAATCTTAGTTATCTAGAGAGATAAGTAGAACCGCTAAGAAAGACCGGAGTTGGTTTACAGGCATGGCATCGTACTTAACTTCTATTTTAAGAGCTAAGGTATGAAAGATCACCTTCCCCCCCCCCTCCCCCCCCCCCCGCTTCCAATTCACTGTGACTGTAGCAGCCTTTTAAAATTTTGTCTTTTCTTGAGTCTATACTTTATCTTAAACGAATTTGTTAGCACTGAAGTTGTAAGTTGGTGCATATATATATGTTCTTTTCAGAATTCAGCTGGAAACACCTACCCCCTTTGCCCCAGTCAACTCTTGAAGGCACACAAGGTGGACGTTACTGTCCTGCAGCTCAGCCAGGGAGTGGGATGTGCGGAGGCTTCTTAGCCTGCTTCCACGTAAAATTAGCAGATTAGTTCAAACCATCTTAACTGATGATCAAACGAATTATGCCAATGTTGTTGTGAATCAGATGCGAAATCATGTTTGTTTTCACTGGTGAGGTTGTTATTCTACAGCAAGAATAACAAAGCTGGGGAAACAGTAGTACCTTCAGTCTGCGCAGGTGTTTTACAAGGTAAACATCCATATGTGGCTGAAGAGATGTCCTGGAGATGTTTCCTACTTTCTCTGACCCAAGTAATCCCCTGTAACTCTGAGGAGAGGAAAAAAAGAATTCCATCCTGCAAGACTACTGGGGAAACTTGGGCATAATAAGGTTGGTGAGGCCTTAATGTTACATATATTTTTCCCTTTCTTAAAACAATAAATATAAACTCAAAGAAAAATGGAAATATTTATCCTGACCCTTTGTATAGTCCTTTTACAAGAGTTGCCCCTATTCTTAATTCTCAGAATTGGACTGAATGATTTTAACTGGAGGCCGTATTAACCAAGTATAGACTAGTGTGTGTGCACGCACGTGTGTTGTTGCCCAGGCTGATTTTTTTTTTTTATGCTATGGTTCCACATCAGAAGTTTTTGAGAGGAATAAATTTAAGCTAGCTGCAGCAAGCGATATGGTGGAATCTAAGTTGTGTTGATATTAGAGTAGAAACAATTTGTTTACCCAATGCCCAGTATGAAGTCTGTTTTCACTGTGTAGAGTAATGTTGGTAGAGGTGTTGGGGTTTGTCAGTAGTATTCTCTTTTACTAAAATATGGGCAGTAGCAAAACCTCGGTAGCTTGAGTAGCTCATATGAATAGGCAACTAAAACATATTCACTGTGTCTTAAAAGCACTGTTTGGAGTTCAGTGGTACAGCTGGGTCTGTAAGCAATGCTTCAGGACACTTGTTTTAAAACAGCTTTGACTGCTGGTTGTACAAATTTATAAACTGTTTTATTTAAGCAGTTTTGGCCATGATGGAGCACTTTTTTTGGAAGTTTGTTGAAGGAGAAAGTAGGAAATGTGGCAGCTGTTTTGTGCCCCACAGGCACCTCTGCTTTCATAATGTATCTTTTTAGAGATAAAAAGGCTATGAAGTGAGAAAGAGGAAGAAGATAAATATAAGCTTCCTTTCTCTTCAGTCAGCTGTTTGATGTCTTGCAGTCAGAAGGGAGGGCAGATGTGTTGCTCTGCTGCAAGTTTGCTGGGAGGAGTTTATTTAGATTTTTCATTCGTAGCTGAATATTTGCTATACGAGTAAGTTTTCATAGCGAAACTGAACAAGAGAGAAGGACTGTTAAGCTTGAGAACAGCTATTTGGGTGACTGATGCAGTTTTGAATTATCTGTAACATCTGAGGGTTTTTCTTGTGTGTTCTGGTTTTGCCAAGATGTGTATCAGTGAGTATTGGAAGAGTAAATCTTGGAGGCATAGTAGGGCTTTTGTGGGCTTACAGGGGGCCTGTGTGATGCTTAGAAAGAGTAGAGACGTACAGTAGGCATTTAGAAGTAGTCTGGGCATGTTAGAATGCTAGAGGATGTGAAAGGGACTTGAACCTCTGCATGGGAATGTTGTAGTGGAGTCTCCTCGTATTTGGGGGGAGGGGGTTACTGTGTCTAAATTGCTATCATAATACCGAAGTGCAAAAGCAAAGGGACTCAACCCCAAACCCATTTACTGTGCAGTCATGTCTCATTGATGGTTCAGCACGCAGAGAAGCATGAATACTGGGGGTGTGAAGAGGTGCAGCTGTCTAACGCTGCTGGAAACAGCCACGCTAGTGTTTTGCACCAGTAGAGGGTGTACACGAATGCTTCCAAAAATCCTGTCTTGTACATTGGTTTTAGGATTCAGTGTCCCGTTGGTGTGTAGTCTCTAAAATACCTTTGTCTTTTATCCACCTTGTTCCTCCAAAACCCAAAAAAGAGGGTAGAAATTTGTTTTTGGGGAAAGAGATACTAGAATATCAGAAATACTAAGCTTTAAATCTTTTGTCAGCCTACTCAACATATGCTGACAACATAGATGATGTGTATGGTTGGGGTGATGCATGAACCTGTCACAGATGTCTGTCAAAGCTATTGAGTTACTTTATATAATATAGCTCACTCGTACTAATACATTTAAATGTAATTACATAATATGAAATGTGATTTGGCAATGAAGTGATGTGGAAAACTGTTACGGCGATAACAAGGTGCCCAGCTTTACGGAACAGCTTAGCAATGCTCATCTTTGCATAGCTTTATGTTAGATTTCCTCCTCATTTTTTTGAGATCAAGCTATCATACTGGCCTGTTTCCTGGTATAGAGGTTTGTATGAAAACTTCAATAAAAATGTCTACAGTGGAATTGAGATTCATTTTTACAAAATCTAATATTTTTAGAATTACTGTGAATTGAAACTTTAAAACTGCTGTTTTTAATGAATCAATAGTAATACAAAATGATCAATGTCTTAAATTGCTACCTCCTCCCAAAGCAAATATTGACTGTATTCTGATTGTATATTGACACCTGATTGTTCTATGAGATGTAATCAAGCACTTATTTAAGTAAACTTTCATTAAATGCTTGGGAATTCTGTGGAGTAAGAATCTGGATGATGTGCTGTGAATGTTTGAAAAACATGTGATGAAACGGATTGGTTGGGAAGAATTTTGTGCTGATCTGGAATGCGTTTTGTTAATCCTGTTCCTTAGGTTGTTGGCTCCCTCTATAGAAATTACTTTAAATTGCAGTTTGATTTCTCTAGAATTTTTTGTCACTTCTGTGGTGTGTATGTATAAAGGCTTGACTCGCATGTACAAAAAGAATGATTTATGGTTAGCTACAGAATTTCTGTTGCAGATTCCTCCCTCTATTTTTCCTTTCAGTTCTCTGCCTGCCCACCATCTACCCAATTCTTTTGAATGCAGCACCAATGCAAATAAGCGTTACACAAATCATCTCATTAAATTCTTGGCGACAGACAATTCTGCATAAAAATTCCAAAAATTTAGAATCTAAATCATAGCAGAAAAGCTTTTGCCTTCCTTGATGGAGGCAGTCTTTGCATCTGCTTAAATTTAAAATGAAAACTTGCAAGTGTTAATTATATTGTGTCATTTAACTTTGCATCCTGTTATTGATGGTGTGAAATAAGTAAGTTATCTGCAAGTTACTTATACAGGGTGGTGAACATACTGGATCAATATTTTTAAACTGTGCTTGTGTATCAATACAGTATTGTAATGAAGCCTTCTGCCTCTGTTTGCATTATTTTGTGTATATAGTGTATTAAAGCAAAACTTTGCTACATAGCTTTATAGGCTCTGTTAGAATACTCTTTATTGTTAAGCAGCTCTTGGAAATTAGTGTTGATTCATTCTTATATGACACGGTGGTTATTTGATAGAAAATAGAATGAAACCTCTGATAATAGCTATGGTTGGCAGATAAGAAGAACAAGCCTTGTGTGCCTCTGGGGAACTTGGATTTGTAGCCTGAGCTGCTTATCTGAGACTGTTGTGTGATACAACTCTTCCATGGTAGTGGGAAGGAGGAGAGCTGGAGGGAAAGAGAAGGATGGATGTGAAAGCCAGTGGAGGATACAAAGTATTTTGTGTGTGTGACATATGAGAACCCAGAACAGAAAGGTCTAAAAACAGCTGCTAGAGGATTGAAACTTAATTTGCTTAAATCAAGTTAATGGCAGTTCCTAATGTTGGATTTATTGTTCTTCTGTAGTCTTACTCTTATGTGACTTAATCCCATATATTAATATTTCTTCTCTTCCTTTCAAGAGATATTTTTCAAGTTCCTGTGTCATCTACTTCGATTATCCCTACCGTGCTATAAGTGGTACAGCAGAGATCACAAAAGACCCTCCAAGGGAAGGATGTTTCGGAATATTCTAAACTGTAATTCCAGCTCAAATTTGAGAGCATTCAGGAGCTCTCACAGTACTGGTTATTGAGCAAAATTGATGTTTCATGATGACTTCTTACACTGTGAAAATTTGTGCAGGAATAGATGGATTGATGTCGACCTGCCTGGCTCTTCTATGTAGTGAGCTAAGAGGATCAGTCACTCTGCTCTTTCTGATAGTAATTACTGTTTCTTAGTACGTACTCTACATACATTGTTTAAAGCGAGGAAATACGTTTTTGCTTTTGCTGCCTATTCCGAAATCACCTTCAAGCATGGACTGAGCAGGTAGCCCGCAGCGTTAAGCTGAATGCCTGGACTTAAAAGGTTCAAGTATTCTGAACCCCAGTGAAGGGTTTCAACTTGCCACTCACCGAGCATGCACAGCAAAGGCTTCACCAGCGGCACAGACCAGTTACACCCTCTCGTGCCCCTGGGGTTCAGGTTTCGGTAGAAGCAGTTCAGGCAGTCAGTGAGGCATGATTGTCCAGAACAAGGAGAGTTTTCCCTCCCCACTTCTCGTGACACTTCTTTCTTATTATACAACAAGTACAAAAACAGTGTGAAATCTGGGGTTAAATGTATATTGCATTGACTCCAGGTATGCACGAGGTGCTAATATAGTAGTGACATGCCTGTGCACCCACTGACGTGTTTGAAGTCTGGAGTTTTGAATATGCAGACTAGTTATTCCATAGTGCTGCGTGTTTCTGTCACAGTGGTGATTTTTTTCAGATGGAGAATGGGGTGCATACTTGCCATGAGATGCAATCTTCAGCTGCAGAGCATGCGCAATCTTCTGGGACTGCTGTTTCTTAGTTATGGTAGTGGGAAAGGTTTCTGTGTCTTTGTTGCGCAGAAGTGAACAGGTTAGAATTGGACAAAATCTGTCTTTAGAGTATTAGTTTTTGTGTAATGCAATACAGCACTAAACTTGAGATTTTCTAAAATTTAGAAATGACTAATTGGTTGTTTTGCTAACTTGGAAGATACAGTGTCTCTCTTGGTGTCTCTTAGAAAGAGAATGTAAATAAAGACATTGCTGTGGGATGGCTTTGAGCCATCAGAGTAATTAATTTATGCAGCTCTTGCAGCTTGAAATATTCTGAGAGATAGAATGAGAGTTGAACTTAACATGGGATTTTTATTCTGTTCTTTTACTGTACTTCTTACGTGATGTATTTTGCTCACAGTCCTCGGGAGACAGCACTAGATGCAGGAAAAATGTTAATACCTGCCGAGCATTTAATTAAATTACATTGATTTCATTAATTTCATAGATGTAGTGTGTGTGGAGGAGAATCTTCAGAAGATCTTCTCTTGGCAGATCTTATTTTAATTCTTTTTTTGTTCAGATTTTAATGAAATTCACAGCAAAGCTGTTGAAACTGTGGCAGTGTGGGAATGTCCCAGAAAAGGGCCAGGCAGTCAGCGCTGGGTGTGCCACGAGGTGATACTTTGTGTGGTAGCTAGCTTGATGGCAGTTAACTGAAGCCTACAGTAAAAGATGCAAGATGTCTACAGCTTTTAACCCCTTTAAAGTGTTTGGCAGTGCACTGTTGCCTTCCTGTTTAAACACTTCTAAGCTTGAGATGAGGAGGCTTACTACTTTCATAGGTGCTATTTAAAAAAAAAATGAAATTAAGAAATGTATGTTTGGTTGTACATCATGTGCATTGGTTTGAGCTTGTGATAAGACGCACTTAAGTACACCAAGAAAATTATGTGGGGGGATTTTGTGACACAGACCACAAACGTATTTGGTATTCAGATTACTATGTTAACAGATTATAATAGGCAGAGTTGCAAAACCCAGAATGAAAATTTAATCATCTCTTCGCTGAACTCAGTTTTGTTTTGTGGTTGGGTGTTATTTGTTTTACTGGCATGGTGTGGCTGAGGTGGTGTGCTTTAAGATCATTTACACGTGTTGCTGGTATGAATATCTAAAAGCTGCTAATGCAAAAGAAAGTAAAAATAGTCATTATTTAGTTTCTACTTACTTTTTTGGATAGTCCTAAGAGTAAATGGAGAATTTAAGCTTTCAATATTTTTGCATTTTAATGAAAAAAAATCTACTGTAATGGAAGATATGCTATAACTTAATTTTAAAGTGCAGACATCTTTCGTTTAGTTTTTTAATGGCTTCAGGCTTTTGTGAACTCTTAGAATTTTAAAAATAGAACTTAATGCTTGATGGCACCTATGTGTGCATGTTCTGTTGAAATGCATAAAGTATGTAATTTATTGTTTCTGCATAATTCCACAAGAGACTTAGGATATAATGCCACTGTTTTTCCTAAATAATCCGGTAATGAACTGTATTGTGGTCTAGTCCTATTGTTCTCGGGTGTTTGTGTGCTTTTCAGTGAATAATATGGTATATATTTTTCCAGTGCTGGGACTTCAATTTTCTCATTTAAAATCTTTTTCAAGGAGACTGTTTAGAACTGAATTGCCAGAGAAATTCAGCTGACGTCGTGCTTGTTACACTGTTGTAACAGATCATATTCAGATACTCCATTTCCAAAGCTGCTAATGCAACATCACTCACTTCACTAATTTAGCTTTAAAAGGATCCTCATTTACAGATGCAAGTGCCCCAAATAAAAAAATGTGATAAGCTGCATAGTTTATCAGCAACTGAAAGGGTAGATAAGTCTCTGTCCATTCAGTCTTTTCTGGGTTGAGTTTAACCCCAAGAGCACCAATTAGTGCTCAGTGTAGTGGATTCTGCTATTTTAAAGGGCGTGATCATCTATCAGAACAGATTAAATGGCTTGTGTGAAAATAATTTAGTAGCTGTCCATTAATTGCCTTTCCTTTCATAGGACTTTAGAAAGAGACCTCAAGAGATCATTCAGTTTCCTTCCCCTAATCCAGCTAGAGATGCGTCTTTGTCTTTCCTGGCAGATATTTGTCTAGCCTGCTCAGAAGGTCTTTGGAAATAGTAAGATGTCATGTGGAGACAGTGCAATCTTACTACACAATCTGTATCGCTGTGCTGCTTCATTCCCACTGAAAAGCTCCCTCTCCTCACACTAAACCTAGGTTTTAGTCTGTTCTGAATACAGGCCAGTTCTATTAGCTGCCCTATTCCCCACAGACACGGAGAACAGATTATTCCCTTCCTGTTGGCTTTTATTTTTATGTTCTTAAGTCTGTCCTCTTCTCCTCATCTGTAGACTGGAGAATGCAGGGTACATCTCCTGCTGCCCACATCATCTCAACTTCTTCCCTATTTCACTGCTTTCTTCTGGCCTCCCTCCAGTTGCTTTAGGCACTTCATGAAGTGTGTTGCAAAAAATGGGATGCAGTCTTCCAGTTGAGGCCTTACTATATGTAGTGTGGAATTCCGAAGGCAGCAAATTAAAACAACTCAAAGTTGAAATAGGACCATTCTGAGAAGTAGTGTTGGAATCATAAATATTTGTCTTTAAATATAAATTTTCCTGTCACTTTGGAAGTGCTGGTTGGTATGCCTCAGAACTAAAAATTAGGGGTTTTTTGTTAACATTCAGATTAATTAAGAAACAAGACTATTAAGAAAGCTTAAAATTTGCAGCATCTATTACTTCATATGTTTAGGTTTGGGGTTTTTAAGTTTAAGAATAACTGTACTACTAATTAACCCCAATTCAAATATGATTGAGTCCCCCCCCCAGTTAATGGATTCAGGAGAAGAAAGTAAATACTTTAAACAATTCAGATAATTGACTCTCAGAAGTCCTTTGGACACGCTGCATAAAACAACAACAAAATAATGTTGCCTGTTTAATTCGTGGAAGTGTTTCTTTGTAACTCGGATTTCTAATGTGGCATCAGAGAATTGAAGATTGCTGGTTTGGAATGGCTGCTAATTTGTGGTGGTGTTGGGAGTGGATCGTTCTTCTTAGCCTCGTGGTAAGCAGGAGACCATGAGTTGAAGACAGTTTGTCATCATTTTCAAATTGGAGTGATCAAAGCTGTATATAATTTATTGATGAAGAGAACAGTTCTTTGTACTGAAGGTAGGTTTTATGGATGAGCCATCCTGTTATGAGAAATCACGGTACAAAATTTGGCAGTTCTGTTTCATTACAGAGACTTCCCTGTGGGTCAAATCTGCTGCAAGAACATGAAGTGGCAGAGGGCTTGCAGGATGAAACACAGAACTAATGCCTGTAAGCCACCTAAAGAGTGGAGAAAGAAGAGTGAAGAGGGAGCTGGATAGATTACAGAATGAGTAGGAACATGATGGGGAAAAACAGCAATGGTTCTGAACTGGGGAGCCAGAACGGAGCAGTGCTGGCAGGACAAGGCCATAGGCAAAGAGAATGTGCTTGTGTATTTGCTATAGGGTAAGGTTCTGTGCAACTCTGCACCCCTACAGGCAAAGCCATAGAGCAGCGGAGTGGCCAGCTGCGCGAGGAAAATATTGAGCCTTAAGCCATTTTAGTGGTGTGATGGAAGAGATCGCTTGAATTTGACTGATTTAATCAGGACGTTTAGAAGCCCCTGCTTAGCAGTATAAGTATGTATGTCTGGTGTGGATATGCGATTTTACATTTGCAGGGAGATAAGTTTGTGTTAGTGCAAAGCTGATTTACTTTTTTACTGATCATGAATAGCATTGAAGACTTGCCAGGAAATATCTCATCTTCTGATCTACATACTTATATAGCTCAGTAATCATTGTATATGGGTGTCTCAGACATTTAAATTGATTTGTTCTTGCGGCTTTCTCTTAGATAAGATGGTAATTTTGTGGATTTGTGGCCAAAGCAAACAGGGAACGTAGCTGGCTCCAAATTGCATGGGAAACTTGCTGCAAATTCAGAAGCTGTGCGCTTAACCACCAAGCCATCTGCTTATTCTAAAGGGGGTCTCCTGCCCTAATACTGTACTGGTTGTAGGATCAGATGACCGTGCTTTACATGAAATGGAAACAGCCACTGACACAGGCTGCAGCTTCTGTCCCCAAACCCGGGATGGCAGATGGAGCGCAGCTGCTGCGAGGGATTCGGTGCTACCTTCTGGTCACACCCGTCAGCTGGTGCAGCTGCAGATGCCAGTGGCTCTGCTGAGCAGCTGAAACCAGTAGACATTATTCAGGCTGGCGCAGGAGCGTGTGGGAGGGGATGGAGATAAACTCCCTGTGCCAATTAAGCATCTTAAGCACCCTGTCCCCAGTGCATGTGGCCTGGCCTTGTCTCTTTAACTCATGTAGCTGGCTATGGTTGTCGGGGGAGTAACAATAGAGCTGCAGACAGTGAGAATATAAAGATATTAATTCATTTCAGGTATTAATTTCTAATATCTGCATAAACAAAACCAAGTACACATACATTCTCCTATCCTGCTTGTCCCAGATTTAGGTCAGCAGGATGTGTGCAGGTCTTGTACTGGGCTATCAAAGATAGGAAGACAGAATCACAGTCTTCCACTGGATTGGAAAAAGTACTTTAAAGAGTTCAGTATTAGTGCAAAAATGCGAGTGCTTTAAGTTGAAAGTGAATACTTAGACAAGATATGCAACTACAGTGGTTAACATTGTGCTTTTAAACTGTAGTGACAAGTTGTGTTACACATTTGGTGAAAGCTGAGATGGGCTACTCTAATTTTCTTCTGAACTCAAATAACTTTTCTGGAGTAGGTGATCTCCTCAGCTAATGTTTCTAGCACTCAGCAACAGTGAAACATGTCTGTATGCAACAGTGAATAAGCCTACCCTTCCCTGCTCTTGGCACAGTCCTCCACAGATTTCCGAATGCGTGAAAGAAGAAGAAAAAAAATTGGGTTATAATCCCAGCAGCAGCTATGGGAATGTTTTGAAACAGCAGCTTTTTTACAGCCTCCCAGTGTGTGAACATCACCCTTGACAATGAAGAGAAAATCATGCCGTTGTAGTTGTCCAAATACATGTGTTAGCGGTTGATGTAATTTATGGGAGTCTTTCCGAAGTTGGAAGGATGTGCCTGTGTCAAGGGTTGGACACTGAACTATTAAACTGTGTGACTGTGTGTTTATTGTCTCTACTCTTGAGAAAGACACCCTGCAGATTTCTTAAAACCGGTTCTGTCTTCCTCTATTCCTGTCACATTGGTTATTGCAGAAGGCAGTTGCTGTACAGTAGCCTTTTTTCCCCTTTAATTTCTTTCATGGTTTCTTTCAGCTCTGCTACAGGTACGTGCCATGAGTGGAGGTCACCATTCTGCTACCCAAAAATAGAAAATATTCTATTTTCTGAGGAAATAAGACATCAATCAAATAAATAGAAGGGATAAACTTAACTGAATATGTTAAAAAAAATATATAGGGAGGAATGAGCAGGCCTAAAATACACAGAGAACAGTTGTCTGGGGTTGTTTTTGCGGGGAGTGTGTTTTTTTGTTTGTGGTTTTTTGGTTTGGTTTTTTTTTTTTTAAGTATGTACTGAGAAGTCACTGAATCATTTCTGACCTAAAAAGCAATAAGAAGCTTCCTAGTTCAGGAAAAAAGCATTTTCAACCTTCAGTGAATATATTAGTAGGATTTCAGCATTGGAATAAACTTGCGTTACAGAGCTTGTAAATATTACAAGTTGCAGAATCTTATATTTGATAGTTGAAGTTTAGTTTTGGTTTTTTTGCACAGTTATTTGTATGTGCAGTTGCTCTTTTCAGACTCTTTGCTAATACTGCATTTCCCACCAAGATCCCTATGTTTTTGGGATGCTGGCTGCTCCAAAAACTGTGATGATAAGTGGACTTACCCTGCTTAGCTGTTTTGCAGTTACTCCAGCAGGATCACGAAATGAAGTGCTGAATTTCCGAAGGGGAAGATGGTGCCACTGGATGGTGCTATCGGCATGCTGTTGAACTTGCTTTCTGTGATGATGTGGACGGCGTGAAATCTCCACCCCTGTCCTCCTGAAAGATTTTTGTAAAGACCTGCTGCAAGAAGATCCTGTGTATACAGGGCACAGTACCGATGGGAAGGGAACGTATCATCCTCAGCCCGTTGCTTCATGACGGTTGGGCGGGGGTAGTTCTGTCTGGTGGGATCCGTATTTGAGCTTTGCAGATGGATGTTTAGTGCAGGTTTAGGTGGGAGCCTACTGTTGGTCATACAGTTGTTTTTATGGAAGGTGGTGTTCTTGAGGAATAGGATAGATTTGAGCCAATCAGCTCTGTGAAATCTGCATATTCATAACGCATCTAATTATCCAGAAAGAGATGCTGAGTTACTGAAATTGTCACTTTGAGCGGTTTCCTAACAAGGGGACTGTCTTTTAAAACGGCAGGGGTTACATAGTTAGCTACCTATTACATTACAAAAAAAAAAAAAGTTTTGACTGTTTTATGCAAATATACTGCATTACTTCGTATAAATGAGAAGGCAAATCAGCTTTTGAAAGCCCTTCATGTTTTTTGAGGGGGAAGAAAATGAATTCTTCTTTTAAATTTGCATTTCAAGAAGTAAATAACTACTTGAAAAGGTGCGCCTTCTTTTAAAGATTGCGGTTTGATAAGCTAGAGATTGGAGAGTTAAAATGGCTTTAGAAATTTTTGGAATTCATCTTTGAATATGCTATGAACAGGAAACACACTCCATTTTCCTATAAGCTGCTTTAAAAAGTCATTTTTGTGTGTGCTTACTCTTTCTCGCTCTTCCGTTTTTCTTTCACATATTTCGATCTGTCCAGAGCAATTGAGTAAATTTTTTTTTGAGGCCTGAGAGAGGAGAGGAAGGAAAAAAAAAAATCCCCATAACCCGAGAAAACTATTGCTACTATCAGTCCTGGCCTCAGAAAAAAATTATGAGATTTGGCAAGACACCGTCTTGTGTGTTTGTAGCCTGTCCTTTTTACCAACTGAGCTATCCTGTATCTGTCTTCTAATAGTTCTTAAGCTCAGTGGGCAATATTATAACCATATTTGGCAAGGCAGCAAAAGTGTGTAGGATAAAAAGTTGCTTCATATTTCAAACTAGTTAGCAACTTGATGAAGAAGAAAGTCCCATGGAGGGGAAGGTGGGTAGAACTCGGGCTTTGTTTGCTCCCAGCAGCATCGTGCCTAGTTGGGATGAGGCAGAATGAAATTACTGTGAGGAGCTGGCCTGAAGAGCAGAGAAACTATTTCTGAGAGAAGTCTTGGAAACCATTCGGAGGCTTAGGGACATGGTGGGGAGCAAGAGAAGGTGCAGGGAATCCCGGCTGCGAGCTGCAGTGCAGCTGTTTGTCAGGAAGCCGACCAGCATGCACTGGAGCTTCACGTGAGGGTTTCTACAACAGTGATAAATGGTATTGATCTTGTACTTGACGTGTCTGTTGGGCTGAAGGCTATGGGATCTACTTACATGAAACAGGCTGGCTAGGTATAGAGATGTTGCGGGTGGCAGAAGTTGAAGAGGTCTGAAGTGTTAGGCTAAATATGTCAAAGGCATAATCTCAAAAGATTATGAATTAATGGATCCATTCCTCTTGCATCGAGGATTGGAAAGATGAAGATATTTAATTCTAGTTGAAAATCCCCTTTGTTATTCCTCAGTTCCCTGCATGGCAGCTGGCAGAAATGTTTAAATATTTTTGATAGACTATGTAACTCTTCCTACTCGAAACAAGTGAACAGATAACTAAAGACACTTATTTTTTTCAAATTCGCACCCTCCACTTAAGTTTCTTAAAATCCCTTGGCATTCAAAAAGACCTAAAATGCTTAAAAGTAAGTAAAAGAAAGATCTTAACTAATGTTAATCTTACTGTGTCTAAAGATGCAGCAATGTAAGCTGAGTGACTCCTTTTAGTGTGATATATTTTTATTTCTTCATGTTTGTATACCTGAAGATGATGTATTTCAGAAATGAAAAAAAAAAAACAAACATCCTTTTCATTCTTCTTTGTGTCCATCTCCCTGGGACAAACTGAGATCATCTACAAGATGAAATACCTGCGAGAATCTGTGTTCTTGTACTTGAAGGTGGGAGGCCTTCTGTGGAGTGTTTATTGGACAGAATCATGTCTGTGGGAGCTATTAATGAAATTTGATTAATATATTTTATGATTTCTTTAATCATACTTTTTTACATCTTTTTGTAGGGTCACTATAAAATAATTGTCATTTAATAGTGGAGGCGGAAGCTGACATTATGTATCTCTGCAGATTTTTTTCAAATTCTTCATGTTGTATGAAAGAACCAAAAATGAATTGTCCATACAAGAAAATTTTAGTAATTGGAATGAAATTTATGAATCACTGTAGCTAGGTACATGATTCCAGATACACCTCAGGTTTTTCAGGGGTTTTTTTCTTTGCGATTATCGGGTCTGCATGTGAAAGAGTGATTGCCTTCTATTATGTGACTGCTACTGTGCCCTCTGGCTTCTCTGTGAAATAGCTAAGCAGAATTATCACTTGTTTGAAGGAGTATGAAATCCTAGATACATTCCCACATGGAAGTCTCATGTTCAGTGTGTCACAGGTCTGTCTCACTTAAATTCTTATTACTAGAGATTCATTTTCTGACTGTAATGAGGTAACACATCACAAACTCATGTTTTAGTCAGTGTGATTGTGAATATAGATTGGGTGTTCAACAAGCAAGATGTAGTAGTAGCATATGTCTTTTTTTAAATTTGTAAGGTACGGTAGTCATGATTTCATGAAACAGATATTGTTTCAGAGCATCTAGCTTCATTTGGTAAATAAAGAGAATTCTTTAAAGACACCATCTGTTCAGACCTGATGTTTTTTGGGTCCAGTATCTTCTTAGTGTAGATTTGTGAATCTTCTCTGATTATTAAAAGTCGCTTCTCCAACTTTTTTCCAGCTTTCGGTTTATTTTAACCTTTCCTTCCCAACTATCAATTTTTTCTTGATCCGTTCCCTTACGTAAAAGCAGTTAGGACTCAGGCGTTAGTGTCCCATGTTACCTCTCTGCTCTCCCTTGTGTCTTGGGGTACTATTCATACTATCTTGTGAGAACCCTTAATAAGGTGCATGTTAAGGAGAGGGAAAACTGTGGCCTTTTATACTGCTCCTCTGCTATCTTTTTTTTTTTTATAGATGTGCTGGATTTTTCCTCATCTATTCTCCATATCACAGTTGAGTTAGATCTCTAAGCTGGCTTTGATTTGTTACGCTGTTGTTCCACTCTTTCTGAAAGATGGGGCACTGGAGTTGTCGCATTTCAGTCGCGCTATGGCTGGCTCCTGTCTATGGGAGCTCTGCCTTTCCTTGTGGGGAGAGACATGCACAAGTGCAGGATGAATGTGAAAATCTCGGAAGTTCTGGTAGAAACAGCTTGCCTCGTATGCCATCCTCTTCTGGTGTAAAAACTGCAGTGTTAGAGAGGTTGTCCTAGACTTGACAACAGCATACAAGTATCTTGATAGGGAGAAAAACCAGAGTGTTGGAGAGTAGTTTTTTAGTATAGAAGAGAGGCAAATCGGGATTAAACCAATCTGGGAGCCTAAGACATGCAAAGAGATCTAAAATGAAGCATGCTGAAATTGGCAAGCTGGTTGGATGAAGGAATGAAAATCCTGCAAGCGGTATTTTGATGATTATGAAACAAATTATTTTTCCTTGTTAATAAACTGGGGCAGGGGAAAACATATGCAGATGTTAAATTTTGCATTAAACCTCCAAAGCCGCAATGAGAGGGAACACAGAATGTAAATTTCTCATATTACATCATGACTTGTCTCTGAATACTTGGCGTTATTTGAAACAACTTTGTTGAATTGGATGAACTTTGATCCTAATGAAGAACATTTGATCATATTAAGCGCAGACTTCAAACTGGTGTTTATCTTGAAGGAATGTTTGCAAGTAAGTATTAATGTATATCTAAACATACTAAAATTACTATTTTTAGTGTTTTATATGTTGATATGAAAACTTTTGTTAGCCCAAGAAGTGTATTTACTGCTTTCCAGTTTGTGCTCGATGTTTCAGTTTCTCTTAGCAGAAATAAGCATTCATTTTATGGACTTCCCTTCTTCCTCGTCTCTCGTCATGCAAATGTAGGTTTGGAATGAGGCAGTATAGGCTTGCCCTTAAAGGATGCAAAGTGCTGTTAGCCCAACCCTTGCTGGTGCTGGCAGAGTCGCAAGTCATTTACTGTGAGTAATGTACCTTGGAGGCAGTCCCTGCTAACAGCCTTCGCTCTCGCCCTTCTGCTGCAGAGTACACAGAGGATTATGTGTGTTTTTGGGTGAAGAGAGGAAGTATTGTGGTTGTCTGAGATGTAATGCTATCTGTAACACAGTTGGTTACTACAGCCCTGTTTGTGTAAATGCCACTTTTTTGATTTAAGTAGAGTGTACGTTATCTAAGCCAGTCAATGTTAATATGTAAATGAGAGGTGCTTAATTAAAACTGGCTCATTGGATTTACAGACAGGAATAGTAGTTGGGAAGATGGATGTTGTATATAACCCTGCTGTGTTTTTAGGAAGTTAGCCTTTGAGGAGAAGACCCTTAGCTAATCTGGATGCTTTCTGGGCAGACAAAACTGATGTGTTCCATAGATGCATTTATGTTAGTGCCTAGGTTGGATTTCCCCTACTGCTGAATGAAATCTTCCAACTGTCCCCACTTACTGCACTTGGCTTCCCATTGTAGAGTCACCTCCGAGCACATGAACTGAATTCCTTTTGGACAAAACCAAAAAGACAGCGTGCTCTAGGAGCAAACCTTATCTGCCCCAAGTGCTATGAACTCAGGCTGTGGGAGTAGGCAAGAGCTGGTGTGACAGATGCCCTGAAATATTCAGACAGTGCATGCCTACTCCTAAAATCAGCTAACTGTCTGGCGCTACCAATGGCTCCATATATAGGAGCTTGAAACGTTTAGACCTAGGGCTTCTTGGGCTATCCATCAAGCTACCTGCATAGTTATAGTGCAGTGTGAAACCTTTCAAATATGGGACTGCTGCTGCTAAGCCTGTAGTGGTTAATGTATGTCGGAAGCTTTTCTCTTCTTTGAAGAATAAACCAGTGAAGACGTGGTGAAGAGTTCACTACTCTGTTCTTGGAAAAGAATAACTGCCGATGTGGGATGTAAAGATAAGAGAAAAATCAGGACCGGACTGGAGTGCATGTACTGGCTGCTAGTAATGCTGGTTTGTTTAGGGATTTTTTTTATAGTTAAGATTTTACGTAAAGTCTTCGTAAACTGGAGTCTGGAGTAGTAATAGCTGGTTACTCTCCTTCTTGCAGTTCAAGGCAAGTTTTACTTTTAGCCTTAAAGGTATAGTTGGGAGAGTACCTGTGTTTTCCTGGAAGTGAACAACATCAGTTTACCAGTCTATAGGGAAAAGTTCTGGGATGTGCTGATTGGTGTTAGCGTATGTTCAGTTTTATGTTTGAATTACCTTTTTGTTGTTGCATTCCTCTAATCCTTTAGGATTTTGCCTGCCTTCATGCAGTAAAAGGAGAGACTTCCCCTTCATGGGCATAACTTGGTTTTGCATGTACATCTCTTAGACTTGTTGGAGGTAATGGTAATGCTAGTGCTGGCCAGTCTGGGCTATCTGTGGTTGCCTACAGCTATGGAGAGGACTGTACTTTAATTCACATGGTCCGTATATTCTTGTATTATTTTTTTATTTGCATTTTTGCCATTTAGTGATGTCTTGCTGACTTTAATAATTGGAGAGTGCTGCCTTTAATAACTGGGGAGAGCAAGGCAGCCTGTCACTAAAGCCACTGAAAAATAATTACCTTTGCAGAACATATTTTTAAAAACAGCACATGTAATGGAGATTTCAGGCTTACGTGCCATGGTGGCAATAGCACAAACTGTTTTTTATAGAGTCTTTAGTATCACTGCAGGGTTTTTTGTAGCATTCCTGTTTTTAATTTCATTTGCACTACTTAGATGTCAGAATAATTACTGCTTGCAAAATTAATTAAGTAAAACAAAGTTCACAGATACTAAATAGCAGTGGAACATGGAAAAAATTGTTGGTGGGAGTAGCAAAAGAGAGAAAAAGCAATAGTTCTGTGTACCACCCAAGTTGAGCGAAATAAGCAGCCTTGTTTGGGAATTGCAGTCCTCCAAACTCTTGACGTACACAAGGGAAAGTAGTGCGAGTTTTAACAGAAGGGAGGGGGAAGTTGTTAGGTGATGCATCTACTGTCTTTTCTAAGGCTTATTTTTCATTTTGTATTTACTTTGAAGCCTGTTAATTCATCTTCAGATTTCTTGTACTGATAGACTACTAACCTGTTCCTTGGGGCTTGGTTTTGTGACTTCTGTTTTGAAGTTAGACTTGAGCATCTGGACTGAGGCCTGATTCTTTAGTATAAAGGATTTAAAACTTCTGGATGACTGTATTTCTCGGCCTGAAATGAGTTTGTTTTGTGTGTCTACCATATCTGGAGTATACTACTGAGCCTGAATTTCTGGTGAGTATTGTTATTGCAGTCAGAGAGAGAGAAATCAGTCATATTCTTAAACCTCTGGAAAAAGTACCTACATCCATCGCATTGTCAGCAGACCAAGCGTGACTTGCGTGGATGAGAGGGGGTTGACAGTACAGTTGGGTCACCGTGGTGAAGAGCACTTTGACCTTGTACATGCTGCTTGTGGCTGAAGTTTCAAGGGGTTTTAGAGGTGGAGGCATGCTGTTTGTGGTTTTTCGTGGGTTTTTTTTTTGTTTGTTTGTTTGTTTAAAAAAAAAAAACAAACCCAAACTTGTAGCTGAATGTTCTTAAGTTGTTTAAATTCCTATGGTAATCATGGTGAGGTGGTAGTAAAATTAATTTCTTAGCCTTTCAGAGGAAGGATGTGTATGCTTATTGTAAATTACATGCATCAAATTGATTTGAAATTGGACCATTAGTTACGTTGATTTAAAGTGCCAGAAAATTGATCTAAATTTCATAATTTTAGAATGAAACTAGTGTCTCTTACTTATGGGAGGATGATTTATTTAGAGACCAACTGGAGCATGAGTACATGTATAATAAAGTAGATAATGGAGAGGCAGCAGCGCTGGGAAAGAAGCAAAAGGGCTATCACAGTTTGTTCAGGGAATAATTTCAGCGTAACCCAATGGAAATCAAACATACCTGAATATTTCCTCATTTCTTGTTAGAATGTGTCTCCACATACTCTCAGATTTTTAACAATTGCATTTCTTTCCTTTCCCTGTTAAGTATGCTTTGAAGCTTTGGTTAGCGCGCATTGTGTCTTTTATTTAGAAGGTTTTATTAAACAGGCTTTTCCAGTTGTAAGGGCTGAGATGGTATTCTAGCATAATATACTCAGAAGAAGACGCTGATTAGGAAAATTCAGAAGCAGAGTATACTGGAAAGCTTGAAAAGCTGTCAGATTCTGAAGTTAGTCAGAGAAGCAATAGCTGGGGGAAGCATGTGAAAGCAAAACTTGAACTCTGTTTTTGTTTCTGAGCCTTTACAACTGGTGGCACGGTTCTGGGTAAACTTAATCCTGTGGGTAGTTTTGTGGAGCCAGCAAATAGTTAGGCCAGGTTGAAATGGGCACGGTTTCTGTTTTGCACTAAAGTGCAATTGCACAAACTTCAGAGTGTAGCAGTCTTGAGGCAATGTAAGTAGCAGGGTACCAAGTGTGTATCGCATTGACAGATACTGCTGTGTTAGATAATATTTCTAACCACTAGAGGCAGTTAATTCCGTTTCCTCAGGTAATCTATTAATAGCAAGAACAAACATGTTGGGTCGTTCCTGTAAGCTGTGACCTCTGATCATTGAGTCCTCTTAATCTTCAAACGTTTCCGTGTACGACTGACTTTGAATGTCTCGGTACTGAGCTTTTGAGTAGGAACTGCGTCTAAGTTAGATAGGTTGTTAGCCTATAAAAATATTTAGGATGTACCAGTACAGAGTTTGAGGAGAGCAGGGGTAGGGAAAAAACGTGATGGTGGGGGGTTTGTACTCTATTGTTTGGAGCTAAGTACATTGATTCAGAGAATTGAGTAACGTGTGTGGGTTGTTAGACAATTTATGGCAGTTCTAAACCTGAAACAATTTTTGAAATGGATTAAGGTGCGGTCATTTTAACTTTTCCAAGCGAAATTCAGCAGAGGTAATGGAAGAAAATTATTGAAGTGAATGACAAGGGAGGCAAAATCTTAGGTATAGAGATATTGAATTTAGTTTTGATAATAGAAAAATACTGTAGGTATCAATTATAGTAGGCAAGTAGGTCAGTTATATTAGTGGGTTTGCTTCAATTTGATGTTTGTTTTGATTCTGTGACAAAGGTGTCAACTATTTAGATAATAGTTTTTCCAGTGGAAAGATGTTTTGATCTTGGTAGTGAATAAAGCAAACATTGGGGGCTGCGGAGGACCAGTGGTGGTTGTTAAACCTTTTTTTACTCTTCCTTTGTTGTTAATTTAGAATTTAAAAATTTTAAGGTTTAACTTCTTAAAATCATGATTCATCTTTACCTGTGAAGTTGTGCACTGGCTGTTTCACTTCTCCTGATTTGGTATTCATTTAAATATATAAGAAAATGATTTTTAAAAAAGTTTCTACTGGTTGCTAAATTCATTAATGGTGAAGAAGGTAAAACTGACTTGATTCAAAGTTTTCTTTATGTAGTAAACACATCTTTAAAAAACTGCATTCTAACTTGCACTCTTAAGTAGTACTATTAGTAATGAACATCATAGAGGGACTGACAATGTGTGAGTTGTTCACTGGTAGATTATTTTATCTTTGTTAGCATGCAAGATAATGAACATAATTACTGTGGCAGTGTACTCAGGGGAATGTGCAGTTCTTCCCTCCGTCTAGACTGGATTTACCATCTGAAGGAGTATTAAAGAAATATGGGTGAGGTCTGGTAGCTGAGTTGCTGCTGCTTGTTTCCTTCTCCTGCCTTAGTAAAGGCATATGCTTTGTACACTTTAATCGTAATGGGATTTTGTGTGGGTTGTTTTTTTCCTTTTGGAGAGTAGTAATCATCTTTCTGTTCTCAGTCTGGCAACATAGCATACTGACTAAAAGGATTTGATGTTTAACTGTAGCAGCATTGTAGATTTACCCTCTTCTATTAGAATGGTCTATTATAGTAAGTGAGTATAAACAATCTAATTGCTTAGGAAATCCGGGGTAAAAGGTTAATCAGCAATTTGCCTTTCTTTAAAGGACTTAACATGTTATGATTTACTTGTCTTAAAGAACTTTGCAAGGCATTAGTTTGTATGCCTCTCTAATCTATGAGGCTGTCCACCTGATCTGAAGTTAAGCTTCTGATGAACTAAATACTTCTGTTTTCTGTTTTATATTATGATAACGTAAATTATCTGTAATAAGCCATCCTAATTAAAGTTGGTAAATCTACAGCTCTGCTCCAATTACATACTAATCAATTATACACTAATTGAATTCTGCTTAGCTTGATACAGTGCATCATTAATCAGGTTCAGATTTAATACAACAGATTTACTGTAATAACCACAAAATTGGTGCATTCAAATAGGAGGAAATAAAGGAAGTCACGATGCCAAACAGTGTGCATAAATACTTTCTTATCAATAATGCGTTACAAAAGATTTCATTTTTCCTTGGGGAAGTAAAACTGAAACTAGTTCTTTCTTTGTGAACAGATTATTATTATGAGCTGAAACCACTGATAATATAATACATTTAAGCAGATCATGGTGGTGGTTCTGAATGCTGTGCCTGATTATCTAGTATAGGCAATTGTCTGACTTCTAATGTTATTTAAATGAGTAGTTGTAAATTAAATTTGCCGAAAAGTTGCAATGCCCTTGGTGGTAGAACAGTAAAAGCTAGTGGCCGAGTAGATGTCATTCTGTTCAGACTTGGAAAAGCTTTAGCCGTATATAATTTTTTGAAGCAGTTGAACTTGCCTGCTGCTCTTGCCAGTGGGGCTGCTGGTTTGATGGGCTCTTGCGTAGCCACACGTGCAAGGCGGCTGTCTGCGTTCTGTTTTCCCGCTCCCTTTGCAAAAGGCCTAGGAACGATGGAGATCTGCCACCTGCAGACTTGGAAAAGTCTGTGAGTTGCAGGGTGCAGTTCACTTGACAAATATGTATGCCCCACGAAGCTGGGGGCTCACAAGTAAAGGCATTAACCAGACAAATAGAAAATTCTTAAAAAAATAATAGAAAGAGACAGTGCAGCAAAAGGAAGGAATCAGAAAAAGGATTGAAGGGAAATAAGGGACTTCAATAGGTATGTCATGTAACACAATATTAAGTAGAAACTAAACTGAATAATAAATGAAGTTGAATTTTGTTACTCGGGGGAAAATATGCTAAAATGTCAGATATCTTTGCCAGGGAAAATGCAGGAGGACAAGCAGGTTGTGAAAAAAATTTCTGAAACTATTACTGAAAAATGAGAATAAGAGAGCACACGGGAAATGGTCACTATCCTGAGGTATGCTATTCTCGATAACATGCATCTTTAGAACGAAAGGGAACTTTTTGTGATTCTGCCTGTTCGGGTACAAAAAAAAACGTGACCAGGATTTTTTTTCTTTTGCTGTATATGCCCTTGGCCTGCCCACTTTTGAGTTTTATTCTGATAAAATGCATATTCAAAAATTGCTAAATCAAAATGGTTTGCAATAAAGGCTATGGAAAATATACTGATTTGTTTTCCAGAATCTTAATTTGAGGCTTGTATGTGATGCGCTGATGATTGTCTGTCGTTGCTACTGCTGTCATATTCCTGTCCTAAACCTACAAAGCATATTAAAAAAATCACGCGTTCAGAAGACGAACGGCATCTTCAGTTGGCTTTTCCGGGAGATTTGCAGCCTTTTAGAGCTCTTTAATTTGTAAAGGCTTGATTTAGCTTAATAATCTTTGCCAGCCAAGTTGGACTTCTCTAGGATCTGAAATTGAACTGAGGAGGCGAAAAAAGGTCTTTCAAACTTCTCTGGCTTTGTCCAGTGATATCTTGTGTTTACATTTTGGGGAAATATTTGTCCTTTCTACAAGTTAAGCTAATAAATGTGCAGTCAAATATCAGTTCCAATAACAATGTGATGACTGTTCATGAGTTTTTTTAAACACAAGAGTTTACCTTTGGGAATATTTTTAGTGTGGATGTGCCTAATCATTATCTCCGAAAATGATTTATTCTGCCTTGTTTTATGTTAAAACTGACAAACAGCATTTACGCAGGCAGTTATCACCATCTCCGCTAAGGTGACAGTAACTTTCAGCTCTGTGGTTGTCTTAAATTCTTTAGTCTTGATAAAAAGCATGCATCTCTACGCCGGTGGTCTTTGGCAATATGATCATATGCTATTTTTTATGTAGAACTGTTCGGAGCACAATATGAAAAGAATGGTGATTGCATAATGAAGAAATGCCCTTGTCTATAGAGCATTGTATGCTGTGGAAAATGGGATATGTGAGGAAGAATGAGAAGAGAGATAGCGGAAAGTGAAGACAGGGTTCCTTTACAGCAGAATTGAATAATCTCCTGGAAGATTGTATTCTAATCTTGTGGGTAGCTTGCTTCAAACTTTCACAGGTGAATTCCACCCCCCCAAGCATTTGACTTGTGTTCTTAATGTGCTGAGTACATAAAACTGTAAGCAGATGAATGGGAGTTATACTTCAAACATTTTAGGTACTAGATAAACCTGGATACAGAGAAAAACAGGTCCTAAGCATAACAAGTTGAGCACTCAAAATTAGTACTTTTTTTTACCTCCACTCCCATAGAAAGAGGATAATTATACCTTTAATCTCAGTGGGATCCTATGAACATACATTTGTTTATACTTGAATGCAAGTGTTTCACTATAGAAATTTATGTTGCAAAAGACTGCTGAGAAAGCTAATAATTCTGTCTTCATAAGTGGTGTATATAGAATGTGTAGGGCCACAAGCTGAACAGGGAGATGAAATAGAAAGCAGCGCGCACAAGAAAGAGCCAAAGTCTTGTTTCCAGTTTTTCCTAACATTAAAGCATTTGACTTGGAACTTAAGTGATTTTAACGTAAGGGGTTTGTGTGGCATTAATACGATTTTGTACATTTTGTATAGCTCTCTTTTGGGTACAAACCCATTTTGCATTGTGTTATAATTTGAAACTTTAGCAGTTTTGCTTAAAGTTCAACTGTTTCCACGTTGGAAGAGACCAGTCACCTGAGAAATCTGCAGTCTTAACCCCAGGAAATGGAGATCAACTGAAATGCATTGGAAGTTCATTTTCTCCTTTTTTTTGGCTGTAGTTTATATATTTGTAATGTTTGAATTGAGACATCTAATAATTGTGCAGTATTACCTGTTGTCTCAAAATACCTGTTATGTATTATATTTTAATGAATTACTTTAATTATTAAAGGAGAACAGAGTTACAAGTGGAGAAGTGGAAGGGGAAATAATAATTTATAATGGTATAATTATGTTCACAGTATATAACTATTTGTTTCAGGAGTATGCAATAAAAAACATGCACAGATACGTAACTTTGACGCTCTTCAGTATGTGCCACTGTGCAGGACAATATTCTGTAGAGCATTCCGGTAGCTCTCATTGCAAGCCATTGGAAAGGAGCAAGCGATATGTCGTTTCCACAGTGGGAGTTGAGATTTGTGTGATATACAGGCAGTAGTTAAGTCATGCTCTGTGCTAACTTCCTACCATCTATGTTTATGCAGTAAAAAAGTGTAAGTGCTGATGACCCTAGTTCTATAGGGAGGTAAAAAACTTTTGCGAAAACTGCCTGACGGTTTTAAATCACCTTTGTGACTGATGGCTTGAAGTCTCATATTTTCAAAACAAGTATTTCTGACTGTGTGAAGAATGTTAGCTACGTTTAAGTTACGACAACAGCTGAAAAAGTTTCCTTATGATTTCAGGTATTTTATGTTCATGTACATTGTTCATAATGGGCTTCTATTTAAAGCCTAACATTATCATTTCCCCTGTATAATGAAGGAGAACCTATTAATAAAAATCTTTGTTAAAGTAGTTTTGTAAAATGGACACAGTCCTCAAGAATTATGGAAAATTAATTCAACAGTTGGGAAAAGTTACTTTCTAGAAATAAACGCATATTAGCAATCTAAATAAGTTTTACGAGGACTATAAATGTTCCAGATGTTCCCAGTATTCACAATTGACCAAAATTACATATCGCTGCTAAATTGTCTCTCCTAAAAGCAACTTCTGCAAATATATATGCACACACATTTTTTTTCCCTGATACTTGTTTTTGTGTTGTTTATTATTACTTTTGGTTTTATTATTGTTCTTGTATGAGTTAAAAATCAGAGTAAAGTGGTTTTGGAGGCCATATTTGTTACTTCTGTATCAGCTCCTAAGATACCATCAAAGGGTAACATCTCTCAGGATTGTTTGGTTACTAGAATGCAGGCTTTAAACACAACTTGCATTTGGCTCTGTTTTGACAATAGAAGTTAATCTTGTGTGGTTTCTGTTAAAGCACTGTTGAAAAAATATCTTATTGAGCTATTTGCGGTGTTTTTTTAAAAGATGTTTGAGATTTCACATGCAGTTTAACTGATCACAGATGAAACTGTAAATGAATACCTCATGAGCTTTACTGACTGCAGGGCATTGTTTGTGATTCAAAGCTGCTTTGTTCCTACCCACTAGGAAAAGACTCTGTTCAAGCAAACAAATTAAAGAGTTCACCGTGATATCAAACTATTTATTCAAACAGAAAACTCTAATTTTGAATTAATTATGTCACTGTGACTTTGATAATAACCTATTTAGAAGGTATTTTTAAAAAGCCTAAATCTTTAGGGATTGAAATAAAAGATACAAAATTGATTTAATTGTTGGTCTTAATCCACCTTGGTTGAAATTTTGTACTCAAAGAATTACATGACATACGAAAAGAGAAAACATTGCAAGTTGCTTCAGTTCAACTTGTTCTTTGATCACATGCATTTCCATTCCTACTGACTTGTATGTGGTCTTCATACAAGTGACAGCTTGGTAACTGAAAATGTTCGGGCATGTTTTAAGTATAAAGCTTACTTTTCTCACTACTGGTCATTCTTAGCTAGAGATTGTCAGGATGAATAGGTTTGTTTTCAGCCTCCTTTTTTGTCTTCTCTGATCTCTGACAGGATTTGGAGGGAGGCTGTTCCTTAACTATTTTTACAGTATGTACTTATATTTGACCTATTCTTGCGGTATAATTTGTGAGTAAAGTTAGAGAGGGAAATAGTTTTATACAATTTGACACAATTCTTCATGTGAGGAGACAAAGTCAGGATCTCCAGCTTGGAAAGGATAGACTCTGTCTGTGAGCAAATTCAAGCTCTTGCAGAGGTGTTTCCCTATAGAGTGGCATATTCAGACTTCGAGGGCAGTCGCCGACCCTCTTCTGCCAGGTAGAGACACTTGCTTTAAGCCCTCCCCTTGGTAGTGCTCTCCGTGGATCGTCCTGCAAGACTACGTGCAGTACAGCAAATAGACTTGAAATGTGGTTGAATTGGGTAGCATTGCTGTAACGTGGCAAACATCACCGGCCAGCCTTCGGCATAGGGCCTAAATGGTTTCTTGGAAGTGGTTGAGCTGCACTGACATGAATTTAGTACTCTGCCCAAGTCTTCCCAATAGCAAAGCAGTGTGCGTGGTGACAAAGGCTGCTGAAGACAGCTGAAATGGCTCATCTACCTCTGCTTGGTGTTACCTAAGAACATGGTTGTGGTTGCATGCAGTCAGTTCAAAGGCTCAGTTACTTGGATTTGAAACTGGAGGGAAGGACTGTGAAATATAGCAAGCATTACTGAATTTCTGTACTTGTGCTGAATATTCTCCCAGCTGCTAACAAATAATCTTTAGACAGTTTGTGGAGATGGTAGGGGCTGGGGTGTGACTGTGTGTGTGTGTTTCTTAGCAAATGAATTTTGCTAGATGTTTTGTCTGTTCATTTATACAGTAATGTCTTGAGCCCGGTGTGCTTCTGACGTTCATGGTCTGCTAAGGAACGAGTGCCATAGCTTCACTCTGCATTTTGTAGAAGTATATTCTTTCCATCTTTAGAATCTGTCGCTAGCTTGGTTCATTTATGCCCTTTGTCTCTTGTATTATGAGATGATGTGAATAATCACAACTTATTCCACTGATGAATTTACAGATCTTGACTGTTTCTCGCCACAGCTGACTTCTAGACTGGGTCCTGGTTGTCTTCATCAATGTGAAAGTATTTCCATTACTTTGATTATGGCTGTTGCTCTTCTCTCTACCCATTTCGGTCTCTTGCTGTTCCTCTTTTAAGGTGATGAGGACCAAAGCTGCTTATGATGTTTGTACTGTTGATTTTAACTCTGACATGATGATGTTCTTCATTTTCATTAGGAGAAGCAGAGAAAAATCATAACACTCAGATTTTTTCAACCTGGCTGATCTTATACATGAGCAGTAGTATTTAGGTTGGGATCCTTTATTATTTTAGGTCTGTTTTTACTTCACGTACACCCATATATCACTCAGTGAAGTCTTGACATCCTCTTAAAAGAGGACATTTTCTAAAATTGGTCTTTCATATCAACCTCAGAACATGCAGATTTACCCGTGGAAACTTTCTTATTTTGGTCTTGTCTAGGTATTAAAAATTGTTTTTTAAGCTATTTTTCTGGTCTTTGTGGGCTCTTGCATCATTCTCATCATGCTTAATACTGGAGTGTCTACAGATACTACGGAAAGATGGGAGGGGGGTTTTTTGTATTCTTACATGTGTTTTCCTTTTTCCTATTCCTCATCATGAGTTTTAGGTACAGTTTTGAGTGTTGGGGTTTTTTTTAATTATTTTTGTAATATTTTTCTTTATTTGTGAAAGGGAAAGTTAAAGAAATGTTTCTACCACTTGGAGAAGTGGTTGTGGTTGCTTTGGGTTTCTGTGGAACTTCATGACTGATTTCATGAACAGCTGGATATTCTTTGATTTAATTTCACCTTAATGTGAAAGATTATGTTTGAAATTAAATGAATTGTTGACTTTTTTCTTCAAAAAGTGTGCAGTGAGCTCCTTGGCAATCTCCTTGTATGTTGGTTTCTCTCCTCTAGGAACTTTTGTGGTGTTGTGTGTAGCAGATTAAAGGAGTGTTCAACCTAGAGATGAGAACTGAAGAAACGTCATTGTTTCTTCCTGTACTTTTAATTACAGATACAGAGGACTTGTATGAGCCTCAACTCCATTGTGTAGCACCAAGCTAAGCATGTGTAGCTGGTAGGTCTAAGTTTGTCTTACTGTTATCAAAATGTGGATGAAGGACATTCTCCCCCATCTATGTAAGGTGTCTCCGTACATGTGGTTAGCTTTCTGTAATGTATAGCCTAAGTCTTACTTTCTGCCTGCAAGGGATATAAAGAAATGTTTGATTTCTCTAAGAGTCATTATTCAACTGTCCATCTTGCTTCTAGACATTTCTTTTCTTGACTAAACTCAATTTCTTCAATCTTTTCTTGTACATCATGTTTTAATACCTCTTACTTTGCTTGCCTTCCAATTAATTCTCCAGACTGCTTTTCATCTCGAAGTAGGCTACCAAAATTGGACTTGACAGGTGGGGTCTTCATTACTGTTGAGCAGAAAAGAGTACATTTTCCTTGCATCTAACATTAGTCATTGTTACTACTATATTCTAGAAAAATACAGGCCCTCCTGCTCCCACAACTCTCCCAGCTGCCGCAGTGGAGTTAGGTTGCTGACTGATTTTTTTACATTTTGGATCCGCCATTCCCTTCAGACACCTTCCCCCCGCAGCCCCCCACTACTGCTGCCTCATCCCAATTATCTCCTGCTTGATCCTTGTCCCTTACATTGCTGTTTCGTCAGTGCTAGTCCTCACTAGCTTTCATTTTAAAAGACTCTCGTGCGGTTATTTTAATCTTAATTGTATTGGAAAGATTAAGCAAAGTGGTTTTGGTTTTTTTTTTTATCTGCTTAGGTTTTGCTACGTTTCAGTGCCTGGTTATCTAATAAATACTATCTGCAAAAGAGAACAGGGTAATCACATCTGGACCAAGCCTGAGATGTAATTTGATTACGTAGAAAATTATTGCTTTAGGTGATGCTTTTCAGTTACTGGTCTAACAACTTCAGAATACTTAGTTTTATTTCATATTTCCTGAGTTGGCTTATGAGAATGTCACATGAGAAAATGCCAGGAACGTTTTTTAAGTTGAGATTTACTATGTCTGCTATTCCTCTGTTCCATACTAGGCCAGTTATCTTGTTGAAGAAGGAAACGCTTACTGATTTGTAAAGAAAATGTTAGTATCAAACTAATGGTCACTGTATGACACTTAACTACCAGGTGCTTAAGCACTGGTGTTTTGTTCCAGCAGCTTTCCAGACACAGAAATTAACCTGCAGTGGTCTGTAGCTGCCGAGTTCCCACATTTCCTAGTCAATAATGTATTTCTATAGTTCATAATGACAGATTCTTCTCTTTCTCGTTCTACCCTCCCGTTTTTGCAGAGCTGATGGTAAGAAGGCAAGTTTCTTCCTCCTTCGTTCTAGCCTTCTTAGGAGGGGAGAGAAATTCTTTCATGCACAACCCCTGTGATTAAATGCTGCTTTTTAGAAATGTTGTTCAGCAAAAGAGCTGGTGTGATTCTGTGAAATTTAAGAGCTGACCGTAAGCCACTTCATCATAGCGTGAAGACTAACCCAGGACATCACTGACCATCTCTTGTCAGTGTTGTGGTGGCAGGGTGTTTGCAGACAGAGGAAGCCAAAATGACCGATTTATCAGAGGCAGCCTCTCGGTGTTGTCATATTTGGGTCTAACGTTTGGATTTTTCCTTTCAGTCCGTGAATTGTTGTTCTGCTGTGGAATTAGCCTTTTAGTGCTGCTTGGAACGCTGCTTTTTGAAATGATTTATGCAGTACTATTTCCTTGCAGCTTTTTTGTAGCTTGTGATTTTTGGGTGGCTTCGCCCCTCCACCATTTATTGCATATGCTAATTTTTTCCCCAAAAGGTGACTCTGAGATTGTGCCTATGGAGTGAAGAGTTGGACTGAATTGTCAGAGGCTGTGGGATGAGCTATTTTTAGCTGTTGGCATTTCAGGCTGGAACACTTCATTCTGTCGTGCTTGTTAATGAGTCATCTGGAGAAAATGGGCTTCTTGCTTTCAGAGAGGGTCTGTAGCAAATAATAATAGGCTAATCTCTGCAGGAGATATTCTGTCAAGTAACTAAAGCTTCAACTAGAAAATATGTTGAAATGGAGACTTATCATCTCCCTGTAAGAATGAGCATGTACTCACTACCATTATTACTGTATTATGATGTATATGAAAATCCCCAGAACTAGAAGACTGATGAAGAGCCTGGTAATGGTATAATAGTGAAACTGTTTTGAGAAAGAAGGTTAATTGGAGACAGTCACCTTTTGCAGATAGAGGAGAATACATAGTTGCTCCTAATTCAGAACTTTGTCCCCTTCCTGAAATCTGAATATCTTGGCTAGTTCTAGGAAGCTTCTGGAAAGATGCCTAACTAGATCAGCCCTACATAAGGCTTGCATCTCTGAGAGCGCCTCAGATTCATCAGCGTCTTTGTTTTGGTCCTTACTGAAGGTCCTTACTCTCCTTTGACCTCTTTGCTCAATGTTAGGAGGTTTTGTACTGATGCAACATGGTAGGCTTTGTTTTGCAGCTGAAAAGGTGACCACTCAAGTAAAAAACTTAACGTAAGAGTAATTAATCAGTGGTTCATCTGTTGCTTCATTTTTCTCTTATTGAAATTCCAGAGTTCAGTAGTGCAAACAATTCATTTATAGAAAAATCTATGCAAAGATTTAGGGAGAACTGTATGAAAGATAGGGGGGGAAAAAGACCCCCAAACCCTATTCTATAAGGGAAATGATGGAAAGGAGAGCATCAGTGTCAAGTCTTTTTGTCACCTTTGGTACTTCTAATGCTGCTTACAATCTATATGTTTACTTTCTTTTGTTTACACAGCTTCCTCTTGTAAAGCGTATTATAAGCCCGAAAAGGCCTTTCTGTTTTGGTGGCAAGGGGATGTGTCCTTTAGAGCTAATAATTGTTATGCTGCATTGATTATTTAGCTGTTTGGGTTTGCTTTTTGCAGTTATCAATGGAATTTTCAATGATCAATGGAATATTGAGATAAAAGAGAACATTTTGTCTTAGCACATTCAGATAAATATTTTTGCATTATTAGCACCTGTTTGACCCTTCAACCCAGACTAATTTAAACCATCTTCTCGCATTGCTGTGGTCACTGTAAAAAATGCTGTGAACCGATCAAGTTCAATGATGCTGATGTTACCAGTGTCTGCTGCTCCGAAATAACCCACACGGCTTAGAGTGGGTTAGTCAAGATAAATACTTTACATTTTAGAAATTTGGCGTATATCTGCATTGCAGACAGTAGTGTTGTGGTCAGATCACTTGAGAAACCTGTAAGTAAGCTGGTGTGTCGGGATCCATTTAACCGCAGTGGCATGGGAGTTTGCGTGGGAAAACTTTCCCTGTGGCTTAGCAGAAAGAACCGTACCTCACCATCAGGCTGCTGTGGCCAGCCTGCTTCCAACTCCTGATCTCATCTGCTTGTGGCTAGTTTGAGTGTCTAAGTACACTCCACTCACCCTATTGGTTGGCCTGTAAGTGTCTCCCCAGTGGGCAGTTTATGCACCTTCTCAAGTAGCAGTCTACTCTAGGGAGCCAGTCCTTGGATGTCGTCCCACTGGTGTCATTTCTCCTGCTTGTAGGAGAGCCAGGATTTTGTCTTTTCTGAAAGCGAAAGGAACGTATGTCCATGTTATCCGTTCTGAACAGTTCTGGTTCCTTCTTTCTTAAATCTCCTCCCCCCCCCCCCCCAGTATCCTAAGATATTGAAAACAAACAGTTGATTCCTTCTGTAGCTTCCAGTGCCACCTAATGAAAATAAAGATGTGGACACATGATTATGTACATACCAAAAACTTACCGAAAAGAAATATATTTGGGAGTATGCATGTGTGCTTGTAGTAATAAATATTGCCTGTGTTTTTCAGCTGCAGAAATTTGTTTTACCCTCTATCAGTAGGCGACTATCTTCAGCAATATTCAAGACAGCTGCACTGAGAAGCAGGGAGGATAAGGAGAACTAAAATAGAAATCTTACTTGGTGTTTACTGTTGGTTGTGCTCAAAGCAGGGGTTTCTGCACTCATTATTTGTTCATAAGGAAAATTATTGTAGTTCACTGCACGTTAATAGGAGCTTAGAGTGGACGTATACTGTCTTCTTGGTCTACTTAAATCTACAGATTTTTTTTAATGTTATCTTGGTTTAAATTTACTGGCTGGTTACTGATTTAAAATAATTTAAAATAGCACAAGGGGTGAAGGAAAATAGATGTTTTGGCAGCATAGTTGAATTGCCATGAACTACTTACATTATTGTAAAGAACAAAAAATTGATTTAGATTGTGGTTAACAACTGTCACCATTGTTTTGGACTTTGTGTTAATAGGGAATATTACTCAGATAAAATGCTTCTTAATCTGAGTGATGTATGGAAACAATTAGTTTTTAATTTGGTTTTGGAACAGCTCTGTCTGCAAAACTTTCTGGTATTTTATCGACTCCAAATTGGAACCTCAACTTCACAACTCGGTTAACTTATTTTTTACTGTTTTGATGTATTTATAGATAAAAATGCAAATTGTAAAGTTACTATAGTAAAAACTTTCTCTCTGCCAGGTGTGAGCGTGCATATGTTTGTTGGGTTTTTTGTCAGCTCTTTACAGGCATCTTGATATTATTTGCACTACAGCCTTAGATAATCTAACTTGTAGCAAAGATAAGGTCTAAGATCTCTTGATGACTGAATACTTTTAACATTAAAATATTCTTGGCAAATATTCTATTAAGTTAAACAAATTGTCACTTTGTGAGCTGGAGTAAGTTGCTGCTTGTGAAACAGCAGTTTCAATTAGCATTCACTAAGGGTTTATTGACAGTTACCACCTGGTTTCTGCTGTGCCAAGCGGGAAGCAGCTATTGCAGTCTCGTATGATTGTTGCATAATTAGGATTATGATCTCGAATTGATTTTAATTTTGTGAATCTAGTTGTATTTTCAAAACCAGTCAGTGTTCCTTGTTTTCCTGTATTTTTATGGAGGGACAAAGTTATTGATGTTAAAAGGCTTAAGAATTATGCTGCTTTCTAATATGACAAACAGCTTGCCCTTTCATTGGTTAGTTAGTAAGGAAACTTGGCCATGAATTTACTGGTGGGTCTCAGACAGCGTGTATTCTTTCCATAGTACTCATGAGAAGCAAACAGAAAATGACACAGTTTTTTTGGAAGGAGTGTTCTTGTGTACAAGCTGCCAAATGTGTACTGGGAACATCAGGAGGAAGTGTAAATGTTTTTGTAACACTGCTGAGAAATAACAAAGGAAATGACCTTGGTCCTTAGTGCTCCAGAACATACTTTGGCACATCCAAGGATGAAGAAGGTAAATGCTACGTATTTTTCCCTGCCTGCAATGTCTTTTGACCCTTACTCGCTATGCATAAGGGCAGGGAGCTATTTCTGGCTACGGTGTTTTGCAACAAATACTGTAGTACGAATTCCTAGATGTATCCACAAAATTTTCAAGTCTTGACTGATTGTTTGGAAGATCTTCTTCCAGAAAGACAGTAGGGGGGGAAGCATTAACTTGTAACGAATTACTGAACTGATGGAAATTCTCTAATAGTATTTTTGATTACCTGTCTTCAGGTGAAACCTCTTAAAATGCTTTGATTAGAAATTTAATGCAGGGAGAGAAATTTTAGTCTTCTTGACCTATGCTATAGTAATCGTATATAATACACATATTTTAAGGTTTGTGAAGGTACTCTGTGTATATATAATGTGTGTGTATCTAGTGTTTAGTGACAGTTAGAATCAGAAATGTAGTCTTTTAATAATGTAGTGGTATAGTTTTTCTTTTCATTTTCCTGCAGGATTTCAGAATATCAGCAGTAAAACTTGCCTTGTGGTGGCTCAAGCTTCTCAGTGTAATCGTGTGCATTTTTGAGATAATGTAGAAGAGGAAGATACCCAGATAATCTGGAACAAGGGGGGCTTTTCAAGAACGCTCGCATAAATTTGCCTGACTCTTTGCTAAGAAAAGAAAAAAAGTTACTTTGAGAAATGTCTTTAAATCATGATCCTTAAGAGCTGATGTTTTAACCTTACATTTGAATGACTGTTACTTTTTCCATCTTGTTTCAATATGCCTAAATGCAAACACATGTGGAAAATGTTCTTTTGGCTTTTATCAAACTGACATTTAAGTGCATTTTTTTTTTTTCAACCTCTCTAACATTTGTGGTAAAATATTTCAAAGCTATGAATCTTGCAATTTGCCTATGCGTTTTTTTTTTAGTTCTTTCATATATTAACATTTGGTACTCATAATCCTAACCTGGTTGGAATTACTGGCTTTTTTCATTTGCTGTTTGTTTGGATGAGGTGATTAGGAAAATACTTCATGTGAAATTCTAGTTTGCAACAGTAAATACTTCCATGAAGAGTCACTGTTTTCTGAACTTTAGTAAATAGAGGAGAAAAATATGATAATTTGCTATATTCAATTGTAGCAAGCATATTCCTAACACATTGAGCTTGCTGTTGGGTTATATCTCCATGGTGCTAACCTGTCTCCAGTACTTCCTTTTCAGCATGTTTCATTCTTCCCCTCTACTCCCCTACCCGTTCCCAAGCTCTTTAATTCTGTGCCAAGCTAATAAGGAGAAGAACTAGCTCTGGGTAAAGTCAGTCATTGCCAAGCAGCTGTTACATAGTTTTCTCATGTACCTCTGCGGTTGTACCTCATTTCTAAAAGGCAATATTTTTGCTCTTTCAGGTCCAATTTTAAGTAAGAACAACCAATTATATCTGCATCTCAATCTTAACTGGTTATACGTCAAAGACTAGGGATGAAATGGTTCATATATGTAACTATCCTTTCTAGGGGTTGAACTTTGAACACCGTGTTGTACAATTTAGAAAGAGAAATTAGATACGATTTTTAGAGTTAAAAATGTGAATTACTTTTCTTTTTACCCACAGTGTTTGTCCCAAAGTATTATCCCTTTTGCTTTTGTTTAAAAATCATACCTTGTAGTTTAATTATGATATTTGAATCTTAAGACTAGACTTTTTCCTTAAATCTGAATTAGGTTTTACTTAGGATCAGATCGTGAGGGCTGCAGCTTGGCTGCTAACGCTGACCAGGGCAGGCTGTCTTTCTGGACCCTGTGCCCCATCTGCCTGGCAGCGTGGCTGCCGGCGTCGTGCTGGCGTTGGCCCAGGCTGGGGTGCAACTGGGAACGTGGCAGACGAAAGGCATAACTACTTCTGCCGTGCCCTGCAAAGCAATCGGGATGCGGGTTTGGCGTTGCTTAGTTGTTTGTGTTGATTTATTCCTTCAGGGTTTTCTTAAAAAATTGAATTAATATTTGGTATTCTTTTTTGTAGTTCTGCTGAGCTTTTAGTATTAATAAAACAGGTTGTATATTATGATGCTCACTCTCTCACATATTTTTTTTTCTTTAATTTATGGAGTGATTTCATCGACATTCTGACACAGGTTACTTAATTTGAAGATTTTAAAGTAGGTTTTAAAAAAAAGCAATTAAAAGGATCAAGCATCTGTTGGTCAATGTATTAGTCTGGTTCTCCTCACAGCTGAACATTTAAGCTATTGCCATGTCTTAATACAACTACTTCTTGCAACTAAAAATAAATATCTGGAAAAGGTGTCAGAATAACCATTAATTATGATTTTTAATTAAAATCTAATTATAACTCATCCAAGAGCTTGAAAACATACCAAATCCTAGTCTGCCTTCCTCCTTAGAGGCATCAACCAAGGCTGTCTCCCCAGCCCCAACCTACCTCCAAAAAAAAAAATAAAAATTACAGACTTATGTGGAACTTGAAACCTTTTATTGATTATTTGAGGTTTCCGTCTTAGTGTTTTTGAAGGTTTCTATAATGCCAAACAAAAATGTACAATCCCCTGGAAATATTGTATTATTATCATTATACAAAATAACCAGTTTTTTGTCTTACATTCAGGCTGTCATTATCCGGCATACAAAAACAAAAAGGGCAAAAATTATTTTTCTCTCCTCTCTAGCTGTTTTTGGCAGCTGATTTTTTTTTTTTTGGGTGTAGCTCCCTGCTGATGTATGCTATTGAGTACATCTTAGGTAATAAGCAGATACATCAAAAGATATCCAGGGCAACACACCCTGCTACAAACCAAGATATTACTTCTTGCAGAGAAGTAGCTTCTGACATGTGCATCAGAAGTGGTTTTTTGCTGGTGCTCTCTCTAAGGCAGTTAAATGTAGGGTATTCTCTGGCCATTTTCCTCTTCAAAAAGAATTTCTTTGTAGTCTAATAGAAGTTGTGTCCAAAAACTTAGCAGCATTACCTGAATTGCTTTAATTTTCCTTACTGTAGCTCCCTTGCTTGCTGTTGTCTGCAGTCAGTTGTGGGGAATGTTTTCTGTGCTTATTTTTGTTGTCAGTTTGGTTTTGAAACCATGGTGAGCCAAACATGACTGTATTTGTTGCTGTGTAACTTAGAACCAGAAGATAGTAGTCCCAGCTCAAAAAAGCCTCTAATTTTGTGTAGAAAGCGAGCTACGGGAGATGGATATTGATCCAGGAGAGGATTGCCAGTCATTAGGCTGGGGAATAGCCTCGGGAAGTCACACAGCCTTGCCTGATAACTTTTTGTAGACATTATGGTGAAGGATAGTCTGAAGGATGATTTAAAGTAGATTTGCTAATATTCATAGAAAATTCTAGTAACTGGACACTGGCTGATATCATGGGTTAGGGAGGGGAAAAGGTATTTTTGTTGACTGCTTTGTGCCCGGAGGCTGTTGTCAATCTGAATGTACCACATGAAGTGTGGTATGTTCAGTGCCATAAGGCTTTGCAGGGCCTTGAAAACGTAGAGAAGCGGTTTCTGCTTGAAATGGCTGAGAAGGGGCTCGAAGAGGGGGGTGGCGAGGGGCGAGCTGATCAGAGGGATGGATAGCTGACACGGATGATCTTTGCAGTTATCTGAAGGGATTAGCTATTGAGATGAGTGCATTCATCTGTAGAGTATAGGAAATCATGCTTTTTAAGAGGTGCTGTGAGATGGTACGTTGTAAGGTTTAAACATCGTTTCCTAAGAGGACACAGAAGATGAGCAGTGATGCTCAGGCTGTGAGCTGAGTGACAAACAGGGTGGGGGAATTGTCAGCAGTGACACTTACTGGGAGGAAGTTCTAACAGCTGCCTCCAGTTTGAGGTAATGGCATGGCATATCTAAGAGGAGTCTGTGCCTTTGAAAAATAGGTCTCCACCTACTCTTCGTGTAAAGAGATGCATTTTCTTTTAAAAAAAAGTGTTAAAAATTTATTCTCATTCTTGTTTGTATCCTTTTATAGAATAGATTCTTCCATTACCTTCTTACACTTTTTTTAATTGCCATTAATTCTGTCAAAAGTGAAGTTACTGAAAAGGCTCACCTTTCAGTATGAAGTGCAATTAGGAGTCAATCCTTTTTTAAAAAGGGAGGGGGAGGAAAAAGTGCAATGGACAGAAGTGCTGCTGCCTTTAGTATAATTGAGCAAAACATTAACATATCCTCTTTGGTCAGTGCTAGAGCTGATCAGCAGTATCACAGCTGCAAACATATGCTGCTGCAAATGCAAACTTGTTCTTGTTAAAATACGCTGTAATGTGGTGAACAAATTCATGGTACCAAAAATAGGGGCCCCTCTGTATGGTGCTGATGGTGGGATTTATTATTCTATTATTTAAGGTAATGGTATGTTACTGGGTCAGGAGAAGGGTCACGGTTCTCAGATACAGCACAGCCTAAAGAAATACTCAGAAAGACCAACAATCGTAGAAGGTGAAACAAAAATATTATTCAGTCTTGCTCATAAGGTTCTAATTTTCTTGAATTATCCTAAGTGTGATAACAGCTTAGTCCCGAAGCACACACAGAAGCTCTGTTTAGTGTTCCCGGGCCTCGGAGCAGTTTCTACAGTTGAACTTCCCTCCTCAAAATGAGGAGTTTTATAAAGGCAAATCCCGTGTTTGAGGCGTGCTGGAATGACAGTTGTCTCTTTGCAGGTCAGACATACAGCAGACAGCGTCCAAGGCAGTGTTCCCACACTGCCTGTGCTGTCTGCTGACATTCTGAAAAATGCCCATCTAACTATTCATTTTTTTTAAGATAAAAAGCTATTGGCATTCTTAATTTCAAGGGCATTCTTGATACAACTTGGTTATCAGGCTCTTGTGATTGAAACAACACAATTTATATCATCTTTTAGTGTCTCATGGAGAATGACCAGCAAAAACCAGTTTTCTTGTATTTGTACAAACGCTCATTCTATTATATATAGCAGACCTTTAGAGGTGTTGAGTCTACTACCTTAATTCAAAGAAAAGGTGTTAGATCTTTGAATGTTCAATCTGAAATGGTGAAAGACAGTTGTCATAGTTTGTCTTGCTCTGTTACGTAATTGTAAAATAATTTGTTCAGATTATTTCTTAGATTACGTAGCAGTTATCTTGAAATCTATAATATACAGACAGTATTTTAAGTCTGTTTACAATTTTTCCCCCAAATTCAGATACTACATATTTTATTCATTCAAACTACAAGTATTTAAATACATACTTATCTAGATTTAGAGCTGCTAACGTGAGTGATCAACTACAGTGTACCAAGTCTATAAGGTTTAACAAGCCATTAAGTAGAGACATAGAAACAGTAGATGTCTAGGTAAAAGAATTAAAATATCAATTGGTGTGCTTGTTAGATATACCAGAACACAAAAAATAACCGTGTGATTTGGGCAGTACACTCTCAAATAGATTGAAAAAGTAAAATGTCAATTAAATTAAAGAACAAATATTTCCAAAATGTTAAATTGGTTCATGACAGTTTGTATGTTTTTACTTCAGAAGCAATTGTTAAGAGATCTGTTGTTTTTTATTTTTTTCCATTCTCAGCTACTTGCTGTCATTTGAGGTTTCAATTACTTGACACAGAATTGCTGGATAATTAGTAGTGTGGATAACTGTGAAAAGCATATGTAGTAATTTAGTTCTTGATTCGTTCTAATTGTCTGCCCGTTGGTAGTTTGCTGGGGTGAGTAGCTCATTATTCCAACATTTCAAATGGCAAGTAGTGTAGAAATAAAAATGCTCTTATTAGTAACATAGTATTGAAAATCAAAACCTGTTAAACAAACAAGTCAGTATTTGACAAATCTATCCCGAAGTCCCTGTTCACATGCTCTAAGGAGAGTGAGGATGGGGGAGAGAAGAGGGGTAGCGTTGTGACATAGTGTTCATTTTTCACTGTGTCTGAAATAATGATGTGTCACTCTTTTAAAAGATGCTAAAGGTGAATACCATAAAGTATGTTGAAGTACATCCAACTGGGCAACCTTCATTTGTTAAAAGTAAACATCTAAAGTTAATAGATTTTAAGGGCAAATCTGTGCTATTAATTAGGGTTGACCTCAAGGTCATTTTGAACCTCCAACGTGCAAACAAATTTTACAGTGAACATTTTAACTTGCCTGCAGGAGTGCTTCCTTTGAGTCCAACGTCTGCTGCGGTGGTTATTCCTGCCATGTAATCCACTCGTTCTGAAGTGTGCTTGGAGTTTAGAGGCACGATGCCGTGTTTGTGGACAGTTGTAGTTTCCTTTTTGGGATGCTTCCCGTTCTACCGCCTGGGACTAGGGAGAAGGCCGGGTCTGCAGCTGTGGTGCGCTGTCATCAGAGCTGCAAAATGCATCCTAGAGAAGGAGGAGTGTCTGACAGAACTCTGTCTGGGTCTTAACCCGAAAGTTTGATCTGAAATAGGAGGGTAGATATTGCCGTTAAAAGTTTCAATTATTTGTTTTAACGTTCAAACCTCATAATGTACTACTGAATGTTACCAGAGAATGCTGTGTTCTCACAGTAGCATGACTTGAAGGATATGAAAGCTCATCTGGAGACACTTGGCTTCTCTGTTACCAGGTTTGCTCATGTAATATTAGATTTGATCATCAAAGTGCTTCACCTGTCAAAATGTAGTATTTCATGTGAAAACTTAGCACCGTTGTTTGGGTCAAGTTAATTTTTAATTAGACACCAGATCTCAATCTTCTCACTTAGTTTTACATTCTGTTTCTAGCTTTAAAGAGGAGGAATATGTATCAGAATGTCTTCATTTATATAACTTTTCTTGAAGCGTATAATATCAATCTAACAGTTTGTTGCAATCCAAGCTTATGCTTCAGAGAAAATGTTTTTTCAGTTATTTACTCCACTTGCAACTTTAAGGTGAAGGAATCAAGTAGGCATCACACTTTGCTTTGTAATTTGGACAAAATCTAAATAGGTGTTCCCCACTTACACCATGTGTAACAACTAATGTACCTGAATTTCGTGTTTTCAAATAACATGATGTCATCTATTGCTAATCTTTATCTCATCTTTGAAAAAAAAATATTTGTAGTGTTTAACTTTTTTCTTCTCTACCTTCTGTTGTTTTGTTTTTTTTTTTCTCTTAACAGATTTGAAGAACTTGTGAAGAAGTTCAAAGTAGAGTATCATGCTGGTGGTTCTACTCAAAATTCCGTTAAAGTGGCCCAGGTTTGTTCTTACTTAAAGAATTATCGATAATTTGAAGGGTTGAGTTTAATCACCTTGATGCCCTGTATTGTGTGTGTGTGTCACGAGCGCTGCTGGGTGGGTGCGTGTGATTCTGTTGCTCGGACTATGCTTGTATTTTTTTACATGATTTACTTGTAGTTTTGCTCTTTATTCTTTTCACACCCTTTCTGTTGAGGTTATAGTTACAAATACAATGTACGTAGGAGTGGAAGAGGGGGTTTTAAGCAAGACTGAGCCAGGCTCTTGTCAAAGGTGTACGGTGGAAGGATAAGAGCCAAGGCCAAGGTCAGTTAGGAATCTTCCAGTGAGATGGAAAAAAGGGACAATGAGTAAACAGAGAAGTTGTTGAATCTCTGTGCTTGGAGACTTTCATAACTTATCAGGGCGAGTCCTTGGACAACCAGACCTGAATCTGAGGCTGGCCCTGCGTTGGGTGGTGGTTGGACTGCAGACCTGCAGAGGTCCCTTCTGGCCTGCATTGTGCTGTGATTCTCACCACATTTATCCTGGAAGAACTTGCAAGTTTGTCTGTAAAAGATTGAAATGTTAATTTTTTTTTTTTATACAAGAATCATTTTTCTGGCTGTGGGTATGATCAATAACAGTGATGAGGAGTTGGTTTTCAGGTCTATTAGCTTTTCTCTAACTAAAGTAGGCCTTTTGTCCCAGTAGTCCTAAGCATATACCTGTGTGTCTATTTTTAGCTTGTGAAAGATGTACAAATCCTATAAATAAAAGTACATAAACTGTATTTATAATCTTTTTGTTAATGATCCTGGCTTATTAACTTCCAGACTTCCTATATAATTAAAACTTACTGCCAGATAACATTAAATGCACATTTGGAGGAAATTAAGTTATAATTTATCAAAGGTTGCCCAAGCCAATAAAAAGGAAAAATTCATTATAGTAATAATAGCTGTATCATTGTACAAATAATTGCTGCTTCTTTACTAAGGTTTTCATTTGCTGAAACCCCAAATGTCTTGAAAATATGTGTAATAAAAGTATTTCAGAACAGAGAGAAATGTAAGTTGTATCCGCTTTATTGTATATAGCGTAATTATGAAATGGTTATGTTTTTTTGAAAATAGATAGCTTTCAGAGCTCTTTTTTTATGATTATGTGGTCATGCCATTGTTTTTTCTTCTGGTACTTTAAAAAAAACCCTCTTCATCAGGAGAGCTCAAGAATGAATCCTGTGTCAGTATGGCTGTTGCTTGAGCTCTGGGGATGGTGTAGAGGTGGTGTCTCTTCCATGACGGCTGGTTAGAGGTCAACTTCTTGGAGGGAGCTGTGCAACTGAACTGTTTATTAGTTCAGCAGCACGAAATTCTGCTTCCATTCCTCCATCTAGATTGAGCAGGTTTAGAAACAAATGCGTATGGTAGACTCAAGAGTTTCTAAACTTGAAGTGTTCAAAGAATCCAGGATTTTATTTCCATCTCTCCTTGAAGTGACCTCTTTGACATCAGCTAATTTATTAATAACTGTCTCGTACTTAACTGCCTGTTAACCTGTCAGTCCAGGTGTTGTTCAATAATTGCACTATAAAGTACACAGAACCTCTATAGAGTCAATGAAAAAGGTGAAATCTAAATCAATGAAATGTAGGGGTTTCTATGTCAATGCTCCTTTCTTACACTGATCAGGTTTTGTCGGTGAACTTTTCCCTTTACCTTGGCTCTGAGTTGGGAGCCTTATTTGGCTCCAGTTGCCATCTGGAATTGTATTTGTCTCCAGAAGGGTTGTCATCTCCTAGTTTTTGTTTCAAATCAGAGTGAAACTTCAAACAGTTGTGCATGAATAACATAACATCACTTACAGGCTTGAGAAAGAGGGATGGGAGGGTGAGAGGGAGAGAGAAGAGAATTCTGGAAATCTTGAAAGAAGCTGTTATTCTGTAAGCTTTAGCAGAAGAAAAAAGCGAGGATAGAAAAAAATAATTTAAATGTAAACAAAAAACTAGAAATTCTGGAAGAATTTTTGCAGCAATATCCATTGGCATAATGGAGACAAGAAGTGTGTAAGTGATCTTAGGTCTGAATGACAAGTGTTTATGTGTTGAAAGGAACAGAAGAAAGCAGCGGCTGATGTAGGAAGGCTGGCTGGTGGTTGAGAAGTGAAGGACCAATAAATAAGTTCAGAGCTCTGAGGTGGCCACGCTCTAAGTGAATGTGGATCCTCTGCAAGAAGACGTGTGGGGAAGAAATCCTAAGAATACAGGGCTTATTCATTTCTCAACTTGTGTTAATTAGGGGAAAAGCTTGAAAGAGTACGCAAAGAACTGAGAGATAAACTAAAAATGTTTCTTTCAACTGTTTAAAAGTTGTTGAGAACTAATGGCATGTTAAAGACAAGCATCTGTGGAAGCCTGACTGCAGCGGCATGCAGCTGCCTGAGTAGAATGGCTGGAAATGAACCGATGGCCTCGGAAGTCTGGCAGTTGCTTTCTGTAAAAGTTCATTTCTGAGCGGGAAGAGTGTATTATTAAGGAGTGTAGTAGGAAAATTGGGGAGTAATTAATAAAATGATTGGAATAAAGAAAAGGAAGAATTTAAGAAGCGAGTCATAGATAGGGTCATTGAATTGTTTCAAATAGTCTGCTTCTTTGAGGGTCAGAAAAGCAATACTGTGTTGAAACAGAAATACCCAAAGGCAAAATGAGTGGGGAAACTTACAGTATAGAATATGTTTAAAAAGGAAGAGTGAAACTGTCATATGCTTGCTTACGTGGTGTATGGTGATCACTTCTTCATGCTCATCTATTTTGAATACTTCTTTTGTATCTGTAAAGACAGTGAGATCTACTCAAGAAAGACTATCTCTGTTCCTGAAAAGGATAAGCCAACTTCTTTAAAAACAAAAGAAAAAAAAGAGAAGGGGAATAAAAAAAGAAAAAGTGTTAGAAATAGTGTATTTATCATGTGTGAGAAATTTGAGATGGTAATCACAGAAAGAGGCAATAGGAAGAAGCTCTGAATTAGGAAGAAAACTGGGAAGAAAATGAAGCTTAAATTGTGGGGTTTGGAACTAAAATTTAAAGCAGCATCAGCTATAATGGACATGAAGATTTTAGAAGTTTGCGAAGAATTAACCAGAATTGCAGTCAAGCTGTGAAGAGTAGAATTAGATTTTTTTTTTTTCCTAGCATGTTAACAGAAAAGAAAAATCTGAAGTACAGCCTGAAGGAAGAATTCGGCAGGTAGGGTACCAAAGGGTGCCTTGGTGTATTTTCAGCGTTGTCTTGCAGCAGTGTGCGTGGCACGCTGCAGGAGCGAGCGATGCTTGGAGAGCATTGTGAGAGTCAAAAAGCCGAATGTTGATGGCCCAAGGAAAAAGGTCTGCACGTATCAGGGACTAGAGAAAGGATTTTTTTTGAAGAAATGCTGCTGCTGGGCGATGGAGAAGACAGATTTTTGCAAAAGGAAAGGTGGAAGAAGAGTCAAAACATACATTAGAGGGAAAGCTCTGAACAGGGAAAGGAGGGAGCAAGTGAAAAATTATCCTGTTGCAAAAGAAATGCAGAAAATTGTTGGATTAAAAATTGAGAGGATGGAAGATAAATAATCAAGGGGCAGAAACCTGGAAATTTCAAAAGTGTATTATATAAGTATTTTTATAAGTATATTAGTATTTTTGTTTTAAATACCTGGAAATGATGAAAGGGAGTACCAAGAACAGTATAAAAGCAACGAAGAGCATACTGAAGCCAGTGAGATACGATGTTTATGTTCAAGGTCTTTGGGATATTAAAGTTGGTTGAACATACACAGATCTTCAGAAGAGTGAGGAAGTCAAAATTGTTTTGGCTTGACCTAACTCATGTTATGAAGGGGGGCTGGGAGGGGAGTGATTGATGTGTTCCAGAAATGACAGTAACAGGCATTAAAAATGGAGAAGATAAAATAAATGAGATTACAGTTTAGTCATTCCTTAATGAGTTTAAATTAGCAGCAAATTATATCTTGGCGATATTAATTCATATTAGGAGAAGAATAGTGACAGAAAAGTGAAGAAAGTGGAGACAGAAAAGTGTATGAGGGAGAAGACAAAACTGTTTGAGGGGACAGGAACTTAGTAAGCTGGAAAGAGAAAAACAGTCTAAAAATCCCAGTGTGGCTCTGATTCTGTGTCCCTTGCTGTCCCATCCTGGTTTCTTCCTCGCCAGTCTGCTTTTCCTTGTGCCTTGTCATCTTGGGTGTAAAATTTTTCACCTGGAAGAGAAAAGAAGGCTAACTAGAACCGAGTGAGTACTTCTAAGGCCTTAAGGAAAAGTCTTCTTGAAATAAATATGATTTTGTTTGGTACTGAGTAGAAAAATAGAGACAAACCATAAAGAATGGGGTGAGGGGAAGAGGAGTAACGATAAAGCGTTTTCCTGAGTGCGGTACAGTACAGAGAACAGTTGGAATCCAGATGATCAGTAAAATACAGGTAAAGCACTTCTGGAGGTGCTGTGTTACTATTAGACACAATTGTGGTGGAGTTTTTTTGTTTTGTTTTTAGTTTCTTAACTCAAAACATGGGTACAGTAGGGAGTGTTAATAACTTTGCTGATGGGTACAGTAGGGAGTGTTAATAACTTTGCTGGATCAAGCTTTAATTAATCGGGCATCATTCACTGAAAATTGCTTGGTAGTACTTTGGTAAATGAGGACTAGAGATGATGAACTGAACTGCAATCATTTAGTTTCTGGAACAGAAACTTAAGTTTAACTTTCCTGTTTGCTTTAGTGATCCTGACATTGGAATTATCCTTTTATGCTAACCTTTAGTTTTGCTTTATGCTTAAAGCTGAAGTTATGATGCGTGCTTAAGAGCAGGAGGAGAGTGGGGGGTACCAAATTGAAACTGCAGTGTGCTGCTCTGACCTTTACTTGTCTCATTAAATTTTGGCTTTATATCTAATATGATAGGTGACATCTTGCTTTAATCTGAGCCCTTGCAATCCCTCCAAATGATTGGATCCATTATATTAAGTCTATAAAATATGCATACATGTAACTGCATGCAGTTCATAAATAATGTATTGTTTTAGAGTTCTGCCAACAAACTAAATTCAGATTTGTGAAGACAGTGTTTTACTACTTCTCAGCTTCTTTCTGTAATTTTAATTAAGACTGTGCCTGTCTAGCAACAGACAGTGATCTGGAAAGGAAAAAAAAAAATCTGAAACTTTTGATAGGGCTCGTGACTGTAAAGTACTTAAAACAGATAGCTTGCAGGCAGGGCAAGTATTGCTGACCAGGCCGTATTTGCATGATTTTTATCAGTGTTAATTTTGACTTTGGGGTGCTGAGGTTAGAACTGCAAGGAGTGGTCTTTGAAGTTTAATCTTTCTAACTCAAGTGCTGGATTGCAAGTCTAACTTGATAGAATTTTATAACTTGTATTTAAACAATACAACTTTGGCAACAAATGGCACATTTTTGTCCTTGTTTTTCTGGAATTGCATATAAAAAATGCTACATTCTTCATCCTCAGAATGGGTGCTCTTGGTTTATGCTTAATTTCTTAATAGTTCATTTTTATTCTAACAGTTCTACTATTGCTGTGGATCTAACTTAACAGTAACAGAGCACTATATTTTATTGTTTATTTGTCCTCAGAAGAATCGTGCAATTCTCATAACACAAGCTTTATTACTAATGAGGCCGTGTGAACTCAGAGGAAGGTAGCTTGACACATTCAAGTTGAATTTGTAGGACTGGCAGACAAGGGAAAAACAGAAGTTACAATTCTCAGGAAGCTTTTATATAGATGCTCTTGGGACTTCACAATAATATTTTCATGATACACACATCGGAAAATCGTAATGACTCCCCATTTTTTCCCACAGTACCTCCCTCTCTCTAATTGTAAGCTTTTGGGGGTTTGTGTTTGTGCAACATTTTTGCAAAAAGCCTACATACTGTTGTTAGGCATTGTAAAGAAACTAGAGTATGAGTTTATTTGCTCTTAATAACGTTGATTAGAATGCCTTTTAAATGAGGGGTATAACTAAGAGACAATAAGGTGATTATTGAGTTCTCTTGAGCATTGGTGTCCCACGGTCTTCTGCACGTCAGGGCAGTATGACGCTTTCCCAGTATCAGCCTGTATTTCCAGGGCTTGTAACTTCATCCCAATTTTTATTCTTCAGTGGTGATTAACTGGGTCTGTTAATCTAAAGTGATTGTGCTTTTTAGTATTCTAACAAACTGACAAGTTTGAGAATTGAATTTGGAAAAATGAACAGATTCAGGCTTGTTTATAAAAAGCAATATGTGCTGAAGGCTTAGATGTCTTTTAAATTTTTGCTATTTGTTATGTGAGTAATTAGCCAAACCTTGGCTTTATATTAAACATATGTGTCTACTGGGTCATGTCATGCTTAATCAAAAAAATGTCTGTAAAATTACAAATTTATCTGTGAAAAATACTTGCAGGCAGAACTGCATTTTGTTACAGAATATAAGCTGTAATCTTGTAAACATATAACTAGCTCACTGCATCTGGTTCCATGCTTTCAAAATTAGGTTTGTATGTATTTTCAAAATAGTACCCTTGGCTAAATATTACTTACTGTATGTAATCTACAAAGTCCATCACACATTAGCTGTTTGGTGTTCAGTCACTTAGTGATTTCCCCCTCACTTTCCTGTCTTGCTGTATAAATAGGTGTATAGCTGTAACGAATTTAATCTTTAATTCACTTGTGAAAATTTCTGGGTTACTTCTGTATGTTTAATTAGACTGAGGCACAGCAGGAAGAAAGGTTTGACTTGGGAGCAGGTCAGCTAGAAATGGTCTCTGCTCTGCTTATTGTGTGCTTAAATTCACTGAAGCCACAAATACCTTTCTCCAAAAACTGTTTCTGGAACAGTGCTCCCAGAAAGTGCAATCAAGTCCCCCCCACAACTTTTCCCCCTGTGTAGGGGGAGGCAGAGAACGTTTAGCTCTGTACCCTTCCGTTGACCAAAAGGAAATAGGTAAATTTTTTATTTTTTTTTCCAGGAGAGGTAGGCTCTGTGCTTTCTGAACCGTTTGGGTCAGAATCTTAAATTCCTCAGCGTTGGTTTTGGCCTTCTGCTTGATATTCCTTAAGCAGCTTCATTACATCCCCCTACTCAGATGGGCTTGGTGGCCCCAGCAAACATGTGTTTTCAATATTTTCAATAGTTCAATCCAGCTTACAAGGAAAAGTATGAAAAAGCTCTCTAAACCATTTTCTGTTTGGTATGGTTTAATAAACCTAGGGGTATACCTCACCTTCTTTGCCAGAAAATGTTGCCGAGGCATGTGTTTCCCTCTGTGCCAGCTCCCGCAGGTTTCTGCTGTGCTGCGCCAGTGTAGCGTTCCACCAGCTCCTGTCCTGCAAGTGCGCGTACCTGCTTCTCAAACCTATTCAATGCAAAAGAAGATAAAAACAGAGAAGGAGTTAGGTCTTGTAGCTAATTTTTTTCTTATGTATACCTTGCTACAGTTTATGTGCTACTAGCCAGTAAACAGAATCTCTGAAGCATCTATCCCCAAATTATATTATCTGTGTAAGCGTCTGGCAGTGCTGTGGCCAGTCCTTACAAGTAAGACTTGTACTTGGCGAAGGAGTAACAAAACATGCCTCAGTGCTGACAGAAATAGCTGTTTAAGTTTGTCTCTCTGGAAATACAATGGTGGCTATTCCCACTATTGCAAAGACTATGTCCCATTGGTGGTGTCACGGTGGACAGTGTCACATGCCAGTGACATAAATCTCCCGAGCTGGTTATTCTCTCAAGGGTGCTCTGTCATTCATGTGCATTTCCAAATTAGCTGGTGTCAAACACCACGGGAATGTGTCCATAATTCTGGCGGAGCAGACAGCCTTTCCTCTGCAGAATTATTACACGCAGCTTGGGAAGCTGGTGTAGTGACTAAGCTGATGGGTACAGAGATCGGAGAAATTCTGTTACATCAGAGAGCTGCCGAGGTTTTTTTGAAAACCGTAGAGAAGATGGCTAGACCTTTTACCCTGCTGTACCTAAGATCAGTTTTCAAAGCCTTTTTCAGAGCTATTTGGGACAGTTCAAAAAAGCAGCGAAATCACTTCATCTTCATGGCAAACTCCACAAAATTCTAGGCTGATTTCCCCCAGGTTACCAAGCTGGGTACTTTTCAAGCTCTTTTTGTGCTGGTGGAGGAAGCCCGTACATTGTTTCTGTGGTTATGGGTCAGATGTTGAAAGTAAATGATGCGGCAGTGTGCTGGAGGACCTAATTTTTCAAGGTTACTGACAGGGAAGCTTTTTTCTGCACACCGGCACTGGTTGCATACTGGGAATAACTGTGTACTATTCTCTGTCTTTATTCATAGGCCTGGGAATATAGATTCAGCATATACCAGGATGGTCAGAAAATGAAGCTTTAAAGAGCCTGTGGCGCTTTTTCAGATTCTGCAAGGCCAGGTCCCTAAATTTGCCCTCTTGAAAATGAGGCAGTTCCAGTTACGCCATCGTCGGTCTGCAGCAGACTTTGTTATGAGACAGATGGTAACTGTTAAGCATGGCAAGACAAATGTCCTTATGTGCATCACTTTGGCATGGAACCGAGTGGCTGGCTGCTGGTCGCATGGGCTTGCCCGGTTGATGCACCAGAACCACATCCACTTATTGCTTCAGGTCTTGTGCCTGGCCGGCAACATCAATAGCACTGTGGGAAGAACATCTTTGCAATAAGTCACATCCAAAATCACTTGAGAAAATCAGTAAAAAGATTTGTACAATCACACTCCCCCTAAATCCATTCAGATAGAATCTTGAAACTCTCTCCTCCTCAGTGTGTTTGAGTGAGCTTCAGAGTGCATATGCATCCTCTGTTCATCCATCCAAAATTATAATTTATTTAAATGATTAAAAACTGTTTCCATATTCCAGAGTCATCAAACATCAGTCACCCACATGTAATCGGAAGGCACTGTATGAATGATAGCAGTTGGCTCCTCATGGGAGTGCAGTTCAGCTGCCTGCGGCTTGACTCAGCTTCTGCGCCTGTTCAGCTATGTTAGCACCGTGTTTTGGAGCTGGAAAAGTTTGTCAGTTTTTTCGAAAGCAACCAAGGAATTTGGGCTCTGTCCCTAAGCTAACGTCCAGCTGAGTGAGTGGGCTCGAACTTCATTGGTTTTTAGTTTGGTTTTCCCCTGAGTCGGTCCCACCTCTAACTTGTAAGCCATACTATATATGAGAGTGAAACTAACCAGTGCATTCCCGAATTTAAGCTTACCCTGCAAATAAAGATGTTTCTAGGTAACACAACAACTGTCGCAGGCTGGGATTCATCCTGAAGAAATAAACAGCTGGAGGTACCAGTGAGCCAAGTCTAGGGGACCTGGTTCCAGGAGTGCCATGCTGTGAACCCTCCAGCCTTTTTGTCCGCAGAGTGGCGATGGGACTTTCTCGGAAGCTTTCACGCTGCGAGGCTGTCCATGCAGCGGTGGACTGATGGCACTCCGAGAGCTGACTGACATTTACTTCACTTGTTCCCATTAGTTGACACTGGAAGGAGAATGACTGCTTGATTTGGCAGTCTCTGAAGAGAGGATAAATCCCTGTGCTTTGCTGATTAATTTGGCGTGCCACTCAAGTCTTGGGAGCTTGGGAGCTGTTTTATCCGTAGTAGCTCAATAAGTTACATAACTACATCTTTAGCAATTAATTAATGTTAAGTGATGTGATACAGTGGGGAGTTAATTGCCCTGGAAATCTGAAATGCTAAGTTACAGGGGTTTCTTGCACATCTTTAGAATACTGCCTGTTGAAAGTATACTTTTTTTTTTTCCTTCCCTGAACAAGGACACTGAAAATCTTGCTGTTAGCGAAGAACTCTGTGCAGGTTTGACAGTATACTGTTCCTGGAGACCTAGTGCGTTCTCCAAAGTTGAGATATATCAGTATAACTTCTTTGCACATTTATTAGATATATTCACAGGTTTGTTGCCTAAACCCATTCTTTTCTCTCTTTCAATAACTTGTGCTCAATCCAAGTGCATGGATGTCTGAGTTTGTGCTTTGGAGTTCTGAATTTGGCTTTGCTGCAAACTTGTGTTGTAGCTATATACTAGATTAGTATACCTTTCTCTTGCTTATGAATATGATGGAGATAATAGTGGTTTATCAGAATGGAAATTTAATACAGGAATTTACCTAGTCTTTCGAAGAACACAAAGGGATAAGGACCTTTTTTTAGGACCCTGAGCATGATTTCAAAGGAACATGTAGGATTGTCTTGCCAGTCTCCTTAGCAGACTGTTTCCCTGGCCTTTGCAGTGATCAGTGTCGTGTGCTATTCCGTTCAAAGAAACGATGTGGGATAATGCAGTGAACTCCCGGTAGGCAAGTCTTATCCTGGGATTACCCCATCAGTAGTGGATTTGCACCCTGACCTATTAGAGTTGGCCTGTAGGTATTCTTGTTAGTAGTATATATGTCTAGTCTTTTAAAAAAAAAAAAAATCCTAAAATTTGACCTCATTGCTAAGTGTGGAGTTTCATGATTTAATTATTGTTGCGGCAAAATAATATTTAGGTGGATTTGGCCTGTTATCTTCTTCCATTATATGCTAGTCGATGTAAGAAGAGTTAAGTTTAAATATCCCAGCAAAGTGAAATGACTACATCCAATTAAATGGAGTTTGTTCATGACGTTACAGTCTGAACAACTAAATGAATGAGTTCAAGAAAATTCTTTACTCTTGTTCTGTCAGTGGTAGCATGAATGCATTGAGATACATTTGTACACCCTAAGAACACAAGTCTTTCTTTTGCTGTCATTATAGTCGTACAAATGCGCTGTAGGATAAATTAAGCTGGTTAGTTTGTCCTTTAAAAATACATCACAGGGGTCTCATATTTTTAGTTTGTAAATAAAGTAAGTAGAAGGATTTTTCTTTTAAAGGCAACTTTCCAGAGCTCTCTTGGCCTCTGAGATGAGCTGGGATTTTCTGCCTTTTTCATGCATCTTACGTGGAAGAAATTCTGTGTGACTGTAGATTAATTCCATAGTCTACAGTAGATTATTATTAAACAAAGAAGGAAACTTGTTGACATAAATGTTTAATATTTTTATTATTCATTGTTCATGTTTTTAAAATACTTTGTGTACAAGCAGAGCCTACCGTGGGTGTGATTGATCAAAGAAGCTTACTTTTGTGTGGCCTCAGCAGTTCTCACCTCTGATCTCAAGATGGGTTAGCTTATTCTGTAACAGCTGCTGAATTGCTGCAGCCTGCAGGCTGGAATATTAAGAGAAAATAGGTGCTGGTTTATTTTAATTTACCAGGCTGTCAGCTGCGGTAGCTCAGTAGATATGTCATGAGCAACTGAATTGTTCCTGCAGTGAGGGCAAGGCTTCCTGGGAAAGGGATCGGAAGTCTGCTGGCTGAATGCTGCTAAGCTCGCCGATGGAAATCTGTTCTGCTCGTGGGTTGGAGCTCTGTGCCTAGACGAGAGCCCGGAAAAGCAGCCCTTCCTCTCTAAAGGGGGTGTGTTACCGGAACCTGTCTGGATCGTTAGCAGTGGTGTCCAGCTATGTCTGGAAGGGCCCCTGCCTTATTACGAGAGGGAGTTTGATCTCAGGTTGTTGGATCTTCAGTTTATGAATATAGCTAACGACAACTGCAAGGTAGTCCAAAATTCAGCGTGAGTCTAGTTACGGTAACTGAAGAATTTGGATCTCCAAGTTAGTTTTACTGACGGCTGTCATATGTGAAATGCAGATAACTTGTTAACATAGTGATATGTATTACCTTTTAAAATTGCTGTGAAACATTGCTAAATACTGCTGCTTGTAACAATCCTTCTCCCCTCTTTTTCTATGCGAGATACAATGGTAATGCATCTGATGGACCAAACCTAGAAGTTTAGAGATTGCCTATTTAAGTCACGGGGAAGTTTTTTCAAACATTGTTTTCAAAACGTGATTGAATTGAAACATTCAGAATGCAGAGAAGTTAGCACTGCAGAAATATACTTATGTTACAATTATAGCTTAACACTAAACTGAATTGTTATATCATGAATTGCATTTTTAAACAGTTATGTGCTTTACAATACATTCAAAATCCGTTCTTCAAAATTGAATTTGAAAGAAAATTGTTTTTAATTTCTATTGTGTTTTATGTTGTCCAATGTTAGTTGCCCATAGGAGAATGGTCTTTGTGATGTTCTGGAGTCATGGAGCTGAAAGCTCCCGTCTCAGAAACAACAGCTTTCCATTCTGTTCCCTCTTCAGTAGGAACCAATTATGGAGAGCAAAAGGAAGCAGGACTCACTCGTTTGAGGGAGTCACAAGATATGAAAGTGAGGAAAAGCACATCTACCAAAGGCAAAGGAATTATTCTCAAATAATTAGTCTCAAATAAGCATTTGTCTGAGTATTTGCATATTTAGTTACTTTGTTTTTTCAGAACCATTTTTAATGAAAAATATCTTTTTTTTTTTTAATTTTATTCCAAATGTCTCCATGACCCTCTAAACTGGGTAATTTATCAAGTTTTGCCATCACTACTGATGAAGATACAGCTGCTTTTCAAATACTTAGCAGTAGCCCTTGAAGAAATGGCATGCCTTGTCTTTCAGCTAAGCATGATCTGGGATCCACAGCATGGGCTAGCATGAGCCAGGACTGGGGGGTCACAAAATAAGGGCGAGTTGGCAGGAAGGAAAGGAAAAATTTCTCCTGCTGTTGCCCTGTTTCTGGTATGGTTGGATAGTGACTTTAGGTATGACAACTATAATTATTTTTTTTTCTCGAAGAACTAACATGATTTTAAAAACTGTAGCAATGACAGTTTTTAAATTTACATACATAATGTAAATTTGAGCTTTATGCTGGGAATGCTGCTGTGAAGTAGACCAAGTGTGATTTTTCTGTGACAATCTAACTGTGCTAGAATTTCAGACTAGATGACTCAAAGCTGCCCTGCTAAAAATAAAGCAGGTTTCTGTTTTAAAATCTGAGCTGCACACAGGCAGAATATACATGCAAACAAGAAAAGCAAACTTCTGTGTATGACAGATTTTTGATGGTATTTTGTTTAACTCTGACATACAGTTCAAAGGTTTCAAGATCCTGAGAACTAAGGTACGTAAAAGAAAAGGTAACTGTGACCTGGTAATATGCAGCTACCTGTCCAAGAGACCCCTCTGTCAATAGCTCTAACATTTTTACAAATAAGAAAAGCTGGATGCAGCAATTGGTGAGGCAGCACAGGCTTCATATCCGGGTTTCCTTTTGTTAAATGTTGTGGGTGAGTTAAGTTTTAGAATCAATTTAAAGGTTAATAATTAACTTCCAAAGCAGCTTCACTTACAAAAAGGAGAGTGGCATAGCATGCTTTATAAAAAATATTGAGGTATAGTAATTGAGCATGTTCCAAGTCAGGCAAGTAAGAACATGTACTAGGTAATTATTTTTTAATTGCAACATGATGGAGTGAGATGGAATTTTAGGTTCTAATTTTTTCTTTTAGATCTTTTTATTTTTCCCATCCATTCTTTGAAACATATTGATGAACTACTTTGGTAGTCCTGTCGAGGTGGGTTTTAATTTTTCTTTAATTTTTTCTAGAAACTGTAGAAGGAGAGTGAGAATTTGACTATCGTCTGACCTGTGTTCTTGACAGATTTTTCTAGCATTGTGAGAATCATAGAACCATAGAATGGTGTGGGTTGGAAGGGACCTTATAGATCATCTCGTTCCAACCCCCTGCCATGGGCAGGGACCCCTTCCACCAGCCCAGGGTGCTCCAAGCCCCTGGACAGTGCGTCCAACCTGGCCTTGAATGGTGCCAGGGAGAGGACAGTCACAGCTTCTCTGGGCAACCTGGATCAGGGCCACACAGCCTTCAGAGTAAAGAATTTCTTCCATATGTGTAATCTCAGTCTCCCCTCTTTTAGTTTAAGACTATTACCACTTGTCTTATCACAAGAGGACCTGCTGAAAAGCCTGTCCCCATCTTTCTTGTAAACCCCCTGTAAGTACTGGCAGGCTGCTCTAAGGTCTTTTCGGAGCTGTGTCTTCTCTAGGCTGAAGAGCCCCAACTCTCCCAGCCTTTCCTCAGAGCAGAGGGGTTCCAGCCCTCGCATCATTGCTGTGGTCTCCTCTGGGGAGGACCAGAGGCTAGAAGTGTCTGGTCTTTAGGATGCTTTTAGACAGCTGAAAGCAGGGTTTTAACTACCAAAAAAGAAGTCTTCTGCTCAACGAAAAAATGAAAGACACAAAAACTTTGTTCCTTACTCATGCTCTGAACTGCTGTCTGACCACTGAAGTTGGATTTCACTTTTAATGGTGCGTCTGGCTTAACAAGAAATGACCTCTTCCACTTCCTGCAGCCCCCTTCCTTGCCTTTTTTGTGAGCATGCAAAAGACTCCAAATGTTCTCCGTTCCAAAGCTATGATTTAAAAAGATATGGGTGAGGCAGATGAAATATAAAAGTTTAAAAACAAATCCCACCCCGTTCTGTTCTTTATAGGGCTTTTTGAATGGTTTTGCTTGCTAGTATGGGAACTTGAAATGGCTTCTGACACTAGATGAACTCAGTGCAATTTCCTCTTCACCCCCAGCTCTCTAGTGTTTGCTTTGGGTTTGCTCTCTAATACAAACAGTGTACCTCTTAGGAGGCTGTAGTCTCCACTTGTTCTCCAGCTTTCTTGTTACTTTTGCTTTATGTTTTCCCCATTCTGAACTAAAGCAGGGAGCATCCCTTTTTCCAAGGCAGCTGCTCCAGGGTGTTGTCAGGAAAGTAGACATCCCCCCCCTCCTCTTCTAACAGAGAGGCCCAGAGCGCAGAGGCAGAATGTCCCATACTAGAAGCTTTCCTTTCTCCTTGGGCAGCCTACTTAGGGAAGAGCTGATGGCTCTTTGAATAGTACTTGGTCTTTCATTCATACAGAATTTGTTGGGTGCCGTTTGCTCTGATGAGTGTTGTGACCCACTGTGCTTGTGGAAGGAGCACCTTATATCTCATTCCAAAACTGTGGCTTTATTGCTTTGTTCTTGGAGTATGCTTGGGAGTGTGGTGGCAGGACATGGGGTCCAGCCTGTCCTATAGCATCATGCATGAACTGTAGACATCCGCATCTCTTTTAAGGAGACCAGCAGTGCCATTTTTTATAACATAGAATTACAAAATATAATTTAGATACAAAGGAAAATTAAAAAGAAAAACACTTGATGATTCTGTGTCTTTGTGTGATAGCTTTTCACTTATGAGGAATTGGTTTCAGAAACAGATTGAAGGACGGTTCCAAAAAATGCCCATGGTTGTGGATCTATTTCTCTTGGCCCTTCCATTAGGTTGACTTTGGGTGCGGGTAAATATTCAGTTTAACAGAGCTAATGTTAGGGGTGTTGTCAGAGGAGTAGTGAAAGAAGAGATGCAGACAGCCTTTACACTCTTATGTTCATTATTTATTTGGGTCGCAGCTTAGGGATCCAAATGTTGCTGCTGTCAGTAGCAGTGATGCCAAATTAAGTTCGGTAGCTACATTTTATGGGAATTGACATCTTTGTTGCATGAGCTGTCTTGTATGGAGTCTTCCAAGCTTCTCTTTTCTTCTCCATGGTAGTTAGAATTCACATGAAACCCCAGGGGGTTATCAAATGGTGCCAGTATGCAGACATGAAATAATTGTGTGTTTCCTTTAAGTCAGTGCGGGGAGCAACATCTAAAAGCTGCTGAGAAATCTGAACGTGAATGAAAAGCAGTATATTGGGACTGAGCTTAGTGTAGAAGTGATACCAGTGGAAAGATGAAACCTTTGCTAGAAGTTAGCACTTAAAATAGCACTTTGTGAAAAATGGTGTGCAGCTTATGATCTTCTTCAGTCTGGGAGAGAGCATTTAAAAGTTGCTTTTTATTGACTACAAGTCTGTGCTGTTATTCTGACAGATACAGATCTTGCCTTTGAGACTTGCATGCTTGTTTACTTTGACAATCATGTACCTGGAAAATACCTAAGGCTTAAAATAATGCTGTCTGGTCCCCAATACGGCAACTTAAGGTTGAGCTAAAAGCTTTGGTTCTGAAGGACAGTTGCTCTCCATTACATACTGAACCTGGCTGCGGAGCATGGCACTAAATATCAAAGCTGACTGGACTACGTAGGGGACTGCGTCTCCTTTAGCCGTAAAGATCTCTCTCGCAATGGCTGTCCTCTTCAGAAACAGGGGAGCTGTTAAAAACAACAGCTGCAAAATCTGGAAAGAAAGAGTGAAATTTGGAGATAGAAGTTATTTATTTATAGGTATGAACTCTTAACTTACACATCCCAAAAGGGGACCAATGAGTCAAGTCCATGTAAAGCAATATATTTCATGAGCATTTTATATAATTTCTAAATGCGGCCTAGATTCTTCCTTATGATCAATCCACAGAAGTGTTCTTGCAAGGGAAGTTAGGGACCTTAGATCTTACTGCCTTCTGAATCACCTGTAGATTTTCAGTGGTGACAGTAAATCCAGGATGGATGAAAGAAAGTGTGATGTCCATTGACCGCTTTAGTTTGTGTGGATATACCATAGTCACACGTGGCCATCAATACTTGGATTGGAGATTTTCTAAATCAGTCAGTGGCATCGTTTGGCCTGAATCTGTAGATTGAAGTATATTGTATGAAACAGTTAATGACTGCCTTATATTGTTAAGTCAAATATTTTAACTTCATTTCAATAAAATATATTTCTCTGAAGGTCAAGGGGTATCTAAAGGGAGGAGATAATCAGATGCTATGCTTTAGAAACTTTTAGTGCAAAACTTTCAGTGACGGTGCCTTCAGCCAACTTGGAGTTGTACTGAAGCACAGGTGTGTATATATGTAACGATTAGCATAATTACTGCTACTAGTTATGCTCAGGCTTTAATTTGCAGGAAGGAAATATATTAAAGTATTGGGATGAACGTGGCAGCAGTGTGCTCCTTTGCTTTCACAAATAGTGGCAGAATAGGAGGAAGTGGTATTTAAAAGAGATCGCCCATTATTATACCTCTGTGTTTATTTGTTTCAACTTTTTTTATCATGCTATTTTGAATTCCAGGCTTTTATGGTGTTTTTCTACTCTTCCATTTTCATGATTGTTGATGCCTTTTCAGTAACTATTTATGATAATGCTCATTTCATTTCTTGCTTTCTGTGGAGTAAAATTACCACAGATTTAAGCGTAAAGCAAGTTAAACATAGAAAAGACTTCAGACAAGACTCTGAAAGACAACTGAAGGGAAAATAAAGATTTATTTATTTATTTGTGTAGGTACCTCTAGACGTATTTAACTCTACAGTAGGGCTAGAAGGTAAAAACAGTTGTTCCTGGGGAGGTGGAGTGTCTTTGGTAGAATGCTGTCAGGCAGTTGTATTTTACCTGCTTTCTATTGGACCTTTTTTAGTTTCATTCTATACCTGTCTCTCAGTAAACCAAGTTGCATGTGAACCCATCCATTTCTGGTCAAGTTGATGGTGGGAGGGGAAGTAGTAGATGAGAAGAGTGAGCTTTTACTGTAGAAATAACCTCTCTTTCAAACACTTCCAATAACTGCTTAGAGAGAAATAAAAAGATCTACAGTTGGGATTGGTCCACAACACTTCAGAATTTCTCAAAAATGTGCCAGGGCTTGGCATTCTCCTTAAGCAGGCACAACATGGTCAACTGACATCATTCATGGTACTAGAGCATAATTATTTCATAGTAGTAGCAGCTAAACGTGCATGTACCCATAGGTTAAGGTTTCTTGGGTAACACAACAGAACAGTTGCATGTTTTTACTCAAATCCGTTGCTATCTTCACTTTCAAAACTGTTGGTGTTTCTTTAATAGGAAATACAATAGAACATCTTGAGAACACGCGTAACAAATTTTCAGTGTGGACCTACTTGCTGTCCTCAGTCTAGTGAGTTGTATCTAGGTGTAACAGTATTGTCCGTGGCATGTGGTGCATGAAGTAGACACCGCGCAAGCATGGCGAGGCTTCCAGTAGGATACCTTTGCTTTTATTGGTAAACGCAGGCTTTTAATGCCTCTTCCGAGTTGGGTTTTTTTGTGTCGTATTTTCTTTGTGTGAGTAAGTTGAAAACTTGATCTGCTGTGTGACAAAATCATTTCGGGATCTATTAAACCTCTAGTTTAAAAGCAGTGATATTTTGGAGATTGTATGGGTAAGCTGGATTTGAGGCAATTCTTTTGAATTACAGCAAGGCAGCATCTGCAGAAACTCTTAAATTTCCCCTGGGACCAATATAATAAAAAAGGAAAATTATTTTTCAGGATGCAAAGAATTTTATTATGTCAGTACTTTAAGTGGTTATTTTTATCTGAATAAATACAAAATTATTGGTTTACAAATATGTATGGTAAGAATGAGTTGTTATGCACCTGCTATCAAATCTTCCCTCGTTCCTGTGGATTTCAGGAAGTATCACCTCATTCTTCACAAAATCATTGTTTGGAGATGATACTTCCGATAAAAATCCATGAACTGTAGAACCCATGCCAAAATACAAGCCACCTTGATCAGATGCTGATTTAATTTTATTACTCCAGTTTCTCATGAAGGAGTCCTAGTCTGCTAGATACTATGCTACTGCGAATGAAATTCCAAGTCTACTGCAGTCATGATCCCCTTTCCTCTCTAATTTCACACCAAGTGAGTAGAGTGGGTTCCTTACGGTGGGGAGCAATACGCAATGGGCGTTGGTATGCTGAGGAACTGGAGTTAACTGCTAACACTGAGTGCCAAAAATTCGTCTGGACTCCAAGTCTGAGGTGCATAGTGAAGTACGGTACAGCGCTGTAAGTGGAGACATACCTAATTAGTTCTCTAATTTAATGTAAATCTAGGAGAGAGACTCTGTAAGCAAGGGGATATCAAAATTTCACTTTTGTTAGCTTAGTATTATTGTCTGTGAGTTAGAAAACATTTTGCGATGTTACCTTTTCAGTACTTCAAAAACATCTTTACTGAAATGAATAAAGGTCTAAAGTGGCATTCTATTATTATCTTAAATATAAACATAACTAACAAATATTTAAAGTCAGATTAGTTATACTTAATTCAGATTACTTCAAATTCATTTGCAAGTCTGTAAACTCAATTACAGTAGGCTTGCTAGTTGTGTTACAATTCTGTTTTGCATTCTTTACATCAAAAGAAATTACAGAAACATCTGAATATAGGCTGTTAGCTGGTTTTGAAGTGATATGCACTGTTTAGAATATTTAAATAACTAATGAATCCATTTATAATAATTCTTTCATATTTAGTAAGAGTATGCAAAATGAAGCCTGATAAAAGTGTTACAGTTTTGTGCTGTAATCTCATATTTCATCGTGCTTTTTGGAACTTGCGTGCTACAAGAAGGATGTTTTAAATTAAAATTAGTGTTTGTGGATGCTTGAAAGTCCTCAGAAAAAGCTACTTGGATGTTAACAGAAATTGGATCTTGTTGGTGTTTTTTACTTGACGCATACTAAGTCAAAAGTGTAATATCTAAATATGCTACAGGGGGTTATTAAAATTATACAGTTATTTTCTAGTGGGAACTTGAAATTATCTGCTAGCTTGCTTACTATAAAGTAGTGCTTAAAAATGTGTACAGTTTAACAGAAGCTAAAATTGTAGATGGTTTCCAAACTTTTAAAATAATTCCCATTTGGTTGCAAATTCCATTGCAATTAGAAAATGCCATAACAATTTTCAGTTTTATTTAAGACATAGAAGAATAGATCTGATTTCCAAAAGTGCTGTGTATCAGCAACTCTGAAGTGTTTTAAATTCTAGCCAGAAGCAGAACATAATTGATATTTATACTGTCGGGTGCAGCAGCATTCTCAGTGCTGTCATTTTGCTTGTAATTTTCTCCTTGCTTGTAAAATTGTGTCTTATTTATTATTTGCACTTTATTGTTAATCAGTTTTGCTAATGTAGTAAAAACATTGAAATGTTGTTATATGATTAGCAATTTTCCACTATATTAATCCAGCATTACATTATACTGTGTGGTGACAATAATGATTTCTAATGTGGTAATGAGAGAGAGTTATTAACATGTCCCAATATTTAATCGTTTCTTAATTGCAAGATGGAAAAATATTTTAAGTTACCGTAAGCAGCTGTATTAGTGGCAAGAATTGCAAAATGGTGGGATCTGGGCCATAAAAATGTACAGCTGTCCTTTGAATGGAAGGCGGCCTCTGTCACCTTGAAGTTGGTTTGGTTTTATGCTTGTTGTGTTCAGGAGTCATGTAGCTGGTCATAGGATATTTTTTCTAAATATTAAAATCAGTATTAGTACTGACAAATAGAGGAGGACTTCCAGATTTAATGTATGTTTACCAGTGTGCGTGAAATGGGTATGCAATATGCTTTTTAATGAGGAAGACGAGAAGTCTGTTGTATCCAGCTGGGAAAATGATTTAAAGTCATTAAGCTATCATGGCCATGACATAATTTACTAAAATAGCCACAGTACAAACTAAGAGCTGCATGCTAACAGGAATACAGGCTCTGCTTTAATGATTCAGAACCAGCAAAGAACAAGTGAATACATATAATAAATGATATATTAAACTCAGTGTATTGAGTGGACTCTTATGTTCAGTAAATCATTTAAGTAGTATTGGAGGTCCTTCAAAAATTGGAAGCTGGAAGTCCAAATGGAGCCTCTGGCCTTCTTTCTGTGTACGCACATGCATGAAGGGGCCTGGTTTCTCTGTGTTCCTGCGTCTGTGTATAAGAATGTTACAGCTAAAGTGGTTTGAAGTGGTTTTTTAATTATACAAGCTACTGAGAGTTGGCTTTGGTTTTATTTAAAACATTTAAAGTTTCACAAAAATACAGTTCCCATTTGATTTGACCAGTTTTAAAGATAACATGAAAAATTGTTGGGAAAGAGTAAAAAAAGGGGGAAAATAATTATAGTCGCTGGGGGAAACAAGTATGTTTTCAGATCTAAAACTATTATAACCATGTAGAAGATAATGACACAACATGTACTGGCAAGTATGTTGACAGAAAAGCTTATGACAACAGCAGCGTGTTAGGCTTCAGATGGAACAAGACACTGGAGAGGTAGAAAATACATAGCCCTAGAGATAGTATTATCATCAATACACCAGCTAGTCCAGAGAAATTCAGCTTTCAACCAAAGCTGAGTGTGACATTACTTCTAGAAATTAAATTTCCTGAGAAGTCTCTCGAATACAATGGTTTTGGTATTGGAACAGCAGCAAAGTCATACTATAAAATACTTTAACTTTTTTTTTAAATTTATGTATTTCCAGTGTTTTTCTTGTACAACATAAATGAAAATTTGTTTAAATCTGAAGCTGCGTATTTCTTACCAATATCAATCAGGCATCATACAGACAAAAGTATGACCAATGTGTTTTTGGGACCTAATCACAAAACCTGTTTTTTGAGATTCAAGTATAAATTTTAAGTAGTATATAAATCCAGTTGCTAAAAGACTAATCGGTGCTCTGCATTGATTTAATTTTTTAAATTATTTACTTCCAATGAAATAGATATGGATGATTTGTGTAGCTATTTTAAAAGACTGTTTTTCTATTAACGTTGTTCTTGAACTGAAACGGATGTGCTATGGTTTCTATATTCAAAATGTCAGAGTGCGATCCTTGTGTTAACATCCCAGTTTTAAACCATGACCATGAGCCAGCAGTGTGCCCTTGTTGCCAAGAAGGCCAATGGGATCCTGGGATGCATCAAGAGGAGTGTGGCCAGCAGGTCGAGGGAGGTTCTCCTCCCCTTCTACTCAGCCCTGGTGAGGCCCCATGTGGAGTACTGTGTCCAGTTCTGGGCTCCCCCAGTTCAAGAAAGATGAAGAGCGTCCAGCGGAGGGCTACGAGGACGAGGAGGGGACTGGAGCATCTCTCCTATGAGGAGAGGCTGAGGGAGCTGGGCTTGTTCAGCCTGAAGAAGAGAAGGCTGCGAGGGGACCTAATAAATGCTTACAAATATCTCCAGGGTGGGGGTCAGGAGGATGGAGCCAGACTCTGTTCAGTGGTGCCCAGCGACAGGACAAGGGGCAGCGGGCACAAACTGAAGCAGAGGAAGTTCCGTCTGAACATGAGGAAGAACTTCTTCCCTCTGAGGGTGACGGAGCCCTGGCCCAGGCTGCCCAGGGAGGCTGTGCAGTCTCCTTCTCTGGAGATGTTCAAGCCCCGCCTGGCCACGGTGCTGTGCAGCCTGCTCTGGGTGACCCTCCTTCAGCAGGGGGTTGGGCTGGGTGACCCACAGAGGTCCCTTCCAACCCCAACCATTCTGTGATTCTGTGGAACCACTGGAGTATTGGGTTGCTTTCAGAGCTATGCTTAAGGGAGGAGGCATGGTTCTGAGCCTCGTGATTCCAGTGAGTTTATAACTGCTGCATTGTAGGTTGCCCAGGGCCTCAGGAGCTTACCTAGAACAGGCAAAGGCTCTCCAGCTGCCCCATAGTCTTGTGAGAGCTCTGGGCGTGATGCGACTGGAAAGAATCGGGAAGCTGATCTAAACTTCGCAGGAGGCTGTTAAGATTCCAGCTTTTCTCTTGGACTGCCATTAAACTCTGCGTGTTTTGATTTGCATAATCTCAGAGTGTCATATTAATGAACTGGTATTAGGTTTCTTCCATTGAGTGTTCTCAGGTTGAGAGGCAATCATGGTTTTCTAGCATCGATGTAAGTTTTCATGACAAAATGACTTTTGCTTCTGTTATTTTTGCCTTTGAATTTGGAATATGATTTTCTGAAATATGTTAGAAAAGATTGATGAATTTATTACTGTCAGCCTTATTTCTGCATTCTTAGGTATAAATTGTCCAGCAGGAAATGCGTGCAGCTTTTCTCCTACCATTTTCACATCAACAATTCAGTTTATCAGGTAGTGTTAATGACATATTAAAGAAATTTCTCCTAAAGGTTCCACTAGAGTGACTTGCGTTTTATTACCCAATAAAAACAGTGAGGCTTCTATCAGGATTCTTACCACTCAGATTTTTGCATAATATAACTGTCACTTGAAGCCAGTATTTATGAATATGAGGGCAGTCCTGTAATAAGTAAAGGATGAGCTTTCACTAATTTTGCATCTGCTACAATTAAGAGATGGATTTAGATTCACTTTGTGTAACATGTTGTAAAACAGATTCTATGAATGAAGCTGAAATGTTTAGCCTGCTTTTATTATATGTTTAAATAGCGTAAGGAAATGACATTTTCAATGCATGTCCCTCTAAATATATATATTGTTCTCAGTGGTTAATTTCAATGCGCTGCTTTGTCTCGGTGCTCTGCTTCTAGCAAAAGTATTGTGTTCTGTTCAATTATTTTGTGTAAAACTCGGGGAGAACTTGCTCACGTTTCAAGTGCTCTTTTCACAAAGAAAAAGCAATGCACTGTAAAAACAGTGCAAATGCCAGCATTGCTTTCAGCACGGTTGTGTATTAACTCGCTTTTAATCCCCAAATGGTTAAATTTCTACCAGCCTGCCACTGTATTTTAGCAAAAGAACAAATTGTTCATACTTGCTTCAATCTTTTTTTTTTTTTTTAAGGGGTACGCTGCAGTTGTACATGGAAGGAATTATTTCAGGTTATGGCTGAAATTCGATGGTGAGATTAGACAATGTGGAATCATAGACCGAAAAATGTGTTTTGCTCTCTCAACTAGATGAATAATAGTACTGGGATAATGGCACCTCTGAGCCCCTTCTTGTAACGTCTACTTTCTATTATGTATAATCTGGGTTACTGAAAATGCTATTAAAACAGCACTCCAACTTTTCCTCAAGTTTTGTGTCATTTCAGGATCTACTTTAGGTGAAAAGGCTTAAAGCAACAGCACTAAGGAGACTTGATATTTAGATGCTGTTCTGGGTGTTATGATGTTGCAAAAATTGAGGGCATTACTCAGTCTCGTGTTTCAATAATGCAGGTCTGCTTCTGCTTTACAGCTCTCTCTTGCCCATCGATACAGTTAAATATGTGTCTCATGGTTTTGGATTCCGAGTGGCACAACCAGAAGCTCTCACAGAAACAGATGAGCTATCACTGACAGGGTAAATGCTTGCAAAGGTGCCCTGTAAAAACATGAGCTGCCTGAGCTTAGGGGTTTGTGTTTGTCCTTCACCACCCCTGTCAGATGTTCCTTTGTTCTGACAGATGAAATATGGAATGCTATTTCTATTTTAATTTGTCTCTAAGATAACTATTGATGAATTTTTGTTGCTTCTCTTCATACTTTTATATTTTCCATTTTCATCCAAAACATTTGCAATACTTTTCTTTTGGATATTAGGGGGAGAAGTTAGTTTGTGTTGTCAAGTTCTCTAAACAATGGACAAGAGGTATATTAACTAAGTTTTATGACTGTGTATATAATTTTCACCTTAAAGTTTGCCTTCTATGTCAGAAGTGACTACACTGCAGAGTTCTTTGTTCTTTTTGGCGGTCGGATTGTTCTTGTACGCTGTGATATTGCTACGTGGGGGTGGACACCTTTCTCAGATCTTACGGACGAGAAATGAGGACATTTAAAAATAGGTGGTTTTCCCCTTGTGTCAGAGAAGAACGTTTGAAACTTAGCATCTAAATTTGTGATTAAGAATATATTTATTACTTGTCAAAAAAACTTTCAGATACTCGTATGTCTCTCTTGTCTCTCTGGGTACCTAAACATTAGCTTGTCAAATTAAATGGATTTGACCAGAAAAGAAGTAGTATTTTCTGTTGCTTTTTCAGTATTTCTTTTCTTGCTTTATTATTTCTAATGGCTTTCCTGTTTGTCAAAAAAAAAAAAAAAAAACCAAACCCCAACATACCCCAAACCAGCTTTTATTCAAGTATTTCTCAAACAACGTGACTACTTCACCGCTCAGGCCTGCTTTGCTGGTCTGCTGGGTGTACATTTACTTGTGCTTTACATTCCTTGTCTCATATCTCACAGCGTTTTGGGGGTGTGCTTTAGGTGTGATCATGCATACTACAAGCAGGCCGTTTGCTCCCTCAAATTTTGCTTCCCAGTCTAGTATCTAACTCTTCAGAAATCTTTGCATTTTTCCATTCTTAAGTAATTGGTTAGAAAGTCTCTGATCATCTTCTCTATTCTTTGTGCTCGGACGTATTTTGGATCGATGCTGGCATAGGGAGTAGCTTTAAGTTACTAAAGCTGTGGAAAGTACCTAGTGTGATTTTTCTCGACTGCAGCATCTGCCTCAAAATGTCTCTAGCTTGTCTTTCGGCGTGCCTATTTCCTCACTCGCCTGGCTCTTGGTTTTGTTAATTTTACGATGCTGCCAGTAGCAGAGGACTATCCCCAGCTGCCCTCTTACGGGTTACTTTTAGACTTTCACATAGAGCTCCATTCTGTGAATTAATCTGTGAGCTGTCTCAGGACCCTTGAGAGAACTATACTAAAATTGTCTTCTAACAAAGATTTTTTTCGGTTTCCTACTTCATGTCATTTATTTCTGATTGTTTCTCTTCTGGTTTTTGTGTCTTGTGCTCCCCACAGCTGGTGGTCATTTGTCATCTCATCTGTATTGATCTCCTTGGCTATGTCGAGCAGCTTTCAGTCTGTTCCACCACAACCAGAAGCTGAACAAAATGCGTGCTATAACTATGATCATTCGTCTTGAGACGAAAAATAATGTCATGCTCTAAGCAGTGAACCACATCAATTACAGAATTCTTATCTTTTCTTTAAGTGTTCTGTATTAATAAAAGGAATATCAAATCTGATAGTTCTAATAGTCAATTGCCACCTTTTAAATTACAGGTATGTAATCTTTCCTTTGAACAAATCCATACAGCCGTCGGAACAATAGCAGTGTGTGAATTACAGCTTTTGCAGGAAATCAAGCAGGGAGTATGCAAGTCTCTGTTGTTTCTTGCTGTATTCATCTTTGCGATAACAATGCCTCTGCTCATTTTCACAAACCTTAATTGTCATTCAGAGTATCCCATGTGAGTTCAATTATACGCTCTTAAGGGGAAGGAACCCTGTTAATGTTTATCTGTAAAGCACTGTGTTCATTTATAGCACTCTAAGTAGTGATCAATTTTCTTTTATACTGTGCGTTCTGGTTTGTACTAAATCCATTTTAGCAGGCAGTAATTTTTCAACACCAATCTTTCTCAGTGTGCGTGTTATTGGTAATTCAGTAAGAAACTATGACAGTAGCATGCAGTTTTTTTACTTGCTTTTTATCAATTTTGTTTATTAACTAACATTTTGAAAAGCAATAAAATTATATATTATTTAGGGGCATTGCACACAGGTCAGAGTAAGTTTTATTTCTTCCATTTTTCCAAAAACAATGTTTTTTTTGGCCCAATTAAAAAAGACCAAAAAACCGGTACATTTGTTTCTGCGTACAGGAAAGCTGTCTAACTTCCCGTCTTCTAGGAGGGCCATAGTACAGATCAAAGTGGTGAAGTGCATTACGTTTAATGTCTTCACTTTGGTTTTAAGTACTTTTGTCTTAAACATTAGAAGTGCAGAGAATGGATGATAAGTAGCAGGTTATTCACCTACTTGCAGTGCAGAAGACAGCGAAGTGAGCCTGGGATCATCTGTCTCTCTCAACCTTGCACCAGCCATTGAAAGATGAGGAGTAGGGAGCCCCACAGGGCTACTAAAAGAGACGCTGTGGGTTTAATGCTGTGCGTTTGCCTGAATAGGAGCTAACTCTGAAGATGCTTAAATAAGAAGTGGTTTTTAAGTATTGATTCTGCTTGTAGTTATCTGATGTCACAGAAAATTACTAAAATACAGTTTTATTGGGCTTGCCAATTTCAGTTCTTTGACTAAGTAAGAAGGCATTTAGATTCACAGTAGATTGTAGCCAAATTGACTTGGGAATGTTTTTAAGTAGTTTTGTGATTTTTTGTGAAGAATACTGACCACCCGTTTTGGAGAAATAATGATTATTATAATTTAAGAGTAAGACTGGGTGGCATACCCCAGAGATCTTCATGCTGGACATGTTTGCTAGATTCCTCATCAGACGTGTGTAGGACGAGGCCGGAGGCGTTGTGCAGATGCACCTTTCTGCTCAACAGGCACCTGACAAATAGGCAGCCCGCTGGCTGGCACTGCCCTGGCTTGCCTCGGCTCTGTTTGTGCTCTTCCCAGATGCTGGCTGAAGTAGCATTCTGGTGTGTCTGGGGCTTTTTATTGCTTTGGTAGATTTCTTTTTAAGCGTCCCCACCAATGTAGAAAGGGATTTCTGCCATTTAACCCATCTTCCTGTCTTCATTTTTGACTCCTATCTTCTGAACCATCGTCATAGTTTAACCCAGCAGCCAGCAGCTGAGCACAAGGTCTCTGTAGATCTGAGAAAACATCTGAAATTGTATTGGGAGTTTTAGATGTATTTTGGGTATAAAATAATTCTTGTGTGCCCGTATGGCCCAACTCTTTAACAGTGAAGCTGGAAGAGCCTGTATCTATTTAAATGAGAGTCAAATTTTGTGATCCCAGTTCTTTAAATCCTCTGTCCTGCTGGGCAGTGGGAGATGGATCCAGCCAATTTCAGCTGTGTCTGAGAATAGAGTTGGTTATACTGTACACAAGAACAGGAGCTTCTCCGGAAAGACTTCATGTTCTCTTCTGGTGAAACGTTCACACAGAAAGACTCGGAGCTGCAGAGCTCCTTGCGTTCACAGCAGACATTCAATATCTTATCTCTAATCAGTATCAGCAGAAGTCAGAGTTATGTAGCACTGTTGAGCACGGGAGCTGGTATATTTAGTGCCTAACTTCACTGATTCAGGCATGTAGACTTGAAAATTTTTGTGAGTCTTCATTCACACTGAAGAAACGCTGACAGAAACTATTTCTAGTGAAGAAAAACATTCTTAAAAGTTAAGTTAGGTGCTTCTTTAAAGGATTGAAAATGTGGCTACAAAAAATGTTACAGAGGTGAAGGATTGCTAGACATGCAAACTGACAGTTTCTAAATGTTGATTGTCAAAAAAAGATGTCCCTGGTGTTATCAGTTCAAGTGAAATATAGTTGTCCTATGGCTTCTTAGCAGTTAAATATGGTTCTTTATCCCTAAGGTCTTTTTTTTTTTTTTTTTTTTCCTTCTGACTTGCAGTGGGTTTTGGCTTCCATCGATTATGTATTTGCTTTTTTGAGGTATTTCCATGCACGATGTTATCAAATGAAGCGTTTGGCAGAAGTACTGCTCTGGTTTAGCAAGAATAAATAACACATCATCCATGACTAGAGTTTCCATTTATTCTGCCTGGAAACACACATTATGGTAGATACTTCAGCATTTGTTGCAAGTGTTTTATCAAAGTGTTAAATTCCCATACAACAAGCATGGAGATGCCACAGCAGACATTTCAGAAGCTGAGTGGTTACTTGTAGTTTATGAATCAAATGGAACAAAAGCCATAAATATTATGAGGATTGGGAAGGGGTATTTTTTGTGTGGTCTTTCCATTTTATAGGATCAGGGGATAGCAGAAGTTTGCTAGGAGGGTGCTGTGATAAAGTAGCAACTTGAAATTCTTACTTCACTTTGTAATGGCCCATTTACATTGCTTGAAGTATGATGACTCCTAAAAGCCGGCAAAGAGCGTATGCTGAATGCCAACATAGGTCAAAGTTTTAAGTCATGGGTAAGAAAATCCTGCCATTTCAAAATAATTACAGTGCAGTTTTCTGTATTGCGTGGACAGCTGCTGTTTACAAGAGAGGAAATCTAGTTACAGCAGGTTAAAACTGCCAAATGAGAAGGCAGGGTGATAACTCCATAGACTGCTGTATTTGAATGTATTTCAGTAGAAAACATAGAGTTTTAAATTGAGGTATGTAGAAGTTTGTTTTCTTGTGCATGAAATGTTTTATAATGACTAGTAGTTATTATTCCATGCAATAAATTGTTTGATACATCCTTTATGACAGTCATACACTAGATTGATAACTTGGTAATCTGCTAGAAATAATAAAATAAAACCTCAGTTGATGTAGGTTTAGAATGTTTATTTAGTAGTATCTTTTATTGCTGGTTGCCATGAAATCAGTTGCTCAGAAGTTATGTGGTAGGTCGTGACTGGTAGGGCAATGAAGTTGCTTTGGAGCAAAATAGAGAAAACAAAAGACAGACTTCGATCCTGAGACCCAGAGGCTGAGGAGGAGAGGTGACATAGCCTGCTGTGAATGTTTCAGCTTTGGTAGGTTTAGGTTTGAAAATTAACATCTTCTAGCCCTTGCTTATTAGTTCAGGGTTTTATCTTTAATCACAGAAATCATACTAAATGCAGACATTTTAAAAAATCCTTATAGAAATTTTGGACTTTGGACTTTTGGGTGTTTTGTTCATTTTTTTCATGTTGTTGGGGGGCGGGGGGTTGGTTGGTTTTGGTTTCTTTCAAACTGGTAGAAGTCATTAACATTTTCACTTCTTCTCCAGGTACGTTAGTTAAAATACTTCTAAAGTAAAAAAGGTAAAGTATAAGGTACTTAAGTAGCCCCAGTCACAGTTACTTAATATGAGCACGTACAAGTAATTTGGCTTCTGGAGGCTTTGCGAGTTGTCAGAGTGACATCCTGTCGTTCTCTAAATATCACAGATGCCGCATGAGACACAGACTATGTACAATTCGCTCTTTGTTTTGGAAATATTCATTAGTTAAAGTTTTCTGGTTAATTTTGCTTAAAGAAACAGAACTTAGCGTGCTATTTAAATGTAAAACTCGTAATTGCCTGAAGATGGTATTTCATTTAATACAGGACAGGATTCGCTAAAGTTGAGGCTGCTCTGAAAGATCGTTGCACATCTGTGGAGCTGGTGATAATGAATGCTCGATTGTGTACGTATTCAGTGATGTCTTATTTCGTGGTAGCTGCAGATGGGAGGTATGAAGTTAGCTTTCTCTTTGAAGAGAAAGACCTGAAGTTGTCTACATACCAGAGGCAATTATGTCTTGTACTTCACTAATTTGTCAGCTTCATCTAAAAACCATCTGATTGGTTCTACCCTCATCTGCTTTTTCTGAAAAGCTGTTCCAAAGTAAATGATATTGTAATTTCTGTCCTGTGTATTTCCTGGCTAATTTGCTTCCATGTTTGTGTCAAGATTATCCTTCAAGTAGCCGTTTTGGTGTTTACACAGAAGTGCAGCATTGCTGAGGTTGGAAAGGCCCTCCAGTCCGACCCCCCTTCTTAAAGCAGGGTCAGCTGAAGCAGGTGGTTGTGGACTGTCGGGTTTGGAGTATCTCAAGGATGGAGTTTCCATAGCCTCTCTGGGAAACCTGTGCGAGCTTTCAACCACCCTCACAGTAAAAAAGTGTTTTCCTTACACTTAAATGGAATTTCTTGTGTTTCACTTGGTGCCTGTTGCCTCTTGTCCTCTCACTGGGCACCACTATGAAAAGCTTGACTCTGTCTTCCTTGCTCCCTCCCATCAGGTATTTATACATCTTGGTAAGACCTCCACTGAACCTTCTCCTGGCTTAACAGGCCCAGCTCTCTCAGCCTCTACTCGTGACAGACGTGCCAATCCCCTAATCATTTGAGTGGCCCTTCGCTGGACTCAGTCCAATATGTCCCGCTGAGTAGAGGGGAGCAATCACCTCCCTTGACTTGCTGGCAGTGTTCTTCCTCATGCAGCCCCGGGGTGCTGTTAGTAGTCTTGCTTGCAAGCATGTGTTGCTGGGTCATGTTTGACTTGCCCTCCCCTAGGACCTCCATGTCGTCTTTTGCAAAACTGCTGTCCACCCAACCTGGCCTGGTGAATGGGATTATTCCTCCCCTGGTGGAGGGCTTTCCCGTTACCGTAGTTGAACTTCATGAGGTTCCAGTTGGCCCGTTTCTCCAGCCTGTCGAAGTCCCCCACAACCATCTGGTCTGTCAACCACTCCTCGCAGTTCTGTATTGTCTGCGAGTACACTGAGGGTGCAATTTGTCCCGTTGTCTGGGTCGTTAATGAAGATGTATTGTCCTCGGTATCAGTCCCTGGAGCACACCACCAGAGATGGGTCTCCAGCTGGATTTACTGGGCTGATCGCAGCCCTTTGAGCCCAGCAGTTCAGGTGGTTTTCAGTCCACTTCATTTATGTAGACCGTACTTCATCATTCAAGAACGTTATGAGAGAAACTGTCAAAAGCCTTGCTGCAGTAGATAAACAACATCCGTTGCTCTGCCCTCGTTCACGGAGCTAGTAATCTCATTGCAGAAGGATGTAGCATCTAATGTATGCAGTCTTTGTCATCCTTTAGTTTATTAAGCCATACAAAGCTGAGCTGTCTTAGGATCTCTTTTATGCTCTCTTCATTTTCATGGTCTTAACAGTTCTGTTCAATTTTTATTTTTCTGCTCTGAAAACAGACCAGACTGCAAAAGGTATTCTGGTTGTGGTCATAACAAGGATGCTTATGATGGACTTAATGTTTCACTGTCTATATTGGAAATGCTTTTTTCTTTTTTTAATTAAAAGAAATAGTGTCTTTTAAGGCATCTCACGTTGTCTAAGTCAGGTTGTGGACAATTGTTATGTCCAGATCTTTCTCCAACAAATAATCCACTACCTTTATATTAAAACAAAAAAAAAAAAACAAAAAAGAACTTATCAGGCATTGAATATGTGACCTCACATTTCATGCTAAGGCATTTAATACCATTTCTATTTTCACGGTTGAATATTTCTTGAAGTCATTTGGTTGCTCTGTAAGGTTTTCTGCTTTTCCTCTTTGTTGAGCTTCTTTGTAAGCAAATCTCATTAGCACAGCTGTGTGGTGTCTGTCCTTAGTGTTTTGTAAGCTCTGTCCTGGGGCTGATCCTGGAGGAGCTCCAGTATTAACTTCCTCGGAGCCTGATGATCCCCATTTCAGCATAACCCGTTGCAGGCATCACTGCCTATTACTTTCTGGGGATTTGCGTACTACTAATTTCCGTTTCTGCAGCTTCATTAATAGTTTCCTCTACAGCATTAAATCAAGTACTTCAGTCAAGTCCAGATATATTAAAGGAAAATGTCAGATTTGTCTGGCAGAATCTACCCTTAGGAAGTCCACATGGCATTTCTCCCACTTTCGCCTCCATATGTTTCATTCAAGAAAAGTGCCTGCAATCTTGCGTGGTGTTGAGGCCCCGTTGCATATCCGCAGTTATCTGTATCATGTTTTCCCTTTTCTTGAGAGTCAGAACCATTTCTTGCTCCCTGTGTTTGTAGTCCATGGTGTTTCTTAAGCAGACATTTGCTGTAAGAAATGGTACTTGAGGTATGTTTCCAATAGCTGTGCTGAAATTTCTTTGTGCCCTTTTCCATGCTCTTACTTCATCAACTGTGTAAATTTGTAGTGGTTTTAATTAAATGAGAGATTGATTGTTTTCCCTAGTAGAATTCTGCTATTTTTCAGGTTTTTGATCTGGAACATAATTTTTATCCTGTAATGAGTTGTTATTTGTCTGTTTTGGAAGCAAACACTGCCAAAGCTTTCCAGAGTGCAGAGATAAAAGCTTGGTAGTGTGCAGTGTAAACACTTTACTGGTTTACTTAAGATAAATTTTAAGAAAAAATTCAAAGTTAAATTATCTCAGGAAACAGTCTGATTTTTTTTTTCCAGGGGTTGGGATGGTGGTCAAGAAGGTGGCAGGCAGGTGAAGGTGGCTTTTAATTTAGAATGCTCATTATAAAGCAGTCACTTGAAATGATGTGCCTTCCCACCCAAAATGCTTGTAGTGCTGTGCTGCAGTGTTGGAGTAAGGGCGCAAAGCAAGGCGTGTGCAGTGAAAGGGAAAACTAGTAGGAAAGGGAACTTTTGGCAGCTGTTGGGCGCAGTGTTACATAAATACATCTCCATGAAGCGGTGGCTGCTGCTCCGGGAGAAGGCTGGGAAGCCCTTGCTGGAGCTGGTGTGAGGCAGGCCCATGGAGTGTGCAGCCCAGGTCGAAGGAGGGTGGGATGAGGGGGCAGGAGGAGCTACTGAGCGCCCCTCACTCCATCGCACAGACCAGAGACCAGCACATCAGACTCCTCTTAGCCAACTTTTTCTCTGAAGGTGGGTGATTATTAGAGTTAGCACACCCTGCAAAGTCTGCCAGAGACACCAAATTCAGTCCTTGGCTTGTAAATTCGCTGTGCTTTTTGCTCATCCAGGAGGCAACCTGGTCACTTTTCTTAATGAAAAAAAGGGATCGGCTCGTTTCCTTAGGTGTGATGGACAAAGAGTAAAGCTGTCTCCCATTTCCTCTGATGCCTCGTGCTTGCATATGAGTTATCATATTATCTGTTTTACATTAGTAAAACATGCATGGTACAAACACTTAAGTAGAATAAATATATGTAGCTCATTATTACTCTCCTGTCTGGTCCAAATCAAAAGCTAATTAAACACATTGGGATGATGGTGCTTTTGTGAGTAACAGATCCCTAGGCTCTGGCTTCCGAACAGGAAGGCATTGAGGATTAAGTACATGAAACAAATGATTTTTTGCCCTGGGAATTTTAGTTTGTTTATTTATGACATTGTAATTGCATTTATGTTCTGAGTCAGACAAGAACGCTGGAGACATTATTTCTAAATGCTCATTTGCATTATAAATTCCACAAAGAAAGATTTAAGGAAGCATTATTTTGTGAACTTTGTGACAGTGTGGTCAACTAGTGTTTTCAGATTTTTGAAGTAAAATTTTTAAAATTTAAAACTTTAATTCTTAAAATGTTGTTTTTATGTGAACAACTTTTAGTGTATGTATTTAGCTGCCAAAACCAAACTCCCTGTACTATTTGAGTGGTCATTTTATACCATTAATACTTATATTATGCTAGTCTCTTCAACCAGTCGGATCCAACTAACGTCATCTCTTTGGCAGCCCCAGTGGATTTAAGGTCAATTTTTGCATAACTGTTTCTGTTTTATGATGACACTTGCAATAGTCATAATAATGATTCTGTAATCAGCTCTTTTGCAACAACATTCTGTGTCTTCTGAAACCAGGGTGGGATTTTTTTCCAAAAATCGCTTCATTGTGACAGTTTAGAATCAGTGCTTGATATCTATTAAGTATTGAAGGTATCAGCAAACATGTAGTAAAGATTAGCATACCAGGTAAAAAATTAACTTGATTATAAATTAATCATCATAAGCATGTAGAATCCCGTTTTACATGGAGTGTAGTAGAAAAATTACTAGACCAATAGTAAAAGTAAGTTAGAAACTCTTAGTTTTATTAGCTTTTTATGCAACCTAGGATCTTTTGGGGGATTTTCAAAGCTGTAAGTAGCTCTTTAATGTTAATTTCCATGCTTTTTCAGTACAGAGTCAGCTGAAATTTTTAGTATTTCCTGTCATTACTAATGTAGAATGGATTGTTTAAAATTGGACTATTATGCTATCATAGTATCCAAAAAGCCACTCTTCAGTGAAATGCTCAGCACCAAGTCAGTTGGACATTGATCTATAGGTAACTGAACATTTCCAACAGCGTCACAATCCAATGATAGTACAGAGTACATCAGTGTGAAATAATACTGAGCTTAGCAGACTGCTGATCTGCTTGCATTATTTTTATATTTCTCTGTAGCATCGGAGTTACAGTAGTAGTATTTTTAATTTTGATCTTTCTGATGAATCATACAGCACCTTTTGGAAAACTGAGTGCTGCAATACTTCCATCTAGAAGTCTTTGTCAAATGTAGTATTATTATTATTATAAAGTAGGTGTAACTTCCTTTGCCAATCATATTAGCTATGATAGCAGAACGGAATGCCAAGTACTGGCAGCTGTTTGTTCTTTTATTCACTGTCTTTGATATCCCTTGCTTAGTCATTAGTATCTCCGCAAACATTTAGCAAGTTTATGTGTCAGCTACGTATCAGCTATAAAAGTATTTTTGGCAGGCTTTCAAAGAAACTTTGTAGCTGAAAGAATCCAGTCCTCTGTTCAGTGTTTTAAAAATAACGTGGGTTTAGATTATACAAACTGTAGCTGTAAAATTGAACAAGGGTATCATAGTATTTATGAAGTATTTAAAAATGTATTAGGTTTAATTTATTCTGAAAACTTAAATTCAGGAACTCTAAAGCCACAGTTTTTCGACTTCCACATTAAAGTTAAACTTAAATTCAGTGTCAAACTTGTAAATTTATTATTTTAATGTGTAGAACATTACAACATCTTGATCTACTCAGTGTTCTTTTCCTAGTAAACTGTTGTGGCTTCTTCCCCCCAGCACCACTGCCACCTCTTCCCCAAGCTGACCTTACTCTGTACATGCACTGTTGGTTTGCTGCTCGGAACTGGAGATCCACTCACCTGGAACTCTTGTGCCATCATAGGATTTCTTCCTGTGCTTTAAAGTTACAAGTTGTGTTGTCTTAACACATTCAAAGTCAAGTCAAAATTTCTGCTCTTCAACGTTCTTCTGTATGACCCTCAAATTACAGAGTGAGGTTGTTTGGAAGAAGAAAGAGTAGTTCCTAGCAGTCCTGATGACTGTCCCCACTCGGAGTTCTCTCTGGTGTGACTAAATAGTTCAGCTCCCGAAGCACACGGCTTTTCCGTGTCAGAGTCAGGCAGTACAGTAGATTATCAAAGGATCTTCACAAGTGCCTGCAGACTCTATGCTGTGTATCTAAGAGAGTGTATTGTCTCGGTGATAAACACGCGTAACTCCCATTAACATTAGTGGGAGTTATGCCAGAATGTCAAGAGAAGAATAGCTTCTTAATGCAGCAAAGGAATTAATTGAGCTGTGTTTGGTTCGTTAGTTACTGAAATGTGATCATTAGACTCAAAGGAAAAAAAAGTATTTGAGTGATGTACTAGTTCACGTTGTGCTGTGCAGACCTATTGATTTGCCAAGGCAGAGCTAGCAGCAGATCAGTTAAATGTTGGATACTTGCTGTACGGTTATGGTGAATGTATAGCATGACAAAACAAGCAAAATTTCGTTACTGATTCTGTGAGATGTACGAGAAGCATATTGTATATGTGCAATTAAATAAGGTGAAATGAGAGCTTTATTGAAGTTTGCTTATAACAAAAAAATCTGACTCGTCTCTGCCAGCGATTTTGACATCTAATGTGGTTATAGTAACCTCATGAAGAATTAATTACTTGCTGAAATAGTTTGAGAACTTTAGAGAACCACTGAGTTATGTATTCAAACCCCTTCTGCTGCTCCATTTGGTATTAATGGTGTTGTGTTCATTTTTGTTATTCCCTGTATGTTGAGTCAGATACTTATGGGAAGTTGGACTTTTCAGATTTTCTTGTTTGGCTCTATCCTAGGCCTGACTCTGGAACAGAAACTAATCCACTTTTTTTGGTGGTTGTGAAAATTTTGTAACCTGTTCTTCTCTCCACCATGCATCTGTTACTTTAAGTAGTGTCTGCAGAAAAAAGTGAATGCTTTCTTGAGTGCAGCTGTGATGATCTGAAAAAGCTGGGCTTGTAGATGGTGGCTTTCAAAAACAAAAACCAGCAGAACAGCTGGGTGTTTTTTTTGTTTTTCCCCATCACAATATGACACAAGATCCTCCAATTTGTGCAGAAGACTGCAGATAACTGGAGGTCCCGTTAGTGTGCTTGTAGAAGGTTTCACTGAGTGATCCGGATCTCAGACTGTGTACTTGGAAGAAGTCACTTTGGTTTCCAAACACAAAGTGCAACTCTGTCTTTACTGAGTCTTGTGGCAGACATTGCCTTCAGAACACAAGAAGTACAGATAATACTGGTTGCATATACAATATTTATTGCTTGGTTTAGGTGAGTAATATTTTAGCCAATTTTGAGTAAGCAGAATCGTTTTTCTTTTTGGTATGACACAGTATATTGAAGTAAATGTTGAAGTGGTTTATTATCTGCCATCTTTTCTGAACCAACTTTTAGGCTTTCACTGGAGTTCAGTACAAAATATACAGATGGAAAATTACTTCATAATTGCTTATTTGTGCTTACCTTTCATTTAAATTTGTAGGGGCATCCTGAAGACGATGATTTTATGCATTCTGATGGAAGCAGCAAGGTTTTATATGCATACCTGGGAACAATTTATTGTGATTGATTGAACAAATTTTACCCGTGTACTAGTAACAATAGCTTGGTTTTCTTCCAGGTACGTTTGTTTCATTACTACAGTTCAAGGAGACCTTGTCTTCGAATAATAGCTTGTTCAAGGGAGAACACTTGGTGGTTGCTTGCCAAGTAGATGCAGTAGGAAGTTTTTGGGTCATGTACTCTCACAGACAGCAAAGTAGAATTTTTACTGGGAAATTGGCTAAGTGAACATCGTCTTCTGGTGCCATGCTTGTAAGGGAGCAAAAAGTACTCTCCTGCCGTCAGGAGTTGGTTGTACAGTAGCTGTGTGTTAAAATAAGGAAGGTACTTCTTGAGATGTAGTGGAGCCCTTAAAGTGACAAAATACGGAGTGACTGTACAATGCTCAGTCATATGTGCAGTGCAGTTATAATTGCTTCCTTATTTGAAGGTCGCATACGCGTTACCAAAACACTGGATTTTCCTCTGAATAGTAATGTCATGTGCAACTCTGAGTTCTACAGTTTGGCTGATTTCTACATACTTGATAGAAGTTATTAGTACTCTCTAGGTGGGGTCCATCGTTGCACACTGCCAGCTGTCAGAACTCACCTCTGTGCTGTAGAATTCTCTTGGAATTTTCTTTCCTCAGTTGTAGTTGTAGTTCTTTCTCAGTGTCCAGGAATGCAGTCTGCTGATCCTGAACTTGGGACGCACAAACTGGCAGTGGGCTGGGCTGACAGTTTAGTACCAGTTTCAGAGGGAGTTTGTGTTTGGGTTTTTTGTTTTGCTCTTTAAGGAGGCTAAAGCGTTTGAGAAATAAGCTTAGACTTCTGTATCAGTGTTGCAGGTTTTGGGGGGTTTTTGGTTTGTTGCAGGGTTTGGGGGAGGTTAGCTTAATGTTGTAACGCCTGGAGTTTGCCATGTGTGTGCTCTTCTAACCCTGACCTTACCAGAGGATTTTTACAGCTTCCTACATTAATATCTTCTGACCGTGCAGCCCACAGAACTGTAGAGCTGTTGTCTTTTGAAAAGCTCATTCTGAAACAGTCCAAGATACTTGTTTTGATGTATTTCTAGCTCTTGTTTTTAGTGCCGCTATCGTTTGTTCAGACTTTAGCAGTTGTTAAAATGGATAAAGGATTAGCAAGGAAATTAGATATAGTTCCTTGACTTAAGAATGCTACTTTTGGCTTTTAGTGGAGGAAAATTTTTTTCTAACAAAGTAAAAGTTGACACGGTTATACTGTAAGTCATATTTAATTGCAGGAATGCCTGTAACAACATTGTTTTCCTACATTTGTCACCATAAACTATCCAAAATGTTAAAATAGTGGGTTAGACTGGGATTTTAACAAATACATTTTGGAAAATAAAGTGTTTGTTTTGGCTTGTGTGTGAAAAGCTCTAGAAGACGGTGTGCTGGTGCTGGGACTCGGTTGTAGAAGGGCAGCTCATAAAAACCATTACTGCCAAAGAGTGAGCTTTTAGTATTGCTAAATCTAGAAGGAACCCTCACTGTGAGCAATTATTTCCCCTCTTTGAGGGAGCAGCCTGAAGAATTGATAAATCTGGATTTAAACACATCAGGCACGACGCACTGGTCTGTTACCGAAGGGCAGCTGTGAGCTGGTGGTTTTGGGGTCGTGGTGGAGCAGCAGCAGCTACTGAAGATGCTGACTTCAAACACCTGAACGGGGACTTGTTTCTCACTCACCATTTGAAGGAAGCTATTGCTTACTACTTGCCTTGTGTTGGTCTATGGGTATCAAGTGATCTAAAAGTAGTGGTGGACTGAAGTGGTCCATAGAAATAGAATGAGGAAGGAAAATTCTGGTCTGCTGTATGGAATTTGTATGGAATCTAAGTGGATGTACACTTGCAGGAGAAAACGGGAGAGGTCTGAAAATGAAGAATCTTCATTACCATGTTGCCTTGCAGCAGTAGAAATATTAGCCCTATTGGGCTAAATTTAAACATGGTAAGTACTTTTCAGGCCCTCTGGGAAGTTGAGGATTGTGGTCTTGCTTCTCTGAAATTTCTTTCAGTGTGAAACCTAGACCATAACAGGTTTGAGCCTCACGAAAACCAGTCTGTCCTTGTGTGACAGGTACATTTGTTCTGGAAAATAATAGCAAACTTAAAAATAGCAAAAGAAAGGGTGAATAATAATTATGAAAATAGGAGCAATGGCATTGATGGTAAATACCCCTAGTCAGATGAGGTGATGAAGTGGCAGTACACAATCCATCCCTTCTCCCTGGAAAGTGAGACCCTGGAGAGAGAACCCATCCTGGCTGCCTCTTAGCGTGATGTAGCCGCTGCTGCTGCTGTAGCCTTCAGCAACGCTGTGTCCAGTCCTAGTTTAGAGCATCTTAAAATAAGGGTAATCACATAACTGTGTTAATAAGAGTGTTAAGAAACAGACAGAACCTCTTTCTAGTTTCAATTAAAAAAAAAACCACAAACAAACATTCAGGATAACATACCAAATCTCCTACAGCATTTTCTAGTGAGTGGGTTATGTCATGTCAATAAAGGGGTGAATGCTTTCAACTTCGTTAAAGTAATGGGTCTGCAGAAATATTTCTTGTTAACACCTGGACCTTCTAACTTAATTTCAGCTTGCTCTTTTTAATACTAATTTGTTTTGGTTTGATAGAAGTAGTTTTTGTACCTAACTGGTAAAAAGAAATGTGTTTGTATTTTCTTAGGAATTAAAAATGCTGATGTTTGTTTTAAAATCGTATGCATAGGCAGTACTTTCATAACAGTGTCTAGCATTTAGCTGGTCGGTTCGGTTTCACATTGCTTTATAGTTACTAATGAATGTCCTCACAGCCCACTGATAGGAGCAAAGTATTTGTATCCTGGGGACTTAGTCCCGAATAGTCGTATACTATGCATAACAACTAACAATTTAGCAGAATAAAGAGAATAGGACCAAATGATCTTTTAATCCATACTGGTATAATCCCCCAGATAGCAGTCAGGTTCCATCAGTGTAAGTATAAGCAGAAAATTGGCTTTTAGATTAAAAGTATCTGAAACACTTAAGAATTTTTTCTGGAAAATTAAAAATGAGAACTAAAGAGTTCACGTTTTATATTGTTACTTGTTAGCTTTTGCATCAAGAGAAAGGGTGTTATACCAGTTATATTTTTAATGTTGATACTTGTCCTTATCTTTCAGTTGTTCTGTTGATAGATTCTCCTCTTAATGAAGTTTAGACAGAATAAATTTTTGAGGTTGCTTCAGATATTCTAATGTATTAGCATTTTTTCATACATTTGCTGCCTGAAGCATACATTCAGTGCCTGAAGCTAGGCTGGGTCTTCTGTTTTAAGTAGCATTTCCAAAGCTTGCGTGCTGTATTACAAATAGAAATTTGCGTTCCATGTCATTTTATCATCTTGACAGCCTCCTAATCTGTTGTGTTCCTCTGCCTCTATAGAGAGTAAGTAAATGGAATTACAAGTTGTTATCCGTGGGAAATCATGTAATTAACAGTAGAACAGCTAAAAATGATGATAACATCAAAAAACTCCAGAAAGAATCCTTAAAATTTATATTGCAGTTTTTATCTTTCTGAGAAGGAAGATATCCCAGGGTATTTATAGTTTGAAAACACTCAATTTTAGTTTTCCTTTGATGTTAGTTTAAATACATTTACACTTGTGCACTTTAATATGGTGGATTTTATGCTGTACAGAAAATGATTATACAAAATACCAAAGAAATAATATGATAATTTTAGATCCAAATTAATTAGCATATATGCAGTTAGGGTTTCAGATTAAGTACATAACGTCTAATATGTTGGATCTTCAGGGTTCACAACTGGCATATCCTGCAGCCAGTGCAAACACGATGTGGGGTTGTTGGCTTGCGTGATGCTGCTGAAAGCAGTGAATGCCCCTGAGCAGAGAACAACAGAGGTAGTTGAATTACGTTACTGCTTAGACAGTTTCACATCATCTTCTTCTATAAAGCTTGCATAAAAATGTTTCCTTAAAAAGTAAATGGACTATTATATGTGCTCAGGTGGAGATATTTTATGACAGATTTATCATAAAGAAGATAATTCTGAATATTTGCAATTACCTGTGAGGGGGGAAAAAATCAGACTTTATAGCAATTAATAAAGTTACTCTATTCCCAGTGCATCAGCTGAAGGCTTCTGTCTCATTTCATAGCATTGACTATCCTCTGTAACACGTTGAGGCCAAGAGTGTATCGCACCAAATTTTGGCCACAGGATTTTTCATTTGGTTTTATACTTTTTATTTGAACAGCTATTGGTTATGATCCTAGTAGGAAGAAAAAGGTCCTAGAGTATGTTCTGGAAAACAGCTATTTCTGGATATTTCTCTGATCCTTCTTTTTTGCTTTCTTCAGTGGCAGCTATTCCGGCTCTTGCCTTTCGAAATGAAGTTGTGAGTTGTCATTTCACCCTTACAGTACAATCTGCATCAACAGTGAGCATCCCAAAATACAGAAGGCAGTAAATGAGAAAATCCTGAATTTCTGAATTTGGGGGCTGGAAGATAAGCACATTTTCAGAGATGCTCTTTTTGTCCTTATTTAAAGCATGTTGTTACCAATAGGACCATAAGACTGAACTGAAATACCTATCACTGAGGTTTTTTTGTAAGGGTCACTAGTGGTCACGTAGTGGTTTGTGGCGTATCACAGAATGTTAATTTGGGTGATTTGACAGGCGATTTGCCTGATCTTCAGCAAATCTGAATATACAAGTAAGATTCTTCAGAAGCAATTCCTGCAACTTGAATATTTTGGGATGGTGGCTGTAATGAAAACTTATTTTTTAAAGTGAAATTCTGTTTATTAATTTTAAAAACAGATCACTATAGACTGTTATCCTTACAGGAATTCCAGTTGTAATTTATTCTTGGTTTGCCATGTTCATGGAAAAAAGGAAAGACACAATACTCCATACTCTGTTTCATAAATTGTTCGTTTTCAAAAGTTGGCATTTTATTATTGCACATGCTTTAATGTACATGAGACATTGTTTCCTTATTTTACTTTAAACGCTTCAAGTGGTACTCTCTAAGTCTTTAAGTGTCTCCTTCGCTGGTGTGTCAATCATTGACATAGATCATCTTATCTCAACAATTACAGTTTAGCAGCGGTCAGTACATGCATTGCGGAAGATGATACTGGGTAGTTTTTTAAAACATTAAAATAATGAAGCCATACACACGTACTTGCAGATACTCCTTTAGGTAAAATAAAAAAAAATATTACCAAATGAAAAGATAGTATGTACAGGGTCATACGTAGATGTGGATTTGATTTCATTTGTATCTGGCATAAATCCTGCACAACTCTGTGGAAGTGAATACATTCACATCAATGTAAAACTGGATTAACTGAGATCAAAATCAGGTCTGGGTTTTCCAGCTTCTCAGAGGAAACGGGAACAGGAAATTGTTAACTTCAAAATACACCTCATGGAAAGAATATTGACTGGGTCAGGGCTGTACGGTTGTCAGCAAAGCATCCTAGCATCCTCTCCTTAGTGTTTCCTGTATTTCTCCTTTCTGTTAATGATGATTTAAGAGTTTGAGAAAAGTATTTCCTATTGTACAAAAGATAAGATAAAGTTCTTCAGGTCCAATCTTGTGATTTTTGAAGCCAGCAGTAAAAGAGTTGACAAGTTTTTTTTTTTTCTTTTTTGACTCAAAACCAGCATTCTAGCAAATGTAAGGTTTCCCTTGCCTTTCGCTCCTGCCAAATCCGTTCTGGGGGTTAGTGCTGAGGCTGAGCTGATCACGGGAGTCAAGTGTCGAGTGTCTTAGCCGCGACTGAATTCAGGAAAAAACAAATTGAAGAGTGATTTGCACTTCTTTTTCGGAAGTACATAGGGGTTGGCAACTAAATTATCTGTTCTGTGAAAATTATTTGAACTTGCAAGAGCATTTGAGTTATGTGCCAAGAAATTCAGGTAGTGCCAAGCGCTGCTTTCAACTGCACATAATTATATGTGACTTCTGTCATACATTTTGTTAAAATTGAAAAAAAAAAAATTAAAATTTGTTACAATCAAATATAAAAATTGCCATGAAGGGAGGAGCACGTCATTTTAACAGTAAGCAAAACCTATAGTAAATAACGGTATTTTGCTATTTAATTTGATATTTTGGGAATCAGAATGGAGTGTCTTTATGGCAAATAGAAGCCTTCTGAAATCATTTTGACAAAGGTATTGCTTGTGTCCCACCGCAGCACATCTGAAGGCGTTGCAGCTGAAACTGGCAAGGGGCAAAGTGATTCTTATGCACTGGAGCAAATATGGTATTTATGTGCTCAAGAAATGAAGAAATAGGAAAAACAAGATTGTTGCCATTCAATTGTAGGTGAATAGAATATAAAACATCTATTTATGTGAGTGGATAATATGAACTACTGTGGCGGAACAGCTTACCATCTCTCCCCTGTAAAAACACCTGATGCAGGGCCTTGCAGAAGCTCCCTGCATTGGGCTGCAAACTTCCCATCCCTGAAGTCCCAGCGAGGAGAAGGGAGCCGGAGCGGTGCAGCGTTGGCCTGGGCGGTCCCGGGCGCTCTGCCCGGCGTTCCAAGGGCAAGCAGGGGGTTCCAGGGAAGGTGCGCAGGGACTGCCAGCTTCGAGACCTGCTGAGCCACCTCTGCAGACGAGCTGACCACGTCTTGTCGAGGCTTCTTGACGTCAGTAAGCAAGAAGCAGGAAGGAATAACTCCGTCTCGTGTGGCTAAGACTCTCTGTTGATTTTATATCTAGTTGGTACTGGAGTAAGAAGCTGAAAGGCTATTTATTTATGTGTAAGTGTATGCTTTATCCGAAGTTTCTTGTTCCGTTCTGAACTGTTAAAGGTAAGGCACTGATGTGAAACACTGGAACGGGTTGCCCAGAGAGGCAGTGGAGGCCCCGTCCCTGGAAACATTCAAGACCAGGTTGGACAGGGCTCTGAGCAACCTGATCTAGTTAGCGGTGTCCCTGCTCGCTGCGGGGGGGTTGGACTAGATGACCTCTAGGGGTCCCTTCCAACCCAAAACTTTCTATGATTCTGTGATGTCTATGATTCAATGTTTGTACACATAGCAATAAACATAATAATAACGGATTTGCTGCAGTAACTTAAAACATAATTTTGAGGAAGTGAGGGCTTCTATTGGGAATAGTATGGCAATTACTTTTATTATGTTACGAAAGCATGTATTATTTCTCCTCCAAATCGTTGTTCTACAGATCCAGTATTCCCCTGGAACCTCAGCCTGGTCTATGTGCCGGTCACAGTCTTTGGCGGACGCAGAGCATTTCCAGCGAAATGTGGCTGGAAGTCACACATGAGGAATCCAGAAGCTTTTCTGAGACCTGTCTCTCCTAAGGCAGTCATTTTTCAGTTGATTCACATTTTTCTTCCATAGAAGAGAGATCGTTTCTTAAGAATATTATTATTAAGAATATTGAGGGGGAGGTATTTCCATGTGGAACTGTGGATGGGATATGGGATAACACTTACTAGAGGCCAATCCTGAAGTATGAATTCTTAATGGGCTCGACTCAAAGCCTGATGTCACCTTTCCGAAGTTTCATCTTGCTCATTCAGAGGGCTCACAGTGTAGTGAGAGAAAGCCTCGAAGATGGAGGAGAAACACCAGAATTTGTTTTCTTAAACTTCCCTTCTCCTAATCTCTTCTGAAGAAACTTCTTTATTAATTCTGGAGGAAAAAATTGCTTAACAGCTTGGGTGGAATGCTCCGCCACAATACTGTAAGCCTTGCTGTACATATAAAATTTAGGTGGAATTTACACCCTTTGCGACTGGATGGGGTGGTTGTGGGTTTCTATGAAAAAAGATTGCAATTTAATAGTTGTAATCCCATCGCTTCTGAATTTGTTGAAAGCTCCTGGAACGTTTCCTCCTTCCCAGTCCTATCAAAAAACAGTTAGAATCTGGTAACCTCTTAATTTCTACACCAATGCTGTTAGTGCTAAGTGACAGCTAATTAGTCACTTCCCTGGCTTGATTGTCTGCCTCTGTGGCGTGGTGTGACAGGCTCTTATTCAGGCTCATGTTTACAACCTGTAAACAAGTTCTGCTACCGGTAAGCTGCATCTTGACATTTATGTGAAACCCATCGCTTTGTAGTGGACAGTTCTGATTATTTTTTTACATCTAGGTTGCATATCCCATTCCTTCAGAGCAATGAGGTACTACTGAATAAATGCCATAGTGCCAGAAGTCACCGCGCTCCCTGGAAGAGCCCGGGCATCTTCAATGGCATCCTTGAGGGAAATCTCTGTTCAAGCATTTTGTAGGTTATCCCACATGGGGATTATCTGCCTTCTCCCTTCCCTGCCCGCCCGTCCATCATGCCTTTGGTGCAGCATCTGGGCACGATGCGTGATTGTATTGAGGAGTTTTAGAGTCAATGTCTTCCTACAACTGCTAGGTAAACTTTTAAGCTTCAGGTACTACTTGGAGTCAGCCAGTGTGGGAACGAGATGTGGAAATAAATCATTAACTGAATAAGAATGAAGGGTATTTAATAGTAACTGAAAATGCTTTGAAATGTACTTTCTGCCGGCATGTTTACAACTAGCCCTCCTTTTTCTTTTGACCAAAAAGATTGGGATTTAGAAATGGAAGGGTGAAGTACGTTTCACACTGTTCACTACTTGTTGCTGTGGCAACATAGATGCATAACTTTCAAGGCAAGTGTTTCTCAGCATTTGATATAGATAACATTTTTTTTTTGTCTTCTTGCTCTTTCAGATGGAGAAATAAGATTATGATTCATCAAATTATCACAGGTTCACTTGAAATTTAATGTATGATGTATATTATGTTTATAAAATGTAAAAATTCTTAAAATAGTAAAAAAGGGTGATCTCTAATTGCTCGGGAATGCCTCATAAATGGAGGGTTTGCTATTACAACAAAAAAATATAACCTGTGTTACTAGAGTTTTGGTAAACAGTTTAACGCATTGGGAATTCTTGACAACAGGTAGAGGAAGACCTGCCACTTTAAGAACCCCCTTGCCTTAACTGCTTTCTAACTCCAGCAGTCAAAAGCTGTTAAGCTTTAAGTGCTCTGTCGTATTTGTGGGCTTTTATAGCAAAGAGTAGAGCAGACAGCAGTGATGATGGAAAACGATGGTAGGTAGACTTAAAAATACTATAAAGCATGGAGACAATTGTATGTAATGCTTGGAATTGAAACCTTTTCGAATGAAATGATCGGCCATATGTGCCACCCTTCTGGACCCTGGAAGAAGAGGAGAAGCAATGTACCCTACCGCTAACTGCGCATGAAATTGCAGTGTTAGAAGATATTGAGCAGATGTTTCAATCTCAACAAATGGCTTGTTATGTGACTGAGGGAGAAATCTCTGTGCTGCTTTGATCACATACACCTTCAAGGAAGGAGTAATTTAATAGAGGCTGTCAAAGTTCATCATTGTCAATAAACTTTGACTTGACCTTTGCCGTCTGTTTTTGATACTATTGCTGATAGAAGCTGATAGGCAGCTGTTTACAGTTTGTGCTTTATGAATTCGGTGCTGCCAGACAATGAAAGAAGTCTCTTCACTTGCGGATTTTTTGCTGTCATGCTGAGTGTGGGTGTATTCATTGAGACTGCACATTATCTAGCGGGGGACTGAGAGTGACATGTGCATGCGTTTTGCAAAGGAAGATTTGTTTTAAGGTTATAGATATGCAAAATCGTATGTGAAAGGTCCTAAAATGTCACTTTGCAACAATATCAACTTCACTTATAGGTTAGTGCTTAAATACATATACAATGGCTTACACTGCAGAATTTTAAGGCATTTTAAAAATGCTTATCAGCCTTCCCTATATCTCTCCAAAGTGAGTGCTAATTCTTTACAGGTGGAGTAGGCTGAGGCATGGTTAGCAGTGGTGTTCAGTTGCCCAGTGAGTCTGTCTCACTGCACCCAAGTAGGATGTTCCATTTTGGTGTCGTTAATGTGCTGCTGTTAACAGCTTAACACCACAGCTTCCAGCCACAGAGAACCCAGACTGTTTTGTGTTGTACCTCATTTGCTGCTTGGCCATGTTTCTTACACGCTTGTTTGGCCATGTTTCTTACACGCTGTTCAGCAAGGAAATTAGTATCTTTGGGTTCGTTTACTGATAAAGATACTCTTAAACCTGACCTCGTACATAGCTTTGTGATAGCAGCAAATTTCTCAATGAACAGTTGTATGCACTGGAACAGCCGCGGATGAGGCGTGAGTAAACCTGGAATTCTTACCGTTGTGATACCTTTGGTGTAACCATCGTCTGAGTGACGGAGAACTGGCATGGCCAGCCCTGTTTTGTAGGAGTGTCATCTTTTACCTGGTTTTGAGAAGGGACTGCGTTAATGTTGTGGAAAGGCAAAGGGAGCGACACCTCAGATGAAGGAGGTGGTTGATGTCTCCGGTTCTGTGCTGCAAATGGGGAAGGGACCCAAGGCCAGCTGCGGTCTCAGTGTGTGCCTGGTAAGGTCTTGCAGAAGATGTTTTGCCTTGGCCCTCAGATAACATAGAGTGAACTGCAGAAGAGAGGCTGCAGCACTTCAGGTGTTTGAGGCAGACCTGTGGCATTATACATGCAGGAGAAGAGGGTGATGGAGTAAGGAAGATTGGACTTAGGTGCCTAGTATTTAAGGGGTGCAATAAAAGAGAGACCTAGCTTTTGGCCACATTGAAAGTTTGGAATAGGACAACTACATGTTTAATTACAGAAAATACACTTGCATTTCCTTGTACAGCAAAAAGCTTACAAACTAGACTAAAAATAAAACAGTGGACAAGCAGGTGAAGAGCGAGAGGGAGAGAATAGGAAATGGAATCCGAAAGAATAGCAGCACTGAAAATAGTTATTTGGATTATAGATTTTGTTAAGAGGCAGTTTGTTAGCTGTGTTTTCAGATGTAGAAGTGAATGAAGTACTGCTCCTGGTGATTAACATTTTGATAGACATCTTAATGGGAAAAGCTATAGCAAAACGCTACCTGTGACACCACGCTACAGCTAATAGATATCTCTGTGCAGAGATTTGGATAGTACACGTTGAACCAAATCCTGATAAGATTTAGATATTGGTCTCAGTGCAAGGCTTTAGCTAGTCTTTTCCTTTAAAAAAATATTATCACTTTTATCTCATTTGACTGGAAGTTGCTCGAGGGTGTTGTCATGCATTTGAACAATATCACTTCCTCCTGCAAGATTTGGCAGCTTCAGCGAATGGTGGAAGAATTACCGTGCAGGACATGGGGCTCCTTTTTGCAAGCCTGCTTTTATGGAGATAAGCTTATTTTTTCCTTTGCCATTTTTTTCGTATGTGGCCATTATGTGATAATAGCTGTTGCAATCTTTGAATGTTGATCAATGAACAAAAGGAAAAAAGATTGCAGAGGTTTTGGAACAAAGCTGTAGTATCTCATCTGTTTTCCGGGGTCTTGCTGCTGTATTCTCATAACAATGATTCTGGCGCAGGTATGGTGGGTCTGCTAGTTTTCTGCATAGCAGCCCGGATGGTGCTGAGTTTGAGGTTGTTGTTTCACACAGCAAGGTTTTAGCTGTTGCTGAGCAGCGCTTGCCCAGCGTCACGGCCGCCTCTGATTTTTCACTCTGCTTGCCCCAGCGAGCAGGCTGCAGCTGGGGGAGACGCTGGCAGGGGACACGGCCGGGAGAGCTGACCCCACCTGACCAGATAGTCCGGGCCATGTGAAATAAATAAATAAAACTAGGGGGAGTTTTTCCAAGGTAGCCATGGCTTGGAGGCTGCCTGAACATTGATCTGCTGGTGGGAAGTGGTGAAGGATTGCTTTTGTGATCTTGACCCATATAGGGGGTTTTTTTTCACTGTTGTACTTTCAGTTCTCTCCCCCATTCCCCAGGAGGGAGGATTGAGAGAGCGGCTGGGTGGGGGCTTAGCTGCTGGCTGGGGTTAACCCCCCGCGGTAGGGAGTTTAAATGATGTGGCGTGGGTGATGGTGACAGAATGCTGCGTTCCAGTTGTGCTTGAGGTGTATCATATCCTTCACAAGAAAAACGTGAGCTCACTTGCAGCAGTGACACTGAAGTCTTTTTTCAGAGTTGTTTTGCATATTGTCAGGTTTTCGTGTTGTTAAGATAGACATAATGATTTAGTTTTTCATCCCACTTTTTTTCATTTCCTCTTGTTTTCTAAGATGAAGTGTGATTTAGTTTCTTTCAGCACCTACAATATTCCTAAAAATATTTGTAAGAGCTTTTTAATGGACTGTGTATGTAATTGGTGATGGGACATGTCCTAGGGGTACAACAGACTGGTAAAACCTTCTGCAACGTGTACGGACTCATTCTAAAATTCAGAATGTAAAAATAAGCAATACTGCAAATAGCGCTGTATAAAAAGAAGCCTTTTCTCTTCTGATTTACTAAAAAGAATGCTTCATGAGTAGTTGCTAACATTGTTTAGTTTAGATTTTAGCAAGCATCTTAAGTCTTAGCTAATTTTAGGTCTTTGGAGTCCTTTGCTCTGTGAGCTGCAATTTAAAATAAGATCAGATTTGACACATCATGCAGAGAAGAGTCCAGCTTCAAAGAAGGCACTTTAGATGCACTTCAGATGTCTGTATTCGGTGTTAATGAGTTTTGAAGATCCTTCACTGCGAAGGGGCATAACGCTTCCAGTTGTGTTGTCAGTCCTAGGCATTTAGGATTCAAGTCTACAGCCGCAAACTCCTGTGTGCAGAAGGTATGTCAGTCTCAGCAAAGCTTCATATGCTTTGGCATTGTTAGCTTAAGGTGACTGACAGCTGTGGCAATGCGCTGCTGGCTGCAGCTTTAAAAAAGAATTCAGGAGCTAAGGAGTTCAGATGGAGAACAAGGTGGGACTGATAGCCACTGTCTTGGTCAGCGTCCTTGGTCAGGTCACCTGACCTTCTGGTCATCGACGTTGGCCAGTTAACAGTAGCACTTAACAGCAAAGCCTAGAGTCGCAGTAAAATAAAATAATTTCTGAAGCATCTTTGTTTCAGTCAGAGGGTTGTAAAGCTGTCTGAAGCTTCATCAGTGTGATGTTTCTTTGTAAGTCTTATGGGATTGTGTGCTGAGACCCAGCAGGAGCAAACTCTGCTGTTGCAGGGGAAGTGTCTTTGCAGCTGCAGATAGGGAGGTAAATTAGATCAACTGTTTAGTGTTGCTGCTTTTTGCCTGTCAGGTAGAGGTCCTCCTCTACAGTGAACTTGGCAGGAACAGCGGAGAAAAGCTTTGCGTGCAGATCAGGTGGTGTGGTACAGGGTACTGGACTCTGCCCCTGTGGCAGAAGCGTGGCATTCTTAAGCGAAACAGGAGAAGCTTGGGATGTACGAATCGAAGAACTCCGTTCTCTCCTTTTCTTTCTTTAATTCCTCAAGACCATTGATTTTCTTTTGCATAGTATGAAGGGGCATTGGGGGGGGGTAAGGGACCTTTCAGGTAGCTGTCATCTTATCTTGAATATTGTTCTCAACAGACAGCGCTGAGTAGCAAATCAAAGTCAAGTCCCTTCTCTAGTGATGAAAGAAATGCTTCTAGAAATGCTTCTGGAACTCGGAGAAAAGGTTGCTTTCAGAGCCATTTTCTAGTTGGATAAAGGTGGGAGATAGGTGTACCACATCTTTGAGTCTGAGGATGTGAAAGAGTGGGACATAGTTAACTCCAAGCAGTCTCACAAAGCCACAATTGAGTCTTCAGAAGTTTTGCTTGTTACCGAGTTTTCTTGGCATCTCAACATCTTGCAAGAAAAGATGATGCTTTTCTCTGCAGTTGCCACCCGCTCCCTGGGACACACAGGTTCTTACACTGCCCTGAGAGCTAAAGCATGCCAAATTGTTCACCCTGTTCACTCTGATCATGAAAAAACGCTTGAACAGGTGCTCCTACTACTGTGAGCCCAAGTTAGCCTCATGAAAACAAGGAGAGAAGGATTCTGTCACTCTAGTGTGTGCTGGAGTGGCCAGGGTGCTGGCCTCTTGTGGAAGCACTGGCTTCAGTATTTAATTGTAATGGGCCTGCAGGGGTAGGGTGATCTGAGATTAGATTATGCTTATTGAAATCAGCCTAACTTTAAGAAGGGTTTATGCTAAATGCAAGAACTAGATTTTTATTTTTTTTTTTAAAGTTAATATTTGCTTTTGGCTTAACAGGGTGCATGCAACAAAAATGTAAGTAAAATGCAATCTGTTTAATTCAAGAGAACATGTGAAAGGTGAACATTTCCCATGCTCCTTCCTCTGTCGCGGGAGCTGATCCGAACTGAGAAGGTCAGGTCCTTGTGTGTACCTGATGTCCAAGCTGCGTTGACGGAAGAAAACTTCAGGATGGGGAAACACATTAGATTTCATAAGCCAGTCTAGATTTGGAGTTTCCTTGTGGTATCCCGCTCCGGAGGCTGTCTTGTTCCTTAGCGATAAGTTCCTACTTTTGACACTTCTGTCTTTGGGCCATTAGCAGCCTCCGATTCCTGCGGGTGATGGTGAGGATTCATGGTGCGGCCAGGTGCCAACCTCTCCTGACCTGACTGTCAGTACTGTTAGTTAATAGCTGCCTCGCTGCCTCGCCAGACCCTGGATAATTAACTCATTATGCCAGCGCCTGCTGAGCTGGGTCATTTTCCGCTTCTGTCTAGAGTCTTTTTCATTCAATTAAATCTTGCATTCCACATAAATCTATAAAATAAATTTGCAGTTTATATAACCATATACCTGGCACTAATGTGTGCGGTTTGTTATTGGCCTTCATTTGATGTAGGATATAGTGCTGCATGACTGCTTCATGGTGAGAAATGCCTGGTGATGGCTGACCCCTGTTCCCGTTTAGGGTGTTTTAGCCAAAATGATGCGGGTGACAACAGCAGCAATGGCGTGTGAAGTAGCTCATAGAAGCCTGTTTTTTCCATATCAGGTTATTGAAAATTAAACTCCAATCCAGGGTCAAATTTAAAAAAAAAATGCTCCAGAGTCTGCCTTGAAGATGTTGTTCTGTCTCTTCTGTTTTTTCACACTGTGCACAAATTGCCTGCTGTGACTCGTTCCGCTAGGTGCAGTTTCAGTGGGATGCCACAGAGATACTTCCGTGGTTTCGTTTCATCAGATTTGCAATGAGATACCTGTTTTTTGCCTTTACTAATGTGTAGCCTTTTAGCTGAGGAAAGGAGGAACTGTTTGGAGGAGTTCTGCAAGTAGCAACACCTCCTCGCCGTTATTGTTGGAGTGTGTGGAGATAATTCCAGGCAGTTTGGGAATATTTTGTAACTGGAGATCTGTGATGAGAGGATCTTTCCGGAAACGCTGCTGAACAACTTCTCCATCTTCCTCAGTGTTGGTTGACTTAGCTCAGATGTTCCCATGAGAAGAATATCTGTATAGTGGGAATAGACCCCTACATACCAAACCTGTCTCTCACATAATCCTGGGGGTGAGCAGAATCACTGCTTGTGGAAGAAGTGGTCTGCACAATGTACAGAGGTTCATCTCAAGAAATCCAATATCATGACTTCTGATTCTCAAGAATGACTTTACTTACATTTAAATTAAGGGCTGTGACAGTTAGGTACAGTACAATAGCCACAACTGTGATACTTGAACAGAAATTCATTTTTTCACAGATGTATGTGAAATATTACTCGCTGCTGCTCCAAATGTTGTCAGACTTTAGATATAAAGGATGGAAAAGTTACACAGTTTGATGAAATATTGTAAGCCTAAGGTGCAGTTTGAAGTCTTGTGTTTTTTGAAGAGTTGTTGGGGTGGGATGCTTTGGTAAATGCCGTTCATAGTGATCTCTATTTATTCGTGTTATTCCTGAGAGAGAGGCATGCTTTTCAACGTGGAACACGAGGCTTCAGGTACTGCTGTTCTTATTGGTGTGGAAATTGGTTCCTTGTTTGCTTACAGTAGGTCACAACATCTTTAGCCTTGTTAAATAATCTGTTCTGCTTAACCATACCTCCAAATATAAAGTATTACGGTGCCTAAGACGTCCCAAATGAACGCTGTGCAAAAATGTGCTATGTATGCGCAAACGTATGTAAAATACAAAGGTAACATAGATAATCCTCTTGTTAGGAAGTTTCTTAACTTATATTGAGTGATATGGAACAGATTAGCAGAGCATATGTAGTGTGCATTTCATGAAAGAGACACTGAACGCTGCCACCACATGATGACACAATCTTTGTTGTCCTTAAACTTTATATATATTAAATTGCGGCAGGAGAGAGGCCTGGCAACTTTTGTCCACCTTTGCCTTATTAATGAAGACTTTTACATGACTAAAGATTTTTTTCTTTTTTTTTTTTTTTTCCTCTGGAGCTGGAAGTAATAAAGCTGTGACTAAGCATGTATTTGCAACTCAGTTACTTGACCTTTCTACAACCCACAGCTACCACTAATGCTGCTTTGTAATGGAGACATTATCGTTTATTTAAATCTTGATTAGGAAACAATTATAAGTAGGGTTTTAGTATAGCAGTAAATTGATGTAGCCTTTAATTCATACTATAGATTGAGTGGATAAGCTTTCTGACTGTAATTAGAGTGAATTATAATGACTTCAGTTGGTTGACTCACCACCAGCAGGGTGATTGTTTCTTCACATTTATTTTTTTAATTTACTCTTGATTTTACTTTGCTGCGAAATGCTATTTTTAAACTTAGTACAAAATGGTGCTACATTTACAGTTGAATGATACATAGTTTGTATTAATAAAAGAGGAGCATTGTGAAATAACCTGGCACCTTAGCAACACTGCGCTCTTTCTTTACAATTCAAGTGACAGAACGGTTCTTAACAAAGTTGGAGATAGATATTTTCGTGCATGGTTTAACAATGTAAATGGGGAGCATTTCCTTTTTTGTGTATAATTAAATGGTAGACACAAATGGTTATTTTCAGTGCCATTTAGTTTTTGTATATATGGTGAATGTTGCAGGATGTTTCTTCTTAGGTTTCTCAAATGTATTGTTTTCCTCATGTGCTGTCTCTGGTTTTTGTGGGGGGTTTTGTTTGGGTTTTTTTTTTATCTTGTCTTTTTATACAAATTTTCTTCAAAGATACCAGATGTTGCTTGATTAAATGTAGGTGTAGGGGCATCTCCTTTGAGCAAGGGAACTTCTTTTGAATTACCTTATAAAAACAGACTACTTTATTTGATAGCGAACCATGTGTATTTAAGCTTTACATTAGATATTAAACGCTCAATGGGATCATTAAGGGTAAATTTTTTTATTCTTTGCTGACCTTCCCTCCCCTGGTGTACCAGATGTTTTTTACTTCATGCGTAGAAGTGTTCTGTATGTCACAGTGCTCTGTAAGCACAGAATTAAATATGACCAGTGGAGAGAAAAAAATAGCAATAAATAATGTATCAGGCATGCTAACTTTGTAATTTTTTGTGTGTTTTTTTGTTTTTCTGTCAATCTGCAGTGGATGATTCAGAGCCCTTACAAAGCTGCAACTTTCTTTGGGTGCATTGGCAAAGATAAATTTGGAGAGATCTTGAAGAAGAAGGCTGAGGAAGCTCATGTGGATGCCCATTACTATGAGCAGAATGAAGAACCAACAGGAACCTGTGCTGCCTGCATCACTAGTGATAACAGGTCAGGAGCCTTTGATATTTTCCAGTCCAATAATTAAAATCCACACCAGACTTCCGGAGAGGTTGGTGAATGTTTTGGGTAGAATTAGAAAAGGCAAGAGGCAGCAAAGTGAACTGAAGGGAGGATTTTCCATGTAGGATGTAGAACTCTGGAAAAATTTCAGTTGGAGTGGACATCTGTTCCAAATCCCTGCAGAATGCAGGGCCAACTTCGAAGTTAGATCAGGTTCTTCAGGGCCGTGTCGAGCTGGGTTTTTAATATCTCCAAGGATGGAGGTTGCACAGCCTCTCTGGACAACCTGTTCCAGTGTTTGTCCACTCTTCATGGGAGAAATTCTTTTGATGATCCTCAGTTGGAATTTTCCTTCTTCCAGCTTGTGTCTGTTCCTTTTTCTGTCCAAGAATAGTCTGGCTCCATCTTCTCTGTAAACTTTCATTAAATATTAGAGCATGGCAGGAAGGTCTCCCCTTAGGTACCTCTTCTTAAGGCTCAACCAAGCCTTTCTTTATTTGTCACGTGTTCCAACTCCCTAATAATCCTGATGGCCCACTGCTGGACTTGCTTCATTATGTCAGTGTCCTCCTTGTAACGGAAAGCTCAAAGCTGGACACGAACTCCGCATGAGGTCTGCAGACCAGAAGGGAGTTTTTCCTCTGTTCCAAATATACAGCTTCCTTTGTCCTGCTGGCTGCGTGCTTGCTCATATAGACCAGAATGTGATTAACCCCCTCTGGGTGGGCATGCTGCTGACTCGTGTTCCAAGCCTGGTCCACCAGCAGCTCTAGGTCCTTTTCTGCAAAGCTGTGTTGTATCCTGTCGACGTTCAGCCTATATTGTTACGTGGGAGTTAGTCCATCTGAGCTGCATGACTTTGCATTTGCCTTCAAGTTTTCTGTCAGCCCAATTCTCCAGGCTTTTGAAGAGTCACTGAATGACAGACAGCCTTGTCCTCCAGCTTATCAACCTGTCCCTCCCAATTTAATGTTGTACATAATGTCTTACACTCAGGAATGGATGTACATACTCGGTGGAGGAAGGAAGTTCATTCATCTTCATCTGGAGTTTTGACACTAATTATGTCTAGAGACTTACACCTTGATCTCCAGGATCCATATTCAGTTTTTCAAAGAGAAGACAAGCAAGAAAGATGTTTCTGCTCTGTGATCCTCTCTTCAGTCACATAGCGTCTGTGTACGCACCCTGTAGCAAGCACCATTTCCTAGAAGTTTAGGTAAATTTATGCATAAAAATGTCTGCAATTACTTCTCTGACTTATTATGCAGTGGTTTTGGTTTGCTAACGTAAACCACTTTTCTCTCTTAATATCAAATGTTTGCTCAAATGCTGGAGACAGTGGCTGCATCTCAGTCGCTGTTTTGAGCATGCTGGAGAGTGTGCAGGGAATACGAGAGACTTATTTCCCTCCTCGGGAGACAGAAAAAAATGACCAGTGGTTGTTGCTAAAGGCTGTATTGTGCAACCCCCCCTCTTCTAGTGAGAGCAAGTTTATTCTCAATCTTTAATTATCCTCTGATTGTTTCTTGGTTCTTCAGTATTTTCTGTGTTGGTAAGAGTCACTTCAGCCTGGCCCCAGTTGATAGCTCTATTTACTGATTAACCTCGTGTCCCAATTGAGGTACGCGCTGACTTCCTTCTGCAGGTCATTCGGCTTCCTTGTCCCTTCGGGAGGACCTGGCTGATAGCACTCCTAGTGTCCCCAGCAAGTGGCTGTGTGTATTTACGTTCCAGGCGCCCCGATGTCAGAGTTTTTTGTATCTGCTAAGTCTACCTAGCTTTCTGCAGGAAAGGATTCTGAGCTAACTGGTGATTATCACTCTGAATTCTCTAGCTTAGCAATGCTGCTGCACTTTGTTTTCTCGGAGCTTTTCAAGAAAATTCTAACATATGAGCGAACTCTGAAGGTGGTACCTACACTCCAGCATAATCTGTGGGTTTGATTCGTGCATTCTGCTGAGAAACACCCACGTGCACATCGTCTACATTGTCTGTGTCCCGCTTGTTGGCCTTAGTGCTGGTAGATGTACAGTTTGAATTGGGAAAAACTTGGTGCTCTATCTTCAGTGTAACTGTCTTCTGTTACGCACCACGTGCAGAGTGCCTCTGCAGTTGGGTGTAGCCACAGAGAGCGAGGTCTGCAGTGTCAGGGGCATGTGGTAAGTGAAAGGAAACATGGAGTCTTTGCTTAGTTTTCTGGAACATAATTGCTTTTCCCTTAGCAACATAAGTAGACAGACAATATTTTTCTAGCTAGGTCCTTGATGGATATTTAGGATTTGCCAAAACTGAAAGATTTAATTTGCTTTTTAAATTCGGTTTACAGAAGATTGCTGTAGTTATGCACGTTCCTGTCTGGGATTTACTTAGTTCTCCTGTGTATTTCTTGTCATTGAAATGATAACATTCATCAAGAATTAGACTTTTTGCCCCATTACTTATGCCGCTACAGAGACTTGGTCTATTTGTTGGTAATTATTTTTAACGTTCCAAATTCACATTCGTTCTCTTTGCCTTTAGGCTTTAGAATTAGAGATAGGCGCCAAGAATATTCTGGGGATGAAACAACACAGAACTGTGCTATGTGTTGTGATACATGCAGAAAAAGTTAATCTCACTTTTTATTTTTCTGTACTTGAATTGTTGAAGTCACAAGGTTTGTCAGTGATGAGTGCTTCAGGAAGTTTACAAGAAGACTTGGTTGCTGTCTTTGTAAGGGATCATTTTGGGCTTTTGTTTGTCTTTTATTGAATAGGACAAAGAGAAATGCTGATAGTGCTAAGAGACTGTTTTCAGGTGGAATGAATTTTCAAGAATTTCTAGTGTATTGGCCTCCGAACACCTGTGGCTGGTCCTCAGTCTAGAGGCAGCAGCATAACTCGGTAGAAGCAGACCAGCAGTTCAGTCCGTCCCATGGTCTCTGGGTTGTAGAAGCATCTATATGGAGAAGGATGATACATACAGCATCAATTGTATGCGTGTTGGAGAAGGCTAAAGTTTTCAATAGCCATATGTTGTATCTGTAATTGCACATTATTTATCTAGCTAATGTACTTAAATATCACAAAACAGTGATGTCTGATGTTAAAAGTGCACCCTATGACTATTACATCTTGAAAATTAAATTTAAAACTCTGTATGCCAGCATAGAAATGTCTGTTTCCCCAATTCCGCTTCTCTAAATATTGGATGTTATTAAATGTTCTCATAGTAAAATTGCACAGAATGATTTGGTCATGGTAGCCAGAGTGGAGAGCGAGTGCATAACCATCTTTGTATGACCTGTGTTTAGGAGTACACCTGAAAGTTTTGTGTGTTTCGTAAGGCTGAACTGCAAGGGTGAAGAGGCGGATTTAAAATGGAATGTATCTTACATGTAACAAAGCAAACAGGATACAAGCATTTTTGTTCTCGCTATTAGAAGTTGTGTCCCATGGCTTGTGTTATAATTCGTTGGGAAAGAATGAAGTAGAAATGAGTTTTTGGTAGTTTTCTAGTAATACACAGCTAAGCCAAAGCTGTTTTTTTAACAGTTCATCTTGAAGTAGCAACGTGACCCTTTTTCATTTGCCAAAGGAAAATATGAACCTAATGGGGGGAAAACCCCAAACCACCCCCTTTTTAAATAATCTAACTATTAGTTGGAAAATGGCAAAGGCAAGACATACATATCCATCAACTCCTTGGTTCTAGTGAGGGAAAACAGTTTTCTGAAGATAAGCCGGAGTAGCTGCTTTCCTTTAGGTGTTAGATACCAGAAGAATTTTACTGACAATCTGCAGATGCTCTGCCGTACCAAGGGGTTCGATCACAAACTGTAGCAAAGATGGATTCTAAGCAAATGAAGGAATGTGAACAGCGTGGTAGTGATAGGTTACATAAACTGTAGAGCTGGATTTAGAACATGTTATTTAATATTTGGGTTAATTTAAATCATATTTAAATATTATGCAATGGTCAAATAAAGTATATGTGTTTCATGATGCTCTTTGTTAATTGTTTTTATGTTCCTTGTGAGAAATTTGCAGTGGTGTCAACTAAAGAGGATCTAATGCCTGGTTTTTGATCACTTTCAGGTCTCTTGTAGCTAACCTCGCTGCTGCTAATTGCTATAAGAAGGAAAAGCATCTTGATTTGGAGAAGAACTGGAAGTTGGTGGAAAAGGCCAAAGTTTATTACATAGCAGTAAGTTCAGCTTCTTTCAAATTGCTATAATTTGCGTTACAACACTGTGAGGTTTAAGCAGTGAGCATATCTGTTGCGTATGGTTTAGGATGATTTTGTAGGAATACAACGAAAGAAAACAACTGCTTCAATTTCAGCATAGTTTGATTTCTTCGAATTTAAATCTGCAAATATAGAAGTATCTTTTAGTTGTGTGCTTTCTTAAATTAGTGGGAAAAAATCGTAAGAACTAAACATTTTCAGAGCTTTTGTAGTAGTGCATCAAATTTACATTTCACATTTTCTAGTAAATTGTTGTGAAGGATGCACAAATTATGTAGAAAAACACTATTAGCATAATTATTCACTGCAAACAGTTTGAGCTTATTTGTGTGAACAATCTTAATTGCTATTTATTCCATAGTAATTACTGCGGCACCTTATAACTCAGTATTTCAGAAACAATGATTGTGACAAATCTCTTGAATGTGGGCGGTGGGGCAAACTGATTTTAATGACGAAATCTTACTTCTGGAATAAAGGGGTTCTGAGGATGGGGCATTAGTAGATTCACAATTAGTATTCTTTTTTCCCATCCAGAATGAATCAAGCCAGATGAGTGTATTTGTTTAGATTACATCTTGCCTAAATAGAAGTGGTGAATTTGTTTTCATCTTGCTCTCGAGTTGATATGACTGATCAAAATTAGCAAACGTAAAACATCTATGACAGATTAAAACCTCATAACATGCATGTAATATATGGATTCGGTACGACAGCTGCTTCCATGCCGCTACCTGAGCTATGTGGGAACAGCTGGTAAGAAGTGTAAAAAATTGATTATCCGAGAGGAACAAGTTCATTGAAAATACAGTTATTTCTTTTAGCTAGTGTTAACGTCTCCTGCAGCCTGTTAGTGTGCACTGCTGTAGGCTTTACATGGTTGTTATTGATTCTTGTGTATGGCCAAGACTGCCCCTTTATCACTGTCAAAAAAAACTTACGACCTTCTCAGTATACAAAGAAAATAGGTCCCACTGCTATGACCATATGTTGCTGTTAAAAAAAATACATAGCTGTATTGTTTACTCCTTTTTTATTTCTGTTTTTCAAGTGTTTCGAGTTTTCATATCCCAATAAGTACACCTCAGTCTGTTCCAAATGCTATTGGCTAAAAAAATGTTCCAAATTAATGCTATTGGCTAAAAAAATGTTGAAAAGCTAAGAGTATAGTTTAAATAAAGAAGAAGAATGGCAAATATTGCCAAAAGCTATACTGCACTAAGCTGTGTAAAATTTTACCATGCTTATATATAATTAACAATGAAGTTTCCAACATGCAATTTATAAAAATTAAACTTAGTGGAGATGCTTCAGGAAAAGTGGGAAGCATTACATGAGGTGAAAAACAGGTTTGGGTTTTTTAAGATACAGCCTTCATCTTATTTGACTTCTGAAGCCACTCATCTGTGTTCAGTCAGTTTGATCGCTTAAATTTTGACTAGGTGATTCACTACACTGATTTTCATATACGTTAAACGCTGCTCTTCAGGTGCCAGTTTACGACATCCAAGCTTTGGCTAAGAGACAGAGAGTTATTGTAGGAAAATGAAAATAAAACCCAAGATGCACATATGTTGATGGATAAATAAATAACGCTGAAGTGCGAACAAATTGCATTAGATATTTGCAAAATGGAATTCAGATCAGGGAAACATCTGATTGTAGGAGATCTGATGGGCAAAGACCCTCGTTCACACCTGTAGCATGGGCTTATCTCAGAGATTTCTGGGACAGTGTTATCACTTCAGATTACAAACTGCATGTGTAACTTTACTTAAGGGAAGGGGGCAATGTGTAGAACCGTACGCGTTCCCTCCTGCTGCAGTGCGTTCGTGCCCTTTTCTTTCATTAAGCTTCTTTGCTTGCAGGTTTGTAGCGGTTTACCAGATTAAACAAAACCACGTAGTGAACAATTACTGCTCCTGAGGTGCAGGGTAGCTCTCCAAGTCATTGATTTGTCTACTGATGTCTGTCTTCGTACCTTCCTTGGCTTTGCACTATGCATATGTTGCTTTTCATTTCCTTCTTTCTATCCAGCTGTCACCTATTTCTTGGATTGCTTTAGACCGTATGGTAGTGACAGATACTTACTCTGGAAGTCAGTGTCCTGAGATGATCAATCAATCTGTTTGCTTGGCGGAGTAGGGCAGTTGTTGCTTCAGGACCGGTCTGTGATACCCCGTGGTCATTTGTATGTGCTTCCTAGAATAGATAATGGCTTTTCAATGCGGCGTTCAGCAGAATGGCCCTCAGATGAAACTCAGCTCGGAGATCTAATCAATTCACAGAGGGAGGAGTGGGTACAAAGGGAAAGGTAGTGAAGCCGTGACAGAACCCTTAAAGACAACTTCTGTTACCATGAAAGAACACAATACATTTATTTTAGCCATCTGGTAATCAGATCCGGCAGACAAATTGGAGAAAGACTAGCAAATAATAGGACTCTGTAAATCACAGATAGAAGCGAAATACAGAGCCTGGCCCAGCTTTCTCAAAGATGGTAAACTTTAAAGGTATATTTTAATCCTTTCAAATGACTCTACTTTGTATCATTTAAGACAGATTACACGTACTGTCAAACTCTATGCAATTTCTTTCCCTTCTCCAGATGTAATTCATATACTTGCAGTAATTTCTACCATTGACATCGTATCTTCCAGTCTGTCATACTCGTTTCGCTGCGGATCAGCTGGCTGTGCTGCTGGTGCCTGATTAGAATTCACTGTGAGGGATTTTATTGGGTTCCTACTGGGGCTAGAAAATGTCTTTTCCTCAGACATTTCCCTTATTTCGGAAGAAGCTGAGAGTTACGATAACACAAAACATTGTCATTCTGTCTCTGAAATTGTGAATGGGACACAAAACCGACAAGAAAGTAATCTGAAGTTGTGGTGTGTGTGCATGTGTTGTTTTCCTTTTTTCCTTTTTTCTTTCTTTCCGTGAATCTGTGCTTTCTGTCGGGACTGGAATTTTAGAATTCCTACGTGTTAGAGGTGCGTCTTCCAAGCTTGGGTGGTTAAACTCCATATATGAGCACCTTGCTTGTCTTATTTTCAGAGGCATTTAACAAACTGATGGTAGCACTGTATTTATGTAGACATCTCTAAGAATTCTCTAAGATGTGTTGGGTCACGGAGTCTTTGTGTTGAGTTTTTGGGTTTGGTTTTTTTAAGACCATCAATGTCTTCAGCGCCAGCTGCCGTCTGTGAGAGCTGCTGGTGCTCAGTTGCTTTGAAATTGCACACAAACGTTTGAACATTTGTAGTGCATCTTGCAGTATATAGCTATTCATTTTCATATCTTAGGAAGGCCTGGAACGCAAAGATATTTTTATTGTCAGTGGTTTTGATTTTAAAAAAAAAATCTGCTGATAAGAGTTACTTAGGAGAGCAGAAAAACTGAGGAGAATTTTAGTTGTCATTTGACTCCAATTAGCACCTCTAAGTTACTGAATGTGAGGAAGGAATTTTGCACTTGTCCTTTCATAATGGGAAGAAAATGGAAAAGGAGAAAATGCTTTCCTTCATTAAAAGCTACACTTAACTTTGTGAAATCTGAACTCTGCGACAACTGATAATGCTTGCTCAGACAGCTGAATTTTAACTTTCTGCCTGTATCTGAACATGATGCCACAAGTGTGGTGCTTCCCAGGTGTGTGTTTCTCTTGTTGCCATCCTTATTTCTGCCACTTACTTAGCTTTACTCAATTTGTTCTTCAGTCCCACACCTGCATTCATGTAGTGTTTGCGGTTGGGGGCATTAGGTGGGTGAACCACTGTCATCTGATGCAAAGATTATCTGGGGGCTGAAGTAATAAGTGTGTTCTTGAAAGATCCTTCTGTGCTTCAGTGTTTTTCTTGTTTTTTTTCTTTGACTTTCCTTTATTAAGCACGTGAAATGGCAGTGTTGACTGCAGTTAGGTTCCCAACCTCTAGTAACTTCAGTCTTAGCTTAGAATGGATCAGTGAAGTAGCTCCCAAAAACCAACCAGATCTTCCTTTAGTAATGTGCTTGTCTCTCTGCTGTCCAAAGGAAAACGGCAGCGTGTTGTTTAGGGACTCTATTTGAATTTGTGGATATAGTTTGTGTGCTTAAAAAGCTGGTGTTAGAAGTGATGTCTCTCCAAGCTTTCATCAGTAGTATCTAGTATGTAGCATCTCCTTGCCTAGCCGTTCCATATAGGTACCGCGTTGCTGATGCTCATGCAGATCTGTGTTCATTACAGAGACGTGGGACTATTTTTGCATCCTACTTTATGCTTTATGAACCCTTGTCTGTACTTTTAGAATTCACAGTGCCTGAAATCTTCAGCTCCCGTGCCACCTATTGTAGGTAGAGAGTAGAGGAGCAGTGAAGCTTCTTGGGTAGCTCTAAGACTTATATCTCTGCAGCTGCATTTTGGGTTGCTCACTTTCAGTATTGCCATACAACCTTTTATTCAGAGAAGATAACACTTTCAGTCAGCTTTGCGCGTGGGCTGTTGTTATTTCACAATCCATACAAGTTTAAACCATTCCCTTCTCCTGCCTCCATGTAGCAAATAATAGAAATTTCTCGATGGTGATGCCCTTCAGCTGTACCACATTAAGTGTAAAACTTTCTAGTACTGCTTAGATTTGTTAAGCCCACAGTTAAATTACATCCATCACCTTCAGTATCGCTTTTGTGTTAACAAAGTGAAGGGCAAGTGTGGTTTATTTTGATGTTAATGACAGTTGTGATGGAGACCAGGTATTCTGGTCTTACGCCGAGCTTCAAGTAGGAGATGTCACGTGTTGCGGCATGTCATGATGAACCCAGTGTAACGCACCTACCTGCTGGAGGAGAGGTTGTTAAAGCTCCAGCCACCCGAGTGTGTTGGAACGAACACTGGGGTATTTTTATATTTATTTTCTTTTAATGCCTAAGTGCTTGTCTAAGCAGAGAGATACTGTGGTGGTGTAGTGGGCTTGATGGCGGAATTATCTGGTTTCAACAGGAGTCTGTCAAAACACAAGCTTGATGTCAGCAATGTGTAGCAAAGCTTAAATAACATTCTACAGTATTTTACATGGGGTTTGGCTATTCTACTTGAGAAAAAATGCTGATTATTATAACAATGTAGGTATAAATGAAATTTCTGTTGTGCCGTCTCCTCCTTTCAGAGGCATATTCAGTGAAGGCATTTTTATTGTAATTTACCGCTATGATGAGCATGATAGTTTACAATGGCTTGTGATAGGGTTTTTGCTTGAAGATGTGCTAGGTCTGTGTGTGCATCATGGAAAGCAAGAGACGCAGGAATCAGAATATCCCCTAAAAAAGGCGTTTGTTTGAATAACTCCACAGCAGCTTTTTTTTCCATTGATAACTTCTGCCACAGTGCCCTGGCATCAGCATGTATGCCACTTCACATGCAGAACTGTGTCTCACAATAACAAATATGTTCTACAGCCAGGAAAGCCCCGTTCGGAGTGTCTCAGCCCAAAAGAAGCAGCTCCAGCTAGCAGCAGTTAGTGGTGGCCTTTTTTGCTGGCCAGGGGTAACACCGCCTGCCTGAAACCCCCCCCGTCTCGAGGAACCGCGTTTTCTGGGAGTGCTGGCTGAAGTGTGATGCTCTCGGGGTGCAGAGGTGATAGGTTCTGTGCCTAACTGGAAGCGAACTTGCCACTTGCTGCCTTCCAGAACAAATGCGGGAGAAATACTTTTTCTCATAAATTCACAGCTTTATTTCCTTGATCAAAATGCAAACAAGAGCTTTGTCTAAACTGGCAGCAGCGTGCGTTATGTCATTCTGTGATGTCTTTAGGACGTGGTATGCATTGTGCTCCCATTCCAGGTAGGACTTCTCATGCATATACAGTTTTGCCAGTGTTTTCTCAAGTAAATTCTGTGGAAAAGCGAATTAGAAACCTTTTTTTCTTATTTGCTGCAAAGTTTGATCGTCAAGGTGTCATGCTTTGAAGATGAATGCTTTGCGCTTGATGCAGAAAAATGCATCATCAACTTTTAAGAAAGATTGTCTCTCCTTTTTCTGTAATAGAAAACTAATGAGAATCTGTCTAACGGAGTAAAAATATTTATTGCTAAATGTTCACCTCTGTGTTAGTAATTATATTTATTTATATGAAGAATATACACGTTTCCTTTCCTGTCATTCTCCTCCTACCCCAGCAGCCTTTAAATTGCAGATACGCTGCTTCTGCACAGTAATTAGTGAAGCTCAGTCATCGCTCCTTTTATCGGGTGATTTTGGGGTGGTTTTTAGAAGAATGCGTGATTAGAGCACTTACACAGCCAGTCTAGCTGCAGCAGCCAGGCGGCAACAGCAGTGCCATTTTTCACAAAGAAAACGTTGAACGGGAGCCAAATGTTTGGTGGCAGAGTCTGTTGCTAGGAAATCAAGTTCCTGAGGCGATTAATGACAAAGCAAGCAATAACAAGAAGGCAGAATTACAGATTTAAAAGAGAGGGAGAAAAAAAGTGGTTGGTGTTATAATTACCCAAAGAAATCCGTACTCATTAAATTGGCTGTTTTTATGATTGACTTTAATTGGAGGTTAGCTCAGATATTTAGCTCCTTTCCCACCCCTTTAAACACACACATGCACATAATCTGTAGAACTGCAGACTTGTTTTTCTAAGCGCTGAGAGGAGCTTGCCCTGTAATTTGATCCCCACTGACAGATGCATTTTCTATGCTGCCATTTTGAATTAACCTATTGTGCAACAATTTTCCTCGGCTCTGTTGAATAAAACATCAAGCCTTATTACCTCAGATGGATTTGATAGAGTAAAAGAATGTACTTCTAGCTGAAGTAGACTATTTGCAATGAGTTCAGTGATTTGAACTCGGCCAACAAGCACCAATAATTTGTGATGTATACTTAAAGAAGGCAGGAGAGAAGAGCCACGTGGGGGGTCTTTTTGGCTGTGTGAAGTTCAAGCGCAAACCTCCGAGTAATATTGTTGTTGTGCTAAGGTTATTCCCCGAGATCAAGCCTTTCGAGATGAAGCATGTTAACGAAGATTTTTGCCATTAAGCGGATTGGTTTGGAAGCGGAGGTGTTCTCACCCCCAGTGGTTATCCAAACTGTCAGGCTGCTGCGGGATTAGAAAAATAAAAATCGATCCGCTGCTCCCAGAAACCCCAACAGTTGGATTTTCCCTCGGAGACTTCTTTTGTGAAGAGAAATTTTCCCTTGTAAAGTTAAACTGGAATAAATGATGTTTTGAAACGATTTAAAATTCCAAATAATTTGTATCCTGTGGTAAGGGAAGAGCAGGCTTTCACCTTATTCGCTTTTCTCCCCAATTAGAAAAACTTATGCAGTCGGTTCAACAAAATTTTGGCACAGAAATGGAGAGGCAACTGACCCTGACATTTAAATCCTGTCATGTTTCATCGATCATGTTCAAGGCAATATTCCCGACTCGCAGCAAATGAGAAGTGAGAAAATACCCTTTCACAGTACCTGTAAGCGAAGGTGCAGAAGCTAAACATAAAAGCTAAGTCATGCCATAGCTGTCCAAATTGCTAATCAAACAGTGACACAATAGAACCGCGCGTGTTCTGCCCAACAATGCCCACGTTACTAATCGGATGCCAATGCCAAGCTGTCTGCTTGGTTAAATACCCGGCTTCCCCGAGGCAAGACGACAGCTGCTAGAACTGCTAGGAAATTTGGTAGCTCAATCTATTTTTGCTACCCTTGGGCTATCAAGCTCCTGTTAGTTCAGACCACCCCAATTGGTACACTTTAGGGATTTTTTTCAAAGTGTTTGTAATTAAAATGATAAAACATCATTATTACTCCAAAGATGATGTGTGCGCTTTGCGTTTGGCAGATACCTACAGAGATAAACCCAGCATGTAATTTTCATTGACATAATGGTTGTGATTGCATTACCCTTTTAAAAGCATATTGCTTTGGGGAGGGGGCAGGCGGGAGAGGGGAAAGGACAGGCTTGTCTTTTTATTTTTTCATTGGTAGAATTTGTCAATCTGTTGAAATACTAAACCAGTCTCCTGCCTGCAAGCTGCTTGTCTGCGGAGGCCGACTGGGGCTGTGTCACAGGGTGAGGGGCAGCGTGGGCCGGGCACCCACAGAGACCTCTGCTCCCAGGTGCCTCGGCTTGTAGGGACACTGAGTCTCAGCTCAGATGTAAAACCTGGGCAGACTTAACGCACTATTTAAATGTAAATTAAAAAGGGAAGCCTTCATACTCTAAGGGGCGAGGTGAGTCAGTTTGAAGGGAAATTTTTACTGCAGGTCCTCTTGCATGTCTGTCCTTATTAGATGCTGTCTTCAGGAGAGCACAGGAATTTTGTCTGTTACCATGTCAACTTTGTTAGAGCAAAATCTCAAAACCAGAGCACCAGCAAATCCCGGAGAAGCTCTGACTGAAACATTATTGGTTCTATCTTGAATTATTTTTCATTTCAGTACTTCTTTGATAAGGTTTGAAAAGAATCATGAATTTAAACTGTTCTAAAGACTAAAACCTGAAATTTGTGATTTTTTTCTAATTTGAGATACCTTCCTTATTTTGGATGCTGACTACCAAAATATGTAATAAATTGGTATGCACCACTATGTGTGCAGTTGATGGAAATAAGAAGTTTCACCTTCCTTCTGAAGGAATTGATCTCATTGCCACGTGGCGATGTCATAGTCTGCGAAACCCTGGGACATGTGTTCTTTGTGTCTAGGTCATCAACTGCTGCATTAAAACCCACATAAAAATACTACAGCAATTGTGCTCTGTTTTACCTGAAGAAGGTTGATTTTTTTAACAGCAACAACTATGTGCATGTGTGTAACTTGAGGGCTGAGCTAAGCTATTTGTGGTAGCCCACTACTCGGTCTGAAGCTGAAATTATCGTTTCGTTTATCATTTATGTGTGTAATAGGGACAGTGCAGTTGTTTAAATACAAAGCTCTTTTTTTTTCTTGCAAAAAGTTATGATTCATGGTTTGCTTTGAAATGAGCACTATGGAATGATAGATTTGTGCTTGTTATTTCAAAGCCAGTTACTTTTGCACTGAGGCATATCCAGACCATCATTGTAGCATGTAGAGCTTGACTGATGAAACATCATTTTAGCAATATGAACAAGGTGAAAACCCCAGTACTAATGCTTGCAAAGGTCTGGCTGAAACAATAGCTAAGGGCACTTAGATTTTGTCCACAACAGGAGGATTTTCCTGATGCAGCTGCTGTGGACAACCCTCCTGGGGTTTTACACTTCTCTCTGGCATAAGTACCCGAACTTGGAAACAGTTTCTCAGAGCTGCTGTACCAGCAGAAATGCTCTTACCTTCCCAAACTAGTCATGCTTGCACCAAAGGTTTTATTGGCAGGACTGTGTTAGGTAAGGACAAAGTGTTGGTTTCATGTTTCTAAATAATGTAGCTGCTTGGGAAAAACCATTTAATAGATGCACGATGATAATATTGGCCATAAATATCAGCATACTCAGACTCGTAGTCTGTTGCAAAGCCCTTTCTGAATCACATGATTTGCCACGTGTAGTATGTGGCTGATAATGTCCCCTTGAAGACCTGTAGATAAGAAGATCTGTCTTGTTACCAGGTTTTATGCTAAAGTTGCTGAAGTTGTTTTGCAGAATGCCCCTGCTTCGAATGGTTTTTCGCCAACTATGCTGTTGCCAGGTGCAATGTAACAATACTTTCCTGCAAATTTGAAAATGGTGGGGAACAGCAGTTAACAGTATTTAGCATGAAATATGCCTCAGCATATGCCTCTGAACATGTCTTTTTAAGACCATATGGAGTATAATTGGTGCTGAACAACATTGAGGTGTTTTGTGAAAAGTAAAGGCTAAGCATCATAAAGAGTCGTAAAATCTTAAAGAGTGAGACGAATGGAAGAAGTAGGAGAAAGAAGGCAGGTACTGAATATTCTGTCTCATGCTCTCTGCATAACCTGAAGCGAGAGACCATAGTATTTTTAATAGATTTCTCTTTGTAGTAGGGTTAGAATTAAGAAATTCAGCAAAACAATGGGCGTGGAAGATGGTGTGCGTGATTGGAACGAAGCAGAAACAACCTTATCGTTCCCTCAGAGCACCCAGGAGAATATTGGCCTTTATAGTTGGGCCTGCTGTCAGTGGGACTTTTTGTGTATGGAGTTCTTAAGGCATTTGATCACAGCAAAGTAAAGTAAGAATGAATTTATTCCTTAAATATTAATTTTGCCTGTCCTTTGAGGACTGGAGTCAGAACTTAGGAGTTTTTATTCATATACTTACTAAGATATCTTATTTCCAAGAGATGATTTTAAATTGGTAGAGCAATGTGCTAAACTTAAAATTCCTCATGGTTTTATTGATTTTAGTAATGAACTGTAGCTGAATGTAGAAAAAAAATTTAGAAACTTTAAGAGAATGAGAATTTTCAACAACACGAAGGATCCAATTTTCTTTGAAGAAAAAGAGAAATTTTCAAAGAGCATGTATGTAAAGGCCAGCAAGCGTTCGTTCCCCAGAACTAGTGCTGTCCCGAAGTGCTTCTTTACACTGCCGAGAATGGGCCCGAGAGAGTTTCTACTGAGGGCTGTAGATTCGTATCTGCCTAATTGAGCCGTCATTTGTTGACGTGAGGGAAATCGTGCGACCTGCCTTTAATGCATTGCTCAGTAACAGCACAGTGTAAAACGGAGTTCGTGGAAGGAGAACAGAAAATGTTAGAGTCTTTTAGAATGGCCTCCTACACAGAATACTGTGAGGTTTGTATTGTAGCAGAATTGAATGTTTGAACGTTTGTACAGTAAATATGTTAAATAAAATCATCAGATTCTAATTATTTTGAAAGCATTGAACTTCTTTCTATTACAAAGCCCTCAAACCTTCAGAATTTGAATTTAACAAGTTCTTCGTTTTATCAGTGTGATGATAAAATTGTGTCAATAGAATTGAAAGCAGGTGTCGCCTTTCTTTTATTTTGAGCAGAAATGTTCACATAGTAATCTGCCCAACTGCAGAGTTGGTACTAAGTGTTGTACAGCGGTAAAAGGAATGACAGAAAACATTCAATATTATCTCTGAGTAGATAAGTACCAGAAAAAGGTATTAAAAAACCCTGTAATTGGAGGCACATTCTCTACTTTATTCAGTCCATCTAGCACATCGATTTTATTTTAAACTTCAGTCGTGCTCCCTAACCAAACATGCTGTTTTGTAGAACGTAGAATTACAGGCATGCCGCTGTATTTTGGAGATACCCGTTTGCTAGAACAGCCTTCCCGCCCCCCCTCCCCCCCCGGTTGCATTGATCTCATCTGTAAGAAAAGTTAATTTCAATTTTGTTTTTAAAATAAGTGATGCCTGGCTGCTCTGATGAAGTGGTATCATAGGCTGGGGTACAGCAGCAAAACGACTTCTGAATGATACATAGAAATCATGTAGGCAAGAAACAGAAGACTGGTGTAATTCCGGAGGCTAGCTTGCCAATGAACAGATAATCTGTTTGCCTCTGCTAATTTTCATCTCACCACTGACCTGACAGGGCAGAGTGTCAGAAGAGTACTGGAGTCTTCCTGCGACTGCAGATCGCTGTTAAGAAATCCTCTAAGCTGAAAATAGTTGGCAGCTGGCAGAGTATTGTGTGTGCCCCTCCTGTTCTACTCTTGTCTAGACATGCACTCGTGGCTGCTGTTGGGATGCGACGCTGGACCGGGAAGACCTTAGAGCTGATGATTTACTGTTGCAGCTTTTAAGTTCAAAAGATTCATGGCTTGCACCTCTGCTTCTTGATTTTTGACCTGGTGAGAGAAGAAAAATGCGAACAATAATGAAAAGTAAGACAGAAGTGTTAGAGGTGAAAAGGAAAAGTATAAATCTTTAGATGTTAGGAAAAAATGCTGCTGGGCATGATATAACATTGTGTCTGTTACTCTTTTGCATAAAAAGAATACGTGTACTTTAATGTTTTTTTTTCTGAAAAATTGTGGTAATAATAATACAATAGAGTACAGCTCACATGCTTGTGAACCATGGCAGAGCATTTACTGTGTTTTCTGTAGTGTTCAAGCTATTGCTTTTAAATTTAAAAACAGATTTTGTTAAGCCGCAATGGTTTTAAGCCTGTATTACCAACCAGAAAGACACTCAACAGTTAATATCCGCCCTGAAGGCAAAATTTTTAATTTTGACTGTACAATGTAGGAATATGTAAGTAAGCAGAAAATTCAAGGGTGGATTTAGACTTTTGCATGTAGAAGGCACCACCGAGCATGCCACCCAGGACATGAATCCCATTTTCCAAGCTGAAGGCTATAAATGGCTATAATAGCTAAAAAGCTATAATTGAATCCCGGACAATTTATATTTAACCTGGAGTCAGTGTCATCCTTGCCTCCTCTTGTTTCCCCGTTCGGGAGAATAATTCATCCCATTTGACCGAGTACAGGATCTTTTGGTGCTGACTGATGTATCGTCGGGAAGGAAGAGCACTGCCACGTTTGCCCCCGTGCTCCTCACTTCAGCCCAGTCAGATTAGAGAGTAGCAAACCGGAGACTTTGCTCTTGCTTGCTCCTTTCTACTCAGAACAGAAATGTATTTCTGCATGTGCAGCTAATGCGCCGGCTGGGATTTGGAAAGTCATTTTCTCCTCCTAACAAGAAGTGAGCAATATTGTTATAGCCAGTAAGCGGTTTTTCCCAAAATCGAAGTTCAGTCATCATGTCTTTTCACTTTTATTAGTACTATATATTGTAATGCTAAAAGTAGTCATCTGCATCGTATTGTAAATAGATACTACTTCACATTACATCAGTTTTACAATACTGTATTTCCTCTTGCTACAACTCAGCTAAGTTTTCAATTTTTATAATTTTAACGGTAGCTGGGTTTTAGTTTGATGGAAAATGCATAGCTTTGTTTGGAGCTCATGGAAGCTGCTTCCGCTGGTATCTGGAAGACTCATAAATCAAGAAAAACAAAACCAAAAACGTCTTAATATTGCTGAGTGTACATGCACTTTAGGCGTAGCATATGTGTGTTCTTGGTTTTGACATTTCAAAATGTCCAATGGAAATCCGTTTCTGGTTTTAGTACAAGAAAAGGAGGACTGGGATAGTAAGAACCTTGGTTTGTTGATACGGCCACTGGCAAAAAAATCGGTGTTGCAGAGTGACTCATCTGCACTAGAAGGGTGGCAGCAGCCCACAGCTAAATAAAAAGAAAAATCAGTTACAGCGTGTGTACTCTTAGGTTTTGCATATATGCCTCAATTATTTTAATTGAAGTAAGATTAAATACTTATTATGACATCAATAAACTAAAAATTTGCATTATGAATTAGGCAAAAGCCTAGAGAATCCTGTACAGATTTTTGGGCTAAATCTAGAATGTGTTTACAGTCCCTTCAAGTTGAAGAGCTCTGGCTAAATATGGAAGTTTTGATGAAACGCACAGAGCGTGTTAGCTGTAAATTCTACATGAGTAATATTTGCTTTGGAGTTCTGTTTGCCTGCACTGATAAGTTTGCCTAGCAATACTCTGAAATGACTATTGCCCTGAAACGGATGATGGTTCAGAAACAAGCCCTGTGCAAATCAAGAGGAGCTGTTTGCCTGATACAACAAGTGAGTAAGGAGTTTTAGAGCAGGCGTAAAAGCAATTCTCAAATTAAACTCTCTTGTTTAAAACAAATGAAAAGCTTTTAGAAATCCTCTGAAACGTTGTGGGTTCATCTTCCACGTCAGTAGTGTTTGTTGCCACAAGAGCCACAAACGTTTGAGAATATATTGTAATAAACGACCCGGTTCTACCCGGATCTCAAGGATTGTTATTAATGACTCATTTTGCTTTGTAATTGCCGTAAAGTTTTTTTTTCATTACCAAAACCTCTGACAAGAAGACAGCTTTCCCAGAATTTCTCAGAACACTGCTTTTTATATTGAACTTTATAGTTTGTTTGTTTTCTCAAAGCTCTTAGCTTCTCGTGTCTGATATCAAGTATTTTTTGGTCTCCAATGCATTATAAAAGGACACGCATATGGTTGATCTGTCTTTGTTTTATTTTGTATAGCCGTGTTTGGCATAATGTTTCAAATAATGGAACACCACAGATTCTGCAGCCCCCAAATACTCTCTGCTGTTTTGGTAATAATGGGCCAGAAAAATTGGATTTCATTCTTTTGTTGTCTTTGTTCCCTCTAACTTGCCGCATTAAAAAGATTACTGCCATTTTAGCAATAAAATCCGGGATTTCGAGTGTATGGAAGCAGAGGCCTTATGTTGCAAAGGTGGTTGGTTTAGTCTCCAGGGAGAGATCCTTTTTTTAAATCTCCTTAGACCTCAACCTTCTTCATGATAATGTTCTCTATACTTTGTCTTTTATTTTATAGTTTAATATGCTTGTGCCACATGAAAGGTTTCTGTTGCTTACTGTAATTTGAGGTAAAATATAAAAATTCATCTTGTCATTCTCAGAACCTCTCCTGCTGATGAGCTGCAGGATTTGTAGCCCACAGTCACGTGGGCCTTTAAAACTGCGTCGTGGACCTCATAAATCCCCAAAAAAGCAGCAACGGTGCAATCTGCGCCTGTCGTCAGACGTCGGAGGTGTGACTTTTTTTCACAATGGAAGGAAATTAACTGAGAGAGGGGGCAAAGAGCAGGTTATAAAGGAGTTTGGTGCACTGCAGGTAGTGCTGCTCATGGTTTTATTCAACATGTTTAAGCTGCTTTGTTAGGATGTGTGATACCCCGTTTGGTTTACAGGGTGGTTTTCCTGAAAGGGTAGCATTGGTTCAGCACGGTGAAGCAAACAAATCCTTTTCTCCAGAAGTATCTGGTTGAAGTGCAGTGACTGTTGGCTGTTAAGACCCTCAGACTAGTGGTGGTTGATTTACTGTGCGCTAATGGGAGTGTGTATGGTCGGTGGTTCAAAAGAAGTAGTGAATCTAAGGGTAATTTTTCTCCAGTTTTGCTCGTAATTTTGTTACATCCCTCAGATTTTTATAAAAGATTGTTATAAGCTAGTAAGACCACCTCAGAAGCTTAGAACTAAATATTTGACGCATTATGTTGACTGTTCTTTATACTTACTAATTAAAATTTTGTTTAAATTTTATTAAACACTGTGTCATATATTCATATTCGTAGTTGATTTCTAATATACATGTTACAGTAGGTTCCTCTTTTGATAAAAAGATAGCTTGTCATCTGAATTCAATGAGCTAATCCTAAAAAAAAAAAAAAACGGCAGAAAAGTTAATTTCATTTCAGAAAATAAATTTGCAGATACCAGCATGTCAAATGCAAAATGAAGCACACTTTCAAGTTGCCGCTTTGTCAAAATGGATTTAGATTTAGGGAAATTCCTGTGGATTGAAGTGAGTTCTCCCGAGAAGCAGTGTACGTGAATGAAAAGAAGAAAACGACTTAACTCGCTATGAATTGCACAACATTTATTATCGCTTCAAAACCACCATTGCATGCGTTTGCTTGCGACAGGCTGGAAAGCAGTTGGCTGAGTCTGTTCCCCGCGCCGGCTGCGCTGCCCCAGCTGCGGCAGAGCAGGGTACTGGCACTGGGTTTGAGCCAGACGGGAGCTGAGCGGCGTGGAGCAGAGCTTTGTCGAGGAGGGCTTTGTGCTCGGATCGATCGTGATGGTTTAAGGTGCTCTCCAAAGTTACACAGAGGTTGTTTAATACAACTGTTCAGGCGTGGGTTGGACGAAGTTATTGTCATTGATTTTTCTTTTAGATCCAAAACCAAGAATTAACCTCATCCCCTCTATTTGCTTTGAATCAATGATGTTGATTAAAGAAACTCCTTTTTTACCCTTCCTCTTATGTCACTCTTATTAGATATTTAAACATATATAAACCAGGAATGTAGATACTGTTCATTTTCTCTAAAATATTTTCTTCAACAGAGAAAAAAAGAGAAATATAAATGAGAAATAAAACAATGGGACAAAGTAAGAGCAGAGTTTACAACTCTTGAGTAAGTGAGCTGATAGAGTAAGACAAGTTCTAAGGGAAGAGTAGGAGATCATGGCCATGGTATAGGGAAATGTGCACAAAATACTCTCTAAGCTTTCAGCAATCTGCAGCTCCAGGTCTACCTTGAGTGAAAACGGTAGCGTGTTGCTCACGAGTTCTTGAGGTTTTTGAGTTTTTTCTGAATAAATGTAAATAACAGGGTTTTTTGAAGTTCTGCATTTGTGGCATTCTGGAATAACAAGTCTTATGCTTCACTAGTGCGTGTATGAAGTTTGTTTTCGTTTTGAACTTACCACCTGGTGCCTTTATTTGATGTCTTTTAGTCCCCATAGTGTGAGAGGCACTGGGCAGTCTTCCTCCGTGTCCTTTGCGATGCTAGAAGCTCGCTGTTCTGGAACGGGTGCGTTCGTACGAGATGATTGTAGGAACGTATGAACTCACACGGAGTGAGCAGCAACGTGAGTGTAGAATGCCGGGCTGACCCCGTACAGACCTCCCTGATGCGGGTAGCTTGTGAGGAAACGTCTCTACCTTGTGGAGTGGGGTAGGCGAGTGTGTGCAAAGGCTTTGCTCTGAAGGCTTGCCTGCGGAAGCTGAGACATAGTTGCTAGGAGTGGGAGTTTGTAGCATGGTAGACGCTCCGCTGTTGCGTGAGTACTCTGAATGCACACCACGCTGGAGGTGCTGCAAGATGGACTTTCACACTAAAAACACGGTTAAGCTCCCAGTGTGGCCTTTCCAGCAGTTCCCGTGAGGTACGTTCTGTATGACAGTCTAGCTTACTGGGTCTTTACTTTCCAGTGTGGACAAGCCCAGGTACAGCAAGTCTGCATAGATTTCTATCTTCTCATCATAACTTTATCCTTCTTTTTTTTTTTTCCTCTTATATTAAATGTAGCAGCTCTTCATTTTGTGAGTAATAATTGGTTTTCACTTATTTGTTGCATCCTGGCTCTAAATTTCATGGTAATTGTTGTCATACTCTTTTCTGATGCTGGGTCTGCCTGCAATCATGGAGACCTGATTCTGGCTCCCAGGAGCTGAACGCTGTATTTCAGGTGAGGATGTGTGAGCGTAATTTATTGAGAATTATTTCCTAAACTTAATACAGACTCTTTCTGTGCTTTTTTTGTAGTTGCTGTGTGAGGAGTTTTTCTCAAGTAGGTAAACCTGGAGCTAGTGTAGTTTACTCTTTGTTTGAGCCCCTGATGTTAAAACAGAAAACCTTTCTTTACTCATTTGAACGGCTGTGGAAAACCTAGGATAGAATTGTATAAATATTCTAGTGATGGAGAATTGGAAATTAAAAGATACAAGAAGAAAAAATCAATCCCCTAGATTTTGGGAGGATAAAGACAAAAGGAATGAAATGATAGACAGCGTGTGAGAATAGTACCTGTCCTGAGGCTGAGCCTCTGTGTCGGGTTTGTGATATCTAAATAGATTACATTTTGTGAAGTTGAAAATGCTGCACCAAAAAAAGGAAAATTGATGCTGCTTACATTGGTTTACCCCGTTTTTGAATTGACATGCAAAGCTTTTTTTTTTGTAATAGTTGTTGGTTTGTGCTTTTGTTTTCCATTGTTTAGCAGCTCACAAAGAGTTGCATACATAGGTATGTGTCCTTTCTCCCAAGAGTATAAACTTGTGCTGCTTTTAAAAACCTGAGATTATTGTGTATCCAGTAGCAGGAAGTTAAAAAAAAAAAAAACCAACAAACAAAAACAACAAAACACAACTTGGTGATTATAAAATGTGGGTTGCTACGTATGGCTTAATGCCAGAACAGTCAGTGATTTGCAGAGAAGCAGTAATAATGTGAAAAGGATTTAATCACCATATAGCTGTGTACAGCAGCGATGCCCTCCTACACCTGACCCTGGCAGTTGCCTGTAGCTTTGCGCACACTGAGGGTATAAAATCAACCTTACAAATCATTCCATGTTTTCGCAGCAGCAGATTCGTATTCGCATAGGCTGTTGGGCAGACCGCTTATCATTTGTAGGGTTACTTTTATAGAGAAGTGTAACAGAGTAATGAACAACTGCTTTAAAAAGAAGATGGTGGGAAGCAGAGGTGGCCGTCGCGGGCATGCAGTGGTGCAGCGTGACGTGCTTTTTTGCGGTATTGCTGCATTCTTAAAGTCTGAGCATGGCTTTGGTGACGTGTGAATGGGCTGGATATCTGTCCAGGCCTCCGAAGAGCAGGCGTGCCTTCAGATGCCATCTGATTTAATTCCTTTTTCTTTGGGTATGGTCTTAACAGCACCACAGTATAAACAGTCCAGGTGTTTTACCCCGACTGGCTGCTCTGAGAGCCTTTCCTAGAACTTTTTCTGTACAGATCTGCTAATCTGTTTTGCCCCCCCAAAACATTCCAACCTTCTTTATGTCTGTTCTTGAATTACAGGAATACATTTGTCAGTATAACCTGGGAGTGACTTCACACAGAACAGCCTGGTAGTGATAAATTTTGATGTAGAATTTCTGCATTTGGATTGAGAGCGCTCCCTAAAAGGGCCCTGTGCTGCTATGCAAGGACATTGTATACGTTTACACTGTGGAGCTGGGTCCGGTTTTCTAAGCTCAAGTAGATGCACTGAAGTTTGTCTGTCTGGAGTGAGGTGGACACGCAGTGTGCAAAATAACACTGGAGTTACTACGCATGCCCTGGCATGACCGTATCTTGTGTCTGGCACATAATGCTATGTGGCAGAGAACTAGAAGTCTTGCCGTAGAGCTAGTCAGCACTCAGGGTCGTTACCTTAGCAGGAACTGAGCTGTTCTCACTTGAATTTTATTGTATATTGTGTCGTAACGATTTCTGCTGTGGCAAGATAGATCCAGCTGACTGTCTCCTCCTCCCCTTGTAGGTTACCTCCCACAGGACAACACCCCAAAAGGTAGTGTCCGTATTTTGAACTGAACTCTGAAATGTAAAAAAAAAAAATAAAAATCTGTCCATAAGAAGGGCTAATGGTTAGCAGTAAACGCTGTTGCCACCTCAAGAATGATTTTTTTTTTTTCCTCTGAAGCATTGTTCTTAATAGAACAAGCCTGCTCATAAATACCAAGTGTCTGTCCTCAGGGGAAAATCTGAAGAATATTTTCTTAAATACACCAAACACATTGAGTATTCCAGTTCTCCTCTTTTAAAACAAACATTTTCTGGAAGACTAGTCTCTCACAAAAGTGAATATTGATGTGGTATCCGTGTGGGACAGAAAAGGATTGTCTGAGCTCACTCAAGTGAAGTCTTCCACCTCTTTTGTAACCAGTACAGACACCAGTAGACGAATGAGTGTTACAGCTGGTGCCTGTCGCAATCACATGTTCTGCTTATGGAGCTTGTCTTCCTCTAGACGTGATGTATTACAATAATTGAAGTAATAAACTTCACAGTGAAAGATTCAAGAACTAAAAGATACAGCTTCTACTCAGACTTGAAATGCCTCCCTTTATTAAATTGAGGGTTTGGAGTTTAGGAGAGCAGTATTTCTCTGGCTTTTTTTTTTTTATGAGTAGACTGAAATGTTTGCTCTATTTCTAGTGAGTGTAGGTGGAAGAAGGCAACATTTTGTTAAACACATGCAAATACAACAACATTCTGACAGGAGCAATGTTAATTTATAAAAATTTCCTTCGCATGTGAATAATTGATAAGGCTGAAGTCTCCCACTGAAGTTTCTGCGTGACGGATCCATTTCACAAAGGAGCTTAATTCTTTCATAATGATGCTTTTAACTCCGATGAAACAAGTGAGTGGATTCTTGAAAGGTGCCTTTTGGCATTGCAGTGTCTCTCGTTCCTATTTCTCTGTATAGAAGATCCGAATGGTTCTTCAGTGAAGTGACCTATGGCCTGTGTAGTCTCAGCATTTTCATGCGTGGGCTTCAGCCCGTGGCAGCGATATGAATGTCTCTGCTGCGGAAAGAGAGAGAAAACTGACGGGTGGCTGTGAAGGCAAGGAAGCGTTGTGGAAGTCGTTGGGGGGTGCAAGGCTGGCTGTAACTTTGTAGAGAGTTTTGAGGAAACTGGATGCTTCTGGAGCGCTGGCATCCCGTACCGGTGTCTCGGGGCGTGATGGCCGCCTGCCGAGGGAACCCCGCTTGTCAGCGATCCCATCAAAGCTAACATGTTCAGTTGTAGAAGATGCAAGGTCTCGGATTCAGCGTGTCTTCCATAAAACAAAACAAATCCGTGCCTCAAAAAAAAATCCAAACCCAAAACTCACCAAAAAAAAATCCAAAGAAAATTAGTTTACAAATTAGTTTATATTTCTTACTATTGTTCTCCTTTTTTGCTTTCTTGTTACTGTAATATTCTACTTTTTTTTAAGAGTGACTAGCTTTTTTCATATATTTGCCACTTTGTAGAACAGTGTTAATTTGTTTTCATATAACTTTCTAGTGAGGCCAATGCTGTTATTATTTGTTAATAATACATGAGTATAAAATATTTCTGTAGAAGTTGGTGGACAAGATTATATTCCATTCCGTAAAGCTGCCTAGATAAATATGCAGGTGTGATAGTACGTTTTCCCTTTGAATCCTGTAGTTTTCACGTGTCTTATGAGTAAAACATGGACAGGAGAACCATGTAGAGAGCCAGAGCTCTAGTTCTGCCTGTCTAACCATCTTCACCAGTCGGTATAGCTGTTAAAGGTGTGAAGTGCCCGAGGCGTGTTGTGCAGCGACATTGCCTTACTCTAGAAGCCAGCAGTCCTGTGGCTGCATCAACTGGTCCCACGTGCCTCCTGTTCCTTACAGGGCTATTGGTGCCTAGGACAATTTCAGTACATGAATGTAAATATGGTTTTTAAAGGTACTCTTACTTGAGAAAGGCTAGACTGAAATACTGTGTTTCCCTGGCGCTGAGCTTGTTGCTCCCTGAATTGCAGTATGTTTTTGCCGTAGCAGAAGGTGTCCAGGAAAAAGCACTTGATCCGGAAGACTTAGAAGCAAAAAGAATACTGGTAGCAATATTGCAATCCTTCCAGAATATCTCCGAGAACTGCCTGTTATGAATGGATTTCGTATGTGGGGGAAAGAATGGGCATTTAGGGTACAATTCACAGCGAGGGGATCTTAAAATAGAATTTTTGGAGGTTTTTTCTTTCTGTTTCCTGGACTTTGAGCATACTGTAAGGTCGAAGGTGGAATTGTTGTCTAGGTGGTAGATCCTGCTGCGCCGCTTTCAGCATGCAGTCTTGTATTGCAGAAAAACTAGCAGAATAATGTATCCAATTATAATTTGCGAGAAGCTCAGTTAAAACCTACAAACTAAGAAAAGCATCTGGTTTGAAACAACAGTGTGCGTGTTTCAGCTTCAAGCTGATCTCTCGAAAACGTGTAAACGCATGCTTTACACAATTCTGTCACAAATTTCAGTTGGTTGCAGTACTTATGTGCCCTTTTCACAGCGTTCTCTCGCCTCCCACTCGTCTTTAGCAAACCTCTGTAGTTATTCCTACTGATTAAATTGGTGCTTAGAGATGAGTAGAGAGCTGCGGGCTATGCTTCGTGTGGATCTAACGCCATCTTTGAAGGCTGATGGGAATTTGTGGATGGGCTTTTTCTTTACCTGTTGAAACCTGGGAGTTGCTGTTCAGAAATAGCGTGCAGCATGGAAGCCTGAACACAAATGCTTACGAGAAGATAGATGACCGTCCCTTTTGTGCTGGTCAGTAAACTTCATTTCCTCGTTACGGTTGCAAGGTAACGGTTTTGCCTCATGATGAAGCGAGGAGTGCCTTGGCACAGGACTAAACGCTGAAACCCGTGCATCTTTGGGCTAGTGATGCTGCAGAGGCGAGGTCTGAACAGGGGAGCAAGATACTAAGTGTTTATTTCTCCAACTGCAGGAATGTACGGAGCGCAACAAATATAAAAGGCAAAAGGGATTACAAGATCCATAAAAACATTGGCCCAAGCAGGCACGACTGTTGATCTCGTCAAGAGATAAATCGGTGGAAATCACATAAGGTGTCTTCCTCAGATGGCTGACTCAAAGGTCTGAGTTTCTAAATGTTGTTGTTATTCAATACTTAATTATTAAATCTCCTAAGATACTGGATCCTGAGTTTTTAGTGGTATGATATTCCATGTGTTTAAATGTATACCAGATGAAAAAAGGGACTTCTTGGTATGTGCTTTTTGATGGAAAAGGGAACTAAAGAAACCCTGCCCTGTCTGACAAGCAGCACAGAATCCCCAAAATCTGCCATCGTAGTAACATAGCAATGTGAAATTACTCATAAGAATGCCTTACATCTTTTATTGTAAAGCCATTTATATGTAAAGGTGTTAATGAGTTTGCTGCTTGTTGTCCATTTTCAGAGTTGAAATTCAGTTTTGAGGCTTGGGGTCAGCATTTTTCAAAGTCTGCAAAACTATAATCCTTGAAAAATATTGTACAGAAAACAGCAAGCTGGTTTGTGTTTGCTAAAAGCCGAGAATGTTATTACCTCAGCTTTTGCCAAGTAAGATGACTGAAAAAAGAGAAGTTTATCAGAGCGGACTGCGGAAGGCACAGATTTATGACACGTGTCTGATACAGACCCAGAATCCCCGTGGTCGACTGAACTGGGCTTGCCCGGGGCCTGCTGGAGCACAACGCCCTTAGCAAGCAGCTTTCGACGGCTGTGCCGGGAAGCAGCATTTTGCTTCACAAAGAGGGTCACCCCACTGTTTTTCTTTTTCCGTCTCTCCTGTCTTATCTTTTGAGTTCAGGAAGTACTTTAAATTTACAGCTGGCTTTGAAGGCACGGAGCAAGTTCAGCCCCAGAAGTATTTCCTGTTATGGCATTAATCTAATTCCCTGAAAGTAGAACTGATTTTTCATCTGTAAAGTAGATAAAGTGCCTGGAGCAGCAGACCATTACTCTGGGTTATCATGATAAAGAGGCTTAGTTTTGACACCAAAGTGTTTATCAGCCTAACCAGGGGAAGATTTCATCCTTTTTGTTGAAAGAGATATTAATGGATTATAATATTTCTTTGCTTCATGGAGACAATGAGTTCAGATTGAAAATGTTGACCCGAAATAATAATGTTCCCATAACGTATTAGAAGTTAATTTATCTGGAAAGCCCCCAGTACCTGGGGGAACAGGGAAAACTAGCCGTAAAATAATAATAGAGCGGGCAAGTGTGTCAGGAGTACATGATTGCGGTGCATCTGATCCTCCCCGTTTTAAGGATGTTCCTAAAGGTATTGGGTAATAGCACTCAGATACTGTGGGTGAGAACAAATTTCACACTTCTTTTAGTGACTAAAATGATGTCACCTTTATGTTTCTACCTGCTTAAAGCATTCTGCGTTTACCCAGAAATGTGCAACATCTTATACCTTATTCCTTTTTTGTAACACCGCCTTCTACAGTGTTTAAGATTTTACTACTATTATTTTATTAGTATTTATGTTATAAAGAGGTAGTTTGAAGATAGTACTTAAACTTGTCCATAAAAACTACTGCCAGCGTAAAGCTTTGACTGTATCCCAGGTGTGTACTGGTACAAACTACGCATGCAAATCTGTTTCAGACTATGGGAGCTGTAAGAAATCTCACAGTGCACTTCTGCCCCACGCCAGTGCCAGTATGTGTTCTGTATTTATATATCTGTATTTGGGTGTCATCCCCCCAAATTAACAGTCATCTCTGTATTTGTTTGCAGGGATAAACCGTGCTCGCCAGTCTGGTGAAAGTTAGTGTAATAGTAATTTTTACTTCAGGTGTGATGAATAAGTTTTGGTATCTGATCTCCAAGGGCTGGGGAGTGATGCAATTTTTCCTCGCTGACCTCTTGGGAAGCGTTGCCGTTGCTTTGCCGGGGTCGGTCGGAGCCTGGGTTTGCCCGGCCAGCGGGCAGGGCCATGCCAGAGGCAGCAGTGCGGGATGGCAGCTCAGATGGATTTCGGCTAGCGTAGAAAAAAATAGAGATACACGGGCCAAATAAGCCATAAATACTCCAGGCTGCAGGAATCCCCAAGCGTGACTTCACACTCGAAAGAAGCGCTGTTAAGGAGCAGGCGTAGAAGGAAGCATCATTCCGAGTCTGGATCATTTTCAGGGATGGCAAAGCCAGAGCCTGCGGCTGGTGCGAGGGGCCGGAGCCCCGAGAGGGCAGCTGGGTTGTCCCGAGGGACGTGGGGCTCGAAAGGCTGCTGGCTGCTGGGAGCCCGAGCCAGCATCAGGGGGCCGCAGCCGGCGTGTGCTGCGCTGCTGTGCCCCTCGCCAAATGCCGCGGGTGCCTTGGTCTGGGAAAACGTCGGTGCCCACCTGGGCTCATTCTCTTACATCTTCAGGCTTGAAGCTGTGAAATGTCCCCGAGGCGTTTTGTCGTTTGGGGAAAAAAAAAGTGGTTGACTGTGGTTGTAAAACTGTGTGCAAATTCATTATTTTTAGAGTGCCTACTACATTTCCATGACAGACGATATAGTCTTAAAGAAGACAGCAGGGTTTTCAAATCTCTGGATCTGGAAAATTGGAGGTGAGGATGCCTGTCCATTTCTGGTGGAGGGTGCGGGACCCAATCGTGCTCTCCCTGTCCTTAACATCGGGTCTTCGCTTGTCCAGTGCGACGGTCTGTTCTGCCATAAAACTGGCCGTGGTATAAGGCTATTAATGAGCGACTAGGGCAGGGAGAGGTTAGGAATTACTTGCCCTGGTAATAAAAGTGTGCAAGTAATTGTGGCCTAACTGTCTACATCACATTTACGTTTTTATTAAAGAAAAAAGGACATATGCGAGGCATATTTATTGACCCTCACTTCTAATACCGTTATGCTTGTACATATTATTGTGGACTTCTGAGACATTAAGGTACTACTTAGTTTTAAAAATATCTTTTTATTTAAATGTGGGTAGATGGTGTTGTAGGAGCTGAGTAAAAACTGGTATGTATACAGAAATTTAAATTTGAAAGATTTCAAAGAAATGTATCTATTACAGTTTTTTTCCTTATAATGAGATAAAAATTACACATTATTTTATGGGTTTTTTTAATTACTTACAAATTTGGAATTGCCTGCCTTTATGCAGTGTCTGTTAGGGCAGGCCTGTAGTGGGGCATTTGTTCCGCAGTAGATCGTAGCTTCCAAGGCAGTGTAAAAAGCCCCTCGTGCCGCTTTCCCTCATGGCTTTCCCAAAGCCCAGCCTGGAAGTCTGCTGGGGGAGACGATGGGAGCGTCTGGGCCTGACGGAGCACTTTCAGCTCTGCTTTCCGTGCTGTAGCACAGCTGTTGGAAGAAGGTAACCACCATGTGGCAGAGCAGTGGTGGGCACTGCTCTGGTGTGTGTTGAAATGCTCCCAGCCACCCCCCCAGCAAGTGAAAACTGATGTGAGGTGCAGAGGTGGCCATCCCTGTGTGATGCCTTCCCGAGACGATATCGTGGCTTTAGTCTGTTCCTTAAATCCCTGTCTTTTGATATCTTGGGGAACAGGGAGGTGAAGGGAAGGAAAATGATGATATCGCTACTGATCTGTTGATTTGTTGCATATGATCAACATGTAGAAACTTTCTACTGAAGAGCACTGGCTGTGGATTTCCTGTAGATTCCCTGGAGGGAGGAAGGGGGAGTTGTGTGTTGTTACAGGAAAAGTACGTCTTGCTCTAAAGCTGCCTCTATGGCTTCGCCTAGTCAGCTCTCCAGTGTAGTAACATGTAACGAGGAGGTGGGAATAACCTGGGTAACTGCAAATGTGACTAGCACAAAACATAGAAAATTAGGTTGCAAGAGCCTCTGTTGAGAGCTTAATGGAAAGAAAAGTCCTACGACACCAGCTGGTGCACACGGAAGATCTCGTCCATTAGATGCGTGGAAGCAGGTAGATGCTTACGTTGCAGCAAAGAACCAGCACAGCTCTCCGACCAGACCAGGCTTAGTAGGACGATCCAGCCATGGATGATCATGAGTAGCACGGAACTACTGGGAACAACATTTTAGAAGCAACAAATATCTTTGTGAGTAAGGGAGTATTTATTGGGAAAGGCCTTCTGTGAGCTACTGAACTGATTTTTCAGAACTGTTGTTAAATAAGCCTTTAGGTCTTTTTTTTTTTTTTTTTTTTTTCCCTGCAGTATTGATTAATGATAACTGTTATCCTGGTCAGATACATTTGCTTCTGAGTTTCTCAGTAGCTTTGACTGTGTTTAATAAATACCACATGCCTTCAAGCTGCAGTTTTGTGGCAGTTGGAGATGATGCAATTGTATTTCATCCTTCTACCAGAAAAATGCAAGCTTAGTATGTAGTGTGGTAGCTGAAGAACAGAGATAAATGGAAGGTTGATGTAGAAGAAGCGTACGTGGCTCTCTTCACATCTGTAGCGAGTGCTTGTATTCATTCAGCTATATGCCTACCTGAAAAAAATTTTTAAAAGTAATTTTGGGGGGCAGAAAGTTGAAAGGGAAAATATGTTTAGGGTACAAAAATGTTTTCTGTTGGTTTGGCAACTCTGTCCATTGCCACCTTATCTAAGGCCAAAACAGAAACATCTCCATTTCCTTTCTTTGAAAAAAAGGAGTATGTTTGTCTTTTAGAAAACATTGTCTGAGGATTCTAATCACACACAAGGGAATCTCTGAATTAATATTTCCCTAGGTTTAGATTATTAGAGATAATCCTATTGCTCAAGCAATCCCTCCAGTTGCTGGGGAATTACAAGCATGCAAGCTGTAGGATTTTACCACACAAATTTTAATAGAGACTGTAATAAAATAGAGTTAATGAATGCCTGGCTAAGTACAGCCCACTTGAGAGAAGCGTAGCTTCTGCAAAGGGAAATCTGACTTGTGATGCCTGAAGGACTTGACAGACGTGGGTAAGGGTTCGCCGAGTGACACGGCTCCATCTGCGCCAGGAAGGAATGCCCTGCAAGAGGAGCGAGCTTCAAAGCAAAACCACTCGGGCACCCAGAGCCCTCTGTTATGTTTGGCACCGGGGAAGCAGAGGCACTTGGAATAGTTCTCATCCGACTGGATGGACCACAAAAACTGAAGCAGAACCAAACAAAGCACAAACCAACCCAAATGTTAGGAGTTCTAAAGCAAAGACTAGAGAACAAGGCACAAAACATCAGTGAACGATCAAAGAAACCCACACCTTGGATACTGCTTATAGTTCTGGTGCTGCCAGTTCCAAAAGGCTGTAGTAGAACTGGAAAAAAGTTCAGAGAAAGGCGATAATATAAGCAGAGATAAAGAATGGCTTCTGTATGAGGAACATAGAACTCTTGCTTCGAAAAGAAGCAGCTGAAAGGAGGAAACTACAGAAGCTGAAGAAATCAGGTAGCGATGTGAGAGGATACGTTAGGATCAACTGTTCACTGCGTCTTCCAAGGTGAGACTTAAGTGTTACCGAGTCAAGCTAGTAGAAGCCAGATTCAAAATAAATACAGGTTGCAGATATGTGGCACATCTTGCCAGAGGTGGTTGTGGTTGCGAAATGTTCGCTTCGAGTTCTTGGAAGATGGATTCACCGAGCGTTGCCTTGTAAGAGAAACTACAGCATGCTCAGGAATTTTTTGAGCTGGAAATAGTTGGAGCTGAAAGATGACATGGGAAAAGTGTGATAAATGGATGCCTTGCTCTTAGTTTTCCTTGTGTGCGTCTACTCGTGGCCATTGTTAGAGGCAGGACTCTGGACTACACGGATCTTTGGCTGAACAAGTATAGCTGTTCTTGTGCTCAGTGTTGGAAGTGGTGGCTTGGTTTCCAGAATGTACTGAAACACTGAAAGGTTTAGAAAGAATTGCTATTCTACAGAGAGACTTTTTTGGGGTATAGAGCTGATAGGAGCACCTGTGCTGCTCCTTGTTTCCATTTGCTGCTTTTGCCTTTGGTTTTGGTAGAAGCAATACGTTTGCCAAGACAGACCTGTGGGAAGGAGAAGTTCTGGCAGAATTGTACAGATGTGAACACCGGATAGCTCGGCTGATGTGGGGAAACATAGCCAACGGCTTGCAGAAGAGCTGCAGGCTGCCCTTTCTGTGAGCCCTGTCATTTCATCCAGCACAGCTCCAGTTGGACTCGAAGATCTATTTTTGCAGAGTGAGTACAATTAGTAGCACTAATTCAAGCAGTATATATCGCCCACCAGCTCTTGCCAAAAAAAGAAGATTGGAAAAATCTTTAGCACAAGAAAGCTAAAATCCGAATGAACTTCAGATGTTTCACTCTAACGGCAACAAATCACTCGGCTTTGAGGGGGTGATGCAAAAAAAAAATTCTTTTTCTGTATTATTGCTAAGGTTCTTCTTTCATTGCACCACGATTGCTATTGAATTAAAAATTATTTGGGGTACCCCGGACTCATTTTGAAAAGATTGCAAGGATACAAATAAAGTCCTCAGGGTGAGCGTCTGCCCGTGGCTTGCCCTTTACATCTGTTGTTTTGAAAGATACCTGTCATAGCTCAAAGTGAGACAGCATCCCCCCAGTAAAAGTTTTAAAGTACGTTTCTCTGATAGAATGGTCTGTATATGTGAAGCTACCGTTACTTGCTGGGCTTACCATTTTTATTAGTCCTACTGTCTTTGACCATCAACCCCGTAATTCTAACACTATTTAATTTATCGTCCCGTCTCAACTCGGGATTCCAAAGCGCATGGGCATGGCAGAGTCTTGAGGACTGTCCTCAGCTGATGCCATCTTGCGTCGGGCTCGGGCGCGGATATTGCAGATGGTGAGAGGGATCAGTGTGCTAGTCCCACAAGTATGCATTTATTCCTTTAAAAAAAATAAACCTGCTGTACTTCACACATTCACTGTTTTCTTGTAGAAAGTTTTAACATGTTTTTATCTACAGTGCTTTTATGATTTTATGCATGCTTGTGTTGCACTGCTCACAATCCATTTATGTCCTGAGGGGGAGAGAAGTGTATTTGTATTTATGTCTGCAAGGTCTTGGGTCAAGGCAAACTTCTCTGGACAATTTAAACACAATCATTTTAGCCATCTGTTAGCCACTGCTCATCATGAGGGTTTTTTTTTTTAAATCAAAAAACATCAAAAAAACCAACACCATAGAAATTAATGCTTGATAGATATTCATGACGCTTGTTTTCTCTCATAGTGGGAAAGCAGCTTTATTATTTTCAAGTAAAATTTTACATTGTTGGCTTGAATTTGGAATCACTTCTTCAGAAGCAGAAAAGGAGCATACTGTTTCTCTTAAGATAATGACATGCATGTGCTCATGACTGATTCAGTGTTTTGATCTGAGATGCTCTGGACATCTATCACGTAGCTACTGTCATATAAATTGCACATTAATATCACCAAGATTTATTCCAGCATTTGAAACACTGGAAGTTCCCTTCATGACAATGTATTAGAAGTATTATAGGATATGTACCAGATTACTGGAAATTTAATTCAAAAAAAACCACCACCAAACTACCTACCTAAACATACTAAGCAGCTACATCTCATTTGGCTTTCTGATAAAAATATATCACTGATTTAATGGAGACATTTGGAGAGCTTACAGAAGTGTTGATTTCATAAACAAGATAAAATCACCTTAATGAGGTAGAATCCAGTCTTCTGCAGTTGATAAAGAATATGTGGTCCGTTGGTTATAAATTTCTGTCTGATACTGGAAGGTGTTAGTGAAGATTTCCCTAACTAGTGAGATTGGCCCCTGAGGACACTTGTTACTTCCACACGGCTGTTACAAAAAAACTTATTTAAACAAAGCCCTATCGTGTGTGCAGGTTTCGGAGCCAAAGGAAATATCAGCATGTGTCCAGTTATTTGGGGGTGGTTTTGTGTTCCCAATCCTTGAACTTTGTTTTCTGTTTCCAGACATTTGTACTGTTCTACAAGTGCTGGCGAATTATTTAATAACTAAGGCAGAATGAGGAGACTTGCAGACTGGGATCAGGAGCAAGGAGAGGGGGAATGGTGAGGAAGCAATACAGAGGGTACGCTTGCAATTTCAAATGTGAAGTCACACTGAATATATTTATGGTGACAAACCTGATGCTTATAGACTGTTCAAAAAACCCCCATTATATAGGAAAGAAGTATAACCCCTAAACAACTTGTAGGGAGGAGGGTGTGCCCCACAGGGCAAGGCAGAAGAACCTTCTGCAGGTAGGACTATGTTCAGAAGAGCCCAGGAGCAACAGCTGGGCCAGCTCCATCACTTTGAACGACCGATCCCAGCATATGTGACAGTAGCCATCGCTCCTCCTTGAGCGGGAGGGGGTAGCTGGAGCCACCATGGGAGACTGGTACAGCTAGCCATGGGAGGAATGCTATACCCAGTGCGCTGAGCAGCTCCGGTTAGTGCAGTGGGTTCTTTTTTGCTTGTAGCTAAAACATAAAATCAAGAAAAAGACGTAATTGTTATTTACAGTCGCTAAGGAGGAAATGGAAAGGCAATCAAGAATTTATGGAGGATATAAAAATAGCAAGTGACTAATAGGAAGTTTGTGATCCTCATTACTTTGCTTGTGGTTCGTATCTCATTTACTTGCATTTTTCGTAAAGTTAGTGTTGTAGGGTAGGAATAGAGTCAGCCTTTGTGTATAGATCACCTGTACTATAATGAAGTTGCAATCTAGATCAGAGACTTTGAACATTACTGCAACATGAGTAAATAATAAAACGATATTAATAAGAAACAGGAGCCCATCTGCACAGGATGCGCAACCACCTTAAATTCTATAGATGTCAAGTGTAGATGAGTTGCAAATGTCGGGTTTCCTAAGGTAGGGCACATTTCCTGTGTAGAGGAAATTTCCTTACTCAATAAAAGGCTTTGTCATTAAGAACTACTTTTGTATGCAAATACCTATCAAAAGAAAAAACATGGATATTCTAAAACAAAGTACAAGTTATCTGGGTCTAGCAGAACTTCCTGCTTTTGAGATGTTAAATTTATTAGATTGTAAGCATTCCAAGACATAAGCTGTTGGATCGTTTTCTAATTGTGAAGCAGTAGCACAGTGACGTCTGAAGTAATACTCATGGCACAAAGTGGTTTACTCGGAGGTCTTACCTTCCTCTGTGCTCCTTGCTGTCTCAAAACGTGAAGATCTCGGGCAGATAACAAAGGGAAATATCAGCTGTCCATGGATGGAGACACCCTAATAAGCACTTAGCAAGATACTTAATGATTAACTGTGTGCATTAATTAGTTACAAGTGTTATGTGTCATTAATAAATCTATACTTAATTACAATACTAAACACCTTATGTGTTTTATGATTAATTCCATAACGAAAGCAAGCATTTATGTGTTTGTAAATAAGTGGTGATTGCGGAGTAATTATCGTTAAATTGACTAAAATGAATTGTTAACTGTGTCACTGTAACCTGCTCCTTTCACTCAGTCTAAGAATGAATGCAACTTGGAGGCGGGGGAGATTTTCCACCTTATTTGTGTATTTGCATGAGGAAATTCTGTGCTGTGATTCCTCCTGTGTGTTTTCGGGTTAAGAAAGAGAAGGTAGAACAGCTTCAGAAACAGCAACCCGGTTTTAGCAAAGGTAAATAATACTATTTGCTCACTTAGTGTATTTTTTTTGCAGTTCAATATGTTTATAAATGAATAAGAAAAAAGTAATCCTGGTATGTATTTCGCAAAATATTGTCTATTTATGTACAGTTCCTTAGAAGAATAGATAAAAACTATGTGCGTTTTATCTTCTTTTTAGAAGGGATTGTACAGAATGTGCCTTACGGTCTGTTTCTGTCCCGCTGGAAGTTGGACAAAGTCTTAATAACTTCAGCAAAATCAGACCGTTATTGTTCTACACATAAGGAGCTGGTTTAGTGGCTTAAGCTACTAAAATGCAATGGAAAAAACTGCAGTTTCCTAGAACCGTAGATTAAATTCTTCATCCTTTAGAGGCAGATGACTAGAGTGCCCACTAGTTTTTTCAAAAAGAATCAAAAAATTCTGGTCTTTTCTGTATTTTTTTGTTCCTATTCAGTTTTCTAAGAATGGCGAGCAGTTGCATTCTTATTCGGCAGGTTTTTTTCAATACATGTTCTTCAGTCATTTTCAGTTAATATCTCTGGGCTCACTTTGCATTGTAGATACCAGAAAATGCCATGTAGTTGAAAAAGCAATAGGAAGATGTTTCACCCACACGGGTTTCTGCTGCGCCTCTCCACTCATCGCTAAAAAGCTTAGCTTGTTAGTATACTCTCAGGTTTCTCTTACGAAGAAGTAATGCTGGCTTAAGGAGAAGAGTTTCTGTTTATCAGCTTTCTGTTTTTGGATGCTAACAACATCCGAACATTCACTCAAGGTTTGCTGTTACTGCCGCTGCCATCACAGATGGGCTTTCATGTTGATGACTCGTCCATCTGAAGTGGTTTCAGCTCTTCTCGTGTGTCCCTGTAACAGTGGAGAAAGCGCTGTCATCTGGACTGTTCTGGGACATCATGGCACAGAGTGGTCTTGGAATGCAAAAGCATCTTGCAGTTTGTTTCTCTTCCTCAAAAAATTACCATTAACTTTGTGGGTGGATGTGAATTTCAGTGGAATTGCTAAACTCAATTGTCTGCTTGTTTGAACGCTTTTCTAGAAAAATGTGCTGTGCTAATGTCACTTAATAAGCAAATTGAGAAAGAGCAAGGTGGGTTTTGCTGGGAGGAGCACAGCCTCCCAAAGTGAACAAGAATCATCTCTGTTTCACACGTGTTTTTTCAATTCAGGCACATTCTCTAGGTTTTTCATCTAAAAGGATGAAGAATGACACTAACTGAAGGAATGACATTTCAGTCAGCTCTCGATGAAGATCGAAGTTTTCTGAGCAGAGCTGGTGGCCAACGCCCTTTGCTGACTCAGGAGAACACTCCTGCATTACTTAACAGTTCTTATTTTTAAAGTTATCACTGGAACCATGAAGGCTAGAAATATCGGCCATTTTTACAGTTCTAAACTCTAGTTTTCTAAATTATATCATAAAGTAATGTATTCTGCACAAGCTCGTTATAATATTTGAGAGCTCTAAAAATTGATATAAAATGCGTTTCCCCTTCAGGATGGCCATCACTTTGTAATAGCGAAGTTTATGATCCTCTTTTACCAAAAAAAGAATTATTTGACTGCATTTCTCAATGCATACACCAAGTTCTCACAGAACAGTACTGGTATGATATTGATAATTTTAATATGACTGAATATTCACTGACAGATTTTGAGAAAGGGGACCAAGCTGGAAGCAAGTAGTGCATGTGAGTCTTCTCTTCACTGTGAAATGTAACTGCTCTGACCAGGCCTGTTAGGAGGAACAGAGGGAATGAGGGAAGAGTTGTCTTTGAGATTAAGATACTGAGTCTGGAGTCATGAAAGAGGCCTGGATTCCTGGCTGTTCCTGGTTGTCGAATTTTTTTGCAGAACCGTGGCTTGGAAGCTTGCTGTTTGGCTTAATTCAATAGCCCTTGTGAAATCATCTCAGCTTCTGTTATAGGCACAAAGTATTAGTATTATTTGCCTTATTGTTGACAGTTTGCCCCAGGATAACTGCTGCAGCCAAGTATTTCCATTTGTATTCAGTAGTATTTACATATATGAGGTACCCATGGGTCCCATCGGTCCCTGTTATGATCGTGATGTGCTCAGAAAGGAAACTATGAATTACATTTCTGAGGAAGTTAGGGGCATCTTCCAAGAAAATGTTCTGTATAAATCCAATTATATGTGACATTATTAAAGATCAAAACTCTGCTTTGCAGCCCCAAGACTAAGACTTGTTTATTGAACAATGTTTCAGAGAGGAGATGGTTGTATGATAGATGTTGTATTCAGGAACTATCAGCCACAGAAGCAAGAGTGTAGAGGTATGACATGCATGTGCACAGGTGTACACAGATAGAGCTGGCTTTTTGTTCTGTCCAGAATCCCTCACAGTCTCAAACTTTATTTTTTCTAAAGATACTAGGCTCGTATTTACATTATGTAGTTCACAATTTGTTTTGCCTGTAATTTCAAATTTTTCTTTATTGTAATAGAAATATGATTGCCATTTTGAAAATAATTTTTCAGACATCAGAACAAACATTCATTTTTATCTCAGGATATGTTTACTCTAGAGATTGGATTTGGTATTCCCAGGCTTTAAAGTACTCCTAGAGAAGATAAATGCAAACTTCGTTTCCTGATCGCACAAGTGGCCTGAGCACATACTTTAGATAACGTTAATAAAATCATAGTAATACATAATGTTGTTAACAACAAAATGCATCTTTTATCAATGCTGCGTTTTTTTCGGCAGCCAGCAGAACTTGCAAAAAGCCAACGCATGCAGAATTGCTGCGGGATGCCATGGATTTGACTTTCATCAACTGGAAATTAATTTTGCTGCAGTTTGTAAGACACTTGTATTGTGCTAGCTCTTATTCCTAACAGTGGAGGAGAATCTCTGGTTCAACTGAATTAAACCGTTGCAGCATGGTGAGACAGAGCCAGCAGTGAAATCTGGCTTGCATGCGCGAGTATTGGAAGTCGCGATTTTTGGAGAGCAGCCTGTCATAACTTAAAGCTTATATAATTCGAGCGCCTTGGTAGTCGTTAGATGCTCCAAGTTCTCCGCTGGACATCGTTGGCCCAGATTCCTTATCTGAGTTCTGCCAAAGGCCTGCCTGGTATTCCCGGCTGATGGCCGCTGATCCGACAGGACACCGGCAACGCGGGGTTTTGCAGAGTTTAAACAGGATGAAGCCAGCCTTGCTGTGCTACTTCTGAGAAAATAGGCAAAAGAACGGAATGTGTTAACTTCTTTTTAAAAGTACAAGTAGCTACTTTAAGTAATAATGGTTTTCAAGATGCGGGTTGTACAGACTGATTAGCCATGCTGTCTTGTCTTCTTACCTTAGCTGCTGGTCAGTGGCCTCTTAATGCGTTACGATTGTTCTGCGTCCCACTATGCTGCTTCTCCAAATGATCTTTTTGGAGATGTTAAAAGAGGAAAAAGCAACCAAGCTTCCATTCCGTCTCTGAGCAGGCTATGCTGTTAACAGTCTCAATCACTTCTCTGTAATATCTAAAGGGTTTTTTTTTTGTACAGCTGAAAAATAGAGAAAATCCAAGTTTTTTAAAAATACGATTTTTTTTTTTTTTTTTCTTTTTTAATTTGTAAACAAATTTCTTCCTCCTTTGGGAGAGGCATCTTCTTCCTTTGGGAGAATACTGTGAAACTGCCTTTCATTTTGGTAGCATATGTTAAATACCTAAGAAAGGTATGGTAGCAATTTAGGTTTAGAACAGAAGTTTTAACATAAAGGAGTTAAAACATTTTCTAGTGTTCCAGTTGCAGACTGGATGCAAGACTAATCTGGAGGCTTTCTTATTGCTTGGCCTTCTCCTGGCAGGACATGTTACTGTGAACTAGTACAGCTCCCATCATTTTCAGTTGCCACTGGACGCTCGGTGCATACAACTTTTCCAAATTCATAATATATACCATGGGAGGTCATTCTGTACTCAAAATTATAAAATCACTATGTAGTAGGAATCGAGGTAAATTGTTGAAATACGAAATCAGGTTACAAGTCTCTCATGGACTGTGGATTGGTGTTATAGTCCACATGCTCACAGAGTGAGCGAGAAAGGTTTTTACAAAGACTTTTGAGTGCTGATCTGCTCCTATTGACGTGATAAGAAATAATAGGGATTAAACAAAAGTATCAATATTTTTAACTGTGTGCCATCCTAATAATATAATAAACAAATATTTACTGTCTAGCAGTAACTTGGAATCTGACGCATGTATTCCTCCTCCAGTCCTCTTTTTTTCCAGTGGAAAATGGCATGTGATACATTTTTACATTTTCATCGCCTTTCTTTGTGGTGTTCTGTGAGGTGCAGAGTGTTCTTACTGGTGAGGTAAAGGCAGAAGAAATCTACTGAGCCAAAGTGGCTGTTATCGAAATACAAGAGTCACGGGGAAGATGCAGCAGTTTCATGTTCCGTATCTGAACATACTTTAGGTTTGGAACTGGTGCTAATTTGGGGATTTCCAGGGCCGACAGGCCATCTTCTGTAATCCCGAATCTGCATCTAGGATTTTCACAGTAAAAATTATTTCATCGCAGCTTTGAGGAGAATACAGGATGGCATTCATTCCTTTGTCACGTGCAAGGTTAAGGAGAGACTTTAGACAAAAATTCTGCAGTCCTAGGGGTGAATTTGTTGGATAACTAAGATAAAAGCCCAGATTTTCAGAGCTGAAAATCTGCTATTTATGATACATCATGTTGTAAGAAATATAGCCCTTCTGTTAGAACGTTTCAGTACACCTTGGAAATACTGTGAACACGTAGAAGACAAAACTTACACGGCAGTCGTGACTCCCCAGCTAATCCATAGCAGACTTTAAAATTAAACCCAGTAGATTTCACACAGTTACTAGCCTAGAAGTGGCAGTGTGTCCCTCAAATGAGCTTTAAACTTCTATTAAAACTTCCAATTTTTCACAGTAACCTAAGGAATTCAGTGACAACCATTGGCCTGTAGACAGTATTAAAGTCGGCGTCGATCAGGTGTTTCGGAGTTCACCTGTTGCTTTCTGCGATAGCTGCAATCTTGGAACTGCGCGTAGTACAAGAAGTAACTATGGAAGAACACTGAAGCATTACATATTCTGTTAAGCCAGACAGCAGGTAACACTGGCCTCCTAAAGGCACGCGGCAGGAAACAAATGTGAAGTTCCCTAGCGGAAATTTTCAGTAAATTGAAGGAAAAGCTGAAGGGTTTGGTGTTGAAAGCTACTTGTGTGCCTGGTAGTCCTGGTGGTCACCAATGGTAGTTTCAAAAGTAGTAGCTTACATGCCAGCCCTGCAGAAGTTCTGAAGAGCATATCCAGTGTTAAAAAGATGAACAAAAGGGTTTGTTTGCTCTTCTCTTTAGTTTCAGCTTTTCTCTTTTGCTGTCTTCTCAAGCCTACTCCTTTCCTATCCTGCCCTGCAGGTTGTTCGGTCGCCAACCGTGGCACATGGGGACAACATATCCCCCCCAACTCGTTTCCTATTGAAACGTTTGTTATCTTGAGATGAGACCAGTAGTTGTCATGCTGTGGAGATATGCGAGCTACTGTTGCCTTTAGCTTTGGGGGAAATAAGTTGGGATTTTTCCAGAAAAGTGAAGCAAGGTAAGCTTCTCTCTGTGATAACCTCACAGTTGTGTGTATTTCCATGGGTGAGGATTCCTAGAACCACTCAAGGGCAGTGCATGCCATCTTATGCTTTCTCTTCCGTGGCTGTTGAATTGTCCTTGCTACTAAGAAGACTTCGATAGGGCCCATTGCTGGGCTGTGTTTTTTGAGAGATTTGTGAGCTTGATGCAATTTTAAAAACATAAGATTAAAGGTCTGCTGTTGCGAGTTGGGCATGAAGAGGAAAATTCTGCCCTTTGCTTGTTCCTATTTGGAGGCCAACTGCCATGTGCCCGTAGTAAGTGAAAGAGCTGCTTGTTATTGAAACAACATTTTTGTTGGCCAGAAACTGGCTTATTTTGTAAGAGGAATCATAATTTCAGTATTGGTACTGAAAGAGAAATACTGTGCAGATCTACAGGTCTGATTATGCTAAACACAATGTGTGGTTATTTGCTGCATAATTGAAACTCTTAGCTTCACTAATGAGTAAAGAAGATCAGGTTTTGGATTAAGCAAGTAAACAAACATAATAAACAAAGATATTTTAATTCATGTCTGTGGTGCGTGTATTCTGACAAGCATACTTGAATTATCAATGAAGATGGCAATACAGTAAAATACGCAGTTGCTTACATTAAAAATTCAACTTCTTTCAACATTTAGCTGACAGTCTCCATACAATACTCTTTGTGATACGGCTCTTTTACTACTACATGGCACCTGCTGGACAATGCTAATGTCTCTTTTTTTTTTAAGGATAACTATCACCTTGTGGTATACTGTGTAGAAATACTGTCTCGGCAGGACAAGACTGTCATTGCGCTGCTGTCTGTGGGAGGTATTGACCCAGTACATGATAGACAAAGGGGAATATCAGAACTGTGCTTGCTGGCGATTTGGCTAGTAGCTTGCTTGGTCCTTTGGGTTGTTTTTCTTTCCATTTTCATGGTATATCAAATTTGGGGTTCCATTAAGAGGAACTGCAGAAATTGTTACTCTAATGACAGATGAGAACTATATCTTTTCTTTCTATATGCAGTAAGGGAATGAAATTCTATAGCGATCTGAACAAGACCATGTTCTTCTGGGCAATTTTGCATAATCTGAATGATAGCTTTTACTTTGATACCATTGTGTTAACCAAATTCTAATGGCAGAAGGAATGAAAAAGACTTTTTTTTCTCTATTTGGATACAACAGGAGTGCGAATGTGAAGTAGCTACTGAAGTATTTCAGAGAGAACATGCAGCCCATGGGTCAGTCGTAGGTCGAATTGCTCGCTAGGTCCTTCTGAAGCCTTGCCGTGTTGCGGAGCCCCATGGCATCTAGGCTGATGGGATATTGTGCTTGGCTCGGGTTTTTTCTTTAGTCTCTTGCATGAGTAGGGTAGTATTCGAACTAAGTGGTTGTAATGAGTTCCTTTTTCAGCAAATAGGAATTCCAGGAATCACCTTCTGTGTAGGGAAGAGTAAGTGACCAAAGGAAGCAAAAGATTTGTGCATTTGATACAGCTCTACTTGAAAGGAGCCGGGGCTTGTGAGAAAGTACCAACTCCAGTTCCTGGCCTGCTTCTTTTAAAGCGAGTTCTTTTTATTGAATTACCTGGAATAAATTAAACACTTGGAGGAGCAGTAAAGACAGGCTATTTCGTGATGTATTTTAATATGCTGAGGTTTTTTATTGGTGGATTGAGCAGCTGTGTTTTGTTTTTTCTTTATAAAAAATCTCAGAGTTTTTGAAAACTGTATGAAAATAAGAAAAAGAAATCAACCATTAGTGCTTACTGTTTAAAACAGTGAGAAGTATTAAAAAAAAAAATAATAATCTGAGATCATCAAGGTAAGGAAACCAGGCTTTGGTCAGTGTCCTGCTGGAAGGCGACTGACTGGTGGACTCCCTCTGCGGACAGTTTCCGGGCCAGATTTCTGTGAGAGAAATACCTGCAAGATAGCACTGCAGAGGTGACTTTGTCTTTGGAAAAAAAACTGCTGGACTTGATTAAAATCAATTTTTCTCAGGCTTTACTATTTTAAAAAATATTTTAGCAGCACATGAGGATAAAGCATAGTCCTCCCATGTTTGTCATCCTGTGGAGAACTGAATTCAAGTCGGAGCTACTGCACCTCTTCCTTTCATTTCCTCTGCTTAAAATGTCCTGGAAAGCTTCTTATCTGAGCTCAAAGAAGACATCCAGCACCGACAGATTTTGGCCCAAATGGGAAGTTTGACAAAACTATATGCAGCTGAGAACAGTCTTATAATTGGAAGTATGAAAGCACTTCAATAGTTGTGTGACGCTGAAGGGGAATTCCTGAGACAGGAAATCAAGTTCCCAATACGAGTTCTTTGGTAGCAGGTGGGTTGGTTTTCCTGGGGGCGTTTGACGATTGTGAATTGAGGTCTTTGACACCTCACCTTTATGTTATCATCTGGGAAAGTGGTCTGGGTTTTTTGGGATGGGTTTTTTTGCCACTAGTCTAGCAGGTAAAGATATTTAGTAACTGTCTATCAGAAATGCTTCTTTGAGTGAGGAGATTAGACTTGACACATGCCGTCCCCCCATTCCTGGTTGTCACAAAGGTTGCTTGTCCTATCAGTAATGACTTTGCTCGTTGATACAGCTGTAGATCTCGAAGACTGAAGTATGTCCAGTCTGCAAGGATGAAACTGTTAGGGGTTGGTCCGTGTCTTTCTGAAGGATCTGGTAGCGTTGCACAGCCACACATTGCTAGAAGCTGCCGTGTTCCGTTCTGACGTCCGTTTGCTCAGCATCCCGGGCAGCCGGCTGGCGAAGCCTGAGCTGCAGCAGAAGACGCAGCTGTCAGCCCAAGGCTGCCTCCGCTCTGGTAACTGGAGGAGAGGGGAGCAGCACTGTGGGGTCCCTGCGTTCTGGGCTGGGCTGCTGGGACGCAGCAGCACTCGGCTGCAGAATGAAATCCATCAGCGGCCCCGGCTGCGGCAGATGGGTCTCTGTGGTGTGCGTAGTGGTGTGAGCTTCCGGGCCCCAGTGGACTGACGTTAATCTGCAAGGACTTACTACCTAGGGCGAGGCTGAAGAGTTTGATTAAAACAGCAGGCGCTTCAGTGCCACGCCGTGCGTCTTCCTCTCCATTTACAGTCTGGTGTTTTGCAGTGGTCTAAGCCTTAAAGCATAGGAAGATGCATGTTTGACAACTCCATTTTACAAAATACCCATAAAAGTCTATGTAGAAGAACTTTCAATATATAGAGTAAGCTTTTAAAAATGTATTTGTATATGTTTGGTTTTTTTTAAATCGAATTATGGGAATATGTTACTGCTGAAGGGTGTATAGCCTTCTAAAGCAAGGAAAGAAAAAATCACTGCCAACTGCTGAACAGCTAATTCACTCAATATAAAACAAAGATGCATTTCTGTAGGGCTAACGACATGCATCCCATCTCCTTGACAACCGCTCTAATTACCTCAGCTTGGACGATCAATATTTGATCTTTTTCCCACCATACAAACATGTCACTTTAACTCCATAGCTTTCTCTTAGCTTTTTGATAATTTGCAGCCAAGTGAAAATGGTCCTTTCTATTTGTTCTCCCTGGCTTGAGGCCAAGGGTTCTCTCAATAGCATAATGCAGTTCATTGATATGAATTTGTTGATCTCCTGGGTAGTTTTTCACAAATTTAGGGCAATTAAAAACCTTTAGAAAGCATTTCAGTTGAAGTCAATAATTTTGCTTTTAGAAATTACTTCATCATTTCATGATCATTTTTGCTTCATCTGTTCATAAAACAACTTCAGAAGAAAGACAAAGCACCATTTTATTGAGTAGTTTATATACACATAAAAACCACAGCTTTCAAACGTAGAATTATGCAACAATTTAGAAATACTTGAATTGGAATGTTTAATTTGTAAGAATAAGAAATCGCTAATTCTATTTTGGACTCTGAAAAGTAATTCTTGTTCTTTTTAATACAAAGATGAGGAAGCTGGATGAACTTTATCAATAGTCACGGAAACTTTCTGAATACGTTTATGTCATATAAGGTATGAGAGGAATCTGGTGTTGGGATGGGAAGTTGATTTGTGTGTTTTGTTTTGAGCAGTTTTTGTTTGGAGAGGATTTTTCCTCACTAACCTGTTTCAGAGGTATTTTAGGGTTTGCATGTATTACCACAGTATTATTTAATCTAGAAAGCGTTTTATGGAGGCTCAGAAGTTTTTTAATTAATATAACAAGCCATATATAAAGGGGTGCTATCTTTAAATAATAGGAAGTCAGAAAGGCTGTGCAGTTTTATGGTGTCTTTTGTTGCTTCTACAGATCTTGAAGTAGTATCAGCTTGAGTTCAAAGTACAAGATACCTCATTGTACAATCGCGTGCAAAGTGGGAGTTATGGAACTTCTTTTGTCACCTAGTTAAGGAGTCTGGTTTCCCTGGAAAGAAAACTGGATTTGTGGGGGAAAACAAAGACAGTAATATGGTCGCATAGAGATGGAACTTCAGCATCCCTTTGTGGAAAACAGGGAGGGACATGTTCTGGCATTTTGGAGTGAGTGCTCTGAGAATATTTACTTGTATTTACTCTTAGAGCTGTTACACAGGTAAATATGTTGTCAGTGAGGTGCAGAATAAAGAGTGAGTTCTGTAGTGAAAATAAGTTAAATAATTCTTTAAAGATTCTCATAATGACGGGGTGACAGCAAATGGTGGAAATTTTTGCTGGAAGATGAGCGTATGCTAAGATTTCAGGCAGCTTCACCTTGCAAGGATTTAATGGAAGACTAAGGAATCTTGCATTTGATAAAGGGAGCAATGACATTTATAAAAGTAAAATAACTGTAGCGGATGATGTTTGAAATTATGCAAAGAGTTATTTGAATTTTATACCCAAAAATCACAACAGAAACTTTATTTTCTACCCTAAATTAAGAAGTGATCCTGTGAAGTAAGTGGTTGTTTCACACAAAGACCTAAGAAAGCCTTGACATGTCGTGATGATGATAATATTGAACGTGCAAAAAGACCAGGATTAAGGTTATGTGGGAAGGTTTTGATGGTGGCTTTCCTCACCTCGGAAGCTTTGCATTCTGCAACTTGAGGAAGTGTCTTTGGTTGCGGAGAGCATTAAGGGGTGGGGAAGCTGAACGCTTGATAGTGAAAAATGCAAAATGCACACTGTAGGGCTACCGAAGATCGTCCATTATCTGTGATCTTCAGAGAACAAAATGAATACCTGCCCAAGTAAGCGGGCACACACTCGCTCTTTTTAACCCAAGCACTATTTTTTTATTATGTCATGTTCTGAGGTGTCCAGCGGCCAGATTCTGTGCAGCACTGAGCCTGCCTGAATGGGCCTTTTTGCTGGGATGCACTTGGTAACCGAGCCTTGGCACTGTGCGAGCGTAACTTACCCAACTCTTGATTTTTTTTTTACTGTTCTTGCAGACGGTTGGCCCAAATCATAAGCATGCATCTACCTATAAAAGACTGTTCAAAACACTGTCAATCTAAAGGAATCCATTTAACTGTATCAAACAGAGTATGCCCGTATGAGTTTATGATGGCCTACCATGCTGTCTTGTTGTTAGTTGTATTCCCTGTTTCATAATGCGTGAAAGCAAACTTCAAAGCAGCAAACTCTTTGGAAAGGAAAGTCACAGGTAAAGTGCAGAGTTACGTGCCAAATATTTTGGTTAAAATACATGAGACTTGTCAAGATGTACTGCTCATGCTTCCACTCAGTGAACACTAGTAAGTTGTGGAAGTTTGTGGAAGTGTTAGCACAGAGGAGTTGATACTCTACAGTCCAAAAAAGCTTTGTGAATTGTTCAGTGTGGCAGGTCAGAAGTAGAAATAGTGAGCACCCAAACTTCAGGCCATGGAATGAAGCGATTTAATCAGGGTAAATTGTTTTTTGTCATGTGGTTGATTAACTCATTTTGTTTGCTTGCTTTTTTCCCATGCTCTCATGGGTGCAAATCTATGTTATTGAACAGTACTAGGATTACCTCGAGGTGGACAATGCAAGATATTTTTGCTGTCTGGTGTTGTGTTGGCATCTTGTTATTTTCTCTTTAGGAATTACTGCTAAGCTCTTGGTGTTTTATGGAAGACTTTAAATCCTTTGTTTAGTGCATGCTGTGTTTATTAAATAGATACACTATGTTGAATTATAATCCGTTCGTAGAGTGAAAGGCTGCTATGCCCAAGGATACGTTAAAATCTCTCCAACTGCTTATATCTGCAAAACAAAATCTATCATAGTAGATCAGGGCAAATGCCCATCTAACCAAATACCCTGTGTCTGACAGTGGTCAGATAATCCTTAAATATTTCAAGCAAATGGGGGAGGAAAGAGTATTTCTTCTGCGGTATCCCAATAGCTTGTGGCTGTCAGCAGTTATGGACTTCGTTGATGTGAAGTTGAGTCTTCTCACTCAAGAGCATCGTGGTCCCGTCATGCTATTAAACAACAATTTGTTTGAAGAAAAGTTTCATTTGGTGTAGTAGGGTGGTTTATTGATCTTTTTTCTTATATTAGCACTGTCAAATTTTTGCTTCTGCCATGTAAAACATTTTAATACAAATCCTGAGGATCTTGGTAAAGATTGCTCGTATTCAGGAGCTACTGAGTCTATAATTTAGAACAGAGTACAAATCATTCAGGAGCTACACCAGACAAGCGGAGTGTTAATAAGATGACACAATTTCACTGTGTATAGAATCATTTCCTCGAAGGCAAAAAAATAATTTCCCATGAAATACCTTCTTTACTTAGGCTAATTAGATTCAGATTTGAAAAATCTTCACATTTAGCAGTGGCCTAATTATTTAGCCAACTCAATATATTGCTTAACCAAAGCGACAGTCAAAAGAGAAATTACAGCGTGTTATATGTATGAAGTGCATTTTTTTGACTACTACAAGAATTTGGGTCCAGCTTTATTACCACGGTAGTTTCTGTGAGAAAGCCCAAATCCAGAAGACATGTAATCCTCAGAGAAGAGAGAGGGGATATTAGAATGAAAAAGTGGGTGGAAAAAGGGTAAACCATTAAATTCAGTATATCCTTACATTTTGTTCTTACATTGTCAAAGCATCATATTCCATAACAAGATACATGGCATTGAACTCCGGAGATTGCTTTTCTTCTTGCTTTTTACCTTCTTCCTGTGCTAGGTCTGAGCCGGATGGGTCACTTTGTCCTGTTCTCCTTTTTGTTGTCGTGGCAGAAAAGGTAAAGTCTGGATGCAGAAAGTATCTTTGTGGTACATGGTTGTCAAGTATATTTAGATAAGCAATAGCTAATTTGAGCACAGTGCATCTAATTACTACCCCAATCTCTTTAGACTGTAAAATGTCTTCAGGACGCATTGCAGTATAAGCGTTGTATGCAAAATGGTGGAATAGTTTTCATGCACCTTATAATAGTTTGTTAATTAAAAGTAAATAGGGCTCTTAAGTGGAAAATGAAATTATCCCATTGCTTGAAATACCTTGATGCAGCTTTTATTACAGGTTGCATATGGTATCTGTTAGGAATTTGAGCATGGGTTGGTTGTTGAATTATTGTGCGGATTAGCCATAGTATTTGAAGGTTCTCGACTTTAAAAGCGTGTGTCTGTTTTAAATCCTACATAAATTCCTCACAGTTTTTTAGAACAGTCTGTAACTCTAACCAGGACATTTTTAACACCACAGCTTCAAACAACAGCAGGAGCAAATCTAAAACATTGCTCTGAGAGGTTTCCTAACATCATTAGGAGATTTCGTTTTAATTAGATAAATTCCCCCTTTCTTTAACTTTTCAACCTTTCTCCCGTAAGTTCTACAAGACAAAGGGTGAAAAGACTAACTGAATTGAATTAAATATTAAAACATTAAAATTGGCATTTTAGAGCTCAAGAGGAAAAGACAGGGAAAAAAAACTCATGACAAACATATATTTCTTGCATATTTTAGATCATATTTTAGATTTTATTTCAAGACCTTTCCAAAACTATTACAGATATTCTTAGTAAGAAATATTATAGGCTGTGTTGTCTCCCAGGGCAGCTAAAGTTTCCAGAAGGAAGTTCAATCTGTAATACATCTTTCACATGTTATTTTAATAAAAAAGCAAATATCGTTTGTGTGTTTCCACTGCTAAATGGAGACTCATTGTTTGGTCGTGTTTCCCTACATCAGCAAATACATGTAGAAAGAGTAAAGTCAACTTTATTTCAAGTTACGCTGAGGTAAAGCATGATGTGTATGTTACAGTAGAAGTGATTTGAGGTTGAGTGTGAAAAGAGCTTCTCTGGTGTCTCCTGTTTGTGTCTCTCTCTGTCCAGGGTTTTTTACAGTCATGGATTTATTTGCATGTATTTACACCTTTGCAACTGCTGATGTTACGAAGTGCTCTTACTTCTTCTCACTCAAGAGCAGAGGAACTTTAGTGATAATCAAGGACTGTGATCTGCAGAAGAGTAAATGAAAGAGAAATTACTTTTACTTAGCTTGCGGTTAGCATTTTTCCAGAGCAACTTGTAGTTTGGACAAAGAAAGTGAAGGGAAGCTGTTCACTGCGTGTAAGCGTGGAACGGCGCTGTAAAACTGATAGCTCTTTGGCCGTTGTGGGTCGTTAGTCTGGAATGTACTGAAGGAGTTATAACAAGTCTTTGCAGAGTTCAGATGTTCTATAGCTGAATGCAGTTTGTCTTGCTGATGTGTTGTCCCCGGCATTGACAAAAAATGGGTCGATCCCTTTGATGCCTGGTGGAACATGGTGCCATGGGCAGCACGCGTTTGGCTTGTCTGTGTAGCTTGGTTTTGAGACACAGTGAGCACCCACTTGGTTAAGAACGTAAATTTGGTTCAAACCCACTTGAGGGTCACAGCAGTGATCCGAAGGGCTGGAACCTCTCTGCTGGGAGGAAAGACTGGGGGAGCTGGGGCTGGTCAGCCTGGAGAGGAGAAGGCTCTGGGGACACCTTAGAGCAGCTGCCAGTGCCTGGAGGGGCTGCGAGAGGGATGGAGAGGGGCTTGTGACAAGGGCATGGAGCAGCAGGACAAGGGGTGATGGCTTCAAGCTGAAAGAGCGGAGGTTTAGATAAGATATAAGGCAGAAGTTCTTCACTGTGAGGGCAGTGAGGCCCTGGCCCAGGTTGCCCAGAGAAGCTGTGGCTGTCCCCTCCCTGGCAGTGTTCAAGGCCAGGTTGGATGGGGCTTGGAGCACCCTGGGCTGGTGGAAGGGGTCCTTGCCCATGGCAGGGAGTTGGAATGAGATGATGTGGTTGTAACACAGAGGCTCGGGTGATGCAGATCCAGTGCAAGAATGGACATTGCTGCCCTTTGTGCCTGGCCTGAGCTTCCCTACTGACCAGACTCGATGTGCCTCAGGAGTCTGGGCCTAGTGCCCAGGCGTAACATCAGAAATGGGGCTTGGAAGAGGTGGGAATTGGGGCCATCTTCAGCTAAGTTTTCCTTCAGTTCTTCAGGCCGTAGATGACACAAGAGTTATGGGACAGCTCCCATGTGGCTGAATGTTTTACTGGTGGTTCGTTTAGACACATTGTTGCTTTGCTTACCCACACTGACAGTATGTTCTTGTCCTCCAAAAGCGTTTTTCTTGAATATTTTTCTTGTTTCTTACATACACTCAGTGCCTGTGAGAGGGGAAGTTCTGCCTGCTGGAGGCACCCGGGGAGAACGCCGAGAAACACCAGTAATTCTGGGCATGTCTCGAGGGTCCATGGCTGGAGCACTGTTTCTTTTTCTTTCCCCGACATGTAACGACAGAAGATTTTAAAGGATGCCTTATACCATTCTGCTTGTTGAAGAATCCTGGTTTCTGAGTGCAGTTCACAGAGGCCTCAGCTGTAGTGACTAACTGAGGGAGTAGAAGAAGAACGTGAACAATGGATACTGGAATATTTGACTGAATCCCTAAGAAAATATACAAATAGCAACAACCTAGGTTTACTAAGTTTGTGGGAGCTGGCAAGAAGTCCTTTGGCAGTCAAGAACTTGTGTTTTTAGCTCTGACTTTAGCATAAAAGTGACATAGCTTCCTTGGGGGATTATATATGGTTCAGTTTTATCTATTGAGCAGTGTTTTTTAAACGCTTTTAAGGCTTTCACACCATGTGTGATTTGAGGAGTCACTGGCTCTGGTCTTTTGTGAGCTGTTGGAGTGCTAGGGTATTAGGGAGTGACTGACAGGGCAGACTTCTGGCTTTGTCACCTACTTTTTATTTTACGCAAAGAAGTGTGAAAATACATTTATAATTTTTTTAGTTTTGTGTAATTATTTCTTAATCTCCTTGTTTGTTTGGGGTTTTTTTTCCCTAATGCCACCATGGAAACTGCAGCCTATTTGTGAGGAAATTGAAGTCATTTTTCTGAAAACTGTGTTCTGGAATTAATTTTTGTTAGGCTTTTATTTTTTAGTGGACTCTGTGTAATTTGCCAAAATCTACCAGTTCTTAGTTGACTTATATTACCTTTTAAAAGTTGGGTTTTTTTTAAAGTTTGCTCTGCGTGTTATTTGCTAGGGATATAACCTGACATCTCTGGTAACTTCTCAGTCTCAAAGCATTTTCTAGATGACATAATTGATACATCATATAAAGAATCAAAAAGAATGAAGCTGCTCGATGACTCACAACAGCACGATGTGATAGTTCAGGACAGGAAGTGTGGAATAACTATGTGCAGCTGGATCTACAGCTTGAAATTAAAGAGACAGGAAATACTTAACCAAGCTGGAATTTCACCACAGCCAAAGTGGAATATGATGTGGAGACTAGCACCTTTAATTATATGAAATTTTTTTCAAAGGTACACTTACGATCGTTATGTGGCCACAGTCTTAATTTTCTTGTGTTGTCACTGAAATTCAGTCATTGATTGAACCAAATTTTACTTATCTTGTGAGAACATCAGGATCCTAATTGTCTTGGTTATACATCCCTCTTATGTCTGCTATTTGATTTTTGAATGGAAATTCATTTATGATTTTACAGGATCGAATTATTAATCAGTAACAATTGATTTTATTTTTGCTGTTTAACAAAGAATTAGAACTCTCCCACCTCCATATCTTCTGTTGTTTTACTACAGTTGCAGAGTGTGGACAGGACTGACTTTGGTCAGTATTACCTGGCTATGTATGATGTAAAAACATGGTAAAAATCCCTCTTTGTCCCTGGAACCTTCTCTGTAACCTGTCACACAAACTGAACTATTTCTTTTTTCATCCTATAATTGTGGTGCCTTGGAACCTTAATGACAGATCCTAGCCCCATTGGGGTGCTACTCAAAGAAATATTTCCTGCTGTAGCGCGTGCAGAAGGGAAAGCACATGGAAAGAAGAACCTAGCAGTGATATTGGTTTGAGTATCCCACAGTCTCCAGTGGTAGAAGTTTTATAGTGGCCCTGGAAAAGGAGAGGCTTATGGAAGCACTTCACCTGCTTGCAGGACAGAATGGGATAAAAGCAGATAGCTAAGTAGTGAGTGGTGAGTACTCACAGATAATCTGGTTTAAGATGGCTGTGAAAGCCTGGAAGAGGAACCAAGTACCGAATTCTTGATGCAGTCATGAAGGAGAGGAATGAAAAGTGATCTTATCAGGTATGGACTGGAAACTATTTCTTTTTCAAGATCAATTGGAATAAGGTGGTGTCTGCTCAGTTCAAGCTGTGTAACTAAAAGTAAAGGCAATCTTGTGCGGAAACTATAAGAAGAATTAAAGTGAAATCCTAAAAATGATTTGAATTGAGAATGTGGTTTGAAAGTGTGGGTCTCAACTTGGACAGAAGTAGTCAGGACTTGAACAGAGAGAGAGAAGGAGAGGAAAGGTTCTTCCACCATCAGCTTAAATAGGTATTTGGTAATAAGATTACCCAGAAATAGTCTAGAGCTAGGGGTGGCTTAAAGATGTCTTAAACCAGCCTGTAGAACCGTGTTCAACACACTGAGGAGGATCTTCCAAAAGAAGTGCTGAAGGAGTTGTTAGAGAGATAAGAGCATGAAAAAAGGGAAAAGTTGTGGAAGTCAGGAGGAAAAGAACACCTCAGGAGGAGGAACGTGGTCAATTCTACTGTGAGATGATTAACAAAGAGAGAACAGGTACTTGGGTTTTCAGAGGTGGGAAGAAGTTTTTGTAGACTTTGATTATGCCTTGGTGATGCAAACTTGCATTGAAGATTCGCCATAGCTTAAAAAGGAGTGGAGGGTGAATTTGGGTTGGAGGTTGATGGCCATGTTACAGAAAAACAGTGCAATCGCCAAAGAGATAGGAGAGGGGAACTTGGAAAGAAGCAAGGGCCATTATCAGTGGATGAAAGGGCAGGATGATGTAATAACCTGTTATTATTACCGTACTTCTATCATCTAACTCTAATCCTTGTGATTTATAGCACAGATTATATAATGTTCTACTTGAAATTTAGCTATCTATCATAAATTCTTTTCCATTGTCTTGCCTTCTGTACCCATCCTTTCCTTTTCCTTGTTAAAGCACTTGGCAAATCTTTAGCTCGCTAAGTTGCACATGATGTCATTGAGGCACATGTATCGGCACAGTTCATAAATGGAAGCAGCTGGTTTCCTCGGCACTGAAGAGAATGCACAAACACACAACCGAGATCTTCAGATCTTCTGTATGCTTTGGATATGGTTCCTCTCCTGAAAAGTCATGCTGTGATTTCAATTAGTGCAGATGTGCACCAAGCCACCTTATTGGCTCAGAAGAGAATTCTTTTGTTTCAACACTTGAACTGCTAGATCTGGTTAATGTTACCAAATGAAAAAAAAATAACATCACACCTATGGTATTAGTCTTATACTCCAGTATCTGAAAAAACCTTGGCAGGGAGAAAAAAAATGTTATCATCTCATAGGGAAAAGCTGAATTCATACACAGGAACTGCAGGATTACTTCGACATTTTACTAGTCCCCTGTAACACCAGCAAGTCCCATAAATGCCTAATGGAAAAACAGCAGAAAATGAGATCTGCAGCAGGCCTTTAGAGATCAAATTTATGTTGCTGAACACTTTTTTTCGGGTCGGGTTTAAAGGTCAGAAGAAAGTGGATAGATTAAATTTGCTGATTTTGCCAACTTTAAAGGCCCCTTTCAGAGGTTTTCTCTTTCTGTGGAAAGCCCCAGTATGCTTTTGGGTAGTTTTGTGCAAGAACTGAAATGTATAAATGTACAAACTTTACTGTATTTTTCTCACGTGAGAAAGACACTCACATAACAATACTTAGTTATCCCCAGTGTGCCCTTGAGCAGCATCTGCTTTAGATCCAAGGTATGTTATCATCTTGAAGTAATTAATTCTTCCTATTAATAAAGTTTTTAGTGTATATTCATTTCATCTGCAGACTCACTCATCTATCACAGGGCCAGCTGTGATACCACAGTGACAGAAATAGTTACCCCAATTCATTTTCACACTTGGGTTAAAATTGATCTCCCTGTTTCTCACACAACGTTTTTCCCTGCTGTATCTCAGAGCAGAAGAGTATCTCCCAGTGAGCAGCACTGACTTTTACACTCTGTGCTCCCTCAAAAGTGGAGAGAATCAAGCTATAATATCCTCCGCTGAGAAGGAAGAAAGTGGAATACAAAAACTTACCACAAAGGACATTCCAGATCATCAGTCTCAGCAAACACTAGTAACAAAACGAATGGCTGGGAGCGGGAGGACGGCTGTTGGGCAAGATCTTCAGAGTCCTAAGTAATTTGGGCATAATGCCAAAAATGTCATTTTTAGAAACAAAATACCCTCTTTTCTACAGGGTAGTAATACTTCACAAAGACAAGCTGAATTAGAAGATTAGTTTCTGTACGCGAAGCAGTGCAGAACAAACAGCACCTTTGTATACCTGTATTTGGTTTCATGGGTTGATGTAGATGGAGTTATTTCATCAGTCGTTAAATGTTTGAGTGATTCAGTGCCAGATCATTCAATATTAGCTCAATGTTAAGTCTTAATACTTCCGAATTCAAAACATTTTGACCTAGCCTCCTCAGTATGTCCCCGTAGGAACATCCTGAGTGTGTAGCGACTGCAGTTGTTCTTTCAGCATATATGAGTACTTGTAAATTACCGTGCTTAAGCTCATAGCAAATATTCACTCAAAAAAGCTTTAAAAAAATTACTCTGAATTGCTAGTTTTTTAACTTTCAAGTGGATACTTTTCTACTATGTGATGAGTTTTAGGGCTTGAGGTTTTCAGAATCATTCAAAATGTTATTAGTATCAAATTCAGCAGAGACCAAAGACAACTGTGCGTTGCCTATCTACTTTTTAACATTAGGCGTGTCTTTGGAACGGAGGAATGAAGTGACCCCTTGGAGTACAGGTTTACCAGTATCTCCATAGTTTGAAGTACATTATTAGCCATTCATTTAGGAAAAGCTTTGCTTTCAATTTAAAACTGTAAACACTAATGAAAGTTATTCTTACAGTTCAGATCTTCAGCAAAGCTTCTGCTAGGGTTTGAAGAGCAAGCTGTGATCTTTGTGGCTTGCATGTGGTCCCGGGGGAGGGTTTGGTGCTTGAACTCCGCTGCTAGTTATGATGATTTTCAAACTCGGCCAAGTGGACAGAATAATTCCAGTTTCAGTGCTAACTGAAAAATTTACTGAAATGGGAGCCCAAATATCCAAGCACTTTTAGTGAAATATAGCTGCCTTTCTGACCAGCTATGGACCTTGCTGAGCTAAATGAAATAAAACTTAAGGCTTGGGTTTCAGCTTAGGAGGAACTTATCACAAAATGTGCACAAACTCAGGGTGAATTTGAAAATTCTCCTTTTGGAATGGAGCTGGTGGGACAAATTTTAATAAAATTGGATACATCTGCAGTGGTATCATGTGTCAACCAAGAGGCAGACAAAAGAAATAGGAATTTATTGGAGGAATCCATCTGACTTTTCTTGTGGGCAGAATTACATCTGGCATTTGTGAGGGTGTGCCATTTCCCAGATCTTCACAGTGTGTTGGCAGACTGTTTTAACAGGCTTCCATGTTCATTTGGGAGAGCATGATCTCTGAATAGATATATAGTTCACTGTAGTAAAACCAAGGTACAAATCTCCTCAGGACAGACATTTTTTCAGAAGAAGAATATCCAAAGGCAAGTACAAATTTGTAACAGGCAGTCAGAAAAACAAACTGAGCATTACTGTATCAAAATGCCAGACATTCGGAAGATGTTTTATGAAAGTTTAATTTTTCAGACGGCTCCTTGTCATGTGTATCCTCTTCTCAGAACACAGAGTGATTATGATGGTAATTGTGGAAAATTGCTAGTCATCAGTGCTATTAAATATCTAAATTCTAAAATGTATCATTCAGTCTTGAAATTGTTGAATTTTTTCCAAGGACTGTTGTTCACAGTGAATATTCTGAAGTTCCTTTGCTCTGAGATTAGAGTGGACAGGGATATGGCAGGGTACGTGAGATATTGTGGAAAGTGGATGCCAGAAAAGCAACTTCACAGAAAGACTCCTGCAACACCTGCGCGTCTGGATGCAGTTTGTGAGGGGTAAACGGGGTCAGAAGACACCTCGGACTCTGTTTCTTACAGGCACGCTGAAGTACTGCTGTGCTGCAACCCATTCTCTGAAATCTGCTCCTTCAGCAGCCCAAACCATACCACAGTGTTACTACTCAGAGGTTATGGATGTGCAGTAGACTAGACTTCAGTACTGTTGGATTTACAAAGTGCGTAGCTTCACAAATCGGAGGTGCTCATTCAAGGAGGCATCGTATAATTTCTCTGCTTCTAGACAAGGTCAGGGCCGCAGTTTCTAACAAGGAATGGTAATTACCTCTGGCTAAACCTAGCAGTTAGGCAATGTAAACATATCCTCCTATGATTAAATATATCAATTTTAAGCAAGGTGTGGATGAAGCACATGTTCTGGTTCACACTGGAAGAAATCAGTCGGGTGCTGGCGATAGGAAATCTTGACTCTCTTTGTTGGCTTTGAGTGTCTGAAGTACTCATTTGGTCAAGCAAGAGCGTAAAACCAAAGCTAAATAATCACATTCAGAATAAGTTCTGTTGGAGCAGTTTTGTCTGGTTCTGCCCAGCAGGGAAACTTCCCATCAGACTGCGTGTCAAGAAACTCAAAGGCTAAACTCAAGTTCAGGAAACATCATGAAATCAAGACCGGTTTCACTGTCAGCATGGTGGTGCTCGTTCATAGAAGTTAATGTAAAGCCTGTGCCAGCAAGAAGTTTATTCTCCTCTTCACATTTCAGTTTTGTGCCATCATGACTGATTAAAAAAATGATCTTTTTTTTCAAGTCTTGGTGCTTCATAGCATCCATGGCGAATAGGTGTATGGGTAGGCACGTTAAGGATCCAGCTGACCTTCACAGGGGCTACTGTCCTACAATAAACAGCTTTAAACAAGCGTCATTCGCAACTTTTATGAAAATCTATCAGCGTCTGTTTCCGGTAGGGACAACTGTGCTGGTTATGCTCAGAGCTGGGGGAATTTTGCTGCAGAACGGCAGGAAGAGCCACATGTGCCCGCGCGGTATTTTCACCTGAGGTGAAGGCTCTCCAGCCTGCCTGCTGGTTGCTTGGGTATAGAAACAACAAACAAGCAGTGCATTTGTTTGTGGCTCCTGCTTCAATTATTGACGAGGACTGGTAATATTTGATAAACCAGTTATTTCCAGTTACAAATTTTTTGCATGGAGTTTCACAGAAGAAGATTTCCTGGCTAGAGAAATCTAGAGCATGAAAGGGAAAGGAGTGAAAGGTGGTTGGTGCTTCAGATGAGCACATCGGGAGGGAACAAAGCCATCCATTGTGTTGCTTTCCTGTCACTGTTGTTAGATATTAATTTGATAAGGACAGAGTATGTTAAAATGGGGACTGGAACAAAATGTTGAACCTTTTTTTTTCCTGACTGCTTTATCACACATTATAATGTTTATTGTTGAGATTAAGTACTCTCTATTCAGGCAGTAACAAGTTTCATAGTGGAACAAAAGTAAGCAGCACTCACAAAATTCGTTTTAACAGAAAGTGTGAACAGAAAGATATGAAAACTATTGATTATGTTGTCTGTGGTGACATACAAACAAAGTGATAACCGTTCACGTCTATAAAAGTTGAAGAATGGCAATGTCAGATTGTGCAAAGATTAACATAAGAATCTGACATCTTTGGTGAAAATTTATAATTACATTTGACGCTTTGGTAGAGGTTGGAATGAGGGTGGAATCTTGTCAAATATGTTTTTTTGTTGTTCATGTCATTACCAACTACTTAACCCTTTGATTAACAACAATTATTACTATGGATGAACACAACTGTTGGAGAGGGGAATATGTTGTCCTGTGATTTATAGCAGTATTCAAACATCTGTTTCAGAGAGAAGCTTCTTAAGCTTTATTTTGTTCTGCAGATGTTCTAAGCAGCATCCTACAGATATTGCTCTCCAGGGAAAGTTTTGTGAAAATAGCTGATGTGTGTCTCCACTGCCCTTCCTGATGAAAATTAGAGCTCTAGGTGTCAGAAAGTTGAAGAAATGCAAACTATTTATCCACGGCTTCTGAACTTTGGTTTGAAGGTACCATCATCGCTTTCTTTTCCTGGTCTTTGTAGCGGTGTTTGATACCACTCTGCCAGCGTTCGGTTTGTTGCAGTTGGACCATAGATGGGGATGAGGAGGCGTTGCAGGGATGGGAGTAAAGAGAGAATCCTTGATTTCCATAGCTGTTCTGAAGAGAGAGCAAGCTCCAGTAAATAGGAAATCACCAGGCTTTCCTATAAATGAAGGCATGTCAGTGATAAAAATACATAAAAATATATCAAAAACTTCAGACAGAGACTTTCCACGTTTGCTTTGAGGAATACATACTGCATTTTACTTCCACGTGGACCAATAATTTTCATTCCCTAAAATGAGGTTATATATTATACAGTTTCAAAATATTCTGGTTTGACTAAAAAGCAGAGATCATGTTTACTTAGCGTAAGGAATGGATTTAAACTCTCAGAACTGAGGAGGTGATTTTGAGAGATCCCAACTTCCTTTTCTTATAAAAGCACTAAAACATGTGCTTAAATGCTGATTTAAAGAGGAGTTCTTTGTCTTTATTTATATGTGTCAGATACCTCAATGTTTTTCATTTATAATCTAGGCTAGAAGATAATGGTTATAGTGTATAAATTAGCACACAAGTTAACACTACTAAACACATTATGGTAGCTGTAGTATCTGTCTGTCTTATTCTGCCTGTTGTCAAGGACACGAATTGGATGGGCAGAGATTCAAGTAAAGGGCAAAAAAAAGCAGGGAGCATTTTTTTCATAATTAATATTCTTCTAGCAGAACTCATTCCTGTCCAAAGGACTGTCTGTGTATGGGGCTGTAGGCATTATCAAGATCTCATTGACTGCTTAATGTGGAATTCAAGGAAGCTCCGCGTGAAGTTGAAGGGCCACAGGAGGACCTTAACCTCTAAGGTGTTCTTCTACTCCTAATGCATTTACATGGTTCATTTCCCAAGTTTATACATTTTGTACTGTGTATTTCAGGGTAAAATAGCTGATTTCTTACTGCATTTACCACGAACAAACATGTATCTGGGGTGCTCTGCTCTGAAATACTCTCTGAAAAGCTGATAGAACATTGGATGCAGTGTGCTTTGTCCACATATTTTTTTGTCCATATTTTTCAAATGCACACAGTTCTAGTGTATCAAAGACTTCTACAATAATTAGATTGGAATGGATCACCAGATGTTTTGTTAGTGCCAACTCAGAGTTTACACTTTAGTTACTTTATGTTCAGTCCTTTTGAATATTTCTAAGAATATTCTGTTTGACCCTTACTGTGTGAAATTTCTTCAAACATAAAACTCACAAGAGTTTCAAAAACAGTTTGTCTGAAATATGTAATTTCAAATACAATTTTTTAAAAACATTAACTTATATAAATCTCTCTTCTTTTTCCCTGTGCACTTCAACTTTTCAAGAACAAACAAATATAATTAAACCAGACAAATGAATCTGGGCACTGACAAACAGGAGAGACGTTGGTTCAAGGGGTTGGGCCTATCTTCTGAAACCTAGAATTGCCATGTTGGAAATATCTCCTTGGATGTAACTTTGTTTCCATAAATTAACGTTTTGGAGGCTTAAGTGAGTCCAAAGAAGTCACTAATTACCAGTTACTAGTGATTGTCTTAATTGTTATTCGTATTCTGCTTTGTTTTTCTTAATCTGTAAATTGATTTGGAACTGTAAAGTCTCATTTACATGACAGTTTATGAAATCCATTAGTCTGTCATACATTAAGTAGAAAATACTGCCCGTATGTTTCTATTGTTGCAGAAAAGAAGGTAGAACATTACACAGTAGTCTTAAAATCAGTAGCATGTAATCCTGCCATCGGAAACTGCGTCACGACGTACACATGTGAGCAGCCTCGTTCAATATTTCCTGAGGTGCGTGGTGCCAGGCACTGGGGTGTTGAATGGCGTGTCCGTGATTTGCCAGTCTTCCTATTGCGACCATTTCGCACCAAACGCGCCGAAACGCCCGCGGAAGCAGCTTGTGCCCCATCGAGCCTGGGTACGTGCTGATGAAGCTGCATGGGTGCAACGAGTAGGTATTTATTCACCAAGTTTCAGGGGTTTCCTGGGCTCAGCAGCGTTTTACTTGAAAACTCCGAGGTATTCTTCGTCAAGAAAAGTTAGTTCTCTGCCTGCTTAACTTGATCTTTTATTGATCTAGAACTACTCTTAAAATATTACGCATTTTACTTAAGTGGAAGAAGAGGCTTGCCCAGTCATATTTCCTGTATCTGTAGTCTGATTTTCTTGAAGGTGAGCAAATAATGTGCCAGGAGTGGAGTTACTTTCAAGTAGAGGAGTATGGAAAATACTCACTAGAAAATGAAAACTTACTTAGCGTATTTAAGCATCTTGAAGAGCAGTGCAGATTGAAGCCGCTGCTGAAACCTGCTGCTCCCACAGTATTCCGATGTTGCAGAAGATCGCATCTTAGCAGAGAAGTTGGTTTCCCCTCGGGCTGCAAGGTGAGAGAGTCAAAGACTAACGCTGCTCTCCCTGGTCGCGGTCACGGTCCTGCTGTTCAGAGTGGGTTTCTGAGGTGTGAGCTCGTGAGTTGTTAGAAACAGGAACTTAGTGGGAGTATTATTTGCCTCTAAAAAGCTGATAGTCAGGGGTATTCCCCCGCCCTTTGACTTTGAAAAAGGTACTCGTTCAGACTATAAGAATTAATGCTAAGCACTTACATAGCTCATTGTATTCAAAGTGTTCTAGAGACAATTGTTATTACCCAAATTAATTGAAGTGAAAATATCTGTGCATAGAGTTTAGCAACTGTCCACATTTCAACTATATTTCTTAATAATTATTAGGATTAGCATAGGTCGTGACCCTCATTTATTTGTGTGTTCAGAAACAAAGTCATGCAACAGTCTTTATGTAATGAAAATTAAAAGGCCAAGCAATAACATTAATGTTCTTTTAAATAATTAATTTTAATGTGTGGAAGTCTGAGCAATAAATGTTTTATTGTAAACCCTGATGTGGTAATTAATCCAAGCGATTAAGAACTAATTGCATGTTCATAGCAAGTGTTACATTTGCTGTGAAAGAAGTATTTTGGAATTGTGGTTCTGGGGCGAGAGTTGTGAAAGTAGTGATATTGAAAAGGAAATGTTAACACACTTACTTTTAAACTTGGTAAGCCAGTAATTGAAAGAAATACATCCTTTATTATTTTGCCAATTACTTTTTTAGTTCTTCTGAGCATTTTATTTTACTATGTACTTGATTTTATGCGATACCGGTGCTTATGCATTAAATTAAACGTAAGGATACGTAGGCTGTTTAAAATCAACTAGCAAATACCTTGGGGAGCGGGAGAGCGTAGTTGTTTTATTAATCATTTACACCTTAATTTGCAAATAGGAAAAGTCCTCTTATTCCGTAAAGCTTGTCATTGCTTTACTGCAAGGAGCAGGTCCTCCTGTGAGCGGCGGTGGCTGTGCTCGGGTAGCCCTGTTGCGCACCGGGTGAATTCACGGCTCCGCTGGAGCTGTAGAGCTGCTCTGCATTTTCACTGATACCACGTACGGAGTTGGGATCCTTAGGTTTTTGTTCAGGATTTTTTTTTCTCTGGCAGAATTACATTTTGTAAATACCCTGTGTGCTTCTGTGGTTCTATACAGAGCTCTGTTTTGTCCATGGTGAGTCAGTTAAAGGATGAGTTAGCATTTGAACAGTGCAAGAAGCTTCAGAAAGCTTTTGTGCTACCTCTCGATCGTTTCTTTTTTTCTCTTCGTACCTAGCATTATCAGTGTAGTCTTTCTGATGATACCATCTTCATTAGTGAAATAATGTGCTCGCTCTTTGGGGCTCTTGAAATATGTTCCAGCGATGATGGTAATGACTTTGATTAATATTTAATCCCTGTGCTGCGATGTTCTTACAATTTACAAGATCTCAAAGGTGGTTGGGGGGAGGGACGAAAGGTTTCTGCTTGAGCATTTCAGTGTAAGAGTGCTTAGGGAAAAACATACCTATGTTTTATTATACCTCATATCTCTGTGTTCTAACCTGAATTTAAGTGAAGCCTTTCATAGCATGACCGTGGTGTTGACAGGGAAATCCGTAAGGTAGAGAAGTCATGCTGGAGTTGAGTTATTTGTCATGGCCTTGGACTCATTCCTGTCTTTGTTTATATTGCATAGCAATTGCACTCCCCTGTGTCGCCTCTCGGAGGGCATCGGCAGAGCAGTATAAACTGGTGTAGAGCAGGAGGTTGGTGGGGATTTTTCTTCCATTTTTTGTGTTCAGGGGAACTAATATTTATCAATACAGCAGGGCAGGAGTTTCCCCCTCCACTCCAAAAGTCACAGTATTTGTGTGCATAGTCACACGACCAGAAAGTCTCTTGCATGTACACAGCAGAAGAATTTTTGTGATTTTTCACGCCATGGAATATTAAAGATAAAATTCTGAATTAAGCAGTACTGATACTCAAGCTTTGAATGGTTTTCCCCCAGACTTTGTACAACCATATAAAATAATCTGGGTTTTGACAAGACCTTTTGAGACCCAGTCAGTCAGTGTTGGTTACCTACTAATACACCAGTCGTTGTTTCGGTCCTGGAGGGTTTTACCTGTCTTCATAAAATAAACCGTTGTGCTGGTGTAAGCACATCTGATTAAAAAGATACTCGTATTTGTTCTCTTCTTGTTCAAGGCAATTAGAATAAGCAAGGAGTAGGCTCGTTGTAAATGTTTGCTTATAGAGCTTTCACACTGCGGATGAACTGTCTAGAGAATTAGAAATTCTCGATGCGTTTGTAGTTACACGGATTCTCTCAATTTGCTAATATACTGTAAATATTATGTACACACCAAACTTGAATGAATTTAACATATGGTTGATGTTTACATAATTAATGACATGCCAAATTATATTAATGTAACTAGCCATACACAAAAAAGCAAACGTTGCACACTGATCGAGGGCCTAAATTAACCATACCTTCTTCTTTACTTGCTGAAAGGCTGCTCTGCCAGGACGGGCACTCTGGGATTCTGCTCAAAATTGTGGGAATTAAGATTGAAAACCAATTATCTCATTGTTCCAAGCATCATAAATAATGTAATTACTGCTTTTTAGACTTCTGCTTATTGTTTCATTAAACGAGAATTGGTATGCCTGAGTCTACTTTTTGGTCTAAACACAACATTATTCCCATAGGAATAGATGGGTTTGGCAAACCTGGTGTTGATGAAGAGTTGTTGTAGAAGGATGACATGTGAAAGAAACAGTTTCCCTCTTTAATCCACAATTTAACAACTCTTTGAAGATGCATTGCTTTCTCAATAAGGATTAAATCGGTTTTCAATGAAGAAAAAGTACAACAAAGTGTTTGTGGATACTAGGAGAAAGGAAGAAAAAAGTGGCTAGTTCTTTATCATAGCTTGTTTGATTTGCAGCTTCTGTTTTATTGATGGTAATACCCTGTATTTTATAATACCTTTCAGCACAGAATTTCAGTCATTTCAGTAATGTTAAGTAATTCAACCTCCCACTGGTTCTGCCAATGGAGGTGTATTTATCATTATAACTATTTTGCAAGTGGGTAAACAGAGGCAAAAAAGGTTGAATTGCTTAATCAAAGTAATAAAATCCCTAAGCACCTGTCTCCCAGATGATGTTTAATACTTCCTCCAAAATTTTTTTTTTATAAATTCACTACAAATAAAGATAGACATCTCGCTCCCTGAGCTTAATAAACTCACGTAAAACTCTATGCTGAACTTCAGAGAGAATACAGAGGTTTTTGCTTCCTCACAGAAGAGCAGACGTGAGGGAGCTGCGTCAAACCCTCAGCTTAAGATCTTGATTCATCTTACCAAAATGAGCTTAAATAACTTTGTAGTTTCCAGTGAAGCATGAGAATTTTTGAATTGGGGTGAGATTTCCCTGCACCAGAACTAGATGTATTACTGCTCCCTCGCAGGTGTGTGTGCACCTCTGCCTCACCGTTAATGTTCTCAGCTAGACGCGCGGGGAGCAGACATCTCACACGTAAAGTCACACAATTATTTTGTCCTAAATAGGGCTTGGAAGAACTTCCTGGAGAGCGCTTAATTCAATCAATAGTAATCAGAATTGAAGAAGATTTCCAAATTGTTTGCAACTAAAAAGAAATGGTGAATATATGCATAAAATAATAGTTTTCTTTAACATATAATGTCAAATATTGGAGGTTTTCTGCTACCGTTGTAATCGGGTAGATACTAATATGGCAGCAATCGGAGTTGACTTTAGCAACAAAGCAGCTGTTGGCAGCTGAAAGCAATCCTGTCCTCCTGACGCGCTGGCACCGGTGCAGAGGAAAATGTCATGGGCAATAGAGGCACGTTCACTGACGGCTAGGATTTTCTCTGATGGCACTGAAAACTGTTTGAAACTTGGCTTGTATCAAGAACAGAAACTCTGGCCACTCAGAATGATAAAACAATAGTTTACAGCTTAGTCATTTTCCAGTTATAAAGCAATACTTTCATAAAAATAAACAATGCATGCAGGAACAAGCCAAAACAATTACTCAGAGAAATTGCTGCGTTCTCGCTGTCCTTGCTTTCTGATTTAAAACAACTGTCGCAAGTAGGAGTTGGACGAAAAGCAGCAGGTTTTGTTTCAGTAAGTAACTGCTTGCTGATCACTACAAGATAAAATATAGTTCCAAAATGCACTGGATACTGTGTAGGCATTTTCTAAGTTCCTAAATGACCTATTACGTGACAAACAGGTACATAGATTAAAATAGCCTTCATGTATTGCCCTAATTTACAGACTGAACATTTCCCAGGTTGATAGTTACATAGAGCTTTGGCCTTCCCAGAGAAAGGAAAAAACGGCTTCAAGCACAAGCACCTTGATTAATAAAGGTCATGTTGTTTATTTAATTTGTGGGGGTTTGTTAATTATTTCTGCAGGTATTTTGCACATCGAGAGTGTTTTACTATCTCTATCATTTGATACTCTTCTGTGGTATCTCAGTAAGGAACAGAATTTAACAGATAGTGTCAAGCAGGACAGGTTGCAAGCATCAATGCTCAAAACTCGGAGGAAGAGGTGAGGGGTCGGTGGGGCTGCTAACTTCACAGTGTTGCACATTCCAAGCATTGTGCTCTGATATTTCAGTCTTAAAGATAGTTTGAAAATTGTCCCCTTCTCCTTTAAACTCGCAGAAGTACCAAGATGGATGAATAGCTTTTGCTCTAACTTTCCAAGAAGACTCCTTCTGGTTCCCGTTCAGAAGAAAGATGGTTTCCTGGCCTTGTCTCCCGGTGGGTGGGACTCGGGCTGCGCCAAGCCTGTGCTCCGTGCCGCTCAGAGGCTGCAAGATGAAGGGCTTTTGGTCTCTTCTGGTTGTGAGGGTGCCTGGAAGTCTTGGGGAGGTGGTTCTGGCTGGAGCAGTTACCTGGCGGCTCCTTCTCCGTCCCCGGCATCGCTGCGCGTTGCAGCTTCGCTCCTCCCAAGCCCTGATCTCTCTGCTAGACTGCGGCAGACGAGACCGGGGCAGAGCTGAGGGAAATCTCTTCTGCCCAAGCGTGTGCCTTGACGTTCTCTTTGTGCGCAGAATACGGGAACCTTCACCAGGGCCAAGAGCTCTGACTCGGGTATGTCTGGCATTTCACGGAGCGAGTTCTTTTGGCACCTGAGCTGTCTCGCTCTTGGGCTGGAACTGCCAGCACGCTCGGAGCTGGGCGATTGCTGCAGGGCTGGAGTGAATCACAGTGTTTATCAGGACTGTCACTATGGAACTGTCAAACTTTCTGTGTGCCTGAAGAATTCCTCCCTTCAGATAGAGGAGAGCGTGATGTCATCATAATTGATTTTTTACGTAAATGCTTGCTATACAATAATTTTGGATTAAATGATGTGTTCCTTTCATGTTGGCAGAAAATAACTCATCTTAAATGGCAGCAGACTGTTGTATATGTGTTTCTGAAAGTCAAATATTTTGATTCACACTTGCGATTTATTGATTTTGCATTGTTACCAAATGGCATTTCAAAATCAGCTCAGAATACCATGGTTCAAAATCCTGTCACTCATGTGGCGAAGTTATTTTCGCGTAACCCACTCTGCAAACGGGAGTGGCAAGAGGAACAGCTAGAGACAAGAGAGGGCAAATGCGTTTTGGGGGTAGTAGGTTTGAAAACAACCTTCATTTTTATCATCTCTGTATATTCTTATGCAATCATTCCTTCTGTGCTATTAAACAATAATAAATCCAAACTTGCAGAGCTGTTTGTTGTCATCTTGGATCTGTCTAAATGTGCGCTAGGTTTCAGGCTTCAATTTTGGCTTTAAGGGAATACTCACTGACTTAAAAAAGTAATCTTGATCCTCATTGTGCAGATATTGCATATATGTAATCTAGACGAGTTCAGTGCAAGCACCTTATCTCACGTGAGCAAATGACAGCAAGACTTCTCGGTTTGGACGGAATGCCTGACACAGAATTGCTTTCACCAAAGCCAAAGACGCTCTGGCTTCATGAGGTCCTTCAGCGCTCTCTGATTCTGCGCTGCCAACACTTTTGGCACCCTGAATTTGCTGCTATAGCTCGTGCGGGATGTGCTGAGCGTAGGTCGGAAGAAACCCTCTGGCTCTGCATGTGCTAAAAGTGCGAGAGATGACTTGCAAAGACAAATTGCTTGTGTATAAACCCACCGGATCCTTCTGCTAATGCTGGTGTCTATGAAAAAAAGACATCAGTGTAAAAGACTAGCCTATACTCACAGTACATTGGCGTGTTTTAAAAGGTGCATCAAAGTATTCCTGAATATTGTAAAAGTGAGATCAGTATGATACTCTCTCTTGACTTTGTCCATCACGTGCATCTTAATGTTGAATTTTAAAAGCTCTTAAGTTACAAAGGAGCTACTGTATCTCCCATAGCTAGGTGTCTGCAATACACAAATGTGTTTTTTCTTATTTCTTTCTTTTTGTTTCTCTTTGTCGCACAAGGAGAATATTTTTCTCCACTGAAGGGCTGTATTTAAGCAGAAGGACCGCTTGCAGAGCATAAGAAAAGTATCGTTATGTTTTGCATGTGTGTACACACAAACAAGCATATAAAGAACTCAGTCTATCGTCCTGTTTTCTTGGTGTGTGTTCAGCCTTGCTCTCTGGCCGGCGGTGCAGTGGTACCTTCCTCCTGGCTTAGAGAAGAGGCTCATTGCATCTGAGCAGCAGAGAATAGTGGCACATCGTGACGCAGCAGCATCTGGTGTACTCGGTCTCAATCAGTGCACGCCAAAGGAACACTGCATGCTGCTAGTATGTCTGAGAGCCTTTCGTGTTGAATCGGTTTTCTTAGTACAATATTGCTGCCGTTCACTATCTTTGACCGCGTTGTCTAATTATCCTATATCCTTGTATGTACATTATTCTTTCACGTAGATACATACAGTCATTTCATTTCGTATATAAATGCAACCTAAGTTTCCCAGGCTGTTGGAATTTCTGTATATTAACTGTCTCACCTTTTGATTACAGGTGTTTTCCTCATAGCTGTTTTAAGGTAGCTTTGGGGTTTTGAGGCTGAAAAGGTTCCCAGAGCTCTCAGAACCAGACTGAGGTGTGTAGGCTGGAATAGAACATCTTCTGAGAGGCCTCTTAACCTTCTCGTTAGTACGTGTAGAGCTTCTTACTAGTGAAATACAAAATCTTTTCCTCCAGTGGTACGGAGATAGGCGTATGTCCCACTCCCAAAGCTGACGCTGGCTAACAGTTAATGGTTAGGGTAGGCGGGAGCAGTTGATTTAGACATTCCTTGGTATGCATCTGTCTGACCAAAAACCAGTGGTAGCTGCAGCAGCGCGTGGGCTGCGGTTCTGAGGACGCCACGGAGTGACTGTGTTGTGAGTCCCAGTGAGACGTAAGAAAATCTGTTGGTTTTAGCGGAGTTCATTGCTGCTCAGAATTGTAGCAGGCTGCAATAGCAAGGTCTGTGGCTGATCTAGCTGTAGTTCAAACCTGGGAAGCTGGGTTCCTGTCACTGTACTGGCCATAGCTTTAGTTGGAATTCCACTGCAAATAGAGAGACTCAATTTAAATACTTGGCGGTGGGGGGAGTGGGAGGGGGTGGTCTAATTAGGTTGCTTTAAGCCCAAATCTGTTCAGTTCAGATTTTATACATTTTCTTCCTACTTAATTCCATTGTGTGAATTGTACTGCTGTAACTTCTTTTTATTGCTACTTTTTTTTTTCAAAGAAATGTTATACTTGGCAAAGTTGTAGTAGGAGTTCTCATACACACAGCTCTTCGTTTCTAGATGTTTTAATGTCAAATAATTATTTAAATAAAAATATAAAAAAACGCTTGGAAGAATGCAGTTAAATGGCAGAAGTGTTTTTTAGGAAACCCAGAAGACAGAGCTGTAGCCTTTGAGAGTTCCTGGCCTTTACTTTGCAGGATCTGAAAAGCGAGCTCTCCTATCTGCATCTCCATGCTTTCATGTTGCCTTTCCAAGGAGAAGGGAGTTGGAAGCAGGCCTGAGTTAGCTCTCACGAGGATAGTGTTCTGTACCTTAAATTACAATCAGATGTATTTTAGTTCAGATGAAGTTTTCAGCCTGAAATTGGTAAGGAGCCTAATTATTTGACCAGGTTACTATTCATGTAGGCCACTGTATAGCAGTCTGTGATCTATCCATAGCTGGCAGCACGTTAGCCTCAAAAGGTTTGTGTTTTGTGCTTGGACCTGTCCTTTAAAAATCCAACTCTGTTCGTTAAATGAAAAACTAAAAGGTGGCAGAGATTACTATGGAGACGAGATGTTATATAAACTGTTCATGTTAATTCTTCAGAATGTAAAAATAGCCGAGAAGCTTGACTGTTTACAGGCTTCCAGTCATTGAAGGTACTGAGCAACTCCACGAGATGCAAAGCATTCTTGGCCCTGTGGACTTGGATTGTCGTGTAGCGAATCGTGCCCAGATTTTGAAATCAGTCACGTGTTTGTTAGACTGGAGAGCGTGGAGTAAGAAGAAATAAATAGAAGGACTTTCTAAGTAGTCTTTAATCTGTAGACTTTTCATTGTATTATTTTTTCCCAGTGAGCAGAGTGCCTAAGATGATCTGTGAGCTGAAGTATGCGGGATAAAAATACAGATATTCTGTGATCTGAAAACATAATATGGATTAAAACTGGAAAATAAGACTATTTCACTGTTATACCTTTCAGGGTGTCGTGGTGGTGATGTTACAGATAGGACTGAGACCATGTTTTATTTATCAGACCCTCCCAAAGTTATTTGTTACTGTGCTCTAGACGTTATCTGCAGCCTTAAATTTAACACTCACTGCTCTTGCTTGAAAATTGCTATTACTCACTGAGTTTTGAGAACAGTTAGTAAAATGGGGTTTAGGATTATGAAAATTAAACGTACAAAATTTGTGTAATTAGTGTAAAGACTAAGCCTTTGTCTCATTAGTGGATTAGTGAAACCGTAGGGGATCTTCACGTAACTCGTTGAACACGTGCGAAATTCCACATGGCAGCCTTGAACTGCTCTTCGTGCAGGGTTGAAATCAGCATTCACAATTTAGTAGACAAATAGTCACTTCTGGTTGAGTTCTGTTTATTTTGTTTCACAACTGGTACTTGCTGGACCGTTCATGTTCAGAATAAAGAACAATACAGGGGGAGGAGGGCAGGGAATAAAATACATGTGTGGAAACATGAAGACCCTGAGGTGTTCCCTGCAAAACAAGAACAACTGCTACAATGACAGCATACTCCACATCTTTATTATAAACAAGGTAATAATTTTTCAGGCAAGGGATTTAATTAATCTCCTAGCTCTGTACAGAGTCGTTGTACTGCACTTTGGAATTAAGCAGCGCAATTTGATTGACTCTGTTACTAAAAAGGGACATTTTGAGTTATATCTGCTTTTAAAATATGAACAGTAGTCTTAGCTGCCATGGGAAAGTGTACTGCATGGAAGGCAGAGGTGGAGAGCTCTGTTTCATTTTGGACGGCTGTGATTCCGGGCGTATACAGATTCTCTGTCGCCTCCATCATCCCTTAGTGGAAAGGCAGTGTTTTCCAGAAGTTTTGATCTGTGTACTTGTAGGACAAAGGTGGGCTGGGGGAGACCTTCTAGAAGCAGCATACTTCATCTGATTCCTGATAACATACATCGATTTTTTCGGCTGCTTGCAGGGGTTCTTCCTGACGGTGTCACCAGAAGCAGTATTAAAAGTGGCTGCTCAGGCTTCTGCAAACAACAAGATCTTCAGCTTGAATCTCTCTGCACCCTTTATTAGCCAGTTCTACAAGGAGCCGATGATGAAAGTCATGCCTTACGTCGACGTCCTGTTTGGAAACGAGACGGTGAGTGTTACGAAAGCAATTGAAGCGTTTGTATCTCTTGCATGGGGCTGTTTGTGTCTAGGAGCCGGCTTCCTGGCTGTCCGTTATTTACAGTGAGGGACTGACCGTGGGAAGTGTCACTAGAAAATTATACCACGGTCACAGGACTGTGATATTTCAGTAGGTGCCACAGAAGTCACTTGACCTGTTAGAGGTTTACAACTTGCTCATTCTAGTGTAGAGACACGTGAACAAGTTACTCCAGGTTAAAAGAGGAAATAGCCAGCATGTTGGCTGCTTTATGATAGCTGTCCATGTGTGTGATGTGCTCACCCAGAAGGTCACTCTCTGCTGGAAGAAACCACCTGAAGGGCTCCTGCAGAGCTACTGAGGTTCTGTAACTTGTTTCCATCTCCATACTGCTGCTGTAAATAGCGTTTTCGGTGACGAAGACACCTCTTTGGGGAGAAGTGGGGGTAGAAAGCTAAGAAACAGTTCATCGGTTTGGAAGGTGTTAGTTGGTTTTGTGGTGGCTGGACTGGCAGTCCGTCTCAGGAAGGCTCACCTTCGCTGTGCCACGGCTGGCCAGCAGACTGCAGGAAACCCTGCCTGGAAGTCCGTGATAAGAGGCCAGATGAATTCACATTTCACTCATTGTAGTGCGATCACTTTGGGATTTTTTTTTTTTTCCCTACTTCAGAAAGTGCTCTTAAATATTTATTAGTTTGCTCAGCAGAAAAAGGTTAAAAAAAGCCTTGGAAAGTGTGACACACCTAAATGCAGTGTGGGCTTGTGTCTGGAGATAACTATATTCGCACAGGAAAATTATGGGAAAGTGACTTGTTCCTGTCAGGGGTTGTTCCTGATGGCGGCACAGGGAGTTGCACCGGCACCAGTCGGTTTTTCCACTCCTGTCCACGTCTCCACACGAGGGGCTAGCTTTGTTACAGATATAGGGCTTTCAAAAACCAAAGAAAGTATTTATAAAATGAAGAAAATTGCAGTGGTTTTAAATGCAGTAGGATAAGGAAAACCTTTTTAACTGTAGTTAATGATACAGAAGAAAAATTTTGCAGACATTTTGCTGCTCTTGCCAACTGTTACCTTTATTCTGTCTTTCACGAGACAGTCCTCACAAAGATGCTGCTGAATGTTCTGATTAAATATCAGTATAATCTCAACAAGAAAATGTTGTCAGATTTCACCAATGAAGTAGTAGCAAGTCGAGGCAATGTCTGGGCGGCAGGGCTTCACAGACACTGCGGGGATTAAACCTTGCTGGTCTTTCATATAAATATTGCCCTGTTGACCTGTTAAGAGAATTCAGATCGCAGTGGTTCGCGAGGTGCTGTTTTTCAGCAGATAAAATGGAAGTTGTTACTTTTTGTATATTTGCACACTTTGTAAGCAATAGTCCACTATACCAGCAACATTCTGATTTTAGAAATTTTATTCGGACTTCCATAATTTCCCCTGCCGTTCGTTTGCTATGGTGTCATTCGCTTGCTGGCGTAAAACACTGTATAGAATTGTTGTGTATGTTCAAGTTGAAAGACTCCCTACATTTTCTGAAGCATTTTGGTGTTTTTCAGGGTGAAAGACACTATTTAAGCAGAAGTGATCATCCTTAAACTTGTCAGTACAGTGTATGTATACTCCAGAGTACCAGGCTCTTAGACTTTGTTACTTCTATTCGTCAGCTGGAACCCTGGTCATTTCTTAGTCTCTGCTTCCTGCAATATAAGCTGGCCATGGCTGCTTCTGAGCTGTTGAAATGCTGTTTGCAGTGGTTGATTCTCCTGTCTTTCTGTGAGAGGCGAAGCCACGCTCTTGGCATGGTGTACTTCGAGATGGCAGTCGCTGCAGTATCTTGTGATTGTCAGTATTCCTGCTCTCTGCGTATGGTTTGTGGGAAAGAGTAGTCGCAAAACTGAAGAGAAGCTCTTTCTGACAGGTTCTGCCTTCTAGCAGCTTCCTCTTTTGGTTTGGGGTTTTTTTTCCTCCTGTATTCATTTAACTTACAAGTACATTCAGGAATTTTTTGTCTTTGTGTAGGTCTTGATGGGCAGTGAACTACTTCAGCTAGCCAACACCAAATTTTTGCCCATTTACTGCAATTTCCTTTTGCTTTTTGCTAGATTTCCTGTCAGTCTTGCTAGTTAAATACTGAAAGTGCCTAAATTAACATATAAGCAAGGCGTACTAAGTGGCTTGGTTGTTACTTCATTAGTACAAACAGTACTCTCAGACACAATTTTTATTCTTCCATGTATTTATCTTCACTCCACATTGTAGACAAATACAATTTTATTGTTAAGCACTGAGCTGTTTATTTTGTGAGTGATGCAATAACATCCAAGAGCAGCAAAATTCCAAATTGCTGCCATTCCTAAACTGAAAACAATTGGCAAAGTGATTTTCAATTACGTCCTCTACTTAAAAATTCACATCTGAATGGAGATTGGTTATTTCAAGTTTCAGCCAGATGGTAATTAAAATGGGCAAGTTATAAACCTCTCAGAATAAATGTTCTGGGTTAGAATGTAAATTCCAGCGTACCCTTTACTTCAGTGGAGATGCTGAATGCTGGGTAGCAACTCCGTACCAGGATCAGTTTCAGCATTAGCTCAGTGACCACTGGTGCTTTGATCATTTATTTAAATCCCATCTGTAACTAACCAAACACCTTGTCCTGGATTTTTGATACTTATTAACTGTACTTCATATAATAAATTTAGTACAGAACATTCAGAATAGGAATAGTTATATGTTCATCACTGCTAACCAATTAGGGCCATTCTGCAGTCATTATCTGGCAATACATGACTGGAGAACTTGATTATTGTCATTGCTTTTAATTTTTATTAAATTAAGTTTTTTTAATAGTGTCATTTTGCAAATGGTTCTTAGCAATAATACCTTCCAAGCTACCATAATCACTGGATAATTAACCTGCCAAGATTAAGCACACTCTACTTTGCCTCAGGATGCTTAACTCTCAAATAAGGTCAATTATCTCCTGATGATAACTGCTTTGTCACAAGTTGCTGATTAATTCATCTGTAAAAGCTCACCTTAGAATACATATTTTACAACTCAAAGTAACTTTCAGTAGCAGAATGGTCGAAGGAGCGAAAGCTTTTAAAATTACATCTCTACACGGAGTTGTGGAGTGTTTGCTGCACAGCAGTTACACTGGGTGAGTAAAGGAGCCGACGTCTGCATACATTTCTTTCCCAGACTTCTTTCCAGTTTCCCAGTTGGAGCTGAAGCTTGGTGTCTCAGATACACTTGACTCCTCGAAGCCTCAGTGACGGGCTCAGGAGTCTGAACTCAATTTCCAGGCTCCCCAAAAGCTGTGAGTTGCAATGGCAGCCCCTCTGGGAAGGAGCGGCTTGTGGGGGGGGGGGGGGGGGGCTGTGTACGTTGGGACGTGTGGCTGGAGAGCAGTTTCTTTCCTGGGGAGGTTTTCAGAACTCAAGGGACCCGGCAAAGCCTTCACATGATTCATCCCTGCATATGGCAGTCATTCATGACTCAGAGGAATATTTATTAAGATAGCGATGGGGGTAAAGAACTTCTGGGTTCTCTTCCTCCATGTAGGCAGGACATCGCTGAGATATTTTAGAATTTAGCAACTTTTGAATTACAGACATGGTGAGCTTCTCGTGTGTTGCTTTGCAACATAAACCATAACCAAACAATATCGCTCGCAGTATACAGTGTACAGCGATCAGTAAAAGTTGAGGAGGTTATGTAGAAGAGAAATCATGCATTTTTCTAAACCACGAATATAATAAGGAAAACTAAGATAACAATTATTCTTGGAAATTAGATCCTCTTCCTCTCTAGTGTAAAGAGCTGTTACTTCTGAACACCCAGTCTCTGAACAAGTTAATTACAGGATTGTGAGCTGAAGTTATGCGAAGACAGATGCTTCTGCAAGCTCGTCGGGAAATTGATGCTGCTGTGACAGCAAATGTGCTCAAAAGAAAGAAGGTTACGTGCAAGACTTCTGTCTTGTAAAAAGCAATGACAATAGCTTCAGTGGTAGTTCTGCAGTTACAAACCCTGAGCTTTAAAAAGATGGGTGCCTCTGTATGCGAGGAGATATCAAACAGGTCTTGGCATCATTTCACCTTACAATTATACCGAAATGGTACACTGTGCCTCCTGAATTTAAAATATTTTGAAGTGAGGTATCAAATACTAACATAAAGATCCCTACAAATAGATGTGGTTTCAACACAGCCTTGAAGAACCTTTATAAGCCTTTACAAAGGCAAGTTTCTTTAATGACATGGAAAATTCTCTTGAATGGCAAGGAAAACCGGTAAATCTAAAACTGACACCAGTGGGTAACATGCCCCTGACTGGGAACTTGCAGTCAGCCTGTAGCTTTGGGCTTGTTTTAACCAGGGCAGCGAACAGAGCTGCTGCAAAGTTTTCTGGCATAAAACTGTGTTCAGCACACGAGGGCTTACCCCGAGATGGCAGTTGCGTACGCACTCTGCTATAGTACGTGAAGACAGGACGCTGTGGACAGCCTGCAGATTGCCTCCGCGGGATGACCACCTGGGAGCAGGCTGAGGACTCTGCCCGCAGCTCTCGAGACTCTTGAAGGAGACACAGTCACTTTTGTAAGCTACAGGAGCCTGATGGTGACTCTTTCCAAACTAGCGTGCGTTCATAATGGCAGAACAGAGTTGTTCTGAATGTACAGTGGTGGAGTTGCTGCTGTTTGTAGACCCAGCAGATATTTTTCCACGCTGCCTGCATGTCCTGTCACACTGGTGTCCGACTCTGAGGAGACGAGTAAGAGGTAAGAGACAGGAGAAAACCAGGTGGCAGATGTCATGTGGTGTGTGGAGGAAGGGAAATACAGTTTGACTTTCAATAAATAATGAGAGGGAGACAAACGTTTTAGTCTGTTCTTCTGTGTGAAATGGGGTCGAGAAGTAAGGAACATGGCGAAAGATGGCTGGTCATGCCATAAATATCACCACATTGTTTCTGTTTGAAGTATTTCAAGTAAGAATTTAAAATTATTTTTGACTGTTTGAAATTATTAGTAGAAGGCAAATACTAGATTGTATTTGAAGCTGAGTGTCTTGAAGAGGCTCATTTTATTGTGCTGCCAACTTGCACGTATGTTATGTAAAGAGCCCTTAAGGGACCCTGAGTCTTTCTTTTTAGCTCACTGGAACTGGTCCCTGCTGAGGGGTTATTTTCAGTCTGTGGTTGTTGGCAGGCCGTCTTCCTGATGAGCTCAACCTTTACCTTCAGCTTCTACAGCTTTATTCATTTTGAATGAAGTTTTCAGAAACATTAATCATCTTACATGAAATGAAGCTGGGTGTCAGTGTTTTGCGTTTCAATTCGTACGCCGGTGTTTTCCTTTGCGTGATGCTGTCAGAAGTTCTCAGACCCTTGCCCCAGAGGTGAGGGTAATTATCTGCCTTTCCTAGGCGGAGTGAGAGACGGAGGTTTGCTCAGTCCCCTGCAGGGAGTCTGCAGTTCAGGTAAATATTGTAGGCAGATTGCTGACCCAGTTTATTAAATACACATGGGAAAAAATTTTGTAAGGAGACATCTCGTCTTCTCTTCTCTTTTAACAGGTAGAGGTTTGTAAGGTCAGCTGCGGCTGGTGTTTGCTTTTCTAAACTGCAGTAAACAGATAGCAGCTTCTTTTTATAAATCCGACATTTAAGATTGCTGCAAAGTCTTTGGAGGGAGCCTGGGAATTAAAAATTGTAATTTTGAATGGAGGAAACATAAATACTATTTTTCTTTGATGTCTTTGTAGAATTTTGACACTTATTTCCTGATGCAGGTGTTGTGTTTTCAATTATAGGAAAGCTGTGGCATTGTGATATTGCTGCTTAAGTCATAGAAGTAACTTTCTCAGTGTTGGAACATCTAATAAATTGTGGCCCACCAAAAAACTGAGAGGGTCACTAGCACAAGGGAGGTTGGTAATGTCAGCGGCGTTTTGTAAAGATGTGCTGTGGGAAGGATGCTGAAACAGCCCAGGGCTATTTCAGCTGCAGCTGCTGAATCTGCTTCTCCCTCTCTCTTCTGTTTTTTTTCTCCCCCCCCCCCTCCCTTGTGAACTGCAGTGGCTCTCTGAGATGAAATGCGTTTAAATCATTTCCCAACCTTGCAGCCGTCTTTGATAAAAGCCCTGTTATCTGAAATGATATGAATCACTGTGGAGTTAATCATACCTTATACAACAGCATATTTTGTTGTGATTCATTCTGTTTCAATTAATCATCTTATTTATCTACATTGTCTCAGCTGCTGCACTGAAATTCGTGAGTAATAAGCAAGTAATTATTTTAGTATAGTTTACCTAGTACATTATGAATGAAAGGAAAATTGAGAGCCAAGTATTTAAATTGATATTTAGTGCTGCTTTCAGCTAATGTCTAGCTATTTAAGCAATTTAGGAATCCTCTCTCAAAAATGGCTTTCATTTTTTTCCTGTGATGGAAAACAAGCAGGTATTTAGAAGCAGCATATACTTCGCAACAGGCTTCCCTTCTTACAACTAGAAATATTTTCTGGTAACCTCTCAGAATGCTTAGGGATATTTATCCTTCCTTACACTATGCAGTGCTGAGATACTTTTCAGATGACACATACTGGTTAGAAGGCAACACGAGACAGAACATGTCCTGCGAGGAGGGAAGGCGGATTTCGCTGTGCTTCGGCAGCTTGTGTTTTACTGATGATGATGGATAACCCTGTTCACTCTGTAGCACTTCCCAGCGCCTCTCGTAGCACTTCGAAACATGAAAGCTCAGAATAACCCAACGAGGTGGGTGTGTAGTCATGTTTCCGTTTCGCAGGTGGACGATTGAGAGGTTCCTTGCCCAAGGTCAGACAGCAAGAGCAGAGCCAGGAACAAGCAAAATCGAGTTCTAACTTTTCGCTTCAGTCGATGTCCTGAAGTGTTGTCAGCTGCTGGGTAAATTTAGGACAAAACTCACCTGACTGTAGAATTTGGCTTCCAGTTTTCAGTGTAAAATGAACATATGTCTCTGAAAGCCTTTTAAAGGTAAACTGCATGTGCATTTTCAATAATCAGTACTAGGGTAAAAATGTATAATATATAATACAAATATAGAATGTAAGAGCTGCAAAAGCAAGAGTACTAATAAAATTTAGTTTATATAGTTGACAAGAAGTAGAATGAAGGCAGAAATGTTCACAAAAACTTCTTTAAATCCATGTAAATCCAGAACAATTCAATTTCACAGAGGTATTTGAGGTTGGTGAGGCACTGACAAATATAATTGAACCAGACAAACTCTGCTCCACGCCGGTGAGACCCCCCCGGGAGCCCTGTGTCCAGCTCTGGAGCCCTCAGCACAGGACAGAGCTGGAGCTGCTGGAGCGGGGCCAGAGGAGGCCCCAGCAATGATCCGAGGGCTGGAACCCCTCTGCTGGGAGGAAAGGCTGGGAGAGCTGGGGCTGTTCAGCCTGGGGAAGAGCAGACTGCGGGGAGACCTTAGAGCAGCTGCCAGTGCCTGGAGGGACCTGTGAGAGGGATGGAGAGGGGCTTGTGACAAGGGCATGGAGCGACAGGACAAGGGGTGACGGCTGCAAGCTGAAAGAGGGGTGATTTAGATGAGATATAAGGAAGATATTCTTTATGATAAGGGTGGTGAGGCCCTGGCCCAGGTTGCCCAGAGAAGCTGTGGCTGCTCCCTTCCTGGCAGTGTTCAAGGCCAGGCTGGATGGAGCTCTGAGCACCCTGGGCTGGTGGAAGGGGTCCCTGCCCACAGCAGGGCGATTGGAACAAAATGATCTTTAAGGACCCTTCCAACCCAAACCATTCTATGATTTGCAGATAACAATGCAGATAAAATATTTAGGTTTCAATAAAGCTTTTCTTTTCCAATTCAGCTAAGGTCTATTCAGTGTCTCCACATTTCAAGCCCTGTTTGGGGCAGATACAGCCAGTTTCTGATTCAGAGCATTGCTAGATCATGCTAAAGCCTTTTTACCAACATATACTAGGGAGTCTCCCCCTGTTGGGGTTCTTACAGTGAATTGTAGGGCTGCAGTGCCATGTTGTCCCCATGGATAACATCTACATGTCAGCTGGTGCAGACCTTTCTCGCCAGCCCCTATCACAGAATCTCATCTGCCCCCTCTAGTCAGATTTAGCAGTGTTGTGTCCATAGCAAGAGTAATTTCTGTGGGCTGGATTACCGTTGAATCACTGAGCAGATCCAGCTTTCCTGGGCAACAGGATCACTAGATCTGACGAGACAAGGGGGTAATACGTAGTGGTACAGAGGACTTTGGAAGAGAGAGCCTGATAACCTCTCTAACTGATCTAACCAGTCTATACTGTTAGGGTCTCCCAAGCAATATACCAAAGGAACACAGTTGGGGACATTGTCTGACTTAATTTTATTTCAGTAGTGTAGTATTTACAGCAGTACCCTTTTTAATCCTGCCTTATGTTATACATGCAAGCCATGCAATATAGTTTTATTTGCAGGTATTTGAAGGTTACTTTGCATGGATAAGTTCAGATATTAGCTGTAAAGTTCTTGGACAGAGGTTTTTATATAACAGAGCTTGTATTTGCCTAAGGAGTGTGTATTGATGCTTCCTGTGTTTATAAATTTGAGTCTGAACAAGGGTACTTGGAAAGGGAAGGAGAGGTAAGGAGCCGGTAAGAAGCCCATGACAGTGTTCGAAACCCTGTGGTCATGTGTTGTCTGGAGGCTGCTCTACACTGAACTGCTCTAAACTGATTTTTTTCAAGAAAATATGCAATATAATATCATAAAAGCAGAGACTAAAACTAGATGTGGTTTCCAGTCTGTATGTGTGGAAATGTTTTAGTAATTATTGCAATGCTGAAGCTGCGTAAGAAAAATGTGTTCAAAGTTGCCAGCATGCAGTTGTACAAAACAAAGTTGAAACTGCATTAGAACTGCTTTTGATTTTTGTTTTTAAAACTGTTTTATAAGGAATTAATCTTGAAAACATAGTTTGAGGGCTTTAGAATAGAATTGGCAATATCTTTATTATGTTAACACATTTTTCTGTACTATTACATAGCACTATTTTTACAAAACTGCAATCTAAACCTGGTTTCTTTCTCATGTTATCTTTCTCTGTCAACACCTTTCTTCACCCTGCTTGCATAACTCAAAGAATATTTTTATTCTGTCAAGAGTTTCACATCTGATTACAAATCTATTAAGTAATTTCACTTTTCTGACTTTCTTCAACAAAGAAGAGCAAAACTAGGCATTTGAACCCTCTCTGCTTTCCAACTAGTTGTATAATCTTCTGTCCCTGGGATTCCTGCGTTTTGTAGATTTGATAGGAATAAGGGTCACCCGCTGACGTTTCCTTTAGACTCCTGAAACGGTGCTATGTGTGAGTAAGCAGCACAAAAAGATTTGTTTCTTCATGCATTGACAGATACGTTGAAGGTATTTAGAGCTGACTTCTGCTAAACTGTGGTTGACTAAAATCTGTATTTTCATTTTGAATTAGAATTCAGAGTGAGGACATCAGCATTTATAATACTGGGCATTTTCATTGATTAAATTTACTAATTATACAACTAAAACATAATTTGTCCTTCCTATAAATGGCATTAAATGTGAAACGTGCACTATATTATGAAGCATACGCAATGGGTCAGAAATATATGCAAGGGTTGCAAAATATTTGATTAATTTCTAAATAATTTTTCAAAGAGTTGTCAAAAAGTTAGGAAAGGAGCTTGGAAAAGGAGTAGAAAAAAATACAGTTGCAGCGTACCTAAAATACCTAAAAGATACATGAAAGCATCCATGGTTTTCCCAAAGGTATTAATTGATCTCTAAAACCTTGCCTTATTTGTAAGCATAAGCCACCCCATTTACAACAGCCTTTGGGCAATAATTTTGCAGCCACATGAAAGTGTCTCCTTAAGCTATATTTCGAGATTTAGTGGTCATATTCTCTCTTACAATACTGTTTGTTTAAAGATTGACCTCCCAGGGAAGCAATGAGGAGAAATTGCTTTGCTGTAGTTTTTGTTCGAAGTGAACAAACTCGTCTCTCCCTAGTCATTTCCTCTAGAGGAAAGAATTGCCGCAGTCTAACGGCTGGGATGGTAGAAATTTTGAATTATATAGATCTGTCTGTTTCTTGGTGGTGTTTCTGGCTGTATAGAGGGAGACCCCTACTCTGAATTCGAAATTCAGCAAGCCGTGGTGTTCTTCATCCCCTAATTATTTCATTGGGAGGCAGCAATTTCACAAGCAGATGCTTTCCTCTTCCCGACCGCAGCTAAGGAGAAGGACTTCCTCACCACCCTTGCGAAGGAAGCGGCTGTCGGTGTCTGCTTCTCAGCCGAGCCTCAGAGCACAGAGCCAGCTGGTTCTCTCCGCTCCGTAAGGCCGCGGGTGGTACTTATAAATAAGCAAAAATTTTAGCCTTTGAGCAACTCCCTTGAAAGCAACGGGAAAGTGGCACACATTCCAATGGAAGATCCTTAGGATGCCCAACCAGTCTGTCCTTGGTGCTACTTTGCGAGCTCTCCTGCTGTTGCCAAGGTTCAGCCCTGCTAGCTGAATAGGCTATTTGAGGATGTCCCCAAAATTTCTAGAGTTAGGAGTTTTATTTTAAATTTTTCGGATGCTAAAGATTGCTGGATCTTGATTCAGGAGAAACTCATTGTTTTTATTGAGAAAGTCTGCTTCTTCATTTCAATGTTATTGTCCTTTGAGTGGAAGCCAGCCTACCGGTGCCAGTCAACAGCACGCTTATTTCTGTTCCTCTGGGGCTGTCCTGCTGAAGGATGCTGGGCTTGTCATTCCGAGAGGCCAAGCCAGGAGCAATATCTTTGGCTCCTGGCAGGGGAGAGACCTTGCAGAATTAGGTCCTCTTCAGGATCTCTTAACAAAGTGTCTTTCTGCTCTGGAATTCCTCTGAGGGACCAGGGCATTTTTATCTTGTCTAGCCAGACCGTTTAAAAGAACTGAATTTTTCATGAGAAATGAAGTGGTAGCCATGTGTTGTGGGGCAGTTCTGATTGCTCTGAAAGGAGCACCTTCCTCCAGCTGGAAGAATATCTGAAATTTCATGGAATTGCGGTTGTCTTTCACCATTGGTTCATCTGAAGTTTTCTTAGCATTTTTTGAAACATGTATGACCTGTGTGGATGGGCAGTCAGATGGTCTTAACACAGACAAAATTTAATATATATGTCGTTTTGGAGCAGCTATGATTAGTGTGTCTCCTTTCCTTGGACTTTCTGCTAGACCAGTAGATACATCTGTGAGTGGTCTTGGACACATACCAGTTTCAGATCAATGGTTCAGTCAATTTAAATTCTGCACGTAGAGTTGCCAAGCACTATGCATTTGATGTGAACATCAAAAGTAAATGCCAGATTTGGATGGAGCTGTATCTTGGTAGATGCAAATTATGATAATGAGTCATACTACTGAGTCTAACTGCTCAAAAAGGAACACTTATTATCTGGAACCAGATTAATTTCTTCTAGAATCTAAACTGGTGAAAAAAACTGAGGAAGTACAGAGCCTTGCGCTGACCAGTTGTAGCCTGTCTCTGAACATGCGTTATCCGAGAGGTGGGTGGACACACGTAGAGGGTAGCACTGGTGGGAGGGGGGCCCCTTATGTAGAGCACACCATAGGAACCATACGTTTCAGGAGTCCATAGGAACTCTACCTGCAGATTCTTCAGAGTTTCTTTCATGTGTCAAACGAGAGCTTTGTGTCCCAGGATGAGTGGTGCCTGTATAGATTTCAGGTAGAGCAAGCGAAAATCCAAATCAAAGTGTTCCATGTGTTAGCATCACCTGCAGCTGTGTTCTTGGGATAATTTTTAAGCTGGCATAGAGGCAACAACATAAATCATCCCAAAGTTATCTTTTTTATGGTAAAGTTATTAAGTATTTTAGGGAGGGGTCGTGCTTGTGGCGGACTTCATTCAAAGCATACCTGTTCGTTTTGCACTTCTTCCACTGGAGTTATGGTAGGAAGTTAAATGTCAATTATCTCTTTTTTAGCCAACCTTCACCTCTAGTATTCTTAAATAACAGTTTCTCTTTTGGTTTTTTGGGACTTTGAAGTGCACTGTACAGAATACTACAACAGAAATTAACAGAACTTGGTTACTTTGGAGGGCATTTGGACAGATCTAGCGTGAGAGAAGAATATGCAGTGGGTTAACGAGGAATGTTATCGCCCCAGGAATGCGCTTAATTCAGGAGTAAGTTAGGCAGACATTCTTTCTTGAGGCTCTTACTCAAGGTAACAATTTTTGGAATAGTATCTCATGTGATGAAACACAAAGCAAACCCCCTCATTTTTCTTTTTCAAAATCTATCCATTCAGTGGTTCAGTAATGATTTGGAGTGTTCGGTGGATGGGGAGAGTTGGAGAACCGGATAATTTGGCTATCCACAGTTAACAGCCTTTCACGCTTATTCTTCAGGGTAAAAGCCAACTCTTTAATGAGAGTTTAAAGGAAACCAGGCTGTTCTGCGAACTTTCCGTTTCCTTCAGTTTTCTCCGTAACAGTTTTCCACAGACAGGGTCCTGGGCTAGATAGATTGCTGATCTGATCCATTACGGCCAGTCCTGTGGTCCTGGAACAAAGATATTTCTTTCAAGAAAAGATGAGCCAGATAAACAGAACTCTCTCGTTTTACAATTTATACGATGTGGGAAGTTTTCTAATGAATTTTTTTTTAATTAGAGTTGAACAACTGTTTTCAGGGCTACTGTTTCGTTCATCTGTCAAGAAGTTCTCTTGCAATAAATTGTTGTTCAGGTTAATGAATAAGAAAAATTATACTTCACGTAGATAAAATTCCCAAGAGTAGATTTGAAATACATCCAGCTCATCCTGCAGACTGTTTGAAATGTAGCTATTTTAGTCTATTCTCATCTGTCCGACTGATTTAAATCCGGATCATAACAAGTTATGATGCTTACCTTTTCATAACATTTCCCTAACTGCTTATTTTTCCCCTGTATATTTCTTGCATTCCATTTCTCTGGAATCAAACACATCATACCCAGCAACAGCCTGCGGTGCAATTTTGGTAGAGCTGTGCAGTGTGTTACTATTTTAATCCCACATTTTATGAACAGTTCTGTGCATCTTACGTTGCCTATGTCAGCTATGTGGAAAGTGTAACAAGGTCTTCAGTAGTATTTACTACTGAGCGTAGTTAATTTGCTCTCAGCAGAGCTGACTTCTGTGCTCCGAACTGCCCAGCTAGCAATCTTTCTGTAATAAACCATCCCTTGCAAACCCTTCCCGTGTTCCTGCTCCCAGTAATCTCCCAGCAAATATGAAATGCCTCCCTGATATTGTACTGGCTAGAGACGTCAGGCATGCAATGTTCAGGCCTGTGTCAATAGCTTTGGTCCTTGGGTGGCTGTAAAGGGAAGATTGACAATATTGTAGAGGGGAGATCCCCAGCTTGCCAGCAAGACTCACACGACTTACTGCTTGCCCTTGAAGGTCTCCAGGATATTAAGCCTTACAGACGAGTTTGCCATTTATCAATAAGCTATTATGGGGTAACCTTAGAAGGTTTCTAAAACATTTTCCCCTGAGCCTCATACAACTTCCTGACTTTGCAGACAAAGGCATATGAAAAATTCTATCAATAAAAACTTTAAATTCTCTAAAAGAGTTTTCCTCTGAAACGTGCCATATACAGAATATACAATGGGTTGGCATGTTAAAATGGTTTGTGGCTCTTTTTCTAGGGCAGCTTGCATTGCTAGCTTGCGAATTGACCATCTGAGTAATGTGTCCATCCCAAGACAGCTTTGCTAAGAAACCATCATGTGTTCTTTTTTCCTGCCTATCTCCTACCCTTATTATTACAGCAGTTAACTTTATAGACGGTGTTTGGATTACTGCACACTGTACAAAACAGAGCAAGAGGCATGTCGTGTCCTGAGAAATTTACATTTTAAACAGAGATAACAAACAGAAGACTTGAGAAGTAATGACCAGAGAGGTGAGATGTCATAACAATGATCATACACTTGCTCAGTGCCGTTACCAAAAATGTAGCTAAGGTTTTTGCCCTGTAATCTCATGTATCAATTTTTAAAAGATATGAAATCAAGGGAAAAGGAAAAAGTAATGATTTGCTATGCTAAGTCTGGATATATAAGTCCCTTGACTATAGATTTCTTGAGTAATTCTTTTACATGGTGTTTTTTTTTGTTTTCAGTCTTAAATGTCATGCAGAATTAAAGCAGTTCATGATCAGTTGAAATTTTAAACATTTAAGAAAGAAGTATTTAAGATTAACTGTTCTCCATTTACTGACCGTTACTTGGAACCAAAAAAATCTTGTATTTTTGTAAGCATAGTAAGCTACACTGTTTTCTTTAAACTTCAGGGTATGAATTATATTCCTATAATGACAGCTGCAGGGTGGAATGTTTTAACACACTGGAGTGAGATATATCTTGGACGCATTCTTGGTATCTTAAGTTCAACATGCTCCATATGGTGCCACTGTGCCAGTGATTTTGAAGAAAACAGTCAAAGACTGCTGAAACAGCGTAAAATACAAATTAGTCTTTGCTATAGAAGTAAAAAAATTCACTGTCAATCTTTTCAGCTTTCTGCCTGAATACTTCCAGCAACTTTTAATAGCAGTCCCCATGTTTTAAAACAACTGTTGAATTCTAGCAGAACAGAGTGAAAGATTATGGGTTAAGAATGCACACTCATTATGAACTGTATTATGCCTAAGTCTTACGCAGGAGAGCGGAGGGAAAGGCGGCTGGGCTTCCCTGTGTTGTCACCTCAGTCGTTGGCGTGGCAGCAGGGACTGTGTGCTACAAGGTCTGTGAGAAGTAGGTTGCTCGTTGTTGGCTGGGTCCTGTGTCAGCCCCGGAGCTGTGTCTCGGGGAGGTATTATCTCGGTGCTACTATTGAGAATAGTAAGGATAGGGTACCCTGTAGTAAAACCATCTGATAACCATTGTTACGACGTAAATATTTTAGTGTGTGTGGTACTGGATTAGCTGGGAATTGTGTTTTCAGGACTTGTTACTTTTTTCATGTAAGTTTTTTTTCATAGCATCATGACCGGTAGGAGTTAATGTGTGAGTAACTTGCTTGTCTATCTTTCATCTTGGTGTGATTGGATTTTTTTTTTCAATATAAACTTAACGCGGAGTTTCCCGAGTTTATATTCGTGCTTATCAATTTCAAATTCTTACAACATATTTGCAGTTCTTAATACTGAAGTTGTAAGTTCATAACCTGATTTTAACTCTATATTGACCTGATGTAAATTTTAGTCTTGCATTATTGTTATTATTATCAGTGTTGTTATTATTACAGCTTTTTTTAAAGTGTCTTACATGGACTCCAAAGCAGAAACCCAAGGCTTAGAACCATGCAAAAGTTCTGGCTCTTCCAAGTACCGTCAGCCTTAAATCATTTTGTATTGATGTTGACTCTCAAGAACAGATTTACAAATATAACAGAGCGTAAAAAACCAGCCCCAGCGCACCAGCCTGTTGACCTGTACTTGTGTCCTTTTTCTATCAGCAGAGCAGCGTAGTGAAATGAGAGCATTCCTGCTGAACCAGACGCTTAAGGTGGTGATTTGCAGAGGTGTATTAATGTGAAGGTGCACATTACAGCCTGAGTTGATCTAGGAATGTACTGCCAGAGGAAGAGGGAGCTCTTACTCCCTGTTCTCCCCCTTTTCAGACCTGTAGCTTCTGTCTCCGGTTCCCTCTGCGCAGTGGGGCTAAGGCAGGAGATACAGGGGTGAAGTTTTAAAGAAAAGGCCCAAGGAGGTGTGGCCAGATGGTTTTTAAACAGGGATATAATTTAAGACACTCATTCTAAAAGTAAGAAACCAAGAAACCAAAACACAGTCCTTGAGCTTCTGCCTCACTGCGACATTGTTACAATCTATAAAATCATTAGACAAAGACTGACAGGTAACTAGCATTTTAGGAATCCAATATTAGAGCTACCTGCGCTGCTGTAGTCCCTCTAGATATACTTAGATAAAACAATCGTCAATAGGTTGTTTAAATTTCCATCTTTAAATATAGCCTGAATGTCAAATTTGAAATGAGCATTACTTACGACATGTTTGTTAAATCCTTCGGGATACAACCAATGTTGGTATCTGTAGCAAAGGACCTGGTTGCCAATGGATTCATAAATAAAATTCTTGCAGGCTGTCAGGACATCCAAAGCAGACAAGTTCTTGATACAATATTTCTCATAGTAAACAGAGGTCAAATCTTGGCTTTAAGTGAAAAACAGAACTGAATATAGGCGTTAGAGACATGACCAGAATGTCAATGATACATTAAGGTGGATGTTTTCTCCCGATACATAAAATACGTTTACCGTCTTTTTTTTTTTCTTGCAGCAACTGGAATCTCTGGTTTAAAAAGATATCTGTCAATGTTCGTCTGGTAACTGCATGTACACTGCTATATGTTCCATGAAGGGCTTATTCAGCTGTACCTCCCTCTCCAGTCTCCATGGCCATCCTAATCCATTTGACAGGATGATATAATGCAGCTGTCACAAAACACTATCCCCTTTCTTGCAGAAACATAAGACTTCCAAGCCATACATGTGGTCTAACCCAAGGAAGTGATCCCAAGGGATCCTCTTGACCTATCGTACCTTCCTTCATTTTGTGCCATGGGAAGACTGGTCCCGTTGGTTATCTGCTCAGCAGGATTACAGTCACTGTCTAATTTGGAAGGCAACAGTGCTTTCCTTCTCTGCGTATCAATTCATCGTCACCGTGTGTGAGAAGCTTGTGTTAAGCTACGTGTTAAGCTTGCACTTAACTGTTCAAAACAAGTGAAAGACCTAAGAATTATGTTATATTTCTCAGCTGGAACACAAGGGAGACCTCCTTAAGCCCATATTCTTTATGATGAAGAGCAGAGCATGAGAGAAGACCAAGATCTCTTTCTGCACATTCCTGCTGTTTGCTAAAGGAGGCAGGGTCCACCCAGTTCTTTTCTCATTCCACATCTCAGCCATTGGTGAGTTATTTGAGGAGAGGAGGAGACAAAGAATAAGGGGAAGACTTGAAAAAATCAGATGGAGAGCTCTACCTGGAAATGGCTCTTTATTTCCCAGAAATGGAGAAATTTCCTTAGCCTGTCAAATTTTCCACAATGGCTCAACCTTGCCTCAGTGCATCAGGGCCTGGGAGTGGTTTTCTTATCATAGAAGAAGTTTGGGGGTTGGAAGTTCGGGACTTACCAGAGCGGAGAGGAGCTGTTGCCTGGCTTAAGAAGTTATCCTCTGCGCGTTCCAGGAGTCTCCTGGATTGCCTACAGCTTGCCGAGCTGCTTCTCCCAGCGGTTTTGGGATGGCTGAGGTACCCCAGGAGGACAAGAACCTGCGAGCGCGAAGCCTTCTGGAGCTGGAGGAAGAAGGCTTCGTCAGTAGGCTCCCCTCGATCAGGCAGCCTGTAGTAGGCACCAACCACGAGGTTCCCTTTGTTACCTCCGTCTCTGATTCTTACCCATAAGCTTTCGACCTGCTCCTGGCTGTTCTTCAGAGACAGCTCTTCACACTCTATCCATTTCTTGACGTAGAGGATAACACCTCCGCCCCTCCTTCCTCGCCTGTCCCTTCTGAACAGCCTGTAGCCATCGATAGCCACACTCCAGTCCTGGGATTCGTCCCACCAAGTTTCGGTGGTGGCAACCTTCTTCCTGCAGGCCAGAAGCCTGTTCACACTTTCCTACTTCCAGGCCGATAAATTACTTCTCCAAAAAGTTCCTTTCTTGATAAATCAATCTGCTGGTGTGTTTGCACTGTATTATGTAAAAGGAGCCTTGTCATCTTGCTGAAATAATAGGACATTGCGAGACACCGAGTATTTATGGCTAGATTTAACGATTTTAAAGGAAGCAAATTATTGCAGCTCCAGGGCAGCAGTAACTTAGGCAGTGACAACTTATACATGTTTTATGTACTTATTTACTTCGGTGTTCACTACACAAGTATAGTTACCATAGCAATGACCATGTCACCAGATTTCTTTGCTTGTTCTGAAATACAAAATACGCGTATGCCACCTGAACTGTGATTATTTTCTGCACGAGTACTGAAAGTAGAAGTTGAGAGTGTCACACACTTCTCTAAACAAACAGGAGCACATTGATTTGCAGAACATTTTATGGTGAAAAGCAGTGGGTGCAAGTGGATCTCGGGTCGCTAGCATCCCTCGTATTGTAAATCCTTTGCCACTAAGCTGAAAGAAAAGCTTCGCTGGCTCTGTCAGCAGAGGCTCCACTAGTATATACTTAACCTTTAGTCTTCTGCTGAATATTGCTACTTACGTGCAATATGCCAAGAAAATAATGTATGGTATTCAGGAAGACATTTTCTCTGATTTTAAGTGTGAACTTGTAAACAAAGCCATCTTTTTGGCTATTTACAGCTTGTTAATGTTCTATAAAACAGCATCACAGAAAGTGGTGAGCTTTTTCCCTGCGGCTGCTTCTACTTTAGAAAAGGCAAATTTATGAAGAATTTAGGCAGTGACCTTGTGTACCTTGGGGTGCAGCTCACTAAGGCCAGTAGAATTGAGAAGCCCAGTGCCAGCGTTCCCAAATCTGCATTAACCACGGGGGCAGTGGTGGGCTACCCCGAAGGGACTTGTGACAGTGGGCAAGCAAAAGGTGAAAACTCTTTTACCGCAGATCTAGCCTTCTCCTCCTTACAGCTGAGTCATGTTTTCTCATGTGTAGACAGTGTGAGATAACAAATGTGAACACAGACATCTGAAGAAAAGCAGCTTGCCGGACTGCGGACTCAAGCCACCATTTCAGTCATTGTCCTTTAATAAAGGCCTGTCTGCAGAGGAAAACTAACCTGAACGGAGACAGCACATTATTTTAAGCGCAACAGCTTTAACTCAGATTTGTACTGTAACCATCTGCGGACAGTCTTATGCTGGAACAGAAGTGGTTTGTTACTGTTTAAGTTATTGTGAAAATATGTTTAACTAAGGGCACGTGAATTATTGAGGAAACATCTCAACACGTGGAGCCAGCCATTAGCAATCCCATGTAAAGATGCAAAAGTGAAATTGCTCCACATTCAGGTAATGGTTGATCTCCTCTTCCTCACGCTGTGCAGCATCAGAATTCTTCCCACGAAGAAGGCATCTCCCTTTGCTGGGTAGGGAAGTGGACGTGGTGCTGTTAGGTGTGAAGTTTGTCTGTAGGAGTTGTAGGGAAGAGTTAGGCAATAACTTTGGCTGGGAAGTTTGATCCAGCCTCCCCAAGTCCTTGAACTGGAGGTGGAGACGGGGTGGTTCAGGTTCCAGGTGGAGATCGGGTGGTTCAGGTTCCAGCTTTGTGTAGCAATGCCACCGTTCAGACTCTCTAGATCTGATCAGAGGCCTCCAAAGGAAAATGAAGTCTTAAATGAGGAAGAAGGAAACTTTTTTCCACAGCTCCCTTGCTGACTGCAAATTGTGTAAAAGGAGCAAAAAAAACCTCTTTCATTGTGTTATAATCAGTAATCATTAATAAGTAATTCTAACTACTTCAGGTGTGATTTGGATTCGCTCCATTCTGTATTTTTTTCTCAGAAGAAAAACCTCAGGTTTTTATGTTTATCTAGGCAGTGAGTGGAACTTGCAAATAATCGTTTCAGAGCATGGGTGCGCTCTTCAACCAAAGACGTTTGAACTGACCCTGGACGCGTAACCTGCAAAACCAGACAGTTCAATTTGCCGGTGCGAGCGCTGAGCTTCGGGAGCACCTTAATCTGCGTGGCTCTGCATGAGTTACCAGCTCGGGTAGTTCTGAGGTCTCTGTGAGGCTCCACTCCCTGATGCAAACAGACCCAAAGACTGACGTTGCCTCTGAGCCTTGCGCAACCGTACAGGTTCTAGTCCCTATATAATTTATCAGCCAGCCTTCAGCAGTGACCTGCCTGTGGTGAGGGGAAGCTCCAGCGAGTCACCAGAGTGGGAAGCCTTGCCTGGAAAGCCCCCTCTCTCCAGGCTTGCCGGCTGTGCGATAGAGTAGGTCACTCGGTCTATGTCTCTAGACTTTTACCATGTGATGCTTTCGTAGTCAAGAGTGTGTTTGTTCCAGCTGTGATGTTAAGTAGTGTCACTCCCTTTACACCTACAGGAATAGTCTGGCCAGAGTGGGTTTTATCATTCCTGGCAAATACACTCCATACAGAAGCACGTGCATCTTGTATAGGGTTGAAGGCAGAACGTACACTTGCATTTGTTGGCACTGCAACAGACTTAGGAATTTCTGGATGAGGGCTGTCTTTCTGCTACTAAAATCTGACGCCCAGTTCTCGTTCCGTAGCTCCTCAAGTATTGTCTGTTTTCTCTGTCCTCTGGCTGGTGCAGCCACTCGGTCTGGGGTGGATTCCACGGGGGTGATGCTCACACACATCCTGCTCTGCTGCCAGGAGCAGAGGAGCTCATTTTTTGTCACACGAAAAGGATCTTGCTGGTACAGTACGTTACTAAAGGCTAGAGACTTATTTCATGAAATGGGAACACTGCAGGGGAATCTGGCAAGGAAGATGTGTTTATGTAACTGAATGGAGTGTTGCAACTGCCATCACTTCGTTCCCTTGGCTGCAGTGAGCAAGCTGCGAGAGAAAAACAAACAGAGATCTTCAGACACCGAGGGCAGCTCTAATTACATACAAATCATTAATAAAAATGAAGTGCAGTTTTATTTGAAAATACAAATACCATTCATTTTCTTACATGATCCTGTGTGTCAAACTCATTGGTAGGGACAGAAAAACAGCCCGGATTTTGCACTTTTATTTGAAGCACATATTCGTTGAGTGTCTTCGGCACATTCTGATATCCCAGGGAGATTCACGACACAAGAGTAATTGCACATAATGTAAACAAGATCTGCATTAGTTGGCTCTTTTACTCAGAATCCCTTTCCAAGTCCAGATGTGTGATGTGTAAATGTTAGGAGAACAGAGTCCTTATGAAGTAGCTTTATCAAATGCAGCTAGTCTTCCAGCAAAACGGAGAAAATATAAATTAGAGCTCAAGACCTTGGTCAAATCTGGTGCATAAAATTTTATGGTTGTATTTAATGTTCCATATGTGCTTTGGACAAGTGCCATGTTTGTAAAGAGCTGCTTCAATATTATTTTTAACAAGTGACACTTTCAGCAGAGTATCCTCTGCAAACTGGTCGCTGCTCGCCGTGTGAGCCAGCCAGGCTCCAGCTGAACGGTTTGTTTTCGTGGTCTAAACTGAGGACCAAGATGCCTTTTAGAGCACGGCGACTTTCAAAACCTGGCATGGTAGATGTCAGATGTGACTTGTTGAAGCAGAACTCAGAGGAGTTGATTAACTTGACTGAAAGGGGAGAGGGTATGGTATAAAAATCTGACATGAGACAAGGAATTGGGAAGATGTGTACATGTCTGCAGTGCTGAATATCTCTTCTGGCTTCTTGTTTATAACAGAATTAGGTTTTACTATATTATGTGACCACTACATTCCTCCTAGCTCTTTTAAGAAAAACAAACCTCCAACCAAGGAGATCCTACAAATTTGTGCCGCTTTGCAGAGGTCCTAGCCTATTTTTTTTCTTGATTTCCCTAAATCCCTAAATAGCTGGCTTTGAAAAAAGCTTCCAACACAGCATCTGGTGTGCTGTTATTGCCGCCACTTCTGCTGTGAAAGCATAGCACTACTGTTTTAGAATGTTCCCATTCATTTTTTGTCTGGTGTTTGGCCAAAAAATTTATTACTGATAGAAGAGAAAGAAGTAAGTTTTCAAGAACCTAAATCAGAATGCAGTCTGAACGAAAGAACAGCACTGCTTTGACCCGGCAGCTCTTCTCAAACGTTGCATAAAATGGAAGAGACACAGTGTCTTGGAACAAATCACAGGAATTCTGGGTGTTGGAAAGTGTGAGGCAAATGAAATAGATTGAAATAACTTCTGTTATATTTAAACACAAATATAATGCTACAGGGAGAGAAAAAAAATAACATTATTTACACTTCTAAGCACTCAGGAGGTATGAGAAATCTGTAGTGAAGGGCTTGAGCAAGTACTTAGCTAAAAATAACCTGTCCAAGACTGAATTACTACTACTATTACTACTACCACTAATTTCAGCTTCAAAATAACTTGCAGTCTTACATTTATCATGTAATAGAAGGAGAAATATATCAGGTGCAATTTCAGGTTCATTTGCAATATGCTAACATATACTAAGCTTATAGTAATGGTTAACAAATATATAAATGTATATTAAAACATAATGTCAAGCTGTTATCTCAGTAATTAAAAAATAGTTGTGAGACAAATCCTAAAATAAATATAGCATTTTAAAGACACAGAAGTAGAGGTTAAAGCAGTAACTGTTTGGAAGTGTAGCTGAGGATTAAAAAACGTTCTTGGAGTCTGGGAATATGTGGAGAAGAATGTGCATATGGTCGAATCAGAGATGCAAGTTTTTTGTATTCTTACCTACAAAATTTATAAAATGTTATTACTTGAAACCTGTGACACTTTTTTATGATCCTTCCGAATATACAGCTGGTGCCACTAACAGAGTGTCCTTGCTTAGCAGAGGTTTAGAGGGCTGCTCGTGTAAAAAGAGCCCAGGTGAAACGCAAAATTCTGTTAGTCAGCTGTAGACCAGAGTTTTGATTTCTCTTCTGTGTGGACTGAGTCCAAATTTTACCTTTCAACTTGGCTTTAGAAGTTACCTGTGTGAATTTATGACCTGAAGAGCAATAGCACGTAGCACATTGAACAACCACCTCAGTCATTACGCTGCAAGAAAAATGTATTTGCACTTGAAGATTTTATAGTTAGTGAATGTATCAAATTATATTTTTAGGAGAGAATAGATAATAATTCATTGCAACTATATTAACAGGGGAAAATTACTTCATAGTAACAAAAAGATACATGGGTTGAGTGTGAATGGTGATGTGACCAGTGTATCCCAGACAAGAGCTCTAGGTCTGCATAACCTTCAAGTGCTCAAAAACCTTGAAAGCGCTGAGAAGTCGTGGTATTCTCGTGACCGTCAGTTGACTGCAGGCGTGGCGGGGGGGGTTCCCCGAATTAGAGGCCTGGTGAGTAAAACTGCGGGTGAGAACCAGTGATTCAGCCAGCAGTGATCTGGAGGATGTAGAACGCTGAAATACAAAAGGTTTCGGAGCGGGAGATCACCTTTGCTTTGTCACGAGCTGTGTGTGCATTTGGGAAAGTCGTGGGTCTGTGTGTATATGTGTGTACCAGAAGTTTATTGAACAGCGAAGGCAAATGCCTGACAGGCAAAACCGCGACGGATTCAGCTCCTTACCAGTGTTACTGCTACATCTCCAGTGCAGCTTGGAGCAAATGATCAGATCGAACGAAAGGGATTTGCAGAACTTGTCCATGTAATAATGCACTGCTAAGCTGTGCACTTTGAACAAACAAGTTGTTGTCAGAATTATGTTGTCATCTATTAGGTGAAAGGTTGCTGATCTTTGATGGAGGAATGTAATTTCCCGTATTTAAATCATTTAATTTTGATTTTTTTTCTATAGGAATTCATACATATTCATGTGTAATTTTATATTCTTTTTTTTTTTTTTTGAGTGTGGTGTCTTAAAAGTAGAAAGGAGTGCTGAGAAGGCTTGTAGTTTGCTTTCTGTCACAGGAATTCTGAACCCCACTTCTTGAAGAAATTCCACTTTCGTGTTTTAAATCATGCTAACAAAACCAACCGAGAGGAACATCACGATCCTTTTACCTAAGCCAAATTTTACAGGAAAAAGCAATTATAATGAAATGAGAGTGATTTGAATGCATGAAGCAATTGGTTATAGATCTAGATGGTTATCTAGTCTGCCTCCAAGCGTATTATAACCCATGTGAAATTGTGAGGTGAAGTTCAGCGGTCAGAATATGAACGGACTTCAATGTTAGCTTCGTCTTTGGTGTGCAGTACTGATGCTGGCAGAAGCTGGCTGGAGGGTTGTTCCAGGTCTCGGAGAGAAGCTACTTAGTTGTCAGAGCAGCTTGCTGGGATTCGCTGGCAGTTTGTGACTGTCCTCACCTGCTGCGTGGCTGCGGGTGGTCGCTGGGTTTCTGTAGCTGTTTCTTTTCCATCCTAACAGTCAGCTGGCTTTCCTGCACATGTCAAGAAGTCTTTGATAAAGTCTTTCCCTGTCTGCCTAGCGCCAGCATGAATTTTATCCTGTGCTTGCAGTCAGTAGCTATTATCTTAACACCAAGTATAATATCAAATTTCAAAGGCCTTGACAGGCTGAAGAAGTGGGCCGATGGGAATCTCATGAAGTTCAACAAATGGAAAAGGAAAGTTCCCTCACCTGGGAGGAACGCTGGTCGCAGAAGAGGCTGGGAGACAGCTGGGTGGAAAGCAGCTTTGCAAAAAAGGACCTCAGGATCCCAGTGGAAAAAAAAATGGCTTTGAGCCAGCGATGTGCCCTTGCAGCAAAGAAGGCCAACAGCATCTTGGGCTGCATTAGGAATAACATTGCCCGCAGGTGGACAGCAGTGGTCCTTCCCCTCTGCTTAGAGCTAGTGAGACGCATCTGGAGTTCTGGGTCCAGCTCTGGGCTCCCCAGCACGAGAAAGGCATCGCCTTGCTGTACCAGCGAAGGGCCACAGAGATGACGGAGGCTTTGGAGCACTGTCATGTGAGGAGAGGAGACCGAGACCCTCAAGAAGAGGCTCGGGGAGATCTTATCAATGCGTATAAATACCTAATGAGAGATAATAATAAGACGGAGCCAGGATCTTCTCAGTGGTGTGAAGAACCTTTACTGTGAGGGTGGTCAAATGCTGGAACAGATTTCCCTGCGTGGCTGTGGAGTCTACATCCTTGGAGATGTTCAAAACCCACCAGGGCCAGCCTGCTCTAGCTGACCCTGCTTGAGGAGTAGGGTTGGACTAGGTGATGTTCAGAGGGCCCTTCCAACCTCAACCACTCTGTGATTTTTGTAATACTTCTTTCAAATATGCTGGAGTTCGTGATCCCTCTAATTTCATGACTTTTCTTGCAGTCCCTGCTCTGTCTTAGCCCATCTCAGGTTCAGGTTGGCGTCTCTTTGAAAAGGAACAAACATACCAAAAAAACCCTCATCCTCAAACACTTAACTGTCAGAAGCAGGTAAGTTGTAGCTTTTATAGATTTTTAAAAAATTGATGCAAGAAATTGGCAACTTGTTCAAGATGACAAATAGTGCCTTAGTCACATCAGCTCATGTTCTTCAGTCAGGACCACAGTGACCACATGCAATGACCATATTGTGAGAGCCACTAATACGGACTGAGAACTAGGTTTTTCCTTCCGTGAAGTAGCTGCAGTAGCTAAAACTGAAAATACAAAAAAAAAAAGAAAAAAGATGTATCTTGAATATTCGTGTCTTGAACGCAGATAAATGCATCGTTGAATTAGCATTAAATAGCACAACAAACTCCAGCAAGAATCTTTAAGTCAGCTGGGTTCAAACTTTATGGAAAGGGTAAAATGTGTAACATTAAGATCAGTTGAAAAGTTAGTGTTATTGCTGGAGGCTGCAGTGAGCAATTTTATTTTCTTGCTGGAGCTAACAAGCGGTGCAAGCCTAGCACACGAAGGAGGGTTACGTGATGATTGCTCTTCGCAGGGTTCCCAGTACCATAACCTTAGCGATAATTCTAACTGGCTGCGGATGACATCATACCAAACACAGTATATAAAACAACTCAAATTCAGTGCTAAAAATGTGTTAACCTTGTAGCTGGGACTAGAGACAAGTCCTGCTGGATCCCAGCACTAGGAGCACAGTGTCTGATGATTCTCTTCATCTGAAATTGCTAGATGAGGAATATCTTGTCAGTGATTTCAGGCTAGTCTGAGTGGTTGCAATCATAGGCGGCCGTGTTGAAAATGATGCAATCTTTTATTTCTGTTTGTCGTCCTTCAGCCAGAAAGTTGGCACGAAGAGCATCCAACGAGCAGTGTTAAAGACTTCAAAAGACCCCGCACATCTTCTATTTTTTTTATATGTGTATAAAACTCTTCTAGCTATTAAATTAATTTCAAGATCTTTTTTTCATTTTTATTGTGTTCTCCTGGTTCAGTGATGATTGAGGAGGGGGTCTTTTTTGGCTTTCCCCCTCTCTCCTGATGATGACGCATCTGTTTTTAAGATAGAGGCAGACACATTTGTATGGCGAGGCGGTGTGAGGAAGTATCATTCACTAATTTGATGTGTATAATAGGTGAGGAGAGGCACACGTACAGAGTCATAGGTAGTTCAGTTCTGTGGGTAAGGATGTAAGGTAGAGATATAAAGAATAGCGCTTTCTCCGTCATAAAATTTCAAAATGGCTCAGAGGCATATCACTGCTGCGGCTGTTGCAGACCCTGTAACGGCATCAAGCTCAGAGTCAGGGTGATTTTTTCCATAGAAGATTCTAGCAGGAACTATAGTTCTGGTAATAACCTGAATGGGAGAATAAATAACTTGAATATTAATGAATTGTACGTGACGCAGATGCTCCAGGGTGAACTCAAGAAGGACAGGAAATACGTTTCTTTCTCAAATCTTTTCATGCTAGCCTTTTTCAGACAAAACCCTCTGGTAGTCTGCCAGAACCCCCTCTGAACATTACAACTTTAACCCCATATGGTATCTATATTTGTTCCGCTGATGCGCTTGAACTGATTATCATTATTTTATATTTTCACCTACTGGGTGAAGGCAGTGCAGACATATTTACCAGTATCTTTAGTGCTACGGGAGCAAGCCAAAATAATATGTTAGGATATTATAGGAACTATTGCTATCCTTTATGAACAAAAACAATTTTGGGGTCTGGCAATGCTCGTGGGAGAAGTAAAGAGGGGAAAAAACCACCTCGGTGTTCCTTTATGATAATCTGTCCGTCCAATTGATGCCAGCTGTGCTTTCTTCAGTAATAACCGTGGAGGGGCAGGTATTGCTCAGATGCTGCTGATTCTCAGTGTTGATTCGCAGGGTGTGCAGGGTCTGTCCGTTCTGTGACCAGCTTCTGTTCATCTCCGAAACGTGAACCAGTGTACACTGCTGACCAAATCAAGGATTAGTCTGCTGCGCTTGTCAAAACGAAAGAACAGTGAGCATTGCATCCATGTAACACATCCCCGGGTATAGCTCAAACTTGACCGACAGTAGCAGAATTTCACCAGATAGGCATGTGTTTCAGAAAATACGCTGGGTGGTTCTTCTGGCTTCTGTTTCTCAAATTCTCGTCTGACCCATATTAAAGCAACTGTCTTTAGGGAAAAGAAAATAAAAAAGAAAAAGGATAAAATCATATTTGCCTCCTGAGCCTTAGATGCCATTATAAATGACCATTTTTTAATGAAGGCATGTGAGCTTGTATTGCCTTTACACACTGAAATACAGTAATAGTCGACCTTAAAGCAATGCCTGTCTAAATCAGACTGCAATGATATAAAAGGCTGGATAGGACAAGCTACAGTGTTTTAAGTAACTGTGAATATTTAGTGGTGAATTGAAGAGGAACAGATGTATCTTACCGCTAACCTCAATAAATGTGCTGTTGGCGCTGAAGGTTGGTGATCCAGCTGGAGCTATGTCCTGTAGACTTTCCGTCCATCCATTTTAAATAACAGAGCGAGAGTGGCCATTTGGCAAAATCATGTTTTCAACTGACCATCGGATCGTCTTTGGCAGTGTCTGCCTCTGATTCCTTAGGTAGGGCGTGATTATCATTACCACAGCTTTGGCATCACCCTATTTGCATAGCATGAAAGTAGTCTAGTTCTTGCATGCTGTTAACGTCATGTTAAGAACTGTGGATCTGCAATTAGCTGTATGCATGTGTTATTTTCTCACTTAAGATTGGGACGGGCAATGAAATCAGGTATAATTTAGTTTGGCTTTGTGTAGCATACACAAGAAAGAGTGTTATAAAGACAGAACAGATTACTGCACATTTATGGGCTGCATTAAGTACCTGGATTTCATATAAGAACACCCCACTAACTGTGTCGTAAAGTTAGTAGGTGTATGTATGACATCTTGGTTATAATTCAACAGCAGCAACTGAAAAGCCGTTGTCATGTCTGCGCCTGAAGCCGCATTTCCAGGGTCATAGTTAGCATCAACTGGCCTGGAGCTGGAAGAGTGGAAAGGCTGGCATGGCGCAGCTCACTACCCCCTCCTTACAAGCTGGCGTAGCTGCTGCACTGTGATGAGTGGTTTGCGATGGAAATACCCCAAGGAGGGCACACGGTGATCTTGACAGTAGTAGTCTTCATGACTTCTCTTCTGACAAAAAAAGGAGGGAGATTTCAACAAAAGAAGACATCTTTCATTGGCCTGTATTCAGAATTACTGGGCACAACAGATACTGCTGAAATCGGAGATTCTCAGTACCTATGGAGTCTATAAAACTAAGGGTATAGATCTGAAAGCACAGAATTGTATAAGAAAGCTCTTTGTTAGGGACAGGGAAAGATGACAGGAGGGACAGGGAGATAGGAGGGACCAATGGGCCTACCTAAGGAAAGCTGAGCTACAAGTGTTAGTAATTATATTATAACAAAGCAGAAGACTTTCACGTCTCTATAGTGTAGTGCGACAGATAATAGTACATGAATTTTTGTTTGGTTGGTTGCTTGTTGTTTTTTTGTTTCGTTATAGAAAGCTGTACAAATATACTGTCCTTTAGGAAATCATGAAGAAACACGTCTATTTCAGAAATACAAACCTTCAACATCTATCTCTGAGAAAGGAGATTGTCAGTATAATATAACTTTGATTATATGAGTTAGTCTTCTACGGAATGAAGTTGTAGATATCGGTGTGCATCACTATATCTTCCCGATATCCCCATTTGCTTGTTTTGCTTTGTTGTCAGCCATTTCATTCATATTATTGGGTTTTAATGTTAGAGAAGATTTGTGAAACTAACTTTGCTGCTAGGAAACACGGCAATCTATAGAAAAGCAAGAGAGGATACAAAGAACACAAAGTTACACCAGGCTTGGAAATGAACTGGTGAGTGGGATGGATGGTACTACACTGAAGAAAAAGGGAATTATCTGAGTGAGATAATTGTAGCCTTCAGTGTGTTTAGGGAAACAGTGTAAATGGAAAAAAAACTAACAATTCATACTTCTGAAGTGTATGAAAGGACGGAAATGTTTAAGATTGATTTTTAGAACATTTTAGCAGTTAAAAAAGTCTTGTAAAGTGTACATGGTTGGTAGCAGTAGGAATGGCTCCATCAAATGCAGGCATGAAGTGGATGGTCCTCGTAGTCATTTAGCGTTTCTCATGGAGTTAAGTCCATTCAAGTTTGCGTTGTGGATTTCTTTTTGTGGTTATGCACTCTGGTTTACATCAAGGCTCTTCCTCTGCAGTTACACGTGCTCTGTGTGTGTGTGCGGGATGGAGGTTGTGTGGATTCCTGGGCCGGGCTGAACCCACAGAGTCACAGGTTTGTTCTGCGGAGGAAGAGGATGGTATTCCTGAAAATGTGGGTAGGGCTGCTTCTGGGCTGAGGCTGGGCAAGTCAGGAAGTTTACAGTTACTGCCACAGGAACTCCCTCAAAACCTGCCAGTAGCCTCCCAGTTAAAAAGAGTACATCAAATCCAGGGGATCCCAGCGAGCCGCACAGGGCAGTACTGTAAGATGTGAGTTGAGGTTGTTCTGTGAGATGTTTCCTCTACCAAGAAGGATGGCAGGGGAGGGATTAGCTTCAGTGTCCCCTGCGTTTGCTTTCTTGTGTAATTATGGGAAAGGCATTCAGTGTGCAAGGGTATCATTGCTGCCCTGCTGTTTTATCATTTCTTTATGAGATAATGTTGATTTCCGCAATGAAATGCAAATTTAGTTTACAGCGCTCCTTTTCTCTGTATAAAGGTTAAAATGCATATTGTAGATAATACTGTTGGTGGTGCTTTCGAAACCGTCTTTGTCAGCTAATTTCAGCAATACGTGGTTTTAAATGCTGCTCAGTGCAACTGCGTGAGTTTGATGTTGGCCTACATGAATTCATTTTAACCCAACATGCATGTTGCTACCATTCTGGCTGTAGTTTGACCAAAGTCGTCATAAAGCCTTGGTACTGACAAAAAAAAAAATTTGGCTGTGTCAAGAATATTTAATATATAGCGTGCCTTCTGTGCGTTACGGCAAACCGACTGTGCGATTATTGAAGCTGAGCCGTCTTAACTCTATAATCGTAAAATTCTTTTAACGCAGGGGGCTAACATCTCCTTCTAGGAATGTAGATGCTAATGAATTATGTGTTTGAAGGCCATGTTTCTGCTTACTTCTAAACAAATAGTTTGTATTGCAGGTGATAAAAGGGCTCAGGCCTTTAACAAGTCCTGGTACAATTAGCCCCAGTGTAGATTATAGACAGCTCCATTTACTAAACGCTGGGGCTCCAATGGCAATAAAATACAGGCAAGAATGGAAATAGTTTTCAACTAGCAAGCAAGTTCTAACATACCAGCAAGGCCAGCACTAACGGAAGTTGTCTTTTTTTATTGTTATCTCTTGAATTTATCTCGCTTTCCTGTGTAAACTGCTCACTATTGTGCAAAGAGAGGGTGTGTGTTAACTTTGGTGACATTGTGTTACTCCCATTAAGTAACCTCTACATGGGCTTTTTGCAGCCTGACTGTACTTAGGATATTTTTTTTTCCCCGACCTGCATGAGCCAAATAATGTTTCATAACCAGTAACAAATCCTGTTTCTCGTTTAGGTGCTACGGCAGTAAATTTGCTGTCGCAGTTAGTAAAAAGATTATATAGAAAAAGGAGTGGTTTTTTTAATGTATTTAGTCTGAAAGAGTAAAAAGGTGGGAGAGAGGGTTTTATGAAATGAGATCTTCTGTTGTAGACAATAATGAAAAATATCTCTGAAAATGCCGAGTCGGAGTAATGAATGGATAATGTTGAAAGTTTATCAAAACAGAAAGAAGTCCTGATGCGAAATGAAGCCTCCTATGAAAATTCTGTTCTGCCGCTGTTCTGCTTTGCTTTTGTCGCATGTCACGCATGAATGAAAATGCTGCATTCTCCGGGGAGCGGTAAAGCTGCTGTGTAGGTTGTTTATTTCCTTAATCCCTCCTCCTTCATGATTTCCAGTGTCAGATGGAAAATGGAAAGCCTGTAAATACAGTGATTATCATACTGATTATCACCGGCATCGGGGAACGCCCTGGCTGGCCGTTGTAACCCTAGCAGTGTCCACATGTTACAGCCACTTCGATTTTAACCTGACTACTTTATTAGAGCCAGGGAGCTCAGTGTGAGGTGCCCTAAGGCTGCACAGATGGGGCCTGCTTGTTTCCTCTCCTCACTGTTGTGAATAGATCCTAAAAGGTTCTCCTCGCTTTTATCTGGTTAATTTACTTTGAACTGGCCCTGGCATTCAGGGCCCGCCTCGCTCACATTTCTCACCGGTTTGCAAACACCAAAGTGTGGTCTCCAAAGGTGTGGTTTGAGCTTTATGATCTTTTTTTACTGGAAGGGCCTTAGCTCTTACGGGGGTGTAATTCTGAGAGAGGCTGATTCTTAGGGGGCTGGAGGCGCAGTCCTTACTGAAAGGAGCTGCTCGGGAGTTACCGTGAGATTTGGTTGATAGGAGAGCAGAAAAGAAGATTGCTGCTGTTCTTTGGCACGTTCAGACACCCTTAGATTAGAGGTCAGCTGCAGGAAAATCTGTGGTTGTGTGGTAGCTACCATCATTCGAGTAGCCGGGCAGCAGACCGGGCTAAAAGCTGACGCTCTAACAGGAGAACCCAAAGATGAGATACTTTGACAAAAGTGCAATCGTTTCTCCTTGCTGGTGGAAGGGCTGGGTCTTTCGAACCACAGGTGCTGTGCGTGGGTGCCCCAGTACAGAAAATGGGTGGCCCAGTACAGAAAATGAAGATGAGTTCTCTCAAAGTCTCCTGCGTAAGGAAATACTAGTTCACTAGAATAGGTTGTATTTCACAGGTGTAAGAATGTACTGGTGTCCAGTTTCCTGACCAAGCAATAGTTGAACACAGATGTTAATACAGGTTGACCACGAGCCAGCAGTGTGACCTGGCTGCCAAGAAAGCTAATGGGATCCTGGGGTGCATCAAGAGGAGTGTGGCCAGCAGGTCGAGGGAGGTTCTCCTTCCCCTCTACTCTGCCCTGGTAAGGCCCCATCTGGAGTACTGCGTCCAGTTCTGGGCTCCCCAGTTCAAGAAAGATGAGGAGCTACTGGAGAGAGTGCAGTGGAGGGCTACGAGGAGGATGAGGGGACTGGAGCATCTCTCCTACGAGGAGAGGCTGAGGGAGCTGGGCTTGTTCAGCCTGGAGAAGAGAAGACTGAGAGGGGACCTTAGAAATGCTTCTAAATATCTGCAGGGTGGGTGTCAGGAGGACGGGGCCAGACTCTTTCCAGTGGTGCCCAGCGACAGGACAAGGGGCAACGGGCACAAACTGAGGCAGAGGAAGTTCCAGCTGAACATGAGGAAGAACTTCTTCCCTCTGAGGGTGACGGAGCCCTGGCCCAGGCTGCCCAGGGAGGTTGTGGAGTCTCCTTCTCTGGAGATATTCCAGCCCCGCCTGGCCGCGGTGCTGTGCAGCCTGCTGTAGGTGACCCTGCTTGGGCAGGGGGTTGGGCTGGGGGACCCACAGAGGTCCCTGCCAACCCCGACCATTCTGGGATTCTGAGATTCTGTGATCGGGACATTAAAAAATCCCCTTAGGACAGATCAGTGTAACTTCCGATTTCAACTGCGTGACCAAAAACCTGAGGTTAAAGAAGTATTTTGGCTACAGCATGTCATTTTTAATCTGTTTTCTTACTCTCTGCCCCCTTATGACTCCTTTATTTTTCTTATTTTTGTTTTTTGATGTGTCCCAATCCCCTCTGAGGCTTTAGTGCTTGTGTTGCAGTCCATTGTAAGGGCATCGCTTCTGAGCGGAGGCTTGCAGGCTCTGTTTCTCGTACAAGCATAGGCTTTGTTAATCACATGCTGGTTTAGGAAAACACTGCGTGATATCTCTGAACCCTACACTCCTTCTTGACAGCCAGGCTAGCAAATGTCATTGGCTGTGTGATGTACAAGAAGGAATTCAATTGTGAGTAAATTGTCAAAGTGGCTAACCTTGCCCGCACCCAATTGTCAGGACCGTGATTCAGTTTTGCTGTCAACATCAGCCAAGGCTAACCCGGTCAGCCTTATGTTTCTGCAGCGAAGCAGCCGGAGGAGTTGTGCTTTTCAGCTTATCACATTTTATTAACCTCAACATCCTGCTGGTATAATCAGTTGTGCCCACTTCCAGTTCTTACATAGCCCCCAAACTGGCAGACCATCTAGGTCCACAAGTGTGTATTTTCTGCAGCGCTAAAAGCAGTCGTAGGGACGCTGGCCTCAAATGGTTTGGTGTGGTAATTGTGTGGTTGGATTAACTCACCCTTTTGCCTCAAGACTTCTCCCTCTGTTGAGGTCACTTGGCGAAGAGAACCTGGAAGAATGCAAGTTCCAACGTAAAGACTTTCACAGAATCACAGACTGGTAGGGGTTGGAAGGGACCTCTGTGGGTCATCTAGTCCAACCCCCCTGCGGAAGCAGGGTCACCTACAGCAGGCTGCACAGGACCTTGTCCAGGCGGGTTCTGAGTACCTCCAGAGTAGGAGACTCCACAGCCACTCTGGGCAGCCTGGGCCAGTGCTCCGTCACCCTCAGAGTGAAGAAGTTCTTCCTCATGTTTAGATGGAGTTTCCTCTGCTTCAGTTTGTGCCCATTGCCCCTTGTACTGTCGCTGGCTACCACTAAAAAGAGTCTGTCCCCGTCCTCTTGACACCCACCCTTAAGATATTTATAGGCATTTATGAGGTCCCCTCTCAGCCTTCTCTATTATTATCTATTTGCATGATGCGAAGTGTGCTAATGTGAATGACAAATGTCTCCATGCAAAAAAAATCCTAATGCTTTGGTAGCCATTAGACCAACCCATTGAATCAATTCTCCACACTGCTGTACGAGTCCCAAGAGAGGAGTCCGGAACTTGCAAGAGGCTGGGGAGGAGAAGCTGCCGCAGCCTCCACCCAGATGGCCTTCAACTGCTACAGAAACATCTCAAAACCAGAGCCTATCTACCAAACACTCCCATTTCCGTGTCAGATGGAAAGTCATGATGGGGATCTCACTGCTGCCATAGACATGTCCACGGTGCTAGGTGTAGAGCACTACACCTAGACTTTGAGGGTTCACTGCAAAATTTGCAGCGTTAGGGTAGAACGTGAGTAAGGGAAAACCAGCGCTATTGTCTTCTGTCTCCTTGCTTTTATTTCGAAACAGATTTTAATTACTCCCATTAATATAAATAAGAAATGAGGGCATTCTGATACCCCGATGTTTCCTCTGTTCTTTCGGAAAAGAACAGAGTTAAATTGCCTAAAGCAGTGATTAAGACATCAGAGTATTTTAAAATGCCCCTCTGATTCCACCGCAAGGGTTTGAACACATTTGGTGATCCGTTTTTTTTAATGCACCGTAGATGACAAATGATTTTTTAAAATGGCTTGATAACCTGTATCCCATGAAGTGCCACACATAAACGGAGCCACGATACAATTTCAATTAAAAATATGTCTGAAGGATGTTTGTCTGGATTTGAAGTAGTGGTTTCCTAGTCAAAGTCTCCAGTCTCCAGAAGTAACTTTCCTCGCCTGGAAAAAACAGATTGTACCTTCTTTATTTTAACTTGTGGAGTGTGTTGGCATTGTGCTGCTGTTGGGGGAAGCCTTTGGTGCGACTATCAGAATCGAACAACTGTCTATGGGTACACTGAGATAATCGCGTAAAAGCAAAGCTGGCTGAAGGAGTTTCAAAATGTGTTATTTCTTCATTATCTAGCACTTTATAATTAACTGTTCTTTTTTTATTATTTCAGGAAGCTGCCACTTTTGCTAGAGAGCAAGGCTTTGAGGTGAGTTAACCCACAATTGCACACTAAACAGATCCTAAAGGTTTTTTTCTTGCTGATAATGAAGTTCTTTTGGACAATGATTGATGTGCTATTATACTCTCCAAGCCTCGCAGCGGTTGCCATGGAAACTTGGCAGTCGTCATGGTTTCTTTGTTCTGCCAGCTCAGTGTTATGACGCACTCTGCTAGGTCTGCACCCAACATCGCCTACAGATGTTATTTATTGAATTTTGAAAAGCCTCTTGGGAAGCCGAGAGGTTGGGCACGGTTTCAAGCTGCCTCTGCAGATATGGGACCTGTCAGTTTGTTCAGTTAAAAAGCTGCCTCATTAGCTGCTTTACACTCCAGAAGGATTCACGGCTAAAGCAGTGGTGAAGCAAGACGAAATAGTGAAATAGAACACTGCTTAAATAACTTAAACCCTGCCATGTGCGGATTAGCATTATGCAAATGAATTTTAGAAAGGTTGTGTATAGAATTGTTGGGTACTGATTAATGTAAACCGTGCTTCTGCAAACAGCTTCTTTTAGAAGGGGTAGTGTGGAATTTGTGTTTCAAAACAGATTCGAGTTGGTGTTTTCTATCTGTGCTCGGAGAATGTACGATCCTCTACTTTCTTGAAGTAAACACTGTTGATTTTACAGGGATTTTCAGAGCTTTGGATTTCATCTGCTCGGGGTGTTTATTTGAATGGTAGCTCCCATTGGCTAAATTCAGATAACTTCATCTGGAGAGCTACCAGCTATTGGTCTCTAGTGCTGAATTGAAACAGGCAGGTTTTAAATACTATAATTAACGTGACAACGGTTGTGCTAATTTTGCGGATAGTAAGTGATCTTACTGAAATCTAAATTGCAGAACTAAACGCAAGTAAATCCTTTTAGGTGTTTTTTTCACTGGAAGAAGACCCACCTTAATGGATTTGTTTGCAGTGTAAAAGAATCGATAGGGCTTTGACTGCACCCTTTTGCATAAATAATGGAAGCCGCGCAATTCAAACCGCGTCCAACATGCCACTTTTGTGTTTGGATGGATGCATGTGAAAAAAGAGGGACAGACAGACTGACAGCTTTTGTTCGATGATTTAGACTTCTTTAGAGCCGAAACCAGCAGGTACATCAATGCCATCAGTGTTTTAGATATTAAAACTGGGGGCTGTCCCATTGCATTTTATGTTTCCCAAATTCGTGTGGCTGCTTTGTAGAAATCAAGACTTTTTATCACTGTCAATTTTCATTTGTATAATCGGTATTGTTAGCATAAAAATACACTTTGAGTTTATTCTATCAAATGAACGAATTTCACAGATGCCTCCAAATATAATATGAAGCATAACAAATTATTGATACCCTCTGGTAGCTAGACAATAAAAAAAGGAAGGAAATAGTGTATTAAGTCTACCCATTCTATATTTTTATTGCCCCCTTGAGCTAAAGACTTTGAATGTGCCTGGTTTAAATTCAGTTCTCGTGACAAACTGCTTTTGCTGGTGTCTGCTAACGACCATCATATTAACCTTTCCATTAGTGCTTGCTTAGAGATTCGAGCACAGTTCCTTCTGAACATCCTAAATCTGCCACATTTGATTACAGCATATCAGTAAAGTGCACAGTCATGATGATGATCTCTCTTATTACCCCCTCGCTTGGTAACAACTCGCCTGTCAAGTTCACTGACAGAGATGGGTAAAACTTGGGAAGCGTCCCCGGTCAGGTTTTCCCATTGTGCTGTGGAGGCAAAAACAAAAATAAAAAGTCACACTTCTAATCAAGTGTCCTAGGGAAAACTTAGAGAGCTGCAATTAGCCCTTCAATTAAAAACAAGAAAAATTTCCAGCAACTCTCAAAAGTTTGTAAAGCTAATTCTGCAATTTACATTGAGAAGAGAGAACTGGCAAAACATGGGAAAGTAAAGGACTGGAGTGACCAGAGCAAAAATCAAGAGGATATTTATCATAGAAGTGATGAAAAGTTGCTGGTAGCGAATTGGACTTGTAGCCTGGAGCTTTATCTTTTAGCAAAGATCATCAGAAATCTTCTAGCATGAAGAATCAGTTGTAACTCGCTTTTTTTTTTTTTTTGCTTTTTCTTTTTTTAATTGTCTCCTTTTCTTCCTTTCAGTAATTTCAACAGGTTATGTGAACTAAATGCATCTTTTAAATATAAGTTAAGTATATCTCAAAAAGTGCTTGCAAAAAAGAAGTCCAAAGAAGTCCATTTCAGGAAAAAATGTACCTTTTCTGAAGAAATAAAATCTTGTCATAGGCAGGAGAAAACACTTCTATGGCACAAATGTGTTGCTGTGTAAGAGATACCATGTTCAAAGGAATTTTTATTTTTATGCTTCAGCTTGCCAAGAGATAGTTTTCCATTGTCATTTGCTGAAATCCAAGGTATTTTTGAAAAATCAATCACGATATTTGAAGACCGTTATTTCCTTCATTTTCTCTCCTTATCTGTAATAATCAGAACATGACTCCTGATGCAGTCTCTTCCTGGAGTACATCAGTGTTTTCTTTTTGTGAATTTTGTGTTCTCTGACATTTTAAAACTATTAAGTAGCAAATTCACTGCCTGTGAAGACAGTGCTTCATCCTAATTGTATGTTGCAGTCATCTCAGTAATACATTAGAAGAGTAACAGTTTTTATCCCAGAGAAGCTCTTGGACTTGGTTCCTCTGGAAGTGGTAGAAGGGTTGTCAGTATGTTCTAACTGGATGTCTGTAATAGGTTTCAAAGAACAAAATTGCCAGGACAAAGATTTATGAAGTTTTGTTTTTACAAAATGGTAACGTGCTGTTTATTCTATGTAGGAATTGGGAGAACATAATCCTGCTGTAACATAAAACGTCGGGTTCAGTTCTGTCTGTCGGCCCAAGGAGTAAAATGAAGGGAACGGACCAGTCTGTGTCTAAGGGCTCGGTAGCAGCTGCCACGCGAAATAATTTTTCCTGCTAGAGGCAGAGGTCTCCTCCGAAGTCTGTATTTATTGAGGAGCCAGATTAGAGAGTTTTGGTACCCTGGGCCAAATTTAGGTCTTGAAGTTACTGAGGTCCGCTGCCTGGGCCCGCTGTTTGCGGTGGATTTATGCCTCTTCAGGTCAGGGCTGTGGCAGTCCCAGCTGTTGGGTATCTGTTTGAAGGCAAAGACCAGAAGACGCAGGTTGATGAGCAGTTTTCACTGTACGTGGGTTTTCGCACACCTCGCTCTGATCCTGGGGTAGCTGAGGGACTTTCTCTATGTGCATCTGTTCTACTTTCTCGCTGGAATGAATGCCACGCGCAGGGTAGCTCAGGTGCAGTCCAACAGGCCAACCATGCTGTTGTGAGATTTGTACCTCAGCTTTGTTAAATCAGATTCAGGTGTGTAACTGGGTAGGTGTGAGTATCCTCTGAGTTCGTTATAGAGGCTTTAGGACCGCTGACCAACACAGCCCTACCATTCAGCCATGCCTGTAGATGCAGGAGGTAGAAGAAAGTCTCGATAAGTGTGCAAGTACGAGTCATCGCAAAACAAGTATTATTCATTCCAGCTATTTGAAAATACTATATATAATCTGAGCAGAAACAGGGGGTGACAACATTTCGTGATGTTTGCCTGACAGTGAAGTGAGGGGCACAGTACATCTGCAGTCTTAAGCTGTAAATATTCTCATATTATAAAATGTCACACTTGTACCTTTGAAAAACAACAGGCAGAGAGAGAGTGTGGAAAAGCTAAAGCCTCCTCAACACGGAGGTTGCAGCTCTTCCAATATATAAACCCCATTTTATTCTTTTCCTTTGAAGAATTTTAGTATAGAAGGTGATTTTAACTGAAAATGGCCAAGTTAATTCTCATAGAAGATGCTATTCCGTTACTTCTGAAGTCTGCACAATCAGACGCAAGTCTCCAAACCACTGTTTTGAAATTTCTGCTTTTTAAAAAATTGCCTTCTTTTCCCTAATACCTTCCTTCTACTGTTAGGTGCTTATTATATATTTAATTCTTCCTGAAAACATATGTGCTTTTTGCTTTCTTTCACTGTCGACTTTATTTCGTCCTTTGCCATCATTCCTCAATAATCTTTTTCCTCAGGGTCTTCTTTCCCGCATAGAAATTCATCTTTATTCTTCCTTAAGCTGATGAAATCATCTCTTGATCATGCCAGTTTCTCCTGTTGTAACTTCCTTGTTTTCCTTTTGAAATTTATAAAGTGCGTGTAAATAGTGGCGCAAATATCTTCAAGCCTTGGATTTCTGTGCCTGCTCTGCTTCACTGTAAAAGTGTGAATAAAGTCACAAGTAGTCCCTTCCTACTTAGCAAAACCCAAACACCTCTGCTGTTTCCTTTCATCTCCGTGATGCTTTATTGCATTTTCTAGTTCATGGATCTCTTAATTATCGAGACCTGAAAGAGTTCAGAACTGAGGCGAACCTTCAGAAGCCTACGTGTTACCGGGCTGGAGGGCTGTGATGCTCCATCCGCACTCTGCTCAACAGCATGTGCCACCAGCTGATACCCACTATTCAGAAGCCACTTCAAAAGACATTTCAAAACAGAAAAGCAGCAGTTTCATTTTTTTTCTCTGGCGTCTTTAAGGGACTCCTCGCCTTTTGAGAATTAGGGGTGAGATGGCTCCTGTTTGCTGTCCTCGGTCTGCGCAGAGGGGTTCGAGGCTCTTCCCTTTCTTCTCCAGTGGAAGGCATAGCCTGACAAAAGCTGTGTGAACAATCTGAGCGGGAGGAAGGAAGAAATTACACAAATGGGAGTCTTGTATATGGGAATGAAAAGTGTGAGAGAATGTTAAGAAGAGGTGAAGAGACCAGTAAGACAGGGGAAATTATTTTCGTGTTGGGCAAATGTGTGGAAATCAGTGGGTTCACTGACTACCGGTGCTGGGAGAAATTAAAGGGAGGCTAAGAGTATTGCAAAAGAGCTCGGTGATTTTGACATAAATAGATACTGGTAAACATATAGCCCAGGCACATTCGCTGTCCTTAAGAAAGGTGAAGTGCTTGAAGATCGGCAATATTATAAAAAATCAGCAAGTAAGCAGGAGTGAATGGTATGCAGATTATAGTTCCTGAAGTGTTTCACTGACCTGCTGACGAAAAATAATCCATCACTTGTTAAATCAGCAGCTGCAGTCCAAATGGCACATACTGTACCTGGGTTTCAAAATAACACTACGTGCGGATTTTGAAAGATAAAAATCAGTTTATTAATAACATAAATTAATTGTAACAACTGGTAAATGACTTGAAATCCCTCCGGACAGCTTTGTGAATGAACTCCATTCATTATGTAATTGTGTTAAAAATGAGCTGGGCTTCATAAAGAACACACAACAATGCAGAAAGTATCGTTCTGTTTTCATGTGTTCAGCGCCGGGCCCTCAGCAGCTCAACTGTGTTTCACTACAGTTGCTGGTACGCAAGAGCAAACTGGGAAAACAAGTATGGTGTTGTTCAGCACAGATAGGAATGAAGTGGGACAGAGCAAGTAGCCCAGAGAATAATTACCGTCTTGCTTAATTTTCCTAATGTTAAAAAGATAAAAGCAATAAAGTAAATGATGGTAGGAAATAGGTTGGCATATAGCAGAGTTAGTTTGTAGAACTTACTGACTGGAGATAAATCTGAGAACAAAAGCTTCCCACACAGCATTATAAAAGGATTTGATGCTTATGTGAAGAACAGGAATACCTAGGTTCAGACTAGATTGAAAATTAAGGAAATGAGAAATTGCAGTCCTTGTGTTTTGGATCATAGGGCAACTCTGAGAACAGGAAGGATAATATTCTCACGACAAGTTGTGCCGTTAGAGTTACTCGCATCAAATGCAACATTTCAAACGTGTGGCTGCCGGAGACGTTGGGTGGGTGAGAGGTTTGGTTCCCTTGCTCCGTTCCTGTGCACGGTGGTGTACAGACAATGTCCCTTTCGAGCAAAGATTCCCGAAATTTTGGCAGCTTAGCTTTGCTGCAGAAAATGGGGGGTGTTCTGTGCCCCTGGATATAGCTTTCACCCGTTGCTTCCCTGCATCTCCAGTACACAACCATTACGCTGTAGGGAAATTGGAGAAACAGTGTTTGTAATCCTGCTGAAATCAGAGGGATTAGAGCACTATAAAACCCGGCTAAATGGGATGAAAATCAGGCTCGAAGTTTATCCAAAGTATTCTCTTACCAATTTTATTTTTAATTTTATGATAGGTAAGGTTAGAATCCAGTTAGCAGCAAAGAAACCCACTAATTGCTCATTAGGAAATGCTCTGTAATTCCTTTGTTAGCTCTGCAGTTTTGCAGCAATTGGAATAGCTGAACTATCATTATCAAGATTAAAAACAATGGTCTCATAGTACTACATAAACCCTGAGCAGAATGAAGTATTCCTCCTTGTAAAAATCTTCCTCTACTGACAATAAAGTCTATTTTATACCTAGCCGTAAGAAAATAAATCTTTGATCTGCTAATAAAGTTCTAATCTCTCACCGCTCTGGTGTGCTGGTAACAGGGATTTTCTGTCTCTCTCTTAATAGACTGAAGACATTAAGGAGATAGCCCGGAAGACACAGGCCCTGCCAAAGGTCAACACTAAAAGGCAACGGATCGTGGTCTTCACCCAGGGGAAGGATGACACTGTGATGGCTACAGGTAGATTTCTCAAATTGCCATTGTTGCTCATAGTAATTCTCATCAATCAATTACAAATTGTGGTTTTACAAATCATAACAACTAGTTGGAGAGTTTGCCTTGTGATGTTGGTCCGTGCTTCTCACCGGTTATGCTTTTAATTGTTTGAAGGTTCTGAATTTGAGAAGTTAATAATTTACAGGAATGCCTGAGAATTTAATTCTGAACATCTTCAGTTCTTTTCTCATAACAGAGATCTAAAATATTGATCCAGTTGGTTTTACTCAGCTTTTTATGACTTGAGATTTTATCTGTGTAGCCATCTTTGCTGCAAACAAGAACACGCTATGCCTGCTGAGAGCAGCTGGGCAACAGTGTAGTACATTTAAACGTTTGGGAAGAGGAGGGAGCGAAATCCGGTACGAAGTGAATTTCCAGGCTATTTTGCTTTGAGCAGAAAGTCTCACTTCTAGCTTTTCTCAGCCGTCTGCCCTTCTATTCTCGAAGGAGTACGTGGGAAAAAGGTGTTCTAGCAGGGATACACGTAGTTTGTGCTGTCTGAATCGATGATGTACGACGCACAGATTGAAGCATGAGAAACATGCCTGCCTGCCTTTTGACAGTCTCTTTAATTCCGTCCACCTATGCTTCCAGAGTAAATAAAGCTATTAAAAACACGTGCTGTGGCAAGCCATTTTAGTCATTCGTTCCTTCACACGGTAAGTTATCAGTCAGGGCTGAATTCCTCCTCTGGAAATGGAGTGAAGCTGAGGAAGCTCTGCACCTGAGAGACCGGTGCGTACTCGTATGATGTTTGCCTCCAAAGCAGAATTCGCTTCGGACTGTGGCTGCGGGGCCGGGCACTAAGCAGGCGTGTCGCTGCGTGGTAGAGCATCCGTAGCAGCGGTTGGGAGGATTGCTCCAAGCGTTTGCTTCTTCCCCAGTTTTGTTAGCTGCAAACTGGTTTAAAGGAAATAGAGAGCAGTCGTGGAGAGTTGGGTGTGTGTATCCCACTGCAGAAGGATGGAAGCAATGTCTCCGGAAAGTTGCTGCCTGATGTGAGTGGCCCATGTGGAGGCACTCCGCTGGAGTCTTGTATAGTTGGCTGAGAAACAGCAGTGTCAAAAGGTTTTTATACATCAACTAGTAATAATGGTAGTAAACCCAAACCTTGTATGTAACCTTCCTGTGCTCTTATTTAGTTTTCACTACGTACTTATTTTATTCTTCGAACTGGAGTTGTTAACAAATCCATTAATCCTTCTTTGATATTTTTACAACTGGGAGCTTATTTGAGGACTGACACTTGCTAATCGTAGCTGTTTGTTCACTGTGAAATGAACTTAAATTAGAGAATGCGCTTTATATGCATGATAAATGCAAGATGGATAGAGAGCGTGTGCAACGGTGTCAGCGACAAAAGCAAACATGATAAATGTTAAGGCGGTTTTGAGCCGTGGGATAAGCTGTTCAGTGCACAAGCATAGCTGAATCTCTTTGCGATGTTGTTATTCATGGCAGCCAAATAAATGTCAATAATAAAAGAGAATTAAAGATTTTCATTTCCCAGAGGCAGTCCTCTAATACAGCTTGATCTTTCATTTCATTTGTAATTCGCTCTCATGTCAGGACGCAATCACTCGCCAGGCTCTGTGTGTCATGTTAAGTCATTTAATAATGATTAAGAACATAAAAATGTTTGTCCTGTGGGGCAATTCTCAAAAGAGATACCAATTTGTTATTGATTTCCCCCTTTTGCCTTCCTTTGGTGTGGAGCATCTTTTTTCCCACCTCCTCACATTAAAATAATAATGAAAGAAGGAGAGTGTATCCCTTAATTTAATGTACGATGATATCCCCGAATGGCGTAGGGTACTGCTAACACACTTGTTTCAACATTCACTAGGTCGAGTTGTGCTTGGAAACCTGCAGTGGAAAGTGTAAAAAGTTTCTAAATGATCTTTGGAAGAATTATTGCATTTAAGATTAGTTAGTTACCGGTATAAAATTAATTTCCTTTTTGTAATGCACTGCAGAGGAGTACATTTTTTGGAAAAGCAGGCTGCGTCTAGTTCTTTGTCCTGCCTTTGAGGAAACGACGTGGTCTCAAAGAGTTTGTGCCTAGTCAGCTCTGGATTTGGATGTGCTTGTTGGTACCTTCTGCTTTATATTTCATCCAGGTGAATAATAATGCAAACAACGTGTTTGTTAGTTGGAAGATGTTTCTGTCAGTGCTGACTCAGCCAGAGGGGATCAGTCTCCAGGCAAAGGACTCTACTCTCTCTTCCCCTCTACTGCTGCGCTTAACCGTCCTCCTCCATCAGCTGTTGGGCAGATCACAGATTCCAGTGGGCTTAGTTTAAGTCTGGAAGAGCGCAGGATGGAGCTGGAGCTTACAGGTGCGACAGTAACAGACTCCCAAGGTGGATGGGGGTGGGTTTTCTACCTTTTGTTCCTCCTTCTCTTCTCTTCCCTCTGAGGTGACGGAGCCCTGGCCCAGGCTGCCCAGGGAGGTTGTGGAGTCTCCTTCTCTGGAGATATTCAAGACCCCCCTGGACAAGGTCCTCTACAGCCTACTGTAGGTGACCCTGCTTCAGCAGGAGGATTTGACTAGATGACCCACAGAGGTCCCATCCAACCCCTACCATTCTGTGATTCTGTGATTCTTTGATTCTGTTTCCCCATGGAAAGGTCTCTGCTCTCAGTGGAGCAGCATTACCATGAGCCATGGGAGTGGAAGTGAATGCCTTGGATTGGGCTGCGCTCCGTGAAGAGACACGGCCAGACGGCCACCCCCCTTCCCCTTCCCCTGCGCATGCATGGCAAGATGAGACGGGCAACGCTGAGGCCATGAGAGCATCCTTACAGCAGCTCTGTTTGCTCTGCCAAAGTCCCTGCGTCCTGGCCAGGACAAGGCAGCTGTGGGTTGGGTGTAGGTCAAGTGGGGGACCAGGCAGTGGAAATAACGAGGGGATACACTTTGATAGAGCTGTGGCTGGAAGGAGAGGAAACAAGATGGATAACAGGGGTTGTTGCAGGTTGCCAGTGCATTGGTGAAAGGGCACAGAATTATACATGCTGGAAATCAGACATGGAATTTCTTTTTTTATTTTGGTGGGATGAAGAAGGCCAGATACAGCTAGTCATTGCATGTGGAGAGGACTGTGGTGACAGTTGTTGATTGCCGGACATTCTAGAGAATGGAAGTATCAACAGGTATTTGAGGAGCAGACCGTAGGGCAGAAGGGTGAAGTTTGTTCCCAAAAGGAAAGAAAGATTGACCAGAAAGTTCTGAGAATATAGCTCTTGTGGATGAACGAGAGAGCTTAGACTGAGGCAGCTAAAATGTCTGCTTTCTCCAAAAATCTGGCCCAGCCGTACTGCAAAGGTGTTTAATCATCTTATGAACTGCTGCAGTTTACACAACATTGTTTTAATGCCCACAGAAAAATCTGGTGGCTCGCTTCAAAGAGCCCACAAGCTGCAGGCGCTGGGCCATGGGTTGACAAGCAACTTGGAGGTCTGTGCAGCTGGAGCAGATCATGAGAACCGTGAGGAGCAACATCGTCATCAGCAATCCCAGTCTAAGCCATTCCCATTTGTCAGCCCACTTTCTTCGGCTGTCTGAATTATTTGTGTTTTCAGAGGAAACGTTTCTATCTCTTTATCGTGGAGTGCGTTGGGTCTTTCTACTGTCTGTTCCTATCCCCTCCGTCACAGTGCTCCTGCCCCAAGGCCCCTGTTCTCTCCTCTTCCTTCCTGTTCTCTGTCAGTAGGAATAATTGCAAGGAAGAGGCGAGCTCACATTCAAGCTGAGTGTGATCCGTGTGTTCTATAGGGCAAGAAAGGAGTGTGCAGAACTGGCACACAGGAGCTGTGGCAGATGAAATGTTGACTACATTAACTGTCAGCTTCTAATGAGTCTCCGTGGAGCGTGTGCAAATGATCATCATCTGAAGTTTTCCTCTTTATGTCATGGAATCATAGAGTAGTTTGGGTTGGAAGGGACATTTCGAGGTCATCTAGCCCAACCCCCCTGCAGTGAGCAGGGACATCTTCAACTGGATCGGGTTGCTCAGAGCCCCGTCCAGCCTGGCCTTGAATGTTTCTAGGGATGGGGCATCAACCACCTCTCCGGCCTGCCTGAGGTGCATTTTTCAATGTTGTCACGTCTCCAGCCTGCCTGAGGTGCATTTTTCAATGTTGTCAACAAAAAAGTTGTCATTTTCTCTGGCATTGGTCCCCAGCGTGACTGAATTTTGATAAAACTCTCTTGAAAAGAAGTAGCCAAGAGAGACACCTGTGATGAAGCCTTTCCGAAGCGAGGATTGTGGTTTGGGAGAGGTACTGGTCACTGCAAATAGGATCTATGGACTAGCTGACCAGAAAAGTTTATTTGAGGAACAGTATTGGGTTTGTTCCTTGTGAGGATGCTCCTCATCCATTGCTTGGCTGTCAAGACTCTGGTCCCACTACCACGGCCTTGTTCTGTCGTATCCCTCTTCCCAGGGCTGGGATTCTGGATTTGACTGAGGGTTCCTGAGCTTACGGGATAGATTAATTTCGTGTTTCGATATTTTTTTCTCTAACCACAGAAAAATACATATGCTGGGAAAGGGAGGAGAGTTAATGAACACATGCAATCTCCTGATTTCAGCAGCTGGAGCTTTGAAGAAATGCACCCAGAATCACAAGCTCTGGCAAGAGCATATATGTCACATCTATATGTGTGCTGTAACATTTGTCAGGATCCAGTGCTGTGAAAGCTATCCCTTTTACAGACTTGCTCATAACATTTTAAAACAAATTACTTTTAGGCAGATACATTTTACGACTGGTCTTGGCCCAGAGGGAAATCTTTGGAAAGTCTGAGCGAAATCAGTTCAGCAATGGAAAAACATACTTTTTTATTGAAATATTTGCATAATTCAAAAACAGCTGAAGCTACAAACTTTAAACTTGGCTTGGTTTATAGCTTTAATAGAGGAAAGAAAAACAATCCAAATTTAAAGAAAATCACTTCAACATTTTTTCACGTTATGAATTATGAAATCTGGCATGTTCAGGCGTGAACATAGAATTTTCCATTCTGTTTTCCCCCCAGTGTTTGCAGGACCACCTCTGTTAAGGGCAAGTTTGTAATAACCTCATTTGTTAGAATATGGCAGTAAAAATGGATTTCTTTAAGGATTCAAGCATTAAAGCCACCTTAGCTAGGGCTTACTAACCACTCGCATCTTCTTCCGTTTGCGGGAGACGGTACTTGAGAATATTTCAGGAAACGCATCAGCAGCACTGGCAAATGCAAGAACGAGAAACGTCCCCCTGAAAAACTCCCTAGCGCACCTACCACGTAGTACGTGCTGAACTAGTTTTGTGAATTTCTGCTTGTTATTATTACTTGTTATTTAATCTGTTCTTTAAATTAAACAGCATGTGCAAGAGAGCCAAATCAGTATGTCACAATAAAACCTGCAACATTCCCAAATTTTGAAGCCTGCCTACCAAGCTTTGAGGTTGGAGTAAGACCAGGCATTTCACAGAATCACAGAATCACAGAATCACAGAATGGTCGGGGTTGGCAGGGCCCTCTGTGGGTCACCCAGCCCAACCCCCTGCCCAAGCAGGGTCACCCAGAGCAGGCTGCACAGCACCGCGTCCAGGCGGGGCTTGAATATCTCCAGAGAAGGAGACTCCACAGCCTCCCTGGGCAGCCTGGGCCAGGGCTCCATCACCCTCAGAGGGAAGAAGTTCTTCCTCATCTTCAGCTGGAACTTCCCAGGCTTCAGTTTGTGCTCGTTGCCCCTTGTCCTGTCGCTGGGCACCACTGGAAAGAGTCTGGCCCCATCCTCCTGACCCCCACCCTGCAGATATTTATAAGCATTTCTAAGGTCCCCTCTCAGCCTTCTCTTCTGCAGGCTAAACAAGCCCAGCTCCCTGAGCCTTTCTTTGTAGGAGAGATGCTCCAGTCCCCTCACCATCCTTGTAGCCCTCTGCTGCACTCTCTCCAGTAGCTCCTCATCTTTCTTGAACTGGGGAGCCCAGCACTGAACACAGTCCTGCAGATGGCACCTTACCAGGGCTGAGTAGAGGGGGAGGAGAACCTCCCTCGACCTGGTGGCCACACTCCTCTTGATGCATCCCAGTCCCTCTCCACAGAGCTGCTCTCCAGCAGGTCCGCCCCAAGCCTGTACTGGTGCATGGGGTTGTTCCTCCCCAGGTGCAGGACCCTGCACTTGCCCTTGTTGAACCTCATCAGGTTCCTCTCTGCCCAACTCTCCAGCCTGTCCAGGTCATGCTGGATGGCAGCACAGCCTGCTGGTGTATCCACCAGTCCTCCCAGTTTTGTGCCATCAGCAGACTTGCTGAGGGTACACTCTGACTCTTCATCCAGGTCGTTGATTTGCTTCTACCTGTTATCAGAAACAGGGTGCTGAGCTAAACCGATGTTGGTGTCACCCACTGCAACCGTTCTTAAGGTAATATATGCAGATATGTTCAGAAATTAAAAGGTTATATGTTTGGATAGAACCAAAACCGACTTAAAATGAAAATAACAGCAAAGGCATGGCTCGTATGTTTTTATGAACGACGAAGCTTCTTTTACTTTTTAAGGGTATCTTGGATCTTAAATGTTTTAGGAGAGTTGTTAAAGCATTTGTTTTAGAAGGGTTGTCAAAATTGTGGGAAGTAGGGAGATTTTAAGAGCCGTTCTTAAATCGTAACGGCATGATGCTGCCTGCTTTTGGGGGTGAATAGAAAGGGCTGATGTTCAAGCATACGACTCGCTCTAACAGAGGTCCGTAGGTGTTCTGTGTCAGGTTGTGCTGCGATTGCAAACCAGCGTGCTACCCTGTAAGCCTATCTATAAAGCAGAGAAGTATTTACTACTATTGACACTGCTGACGTTTTATGGTGGGTCTGTTTGCAGCCCCTCTTTCTGTAAGCCACTGAGTATCATGTGCTCTGCCCGAAGATGCAAGAAGAAGGGTGATTTCTTTCCTTACTTCTCGCAGCTTTCATGCTTAGCCTTCCAGACAGAAAAACCTCGACTGGTTCTTTTTATCAGCCAGCCTCCCTATATGTTACACGAGCAAAAGCGGTGCCTTGGACCTGGGGAAATAGTAATCGGGTTCCATTACCGTGTGTACGCTTTCACAGGATTACACACTTTCATTCTGCACTATCCATTTATAGTCACAAATGGAAAGAAGAGTTTAAAAACTGAAAATGGATTTAGGAAACGGGGAAATTTTAGTCCACTAATGGCATAACAAATGAGCTAGAAAGCCCAGTAGAATTATTTTTAGTTTAGCTGTGACTTAGGAAACCACAAAACCTAAATTAATAGGGAAGATTTGTTGATAGGGATTAATGAATAGCAAAGATGGTAATACCTTTTTGTAACTGAGACCATTCATGGTTTCATGCTGTGTGGGAGAGGAGGTCTGAGCATTTCATTAGACAGCTGAAACACATTATTAAAACCTGAGTTCCTGGATACCGGTATCATAACTGGACTTCAAAGTCTATCAACTATTGCATCTCAAATAATGCATATACATATATGTCAAAATACATGTATGTACATAACGTGCGTGTGTCAGTAATTTCATACTGCTTTAAAAAATGGAATTCTTTTCTAGTCTAACCTGCTAATGCACCAGTTTAGCTCAGAAATTGAGTGAAGCTGGGAAATCACATTTTTGTGTATAATCACTAGTAGTAAGGAATTTTCAAGGCAAAACTGTACCTCTTATTAAACCTAGCCTGGATTTCAGGTGCTATAACGAGTTTACATTCTGGCGTTCCAAGGAAAAATCACCCCTTTAAACTGTGAAACACGCATGTTTGTTGGAGGGCAATAAATATGGGCCCCTATTCCATTCCTTAGGACTAGGCAGCACTTCCTCGTGCATGGAAGAATTGCTGTATTTGTTGTGCAAATACAAATACGTAGATTTAGGAATTCAGTTTTCGTACCATAATTCTAAAAAGCGTTCTTGGAGGCGTCACTGTTAATGCACAAACCCACTGCTTAGCTGGTGGCAGTTACATGAGCTTGGAGAGGCAACGAAGGGTGAGGGAGCGGGAGCGGGACATGGGGAGACCGAGGGTCGGTCTGACCCGGCGTCGGCAGCGGTGCACAGTGTGGGTGCTCGTAGCAGAGGATGAAACCAGAACCAGTCTCGAGTGATGCTTCCATGTTACACTCTCCTAGCGTCCAGCAATCTGTAGCTTGGGAATTTCTGAACTAGGGATGTTGTCTTTGTGCTTAGTAGCCCGAAATAGGAGTTTACCACACAGAGAGTCCTGTGCTGGGGAGTGTCACAGCCTCTGTGCTCGGTAAAGAAACGCCTCCTCTCACTTGTTTCGCTTCAGCCACTGAAGAGTGTTACTGGCTGTCTCCTGCGGCTTGCGCTGCACGGCCAGTCCACTCTCGGTCTGGTTGCTTTTGATTTTGCAGAACTCTGGCGTACCTCCCCTTCGCTGGTCTCTTTTCCAGGCTCTCTTCCTATTCTGTTCATTTGTTCTTTGTTTGCACTGTGGTTCTGACACCCCGGCCCACCCTTCACTGCACCTTTCCTCCGGTCTGCCGTGCTTTGTGAATGAGCGCCCAGAACGTTCAAGGGCCTGAGAAGTTTACAGAGTGGTTGAATTCTGTTGCCTCCTTTGTTCTGTATCCCTCCCTTAACAATTCCTAACATTTTATTGCTTTTCTGGCTGCCACTGATGATTGTTCTGACTCTTTCATAGAATTATCTGTCGTAACTTCAAATTTTCTTCATGGTGTGGTAATAGGCGGTTTAGCACCCATCATTGTGTATTTAAAGCTAGAATGGGTTTTTGTATGTGCACCTTTTTTGCTTTGATTGACATTTTCTAGCCCATTAGTGTGAGACATTTTTGCAATTCTTCACACTCAGCTTTTGTTTTTATTATCCCAAATGAGTCGAAATGTCTCACCAGAAGATGACACACAGGGCGCTGAAGAGCTGCACTCAGAAATACTGTGCGTATGCTGGAGGTGCTACACGTAACAGATAGGCACAGCTAACTTCAAGCCTGGGCTTAGGCAGGGGGGTTTCAGTGAGACCATCTCTTAGACCACCTGAGGCCTGTCTTGATTGGCTCTGGAGAGCAAAGTTGAATTAATTTACAGTAAGATATCGATTCGGGTGCCGTTAAATCCCAAATGGACATTCTTGTTCAGGGAAGAAAGTAGCTTAGCATGCTGTAGCTTAACTTTTTGATTTTTTTTTTTATTTTTTTTTTTTGAGTAATGAGGCCTTCGCTGTGACGCTATTCCTCAATTGGAGCATCCACACAGAATTAATTTATCATAAATTTTTGATGCCTTCTGTATACATGGCTGTAATACTTCAAAATCCATACCATTTTGCTGGTGACCTGAGTGAGTTGTGAGGTGGTTCCTACAGAAAACATTCCGTTGGCGCGGTGTTCTTCTCTTTGCTCACACCACGAAGCAGCAGAAGTGCCCGCCAGAAACCTGAGATCCTGCGAAGAACGAACTGAAGCCGTTAAGCCTCCTGGTTGCCAAGGCAGGCCCTGCTGTTCCGGGCAACCATGGAGGGAATGAGAGTTCACCTTCTCCAGTCTGTGGCTGCGTAGTCCTCAGAGCACGAGAGGCTGAGGCTTGGGTCCCCGGCAGCTTTAAGCTGATGGAGAAGTCAGAAGTCACTGGTGCCTGCTAGGACAGGCGTTTCCATCCCCTGCTTTTCCCCTGTGCTGCCAGCGCGTCTCTGCCCGCACAGGGAGCCCGTTCAGCAGCCAGAAAGGCATCGAGCCCTCGGTCCCCACGAGTACCGCTGCTGGTGTGGGAGGAGAGGACGCAGCATTTGCAGCGGGAGGAGGCAAGGAGGAGGCTACAGCATCTGCAAACTGCAGCAGCTGAGGTCGCGGTGGAGCCTCCCTCTGAGGCAGAAAACGTGACGTTGGATTTTCAACTTCCGTCTCGCAACAAAGACTGTAGTTCCAAAGCTGGAAGGAAATTTGCTCCGGGATCGGCTGCTGATCTTGTAGAATTCTGTCTGCAAAGCAAAGAGTAAAGGGACAGAGTGAGGAATATGCTATCTCAAGGGAAATGATCTCTTGGACAACCCATATGCTGAAAACCACCAGTTTTATCACAGAACTGTATCAAAAGCACGGTGAGACAGCAGAACCGATCGCTCAGTAAGTGGGAAGCGCTGGAACGAAGGACAGCCTTCCCAGGTTCATTAGTGCTTTTCGCGTGTGCGTGTAATTGATGCGGCTTGAGGTGATCCTGTTTTCTGAAGGCGACAGCTGCCCCTCGCCGGGGACACCACGCAGGAAATTCTGCCGACTTTTGGTTGTTCAGCGACTGTTTTTGCAGCTACAGCAGTGCGTCAGTCTAAATAGATCTTTCCAACTGTTCGAACAACCTGAAGAAAATCCAAAGCTACGGTATTCTGTTTCATGTGAAATAATTATCCTGCAAACTTTTCATTCAGTTTATGCTTCAGGTTTAAAGTTCATCGTTTTCCTCCTCTGTACTTCTGCGTTGCTGCAACATTCAGTACTGGGCACTGCCCCGTGCTCCTTAGAAGCACATGGTTTAGTGAGTTGAGAGGTGAAACTCGTGCAGTGAAGGGTTACAGTGCACAGACTGCTCCTCTCCTGAAGCTGCGGTTCAAATCAGACGAACAGGGTGTCTACTGTATGAAATTAATCAGGTAGTAATTTTTTAACCAGTTTTTTTATAAGAAATATGTTTGCTCTTTACCCTAATTTGGTGTGATTATTTCTTTTGTTGTAAGAAATTAAATGTGTGGCTTGTTCAGAAGGTTTCTTAATAGATCAATAATTTGCTGGCTTAACTTTTTTTTTTTCCTTGGGAGATGTGGGAAGATCAATAGTAGTAGTGCCCTAGGTCATGATCAATACTTTTAATAAAACTTCTTTTTTTTTTTCTTTTTCTTTCTTTTTTTTTTTTTTTTTTTACCTTTGTATGGTTTTGCTTTTATTAATGAGCTTTTCCTTTAGTTTCAGACCATTAATGGTTTTCAGATAATGTCATACTGCCCAAGGTCAAGGCCGGTTTGAACTTAGAACTCTACTCATCAGTGATTAAATCTATTGGATGGGCTTCGATGTGTTAGCAGATGTAAGAGTTTGAAGTGCTTCTTTCTAGAGGCTCAAAGTTTAAACAACACAGAATCTCAACCTTTTGGGAGGAGAACAGATTAAAGCTTTGGGTTTTTTCGTTCTTAAACAAATAATGATTGTCTGGTTCTCTTGGCTCTCATATTGGCGTTAACATTGCAGGTAACCACTGCGGCCTTGACTGCTCGTCAGTTAAGGATATTAAATGCCCCAGATTGAGTTGGTGATGGTATATTGCTCGTTTTGCAAGACCTGTTTGAAAGAAGAGAGCGTATCTTTTGTTCGTTGCTGAAATTCTGGCTGGGAGGGCAGCAGCTTATCGAGGTGTGGGCTCTCAGCTGGAGCGCTTGCAGGGAACGTGAGGTTGTCATCTCTGGGGCTCAAGCCAGCGTCTTTTAAAATCAATGGAAAGATCTCATTAACTTCATTGGATATCGATTATGGCCATGGAGAACTTAAAACATTCATGAATATTAATGGGTTATACTGATCCATGTGTCTTTCTGTGTGCTGTACCTTGTCTGCAATCTCCAATTCAATTCTCGTACTCTACCGAGAGGTTACACAAAAAGTGAACTTTACGGATGCGGAAAGATTTGATACCGCGTTTTACCTTAAGGTATCTTCTTTGTTGTCTGTTACAAACGAGGTGCATAAAGAACTGGACCCTTTGACCACTGGCACCTGGGCAGAATATCTTCTGTAGAAGATCTTTTTTCCCATTATTTTGGCAGTGTTAGCCTTTTTTTTTGTTAGGCAGCAGTTCGCTTCACGACAAATCATCACAGAGGAGTTTGAACAGCAGAGTCTCTACTCGGAAGGTGCCCTACAGACTCTGATAGCCTATCATCTTTAATTTAGCCATTTTATTTCCCATCTTGTGATTACGGTTGAATGAACATTGTAGAAAAGTTTAAATTGTAGCTATCGGTGTCATGCGTTTGCCATCAATGATGGAACGTACGTTTTCAAGCCTCTAATCTTCACCAGCTCTAACAGTCATTGTAAAATAATTGCATGGAGTGGAAGGAGAGTAAAATGTGGGTATGTGTGGTGACCCTGGGTGAAAATTAACTGCGGGAACTGACCGTCTGATTAGAAGCTTCTCTGCTGTAGCGTCCGGTTGCAGGCAGTAGAAGTTGTGGGAAGCAGGTGGCGGAATGGAAGGCAAATCCTTAGCGCCGGGAGGGACCGAGCAGAGATCCTGGCTGGTGGGAAAAGGGGACAGAGGGGAGGGTTGCCTGGGTCCTTGCGTGGGTCCTGCTTCGCCTGGCTTCGGGGATTTGGGAGTCATTTGTGTGAGACAACAAAACATCTAGAGTTGACGTTGGGGCGGGGGGAGGTTAATTGGAGTTCTCAAAAATAGTTAATTGTCAGCAAGTGGAATTGTGAGATTTGTTGATCGGTCTGGCTCAGTGGTCCCACAGCAGGTTTTACAGATGAAGCAAAGTGGAAACGGTTTCAATGCCGTACCTGAGAAGTAGGCTGTGCACGTTACTCATGCACCAATGGCCTGGCCTCGACGCACGGGAGCGTGACGTAGAATATGAAGTGGCAATTTAGATATAAACCTCTGGATACCACAGAAAATAACGTTTATGTAGTTGATCCTGCTGGAATGAAAGTAGGCTCTGGCTGGCTTTCACCAGAGCTGTTTTCTTTGTTATGAATAATAAAGTCAGTAACGTAAGCAGACCTGTCTGTAAGTATATACAGACAGCATATTTCGTGAGCACAGTAAACACAAACTATTTTTACATTGTTAGGATTTGGCTATACCTACTGAGTGATAGAATACTAATGTTTGTTTAAAAAGAATACACAGAGTCGCCAGGAACCAGACTGAAAGTTTGGAAGGCTGCTTAGGCTGAGCTGGTTTGCTGCAGTCTGCTGCCCTGTGCCCCCCGCCGCCCCCCCAATCCCTCCCGGTGCTCCCGCCTGCCCCAGCGATCAGCAGCCAAATCCCAGTCGCAGAGGAGTCTGTGGAACCAAATATTGATGTCCCTGGTAATGCGACACAGTGATATTGTGCTGCGAGCCTGAAGAGGTGCCAGGCCACACGCTGTGGCGAACCGCCATTGGTCACGAACGGAACTGCAGAACTCCAAATTGTTGGCTTCATAAATCTGATAATAAGTCCATTTCCTGACAGAATATACAAGTGCAATCAACTACGCGTGCCCTCTCTTTCCTCCCCACCTGCCCAAGTGCAGAATGCTGTTTGCGCAGCGTCTTGTTGTTGCTGACAACTGGGTAAGAATTTTTCAGAGCAGTTGGCTATCAAATGATGGCAAATTTAAAGGTTATGCAAATTGTGCCAGTACAGCCCAGCTTGTTTCAGACCTCTTTTCTCTATTATCATATCAATTGAGTCAGCTCATAGGAGACAAAGCAAGGTTATGGGAACCACCTAGAGCATCATGCACCATTAAACATCAATGCAGCATACATGAACATCTGCAACAACGATCTTATTAACAGAGGGTATAACGGAAGGCAATAAACAGCTTGCTTAGTCACTTAATTGTGAAAAATTTAATAACCTAATACTTGCATTATTTATCAACAGCAAGTTGGTCAAAAATTATGCGATTGTGGTGGATTAGATTGTAATACCTATTGCACACTGTAAATTACTTCAAAAATACAAAAATCCATTTGTGAGCAGTTAAGCACTGTAGTTAGAGTGCTAAAAATGCAATTTTCTTTTAATTTCTGGTGCATCATGGAATATAAGTATCATCTTTTGCACTGACTTTTTTTGTGTTTGGCTAAAAGCCAATATAAAAAACCTGAAGGTAGTTTTTGGATTTCCTGCTTAACTAGGCAAGTGAAACGTTCCAAAAATCAAGGGACAGTTGTGAAAGGTAGAATGCAGAAACCCTGAAGTGGTCTTTGTGTGTGCAACCGAAAGAGATGTTTGGAGAACCAGAGGCGAGCGTGCTAGATGGCCGTGGTGGCTGCGCGCTGTGCGTTGGCTGCCGGGGTGGTCACTGCGCTGGTCTAGAGCTGAGCGCACGTGAAGCTGGGGTCTCCAGAGGCTTAGGGAAATGAGTACCGCAATTAAAATGTGTTAGAAATTGGTGATAAAGAGAAACAAGGTTTGGTTCTCCAAGGCCAAGCCAAACTGCTCGGGGTGGGCTGGGGTTGGAGCACGCCCTTTGCTGGAGTCGGGTAGCTGGGTAAGGAGTGAGAGCCCTCCCCTCCTTGGAGATTGGGGGCACTGGTGCGGTCCCTGAGTTTGGTTCGCAGGGAACTGGAGGCCGACTCATCAAAGTTCAGAGCTGCAGGAGGAAAGCGTAAAGAATTTCTGAATAAACTCGGAAAATGGAAAGAAGAGACTGGATGGGAAAAGGAGTACAGGCTCGAAGGTCGAGTTTGCCAAGTGCATGCAGCAACGAAACCTGCTCCGAACGTTGGTCTGCTCCTCCCCAGCACGCGCTGCCCCCACCTCTGCCACCGCCATCGGACCAGACTTGGGTTTGTATGGAAAGAGAATGAAGCCTGCTAAGTTTTTCTCGAGCTAAAAATCCAGATTGTGCTAGGATCGTTGGTTACACGTGGCAGAGAAGGATGCGGGGAAGGAGGGTGAACAAAGAGACACTAAGCAGCAAAGACGAGTAAAAGTGTATTTATGCAAGTGTAAATGTGGCAAGTTCAGACTTACGGAAGTTAATTTTTTTTCCATAAAAAAGGGAAGTTTTTCTTCAAAAACATTAAATTGAAAGTCTTTTTTTTAAATCTGTGTTTATTTCCTCTAGGAAAAGATGGTAAAAAAGCAGGCAGTATGTCTAAATAACCATTAAGTATATGTTTTGTACCAAAATGGTTCTAAAAAGAACAAGCAACTAGCATTTTCCAATTTTTTTCCACATTTCGAAGTTACAGTCCCAATGATCTCACTCTGCAGGCTGACCAGAGTTTTTGCCTGCACGTCTGTCTGGTTTCTAAAGCAGTATCTGCTTCTTGCCTCGCTTTGTAACTTTTCACAACTTAATTCTATCAGCAGGGTGTCCACATTTTGTTTTTACATATCTATTTACTTGCTTACCAACCTTGTTTTTCAGACTGGAAACTCTTAGAGCAGGATTTTTTCTTTTTTTCCTTCTAATACGTATCTTCATGGTCACCTTGACAATAACAAAAGTACAGATTAGGTTTAAAAATCGCATGTTGAACTATAGGTGTCAATTAAAGTTTGATGATTTTTAAGATGTTATGTTGCTTCTAAAATGAAGATCAACGTGTGGTTTTGGTTTTTAGGTTGAAATAGCTTCAAACTGAATGATTCAGCAATTTAATACTACAGAAATAAAACTTTAAAAGAACAGTAACCGAGAGTGACGGGCAATGGTGGCCGTTTGATGAGGCTCTGCAGAGATAGAGGCTGGGAATTTTTAATTTGTCTGCGAGGTTAGTTCTTTGGGTTTTGTCGAGCAGCCTGTTTTTATGGCGTTGGGCTTGACGTGCAATGGCCGCAGTGCCCGCGCTGTAAAGCCTGTCGTATTACCTTTACGAGCGCCTGTAGCCTACCACCACGCTCTGCAGGGCTCGCTACTCAAACACGGGATGCAAGAGCTCTTGCCGGAAACTGGTTGTCAAACCTGCTGTCCTAATAACTGTATCCAAACCAATTTAGTTCAATATGGTATAAAACCAGGGTTGCATCCTTTACGTTAAAATCCGTGTGAAATTATATTCAAAGGTGGTAGATTAACCACCTACTTAAAGCAATGGTTAGGTAATGCTTCTAAACTGGTGAAGTGATAGCAAAGAGATCATAGCTGGGATATTTAGTTGTCGAAGAAATGACCTGGAACTAGCTTAGGGGAAAAATAAACTTCATTTGGGGCCAAATTCTTTTTCTATACTGGCATAACGCTTAAAGAATTCCTTTAAAAACAGTGGGGTTGCTCTGTTTTTAACTGGTGTTTTTTAACTGGTGTTTTAAGAGCAGAATATTTTCCTGTTGAGATTAGAACAAATTTCAGCCTCCACTTCAGTGACATCGTCGAATAGATCCATAACCTACCAAAGCCTGAGAAAATCCATTTAGCAAGCATGTTTCCTGCTTCAAAAATAAGTAAGTAGTCCAAGGAGATATTAATTAAAGGCAACACGGGATTTACAAATACAGCATGAGAAGAAAAATAGTGAAAATTCTAGATCTGAGCTCGAGTTAAAAGGATGAAAAATCAAAATTTCCACATCTAATTTGAATATTTAAAGGCAGTGCTGTAGAATTTCTATGGTGTACCTACCTCAGCAATGTCCAACTAGTATCCAAGTAATGTTTTCTAGGGAGAAATATGTCTATACACATTAACTTATTTTTAGTAATGTTTCCAGGGGAGGCTGTCTCTTTCATTCTGATGGACTGATTGTATTTAGGAAACTAAATATAAATTCTCCCAGAAGAAAAAGCTCCTTGGGAGCTGCTCTGGAGTGACCTAATGCTCACTCCTCCTCTTTTCAGACTTACTGATGCTCAAGTAAAATAGCAGTGCCGTGGGCCCATTGCTGCCTCCGCTGACGACCCGTGCTTCGCAGATTATCGTGTAGCATAAACAAAGCTGTCACCTAACGTGGCAGTTATTTAAATGATGTGATTTCTGTGTTCGCCACTCTGAAACGGAGGTGTAGCTAAGAAAGTCTGCAAGTTTTGACAGGTACGCTTGCCCCACTAGTGCAATATGCTTAATGTATAAAAAATGTGAGGCATAATACAGCTTTTGTCCTGCTCAAAATCAAATATAATGTGGTTTTCCCCATTTATTTAGCCAATTCCCTGATAAGCTTTGGGGTTGGAAGTGCTTTGCCCTTACTATACGTCGATGTTTGTCAGAAGTTTCTCCCGTAGGACAGTGTTTTGATGGTCCGGCTTGGCAGTGGTTTAAAATATGTCTGTGGAGTACCGTGAAACGGAGCACAAACCCACGAGTGTTCCTGCTAGCGCGCGGGTCAGGGTGAACAGGGGATGAAGCGCAGGGGCTGCTTGCGGAGCTGGAGGATGCTTCATGGTGGCAGAGTCCCCACAGCCAGGCTTCAGAAGGCTGAAGAGCACATGTGAGCGAGGACCTATGTGTCAGTGTCGCCTGGATACACATACCTGGTGTGTTCTTTACATGAGACATTGACATTCCAGCTGTGGTTGTTCGCTTTGGTTTTCAATCCTTGAGCTATCCACTCTAGGAACAGATTTGTTTGTATGTCCCATTCCCGTATACAGCTCAAAAACGAAGGGGTTGAGGGGAGTCGGCTTAGTTTTTTACATGTATGGGTCAAATATAGTGCCAAACCGTGTCGCACAGGGTGTCCAGGGCAGGAGCGGAGTTCTGCGGTTGTTAATACCCAGGGCCAGATGTGGCTGTGGGCCTGGCCTGGGCTGACCGCGATAGGGCTGGACGGACGTAAATCCGTCGTCACGCAAAGGGAATCGATGCCCCGGGTCTCGGCAGAGACCAGGACCATGCAATTCACCAGTTTCGTTTGTTGTAACCCGTCTCTTCCGTCTTCAGGACTGATTCTGGTCTGAGGTCTCCGTAGTAATGCCAAGACGGTCGTTGTGTTGCATCAGCGAAAGAGCTGCGGAAGTTTTGAGCTTTTCTTCATTTTGGTGCCGAGGGCTTCACACCGTGTGCCTTTCCCGAGTCCTCAGCCCCTGTCCTGGTCCGGGCAGAGATCACAGGAGCGGGCGGTAGCTCTGAGCACTGCCTTCTGCCTCCAGCAGCCCCGCCGCGCCAGAGGAGCGCGCTTGCTGGCGGTTCGGTGGGTGCAGTTCCAGCTCCCACTGAAATCTGTGCCCAGCAGGCAAACGGCGATACTCTCGTGTGCTTGGAAAGGCTTTTTCAGCAGAGTTCATTGCCGCTCTAAACCTTAAACATTGTGACACATGCCAGAAAAATTCAGCAGCTGGTTCTTTAGGGCATTTTTTCCATATATGTGTATATATATATATGTTATATTAGCACCAAACTGAAGCAAAACTAGTATTTGCTGTTGACCTCTTGCTTCCCCAGCTTTTGCACACAGTCATATTTGCACATATAGTCATAGTCAAAGATTTGTTGTATCTTTCAATTATTTAATATGAAAAATAAGGTAGAGCTTCAACTCATGGCGCTGGCAGTGATGACATAGAAAACAGCGATGCTGAAGTGGCTCCCACACTTTCTGTAAAGTAAAGAAAACGCATTAGGGCCTAGAGAAGCTATTCATCAGTTATTAGTTGATGCCGTTACATTTTTTACGATTGTTGTAACTAGATAGAGAGTTCTGAGTCTGGTCTCATGCTAGTAGAAATCAAGAGTTACTTCAAAGGAGCGGTGTTGAATTACCGGGAGTGCAGGCAGGATCTGACGTAGGTTCAGAGGATGTACACTGGGTGCAAAAATAGTGTTTCATTTGACGTCACTGCTAATAGCTGAGGTGCATGAATGTACGAGTTCCTTTGGAGGAACCTGCTTTCCCCGATTAACTCCAGTCCTATGAATCACTCTTTAGTTAGATGGTATGAGTATGACTTCTGGATAAAAATACTCTGAACTGGAGAATGGGACGAGTGTAGGTCTGGGGAGAGCTATAAAGGGACGGTGAGTCTCATTGAACAGCTTTGGATTGACTCTGCCTCCGAGGAGAGAGGGGAAATGGGGTCTGCACATAGTCGTTGCTCCTACAGGTATCTGTAGGACCATGGGTAGAGCCAGAGAAGATTCAAATCTTTGGCATCATGTTCCTCCTCTGTTTCTACTGAAAATGAACCAGCTGCCTCTGAGGGACGGTTCTTTGTGTCCTGGCCAACACAGCTATGTGGACTTCCTTTGGCCGAGCAAGCTGCGAGGAGAATTTTAGCCTAATTGCCCTATCTGGGTCTTTTATTATGGAAATAAATTAATATTTGTGTTAACTAAGTGTGTCATACCGTGGGCATAATTTGTTATAAATTATACTCTGGAACTTCTTTGGGGTAGCATTGTTTGTTATAGCAATGAAGGCTTAACTTGTTCTCTGTTACTGGTTACAAAGCTGTCTTGGTTACATACTGAATTCATTGGCATACAGCATCATTTGTTCAGTCCTATTAAAATATTTGATTAGAAAGCTCCCAGAGCATGCGGCTGACCTGCGTCTTGCTTGTCACACTGCTTAGTTTTGCCTTGCACGAAGAAATTCCTCGCGGGAAGTCCTAAGGATTTCCGACGCGGGGTGCTGTGCCCCGCGTCGCTTTGGAGGGTGCTGTGCTGTACGGTGGGAGGACTGCAGGAGCTGTCTGATTTACGCTCCGAGGTGGGCTATCTTGGTGTGAAGTACAGCAGCAACAGCGTGGGTTACTGCATGAGGAACAGAAGAAAGAGTTGCGACACTAACCATGTTGAAAGGTGTATTAACGTGCTGAAAAATGTGCCGAGGCTTAGAGCCGGTGGGCTGCGGGGTTCTATGTGCTGGAGAGAGGTGAGAGCTCAGAGTCGTCCTGACCAATGTGGGCTTCCTTCAAATGCTTTTCTCGTTACTTCTTACCTGACAGCTGCCCAGAGACACTTACAGGTTTTCAGTTCAGGTTTCTATGTTCTGTTAAGGTCTTCCTGTCTGTTTTTGTTCCCCCTCCTTTCTTTTTAATCTGTTTTTGGCCCCCAATCTAAAGAGCATTAGAGAGGGTGAACGTGGGGAGGAGATGGGACAGAATTCTGTTTCGCAGTTGCTTCTTTTTTTACAAGCTAAAGCTCACAAAAGAAACACGAGTGTGTCTCCAGCTTGTAAGCATCTGTGCTACCACCACCAGCCCCCGGATCAAAAGCTTATTTGAGGAAATAGCTAGACGTTTTTGTATATATTTTAGGGCTCCCTTCTTACTTTGATTTTATTTTAATACAAAATTAAGGACACTCCAACATGTTGCCCATAAGAGTTCTGTTACAGGTAATTAAATGTAAGTTTACACATTTAATCTACTTTTAAGAGCGAGAGAGACTGGTAAATGACCCAGTTAAGGAAAGTACTCAGCCTAATTGGATGTAATGATTGCTTGCTGGTGTTTATTACTGTACTAAGAGTAGACGTGTAGTCTGTGATTCTGGTTTGGTTTAAGGACAGACCTGCAGTATCACAGCTATCATCAGAGTTCGGTTGTTCTAGCCAATGTCATGGAATTGGCCTGTGTTTGTTTGGGAGCTTCAGTGTGTTGGAATGGAAGGAGCGCTGGGTTTTCGGTTAAAATTGCTCTCCAATTGTGTCTCTCCAGACTGTTTCACCTACAAGAATATCTGAAGCTAGACATGCTAGCACGTGTTTTTGCCTGGGGAAAATAAATTTCACAGCTTTATGTACATAGTGTGACAAATTAACAATAACTGAATTTACCAATGAGCTGGTTCCTTCTGGCATGTCTGTGAATATCGTCTTCAGCCTGTGAAATGACCACATGAACCTTTGGGTTTGACTATTCCTATAGCCTTCTAAAACAGTGGAGTTCCTCACCAATGTAAAATCATTGAGAGCGCTGACTCAAAGGCCCCAAATTTTCAATTTCAGTAATGCTTATTACCAAAACTGCCCTAATTATAGACACCTTGTTGCAATTTACACTCACAATTCCGGGCTTCCAGGACGTGGTATCCAAGTGGAATGCGTTGTACGCCAGGGCGTTGACCATAGAAGATATTTGTTGCTTAAAAGTAGGACGCTGGATTTTATGCCCAGAGGAGTAGCACTTGGACTTCAAAACACTTATGTAATTATTCCTTATTTCATAAGCTCTCAGAATGATAAATGAAATAAGAACTGACTTCGCAAAGCAAGGCCACTGATGACCAGTGCACTTAGCCAAGGTGTCTCCGTGGTTGCGATGATGGATTTGGAAATTTTCTAACACAATAGGTCACACACAAAAATGAAGTTAAAGCGACATTCAAGTCACACAAAAGCAAGGATATTCAGAGTGGAAACTTCTGCTTCATCTTAATTCACCCTGTTATGCCTGGTTGTTACAAAACACAGATCAGCGAGAGGTGTTAGCTGTTTTCATGCTATTACACAGACATAGCAACGTAGAGTCATAGCAAATTTAATTCTGACTTCATTTATTGTGAAGGAAATGAAAAAAATAACAACTCTGTATTGTTTTGTTGTCTCTTTCAATATGTGTTCTTGTTAACTATAGTTGAGAAGGCTCTGCTATGCTAGTAGAAGTTCTCCTAAGGTTGAAGAAAGGTAATTTGCCCGTCGGGTGTGTGCAGATGGTAATACCTTTATAATGTAGTAGGTGCTCCAAAGCCATGCTAGCTGCTGCTGAAACTTCAGTCCTTTGGATTATGAGATTGTTGCTCCTCTTGATAATACGTGAAGTTATAGAGACAGAATGTATGACCCAGGCAGAGATGGAAATCTGTGATCAGGAAAAAAAAAGATTGTTCTCACACCAGCTGAATTCCTTGATGTGTTTGGGGCTTTAGGCTAATTCGGTTACCTACAGTTACCTCTGCCCAGAAGGAACAGAGTAAGACCTCATAGTGCAGTGCTTACCTGCAGGTACTAGAGGGAGCAGGACAAGCAAGGAGAAAGATGATGGTGAGAACTTTCATTCGTCTTGGTGTGCTTGAATAGAGTCGTGCTGATGCCCAGCCCCGTTCACAGCATGCAGATATACTGTCTGTGCGTTACTCACTCTCCGTGCCCAGACGCCTACATCTGTCTGCGTGGGCCAGTGTCCCCCGAGTATTTAACGCAGAACATCTGTGTGTGCCCGTGCACGCTTCGGGAGGAAGCAGGCTAGTTTATTCCAGTGTGTCTTCAACAGAGTTACCACTGTGTTCATAGTTTGAGTATTACCTAGAGCAAATCATACATACCTTCTCGTGAAATGGATGAATACGCTCTGCTCGTCTGGCAGAGTTTCACGTAAGACCTCTCTTTCTTGATTTCCAATTCAAATGAGTCCTGTTAAAATTACTACAAAACATTCCTCTTGAAGACGATCTGAAGAGCACAACGCAGCATCGAAGCATGTTTCTAAATGGCTTTCTGAACAGGGTAGAAAGGAGGATGCACCGAGAACCGACTGAACCCTGTTCTTTAATTGGAATATTCATCTTCTCTTTTTCACTACCCGTTTTCTGTTGCCTCTCAAGGCTGGCTGTTGCGAATGCTCCCCTCCCCTCCTGGTGGGCCAGCCAACAGTTCCCTCTGGAGGCAGCATCATTATATCTGCCTGGTTCGCTTCGGAGCAGATGGTGAGGAGCAGTAGAGCTGATACACTGCATTTCACAGAAACCAGGAGCCTTCTGGTACCTCTGCCGCATACGCAGCCTGGCCTGATTTGAGACTGCGAATTCATTATGTGCCTCCCAAACTAGGCTTTCTTGTTTGCTCCCGTCGACGTCAGCCTGAGAGGGATTTTTATGATCTGCTCTGTTGCTGGACGGTGAAGAAACCGCTCATCTCCAACTTTCAGCCACTGGAGGATCTATTTCCCGTTATTTTTCTATTTTTACCAAAAATGAAAAGAAAACAGCTCTGGCAGTTTTCGTTTTCCTTGGTTGACAGGCTTTTCTTCCCCCTCCCCTTTTTTTAATTCCTGCTGTCTGCCAAAGGACAATCTGTTTGCTGGGAGACAGTTTAATGCATACTGACTACCAGAGGCAGAACTTCCATTGGCTCTGTTACAGGGGTAATTTACACTTTAACAAGGTATTGTGACAAGGTGGTAATTATATTTTTATCATGTCATTATGACATTACCACCTGGAAAGCCAGAGCTGATTAATTAGTGGCGTGTATTAAATTTATAACCCTAGAACTCTAAAGTTATCATACCTAAGTGGTGTAATTCTGTTGAGCTGTGGTGTGGCAGCGAGCTGGAGGTGAGGATGCGGAGTATCCACCCATCGCCGTGGGTTCAAGGAGTGCCAGTAGAGGGCAGGGAGCTGCAGAGGAGGAAATATTTTTAAAAAAAGAAATACTAAGGAAGAGAGTGAAGTCACTGAAATCTTGAAAGCAAATCTCATCAGATGGCAAGCTGCAAGGCTTCTTACGTGGATGTGTTTTTTTAAAAAGGTGTGATTTGAGAGCACTTTGATTTACACTGGTTCCTGCTTTTTATTGCGCAGCTTTATTTTCGTTAGCTCACGTGCCTTTTGGGTTTTGCAATGCAGCAATTTCTGTTGAGTGTTTGGAAGCTTGGACTGGCCAGTCTGGAGGCTCCATCACCTCTCTGCATCTAAAAGGAAGCACTGGTTTTGGCAGGCTGGGTTTTCTTCGTCTCGTCCACATGCCCAGGTGTTCCATGTTGTTCCTCCTGATTTGCTTGTTAGGAGATAAAGAAAAGAAGTTAAGCTGGAAGTAATTAATGACAATGTCCACAACAAATAACTTGATCAATTGTGTTCCTGTATCCCTATGCAGTAAATACAGCCAGAATTGTAAACCAAGTCTGGTTTTACCCAAGTTATCGTGTTAAAGGTCAGAGGTCCGTTTTTCAGTTGTTTTGATTTTCATTGTTTGTTGTGCTTTTCAAAGTCAGGTTTGCAAGTAACTCACGTTTTATTCTCCCCTTCCGCTACAGAAAACGAAGTGACTACTTTCCCTGTATTGGTGAGCGATCAGAGTGAAATTGTGGATACCAATGGAGCTGGAGACGCGTTTGTCGGAGGTATTTCATGCTTCTTTCTCTTGTTTGAAGATCATCCGGTTATTCTCTCTGTGTAAAACCTGCCATTTTTTCATTCAACTGTCCTTCAGAATGAGCTGCATTCTTTGAGTGCTTTTCTCTGCACCCTGAAGTTATATGATTTAATTAAGTCCTGATTTTCAAAGGGAAAGGGTGTTCTATTACTTAAAAATAATATGCCATTATGCTGTGCCGTGGTCGTTTTCATGAGATTAATTGTATCTGTCAGACTGTTGCATAAACAAGCTGCATCAAGTACTATATAGTGTACAGAAATCCCTCCTGGCTTAAATGTTAACGCATTGTTGTTCTTTAAAACAGGTTGTAGTGAATATTAAACAATATGTTAATAAGTGAGCATAATGTCTTCTGATCATGTCAATTTTGGTAGAACATCTGCTTCCAATACAATTATTTGGACATCAGAAAAGAACACAAAGGGTTAATTTGTTAAAACAAACCCAGAAAATATCTGGCATTGCTTAATATCCATTTGCAAACTTACTATTTTTTTTGGCACAAGCTCTGAGGTAAGAGGAGGATGTTATGTCTATGCCTGTTTAAAAAATTATTCGATATAAGCCAAAACCCCATCTAATCCAACAGTTCTGTCATTCGTTGTAACCTTCATCCGTGTAGCTCTGCGATGCACTAGTGCATCCTGAAGGCTCTAATATCCAGTACGTAGTAGCTGTAAAGAGCTCCATTAGTCACTAATTTACTGGAAACGTTACCAAAGAGACTTTATAAATAGAATTGCGGGGCTCAGTCTTGCAGCTACGAAGGGGATAGCAAGCAGCGTGTTACCAAATTAAAGCTTCAGAATTGCGTCCTGTTTCAAGAAAGGGTTCAGCGTTAGCTTAACCTTAAGCAAGGGAATTAATCCGTCCTTACTCAGTACATCACTTACTCAGGACATCACTTACACCAATGATAAATTTTCAGTATACTCTTCAATCTGGCTGAAAATAGGAATGTTATTTGCTCATTGCTTTGGTGCTTTCGTGAATCAAAACGGGCAGAAGCAGGGGGAAACACGTTAGGTCATACCGTTCTCACACCTTTCAGTGCACGCTTGTCACTCCCTATTGTTCCTAAATCACAAACAAGACTAAATGTGAACTGTAAGTAACAGTGACTATAACGTAAATAAGATCTTCTTCAAGTGCTTGTCCTTGTGTACGTGTGCTCTGTGTACCAGCTGTGCCAGTAAGCTGCTGTTCTGGTTGTGAAAAAAAGAGAAAAGATCTTGCCTGTTCTGTTTGCAGATCCTGAAAATAAAAGAATACCAAGTAGGGCGCAGGCAGACACTGTGGCAGGCACCAGCCAAGCTTTGCCTCCGCAGGATGCATCTTTTCATGGGTCTGCCATGTTTATCTCAGGCTGTATTTATTCTCAGTTCTTCAGATTTTAGGAATTTTGGAACCAGGACTCTTTTTTAAGAATCCTACTTTTGTTCTTTCCTAGTTCAGCTGCAGGAAGACTATTGCAAATAAATAATCAGGCTTTCAGAACCACCTGGTATCTCATAACCCTTCCTCTTTAAGTTATATCCTTTTCCCTGGTACGTCCGTCGCTGCTGTCTCTCTGTGGGAGGGCCAAGAGGTTCACCTCAGTAATTATCCAGAACATCTGAAGGGACAGGCTGGTAGGAACCACAGCAGGCTCTCTCCCAAGCTGCTGCCTTCCACCAGCAGTGAGAGGAGCGCAGGCGCGTCCCGTCAGCCGGGTCTTGGGTCAGTTGGGAGATTCCTTTCTCCCAGGGGAGAAATGGTGTGGAAAATGGTAAGCTCTGTTGGGAAGGAAGGAAGGAAGGTAGGAAAGTAGGTCTTTTAAAAGACCAGCTCCCCTTTGTCGTTCAAAGTCTGTTGAGATAACATGCCCGGGTACAGCAAGCTTCAGCGTATTTGAGGTGATGGTAACAGAGGTCCTGTATCGCTGTTTGTGGACATAGATTATTTTCCTCGGTTCCCTCACAAACAGCACTGAGGCATCGGATGCTTTTTGTATGGAGCACAAGCGCAGCGCAGTCCAGTGGCAGCGTGGCATTGTACGGTTCTCCCTCGACACCAGAGAAAGCAGGGACCTCAGCTGGTTTTTCCGCTGTAATGGAAGTTGGCTCAGCATTGCAGATCTGCCTGAAAGCTCCCTGCAGTGAGACGCTCACTGGAGTACCGGTGTGTGAGCTCAGGTTCTTGGTGCGCCGTATTTCTCTCTCTGCGATGACTCAAAAAGCAACATGAGCTTGAGAATATCCATGGTTCTTCCGTTAGCTTCCGAGATATTTTAGTTCTCTATCACACCATAAATAATAAATTGGTCATTTATTCTCCTCAGAGAACACGTTTTCCTGAGTTTTGTCCAGATGGGAGATTGGGGAGTCGTATCAGTCCAGATACGCAGCTGATCCCGGTCTTATATACTGTGGCCTCCTTCATGAAGTCATTTCATTTTCCTTCCCATATGTAGGAAGTAGGATACTGGACTGCATAGGCTTTGATTTCGTCTGGGTTTCATTTGGGAGAAATGTCTGTATTCTATCTATATCACACTTTTCATGTGTTTTCAAAGTACGTATTTGCAACAGGAAAAGTTCTTTATTGTCTCCTTACCAGAAAGCCCTATGCAGTAACATTGGTAATACTACTCAACAGATGTATCTGGTGTTGATTCTAGCATTAAGCCAGATGTTGTCCTTATGGATTTTTTATAGTGGGAAGGTTATCTTCAGTTTTTCTGGCTACTTTGATTGAGGTTTTTATCAAGTTGCTACTACCTAGGCAACACTACATACAATATTTTGATTTTAGTGTCCTGGTAGTAAAATGTTTCAAAATTCATCCCTTAACTCAAAAATGCACTCAGTGTTATAATATACTACCCTGGAAATGTAGTGCCTTTATTCAGACAGCAGAGAACAAGCGTCCCATGGCCAAGCTTCCCAGACTTCTCTGGGACTGGTAATATCGACATGACTGAACAGGGGTTTTGTTGGCGCAGATGTCTCAGCTGAGAGGGGACTGTGGGATATAATGAGCACTAACCCCATCAGGTGGGATTTATTTTACGTTAGGAGGTTAGGTTGGTTAGACTCTGTCATACTTTGAAAGGTCTTTCATGGAGGCACTTTCTTCCCGAGGTATGACTCACAGATTGTTAGGAAATTCCTTCTCCATAATTACGCCAGCTTGGCAAATCACTCCTGTGTTTCTCCATGTGAAACTGGAAAATAAGAAATCTGCTGGGGTTTTTTTTCTAGAACCTGTCTAACTACTGAAGGTCTTGAAACTTTAAAGTCATGAAAAAGTTTCTGGGCACTTGTAACTCTGCGAGTTGATTCGTGAGTTCAGCGTTGCTGAGCATGAAGCCGCTGGCCTCCAAGGAGAGCTAGCTCACTCCCAACAGCTAGCAACGAGAAATAAACTGCATTCTTTGGTTGATATATGTGTTTATTACGTTGGCATCAGGCATTTCTCTGAATTCCTTGCCTCTTACCGCAGGCATCAAGTCCTCTGCCACTCAGGCTGGTGTAATGCGTGGGTAGGAAACGGGGTTCCTTTTGCTGCAGGTGTCTTCACGCGAAAAACACTTCTCTACATCATACTAGCAGAGTTCTGCCTTTATTGCTTTCCAGTAACACTGCCACCTTTGAGAAGTTTAAGCTCTAATGATTTACTTTGTAGCATCTCAGCACCTCTTGTGGGTTTCAGGGGTAGCGCAGAGTTTTGGTTACAGATCCCTGAAATGCCCATAAATTAAAATTGCAATTCCACCTCTGGGTTCTGATGGCCTTGATAGATCACCTGAGCTCTGCTGACATGGCTTCTGTCACAAGGGTCCTCTTAATGGAATTACAGCCTTCGTTTGTGGAGTTTGGGGAACATTCTATTATGCGTTAAATTAACATTTATTACTAGTCAGCTCCAGTTTGAACCTTTGCAGTAATGATAACCCAAGCATATGTAATGGCAACAAATAGATGGAAGTATGGACAGTGTTACCATCTTATGCTTTCCTTTAAGGCATCCTGCTCTGTTTAGCCAGAGTAGGTCTGCCTTCTGCTTGGACCCCCCTTGGTCATTGCCGCTGGAACTAACGAAGACAATAAGCATCTTTTCTGATGGTTACTGCCATTGCTCCCTGCAAAATCTCTCCCCTAGAATCTGTCTGCTCAGTGGAACTGGACAGAAGGTTCGTAATAAATGAATAGAAGGTGTAAAATCAATGTTTCTTCAGGCTCTGTTAATGTAAATATATTGACTTGGTAATCTGCTATGATTTAGTCCTAGACTGCATGAAAAGTACCAGAGTATGGAACTCGTTTAAAAGTAGCGTGGTGAAGCAGTGACAGAATGATCACAGCACGTGTGCATGACTTACCACCGTGCTATGAAGATGTTGCACCATTCTCGAGGAAAGGAAATCCCAAGATGAAAGGAGCTCTTCGTTAAGAGTTGTCCGGTGCCAAATATGAGCTGATAGCAATTTGTCTCGGTCAGCCTCAGAGCTGGGGTCAACAGCTCAAACCGCCTGCCAATTTAAACATCCCATCGGCAGCTTTCATGTGCCAGGGAGGCTCGTAAAGCTACTACCTAGAGTTGGAAAGCTGCATTCAGAACTTTGTTGGCGCACATGCTTGCAGAAGAAGCGGTTCTCTCGCGCGCGCAAAACCCAGCGTGACTCTTCTGAGATGGCCAGCTGCTGTCTCAGCTGTCGGAGAGCTGCTCCGACAGAAGGCAGGGACAGCAGCGAAAGAGGAATTTCGTCTTTCGTCTGTGGCCTCGCGTGAGTGTGCCTCATGCATCCTTGGCTTTTCTTCAGCGACCACAGGGCTGAGTGGAGATACCTCCCTCCTTTTGTTCCTCTTTCTGTTGCCAAACTGGCTCAGTAGCGCCATTCCCTCATCTCTAATGCAGAGGTTAATTCTAAACATTATTTTTCCATCTTAATCTAAATGCCTTTACAAATTAGATAAAGACCTTGGACTCCTAAGAGTTTGCCTGAAGGTCATCACATTGGCCAAAGTTTAGCCTGTTTTCATGAGGTAAATGCACATGATTTTCTATAGAGTGACATGCGGCTTTGGCTTCGGAGCTAAGTAATATTCGGTACACTTCTACATTATTGAAATGTTAAAATATTATCCTTCATGCAAAACATGCTTTGAATATATTATACATATACATAATGTGTGTTTTTAAAAAACACAGCACAAGAAATATAAACATAGGTTGGCAAAGAACCCATAGCACACAGAGTAATTGCTCGTCATTACTCCTCTACTATTGAAACTTTGATTCAGAAACCTTTTTTAAAAAAGGTCTGAATCTGTTTTCCAAGCACACTAATATAACTTTGGATTACCTTGACTGAAGCCAGTGGATTTAAACAAGTATACCATTGATAAAAATGGAAACAGAATGGAATCCCGTATAAGAGTTCTTATGCTGCGGTTCTGCAGAACCCATCATTTGTGGCAGGAATCCAAGAGTCTTTAAAATAAAAAAAAATCAGCTAGATGGGATTTAACATGATCTGAGTTGGCCCTGCTTGATGCCAAGGGCTGAAGCTAGGGGCCTCCAGAGGTCCCTTCCAGCCCAAGTTGTGCTATGGCCCTAGGAGTTCCAATCCGATAGGAATTAGGTTCCCAGGTGCCATTTCCAGGTCCTCCAAAAATCCAGCCTCGATCATCTTCAGCAGGCGGTGTTGGAGCCTGAAGAGTGGAAGCTCACAGGATAGAAAAATGAAGCTTGTACAGTGGGAATTCCATCTTCTCATGATACATCTGACACAGGGCAGAGGTGGGCTGTGTTTGTGACATTGCCTAAGAAGGTCGTGCTATATTTCGTGTGAAGGAGCTGTGTGGATGGAGGGGGGTGCACGTGTGAGGGAGGGAATGGGTTCTTATGGACAGTTGCTGTGTGGCGGTACCAGGAGTGCTAAACGTGCCGGAAAGATTTGAGAACGCCTTCAGCAGAGACAAGTGGTTTGAATGGTTTGCCAGGATACTGAATTGGGAGTGAGCTTGTGACTGTGTTAAAAAGAAAGTTCCTTAATGGGTCTATAGGGGTCTTTAGGATTGCGGAAGAATCAGTTTTCACTAAAAGCATTGCAGAGAAATGAAATATTCTTCTTGTTTGTTGTATTTTCATCTCTGTCTGAATCTCTGTTGTAAGAGCTGCCCTCCCTCCAGTACTCGCCACCCCTAAAACATTCTAGATTTGTTAGAACAGAAGTTCTGGGAACCAGGAACAGTTCTTTACTGAGCAGCAGGAGTGTGATGTCAGAAGCTACTTAATCCACTTACAGTGGTCTTCAATTTGTAGAAGGTTTTTGTGCTTGTTTAAGATACCTTGGGAAGTTGTCTGCATTTTTTAATCACATTTGATAGAAATACAGTGGATAAAATATGACTGCTGTGAAGTACTGCCTTCTGATAACACCAGAGCTCTGAGATGCAATTTGGTTTGCCAGCTGGGAGCGAGGGGTAGTTTTTTGGTGATACCGATTAAATATGTATGTGCATGTAACTTGTTGTGGCTGATTTTTGCAACAAAATTTATCTTCACGAGCGAAGAGACAAGGGGATGCTACTTTGGATGGTTCCGTCTTTTCTCTGAAGTAAAGATAAATGTTACAACAGAAATCAGCACTCTCTCAGTCTTCATTTATACAACATGGGTGGCTAATTGCCTCTGAGCAATCCTGTTGTTACCGAGATCGCGGCTGATGAGATATGAAGCTTTGAAATAGAAATACCTTCTCAATGTCATCAGCGTTTTGACTGACAGCCCGTTTTGCCCGTCCTTAATACTCCTGTTTTATAAACGGCGTCCGTGAGCGTAATGGCTGAGCTGCAGATAGGGCGTCAGTCTCGGCTGACTAGGGGACAACTTGTCAACCTCCTCATGACTTACCCCCGTGGGGTCTGATGACATTCGTCACTCTCGCAGATAAGCATCGCATCTAAACCTAGGCTATTAGAAGGCCACGTTATCTCTGTAACTGACCTTCTGCAAACTGGCAAATAACCAGATTATATGGTCCTGGTGGATTTTCTCCGTCCCGGCGAGAGGCACAGCATCGTTCTGATCAATAGTGTAGCCGGTCACTGGTGATTTCGACATTAGCACTAGCACAATTTAGAAATGTGCCGCAGTTTGAATTGCAGCTACGCAAACAAAAACATAAGAATAGATATCACTCACGAAAACCACGGAATATTCCTGGGGTTTTTTGGATTCCCTATTTCACTTTTTACCAATTTCCAGTCAAAATGATTTCTGTGGGAATAATACACTCTTCTGTGCTGGCACTATACTTAAATCTGGTCGCAAGTGTTGTCCAAGTATGATTTAATTGTGATCCAGTCTGGTTTAATTGTTTTGTTTTAATTTCTGCTCTTCTCTTGGTTTCTAACTGTTCATCTTCATTTTATTCCGTATGTATTTTTTATCAAAATACCGTAACTTAAATGTGGTAATTCACATTTTCACCTGTACAACTTAAAGGCAATCCAGAAAAATACATAGTAGAATTAACGTACAGCAAAACATTGGTACAATTGCTGTCATTTTTTAAACGACACGTAGAGGTGAGAGACCCATTTAAAAGGATCAGCGTATGGAATTAAAAACCCTCAGAAGTTTCTAATTAGACTGAAGCAGGACCTGATCCTCCTGGCTGCTGTGTCTCTTTCCTGTCAGTGACACTGTCAGTGTTAAGGGAGCCTCAGTACCCAGCAAGAGGATGAATATTTTCCAAAACCAGGTTTTAAAAGGGCTAATTTACCTCAGCATAGACTCGGTGACATTCCGGACAGGCTTTGTGAGAAGTAAACGCCGAATAGGTTGCGTACATTTTAAAAAACAAACCTACCGTGTTACATACAGATTTTCAAAAGCAGTGATAAAGTTCCAATTTTTGCTGTAATAGCTATGGGACAATTACAGATTGAGTTAACGCCTCAAACCAAATCATCGCCACGTAAAATTGTTCGTCATGCCTACTATCCCTATCCTCGTAGCATTTCATTTTATGTGAATGCGTCATGTGTTAGAAAATCATGTAACGATAAAGAAAATGTTCATGTGGAAGGTTAGAAATTACTTTAATGAGTTATTATTATCTTGCTGGCAGACTGTTGGTAATATTTTTGTGTTATTTGAACGTATTCTGAGTAGAGACAGAGGCACTAGTCAGGGTGGATCAAGAGCGTTCCCCTGGGAGCCAGGGCAGGATGTAGTCCCCTAAGACCCAGTGTGTCAGATGAAGCTGCTGCTGTAGTCGCAGGAGATGCACTGCCACACCATGAAATATAAAAACGCTGAAGTATGTTACCTATTTCTCATCTGACACGACTTGGAGTGGTGCAGTGGGGGCTGACGCAGTGACCGTAATGGTGCTTCTCGGGCTGTGGTATCAGCTGGCAGGATCCTCGCCCGATTGCAGCTGCCTCTAGTGTGTAGCAGGATGGTAAAGTCTCCCACACCTTGTTCGCTTCCCCCGCGCTGAAGTGGGCTCCCACTGGAAGTGCGAAGGTGGCAAAGTTGCAGTAAGAAAGAAGCAAAAGGAAAAAGACCATTGCAGTTGAAAGCAGCGGTAGCAGCAGTGCTTGCAGGCCGGTTGCAGCTGTGGGTGATGGGTAAATGAGGAGTATCAACCCAGGGCTGTACCAGATATTTAAAGAGGCAAAAGATTTTAAATGCCGCTGTATTAAAATAGGAGCAATGTGAGTATCATGCTAGGGTAGGCTATTTCCGCCCACGAAAGTCAAGAAATTCCGAGGCTGTCTCGCTGCCGTGTTCCCACCGCACTGGGTGTTGCTTTTGGATCCTCCTTGCAGACTGCTGACCTGGCCGTGTGGAGGTGTCCCTGCAGATAAAACCTCGCCGAGAGCCGCTCGCCCGGCAAACACAGCTGCAAATCTCCTGGCTGTTGTGCCTGTGAATCTCAGCTATGGAGTTACATTCATGTAGCCTTTTTTGTGCTTATAGATTAAAAACTAAATAGAGGATAGTACATGGCATTCCATTTTGCTATGCTTAGAACTTCATTATTTCTACGTTAAGTTAGTGAAATTCACTTCCTCTTATCCCAGGTAGTCGGTGTAGTCATCTGCACCATTGAATGTCAAGACAACAGATCTGTTTTGAGGCTCAGAAAATTTCCTCGGGTACTGATAAAAGAAAGCTTATGTCATTCTGCTGTCTCAAAAATGGCTAAGGAGAATGTTAGCTTTTGAAGAACACTTCTAGGAAACTTTCTAGGAGATGTTTATAGGAAAAACAAAGAGAAGTATCAGCCTGGAAAGTAGTTTTTTCAGATAGTTAGAGAAGATGCTTCCAAGAAAAATACCGGTATTTGGTTTGGCTTATACAGTGCCTTGAATATTCCTTGTAAGCTTGGAGGGGCGTTTTTTTAATCCAGTGTTTTCCTCCGATCCTGGCTGTTGGAGACAAGCCCACAGCCACCAGATTTGGATCCAAAATGGAATTTCCCAAAGTTCATAATCTGGACTTAAAAATGAAAAATAGGACCCAACCATAAGAAGCTATAACTTTGTTATCAGGTTTCCTCCATCACGTCTTTCTTGGACGGTAGTGTAGACGGAAATAATTCTTTTCTTGGACAATCAGGTGCGCTGGGGAGTTTAATAGAGGTGACAACTGGAGTCTGCTGATGAGGATTGGTGTGAAGGGTGTCACAGTGTGAAACACGTAAGCCTCTCCTCCAGCTTTGAGCTGTTCCCCCCTCCTCCCCAAGGAGGGACAGTACTCGCTCAGGACACAGGCCAGTGGCAGAATAACTCCCAGCAATCTCAGTAGGCTTCAGATCTGGACCCAAGTGTTCTCCATCCATTGCACGGCCTTCGGGACCAAACCACTGTAGACTTACAACGGCCGTTGGCTCCTACGTGCACAAAGACTGCTCGCGTTCCTGAGGGAGGGTCTCTGGTGGGCCAGGCGTCTCTGCAGCCCTTGGGACGTACGATGACACCTCACCCGACAAGCTGCAGTGAGCTGGCCCGGTAGAGCCAAACAGTGGGGATCATATATGCAATGCAATAAAATGTTCAGCCTTGAGTAACTGATTCCTAATGGAATAAGAGGGATGTAGCGGAGTTTTATTTGGGTTTTTTTATTGCCACATTCTTGCAGGAATCTTTCATTAACATTTTCCACATGTAATGGTTTAAAGCACTAGAGTCTGAACTCTTCTTTGCTTTGTGTATTCAACACCTCCTCTCCATTCCAGGAAAAGGCTGCTAAACTGAAAACGCTCCTTTTGCTTATTCATAGCAGTCTAGTAAATGCAAAGTTGTATTATTTGCATGTGGCCATAAATGCCTGCATAACCTCAGGCTGAGGAAGACGTACACCCATGCCAGCGATCCTTACAGAAATTCAGTGCATTCAAAACGTGTCTGTAAATATAAAGGGAATGAGAGGGACAGGGGCAGCAATACCAAGGCTAGCTGCTGTTCTGGAAAACGTGCTTGGTTTAGCGCTCATGCCGGTGACCAGAAAATCAGAAGTTTGTGGAAGAGGGTTGTATGCAGGCAGCGAAATGCATTTAGCACACGACCATTTCATAAATAAAGTCAATATAGACTTCCGAAACATTTTATTCATGATCTCATGGTTTTGTCGTTCTCTGGAAGTGAAAATATTGACATTTACCAGGCTGTTTGTTCCAGCTTTCTGATCTCCTGCAGTTTATTTTTATAACAACCTTATCGATGAGCCTCTTACTCAGCTCTCTAGGTTTAACTGAGTCGAGTCGATTTGTTACCACAGCTTCAAGTAGCTGTTACAGAACAGGCGAGACATCCTAATAAAGCTGTAAACGTGTTTACTCAAACATGGTATTGATTTTACTTGGAGAGGGAGAAGCTGGTGCTTAGCATGGTGTCAGGAAGGATGAATTTAACTGCAGCTTTTCGTTGTCGACTGTCATGGTTGTGAAACGCTAAGTGAAGCCATGAGAGGAAAATTAGAATTGCCAGAAATTCAGCCCCTAAAATCAGTTAACCACTTGAGATTTTTGTAGTTTAATTAGTTTTAATAAAAACTTTCCTCCAGTGGTATAGTCAGGAAGGGTTTTCGACCGTTCTTTTCAGTGAGAGTGGGATTTCAAGGTTGCCACTTGTTCAGTACACATCTTAAATGACTGTTTTTCTGAGAGAGTTAGGAACCTTTTTTCTCTTCCCTTGTAATTAGCCTGGCACTGCAGTTCTGTAGAAGCACGGAGCCGTTTCGTTTTAAAAGAGAGGGAAAGACACTTGTTTGTACACACAGACATTTGTAGTTAATAACATATATGTGCGTGCATGGAAGAATTCTTAAACTGTATTTTGAGAGAGAAAGTGCTAAGGTGTGTGAAGGTTGCAAGAAGCGTAGAGTATTTGAAGATGCTTATGTTTAATTTGTCTTATACACTGTAAGTCTAACGTGTCAGACCACAGTGCCAAAATACAGGAAAACAGGAGCCAGATCCCACCCTTAATCAAAAATGTTTCCATTTAGAATCGCCAACATTCGGTTCGATAGCAAAGAGCGGGGCCTCTGGCTTACCGCAGTTCTTGGCTGTAATATCCACCATCTGCCACAAAATGAGGGAAGGAGAAGCCTCAGCACGCTGACGTAGGGTTGTTCAGCGACCGTGTTGCAGAATCGGCTGCTGCCAACGCCTTTGACAAAACCCCGGCTGGCTCTTGGCACCGGCGCCGCTAACCACCTGATCGCAGCTGACCAGACGCGTGCTGCCGCAGCATCGACCCACTCCAGCAGCGCCAAAAGGCGTCCCAAAAAGCCTCAGTCGTATCAGCGACGAAGCTTTAAATTGCCAGGGTAATGTTTCTTGAAAACTGCATCTTCCCACGCTGCTGGCCTGGGATCACGTAAAAATAGATGAGCGTTCAAGCAGCCGTGATAAATGCTGTACACGAACGAGAGTGCGAAAAGGCGCCTGCAACCGTCCCCCGTGGTGGAATAACACTGATTTAAAAAAGGCAGTTCACAAATTAAGCTGTAGAAACTTCAAACGCAAAAAAAAGAGGCGGCAGCTCAGCTGTTTGTGCTCCTGGCCGTGGCTGGGACTGTTCTGCCGGCGAACGGCCTGGCTCGCGTGGATTGTATCTGGTGCGTCAGGGTTTGGCTGGAAGGGGAGGGTTGTCTGGGAACATCGCATAGCCAAGAGGTTTTGAGGGGCTCTGACTCAGGGTCAGCTCGTAATTGTGTATAATGAATGCATTTGATAATTGCTTTTTTCTGTTTTTTCTCTCTTGCGTTTAAAAAAATAACATTAATTTTGCCTTGGGCACTTTATAAAGGTTGGAAGTGGGAGAGAAACTGCAGAAAGACGAGTAGTGGGGGAGCTGGGTGTCGGAGGCTATAAATGGATTTCCAGCCAGCATTAGTAATTAACAGTCATTAAAATTAATTGTCAAGTGTACAATTTGAAATGAAACATTTGGCTTCAGTATGAGCTGTTTTTAAGTGTTGTTAAACCATTACTGAAGCAGACAAGAATTGTTTTAAAATCTCCGCAATTGGACTCCTACGTTCCCGTCCAACTGCACTAGCGCTAGGCGTCCGTTCGGAATTACCACTGGTGATCTGGAATCAAAACTGTCAGAGAAATCACTGATTTCAGTGAGGTTGCGTCTGAAATGTCCATTTTGCTGGCCGCAAGACGATGAACTTGGTTCTCCTTTAATGATTTTTCAGTGCTACTCAGCTCTTGGAAGTACCAAAGTCAAGACAACGCCTTCTGTGTCGGTCTGGGAACTGTCTTGCGGTGGCTGTTCAGACCTGCCTGGCATCCCCAAAGAGATCTGAGCTGGTTTCAGTGAGGGCTGTGGTGTTGGTCTGGGTTTTGAGGCTCACTTCTGGCACTTGGCTTGCAGAACTTTCCGTTTGGCGGTGAGCACAAAAAGGAAGAGAGCAACTTGCCTTTTCCGTCCCTCATTCCATTCGCAGACCTAACAATTACAAACACTGCCTTTGAGCATATGTAATAAGGAAGCTGGAGATAATAAAGATTAGCTCTCAATTATTTCAGGCACACTTTTCAGAGCAAAGTGATTCCGGAGCTGCTGTTCTTTACTGAGCAGAAAAGAAATAATTATGGCCCAAAAATAGCTATTGGTGTGTTATAATCACTTCTATCATCTGGGAATGCAAATACATTTTGTACCACTCCGAGGTTTAAAGCAGCTTTTGCAGCAAAGTTGTCTTTGCTTTCTAGGAAGATGCTGAGTCAGGGGGATGAGTTGGACACAGTTCCAAATCAGTGTTTGTCGTGACCAGGTACGAGGTGGCTACCTGGCTGTCAGTGCCTGTGCGGGACAGAAGGTATCCCAGTCTACTCCGAAAGCTTACCGAGATGGCTGATTACGGTGAGGTGGCCTGCTAGACATGCTGCAACTGCCGTTTCTCCTACCCCACGCATGATGAGCATTTTGGATGTCAGGGCAGGAGGCAGGCAAGTGGGAAAGCCTTGAGTTTGGCTCTGGCCTTTGTGTTCTAGCCTGAAGAGAGTGGTACACAGAATCACAGAATGTTAGGGGTTGGAAGTGACCTCTGTGGGTCATCTAGTCCAGCCTCCCAAACCCACCCATCGTGGTACACGATGCACGTAATGCCGTCCGTGGCTTCCGCGGTGTAGAAACGCTAGTGCAGAGTCGCTGCAGTTAGAAGATGGGAGACGATACTGCCTGAAGTTGTGTTTGGGTAAAATATTTGAACTGAGATTGTCTCATGGAGCCAAAACAGACTACCGCTTTCTGCACCCCGTTCCCGTGACAGCCAGGAACGAGTTCAGGCCACGGCAGAAGTGAACATAGCTGCTGAGCTGCTTTGGCACGTGCTGGGATGATCTAGTCCCATGATACAGGATCAGAGTCCAGTCCTGCCCTTCCTGTCTGTGAGGTCGTAGGAGGAGTGTGAAGTAAGTCTGAAGCCACGTGCGCTTATCTTCTTGCATTTCCAGTCACGGCACCTTAAGGAGATTACAGCCTCCAACTGCTGATCATCTTCCCTCCACCGCCCTGCTCGCTTGTGGAGCGCTCTGAGTACTCACTAACCCCCTTCAGGTTACATCGGCTGGGTTAGTGAGAATCTACTGTTCAGCAGCTGACTGGTTGGACTGAGTTGGCTCATTCTGGCAGAGTAACGGGTTGTACAGGGAGCAGAGAAGGATGGTGAAAAACAGACGGGGCAGTAACTTCCTCAGCTGGAACCCAAAGAGCTGAGACCATGCCGTGAGGGTACGGCTCGTGGGATTCGCATCACTGCACCTCGTACGCTGGAGGAGGCAAACTCTGGATTATATCCCGACCATGTTGCTTTTTACTACTAACTGAAAAGCACATTCCACAGAGAAGGCAGCCAGCCTGATAGAGCTCTTTGTTTCTCTGCTCAAACAGCAGCGCTTTCTGGTGTTCCCTCGGGGTCTGCTTTGCCAACTGCCTAGTCCTAGCGTGTGATGTAGCTCTGTGTTTGTGATACGTGTGTTTGTATTGTCACTCGATGCAATAGTGTGTCAGATACTGCTATTTCTATTTCATCTATGAAACACATACCTTTTAAGAGAAACTCAACAGACAAGACAATGGTTTGAGGGCGAACTCCTCACTGCGGTTTCTACATATCTCATATGTGACAGCTGTACTTAATGTCATTTCTCCACCACTCTGAAATCACAGAGATCTCTCATTTCTATCCCCAATTAGAACAGGATGTTTTTTCACTGGATTCCGCTTTCACTTAGGTCAGAATAAATAAGATGTAGCTTCACTGAAGACAAAAATACATGCCAGCTTGAAACTGCAGTGAGCCTGGGAGGTGGGGACAGTCTCGGTCTAGTTGATATTGAAAAATAATTCACGTTTTATGGTCCTTTGCTCCTTGGATTTTCTCATCTTCATATGTGTTTGGTGCCTTGATCATAAACATCAAGGATAGTTGTTCTTTCCTGTATAAGCCCCTCTCTGAATTCGTGCTCTGCCCAAACTGAACCTCGCTTTTGGCTGTGGAGCCTGCCCAGTGCATCTTCGATTCTGACCGAGTCGGAAGTGGACTGCCTGAACAGCCTTATTTCACGTGCGGTTACAACTTGCGCTGAAGTTTTAACCACCCAGAAGCACCCTGGCAAGCTCCTGCCTCCCAGGCAGTTTCAATTCAGTGACTGACATTCTCCACGTATCCAAGAAAGTTCTTTCTAAGAACACGTGTTAATTTAACGGAGAGCAGACCGCTTTCATCTCGTTATTCAGAAATGGTCTGATTTCTGCCAGGCATGCCGTTCAGATCTCTTGACTGTCACCCAGCCATTGCAGCTGGGCCATCCTGCCACAGTTGTGTTGTCTCTGGTCCCCTGGCTGCCATCAGCGATAGGCTTCTACATCAACTAGGCTGCTTCTCGCCATCAGTCATAACTGAGAAGCCAAGACAGAGCTTGGTCATTCATAAAAATGGGGTCTTTTGCTCACCAGTATTATGCTTTGTTGATCTGACCTTATTTTTCATGTTTTACTTGATTTTTAATCTTCAAGGAGCAGACATTATTGCCTAGGATAAAATACTTTTATCATCTTCTAAAAATAGGCTGTAATGTGCCACAAAAGGAAATATTTAGAAGAGGAGCACAGGTTAAATGAGAGCATCACGATATCATGTAGAGCCTTTGTTCCAGTCATAACCAAGCATTCGTATTTGAAAGCAAGCTAGCAAAACATATCATCTTTGAATCAAAATCTGATCTTTATATTTATTTGTATCTTTAATGTGTCAGAAATCAGTACCGGTGAGCTACGTAGTACTTAGGAGAGAGGTGGTTTCAAGACTAGATTTGTACAGTCGGAGTCCGAGGCCTGTCAGAGCGTGACACAGGAACTTGAAGTGGTGGATGAAAGCTTTAACAAGAACGTGTTTCAGCTTGCTAGAATTCCGATTTTTCTGGGCAAGTCTCACTTTCCTTCTGTGATTCGATGAGGAAGAGAGATACATCTGAAACATATTAAAACCAGGACAAAAGTGAATAAAATACTACCTCTAGAATGACAGAGTGGAATTTTAAATTATAAGATACAAAATTTACTTTTCACATGTTGAAAACCTCTTCCACATTTAAAACACGTCTTTCGCCTCTGCCATAGGTTCTGTCACGCTTTCGATCACAATAGTTTCAGCCAAGACAAAATGTTTCAGAAAGGAGGGACTCGATCCATAAAATTTCTGGTGCCGCTTGTACTTCACTTTTCCACGTTCTAGGAATAATCTCCTTTTTCGGACTCTCTGCTTATATTCATTTAAAGAGGTGCTCTGGTTTTCAAAACACGGAGCTCCCAGGGGCTTCTGGTTCTCTGAGCCGCGCGTGCTGGGGCTTTGCTAGCTGACTCGGTGAACCAAGTGCCCCGATTCCAAGAGGTGCTTGGTTCTCCGTGCGGATTGCTGCTCCCGTAGCTGCCTGAACACACGAAGAGGTACTCGCCGCTTCTGAAGTCCTAGGTTAAATTTCCTGTAATCGTGGGCAACAGATGCCATCTAACTTCCCTCACCAGGTACAAATGTCTCACCTTCTTTTCCGTGTGAACCCCCATAACTGTGAATATAGATAACATTTATTTGGTATGTGCCTTTCTCCCGTGCACATGCAGCCAGGCCAGTATTTCAGTGCTTTGCCCTGTGACAAACTGCTACACTCAAGAAACCAACCTAACCGTTTTCTTCCTTGTCCTTCTCTCCCGCTTTGTTCTGTAGGCTTCCTCTCGCAGCTCGTCTATGACCGGCCGGTGACCGAGTGCATCCGGGCTGGCCATTACGCCGCCAGTGTCATCATCAAACGTTCAGGTTGCACCTTCCCAGAGAAGCCTGACTTCCACTGATACTGGTGGACTGGAGGGATCAAGAGTAACTCCCATGTTGGCGTGGGATTGCTGCCGAAATTTTGCCTCCTTCCCTTTCCTCACCCTTCCAATTCCCTGCATCAACGCTTCTGTACTTCTGTTCGTTGTATTCTCAACAAAAGATGTATTTCTATGGTGTTTTCCTTTACGTACTGCTTCCATGTCTCAGTAGTCTTAACTTTTGGTAACAGTGCTAAGTGAAACTTATTCTCTCATCCATCAGGAAAAATTGTTCTATTTACACAGTTTATAAGGAAATCCCATGTAAATGACACTGCTGATTAACACCATTACAATATTTCTGTTGAATTACCTAGTTTATATCCAGCTGTGGCCAAATCCTACCCAACTTAGGTGAAATCAACAGACCTGACTCTTTGTCACTTAAGGTTACAAACCAGGAATCGTTCTTTCTATAAACTGGAGTCCCGCTGGTGTGAGAGCAGTGTAAATGTCCCCAGAATCTCCGTACGGCCTTGAGCGTGCGAGGTCTGGCTGCCAGAGCCAGCCCAGCTGCCGTGCAAGCGAACAGCTCTTTTGTCGGTAATTTGAGGAGCTGATATGAAGCCGGTGCCGTGCGTTCAGTCGTCTGGCGCCGACGCCAGCAGCTTTGGGTCCGGCACTGCGTGAGAGCGGGGTCCGGCCGCTCTGTGCGCGGTCACGTTCGTCTGTCTGGTGAGCTAGCAGATCGGTACGTTCAGTGATTTCAGGGCACGAGGTGATGGTAAACATAAACATGCAGATAGAGCCTATCTCCTCCACGTGAGCTTTCTAGAGGTACACATTGTGAAAATGAGGTACAGAAATATTTATGCAGGAAATATTGACAGGATATGCCAAATGGAATCTCTGAAACGCACATTTTTAAACTTTTAATTTACTTTGGATAATTAAGCAATATGGTGGATTTTGTTTGTATTTACAGTATTCAAAGAGGTGATCTGACACTGCATTCATTACTTTGCTATGTAATTTGATACTGATAAATAAAAAATTGTCATACAGTAACTCCTGGTTTTGTATTGGCATGTGTCCGGCTTTCTTCCAGGTATCGTACTGAAGTGGGAACAGGGAGCAGGTGCTTAGCCCACGGTACCTGCCAGATCTCAACATTTCATATGTGGCTTTCGGTGTCCAGGTGGGTGTTCAAGGGTGATCTCAGCAACAAGGAAGGGAAGGAACATCCATTTGGTGATTGTACTGCAGGAGAGACGAAAAATTAATGGCTCGGGTTCATCAAAGAATGTTAAGTTGGGGTCGGCTTCGCACCTCACGGCATAGCGCAGAACTAGGGATGCACGGAGGCTGACTGTGGTTGGGACAGCTTGTGTGTTGCAAAGAGAATGGAGAGAAACCCAGGCCGTGATCCCAATCCCCTTGTTCGGCCGAGGATCCAGTTTGGTGCATTGGACAGCTGGCTTGGTCGTCGTAGGGATCACCTGGTGGGACCCCTGCGAGAGCGTCAAGGAGCTTCAGACCAGCACTTCTCAAAATCCTCGTGGGGCCACGGAGCTCAGGCAAGCACAGGTCGCTGCGCTGTAAGTACGGTCTGTTCTTCGAGGACTTGGGCTCACAGTTTCTGTCTGAAAAAGGCTGCGTGTACGGGCCGTGTCTGTTTGTGAACCTGCTCCTTTGAACTCTGTGCAATGAGATTTGCCTGGTTTCTTCGTAGCGCTGCTCTCGGGAGAGCTGCGGACTTTACATTTCTCATGTTCTAGCATAGGAGAGCAGAAGAGGAGTGGATATATTGGGGTGAAAAAGGAACCGCAAACAAAGCCGAAAGAGGCTGCAGTGTACATGGTCTTCAGACTTTGTGGACTGATCAGAAAAATGTTACTTTTTACATCTCGTGGTTAATTTTTAATTCTTTAACTTGATGTATCCATGCGATATATTTTAATCAAGAAAAGCTGACAGGCTGAGGAAGGATGTGTTGCAATCCCTGCTTTTAATGTGTGGTCCCCGATGCTTACTGCATGAATTTGGCTGTCAGTGAGGAAAAACTCAATGGTCTAGTGATTATGTTTGCTGTTGCCTTTGCTCTGCTTCCGTGACACTTTCCTTTCGTTTTGAAACAACTTTATCAATGTCCTGGCCGGAAAATGATGGCCTATTTAAAACAGAATATTTACCGTACCAATGAAACGATGGGACAGCATAACTACTGTAAAGGAAGGGAGAATATTTAAAGGAAGTTAGTCATAACATAGCAGGGGGTTCCTTCTTTCTGTCTGTCTGTCTGTCTGTCTGTCTGTCTTTCTGTCTGTCTGTCTGTCTGTCTGTCTTTCTTTTTGTCTTTCTGTCTGTCTTTCTGTCTTGCTTTCTCTTGGCTATTCCTTGTTTTCAATTGAGGGTGCAAGAGAGTCAAGTCAGAGGTTCTGTTCTGAGCTTTTCCGCTGACGTGCTTGGTGAGCTCGAGCTCCTGACATTTGGCCCCAAGTGTCAGCTACAAAGCATAATTCGAGGCCAGTGGGAGCAGCTGAGGAATAAACTACTCCCCGATTCACGGAAGGGCATCGGAGTCTGACCTGCTCTATTTAGCCATTCATTATTTCTCCAATATCTGTCAATGGATATTCTTGGATGATATATAGGCACTTAGAAACATATTGCCAAATCATGCTAAATAACTTCAATTTGTGCTGTCAAATTGCCTGACAATTTCATTCTGGATTCTTTTCAGGATCTGTATTTCTTTCCTGCTTCTCACTGATGAAGGGGGTTTTGTCTGTATAATGGATAATGGTGCCATCCTTAATATCGTCTCTCACAAATGTTCTTCCTCTCTCTCTGTGGTCCTCTACCACCTCATTCCACCCAGAGGCACGTTAGAAAACTGGGCTTCCTGAAAAACCACGTTGAAAGAGTTGCCTGCCAGTGACGCGTGCCACTGTCTCAAATCCCAGATGGGATAACTGAAGCAAGTCTGTCGCTGAGCTTGAGCCGTCACTCAAACCCAGCGTTCTTACCTGGGTTACTTGCAGGAATGCAAATATTGGAAATCCTTTTCCCACTAGCCACCGTCCAAAGCCCATCACCCTCACCCAGACAAAACTCTTCCCTTTTGCTGGAAATAGGACTGCACCTGCTGTGCCCAGCATCGTGCATTTTTGGCTTGGTTTCGTACCCCGTGTGCGGGTGGCAGTGCTGCTGGGATCAGCAGGCCAGGGCGCAGGGCTGCAGAAAGCCGTGTGCTAAAATCGGGAAATGAAGGTTGTGCTTCCGTTTCTGCAGGTGGTCCGCTGCAGATCCCTTCCCTCTCTCTGTAAAGAAGGCGGTGAGCTCAGTTCCATGGTGAATGCAAGAGGTGAAGGTGGGGAGAATGCAAGCAGGGCAGCAGCAGCCACACCTCTGCCTGTGCTCATTGCTGGTCTTGTGATTATTTGAATTTTCCCTTTTGTGCGTGAACTAATTCAAAGCTATTTGTTTGCCCTTGAAAAATAGTGCTAGCTGTTACTGCTTGTTTGAGGGTTAAGGCACGGAAGGGAAGGGGAAAGGAAAGAGGAAAGGAAAGAGGAAAGAGGAGAGGAGAGGAGAGGAGAGGAAAGGAAAGGAAAGGAAAGGAGCTTTACTTATCAAGTGACGTAAAATATGCTACATGAAAATGACAGTAGAAATGCACACTGTTTTAAGATGACAAGTCTGGGAGCAGTCTTTAATTTAAAGAGTCTTATCCACATTTTTCATAAAGAAATGTTAATTAAAAGTGTGATGACATGTTTGGGATTTAAAGGAAATCTTTCTGTGAAGGATTTACAGCAGTCGCAGCGCCAGAGCATTAGGATTACAGATCCTTGTGCTGTTCCTTTGCAGTGATCATGTGGTTGGCCTGCTGTTAAATATAGCTCCCGTTTAGTGAATTGAGACAGGCACGGGAAAGGTAAGGATAGTTTCCCTTTCACCAGCGGGATTTCTGAGGTGCTGGAGATTATACAATTCATTAGTTTTTACATAAGATCAAAGGGAGAGAGGAAGTCTTAATTTGGGCACCGGCTGCTCCTGTCTGAAGGTCTTGCCGATTTAAACGAGGAGAGAACGCGCGCGGTGCTGGCGGCTTGTGTGAGAGCGGGAGCCTATTGTTTTATCTCTTACTAACTCATTGTTCTCTTCCCGGAGATAATTCTCACACTTCAGACCTTGAGAGATAGTTACGCCTGTTGTGAGTAGTTCAGCAGCCAACTGGCTCAGAGGTTATTGCCTAAGCATCTTTCCCTTGGTCTAATCCCCTGCAAGGTTTTTTTCTGAGCGGTGTTGTTAATCTAAAATGACTGCTAACTGACTCCTGTGTCAAACATTATTCATTATGTGCTTTAAATGCTTCCTGCAGAGGCCAAAATAAATTTTGCTTTTTAAAAGCGGACCACGAGGAGTGCCTATGTAGGGTATTTCCTAACAGATTAGACTCAAAATGGCAGTTAAGATGATGAGGGTAAAAAAACCTGTGCTCAAAATAAAGCTTCACGGTTTAACCAGGGACGTACAAAACAGACAAACCTCAGGTACCAAACCCCACTTTTCGTATAGAATTATTTATAAGCTGTTCTGGGAGTGGAAACATGCACCCTTGCAGGGCAGGAGAAAGACTTTTGTAAAGACACGGAATAAGCGGCCTTATTAGAAAATGAAGGCCAAATAAACAATATTTTTAAAGCAGTAATTCTTTTGTGTCTTGTTTTTTTTCAGGTGTCACTGGTGTTGGCATAAAGCGAGAGGGGTTTTTTGTGTCAGTGGCACTGACAGGCCTTGCATGCGTAATGACAGTATGGGAAGAGAGACAGACAGATAGATTTGAATAGCAATAAGGTGGGTTTTCTTCCAGTGTGAAAAGAGCATGGGATTCATGTGCACCGAGACGAAGTATAGCCTTGCTGCACAGTGCAAATATTTAATGCTGTTCTAACTATCCCTCGGTTATTGGAGTGTGACAGTTAATAGCCGTCAGCTGCCAAGCCCAGTGAACAGTTTGGTTCCCTAAAAGGAAAATGAAAAGTTAAAAAATGAAGCCAAGTCAGACTAGAAACCCGCAAATCATAAATGTGGCGCAGCTTAGCAGGCAGATCGGCTCCAAAGTTCAGAGCCATGTCGACCTGAGCTGCTTCTCAAATGAGAGGAGGACCCAGCACGTCCGTCTCCTCATCCTAGCTGTGCCAGGTGCTCACAGGCGAGCTTGGGCTGGGCTTTCTGCCTCCCAAGGCCCCGTTACTCCCTGGTGATGTTTGTAAAGAAGATGGAGTACAGGCTGGAGTGAAGAGAAGCAAAGAATTGTCATCATTCTAGATCAAATATCTCACGTCAGTGGTGCAGTGTAAACGTGTAGAAAAATGGAAGAGCTCCTAAACTGAGTGTGAGAGAAATTGGAAGGTCTCCCTGTCTGTGGTGCCATGGCGATGTTCACATTGGGGTAAAATACTGCCCTCAAAGAAGCATTACTGTGGAATAATAACAGCATATGAGATAATAATTCAAGAAATAGATTCAGCCTGAAAATCACCTCTCATTCTATATATTATTTTTCTTGCTCATGCTGGAAGTAACACTTCACTGGACTTAAAAATTGCTCGGTTTCAAGCGTACCTACTTTTTGGGTCCTTGGGAATAGTCACATCCCCTCTTCCCCAATGGGTTTGCTGGCTGTTCTGCTCCGACGGTAAGTACCGAAGGTAAGCGATCTGCAAGCGATGCTCTGTGGGCTCCCTGCGCAGCCCCTGGGGAGCGTGTCGAGGGAGCACAGGTCGGGGCAGGGAGCTGAGCAGGCTGCGGAGACGCTCTGCAGGCAGCTCGGGTGGCTCTCGGGAGAAGGTGGGGTGGGACCTGCCTGCTCAAAGGCTGTGGGACATCTGAAGCGGGAGCAGAGAGCGAGGCTGCTCTTCCCTGGGCTTTTCCCTCTGTTGGTATTGCACCTTTCACGGGAAGGCAAGAGAAGGGAAAATAAATAACAAACAGCAAAATCTGTAGCCATCAGCAAAATGACTGACGTTTAAATTACCTTGATCTCAGTTTCTTAAAATTATTTGCATTGCAAGTTATTGATTCTTCTAATCTCTCCTCTTTGTATTAATACTTGTGGCAGATATAGCACAAAACTCATCTGCTTTGGAGCAACACTTCCTAACACAGCCTTTTGTTTCCATTGTATTTGTCTCTCTCCCGAAGTATTTCCCCACAAACACACCTCCTGTCCCACTTAGCTTTGTAAAAAGAGCAGTTCTGGGGTTTTTTAAGGGGTGAAGCACAACAGGTTTTCCCAAAAATTAGCCTGTTGTCGTATCTGTGGATCACTGTAAGTGAAATCATCGATCCAACCTTGGGGTTCATTTTCAGAGATGTCACCTATTGATGGGACTATTAACGGCACTCCAACAACTCGCAGAAGTTCCAGGGTTCTGCCATCCCCCTGTCCCACGGCCAGACCTATTTTCGTGTGGCCTGTCCTAAAGCACAGCCAGCTGCGGCGGCTGTCTGCCAGGGTAAGGACAAAGCGCTTTCCTGTTCATCTCCCAAGGTCACTACAATAACAAACACATTTGATGTCTGAGAGTGAAAAGCATTTATCAGTGCAACTTTTGCGCTCCGTAAATGGCCACAGATTTCACAGGTCGGACACGCCGGATTTAGGGAAGGTTGTGCTGCAGATACGTGGTGATTTGTGCGTATCGCGAATGCACACATGACACATTCCATCGCCTAAAATTAGCAGTAGAACAACCTCTTGAGGCTTGCTGTTTATTATGCACCACAGTGTTTCAGGACAAAGCAAGAAACAAGATTTTAGCACGTAACCTGGCAAATACAGCTTGGGAAAGGAAGAAATTAATTTGGAATGACTTGTCATAGTACACTTGCTGCAGAAATTTGTGCCAGCTCAGAAGTTAGCCCTTCCACCCCCCGCAGCAGCAGCAGCTTAAATTGGGCCATGGGAGTCTCACAGAGCGGGAGGATATTGGAGTTTCCCTGAGGCTCAGAGTTCTGCCCTGAAAAGAAGCCTCACATATTGTTGTCTCAAAGAAAAAAAGATAAATTGTGGTGTGCTCGGGCGTTAACTTGCACACTGTCAGCCACAGCTGTGCGGTTTGGGCTGACGTACAGAAGTACCGTGTCACCCTTTGGATGGCATATCTGCCCACCTCCGCCTGACAGAGCATTCCCTCGTCCCTCTTGATCCTGCCTATAAAGTCAGAAGTAGCATGTTTTATTTACCCTAGACTTGTAACTTTTTCCTAATGACCTGATTTTTCTAAACGAGATGGAGATCGGGCAGTGATACGGAGGACATCGCTCCTGTATCGTAGTTCGTACCTTCTGGGACAGTCGGCTTCCCTGAAGACTCTTTGCTGAGCTGATGATGGAAGAACTACTCTGCGCTGAAAAGGCCGGTGAGATTTCTAACAATCCGTTGTTTCTTACGCCTCTTCCCGTGTTTGATGTCGTAGTGAGAAATCAACTGTGGAGCGCGCAGGCAGGCCTACCAAAGGACTATAGCCTCCTTAATTGACTTTAATGCTTGTTCTTTGCTTTCCCTTGGATCTCTCCTGCCCGTGTGCTGACCCATGCTGATGCTGTGCTATCAAATGGGATCAGAGCTCGGGGCATTTGACATCGCAGCCCCGTGTCGCAGCTGGATAAAGCTGAGTCGTACGCAGAGCGGAAAGGATCACGAGGGGCTTAGACTATGTCCCCTCCAAACGCTGCTGGCAAAAAGGGAACAGACACAAATGCCTGTTGCACAGGTCTCTTGCCTCTCAATTCCGCTCGTTTAGCTCAGCTTCATGATTCTCTTTGGCTGCCTCTTCCCTTCCAAACCATAGCTGTGAATATTCATCTTGAAAAGTAAAGCACCATAGCAGTGGGCCTTCAGAAAGGGCTCTCACCGGCTGCCACTCCTGCTGACAAAAAAGATTGCAAGAAGCAGGAATTTGAATAAAGGACAAACGTCACATATGCTGTGTGCTATGGAGGACAAATGCTGAATACAAAATATGTTTAATTGCTGAGTTAATTATCTCACTAAAGTCTAAATGCTGTTTTTCGGCACTCCCTTCCCCCCCCCCCCAGTTGTTTACTTTTATCAGTTAGAAAATAAAAAATCAATGTCATGAAAAACATAATTATATTCCTACTAATCTGGAGTGTTTTCTCATTTGAGCACTGCAGTCTGATGCGTTTTATCACTTTCCATCAGATTATAGCAGTGGAAATTGCCAGCTAAAAGCTATGGCTTTAGAGCAAAAAAGGGGAAGAAGAAAACCCACCCCAAAGCCATGTGCCTTGCCAATCAAATCTTATTCCTAATGACAAAGCTTCTGCCATTTCCTTGCTGACAATACATGAATAGCTAGTGAATAATTGGTTCAACAGGAGCTTCATTAAAGTCCAAGAGAGAAAGCAGGATCTTTCATGTGAATAATTTGGAATGATTGGTAAAGATGAGGCATTATTATAGGATTGCCTTCTGCTCCGCAGTCAGAAATATGCAGCCTCTTCCTTGCTGAAGTGTGAAAACATTTTGTAAATAATTCTAGCTGCTCCCAAGTGGTGGATGATCTTGCTACTTAGAGAAATGACTTTTTGGTTGCTACTGTTTCTGGATTAAATGCACCCATTCTCTACACAAATGGAAAGTAATTGAGCTTTGTCTGGGCAGCCCAGCTGCGGCCACGTCCTCCCACTCCCAGCTGGGGAAGGTTTTGGTGTAAGCCTTGGGTTCTTCTCCTGTGCCACTGCAGCGCAAAGGGCGGTAACACTGACCCACAGAAACCCAGACCCCGCGCCCGTCTGCCCCAGCTCGCCCCACCACACTGCTTCACCCCGTGCCATCCTGTCTGGGCTGGAGAACACATTCCAAGCACGTCAGCCCATCCTCAACAGCTCTGCCACCACGTCTTCCCAGTGGGCAAAAACCACGCAGAAAGCTCAGCCTGGAACCCGGTCAGCAGCGTGGGTGTCACCCACGGGACGAGCCCACGTCGAACAGCCAATTTTTGAATTTCAGATCTGGGCTCCCTCCCACGTGACGAGACCCTGCACCCACCAGGCCCAGTATTTCTGGCCAGAGCCAGTTAACCTCGTGGCCTTGCTGGGGATTTCACGTGCCCCCAGGTTTGCCATATGGCATCCCAAACTCCACGTACACCTCAGATTTTAACGACCAACCAACCATCTTTTTAAAGGAAGGACCTGTTAACTTCTTTACCCTGCGATAACAGCTGCTTCATCTCACATGGCAAATCATTCCGTGATTCCGGCAGCCCCTGGGCTGAGTCGCCTGACTCCAGCCATCTCGGATGGATGTGACCTGAGCATGGGGAAGCTCAGAAGCAAGGCAGCTGTCTCCTTGTCTGCACCCCTGAGTTAATGAAGCCTTCTTCAGTACGTCGTCTCAAGACACCACCGGTGGAGCTTTAAAAGAGTCAATGAATGCACTAAAATATCACTTTAAGGATAATCTCATAGGGTCATTCACAGTCTTGAGGCAGTGCTTTGCTAGTGATGCACAGCGTCGGGGTTTAGTGGTTCAGAGTTTCTTACCATCCGTTGAGTCTTTCCTAGGTGGAGCTGGAGAAGGCCTTGAGCAGTACCAGTATGGCTCTAAGCACGCCCATGGAAACAAACCCACATCCCAGCTGGACCCTTTCCCAGGAGGTTCAGCAGGCTGTGGTAGGACCACAGTGTAGAGACAGGTCTCAAAGAGAGCATATTGGATGAACATCTGGTGTGAGTGACCATGCATGTGCCAGTGGACACACATGCCCTCCTGCTCTGGCTTCTGCCTGTTTTGACAGGAGCCAGAAATCAGGGAACTGGTTTTTCACCCAGTGCACCCACTATAGCTGAGCACAGTTATGCTAATGTACAGAGACATACGCTACCCACCAGAATTTGGTGAATTCCTGCCAAATTAATGACTGTAATAAATAACAGCAGCAACGTTGAACGTGATCCTGCTCCTCTAGGCAGTGAATAAAGCAGTCTCCCCAACTCAGAGGCTGTGGCCCGATGTCAAGTGACTGCAACCCAGCCAGCTCAGAGCAGCTGAGGAGGCTGCGTATTCCGGAGGAGATTCACTGCAGGGTGGCTTACGGAGGGAGAAGTGTCATTTGCTGTGAGTGCTGGTTTGCACGGACGACAGTCAATCTGAGCCGTCCCTTTACCATGCTGAGGCTCCTCAGCCCCTGTGCACTTGAAATGTGGAGCACCACGATATCCCTGCAGGACTGAGAATCTCCAGAGGGTCTAGAGCCTTGGCAAGCAGGCCTTTCTCTGCGGTTTTTTGAGTTTACAGACAATGTCCACGTTCACTGTCATATCCTTACAGCCTACTCTTTAAACCATTTGCCCTGTCGCTTTCTCTTTCCATAGGTCTTCGGGTGGCTGGTCAGCAGAGTGTGCATTGCTGGCATTAGATAGCCCTGTCTGAGAGACGAGAAGCAAGAGTGTCAGGATTGATCTATGAAAAACATCAACAAATTCAGGGCATGCCGCAACAGTGAGCAGGATTTCTGGGAACAGTTCTGCCGTTCATTACCAAAAAGAAAATATTTGTCATCGCTCTTCCTCAGAATGTTTTTACGATGGCAGCTGCTACCTGAGCTGGTATTTGGGCTGCCGAGCAAGCGAGCAGCATCCGAAGGAAACAAACACACAGGCAGGTGTGCAACCATGCTCATTTACTGCTTTTTGAGGGCAGGAGAAGGGTGATGTAATTAGCAGACACATGTTCAAATTTTTAATTAAGAGTTTTAATGGATTATTCACTGCCTACCAGAAGACACACGCTCTTACTTTCTCGCTCTTTTAGGCTGGGTTCCTAAGGAAACCAGGCTTAGTCAGTCTTGCTGCCTGCCAGCCGGCCAGCCTTCCTTCCTAATCAGCGTTGAACTCTTCGGGGTTCACGGCAGGCGAACACCACTTTAGTGGTGAAATCGTGGCTGCATCACAGCGCAGCAGTAGGAAAAAGTCTGAGCAGCTGCTGCAGGAGTTTAGCGATGGGCACAAAAACGCCTTCTTCAGGAGCGGGGCCCAAGCCTCCAGCAAAATCAGCTGGGGCAGGGGGAGGGAGGTGTGAGAGGAAAGCAGGGAAGAAGAACAGAGCATCCTGACGTGCTGAACGCAGTTTCTCTGGACTCCCTCTGACTTACCATTGGAAGAGGATTTTTTAATACTTTTTGAATCTCATGCCACTTGCCGGTGTGGTGATGGTCTGTGTGGTGCCAGTGTGATACTGGTTGCAGCTGGGGTTGGAAGGCCGCGTAACTGGAAGATCCATTGGGCTCCAAGAGTTGTAAGTGCCACTGCTCACATGAGTTGTTTTCTTCTACTTGTGAATTAATGGCATTTGTTTCTAGGATGTCTCTATACTTTGGGTATAGTAAGGCTGGAGGACTAAGGAAAAGAGTTCCTAAAGTTTCTAGCCCTGTCTTCTTATCACTGAGAGAGAGGAAACAATGTAAGGCTACTAATTTTGCTCCTTTCACGATTCAGTAGTGTAAGTGGTAGGTTTGATTCCTGGCTGAATCCACAATTTCTGTTCTTCTGGGAGAGAAAATGGGTTTACATTGCTGCTGAGACCATCAGTCTTTAAAAGCTGTGGAGAGTTTGAGAGGGAGCAGCAAGAGCTGGCTCTGTGCAAGAGACAGTGAGCTGGGAGCTGCGCCCAGTAAGGCAGCCAGCAGGGCAGGGGTCCAGCAGTCCCCCAGCCCCCGGAGAGGCGAGCAAGGTCCAGTGAGGGCGAGGGTTCAGGCACAGCCCAGCGAGCAGGCAGGCTCACGGTGACAAGGCGGGTCTGAGACTGAGCTGGAAGTCAGCGGCAGGTCGGGGTCTAGGTCCAGAGCAACGGGCCCGAAGCCAGGGACAGGCATGTCTGCGACACAGCAGGAGCTTTAGCTCACGTGGGGGGCAAGTGGAAGGGGCTTGGCTTAAAAGCAGGTCCTGTAGGAAGCGGTATCAGCCCTGGCTGAGGCCTCCCTGCAGCGCTGTGTCCAAGGCCAGCGAAGGAGGTAGAGCCGCTCTCCGTTAGCTCCGAGCTGGCCCGGAGCCCAGGCAGCCCAGCAGCCAGGAGGGGGGATGCTCAGCGGGCGCTTGGACAGCCCTCGTCTCTCTCCGTGTTTGCTCTCGCTGAAGCATGGAGGAATAAGTTGGAAAGTCGCTGTGTGATGTGGAATGGTCCCTGGTGGCTTTAAAACCCGTAAGCTTCCCTTTTGGATTTAGGTTTGCCAGGTATAACTGCTGCTTGTTGCCTGGTGGTCCAGCAAATGGTTTTTCCAACCCCACGGAGTCTGAGGAAATCATGAGGCTACTCAGCACCTGCTGGTGAACGCTCTGGTAGATACGGGATGGAGAGGACTCTGGCACAGTGTGAGATGGATGACCACCTGGGAAGTCCAAGGTGCAGAGTCATAAATATTAAACCACAGAAGCTGAACAGCCAGAAATGAAGCACACAGTTACAGCTGAACAAGAATGAAAAAAAGAAACAAACCACCAAACTCTTTCTCTACGTGCACACTTGAAGCGGGAAGGCAGTTTCGCTGTGTCCGTGTAGGAGGGGTAGAGAGCTGCTCCGGTACTCCCAGAGCTACGTAAACTCACCTAGCAGCTGGACGGGGGTCTTGCTGGGGATCTGAGCTCTCAGCCAGTCCCAGCACAGCACAAAAACTGAGTGTTGCGAAGCAGACTGCCAGGGAACTGCTAGCACCGAACTACAAGAAGATTCTTGTCCCATAATTGGGATCTGCGTGTTTGTTTTGGTTGTGTCACTGCAGAATACCTCAGTGAAGGTATGGAGGATGTGTGTGACATCGATTGCTGACAGGTTTTTCTACGCCATTCACCAAAGCAATGTTTTGTGTGCCTTCTCTTGTGTTTGCTACATGAATTATCCATGCATTAACACAGTTTACAATCGCTTTCATTTTTGTTACCGTTGCATTCGCACTTTATGGGTAGCTTTGCTTATTAATTTCTTCCCACCGACTTGCCTGGAGGTAATGCTTTGTTCTGCACCACCACTGCCCTGCTGAACTGCGTCGTGCTTCTCGAGAGGAGCTCCGTGCTGTCGGCTCCGTTTGCCGGCTGGCCTGGGCAGAGATGAGCGGTTGTGCTGGGATTTCTGTTCCTGTTGGAGGTTCTGTGGAAATTCCAGGGCAGGACTCATCCCTGAAGGACTTCCCGGCACTGGTATCGCTGTCAGAGCTGCTGTTCGGTCGGACGCGGCGAGTCCCGTCTTCAGACTCGGCACTTGTTGCAAAAGGCGCCTTTCCACGTCAGCCAGACAGGACCCAGCCTGAAGCTGGTTGGAGAAACAATCTTGGATCTCCCCCCACTCCCCCAAATCCCTTTTGCAGATACATTAGTGAATCCAAACACTGTAGGAGCAGAATGAAATTGTTCACATTATGACTCTTCTCAGTTTACTTGGGGATTATAATTTTGGTCTTCATCTTGTTACTGCACTTTTTGCTGGTAATCTGCTTTGTTTTGTTCATTTACGTTATTTTAAGAGCCTATATATAAACCCATTATAATATATCACCACACTGAAAGTACGTGTATATGCATGTACGAGATGTGTCTACAGTTTTCTAGAGATATGAAGTCGTTTGGTTTTTGATATAGAACTTGCCTTCTAAGTCTTTTTAAATGTGGTGCCAGCTTTTCAAGGTTCTGGCCTAAAATGATTGTATTAGTTTAGGAATAAGATTGTGTTGGACTTAATGGAAGAGTTTTAAGACACAACTGCAAAATGCAACATAGAATGGAAAGTAAAAGAGTAAAAGATACGTTTTGGCTTCTTCTGTCCCTTTTAAAAACACGAAATTTGAAAAAAATCTGAAATAAAAAAACCCCCAGAAATCAGCAGCTGATAGAAAAAAATTTTTGTTGTATAGAATGGAAATACGGACAACTCTTCCAGGCTGCCTTTTGACAGGAAAGCATATATCAAGGCTTCAAGTGAAAGAGAATGGGAATATTTGGCTGGACTTACGGTTGGTTCTAATAATGACTCTTCCAAAAGACTATTTGAAATCTCATAGCCAAAAATATTTGCCACTCTTTTTCTATGTGCAATCTTAGAAATCAAAAAGGCAACAGATACTGCAAAAAGTCCTGAATGTATATGGGTGAGTTTTCCAGTGAGCATCCGAGAAACTGGAAATGTCGCAGACCCTGTGCTTTCGCGGAGTGTTGCCTTCACTGGCACTGCTCCTGGGCTCAGATGTTTTCAGGGGCATTTTTGTGCATTGCAAACCCTCGCAATATGGAAGGTTTTCTTTTCCCTGGCAATGCAATATGCAAATACACTCCACTGATGCAAAACCGAGCCCACTTAGTGCAGCTTATCATACTGAAATAGCCTCATCAGTGCAAACACCCAGCATCCTCTTACCCAGGCTGTAATAAGATCTCAGTGACAGATACAAGGCTTTGTAGGATCGGGTTATTATTTGTGTAACATTAAAGTCCTGCTCTGTGTGGCAGGTAACTGTATGGCACTCTTCATGGCATTTGTTTATAAAGAAACCTTGAAAACACAGTGCATCTATATATCAGGGCACATAAGCGTTAACGGCCCCAGACAGCCTCGCCCAAGGCCCTCTGCCACCCCACCCCTGCCCAGGACCCCCATTTCAGCTCATCCCCAGGCTATGCAGGAGGAGGGTCGAACCTGGCCCTGCCCTTGGGGTCTGCCCTGCCCTGCTCCCTCGCTGCCAGCCCGGGGGTACCCCTCGGCTTCTGGGCCACAAGGGCGGCTGACCTTTGCTGCTCCCTGACACTGTGCTAACATCCCACGATGCGTGTCCAGGAACACACGAATGAGATGAAGAGATGAGTTGCAAACTCGAGAAAACTTGTTGATAACGGAATCGGTGACGCAGCACCCTTGCCACCATTAGGATGTGCCACATGGAGGATTTTTTTTCTAGTGTGTCTCAGACCTTGCTTCAGCAGTATGAGATATAGATCATGAATTAATTAGAAACGATTCAGTTGCGTGATCATAAAATTGTTTTTCTTTCCATGAATGGATGTAACTCATCTGTCTCTGCTACAAGTGCTTGAATTTGTCTCTGAATTCAATTCAGGGCCTCCTGAGTTTCAGATTCTCCCTCATTAGGGATTTTGAAATTATAGTTGTGGTTCTGAGAACCTCTCGTTTTTTGGGGTTTTAAATCTGTCTAGCAATGGGAGACAATAATTCTACCTTTTTAACTGTAGTCGCAAGGCTCCCTGTGTACCTGAGAAGACAGGGTCCTCCTGCCCACCCCTGTGGCAGGGGACGAGGCAGAGCAGAACCACAAGCTGGAGGCACGAGCCCTGAGGAACCTGCCAGCTCCAGCTCTTTCCCAGCTTGTCTGGTGCCCCTCTGTCGAGCAGCACATCACACGCCACCTCCCTTTCCACGGTACCTGCAATGCCTGCTGTGCTCCCTTTTAATTTCTCATAAGAGGAGAAGACAGACTTTGTCCCTGGCAGATGCCTGTCTGTCTTGAAGTGTATGCACGGTTTGGAGCGTCAGTTTTCTGGACTCATGCTAAAGGCACCCTTGTCAGGGGAATCTCTGTATGTAGTGGTGCTTCTTGGTGTGTACAGGGGATGGTTTGATTTCTTCACTGCACTTTTTGTGGCCTGTCACATCTTTTGATATTTAAAAAAAAAATCCTGTAGGTTGCTTAATTGGTTACTGATGAGGAATATAGCAATTGCTTACCCAAGATAACCATTTGCAGTGAACACTAATAAAGGTGAGGAGCTGATGTAGGACTGTAATTAGGGTTGCAATGAGTTAAAACCCAGTAGGTGAAGATTTAGACTGAACATCAAGAAAAAACACCTGAAGCAGCAAGGTGTACGTTCTGTGAAATGCTGGGGAGATACTGAGGGAACTTCCACCCGGGCGACTTTAAGGTTGCTCGTTGAGAGAAGCACACAACTGAGTTACACATTTATTCTGGACTTACGTTTGCAGGTCATCGTTAAATCTAAGCTCTGAGAACACATTTTAGGGAGTGATCCTGCTGAAAGAAGTTCAATTTGCCAGCTTTGTCCCATGCGGATCTCTGTTCTCTGCTTCCTTTCTATGACCCTATGCTTGGAGGGTTTTAAGAACTAAATCATCAGCCCAAACAAGCAACTCCTTTCCTTCCACCTTCTCTCAGAAAGAAGGGGAAAAAATCAGAGAAATTACAAGGAGAATTTTAACTAGATAAAATCAAGGAAATTTCAGATTGAAGTGGGCCCTTCTGTTTGGACAGTGGTTAATGCTGTTACTGATTAGAATCACAGTAGTGCCTAGATTCGTAGCTGAGATTAGGGAGGGAGTAATGTCACTTTCTTTATGCTCGAGATTAAAAAGACAGTCAAAGGAGGTATCACTGTCTCTGTATGATAGAAGATGAAACTCTGGGAGGTGAAGTGACTTACTGATAGGAAGTCTGTCAGACAGACGGAAAACGAAGCCAGGCCTTCTGAGTTTCGGCTCAGTGCGTTCGTTATGCCAAACTCTCACCCTCCATCAGGGAGCTTTGTTAGGGCAGGGCCCCGCGAAGGTTTGCTCTGGCTTGAGCACTACGTTGCTACCCAAGCAAAGTGGGGACTATGGCGTTCGGCTCCAACGGGCTTTGTTGCAGGAATTGGAGCCGGTTAACATGGCTGTGTGTGGGTTAATTCTTTATGAAATGAGAGTGTTGTTCATGTGTGTCATGCAACTGCACTCGAGAGACCTGATTTTGATTGCTTGCGTTACCAGCTGGGAAGTCAGAAGTTTGTAATTTTAGAAGCAAAAGGAGAAATGTAATTTCCTGGACTATGGATGATTTTTTTTTTTTAAGCAATTATCCAATGTCTATAGAGTCAACATGTAAACTCAGTGCTAATTCTTTTCTAAGAGGTTAATTGTTATAGCAGGAGGAAACCTCATATGCAGCAATTGAAATTGAGTGAGTTCATCATTATACTCCAAACCCCCCTCCCAAGCTGAACATGTTATCTCTAACAACCCCCAGCATTTATAAAGACAGGAACATTTCTGAGCTCCAAGTCTGCTTCACCAAGAGACAGGTTAATATTTTTCCTATTTAACAAACACGAAAACTGTAGCAAGGAGCTTTCAGCAAGACTAGTGACAGTACTGTGTGTTTGGAACTCAGAAGAGCCTGCTGCCCGCTATTGTATTTAATCTCTTCAGACGTATTATTTTCCATTACACTATTTGCCTCTGATAGCTCTTGGTAGCTGTGGATTTGAAGCAAAGGGAAAAGTATTAAAAAAACAGACAAGTGAAACCCTGAAAGAAACAAAGGACATGTAGGGTGAGCGGGCAAAGGGAAGTGAACAAGAACGCTCTGCTGGAAGTTTCTGGTTTATCGGAATATCTTGTTATCGTGTATAATTTCTCTGTGGGGGTGTCGCTGCTATTTTACAACTATTAATGATTTATTTTTACAGATTCCCTCTGCAGAAGGTAAATAAAAATAGCGTGTTTACTGTCTTTCCTGAAACAGCTACACGTAGGCACAGAAATTCAGGGCCTGATTTTCAGAGGAGATGACAAACAAACAAAAAGGTCAGGCTTACATTTCCTGGATCTAATGAAGATGGAATTATTTTTCTTATATTCCTGAACATTCTCCATTTACAGATAACTATTCCACTACGTTTATGTTTTAATTTTAATCAAATTGTGGTGTTGGATTAAAAAGTCAACATTTACTAATAGAAACATTGAGTTTATTGTGAATGCTCATTCTTCGAGATGCTGCCTGCATTCGTAAAGAGAGTTTCTACCTCCACAAGTTTACAATTTAAATGGTATTTCAAACTCTACCACATCCAATTCTTAGTGTAAGGAAAACCTGTAGTATAACAGATAATGTGATAATCTCTGAAAAAAAATGCCAGCAAGCTCCAAAATTAGAAAATTCAAATTTCCAATGTCAATAATTTCTCATTTGCTTATTCAGTTTTACTGATAGTTGAATGGTCTCCTATGTGGCTTGGCATTGACAGTGACAGCATTTGTAAGGAAGTTATTTTTATGATGTAATGTGATAGTTCATTACATATATTTGTAGATTCCTGTCGTGTTAGATAATTGGGTATTTGCTTTCTTTTTGATTCTTTTATGTATCCCTTGCTTCCCAGAAAAAGGACCAAGGCCACAGATGAGCTCTGTATTTAACTTTAAATTATTTTAATTTAATCCAGATTTTCTGAAGATTAATTATTTGTGCACTCTACTTAAGATTGCTTCGTTCGCAGGAAATTAATGTTCAGCATTACTTGGAAGTGAAGGAAAACGAACAGGTAATTTTTAAAAGTCTGTCATTAATACCGTATATGCATTTTTCTATTCCTGATGACTGGGATTTTAAATCAGCCATATAAAATTAAACCCAAACATGCAAACACTTAAGGTATGATAGTGAGCTCATCAGTCAGTGGAAAACTTTTACTGGTGTTAAAAGATTTGGGATTATTCCCTGAAGCAGGTGCATAACTTCGTAAATAAACGCATGACCATCCCCACTGAAAACTTCAAGACTGCGCAGCTGCAGCCACACATCTTGCTCAGACCACAGCAGAGCTGGATGAGGAGTGACTGAGGTTCTCGCTACTGCCCACCCTCTCTCTCCAGACTGCCTGTTCAGGCATAATTAGGTCTGTAATCGCTCCCTGACCTGATACAGTTTGGCTTATACACTTTTAATGGCAGGTCATTGCTAGGATGCCTGAAAGTTCTCTGCACCTTCTGTGGGGCTGCTGGCGTGTAAGCCAGTGACAGTCCAGGGGATGACTCACTGGATGCGAGTTAAGCACCCAGCTCCTGTCCAAAAACAATAAGAGTTGATTAACTCCCAGCTGAGCTTTTGGAAATATCCAACTTTGCTCTTAGGCCACCTTTCAGCTGAAAATAATGCATAGAGACTGCTACTGGTTGCAGTGGAGCAGAATATTTGTCTTAGTTCTTAGCTCAGGCAGCATGATACCTCACTTAGCAGCAATAAGCTGCGTTAAAAAAAAAAAAAAATCTGGCAGCCCAGAATGAACAGAGTGGGTGAAATACTGCGAGGAGCAAGAGAGACAGCAGTGGATGTTATGGAAAGACACAGGGTCTGATTATCCAGGCGTTGAGAGGGATGGGGGAAAAAAAAGAGGGGATGTTCTGCAGCTTAATTAATGGAAAGAGGCTTGTGCATCTGACAGCAGCCCCTCTGCAAGGTGAATTCTTTCATAAAGAGTCTCATTCATGAGTTGCCAAGACATCCACAACCTATTCTTGAATTCACAAAAAAATTAAAAGAAAAACAACTGACTGGCTAATTTAGCGACTTGCAGGATGCAGCTGGTGCTACTGTTTTCACACAAAAAAGGCCTTTTCCCTTCCACCTCCTAGCCATTCCAGTCTCCCTCCCCACCCCCAGCTATTTTGTATCCTGCTGCACCAGTGAGGAGTGTGACAACTCCTGACTTAGCTGGCACTGTGGGATATCGAATAACAAAGGGGAATAATATCAGGATAAGAGGGGGGTTCTAGCCAGTGCTAAGGAAACAATTCTGACAATCTCGCTGCTTGCCCAGGTCCTGCCATCAGCTGAGAGGCAGAACTTCAAGCTTTTTTTTTTTTTTTTTTTTTAATGAAATAAACAAAGAGCTTCATTATGTTGGGTAATGCAACTCCTTCCCTGGCATCTTGAGAAATCACCAGCTACCTATCCTGTGTACCACCGAGGAGACAGTCTATGTAGTTCAGTGTGTACGAAGAAGATCCTTCATGTCTCCAGCGCCGATATACTATTACCTTAGCTCTTCCCAGGTTCTACAGTAGTTCACAGTCTCGTATTACCTGACACAGAAAAACAAGGCCCTCCTGCCCCCCCAATCCCTTTTCACTCAGATTTTCCTTTCCAAAGGATATTTAATACAAAATCCTACTGTGCGTGACAACAATTTAACAACCAGAGTTGGTCATGTTGGGAGCCCTAATACGAGCAAGCCAGTGGCTGTTTTTCAAGCAGCACGGAGCAAATCTGAAGGTTTCTGAAAGGTATTTGAAATGATGTGGTATATTGCCACCTGACTCTGACAGGCCTCCTAGCCTAGCTAACAGAGGTAGAGTTGCTCTAGTACCGGCAGCTATGGGAAGTGACTGAAATAAATTGTTTGTGCAGCCAGAGCTTTATTTAGCAAGGGAACCTCACAACTAATGCTGCCAACGAAGAAAGTGAAGAAAACATCATACAGACCTAGCTAAAACTCCAGCTGGAGGTAGCAGTTTGGTCCTTGAGCCCAGCCAAACTCCCCTCCATTCACACTGCAGAAGGAAAAGACTCGCGTGGAAGTTGCTCAAGTCTCAAACAATACAGAGCAGACCTAGGGTTCTCCTAAGCCTGGGCTCAGCAGATTCGGAGCTGGTTTGTCACATGGGTTGTCTCCCAGGCTCCCATCCTTCTGAGGAGGTGGGTGTGCCAGGAGATGCTGAGCAGCAGTGGAAAGGGGAGGTGTCCCAACCAGCTCTGCAGCAGGAGAGGGTTTGCACTGCCTGGGACACGGTGGGTGTGCCTTTCGGTCACGTATCCCATAGCTCTGGCTGCTCGTCTGCCGAGGGCTGGGCAGCACCAGAACAGTCTCCACATGATGTGGTTGCTAGCAGCCTCTCCGGTCATTTCAATTCCTCCAGCTTATTAACAGGATTTAAAAAAAATATGGTGGAAACCGGATGAGTATGGGGTTAACCAAAACAGGGTCAAGCTCGCTCCTCCCCCTTTTTCTCCATGTTTCTCAGCAATGTTTGACCAACAAGAGACTGCTGACAACTGCAGGTCTGCAAATCTTCTCCTGGCAAAACCTGAACTAGAGCGTAATGCACCCCCATCACAGCTGGAAGTTGTGAGGATCCATTCAGTTACATTAAGGACTGTCAGCATCCTTTAGAGGCTCAAAGTAGCCTTATTTAGCAAAGCTGCATTCTCTTTTGCTGACTTCTGAACACTGAGGATGGCCATCTTTTCAGCTGAAGGGCTCGGCAAGTGTGATGCCAGGCTTTTTGGAGAGGCTTTTTTCCCCCATCTCTCTCTTCTGGTCCAACTGGATCTGGAGAAAGTTATACAAGTAATGTCCATTAAAACAGAGAGAGGGTATTCCAGTGGTTTGGAGAGCACATAAAGCTGTTGGGAAGCTGTGAAAGGGATTTGGTGCGAACTCTGAAAAGAATCCCCCCCCCCCCCCAAGTGACAACCCAATATCCCCAAAGGGAACAGCAGGAGGGAAACCCAAACCTACAGACAAAGTCAAGGGATAATGATCGGAGAGTTAATTACTTTAAAGCTCACAGACAAGCTGAGGTGTTAAAATGGCTCCTGCAAACACCAGCACCCTCCCCTTTCACCTAGACTAACTAGTCGCAGCAGGACGGCAGCAAGAAGGGCCTGAGCAGCCCCTGACTGTGGCAGCTTTCACTCGCTCTGAGCAAACTGATCTTTCTTCATTTTCTGTTCCATCCCCCATCTCATCAGCTGCCCCCACAAAGTATTACCGTAAACACGCGTAAAAACACAATGCTGCATCAAGTCCAGTGATGCTGGTTGATACAGAGTCCTGTGCTATCCCAGGCCTTCCTCTTGGGATTAGCCTAGGAAACACTACTCTCGCACACAGCAGCAAAATGCTTCCTGCCGTATCAGTGTGTTTTACGTCGCAAAAGGAGAAACACATCTAGTATAGCTATAGCTAACAATTTACTGTGGAGCCTAGGTGCTAATCCTTTTTCCTCCAGCAAATTTGTTTTGAGTCACACTTTATATTAAGATTCCATTTGTGAGATTTAACACAAGATTAGCAGGTGTTTCTGTGTAAAGCATACGGGGTTTGCATACATCAGTAGGGTGTTTCAGACAATGATGAGTTGTTGTTATAAAAAACCCTGTTGACCCATTGGACTCATAACAATTGATTACCATTTATTAAAACATCTATTAATCACTTTAATTTATTAATCCTTTATCATGTATGTATAAGCTGAACGGCCGTCTGCAGTACTGGGAGATACTGTGTGTATGAAAGGCACCATATTAAAGGGCGCTATCAAGTATAAGAGCCACCTGCCTTTTTCTGCTGTGCTTTTAGCCTTTTCCTTTACACTCCTAAATTCTGTTCATCCTGTGGCCTCTTTAACATGCGTAACAGTTAATGCAGCAAAAAGACATGCTGCTGCTAAGGTTTCCAATATGCATCAACAGGCCAGCAGTCTCTTCCCCATGACCAGCACGGCCACTCCGTAACTGGATGTCCTGTGGCTAGAGCAGGGCCCTTGGGACTCACGTTTTTCCTTACGCTGGCATCGTCTCCTAGCCGCTTTGCCCTATGCTTTGTGTCCCTGGCTGGAGAACGGGAAAAATAATATACATTCACCTAACACAGCTCTTATAGGGACTCATTAATTAAGGATTGCAAAGTACTTTGATATAGCAGTGTGGTATATTTGCCAGAGTAGAATGGAACATGTGGGATTTGGTGTAAGTCACTGTCTCCGTCCCTGTGGGATGACAGCTGATCTACCACAAACACTTATTTCCAAATTACACTATTATGCCAATTACAACTCCTGAGTTGAGACTGTTACAGCATTTACCTTATAATCTGTTAGTTTCAGGAATTAAAAAGCCCCCAAATCAGTAAGATGGCAGCAGAAGACTATTTTATACTATTATTCAATTTTATCAGATGTAATAGATGAGACAGCAAATGATCAGACAATATGCCCACAGGTTATTCACTTTGTGTGTGTCTGTGTGTGTATAAATGTATGCATATATATATTAATGTAATCTATATTATTATTTATCAGTAGTGTTTACATCGGGCAGTGATGCTCTGTTGTATGCAGCAATGCATATCCTCATACATAAACCAAGAAATGTTCTGTTTGTGTTCAGAGGGGTAGACTTAGTTACTCAGGTGAATCTTTCCGATTAAATTACAGTATAAAAGGCTGTAAAAAAATCTCCTAAGTGAAAAAAGAAAAGGCCGTTTTAATCCAGAAGGATGATGGGGTTGGAGGTTAGGGTTGCAGGGAAGCTGCTGAACGCACGGCAGGTGAGCTGCGCAGCAGAGGTGGTGTGGGAAAAGAACATACGCATTCAGCTCGTCGGCAGGGACGCGCTCGGGGTGGCTGCAGAGGCTGGGGAGAAACCCCCTGCGCCCTTAGGATGACTCTTGTCCCCAGGGTCACTTCTGTCAGCAGCATGTGCCAGGGGAGGCAACTTCCAGGTGACTGTAGTCGTATACATGGTTATTTGTGGCAATAACAGAAGGAACATCCTGGCTTTGTGGAAGTCATAGGAAGCTTTGCCAGACCTTGATGGACTTGAGACTTCACGCCCTCGCAGCTCCAAAGACCAGCAGGGATCTGCCACCATACCGACATGGAGAACTACACAACTGTTTCTAAATACAGAACAGCCCCGCTCTTCTAACAGAACTGCACCAGCAATTAAAGCCCTCACAGGGAAATTCTTATTCTTATCTATGGCAGTAATTCCGTGCACAAGAACTTTTCTCACTGACTTCAAATGAGTGTTCAAACTCCAACTTTGCGTTCTTTTTTGTACGCTGATGAATTTGGTCTGCGTATGGCTGTGCTTCATTTAAGCAGCAGTCTCCAGCTTGTCTTACACCACTGCTTTACCTACAGCAGTTCTAAGATTCTGATTTTTTTTAAGAACTGAATTTAACTCAGACCATCCTCAGCCATTAACTTCTTGCTTTCTCTCACTCGTGAGCCAAAAATAGCAAGCGTACATGCATTTTTAGAATAATCCTAAGGACTTTTGGAGAGAAGGATGTGTTTGCTACATACACTACACTATAGATATGCAATAAAATATATTTTTCCACGGTGGGTGGAAAAAATCCTTTAAATAAGGATATTTAAACTATAATTAAAAGCAAGGAAATGAATGCAACAGAGTGAACTGGGCCATAGTACTTCTTTCTAAACGCAGATGAGCGTGATTTTAATTTTAGATACTTTTTTGAATATCAGGGACATCTTTTTAGCAGGTGGAGTGGGTGCATTTGATGTGTAGGTGCCTAGGCACCTAGTGCTGCTCAGGGGAATGAACTGTTGTCCTCCATCAGTTTCGTAGTGTCTGACAGCAGAAGACATGCCAAATGTGAATTTTATTGCCTACACTAACTGCCTGGATGGGCTTACAACTTTTCCATGGATATTTGTCATGTAGTTTTATTTTATTTTTCATACAATAAAACAAAAACATTATCTGGCTCACAAACCAAAATGCACGCAGCATATCAGATCCAAAGTGTTTCAGGTACTTATGGCTTGTCCGTGTAACATGCACTGTCTCAGATTGAACTACCCTAGATTCACATGATGCAATTCTTTTGAAGTCATTATTTTGGGAAATAGTGGGTCTAAGTTCGCCAGAGGATGATGCGTGTATAAAGAGGTTCCTGTGCTTAACTCCACAATTTACATAGCGTTAGGTACACCTGTAAATGTCAAGATCCATAGAAGTTTCTCTTCAAACAAAATGTTCTTGAATATGTTAAAAACTGGAACATAACACCCAATGACATGTTGTCCTATAAAATTTATTTTTAGGAAAAGGATAGAATTAAGAAGAAAGAAAGGAAGTCTTTAAACCAGTGACTTTCATGATTTTTCTCTGTGCTATTACTTATGGCTTCACCACACTTCTAATTCCAAAATGGCCAGACAGATTGTTTTCTCCAGTGTTTTGTTTCCTGAACCGGGATGTGCCACACCGAGTTTCAGTTTTGAGAGATTATGTTTCTCGTTTACCACTAACTAGGTTGTAAATTTCCCAGAAAGGAAAAAAAAAAAAAAATTTGTAATGGAAATGTTGACACAACATTCAGAATAGTATTGCAAACCTGACATTCTACTATGACTCGTGCTGTAATGATTTATACTGTTTCCAATAATTTAAGAAACTATTTTCAATCATCACAGCCCAGTCCTGCATAACACATGAACCCTGAAGGATTCTCTAGCAAATACTAGCTCACTACGTGTTTCGATTTCCCGCTCTATGTTTAAAAGGCTGCATCTGGCAGTTGAAAGACTAAAACCTCAGTCAACAGGTATGGTATCATAGACACTTGCTGGAATATTACTTTCACCCGGTAGCTTTCCATAAGTAGGTCGTTCAGTTTTACAGTGCTCTAAAACGTCACCAAAGAGCTTCCCGACACAGCATCTCCAGGAACTGACTCTGAAACAGTTGCACTAAATCTTAACGCCTAGTATTTTATTATGGAAACTTTGTTCCCCTGCTGGTCTACATGCAGTACATGGTCTAGGAAAGACCACCTCAATTTATTGTAGAAGGTCATTTTCCACCCACTCTAAAAGGAGATTTTTTTTGTTGTTGTTCTTTTTAAATCTTTTCTTCTTCAGGACCAGATCTTAATTTTAGAAAACTTTGCAGGCGGGCACCCAGCGCAACACGTCGCCCACAAGACATGGAGAAGAGGATGTCTGGGACACCTCTGCCATGGGTCACCTCTCAAGTTTGGTGTCTAGCTGGTGCTTGCTTGAGTAAATGATTGGATGCTCAGGCAGGTGGATTACCTTTTCCTCTCTTGCTTGGTGCCCTACAGGATTTTGTCACACCATACTTTGGTGAATCACAGATTGGTCGGGGTTGGAAGGGACCTCTGTGGGTCACCTAGTCCAACCCCCTGCCGAAGCAGGGTCACCCAGAGCAGGCTGTACAGCACCGCGTCCAGGCAGGTCTGGAATATCTCCAGAGGAGACTCCACAACCTCCCTGGGCAGCCTGTGCCAGTGCTCCGTCACCCTCAGAAGGAAGAAGTTCTTCCTCATGTTCAGCTGGAGCTTCCTCTGCTTCAGTTTGTGCCCGTTGCCCCTTGTCCTGTTGCTGGGCACCACTGAAAGGTGAAAGGTGCTGTTTGCTAGCCATGGCTGAGAAAAACCATCGTGAGTAGTAAAACTTGAGCATGGCGAGTGGCCTTTGGCAGCGTAGCTCCAGACGGCGGGGAGAAAACATTTAAGTGAGTTTTGAGTCCACACGTGTTACCGCCGCCTCCTTTAAAACACACTCCTCAGAACATCTTGTTACATTTACAACGAACTGAAGGGGAGGACAACATCTGTAACTTGTTCACCCTCCCTCCCATCCCTCGGACTAATTACGGTCGCCTCAAACGCAACCCGAGGAACCCTCCGAGCCCATCGGGAAGGATCTGCCAAAGGCGGCGGGCAGCGGCGCGTCCACCGAGCCCGTGTCAGACGGCCCCGCGTCGGACGGCAGCCGGCAGGCCGCAGCCCCCAGCCCCGGGGCGGCCGCTCCCCCTCAGGCCGCCTTCCCGCCCAACGCACGCGCCCCGTCCCTCAGCCCCAACCGCCGCCGCGCGCACCTCCCCCCAAACCTTACTGCCTCCCCCCCCATTTAATTTTTTTTCCTGAGGGGGAAAAAACAAAAAGGTGGGGGGAGCTCAATTTCCCACTTGCCAACGGCAGATTAAAAAAAAAAAAAGCGGGGAGGGACCTCCTCTGTCACAGCCCATGCAGATTAACCTTTCAATTAGCTGTTATCAGGTCCCGGTGTCTCGGCGCCCGTCCTCGCAATCCGCGCCCGCCCGCCGCCGGGGAGGCTGGAGATCGTGTGTGTGTGGGGGGGTGGGTTTCTGTTTTAATTTCTAAATTAACCGTTGGCGCGGCTGCCATCCCCCCGCCGCCAGCCGGACGCTTGTGCCTTGCCTTGCCCGTCCACCTTTTAGTATTTTCGGAGTGAGAAGAGGAGGAGGCGAGGCATCCTCTCTGCATCCATCTCCCCCCCCCCCTTGGCGGAGGGGCTCAGGCGAAGGTAACCGGTGCAGCCAGCCGGCGGGCTGGGGATTCCCTCCGCCCCCTCCCCGGCTCTCCCGGCTGGGGCTCCGCCGTGTGTGTGTGGTGTGCCCGGGGAAGGGGAGGCGGGCGGGAGCGAGGAGCGGGGGGGGGGAGCGGCGTGTTGTTGTTGTGTTCCCGGCTCCGGTTGCAGCCAGGAGAGAGAGCGGGCGGGCGAAGGGGGAGAGCGAGAGGAGAGAGAGCGAGAGAGAGAGAGAGAGAGGAGCCGCGATCGCGTTTCAGGGGCAGCGCATTCCGCAGGAGCGCGGAGGAAGGAGGTCATGGCAGGCGGAGGGGGGAAACCCGCGCCGGAGGTCAGATCCCCGGGACTTTATGTGTGTGTGTGTGTGGGGGGGGCATAGGGAGCATGCGGCGGGGTTTGTTTTGCGTTGGGTGACAGGCTGCAATTTGCCATAATAACCTCCCTTCCCCTCCCCTCTCCCGGTGCTTGTCACTAGGCTGGGTACTTTTTTTTCCTCCCCCCTCTCCTCTCTCGCATCGGAGGCTGATGCACGTGTTTGCGGACGGTCGGTGAATGCATCGCTGTGCGTTTTGCGGGGGGGAGGGGATGGCTGGGGTGGGGAGCCGGGGGGGAGGCCGACGGTTTTGTGCTGCCTGCTCCCAACCTTCCGATTGTTCCTTCGCTGGCGGGGGGTGACACAGAAGTCCCCCGCGCCTCGCATGGCGAAACTTACAGCGACCCGCATGCGGCCGTAGGGCCGGGAGGCATTGTCGCCGTCTGTTGTTCCCCCCCCCTTTCCCCTTCCCCTCCCCTCCTGGTGCGGGCTGCGTGTGCGCGGTAAGCGGCTGCCGGTGCCAGGGAGGGTTCCGCTGGGAGCACGCTGCTCTATCTCGCCCGCCCGGGCGGGTGGCGAGGATCTGAGGCACGCGCGTGACGCTGGAGATTTAAGGCTGCCTTCTATTAGTGTGTGTGGCGCGCCCGCTCGCCCGCCCTGCCGGGCTGGTTCCGGCGGCCGCCGCCGGTGTCTCTCGCTAGCGCTCAACCCCCTCGAACAAACTTCGGGAGCGGGTGGGGCGGCGGTGGATGGGGGAGGGTAGCGGGATCGGGGGGACCAGACGGACGGCGGTGGGAGCCAACGGGAGGGTGAGCTGGCGAGAGCTCTCGCCTCCTCTTGCGGCGGGCGACCAATCGCTAGCGTTCCAGGCCCAGCAATGGGGTGGGCCGGGCTGTGGCGGGGCGGGCCGTGCCGGGTGTGTGGCGGCGGCGGCAGCCAATGGCAGCTTCCAGCCGCGCACTTTCTCACAGGTAGGCGGGGTCGAGCGTGGAGGGAAGGGGCGCGCCTGGTGATGGACGTGCCCCGCCTTCCAATGGGAGAGGCGGGCTGGTTGCTGGGCGGAACAGGGCCGGTGTGGGCGGTTGACGGACGCGCTCCCGCGGCCTGTGAGCGCGGAGCGGCGTGCGCAGGACGGCCCAATGGCGGGCGCCGGTGGGCGGGCCGCGAGGGTAGGTAAGGTTTTAATGAGACTCCATTGGGCTGTAATCAGTGTCATGTCGGATTCACGTTAAGTACAACAGGGCGAAACAAAATGGCGGCCTAGGTGAGGCGAGCCGCGGCGGCAGCGGGGGGAGTCGCGGCGGCAGCGGGGGCAGCCGCCCGGGCGCAGTCTGGCGGCGGGAGCAGGGGGGGAGAGCCGGCAGCAGGGGGAGCCGCTGCGGCGCCTGGAGGAGGCTCCTCCCCCCGCGGCCCCAGTCCCGCCGAGGTGAGTGGTACCGGGGGGGGGGCCTGGCCGGGCCTGCTGCGGGCTCGCCGTGCCCCGGGGAGCGGAGCTGGCGGGCGAGGGGTTGCTGCTGCCGCCTTTGGGTCGGGAGAAGGCTTGGCGGGTTCAGCAGGCTCGGCCCTTGTCAAACACAACAATGCCTTGGCGCCGGGCACCGGGCGTTGCGAAGCTCCGCGGCCCCGGGGACGGCGCGGGAATGCGAAGGGAGTCGGGGAGGGGGAATAGTCAAGGCTGAAGCCTGTTCGCACCGGGTTGGCTCTGCCCGCGCCTCGCCTGCGGCGTTGGGAATAACCCGCGCCGCGAAAAGCGGACAGGTACCCCTTGCTGTTGGAAACCACCATCCCGAGGAGAGATGTTTTGGGTGAAACCCTCTTTCCCGGGCAGCTGGCGGCGAATGTTGCCTTCCCGTGCGCACCCTGATGTTCTCCGGTACCGCGTCTCAAAGTGCTCACAACTTCTGTGAGGGTGGGTTTGGGTGGTGTCGCATTGTGGCGATGCTCTTTCCTCTGGCGGTGCCAGCCGCTGTCGCGTCGGGACCAGCTCCTCACCATGCTGTCTCACACCGACTCGTGGGGCGTCGTCACGTTGGTTCACATGTCCCGGTCTGGCTCCCTGCACCCCCGAGTCTCTTGGTGTAGTTCTGAAGTTACTCTCGTGCCTCCTCATCTGTCTCTTTAAAGCCTGGGCGAGTGTCATTGCCCTTCCTCATCGTAATTGAGAACCGTGTGTCGTAAAAAGAACGATACGATAGCTGGCTTCGTGGTCTGAGTGATTTGGAGTGTTGCGTGTGCTGGGAGTCCTTGCCAGGATCTGCTTGTGCTCTCCCTCTCTCTGTAGGTGCATGTATTTTGCAGCGGGGAAACAACTATCTTGCCTCTTTTGCACCATTAATTGAGGTGGGAGCGGAATACGGAGCTGCCTAGCTGCGTAACTCTAGGTAATGGCTTGGAGGAAAGAAAAATGGCCAAAAGCTTGCTGAATGCAATGGCAGTCTTCTTCCTGCTCTGCTGCAATCCTTACCTGACCCTGATGCTGCAGCAGAGAGCTGGCCTGCTGCTGCTCCTCCCGGGTGTGGGCAGAGCAGGTAGGAGGGAGCCGGCCCAGCCGCGCTCCGCAGGGCACACCGCCTTGCACACCTGCCTGCCATCTCTTGTCCTCCCTCTTTCTAGTTATTTTTGGGCGCTGTGTTAGCCTCCGGTTTTAAAAGTTTAACTGCATTTACAGCCAAGACAGCCAAAGCGAATTTTTCAGTAATTTATCCAAAAAGAGACTTCAGAAGGTATTTTGTGAAATGCTTTTGGATACTTGTGTAATAACTTCTAGTTTTGTTTCTCGCCAGGAGGAGAAACGTAGCTGATTTGTGTGTGCGTGTGTGTGTCTTTCTGACTACACAGCTTGTTTTCACAATCTGGATCACTTGGAAATAATTCCAGATACGAGTTCAGTCTAAAAAAGACCTTATTACAGGATTATAGGATTACTGATGACACCCGAGATTGACATGTTCAGTCAGTGCCTGCTTTAATTAGAATCAGCTGTACAATAGATGTGTGCTTTAAAGGACCTATTTGCATTCATTCTAAATCCCAAGCTGCGATTTTGCAACTTCTTTGTATTTATCTGATAATTTATGACTTAGTGAAGGGACAAGCCTTGACTAGAGATGGCTTTTTATGTTTTAAAGGTAATGTAATATGCTTTGCTCTCTGAATGCTTATGTTTTGCAGCTCCTCAGTAGCAGACATGTTAACAGATTTGATGAGTAGTATAGAGCAGTCAAACTTTCTCAAATGTTCTTATTTTCAAAATAAGATACCATAGAGTGTAGAAGCTGAAATGCGGCACGTGACTTAAAGAGCTTAATGACTGTTGCCATAAACTCGGAAATGGTCCTGTGCACTGAACAATCTGGAAAATCTGATCTGTGATGGGGTGGGTGCTATTGAGGGTTTGATTAAAAGTTAGTTAATTACAAGAGGAGTAAAATTAATAAATAGACCCCAGTACCTGCTACTAATTTATAATCACTGTTAAAAATTGGTATTTGCTCCAAATCTGTTTGGGTAAGCATCATAATTATTATGTTAAATGATGTATGATCATCTTTTTGCGATTTTGGTGAAATTAAGTTCTGAACTTGGAAACTCGAATGTCATTTTGAACTTCTGTGCAGCCTGTTATGTGGAATCTGGAAAGCTTGTTTCTAAAGCAATTTGTTTATCTTTATCCCGTCACTCAACGTGTACATATCTCTGTATTGCCCGTCTTGGACCAGTCTGTCTTAACTTGATTTTATCAAAGACATCTTGAACTTGTAGCTCCAGGATCACTGAGCTGAATTATATTGCTGGCAGAGACGTTTGTTGTGACGAGGTCATTGTGACTCTTGGGTACAGTAGACCTTGTTGTATCAGTTACGGAGGTCAGGGTGCTACACTTCGAGTACGTACGCAACCAGTGTGGCAGAATAACAGAGGCTCTAGGTTGTGGTAAAACAGTTCCAAAACTGGATCGAATGAGCTTTGCGTGGTTTCCTAAAGCAGAATGAACTTAGATTCTGTTGGAAGATGTGAGTTTTAAGATGTCTGCATTTTCCTCTTGAAACGTCCTGCCCTGTGTGTTGGAAACGCTGTGCTTCTGCTGATATGCTCAGCGAGCGTTGATTTAGTAGGCACAAGGACGCAGGAGGTTGCAGGGAGTTTTAGGTAAATAAGTGAAAGTGTAGTTCTGAATGTGTATTGCTCTGAAATTCCTCTACCAAGCAGCAGACTTTACATGAAGATACAGGTTTATGCTCACGTTTTGCCACAGTTGTTGGCCAATAAAAATTCCTGTAACCCACAAGTTATAGCATTTATACTGAAATGTTCATCATTGTCCAGGTGCTTGGAACAGACCCTCCACTATGTGCTCTGGAATTTAATGGAAGTGATGTGGTTGCTTGTATGGAATTTAATACAACAGTACTGCAGTACATTTAAAAATGAGGCGAGTACGTCTGACTCAGCAAATGCAGTGCTCAGCATTTAATTAAGTACTGACTATCTTTATGAAGACTCATAGCAGAACAGCCTAAGCAACTTTTAAACCTAAAACTAGCTTTCTAGGAATCTAGGGCTCTGTATGTAGCTACAGAAAACTTCAAAATCTGTAGGCAGAGTGTGTAAAATGGTCTCAATGTGAGTGATCCTCCACTATATAGAGAGGTCTGCATTGTTGTATTATTGTATTTTCAGTGTCAAGAGTTGTGAGAGAATTTGTAGAATTCATAACACCATGGAAACTTTTTTTCTCCCCTGTATTTGTCTACATTTAGCAGCTACAGTGTTATTTTGGAATTATCTGAAAACGGTGAATATGAACAATGTTGTTAGGGAAAGAATGGCTTTTGCGAGCTGGATTAGATTAAAATGTCTGTTTACAGAACAAGTTATTGTTTTATTACAAATACTTGAAATAAACAGAACTATTATCAAATAGAACTTGCATGAGCACAGACTGGAAGCGAGAGACGGGATCCAATCCGTGCAGGTCAATAGGGTTCAGTATGAGAGCCAGTTAGACATTCAGGCCCTGCATTTGTATCAGGAATGTGTCTTTTCATTCTGGTGGTCGGCTGAACTTTCTTGTTTATAAATCTGAAAATGCTTGAGCTTCAATCAAGCCTAAAGGACAAATTCAGAAAATGAATTGATTAATGTTTCTGCTGTTTGGGTATCGAAGAATTTTGTATTTGACAGCAACCAGCTGCTCTTTTGTTACTAATCCTGTTGTGTAGGTGTAACAATGTGTGAAACATGAGCTGGAGTTTATATTTGAAGAGATTTCTGAGGTGTAGAGGGAGGAGAAGTTACAGGACCAAAAGTGTTTTTTCTGCTCATTCTCTTCATAGTTGCAGAGGAATCTTTTTAACAAGTTGGAAATAATTTAGATCACTGCATCAGTTCAGTTTTTTTTTTCCTATTTATAGTTTATTCAAGTTTTAAACATGATTGAAATGCAAGATTACTTGAATAAATGGATGAAAATGAGGTCCAAGACTTGTATAATCATAGGTATTATTGTTAGTTATAGGTTGCTTGCCATAGCTTTATAAATATAGTTTCAGGTTAACTCAGTTTTAGATTTTGCTGTGAAACTGGTGAATCTTCTACTTTATAAGACAACCCATTTATTAAGAATGAAGATTTTCTGCTTCTCTCTTTTTTATTTATGTGATTTGAAGTAGTTATATGATTCTGTTCATGTCTTGAAAAGTTCTCCTTTGCATTTCATGGCAGAAAAAACAAATACCTCAAGTATATTTATTTATTCATTAGGTGACTACTGTCTTAGTTTAGTTTGTGTGACTTTTTTCTTTTTTTTTTCCATGTATTGTCCTGCAGAATGAATAAACTCCTGAACAAGATGTTCTTTCAAGTTTGTTACAAGTTCTTGTAGCCACTGATTTTTCAGTGATATATTACACAATAGGTAAAGAAAATTGTTAAACTGTGAGTCACCGAAACATATTTTGTCGGTGTGACCTCTTTATATGTCTTCATGCTGACAGTGTATTAGTGTGAAAATCCCTCCTGTTACTTCATTTCTGTTCCTGAGAGTTTGCATCAAAACGGCCTGCCTGCGCACCTCAGAATGAGAAGTGCCTTTCTGATTCCTTTCCGTGTTGTAGGATTTCTAGGTATTAATGAAAAGTGTGCTACTATAACCCAGTTCTGGTACTTTGCTTTTGATTTTTCTGAGTTGTATAATCAACATATGACATGGCACTTACAGACAGCATACTGTCAGAAGTGGCAGTGGTTAATAATTTGAATTTCATTGGCTGAGGATTGCTTTTTGTTTGTGGATTTGTTGTTTGTTTTTTAGTGCCTGTATAATTCACACAGATAGTGATTTTTCTTGTACCAGTGGGTCTGGAAATGATTTGTAGGCAGTTAGTTTTAGAGAATATTTTCAGATCTCTTGCTGAATGGAAATTGTCTAACAAGTCAGTAGTAGGTTAAGTGTTGGGGTGGTGGAAGTTAGGAGAACTAAATCCACTGACTGTTATGAGAAATGGAAGGATTTTGTGATGATGACTTATTTGGTGCGGGGTGGGAATTGGCAAACGTTTCCTATAATCTCACAAAGATTTTTGCATACTGCAGCAGCTACAGTATGAATGCATGTCTGAATGCATTCTGTTTCTTTTGACTGCTTCAGCATTAACTGTATTCTCTCTGCCTCTTCTTTTTTTCTTTTTAAAGATTGCAAGAAACTTTCTTGTAAGGATGTACCAGTGTCATCACGAATGAATCCTTCCTACCTTTCCATAACGGTAACGTAATTGGAAGTTTCAGTCGGCGGGTATTTCCCTGCCTTTCCCAACTCCTCAGGATGGATAGTTTTGAGATGCATCCAGGCAGTGCATGGAATCCTTTGATTTGTGTTTGAGGTGTGAACAACCTCTGAAAGATCTGCTAGAAGGGTAAGGAGGAACCTCTATGGGTAACCCTTGGCTGGAAACAATTACTGGTCAACCATGGTAAAACTTGCCAACCCTCTTTATACGGAGTGGATTCTTGAAGCTATACAGAAAGTTAAAAAGCAAAAGCAAAGGCCTTCTGAAGAGAGAATATGTCATGCTGTTTGTGCTTCCCATGGATTGGATAAGAAGACTGTTTCGGAACAGTTGGAACTTAGTGTTCAAGATGGGTCTATTCTTAAAGTTACCAACAAAGGCCTTGCATCCTACAAGGACCCAGATAATCCTGGACGGTTTTCATCTGTTAAACCTGGCACTATTCCGAAATCGGTTAAGGGATCTAGAGGAGCTTGTACTGAGCTTCGTAATGTGGATTGGAATAAACTCTTGAGAAGAGCAATTGAAGGGCTTCAAGAACCAAATGGCTCCTCCCTGAAAAACATAGAGAAGTATTTGAGAAGTCAAAATGACCTAGCAAATATTTTCCACAATCCTGCCTTTCAGCAGAGGTTGCGTCTGGGGGCCAAACGTGCTGTGAACAATGGGAGATTACTGAAGGATGGACCTCAGTATAGGGTGAATTACGGTAGTTCGGACAGCAAAGGAGCTGCAAAATACTCCAGCACTTTCCCAGCTTCTCTTCCACCTGTCAGCCTTCTACCCCATGAAAAAGACCAGGTAGGTCTGAAAAATGAGAGTAAATGTAGTAATGCAAAAATGAATCTTGCTGTTATTTGTTTATTTACCTAACACACACAAAAAAAGATTCTTCTTGTTCTTTATTTACCCGTTTATATGTGTGTGAGGAAGCACGTCACAGGTGCATGCACAACCAGTTCTGGTAAAGGAAATTTACTTAGCTGGCTGTGTCATGCGATTCTGGATTCTGCGTTGGGTAGTTTGCTCTTTGGATTTTCAGTAAATAAACGGAGCAGCAGGCAGGAGTACAGCTGTACGCTCGCTTCTAGGTGCGAGGTTGTTCTGTCTTGCCCGGCAGGCCGGTGTTGCTGAAATCTGCAATGTGATTTGATTGTGGCCTTTTACCTTCATTTTACGCCTGGATGTACTGATTTTCTTGTAGTTTGAACACTACCAGAAATACTACTAGTAGAACTCTTAATATTTAAGATTGATAGAGTTATTGTTTTTAAAGATATTTGTATCTAGATACTTAGCTTTAAAATGGCAGTTAATAGGAACAGAGTTAATGTAAATATTCTAGGAATATAAATGAAGGTGTCAAATTGAGCTAGACTGCAGAATCCTCCTCCTATTTCCGTTTTGTTGGACTTCCTACGTGGATTTATTTTTGCTGTTACTTGGCCTTATTTTCAGGTTAATTATTCACAGGGTTTAAGCCTTGAGGGAGAAGGAGGTGTCAATTAGTGTTTTGTTTATGAAAGGATAGTGTCAAAGACATGTCTATAGGCATTCTTTGATCATTCCTCATTTAGTATGGTGAAGTGTGTTTTGAATTTTCAGTATATTGGGGGGGGGAGGGGGGAGAAGCTACCTGTTCTGCTTGAATTGGGTTTCTTAGAATATTTGGAAGTTGGTGGTTTGTTTGTTTGGGTTTTTTGATTTTTCCTTTTTTTTTTTGTTTTCTTTCCTGACTCCTCAGTGGTAAAGGTTCGTGGCAGTTCTTTTTGGCATAGAATAACCCAGACAACTTTGCCATTGTAGAGGTGCTGTTAGTCTCTCCTTCTAGAAACTGCATGATGGTTTTCACTCTCGTTTTTCCTTCCGCTGACTGTAAGGCGCTAGAGGGTGCAGAGTAGAAAGTACTTGTGTTAGAAATATTTAGTGAAGTCTACAAGAACAGTTGTTTATGCAACTGTCAGAGCTGACACTACAAATGTTGGTAGCTGTACGTTGATTTTTGTGAGCTTTTTAAAGTATATGTTCAATATGATTGCTTTTATATGTGAATATCTGTTTCTGTCAAATTGGACTGCTGTGGTATTTGAAGGATGCATGGTGCTTCACGGTCAATAATCAGAATGGAAATCCAGAAGTGTTGCTTACTATGCAATTACTGCTGTAGCCATACACTATAAAGATTTAATTACTTGTAGCGATAAAGCTGTCAGTTGTTTAAGTACTTTTCAGAGATTCTTCTGTAATTCTGATACTCTAGTGGCATGAAAAACTTGGAGGCTGGGGTACTGAGCAACCAAAATAGTTTAATGCTGTGATGCTTCACATGAATGCTCTGGGAAACAAAAACCTTCCTTGTTACGCTACCTGTTGGGAGTGGCATCCATTACAAGGGATGTTAGTTGGGTCATGGTGCTGAAAAAGCCGTTAGTACCATGCTAAAATACTGGTATAAGGATAAATCTGTCTTTTAGAAGTTAGCCAAACAAATCTGTTCTCTAGCAAGTGCTTTGGCAAGAAAGAAGCTTTCATCTGGGTGCCTCAAAATTAGCAGTGTGACTTGCGTGTTTAAAAACTGTTCAGCATACACTTTTTTTTCCTGGCAAAAACAGTTTTGATGTGAGGTTGATGAATCGGTGGTTGCATATCAGTGGGGTGCACTGCTTAGTTGCACTAGTTGTGGCATAGATTACTGGGCAAACATGTACAGACTTGGTTTAAATACAGGATTTTTGCTAGTCTTCAAGCTGTATGGCTTTGCATACATTTAAAGGACAGTTCTGAAAATAACTAAATAGGGGTGTCTGTTCTTGGGGTGTGACTGCATGTTCATTTGAAATTCATGGTAATTTGTGAATGAGCAGAATCGCACTGCAGGAAAACTGCTGGGCTCTTTTTATTGGAAGTATTTAAGTGGCAGTATGGGGCACGTCAAGGCTATTTGTAGGATTTTATACAATAAAATGTAGCCAACTGGCATCTCTCAGGAATAGCTAGTCTTTGAAGAGTTTGGTGTATTTTAAAGCTTCTTTGGCTGTTTATATAGCTAGCACAAGTAAGACCATGTTTTTTAGTTTGTGTGGCTCTTTTCGTTTGGGTTCACTGTTTTTAAATACTAGAGGTGAAGTTCAAGCATCTTTGCCGTGGAGTTTCCTTGAGGAGAAGAAAGAACAGGAGGATGTGCAGAAACCTGTTCAGAATGACTGCAGAAGTTTGAGTAATTTTGACTTTTTTAATGCATAATTAACAACTCATCAGGATGAGACAGTTAAGATTTAGTGCATTGGAGCTTTCTATTTGGCAGTCTAAACTTTCACACTCACAGTACCAAATGCAGACTCTGAACCTTGCTTCCTGAGTGAGTAGAAGGTGATCAGAAGAGGCGCAGTACTGCCTCTGTGTGTGGGTTTTCTGTCATATTGTGTTTTGGTGTGGGTTTCTTTGTGTTTTCCTTGTCCATCCTCCGCTCTTCCCCCAGCTGAAGGCATCGGAGTGTCTATTGCACCAAGAAGAGACATACTATTGCAATGCAGTGTCACTGAAGTTGGTTTTGCAGACCTGGAACCTTGACCATGTTGAGTGTTTTGCATTTGATGAAATACTGTACATGGAAGAGGGAGCTGGAAGTGCAAAGTTTCCCTCTTGGTGGTAATGATGTGGAGCTGCTTTTCTTGTCTCATACTGACTAGATTATCCAATGCAACTAGATGTAGTCCTCGTGCTCCATTAGATGTGGAAATAGCTGTAGTTAGTTACAGCACTAAAGCTTGCATTGCCATGTTTCTTCCTGGCCTGGAAGGAAGCATGTGTGTAAAAATGGTATGTTTTCTTCTCATGTTATCCTGACTCTTCTGGATTTGGGCAAAGGTGTGTCAACTCCCAAGTTATGGGAAGAGGAGGTATGCAGCACGGCTTTTGAATCTCCTCTTCCTCCACCCCATTCCATTCTTGGGGGTGGTGGGGTGGCAGCTTGCTTTTTCACCTCTGTATGAAGAGATGCGAGCACCAGGCTCGTAGGAAGGGCAGATTCCATTGGAAGGTCAGTAGCTGTCATCAGCTATGTGGTGTCTGGTCTGTTCATGGTATAAAGTGTAATGAATAGTAGAAATTACATTTCAAAAGGACATCACAGTTATCCTGAATATACTTACTACACTAAGGCAGATGCCTGCTTGATGTGGACAGGTAACTTGAATCAAAGCACTTTGATAGATGCCTGTTTTAAAGCGTTGAATAGTGTGTTAAAGGAACCAAGCAGCCTCCAGCCAGAGGTGGAGCTGCCTTGACAGTGAAGGGAAACTGAAAACAGTGGTGTCCTTAAGGATGAAAACTTGCAGTATTTTTTTCTTTCCTGCAAATAAAAACCCAAAACCACACACACACACACAAGAAAGCAGAAAAAGAAGGATGTTTGTTGCTCAGTAGTTTGATCTTCTGCACTTCACTAGATTGCAGTGCATAGTTAGCTTTAACAATTTAACTGCTCTTATGTGTTCTTCCTTATGTTCAGAGTATCTTGCATAGGTATCTTCTCTCTCGCGCTTCACACCTGCTCTCACCCAGCATCTTCTGAAAAGGGCTGTATGAGTATGTTAATCAGAAAATGCAGTGTAAAAACTGATGACGTAATAGGAAAGGGTGTGAACAGAGGGAAATCAACCTGAACATCTTGAGCGATACTTAGCTCTTCAATAAGCCTTTGGTGCATTAAGATACACTTCTGGAAAAGCAGCAGTAAAGTGGTATTTAAAAGCTATAGTTAGTCTTTGAATTGGTGTTTAGTTTATCTTTAATGGTGTCAATTGTAGAATGGCAATATCGTTGTTGTTTTCTGTGCGCTTTCTCTGTGTTGTTGCTTGTTTTCCTTGTCCCTTGGACAAGCACTGGGAAAGCTGTGCAGTTTGGGAACTACGTGAAACCTAGTAGGTCTCAGGAGTTAGCTGTCTCCTGAGCACAAATGCTGTGTGACTGTAAACCCCAAGAAGCAGGTCCTTGTAGGCTGTAGACAGCTCCTTACGTATTTTTAAACATACTTTAAAAGGATAAATACAGCTTTAAAAGCTGAAGAGCCAGTGGCCATCTCAACATTTTTGGAGGACTGTGGGAATGCATAGTGTATCTCGGTGGCTATGTGTTTGCTGTGTTCTGGATAATGACTACACGGGAGTAGTCATTATCCAGAACACAGCCCTGGTGAGGCCTCATCTGGAGTACTCTGTCCAGTTCTGGGCTCCCCAGTTCAAGAAAGATGGAGAGCTACTGGAGAGAGTCCAGCGGAGGGCTACGAGGATGGTGAGGGCACTGGAGCATCTCTCCTACGAGGAGAGGCTGAGGGAGCTGGGCTTGTTCAGCCTGAAGAAGAGAAGGCTGAGAGGGGACCTTAGAAATGCTTATAAATATCTGAAGGGTGGGTGTCAGGAGGATGGGGCCAAGCTCTTTTCAGTGGTGCCCAGTGACAGGACAAGGGGCAATGGGCACAAACTGAAGCAGAGGAAGTTCCAGCTGAACATGAGGAAGAACTTCTTCCCTCTGAGGGTGATGGAGCCCTGGCCCAGGCTGCCCAGGGAGGTCGTGGAGTCTCCTTCTCTGGAGATATTCCAGCCCCGCCTGGACGTGGTGCTGTGCAGCCTGCTCTGGGTGACCCTGCTTGGGCAGGAGGGTTGGACCAGATGACCCACAGAGGTCCCTTCCAACCCCTACCATTCTGTGTGATTCTGTGTGTGAGTTATACTTCGAAAGATGCAGTGCAAATGGAGATGGCTTGGTCTCTACTGCATTTTCTTGGTTCTCCTGAACACTCTCTTGAACAGCTCGTGAACTGTGTTAATAGTTGTTTCCATCTGATTCTTGGCATGAAAATTTTTATTAACCCCTCCTTTCAGTTTGTCTTTCTAAGCTGACTTTCATGCAAAAACAAACTTGTTTTATTATTTTTTCATACTCTGAACTCCTATCTAATTTTGTTTTCACTGGCCTACGTACATTTAGCTTTTCAAAGTGTAACTTGGCATGGGTTGAATTTCAGTTTTCTGGTATGTAGCTTGTGCCAGTGCAGACACTGGGTGTTCCTCCTTCTGTCTTTCAGGCAAAGGGCCAATCTGTAGAGAATTGCTTTTTTTGGCATCCAGGCTCCTCCCTGCTCAGTTTTTCAGCTTCCTGCCTTCCTGTGGGTAGGCAACAAGAGACTGTTGGCTGAGACTTCTTTCCTTGCTCTACCTTGTTCCCTGTGGCCTCTAGACTTTCCACTGAGCAGAAACCCAAAAGCTAGGCAGAAAGGAAGTGCTATGCAATGTATCTTAGAGGTTTACACAGAAGGGGACATTCATAATGCCTGACTTTGGAGCTGGCTTTGCATGGATTCTGTGCTCCCGAGAATGAGTCTGATCACCAAAATGCCGTGACAGGTCAGATTCTGTAAGAGCGTGTCTACAGTGCTGCAGTTGAGGAGACTGTAGACAAGGGTATGAAAAAACGAAATCTAGCCTTGAACTCTGTCAACCCATAAAATGCTGTTGTCTTTAGAGAGAACGTGTGTTTCTGCACTTGTAACATCTTCATGGTGACAAAAGACTGAGGAGTGTTAGCGTTACTTGACAGACACTAACTCTCCTGTTTGTGCTTCTCGTTATCTCAATTCACAAGCTGCAGTAATACCTTGGAAGGGTGGCATGCGCCTCCGTGCCTGTAGCTCTTGTCCTTGAAGTCCTGGGATGACTGTTAGGTGCTGCTGCTATCTCATGTTTCTTTGCCGTCCCTGTAGCTCCTGCAGCCCTAAAAGTACCAACTCCGTGCATAAGCCAAGTGAATACTTACAAGTGGTTCTTATTTGCACTTAAGATACTGGAGCTTAACAGAAATTCAAGAATGCCTTACCCCATCTTTTGAGCATTTGAAACTGAGGTGGAGAAGTCTTGTCATAGTGTATCATGGAGAAGCAGCTCCTATCACTGTAGATAAATATATCAGGCTTTCGGGGCTTGTTTGTATTTTATGATTCAGCACCTTTAGATCAAAGAAGCATGCTTGTAAAAGTGTTTTTGAATTGTATGATGGGAGGGAAACAAAAAACTGTTATTTCCTAAGTTAGATTGATCTGCTCCTTCATAAGGTGGGGCAAGGGGGCAGTTGGGTTCCAGTTTCTTGTGTCAATGGCTTAGTTTCTGCAAACAGGTCATCTGTTGGCAGTTTCCCGTAGAACTGTCAGGGAGGACCCTACGTGTCCTTTTTTCTTGTAGTTGAACATTTAGGAACATAGTTCTGCATAATGTGCTCATAATTCTTGTTTACTGCAAGGAGTGATTCCAAACCTTATACTGCAAGCTGTTTAATCCTAAAGCCTGTGAAAATTTGGTTCTCTTGGTAGTTTCTCTTCAAAATTAAATGGCGTGATGTACTGTGGTGAGTCCTGCATTGAAACTGACAGCAGTGAGTTACAGAAATCCTGTGTAGTTCCAGCAGTTCTGTTTGTGTGTGCTCATCTGTGCTGTTTTCTGTGAATTCACCTGTCTTAAGTGGGAGTGGCATTTGATCCCTAAACTGCAGTTAGAGGTTTTACTTTTCGCATTTTTCCTTCAAGAGCAATTTTTGTTTAGCTGCTGTGTACTTGGATATCTCCTTTGTCAAGATTCCTTCTAGAACATAGAAATGGAAGTCTACCATAGATATAAGAACTACCTTGCATTATTTATCAGCGCTGTATCCTTACCTATCTTAAGCATCTTTCCTATTCTGTGTGCAATAATAGTGATAGTCATGATAGCGATAGTCTTGACTCTTTGGTGTTTTTTTTCTGTGACAGTTGAAATGTGATAACAGTTCTGTGTTGCTTCTTGACGTTGCAGGAACTCTGTTATAAAACAGATGCTGAAATACCTTGGTAACTTGCAGTTGAGGTTGTCTGCTATTTTTTTGACTTTTTTTTCTCAAGAAAGATGCTTGGGTGTAGCTCAACCTCTAATCAACCCTAGTTTTCCAATTTGGTGGTTAGAAATGACAAAAGACTTTCAACATAACTTCAAGCTAGCATTGAGAAAACAATTACTCGGTTGGTGTAAAAGTCTTCTTTACAACTTTGAATCCATTTATGGTCCTACTGGCATCTTCTTTCACAGGGCCACTCCCTTCTCCATGTTCTGGACTGTACTTGCCTGGGTATAGGGACAGCCCCATAGTTGCCGTGATTGGGAGGGCCTGTCCCAAGTTGGGACACTGGTACTTTCTGGAACCAAACAGGGGGAGTTGCTGTTGTGTACTGGAACAACACTATGAAGGCTTAGATTGTGGCTGTAGAATTTTCAGGATGATGCACATCAGATCAGGCACCACTTGGCTGATGGATGCACTGCTGTCCTTCATGGTTACCTGATAAGAGACTAGCTAACTTTTAGACTAGTAGGATTCCCTTCAGTGGCAAAATCACTTGTGTGTTGTTGTTGTTTTTCCCTGTCTGCTTATATCCCTTCTCATTGAGGGAAAGCATGACTGGTGTCACTCAGATTTTTGCATGGTATATGTAGGTGGTCTAGTTTTGGTTTTTTTCCCCTCTCTTTTCAGGTTCTTGCAGAAGACCTTAAAGTTTCAGATTTGCAGGCACAGGCAGCCTTCTTACATATAATAGGAATGGTGTGAACTGTTAAAAGGATGCCTGTGTAGGCAGCTCCAGGGCTGCTGTGTTTAGTTCTAGGTTTGTGTGGATCGTTGTGAATTCAGGTTGTTCTGTAGAGGAGATGTTACATACGGAAAAAGTCCTGGGGGGTGAACTGTGGACTTGTAAATTGTCAACTCTTGTGTCTTGTCTCTGCAGTAATAGATACCCACATGCAGGAATTCCTGCTTTCTCAAGTGTTTTGGCTCTAGAGGGGCAGAGAGCCCCATTTATCTCCCTTTGTGGTTGTGGTGGTGCAGCCCATCAGTGACCAGCCAATGCAGTGCTAGGTGGGGTAGGCTTGAGACTTCTGTTTTTAATTACAAGCAGGACTCTGGCACAGGAGAAGAGCTGTGTATGATCTCAGCAGAGTTGTCTGGGAGGCATGGCTGATGTTTCCTCATCTAGGAAGAATCCTTAATAGAAGTGGGGGCTAGCATAAGCTATGAGAAGTTTGCTACACATTTTCCACATGCTCTCCAGCATTTAATTTCATCACCAGTGATGTTTTGAAGTTGGCTTCAATTTCACAGCTCTGTTTTTTCCAAAATAGTGCAAAAGACTGACTGTAGTTTTAGGAATTATTTTTTTATGTAATGTCCATGTATACGTGGCGACATTAACTAGCAATGTTTGCAGTTGGCTCACTAAGAGACAAATGTTAGTGGCACCGGTGTCTCAGACATGGAGGAGACGTAGTTCTTAACTAACAAATAAGCAGTTACAAGTAACAGTTGAAAGAAATATGGTGAAAATAATTTTATTGTAGATGTGTAGAATTTTTTTGTCTTTGTGTGGGACTGTGCGTTGAAGCACCTCTTTCAGCACTGTGTTTTGGGCGAGTACAGTGAAGATGGAGACTGCTGTTTCTCAGCTGGCAAAAGCATGAGCGGCAACTGACCTAAGTTGCAGTGAGGGAAATGCTGGATAGATGAAGGAGAAAATCCTTTCTAGTGAGGATGGAGAGATGTGGACCAGGGGCTTGGAGAAGTGGCTGTGGAATCTCCATTGTTAGAGGTAAAGATGCATCCTTAGAGCATCCCCAGAGCTTGACTAGGCAAGGACCTGAGCAACCTGAGGGAACGTTTGAGGGAACTTGTTTTGAATGGTAGGTTGGGGTACGTGCTCCAGAGGTCTCTCCCAGTCTAGAGTATTCTATTTCAACTTGAATTTGAAGTTTCTCTGCTGCTTCTAACTGTTGGCTAATGAAAGAAAGTACGTTTTCCTTAGGCAAGACTATGATGGTGAAGCTTTGCAGATGGCTGCGTCAAATAGCCGAAGTGTAAGCTAATAAAATTCTAAGAGGGATGGAAGCTTCGCCTGGGAAAACCATCACTGGAGAATTCGCAGTGTGTTTAGTTTTGTTTTTTGTTGTGAAAATTTCTTTCCTAAGTACATTTTGTGTGTGTTGTTTAAGAATAGTGAACATCCTGATTTCTGCTTTCTTGGCACTCTCTGACATCTGGAAAAAGAAGAACTTAGTCACTGAACCTCTAGCTTTATATACCAGACCCAGGAGTCTGGGTCTGAAGCCTGCCAGGCTTCATGTAAATTCCACCATTATGTTGTCTGGATACCTTATCTGGTGCTGCTTGGACAACTTTTCTCCTTTATATTGATCTGTAAAAGCGTGAGTAGCCTAGCTTGCAAGTACTGTGGAATTCTCTGAAGTGCTTAGGATTAGTGGATAATGAGCAGTAGTTAGCAAAGGAGTTATACAAAGATACAGTTAGAGTGATGAAAAAGGCAGTGTTTGATAAGCCTAAAAAAATTCAAAAAATTAGTAGAGAAATTCAGTCACAGGGTAGATTGTGAAGTTAGATATGCTATATGCATATCTATATGTGTGCAGAATGGTCTGTTACTGTGCTTGTATATGCATATGTTTATGAAAAGTATTGGAACTCACAGTGTCTTAGAAGCCAGCAACATGTTGTTCTGTGGCCGTTTTAAAGAATTCCTCTTGTTGTGGTTATGGGTCACTTGACGTGCTCTTGAGGAAGGAAATTATTGGTACTTAGGTCTTTTAATGGCTCTAAATGTTCTTACAACAAATTTTGAACTACTACGTTTGTAAAGGTGATAGCTTCTGTTGTAGTCAAGCAATTCCTTCTCTTTGGATTTAGGCACTTAACTTTCCTCTCTCGTGTTTAGAAGTCTGTCCTGGTTTCGGCTGGGGTGGAGTTAATTTTCCTCATAGTCGCTGCTGTGTTTTGAATTTAGTACAAGAGCAACGTTGATAACACTGATGTTTTTGGTTGTTGCTATAAATCGAGGGCTTTTTTCCAGTTTCTCATATTCAGCTAAGGAGCAGGTGTGCGGGAGCTGGGAGGGAGCACAGCCAGACAGATAGCCCGGCTGGACAGCGGAAATGTTCCATACCATAGATGCCATGCTCAGTTTATGACTGGGGTTGGCTGGGGGCAGGGAGGCTGTTGGCTTTTTGGTTTTCCAGGAGTTCGAACTTCTGTTTTTTGGGCTGTAGATTGGTCATCAGGTGGTGAGAAAAATTGTGTTGTATGTAGTTCTGTTTTGCATATTCATTATTATAGTTATTATCATTACTATTGTTTATGCTATTATTTACTTTGTTGTCATATTAAGCTGTCTTTGTCTCAAGCTATGAGTTTCCCCTTCTGTCCATTTTCCTCCCTATCCTGCTGGGGGAGAGGCGGGGGGATGAGCGAGCGGCTGTCTAGTGCGTAGTTGCCGGCTGCTGGGTTAAACTACAGTAAAGTCAAAGATATTTTACCCTGGATAAAACATGAAATGCAGTAGCTGTTTAAAAAAAAAAAATCCTGACTTTAGCTAGTCCTTCTGCTTTACAGTTATTGAAAACCATTTATGAGCTAGGAATCTGAAAACGTGAGCTCTGTTGTGAGCTTTGCCACTTGGAACTTATGTGGTGATGGGCAGTTGTTTTCACTTGATGCGTTTGTGGACTGTGCTTTAAAGACCAGTGAGTAGCTGCTCATCTTGCAGGCGTGTTTTCAGCTTTCCACTAGTTCAGAAGTTAGTTCAGTTCGATTTCAGAAGTCTTTCCAGATCTGAACACAAGGTGGATGGGCGGAGTCTTTTATTTGGAATAATAAACCACTGGAGGAATCTTCCCCTGTGTTCCCAACGTCCTGTAGCACTCTGAATTCAAGACAGTACCTCAATTCTGCCTGTGAATTTAAGCAAATAGTTGTGGATGCTATTCAGCCCAGGACTGACAAGTTTTATGTCTTCTAGAAGATACTAGTGATGGGAGAGGGGTGTACTAGAATTTTGTTTCGTGCCTCATTGGTATCTCTGCCTTCTTAAGTAACACCTGCAACATGTTTGTTAGGCACCTGCAGCCTGTTATGGAAAAGGTATTGATAACTTTCAGACTTAGACTAGAAATAAAACTGATTTATCTGGTTTTATGTTAATAAACCTGCTGTAGTTGACTTTAATTGAGAAAATGACTTTGACAGCTGGCAGCTCTGTTCTACTTAAGAAAACAAAAAAGTGCTGGATGTTCAGGCTTCATTGTGTGAACATCCCATGTTTAATTTTCTGTATGTAGTTATAGACAGAACTGCCTATGATCTGCTAACAGAAAGCTGAATCTTAATGATTTATATTGTTTCTTTCTCAATATTGCTTTTGGATGTGTTTTGAAGAGACCTCTGAAAGCTCTGATTTCTAGAGAAGAGCTACTGGTATAGCTGAGGACAAACCTTTTCCCTTTCCTGATCTCTGTCCCATGGCATCATTTTAATTTGCTGGATAGTTTGCTATTACTAGTGAGTTTCGCTAAAACAAGTGACTTGTAAATGTTCTTAGACATTTTACATGGAATTAGCTTGTAAAGCTGGATGCCTTAGATTTTTGTGTTTTAACTCTGAGTTATTAAAAATATAAGCATCTTAGTGTTTTTAATTGGAGAAGAGAACAAAAGTAACTTTCTCACCACTGTGTATCAGTGGAGGGAATCCTAAAATAGTTTTAATTGCTAAAGGGGTTTTAACCTTCTCTTACGTAGCTTTTCCTCTCAAAAATATTTTCTTGTTTTTTGAGACTTGTGTCTTGCCTTTCAATTTATACAACAGCTTTAATAGCAATTTTTTTCCTCTCCCCACAACACATGCTTTCTGTTTAGTTCACTGTTACTGATACCATTGCAAGGCCAGCAGCTTTAAATAAGGTTATCTTCTGTCTTTTATATGCACAGCTATAATGACTCCCATTGTTACTGCTTTCTTAAGCCATGACAACTTTTATCTTATTTTTTTGAGTATGTATTTAATAGATTTTACCAATTAGTGTAGACATCTGTTTGGAGATCAGTAGCAATCAAAATCACTTACGAAGAAATTGTTGGCTCATGATGCATCTGAAATATTTCTGAAAGTTCAGCTTCTTTTTAGCTATTGCTAAGAGATAAATTTTCATTGACATGAGGGATGTGAGGACATGTCAGCATACTACCAGTTGTTTTATAGGCAGTTAGCTCTGCCGCCTTGCAGATGGTTGGAAAACTCCTGGTAGTGGGTAAATATGTGCTGATTATCTCATTGAATTAAGGTAACCTTTTGTCATTCATTGAATTCCGCAGACCAGGCACTGAGCAGCTGCTCTGCTGTTGAATTCTGGATTTAGTGAATACAAAGATTATGCTAAAGGGTATTTAGTCCTGTTCCAGGTACTGAGCGTTGGACCACTGTAAGAATTTTTTTATTTAATACTACCTTCAGTGTGTAATCCAGTGGGACATTGTCTTCAGCGTTTGGTCTAAACTATATTTTCCAACTTTGTTGTGACCACATGCTCACTGATGTTTTTAAAACTTTGGAAGTAGATCAGAAAGAGAGATTGCAAAGAGCTGTTGTTATTTTCTCCCTCATACTTCTCTCCCTCTGCCTGTCCTGTAGCGATGCAGAGGGAACTAGCTCTGGTTTTGCCTGCTTTTTCTATTATTGAAATTTTGGGTTGCTTGTTTTTGTTTTGTTTTCCCCGGGAAGTCTGATTTGATACTAGTTCATGTGGCAAATATCACTTAAAACTGGTTCGTAGTTTATTGAGAAGACTTGCCTCAAAAACACTTTAAGCAATCTGATGATTATAAAGTGTATAAATATGTCTGTTTATTTTGGATTACACTTGTGAGTGCACCTCATCTATTGGGGGGTATATTTAAAGGTGATAGTTCACTGTCGTGTTAAAACTTGGCATGCAGACTTGTTTCCCCACCCTTTTGAAAAAAAATTAGTAGGCAGAATTAGGTTTTCAATTTGGTTGCCTTCTATTAAAGTTTGTTTTCAAGATTTAAATGAAATATTTATTTTCTAGAATGGTTTTGGAAAGGAGTTGGAGAAGGAATTGAAGCATTCCCCAGGTAAAGCTTAAATTATTTGGATTGCAGGAAGCAGAAACATGTCTGGAATCCTAGACACTGTTTACAGGTTTTCAGAAACAGTTAAGGTCTCAAGATGGGTACAGTTTTGTCCAAGAAAATTCTGTTTTGTAAGGACATGAAAGGTGCGTTTATTGAGAATATTTCTGTTGCTTCGGGAATACAATGGATAAAATGTAACTAGAAGAATGTATTATAGCAGCTGTATATAAAGGCGTCTACTTGTATTACTGTGCTGTACAGAATAAAATACTCTTCTGTAACATAGTAATGGGTTGAGGATCTTGTAGACACCTGCTTTCTCAAGGCATTACGGTCCTCAGCGAGGTTTACAAACAGATCAGAAGTAAGTGTGTGTGTGTTGCAGTACCTCTTTTCCAGGGCAAGAGGTAAAGAGGGCGAGGAGTTTAAGGGTCTGTGTTAAAGGGTCACTGTCTAATGCACCTTAGGGGAGAAGGTGTTTCTGAGATCCAGTTTAGGTTCGCTTTCCCTACCCTGCAGCAGCAAGCGGAAGATTTCATTCTTGAAAGTATGGGGGTGTTATTTTTATTTTTTTGTCAAGTATATAATGTTGTAATGAGTTCTTATATTTCCTCTCAACCCAAATCATACGTACCGATGAGACTTCTGCCAGTAACTAGATGCCCATCTTCCATGCAGTTTCAAGAAGTATTGTTGGGCTGCTTCTGTTGAAACTACGTTGTTCAAAAACTACAAAGTCTATTTTGATGTCAGGATTATAATGAAAAAGCTGATTGAAAATCGGGATTTGAAGTATAGAATTTAGAAATTAATCTATTTTTTAAGTTGAACGAATTTTATTTGTTACATAAAACTATAATAAGATGGGCATATGATATTCTGAAGAAATCTTTGAAGGAAGCCTGGAAGCTGTAATGTTTCCCTGCTGTAAAAATACCACAGTCAAATGATACATCTGTGAAATTATGGAAAAAAAGGAAGCGGCTTCATATTTGTTTGATTACCCTCAATATATTTTTACCCTAATAATCAATTTGGTTTCCATTGCTGAATACAGTGTTAACACTTAGGTGGAATATTTTCCATCATAAATGACTGTTTGAAACATCTTTTTGGACTGAAGAAATCACTCTTCTCTTGTACCTAGTGGAATTTTTTTACAGACTTTTTTTTTCTGCTCTGCTAGTTTACTGAAATGGTGACATCTTACTCCAGTACATTTCCAAGAATTCCTCTTCACTTCTGTTAAGTATCTAATAGGTTTTTTTTGTGACCTGATTCATGTTTGGAAAGTTAACCATATTCATAGGGTGTAAAAATCTGAGATACTGTCCTAGAGAAATAGCTCTAAAAAAAGGTCTGCTTAGAGTCTGTGTGATTGCCCCAATGTTGAAACTAACTATTGTATAATAGCGTATATGAGAATTAAGTTTTTCATCTCTTAGCAGCCTTCCTTAGAATGTGTTGGGTGACTAAGGCAGACATAAGCAAACCAGACAGAAATATAACAGCTCATGTAGTGGTATCTTTCTAGTCGTGAGGGACTGGGGCCTCATAGGAGACAAGGATGAAGCTACAGGGCTGCATGACAACTTCAAAAGTACCAGCTTCTAGGATCAGAGTTTGAAATGACAGGTTATGGCATGGCCTCGGTCCCAGCGATGTCGTTTCTTGGTGGCGCTATGGTGCGGCCAGAAATAGCACAGATAAGCATTGCGTGTGCTGCCTACAGCTGGGGAAGTCTTACTCGGCTGTGTGATCTAGCAGTCCCATTCCTCTCAGGTCTTTTGAAGTCCTGTAATAAAGTGTGCTTTCTGTTGGGTAGCTTTTTAATGATATATTGCAAAATGCTACAGTTGGAGAAAAACCCTCCAACTTCCCAGCGACAGGACAAGGGGCAATGGGCACAAACTGAAACACAGGAAGTTCCGTCTGAACACGAGGAAGAACTTCTTCCCTCTGAGGGTGATGGAGCCCTGGCCCAGGCTGCCCAGGAAGGTTGTGGAGTCTCCTTCTCTGGAGATATTCCAGCCCCGCCTGGATGCGGTCCTGTGTAGCCTGCTCTGGGTGACCCTGCTTTGGCAGGGGGGTTGGACTGGGTGACCCACAGAGGGCCCTTCCAACCCTGACCATTCTGTGATTCTGTGATTCCTAATATTAAATTTAAGCAGTTTTCTTGGAAAGGGTTTGACCAGGAGGAAGTACTACAGAGAATATTGTCTATTAGCTCTCTTATATCACTCTTTATTGCAAACAGACTGTTAGACTATAAAGCCAGTGAGAGAGGGTGATTAAATTCTTAGTTGGGGCTGATATTAGCAGTGGCGCAGTGACAGGTGTTTTGATACAAGCAAAACAGCAACAGGGAAACATGGCTTGGAGCTGCATTTCAAACTAAGATGGCAGCTATTGCTTGTAAGGAGCTATGCGAATGTGTGTTTCTTCTGCTGTGGTCTGTTGGTATGTTGACTTTTACACAGAAGTAAAAATACCGGTTTTGGTAAGAGTCTTTTAAGTAGTGCTACAGGAAAGTAATGTTGATGTTTTATTTGCAGTTTTAACTCATTTGTATTCACAAAACAGTAAATACTTAGTGTGCAACAATGTTTTTCTTAGTCGATCTATTAAATTCCATCGCAGGTCTGTTTGATACAGCCTATACTTGCTGTCAGCACCTCTTCCCTCTGTGGCTGTTACGGCAGAAGACAGGTTTGGTGTTTATGCTGCATGCCTGACTTGCTGTTTCCTAGGTGTGGGTTTACAGTTACTTGTCAGGCTGTTCCGAGAGAAGCATGATCGACAACAGATAACCTGCTGAGTGAAAACAGTAACAAAACATAGAATCATAGAAAGTTTTGGGTCAGAAGGGACCCCTAGAGGTCATCTAGTCCAACCCCCCCGCAGCAAGCAGGGACACCACTAACTAGATCAGGTTGCTCAGAGCCCTGTCCAACCTGGTCTTGAATGTTTCCAGGGATGGGGCCTCCACTACCTCTCTGGGCAACCCGTTCCAGTGTTTCACCACCCTCATTGTAAAGAATTTCTTCCTTATATCCAGCCTAAACCTACCCTGTTTTAGTTTAAAACCATTACCCCTCATCCTGTCACTGCTGTCTCTACTAAAAAGATTGTCCCCATCTTTCCTATAGGCTCTCTGTAAGTACTGAAAGGCTGCAATCAGGTCTCCCCGCAGCCTTCTCTTCTCCAGGCTGAACAAGCCCAACTCTCTCAGCCTGTCCTCATAGGAGAGGTGCTCCAGCCCTCGGATCATTTTTGTAGCCCTCCTTTGGACCTGCTCCAACAGTTCCATGTCCTTCTTGTGCTGAGGTCTCCAGAGCTGAACGCACTACTCCAGGTGAGGTCTCACCAGAGCAGAGTAGAGGGGCAGAATCACCTCTCTCGACCTGCTGGCCACGCTTCTCTTGATGCAGCCCAGGACACGGTTGGCCCTCTGGGCTGCCAGCGCACATTGCCGGCTCATGTCCAGCCTTTCATCTGTCAGTACCCCCAAGTCCCTCTCAGCAGAGCTGCTCTCGATCCTTTCATCCCCCAGCCTGTATTGATAGCGGGGATTACCCTGACCCAGGTGTAGGACCTTGCACTTGGCCTTGTTGAACCTCATGAGGTTCACACAGGCCCACCTCTCCAGCTTGTCCAGGTCCCTCTGGATGGCATCCCGTCCTTCTGGTGTCTCAACCGTACCACTCAGCTTGGTGTCATCTGCAAACTTGCTGAAGGTACACTTGATGTTGCTGTCCATGTCATTGATAAATATATTGAACAGCACCGGTCCCAGTACGGACCCCTGAGGGACTCCACTTGTCACTGGTCTCCATCCGGACATTGAGCCGTTGACCACTACCCTTTGGCTGTGACCATCCAACCAATTCCTTATCCCCTGAACGGTCCACCCATCAAATCCATGGCTCTCCAATTTAGAGAGAAGGATGTTGTGGGGGACCGTGTCAAAGGCTTTACAAAAATCCAGATAGATGACATCCATTGGTTTTCCCTTGTCCACCCTTGTTGTTACACCATCATAGAAAGCCACTCGGTTGTTGAGGCAGGACTAGCCCTTGGTGAAACCGTGCTGGCTGTCTCGAATCACCTCCCTGGCCTCCATGTGCCTTAGCATATCTTCTAGGAGGATCTTTTCCATGATCTTCCCAGGCACAGAGGTGAGGCTGACAGGTCAGTAGTTTCCAGGGTCTTCCTTTCTACCCTTTTTGAAAAGGGGCACAATGTTTCGCTTTTTTCCAGTCACTGGGGACTTCCCCTGACTGCCATGACTTTCCAAGTATCATGGAGAGTGGCTTGGCAACTACATCAGCCAGTTCCCTCAGGACTCTGGGATGCATCTCGTCAGGTCCCATGGACTTCTGTACGTTTTGGTTCCTCAGGAGGTCCTGAACCTGGTCTTCACTTACAGCTGGAGGGATTTTACGCTCCTGGTCTCCTTCATGCCATCCATCGACTCGGGAGGGGTGAGGAGACAGGTTGCCAGTGAAGACTGAGGCAAAAAAGTTGTTGAGTACCCCAGCTTTCTCCTCATCTGCTGTTACCAGTTTGCCAGTCTCGCTCATGAGCAGGGGTACGCTTTCTTTAACCATCTTTTTCTGGCTGACATACCTGTAGAAGCCCTTCTTGTTATTTTTCACATCCCTTACCAAGTTCAGCTCCAGCTGTGCCTTGGCCTTCCTGACCCCATCCCTACACAACCGGGCAGCTTCCCTATACTCTTCCCAGGAAGCCAGTCCCTGCTTCCACTGCCTGTGCAGTTCCCTCTTCTTCCTTAGTTTGACCAGCATCTCTTGCCTCAGCCATGCTGGTCTCTTCCCTTCTCCGCCCGACTTCTTACAGTTGGGGATCGAGAGCTCTTGCGCTCTGTGGAATACATCCTTAAAGACCTGCCAGCTCTGTTCTGTTCCCCTGTCCCTGAGGACCGTTTCCCAGGGAGTCCTTCTGACTATCTCCTTGAAGAGCTGGAAATGTGCCCTCCTAAAATTTAGGGTCCTGACTATGCTCTTCGTTATTCCCATTTCCCTCAGTAGTGTTAGTTCCACCAGCGCGTGGTCACTGCAGCCCAGGCTGCCTCCGATCTTGACATCCCCAACGAGCTCACTCGCATTGGTGACCACCAGGTCTAGTATCGCATACCCTCGGGTGGGGGTGCTTATTACCTGGCTTAAGAAGTTGTCCTCAATACATTCTAGGAACCTGCTGGATTGCCTACAGCTTGCTGTGTTGCTTTTCCAGCAGATGTCGGGGTAGTTGAAGTCCCCCAGTAGGAAGAGAGCCTGTGAGCACGAAGCCTCCTGGAGTTGGAGGAAGAACGCTTCATCTGTCAGCTCCTCTTGATCTGGCAGCCTGTAGTAGACACCAACCACTAGGTTCCCCTTGTTGCCTCTCTCCGATTCTTACCCATAAGCTTTTGACCTGCTCACGGTTATTCTTCAGGGACAGCTCTTCACTCTGTAATGTTTTCTTGATGTAAAGGGCAACACCCCTCCCCGCCTTCCTCACCTGTCCCTTCTGAACAGCCTGTAGACATCAAAAGCTACATTCCAGTCATGGGATTCATCCCACCAAGTTTCCGTGATGGCAATCAGGTCATAGCTTTCCAGCAGCACGATTGCTTCCAACTCCTCCTGTTTGTTTCCCATGCTGTGTGTGTTTGTATAGAGGCATTTCATCTGAGCTGTCGGCCTCGTTACCTTCGTAGCAGAGCACCCCTTTTTTCCCTTGAGGTGTTTCATGGGTATTTTCTTGTTGGCACCTGATACCTCAGGCGCCTCCAGCTCCCTTCCGCAAGACTTCCACATTGCTGCAGTGTCCCTCGCATGCTGCTGGGCAACGGGTTGAGGGCTCCTACCAGACCCCATCCCTCTAACCATTGTGTATCCTCCCCTAGCCTGTCGCTGGCAAGCCTGATAGGTTCCCCTTCCCCCTTCACCTCTAGCTTAAAGCCCTGTCAATGAGCCCCACGAGCTCCTGGGCAAAGATCCTCTTCCCCCTTTGAGAAAGCTGGTTCCCATTTGATGCCAGCAAGCTTGTTGCTGTGTATGTCATCCCATGGTCAAAGAACCCAAAGATCCTTTTGTTGTTGTTATTGTTTTTAAAAAGTGCTTTTTATGCTTAGTATGACTTAGAAGTGCATTGAAGACATGTTCTTCTGACATTGGTGTTTGTTTAGCCTCATCAGTGTAAAGCTTGATGGAAAAGGTATAGTAAGTACTTGATTAGCAGCTTCCATGGGGGTACTAAGAGGTGACCTGTTACGAAACTGGGAGACAGTAACGTGTAATCTATATAAAACCTGTTCACGCTATGCGCAGTTTAGCTAAACTCTCAGTGTTCTTTTGCCCAAATTACCAGCTTGTATTCAGATTCTGTGCTGCTGAGGTGCTGTCAGCATCAGTGAAAACAGTATCCTGTGGGTTTTTTGTTACTTCTGTGGTCACTTTGAATGTTTCTCCTGAGTGCTAATTAGGAAGTCACTAATACAAGTAGCAGAAATGATAGATGAGGCCCAAATGTTGTGTCAAGAGGGACAGATTTTGTTCTTTCTCTGCTAAATTTGTGGCTACTTCATAAACTTCAAGCTGAGCAGTGTTTGTTTCTTTGTACAGCCATTCCTGAACTTTTCCCATGAGGGGACCTTAGCTGATAAGATCTTAACATGGGTTTTGTGGTTTGACTGCTCATAATTAGGGGAGGGAAAAAGCCAACTATGATGTGAGTTTACCATTGTGGTATAGGACACAATATAGTTCATGCTGTTTCCTGTCATGTCATAATCTTTATTAGGTTCTTTTGCAGAGTGAAGTATTCTAATATTTAGCTTAATATAATTTGGGGAAATGGGAAACATACATGGTAAGTTTTGGACTGTTCATCTGCTGAAGGAGGAGAAAAAAGTCTTCCTTTCTCACCTTTCTGTTTCACTGGCACTAGCTTCTCCCACCCACCTACCTGCCTTCTACCATCAGTTCACACAGCTTGAAAAAATAGCTGGCTTGAGGCCCTGGCTACAGTGTAGGTATTTCTCGACGAGCAGAATTGACTAGAAAATGCAAGTTTAAGGCAGTGCTTAAGCTTCCAAAGCCTTGGGAAGGGACTGAGTCCCGTCTATGGTGTATTGTGCTTCAGGGTCTGCAGTGGTGGTGGCACAGGTGAAGCTGTAGAGTAGGGCTGTCTTGTGTGTTAGCTCAAGCTTTTATAGCTGGATTAAAATAATCTGTCTTTGATCATGAGTTATAACACTGGATTAAACTGTGATTAAGTTAAACAGATAATCTGTTAGAGTAGAATCAAAAGACTGGATGAATGCAGCGAAGATAATGTTTTAGAGCTTTAATGTTTAAATATTCTGACTCAGGGGAAGGTTCTGTCTTGAGAGGTATCATGCAACTGTTTTATTTGAGGGTGGAAAGGCTTTTACCTGGATTATAGAAGACAGCTGTTCTGCAAACAAATAAAAAAGATGGAGTTAGGTTAACAGAACATTACTCAGAATTGAGTAGCCTAGTTAATCCTCCAGAAGCACTTCTGTAGTACCGTGTTTTTTTCTGTTTAATGTTTGAAATACTTTACCTGATTTAAGAAGACCCTAACTTTTCTCCAGGATATAGCAAGTTGTTAAGTAGTGTTTCCTTCTAGAGGACCACGCTGTTATCCTCAACTTACCCACATATGAACTTAACTAATGTATGCTGCTGACTAGCTTGAAATTGGTTTAGTAGTCAGTGGTTACAGGAATGTGAAGACTAGCCTCAGTAGCTGTGCTATCAGTGTCTAAAGAATACATTTTTCTTAAGGTTGTCTTGTTTGAATTTGTGTCTTGAACACAAATATTCAAATCTTTTTAATGAAGTGCTAAAACCTTCCTGGTTTGTGCCTAACATTCTACCACAAAGGTCAGTTTCTTCCTCAGAAGTTAGAGCATACTGAAATACATTGTAATGCCGTATAATTAAAAGACTGTTCTTTAGCTGTAAGGCTCTGCTGCAGGTTTGCTGATGTATTTGTAGCCAAATAACACGAATAAGAGTTATAATTGATACCTTGATGAATGATAAGATAATTTGTTATGTGATAAAACATCAGAGCAGAAGAAAAGGATGCTGTGCTACAGAGCTGAATTACTCTGCTGCACTGATACATCAGGCGGCCACCGGCAGAACTGGGTGAGGTGTTTGCCTTTATTTGGAAGACTTCCTGAATTTGGTCAGTACAGATTTTTATGTGCAAGATCCATAGTGATTGCCATTCTTTTATGGGATGAAAATCTGAAGTATCTTTAGTGGTGTAAAACAGGAATGCCAAGTCAAAACTTAAATGCAGTGTGCAGGTTTTGAGGCAGAATCATCCCTCCTGCTCCCTTTTCCCTTTCCCGGTGGATTACATAGCTTCATTTGAATGATGCTTCAGACAATGCAACCACACCAGCGGATGCTCGAGACACCTTTTAAACTGTCACCGGTACTGATGGGCACCTACCTGTGAAAACTTCTGGAGACATTTGGCTAGCGTGTTATCCTTGATAAAACGCATTCTCTCTGGAGGGAAATGTCCCGAGTGCTGGCAGGTTTTTCTGTGCCGGCTGTCAGGGTTGACAAGTGACACGTTAAAAGTGTAGCAACTAAAAGGCAGAGTCTTTTGCCTCCTAACAGGAAGCAGCTTTGTTGTTCCTAGTAATAAAAAATAAAATACTTTAAATTGTCTGAAATTCCAAGCCATCATGAATATGCCCGATGCAAAAACAGAATGAACAAAATCCTAGAGGTCCATAACAGAAAGCTGTATTATGCAGTTAACAGATGTCCTTCAAACTCCAAGCAAGGTGCAAAGAAACCATAAAAAGTGTTACTTAATTTCATGTTATAAAATAAAGGGTAGAAGTGGGGGGGGGGGGGAAATACTACTTTACTATGAAAGTTGTCTTCTGTGCGTATGCATGGCAATATATGAACTGCTGGATTTTGAAAAGCATATTTTCCTCATTGCTTTTTGCTTTGTGGGGATAAAGAGTACTGTGCAGTATGGTTACGGGCTGTTGAATCCTGTCTGTCTTCTCTACTGCTGCTTTCTCCTTTGATTCATTGAGGACCATTCACGACATCTGTTGAGGGCCAATAAGAAAGGGCTTCTTGGCTTTCAGACCTCTTATGCTAAACAAGATACAGGTATTTTTTTCAGATCTTCTTGGAGGTAAAGATTTTCCAGAAGTAGAGGAGAACATGTTAGGATTTTTTTATGGCTGTTTGAAATTAAATACTTACTGAATCATCCATTGCCTTCTTTGTCTGCGCTACAGGGGGTTGCCATTTCGAGCTGTTTGGGCAGAAGAAATTCCAACAACATGCATTCCAGGTTTTTCCAGAAGGATTTAGGAGGATTTATCATGTTGGTCACTAATTGAGATCTGAGTTAGTTAGAACACTTTCTGCTCCCTGGTAGCCAAGGAGGGTATCTGGCATGGCTGGACCTGCAGAACTTCTACCTGCGTGTCTCATTCGCTGCTGTAATCAGAAATCAATGTATTAATTTCTAGTACTGGGTGTAAATGAATCTTGAGCTGCTTTTCAGCGTCTTAAGTAGCGAGTCTAATCTATTGCAGTAAAAGCTCTACCAGTCGATGAGTGTGGTACTTCAAGTAATTCTGTGGTTTAAATCTAATTACTGTACAGTGCTTTTTAAATCAAACTTTTGCTGGCTGCAGGGCAAAGCATCTTAAGCCTTGTCAAACTTAATGTACGTTATGTGGAATGATTTTAAGAGTGATAACTATGATCCTGTCTTATGCAGTGTGTTCTGTATTTACAAGAGAAGAACTGCAGCTTGTTGAAGTTGGTCAATTATATAGGAAATAATGGGATCGACTGTACTGAGATGCCAGAAAATAATTGAGTGTGTAAGTGAGCCAAACTCATTAGTCTGTGACATCATACAGTGAAAGCAAGGTTTTAATGATAAACTAGGTACTAATTATGAAGCTTTTTCTATGGTACAAATGAGCTAATTTATAAACTGCCAGCACCTGAAGAAGGAAGCCTCTTAGGGCCAGAGGCTTGTGTGTTATAACATATTTATTGGTTTGATAAAAGCTGTATTGCATTATCTGTCCAATTTAACCAGGAAGTATTTTTCTTGTAATTTAACTGTAAATCTCAAGAGGAGAAAACTGTAGGAGTGTGATTTTACATTCTAATGCTGTTTAGCAGTAGTGATTCAGGAATTGATGTAAATAACTGTTTTAAACAGCTTCCAGGGAAGAGAATTCTTTTCTTCTGAGGAGCAATTTCTATGTGCCTTGGGGTACTCTATTTTTACACGTATCTTATATTCATACACAAATGTATATGTATGTATAAATGTTTTATTTACATCACCCTCACTTACACAGTGATTTGCCAACCTTGTTGTCTTGTGAAGACTGACAGATTTTGATTTTAAAAATGAAAAAATAGCATGCAAGATTCAGTGAGGATGGGAAGGAGAACCAGAAGGCTCCACGGAATGAAAGAAAGGTGAAAGAAGAAAACACTTTGTGTGCTGTTAACTTTGTAATGGTGACATTTATGGTTGAGAGCAGCTTCCTTTCTGCAGGTACTGGCAGCCATGCAGCAGTGTTGATGTTTTTTCACTTGTGTTTTCAAGTTAGTTGAGTAACTTCGGGGTAGCTGTAGCCAGCTGCAGGCGCTTGGGCCAAAAGATGCAGGGTTGCTGTAGCAAATGGCACAGCATCGTGTCCCACTGTAGTAAACCAGGCTTTTATTACTGACAGGTTGTTTGGCCTTTTGAAATCACTAGCATAGTTGTCCTGGAACCTGTAGCATCAGTGTTCCTCACCTGTGGGATAAGTTTATGAGAAAGTCTTGCGAGGGGTGGAGGAAACTCAGTAGGACGGCCAGTCAGGTGATCGTGGAGCCTGCTTTTTGTCATAAGAACTGAAGGAGTGGTCTTTGCACTGGTCACGCTTCCTTAGTGCCCGTTTATGGAATGAATAAGTAGTAATGACCTGAACAGCACTTAAGTAACTCTCTTATGATATCTGTCTTTGGAGGTGGGCAAGGATTTCTAGGTACTTGAATCCCAGTTCAGAACTCAGAGCCGCAGACATATACCAGAGTAAGCCTTACGGAAAGTTAAAGATTATGAAGCAGACAGACTATTTACATCCTTCCCTCTTTCTTTTGGTCTACTATTAATAATTTGTGAAGTTACATGTTTACCTGGAACACCTTAAGTATTCTGCTAGTTGAAGTGATGGAGAATTAGCTGATTGCTCTGTGCACGCTCTCAGAACTTTGAGTTGTCATTTTCTTGGTGCTTACCTGTGATGCTTCACTGAAATCTTTAGATAACAGGTAAAGATCGTACATAACCAGCTCTGATCATCAGTTTACCAACTGCTGCTTTTCCTTCATGTTCAGGTTTATTTTTTGCAGTATATCTTTGCATTTACTGAATGTTCCCTATAAGTAGAGAGATTTTTGTATTTCTGGCAGAGCTGGTTCCTTGGTTGTCTGGTCCATCTGAAGGACCTTAAATTCCAAACTTAATCTGCTGTCAGAAGACTCTGCTACCATCCTGGCACGTTGACAGCCAGCCTTCATCACATGTCGTGTGTGTGCCGTGTTCCTAAGAATCGAAACTCTACATTCTGCATAGGTAGTGCTGCTGATGGTGTGCAGATGGCATGTGGAGCCAAGGACCTTTCTGTTCTGGTTACTGTTGCAGGGGAGGGTGGCGAGGCTGGAAGAGGTGCCTCTGCCTGCAGGCTGTACAGAAACAATTTGCCATTGTGTAGACTGCTTTTTGGACTACTCCTGATGAAAACCATGCCATAAAGCTGCAAGCATCAGGATGAGGGGATGCTGCCCACTGGCACATTTTCTAGCACCTTTCTGTCACCCGTAGTGTCCTGTATCTTGTCCTGTATTTTCTCATGCGGGGTAGCTTCATTGCATGCATGTAGTAGTAACTGGGATTGGTTTGAAAGTAGCACGAATAAGTAGCTTTGGATGGTAGTCATTGTTTGTTTTGAAGAATGGGAAAATCTTTTCATAGGGCTCAGGGTGAGTGAGGATTTTTGCTTTTTTAATTGCTGAGAGTACCCTTGCTTTGCATGCTAGGTTATATACCCCTCTTCTTCCCACCACAGTCTAACATGTGTCTGCTATTCACATCTCAGTTGTGATGTAGCTATCGTACTGTGTCCCATAGTAAGGCCTGAAGTTACATGGCTACGTGTTTCTGTTTCCAGAATAAAGGATGTGGAGGCATAAACTATGCGTAGTGAAAGCTGGGGGATGCAACAGGACACAGCATTGTCTTGGGAAGATAAAAACTTAATTTGTGAACTTCTCCGCTTTTGAAATCACATCAAAGATATGTTCTATCTGAAGTAGATGATGTGTGTGCGATTTGAGATAATATAAATCTTCACTGGGTGTATCAGTTTACTCATATCATCTCGGCTTTTTCTTGAGTGCCTACCTGAGAGCAAGCAGTCCCTTTGCATAAAGTGTGCTGACTGTCTTGTCCCTTTAACTAGAAGAGAGCAGAAAGGTAAGTGTGTGTCGAAGTGGTTAACGTTATGCTCCTGAGTTACTGCACAAGTCTTTAAGCACATTTTTAGTGTAACTATCTCTGTTTTGCCAGAGGTTTTCATATGGCATTATGCAGGCATCAGGGCTCATGTGATAATACACAGTGACCATCGTGCCCTGTCCTGGGAGGGACTGGGGTAAAGACGTCAAGATGGAGACAAGCCCAGACTGCTGAACTTTCAGCGTGTCCTGGCAGCTGCATATGGAGCTGTGATTGCTGCTGCCTTTTGCAGAGTTGCTGCTGCTTTTGAACTGATGTAGAGAGGAGTCTTGGTGTGGTTCTCTTAGCTGGATCCGTCGCTTCTGTGCGGTCAAGGAACTCTGCACGTTTCCCCAGCTCACGGATGTGATGCCTCCCAAACTGGCTTTGCACAAGCGCCCTGTTGCTGCTGTTGACTCCCAAGCCAACGAAGCCTGGGAGCCACAATGCTAAACCACATCTGTGTTAGAAGAATTAAACACAACTCTTAAAACAGGAGGTGGGGAGGTTGTTGTACTAGCTCGGGCCCGTAAACACTGTACTTTGGGGGTCTTCCTGCTATTTGTCGATGTGAGTTTCTGTGATCAGTAAGAAAAGAGTATCTCCGTGCCTGAGGAAAATGTATTAAAAGCAAATAGATCATTAATGTTGGCTTTTTCTCAGATCAAATGTAAATGCCTTTACTGTATTATGTATTAATGATCTTGGTTGTTCAGGTTACTTTATAATGCACAATTGTTTTAAAGGAAATGAGTTTTTTCTGACTTTGTTCAAATACACCAAGCTTAATGAAAGGCAGTTTGAACTGGATCTGGTTAATGAGGCCTGCTTCTATCAAATTTACTGCTTTAAACCCAACTACAAATAAAGTGAATGAAAGACCAAATTATTTTGATATATATGTGCATTGAGCCAGAGTGTTATAATGATTAATTTCCTCAAGTGTTTAATTCCCAGTAGGTTTTTGTGTCAACAGCCAAAAAGGAATTTATTGACTTTACATTAAGCATAGTTTGGTCTGGTTGATTATATTATTCAAGTGCGAATTAGTGGGTGGTAGAAGACAGTGTTGTATTGGAATTTTATTTTATCTTAAGCGAATTGTCTCATGCCTTATTAACTATCAGTGCTTAAAATGTGCAGGTCTGAGTCTTGGAATAGATGCTAGGGCATTCAGAAGTGTTTTTAGTGAGTTTCTCCTAGTCATTATATAAAAACATCTGTATTCAAGCAGTGTTTTCCCCTTCCCCTGCCCTAAGGGAGTGCTCTTAAGACTGTGTAGTAAGTTTGAGTGTTTTGTGGCAGATTCACTAGTTGTTTTTATTTATTTATTTATTTATTTTACAAGTGTTAAGATGTTTAGGTTTGATTTCAGCATATAAAAATTTACAGACCATTTTCTCATCTGGGATAAGCGTAGTTTAGACGCAAAACACATCTGTTGCTCTGAACAGATGACTTTCATTTGTCTCTCCATTTTATGGACTGCAATCAGGAAACACGATTTGACTAATGTCCCCTGTCTCATGAAAAGATAATGCTACAGGAGTATCTGTATTTTTGGTTATGTTTTAAAGGGCAGCAGATGCCACATGGAGTAGTTAATACAGTGTATGTATCTTTGTCAAAGAAGTTGTATTCTCAAATGCATTCTTTTCTCCCCTACCCTAACATGGCATCAGAGTATCATTAGAAGTGATAGGTGTTGAAACAGATGATCTGATAGACCTTTTAATGTTTCAATTAAAAATTGTGCTGTGCAAAATTAAAAAATAAAGCAGATTTCTAGTTGGACATGACAGCCCTCCAGTTTAAAAAATAATTACTGTTGGATCAAACTTTCTGTTCCATGTCTGTTATCTATCAAAGAAAATGAGATGAGTGATTAAAAGGTTCAGATCAAAGGCAACTGATTTAGCTTCACTGGAGGCTCCTGTCTTTTAATTTAAAATATATCTATGTCTAACTGATTACCTCTCACATTTAGAAAGAAATATTGACATCCTGCTAAGGTATGCAGTGACCTCACTTCTCGCTGAGTTGTGTAGGTTTCACTGCGGGCTCTCTGAAAGCATTGATATTCCTGTAACCTTTTGAGGCAAGATATGTGTTTAGTGTATTAATGAGCTGGTTGAAGTGATGTACAGTAATTTCATCCTTGGGTAAAAACAGATGTGAAAGATTCCGTTTTAATATTTAATCAAGCTCGAAGCCTCTGTTGGCTTGTTTAAGTTGACCTGACAGCATTATACCTGGAAACACTTTGAATTAAACCCTGAGTGCTTGACCTTGTTCAAACAGTTGTAATTTAATAAGGCTGCTGTCTTTGTGGAGATGGTGCGGCTAATGGGCAAATCCTTTCTTGGCTAGGATTGCTTTGTATTGCAGTGGAAAAACTTCCTGTCCACCCTTAAAAAGATTTGAATCAGATGAAGTAATAAAGTGACATAAATAGCAAAAGACGTTTTGTATGATAGTGGCTAGTCCTAGGTTATAGTTCAAGGAGGAGTCCAGAAGATAAATACTTTCTTCAAATGTCTTCCAGCTTTCTCTCGTGACAGGTCCGTGGCAATCACTGTACTGTAGCTCATCTCTTGCCAGAAGTTTTCTTAGGGTTAGGAAGCATTTCTCAGGTGGTATATGTTGGTTTGGCCTTAGTGAAGTCAGCAGAGCTTGAATCGGTTTAAGGCAAACGGAATGCTTTATTTATTTATTTATTTATTTTCCGCTTGTGCCTGCAAAAATGTTTCTAATCTTTGGCATGTATCTCAAAACAGTGGGACTCGGGAAACAAGTGCTTGAATGTCTGTGGACAAGTGTCGCTGTGTCAGTTAAGCTTTTGTGAAAAGAGGTGGCGATGGGGTAGAAGAAAGGTAACCAGTGAGCATCAAAGTAGGCTTCAGCATGGTATCAGGAGTCTAAACGAAGCAGGCTATCTAATACCAAGTTAGAGGTCCTGAGACAGAGGAGTTGTTTTCACTCGTTAAATTTAATCACTAAGCTAGGAACGATAGGAGAGATACAAAATTCTCCGACTTTGCTCTACTAAATCTGATTTGCATATACTGAGAATCAGGCCATTTTTTCTGGTCTCATTTTTCCAAAGGAGTTGGACCTATATGTCGGTTCAAATTCTACAGCACTATTTAGGTCAAACATGGAGAAATACTCTGTAGTGTGCATGTAAGTGGGTTTCTGCACCCCCTGTGTTTTCTGCTTTGCTTACACTTCCCCAGAGTTTTGCTGGGTTATTTTTAAGGTATACCAAATAATGTTCTCAAAAAAATCTGTTTATGGGTGGTCTGAGTAAAACTGGAGGCAGATTAGGAATATGGGTTGAGCATTATTTAGAGAGGACTGAAGGTTTGGATAAAGAAGAAGGAATAGGAGACAAATGACAAGAAACTTCCAGTTAACAAGAAAAATGGAAGACGTTGAAGTACAGAAAGTTAGATAGTAACATCATCAGGATCCACATCTTTGTAACTCTGTGTGTATGTTCAAAGATTTAATAAAATTGTGCCAAACTGCTTAAAGATTGACTGGGCAGATTTGTGCTTTTGGTAAAATTTGCCTTCAGATCTGCTATTTGACAGTTTAACTGTCTTGCTTCCCTAGGTTAAGTATGTGTTTTGGTAATTCTAGAGGTTACACAGTTTAAATAACAATAAAATCAGAATTCATTTGAAAGAATTTTCCTTCTGAAATATAGCAACACTTAATTACGCTACAGTGTTATTATAAAACATTGTATGGTTCTTGCCAAAGAGTATTAATGTAATTTGAAAGTACATACTGGCAAGGACTGCATATACTCACAGAAAGCTACCACATATTGTAACAAATGTGCCTCACAAAGCCAAACAAAATAATCATTCATTAAAAACCTTTTTTCTCACTCTAGCAAAACGTGACTTTTATTCTCAAATTGAGTAAGATAATTGTAGTTTTAACGTCATGGAATTTCCATTGACGTAGGACATTACGTTGCAGGTTTCTTCATATTCCTAGGATGCAGTTGATAAACATGACACGTATGGATGCGTGCATTCAGCACTTCTGTTCTAGCATCGAGCAGTGGAGCAGGGTAAGCTTGACCATGCATTATAAGGAATCACTGTAATGCTGACTGATGCCTCCGCATGGATCCAGCACATTGTGATTTCTTCGGTCATCAGCTTTTTTCAAAGGCATTACAAGGAAATAGCTGTTCAGAGTTGTGCTAAACCTCCCTGAAGCATAGCTTATTGTGGGTGGTCTTTGATTCATGTGGGTGAAGAGAGGAAAACAAATTCTAAAATGAGTGTTCGTTCATCTAGTAGTTACTTTATTGACACCTTGTATTTAGGGATTTTAACTGCTGCTGTGGTTTGAGAGCTTGATGATGATTTGTCAGTCTGGAGTTTGCTGCTCTGATCTGTCATCACGATTATTTTGTGCAGTAGCCTGCTGCTTCTGAAGCTCGTGTTGCTGCTAAAATTCTAGCGTGAGCGTAAGGACACCAGTGATAGGCAGCGGCTGTCAGCTCTGCGTTTGTGTTGGGAACCTCTGGCAAGACTTGGGCTGCTGTTTAAGTCTGTGCTTTTGTGGATCTTTGGATTCTGCTTTGGCTGTTGAAATGTTCGCGGGCAGCATTTTAGCAGTTTACTGTTGCTTGGTTTCACCCTGGAAGGCTGATGATGTGATGCTCTTCACCTCCAGGTGACTGTTTGAAATATGGTTCAGGCCCTTGACTCTGGGAGCTTGTCTTAGCTGCTTGCAGGCTTCTGTAAATAACAGGGAGTCTCAGCCTGGTGGTTCAGGAACAGGTGGCCATTTTAGACTTAATTAGGGTCATTTCACGGTCCTGCAGGTTTCAACAGAGAGTCTGGGCTATTGATTTCCTGTAGCATAGGAAATGCGTAAAGGTATTGCCCTTTAATGGAGTCATCCCCGGTTTGGTTTCTTCGAGTGTGTCTGAAGCCATCTGATAAACACATTTGACGTGTGCTGCACTTGTTTTGTGTGCTAAAAATATGTAGTTCTTTTCCCAGGGCTGTTACAGTGTGATACCGTAGCAAGCTGGAGGATTTCCTCTGTTGTATCGTTTTCTTGGTAGGACGGTGCCGGTGGCTGCCTGTGAGTTGCTCCTTGACTCATGGGGACGCATGGGGTTGCTGCTTAGACCAGAGATGTAGAGGTAGGATGTGCTTTTGACAGATGTGTGCTGTAGCAATTCATTTTGCTAATAGAAGGAGAGGGGCTTGAATTTAGCCTTGCTTGATTTGGATGTGATCGAACCACCGCCCTGCTTTTCCCAGTCCCAAACCAATAAAGAGACTAGTCTCAAGGTCTAATTTATCTTTTTTAAATGAATGTCCTATGGGTTTTCATACTACTTGTTACTGGTTATTTTCTGAATATAACAAAAAGAGCAATATAGGTTCATACCTCATGAAGATGCAACACAGTTTGAGGTATTAAATGTTTCCTTGGAAGTTAAATGTGTGGGCAGATTGGATTCCCATGAAACTCTCAGAAGCTTCCAGGCCACATCTTTACATGCCTCTGTAGCATATGAATGCTGCTATTAGCAAGACTGTTTGCTATGTACTGCCTTTATTCTGTGGTTATTAAAAGCTAGATTAACTACATTTACAAACTGACAGTTTGCTAATTCTTGGTGTAGCTGGGGCGGAGGAGGAGGCGTCCAAGTTTTGACTTGTGAAAGGTTGTTTTAAAATGCAGTCCAGTAAAACTAGGCAGGGGAAGGAAAAAAGCAGTTCCAGTGTTGTAGCAGATTGACAAGGTTTGTTTGAATGGGAGGCTTCCAGGTTTCTGTGCATCTCTCATCAGTGCTAGTTTCTTCTGAAATACATCCATTGTGGACATACACTGCTGGAATTGGTAGAGATGCTTAAGGTGAGTCCGGCCAATATACAGCAGAAAAGAAATATTGGAGCTAAAATTTCTGTGATGGGAGAAATCATACATTTGGCAAGGTTGCCTGCTTGCTGGTTTACTTTCTGCTTTCCTGTTTTAAAATAAAAAAAAACCCCACAAACCCATACAAACAAAAAACCATACACACATAAAACCTAAAGAAAGTTACTTTGCAACTGCAATCACTGTCAGTCAGATATACTTTACCCCGCTTCCCTCAGTGAAGTTTAACTTAATGGCCAGTTTCAGACAGTTAGCTTGTACTCAACCGAAAATGACAAGTACGTGTTATGGAAGTTGAGAGTGGCAGGGAGATGCCTTTGGAAGCATTATTGCTGAAGGAAAAGCGGGGACAGCTCTATCTGCATCTGCGTTGGTGGTATTTCAGATAGCTGTAGAGGTGGCGGTCAGCTAAACAATTCATATATGATACTGGATTAGATGTGGCATCTGTTCCCTCTTGGTAAGGTGGAGACCTGGAGTAAATAGAGAGGAGGAGGAGGAGAAATATTGGGGATGTGAGTTTGAGAACTTGGAGATGAGGAGGTAGTGAAGGAAATACAAGATAGATAATCCAGTGAGAAACCAAATTTCACTAGATGTGGTGTTCTGGGAAATGAACAGTTCACAGAGGTCCAGGGCTCTAGGTTCTAAAGTTAACTTTGCTATTATGAAACTAGATACTTTCAAAATCTCGTGGGTTTAAAGGAGATTTTATAGCCTAAAATAGAAAGGGATATCTGTTAGTGTTGTTTTTCTTCTTCTATAGCAGTAGATGCAGATTTCATCATCTTGTTTAAATAAAAGATCTATGTATTCTGTCCCTTAGCATAGGCTGTGAAATTAGTCAGCTAGGATAGCGAGACATCGTAAGGAAAAATACTTTCATTTCTTCGGTGTGCTGTCTCTACCCTTTCTGTCCTCTGCTCTCCCATCTTGTTCCCATTACACAAAACAGGTTTCGAGCACCAAATTTTTCTATTTGTGTACCTTAATGGAAAGTGCAACAAAGCTAAAAGTTGCTTGATTTTATTTAATAAGATGATCCAGGAGTCAAATGTAAGTGCTTTTTCTGTTTTGTTTTGCTACAGGCAGACAGAATACAAAATAGGCAGCCCAGTGAGTAGATTTTTGCTTTGGTTACGCTGTTTGGTATCTATTCTTATGAGATTGCCCCTGGAATCTCATGTATATACAACTCCCCCATCCTCTTAGAACTTGCGTAACACAGATAGAAAACATGATTCTTGCCTGAAAAGTATACAGTGATATTTTTGATGTGCAGAGCTCTCCAGAAGTTGGAAAGTTGTAAAATGTGTGGTATGCTTTCCAATGATTGGGATGAAAAATTTGATAACTTATTTTGTGTATTACTGATTAGTGAAATGCACTTGCTTTTTTTTTTTTTTTTTTTTTTTTTTGTTTTAAGTCTTTCCATTTGCTTTGCCTTCCTGAAAATAAGTACATGCATATGTAATTAAAACAGGAATCAGACTAGGTTAGCTTCCTCAGTAGGAGGTGCAAATAATTTTACAACTTGTTTGTCATGACTACAGCTTTATTTTCTGAAGGTGTAAGTAATTAGCTGTGTTGATTTAGCTGTGTGCTGGGTATCAATACCGTGCACTGCGCCTACAGAGTGATCGGTGTCACACTGAGTGCTGCGTGGTCGGATCCATCTAACGCGGTTCTGTAGCACCGAGCCCAGGGGGGACGAGCAGCATGAGTAGCAGTTTGCTTTTGACAGCAGAATGTCCTTGTGCTATTGATTGGGTGGTTCAGTGAAGTGAAAAAACATTGATCCGGCTTTAAACTGGTAGTTATATGATAATCCTGGAGATGAATGAGTATCAAGTGAAGTATTGCTGGGGGGAGGTGGCGGGGGAGGAATCCAATACTGGGTTTTTGTGTAGCTAGTAATAGGCTAATGAAACTTTAAAAATAGGTGTTTTATTATCTAGATCTGCACTAAATTAAATGCAGCTAATAAATATGAAACAGAGCTTTTTGCACGACAGATGTAAATAGTGCTAAAAGGACATACGTCTCCTCTTTCTAATTCCCAAAATAGTTGTTCTTTGCGTGTGTCTGTAGTCTGGGGCACTGTAAGTAATGCTGATGTCCCCACTGGTGAGGGACGGTGGGGTGTTTCGCTTCCAGTATTTTGGTGTCTGATGGTTGTTTGTGTTTGGCACTGATCTGCTCTGAAACAACCTCTGTTTTGCAGCCACTGTCAGTTAATTCATGTTAAAGTCCCATCTCCCTGTTCTCATCTCATCCATCTGTTACATCTAAAACTATCTGAATCCTGTTACTTTTTCTTTGTAAAGCTTTTTTTTTTTTTTTTTTTTGTCCCAAGCCGAAATGAAGACTCTTGGGATATTGGGGATACTGGGGAGTGGAATGTTAACTTTGAGCTGACTTTTCCAACGCTTGATCTCCCGATTCTCAGATACCAGGCTAAAATGGACAAATGAGATGGCATTGCTGGTGTTAACGTTTTCTGGGATTTGAGTCTGCTTTGACTTCTGCACTCTAGTTTTTTTTTCACTTGAGGTGGATGCTTCTTGCACAGCTCACTTAAGGAATGGGACAGGTATCTTGAATGTGGGATGGAGGACCTTCTTCCCTGGTCAGTTTTTGATAAATGTCGGCTTAAGGAGAGGACGAATGCTGCTGTCTTACTGCTTAGCCTGTGTTTCAGCAGCAGTGGTGGTGAATGGCTGCACCTCTGTGTTCCTGGCTACCTGAGCACTGCTGAGGTTGGTTCAACTTGGAATCCGACGTGGGTTGGCTTTACGAAGGCACGACAGCATCTCAAAAGGTTGTGCTTGCAGGGCTATATTCTTGACTCTGTGTTACCAGTACAGCTTGCCACTGTGTAGTGTTGTGGTACTAGGGAGTAGGATTAAGGGGCTCTGTTTTTATTACACTGTGTACTTATTTTCTAGCTCCATAAAGCTGCAGTTGCACACACTTCTAGCATGGAAAGATCCTATGTAGAGGTCTTATTTCTTTGTTCCGTGTGGCCCACAGAGCCTTCCCCAAATAAATGGGCCAACTGTGATTTAGCCTAAGAAATCATATTGGCAGAACAGACTGCAAGTCAGACTTGCTGAAATCAGAAAAACTTTCAGAAATGCTGAAATCCATGCTCCCTGCCTGTCTACTCCTGCCTTTTGCATCCATGTAAAAGATGAGTCTCTGAAGTGCTTGAATTGTCAATGTGCATGAGCTTTAGAGGTAGCAAAGTAATTAGCAAGGAAACTGATCTATAATCTGCTGTTTAAAAAAAAAAAAAAAAACAGAAAAATCCCACGAACCACCTCACACAATATATTTTTCAAACAGATTATTCAGCTAGGGGTGAGATATTTTTGTTGTTGGTTTGGGGGTAGGGTTTACTTGAAGATACAAGAAGTCCAAACTCTCTCCTACAAGAACGTTACAGTCTTGGATTTTCAGCACTGTAACTTACTTTGGGCAGGTCATGTTAGTTGGAGATAAATCTCCACAACTGCTGAAGAATCTTTTGTCCCAACATGTATCTGACTTCTTCAGAAATTCAAATGGTCCTTAGTGCAGGAAATCTGATCGCCATTACAGTGCAACTGAAGAGAGTCTGTCACAGTGCTCAGTGCACAAGCTAAAAGTTGGGGAAGAGGTTTTTGATCTGAGCAGTTGAAAGGGGTTTGGTTATGGTCTATGTTTTATTTCAGTGGCTTATTTGGAAAACAGGTGCCTTTGTAATATGTGCTCCTGCATATATTGTCAGAAAGTAGTTCCTGTTCTCTGATAAATCCAGCAAAACTGGGGAATAAATTGAGTCAGTTGAAACGTCAGTGTAGTAAAACTGAGTGGAAACCAAAACCTACCAGACTTCTCTTACAGATTGGAAGGGGAGGGAGGGAGAAAGAGGCGAGACCACAAACTGCAGTGTGCAAATCGTAGTCCAGTAGGCTAGTGAAGAAACAGATGCTGGTCATACTGGTCATACCTGTTTCTGTTGGCAGCTGGCGAACGGGATTTGAATTTCATGTGCTGGACCATGCCAGGAACTTGCTGCATCAACTTTGCTTGCCAGGATTTAGCAGTACAGACATGCGCACTCACCTGGTTTAGTTGCAGAAGATGGTTCTGTTCTGTACCTGCGTGTCTTCGTCTTTTTACCCTGCTGAATGTAGCTGCTGGTAGGGATGGCCAGACCAAAGAAATTGCTCAGCTGTCTGATGCATTTCCTAATAGCATTATAAGTTCAATGCTTTAATTTAAACTTGTAAAATCTTTCATTTACAAAAAAGAGGAACTTGATATTGACAGTGAAGTAGAACTGGAGAGAGCAGTAACTCTAGAAAAGAGCTGATGGAAAAGTAATATTGTCTAATACACTGTGCATTTCTTGGGGTACTTAAAGCATTTTTTCATAAAAAGCCACTCTGCAGTTACTCTTCCATTGAGTTTTTAGACACTGGATTGTTAAGTATGAAAGGTCAGAAGTTTTGCTGCAGTGCTTGTATCCAGGATCAGGGTACGTAGTAACTCAGTCATATTTTCACATCTGACATCATCAATTTCTTTGTCTCATATGCAGATTATTTATCTGTTCACAAAAATGTATTCTCCCAATAATCATGCAATTCACTATTAAAAAAATGGTTTTACTATTGATCTTGCATTGCTTCCTGGCCAATATGCCTTTCAGGTATAGTAAGTAATAAAAAAATAAAAGGCAATGATAGCTAATTAGCAGTAATACCTACTTTACTACTGTAGATGTGTTTACCTCTTCCCAGAAGGCATTGTAATAACTATGGGTCAGACCTTTTCCAAACAGGGATGTTCTTTATAAGCCCGAGCATTAAACATGGCTCACACTATCACTTCTGCTTTTTTGTTGTTGTGCTTACGAGTGAATGGATCACATGCTATTCGAAGAGTTTCTTCACTTTAAACTGTGACTTCTTGGCATTTTGTCAGTGCCTTGCTTTGGGAGAGTTGTGCTTGTGTTAAGATTAATCCTCCTTGCTTTTGCAATATGCTTAAGTAGCTTCATACAGAAATTAATGGTACTAAGGTTTAAAGAGGGGGAAATGATTTCAGTATTATTCCTGTTGTACAATACATTCTCTCTCTGTTTTGTCTTGGTGTGTTTCTCTCCTGCTCCTGTGTCTTAACTGTCAGATCTAACAAGCTTCCAGGAAGGTGAATGTTGATGGGGATACCGCCCCCTGCCCTTATTCTTGAATTTACTGCTAAAGCATGATCATTTGCTGATCTTGCCTTATATTTACCTTTCAGTCTTGCTTTATACACTTCTTGTGATCAGATGATTATGTACTTAAACTGATTTGCCACTTCTAGCTTCTCAATTAAGTGCTTGGCTGTAGTTGTTGTCCTCCGTAACAAAACTGATGATACTGCAGCAGAACCTTGTTGCATCAGTTGCCTCCTTACTTGTCTTACGTGCAGAACTGAAGTGTATGCACCTGTGTACACATTTGCCCCTCTCCTCCCTCCCTCCTTGCTGATTCGGATAGAAACCACTGCCCGTGCTGGATGTTTTCCTGCTCCAACACAATTTGTTGTTTGTAGTTGGGGAATTTAGAGTAACATTACATAGATCAATTTGGTGTAAGTTAAACCTGCGCATTCACAGAATTTGTTCAGCTGTTTTATTTGCAGCATCGTGAAGTATTGTACGTTTGTGATTAGATTACTGGTGTTTAGACGGCAGTGGTAAGAGTTTGCAGCTCTGGCCTGCAGTTCCTTTTGCAGAGCCACAAGTGAGGAACTACTGAGAAAGATGTAGGCTTAAGTACTGTACAGGACGCAAAACAGTATACACAAGGCTTCAGTTCTTTCATTTAAAATCCTTTTTACAGTTTTCCTTCGGGTAGAGTGTTTAGAAGGAAATACTGGTGCACGTAAACTCTCAACATATATTACGCGTGCTTCATGCTGTAAGTGTATAGACGAAATTTTGAATTTTGGAGGAGGTCCTTTCACCCAAGAGGGAGGTCTGTGTTAGAGGTGCATGCGATTTTTGAACAGTTTCAATGGCAAGTGTATTTTCAAAAACATGTTTAATGGGCTTAAGGCTATTGTACACGTTTATTCTTACACAGAAGTACTCTTTCTACCATTAGTTACTTGCTGAAGCAGCATAAGCTAAACTTGAGTCCTTCTATCTACATAAATTATGTATGCTGAGATGATGGGTCACTGTAGGTGACAAATGCTGCATGATTTTTTGGGCCCAGGAACCTATTTTGAGGATACTGAGAAATTCCCTTTCACCCTGCCATGTTCAAAACTGAAATTTGGGGGGAGGGGAGATACCAGAAATCCCAATCACATGACCAAATATTTTAATTGATTTTTCTTTGTAGACTACACAGTCCATGCAATTTTTATGCTTACCTGATAGGCGCCTATTCTTACAAATAAACAAAAGGGTTTAGCTGTCAGATGATCACTTTTCTACCTGAAATAAAATGAAAGTGTCTCCCTTAATTCTTCCTGATATATCTGAATGAGTGGAAGGGTCAGTTTAAGAAATGTGTTACTTTTTTTTTTTATTGCTGTAAAACAAGGTGTGATAGTCTAAAACTATGAATAGCTTATTAGTTCGTGGGTATGTTGTCTTGAAAATTGCTTTAGATTTGCTTTAAAATACTAAACTGATGTCTAGGGCAAATAGTGTAGTTTCTTCAGAGAAATTATGCTTGCTTTGGTCTCTGAGCAGACTGAGTACAGATGAATGCATATTCACTAACTTGGCTAAATTAGAGCATCAAATGAAGACCGACAGTCACTTCTAAACTGCTTTAGACTGCAGGTGGCCCAGAACCTCTGCATGGTGACAGTTATTGCAGAGTCTCCTCGCTTTTGTCTCCTGGGTACTTGGGGGTTCAGGGTGGGCAGCAGGATCCTTCTGCCTCGGTAAACTTACAGTCTTGAAGCTGAAAAGTTTGTGGTATAACCACTGCTGAGAAGGAACCAATATTAATTTCCTCTGTTATGTTCTCAGGGCTGACACCTTTTGACTACAACTGTGCTGTAGGCTGCTTTTTTTTTTTTTCTCTTGCGTAACATGCAGGGAATATGAGCGTCTGCTGACCGTGGCACTGGGACTCTCTGTGCGTGCAGAACTGTAGTCTAACTGTGTATTCAGCCCCAGTTCAAGGGACAGGCTCAGAGCTCCCAGGTACTGGATTCTCTCTGGTGGTATTTAAGTATTGTCAGAAGAGGAAGGAACAGCCCTTAAAAGTCACTTAAAACAGTGGTGGTATTATCGGCTGTCCGAAGACAGAGTGAATGGGGGCCAGACTCTTTTTAGTGGTACCTAGCGACAGGACAAGGGGCAACGGGCACAAACTGAAGCACAGGAAGCTCCAGCTGAACATGAGGAAGAACTTCTTCCCTCTGAGGGTGACGGAGCCCTGGCCCAGGCTGCCCAGGGAGGTTGTGGAGTCTCCTTCTCTGGAGATATTCCAGCCCCGCCTGGACGTGGTGCTGTGCAGCCTGGTCTGGGTGACCCTGCTTTGGCAGGGGGTTGGGCTGGGTGACCCACAGAGGTCCCTGCCAACCCCAACCGTTCTGTGTGATTCTGTGATTGGAGTCAAATCCACAAGTCCAAACCAGAAGCTGAATCTCTTCATTGAATTAGTATTCTAGCAGCTGTTTCTAGCTTAATTCAGATGCTTTCAATTAAATGGGACTTTGAGAAAGCTGTAAAAATGCCCTGGTACGTTACTGGGTGTTGTAGTGGAGATACTGTTAAGTGGGGGATGAACTAGTGTGGTAATAAATCTGTGCCTCTGTATAAACAAAAGTCACAGCTATGGCTCTGCCATCTTAGGCAGCTCTGTCAGGTGGTACCATTGTGATCCATTTGCTGGTAGGGTGTATAGGATTTTTATTTCTGTTTGACTTCAAGCTTTTAGAGAATATGCTTCTTATAGTAGAAAGACTTCTTCCTGAGAAAGTCAGGAGGCTGCTTAGAGAGATTGTTGAACCTCCATCCTTTGCAGCGTTCAGAACTCTGTGAGACTGGTTTGCTGTGTTTCCCTGGTGTCTGACTTGATATCAGTTTATATTTTACTGGGAATTTGTCTCCTCCTCAGGACACGCCATAGAAGCACTTTGTAATTCCTGAGAGGGATGATTGAACAGAGGTGTTCTGGGGAAAAAATGGTGAACTTGGGAGTTAATGGTTTCAGGAGGCTGTGTGGATTTGTGTGGGGAGTACCTTTTGCCTAAGCTGATGGCTTCAATATTCCATTCTGCTTGCACTCCACCTTTCGCTTCCAAGCTGTGCAGATGCTGTAGACAACGTGGTGTCAGCAGGTTCTGCAAATTCTGATGAGGAGGACAGGTGTCTTAACGAAGGTCTTGATTTTTCCTGGAAAGCAGTGCTGGAGTAGTGACTATACTGCATGATTAGCTATGATTATGGCAGGAGAACAGCATTTTCTCCTAGGAAATAGAAGTCTTGGAATGTAGAAAAAGACTCTTGCAATATGTTTTCTCCTGCAGTTCTGATGGAGAAGATGACAAGATACCCCCCCCCCCCCCCCCAAAAAAAAAATAATGACTTTGAATTTGGCAGATGTCCTAACTTTTCTGTCTCTGTATGTACCTGTGGCTGGTCTCTGTAGTTGTTCTGAGGGAATAGATGGTATTTTATTTGTGGTCGTGGGATTTTTTGGGTTTTTGTTATCCTGAAGAGATGCAAATCCAAAAGCAGAAATTTATATGCTTTAAGTTTACATTTTCCAGACCTTAAGTGTTTTTGTGTTTAAAAATGTGTATTTTGGAAAACATATGTAGTCATATTGCTTCTTCCTTTTCCCTACTATCCATAAGACAACACTTCATACTGTGGACACATGAAATATCTCATCATTAATGTTGATATTTTGGGGATGTTACAGTGCAGCTTCTTTCCCCTGAGCTTCTTGGGAGAGAGGTGTTAGGAAACACTTCTAGAATCGTGATACTGACAGCAGATTTGGCTTACAGCTGCTGTGTTCTCCTCTGGTAGCTTCTGGTATGGAGATATTCTGTGCCTTATTTTGAATGTGGCAAGGGGTAGGGGGTATAGTAAGTAACAAAGTTATTAGTTCTCATGTCTTTTCAGCAGGCTTGGAACGATAAATTTCAGTGAATAACTGTCAAACTTACGATTGTGCTCATTAAATTGCAATGGTATAATTAACAGGCATGTAAACCTGCAGGTTTTGTGGGCTGTCACTGCTACGGGATTTGAAGAGGGGACTGTTTCAGAGCCATTTTTTCTAACAGTAGAAATTCCCAACTCTTTCAGCGGGAGGCGAGTTCGACTCGGGGGGGGGGGGAATACGTTTTCTTACTGCGCTGTTGCCAGGAGAAGAGGGACTGTTGCCCCTGCTGCAGAAGTGGAAGCCAGGGAGGCTGTAGACGGGGTGTTCTTCCTGAGTGCGTTTCAACTGTATTTTGATAGATTCACTGAGGGACAGGAGGAGGAGGGAAGAGAGCAGAGGAGAGTTGTGTTCGGTGGTCAGTAGCAGCAGAACTACAACCCACTGATTTCCCCAGCAGAGTGAAAGGGGCTGCTGTCCCTAAGAATTTAGTGTGCAGCAGAGAAATTGCTAAGAAACCTCTGTTACCACAAGCTTGTTATCAGTGCTGCTGTCTGGCACAGTTAACTGTTATCTTGCAGATATCTTACAAGTGCAAATTTGTTTTCTCAGGTATACTGATACTTTAAAAGCATTTAAGGGGAGTAGACTCTGTAAGCTGGTGTCATAAACCATTCATGACTTGTCTTCAAAGGAGAATCCTCTGCAGAATGCGTTATTTTATTCCTTATTACTCATTTCATGGTTTTGCTAAACAAACTCAGCCTAAATTAACTAGCATCTGTACTGAGTGGCCAGTAACATTTTCAAGTGTTCTGCCTGTACAGAAAATAGTATTTGTTGTGATGCTGAAGTCCTTGTCCTTTCTGCGGCCTCTCAACTCACTTGGTGAACAAGTTGTGAAATCCTCTTCCAGTGCGTCGGAACCTGGCAGATGTTGTGTGCAGCCCTCATCTTCCAGCCAGCACCAAGATGTAAGAGTAGCAGAAATATAGCACCTCTACAGATGTCCTAAATGACTGGAGACATGCCTTCTTCCACCACCCCCCTCTACCCTTTTTAATGGAAGAAAGCAACTTGGTCACTGTAGAAGTGTATCTATTAATACACAACTGTTTCATAGATGTACAGTGTGGGGTTTTTGTGTGTCATAGAGCAGACTCCCATGTTTGCATGTCTGTGTTGTGACTGTTAGGTAATTAGAAAGCTGCTGCAAACCATTGGAGGAGTTGAAATTAATGCTTCTGGAATAGCAGTTTAATCGCTGCCAAACCCCCCCCCCCCCTTTTTTTTTTTTTTTTTAAATCTGAATCAACTCTTCTGTCTACCCTCGTGGTCATTATTTTATCAGTTAGAGTGCCTTGGCTGTTTGGGGTTTGAATGCATAATCAGAAGGGCGTACAAAGGGGATGAAAAATGTTACCAGGAAAAGTTGATTTTTTGCTTTCTTTATATCTGACTTTCATTGTGTGTGTTTTGAACATGTAGTCTGAATTAATCACATATTAGTTTATTGGCAGGTTGGAAATGCAAATCTGAGACTGTTTTGCTGAAATACGAAAGTGATGTATGCTTGATCTGAGTACTACTAGATCTATCCCAAATGAGAAATCCACTGTTACTAGAAGGAGATTCCTAATCTCGAGGAAGTGCCACAGAAGAAGTTGTACGATTTAGGTTTGTGTTTCTGAAGTTCTATCAAACATCATTTCAAGAAATAGTCTGTCATTTAAAAGAAAATGGGAAAGATTAGGGTGAAAAGTTGTTTTCAGTTGCTGAGTTGACTTGATTCATGTATTTTGGCTTTTAGACTTCAAGCTTTGCTGTGTTTTGAGTAATAAAATTATACAGGGTTTTTTGTGTGATGTTAATACTTTCCCCTTCCTTTCCCCCCTCTTTTTCTTCCTCTTGTCAGGTTTTGTCACTGTCATCTCTCTTCAAGTGTGGATTTATTTCTCATACAAGTTGTTTTCTTTGGCACGAGCCACAGACAAGTCTGTGTGAAATTATGTAATGTCTGAAAAGTTATGTTCATGATTAATTAGCCTATCATGAAACTATTTTGGTGTGTGTGGAATAACTAGATCATACTTTTTATTTATTTGGCAGTGGTAGAAGGCACTCGGCTCAGATCAAATAACTTTAGAGTGCTTTCTATTAACTATTATATGCATTACCTGATTATATTTGGAACGCGAAATGTAGGTCTTTTTTAATGGCTGGTGAATGCGAACCTCACGTTTGGGTTCAAATAAACTTTAAAGGAAACTAGCCTGGGCTGCAAGTGTGTCTTATTTCCCAAACAGTAAAATTTATAGTTGTTTGCTTAAAGCTGAGCGCCCTTTAAAATTCTGCAAGAATTTAAAAACTGAGGGAATGGTATGTTACAGCCGAACTGTGTTGACATCAGCGGCACAGCTCTCAGACGGCAGCGAAGTCAATATCTCAACCAGAATTTCGAGTCTCGAGAGGACTTTCTGTACCATTTCTACTGTAGGCTTTTGGTTTGGTTTGGTTGGATTTTTTTGTTGTTGTTTTCAAGAAATCTATCCAGTACAGTTAAGTTCTGTTCCAAAAATTCCAAGGTGTAGATGTTGGCTTGGTTCGCAAGACTTGCTGTTAGGAGCGAAGGCTTTTAGCTTATATTGTGTCAAAGTAGAGAGAGGGAGAAAGGGCCTCTTCTGTGCGTTGGGTTGTGTGGAATTCTTTATAGGCTATTACTGAAGTGATCTGTGGTTTAGACAAGTAGTTTTCGAAACCTTTTCTACACTCTTCAAAAATTCTGATTTGCATCACTTAATTGGTAATTCACAAATGCTTGCTTTTTGCAAAAGTGAGGGAGATACTGTGCTCATCCTAAATGTAATTTCTCATTTAAATTAGCTCTGCTGTTAGAGAACACCACATGGAATTTTTTGTTTTCACTAAATTCATGGCATTCTATATTGTGCTCCTAACATAGATGCTAATTAAATACTGGAGAGTTAAGCCACCAAAGGGCAAGAGCTGTAAATAATACTTTGTTTTAGGCACTTCAAGAGCAGTAGAGCTAATCGCCTTGCTTGAGCCTTGTGATCCACTGTCTGCTTGCTACTTCTGACTGGTTAAGGAAGATACTTTCCTCGCACTAGTCTGTAAGGGAGCCTAAAATACGTAGAGTCTGTAGGGATCGGAACTGCAGGCTTCCTTGCAAGAGATCAGGGTCAGAATTTTGTTATATTTATCTGCTAGTGCTAAACCAGCTGAACAGCGAGTACACGAAGTGAAAAATTGACCTACTTGTTTACGTGTCCCTTGGCCTTACAGGTTAATCCAGTCCAAAAGACTGTTTAGTGAGTTATATAGTGTAGCTCTTGTCATGCTGCTTCTCTCCTTTCCGTTGGGATAGCGCATTTTCTCCTGCGTGTGAAGGAAGAGGCAAGGGAAAAATCTGTGCACAGAAAATTTTCTCACGAAGTGGATTCCTGCGGTATGTCTTATATGAGCTTATCCTGTGTCTTGTCCCAGCAGTGCTCTGCACTCATTTGGAATTTAAGTCAAAGATAGTGGGTTTTGTGGTTGCACTGCACCAGAGAACTTGCTTTGGAAGTGGTTTGAGTATTACCGATAAGACTTCTGTTTCAATGGGCAGCAGCCCTGAACTGTGAGTGATGTTGTAGGTACGGGTTATTTCATTACTTAGTTCTGTTACTGAATGGAAGTGAGCAGGAACAGCTTCTTGTTGTGTTAAATAATCCTGTCAGCGTTGAAGGGAGGTTGACGCTAGCCGACTTCAATTTCAGACTTGGGCATGGTCCAACACTATTGTTAGATGGATTTGCTAAGTGATGATTTTTGAATGTATTCTTTCCTTTGGTTGCGCCTGTTTGTTGGAGTGGAAGTTTCTTAGCACCGTCTCTAGGCTATCAGCAATACCGTTGCCTTTTTTGAGGCAAAGCAGAGCCACCTTGGAGCACTGTTCAAAAGTCCTCCACGAAATTACAGTAAGCAAGCTGCTGGCTGAATTAACTGTGCTATGATCCTGCTCCTACCCTTTTTTCTGTGGTACGAATTCTGATGCTAGGACTCTTTCCCTGAGTAATATGGCAATTTAATATTGGTAGGACAGCGAATGGCCTCTTGGACTTCACAGGTTCTGTTTGATACTACAGACTTTGACACAATGGAGAAGATGGATTAAAAGCAGGGTTTGAGACCCTGACTAGATATATTTCCAGAAGCCATGTAATACAAATTGCTGCAATAATTTCCTCTCCCTCCCAGCTTAAACATAGTAGTTGAAGGCAAATCCCAAGCCCGTTTACTTCAAGAGACTTTCATTTAACTTTATTTAATAGGCTTACTTGGAAACCTTTCTAAGAAAAGCTGGTCTTCTGTGAAGTATTTACTAGTTTTGTTCCGAGCCGTTTGAGGTGTGATTTACCTAACATGGCTGGTTAACGGTGCTTTATTATATTCTAAGGGAGATAATGTTACTGTATTTGTAAAAGAAATTACAGTGATCTGTGTTGTTAATTATACAGTTACATTTTGATTTTTTTGGGGGGGGGGGGGGGGCGGATTTCTTCACAGTATCTGAGTATTGAACATTGCCTATACGATAAAGTAGCAGAGACTAACAGAGCAATTTGACCTGGACAGGCTGGAAAGTTGGGCAGACAGGAACCTGATGAGGTGCAACAAGGGCAAATGCAGGGTCCTGCACCTGGGGAGGAACAACCCCATGCACCAGTACAGGCTTGGGGCGGACCTGCCGCAGAGCAGCTCTGTGGAGAGGGACCTGGGTGTCCTGATGGACGACAGGTTGACCATGAGCCAGCAGGGTGCCCTGGCTGCCAAGAAGGCCAATGGGATCCTGGGGTGCATTAGGAGGAGTGTGGCCAGCAGGTCGAGGGAGGTTCTCCTTCCCCTCTACTCCGCCCTAGTGAGGCCTGATCTGGAGTAACTGTGTCCAGTTCTGGGCTCCCCAGTTCAAGAAAGATGAGGAGCTGCTGGAGAGTCCAGCTGAGGGCTATGAGGATGATGAGGGGACTGGAGCATCTCTCCTACGAGGAGAGGCTGAGGGAGCTGGGCTTGTTCAGCCTGAAGAACAGAAGGCTGAGAGGGCACCTTAGAAATGCTTATAAATGTCTGCAGGGTGGGTGTCAGGAGGATGGGTCCAGGCTCTTTCCAGTGGTGCCCAGCGACAGGACAAGGGGCAATGGGCACAAACCGAGGCACAGGAAGTTCCGTCTGAACATGAGGAAGAACTTCTTCCCTCTGAGGGTGACGGAGCCCTGGCCCAGGCTGCGCAGGGAGGTTGTGGAGTCTCCTTCTCTGGAGATATTCAAGCCCCACCTGGACGTGGTGCTATGCAGCCTGCTCTGGGTGACCCTGCTTGGGCAGGGGGTTGGGCTGGGTGACCCACAGAGGGCCCTGCCAACCCCTGGACATTCTGTGGTTCTGTGATTCTGTAATTGGTTTCCTTTGTTAGAAACGCCAGCCACATTGGTAACGCCTTGGGGTGTAGGGCTAATTTGCCTATTTACCTTTTTTATCCTTCTGCCAGGGATTTCGGCACTTGATTGGGTGAAAAACCGCTCTTCTGCTAGGTCTTGTATAAAGTGTGCTCTATGTACTTACGGATCTGGCAGATTTTCAGTGGCATTGTGTCTTGAGCAGTGGCTTGTAAAAATAAACGCCTGCAAGTGATTTCAGCGTCTTGGCTGTTGAATAAACTGCTTTTCTTCTTGGGAGAATCAAGTTTAGTTCCTGTTGTGGGGGGAGAATGAAGCTGTTAGCGTTTGATCAGCTATTTGTCTGGCTTTCTCCCTGTTCGGAAAGGAGACCAGGAATAACTTTGTTTTAAAATTAATAAATGAAAAATAGATTTTTATTAATTGTATTGCTCTGTAGCTTACCTGACAGAGTAGTGTCTTAGTGCCAATGTTTTTACCACCTAAAAACCAGTGACTTGGGAACGGGAAGGCCAGTGGCCTAGCTGCTGTCGCTTGTTGCCCGTAGGAGTATGGGTGCTTAGCCATGTTAGTTCTCTGCTACGTGGGCCTCAGTCAGAGAAGTGACTGTGTTATTTACAGACATTATTTATGTTACATCTGTGCTTAAAATAATTCTTCAAGCAGAAAGAATGTCACATTTTATGCATGTGTTAAAACTAAATCTTTTTTTTTTTTTTTTTTAAATCAAGCACAACAAACCTGAAACACATCTCTTTTTAAATAAAACTTCTGTTTCATAATCACATCAGTGGAAGAAAACTGAAGAAATAGTTCTCCTGTAATCCTGTATCAGGTTCTAGAATTTGCAGCCTTAAGCATTTTGATTTGGTCCTAATATTTTCCTTTCAGGTATGCGAGGCAACTAGCCAGGATATTTCTTGGCTTTGTGCGGAAATTCAGCTGCTTTATCTTGAAGTAGGATGGGGCTCTACTTGTTTAATTTAAAATTGCATTTCAAACACTAGCCCAGTCTCATGAAAGCCTTCTTCTGTCTTCAGTATAGCACTACTCAAGTGTAGATAGTGCTGACAGTAAACTTGCCCCAAAGAGTAAACTAAATAAAACATGCATATGATCAATTTAATATGCAATTAAACATTTTCCCTGAGCAATTAGCATCAAGACAACTAATAATTATCCTGTGCCACACTGCAAACATATTATACACATTTATGTAGGATGACTTTGGTAAGAAGTTATGAATAAAAATATGCATATATACAAACATCTGAGTATACATAATATTATGGCAATGAAGCGTGTGCTTTTCATTCTGGAGTTTATTTAATCCGCTTAAAAGCAATACTTTTCCCCAAAGAATGTGAAAATTAATGTGCCCATGGGATCATGGTCTATGAATTGCACTGCTGCTTTGGCCTGGTGATTACATGCGTCACCTGCTTCACGCGAGTTGCATTGCACCAACAGGTAGAATTTGGAGTTAGGAAATGCAACTCCATTCAAACAACTGTATGTACACGTGACAAAAACCATTAGATTCTGTGCCAAAAAGTTAAAAAATGTCCTAAACATGTGAAGGAACTGAGGTACGTGAAGAAAAGGTAACAATAAGCAGCAAGTGGTGAGCAGGATCATAGAAAGCTAGATACTTCTGTAATTAAGTTGACTTGTCAAGGAATACCTAGAAGTGTGCTTAAAGGTGGGGTTCTGGGAAGGGTTCCATGCTAATGGTGTGAGTGCTGTGTGTGGTTACCTACATGTGGGTTCAGCCCCGTGGATGGTGCTGTGGTTGATGGTGTAGAAGGTGAGGTCATGATGAGGATGAGAACGATAGGTCATTGTTTCCAGAATGAAGTGTGTGTTTTTGTGACAGATAGAGTGAGTGGTGAGTAAGGGGAATGTATGATGCTTTTAAGGCGTCCAGATGGATTTAAAGGATTGAATTTTGAGGGAGGTGTGAAGAGTGAAAACTCTTACTACTTTGGCAAAAGAAGAATTTGAGCTACTTAAAAAGCCAAGGTGTCGCTTGGAAGATGACCTCATGCTTTGACTAATGATTGCTACGTGAGGAGTAATGCAACTTCAGGTATAATCTGCTCGGTTGATCTGCAGTAGTGATTCCGCTGTGGTCTGTGGGAGTCAATGGGCTACTTTGGAGAGGGAATGATGAAAAGCAAGCCTGTTGTTGGTACACTTGAGGTTATTCTGTGTGCCAGACTGAAGAGTTTAATTAAAAAAAAAAAAAAATTTCAGCCAGGAACGGGAGTTCAAGATCTGTAGCTTTTGAACTAGTTGCTGGTCTCGTAGTAGGCAGGCAGGGGAACAAAAAGGGTGAAGTTTGGAGCTGATATCAAGAAAAAGTTTTGGAGCCCTTCTAATTTTAACTGCGATCAAAATATGCCATTTGGATGAGTCTGAAGACATAGGGTTTTTTACATCTTATGTGTAAAGAAAATGCATCTGAGTTATCTTTTTATAAATTTGACTTCCAAATACATTTTGAGTTCATTTCCCGAGGGTACTTTAGGGAAGGTGACAGAAGGGAGCAAACCCATAGTAGTTGAATGTAGAAATGGGGGACGCTGTCTACACGCATGTCGTGGTTTAGCCTGGCTGGACGCCGGGTGCCAACCAAAGCTCCTCTATTGCTCCCCTCTTCAGCTGGACGGGGGAGAAAAAAGATGGTGAAAGGCTCGTGTTCCTCTCTTTGGCTGCAGTTGCCATTTTTAGGGTTTTTTTTCCCCCCTTCTTAAAGATGTTAACCTAGAGGTGCTACCACCGTTGTTGATGGGCTCAGCCTCGGCCAGTGGTGAGTCCGTCTTGGAGCCTTGGAGGATTGTCTCCACCAGACACAGGGGAACCTTCTCGCAGCTTCTCACAGAAGCCACCCCTGTAGCCCCCCTGCTACCAAAACCTTGCCATGCAAACCTAGTACAATGCGGTACTGATGGTGTGTGGTCTTTTCAGTCTCATCTGTTCAGTAGAGAGAACTTATAAATGTGTGTTCCTGAAGAGAATATATTGCCACAGGTATCAGTAATGTAACTGAAAAGTACTAAATTAACTTTTCTCCCCTTGGTGTTTTCACTTCAAAACCCCTGAAGAGACAATTTCAAGAAGCCTGAAGACTGCTTGGCCCGAGGTCAGATTTGCACAGTGTAGATAATGGTCATGAGAATTACATGAAGGTGCAACTAGAAGATTGCAGTGTAAACTGGGTGTATTGACAGCAGGGGTACAATTTGAATAAGTATCTGAGTTCAGTAACTTTTGAAACAATAGCAGGGTCTACACATCAAAATTGTTGGTTTGGGGCAGTCTACAGTAGTCTTGTGTGTCTATTAAACTTGGATTGTGGTTTGAAAGCCTAATCTCTAAGTGTGGAGGCTTTTGATTGATTCTGTTCAAGATGAAAGCTGAGCCTCCAGAGGACTGGGAGATCTGTCTCTACTTCTGAGCTGCTGCTTTGCACCCTTCGCCAGAGGCATCCTGTGCTGTGGGTGATGGTTTTTCAACAGAAAGTGGATTTTTGAAGTTTTTGCTGGACTTAAACTGCAAACAAAACGTGAATGCAATTTGGCTTATGTGAAGTTAGTGAAGAGTACCGGGGCAAATGAATAAAACCCTTCCTAGAAAAGGTACATGTGTGTACATGTGTGTTTCTGTGAGGGTTTGGTGGCTTTTTTGATCACGGTTTCTTCTTCCCTGCTTGTTGAGCACTAGTCACTATGCAGAGCGCTAATCTGAGCTGGTTTCTTGAATACAGCTGAAGCAATTTTAATAAACTGGAACAAGTTTTGCTTTTGTTTCTAATATATGAAACAAGAAAAGTCTAATTTAAAATAGGATTAGACTTTTATTGTCTTTTCCATATTGCAAGTAAAAGAGACTTCTGAAGCCCAAAGTTGCATTCGGTTTTCTAAGCAGTCATTGTTGCCAACATCCCCTGTTCTAGGTTGTATTTTTCCCCGTTCGGAAGAGGGAGTAGGGATGCTCCTTTCAGTAACTTAAAAATAGAAACTGTATTTAGAAAATTGTCCAGTAGTGTATGCTGTTCTCTGCGTGTCTTCCCTGTGATAGTGCTTGTTGATGAAGATGCCCGTTGGCTTGTTGTCTGTTCCGTCCCACCAGCTGTAGTGATTCTTGGTGGCTGACGAGGCTCACACTGAGGCACACGGTGATGTGGGGAGCTGTGGTCAAGTGCGATGCATCGTGTCCAGGGAGGAAGATTATACATCTTCCTGTAAGAGCTAGTTAAAATACTCTGAGAGAAATTTTGAAACATACAAATTTGCATTATGGGCTTGGCCGTATTTTTGAGGATGGGAAGGAAGAGGAAAGATTTTTGTTTTTATGGTTCTTGGCTTTAAAAAAAAAAGTTGTTTTAAGACTATTACATGGAATTATTAGCTGGAGGAAAACGAAAAAGCTGGGAATACTTTAGTGTGTGTTCTGAACACATTGTTTCAGCTCAGGTCTGCAAGGAGACTGATGTGCTCAGGTGAACAGAGGTCTTCAGCCTGTCTAAGGAACCAGTTTTCTTACGGGCCAAGGTGGGAGAGTGCTCCCCCCTCCTGCTGTTACCTGTAGAAATATGGCCATTTGGACACACTTCCAGAAGTTCCCTACCTCATCAGGAGCGCAGATGCAAGTGGGCTTTCCAGTTTTCGAGACGATGGTTCAAGGACTTTATAGCAGAGGTGGTCTTTGTACGTGTGCCCTCAAGATCTTCTTCACCCGTCGTCCGCTGACTGCGTTGTGTGCACACAAAGGGGAAGGCAAGAATGTGTTTCCAACTCTGAAACACAGTATAGAATCATAGAAAGTTTTGGGTCGGAAGGGACCCCTAGAGGTCACCTAGTCCAATCCCCCCGCAGCGAGCAGGGACACCACTAACTAGATCAGGTTGCTCAGAGCCCTGTCCAACCTGGTCTTGAATGTTTCCAGGGATGGGGCCTCCACTGCCTCTCTGGGCAACCCGTTCCAGTGTTTCACCACCCTCATTGTAAAGAATTTCTTCCTTATATCCAGCCTAAACCTACCCTGTTTTAGTTTAAAACCATTACCCCTCATCCTGTCACTGCTGTCTCTACTAAAAAGATTGTCCCCATCTTTCCTATAGGCTCCCTTTAAGTACTGAAAGGCTGCAATCAGGTCTCCCCGCAGCCTTCTCTATCCCTGTTGCAGTCAGATGCCTTTGGGGTGTGTGAATCCAGGAGGAGATGAAGAGTTTTAAACTTCTCATTTGTGGTTAATTTAAACGCCTCTGACAGTTGCGTTGTGTATCACAATTCCCATACAGCCATACCCTTGGGAAGTGCAGAAGGGGGATACGAGCAGAGGAAGCCACTGTGTAGTAAGGAAATTGGCCTTTTATTGAGTAAAAGAAAACACAAACCTGTATTCTAGCAGTGAAGATACTCTTTTGGGGCAAGAGGAGAAGCTTCAGACTGCAGTTCTTCCTCAGAACACACTCTTTATGTAATTTACTGACTTAAAGATATAATAAAAAACATTGGCACCCTGGACTGTCCTCTTTTCTTGGAACTGTGCTTGTGCTGGCATTCGCTTTGTGCTGTCTCAATGTGTAGGTGCTACATTAAGGTTTGTAACGGGTCTCGTGTTTTCACCCTTCTGCAATAATAGCCTGTCAGCATGTTTTTAGCATCGTCTGTGTGTACTTCTTACCAGGTGATACCTGTGCGGTACTGCAGAGCTGCCGTGGGATCTACTGGACAGTGGTCATTAAGCAGTTGTTTCAAAAAAATCAAAGTTTAGCTTACCTTACAACAGCTAGCTCCTGAAACATGATGGGAATTTTTTTTCAGATGTGGAAAGTAAACTCAATCTTCTTTTGTCCACAGAATGGGTGCAAGAAGGGGATTGCAGCTGAAAGTACTCATAACGCCTTGCCTTGCCTGTGACCAAGAGCAACTGCTTTAGTAGCTGAGACTAGAATAATCAGTACCTGTGGCTCATTCAGGTTTTGGTTTTCAAAATTGGTTTTTAAAAAGTGGTGTTTAGAGATGCCGCTGGTGGTATTTCTTATACAAAGACTTCTTTTTTCCAAACTATGGTGTGATGGTTTAAAAAAAAAAAAGGCAGATAGCCCCTGAAGGTGCTTTGTGAACATGTCGTTATTCTGAGAAGGCAAATCTGCTGATTCCCATCCTTGCTAAGGCTGTAAATAGTGAAGTCATTGAAGTAGGGTGAACACTGGGACCAGAACAGTGGATCCCTAGTGAAGGTTGTGGCATTTTCCATTTGCAGTAAAATTTGCCTCTCTGTCCCGTTAACCCTGGAATTACTCGCGTGCTATCTCTGTTCGTAGGCTGACAGAGATCTGCCATCTGCATATCCCGCATAGGGATGTGTCTTCCAGCGTGTTGCCAGACAACGCTGAGGTGTTTCTGAAAAGGCATTAACAGCCAGTTGCAAATGTGAGCGGTTGAGGTCTTTGGTTTACTGTTCAAACTCAAATTTCTTGGGAGTATGTGCAAAACTTTTCATTTCTTTTAATGCATGTGTAACGCTTAATGAGACTAGCACTTAATACCACAATTGTGCATACACAGCTAATGCCTAACAGTTCTCAGACAATCTGGTTAAAGCCTCAGAGTGCTATAGCAATGCAAATTGTAATCTCTTTGCTTTCAGTGGGATTTATAGTTGTGGGTAACTTTGCATACTCAGAAATAAGACTTTTCAGGACTTAACAATGTGACTTTTTGGGGGTGCGATGTCAGAACGTGCTAAATGCCCTAAGAATTTCATGGGAATTATAAATGTAGTCCAATGAGCATGTAATTTCCACAAGCACAGAAACTATGGTGCGAAAAAGAAGTTGTTATTTTGGGCCAGGGTTTTGAGACAGATTCTGCCATAAGGTGACAGAAGTCCAGCTGAATTTTTACTAAGGATTCGTTTTATGCAGTGGTGAAGGCTGTTAGTTTCTCAGAATAGTTTACTGGTTGCGCAAATGACTTCTAATTCTTTGCTTAAATATGGAAACTGCACTAGTTTAACAGTATGTTTTGATTTCTGAACTAGTATGATTTTTGTGAGGACCAATCTCAGGGTTTGCAGTATACGTGAAGACTGTGAGACAGCAGTAAGGGTAGTTGGTTCTTAATGTTGTAGAGCTTGTAAATTATGCTAAATAGTTGAAGTTCATATTTTTCTGTAAAAACTCAATTACAAAACATGTCACCAAACCCAGTATTTTTCGTCTTTCTGTAGCACAAACTTACACAGTGTAGTTTTTCTTGTTGTTTTCTGAAGTGACTAAAATGATGAAGCTATAATCAAAATTTAGTGTACACACATTGATATAAATTTTAGTGAAAACAGTCTTAAGTGTGAGGATAATCACAAACAGTTATTGTCTGAAATGTGTTTATAAATGTTACAAAATTACATTTTGGGGTTGGCCTATTCTAAAATGAAGGTTGAGGTGTGGCGGAAGAACCTGAACTTTTTGAGATAGGGTTGCTCCGCTGACGCCTTTGGCATTGTAATTGAGTCCTTGCCAGTCCGTGGACCTGGGGCTGGCATCCTTCATAGGCCTGGAAACCTCACAGACAATATTTATTCCTTGCGTAGCCCATGGTGGTTTGTTTTTTTCCTAATTAATGCAGTAACCCAAACCTGTAAACACGAATCTCTGCTCTTCATTCCTTGTTCTTTCTGCTCTGCCAGCTGTTAAAGGTGGATGATATTTTAGACTCTTTATGGTGATGTCACTTTGCATTTTTTTCTTTTCCGTTGTTATGTGGGTGGTTGCTCCGTCTTCCTCCTTCTGCCTGGTATCAAATGTGCGCGGGCGGACGAGCTGCGCTGCTGTCCCTCCCCAGCTCACCCGCCGCACCGCCGTGCAGTCTTCCCTCATTCCCCGATCCCCGTGAGTCGTTCTGCTGTTCGTGCGCTCCTGCTTTGCGTGGGGGGTTAGCCGCTCGGAGATCTTCCCTCTCCCATCACGCCGGGTGAGGGTATGTGGGCACGCTGAGATGGAATCATGAATGGGTTTGCATTGCCTTCCTGACGAAGGGTAGTCGCTGTCAGACCTGACCAGCTGACGGTCTTCAGCCTTTCTCTCTAGATGCTGAACAGCGGGCGCTTGAACAGGATCCTTGCTCAGATAGTTTGGATTGGGTTGTGGGGTCTTTTATGCAGCACAAAAAAAAAAAAAATAGTAAAGCCTATATGTTATACCAATTTTTTTGTTGGGAGTAACTGAGCTGCAGACCTTACTTCTTCCTTCAGCTGTTTAGAGCCCTTTCTAGGAAGGCCGTGCATTTACGAGGTCAGAGCAAGGGTTTGCGTAATGCCTAAAGCAGAGACACTGACTAGGGCATGCTAAGTAGTCTGTGATACTCTGTGTAGTAAGCCAGTCACTTGAAAACGTACCTGCGTAGCTTTCCTGGTTCAGCCAGCTTTTGTGACAGTGTTTGGATCAGCTGCAGCCCGTGGCGGTTTATAGGAATAGTTTTGCCTCTGCGTTTTTGCCTGAAGGGAAGGGGGGACACATGTGAGATTGCTTATTGTGAATGTTAAAAATAATGCCTGGTTTAGCATTTGTACCATGTGCATAGCAGCATTAAATAGTTATCTCCTACCAAACATTTAATAATTCATTTGTCAGTGTAAAGGAATACAATCTGTTTAAAACTTGCTTATATTTGAGAAATTTACATAGTGTATTTTACAACATAACCCTTTTTTTCCTACTTACTGTAGGAAACGGAGAATGTAAACTTGGGCAGATGATCACAGTGTGTGCATCACAAGGATTTCGGAGCCCAAATTACTGCTGACAGTAAAAATATCCTGGTAATGGTGCTTAAAGGATTGATGGACTGCAGTGGTTAGATGTATGATGTTGTAAAGGATTGATAGGCTATAAGTATTGTTCAATTTCTAGTTGAAAAGTAGAATAAAAAAATCAATCTGTTTACAGGTGCGGAGTTGATGGCCTGATACTGCTCTGTGGTAGATAATATATTGAACAACAACAAAAAAATAAATCCTATTACCCTGTTGCCTGACTGCTTTTTCTGAAGCTTCACTTTCTGAGCTCAACTAGGTGTTGGTGTAATGTATGAATTTTCTGCAAATTTACCCCTACTGCAATTGGAAATACAGTTATTTGAACAGGGCAGCCTTTTAAATCTGGATGTACGATTTCTAGTGGCCTAGAAAACAAAACTCTTTTGCTAGTTGTAATTTACCTTGTTCCCAAAATGAAAGGAAAGAAAAATTACTCTCAGCTCATTAGCTCTGTTGGAGAAATAATAGTATGTTACTGGATAAGCGTTATTCAGACCTGTCTTCAGTGACACAGCAGACACCATCATCTTAAAGTTTTTCTAACACAGTTATTAATGTGGTTCTGAAATATTAGATGAAAAAGTTATTTTCCTTTTAAACTGAGGTTGAATAACAAAAGTATTAGTGGTTCATGTTGTGTAGAATACTGCAGGATTGAATAACTGGCCATACTAGTTCCTGTAAGAAATGAAATGGAATTCACCTTCCTGGTGCCTAATCATTGTTTTTCAGAAGATAATGATACTCAGTTACTATATTATAGAAGAGAAACTAGTGATTAAGAAAAAAAGTACAGGTAGGAGATGCATTTCTGTTTGAATTATATTCTGACCTGCTCAAAAAAACAAACAGAAAACCGGACCGAAAAACCCCATACCCCATAACCCCACTTAGTTTATCCTGAGACAGTTGTGCGCCGAAATAATACTATCAGTATGAATATAGTTTTGCTTTGACTGCAAATATTGCAGGCTAAAGCAATATGAAATGATGGTTTGTTTACTGTGCTGATAAGAATGTGTGTGTTCTTAACTTCAGTAGCTGAGATCAGACCCAAGAACACAGTTATTAATGTGAATGGCTTCCAAATGTGGAGCCTGTAAGTTGCTTGAAAACTTGTGTGTGAAGTGATAGGATTTGCAAGCTCTCTGTTGTTAGATTTGGTATGGGAACATCAGTCTCTGTAGCCCTGAACTGCCAACAACCTTTGTCCTTTATTTTACCTTCAGTTAAAAACAAAAAAAAAAAAAAAGGGGGGGGGGTGTCTGCGTGTGAAATAGGGAAGTAGATGAATGTTGGCTAATGGCCATGTCTTTTCCTGGAGCAAGAAAAAAAATCGTGGAAAGATAAATGAGATTGTGGACCCGGATTTGTTTCATTATATGAATGATACGTGATGTTCTGTAAATTATTTATCAGAGTGAGCCTTTCTGAAATGGCTAAAGCACTGTTATATCAAAGGGAAGGAGAATGGTGGGGTTGCAAAGAGGAGATTGTTACTGGATTCCACTAAAAGAATAATCTTTCTTTTAAAATTATCTGTCTTAAACTTTAAGTAGCAGTTAAGAAAAGTCCACAAGATGCTGCAAGTGAACAGTTGTGTTTGGGTAGCGCTGGCCTGTTTTTCTGTTGCTGATTATTGGTGTAGTTTATGTATTCTTTTTGTTAATATTATTGTACTCCAGATGTTTAAAAGTATAATGATGGGACAGATCTGTTGAATTATGGTGTATTACTGGCAAGAAAAGTAACCGGCTCATTTTCTTCTACTTGTACATGCGATGTTTTTAACTTGAAAAATTCTGCAGGTAATTGGTATGTCCTTTCCCACCTTTAGAATTACTGATCTCGTTCAATGCCATCCTGCCAAAACTGACAATGAATATCAATAAATATTTTCAAATTTTTTGAAGCATGACTCAATTGGAAATCTGCCACTTTGATAACTTCGACAATTATTTTTGTCCAGGTAGCAATTTATTATTTCATCTCTCAATATAATCCATGATAGAGGTCTTAGTAAGACTGAGGACTGCAGATGATGTTTGTTCCTATTAGTTATAAGAAGGTAATATTGGGGTTCTCTTTTATACTTCATGGAAGAGAGCAGACGTCTCCATACTTAGGAGAAGTCTTTGGCTCTGGTCATCTTTTATGTGTATTCCTTGGCGTGTACAAGTATGTCAATATTCTGATAATTAGGTTGTGAAGAGATGAGCAGTGAGCAGACCTTCTGAGGACTAAGCTTTCAGAAGAAGTGCTGTGCGTCAGGGTGTGTTTATATGGAAGGAGTTGTAGGCTAAGGTGAGGAGATGTGTGCTCCTCTGGGCTGGGTAGGACAACTTCGCTTTCCTGGTGTCAGTAGTGTTTGGAATCTGCTGCTTGGTTTAAGATGATCCTAAAGGTCAATAATATGAGCCTAGTTTTGGTATTTCTGTGTTATGTTGTGTTGAGGTATAAGAGTGTGTCTATACGAACTGATACCTTCTCAAGAATACCCTTAAAAACAAGCGTTCCCCACTTCCCAGAACTGTGAGGGAATAGAGATTCGTAAGTCAAGTGAATATAGTCTGTCAGCTTTCAAAGTATTGTGGCATAGGATGGAAATGTAAAAAAATTGAAGGTGAAAACAACAAATAATTTCTTTGTTATATAAAACTAATAGCATTGCTTAGATAAATCTGGAAATAGAATTTGTGGGAGAAACTACTTTGAGTTGTTGTGATACTAGCTGCTAGAAGCCAGCCTGGGAAGGTACGCTCTTGTTTGAGTAGCCTACCTGAAGACATAGTTGCACGTCATTTGATTTGCTACAGCTCTGTTTGCAGATACTTCTGTGTAGGCATTAGTACATGAATATTTTGGATGAGGCAGGTAAGTAGGTTCATTCAAGCTCTAAAATTTACTGCAGAAACTGCTCGGGGGTATTGGATCTCATAGTTTGTCACATAGCAGATTAGAAAGGTCAGGAAGTAAATTTATATCAGTTCAGAAGTCTTTCTCTGAGAAGTTCAGTGTATTGCTTCCAGACACTGCAAGATGTGCCTGGGTTTTTTGTTCCAGTGGTGTATCACAGCTGGTGGGACTCGTTAGACGGGAGTGGGTAACCGGTGATGTGTTGAATCCAGTGTTTCTACCTGAAACACTTTTGAGTGGAAAAGTAACAAAGTATGTCTTAAATTTGAGAGTTCGTGTAAAATTTACTGCTTTTCTTGTGGAAAGGAACTATAGTAATCTGTAATTAAGTTGGTATCTTAATCTTTGAGCGCTATTACAGCTGAAGAACAAGTGATTGTGTTCTGGAGTTCAAATTGTATGTGCAGGAATAGTGTCCCAAGTTCTGATTTTTCCTCATTTTTGTTAACACTAATCTTGTCTTGGAGAGGTTTATGTGGATTAGTACACAAGGTTGCTTATTATAGGCTAACTTTTATGAAACATGTTACGATAATAAACTTTGTCTTGGTAATTACTATGTGGTGCAACAAAATGTCAGGTAAAAGTGAAAGCAAAGACCACTGAGAAAGTGGGTTTTTTTGTGTTGCTAGCTAACTCTGTCTGTTTATTTTTGAACCTAGCCACGAGCTGACCCCATCCCGATATGTAGCTTTTGTTTGGGAACGAAAGAATCCAATCGTGAAAAAAAGCCAGAAGAGCTTTTGTCTTGTGCAGACTGTGGCAGCAGTGGTAAGTTGGCTGAATTTACATATATGAGAAATGTTTATGTTTTAAAGATTTTTTTTTTTTTTTTTTTGTATTAAAAATATTTTACGTCATCCTCTCTTTAGGCATACATTGAGAACTGAAACAAAGTGGGGGTGGAAGAGACTGTTGAACTAAAATTTTGTCATCTGTATAACTACAAAAGAAGGGTGTGAATTCATCTTTATACTGGGAGTATAGATCTGCTGAGCAAATGAATAGGGAAACCACACTTGTAAAATACAGAAATTCTATTATTGTTTGGGAGCTGTGTTTGATCTGAAAACTCAGGTTTGCATTGTGACATCAAATGGTGATCGAGAACTTTGCTTGCACAGGTTTGCAATGTTTCAGAAGCTGAGGAATAATCATAAGAATGAAGACTGTGTGGCAGTCTTTGCCATTGCGTGTCTTGTATATCTAATTAATTTTTTGTTAAATTTCTTTTGCTACTCAGGTGGGAATTTGAATAATGATTCAGGTGACTTACTAAAGCTGTTCGGCACCGGTTACGTGTCAGGCACAAGACAGGGACTCCCTGCGGATTGTACGGACCTTGCTCCTGTGTGACGCAGCAGCTCGTGCGGCCTCCATGCTTCCATGGGGCTGTCCCAAAGTGAGCAGCTAGGCTAATTTTGAAAATGAAGTACAGTAGCACGCTGTTGCTTTGCACGGAGTTTGTGCATCAGTGATACCAAACGTGTTCTTGGCCTAGGTTATTCCTGATTCACAGAGGGGTTTGGCTGAGAAACTTAGGCAGATCTCTTTAGCAGCTCTATGCCATAAAGCTTTTTCTGGCACAACCGCAGAGTTCTGGATGTGAAAATCCTCTGAGCAGTTGAGCTATTCTGAAAAAATCCCCCGTGGAAAATAGCTTTATGCTGGAAGAGGAGTTATTTGACCAGTGCAGTTTGTCAGTTGAGTGTTTTGTTTAGCTGTGCCAGTAAGAAAACTTCTGCTCCCGTAAGCTTACAGCTGCATTGGGAAGTGCTTTGGGGAAAGCTTTGCGAAGTAGACCATCCCGGCTAAAAGGCGAAATAGCGGTGCTGCTTAACGTTACGGGCTGCAACACCGAGCTGCTTGGTGCCACTGCTTTGTGCTGGCACCTGGTTGCCAGTGACCTGGGTTGAGGAACAAACGTCGTTGAAAGACAGCAAGTTGGATCGGTTCCCCAGCCCAGCTCACTGCACAGCCAGACCAGCTTCTGTGCCGGAGGGAAGAGGAGGGAGACCTTGGGAGGGAAGCGAGTGGAGAAGCAGTAGGGTCTGCGTAAGCCAGCGCTGCTTTTGAGAGGCTGGAAGCGAAAGTACAGTTTTGGTGTTGTGGAATTCAGAGTCTGCGTGTATCACCATTTTGTGGGTGTGCTGAAGATAGTCTGTCTCAGGTACTGTGATGAGTACTGGAGTAAAAACAAAACAATGTGGATCAAAACTGCGTTTTCAGTTAGTCAGGGTATGCTTTTGATTGCGTGCTTCTGAATCTCTCACCTCAGACAGATTATTTGTATTTTAGCCAGTGTATTTTTTAATATACTTAAGGGAATGATTAAACAGTGAAGCAAAGTAGTGCCTTTTTCACCTCAGGATGGAAGACCAGAGGCCACAGATTTTAAACTGTCTTCCTTTAATGGTTTACAGGTTTCCTGTATTTTCAAATCTGTATTCTAATATTTGGAAATTCAGTAGGATTTGTGCTTGGTTAGAATATGGTACGCAAAGGTTACATTAATCAGGTAAGCTTGGATATCAGCTACTCTTCTGTTGTGTAGTAATCCCCTGGTAGGTCTAAGACGCTTTAGAACTGAGAATCTTGACTTTCATGGATCAGCTTCTATTTGAATTAACACTGATACATTCTCTCTGCCTCATTAAGACTAAATTATCTTTAATTAGTTCCTCAGATGTATTAGATATAAAGAATGAAATGTTTAGACTGCCAATCAGATTGCTGGATGGTTAAACTTTAGCTACTGATGCCTAACTAAAATAAAAACCAATCTCAGTGCAATTTATAAATAACAAAACTTCACTCAAGTGGAGGTTTATTGTAATTGGATTTGTAATTTTGCACATTGCCGTGTATCTCGAAGCTGGTCTTGCTGTCTAACAAACATAAAAGAAATTGCATGTTGTGCACAGCAAGCAAATAGCGCAGTCGATCAGAGATTAAATTGCAGTGCCCACTACTGGCATGTCTGCTTGCCTTTAGGTTTTGCTGTCAGCTGCTTGCATCTCTGCAGATGATGCTTCCGCATTCTGGAAGCGGAAACTATCTGGGTATCTGCACGTTTCGTTGATACGGCTCTTATTTTGTGGTATTTGGGAATAGAATTTATTTGGGCAGTGGAAATGAAATGCACTGCTAGGTCACTGCACGGGGCAGTTTTGAAAGCAGTAAGATGAGGGATGTCAGGGGTGAGAAAACAAATCCTATCGCCGAAGCAAACATTGCATCCCCTCCCCGATTTCGAAAAATCAAGAGACTGGAGAACTGCAATTGAGCTCCACTGCTGTTTTCCCAATTCAGAGGTGCAGAAGCGATTAAAGAGCTGCTGCTGGCAGGTTTTAAAAGTGAGATGAAGTTTTAGAAAGGGGAGGACAAAAAAATTGAGTTACTGGGGAACTATAGTAAATGTTTTTTAAAAGGAGGGGGGGGAAATAGCTAAAAGTGTAATATCTGTTCCTTTCAAACTAGTGTGTTGGGCTGAGAAGGCGAGAGATCAGAGATGGGTAGGGGAGGCTGCAGCACCGAACTCCCAAGGCATCAGAGTCAGGTCGAGAGGAGTAGGGACAGCAAATGTTTGGGAAGGACTGCGCAGAGATTGCTTTATAAATGAGATTTAGCGTATGCTTCAAGAATAAGGGAATATGGGAATTGTCTTGATTGCTATCTGTGGGAGGATGTTGGCTGGTTGGATAAAATGAACCGCTAAGCAAGCTGCGGGTGGAAAAACCTTCTCCATGCGCAAGGTAGGTGCACTGATCCTCTCTGCTCATCGCTAAAGTCACCCAAAGTAATGATGCTTTCTACCTAAAAGGTTATCAAACACAAGGTTAGTTCCCAACATTTGTATCAAAGTTAGATATAAAGAGAGGTACTAGCATATCTGATTTACCCCTGTACCTAGTTGTCACTGATTGAATGCTTGTTCTTTTAAAAGAGTAATTGTTTTGTCAGTCCCTTTGAAGAATAAGCAAGGCCCAAATTTGCAATGAGAAAATAAAAGTAGGCAGTTTAAAGGAGTTGCCTTCAGTCACAGAGGAGTGAGATGTTCCGTTTTAACTTCCTGGCCTCACCTATTTCTGCCACATGAAAGTACCACAAATCTGAGCCTTTGCTAACTGGGAGGGATAAGAATGAATTTTAAAGCATTTCATTTTTAATAGTTTTGTTTTAAAGTAAGCCTCTATGTATTCCTGGTGGAAACTGCCAGCTTGCAAAGGTCTGAATTTGCAGTAATCTGTTCAACTTGTGTGCCACGTTAAAATATTGATGCTGCCGAGGTTTCAAAGAAAGTCAAGTGATTGAACCAGGAGAAATTACCGTCGGAGACACTTCAAACTAGAGGTTGATCAAATGTTGAAAACCTCTTGGTAGATGTATCGGCTTCTGGATATGGAGAAGATAGTATGTTCTTGAATTCAGTTTAGATCAGTTAGGGCTGAAATACTGCGAATTTTTAAGCCAGAAGCATGCTTTCCCTCTTCAGATCTTTCAAATTTAAAGAAACTAGCTGTAAAATCACTGAAGGTCACAGTGACTTAGTTTAGCTGACTACAGAAATTTGTTAAACTACAAAAGTAGTTAAACAGAGTCCCTTCTAAAAGTGAACCCTGTGTTGATCATCACTTCTTAGGCGTTACCCTCGCCTTGTTATTGTTGCATTTGCACTATGTCAGTCTGTCTCCAAAAGGAGGAATGTGTTATCAGCCATGGAAGAACAATACCATATGGTATTTCAAAATCTGAAATTTTCTGTGCTAGGGCATACCTAGGAAAGACAGCAAAAGAACATGGCAAACGCGTGGTGATGATTCCCACTTGCACTCTCCTAGCCTCTAGTTGTTTGTGGCTCAAGAACTTGGAGTTGCAGGCAGAACCTTGTATGTATGTATGTAATACCAATGGATTTTTTTTTTTTCTTTAATTTTTGTCCAGTAGTAATATCTAACACTGAAGGATATTAGAAAATATATTAAGCCATGTAATTGCTTGAATGAGAGATGTTATGTTGGTAGATAACAGAGAAAGAAAGTAACCCTGTTACACCTAACCTGTGCATAGTTACCAACCAGTGAGAATGGTTGTTTCTTATGTCTGTACCTCTCGGTTATTTGCTTAAGGCAAAGTTAAAATCAACAGTTTAAACACAATTTACTTGCTCCTTGAAGTAAGTCACTTCCGTGCAGGGTAGATAACTGGAATTAAATGCACTTATATGGAGGTAATTGGTTCATGATTACACTTTAATGTGTTAATATAGTTGTTAAGTCATGGTTGATGAAATAAGTCTGTGATATTGATTATTAATATCAGCCACTCCAGGGAGCTTTTTTCTTATTTCAGCAGATTTTTTTAAAAATGAAGTACTTGTTAGCTTTATTGAAGGGAACAGTGTAGCGCTGAACTCAGCTATGCAGTTACAGAGTGTATTTGTCACTTTCCAGAAAAATAGTCACTTTTAAGTGCATCCTTGGTTTTAACCACAAAAATTTGTTGATGTATCTGAAACTGTCTACTAAGAATCAAATGGCAATGCTTTTTCAATATCTGTGTTTTTGAAAGTACGCTTTGAATTTATTATTGTTTGTTCTTTACCAATATATTATATTCCTGCATTTTATTTTGAGAGTATGCTGTATTTACACAATTTAAGTTGTCTTTTGAAGTCATCTTTGCCATTCATGCCTCAGTCCGTTAGAAGACAAAAATAGCAAACGCTCGTGGATTAGCCTGTGTTCTTGGTGGTGGTGGCTTAGCTCAGTCTTAGACTGAGAAACAGCAGATGGAGAAAGTCTGAATCACCGTGACTAGACCGTTACCTGGAAGAAAGCACGTATCCCAACTCTGACAGGGAGAAGAAAGCATCCTTCATGCGCATCACATCACTGCAACCATCTAAGTCCAGCATGACATCAGGGATTCTTATCTCTCTGACAAGTTGTGGGTTGATGCCCTTGATGATCTCTGAATATAATACTGGCAAAAAGTGTTTCCCTGGGAAGGCTTATCCCTTCCTATTTAGCAGTGCTTTTATCTTTTCTGGATTAAGGGTACACTCTGAGGTCGCTGAAGACATGAAAAATCACTGCCAGTATTGCCTGAGGTGGTGTATGTGTTCAGTTGTCTGATACCTTGTATTAGTTGCAAAAGTTGTGTAGGAAGCCATGTAGGCCTTCTAGGCTACCCTGGGAAGAGGATGGTCCCGTCAGGAAATAAAATACAGTTTCATGGGAGGAGGTGGTTCACCTGCTCTTGGCCCCCACTGCCTTTTTAAAACTTCCTTTGTCGTAAGCTTTTCTTGTGTCAGTTGCCTGCTTGATTTTTTTTTTCCCTTCTTACTGCTCAGAAATTGTTCTTTATATGTAATTAAGCAATAAGTTGGAATTAAAAATGCATATAATTTGACTATTAAGTTTCTCTCATAGCTACTTAGTATAATTAGAAAAATACCTAATGGTTTTATTTAAAGATTTCCTCTGTTTTGTGTTGCACTGCTATGAAAGGGGGGTGGGGTCAAGTTTGTAAAAATACTTTTTTCAGAACCAGTGGCAGTTTAATATGCTATGGAAACAGCCTAGTGAAAATAAAAATTCAGTTTCAGGTGCTTGCGTAGACCGTTCACGGATGTCAGTTACAGTAGAAGTCAACTTTCTATCTCTCTTTATACGTGAGTTTTATGGAAGTTATTCTGTATCTGTGTGTGAAGTGGATGAGTTAATGTGTTGCAAAGAGCTAGTGCTTGCAGGGTTCTGGTGGTGCTGGCTACATCCTGTTGAACTCGAGAATCCATTTTACCAATCTGAAATCTCAAGCTTTGAATATTTTGGTTTTTTTTAGGACATCCATCATGTCTGAAATTCTGCCCTGAGTTAACAACAAACGTGAAGGCCTTAAGATGGCAGTGTATTGAATGCAAGACATGCAGTGCGTGTAGGATCCAAGGCAAAAATGCAGTAAGTTAGACTGCAGAGTGTTATCTGACTTTTCTTTGTTTACTGTAGCTCTGTACTTAGCACATGTGAAATACAAATTGCTGATGTACAACTTCAAGCAATGCTGTATTAAGTCTTTTTTTCCTCTTCCTCTCCGCTCCCCCCCCCCTTCAGGATAACATGCTTTTTTGCGACTCCTGTGATAGAGGGTTCCACATGGAGTGCTGTGACCCACCACTTTCCCGAATGCCAAAAGGTGATAATAAAACTCCTTTCAATGAAAGTACTCTCACTCATGGTCTTTTCTCATATTAAGTGACCAAAAGCTCTTGCGCATGCTGATGATTTTTTGCGTTCCTAAACAGTGTGGTTTAAATCAGGTCAAAGCCAATACTTTATTTTTCTTTACTTGAGATTTTTTTTCCTCAGGAAAATAGTAAAGGTCTGTGGTCAGTTGACCAGATGAATTCACTGTGTATTGAGTTGTTGGCCAGTTTATTGAAGCTGAAGTTTGATGAAGGCTGTTAAAATGTTTGGAGTATACACACTGACAAAGAAATCCTTAGAGCAGGTGAAAGAGCCTGCTTCTTCATGCCTTCTGTAAGAGTAATTTGAAAAACAGACAGACAAACAAACCGCCTGTGTCTTCAGGCTCTCTAGTCTTCAGATTTCTGATATATAGCACCTCTCACTTTGCTCTCACATGGTTACGGCTTTCCCTATTTAATCTTAAAGTTACACAGAAGACTTTTTCCAACTTCCCCCCTGCCCCCAATCCCCAACCCTAGCTATAATAAAGAAGTGTTCAGTCATGGTCATCTAACATGAAAAGGATGCCAAATTCAAGGTGTTGTATATTAAAACAAACATACCTAGGTGTGACCTGATATTTTCTTTAGCACACTCTAGCCTAGATTGCTTTGTAACGCATGTATAATTTTTTTTCCCCATCTTGACTGTGTCTGAGGAAAGAACTAGGTAGTACAAGGAGGGACAAGCTACAACAGAAATTCTTTTAAGAACCCATTTGTTCACAATCTTTTCTGTGATCCTTGTTGCCTCTTCCCCCCCCCACACCTCTCCTTCCATGAGCACTTTCAAAAATGTCAAAGTATGGATAGAATTGGATCGCTTTTCTTTGTCCGCTTCCCTGTGTCCTGTTCAGAAGATAATTTGCTGGCCTTGTGTACTTGGCATGTATCTCGGTAGTCACCTGCAGTACAGATTAAATCAACTGTGTACAATTAAACTTTTTTCCTTGATGTAGGGATGTGGATTTGCCAGGTCTGTAGACCAAAGAAGAAAGGGAGAAAGCTACTTCATGAGAAAGCTGCCCAAATAAGGCGAAGATATGCAAAACCCATTGGACGACCGAAAAATAAACTAAAGCAACGAATGTTGTAGGTTTCTCTTGAATTTTTTTTTTTAATGTTTCTGAGAATGTAGTTGGATAAGAGTTGATGCAGGTTCAACTACAGTTTTTAACTGTAGTTCGAGTTGGGGAAAGTAGGTGATGCCTTTCAGCCCAATGGCCAATAACTTCTTAATTACAGTGGGTGCTTTTTGTGTCATGTCAGAAGGTGATGAAAAAAACTTCCTGTGACTTAGTTCTCTAGATGCCATATTTTTTTAACAAAACTTGTATCTATAGAAGATGCAAATAAAAGTCTGTATGATAACATATGCCACAGCTATTTTCCAAGTGTAACTTCGAGTAAGTGGAGTATGCTGAGGGGATAATAGTGAATTTCCTCAGGAGACTGTTCTGCTTAAAGACCTGTTCAAAAGTTATATAAAAAGGACTTTATTAGTTAATATCAGCTCACAAAACCCATTCCAAGAAGCAAGCTGTGCAAGTACTAAAAAAAGTTCTGGTTTCAGTGGTACTCTGGAAAAAATTAGTACTTGAATTCTTCTGTTAAGCTGCCACTGGTTACTAGGGAAAGAGGCAGCAATTCCTCTTGCTTCTCAGGAATGTATTTATCTAAGATTAGAGAGTGCTGTAATTCTTTTAGCATCTATCTTTCCAGGCAACGCTGTAGCTGGACATCTTAAGGCTTGGTTGGAGGATTGTTTAAGTAGCGTTCAGATGCTGAGTTGACATTACACTGAGTGTTAAACAGGAGCAGATTCTGTGTTAACTCCAGTAGCGTGTTGCCCTTCGTCACGTTCCTATCCACATACACCTTTCCTCTCCTCCTGTTTAACTGTCTGTTTGGCCGTGTCAGCTCAGCAGCTGAAGAGCTTTCTGGCTGTATCTACTACTCATTCTGTTATGTGGCTGTTCCCCAACCATTTTTCTCTATAGTCTAAACACCTGTCCGGCATTCTTCAGAGTTGCATGGTAGCTGCTTTAACACTTTGCATTTTGCATAATAAGGATTTCTGGAGCCAATGAAGTCAACATGGGAAAATAGAAGGAAAAAAAAAAAGTACTCACAGTACTGGCGTGCAGCACGCTCAAGTTGGTGTACATGGTGTTTGCTTATTCTTTCTCCTCTGTCTCTGCCAGGATTTCTAGTCTTGCCTTTTTGGACCTTGACCTAGAGTTCAGTCTGTGTTGCTCTAGGAAAGTAGTACAGGACAATGAAGAAGTGTGGCCCTACGTGAAAGTAAAAGATGTAGTTGTAGTGGCTCATGAGCGTATACTGTTAAAGGAAGAGTGGGTGAAACATTCTTGTACTTCTCCATTCTCCTCCTGACTAAATAACTTCAGAATTTGAAGGTCATTGAAATAGCCATACTACATTTAGTCTTTTAACTGAAATTCCTATATATCATTGTGTGTGCATAATAAAAATATTCCCTGTATCTGTAGCGTTACCTCTGGATCTAGCTACACTTCCGGTTTTACCCCTTTGAAAACTCCTCAGTCTTCAACTGGAGTTCTAATACAGTACTGCCATCTAACTTCTCTGAAAACACGTCCCTGATCTGGGTTCCCACAGTGGGTGTAGCAGGAGAGTCTGTCTGACTCTGCTTCTCCTCCTCTTTCATGCATGTAAAATGAAGGTTGGAAAGCTTGTGATGGTTTTACTGTTACATTTTGCTAATAGGATTCTGAGCTATATTTTCAAAATAAGTCATGCTAAAGGATGCAGAAGTTCTCTTAGCATTGGATGATGATTATGAATATTTTTATAAAGTTTTTTTGTGGCACATGAGCCACATCAGCATGTTAGAGTAGTACTTGGAGGGTTCCTTTATATAATGAATATTTGCAATATTGTGGGCACATTTCTGTTACTTCAATGTCCAATATATATACAAAACAAAATAGTCTTGTTTTGGAATAACAGGGGTTAGGAGGTGGGGTGAGAGAAGAGACTCTTCCTCGTGGAATCCTGTTTAGAAGTGGTGGTGGGGTACAGAAGATGACAGTGTCATACATAAAAGTGTGTGGTCACAGGAAATACAGGAAGGTTAGCTAATGCCACTGGGCTCTTTTTGTGTAGTACAAATAGAATCTGTCCAGGAGTGCTAGAATAATTTTGCCTGTTGACCATCTGTAGAAAGCCCTTCACAGGCAAATTACTGTGTAGGATTAACTAAAACCAGATGTGGTTTGGTGATTACCACATCTGGTAGTGAGAATAGGTCTTGTGATGGACATAAGCTTACGGCACCAAAGGATTCAAAAGACTTAGAAGTTTTGGGGTTTGCCTCATAGGAGCTAACCGAATTGAAGGATGTGTGAGTAGAGAAGGGGCTCGTTCTTAAACTGGTGGGCCCTTGGAGTTCAGTAAAACAGATGGTAGCCCCAGGCTGTTCAATCTCTCATTAAAGTGACCTGTTGGATTTAATTACTTCAGCATCTCAATTAAGAAGGCAAAAATCTGTGGAAGAAAACTTTCCACTGCAAAATAAATAAGCTAACTTCAAAGACCAGGATGGAAAAGGGAATGGAAGCATTTGATGCAACTAAATAGCTTTGGATTTGCAATTTGATCATGCCTCCTGATACCTGTTTCTTTTACTGCAAATATTTTTAAACATTCTGTTTCTGTATACTTACAGTATACTACTCCTCGGTGTATCCTGCAGTGTTGTTCCTCTCCTCGGTCATTAGCGACCAGCTAAACCTGTACTTCTGCTGTCACAAATGTTGGCTTTCAGCATGCCCCTTTTCTGCCTAGCATTTAAATACCATTCACCTCTCTTCCTTCTTGTCACCTTCCATGTTAGGCCTGATTGGTTTACAGCTTTTCTACAAAAACCATGTTGCTTTTTCTTTTCCTTTGCTATTTTTGTTTTTGCTATTATTACAATTTCTAAAGAAAACAGAGTCTATTTCTTTGGTTTAGTTGTAATATTCTTCATAAACTGCCTGATTTTGCTTTTAGGCCATTGACAGTAATTTTCACCCCTAGTGCTGACATGCATAATGCAATGAGAGCACACTAATTTCTTAATTTCTTAACACTGACCACATGTGTCTCCTTTGCGTGTACAATGAGCTCTGTGGTGATGGAGCAGGTAGTGTACTAGGCCACAGCGCATTGATGCTTTTCTCCAAAGAAGCATGCTTTTGCCATGCCTAAAAGTAGGTGGCAAGGCTGTGTGTTCAGGAGATCTTGCTAGCTCAGCTGCTTCCATTTATGTGTAATGTGGACTGTCTTGTAAGGATGGGGAGGGGCAGGGAAGAACAGAAAGAAAAAAAGAAAAAGGAAAAGCTGGATGTTATGTCATAGTGTGAAATGTATTTCCAAAGTGCATGTCTTTAAATTTCTACAAAGATTTTTAAGTACAGTGGCGTAAGTAACTTGTATAAACTGTAATACTATTTGGTAGTAGTTACAGATTTTAATGCTGATTTTTTTTTTTTTTTTTTGTATTTTCCAAATTTTTGCATAGGTCTGTAACCAGCGATGAAGGATCCGTGAATGCATTCACAGGAAGGGGGTCACCTGGTAGGGGTCAAAAGACTAAAGTCTGTACCACACCTTCATCTGGTCATGCTGCATCTGTGAAGGATTCAAGCAGCAGATTGCCTGTTACAGACCCCACTCGGCCTGGTGCCACCACCAAAATCACCACCACCTCCACCTACATATCTGCCTCTACACTTAAAGTTAACAAGAAAACCAAAGGGCTCATTGATGGCCTTACTAAGTTCTTTACACCATCACCTGATGGTCGCAGATCACGAGGTGAAATAATAGACTTTTCAAAGCACTATCGTCCAAGGAAAAAGGTCTCTCAGAAACAGTCATGCACTTCTCTTGTGTTGGCTACAGGTACCACACAAAAGCTAAAACCTCCACCTTCTTCACTTCTACCCCCAACCCCCATCTCTGGTCAGAGCCCCAGTTCGCAAAAATCCAGCCCTTCTGCTGCTTCTAACTCTCCCCAAAGTTCTTCCAGTCAGTCAAGCGTACCCTCTTTTCATAGCCTTCCTAATAACAGTCAGCTAAAGGGACTCTTTGATGGACTCTCTCATATCTATACCGCTCAGGGACAGTCTCGAAAAAAGGGACACCCAGACTATGCACCACCCAAGCGGTTGCGTCGTAAACCCGAATTATCTGCCGCCTCAAAATCTAATAGCCGTTTCTATGGAAAGAAAGAGATTAGGAGTAGGTTTATTTCTCGTGCCTGTACCTCTGGATGGGGTGTGTCTAGAGGACATGCTTTTAAAGCAATTAATCGCCTCAAGAGAACAACCTTCCTTAAAAAGCACAGGATTCTAGGCAGATTAAAGTATAAAGTGACCCCTCAGATGGGGACCCCCTCACCAGGGAAGGGGAGCTTGGCAGACGGAAGGATTAAACCTGATCAGGATGATGGTAAGCAAAGGTCAAAGCGCCAACCAAACCTGTGTCCCGTCCAAAACCAAAATTCTTATATTGTCACATAGGTCTTAGCTATTTCTCTTGTTCTTACTTCACTTTCATACGAAAGCAATGAAACTTTGACCTTTTATCTAATGCTGACTAAATCTCCAAAATGTTTTTTTCTGACTAATACCACACCACCTTCTTATTATTTTTTTGCATCTGTAGTGACACTAGGAGCCCCAAGTGCCTTCATGATGTTGCTTATGGCTGTGTAGTAGCGCATGAGTAGCCACTCTTCATGCTACTTCCTCGTTCTTCCCCTGCCCTTTCTCTGGCAGTAGTGCTGTCATCGTGATTGTGTGCTGTCAGTGCTTATGATGGTGGGCATTTCGGTTCATTTCCCTCTGCTCCATTGCTCTCTCATCAACAATTCCGTCCTGCTACAGTCTCCACAACACTTGATCTGTACTGCTGTGAACTATCTCTTTTTGTAATTACTTTTATTTAAGAAGAACTATATTTATAATGTTTGAATGTAGACTTAGCTTAGCATTGGTCTCCAGCTTCTAAGGGCAACTTTTTTTTTCTCTTATTTTTATTTTTACCTTGTAGAGTATACTGGAATTTATCAAGTGGCGTAGTTCTAGTGATAGAATATATTCCATTTCATGAGGTTCAAAACTAATTTGGTAGAACTGGACTGTAAAGGCTTATACAGACAGACAAGCAAGCAGAAAAATAGCTCATGTAACAGCAAACTACAAAACAAGAAAGGGGGAAGGTTTCCTTTCTGTTACTTAGTAATCCCAAAGTTAGTTAAAATGGGGAGTCATAACAGCCGTAGTTGCTACAATCCTATTTAGGAGTGTCACTTGGGTAAGGCACGTGTAACCTTCATATCTGTGAATAAACTTTTTGCTGGTTTTAAATAACAGATACTGAAATCAAACTAAGCATCAAACAAGAAAATAAGGATCTCTTTCTGGTGGGAAGCAAGGACACTGTTACACAGGAGGATTTGGAAGTATTTAAGCAGGCTCGAGAACTTTCCATGGAGGTAAGAATCATGTTCCATAAAATGTAGTTATTTCTGTAAATAAAAACTGAGTTCATTTTCATATGTCTGTTCATCTTCATTTTTACTCTATTTCTTTTGATCTGATGTGTCATGCTTGCTGTGAATTTAATTTGGGAGACAATGTATATACAGTTACATTGTCCTAGATAGGAGATGAGGCATCACACTGGAGTGGGTCAGATGATGCGTGACACTTGGGATAGATTTTTGAAAGATACACTTGAGCATTTTGGACATAGAATTAGCACTGATGAAGCGCAGCTGGCATCCTGGTCAGAACCGAGAGGATGTTGGCTGGTAAGAATGTGCCTGATGATTTTCCTCTGCAAATAAAGCAGCCACTGTGAAAAGTGAAGTCTGTCCCAGCAACTGCTGTTTAGTAGGAAACTGGCTTTACTGAGTTCATAGCTTCATTTTACCCAATGATTTAACACACTTTGAGTTTAAATACTATAGCCTTTTTCTAGCAGTCAAAATATTTCAGCTGAATCTGACTAAAACTGTTTATACTAGCTGGTCTTCCAGGTGTGTAGTGGTAATCTAAAACTTGTGGAGACTGAGCTGGTTTTTGCTGGGTGGTTTTTTGGTGGATGTTTTTGTTGTTGTTGTTCCTGAGGAGGCTAGACAGGGCAGCTGAATCTTCCTATAGCAAATCACACTGTTACTTTTCTGTGTCAATGAAATGAGTTATTAAATTAGTTCATCGTTCATTTTCTCGTGGAAATGGTTGCCACTTCCTCCTTTCTTTGTCTTTCCTATGCAGTCCAAAAATGTTGGGTGGTAAGTGGGTAAGATTTCAAAAATTCGTGACATTGAAATGACTTTTTCCCCACCCCTTCTTCCTTTTTTTCCTATTCTGCCAGCCCTTGAGAGTCTAGCATTTGTTTTCTGACCAGCTCAACTTTGGGCTGATAGCCACGATTAGTGTGGGTTAATACACTGTTGATTCTTACAAGATAAATACCAAGGACCAACCCAAAGTATTCTGTGACTCTAGAGGGGTTCTGCTGACGCCGTCTCCCTCACTATTTTGACAAGAGGACAGCTTGGAATTCGAAGCAGCGCTGCAGAGAAAGCCCTCGCGTTAGATGCTGCCGGAGGAGAGAGCCGAGGCGGTTGTGCCTCTTGTCTGGCTGGGCCACGCACCATCTATTTGTGCGCACGTACTTCTACGCACTGCTCGCTTAACTTTGTGTTTAGTCGTTTGGCACCTTGAAAGAAATCTTTGCTGTTTATATTTGGCCGTTGCAAACTCTGTCCTCTGTCCAGGTTGGAAGAACTTGAGCAACGGAGTTGAATGCTTCAGGTTTCTCACACCTTCGTTGGGTGAAATTGATGACGTAAAGCTAACTTTCCTTTTATCTTTTCTGTAATTAATATTTTGCTTTTATTGCATCTGACAGAAAATTGGGTGTAAAAACACTGGCGAAACAAGTGGGCGATACCCTTCAGTGATTGAGTTTGGAAAATACGAGATCCAGACCTGGTACTCTTCACCCTACCCACAGGAATATGCAAGGTAGCGAGTTGTCAGGATTGGCATACATGGTTGGGATTGTTACTGATGTGATAAGTGTAACTGGTTTTCTTATTCTTTAGTAATTGTTTATAATTTGCAACTTTGAAAAGTAAATATGCTTTGTAATTATAAGTGAAAACAAGAATTTGTCTTCTATGTATTAGTTCTAACCAAAAATGCATTAAAAAGAGTGATTTTCCTAGTCCTACATAAATATAAACTTGCAGTGTGTATTGGCATGATTTTGTTTTCATTGTTTTTTTGGTTTTGTTTGTTGGTTTTGATTGGGTTTTGTGGGGGTTTTGGTGTTTCGAGTGTGTGTTTTTTAAAAAAAAAAACCACAAAAACACAACAACAACAACAACAACAACAACAAAACCCCACAAAACCCTGTTGCAACGAAGTGTGACCAACTTCTGGCCATTTAGAGCAAGTAATCTTGTTTGTCCTCCAGAATTTGTTAACCTGCTGTTTCTAGGGCCCAGGGAGAAGTCTGAACATGCTAGATAAATAAAGTCAAAGTGAGCAGGTTGTGGCAGCAGGCTCTTGTTTCTGGGCTCCTTTGCCGGGGCGCAGCTTGGAGTCAGGCAGAGCGCATGAACTGCGAAGTGTGCTGATCTCTGCATGCGCTGAAAAGAAATGCTTTATGAATCCCTTGGTTCTGTGGCACACATGGAGATTTTCAGAACTGTAGGTCTATCAAGCTCTGCTATTACAGCAAGCAACCAAGTTACGTGATCTGTTCCAAAATGCCTTTGTGTAGTGTTATTGTAAACTGCTTTTTCTCTCCTCCCTGTCATTCCTAGATACCGTCATCTTTGCGTGGTGGGAATGAGGGATATATCGTGAATTGGTAATAACAAAATCAAGGGCTAAAAAAAGTGCAGAGAGCATTTTTATTTCCTCTTATTACCACTGCTTTAATAGGGTTAACATTTTATTTCAGTTACTTTTTTATTGGCTCAATGTATATCATATTGTGAAGGAGAGAGTTACCTGTTCCATCAAATAAATTAATCCCACGTAGAGGCATAATGATGGATAGTTATTATTAGTATGAGACAGCAGTGGGATGGCATCTGTAGGAGGCAGTGCAGTTCTCACGGCTCTGAGTGCTGTGGGATTACACCATGGAACAGACAGCTCAAACTACTTTCTATGTTGTTGCTAAACTTTCTTAGAATACTGGAGTAAACCATGGCTGTGATCCCAGGACATGCCAGTATTTTTAGAGCAGATAAAGATTGTCCTCTGCTCTGAAACTTTGTAGATCAATTAATTTTGGCTGTGAGCTTCCACTGCTTCAGTAATTTAAGAATGGAGGTAAAGAGCCATAAAATTCACCAAAAGGAACAGTTTCTAGTATGTAGAGCACTTGTCAGCATTGTCTTACATGGGGCGTGTGGGTTACTTGTATGTAGTCTGAACTGAATCAATTATTATTGGAACAAGAAGGGTGAAATTTGAGGTATGACTCCATACATTGATGGAGGCCACAGCAAAAGCTTAGGTGGAATGTGGGATGCAACTGGGATGTACTGGAGACTGGGCCACGAAACAGCTGACCACGGTCCAACTCTATTGAATTAGGTTCCTTGTGACTGATTGAATCTGATCTTTTTTTATCTTTCTTTTTCTACTGGCTGATGTGTGTGTTTAATCATTCACTCTAATGTGGTGATTTCTTTTTTTTTTTTTTTTTTTTCTCAAGTTAAGCAGCATTTAGTCATGGTACGTTATATTTAAATGGGGAAGGCCTTTCACTTTGTGGTAACTTTTTTGTTTACAGAATGTGACAAATCTTTTGTATAAAATATTTTTCTAATTTTCGTGCAGGTTACCAAAGCTTTACCTGTGTGAATTCTGTCTTAAATACATGAAAAGTAAAAACATTTTGTTAAGGCATTCAAAGAAATGTGGCTGGTTTCATCCTCCAGCCAATGAAATCTATAGAAGAAATGACCTTTCAGTATTTGAGGTAGGTATACTAAAATCTGAAAGTAACCAGTTTGTAGACATTACACACCAGTTGTAGAACTAGTGAAAACTTTAACGTATTTAGATGTTTCCTTGGAAATTCTTCTTATACTGCAAAAACAAGTCCATCTTCCCTGTCCTGTTCCACCCTGCCATGTTCTGTCACCATTCTTACTTTCTTTACTTGTACTTCATGCATTACCCAACCTTTGAAGGTACTTGTATAGCATGCGTCGTAGATGGGGACTGCAGTGGAAGCTCGTTGACTGGATTGCCTTTCCCTTCTCAGCAGCAGTACCTCTTGCACCCTTTCATTTCTGGCTATGTAAAGAGCTTGGGTGTAGGGAGAATACGAATCACAATATAGATTCTTCCAGTGTATAGAGGCAAGCAAAGCAGTTTCTTGTCTAGTGTTCTAAAAATACAAATGTAGGTACTAAGTGCTTTTGCTTTCCTTTTGGATGAGTGAGAAACTTTCCCTGAAACATCCTGGTTGGGTGGTGGAGGTTCAGTCCAGCATCAGGCCAGAAGACGCTGCCTTGAATTTAGAAAGCGTAGATTTGAGCTTGGGGATATGTATTCTTTTATAATCTGAATTATTCTCTTGGGAGATGAGTTCTGTTAAAGTTCATGTTTTTAAGGATATCCTGGAAAATGCAATTCTGTGTTTCAAACAGCATGCCTGCCCTTACTAAAGCTATGCATTAACCTCCACATTCCTGTGTCTCAAGAGTTGTTTCAGATTGCATTAACAGAAAAGAGTGCCGGGGTTACTAGGACTTCTTTTGAAGCTGTTTATAAACATCAGTATTTAGATGTGTATATTGATAACTTCTTTTTATTTGCAGGTGTCATAGATTCTGCTTGAAACTTGTTTTTTCATATTGTATAGATGTCTATCATGCTTGGTCATTGCCATTTCTGTTCAAACAATGGTAGATGCAGTCTTGGAGTCCTTACTTAAATTAGAACAAGATCTTAATATTTGGTTCACTTTTTTTCTGTTTGTGCTATTAAAAATAATAGCTATCTGCATCAAGATTGCTTCCCTCCTGACTTGGTCCGTTTTTATAAGGATCGTAGATCTGCCAACAAAAGACTTACGCTGTAAACAGATTTAACTTTTCCTGTTGAAAACCAAACTCTACTAACAGGTGTGAAGAGCTGTGCACCGTACAGTAGGCAAATCCTGCTTTCCAATTTATTTTCATTAAGTACTGCCAACATGTGAATAAAAACTTCTTAAAAAAAAATAAAAATACAGCTTTGAGAAGGGGGGTGGCAATGGGTTGGGGGATCGACACAAAAACTGCATGGAGAGCAAGGTGCACGTGAAAGCAATGTCCCGACTCTTTCTCCACTGTTTGTCTTCCGTTATTTTGGGTGCTTCAATAAGCATTAATGTTAAGACTTCTGCAGTAAAGTGGGTTTTTTACTACAAAGGTTAATGTCAGTTGTTACTCTGATAACTGTAGAAGCTTACTCATCAGTTGATGTCCTTCCTCACAGATACTTCCAGGAATTCTGTGCACCCATTTTCCGTTTGACAGAATGAAGGGCTTGTGGTTTCATTCATGCTTTCTGTTTTTTAGAGAAACAGTTCTGAGAGCTTAATGTATTTGTAGGTTCTTGAGTGCTGTATGAAAGTTTATTCTGAAGTTTTTAGGAGCAGTAGCTGTCCATTAAATGTTTTTTCTTTAATCCAATGCAACTGTACTACTGAAGTCACCTTGAAATCCCTACACACATCCAAACTGTTGGTTTTTACTCAGACTTGTAACCAGGATTCTTCAAAAAACAAATTAGAATAGAATATGGCTTCTTTTTCAGCACGGTGTGCGTACCATTTGGCTGTCTTTATGAATGAACTACAGCTAGGACTTTATCAAAGAGCATCCGTACAAGCAAACCTTTCCATTAAGAAGATTATTTTTAAAATGCTGTTGCCATTGACTGAACCTTCCCTTTCAGGGAGTAACTAATTGATCTAGGAAATGTGCATCTGTGTCATGCTTTTCTGTAGCTGTCTGAGTCACAGCTTGACTCTTTACACTCATAACATACCTAGACTAATTGTAGCCTGAAAATTTACTTCTCTTGCTCAATAGCATTTTAGTCTAGCATAGAAATTTTGTCTTGTCTAATTTATGTAAAACATTGCTGTGATTGGTATGTAATTGGCAACTCATTCATTGGCCTTACACCTTAAGGATTCAACATAATACAATTCATTGTCTTTGTGGGGTTTTTTTGTTTGTTTTTATTGTTGTGTACCGCTGCCTTCCAGCAAACCACAGTTTAATGTAGTTTTAACTAGTACATTTTTTTTGTCTGCCATTCATTCATTTTCATTCCACAAATGAAGTGAAGGAGGTCAGTCTCACTTGAACAATTAAAAGGTGAAGTTACTTTGTTTAATAAATCCAGATCCTGGGAGGATACTTACACATGCAAAGTAATTAGTATTAACTGGAGAATTCTTATTGAACAAGAAGCTGGGGCGTTTCTCTTCTGAACCTTGATTTTTTTCTACAATGCCGTCTTGTTCATGTTTCCTTCTAGCATGTGATTGATTCAAGAAGTTGTTTTGTCCTGACATGTTGGTGGCATTGGAAATAACTGCATCTGTCTTGCTTTCTAGGTTGATGGAAATGTGAGCAAAATTTATTGTCAGAATCTTTGTTTGTTAGCTAAGCTCTTTCTGGACCACAAAACCTTGTATTATGATGTTGAACCATTCCTCTTCTATGTCCTTACAAAAAATGATGAGAAAGGCTGCCATTTAGTTGGATATTTCTCTAAGGTAAAACAAAAGTTTTGGTTTTGAACATTTGTAATTTCCCACTCTTCTTAATATTTGTGCCAACAGCAAAGAACAACATTTCAGAAGCTTGAAATCTTCTCCCTAATTCTAAAATATAATGTGCGTTGTCTCAGACGCACTTGTACTTGCTTGTCTCAGACAGATGCAAAGTGAGAAATTGTAAGCACATTCAGCCACATACATTGGGGTTTTTTTTGTTGGTTTGGTTGTGTTGGGTTTTTTTGGGGGGTGTTTTTTGGGTTTTTCCCAGAATGTGTTGTGGCTTCAGTTGAAAACAAAATCATTTTACTCCCCCTACCATTTTTGCGATAGTATACCAAGCCTAACTTCGTAGAAGTGCTAGGGATTTGAAATGTTGATGTGTTTTCATGTTTTTACTGCTAGCAGTTCAAGCTGGCTATTTAGGCATGAATGGCCAGCTGTGTTCATCTCTTGTGTACAGCCTGATTTAATGCAGTTGCTCGCTGCCCTGAGTGTAAGAACGCAATGCCTGACTTCATGGTGGATGCCTTCTTTAGAGTGGATGTCTTTACTGATTGTGGTTTTGCTTTGAATTTTAAAGCAATAGATGACTGCTGTGGACAAAAATAATACTTACCTGGACTTATGTCTTGACAAAGGTGACCAAAAATAGTGGTGAAGTATAATTAGATGTGTCTGCGACAGGAAAAGCTTCCATTAGTCAGTTTGTCCATAAGAAATGTGGTGAATTGGTATAGTTACTCGGAAATTCAGTACTTATTTGGGGCCAGACTCTTTTCAGTGGTGCCCAGCGACAGGACAAGGGGCAATGGGCACAAACTGAAGCAGAGGAAGCTCCGTCTGAACATGAGGAAGAACTTCTTCCCTCTGAGGGTGACGGAGCCCTGGCCCAGGCTGCCCAGGGAGGTTGTGGAGTCTCCTTCTCTGGAGATATTCAAGACCTGCCTGGACGCGGTGCTGTGCAGCCTGCTGTAGGTGACCCTGCTTGGGCAGGGGGTTGGGCTGGGTGACCCACAGAGGTCCCTTCCAAGCCTGAACATTCTGTGATTCTTGCCCCTAGTATCACCACATTCCTCAGTATATCATTTTCTTTAAGTGATTTGTGTGAAGATACTACTTTGAAGAAGTGTAAAGATCATGTTGGAGTACCTGCATGTTATAGTGATCTCTTGGGGGTCTGACCGGTTCCTTCCGAGGTGTGGGCCTTGCTGGGATTGTAACAGTGAGATGTGTAGGCACAGCTTGCACTGTCTCTTAGGTCAGTCAGAAGTTCTTGTGGCACCCAAACACGTAAACTCTGATATGGGCAAGTATTTTCTAGTAGATGTATTGAAGGTGCTGCAGGTGTTAAGAGGAGTCTTTCTTGATACTTGTTCCTTGTTTCAGCAAGGATGCGTTTTCTTCCCGTGCCTCAGCCCTGTTGCTTTTGGCCAGTCTGTTTGTCACATCTGAGCAGCACGAATGCTTTAGCTACCCAAATTTAGGACACCGACACCCCCCCCCCCCCCCCCCCCCCCCCAATCTCGAAGTCCACTGAAGAAGTGAAATTTTTTTCTGAATTGCATGTATGTCATCCTGCGGCCACCCCCTCTGCCCCCCGCCTTTTTTTTTTTTAAAAAAAAAAAAAAGTGTGCGCGTATGTGCCCTTGCTGTCAGGAATGTTGTGGCTTTTCTTCCCTGATTACAAATACGTTGCCACGACGTGACCTTCGTACTAGCAGCACTCTTGGGAGTTTGAGAATCCTGTACAGAGAAAAGACTTCACCATACTGTAGAAACTAAGAAACCTTGCAAAATACGGCGTGGGTATCTGCTCTCACAGCTGAAGAAATGTGTGGAAACCAGCACGCTGGCATGTGATCCTGTCGGTGTCATCACTGGTCTGGTGTCAGCTTGTGTGTGGAGGCTGAAGTGATGTAGGTGGTGTCTTAAACTGTCCGTGTGCTTGCCGCAACTTCTTGTCAGTTATGCTGACCTGGATATTTTTGGTTGACTTACTTGGTCTCCCTCAAAACTACCTCGTGCTGATTTGGGGATTTTTGTGTGCATAACCTTCTAAAGGTAACAAGGCTTCGAGGCTCTTCCTTTTTATCGATCAGCCTGAAAGAACCTATAACCCTACATTGTTAGAACAGCTTCCTAGTTCAGATTCTTCCTTCTGTTGTCTTATACAGTCAGTGTAATATTTGCCTCCGTTGCCCGTATGTTATATGACTTCAGTCTGTCTGAAAGAGCTCTGGCTTCTGAGCATTCTGCCTTAATGTGGATTCAGGTGAGAAGAGTTCAGCTTTCAAAAAATTAGAGTACGCTTCAAGTAAGACTTCTTAGTTCTGTGGGGATGGGGTTCCTCCACCCCAACCATGGATTCATTCAGAGAGAAAAGACAAAATAAAGATGGAAACCAGCAGGCACTTAGTGTAGCAATTGCAGAAAATACAACTTCACCATGTGTATGGATATTATTTTCCACTTTTATATCCTTGACAGAATGGTCAGTGAAGCATGAAAATACTTCCCTCTTCTTCCCATCCTCCCCCTTTACAGCACTTAAACTTCATAATGCTGTTTAGACAACATATTTAATTTTTAAGATGCTGAGTAGGAACCCTTCAAGATATTTTTTTATTAGTTATTTTTGGTACTTCCTTCTTACCATGAAGTATTAACCTGGAATTATTTGACTTTGGTGCTGACCCCGTGCATCTGTTCACCTTCCTGGGATATTTTACAAGGACAGTGGCAGGTGCAGGCAATTGCCCACTTCAGCAGTGCTTTGACATACTTGATCTGTTTCTCCTTCCCACAGGAAAAGCTTTGCCAGCAGAAGTACAATGTCTCCTGCATAATGATCATGCCCCAATACCAAAGGCAAGGATTTGGAAGGTTTCTCATTGATTTCAGTAAGTGAAGTATTTTATTTACACTTGCGGTGCAGGGAGCGGATGGCTGGTACAAGAAACTGTAACATATGAAACTTTATTTAACTTGCTTTGGTTTTCTTATCAATAGATAATGGGATTTCTGTTTGTATTTACATAGGATGGAAAAGCTCCCTGAAGTGACAAACTTACTGCTGCTCTGTTATTGTACTTGAGGAAATTGAGACTGAATCTCTCAGCAGTAATATTAGCTCACAAAGCTATTACCCTGAATGAATTGTCTAAATTACTTTCCATTTTGCCTTGCTCATTAGTATAAGAAGAGGCAATTATTTGTGATTAAAGCTAAGAAGGCGTTAGTCCAAGGCATTCCCTACATTCTAATAATTCTAACTTTTATCTTCTTTTAGCTAAAGAACTGTTTTAGCTGAAGAATTGCTACGTAGAAAGAATGTATTTTGGTTTTTGTCTTGAAGTTCATCACTTCCTTAGTGGAAATTGCTACCAAAAAAAAGCGTAGGTGCTCATGGCTGTGTATGTACTTGCTGCTTTATTTTGCTGAGTTGTCTGACCTGTTGGAAACCTTCAGGCACGCTTGTTTAAATATAGATTTGTTATTCCCCAAGTCTTTAAGCTGCAATGAAACTCTAAACAAAATCGTCTAAAGAAACTTCTCAGCTAAATGTCCTCAGTACTACTGAATCCAACTTTCTACTGTAGTTTAGAGGGAGGATGATAATGAATTAGTGTATATTGTATGTGGTTAGTTTTCACTGTCACTGATGTTTTTCGAAGCACTGTAGAGTTACGTGACAATATAGATAGTTAAGATAATAGGATTCCTGCCCTGAAGGTGTATGCAAGAACATTAAAATGCAAATAAAAATACACTGCAGTATAACAGCAGGACAAAGACATTAATTTGTAACTGTAGAGTTTTCAAGTTCTGTGTCTTGTAGCGCTGTACCCAGCATGACTACACTGGAGTTCATAAAGATGCTTCATGTGTCTCATCATTGCATGGCTTTATAAACAGGCTTCACTGTACCCCTGTGGCTTAGGTGAGGATGGTTCTGGACCACTTAATCCACCGCTGAAATGTAGCCGTCACTGGAGCGGAACACAACAGCTGTTCTGTTGTTTGCCTGCTGCAGCCTTTTAGGAAAGGCAGTGAGAAGTGCTGCGTATTTCTGGAGCTGTGGAGTGAACTTTAAGCTTGCTTAGGTAGAAATTGGCCCTGTGTTAGGATTAGGATCTCTTCTTGCAGAAGGAGATGGGGAAATTGTACTGGGCACAACTGGTAAGTACTTCTAGGCTGCTTCTTTGATTTTTACTCTGTGGTGTCTTTCAGAAAAAGTACTGTCAACAAACATTATTCTGGTTGAGTTTGCGATAGTTACAGCTACAAAACTGATATCACAAGTATGGATTCCACAGAAGGTCTGGATACTAGTGTGCTGTGTCTCTGGATCTGTGCTCTGTCCGTTACTGTGCCGTGTGCTGCTTAGTCGGAAGAATCAGTAGGGTGTTCTGTCCCTCTTATCCTTCTGGAAAAATCTGGAAGCACATTGGGTTGTTGGAGCCATGAGAATTCCTGTGATAGCTTGGCACGTGACCTAAGGGTATCCTTAGCTGGACGCTTACCTGGTGCTGTTGTTGCGCCTTGGCAGACGTGTTCGTGTCACGGGTACAGGCTGCAGCTGTATACGTGCTGGGCATGGCCCAGAGACCAGCTTTAGGTTCCGCTGTAGCGGACAGGCTGGCCGCTTTGGGAGTGTGTGGTCAGTCCTTCCGTGCCTCTCCACAGTGTGTTCCCTCTGTTTTCTGGAGAGAGGTTCTCTTCACGAACTGGGAACCAGGCTGTCTTCATTTCAGACAGAGTGAAGAACTAGAGATGACTGAGAAATTCTGGCTCTGTAGTGAGAGTGAGATGCCAGCTAAATTAAAGGTAGTGAGAGAACTTCTGGTGGCTGGTTTTCCTAGGCTGTATTTATAGCCTTCTGCAGGATGGAGGCTGAATGCCATTAAATGGGGCAGCCACAGCCTCATCTCGATCAGTGAGTCCAAAAATCTGTCTTTGCACAAAAAAACCCCTTCAAAGTCAATTGTTAACTTTTCTCTTGGAATGTTGTGTTTCTGCCTCCTGTGATGTGATTGACTGACTGCCATCTTCACTTGTGGTCTGCTGAGAATCATTGCCCTAGCTGGCCCGAGAAGATGGGATAGAACAAAACCCCAGTTATTAGTCTAAACTTGAACAGAGCAAGTTTATTACAGTTTAAAACAGTTTTTGCCAGTAGCATGATCTAGATAGTTATGTTCTTACAAAGTTATTGGAAGATAAAATTTATGCTCTGAAATGTTAAGCTTTCATTTGTCACGCAGGTAATACGTCTAAACTGCTCTATTTTGAATTCTGTGAGGCAGTTACTGGTACTTGTCTTCTTTATAACTTGTCTTTTTTCTAAAACAGTAACCAGAACAGTTTTTAGATGAAAATAATAAAAATGTAACTGAGCAAGTAATTGTCAGAAAATTGTAGTTACAAACCACAAAAGGGAAGGTGTCAAGAGCTGTGTGCAAGCAGTTGACTGCTCACATGACTCTGTGTGTATCTGGACACTGGACAGTTAGGAAGGCTAGAGAGAACGCGGCTGTAAGCCACTCCGCAGCTTCTGCTTTGTCAGCAGTCTGGTGAAGATGTAGTTTGTGGTCCAGAACGGGCTTCTCTTTCGGTAAGTGGAATACATTTGTTTGTTCAGGTTGTGGTGCATTCTTTTGTCTTGAACTAATTTAATCTTTACAGATGAGTCTATGTGGTCATCCTATGAGTTGCAAGGGAAAAGAAATTCTTTTATTTTGCCAAAAGAAAAATAGGTATTTGTTATCTATGAATTTTTTTCTCAACTGAACTTTTTGCTAACTGCATTTAAATTTATCTATATTTCAAATAGAAACTGATAAGACTGTTATTTCTTACTCTGTAGACACTAACACAAAGCTTTGTGTAAGGTCTATCCATCTGTTTCTTCAGGAATCTGCAATCTCACGTGTGGAAAAGAACATTTTTAGGAAGAATTCTTTAACTTTTGTGAGAAGAAAGCGTGCTGTAAAATGCTTGAGTTCTCTAGCCTGATAATCTTCAGCAAGAACTTTAAATGTGGTTTTCTAGTTGTCATTGGTCAGAAATGTTGGTTTTAAAAACCCAGTAGATGTGACTGTATCTGTTCTGTTTTTTAAAGCCTGCAAAGATTGGGGGGGGGGGAGTCCTAGGGAAGTTATGGGGTTAGACTGTTACAGAAACTTGGGCGGTTAGAAATGGAAAAAAAAGTTTAGTTCTAAATATTTATCAAATGGTGAAACTGATGATTTGTGAAGTCGCAGACTTGATACTGCTTCATGTTGCTTAATTCACTTTAAGACTAAATCAGTTTAACTTGTTTTATTTTCTAGAAGCATGTCATACTGAAGACAAAATTGTTTACATGAAGTCTTCATTTTGTTTATACCGAGTTCCTGAAAATGAAGAAGGGTCTTAATTTGCTTGTTATACCTGTACCTTCTTGGCTTTTACAGGGCTGAGAATTCTTGCCAAACTTCTTGGGTTTGGGCTTTTTGTTTTGTTTTAATTTCCTTATTCCTCTTGTGTTCTGTGAGGTTGGCTGGGTTGTGATTGCAGAGTTGTACCTGAGGGAGAATAATTCACTTCTGTGTGAATCTGTTGTATTTGCTGTAAATTAAATATTGGGCAAGTAGACTCCAGCGTAAGGTGATGTAGAAATAAACCAGAGAGCAGGCTTTTATTGTGTCAGATCCCATTCTGGGTTTGTTTCACGTCATGTCCATATGTGAGTCCGTTTGCGGTGATGCAGAGCTATCGTTCCTGTCATGAGGATTATAGATACTTTTGGGCGAGTCTTTGTGTCCTCTGTCTGTTCAGCCTGCTGTGGTGGTTTTGACAGTGCAAGCACTGAAGGTGCATTGTTGTAGCTGCTCCTCTCCATGCAGTCCCATTTCTTTTATAAACTTCAGCAGCTTCTCCATGAAGTTTTCCCTTTACTTTCTTGATTTGAGCTCTCACAAAGCCTAGAATCTTCGTATGCTTTCTGTTTATATTCATTAGGCTGCAGTGCCAGAAAATATTAGTATTTCTTTATTTGGCATATCTAACACAGCTCAATACTACTAGAATGGAATACTGCAGTATTTCATATTTCTTTTCTGTAAGTTTAAAACAGTCTTTTGATTCACACTTACTCACAAAGCTCAGCTCATCCCAGTCCCGTGTTTCTGCTTACTGGATTGCAGATTCCACGCTGGAGGCCTAGCAGCAGTTGGAGGGAAAAACCGTGTGCGAGGATATCGGGATAAACCTTTCCAGCTGCGCTGGCTAGTATGTTGATGGCTCCCTTACGTCGCAGTAACAACTGGGTTCAGTGCTGAGGAGCAAGGTCCCTGATAGCCCGTTGTCATTTATCTGGAAGGTGTTTCTGGTCCAATTGACTGTAGCAGTTTTCTTCCTCCCCTGCAGAATTCCTGCTTTTGATTTGGTTTATCTGTTCATTGTGAAATGATTATTCTTGCTCGAGAGAGGAAATCTGTTTTAATGGTGCTGGGATTCTAGCTAGGCTACACACTGTTCTTTGTTTTGTTTTGGGTGTGTGGGGGTTTTTTGTTCCACTTGTTCTGTATGGTTGGGAAATTCAGTGCTGACTTTCTGACCTTTTGTATCATTTATTGTGCGCACTTTTAATGGCTTTTTTTTCCATTAGCTTGAACTAACCCCTGATTCCCTTTTGGGATGTGTAGCTCAGTTTTTTTGCAAGGAGACCGTGACAGGGAAAGACAATTCAAGTCTGGCAGTGGCAGAAACAAACAGAATTTATATTACTGAGGAGTTGTATTCTAGTGTAAGAAAAGCAGCTCGGTTACATGTCCTTGTTTGTTCATTTCCCCAAATCTGCTGTTTCTTGGTCAGATATTGTTTTTTCTTCTTCCGTTCAAACAGGTGAGTAAATCTTCAAGTCCTGATTTGCAGGAGTAGTGGAGTACCAGCAGTAGCAGCGCTTGTGCAACAGCTGATGTGTAACACTAGGGAAGGCAACTTTCCAGGGGATGGGAGGAACAAAAAATTGGCTCTACAAGTAAAGGGAAAACAAACTGTTAATGAGAAGTTACGTCTTTCCTCCTAAATGCTTTTCATGAGTAAGCATCAGAGCAATTGATAAAGGCTGTCAGTACCGTTATCAATATTTATAGGAATTGGTATCTGAGAGAGAGAAATCCACATTTTTGCTCAGAATCAATTAGGTTAGTGGCAACATTCATTGGCCAACATTGCTTGTCAATAGGAGATGGCTCAGGAAAAGCCAGTGAACAAGATTTGGTGGAGTGGAGCATTCATTTGCTGTTTAAAGCTTTGAAGAAGTTGACTGAAGATCTGGAACTACAGCCCGTTTCTTTGATCTCTGTTCTAGTCCTGTCTTCTCATCCACTGCAAATTCCGACAATTGCTCGTCCACATGCAACTATTGAGGGGCTTTTGTGCATGAAAGCTGAACCAGTGAAATATCCTGAGCTGAAGGTGGGTGGGGAGTAAGAATAGATGTCCTCAAAGGTGTTTGTTAAACCCAAATCGCATTATGGTCCTGTATGCACTTTTCATTGAGAAGTAAGGGATGGTGTTGGGACAGTGAATAGGCACAAAAAGGATGGATACCTTTGTAAAGTGCGTTCTTCAATTCTTCCCAGTTTGCACGTTTCAGAAAATTTGCATCTCTCTATGGAAATGTGGAAGATCTTCATTGCTAGGGCTCAGTCGTGTGGAAGTGGTAAGCATTGTGGATTGGGGCCAGAGGATTCCTTTGGGCACAAAAGCTGTCACACAAGCATCAACACATAACATAAACCTGTACTGATGAGAATACAGACAGAGGGTTTATTTCTTATTGACAGCAGTTTTGAGACAGTTTTGAAACAAGCTGAAGAAACTGCATTGCATGAAACCTAGGATAGCCTTCAGGCACAGTTGAAGGAGACTGTGAGTAGTATGAGGTTGTCTTCTGGTCTGTAGAGCAGTTCTCTCTGTGAGTCTGGGAAAGAGCTGGCCTAGCCAGCCTGTAAAACATTTTTTTTCTGTGAAAGTGAAGAGGTTTGGTTTCTGCTAAGCTTGAAGAAAAATATGAATATCATTCAAAAATAAAACTGCTTATTTCTGAATGTGCCCAATTCAAACAGCTTTTTCTCTTCTAGGATCTAGTTATTTCAGACTTCCTTCTGGCTCCAGTACTTTAGAAGCTCTGTCTTCTGATGCAGACAAAAGGGTTTTTTTGACTGAAAGTAGGAATTTCTTTTAGACAATTTTGAGTCTAGTGTTCTCACTGGTGTCCATTATGATGTCTTGGGTGTTTGTAATGTCTTCAGAAGGAGTCAGGGTTGAGCTTTCCATGGCTAGTTGCAGTTTGAACAGTGAGCTGCACTTCTAGTTCCATCTTCCACACTGTCTTTGTGGTGCTTTGGTATATTGAGAAGGTTTGGAAGTGTTGCTGTGCCAAAAGATTGATTTCATAATGCTCTTATTTCTAATTCCTGCCATAGTGTTTCTAGATTTTCTGTTTTAATGGCAAATTAGGTTACTCCTCTGTGGAAACCTGAAAAGCGGTGACTTTTTGTGAAGCACTATGCTTGTGCAGTCATAAAAAAAAAAAAAAAATCAAGTTGAACAAAACTTGAAACTAATAATGGACTAACAATTGGCCGGCCATCTAGGGTAATGTATGGCTGATAGATGGTGCTACCGTTTCAGAAAAAAAATGTCACCCCGGTTCTGAAGATGAGTAGCACTTAAAAAATGCAATAAATGTGTTGGAATTAAGCGGTGAAATAGAATAAAAAAGCTGCCTGATGTTTTTACAGTGGCTGTGAGAAAGCATTATGTCAGTAAAGGAAGGGCTTGGAAAAAGTGATAATTTTCTTTACTGAAGGGCTTTCATTTTTGGTAGGAAGCTGGAATCGGGCAAATGAGCAAAGCCGTTACGTTACGGAAATGGTGGTGTTGCTTCTTTTAAGAATACTTGAACACAGAAATGACAGACTATTAAAAGAAGTGCTAAAAGGTCAAAAGTAGTTAAAAGACATACATTTTTCTACATGATGATGAATTCACACAATTTCTTTGCTGTGTAGCCTTGGCTTGTGTTAAGTAGCTGCGTGGACCTGCCTTACAGTAACAGTTTGGGGAGGGACGACTGGTTTAAAACTCTGTATTCTGCTGGAAACAAGACTCAGACCTTGAACTGAGGGAACTTGTGTTCTTTGTACTAATTCATAAATTGGCTTCTGGAAACCAAAGGAAGCTGGAAAAAAAACAAGGTAAAGGTGGATGCTGTCATGGGGCAAATCCGTGACGAGAGATCGGAAGCAGCATGCTCACCCGTGTGGTCTGTAAGGTCTGGTGCGCTTACGGAGCTGCTGGGAACCACCGCTGCGACCTGCCCGCTGTTCGGGGCCAGGCCCAGGCTGCAGGGTGCTGTGCCAGCTTGGATCTACCTCTTTGGTGTGTGTTTACATAGAATTGGTCATCTAAATCCCATAATCTAGTCATGGGAAATGGGATGATGTTTTACAGTTTGCTGTAACAAGTACTGAAATAGAGTAGAAATACAATTTAGGAATAAACACACTTTCAAAAAAAACAGTTGTTCACAGTTATACTTTGCTGTGCTCTGTAAATGGAATTGAGATGAAGATGAAGTGGGACCATGGTTTTTTGGGTTTTTTTAAAAGGTAAAATTTATTTTCACCAAGAGCATTTCAGCTTTCCCTTTATCACATCACAATCCTGCAAGAACTGTTTTGCTGCTGCTGAGGGTGTGGTAAACAACGGAGGGTGAGGATCAGAGGCTGAGGGTGGAGAGGAACAGTATTTTTTTTTAGTAGGCTTTATTGGAAAAATATATTCTCTACCTACATTGGCAAACTCGACACCACAAACTTAAGGATCTGTATAAAACAGGCCTGTGCCATTTATTACCTATAGTGGCCCATGTAGAATCATTTGGGGTTTTTTGCTTTTAACTACGGAGTGACTGACTTGTGTGCCCCAATACAGAACACGGTGTCCGTCGTATGGTCATTTTCCTTGGTCTGTTTACAGATGTATTGTGTCCAAACAAAAGGTTGAATTATCTGCCTGTTTTCTTTAAGAGGGAGTTGAAAGCGTCTGCCTGTGGGAGCTGTGAATTTGCGAGGGAGCCCGAATGCTGCTGCATATTTTATGTTCTTTGCTTGATGATTGATTATGTTGCTGACCTGAAGGCATGAGTTTGGCCTCTCCTAAATAACTAAGAAGGAACATTCTGTCAAGCTGAGATTTAGATGAGGGGCGAATAAAGATGGATTTTGGATCAAGCTTTGTTGACTTAAGATTATTCCAAGAAAATCAGCCTCTTGGGATTGCTTGGCATTGCTTTTATATAGCTTCAAGACACTGTGCATTTATCAGGACTGCAAAAGAAATCGGGCATGTCACTTCAGATACAGAAGCTAAGACTTTTTTAACTGAAGAGCATCTTTATTTCAGATAGCATTGAAAACAGCTAAAAGGCAAGGCCAAACATGGTAACGATGAAAACAAATGTTTATTGGACAAAGCTGTCTTTACAGGGCGTTAGTGAACAGGAGAAGCCATCTGCTGAAGACTGGTGGCTGAAAACAGATTTTAATTAAGTAGTGCATCTTTAATAATCAGGAATTTCTACTTTTGACTGCAGAGTGTAGTTCTGTTGCAGCAAGTCAATAGAGAAAGTGGGTGGTTTGTAGCCTGTTGCCCTGTTGTTGAGGCACGGTGAGGCACCTCAGCTCAATAAGACAGCCTTATGGCTTTCTTCGCGGGTGTCTTTCTTCTCCAGTGCCATCACTTTTATCAGGCAGTTCTGCCTTCTTGTAAAGAAATTATGGTTTTTGCTTGTTTACTGCTGTTTTGAGTAACAGTACTTATATAGCAGATTGCTGTGTCTTGGGCTTAGCTTTTTCAAGTGTGCTGGAATAGATGGATTTTTGTGTTCAGTGCTTGGTAGATGATGTGTGCTTTTTCTTTTATCACACAGTTTCTGTAGCTGCTGGCTAACCAGGTATCACCATGAGATTCCCTAATAAACACTTTTGTCTGCTGATTCTTTCTTCTAAATCTTACTCAGTTAGTTCCTTGTTCTGCAGCATGCTGGAGTAGAGGAAATGAACAGCAATGACGTTTTCCTGCTCACAGAAGACAAACGCAGTTTGCATCTTCTGTTCTGTGTTATGGAATATGTGCATCGTGACCACTTACCTGAGCAGATACAGTACTTGGGGTGGTTTCCTAGATGTGCCTTTTGCCTTCTCAGTACTGACTCCTGATACTGCTTTTGTTCATGTTCTTTAGTACTACTAGGCTATCTTTTCTAGGTAGGACTGAAACAATGATAGGAAGAGCTCCTGGGCTCTGGAACTTGGTGATCTACTCTAAAGCTGTTAAAACCATCGCTGACACAGTTTTGGTCCAGAGCGTCTGTCACTTTGCAAGTGTGACAACAATTTTCCTGAGCCATGAGCCTGGGAGAGTGATGTCAGCAGCCAGGTTGACACTGGCTGAGAGTTGGAGCTTAATGGTATGGGTGCTGGGTGGCTGGCCTCAGCGCCGTGGACTGGTTCTGGGCAAGTTCAGTTTACTTGTTCCGTTAGGCTTAGCTTCCTAAGTCCATCTCCCTGTCTTGTCAGTTGAGTCTTGTAGGAGTATGTGGAGCCTGTAAGAAGGCAAATAGTATTTTCTAAGAGTGTGTTTGATAGATTTTTAATGGTATTCATATGCTGTCAACATGAAACACCAGAAGATAATGTCAGTTGTTAAAGGAAATTCATTCATCATTTACAGTTGTATAAATAATTTACTGTTCAGCATCACTTATTTAATAATTTAAAAATTAAGTGTAAATAATAGCTTAAAACATTGCTTATAAAATTGAGAACAATCCAGCCTTGTTAATGATGTTCTAAACTACTTAACCTACTGACAAATTTATTCATCCAATTGGTAGTCAGGACTGATGCCCTCTGTGTGTGCAAGTCTTGCTTTTAAGGGTACTTCAGTTCCTTTTATCTTGCTTATGCTTTCAGTCTGCTTGTAAGTAGTCCACTTTGTACACAGAACCCCTGCTCAAGGGGTTCACTGGCAACTGGCACAGGTAAAATAAGTGTTAGCCAATTAATTCACTCAAAGGGTGCCTTTTGTTGGTCAGACTGCAATGCAGTCATCTTTACCTTTCCGTCCCTTCATGTAGGGCATTTGTTTAGCCCTAACCTCTTCTGTGAAGCTGTCTATAAAGGAACTAAAGGTTTTGGGCCCCCTGTGTTGAGTTTACTTGAGGATGTGAAGAGGAATGAGAGCTGGTGTTATTTCTTGTAACAATAATGAGAGAATCTTTGGCTTGCTCTGTTCATCACGAAGAAAGCTTTTCTTTAACCAGACAAAGAAGAAAAGAGAATGTAGCAGGTTGTTCACTGATCTAAGCATCTCAAGTTACAGCTAGTCAGTCTTTTTTTATAGTGTTTGTGTGGAGCTTGGCATTGGGGTCCTTTGAAGCTGCCTCAAAAGTGCTTTCAAAGAGTGTACTAACACCTATTTAAGGTCGTCTATCTTTGACCTTCCTCCCATTGACATAGACAAAAACAGTTCAGAGGCACACAGAATAGTTATGGAAAAAACAGTAACATGAACTATAGTTTTAGGAATCTTAAGTCTTAATAAGCTCGCACTTTTGCCTTGCCTATTTCTGCCTTCCACGCGTGGTCGTACCTCTGAACTTGGAACACTGAGCTGACCTGACCGTGTTGAGCTGTTCTGTCTGAATACTCAGCTGTTTGGATTTTTCTGACTACCCTTTTGAACCTGTCTTCACAACTTGTTCATGTAATTTCAAAACAAAATATCTGATGTTTTATGAGACAAAAGGAAGTCTCTTAGGATGGCTTGAAATGCTGGTTTGAGGGAGATCTTCTCTTCAGATAGTGGTGTATTAGAAGAACAGTTACTAGCACGTGCTGTTCTTTCAGAGCTCTGGTTTGATACAGAACATTGCATGAAAACTTGAGAGTTCTTCCTTTCCATATTAAGGGACTTATTTTACTTGGTTATCGTTCAAACAAAACAAAGTTTAGTGAACAAGTTGATTTGATTCGATCTGTCTGAGTCTGGTAATTCATTTGTGGGGCCTGGCCTTTAAAGAGGCTGCGAAGAACTCAGAACATGAAGGGCAAATAGTTCACTGGTTGCTTCTTTTGTTCTAGATAGATTCTCACAAATACATGTTCTTCTGACACAGATAGTAACAAAATACAAACAGGAGTTGAACAGTGCTGATTATATAAGGGCAATCCTGTGAGCACAAGCTCTTGCTTACGACTTTCTGAAAGGCTCCGTTTTATGACTAGGGGCCTCTGAGAAGTAGAGCTCAAGCTGTTTCCAGGTTCTGGCAGTGGTTTGGTTTTGTGGAGGCTCTCGTCTGCTCAGGGCTTTTAAGCAGTGCATTGGCATCTTTAAAGCGTGTATCTGGAAAGCTGTCATAAGTAACCTGGTTCTGTCTTCTGGAGGAGAGTTACTTTGGTGGTGTTGGGATAGCTTTGTTGTGTGTGAAAGCGTATGTGAACATCTGTATGTGGGATTGTCATGTGCCTCCGTGCAGAACTGTGAACCTGAGATGGACAGGCTTAAGTTGTACAACACATGAGGTAAAGCTATTATCAGTCAGGCTGAAGTCCGGAATGCTAGCGTGCTGATGTAGCGTGTACGCTTCTGAATAGACTTCTGCTGTGAGGGCTACATTCAGTCTAACCTGGGGAAAGATCAGTAAACTCAAATCTGTTCTTATGAGCCGAGCAACCTGCTCCTGTGTGACTCCCATTTTCCTGACATCGGTACACTGTTCCTATCCCTTTGCTGCCGTCCAGCAGCTCTGGGTGGTGGTGATGTTTCTGATCTCATTTCACTGGCAGGTAGACTAGTTCAGTGGACTTCATTGCTGACATTGCATAACGTGATGAGTAACTGCTATGATCCAAATGCTTAACTGCATGTATTGTTGCTCTGATTTTCCATGCAGTTAATCTGTGCAGCTGGTGCAGAGGTGCGCCATGCATTTGAGGTCCAGATGTTCCTGTTTATTTTGTGACTGCTCTGGAGCAAGCGATTAGTTGAAATAACTCTGAGTTTGTTATCTGTTAGTTAAACAGTTGCGAGTACGTACAGTTTAGAGAGTATATTCATGCTAAATGTAACACTTCCTGGTAGGAAAACAGTGTTTAAAATGGGCAGAAATGCATCTACAATGTTAATAAAACAGAATCACAGAATCACAGAATAGTAGAGGTTGGAAGGGGACCTCTGTGGGTCATCTAGTCCAACCCTCCTGCCGAAGCAGGGTCACCTACAGCAAGCTGCACAGGACCTTGTCCAGGCGGGTCTTGAATATCTCCAGAGAAGGAGACTCCACAGCCTCCCTGGGCAGCCTGGGCCGGGGCTCCGTCACCCTCAGAGGGAAGAAGTTCTTCCTCCTGTTCAGCTGGAGCTTCCTCTGCTTCAGTTTGTGCCCATTGCCCCTTGTCCTGTCACTGGGCACCACTGAAAAGAGCCTGGACCCATCCTCCTGACACCCACCCTGCAGATATTTAGAGGCATTTCTAAGGTCCCTTCTCAGCCTTCTCTTCTTCAGGCTGAACAAGCCCAGCTCCCTCAGCCTCTCCTCACAGGAGAGATGTTCCAGTCCCCTCATCCTCCTCATAGTCCTCCACTGGACTCTCTCCAGTAGCTCCTCATCTTTCTTGAACTGGGGAGCCCAGAACTGGACGCAGTACTCCAGATGGGGCCTCACTAGGGCAGAGTAGAGGGGAAGGAGAACCTCCCTCGTCCTGCTGGCCACACTCTTCTTGATGCACCCCAGGATCCCATTGGCTTTCTTGGCAGCCAGGGCACACTGCTGGCTCATGGTCAACCTGTCGTCCACCAGGACACCCAGGTCCCTCTCCGCAGAGCTGCCCTCCAGCAGGTCCACCCCAAGCCTGTACTGGTGCATGAGGTTGTTCCTCCCCAGGTGCAGGACCCTGCGCTTGGCTTTGTTGAACCTCATCAGGTTCCTCTCTGCCCAGCTTTCCAGCCTATCCAGGTCACGCTGAATGGCGGCACAGCCTTCTGGTGTATCTACCACACCTCCCAGTTTGGTGTCATCAGCAAACTTGCTGAGGGTACATTCTAACTCTTCATCCAGGTCGTTGATAAAGAAGTTAAACAAGACTGGGCCCAGTACTGACCCCTGGGGAACACCACTTGTTACCAGCCTCCAACTAGACTCAGCGCCCTGATGACAACCCTCTGAGTTCTGCCATTCAGCCAGTTCTCAATCCACCTCACTGACCACTCATCCAGCCCACACTTCCTCAGCTTCCCTAGGAGAATATCATGGGAGACTGTGTCGAAAGCCTTGCTGAAGTCAAGGTAGACAACATCCGCGGCTCTCCCCTCATCTACCCAGCCAGTCATGTCATCGTAGAAAGCTATCAGATTGGTCAGACATGATTTCCCCTTGGTGAATCCATGCTGACTACTCCTGATAACCTTCTTTTCTTCCACTTGCTTGATGATGGCCTCCAGGATAAGCTGCTCCATCACCTTTCCCAGGATGGAGGTGAGGCTGACCGGCCTGTAGTTCCCTGGGTCCTCCTTCTTGCCCTTTTTGAAGATTGGAGTGACATTGGCCTTTCTCCAGTCCTCGGGCACCTCTCCTGTCCTCCAGGACCTCTCAAAGATGATGGAGAGTGGCTCAGCAATGACATCCGCCAGCTCCCTCAGCACTCGTGGGTGCATTCCATCGGGGCCCATGGATTTGTGGACATCCAGATCACTTAAGCTATCCCTCACACAGTCCTCCTTGACCAAGGGAAAGTCCTCCTCTCTGTAGGCTTCTTCTCTTACCTCCGGGGCCTGGGATTCCTGAGGGCCAGTCTTAGCACTGAAGACTGAAGCAAAGAAGGCATTCAGTAGCTCTGCCTTGTCCGCATCCTCCGTCACCAGGACACCCGCCTCATTCAGCAGCGGCCCCACGTTGTCCCTAGCCTTCCTTTTGCTGCTGATGTAGTTGAAGAAGCCCTTCTTGTTGTTTTTGACATCCCTTGCCAGCTTCAGTTCCAGGTGGGCCTTGGCCTTCCTCGTCACATCCGTGCATGCTCTCACCACGTTTCTGTACACTTCCCAAGTGGCCTGCCCCTCTTTCCACATTCCATGGACCTTTCTCTTCTGCCTGATCTCTGCTAGAAGCTCCTTGTTTAACCATGCAGGTCTCCTGCCTCCTTTGCTAGATTTCTTTCTCAGGGGGATGCATTGCTCCTGTGCATGGAAGAAGTGTTGTTTAAAGAGCGACCAGCACTCTTGGACCCCCCTGCCTTCGAGAGCCCTGGCCCACGGGATTCCTCCCAGTAGCTCCTTGAAGAGGGCAAAGTCAGCCCTCCTGAGGTCCAGGGTTTTGATCCTGCTTATCGCCCTGCTTCCTCCACGCAGGATCCTGAACTCGACCATTTCATGGTCACTGCAGCCGAGTCTACCTCCAACCTTCACATCCTCCACCAGTCCCTCCTTGTTTGTTAACACAAGGTCCAGCAGTGCTCCTTTCCTTGTTGGTTCCTCCACCACTTGCATCAGAAAGTTATCATCGATGCTCTGTAGGAACCTCCTGGATTGCACCTACCTAGCTGTATGGTCTTCCCAGCTGAACACAGAAGTGTTGAACCTTCTCTGCTCTTTGTCTGGATAGAAGACCAGAGAAGTGCTCTCCAAGATGAATCCTAAATAATAGGAGAATATAGTTGCCTCTTGGTGAAGTTTCTTGTAATTGTCTATCTTAACACTTCATGGAGACCTATACTTGTTTAAAGTATTTTTTTCACTTTTTCATAACAGTAGAAAAACACACAAGTGCAGTGAGCTTTGCTGTAAACTCAGGACACTGTAAAATATGATAGAATATTTGTGTTAGTTTCTTGTGCTGAGCAATATTTAAACTAAATGGTAGGACACGAGCAAGACACTGCACGTTAGAGCTGTGTGGTGGTGGTTAAGGAGAAGTAAGTTTGTGTACAACTCCTTTGATTCTTAATTCAGCATGAGCATTTTGAAGCACAGCATAGGGTGAAGAAGCGTGTTGATAGATCCTTAGTTCAGAAGGTGACTGAACTATGTTTGGGAACCAGAAGACAGCAGGTGAAGTTGCTTGTCAAGTAGGAAGTCTGGAAGTGAGGTGGAGTAGACTTGCATCCAGCTTCTTATTTGACAAACATATATAGTGCCAATGACCAAGACGTACCAACCTGGCAGTTGGTGGAACAGTTGCCCCAAAATGGGGTGTCCTGAGGGTCTGGGGGGCTGTTCGGAGTAGACGCAGCCATGATGATGTGTCACAGGCACCAGGTGGAATGACCACAGTGGCACATCAGAAATTGACTTGGACAGAACTTCTAGGGGACTAAGGAGCCATCCAGGTCTTGGGCTGCTTGAAAGTGGGGTTTGCAAGAGACAATGTGATTGGGGCGGGCAGGGTAAGGGCACCCTCTTGCATTGCATTGGAGATCCTATTGTTGCAATTTCTCAAGTCCTGAAGACAAAGAGGAGGAATTGGAGGACTGTGCTCTGTCGTAGAGCTGTAACCCCATTGGTGTTAGAGATGCAGTGGGGTAGCTCAGGAGACTGGACTGCTGCAACAGGTGGGTACCAGTCTCTTCAGGAAGGACAGGTAGGGAAACCAAGGAGGGGAGGTTGTGCTCTACACAAAGGAATGACTTGGAAGCATGGAGCTCTGCCATGGGATGGGTGATAGGCCTGTCAAGTCTGTATGCCTCAGAAGCAGAGGACAGGCCAGTAGTCATGAATGCTGTGGTGGACACTTCTCATAGACAGCCTGATCAAAAAGGGAAGAGCATGAACCTTCCAAGCAACTGGATGCCATCTGCTAGTGGAAGGCCCTTGTTCTCGGTGACTGCTTGAAATGCTGTGCTGGAAGGGCAGCACAGCAGGATACAGGCAATCCAGCAGATTTCTGCAGGGTGTTTGGAACAGTATTTTGTTGTGAATTTTGGAAGGACGAGCTAGGGCAAATTCATTGCTGTGTCTGCTGCTTGCAAATAAAGAGGAATTGATCAGGGAAGTGATAGTCAGTGGCAGCCCAGGCTGTGGTGGGTGTGAGATGGTAGGGTTGCAGATCCTGAGGGAAGTGAGGAGGGCAACTAGTAGACTAAGGCTCAGAATTTTACCTTGTTTAGAGAACTGGTAAGTGGTTTTCTTTAGGAGGCTGCTGTGAAGGGCAAAGGAGTACTGGACACATTAATTTTCAGAGCCAGTTTCCTCAGACTGCAAAAATGACTCATTCTAAGGTTCATGAAAATAGCAGGCATGACAGTAAGCCTGCTAGGCTGGAGGGAGAGCTCCTGGCTTGAGCAAAAACAAAGCCTACAAAAGGTACTGGTATTGCTTACATGTGCAGGAATGGAATTAAGCTAAAGCTGCGTTGGAGTTGAAACTGAGCAATGTGCAGAGCAACAGGAGAGTTCTTGCAGGTGTGTGGACAGCCAAAGGAAGAGTAAGCAGAAGGCGACCCCGCTGCTGAATGGAGTAGGCATCGTGTGATGACATGGGAGTGTGGTGGGGATCTCGGAAGGGAGCTGAGGTACTGAGTGCTTTTCTTTGCCTTGGCTTTCACTGACAGGGCCTGTTCTCAGGTGTGGTAGAACTTAAGGAGCAGAGAGAGATGCCATCCATGGTAGAGGAAGATGAAGTTACAGAGTACTTTAAGTAAAATGGACATATACAGACTTGTAGGACCAGGTGAGATGCACCCAAGGGAACTGGCTGACATGATTGTGAGAGCTCTCACTGTCATCTTTGAGAAGTCACGGCAATGGGGAACATCCTCAGTAACTGCAAGGTGGCAAATGTTACCTGCATCTGCAGAAGAGACAAAGAAGTGTGAACAACTACAGCAATGAGTGAAATAAATGGATTTATGTCATCATGGTATCACAAAGGTGATAGAGCATTTGACTTGGTAGAAGTCACATAATGAATGCTGAGGTGCTTCTGGATCTGTGTAAATCCCGTCTACAGGTATTTCTATATATGGTGTTGTCTGAAGCTTCTGCTGTTAGCATTAGATTAGCCCACGGTAGGAGAGCTTAGTTTGGAAGTAAACTTTAGGAGGTTTGGAAGTGAAGTTCTTGTCAATGGGCTGTCGTCTAAGTGCTGTGTTGCATAGGTGGATTTTGAGCTGGACTTGATGGTGTGGCATTGAACACTGGCAGCTTTCTTCAGGCCTGTTTATAGGATCAGTGATGTATTACTATTGGTCGCATAGCTGAAGAGGTTCGGAAAGATAAAATGGAGTTTGGTTATGCATTGACAGCAAGTCTGTGTAGCTGTTCAAATTAATCTGATGGCAGTGGCCGTAGCGCACGGCTGGAGAGCAAGCACGTCCCTTAGAACGGCAGCAGGGCTTCTGTCTCTGTCGCGTGTCTTGTCCTTGATTCACAGGCAGTGAAGCCATTCACAGCTCGGCTGCTGAATGCCAGCGCATGCAGATGACGTGTCTCGTAGGCAAACTGAAGCTGCCGACAGTTTGCCTTATTGCAACATGCTGTACGTTGTAGCAGTTCGTAGCTGTTTCATGACTCTGTGAGAGCTGACAACCTGACAGTAGTTCTAAGCTATGTCGTTCCTTTTTGTGAGTTGAAACCTGTTTGTAAAATGGACTTTCTGTGCAGGCAGGTTTGGAACTGTTGAAGTTTGCTTTTCTGTTTTGCTGCGAGGTGAATGACAGTGGCAAAAAGAGGCTGAATTTTGGAAGCCAAGGGCAATAGATTTGAATTTGATTCTTCGTGTGGTTTATTCCCCAGCCTGATTCTCAGTCATTACCTGTTGCAAAAATACCATCTGACTTTCTGGGTTTAAAAGTGATTGGAAGATTATTCACATGTGACAATATTGTGTTGTCTGTTTTGTCGATGTTTTAATACATAAGCAATAAATTAGTACTTTTGCAATGATACTGCTCTGAACTTTTGATCCTTTGTACTTTAAAAGGTGGAGAGTTTTTTCCCTACATGTAAATGAAGTAAAGATTCACAATAGACATTTTCCTCTTTGAAGCAAGGTACAGGATGATGGTCAAGCAATTTCACTAGGAAGCATGGAAGATAATGGCCTAAAAAGCACAAGAGGAAGCTGTCTTGGTGAAACCCTGCTGAACAGAACAAAGATTTCCTATTCGCCAAGTCCACTGCTGTTCAAAGTCCAACAGGTTACAGTGGCAGGGTTACTGCTGAAAGATTCTTAGGAGTTATTCTGATCTAGGGACTTCTGCTACATTGCATTTTCTATACTGTTCTTGTGCTCTGTAAGAGTTGCTCCTATTTGAGAGCGTTGAGTGTTATGTTTATTAATAATTCTGTGAATGTGGAGGGATGAAACAGGGTGTAAACGTTTCTCTGTAATGAGTGTTTGCAGCAGGGCAGAGCTCTGCTTCTTTTCTTGCATTAAACTACTGCCAGTGCAGTTCTGTTTTGGAAAGAAATGCTGCAAGGTAAAAGCCAATCTAATCTGCAGATGGTCAAAGATCGTCTTTGCTGAGATGCCTGCTCTTTGCCCAGAGAGGCTGTGGCTGCCCCCTCCCTGACAGGGTTCAAGGCCAGGTTGGATGGAGCTCTGAGCACCCTGGTCTAGTGGAAGATGTCCCTGCTCATGGCAGGGTGTTGGAACAAGATGATCTTTAAGGTCCTTTCCAAGCCAAACCATTCTATGAAAACAAAACAAAAAAATGAATATGTAAGTTTGAATTACAAAATCGGAGTGAAGAGTTGTGTTCTCTGGAACAGCTAGTATGTTCCAAGATGAGGACCCTGGAATACTCTGGTAGTACACATCCTAATTTAAGATGTTTGTGTTTTTTGGGTTGGTTTTGTTTTGGTTTTTTTTTGTAAACTGAGTTCTGTCTCAGTTACAAGAACGTAACAGACTTTCTTCACTAGTGTTTGTAACGTTCTTATTCAGACAGATTAATAGTACTGATTTCCTAGAAAGCGATATTGAACATGTTTTCTTCAGTAAGTTCAGAACTGTGTTTAGTCTCCCGTGCATTGTGATTGATACGTAAAACTGTTTCCTAGACCACAGACTCTTAGATAAATTTCAGTTTTGCAGTGTAAACTTATTTCCAGCTTTTTGTAGCAAATAAAAAAAAAATCTTTTCTACCTGAAATGTAGGACTCGTGAATCCCTGCCCTCGGGGTCCGCTTTGAAGAATCTGTTTTAATTTTTAACCTGTGTAGGTAGAAAAACAAATACGTGGATTTGTTGCTAGTAGCATAGGAGAAAGGAAGTGCAATTTGTAAGTTCTTGCCCAGGTACAGAATGAGATTTGGTACTCTCTTTGCCAGGAATTGTGTTCGATCAGTTCTTAGAACCTACTCTGCTACAATTCTTTATTTTCCAAAGTGTGGATGCTAACCAACCGACTATTGGTTACTCTAAAGATAAACAAAACAATCTTTGTATTTACTATAAAATACAGCATGTCTAGGATTGTTCCAGGGTATAAAGTTTTTTAAAGAAATAAATAGTACGTGTAATTACATCAAAAATACTTGTTGAGAACCTTCATATTAGCTAAGTTCTCTTGCTTCTCTGGTGAATAGGAAGCCACTGATGAAGTGTTCGTTCAGTCCTTTGCAATATGCGTAGCACAGTTTACTTCTGCGTAACTGAGCCACAGCCTGGCCATGCTCTCTGGCGTGCAGACAAACAAGTGTAATTCAGGCACCTGCATCCAGGTTGCAAATGGGCTGGAGCTAAAGGAGGACAAGACTGGAGTTTTTGGTTTTGTGGTTTACTTGAAGCAAGTGAAGTAACTTACTTGAAAACCTAATGGCTTCATAATGGTTGTGGTCAGTCTGAAATGCACTCAAAGAAACGGAACTGTTTAAAGCCAGGTCTCTTTCCTTTGACCATTCATCAGAAATGAAATGATAAATTGATTTGTTCATTGCTATAGAATAAAAAGCACGTGTAGAGAGCACACAGATTGCAGAAGAGTCCTTAAAGAATACTTTCAAATGTCATTTTACTTCCTTCTGTCTGTCAGTTTTAATTTGTTCACTTGGTCTTGCTCAGTATACCAGTTCAGTGGTTTAGTGTCTTCGCTGCTTCTTCCTATGCTGCTGGCCTCTACGCAGTCTGCATCTCTGTCTTCTTGCACCTCTGAGGGCTGCCTTTGCTACCATGTTAAAAGCAAAGGGACAAGTCGATATTTCTTGAATAGATAATAAAATTCAGTTCAGCTATCTCAAGCTAAATCGTATCTGCCTTATTTAAAACTGTGGAGTGGTTTATGCTTAATGTGAGAAACTAAGATCGTGAAGTTTGGAAGCGTACATGGCAGGGAAAGAAGGATGTGTCTTGGGGATTTGGAGATAAGAGACTTAGTAGTGAGAGAGCTGCTCCTGGCAGTTTGTAACTTCAAGTATGCAGAAAAGTGCTTTTGTGCTGTAGGACTGAAAGGGACTGACATGATCCCAATTTTTAGAAGCTTTTCAGGAGAGAGCTAGGGAGATACAAGTCAGTTCACCTCCCATCAGTACCAGGCATATTAGTGGCCACGGCGATAAAGACTAGCGCTAGTGAACACGTAGGTAAATGCAGGGAATGGAGGAGGAAGATGGACCGTGTGCTGCCCGCAAAAGAAGGTGATCCGTAGAAAATCTTACCAAGTTCTTAGAAAATGCCAACAAGTGTGGGGATGATATGTATCTGGCAGGTGCCATTCGTTTGGACAGAGCCAGATTAATTCTGCTTGGATGAGAGCTTCACAAGATGGTTGCTGGTTTAGGCTGTCCCTTGGATTTTTCTGTTGACCACTGTGAGAACAGGGGACTGCGAAACTGCGTGTCTGATCTCCTGCAGTTTAATTGGTTTGAAGAGGCAGAACTGAGCACAGCAAAATCAGTAGCTCACCGACTGAAAGTTTCTGGAGACTGACACAGATGTATTAAAATTACCATTTTCACCTAAATGTGTTACGGACTCTGCTGTAGCTATTTCAGGGGAGTTGGATACTAGGAATGCTGTAGGCTGAAATTACAAGATACTGCTCAAGTTAATATCTTGAAGTGTGTGTTTTAGTGTCTGATTGTCTCCTAAATTTGTGTTGAAGGCAGAAAATATGTGTGTGTTACACTAACTTTCCCATTCTCAGATTGGATTTCTTCTAATTGTTTTAAATCTTGGAGAAGAGTGATTCTGGGGACGTTTGCATGAAACAGCAAAGGCTGTAAATCGCATGCAGCATATTGCTTTGCTGTGGAGGCTGGAGATAAGGCAAGAAATAAAAATCATTAATGGTATGTTGGCTGTTAAATTTTGTGATATTATCACTCATATGCCCAGAAGATAGACAAGTCTTTGGTCTGCTAGATCAGGTCTTCTATTTTGTTGTGGGTTTTTTTGTGTGACATGCAGTCTGACTTGCTTACTCTTGGGGGTGGGTGGGGAGGTCCCATAAATGTTCCTGTTGTCAATAGTCTTGTATCGGCGGTTTAAGAAAGTTCCTTCATGTTTCCACTCTGAGGCTATCCATTATTAAGATTAGGTAGACACAGTGACACTGGGGGTATCTGTTTAACAGGGGCATATTGTACTCATTTCAGATGCTTCAGGATAGATACACGAGCTACCAAGATCAGTGTTTTTTATTTACCTGCAACTTAGATCAATTGTTTGGCGTCTCTTTGGTAAGTTTATTTTAATAGATGTCATTCAAATTACAGAATCTGTTAAGAGAAATTTTCCGTTCATTACGCACTACGTGTAACCGAGAGTGTTACCTCTGGTTTGTGTTTTTGATCCTATAGAATGAGTATCTTGGATAAGCCTAGGTCAGGTTGTAGAGTGTGGTAGGAGAAGAATGCTGACAATGTTATTGCCATGCAGGTGAAGTTTCACTGCTTTAATGTAGAGTGAAAACATGTGAAAATGACCATAAAGAACTAGTTTCAAAGTCCCCAACCACTGGAAGGATTCCATGAGCAAGGGTATACCAGTAAAACTCTAAAGCTGCTTGTGGTTGCCTAACTAATGATTCCAGACTCTTGATAGTGGTTTCTTATTAATCCTCATAAGGTACTGACCAAGAAAGTATAATTACAGCACTATTATGTATGAGGAAAATTGAAGTGGAAGAAGAAAATTCTTGTCAAAGTAATTTTAAATTATACAAGAATGAAGTCCAGGTCTTGCAGACAGCCTGAAAACACTTTCTATTAGTGCCTAGGTTTTCGTGTATATGAAGTTGGTAGGTTAAACTGTAAAGTTACTTGAAGCAACTGTAAGTTCTCCTCATGGCTTTATTTTAAAAATGTAGGTTATTCTCTTCCTGTGTTGGGACTTCTGTTGATAATTGTGCCACTGCATTTTTGCACTTTTTTCTACAGGCAATGATTAGTACAAAACTTGTCTTTATATGTTATGAACAAGCTGATCCAAAATTCTTCCTTGGTACAAGTGGAGGTTTATCTAAAATGCTGCAGTGCAGGCTAGACACTATAGGTCTCCTTTTGTGCAGCTGGAAGTGAAACAGTTTTTTACTTTCAGACTGTTCGGGATGCATTGTTGTTTTCAATGAGAAGTTTGGCTTGTGGTGTCAACAGCAGTTACAGCTAGTACTTAGATGTATCATCTAGTTACAAAAAAATATAATATGCTGCAACTTCAGAGGTTAAAACACCTTCCTTTTCTTACATTTTAAGGTAGTGTTTCTTCTGTAAAGCAGAAGAGATATACTTGCTGAGTTTCCAGTGGTACCGTGCAGATGTCGGCAGGTTTTATGCAGGCTGTGGTGTGTACAGGTAGGCAGCTGTGGGATGGTATTCTTCCTGAAGCTCTGGCATTTGATCATCAATCATGCTAATAGAGATGAAGGGTACACTACTTATTTCAGTATCTGTGGTGTTACTGATCACTTGGAATGCAGTAGGATGTCTGCTTTCTGGTGTAAACATTTTAATGCAAACCGGAGGTTAGAGTATGGTGCCTAGTGCATGTGTCTTTTCCAAGCTGAGTTGTGGACCTTTTCTAATGCCCCTGAAAAAAGGAAGACCATTGTTTCCAGCTGAGTAAATACACGTGTATGTATGTGTGCGTTTCATATTTTGATGTACATAAAAAATAGATGTGTGTGTGTACGGTTTGTATATGGTAAAGCATACAGCAAAAAAAGGAAACAGCCACCGCTTCGCTCAAAGCTGGATGTTAAACATATGTTTTTAATTTATAGCTAACTCGATTAGGAGAAACTTTGTGAAGAAGTCAGGATGATTTGTTTAGCAAATGTGACATGGCTGTACTAGGTGTATTTTAAAGCAATCTTTGAAAAATAAAAAGAGGGATTCCAACTGAAAAAAAACCCCCACAAACCCAACAAACTATTTCAAGTATTTAATAATATTTGAAGGCAAAAGAACCATATATGTTGGTGGATTCCAAATGAGTTTGAGTAATGTAATTCCATGAGCATGAGGACCGTGCTTATGGTGGAACAAGCATTTTGTAACCCTGGTGTTTAAGGCCCCTGTTTTGGTAGTGTTTGTAAAGGCACGGTGCAGAGTATGTGTCATGGAGGGATGAATTACTGTGGAAGGACACATTTTATTAACTGTGTTGTTTTTTTCTTTCTCCTGAATCAGTTTTAATGGTGGCAAATACCAGACTACTTCTGTTATCTCCAAGCAGGTGTGTTCTACCTGAAATTGTAAAAGCTTTTAAAGCTGAAGAGAGTTGAAAAGGACTTGCATACATAGAATATAAAATAAAGGTGGTGTATTTTATAATAGCTGATCGGTTACTGTTTTGAAGACTGCAAACTGGAATTATTTGAATGTTCTTAAACGTGAATTAAGGGAGATTATTTTTTGATTATTTCTCCTAAGGAATTCTCCTAGTAATTCAGCTTGTGAATTATATATCACCTCTGAAATACAACAACTAACTGTTTAATCAAAAACTGATGTCGCCTGGGGCTTCTTGAAGAAAACTGACTTATTATGTTAATTATATTTCATGTGACACTTTCGCTTGAGATTCTTCTGAAAAGTCTTGGCTTCAGTGATGTAGCTCAGGTGTGACGTTTCTCAAAAGGCCAGGCATTTGTAGTTCTAAATGAGATCACGTATGATGAGTCCTGTTCTGAAATGTGTTGGCTTTTTCTTTCCTCCTTGCCTTATGATTAGAAGGGGGGGTTCTGGTTAGTGTTTGGTTCTCATAACATAAGGTCTGAGTCTCTTACAAGGATTTAATCTTTTTCTATGTCACTGTAATGATGGAAGCCAATCTCTTTTGTGGGTAGGATTTCTTTAATTGCGAGAGTTAATGATAATGTAGTCAGTCATGCTGATCTTTCTATTAATACCAACTTTCTTAAGGGGGAGTTAAAATTCTTTAGTTTTTTGTCTCAAGAAGGTATTCTGTTTCTCTTCCTTCTAGGCTATTTACTTTCTAGAAGAGAGGGTCAAGCAGGATCCCCTGAAAAGCCATTGTCTGATCTGGGTCGTCTCTCATACCTGGCTTACTGGAAGAGTGTCATCTTAGAATACCTGAACTGCCACCATGAAAAACAAATCAGCATCAAAGGAATGAGTCGAGCTACTGGGATGTGTCCACACGATATTGCTACAACCCTGCAACAGCATAGCATGATAGATAAAAGAGAAGATAGGTCAGTGAATCTTGTAAATATTTGAAAAATACTGAGACAAAACATTCACTTTCTCTGCTTACAAAATGGTTGAGGTGAAAAATGTCTGTGTAAAATTCTGACTTGAAAATGAATGATAACCATCTCACTGAAGAAATCCGTATGACTGGGTCTTGTTGAGGTCTCGCACAAAGGGTTTTTCTCCCTAAACAAATGGTGGGATTTTGGATCCACCTTCATCTTACTGGTTGTTGGAAGGGTGCAGCCAGCCTGAAACATTGTCAGGGAAGAATTTTGTTCCGTTCAGTATCATCTTCCGTAAGTACAGTTACTGAATCTTGCTTTGCAAATACCTTGCTTTGAATACCAGTGAGGGAAAAATTAGGGTTTGTGGGTGGCAGTCTCTCTCTCCGCACCCCCTTTCTCAGTCATTGCTGCATTCACACAAGCCGTGGGATCAGACCAGCTCCATATGGAGTCCTCCTGCCCAAGGTACTGGCAATGCAAATGACTTCTTAAAGTTTCTATTTAATGTTACAATCAACGTTGAAAGTTAGTGCACTGGGCAGGTGAGTTCCTGTTTTGTGACTATCTTCTTTCTTAATGTACTTCATTGGTATTTTAGATTTTAAGTGGGTTGGTTTTGTTGTTTGGTCTCTTTTTTTCATAAAATGTGTTAAATGACTTGCCAGTGGTTTTTTTGTTTCTGAAGAACTTCATAATTTTTTCCAGATGTTCCGATCATAGAAACTTTATAATTAAGCAAAACTGCCCTAGTGGGTTGCCAAAAAATAAAATGAAGATCAGGAATAGCTCAGCCTCGCTAACTTTTATGTGCACCAGCTCTAGTATTCAAAGCTAGCAAGTTTTGAACTAGTGAGAATGCAAGTCTTCAAAAAGGAGGCTGGCTTACAGGCTGGTATTACGAGAGCAGTAAGAGGAGTGCTGTCATTGCGTTAAAACCTTAACTTTATGGGGTGTTACTTATAGACAACCTGATGGGACAAATGCGTTTTAAGGGAGAATCAAATATGTAATCGTTACTTATATGCCCTGTCACAAATTATTGTAGGCCCTGAATACTGACACACAGTTAGAAAATAACAATTTTTTTTCATCTAAAGAATTCAAAATACTTTACAAACAAGGTCAGTTAGTGTGTTTTCACAGGTAGTAATATCCCTTAGACAGGGACGTGGACTGAGCTGGCTAAGAGTGTCCAGAAGGTCAGTGGCTGAGCCAGGAAAAGAAATCACATCTTTGAAATGCCTGCCAGATGCCTTGAGTATGGCTGCTTATGACTTCCTACATTTTGTTAATTTTTCTTACATGTAGGGAAGTAGAAGTTTGTTACAATGCGGTGAAGAGGTTTCACCTGGATCTGATTTTTTTTTTTAGAGCATTATCTGAGGAAAAGCAATGTTGTCACTTAACTTACCTGATATTTATAGCATTTGAAATCCTTGCTAAAAAAATCAACATATTTTTTATGGCTTACAATTGTATAGTTCTTTGTAACAGGGGAACTCTGGTTGGATATGTGGTAGCATAACAGCATACTGTGCTACTATGTTAGTCTTTAGCTACTTTTGAGATGGTACTTCATTTCATAGTAATTAGAAAGTTGTTTACTGCTGCATCAGCGTAGGACTGAAGTACGTTTTTATGATTCGTTAGAAACCCCAGGTTTCTAACTTGCTTTCTTGTCTAGTTAGCTACCATCTTTAGTTGTAATATTAACGACTTTCTCACTCTTTACTTGATGATCCACAATGTTTTCTGTTTATGCTTGTGTGTTGTATTAACACTGGAAATTGTTCTGGCAGTGACTGAAGTGCCAACACTAAACCTCTTGCCTGGGTTTTGAGTAGTCAGCTATAAAACCTTTACATTCCTGTCTGTTGCCTTAGTAATCTGTGGTATTTGGCTTCATAAACTTCCTCTTAGTAGGCCGTTGTTTCCTTACTTTCTCTGAGTAAACAGTCAGTAGTGTAAGTGTGTTACCTGTGTGTGTCAGCCGATACTTTTAATTTGCTGTATCCATTTATTTACCCATCCATTTTCACAGGTGATCGTGCAAAAGGATTTAAACTGTAGGGAGGTTGTTTTCGGTGATCACTTTCTAAAATGACTGTTTATTGGATTGTAGGTTTGTAATTATTAGAAGAGAAAAGCTGATTTCAAGTCACATGGAGAAACTGAAAGCGAATCCACGTATCAATGAAGTCGATCCTGAAAGCTTACGATGGACTCCTTTGTTAGTTCCTAATGCTGCAGTTTCTGAAGAAGAGAGAGAAGCAGAAAAGGAGGTAAGAGCAGAAACTTCTCATTCTGGATTTCCCTTCCTTTCCCTGCATCGGTCTGAATGTGCAACATTAAACTGTCTTAAATAGAGCAGTTTTAACTTTGACCACCGCTTAATGGTGGAGGCTACTGATACTATTGTCATGCCCAATTTTTGGAAGCTGTGCAGCAAGACATGGCAACTTTGGGGGGATGAGTATGAAAACTGAAAACATGAATCACTGGTCATGGAGCTGTACTTATCACTCTTGAAGTAGTCGAAGAGCATGTAATCAGATCAAATTTGGTGCAGAGCTCAGGGGCTGCAGTGTCAATCGATTCTTTGTGTTATGAACTTGCTGGGAGTGATCCATGTCAGTGGGCATGTAATGTAGTGCTAAAGGACTTAAATCAATTCGCTGCATCATTAATAGTGCTAAATATCCCATGAAATGCAATCTTCTTTGGTTTGTTATCCTAACTGTTGTAAGGGAGCTACTAGATGATTCAGCTGAAATGTTGTTGCTAGGTTAGCCAGCAGTGCTAATCAGGGTTGACTTATTGTAACTCTTTAGCTGAACGTAAAGGATATGGCGAAGTAAATGCTGTTTCAGTGACCTGTTATTTTAACCTCAACCCTTCAGGCTGAGCGTCTGATGGAACAAGCTAGCTGCTGGGAAAAGGAAGAGCAAGAGATATTCTCCACCAGAACTAATAGTAGGCAATCACCTGCAAAAGTACAATCTAAAAATAAATATTTGCGATCTCCAGAAAGTGTGGCAGTGGTGGGGGAGCGAGGGCAATCCACAGAGCAATCGAAGGAGAGCAGTGAGGAGGACGGCGAGGAGGAGAATCAGCAGAGTTCGCCTCCCCGGCTGACAAAGCCACAGTCGCTGGCCATGAAAAGAAAGGTGTGTTACTTCAGCGCTTTGCTTGAAAGCCATTCATTTCTGATGTCAATCAAATTGTTAGCATCAGAATAACAGTCTAGTTTTTTTACAAATATTTATTAAGCGGTTTTAATCCTTTCTATCTTCTTGGGACACTGAACAACTCCTGTTTTTTCTCCTCCATCGGATTTTTTTATCTTTTGGATTTTTCACAGAACTGTGAAATACTAGTGACACAAAAATCAGAATTTCCTGTTAATTTTTAAACTAGTGATTGCCCTCTGCTGTTTGGCGTTGGTATTGGTTCAATATTTTAACGGTTTTTCCCTTTTTCATTTTAAGATGGAGTCCAGCTTGTGGGGTTTGTCTTTTTGTTGTTTTTAATATAGGAACTCCTTAAAGGGACAGACTGTTTTTCAAAAGCAAATGCTGTTAAAACAAAAGGGGGGTTTTACCCTTATTTTTCTAATTTCCAAGAGCTTTAATTGTTAATTTCTGGTTACTGCAGTGTTTACATAATTCTTAATTTTGTTGAAATATCAACTATTTGAATGGTTTAAATTAGTAAACTTGAGGATCCCAAAATTTGAAAGCACTCACCTCAGCCTGTGTATTTTGGTGTGTCTGGTGAGAATTAGGGAGCTGGAATGTCCCTTTGTTTATACTTTAGATGAGCAGACTTAGAAGTAACTCTAAATCTGTGAGAAAACATAATAATAGAAATATAAACTGTTTAACAGTGTTTTTTCTTTATATTAGCCAACTGTAGGATTCTTTTAGTGTATTGTTGAGACCTGTGTGAAGCTTGAGGTGCGCTTCCTTTGCTGTTTTTTTCTATAGCTGTACTTATTTCTAAAATATCAGAAACCAGAAATGTAGAAGAATAAACTTTGATGCTTGTGAAGGTGGTTGGGGAATTATAAATCTGCAGAGGAAAAATGTGTAAGTACAATTTATGTAATATTGCTAGGAATATTGTTTGGCAGAAGAAGGTAAAAGCCACTAGAATATGAAGAAAATTCTAGTCTTAATTTTCACCCACAGATTTGTGTGCTTATATAGATACATACCTATTGTAACTGTTTAGCCATTTTACTTTTAGGTTCTGTCTACGTTTGTTTGATGCAACGTAAGGTATTTTTTGAACGAGTAGCTAGATTATTGAGAGCTCACTTTACAAGAAGTTATTTGTGTCCAGAGTCAGCTAACAAACAGGACTGTAGGAAGAGTTATATTTGTGGAATTGTTTTTCAGAGACCTTTCATACTGAAAAAGAAAAGGGGCCGTAAGCGCAGAAGGATTAATAGCAGTGTTACAACAGAGACAATTTCTGAAACAACAGAGGTGTTGAATGAGCCGTTTGATAACTCGGATGAAGAGCGCCCCATGCCGCAGCTGGAACCTACCTGTGAGATGGATGGTGAAGATGACGACTCGAAGCCTGTGATTAGAAAAGCTTTTGAGTATCAACCTGGGCAGCAGAAACAGGAGAAGGAGGAGGAGGAGGAGCAGAACAAGGAGGAGAAAGATATTCATTGTTACAGGAGTGATGACAATTGTACAAGTAAGCTGAAGGTGTTCTTGTATCTGCACAAAATTAGTTTGTCGAGTGGCCTTCAAAGGAAATGCTTATTTTTGTCATAAATCTGGAAATTTTTAACCAGATATCTTTAACCATTTTGGTCTTACAGTCTTAATAATGCTTTCTGCTTAGGGATGCTACTGGAGCCATTAGTCTTAGATAGTTGATTAGAGTTCAGTGGTGGCTTCAGACTTTTTTTGTTTTGTTTCTATTGTTTTTACTTTTTTTTGTTACTCCTGACCTGTTAATGTTATAATCTGTTTTCTGTGTTCAGAAGACACATTTTTTCCAGTATGAAGCACTGCAGTCCTTGTTATGTTGCCAAAACCAACTTTTATGTCCCTGCAACGGAGCAGGGATATCACTGGAATATTGTCTAATATTGTTTATGTATCCTAGGTAGAGGATACAAGCAAAAAGTAAGATTTAATTCACATGAATATCTTCCTATTCAACACTGTTGCTATTGCAACGAAATGTTTCTTTTTTCTGGGGCACAATGTGTCCGCTTCACTAGGGTCCCTATTTTTTTCCCCACAAAAAAGAGGGGATAGTTTTAACTGTGTTCTTTCAAAGCTGCTTATCTAGTTTGATTTCAAGGCGATTTCCTGGCAGAGACGCAGATGGATGGATAGTGAAACTACTAATGAGCTCTTGTGAACATATACTCATCCCTTGACCTCCTGGCTCTCAAATTACGCTTATAAGTTGTAATTCCAGAATGAATGACTGGATTTTCAGGTCTATATATTTGCTTTAAGAAGTCAGTGGGTCCTACTTTAGCATTTTCATAATTGCATGGGAAGTTTAGTCTTTGCGATCCTCAGTTGAGGGATCATGCACTGATTTCTATTTGAAACAGCTTTTGCGCGACTGGAGCAACCATGCTTACAAACGTTGGTGCTGGTACAAACCAGTGCACATTATGTTAGAATATTACTGCTTTTTCCTGCCTCTCAACAGAAATGAATTAAACTAGTAGCAGATTCAGAGTGTTCCAGCTGTGTCCCAGTGGTCAGGTTTGCAGTGCTTTAACTGGACTAATACTGTGCATTTGTCCATGGACCACGTCATCACTTTAATTGGCTGTAGGAGTGTTGTAACACTGCAGCGAGAGGCAGAAGTTGGCAAAGGAGTATTGCTGAAGCCGTGACACTCCCAAGTGCAGCCTGTTATGTCCTGAGAACTCTCCCTTTTTCTGGTGTATATGCAAGTGGTATCTGGGGAGAGAGGAGAGGAGTGAATGTGTTTGGGTAGTTTTTTTATAGTCAACGGATTAATTTAGTGCTCTGACACACTCTGTATTTAAATTATCTTTTGGCTTTTGTCATGCATGTGCTGCCAGTGAGAAGATACTGGAATGAACCACCTTTTTTTTTTTTTCAGTGTCGGTACTGAAGCGTGAGTATGTGCTTAGTATAGCTTGTCCTCCAGAACGATCAAACAGGAAGCTCCAGACTCGCGTGTTATTAATGTGAAAATAGATGAATATGTATTAGATCACTGTCTATATAAAGTGATGGCATGCCTCTGTTCTAAAAACACAGGTTGATGATCAAATATTTTGATGGTATTTTCGCTTTAGTTTACGTGTCTTGTGATATTGAAATCTCAGAGATTCTTCTGGTGTATAAATGGTGGTTCTGAGGGTCACGGCTAACAGGCCACCAAACAAGAACAACTTTATCTGTCTGTCAGTGTGTGTGAGCTGTAGATATTATGTCGTTCTATTGTGATCTGAGATCTGTTTAGCACTCTTGTTCCAGAGTTTCTTAATGCATTTTGAGTTTATAAATTACTTTGGGTTTATGTTTGAAAATATTGATCAGTTTGTGCAAGCTAAGAGTTTGCTTTTGTCTCTGTTTATTGTCTCCCAAAGATAATGCAGAGGATGTAGCTGTATTGGAAGAAAGCACTAAAGACAATCTTGAACCTTTAAAGAGTAAGCAGGGTTGGCCCAAAGGAGTTAAGCGCGGTCCATCTAAATGGAGGCAAAGCAAAGAAAGAAAACCTGGCTTTAAGCTTAATTTATACACTCCACCCGAGACTCCCATGGAGCCTGACTATCAGGTGCTGGTGGAGGAACAAAAGGAAGCAGCCGAAGACAAGCCCTGCTCAGTTTCTGCGGTTACGGAGGAAGCCATTAAAGAGCCTGTTGAAGCATTACCGCCACCAGATGATGAAGTAAAAGAGGTGGAACCTGAACCACTGCATCCACCTAGTGAACCCTTTGAAAAACAAGAAAACGATACGATGAAAGCTGGGGAAGAAGAAAGGAGTGTAGAAGAAGGTGGAATTGATTCGAAAGATCAGGAAAAAGACAAAGCAGAAGAGGTGTTTCTGCAAAAAGAGGAGTCGGTGCATTTGGACGATCAGGAGGAGGAGGAGGATGATGACGAAGAACCTTCTCACAATGAGGATCATGATGCAGATGATGAAGACGATAGCCACATGGGTTCAACAGAAGTGGAGAAAGAGGACTTGCCTGGTGAAGCTTTCAAAGAAATACTGGAAACACAGCAATCTTTTTTAGACGCAAATGTTCACACTGGTAATTCAAATCAAGAGGGCTTAATGGCTTGTGGAGTTGACCTGGCAGCTGATGAGTGTGACAGTGACCAGAAAGAACTTGGTACAGATTCAGACCCGGTGCCTGAATCTGATGATGACCATACAGCTAACAACCAGGACCAAAAAGCTGGTGAAGACTTACATTCCGATTTCAAGGGAGAGAGTACGGAGACCATGGAGATAGATTCAGAGACAGTTCAAGCAGTACAGTCGCTGACCCAAGAAGCAAGTGAACATGAAGATACGTTTCAGGACTGTGCAGAGACTCAGGAGGCCTGTAGAAGTTTGCAAAACTATGCCCATAATGACCAAAGTCCCCAGATGACCACACTGGATGATTGTCAGCAGTCTGACCACAGTAGCCCGGTTTCATCTGTGCACTCTCATCCCAGCCAGTCAGTGCGCTCTGTCAATAGTCCAAACGTTGCTGCTTTAGAGAACAGCTATGCTCAGATCAGCCCAGATCAAAGTGCCATTTCTGTGCCATCTCTACAGAACATGGAGACCAGCCCCATGATGGACGTTCCCTCGGTTTCTGACCATTCGCAACAAGTTGTGGATAGTGGGTTTAGTGACCTAGGGAGCATTGAGAGCACAACAGAAAACTATGAAAACCCCAGCAGTTACGATTCTACAATGGGTAGTAGTATCTGTGGAAACAACTCTTCTCAAAACAGTTGCTCGTACAGTAGCCTTACGTCTAGTAACCTAACGCAGAGTAGCTGTGCAGTGACGCAGCAGATGTCGAACATGAATGGAAGCTGCAGTATGATGCAACAAACAAACATCAACTCTCCTCCCACTTGCAACGTAAAATCTCCCCAAGGTTGTGTTGTCGAAAGGCCTCCGAGCAGCAACCAGCAGTTATCCCAGTGCAGCATGGCCGCTAATTTTACACCACCTATGCAGTTAACCGAAATCCCTGAATCTGGCAACGCCAACATTGGATTATACGAAAGAATGGGGCAGAGCGAATTTGGAGCGGGCCATTACTCGCAGCCGTCTGCCACCTTCAGCCTTGCCAAACTGCAGCAGTTAACTAACACGCTTATGGATCATTCTTTGCCTTACAGCCATTCAGCTGCTGTAACTTCCTATGCAAACAGTGCCTCTTTGTCCACCCCTTTAAGTAATACAGGGCTCGTCCAGCTTTCTCAGTCTCCACACGCTGTTCCTGGAGGACCCCAAGCACAGGCCACCATGACCCCTCCCCCCAACCTTACTCCTCCTCCCATGAATTTGCCACCTCCCCTTTTGCAGCGTAACATGGCTTCGTCGAACATTGGAATATCCCATTCCCAAAGACTGCAGACTCAGATGGCCAGCAAAGGTCATGTTTCTGTACGAACCAAATCCACGCCTCTGCCGCCGGCTGCTGCAGCCCATCAGCCGCAGATTTACGGGCGTGCTTCACAGACTGTGGCCATGCAAGGGCCCGCGCGGACCTTAACCATGCAGCGTGGTATGAACATGAGTGTAAATTTGATGCCAGCCCCAGCTTATAATGTCAATTCAGTGAACATGAATATGAACACCCTTAACGCCATGAACGGCTATAGTATGTCCCAGCCGATGATGAACAGTGGCTACCACAGCAATCATGGGTATATGAATCAAACGCCCCAGTACCCCATGCAGATGCAGATGGGGATGATGGGAACTCAGCCATATGCACAGCAGCCAATGCAGACAGCACCCCACAGTAACATGATGTACACGCCTGCGGGGCATCATGGCTACATGAACACGGGCATGTCCAAACAGTCTCTGAACGGCTCCTACATGAGAAGGTAGGCCCTTCGGAGGGACAGGCTGCCGACCTGGCCTATCAGATTGATCTGCACAAATATCTTTTGGAGAGTACGATTTCAAAACCAGCAATTGGTGTGAATGCAAAAACGTTTGTTGGCACCATGTAAAAGCTGTATGCAGCAGAAAGCCTTATACAAGTTTTTCTTTTTTTTTTATTTCTTGTTTTGGGTTTTGTTTCCTTTTTTTTTTTTTAAATTTTTGGGGTTTAACTTCTCTTTTCTTTGGGGGGAATTAGGTGGTTTTCCATTTTTTCTTTGTTTCATTGAGCTTGAAGTTCTCTGGAAAGGAAGAACTCTTTCTATGAACTGCAATTACACAGCAGCTGATGGTTCAGAGCCATTTTATGTGCCTGCTCCCATTAAAAATGTGGATAAATAGACTCCAAAACTATCAGACAGTACCGGATCGTGAGCTTTCTCTCTCTCCTTTCCCACATGTAAATGCCTTTTAGCAGTTCTTTTATTGTATTATTTTGTTTCTGAAGGTGACACTTCCGCATGCCGCTAATGTCTTTGTTAGTGACAGTGCATTTTGTAGTACTGTACAAGTGTTGTGCTTAACAGTAAGCCATTTCTTAATTTTTTTGCCTTGATTAGGTTACCCTAGTTTGAGGGGTAAAAAAAACAGAACTATATTTTTGTTAATTATAAAACTTGTAAAAAATAATAAAAAAAGCTGCGAAAGCTATTCACATTTTGGTTAGTTCAAAGGGTTTTATTGCTGTATGTTTAGTGTAAAGTTGAGACTCTTTTCCATTTTTGTGACCAGTTTCTTTGGGGCTGGGGTAGGAAAAAAGGCAGCTTTCTGTTTTATAAATACTGTTATGTTTTTAGTCGATTGAAACATCTCAGTGTTTATTTGTCAAGTTTTGAAACATTTTCATATATGTCCAAATACTTGGCAGGATTTAAAAAAAAAAGTAGTGAATTTGGTGTAAAGTTGCTATTTTATGGAAATGCCTCTAACTTTACATTTTCATTCCATCTGTAGATTTTTCTATCTTTATAAAATATTGGAGTTATTTTTTAAGGGAAAAAAATAGAGCAGTAGCGTGTGAATAGCTCAAACTAAGCTTACAGATCGCATGTAAAAAGGCAAAAGTTATTTGTGTCTGTTTATATTGCTTCCTTTTTTGTAGCCTTTGTACCTGTACAGAGTGACTGTAAGGGCCGAACAGAAGAGGCTTGATACATGTAAAAATAGGACCCAGTGACACTCTTGTATTTATCTGTTATCTTTTTAGTCAGTCACTTAAAAAAAAAGAAAAAAACACACAAAAACCAACCCAAGAAACAAAAATAAAAACTGCAAAAAACACTCCCCCCCCAAGCTGTACATTTTAACATAAAATAAATTATGATGAGCCATTTTTAGCCTCTTGTGTCTTGTCATAGTTTGATGTTGCATGGGAATTACCTCCTGAAACAGTGTTTGTTAAAGTGCTCTCTCACGCTTGATCTAAAGCCCATTCAAGCTGATGGGGTTTGGATTAGGCTGTTAGAGCCTAAGTGTAGGTTACTCATCATAATTGCATACACCTTGTGAAAATAAAGAGTATCTAAGATTATTTTTTTTAATAATCTTAATAAAATATTGAATAAATATGTATTTAATACATTACAAGGTTGTCAATATTTAATGTATGAAACGTCTTTCCTATAGAAAGTGTGAATATGTATGTTAAAGGGCATGTGATAGTAACAGACATGGTATTTGAGCTGTATCTTAATGGTAGAATTGTAATCTCTTCCTTTGATGTTATTGCTGGCTTACAAGGTGATGCAAGTCTTGTGTAGCACCTTTGAGTTCTGTGTAGATGCGCGCACACAAACGCATGCACGTATACAGGAACACTTCTGATCTAGGAAGAGAAGGTCTGTAAAAATCAAGGCGGCGGTCTGTGCATGGAGCCCGTGAGTGGACCGAGTTTAAACTGGGTGCGTGTGAATCTGCACAAGGAGGAAGCCTTGTAAGAATTTTTCAAAACGCTTCTGATGTGAATGTTGCCCCCGAGTCCCCCCTCTAGCCCACTGACCCTGCGGGAGGGTGGCTAGCTAAGGTGAAAGGATTGCTCATCTTCACTGAAAACTGTGTCCCCATGTCGGTATATAAAACAGCTTTATAGGTGATATTTGACGTGCTCACAAGTCAGAAATGTGTATTTCTTTAAAAAAAACGCTTAAAGTGTGTGATGTTGCTAAATGAAGCAATTGATACTACAGATTCGCGTGCGTAACCTGTTCCATTTTGATATGATGGGTCAGCAGTCTAAAGCAGTGGATCTGAATGGGAGCTAAAATTGCTGGTCAAATGGTAATTTGCAGTAATTGGTGTTTGAGGAGGTCGGAATGCTTGATAAGCAGAGCACAATACAACGAAGAGCTTTGTTCATGCACTTACACTGTCAAGTTTGAAGGCAGAGAGTATTCATAGTACTTAAACCTTATGTGTGTCTTCAAAGTCACTGTCACCTTTTTTGTGCTTAGGAAAGGGAAAGATGAACTCAACACAGTTATGTACAGCCTTCAACTGTCTATAGCTACAACCTTGTGTCTTTGTTGAATAACAGCTGCATCTCACAGTCGCACTATGTTCCGTGATGTTCATTTGTATGTTTTTACAGCAAGTGAAACAAGCATCTGGGTCCTTGCCCACTGCTGTTTAGTTCCAGGTTTCCAAGCCTGTAACATGCAGGCACATCAGAACTTCTCACCTTTTCAGCGTGTCCTACCCTGCAACAGAGCATCCTGACTCCAGCATATTGCTAAAATTCTGTATTTGTGACGTGGATTAAAACTTGGGTGGAAAATGATGTACTGTGTGTGCACAGCAGGCAAGTTCCCAATATTATGATTTTTTTATTTCAGAACTGCATTCCTTTCAGAAGGACAGGCGGCTCTCCTACACCTTTTCCCGTGGTGACCACGCAGCTGTGTGTTCTCTGCGTTGCGTGCCCACCACAGTGTCAGACTTGACTCTGCTCTAGCACCATCCCCCCTGAGAATTAGCTCTCTTTTAGTGTCTCAAGAGAGTTCTTCAGCGATGAGATAGATGATTTTTGTGAAATGCAGGAGGTTTCCCCGCCCATGCAACCTTAGTCTGTGGTTTGGCAGGTGGGGTACTTCATACCGCTAGTGATGCGCGCCAAGGAAGTAAACTTGCCTCCTGCACGGCCACTGCTTGCAGACCTGCCTCGGAGGTGAAGTCGGTGCTGCTAACGCGTGGCAGTCACCTAGTTAACAACTTGCAAGGGTTGCCTGCTTTGTGGAAGCTGCGTGTTCCAGAACTTCTGCTTAATTCTGATTTAGTGTAGTGGATTCTGGGACAATGGTAGGGGAAAAAACTGGGAAGTAAAGAAGTAATATGTCTGCTTCAGAATTGCTTAACTGGCGTAGCTGTACCAGCAGAGTGCTTCAGGGAAGAGTTGGTTGTGGGGAAGGGCTTTGGAGCAGAACCTGCTTCTGGAAGCTGCTGGATGACGGTGCTCCTGAGAGCTGCAGGCTCGCCCCTGAGCAGAGACAGGAATAGCAAGAGCTGTTGCACGCTGGCTGCCTGATCTCCTACCAGCGGGCAAAATACAACCGGTTTTTTACTGACTTTGTAAGAAGCCGTGTGGTACAGGCAGAAACAGAGGACTTGTATGAAACTTCTATGTTAGGTCACTGTCTTCTGTGTTTCAGTTTTATAAGCTGCTTAATTTGTCCATCGGGCAGACTAGCTGATGGAAACAAACTCTGTTTATATATGGTGTGGTAAGCGGAGAGAATGAGCCTGGCGATTACCTGTGTGCGGAGGGTGATCCTAACCCAGCCTGGTCTCTGGAGACTGACACCTTTCGCAGCAAGCAGACCGACCAGCATAGTAAAGAACTAGGACTCTCTTTTTCTTCCTCTTCCCTTCCCTTTTAATACTACGTATTTCCAGCGTTGTAGATGACCTGTGGAGTCGTATAGGTCAGCTCTTCCATAGCGAAGCTCTGAGGGATGCGTTGCTCAGAAGTTGTGATTTTGAGCTTTGTGGAGTAGGGAGGGTGTTTGTAAGAAGACAAAAGGCAGCATTACAGTTTCGGCTCTATCATAATTGTAGTTGAGTAATTCAAAATCTTGGTACTTTTTTCCCCCCCATCTACTGAGTAAGAATAAATAAGCTTAATTAAGCTATACTTAAGGCCTTCAAGTAGTATGTGTAGGAACACGGGAATATGAGGTTCTCTTGATTTACTTCTTAAGAAATCGTTTTTGTGCTATTTTTCATCTCCATCCTAGAATACCAGCTCCTAGCTTGTGAGTAGCTTGGAATCCTGTCCTTTGGAAATTGTCAGTGCGTTCTTCAGTCACGGTGTCAGGGTTGCCACGTGCCAATTTCCTGATCTGTTATGCAGGACACAAGGAGACGGAACCACCTAAGAGTTCTAGACTTTTGCTTCCTATCAGTAGTTGAGAGGCTGCTGTTTGAAAGCTCTGTCAGTCTCCACCAAAAGCAGGTGGGCCTATGGAAATTCAAGTTTTTGCTGTGTCTTTTGCGCAAGTATCAGACTGCAAAAGAAATAGCGATCTCCAGGCCTCAGAAAACCTTGTTCGAATACAATTCTGCTTGTAAATCAGCTGCAAATCCTCTTCCCGTTACAGCAGTCATCAAGCTACCATGCAGGATACAAGAAAGAAAACAACCTGTAACCTGACTGAGGGAAATCCTGGCAGGTACTGGTCGTATTTTGGTACCTCATTTGGTGCAGAATTCCCGTCTGTAAGGCTGATGCCGAGAAACAGGCTGCTGCTAGAGAGGTGAGGCAGTTCCTCTCGCTCCATTAGGGTCAGTGAGTGGGAAAGGCGGGTTTGTTGGGCACGAGGCTGGCCCGGCTGCTGAGTGTCTACGCTGTGAATTAAATGGCAGTAAGCTGCCCTGAAAAGGGGCGTTTGAAGGTCTGTGGAAGGAGATGGAAAGGGTTGAGGGACCCCTTCCAAGAATTTTTGTGACTTTTTAAACTCGCATTGTGACTGCTCATTTATTTTTGAAGTGTCAGATGGCTTCCTTTGAGTTTCCTTTCATCTGTGGCGTTTTCTGTGGCTTTTTTTACTGAATCCGGGTGTAGGGCTATTTAATTTGCTGCAAGTCCCAGCATTTGTGTAGCTCTGTCATGAATATTGCTCACATGGTGATGTCTGATTTGTTTTTTAGCAGTGGTCTAATTGTGTTTATTGTGTTCTGCTGTGTCTGAGAACTTGAAGATAAGGTATTTATTATACAGATAAATACAAATGATAAGTCAAAAGCATTATGTTATGCGTGCCTGCAGCGTTGGCTACAGCTGCTCTTTGGAGAGGAATGATCTACTGGGTTTTGAGCTCCAAAAGGAAGTGAAGGAATAGAAAACCCTTCATGCTGGAGATGCTAAGCCTGCAACGAGCCATTAACGTCTACAAAAAATGGTTTAAAGTTGTGCTCAACTCTGTTTGGTTTGTAGCATATACTCGCAGTTCTCTGGCACCTTTCTGCCTTGTGTTCTTGTTTCTAAACTATCCAAGGCTGCTACAGTCCATACTACACCAAAGTTACAAAGCCTTTCTCAGCTGGTAAAGACCAAGAGAAGTCTGCCTGGAGATGCTGGCTGGGTTGTTCCTCTCGAGCACTGAGGCAGTAAATAGCTCTTAGCTTGTACACTGAATTAGGCAAAATTCTGGGGCGGGGGTGGGGGGGGTGATGACCTTTTTGCAGATATAAAAAAGGTAAACGTGGCTTAATTGTCATCCTTCCCTACAGTATGTTTGAAGAATATCAAATACTGCTGAGGTGGTGAAACTCTCATCGTGTCAAAACACAGTTACTGGTAATTTCTATCCAGTAGACCAAGTTGAAGAAGTTTTGGCAGAAAAGTAGATCCGGTGTCCCCATTTGTGTATTTGGGCGACTTCTGTCAACAAATGCCATTAATAGCAACTGCATTGCAGCACAACAAGGTATGAAGGTGACTGAAGCTGAGACGGGAGCAAACATTTGGTAAATGTGAGCAGTGGTGTCTGGAAGCACAGCAGCAGCTTTCTCCCCGTCAGTCATGTCACTGAGATTTTGTTTCTAAAGGCTTCACCTGTTCTCCTACCTTTTTAAGCAAAACTGAAATCTCATTAGAACTCGTTACAATCCATGATTATCTGGGGGGTTATTAGGACTGCACAAGCTCAGTGCTGGCCTTCCTCTTAGGAATGTAAAGGACATCCTGTTTATTTATTGTTCTAGCTGTTAGTTTTTCCAAGTGCAGGAAAACAAGTCATGACACATAATTTTCTCAGGGTGTTTTTGTGGACTGGTAAATCGGCTTGGATGCTGCACGTATAGGACCTCTTAAAACTCATGAATGAAGCATTTAGAAAAACCAGCTTGAAACTGAGACTGCTGCGATGTCGTATGTACATATCTGTTTGAATTGTCTGGTATATCTGCTTGTGGACCTGACCTTCTCGAGGCTCTTGCTTTGTGTCTGGTTTGCACGGTCTGCTGCAAAGTCCGCTGTGAAGGCTGGGAGGTTGGTCCTCATCAGGAGGCTCACTAAGCGCTGTGCTGTGTTTATTACTGTGGAAGAACTGGAGATGCCAGGAGACAGCACAGAAATGCCAACTCCTGCAGAATCCTTCAGGATTCTGGGACTAACCAGTTCACCTGGGCTGCTACCATCTTGGTGTTCTTCCTGCAGAATTTCATCAGGAATGCCCAGCTCCGCTCTTTTAAAGGCTGTATGCTTAGGTTAGGATCAGGATTTTGGGGGTGCTCGGTTAGAAAAGGGTTTTCTTTAAGCTGTGCCTGCTTTTGTGCTGGAAAAGCTTTTTTTACAGAGGGTAAAATTTATTTGTTGATGTAACAAAGAATTCTGCTAAGGCTGGAACGTTCTAAGAAGACGGGTTTTAAATTTGGCTTCCCTCCTTTCTCATCTTGACAGCATTTGAAATTACTTTGGTTTTCCTTCCAAATAACAAATGATCCTTGTGACTCTAATTAACTACACCTTCCCCTCCCCTCCTTTTATGGAGTTTCTTTTCCAGTAGCACAGCCCTGCCAGGAACAGCACTAGACCGTGGTGCCGCCCTCGGCGTCATCAGGTGGTAGGCTGTTTTTGCTGTTCCTCCTCTGCAGTGCCAACATGATGTCCAGTTCTCTCAGCTGCTTCAAGAAGCCCCGGTTCGGCAGGATGCATCGGTGTCTTGATACTTGCTCGATGGCATCCACGACGGTCATGTTCTTGTAAATCATCAGGTAAGCCAAGACCAGCGTGGCTGACCGGCTGCGCCCCATAGCACAGTGAACGAGAACCTTGTCTGTGGAGACAGAGAAACAACGCAGAGATGAGACGGGGTAATTTTTATTTCTTGACCATGAAGGTTTCTGTAGTGCCCCTGCGCTGTTCTATGGATTGACTGCCCTCACCAGCGTTTTTCTAAGGCTTGTCTTTTTACAGGTGGGGAAACTGAGGCTGCAAATCTCCCTGTAGTAACTGAGCACCATCTGCATTGGAGATCACCCGTTGAACCTGAAACCAGGTATCTTTGCATTTCTTTGTGAGCAAAGGTTGCGGAGAAGGCCTGGGGGCTGCAGCCTTGCGTGAAGTAACGTAAAGCCCTGCTGCAGCCAAATCTTGCGTGCCTCACAAGCAGGCAAGCGTGTGTGCTTCTGTGTTTGGACATAATGAGCAAAGCGCGAGGGTGTGCAGGGTTTGGTACGCTGTCGAACCGTCCTCCCCTGAGGATAAACGGGATGCACGGAGGTGCCTTTCTCCGTTCTACCGGCTACACACAGAAGCTAACTGACTTTGTTAATTTTTGAGGTTCTGACAATAACATCCCTCAAGATGCTGATTGCATCGCTTTGAGCCCTAATGTTTAATTTGTAAAATACAGCTAACAAGGCTTTATTAAGGCTTAGTGATGTTTTTGAGGGCAGAGGATAAGAAGGGCCAGAGGAATTAATAGGCATATAACCGGGGTGATAGAAAGAAACCACCTCTTGCACTGTAGAAAAGCTGCTTTAGAAATCTCTGGCTGGTCACCCTTACCCTGTGGTGTTGAATCAGAGTAACGTTTCCTCCCACCACCACCTCTGTGTTTTATCTGATCACCTCCGTGCAGTAGTGGCCTGTCTTGTGTGCCATGAGTGCAGAGTCTCTGCTGATAGTTCTCATCTCTGAATAAATACGCCTCAGGGTTTAGCTTTGTGACATTGCTTGGTTGAACTTTGGGCTTCCAGAGGCAGCAAGTCCTTGGCTTCAGGTGCTAGCAAGGATGATGTCAGCCAAAGCGGCTCCTTCCTTGTTTGCAGTGTCTGGGGGAGGTGGAGGAAGAGGACGGTGAGCGGCTTCAGGTCTGACTGACAGGTTTTGAAACACTTCAAAAGATTTCCGAAACTATTCGAAGCCCTTGAGGGGATCTCACAAAGGGCTGAACAACTGAAGGCAGCAGATTTGGAGCACTCTCTCTAACACCCTGCTAAGCTGAATTGCCACAGGAAAAAAAAAACTCCTATCAGGGCCAATAATAGTTTATCTTTGTCAGCTATGCTTGGTGAGACGCGTTGGGTGCAAAGCCACGAGTCCTGCCGATTAACTCCTTTGCTTCCAGGCACAAGAGGATGCCTTGGCAGAAGCAGCGTTGCCGTGCAATGGCTGCGTCAAGAACTGCCAGCGCGGGAGGATTAATGGTTACAGGCTGCGTCCTAATCCCAGCAGATAGTCTTAGAGGCGTCTTGGCAAAACTCCAGTCTCTCTGATAACAGAAAGTGTCTCTTCCTCTCCTGGAAAATGATAATCCCTTCTATTATTACTGCAAATGTTTGAAACGGATGAAAACTCTCATTTGCTCAGCCCTTCGTGCTTCTCTTCAGCGCTTCCCACCTTGTAAATGGGTTGCTGTGGAGGTGATAAAATACATGATAGGACAAGGAAGGCTTGGCTTCGTGTGGGTGGCAAACGCAGGGGATCTAGGAGAAAATGTGCAGTTTTGTATTACCTTAATAAAGGCAGAAAATGGCTGTGCAATTTTCTGAAATGCCTTCTGGTTGTAGGAGAAGTCTGTCCTTCCCGATGTGGATATTCAAGATCTGACTGCCTGTTACAGCAGAACGCAGGGCCGCGTCCCCTCTGTTCGATTTTGTAGTCTCTTCAGTTCCGATGCAAGGACCCGTCGGACCCCTCTTCCCCCAGGAGGGGGGCTGCTCTTGCAGTCTTTGGTCCCGACCGCTTGCATCCATAAAGGTGTGGCTGAATAGAAAATACCGGTGCACAGAGCTAGAGGTCTGCCCGGTGGCGACGGGCCCCCAGACCGTTTTGGTCCCTTGCCTTGGGCTTCTGTTTCTTGAAAATTGGTCTAGATGGAGCACTCCCTTTCCAGAGTCAGACAGAGCGATGAGTTGGTCAAATGCCTTGGATCTTTGTCTCAGATGTTTCTTCTCACATCACTTTTATCATCTCAGTCTTTAGTGTATTTTTTTTCCCCATGACATCTGCACATGAAAATAAAACGCTGTTCCCCTCTATATTCTGAGGAACTAAGACACCAAGGGAACGAGTAGTAAATCTGTAGCATAGAAGGGAATTTAAAAACCTCTTGAAAGAGTGTCTTTTGGGTTAATCAAGTCTCGCTGGTATAAATTTTAAGCTGTCCTATGGTCTGAATGGCATGTTTTGGGAAATCTTTACGCCCAGCTGAATGGTAGCATACGGAATTGTGAACAGTTCGAGTTTGCCTCCAGAACTTACGATTGTAACTGAGCTGCTTTCACTGTTCTTAAATACATCTGCCCATGCTCAAAGTCTGCTAATACCGCTCTGATCAGAGAGTTTCTTCACCATCGCAAGGATTTTGAAGGTTAAGTCAGAATTACTGCGTTTTGACAGCATCCGAATTGCCGAGCTGCCTGGCCTGTTGCGGAGAGAGAGAGGCTTCTTCATCCGCGTGACAGGTGATTTCAACAACATCGACTACGGAGCAGCTCCCCAGCAAAAAGCGCTGTGTGAAGACGCGTATTCAATGAACTCGGTCACTTGACTGGCTGAAGGTCGCACCCCAGACAGTGCGGTACAGCCGAAGCAAACTCATGAATACCTACGTTCTGGTCACGAAAGTAAAAGTAAAAACTTTTTTTCCTTTTCCCTCTCTTTGCATTTGCTCAAGTCTAATGCAAAGTAGCAAATGAGTATTGATGGTGTTACTGATGGGAAGTATTTAGCACCGTATACTGAAGTGCCGTGTTATAACCACTGGAGATGGGTACTTGGTTACTATAAACTCCTGTTTAGGAATCTGGATGCCATCTGTCAGTCGGGAAGGTGCGCTCAAACAGTCCTTTCGTTGGCAGGCACTTGAAATACACAGCACCTTCCCACACTACGTGTGCACTCACAAAGGATGAGTGTCTGTTGTTGGAGGAGAGCACTGGTTGCTTGCCTCTGATCTTTCCTCCGGTGAGTGTAGGAGATGTCAGTCTACTCTTCAGTCCAGCTTCTGGTGTCATTCTGCTGCTCTGTAAATGTGTGTTGGAAAGCTGTTGTCACGCATTCAGCCTCAATCTCTTCATGAGCCGGGCATATGGGCCTTTATGCACATCTCTGGCTGGGATAGGAGGTGTGTATTTAGTGTATTTTTCGAAAGTTAAGAGCTTGCTCTTTTTCTTCAGGAGTATTACAATAATTCTTTATTTTATTTTTCTCCATCACATAAGATCCTAGCTATCTTGTTTAAAAACCACGTGAACGTGGCAGGCAGTGCACAGCTACAGAAACGATGGCAATTAGGAGTATCTACTGAAGCGCAGATTTTCTTTGTTTTGTAGAAGTTCATCCAGTCACTCCTTGATTTGGTCTCGTGCTTCAGTGCTGGACTGGTGCTGGATACCATCTCAGAACCTCCTGGACTTTGATGTGGCTTTGAAACAAAAAGGTGAATACTCCCCCCTGTCCCATCCTTCTCTGCCCCAGCGTTTACTGGGATGCAGGCGTTTTTTCTAGCCTTTGCTGCTTCCCTGGTGCTTGTTTCTTCACCTCGGTGCAGCAGACAAAGGTCTTGCAGGAGCAGGAGGGTGGTGGGAGTGAGGAATTCTACATCTCTGATTTCAGCTGCTCCAGTCTGATGCTGAGCTCTGGCCTCCAGCCATGGCACGGGTTAGTTACCCGCTCCTTCCCGAAGGCAGTGCTGCGGACGTACCGTTTGAAATGCCAGGTCCCTTTCTTCACAAGCAAGTAAGCTTCTGAAGCAGTTTCTCTTGCTATTAGGACTTTGATTTTTTTTTTTTTTTTTTTTTTTTTTTAAACGGAACTGCTTTCAAGACTTTCTCCTGAACAAGGAGAGGGACTGTTGCTGTAGACTGTACTTGTTGAAAGGGTAAAATTGTAAAGACCTGGCTGGCTTTTGGGGGCAAGCCAGGTAGTGGCTGGCTACAACTGAGCTAAACAGCCAGGAACAGAAACTGACATGAGGCTAGGAACTTGATATGTGACCCTCTGATAGCAAGGTCTTTGTAGGTCAGCAGCAAAGTCTTATGTTTCTCAGCTGGTTTCTGGTAAAATATCCTGTAGTGACGTTAAAAGTGGGGGGGGGGAAGGGAGTAGGAGTAATATTGAAAGGCAGCATGAGGCCTTAGGCTGTAGCACTTCACATCAGGGTACAGCTTTCTTTATCAGAAAGCTGGAGGTCAGCAAGTAATGAATTGTAGTAATCAAGCTGAGAAATTACAAAGGCTTTAGCAAAATGTTTCTACGTCCCTGATGTCAGTTGTTTCAGTCCCCTGCTGCTTGGAAGATGGCAGAGAGAGAAATGTATTATCGCTTGGGGTAGGTCCGATGGCCAGGTAGGAACGTGGTTTTTCTGTTTGTGAAGTGAATCTAGTGCTGCAGAGCACGAAGCTGTGGAGTGACAGCCTGGCATCTCTGCAGAGCACTCGTGTTCTGCTGCTACCCTACCAATATTCCTTAAACCTTTCTTAACACGGACTAATCGGAGGAAAAGACAGCTAATTCATGGAAGCTGTGCGGTGTCCAGTTGTCTTTGGTGTGTTCAGGAAGGAATCGACAACAAAAAACGTCGTGGCAGACAGGAGACCTTAATGTGAGATGTGATGTGGACTTTGGTAGAAGTGCTTGGTGACAGGCTTTGGGGCTGGTACTAGCTCTGCAGTGAGAAAGGGCCTAGTTACGTCGCTACCTTCTTTCAAACTAGTTCCTTGCTACTAGCTTTCTAGGCTCTGTTAAGCTGCGTTGGGCGTGTTTCATCCCCATAAGGCCGAATGCTGTGGAACTGTGCTGAGAATTGGATGGAGTAAATACTGTTTTTAACCGTTTTCAGCACCCTCCTTACTTCTTTTGTCCTGAAGCGCGTTATCAATGAATTTAGAAGCTGAATAGAAGAACTGGCTGAGTTTGAAAGTGGGGAGATCATCTGCTTCCACTCCGTGGTACTCCACAGTCATGTCGTGATAATATCCTGGTCCTGTGTCCACGTTCCGCTGACCGTGGGCCGCGTTGAGGATGTGGGTGAAGCCTGCCTTCTCCAGGCTGTAGCGATCTAATGCAGTTTTCCTGTTAAAAGAAGAGCTGTCATGTAAGTGAAGAAGCTTTGTACTCACCCAGCAAGCCAGAAAAAAGAAAAAAAAAAAAAATCAAATCTCTGATTTGGTATGTTCTAAATATTAATGAAACTGATAATGCTTCAAAAAGGCATCAATGACCATTGTAAAGATCTTAAGATACTGGCATTGAGTGATCAGTTCTTCTGGAGTTCATAACTCTCTTTCCCAGGTCCTTAGAGCACTTTAAAAATGAATTTCTTTTCCTAGTACCTTTGTAACGTAGGCACTACTGGCTTCTGTCCATCTTGTACAAGAAGAAACTTGAGATACAGAAAGAAGTAGAATGAATTATTAAAAGTCGTAAAAGCAAATCAGTGGCAGAACTTGAAACAGGACCCATGAATGCTGCTTTCCCCTGCTGTCCCATCAATTGATATTGCAGAACTAATAAAAGAGTCAGTGGTATGTGAGCAGTAAGATCATCTGGGATTCAAAAAGAAGCTCTTCATAACTAAAAGAAGTTACAGAGTTTTTTCTCCAGTTCTATTAAAAAAAAATAAAAATAAAAATAAAAAGTCACCCTTCTGTGGTAACAACTCCCTATCAGACTTCCTTTTACTGTCATGTTTGGTTAAACCAGAGGTCTAAGCAAAAAGAACTAGATACAGAAACTGGGTATTAGCCTTCAGTGAAAGCTAAAAGCCGTATATTTTGTCTAATATCCTGATTTATTTTTGGCCTCTCTTCCCTTGGATGAGGGAAGTCAGATAGGAGAGGAAATCCTAGATTTCTGTGTGCCCAATACCCACTCTCGGCAGCCTGAAATTCCTCAGAAAGTGTAGAGTTTGTGGACAGGCGTGTAAAAACTTTCTTGTTCCATTACAGAAAGCTTTTAATTTTTGAAAGTTTTGTTCTGGAAAAGCAGTCAGGTTTCATTTGTGCCTAGGAAGATTACTGAGCTTTGTACAAAAAATTGCATGGGCTTTATTCTGTTAATATATTTTCACATAACTGCTGCTGTCATAAATGAATTAGTGCATGATGTGAAACAGCTTTTTTCAACTGAAAGTACCTCTCCCCGGGAATGTTTCCTGACCATTTCAGCGTGTAAATGCAGCGGCTGTCACACAGGATGCGGTGGTGGGCTACCTGTTGTGTTTCATAATTCTAGTGGTGACAGCTCAGAGTAGCTTGAAGTCAACTCCAACTTCACAGCCTCTGGCAAAGTCACAATCCTGCTTCAAGGAGTAAGGAACCTAGTGATTAGAGCATTTAACTGGGATATGGATACTGATACCTATGCTTGCTCTTACTTACATTAAGCTGATGATATTTGGCTGTTCTGAGTAGATCTTTCTCGCTGCAGAAATTCCTTTCTGGACTGGAATGATAATGTCTGACTCAGCAGGCGTTTTTGCCATGAAATAATGTCTGAAGTTCCCTGTGCAATGGTTTAAAACATAAATAAGAACTCCAGTTAGTGTGGTGATGCCTACCTAAGCTAAGTAGACTCTGGAGGACAGAGAAATAGCAGCATCTTGCTGCTGGAGCTGAGACTTGCCACCTTCACCTCAGGTTAAATAATGCTCACCCCTTCCCTTTGTGTTCTTGCTGCAGTGATTGACCTAGAAAGATGTTTCTTTTGTCTTTTTCCTTTTAGGAGACTCACGCTAGAGGGTTCTCTTCAGGTGGATAACGCTCTACATGCTTTGCCAGCGAAGGCACTTCAGTTCTGGACTGTAAGGATAGCCAGTACTTAGATTAAATGTCCTGGCTGGAGTGCGGAGGGGCAGTGAATGACTACTTCCCTTGGCTTTGGCGTGCTTGAGGTGAACTACAGATTTGGTTTTCAAATTAAGTCTCACTTTGTTTCACCTTCCACATACTGGGATAGAGAAAATACGTTTTCAGTTCAGCGGACTTGGCCCAAAGCATGTATCCAGCAAACAGTGAAATATGGATGGCTTCAGGTCAGAGATCTGTGCTCAGCTGGAGCCCTGCAAGGGGAGTCCTGCGTGCTGAATGGCAAGGAGGGCTGCAGTGGAGTTAAGGTCGGTGGAAAAACAGATTGTGATGGACTGTAGATACTGCCAAACTTTGGTTTCTGCGAGCACCGCTCAGGCTAATAAATAGCATTTGAATTAAATGATGAAGTCGTTCCGAGCAAGGACAATGTCAGGCAATAGGTCACGTGACAGTCGTTAACATCAGACACTGTTGCATTCGTATGAAATCCAATTTGCCCGTCTCCTTGATGAGGTTCTCAGGAGATTGCCTTTAGACACAGTGGGTGCGTGTGATGCATTGGCTTGACAGTCGCACTTACAATCTTGTTATGTGTTTTAGGATCTCCTTTTTAAGAATTCAGTGGCCCTGGTGTTTGAACAGGAGTTCAGAAAGAAGGGATGCTGCCCTCAACTGCACGAGCGGTCGGCTCCGTCTGGCCGAGCTCCTTGGAACTTCCCCCTCCACCTCCCAGTCTTGCCCTTAGCTGTATATTGGGGATTTGTGGCCCAGGATGGGATTAATCCTCTCCCTTTTTATTCAATCAACCGAAGACAAGGCAGCTAGGTGTTCGTTGTGCATCACAGCTTGCATTGGCATCGTCCAGCCCTTGGCCTGTTGGAGCTTGGGAATATGCACGTTGTTACTCCGTTAGCTCCCTTTGCTTCACGTGGCTTGGGCTGGAGATGGAATGAGTAGCAGCAGCGGATTGACCTTGAATGCTGCTGCAAAAAGCCTGTTGTAAATGCTTAGATGTCACTAAATCATCTTCTGTGAAATCTCTTCTTTGTAAAGTGGATTTTAAGCGTACCGAGGAAATACTTAGAGCATTATCTACTCTATTGGCTTGGGCACTGAAGAATTTACACTGTTTTCCTCAATGCTTGGAATAGGCTGATTTGAAAATGTTATCTGCTTTTTAATTATGCTTGATATGTAAACTGATTCAGCAATATCCCTTTGAACTCAGTGAAACCTTGCCCAATATAATCTTTATCATATGGATGCACATTTTCTTCTTTCTGCTGATGTTGCAGGTCTAGAAAACTTCCAGAAAACAAATGCTCGGTGTTGAGCACTCACATCTGTGAAGATCCCCACACTGTAACTGGAGCAGACACTCGGACTCTGCTGTGTGTGGGTGTTGTAGAACCTGTTAGCTGAACCAAGACCCAAACCATTTGCCCTTGCAAAGTGGAGCGTGGTCGGTGTAGGTCCTGTGGCATCTGCGGGCTGAGCCATTGCGTGTAATCCATAAAGAGGAAGTCGGGTACCTTTCCCTCAGGCAGATACCGCGGACAAGATTGTCTATGGAAAGCTTTTTCTAACGTTTCTAGTACATAATGGTGTGTAGAGATCGGAGGAAGCAGTTATTTTGCAGTACAAAATAGAGTTCACAGGACTGCAGGAGGTGCCTGCCTTGGGCTTTAGGACCTGCATTCTTTGAAGAAAGCTGAAGTGGCGCTATGATTTTTCAAGAGCAAGAGTGCTTGGTTTCAGACTTGATATGGAGATTAGGAAGCGCTTACACTCTTCCTCCTTTCTTTCCATCCCCCCAGTCTTGCACTCGATAGTTATGTTTTCACAGAAGGTATCTCTACTGTTCTTTTTTTTTAAAATTTTTCTTTTTGTTTTCCATGTCAAACCTTTCCCCAGAAGCTAGGCAAATAGCCCAGCTGGACCACACTTGTCATACTGACCCATGTTTTTCTGCTTTGTCACTCCCATCCGCTGTCTCTTCACCTTGCCCATTGAGCATGAATACTGCTGGGCAGGGTTGGCCTGCGCTGGGACCCTGATGCTGCCGTAGTACAGGCAGTTAAACCCGAGGTCATGCTGTGTCGGCAGCATGTTGGTTGCCAGTTAACAGAGAGCAAGAAGTAGGCTGCTAAGCCCTCGTAGAGGGGGACCCATGTGCCTGGAAATGGAAACGTTCCTGTGCCCTTCCACTGCTCACTTGGGCTGGCTTTGGCTGTCGGTGAGCTCCAGCTTTGCGGGGAGGACTGGCTTGCTCTCCAACCTCAGCTGATCTGTAGTGTAGATGCCATTGTGGAAGTGTCCCTCGTTATCTGTTCACTTTAATTGGAGCGTAATTTTTTGCTGTGTTTCGTCGTGCGTGATACTTTGGTTACATCCCAAGGAGGGGGGAATGCTTTAGGTCTTCCTTGCAGTTTCTACCATGCCTGAGGTATCAGTATTTTAGATGAAAGGAAGGAATAAATCAAGCATAAATATCTGCAACTACCGGACTGGCTGAGGTGACTAATAGCATAGGAGCATGCAGGGGTATTGGAGTCATATACCTTACTGGAGGATTTATAACTCTGTAATTCACTTTCAGCTAGAAATGGCACAACTTTTTTTCCCTTGCAGTTGGCTCGCTACCAGAGTTTAATATTCAAGCTAACAATATTCCTCTTTTTCCCTCTTTGAGCGCTGCTGTTTCCCAATAAATTCCAATTAATATTTCCATCCTTGTGATTATGGTTGATGTTTGAGTAGCCATTGTAAAGAAGAGTTTGCTACAAATGCCAGCATAGGTGAAGCCAGAAGCGTTTGACTGCTCTTGCAGTTGTTTTCAGTTTGTATATCTCCCCCATCTGCGCTGTCAGCACTCGATTCCCTTTTACACGGTGCGACTGTGGTCTCCTGTGTCTGCCTCGAACGTGTTCCTGTGCGGAGAAGGTGAAGTGTGGCACTGGGAGGTAGCAGGGAAAAATTCAGTGTAATTCAGTTTAATAAGAGATGAACTGGGCAGATCGGTCCCATGTAGAAACTCATCAGCTCTTCAATCCAGAGCACATAAGCATATGCTGAAAGTTAAGCGCACCCAGAAGTCCTGCTCTCTGTAGCAAAGCACGTTAAGCAAAAGCTCAGTACTTTGCTGAATCAGACCCTGCATTTACTGTAGGACAGATGGACTCATAAACCTGTTTTTAAAGTTCTGAGGCAAGGGGGAGTACTTTGATACAGGAATGCCACCTATCTGGTGAAAATTGGAGATAAAATCACTTTTGCATAGGGGTATATTGATGATAACAGACTGTCATCAAGAGGGAGAAGTGACCCAAACAAAAATGTCATCCGTTTTGAGATGGTTCCCAAAAGACTATTTACATCTCTTGGCTTGCACAAGGGCAAGCAAAGGGCTTGCCCAGGACTTTAACTGTGCCTGCCGCCGGTTTCAAAGCTGAGGTGGGTAAGGTTAAAAGCAAGTGCTGCTGCAAACTCTGCTGCCGCCTGGAAGCAACAATGTAAGTAGTTACAACGTGAAGGGAAGTCCTTCCTTTCAAGTTGCCCTCTCCAGCGTACCAAAGCCCTTCTCTCTCTTTGCAGAAATACTGTCGTAACAAGCTGTAGTCCCAGCTGCTTTCATGAGGAAGATGCCCAAACTGATGGAGCTGCAAGAGAGGGAAAAACAACTTGCAGGCTCTGCAGCCTGCACCTCCGCATCAAAATCAAGTATTAAAGCAGCTAACAAAGGGAAGAGAAGGCACCTCATGATGAGAACCCAAGTTCATCTAAAGGAAGGGAAGCACCTGGTGAGGGTGTGGGCAGAGCAGCTCCCACAGCAGGCAGGTCAGCAGCTTGTAGCTGGTACTGGCCAACCAGACGACTGGTGGTGCGTATAAGCTCTAAGTGGAGCCAAGTCTCTTTAAGCTTCACGTGAAGGTTGAGCAATGCAAACGTGTTTCAGTGTAGACCGTTAAAGCCACAGATTGTCGTGACCCAGATTGACAGAACGCGAGGAAATCTGAGGCAATGTTGCCAGGAGAGGGATCGTCTCTCAAACTTTTCCATTTTCTTCAGCGCTGAAGGAAAGCTCGATGCAGGATGATGATCTACCAGATGGTCAGTGTCAGAAAGAAGCTTCCTGAATATAGGCAATACTGACACTTTCTCAAGAAAATCTGTCAGTTCTCCCTCCTGAGGAGAGATGTTGAGAATTTCCAATAATACTGACCCAATTTCCGTTGGTAACTCCATCACTGAGGCAATCTAGAGAGAGTGCGGCGTTGTATCCCCGCTTCGTTCTGAGGTGTTGCTCCATTTCTGTGGACACCTCCTGTTCAGTGTGAGTTAGAAGAACTTTTAGGTACCACTGAAAATACTGAGCAGGAACTTCATAGTATGTGGTAGAAGAAGATTTAGTATCCATTTTTCTCATGCCTGGACCAGTGGATGTTGGTTTTGTAAGTGATACAACCTAGATACAGGGAATACCCATCAGCTTTGTGTCCAGCAAAGGCATCAAACACGTGTCACATTGTCAGTCAGTTCCTGGTCTTGACTTCAGTCACTCCCCGAGTGTTGGACATCACCTGTAGCCAGAGATGACGTCATGTGGGGAAGCATTACTTGTCTTGGGAACGGCTGCTGCTTTGAGGCGTACGGTCCAGTGTAACAAATCTGATTTTCTGGACTGTTAAACTGCTGTTACAACTGGCAGAGTCTCGTACCAACAGAGTTGAAACTATGTCCTCAAGAGTGTTGTTATAATCTAAATCTGCATCCATTCCTATTTTTGTATGATGAATACTGGTGTGGATCCTAGGAGTTCATAATGCCAAACAGTGGGAGGTAACTGTTTGCTACTCTGAGCAAGTCCCGTCCTTTTTCTTCTAGATCAGTATGAACTGTCTTTCTACTTAGTCACTTGGAAAAAGCCATACTGTATTGTTTTTCTGGAGAAAGGGGAGAGGAGAGAATGAGTTTTAGCTAAGCATATATTTAAAGTTTAGTTACGTATTTTAATTGTCATACAGTCCAATCTAGGTTTGAGATACTCGTGTGTCTTGTTGAACCTTGGCTGCGTTAGTTCTCAAGACCATAAGCCCTGGGGCTCTGCTGGGACAAGCACAGGTCATAGCTTTCTTGAAGTGCAAGCTCAATTCAGCTGCATATCCAGAAAATTATTTTTCGTATTTAACCTGTAAGGAATTAAGACTCCGAAAGACTTCTGTTTCTCTGGAAGTAGTTTGAGAACATAGAAGGACCTGAAACTGTGATCAGGCCTTCAATCCTAATGAGATCAAGAGGGTGCTTAAGAGGCAAACAAAATCTTGGGAGGCCTACAAGGATGATGAGGGGACTGGAGCATCTGTCCTGTGAGGAAAGGCTGAGGGAGCTGGGCTTATTCAGCCTGGAGAAGAGAAGGCTGCGAGGGAACCTTATAAATGCTCATAAATATCTGCAGGGTGGGGGTCAGGAGGACGGGGCCAGACTCTTTCCAGTGGTGCTCAGCGACAGGACAAGGGGCAGCGGGCACAAACCGAAGCAGAGGAAGCTCCAGCTGAACATGAGGAAGAACTTCTTCCCTCTGAGGGTGATGGAGCCCTGGCACAGGCTGCCCAGGGAGGTTGTGGAGTCTCCTTCTCTGGAGATACTCCAGCCCCGCCTGGACGCGGTGCTGTGCAGCCTGCTCTGGGTGACCCCACTTCAGCAGGGGGTTGGACTGGGTGACCCACAGAGGTCCCTTCCAACCCCGAACATTCTGTGATTCTGTGATTCAGCAAAAACATAACTTGAAATTCAGATATGTGGAACCATGAACATCATCTCAGGTAAGAAGGCAGAAACTGAAGAGCTGCAAGAAGAAACTCCAAGCTGCAGAACTGGCAGAGATTTTCCAGGTAACTGCGATGAACCAAGCTGGCTTGGGATTAGCCAGTAAAACTGCCCGTGCAAGTAACCTGGTGACCAGTGAAAGAAAGGATCAAGACAGAGCTGTTTTCTGTCCCTTCAGAAGGCTGCTGGATGTGAGGAGGATACATGCAAGCACTAATCCTGGTAGCAGATGAATCAAAATCTTGGCAAAGTGCGTTTTATTCCTATCGCTGGGCTGTCTCCTACAAGTTCCAGTGTCTGGTCTTTAGAAGTCCTTGGAACTTGCTGGAGGAAAATTTCAACTGGAGCTGAACACAGCATGTTATATTTTGAGGCTTTGATTATTTTGGGCCTGACAGGCTCATGGAGATTTCATTGCCTCTGGGCAACATCTGCAGTGAAGCCTTGTAACAAAAGGATTGAGTGGCCTCGCAGGGCTCCTTGATAGCCTGTATTGCATTAGAAGGAAGATGTGGTTACGTAGTAAGGGTAATTAATTAGCATTTCCATAAGCAGTCACAAGTCCTGTTAACCTTGTAAGTGCAGGAGGCAGGAATGAACCACAGATGTGAAGGCTCCGAAGATAAACTCTGCATGTGTGTGTTCACTTGATTTTGTTGATGAGCTCCACTAAATTCTTTCAAGATCAACCTTAATTTAGCATGGCTAAGGATGCAAATGCACCCAACATCTGTTCACGTCTCCATGGCAGCTCTTTGGCAACCAGTGCTACGGTAGGATCTTAAAATGAAACAATAAAAAAAAAAAAAAAGCCCTGCCACACTGAAGGGGGAAGCTGTTGGTCAGAAGCAAGATGTGGAGCTGGCCCAGGGAGGATGTAGAGGCCCCTGGAACTTCACCTGCTTCAAATCAAATTTTAGTTGTGGTAATGAAAGCTGCATCTTGCTTACAGACCAGTTCTTGTCTCGGATTTTCTGCTACTGGATGTCAAGTTTGCCCTTGCCCAGCTGCCAGTTGTCATGCTCGTGCAGGGAGCCCCATTTTCTGGTGAAGTTTTACTTCTGTTCACCCCCCACCTACTCCCCACTTCTTTTTCCATCTCCATTGGCTTTCTCCTTCTCTTGTCCCCATCATGCGGGGTGCTTGTTTCCCCTTGAAGCACCGTTGCTTTTCTGCCTGGCTTAAGACCTGTCCCCTGCAGAAATAAAAAACTGCCCGGCGTAAGTGGGTGTACTTCTCAAGAAGCTGGTTTTTCTGTTTGTGCAGAGTCCAGGTGCGTATTGTATTCAGTCGCACCTCCTAGCATCTATTAACTACAAGGTGTAGTGGAAGAGTCGGTGGCTGGGTCCTGGGTTCAGAGACTGCCTGTGCAGAGACCTGCTGTCTCGTTAGATCCCTGTGCTCAGAGGGTAGAGCTGTAGCTGCATCACAGAGGTAAGGGGGAAATTGTTCCACCGGCTTCATTCAGAATAATTCTGCTGCTGATTTTGAACGAGGAAATAGGAAAGAAGTGCCAGAAGAGGCTGTTATTTACCCTGTATCTAGAGTTAGAAGTATCTAACAAGAGGGGCAGGGTAGGGTGGGGAGAGGACAACTCAAGCCCATTTTGCTTTGTTCCTGCATTGTTTGGCCAGGCTCTTCCCATGGCTTTATATATATATATATATATAAAATATATATAATATATATATATGGAGGCTTTATATATGTATATATAAAAATATATATATGGGGGCTTTATATATATATATATATATATATGTATGGGGGTTTTTTTCCCCTCTCTGTCTCACAGTGGGAGGCCTGGCTTGGTTAAAGCCCAGAACTCCTGTGTGTCTTTCTGTTGCCTCTGGTGCCAGAGAATTAGTTGTTCGATGATATTAAGAGTCCTGTACTTCCAAAGCTGTCTGTCTTTCCTCTTTTATAAGCTGGCAACAGATAAATTTTAGGACCTTTTAAAAAAAAAAAAAAAATACTGAGAACTTTGGAGCCAGTGGGGCTCCTGCTTATGCCTTACAGTGATGATGTGACATAAATGTTATGTTAGTGCAGGGTATAGAGGAAAGTGGGAAGGGGACCAATAATGCTGAAGGGGTAAGAAAAGCTCTCTTGCTCTGCTCAGGGTTTGGGTTGGGGGCCTTTCTGATGGCATGACTCCCTGCTGCAGCAGTCGTCTCTGCTTGTCAGGGTGGGCTGTTTCTAGCTTCGTCCTGTGCTCAGCAGAGTGAGATCTCTTTTGTGGGCTTGGTTTTTTTCGAAATCACATTTGGTCTGATCAGTGAGACACATCTCAGCAGCTTTGCCTTCCGCAGGGTTCTGTTTGTTTTAATCTCCTGAGCAATTTGGAAATGCGGAGTACTCCCTGTACACGAGTACAGGCTTGGATATGTGGAAATATCACTGTGGGCTGAGCTGTCTCTTCAGTCACTTTTCAAGAATTATGTTTTAGGCTTAAACTAACGTAAGCTGTGGTCCAACACATCTAGGCCATGCCCTTCTCTCAGTGTAACCGTGGCAGGACTTTCTCTCAGAGATAAATGACAAATCACTCCTTGAATTGAGACATTTAAAAATAGATCATGACTAGCTTCAACCTCCGCAGCCTACGCCGGTGCTGCAGCCGCTCCTGTTACTGAGTCCTCCGCAGCAGACCCCACCACACAGCAACCATCACTGTGCAAATATCTGTACGGGCCACACCGGGCTCCAGTTGCTCCGTTCAGCTCTGGCATCTGGCAGTAGCTCATCACATCATCACTGCTAACCACGAACGCATGGGTAGGAGGAGGAAAGAAACGCCTTGCTCCGTTGGTAAGCCGTACTTGGTACAGCTTAGTCACCTCTGATGTGGAAGAGGGGTGCTATGTGCACTTACTCATCTGCTATGTAGAGAGGTGCTATGTACGCTTACTCATCTGCTATGAGGAGAGGAGCTGTGTGCACTTACTCATCTCCGATGTAGAGGTTGGGCCAGACTTCGTTGACATGAGTGTACTTCGGGCATCCTTTCCAGAAGAGTCGCTCCAGTTCAAATGCACCTGGGGTGCAGTAACCCTCGTCAGGGTCGACTTGGATTGCTCTGTAGGCATTTTTCTTCGCGGCATTCAAACCTGCTGATGACATCTTGTCTGTGGAGTGGTGTGCTCAGGAGGAGCCAGCAACTGGAATGCAACCAAAACAGAACGTTAACCTGAGGAAGCAAAAAGCAAGTGACTCCTGCTCTGGTTGTGGGACGCTGGCCAGGTGTGGTTGGGCTGGGCATGGTGTGAGATGGACATTCCGACTCTCTGGCAGACACAGACTCGCTCCTGAATTTCTGCTTCCCCTGCACTGGGCGAGGAATGCTTTGCTGGACGAGCTCACCAGCAGTGGGAATGAAAGCCAGGGGTTTGTGATCACTGAAGTTCAGTCTCCGCTGGGAATTTGTTTCCTGGAAAATTCACTGGTCAGAATTTGGTAGGTCTAGCAGCCTGATTCAAGGGATCTAGAGCTGCTAGGGGAACAGAGCTGGGGGAGTTAAAGATGTTTCTTTATCGTTAATTGTGAATCTCATAAAGGCTTCTCCTTTACATGATTTGCAGCGACTCAGAGAGATTAAATGTGTCCCTTCAGGTGAATGTTGGGTGCACCTGTTCTACAGGATCTTAATGCAGCCCTGTGCGCTGGCTTTTTGCAGGAATGGGAGTTTGCATTCTTGCAGCACCACTGACTGGTAAAATATTTTTTAGCCAGGTTGGGGTCAAGGACTTCCCTCTTTGTGGATTCACTTTTTTTTTTTTTTTAACCTAGATGCATACATGCCCAGTGCAGAAGCCCTGATGAGCATGCAGAAGGGAGTGAAGGAGTAATGTTATCCTGTAGCTAAAATCCGAGCATCTCCTGAAGCTCCAGATTCTCCCCTGCTTGCTGTGGTTTCCTCAGCTGCTGTCCTGGTTGAGCTCTCCCCTGCAGACTTCGCATTGCTCGGCTGCAGAGCCAACAGTTTGGGCCCGGTGAAGTGGTCTCCTCCTGCCCACTGCCCCGGGGCTGTGCCTTGCCTGGGGGCTGTGCCTTGCCTGGGGGCTGAGCGCTCTGGGCACTGACCCCCCAGCAGCAGGAGCCTGGAGGGCCGTCTGGGGTTTTCGCAAAGCTGGTGGTTGAAGTTCAAGGCCAGAGACTGACTTGGGTCTCGCCACCTCCCCCATTCATACCTTTATGAAGACGCTGTCTTTGGACTTGGCAGGTACCAGTAAGTTTGCAAGAATAATCTTATCTTTTGGGCAGGTGGGTTTTTTGCGTCCATGTTTAACTTTCCTAATCCCCTTCAGGTGAAGTAAAGCCCAGTAAAATACCTGTGACATGGAAACCCTTGCACCAGCCACTGCAGGAGGAGTGCAGTGCTGGGCTCCTTAGCTCAGGAATGGCTCTGTGCTCTCCCACGGTACCCCCACGCGTGCAGCATTGGGCATGTTCAGGTCAAAGGGGATTCACATTATTTTTTACTTCAATTTTTTGATTACTTGACGAAAATCTTTCAGGGGGAGAGCTGAGGTACAGTACATCCGTGTATTATCAGTAAAGAAGAAGAAACAAGGGAGTGATTGAGAAGTGATAAAGGTGTACATGAGAGCTTTTCAGTCCAGATTAGCAGTTGCACCAGTACAGGCTTGGGGCGGACCTGCTGCAGAGCAGCTCTGCAGAGAGGGACCTGGGCGTCCTGGTGGACGACAGGTTAACCATGAGCCAGCAGTGTGCCCTGATTGCCAAGAAGGTCAATGGGATCCTGGGGTGCATCAAGAGGAGTGTGGCCAGCAGGTCGAGGGAGGTTCTCCTCCCCCTCTACTCTGCCCTAGTGAGGCCCCATCTGGAGTACTGTGTCCAGTTCTGGGCTCCCCAGTTCAAGACAGATGAGGAGCTACTGGAGAGAGTCTAGTGGAGGGCTATGAGGATGGTGAGGGGACTGGAACATCTCTCCTGTGAGGAGAGGCTGAGGGAGCTGGGCTTGTTCAGCCTGGAGAAGAGAAGGCTGAGAGGGGACCTTAGAAATGCCCATAAATATCTGCAGGGTGGGTGTCAGGAGGATGGGTCCAGGCTCTTTTCAGTGGTGCCCAGCGACAGGACAAGGGGCAGCGGGCACAAACTGAAGCAGAGGAAGTTCCAGCTGAGCATGAGGAAGAACTTCTTCCCTCTGAGGGTGACGGAGCACTGGCCCAGGCTGCCCAGGGAGGTTGTGGAGTCTCCTTCTCTGGAGATATTCCAGCCCCGCCTGGACGCGGTGCTGTGCAGCCTGCTCTGGGTGACCCTGCTTGGGCAGGGGTTTGGGCTGGGTGACCCACAGAGGTCCCTTCCAACCCCTACCAGTCTCTGATTCTGTGCCGGAAACTCTGCATGCTACGGGACAAATTCTCATATCGCAGATCCAGGCACGATGACGGAGAAGGATAATTGCAAGGTACATGGGTATTGTGATGTCTCCTTTGTTTTTCTCCTGTGGATTTGGATGTTTCTGAAGGCAAAGCATGTTTTGTTCTGCAGGTCATCAGCAGGAAGTTAAACTGCTCGTGCAGCTGATCCTAACACGACAGCAAATCTCTAGGAACTGGAGTGTGAGGCTGGCCACATGCCTCACCTCCTATTTGCCCTGTTGCCAACTGTCACTTAACCATGTTCCCCTCTTACCCTCTGAAACAAGTTTCCCCTTTCTTCCATGTTTCCAGCCTTCTGCTGCAGACTTTGATCAGTCTCCCTGTTGGGTCTGCCTTGCTTCTGCTGCACTGCTTGGTGTCTCAGGGCAGTGGTTGCTCCTGTCTCCTGTCCCCTTGAAGGGAGACGTTGAACCTTGCAGCTCTGTAGGAGACTCATAACAAGAAGAGGTGGAGTTGGGCTTGGTCTCACGAAGCGTGAGAGTACAGCCTGCCCAAAATCCGCCTTGCTTGCGGGCAACAAATACTGTCATGGCTCCCGCAAATTTTTTACGTTGGCCGCTGGTGACGTTTCTGTCTTATTAATGACAAAAATCTGGCTGATGCCTTCATGCAGCTGTTGTAGAGCTCTCCTACAAGCAGAGTGACCATTTTTCACTGACATCTCCTGTACCCATGGGTTTTGTTTCCTCAGCTTGGGCTCTTTTGTGCTTGTCATGTTCTATTTCTTTGCAAAACTTGAAAAAGCCAAATGATTCCTGCTTTCCTTCTCCAAAGCTAGGCAAGATTGTGGAGCTGTGTGGTTTTTTGTGTTTTTTTTGTTTGGCATGTGTACACCTTTGTTCAAAAATTGGCGTGCTTTCACTGGCAAGGGGATCTATCTTTCAGCCAAGCTTCCTAAAACGTGATGATGATGTTTAGCTGAGTGATCCTCTGCCGAGATGTGTAAAGGCCTCTGAGAATTCCACCTTCTAGCAGATTTACCTTGGGCTTGGTCTTGCGTGCCTCAGAGCAGCCCCAAGCCCCATCTCTGTGCCCCCAGTAGCCATTCCCCAGTAGAGCCTTTTTCCGTAGCAGAATTATGCTAATTCTACATGCAAACTCAGCAGTAGAGATAATACCGGTAAGACTGCTAAGTCTGATAAGACTGACAGAGATACAAATCTAACATGGTCTGACTTTGGGAGTGAATAGGCTGTTATCTAGAGCTTGATAAGAACTGCTGTTTGTCTTGTCAGGAATTATCTCCGCTGAGAGCCTGTTGCCTCGATGCTGAAGGACTGACTGTGCTTTTCTTCACGGCTCCGTAAAATGGGAGGGGAGGAAACAAAGGAAAGACGAGAAAGCGATGAAATCAGTCATCAAGCGATGAAATCAGTCATCGCGCTCGCTCGGTGGCCATGGCGCATTGAGCTGTTCCACCGACGGTCCGGCTTATAGGCTGCAGACCTCCAAATGGGGGAGCTACGTCTGCGAAACGATCGTTTGGGGTACCCTGACACCGTCTCGGTTTGAAGCTGGGTTAGTGCTCTGAAAGTTAGACCTCTGCTGAGAAATACTCGTTTCTGCCTGTCCTGGGAAGCCATATGCTTCCTGAGCTTTCAAGTTAAGCCATGGTCTTTTATGCCTTGCCAATGTTATCTGCTGCAGGGATTTTTAAATTGAATTAGAGCGCAGGAAAGCATCAGCTGGAATTCCTCGAATAGAACATGTATTTCAGATTTGACTCTGGACTAAGAAGTAACAGAGTTTAACTGGGAGGGGAAGGGGGGAAAAAGGGGCTGGCTTGCTACTTGAGCTCTGGAATTAATTGCCATGAAGCATTCGGTTGGCGGGGGAGGAGGATGGAAAGGCTGGTGTCTTTCTGGGAACCGAAGATGCCTCACCCCATCTCTGATGGACTGTTCTGCCTACGCCAAACGAAGCCGAGGGCTGGCTGCTCCCTGGGCCGCCCCACGTAGATTAAAAAGGGAAAGGTGGACTGGATTTCTGGTTTGGCGGTTGTTCTTCGTGCTGTTGTGGATGTAAGGATGACTGTTTGTCTAGAGAAAGGTGGCTGTCTAGCACAAGCCCAGGTAGGGAAAGCTCGAGTTGGACTAGTTAGTGCGGGCTGAGTGATGTACGTGGGTTTGAGCCCAACTTTGGGGTGTAGCAAGGAGTGGGGCCAGGAGTTCCCTTCCTGTTGGAACGAGGATGAGAAAAATTCAGCCATCTGTACTTTTATACCCTAATCTTTCTCTTCATAAATAAGACCAAAGTGCGTGTTATCTAATGAATTTTATTTGTTAATCACTTGGATGACTGGAATATTTTTCCCCCTTGGGTTATATGTATAGAAATGAAAATATTGTTAGTGGTTTCACAAAATGGTAATTCAGAATAATGGAGAGTTAATCCTCTTTTCATTAGCGAGCCACTTCAGGACATACACTGTGGCAAATTACACTGCATTTTAAGTCGTTCTCAAGTGCTGTGCACTAGGAAAAAAACATTAAACTGTTTTTGCATTGATAGAAGTAATTGTGTGGCTAATTTGGATAAGCAGCATGCATTAGGCACAGCAAAGGAATCTTTTCTTTATGTTCGCTAGCCACTCTACAGCTGCCAAATGAAATTTCTTTTAGAGCTCTTTAGCTCTTTTTATTTTATTTTTAACAGAACAGGGAGGAAGGAAAGAAAGCGCAAGGGGAAAAAAGGAAAATCTGCTGTCTATCTACAGTTTAGTTCGGAGAGTAAACACAGTCTAGTGGCTGGACAGTGAAAGATTTTCTTGCTCCACCTTGTTGAGTCCCTTGAACTACTCCAGTTAACCCAAAATTTCCAGGAGAGCCCTGGGAAGTCACAGAATGTGGTGGCCCATTTTCACATTTGTTCTTGCTTTTGGAAGCGTCGGTCCATGAGCTCCACGGTTTGGTAATCCCACAGACAGGGGGGAAGAAGCTGAGCTTCATATCTAGAGGTGAACGTAAGAGCTTCAGTGGTGGCATGTACGTTTCTAGTGCTGGTTTGGCAGATGCGGTGGAAGTTTCTGAGTACTTTGAGACTGAAAGCTATAAGTCATTATCTACATAACAAGATACTGTGTTTCTTCATATTTTTGGCTCGATGTGCTGTGCAAGCCTTAGCGCTGTGTATAAAGATGCCAAACAATTTGGCAAGATTTATGCCTGGGAGTTAAGATCCAAGTCAGCTGTAGAGATTTAAAATTAAAAAGGAGGGGGGAAAAAAATCCAGACATGCACAGAAAAGGATTGCATTTGCCTTTGTCCTTTGCAAGGACCTATGCACCCTCTCCCCTTCTTCTCTGTAGCCCTCCCTGACCCGGGGGGGTTCCTCCATCGCCGTGGTTGCCCAAGCCTATGTACTCCAGCTGCCAACGCGTAGTTGTATTCGTGTGCCTGCAGCTACACATCACCAGGAAGGTCGGGGCCCGGCGGTGTTGGTACGAACATGCAACGAGAGAAGCTAAACAAATCCAAGGTGGGAGCAAAAACAGGGACAGAAGATGGTTTTTTTTTCCTGCGGGAGGAATAACGGTAACCCCGTGAGCTGTTCTGTCCTGCCTGACGTGGGGCACAGGGCTGCCTTGCCTTAGTGCCCGCTTCAGGCCATATTTATACCGCAGAATAGTTTACATTCTTTACCACACGTGTTTCCTGCTCTTGGGAGTCCTCCCAGCCCGTATGACATCAATCACCTGGGCTGGTGGGGCTTTTGATGCTGGCTTTATTAAATTTAGTATTTGCTGTGCACAAGCACACCAGCCTCGCTTTTGTACCCGGAGAGTGGCCCAGAAGCTACTTCCACCTGAAAATACCCAGCAATTGCAAATTCTGCTGGTTTAGCTGGGAATTAAGGTTTTCAGCATCCAGCAAATACCTAAATATGTAACCTATCTGTAAATGTGGGGATAGGTTTGAATCTTATTCCTGTTTTGATGCTTTCAGATTCGCTTCCTACCTCTTTCCTCATGACAGCTCTGAAAAAGGCGTGGAGCTGTGATTTCTTAAGGGTGGGGTTTTTTTTTTATTTTCAAGATGCCAAGGGAGGGAAAGAAGATAACCAAAGCAGACTGTCTGCCTGTCAGCTCTGGGCCTTTCGTGAGAAGTCTGCAGAAGCAATGACGTTTCCAGTAGACTTTATGCCCACACCAGTGCAGCAGGAGATCAACATGGTGCCCTTGAAATCGGTGGTTTGACTGTCACGACTGGGGACTGATTGGACACTAAACTTGAAAGAACAATGAAGTGGAACACCCCCCCCCCCCCCCCCTTAATTATGGTAAAGAAATCATTTTTGTGCCTGAAGTGCTTGTTGCTGAGAAAGGATTCCCATTTTCTGGTGTTGTGTGGGGAGCTGACTTATTTGAATGTTTTTATTTATCAGGTAGAATTCGAGGCCACTGAAATCAGAGGACATCTATCATCCAGGAGGTCCGAACCTGAGCCCTTCTTGCCTTCCAGACAACCGCAAAAATACTGCTTTTATTTTTATTTACATATTTCTTTCAATTTAATAATTATCTTAAATAAGATCTTTGTGGAGAAATAGTGTCTGTACAAGCATGTACAAGAGATGGAAGTACCTGAGAGCAGATAAAGGTAGGGAATACCAGTTCTCCTGCACTTTCCAAACAACGTGCAGAAGGCTTGAATCCAGTTTCCTAACCTGTCTCCAGGGCAGCGCTCCCTCTGTGCTGAAGGCAGACAAAAATCAGCTGTAATGGCCCAGGCTCTCTGGCAACAGGGAGAGGAGCTCTGCTGAGCAAGTCCCTGAATTCCTGAGAAATGTTTTGTTCTTCCATTTCCAGCCAGCGTGCCAGGTACATCCCTTCAGGGTGAAAAAGTACTTGCCCTTTTGGAGTATGACTAAGCAGAGGTTTGTTTTATAAACTGGAAAGTTCTCCTTGGAGGAGCCAATGGACACGCTGTCTGGAGCGCAGCGTTTGCGCTTGGGAGGAGGGTAAACAGCGCTTCGGTTTCTAAGCTGTTCGCGCCTCGAAGTACGTGGGCTGAGAGTCGGTTAGCTGCAGTGACAGAAGCTTGCTTTGTTGGGTGAGTTAACGAAGCAAATTGAGAAGTGCTGCTCCCTGATATGCCCTCCCTGTGATGTTGTGCTCGGGCTCCAGAGGCTGGCAATAGCTGTAGGGAGCTGCGTGCTCTCCTGCGTAACCTGGTGCTCGCTGCGCCCTGGGTAAGCACAGTGCTGCAGAGGCTCCTCTTCCCCCAGTGCCAGGCCAGAAAAAATGCATTTTGTATGAATACTGCTTGGGAGGGAGGAGGAGTAAGTCCTTCAAAAAAAAAAACCACCTTTCTCTAAAACAGCCCTAAAAGAATGAAGCGAAGCAGTGTAGATCCAAAACAGGAAAACCCCGGGGTACCTGCAGTCATATACTGAAGTGAAGAATAACACAACCTTGTGTCCCTTATTCCTGTCCTGGTCTTCACCAAAAGCTGTCACTTGACCTCAGTCCCTTCATTTCACCCCTGCGTTCTGATGCTTGAAGCATTCGGGGGCTGTGAAATAGCTCATCCAGTGCATTCGTCTTTAAAGAGTTTAAAACCTGAAGAATCGCAGCCTCTGTGCAGTGATTTCCCAGACCCTCCTGCTGTGAGTATTCCAAACTAACCAGCTATTGCAGTGAGTTTCAAAGCTGCTGATGACTTTTTAAAAACTTGGGTTTTGCCCTCAGTCTTTATTGTTGACTGAACTGGTTAATTTAAAACAGACTAAGCTGAGATTTCATGAAGGAGTACGAGAGTGCCCAAATAAACTGAAAACACAGCATCATCTGAGAGAATCGTAATTCAGTTGGAAAAGTTAGATTTGACTGGCGGGTGGAGCAATTGTTGAAGAATAAGCAAAATATTCTGGGACCAGTGTCACAAAAGCTTGGAAGAATGCATTTTTTTTTTCCTAACTCTTCAGATTTAAATTGAAGTTATCTTTAAGATAAATACTGGTTTGGCACCTCATTTCGTATTTTAGAAAGTCATTTCTGTAACATGACCAATTCGGTTTTTTTAGAAAATTATAAATTATGCTTTCAAAACCTCTTTGACTCTGCAATAGTTTTAAGTTTGTTTCTTTTTTTTTTTCCCTCCTCTCTGTAACAAGTTGATGAAGTTACCGGTTACCTTAGGAAGTTTGCCAGCTCTCAGTCCTCTCCCTGCTTGACTAACTAGGCTATAAAAGGAAGCAAAAGGAGCACCAGAAACACAGCAGAAAATGGATATTGCTCAGCCTTACCTGCAGGCTTAGGTGGGTGCTCTGGGCAGCTGGCTCCTGCGAAGTGCGGCGGAGTGACAAAGGAAATCTTACCGACTTTGCCACTGGAGTCTATTTTTGGAGGAGGATTTGCTGACTCTGACCTTCAGCACTACCCACTCCAAAGGCCGGTCTTTACATCTGCTGGTCAAACTATTCCCTAATGTGACCTGAAACATTAACCCTGGCAGCGTAGTCACCTAGCCTGGGTGCGACCAAGAACGCGGTGCCCGCGTGTCGACCGTAATGCAATGGAACTCATCTTTGATCTTATCCCCTTGTGGAGCCCAACGCTACATGGCGTTAGGAGCATTTCACGGCTGTTTTCTGTTGTGCTGTGCACAAGCAGGTAGGTGCTGTGGATTTTCAGTGGGACACAAGTTCCCGAATACGTCGGTTATTTTTAACGTTACTTCAAATCCTTCCAACCACCCTTGTCATCTCCCATCTGTTTAAAAGATAAAAGTTCGTCTCAGAAGTACCGGGACCAGATCTGGTCGTGGCCCGTGGCTAACACCGCAGTACAGATGCGGAGTGGTAAAGAGCAGTTTCAGCTCAAGTTCTGGGCGTCGGATCTGCTGCCGTTTCATGCTAACGGCATCGCTCTAGCCAAGTTTCTGTGCTGCAGAGCAGCCAAGCTCCTCCCTGCCAATTATTCAGATAGTCGCTCTTAAAATGAGAAAGAGCTTAGGTGTTAGAAACCTGCTGTGCCTTCCCCATTACCTTGGAAGGCTGTTGTGCAAATTAATTCTATACTGATAACAGAGAAACTTTGTGGAGGAAGAGATACAGACCCCGCGTAACAGAAACTAGCAGCGGTGGGTTTATTTTTATCCCCGCGGGCGACCCAGTGAGGGGGAAGACGGGTAAGACGATCCGCAGACGGGCAGTGCTGGTGAGGGGAGGCTATGTAAGGTGTGCGGCGAAGGGTCTGCGTGGCACGGGGACGGGTCGTCACTCCCCGAGGATGTCTTTCTGACGTCGGATCGATGGCACGGCAGTGGTTTGTGGTATTGTTTTTTCAGGCTGGCATGTCGAGTTCCAGGAATATTGAGCTGAAACAGAAGTATTTGTTTGTCTGCCTGGCTGTCAAAACAATCCCGGCCCTTGTGCTCCTCTCTCCGCAGGGTCCCAAGAACGTGTAGGGAGGGATCGTTCACCTCCTGGAAATATGTTCTATTTTGGGGACCAGTGGTGCGTGTTTCCATTAGTTTTGCTTCTGTTAAGTAAAAAATACTAGCTGCAAAAGATGTTTTGAGGGTGGCCAATGACTTTGAGTGGTTTGGAGCTCTGACGGAGCCCTGGCCCAGGCTGCCCAGGGAGGTTGTGGAGTCTCCTTCTCTGGAGATATTCCAGACCCCCCTGGACGCGGTGCTGTGCAGCCTGCTCTGGGTGACCCTGCTTCGGCAGGGGGTTGGGATGGGTGACCCACAGAGGTCCCTCCCAACCCCAAACATTCTGTGATTCTGTGGAGCCTGGACATGTGGGAAACAGAACGAAGGCTCTTCTTTTGGAAGAGGGAAGCACCTGCCCTCTGGAAAGGTGAATAGTTGCCTTGGGCTCCTAAAAGCAGAGGTTTGCCATATTACTGGTAATTTCTGAAGATCTTGGTGAAGCTGATGAAGGCGCTTTGAACGTGCGGATCAGGATCGCTCCCCCTTCCCGGCGCCTTGCACGCTCCTGCTCAGCGTGCAGGTCCCTGCTGCCGGTGGCCAGCTCTTGCGTGTGGTCACCCGCTGGTCCCACAGCCCTGTCTTGGCAGAGCAGCTGCACCAGCCCTGGGCAAAACTCATCATCCCTTTCATTTTTGTGTGTATTCTGAAAGCGTCACAGGGCCAACATGCCAGGCACTGTTCAGATACGTGATAAAAGGCAATGCCCAGCACGGCGAGATGATGCTCTAGATAGAAGAGGCGAAGGCTTAGGTGGGACAAAGGACGAAGCCCAAGCAGAACGAGCAAGGCTGTGGCCAAAAAAATGCCAGCGACCACCTTCCTCGGTGGCAGTTTCTGTGGCACAGACTGAGCTGTGGGAAAGGGGAGAGCCAAAGCCCCGTTCAGGGGAGGAAGGGGTGGGAAAGGGGAAAATAACCAAAAGCTTTTTTTTTTTTTTTTAAAAAAAAAAAGATACTTCTTAGGAGGACTGAATTTCTTCCACAAACAGTGGGTAAAGAGAAGGGGGAGAAATGATAGATTTCTGGCCAGACCTCACTATAGAGGTACAGTTGGAAAAATGTGACACTGTTTTCTAAGGCTTGAATTTTTTGTGTTAGTTTAAATACAAGCTTTGAGTAAAGTTCTGTTTTAGAGGACTTCCCTCCCCCATTCCAACCTGGTGGACTGGAAGATTTCCTCTGTGCTACAAAATACGCTATGATTTGGAAAAGCTGGGGTTTTAACAATTGCATGGGAAGAGTAAGTATATAATTATAGAAGATTGTCCTAATGGACATTTGCAGCTGTACGGAGATGCTAACAGCATGCAGAAACCATTATGTTTCCAGTTGTTTGGCAAAAGTTAAGAAACCTTATATATATATATGTGTGTTTTAAAGCTAACCGTAAAGTAAATCCAGATGGTTCTCCCTTGCACAGACAGGCAGTCTTCAAACTAGACGTATAGCTGTAGCCTGGCTGTAGCTTGTTTCGATTACCGCAGATAGAAAAAAATGTTTGAAGCGACTGCGCGCCCTTGATTCTTGCTGAAGCCACCTGGTGTTGGCGCAGCACTGCGTTAAACTTGCTTGAGAACACCTCTCGCGCACGAGTATCTAGCTGGGCATCACCTGTTGAATTTCTCCTTATACTGAAGCGTTGCTTGAGGGCCCCCCTCGGGGGTTGGGGCTCCGCGGAGGCAGGTGTTGTGGACCCATAAAACCAAAAAGACGGTTCCTGCCCTGTGTAACCTGCCTCTGGAGCTTGAGTCTGTTCTTCTCTTTCCATCTCCTGGTTAAGGATTACCAGAAAATATGGGTTGGATGCTTATTTTTGGCCGATGTGTTCCAAGTTTTGTTTGATTCTTTAATAAGCATTGTTTGTTATGCTCTTGACTGTATTTCAGCCAGACGTTGGTCGTGCTGGCTTCTGTCAGCAGGGGAATCGGAATTGTGTTGACTCGTGAGACTGTTCTGCAAATCAAGTCAAAGGGAGAGCTTTGCCTCACAGGGCGACAATTTCAGTGTCCGAATGCTTGAAGTCAACGCGTTAGGAGTGTTTCTGAAATTCAGAAAACAGGGGAAACAGAAAGATCCATCAGAAATTACAGACTCGTGGTATGTTAATTTTTTTATGGTTTTTTTTTTTTAGTCGATAAGCAAGTGTTCTTGTAGCTAATAGTCAATGTTGTTTGTCCAAGTAGCAGAACAGGTAGAAATACTGTTTTATGAGCTGCTTGGGTAGTGCTGCAGGAGGGTAACTTGGATTTGACCTGGTAGGAGTCGAATTTAATGGCTGGCACATCTCTGGCAGGGCTAACAGCCCAGCAGTAGCGGCTGTGTTTATCGGGCAGTATTTGCGGCTAGGGACGAAGCGAGCTCGAGGGGCTGGGAAGGAAGGACCCCGGTCCTGAGCGAGGTGCCTGGGCTTGCAGGGGGAGGCGGGGGCCGGGGCTCTGAAAGGCGTTTTGTTCACTGTTCTGCTTTTTCTCTCGCTGTCAGCAGAAAAAATGTTCTGGGAGATTTGTGTTCAAGTGGAGTATAGATCCGAAGGCGCAGTAATGTGGAAAAGATGGGATGAGGGCTTGCTTGTAACCTCCCCTTACCGAAGAACGCTGGGAACAGGAAGGGCTGGGGCCTCACACTGCTCAGCCCCCCCTCCCCATTTTTTGATCGGTGCGAAGAGGAAGCCCTGCGAGAAGAGCACCTTCCAGAGTTCCTACGGAGAGAGAGTGTTAACCAGCGAGTACATCGTCCCGTCCCATGCATGGCATCCTGATGTGCTCCGGAGGTCCCAAACTCGGGCACCTCCAACTGTTCATAGCATTCAAACCGCCCTACAAGGACAGTGGCGTTTCCAAAAGTCAAGATGGCTTTGTCCCTAACGTGCCACGGTCTCACACGCAGGATTGTACTTAAATTCTCTTGATGGCAAGTTGAGAAACTGCCGCAGTCTAGTTCTACTCTTACTGTTCATTGGGATAAGAAGGGGCTTTTTTCTTCTCCTTGTCTAAATCCTTAATAACATGGTGCTGCAGAGATTCCAGAGATGCATGGTCCAACCTATACCCTCAGCATAATGTGTTTAAAAAAAACATAAACACAAATAATAGATACTTGGTATGTAACTCTGATCAGAAAGTTTTGTCCAGACATGCTGAGAGCAGGTTTCAGGTCAGCGTAATCTCATGGTATACTGAGTGCCAAATCTAGGCTTAGAGAGAGCTGAGAGCCAGGAACTGGATTGATGTTTGCTGTCCTCTTGGTTACAGGCTTGTGGCTCCCTGGCAGTGCAGAGCGACAAAGACTGGAGCTGCTGTGCTGGTGCCATTAGTCTGGTGTCTGTACCACCGACCGTGGTCAGCAACAAATGCCTTATAGGAAGGTACGTGAAATCTCTGCTCCCCACTTCTGGGACTAATTTTCTGTCCCACAGAAAATCTGTTTAATCTCCCCATTCCACCTCCTTAGATAAATCTTGGCTGGAAGCCTGAAGCATGAAGTTTTACAGCTTCTCCAAAACTATTTCTTTTCTTCCAATGTAAATTGTCTCTGGTGGTGGTTTTTCTTATTTATGCGACTATCCAATATTCTCTTTAACTCTTCCGTGCTCTTTGCCTCCAAGTGTTCTGATAATGAGTTCAACAGACTAAATAATGATAATAACTGTAACTTATAACATTAACTGGTTTGAAATATGTCCCCTTTTCATTTTTCCTGAGCCAGCTTGGGGGAAGTTTGCCCAATCACTGCTCAGGTGCTGAGAACATCTGGCCCTGTGGTACCGTATGGCTGCGACCGACCTACCGTCCTCCTAGAAGTAATCAAGTACGCTTTGTATCATAAAACCCCACACCAGCAAAACAATGCCTCGTAATCCCCCAGGAATGCTCCACGCCACCTCAGGGCAAGCGCCTTTGAGTGGCTTTTTGCTCCGAGTTTGATCAGGTTCCAGGCTCTTTTAAGTGGAGAACGCCATGAATGTTGGAAATGAGGTACTCCATTTCGGGAAAAATACAAAAGCCAGACTGAGTAGTTCTGCTCAGTCAAAATAGAGTCGTTAAGCTATGAGAGATAGCAAGGCTGCCTTAATAGATGACATTCAAGTGCAGCTGTTTATGGGTCTTAACTGGTGTTGGCCCACTAAATGCATACTTGGAAAGGAAATCAGGGAAAGCTAACACATGCCTGGGGGCTTTGAAGTTGTTATTGTCATCCACACGCATAAGAATGGGAGATCCTCTCTAGTCCGGCAAGTACTGAGAAATGACTGAGTTTGGCTGGCGCACACATCAAAGGTCTTCACTTGTAATTTGCTTAAGAGATTAAAAATGAAATATGAGGGAATTATTGAGGAAGAGCAAGCTGCTGGTTTTTTTCCCCCTTGCAGCAGGAAAGAAGAACAATTGAGCATCTATTCTGGCTGAAAGCGATTACTGAAAAGCTTTGACAACCTTGAGCGAAACAGCAGTTGCATCTTAGTTTCACTGACATGAAGTAAGCATTTGATTTCCTGAGACCCCGTTGGACCTGTCCAGTGCCAAGGAGCATCTTTGAGAAGCAAACGAACTTGATAAAGCTCTTTCTTTACAGAACCACAATCTTTAAAGCAATGCATTGCCAGACCATGAAATGCGCTCTGTGTTGTAGCTACCAGAAGTGTTTTGCTTCAGAAATAAACGAACAAAACCTAGTGACGAATGCCTGAAGCTTGATACTGTTCCCTTTTCTGTCAAACTGATTTTTACTGAGGTTCTTCAAGAGACTGAGTAACCACTAGGAAGGAGACAGCATTGTCAAGTCGTTAAGCCATGGTTGGACTGAGAGATGTGAGGGCTTGATAACAACTGTAATCAACTGGGACAAAACTAACTACAAATGCTTCTGAGGTGGAAGGAGGAGAGAAGTGGCTTCCTGGAGCGGCTTCCAGTAGGAGTGCAGTGTGGGAAACCCTTATTTTAGGGTTTTGAGGAGAAATTGTGATGAATTTTTGAAAAGGATCCAGAGATGTTGGCAGATGGTATAGATCATGTAAGTCTTCCCATCCCATGTTCCTTGCTGTTGCCAAGTCAGAGATTTTGTGGAATGACTTGGAGCTTCTGAATCAAGATCAGATACCTCAAAAAAGAGCCTGGCCTTTTTTGGAGCTGACACAGGACAAGATGGGTGTTAGCCTACAGCCCGTATGGCCCAAAATGGAAGATGCTGACTGCAGGTGATTTCCATGTTCACTTTGATGGTTTCTTTGATAGCGTAAAATTTGTGATATTTGCTGACTGTATGTCCAGCATATGCTTTATCAATTTCCCCCCTTCACTGTACAGACTCTTACTGAGCGTTCTTGGTCCACATAGTCTCGTTTAAGTTGGGATTTTACCTACCCTTTTATGTTCCAAAATGGGTAGTTCTAAAAAAACTTCTGGCTGCAACTTCATTGTACATAGAGTGGAAGATCATCAGGCCAGCTCATGTATTGTTTGATATCACTGAGGCACAAGGCAGGAGAGTAATAAGGGAGTGTATGTTTCCTAGTCAGAATTCATCAACTGCATTTATGAGCATTGCTTCTCCTAATTTTTATGCAGTGTTAAAATAGTCTCTTTTTGTGAAACCAGCCAGCCTCTCCCACACCTTTCAACCCCTTCATGTAAACACACTAGCACTGAGGATTTTAAGGAAAGCTCTTAGCTGGACCCAGTGTTTTTCCATTGAGACTCCAAAGCACCTGCATTTCTTCAAGAATCCATTCAACACAATTTATTCCAGCTGTTACAGATGCTGATTTCAGTATGAATTATGGATTCAATCCCCTGCATTTTCCTAATTTGCAGACAGTGAAGTGGCAGCCAATTATTTTAAAAGAACGTTCCTGTAGAGGATTTTCATGTGAATGAAAGTGAACGCAGAGCCACAGCAGACCTGAGAACGCTGCCCTGTGCCGGAGCGGGGCATGTGGAGAGGTGTCCAGAGATGCTCTGCCACCAGAGAGGGACTGCCAGGGGACAGGACTGGCTGTCAGGAACCCCAGCTTGAGGACTGAAACCACGGCAAAGCTGGATGGGTTGTCAGTGAGAGGATTTTAAAAAATTGTTTCCAGGAAAAGAAGACTTGGGGCTCAGAACTGAAGTTTTTGAAAAAATCGAGCTATCAACAGGAGTTGCTGCCTATTGCAATTATAGCTCATTTACTATCAGAAAAGTAATATGTATAAACAGTGCATAAAATTACTGCTAAGCATATTTTTTAAACGTCTTGAATTTTTCAGTGATGTGAATAAGCCTGGTTTTAAACACAGAACTATGCTGCATGCCAGAGATAAGTACATACAGGTTTTACCTATTGACTTATCTCTTTAAAAAAGGAGGGAGAGAGCGGTGGGGGAGGAGGGGGGGGAACCTAAAGGGAGGAAAACTTGAAAGTGGAATACATCAAATATTGTTTCCTTGGAAACAAAAAGGCATATTACATCACCGGGTTCAAGCCTATAAATAGAAACCTAGCAGTGCAGATGCAGAAGAAACTCTTGTTCCTAGAGGGAGAATTGAGAAATGAAGATGACCTCCCTTTAGACCCTGCTGTCACAATGCAGTCGGCACAACGCGATCTGGAGGGCCAGCAGTAAATTTAGCTGATGGTATGTGACGGTCTTCTCTCAATTAGCTGTAGCACTCGGCTCAGGGAACTGGTTCCGTTGGTGAGCAGAGGTACAATTTTCAGGCTGCTATAAATACCGTCGGTATCTCCAGAGCCCTGCTATGCTGCTGTGGCAGAAATTACTAAAAGTCTTCAGCCTGAGCTCTAAATTCTTCGGGCAACCATGACACAATGGTGAAAACCTCGAGCCTGTATGAATTTTTTGTGAGAAGCAACCTGTGCAAAGCATCCCCACGCTCAGGCCTTGGGGCAGGATGGGCTTTGGCTCACGGGACCGACTCGGGGTCTCTGCTCGGTCTGCGGATGGCAAGTGCTTCCTGCTTCTGAGTTACCTTTCTTTATACCGTTAGTTACAAAACCAAATAGTGATGTTTTCGGTGTTAGTAATGGGTTACCTTTGCGCTATGTGGTGGTTCATCTTATAACCTTTACGTTTTAGTGAAGACATGCAACTTTCTCCCTACTCTCGCAGCCGGACTCTCGTCTGAATATGTGTATACAACACTGCTGAGAGAATAGCTTCAGCACCAGTACAGGCTTGGGGCGGACCTGCTGCAGAGCAGCTCTGTGGAGAGGGACCTGGGCGTCTTGGTGGATGACAGGTTAACCATGAGCCAGCAGTGTGCCCTGGTTGCCAAGAAAGCTAGTGGGATCCTGGGGTGCATCAAGAGGAGTGTGGCCAGCAGGTCGAGGGAGGTTCTCCTTCCCCTCTACTCTGCCCTAGTGAGGCCCCATCTGGAGTACTGTGTCCAGGTCTGGGGTCCCCACTTCAAGAAAGATGAGGAGCTACTGGAGAGAGTCCAGCGGAGGGCTATGAGGATGGTGAGGGGACTGGAGCATCTCTTCTATGAAGAAAGGCTCAGGGAGCTGGGCTTGTTCAGCCTGGAGAAGAGAAGGCTGAGAGGGGACCTTAGAAATGCCCATAAATATCTGCAGGGTGGGTGTCAGGAGGACAGGGCCAGACTCTTTCCAGTGGTGTCCAGCGACAGGACAAGGGGCAATGGGCACAAACTGAAGCGGAGGAAGTTCCGTCTGAACAGGAGGAAGAACTTCTTCCTTCTGAGGGTGACGGAGCCCTGGCCCAGGCTGCCCAGGGAGGTTGTGGAGTCTCCTTCTCTGGAGATATTCCAGACCTGCCTGGACGCGGTGCTGTGCAGCCTGCTCTGGGTGACCCTGCTTCGGCAGGGGGGTTGGACTGGGTGACCCACAGAGGTCCCTTCCAACCCCTGACATTCTGTGATTCTGTAACATTGGGAAAGTCACATATCTCACTGGCTAATGTAGCTAGATCTTCCTTCTAAACAATAAAGCCTTGTATAAATGGTGTTGTTATATGGTCTTTCCAGATGTTTAAAAAAACTAAAAAAAAAAAAAAAGGAATTGATTGGTTCTGGCTCTGTCAGTAAAGGATTCCTTTCAAATTGAGACGCAGATTTGTTCCATCAGTTTGTATGTGAGAACACAGAGCCTGGTCAAATTTCTGCTTTCTGGTGGGAATCATCTCAGTTGAAGTAGTGATCTTAGTGTGATTGACGGCTCACGAGGGGCCGTTCCTTCCCAAAGCTGACAGAGCAGGGCCTGGAGGTGCTGGTGAGTGAAGAGATTTGTAAAACGTCCCAATGTCATGGATGTTGATGAAGCCGTAACGTATACGTACGTATGCATGCTTCCCTGGCCGTGCTCATTTTAAGGCATAGCCGAGTAAATGGAACAGCATGTGCTCCCAGCTGCTTTAGCTCGAGGGCACGCCCATGGTGTACCAGGTGGCAGTGCTCTATCTTGTGTATCTTTTTCCATGTCTCGTAATGCGGTACGCGCTCCTAAATCTACCAGAGAATCTCAGCGTTCCTTGGCAGGGGAGAGGAGGAGGAATAGAAGTTTATTGCCCTTGTCAAGATAATAATGAAAACAATGAGCCTTAAGACAAATAATAATAATAAAATCCCGTGTTTTATAAAGGCGTTCTCACAATGGGAAAGGGTGGGTGGCGCTACAGGAGTTCTGAACATCTGGGGCTGGCAGAAATACAGTGCGTGCTTAGGTAGATGCAGGGGTGGTTTGTACGCGTGTCTGAGTCTAGCTGTGATTATGGATCTCAGGCTGCTATTACCACAATAAACTTCAAAATCCCAGGTCTGCAAGTATCTAGTGGTAAGGGAAATCTGGAGAAGATTTGAACCTTTTTGTTTGTGTCGATCTTCAGTTTAATCTAACGTTTAAATTTGGAAGAATTGTAAGGGATTTGGCATACTTCTTTTCCTGGGAAGAGTGGCTGGAGTGGGGAGGGGATCCTGATACGATTATGTTTCTTTGACTAGCCTGGGTTTGCTGCTGTAATTTCTCATCTCTGAGTCATTGTGCGGCACACTTTGGGGTTTTTTCCAAATGCCTGTTCCACATTCTGAGCTGATATTCCATGATGCAGCATTCTGCCAGGACAATCATGGCATTCCAGAAATGCTCTTGCAGTACATTGCATTGAATAACTACTAGAAAACACAGAATTTTTAACCTCCCATGAATTTTTTTTCCAAGAAGCCCAAAACTTATTTCTTTGTTTTTCAGTAGGCCGGCACCTTTGTTGGCAGGCAGGCATTTCTGAGCGTTGGGATGGCTGTTGTCGACATGACTAGCCTGAAAAAGATAGATTAGTCTTCATCTCTTCAACTGCTTTTGGATGACTGGCCAGACAGATGCCTATGGCGTTGATACCTGACATCTGACCGAACAGGGGATAGCCGAGATGCAGGTAAGTTGACATAAGCCTGTGGTGCGAAGTGGAATGTGTGAGAAACTAGAGGACTGGCTGGAGGTTATAGTGATTGTAAAATCAGGGTGTAACCACAGGGAGGAGTAACTGAGGCTAAACTGGTTGGGTTTTTTTTTTTTTTTCTTTGAAAGATGACAGTAGGAAAAGACATCAGCTGAACTGAAGAACTGCGTCAACTGATGGAAAGCAATTTTTGTTGTAAAGCTCTAAATACTCTTTCTGTTACTGCCTGCTCCCGCGCACTCCCTACCTCGCTAACAAGCAACAGACAGCTCTTCTGCCTGATCAGGTGAGCAGTTTAAATTAAAGCCACTCTGTAAGACGAACATGCATGCCAGGACTGTTTTGCTTGGTACAGTTTTCATTTCTTGTTATATAGTGTCTCCATTGATTAACTCAAATACGTAGGAAATGAAAAAGATGGTCCGTCTGATTTTTAATCAGTTGCATGTTCCAGTCAGGTGTCAGATAATTATGTACAGAAAATTAACGGTTGCATCTGAGAAGTGTGTCGCTTGGCCTTCAAATGTGCAAAGCGTGCAAGACTGGGATTTCCCCAGGAGAGCCGAGGAGGAGGAGATCCATCTGCCCTGGCCTGTGGCAGTAGTTGGTCCCACCAGCCAGGAGATGCTGCACAGGCAACATCTCCTGGTTATTTCTGGAAGTCGTCTTGTCGTCGGCCCTTATAGACTGAACACTTTAGAAATGTTCCCTGCATGGGTGACGTGGCCAAGTCACGAGTACTGGTAGGTCCAGGCTTGCTCATAGCTACGAAAATTGTCCAACTGATTGACAGTTATACGTGCACACCCAGAGGATTAGAAATGCAAGTCAGTGACTAGAGCAGAGAATAAAAAGTAAATTTAATTTTCCAAATATCCACATCCATAGTTTGAATAGTCTCTGATAAAATGCTGTTTTCCTCTTGTGAGAATGGCAAAGAAAAGTGCCTTTGAGTCCAGCCCTGGGATCCTGCTGCGTCTCCCTTGTGAATGAGTAATGAAAAGTGGCCATTCATTGCTGAATGATTATTTTTCCCCTTCAATGGAGTTGGGGGGGGAAGCTCTCCAAAACCCAAGTCTTCTGTGAGTCCAGCAGACTAAAAGCATCAGGAAACCTCTGGAGGGAAGTAAAAAGTTATGAATGGAGAATAAAATATTGGTGCGGAGCAAAAGGACTGTTGTGTATAAAGAGCAGATGGGAAAATGTTGAGTTTGAAGTTTAAAAGACAAGGATCTGAATCTCATTCAGCTGAGCAAGGGGAAGTGGTTTAGGTTTCCTTTCCTTGAAGGTTGGCTCCATTTGATGAATTGTCGAGATGTGCTATAAATGTTAAAGATTTATAGGAGAGGCTCCAAGTAATACTAATGAGCAGCTAAAAATAGATCTGATAGGAAAAATATAAACTGACAAACAGCTCATCCAGCGTAACAGTAACTTCATAATCACACAACTGTTGCCAACTGAAGATGGGAGACATGGCATGAAAATGAGCTTTTGTTTTTCACATCTGAAAGTTAAAGGAGTCGGAGTGGAAACAGATGTTCCCCAAAACAATGTGTCAGAGTAACTCTAGTAACAGCCAATTGTCACCAGAGCTGAGCAAATAATTCCTTGCTCGCTCTTCGCTGGCTGATGGTTTGCCAAGGATGGGTGGGGTTTTGGTGAAGAACTGCTTTATTTATCTATCTATTGCAGGCAACCTGAATGTTTTTGGTGCAAAGATTATCAGTGTCTCACTCCTGTGCTTCTCGGGTTTGGGGTGAATTTTTGCCTTAAGAACTGTTGGTCCTCCAAAAGCAATCGTAAGGGCTTAGACGAATCCTTTTTGGTTGTAAAGTTTTGTGGATGTTTCATTGTTGATATTTAATATTAAATGAATTGGTGAATTATTATTCAGTTAGGAGGAATTGGATGAATTAGATGCTTTGTTTTTGTAGAAGGGCGTTTGTAGAGCAGGAATGGCCTTTCGGAAGAGTTTTACACTGGGAATAACCACAAGGGCAGATCTTGTCTACTACAGCAGCAGAGTTGTTGAGCTTTCGTTCTTGGGGTCTGTCCGCTGAACACCAACAGAAGAAAAACTTCCAAGTCAATGGGTGAGATGCGGACAGCCTGAAGGATCCAAGATCCTTTGTGAATCTGGGTCTGTGCTGGGTGCCTGCTGAATGCACTGGGAGATCTTTGTGGTCATGAGGATGACTGGCAACAAGCAGGATCCAACTGCAGTGACTGGGAGACCCCGTCCCTTGACAAATGGATTTTGTTTGAGGGGAGGATCTGCCCACATCTCGGGCAACAGACGGATCGGAAGAGTGAGCTGAATCCCAGACCTGCTTTTAAATTCTACCTGAAGTTTAATTACCGGTGTTTTGTCAGCTGGCTGGATTTGCGCTGTGCAGATTTTCTATTTGTACTACTGTGAAAATATTTTTATTTGCAGTTGTATTTCTAATGGGAGATGTTTTGTCTCCAGGGTAACTTCCCTGAGAGTGGTTTCAAAAGTTAGTCTTGGAGAGTACTCTGTCTTGTTTTGCAGTCTTCTAATGCCCCTTCATGAAGTAAAGTAAAAGATGTTATTCCTTTTCTGGTACTACTTTTGCCCCGACTTGGCACCTTCTTATTGTCTGAAAAGTGAGCAAAGCCATGTGGGTGCTCTCAAGGATTCAATAAAGCCGATGTGGGCTTCACTGTCATTTAGTGATCAAGTGAGAAAACACTGGATGGGACATGGCATGGCAACGTCATGGCAGTTGCTCTGTGGCAGGGTGGCTGCTGGCGGAGGAGGAAGGAAAACAAGAATTTTTTTTTAGAGGGCGAGGCAGCAATAAGGTTGCTTGAACCACCGGGGTTGTTGAGCCTGAAGATGATGTAAGGGTGTGATGGAGTCAGAAGCGGGAGGAGGAGAGACAGAGCCACCGATCCTCAGTGCACATCGCTGGGTATTTTTAGGTGTGCTCTCTGTGTATAAACAGACAAGGCTCCAGGAGGCAGCAGCGAGGGGGAGCGGTGTAACTCGACAGTACTCATACCACAAATACATGGCAAAGAGCAAATTGTTTGACTTTATTAAACTGCAGCCTCCTGCAACAGATCACGGGTCTAGTTTCTAAGCAAAATAATTGTAGCCTAAAGAAAACTTCACTGCTGAAAGCCTCGCAGGCCCTGGATTCCTGTTTGACTTGGCTTCAGGAGCTGCATAGATTCTTTGAACCTTAGACTATGAAGTAAATTTGCAAAGCACAAGTTATTTTGAAGCCCCTCTCCACAGTAACACACAGCTCAGCCTTGTTATCAGGGAAATACAAGACGAGAAATAACAACAGGAGAAGAACGTCTGGTCAGTGGAGGTGACAGTGCTTTGCAATTCCGGAATGGCTGGCAGGAGCTGGGAAGATCTGATCTAGACATGGGGGTTGTGCAGAAGAAAGTCACCTGGGCTTGGGGAGCGGGGCCGGAGTTCAAGCAGAACTGGGAGCACTGGCTGAAGTGGAGCAGGCCTGTGTAATGCAGAACCAGGGGATCTGCCCATGGGACTGCTTGCCTCCATCCTCGTCCGCAGGCACCGTGTGTTTTTTAGGGTGCTGTGTCCCAAGAGCGGTCCTGTGTACGCTGAAGGCCACGAACAAAATGGTGACTCTGGAATATCGTCAACTTAGACTTGTGCAGCAGCTTGGTAGTCAACCCTGGCAAGTTAGTCTCGGTCACACCGAGTTTTTCAGCTTTGTGGTCTGTTCTGGTCCCACTTAAGGATTTTTTGGTTGGGTTGGTTTTTTTGGTAAGAGAAAAAGGGCAAAAGCTATGAATTAAGAAGGTCCTATAGGAGAGCCATCGCTGCTGCAGCAGCCCTAAAGCTACCCGTGCAAGGAGGAATGAACTAATGCACCTGCAAGGAAAAGGCTGACGCTCTTAGCTGTTGCCATGACACATGGTGTGGACCTGGGCAGTATCCTGCCTGGCTTTTGTTGCCATGGGAAACCTGCCCTTGGCATCATCTCCTTCCATGCAACTTGTTGAAAATTTCTGTCCTCTCTTCCCTTGGCTCCTTGCAGAGCAGATTTATGATCCCACTTTCCTTTTACAAATAAAACCCCAAGTGCAAATCCAAAGGATAAATAACGTGGCGCAGACGTGCCGGCAGCAATATTCTCTGCGTTCATCACTGCTGGAAGTCTGGGAGGAAAAGCTGGTGAAGGCAAGGTATCCTATGTGAGAAAACTATTCTCGTGCTTTCGTGCCGGTTGTGGAAGCCGGAGAGCGATCCCGTCGTGCTTTCCCCAAACACCCTGCTCCAGCTCAGGCAGGCTCCGGGTGCCTTGCTGTGCGCGAAGGGGCCGAGACGCCCGTCCTCGCTCGCAGGCTTGCTGTGTGGGACGCACACCAGCTCCGCCGCAGCGCTGGGCACCGCTCCTGCGCCAGCGCGCGGGATGGACGGGCGTTCGGAAATAAACCTCAGCCTTGGCTCCGCGCTGGGTAGGAAGTAGGCGTGGAAAAGATGGTAGCATCAAGGCTGTTCTGTCCATTACAAGGTCTGAATCCGCTGTTCTGATTGCTCCTGCCCTGCCTGCAGGCTCAGCTGGCGGTGCTTTTGGCAGGTGATATTTAGCTAGGGCGCGGGGCAGGTGGGAGAAGAGCTGGCGCCGCAGAGGCACTACGCCTGCGGCCGAGCGAGCGGGACTTCTTCCCCCGGCTCAGCAGCAGCCACGCTGACCGCTGCATGCCAGGACCAAGCGCCTTGCTGGGAGCAAGGATGGCTGTGGTGGAAAGAAGCTGCTCCTTGTTTCTCGGGCCGAGCTGGTGGCTTGCAAAGAGTCAGCAACTCTGGATGTCAAAATTGTAGCACGAGATAGACCTGGAACCGCCCCCAATAGTGTTTTCATTTTCTTTGTCTTGATTCCCCCTGTAATTTTAAGAGACTGTTGCTTAACTAACAATACTAACTGACAATAAGCCACCTCAGTGTGCAACACGTGGGTCAGAGATTAGGGCCGTGTAATTGCCCCCTCCATGGTGCTGCAGCCCTGGCACAGAGGGACGGTAGTGGTGGGCTCAGGTGCTGTCGTCTTCTGGAGGGTGGAGAGTCTGGAAGGAGACGGGAGAACCAGCATCCTGCTCACTGAACCTTGCAGCGATGCAAAGCACTGGAACCAGCGCGGGCTCTTCCAGAAATGGAATTTCTTTTTTGTGCTGGGGTTGGGTGGCTACTTGATTGTCTTTGGGTCAGTGGTTTTTGACCTCTTGTTCTTCATTGTCTGGTCGGGTTGGTTTTCCAGTTTGAAGAGGAAGCTTCCAGTATACACCTGTGACAGTGACATCCAGCCAGCAGTCCTGCTTTGCCAGTGCCCCGGCTTTCCGGGCATGCTGCCGCTCCAGCCGGACTCGCTGCTCCCAGCCGCAGGTCATGCATGGCAGGGCATCTACGACTGTCCCTGGCCAGCTGAAATTGTCCCGCCGTGGCCATCAAGCCTCAGCTGGGGTAAATTTAGGCTCAGTAACTCAGAGAAGTTGTTCACTTGAAATTCAACCCTGCAACCGCAGATGTTTCCAGATGTGCAAATCGCTGGGAATTATGACCTTTCCTGATGGGCTCAATGCACGGAGGTTTTGGACCATTGTGTTTCATTTGCTCCTTGTGCTTTAATGCGATGCCATTTGGCTTGGCACAGGCTGGGTGACGGAAACTCAAAGGGGGTGGTTAGTCCAGCAACTGAGACAGCTACTCACAGCACAGCCTCAGCCCGGTCTGCCATAAAAAAGGGTCTCGAGGAAGGGCGAGGTGGAGGAGACCCAAGTGCCAGGAGGGGTTCAGCCACCATGCGCACTGAAATCCGACCTCCTTGCTGTGGCAGCCAGCAAGAGGCTTGTGAAAACTATAACTTCACTGATTTTTTTTCCATTGTTAGCTATGACCTCCCTTCTGGCCCCTTACTCCGGTCTCGAAGGATGGGACCCTTTCTGGAGAGAAGACCCATCTCTCTGTTCTCCGAGAAGAAACTAGTCTGTGCCATTGCTTGTGTTTTGCTTACTATGTTTAGAAAAGTGGAAACACCACCTGAATTTCTCTATAGGCTCTGCAGGGAAATTGTGTTTCCATATTGCATTATGAGAAATGCAGTGGAAATGTGCTATGCTCGCTTAATTTTTTTAAATTTTTTTTTAATGTATGGAGGCAAAAGAAACTTCAGTACAGAATGAGTATATGCTTCTCTCTTTGTATTCGGCATCTATAGTGCTATAAATACGAACTGCAGGGTACTTTCAGAACTGCAAGCCTTTAAGACCTCTCAAGGGAAAGCATCACACCAAATTAATCTGCCTTCAAGTGGAAATTCTATATTGTTTGCATTTGCCAATGTTCTGTATGTGGCTGTAATTGCACTGAAGCAAATATCTGCTTCGAGTTCTTCACAAGATTAAATGTGGCCAATTGGGCGTAAAAGAGTAATCGAAATGCAGAGCTGCTGCTTTGGATTTGTTAGAGGCAGTGCTCATTTTTGCTCTGACACGATGACACTAGGTTCTGGCTTTCCGTTAAAACGGGGAAATTCAGGGAATGTGGCTTGGAGCGCTGGGTTGCGAGCCAAGAGGAGGAGGATGTTTCTGGCTAGCGCAGCATGAGCCCCTTGCCTGACGATGCGAGGGGACGCGTTCCTTCCCGCTGAGCCTGCCATAGCTGTGCCCCAGGCTGTGGCGTCTGGCTGGGACCTCCAGCGTCGGCTCCTGAGGAGCTCGTGGTCTTCTGAAGTTTGGAGTATTTGCACAGACTTGAATCTAGGAGGACTTGCGAAGGCCCCAGCAAGAGCCTCCGTGGCTTGTAACAGAGAGAGCCCGAGGTCAGAGTTGGCTCCTGACCGGTGTCACCATGCCTGACTAAAGGAGCGTGTCAGCTTGCAAAACCTGAAGTCTCGCCCTACGCCAGCTGGATGTGAAACGTTAAAGATTTGCTTAAAAACCTCATAGTTTCTTTTTCCTTTTTACTAGTTCAGCCGTTTTCCCCCTTGCCATATAAATGCAATTACAAGCAAGTAAAAAGTCTTTCTTCAAGTTCACTCTGCTGCCTTTTAATTCTGCACGAAAACCCAACTGCTCCCTATGCCCTGCCCAACAGGTAGTTAAATAACCAGGCCCAGGTGGGCGAAACTGTGGGTTTGAATCCTTCTTTTATTTCATTTTCTTTCCAATTAGTGGGCTTTATCCAAGAAATACATACCGAACTCCTACCAGCTTGCTGACGCTCAGCTGTTTCCCGAGGAGTTTCTCGGTGCGGGTACAGAGCAGTCCTGACGGCATCCTTGCATTGCCTTCGGCGAGGGCAGCATCTCTCGGTCCGGTGCCAGGAGACGTGCCCTCTTGGCGCTAGCAGGCCTCTGCTCCTCTGCCTTTCCCCCTTCCTAGCTGGAGGTCCAGCTCCCGAAGCTGCTCGAGGAAGCCCGAGTTGGGGCAGATCCCTCTGTGCAAGCGCACAGTCCGAATTGCATCGGCGAGGGGCATGTCCTCACAGATCATTAAGAAAGCGAGGACGAGGGTTGCAGATCGGCTGATGCCCATTGCGCAGTGAACTAGTACTTTGCCTGGAAAAAGGAGAGAGAGAGGTGCAATTATGCCAGGAGGCCAAACGGGGGGGTTTATTGTGCTGGAGCAGAGATGGAAGCGGTCCTGATACCGGGGCTGAGCAAGCCAGCTCGGCAGAGCCGACCTGGTGCAGTGCGGGGTGGGGAACAGCAGGGTTTTTAATGGCTGGGGACAGAAAATTCATAATTGCATTCCAGGATCCATGGTTGCTTGTCCGGGCTTAGCTGTTGATCTGGTGGCGTGCCCTTAGCCCTCCTGCCCAGCCTGCCATCCGTGGTGCCCCTGCTTGCTCACGCGTGCTTTCGGGAGTGATGTCCTTGCTGGCAGAGCTTCAAGTCTTTGTACTCCAAGGCCACACTTTGGGAAGCAGCCTTGGCACATTACTTACTACCAGAGGGCCTGGAAACTCGGGATCTCAAACGCGCAGTGCTCAGGAGTGCTCGCTGCTGTTGCAGGAACGCTCCTGGTTTTCCACAAGCTCTTTTTCTTCTGCTTTGCTTAGGGCAGTAGTGCTTTCTGGGGGTGCTCACTGCTGCCCAGACCTCATTGGAAGTCTCTGGGGAAAACGGTTGTTACCAGTAAGAGCAGCTCCTGGTTGTAGATGCCGTTTGCACCAGTTGACTTACGGTTTTTTATTTCTCTAGCCTACCCTGCACATCTGTAGCCGCTATCCTTTGCTAGTGCCTCTGGCTTCCCTTTGGTATTAGGTGATCACTGGAAAAACAGTTTATGAGTTGTTTGGAGTTCCCCAGAGATTTCAGTATGGGAGGTGCGTCTTCATTAAGAGCAATATCGCAAGTGCTTCCATGTTGCTGCAAGCGAGCCTCAGGGAAGACCTTCCAGGGATCCCGGGGTCTAGCTCCCTCCTTCCCTCTGCTCTGCTTGCGGGTTTTCCACCGTGATCCCTAATGGAAGCAACCTGAGAAATGCATCATGAATGCTTCCCAGGCTTCTAATGTGTGCTGCTGACCCGTGCTGGAAGGAGATAAACATTTTTTTTTTAAATGGTTTTATGTGAAATTGAAGGAAATTCATGTCAAAAACATTGCTTTCAGGTGGAAAAATTCAGGTTTGTAGTTCATTCCCTCTGGATGTGAACAAAGAGCTCATTCTGGAACCTGAAAACCTGCACCTTGTAAATATAAAATATATAAAATGCTTCAGCTTTCACAGAAATCATGTGATTCAGTAAGACATTTTTAATTGGGAAAAAAAAAACCCCCACAACATTCTGTTGTTCTGCTCAGTTATAGCCGTTCCTGAAAATTCTCAAACTCTGTTGTCCTTTGCTGCAGCTAGAGCTAGTCTTCTCACAGAGGCGGTGGCTCGGCAGTTGGGCATTATTAAAGTAACCAGGGATTAGAATCAGATTTGAGCTTCTGACCACCAAGTGGACAGCTCTGTCTCCCATTAAGGCAGCTGAAAAAAATGTTTTCTTTTTAGAGTGAAAATTTCAGAATGCTACTTCTTCACTGGAAATCTTCACAAATTTGAAACGAAATGTTTTCTACATTTTTTGAAATTTTAATTTTTTTAGACTGTCCCATTTGTGGTGTCTTGTTTACTAATTGTATAGCTGTAAAAAATGCAGTTTAACGACAATACACTTTATATCCAGAAGAAAATGAATATCAGTATAAGAAAATGAATATCAGTAAAATTCCATGCTGCTTTCCCCCCCCCCCCCCCCTTTGGAGATGGAATAAAGTGTCTCAGATGCTGCTTCTCTGTAAAATATAAAGAGAGGTAGAAAGAATGGACAGCTTTTCTGGGCTAGTTCCTGGTTTTGTTTGTGCTTGCAGCATCCTAATTTCTCTATTACCAGGCAGCGAGACAAAAATATCCTTGTTGGACCATGAGCCTGGATCCAACCAAAAACCTCAGACCGATTGCCCCCATCTCCCCGGGTGTTAATTCTGGGTACTCTGCACAGCTTCTCATCTTAAATCCTGTTTTGTTTGTGACAGAGGATTTATTTAGCAACCATTCCGGTTCTGACTAATAGTGGTGGCGTAGCCGTGTGCTCGGGAAGCGCGAGCGTGTGTTGTGAAAACCTGCCTTGGCTGGCACGTTGAGAGGAGCGTTGAGTTCCGCGGCGTATGTGGCACAGCCACCTTTCATTATCCTGGCACGAGAAATCCGAGCCCAGCCCTAAAGATAGAGTGTCTTCAGCAGAAAGAAAGGGACAAATTTAGCCTCCGGGGAAGTGGCGAGAACAGCTCTGGCTGACAGCAGACCTGGGCTGGGCATCGAAACCTTTGGGGGAAGACAGAGCTATTTGCCAGCATAATGTCAGTTGTGCAGAATTAGAGGATCAAGTGATTTCTAGTTGTGTTTTTCCATTCAGATACAGCTTCGCAGAAGTTACTTGAGATACTGATGCCGTTATTCAAGTTAAATTACATCTATCTGTCAATTCCATTAACTCCATGGGGATTCTTGGAAGTGAAGTCCTATGTGTCATGAGAATGTGGAGAAATGCTTTGCACCCCTGCTAAAAGATAATGCTAATTTGAATTTTCACTAGACTTTTTTTTTTTCTTTCAGCGTGCTGCACTATCATTAACCTTCACACCAAGCCTGTGGGGTGTGTATGCTGTGTTATCTTCCCCAGAGGAGGCACTTCAGACCCAAATAACTCAGGTCTGAGATTTTCAGAGGAACTTAAAGAAGTCAGGAGCGCAATTTCTCTTTTAAGAAATACTGCTAAGTCCAAAGGGTCTTTGGAAAACTCACGCTTCAGTAGCTCATAGTAGGCCCAGCTGCAATGTGGTGGCAGGGACTGGGGACATCTGGATGCCCACTCTAATGCACACCCCAGATAAAGGAAGCCAAGCAACAACATGTTCTGAAAAATTTTTTTGGAACCAGAACCACTTTCTTTCTGTTGTCTGAAAACTTCTAAGCTACCAGCACTCTACAACTAGAAGGAAAAAGAAATTATGTTTGAACTGCACCAGGAGGAGGACAAAACAACCAAAAAGCGATGTAAGATTTGACTTTGAATCACTAAATATTTTGAAATTCAATCTAAATTTGGCCAGGAATTGGATGGGGGACAGGAGACTTGCTGTTCTGAACATAATTTCTGTAAAACTGTTCTTGGGTCCGTGTTTTTTTTCCCACCTAGATGGAGCCTTCTGCCTTGGAAAATGCTCAGCCCCACCTGCAGTCTGGAACTGAGGACCAAGCTGAGCACGGGTGTGGATGCTGCAGTTAAATATTGCCCGATGTGTTTTTGTTGGGGGCACAGAAAGCAGAACAGATGCCGCGCTCCTGCTTGTACAGGCTGGTTTCATATCGAACCCTGAGAGGAGGAGGTGGCCAGTAAGAACGCAATGAATTTTCTTCCCTGGCTTATCTGCACTTCAGAAGAGTTCTCCTAGATCAGCAAGTAGCTTTAGAAGGTGTCTCGGCAAAAACCTGGACAAGCCCCAACTATTGGCCTTGGGCCTAATCTGTGGTGCTCTCCGATACACTTGTTCCCATGAGGGGGTATGTTGTCTCTTTTACGTGTGAAGTATCTGTTCCATGTTGTTAGCCTTTGTTTCACCACGCACAGAGGTTATGATAAATGCTGGTACACTGACACTAAAATGACTGTTTGTTGCAGATAAATCAGTCATGTGAAATGATTTAATGAACGCAAAATTGCTCCAATGAAAGCAGATTTGAATTTGCTGTGTGATTGTTTGTAGCAAACAAATTGAAGGTTAAACTCGAGTCAAGAAGCGAAAGCTGTGTTGCTGTTGGGTTCTGCTCACGGGCTCAGACCCATCTCTCTTAGCAGAAGCTGTAAAGGGGTTAAGAGACTCTTGGAACCCGCCGCTGCATGCTGCGTTTGCCCGGCGCCCGAAGCACGTCTGCACCGTGTGGGCTGGCCGCAGTGGTCTTGGTCACAGTGCGTTGCATCGGCCTCTCACAGGAGGTAGCGAGATGGTCCGTCCGGCACCAAGGCTTGGATTCCCGGGTGGCTGCTGGACCACATCCTGGGAAAGCAGCGTTCATGTTGGCAATCCTGGTCATGGGATGGGCAGGGAGGTCATAATTCTGCGCAGAATCTGTGCCACAAGACAGCGTCCTCCAGCTCTGCCTTCCCTGCCCCCATTTGTTTTAACACACAGCGCAAAGAGAAGTTGGACTGATCCCATGTTAGAGGGATGTGTTGCAACCTCCTCTCCGAGCGTGAAACAGGATCCCTTAGGAATAATGGGATTAACTGAGGAGAAGTGGGGGCACTTAGCTTCTGGCGTTATTAAATTTTGCGATCCTCATTTGAAATGTTGCACCGCACATCTCAAGCCACTCTTTGCAGAGGCAGACAATAACTGTCATCTGGCTGGGATTTGTGCAGAACAATAACACTTGGTTTTTAACAACGGATTATGGATATTATATCCAGCTCATGCCTGCTGTAGCTCTGCTGACATCAAAGGGTTTGCACTAGGGATAAAGTTTGCACATTCAACTTTGTTGGCCAAATTGAAGTTGGGAAATTCAATGTTGTTGAACAAGTCAGTCATTAAAACACATGATATCTTATTGTCCTTTTGCTGCTCATCATTAACTGAGCTCAGTGTTCTGAACTAGCCCTTGCTGTCTTGCAGGATGGATTAAGTTTGGCTCAAGACCAGGCTTCAGATCCGTCACCCGGCGTGAACGCTCCAGCTGCCCACTCTCTGTTGAATCCAGCAGAATTATGCTGCTCACCGTGAGGAGAGCTCAGCTGGGCAAGCGGCCCCGGGGGCTCTTCCCACCCCACCACCGTTTTCTCATCTCCTGTTACAGTTTAGCCAGGTGCAGAGTCAATTGTCTGCTTCTCAATTAATCAAGCATCTGTTTTGGTAAAGCTGAGAACAGCAAGAAGCCTGCGGAGAGCTTTCAATGGTGGCGTGTCCCTTCTGCCCGCATCTCCTGGACCAGGTTAGGGCTGTCATCCGCTGGAGAGAGGGAGGTCAGACTGAGGTATGTTATGCACCTATGGCAGAGACAAGCGAAGCTTCTCGGAAGCTAAGCTGCTTTGGTAACCACTGCCGACACGGAGAAGGCAGGAGAGCGAGCCTGGCTTTCCATTTGCTCTGGTGAAGTGGAAGAAGGGAAGTGCCTCTGAGAGCATTTGCCGTTTTGGGAAGTTAACGGGTGATTTTAACCTGCCTATTTCAAACATGTTCAAAGGTCAATAGAAGGAGAAGCTCTCCACCTGGGAATCTTTCTCGCTGCGTGGTGGTAGCTTGGTGGGTGTCATGGCACGCTTTCATCTGTACTCTCAAGTTCTCATTCCTTCCGTCTTCTGCTAGACTTTACCAAACCCTGCTGATTTACGCTTAGGTTCAGCTGCGCTCCAGAAAAATGCAAATTGTACAGATGGCCATGCAAAGGGGCAAGACTGACATTCAAGGTGTTGCCCTTGAGCACGGGTGTGAGGCCGAAGGCCGGTGCTTCCCTGAAACCATGGTTTTCCTCGCAGAGAAGTGGGCAGACTGTGCGGCTGCTTGCCCTCGGCTGAGCCTTCCCCAACAGCTCTGCTTCAGGGGCAAGGGAACAGCAGGGCTGCGCGGAAGGGAAGGCCGCCGAGGAAGCGGGGTGCATAAAAATAATGCTGATGGGGGATGGCTGCAGTAGTAGCGCATGTATTTCTTCATCCATACGACAAAGATGACAACAGAGTCCGTTCAGGACGTGATGCAGCCGTTGCCCACTGCGACAGGAATAGCTCCCAGCGAGGAGCGTGTGTTCCCCTGCTTCCTTTTGCTCACGCTCTGGCATCTGGATTTGAAGAAATTGCCTTAAAAATAAATTCCTTACATCACCAAAGACAGATTCTGTTCAGCTAAGGTAGAAATCTGGAATAAATGTGTCCATACTGTTCTCTGGACTTCTGGTGAAGTCTTCTTCTTTCTTCAAGCATGATGGGAGTAGCAGTTCCTACTTAATTCCAATGAGTATTTGATTCATAGTTTTAAGTATGTTTGTGCCTCGTATAGTCTTAACTTTGACTTATCCTCCCAGGTGAAAAAGATAATTTAATTCCATTAAAAAATGATGTTGAATCAGCTTGTAATAGTTAAGGAGCAGTCTTAAATGACTTCTCAATCAAACAGAAGTGCCTCGTTATAGCCTGAATTTAATATGAACAGGCCTCTTGTCACCTGGTATCATTTTTTGTTCAGCATCACTGCTTATAATAAATCCTTTTTTTCTCCTCTTCTAAATGATGTGAGTAACAATCCCCTCTCTGTCTCATCCCTGCAAAGGTCATGGGTATTTAGCTGCTAAATTTCTGTACCTCAGGAAATTATGCTTCCCGAACATCTTGTTTATATATTTTCTAAACTGTTGCGCTTTCCTTAAAATGATGAATGTCAGCAACAGCTGGACTGTGTATGATTGAATTTCACCTTGTCTCCATTCCCAGAACCCTGCCTCCATATGGAGCTCAGTCAAGCAATATCTAAAAGCATGGGAGCAGGGATAAATATGCACTCTAGACACGACGGGCTCATTGTGTTTGCCGTGAGCCCTGACTTGTTCTGCACGCATAACTCCCGGTACTTGGGCACGCATCTTGCAAAGCACTGGGTTTTTTCGCTTTTGTGGCCACCACAATTCGTTTGTTGTTTTCTGTCTTTTGTCAATTGATTTGGAACTTTTTGTTTTACATGCACGGAAAGATTTTGGACCTTACCTTTCCCTGGAGCACCACCGATAATGACTTCAATCGCAAATGGCGTATGCTGTAATGGAAACGAGCGCAGATCCAAATTCCCCAAATACGTTAGTGGTTTTGACATCCACATGCAGCCCCTCATTGCACAAAGGCAAACACTTTCTGATGGGACACTGAGGTATCTAGCACGCAGGTGCACTATTTTCAGTTACTTTCCTAGCTCGTATGGTGTGGCTTGAATCTACCACCTGCATGTGATGAAGCCGGGTAGTTAGTATTTTAGGACCCTCGCTGACATGAAAGCTCACCATGATACAAGCAGAAGTTTGCGGAGTATGTAACTGTTCTGTTCATAAGTCAGTTAGTTTTGAGTGGGTGTCTGTACAGTTTTGTGGCACAGTGGAGACTTGCTTTTGTGAAGGTTTGTCCTTAATAGTAATGATCCCCCAGTAGCCCCAGGCCTCTGGCATCATACCTGGCCTGTGTTCAGCGAGCCCAAGGATTTTGCAGGTTACCTTCCTATTTCAAGGTTATATTCCTCCTAGCAACAGCACGACATTATCTCCTGGCTGGTGGTGTTGCTTGGGTTCTCTTCCACAGAATTGCTTCCCAGCAAGTTCTTCCCTATCCTGTGTTCAATGGAATTCCGCCGGATGTAGCATTATGGTTGGCTCTTCTTACTTAGATGTGGTGCTTGCCCTTGTCTTTTTACCCCATCCCAGCTTTTAATTTAAACGCCACCACTAATTTGAAAAGATCAAGTGTATTTGCCTTCTCCCGGGTCAGTGTGTCCCCGTAGGTGATAAAGGATACTTGCTATTTTGTCTTTTGCTAATGACTTGCTCTAGGCCTAGGGAGAACCCCTCTGAAAGCCCGTTCAGTGCATCCTTCCTTCTTTCAGGGGAACTCCCACTCACTGTGGGAGTTCAGGAGGCAGGCGTGATGCTACCTGGTTCAGGTATCTCCATCCTTACCCTCCTCTGCAGGTGGTGAGTTTATGCCAAATACTAACTTGCCCTATTTGGCTCCTATGCAGAAGATACACAACATGCACAGATGGTCTAGTTACCTCTTGGGGAATTCAGTGCTGCTCTTATGTATCGAGCAACCGGGTAGAAATAAATGCTGAGATCAAAGTTTGGGTTGTCCTCTGCTTCTACTCCGTAGTAATCCACGGGCAGGTCTTTGTAGAACTTGGGACCAGTGTCGATGCGAAATCGCCCAGCAGCGGCATTCACAACGTGGGAGATGCCCATTCGGCTCAGCTGCGCTTTGTCCCGGGCGACGTACCTGGAAGAAGGACGGTGAGTTATATTTGCCTGCTGCATTACAAGGCAGGGTAGAACATGCTGCTGATGGTGCAGTTTGTTACAACCGTGTGAAGTTGTAGTGGCTATTTTCCGACAGGTTGATCAGGTCCAAAATGCCTCAAGACAGAACTGACTCCTTAAGAAAATGACTTTTACGTTGCCTGCATTTTTCTCCCAAACATCAGTTTAGGTGGTTCTCAGCTGATGAAAAATAAAAAGGTGGTGGTGGTGATGTTTCTGCAGAAGCCAAGAGTGTTCTGGTTCGCTTTCTCACCAAGTCACCTCTGCTGAGCATCCATCGGTTCGGGGGACTGATGCCAAAGGGAGGAGAAAACGAGGTCGATCCTGTTTGACCTAGCTCTGGCATGACTGCCTGCAGGACCGATGCCATGGCCCCACCAGGCTCTTGCAGGATGGGACTCCTGCAGTAATGCAGGAGGAGAAGTCAGGAGGGGGAGTATTCTTTTCGGATACTTGGAATGCCTTTTCTCTATGCTGCAGCATCCTATGCATGGTTCAGTCTGCTCAACACTTAGACTTATTTTGAAGGGTCCCCAGATTAGTGCCTAGCTCTCTTTTCTAAATCATAGAATCATTAAGGTTGGAAAAGACCTCTAAGATGATCAAGTCCAACCGTCAACCTGTCACTACCATGCCTGCTAAACCATGTCCTGAGGTGCCATGTCTACATGTTTTTTGAACACCTTCAGGGATGGTAACTCCAACACTGCCCTGGGCAGCCTGGAGTGGAAGATTTTGGGGCAGGTAGGGTGGGGGCTAAGAGTTGTGTTAGCACCTTCACCCCTTCCCTCTCTCTTACAGGTCTCCCACGTAGAGGTTTGGCCAGACTTCGTCCACGTGCCCGGTGGGGTGGGTGCATGTCCAGAGCAGGCTCCGCAGCTCCTCCAGGGATGGGGTCCCAGCCCAGTGCGGGCTGCCCGTCCTCCGTCGCGGGACACTCCGTATCGTGGGGCGCAGGAGGTCCTTGCTGCATGGGTAGTCCCAGGCCATCCTGGAAGGCAAGGGCAGATGTTCACCACCAGCTAGAGACATGTCTGAGGTCACCTTTACCCTTCCCCCCAGCAAAGTTTGTGCACGGTCACAGTAGTAAGCTTTTTGGGGCAGATACTGTCTTTCTCTTGTATGTTTGTGCTTATCACAGCAGAGGCCATGACTAGACTTGGGAATACAGTTGCAATCTGAACAATGAGAGTCCAGTGGCTCACGTAGTCCCGTGCTGTGGTTCAGACAATGATTTCAAAGCCTGTGCTTCTAACATGAAGTTTAATATTATTAAGGCAAATTGGAAGCGAAAGCTTTTGCAAACAACTAGGCTTGGGGCCTCAGCAGGCTTATTTTGACCTGACTGTTCAACCCATCTTTCTAGGTATGACAAACAGTTGATTAAAACGTCACAATTATATTTTTAAAGATTTTTTTCATAGGTAGGCGGAATTCTAGACACTATTATTACTGCAGTGAAATAGCCCAGTCCTTGAGATGCCAGCACGAGAGTTCTGCTTTTGAATGGAAAGAGGTAACGCTATGGAAAATATATTGTGTAAATGTAGCTACTGAGTGGGTATAGAAATAAATTACTAATACAGTATGCTGAGCTTTTCCTTGAACCGTGTAACTAGGACTTCCTTATAGATATTTTATCTGATCTGTCTTTTATAATTTGCTCAACAAACTGAGCTGAGCTGAACAGAATTGGTCATGCAAAACCTTATTCACTGGTTAGCTCTTAATTGTCAGCTTCAACAGGGGAAACGCTGTGAGGAGTATTGTGGTTCTTTCCAATGGTAGTTACCAGCCATACTTGTCCTTATGACAAATGTTCATGGCAGAAAAAATCTGCATGAGTAAGTTATAGTGATTTTAGCTGCCATCCATAAGAGCATTAATACATTTTTTAAACAGATTGTTTCATTTGCATTCTTCTCCTCTCTGCCCCTTCCAAGAACTGTCTCATTTCTAATCTTGAAGTAAGTACTTCAGTTACAAGGAGAAACACTTTTCTGGGCATCAGCTTATCTCTGGAATGACTCTGTTCCCGTGTGGTAGGTTTCTTTTGAAATGCTGGTTCCTTGTGTTAGCGATAGATTTGAACCGTTGGGAGGATTTTTAAAGAGGAGAATAGAAATTCTACTTTTACCAGAGCTCTGTTTTAAGAAAATATTGAAAATATATGTATTTTCCTATGTTCTGAAAATTAGTGAAGCATCTGGATTACAGAGACATTAGGAAGTCTGTCAACTTATGCAGCTTTAGAACAGAAGTATCTGTCTAGGACATGGGTGAGGTTGCAGTCAATGAGTCAAAGTGTTGCTCTGGCACTGCCTACTGAATGTATTTTGCATAAATGATTAGAGGGGTGGTTTGGCTAGAACAGTCCAGGACAGCACACCTGAAATCTTCCATCTTTCTGCTGAACACCTCTATCATTTACAAATAAGTCTTCCTGCTCAAGCACCTCCATTGACAATTTCTTGCCAAACATCGACTGTGGTGAAACGTTTCCCCAGTTTCCCATCCAGGTACTTTCACTAGCCCGAAGTTCTCATTTTGGTGTAATTTTGTTTAAAAATATTTGTCTTTTCATGTGCAAAGACAGAGTCTGAAGACTAGCCTGCTTTGGGAGCTCGTTGTGCCTTTATATCAATCCACTGTTTTGCTGAAGGAGAAATGGAGCAACTAAGTCCCCTGCTGCCATGCACTTGGGGTGACTTGCCTTGCCACCCAGCTGCCAAGAGTTATTCCAGTCCACCACCTTCTGCCACCTTCACAGGCAGCCTTATCCTCTTGAATATGGCAAACTTACACCAAATAATGGTGTTCCCAGGATGGTCTTGTATTGTTTGTCTTACAAAGAGCTCCACTGTGGAATGTGCGCCCCTCCCAAGCGTGCATATCTCTTCCAGTGTCAGCTTTTACTGTGAAAACAAAAGCAGATGTTCTCACCCATTTTGGATGGCTTTACGCAAGAGGAGGCGTGGAGGAAATCCCAGACTGGAACGGACCTCTCCCATTGATTATTGATAGCTTCTTTGGCACTGTTCCCCCGGCCCGGTGCCTACTGCTCCAGGTCTGCCCAGCTCCCGCTGGTGATCTGGGACGCCAGCGTGACTTCTCTGGTCCCACGCAGGAGGTCTGCAGCAGGAATGGGACTTGCATTTCCTGCGTCCTGACCACAGGGCCATCTGCCAGTTCATTAAATGCTTTCAAGAATAACAGCCTCCTCCAATCCTTCCCACCTCATAATATCTGCAGCAAATGTTCCCCTTTTTTTTGATGTATCTTGTTCCTTGCAGCGTGGCTAATGACCACTCTAGGGCACTTCTCGCTCCCTATAAAGTTGCTCTCAACTGTTTCGGGTTTTTTCTTACTTAGTACTGCCTGTTCTCCCTGCCTTTCACCTTCTCCACTGTGTAAATACTGTGATTTTTGTATTACCTAGCCTCAGAGGACTGAAGGCTGCTGTCACCCTTGCTTTCCCAAGCTTCATGAGAGTGGAGAGTTACAGGGCGCTGCCCAAAAGTCTTGGGAATGTTGTGGGGTTCAGCCTGCCGTTAAGATTGTTGTCTTTCTCGAAGGGAACATAGCTGTGTAGGCTTGGCCGAAGAAGGTGGTGTGTGCTACGTGGCCGTCAAAAGCTGTGGAATAATGGTGTTTACAAGATGGGTGTGCTGCTTCAGAGTTATCCTAACATGACTTTCAGCTTGTGCTCACATTGATTTTTGTATTATAGCTAAGGAATTTACTCCTGTTGAAACACAGACGTGAACTGCTGACTCTGTGTACAAGACTTCTTCCATCTGCGTCCTGGTCACGTTTTTTTCAACTGGAGAACAGCATCAGTTCATGTAAACTCTGTGTCCAGTAAGAAGGAAGGCCTGGGGTTCAAATTTCAAATGTGAAATAATTGGAACTAACAGGCTGTGAATGATTCAAAAGCAGAGAAGTCTCTGTAGGAATATTCAGCTAGTATGATGAATAATGAATACACTGAAAAAAATAATAGCTTTCATAGAAAATTTACAGACAGGAAAACAAGGCAGTTTTTTTCAGAACAAATGACTGCTCGGTTCTAGCGCCAGTCTAACATTTTAACTCACTGAATTTATACATGCAAGTGTCATTTACTGAAATGCACATATTTAAAGAAAACAATGCTATGATTAAAATTTTGCGTAATGTTTTATAAGGAACATGAATAGATTAAAACAAATTAGTGTGAAAGGAAAATGATTGTATGTAATAATGTGGTGGTTCTCCATTTTAAAAATATATTTTTAATGATTCTCAGCTCAATTCCTCTTTATTTGCTTTTTGTAGCATATCTGTTTCTGCTACGTGCGTCGTATGAATGAGCAATACAATTTTAAAATGCTGGTTTCTGAATGGTACTCGTATGAAACATTCCTGATCTTTGCCCTGCTGGAGTTGTATTGCAGTAATTATTCCATCACGTAGGAGAAATTTTACCATTATATTTAGATTAATTTTGGACAGGTTTGTACTACAACTGTAATTGTATCTGAGCAGTGTAATAGAATTTCCTCAATCGTGACTAGCAGGAGAACTGCAATCCAAGAGGCCTGTCGCAGAGCAGCAGAAGGTCGTTCTGACCATCTCGAGTGACCTAGAGCGTGGCCGTCGTGTCACCACGCCACGCCCACATCTCCGGAACCTGTGAGTGGCTTTGCTGCAGCCAGGCTGCGAGAGCAGCCAGGTCGGTGGTTCCCTATAGATGGACTGTCCCAGGAGGAAAGGCAAGTGGTCCTGGAGAAGGTCCCAGAGAGTTTCTCCTTCCTGGCTGTTTGGGCTTCCTCTCTTCCCAGCAGTGAATGCCCCTGTGGACCACATATACTGTGGACACTATTGTTGTTTTTCAGTTAATTCAGTGACTACAGCTTTATCCGTAACATAACTTGTGCTGTTCAGTGCCGTGCTGAGGAGAGGGCCTTAAGACAGGTGTCTCAGCCTTTGGAAACATGCACCACCTTTTATCCATTTTCTCCAACACTGTAGTATTTAATTAAAGAACAACAAACTCAAAAGCCAGTGTAATTTAACAATTTGGCATTACATTGATAGGAGACCAAGCTGAGATGGTGTGGTGTGAAGGCTGAGATGGGGCGACACAAAACCCTGCAGCATGATGCTGTGGCAAGTCAGGAGGAAAAACCAACTCTTGTGTCTAGGATATTTAGTAGAAAGCCTTTATATCCTCTGCTTTTCCTTGTATTTTCCAATGGCAAGATAAAGGAGGGATTTGAGTATGGTATAAGGATGTCAGTGCTCTCATTTCAATGATATATTGAATATTTTAATCATCCCAGCCATTGTATTGGCTTTTAAGTATAGGTAGAACATAACTATTTTCCTCTGGCTTTAGTAAAAAGATTTCTGAATTTTTAAATCCTAATAACGAAGTGCTCTTCATCCTGTGGGTTTGGGTTTTTTTTTTCCTTAAGCTGGTATGTGCTGTAACCTTGTCATCTCGGTGAAGGTATCAGTCTGACTGCCCTTCAAATGGACTGATTTGTGGTGGTAAAAGACCAGGCTGAAGCCCAGGGCTTGGCCAAAGTAGGTCATGTCAAGTTCATGCCTATCATGTGTTCAAAAGTCATAAACGTTTCTCAGAAAGCCTATCCTTTGGAAAGATTCCTCCAGGATAACAGATGTTGGAGAGAGGGTTTTATGTTGCTACATCTCCACACAAATGACAAGTATTACTGTCATCATTCTTGCTTCCTTGGTGTTTAACCCGATAGTCTCGCTGGAGCCGTAATTTGTCAATTGCTGGGAGCGCTACAGGATGTAGATGGCATGAATCAAACACAGCGATGACTGAGGTAGGGCTGGCTGGACTCGAAAGCTGAGATAGAGGCAGTTTCCAGGGAGGCACGAGGTATTTGAGTAGCCAACTGTTTGTAAGAAAATCTCTCCAGCAGCTGGAGGAGGTAATCTGAACAGCACTTCCAAATTTAGTAGAGGCTTCCAGACCCACAACTTCAACCCAGCTCTACGTTTCGGGTAAGGCACCCGCTTGGTGTGACTTGGCAAAATCCGTTTAGGTGGGCTTGCTCTCAACAGACCATGCAGAGTCTATGCTGAGGAGCAGATTAACTAAATTAACAGCTGTATTGAACAGCTTTGAGCAGTGCAAGGAAGAAGAAAACATCTGATTGGGTTTTTTCCCCCTCCGTATTGCATTGGTACCATATTTTCTGTCCTAACTGTAGAGGGATGTGACGCCTCTCCTCTGTCCAAGTAGAACTTTCCTCCATGTGACATCCAGGGAAATCAGCAGCATCAGCAGTTCCGATGCGAAGCGCTACTTAAATGTAAGGAAGAAATTAATCAGTCCATCCTGGTTCTCAAATATGTTGAATTTACCACGGCTTCCACTGATGGTACGGGTTGCCAGACCTCAGAAGCCTCAAAAATGTCTGATTTTTTTTCACTGCAAGTCTGGGGGCCAGCCAGCAGGGCTCGGACCTGATGGTCTTGACTGTTTCAGCATGTACATCAGCATGCACGCCCCGAGGCAGGGTGGCCTCGTTTTTGTCTGTGACTGTAGTCCAAAATACTCTCTTGTCATCGGCTGGTTAGTACCCTTGTGTTTACCAGCCATGTGTGTGGTTCCTGATGGTGGCTAGACAGAAGCAGCCATGCTTTCCTATGCTGCAGCGTTGTACTAAATGTGCAAAACCTGGCCACCTGCTGATTTTACTCATTTTTCTGGGTCTTGCATGTATATTTATTTTATCCTTTAGCCATGGGAAACCATCTCTGTGGACATCTTGCCCACACTGAAGCTCTGGCTGGATAAAAGAGAAGTGAAAAATATGGGCAGCTAAATGGATTTTCCTTGACACACCCCTTCCTCACAGAATGGAAAATCAAGGGTTTTCTGGACACAAAAAGTCTCAGTTTTTGTGATCTACGCGGGGTCCTGGCCATGTTTCTGAGTCAGGAGAGAGGCAGGGGCAGAGTCTGCACCGTGGAGTGTGCCTTGCAGAAACCACGGCTGATAGGTAGCACCACCAGAAGGACTGCAGAGATAGGAGGAGATAGCTCGTCCACCCCAAGCTTTTCCGTGGCTTCTTCAACACTGAAGCCTGGGTATAGTTTGTTGCTGAATTGGACCTTTTATTTAGTAGTTACAAATTTTACATGCCACTTTTAATAGTGTGCATTGTAACTATTGAAAGCTGTGCATTAAACAGGCCCAGACACTGTTAACAATTTGCATATTATGATATTTTTTTTGTAATGGCTTGTTATAGCATCAGCTATTAAGAATTTATTGCTAGTGCATTTTAGGTGGTGCTTTACAGTCATTTAATTACAGCCATCTAGCAGTCATTCCAGAAATATGCACGGAGAGCAAGAACCCCAGTGTAAGGTGGCCCGAAAGGCTTTTACCTGCCAAGCCCGGAGTTCAGGCCCTCAGGTGGCAATGATGTCATCGGCATATGCAGGGAAACACAAACATTTAAAGCCGTGCAGGGAGCTGTGTTCCTCCCGACACGAGGTGTTCATGAAGTCACCAGCTGGAGCGAGAGCCCTGCAGAGCTCCAAGGACCTGAACTTGGCTCTTGGCAAGCAAGCAAAGGCAAGTCGGTTCCCCTCCGGCCCTAGTCGCGGCACGGATGCAGGGCTTTTGGCTGTGAGCACAGAAGTTCGGCTGCAAAACTGGGCCCTCTGAAGCCCCTTGGTACTCCTGTGCGCTCAGCTGCCAAGTGCGTCCTTATACCCATTAACCCAGCCTGATCTGGTAGAGAATCAGACACGCCGTGTGTGACCCAAAGATAGCAGCTGGTCCAAAATTTGTCTACCGCATCTCCATGTTATTTTTCGCTGCAACAGCGTGCCCAGATTTGAGAGTCTCTCCAGGTCCTTGCCAGGCTACCACTCCTAGATTGGACATGATTGCTAGTGTCGTCTTCTGCAATGGACTTCAGCCATCAGACTTGACCGATGATCGGTGCTGACAGTCTGTAATTCCTTCCTCTGCTCAGAACTGGTATTTTTCATTCTCTCTTGAGAAAACAAAAATCCCACTCCACAGTATTGTAGCACTAAGCAGCTACATTCATGAGACACTCTTGCTATCCCTATGCTCCCGCTTGAAGACAAGCTTGCCTAAAATTCAGTTCTTCCTGAGTAAGGCTGGCTCTTCTCCCATGTACAAGGGTTGTTACATCGCTTTCTCTCTATTGCCTCCAGCAATGACTTGTCCGAGGTGAAAGCTGGTATGCACTGAATGGGTAAACTCTGTTTTTTCTTCCGGAAGCACCCTCGGAAGATTACTGAAAAACTCACAGGATGAAGCATTTCTGAAAGACGGGCTGACAAGTTGATGCACGTTGCTGTAAATCAGGAGTAATGTGTGCCATTTTGATTTCCTCCTGGAGCTGCCGGTAACCAGCTGGGTTGTCTGGCTGACACCGGTGTTTTGGTACAACCACTCCAAAGCCTTCACCCCCCTCCCTGAACAACACAAATCCTAGCTGCTTTTTCATGACTTTCAGTAATGCTCTACCAATATTTGCAGCCTGCAGTGGCCGAAAGCGTGTGGTGCGCTCATTACTGGATGATGTTCGTACAGCGTGACTCCGTGGAGAGGAACAAGCTTGGGTTTATTCACAGATTGCCTGAAATGTGCTGAGTCTGTTCCTCTGAAGCAGATCCAGTGGACTGGAGGCTCACACTTGGGGTGATGCATCTCAGCCTCAGCCCTGTCACTGCGTGGGAGGCAGAGCCCGTTAGTGCTGTACGTTCTCTGCTCGCTCCCTGTGGCCATTTGAGGTGAAGAAATTTCCCATTTTGGGAGGGTATTTTTTACAATGAGTGTGGTGAAACACTGAAACGGGTTTCCCGGAGAGGTAGTGGAGGCCCCATCCCTGGAAACATTCAAGGCCAGGCTGGACGGGGCTCTGAGCAACCTGGTCTAGTTGAAGATGTCCCTGCTCGCTGCAGGGGGGGTGATCTATATGACCACTAAAGGTCACTTCCAACCCAAAGCATTTTATGATTCCATGATTCTGTGGAACTGTGGCTGCCAAGAAGCCTGATGCTACAGTCTCCTGCTTATTGTCTGCGTGGTAAGCGGTGTCCATCCAGATGTCTCGCTTCCAACTGAACACAAGACAGCCACAGACGGGTTGCTGGGCGCACTGCATTTAGCTTAAAGAAAGAAGGACAAAGTGTTGCTTGGGTGTTGTTTCCAGTCTCTCAGCCATGGTTTTACTCTTCAGGCTTACTCCTTGTTGCATACTCTTAATCTAACCTGATCCAGTTTTCCCAGGTCACCTCCAAAATGATCTGAGGCAGAAGTCACGTCTGGTTCTTGCTTCAGCAACGTACAGAGGCCAAGGATTTCCCGTGCTGTGCCTTGCACAGAGCCCCAGTTGCAATGCAGTCCCTTGGGTGGGTGCTCTGCGTCAGGACCACCAGAGTTTAGCAGGCCACATCTGAAGGTGAGTGAGTCTGCTGTAACAAGAACTAGTATAGCGGTGTCCTCCAGCCCAGCGCTGGAAACATGGGGCTTCAGAATTCAAAGAATCCCGTTACAAATGAATGGTTTCTGCCCTAAGGATCTAACCAAAAGGATGGCACAATGCAAAGCCCTGCTCCCCTGTGACTGGCTCTGGTATGTTCTTCTATCTTAAAAACAATATACTGCCCTTTTTATGGGTCTGTTCTGTCTGGGAGCATTGACAGCTTCACTGCTCTTTGTTCTTGTCCTGTGGTCTCCACCAGCACCATGAAGATAGCTCTATGCTGCCCAGCTCACAGGAGACAGCAGACACATAGCCCTGCGCTGGCGTAGCAGGAGGGCCGAGGAACCTGCTGGGAGGGAAGATGGGAAGCTGCAGGAGGTAGGTGGCTGCCGTTCCCTGGTGTTTCTTTTATAGTTGTTATCCCAGTGAGCCTGTGAGGAGGGCATGGCTGTTCCCACCGCACAGGTGGAGGTGGTCCAGTTAAGTTGGATGGTTTTTCTACATCTCTCCTATCTGAGAGTCAGAGCTGGGAGGCAACCCCGGGGCAGAGTGCTGCCAAACACTGGCAGTGACAGCTGAACCTAGGTAAAGAGTCACCCTCGGGTTTGGTTTGGGTCAGAAGCTGTGCTGGGTCAGAAGCTTTGCCTCTAGGGAAGCAAAGGCAGCTTACAATGAGGGGAAAGTCATGGTCAAGTTTGGACTTCCGTGCAGGGGGATGAGGTTTCCTAGGAACACCTTGGCAGATTTGGGGTTTGGTGCTTAAAACAGAATTCAGAGCATGCAAAACCAAACCAAGGACACAGAAACCTTGTGTTACCGCGCTGTGCTCCCGTTACCCTTCTTTCGGTGCTTGCAAAGTCCTCCTTTAGATATTCCCTAAAAAAAATAGCACAATCCTTTATTAAATGCAGTGCAGTAGTTTTTAAGCCCTAATGTCACCTTCTGATTGTTCCTTCATCCTTCTCTCACACCAGCTTCTCTGACCTGAGACTTTGTAGCCACATGCTAGCCATGGCGGGAGTCAGAGATGCTTGGAGGTCTACTTCCAGTAGCCTTTATTTCTCACCAGTATCTTCTGGCAGAAAGATAAAGCACAGAGCTGATAGCAAGCTCCTGTTGCCCAGGTTTCTGGCTACAGAATGGGGAAGGATAAACACCTCCTTAAGCACTGCGAGATAGAAATACAATGAGGGAAAGGAATGGAAATCCTTTCATAATGCAATGGCTAGAAGCAATCCAGCTGTTTTGTTTTATTCCCACCATGAGAACTATGGTTGGTCCCAGTGCAAGCCTGGCCACCTGTCAAATCAGTTTTGTGAACTAAAGCTTATTGGAATTTGACACTCTCTTGTCTTGGGGAGCGCTGGTGTGATCAATACTGACTCCTCCTATAGCAGTGACACAACACATACGCTACCCGTGCAGTCCCAGATGCCCATCATAAATCATTAAAATACTGGCCACTTCTAATCAGACCCTTTGGGGTATAACGTAATATACTATTTGAGAACTAAAAACAATAAATCAAGTTAGTAGAGAGGTCAGACTGAGAATGAACAGAGCTGAGACTTGCTGATGTGTATATAGTGTAAGAGATGCAACGGAAGGAGATGAAATCCCAAGTCAGCTAAGCAAATTGCTTTCTTCTCATACTAATTCTGCTGAAGGGGAAAAAATAAATAGGAACTCATCCTATTCTGTAGCACAGCTGATTTGAGGTCTAGAATTTCCCAGCATTTGTGTTAGCTCGTGGGATTACAGGTATTTCTGATCATTTGTCCTTTAGGTTAACTCTTACCATATTGCTAAAACAAACCAGCAGTTAAAAATACGTGCCCCCAAATGTCATGATCACCTGGTACAAAAATAACAGAACTCATTTTCTTCTAGAGCTGGAAACCAATTAAACACTAGCAAAACAGAATTTGGATCCCATCAGAAGGCGTCTGCGGTGGTTGCGCTCTGCAGTCGTGGCTGGGACGTAACGGGCAGCGTTGGGAAGGGGAGGTCGCCTTGCCGAACAGCCTGCGTGGCGAGGTGCTGCTGCTTAAACCCAAATAATCCATTCCTTCTCTTTGGTACAGGAAAGGTTGAGTCCCGTCTGTGTTTTCCAAGTGTTGTCTGACTCTGAGGACAATATGGTGTCAGGTACGGCCAATCTCCATGGCCAACAGATAGTTTGGCCACCACAAATGTTACCCAGCAAATAATGATACTGAAGGCTAAGTCCCTCATTCGTGCTGCATCTGCATGTACCCTTTGTTTCTTACCTTATATTTAGAGGAGAAATACCTAAGAATGGCTTCTTACCTTACCTTAGGGCAAGGACAGCCTGTGGCAGAAGATTCTGCTCCGCACGTACACTGCAGATGCTGAAGCTATACAGCTCTCAGTACTGCTGTTGAGTTCCCCTTGCTTTCCCTTGTGCTTTTTCCTTAAACCTCTCTCTTCTTGGCCTAAATTGGGCAGAGTGTTTTTAAAGCCCATGCAGCAGAGCAGCTTGGCACCTGGGTTTTACCTTTGCCCTGATCCTGTGCAAGCTGCTGTTACACCGAGCAGAGGCTTTGCTGTGGGGAGGTGCAAGTCGTATGGACTCTTGGGGTTTGTGCTGGTGATTCTTGAGCTGAAACGTCTGGAGGGAAGTGCCAGGAACTGATCTCAGACTTTGTCTTTGGTAATGCAAACCAGTAATCCAGCAAGTCATCATAAAACAGTGAACAAAGTCTCTGTGAGGCACTGGCAGTAAATAAAAGAGCTCACAAAAACCACGGCAGTAAATAACTGGTGGTGAACAGGGTGGAACTTGGCCCGTCTGAACGATGCACCAGCACCTCCAAACTGGGTGCATGCGCAGGGCACGGTGGACCGATACTGCGTTTTATTTCTAATTAGACCTAAAGCAAGTCTGAATTTCTTTTAAGCCTGGTGGAGAAATAGTTGAAACACAGATGGAGACACAATAATCAGCTCCATCGGAGGTACAGCACAGCTTGGTGCGGGAACTTAATGAAGATTTGTTGGTCAACAGCAATCTCCCAACCCGCTTAACATGCTCTCCGTTTAATTTGCTCTGCTGTTGGAGTAAATTTGAAGCCCCCAGGTCAGACTCGGCTCTCGTAGCCTCTGCAGTGTCAGCAGGAAGCACGAGCCGAAGACGCAGAGCCTAGACTCCGGCAATGTGTGTTTCTCCTAATGAAACCCAAAGCCAGGTGAAATTTTTGGGGGAGAGGAAACAGGATATGGAGTCCCTTTGGGGGATGGGGGATGTTCGTAACACTCAGAAACTTGGCCCGCGTTTCTGGCCTCCTCCCTTTCTACTCCACAAAGGGCTCGTAGCATTTTTAGACGAACTTGGATCCATCGTATGTTGTGAGAGAACCTGCTGGGAGATTTGGTGATTCCTACACTCCCAGGCAGAGGAAACGTGCATTTTTCTGCTTTGTGTTTTTAGGAAAGTAGGAAGATGAAATTCGAAAGAACACGCAGCAGATGGGAATCTCACAGAGACAGACACCGGGAAATGTTTAGACAAGCTTTGTCCCCAGTCCTTGAGCACAGGATTTAGCAACTAAACCGTCGAGAGACTTCAGAAAGACAATGAAATGCGTTTTGGCTTCAAATACGGTTTCTCCACAATCCAGTGAGAGTTGCGCACGTGAATCTGAAGGCAGAATATAGCCAGCAGTATGGGGAATAGATGTAATGTGAGAAACTCTCATGCTATATTATTATAGTCTGAACTGTTTCCATCGTTGGTTAAGTAATTCCCCACTATCCATCTCTAAAGTGCAAACAGTACAGCCGTGATGTGCCCCAGGGAAAGGAAGCAAACCAGCCTTTGAATCTTTACCCAACCTTACTGCTCATATTTTGCTTTCAGTGAATAACTGTTCAAATCCTTTAATATTTCATTCCCATAAAAATATATTTACCAGGGGTTTTTGTGGCAGCAGTGAGGCTGTGTTTATTATTTCAGGAACACCGCACGACTGGCTTTAGAGAAAAGGCAAGGCAGGAGCAGAGAGTGCCACAAATCCATCGGAGAACAGTGTGTTTTCCACCTGTTGAGGCAGCAGCCGCAATAACAGATGCAGGTAATAATTACCTGTACTTCAAAGGCAGCACCAAATCCTGCGCCTTCTGCTCCCCACCTAGCAGACAGCTTGAGAGCGGAATTACAAGAGGAGGAGCGCCGGGAGAGTAGCGTAGGTAGCGCTGTGTGGGGAGCGGAAGAGCAGCTCTTATTAAAGAGAAACTGGAAGGTGGCAGATGAGAAGGAAAGATCTGAGGCACCATGATGCTAAAAGAAGAGTGGAGCTACGCAGCTCTGGAAGCCTGCCTTATTTTTAGAGTGGCGGTCAGGTTTTTAGCTAATACCTTTTCCAAGGCTGCTCTCATTTGTGCTCTTAACATCAGAGATAATTTCTAGCGATAAGTAGGTGCCCTGTGCAGCTACTGGAGCCCAATCCTTCCCAGAGACAGATGGCCCCGCAGCGGCAAGGGTTGCACGTGCCCCTGTAAGGTAAGGGCCTCGTCTCAGTAAGTGACACTACGAGTGACTGTGTGCCAGGACCCTGCTGCTCATCCCCTCCCTGCAGCCCAGCTCCAAGAGCGCGCTGGAGCTCCGCTTCCCTTCTGTTTGCAAGCGCCCTGGAGTATCTGGTGTCAGGAGGAGGGCTGGGACAGCACCGGGAGCGCAGATGCCGAGCAGGTGAAACCCCTTCGGTACTCCCTGCTGAGGCTCGCGAGGCTTTTTCTCCCCTCGCTCTGACTACGGAGAGGAAAGAGGTAACGTCTGGCTGGGTGAGGGCTCCCAGACTCCCACGAGCAAGTTCCTTACTCGCAGCAAGGAACAGATCCTTCCTAGCACGGATTTGCAGGGGAGGGGAATGAGCTCAGCCCCGATTTAATCTTGACAGAAGCAGATGATGAGAAGACTGTGTGCTGAGTTGGAGTTTTCTTTTGAATTCCTACAGTGTTGAAGGCAGCGCTATAAATAGACACAGTATCCTTTATACCCTGGTACAATTCTGTCTCCAGCTCCCCATATAGACAGCGAGTCTGCTGGTAGGTATTTAGCAGGAATTAATTTAACCCAGTCTTCTCTCTCTGTACTCTTTTCCTTCAAGCATCCCGATGGCTTCCACAGCCATACAAACACGTTTCCTCAATAAAAATGTTCTGAGGAAGGCTGCTGATATTAAAAATCCCATTTCTGTCTGAAAAGTCTAGCCTAGGTATAAATAATCCATAGAAGCTCCAAACTATAAAGAATTAGTATTAAAAAGGGGGGGGGGGGGAATCCCTCACACCACTTTCTCAAACTCCTTAATCTTTCATTTTTCACCCCCCCCCGGTTTTGTTTTTGAACTGCGCAGCATTTTATTTGTAGCCTGTTTCCCATTTTCTCCGGTGCAACCGGCTGGCCAGTTTCTCCCTTCCCAGGAGCGACTCTTGTGAACATCAGCTGAGCAGAAGGAAACCCAGATCCAGTGTTTCACGGCTATTATCTTAAAGACCGATCTGTAAGAAATCTAAATACAAGCCCGAGTGGTGTTTAAAAAAAACCCAAACCCCTCGCATTTAAGCATCTTTTCCAGTGAGAGATCCTCAGCCTGGGAATCCAGCTGGAAAGCAAACTAGAATTTCACCAATCTTAGGGCTTCTGGGAGCAGCGGCAGCGATGCTAATCCCGCCGGGCCGGGCGGTGGTCTGGCTGCTGGCGGGGCTGGCTGGGGTTGGGTTCCCGCTGCCCCGTGCGTGGATCGAGCTCACTGTAAACAAGTGGAAAAGTACTTGCCTGGTAGGCGAAGCTCCCGCGCCGCGGTGCCTTGGGTTACCTTGGAGTAACACCACTTGTGCGCCAGTCACCCAGCGGATTTTTAGCCTCTCCGCGTTCGGCTTATTCAAAATCTATTTTTAATTGTGTTAATTATAAAGCGTAAGCCCTGTGAGCATCGGCCCGAGCGAGGCAACGGGAGCTGGGGGAGGCCGATTTTGGACGAGGCCGACGGTCAGGTGGTGTGAGCTGTGCCCATGCTGCTGGCGATGCCGGGCTGCGAACCGGGGCCACGAATGGCGGCGAGGGGCTGGGGGGGTCACCCCGTGGCCCTTGGGGTCACCCCGGGTCTGTGGGGGTCACCCCAGGTCGCCGGGGGGGTTGCGGTGGGAGCTTGTTGGCGGGGAGGTGGTGGTCTCCCCCAGCTGTGAGCGGCTTGGGGGGGTGACTGGGCTTGGGGGGCAGTTGGGGTTCGTGCTGGCAGCAGGGTCAGTGGGGGGTGCGGGGTTGGGGTTACCCCTGGCACGTGCGTCGGGGGGGGGTGTGTGTGTCGAGTTTTACCCCGCGGGTCGGGGCACGATCCTGGCCCGAGCCTCTCGAGCACAACACCCCCCCCACCCCCCGGCACCGGCCGCTCCCGTTCCCTCGGGGTTTCACCCCAAATTCGGGGCAGGCCCCGCCCCGCCGCGCGCGGCTCCGGCCGGCCGGCCCGACGGCGCCACCTGGCGGCGCAGCGCGGTGCCGCGGCGGGGGGTGCCGGGCGAGGGCGCAGCGGGGATGCGCCGGGTCCTTTTCTGGGGGGGGAACCGGGGTTTCTTGAGGGGGACACCGGCGTGTGCCACCCCGCAGAGGGTTGTACTGCAGGATCTGCCGTGATTTACCGCCAGAGCAGAATGCGGGTTTTCCAGCCGCGCCAACCAGCCTTTTAAAAAGGTGGTTTTTATGGCATTAAATACATTTAATTTGCAGGTGCTCTCAATCGCCCTGCAGCTGAAGATGGCTGTGGTCCTGCTGGCCTCAGTCCTGCTGCTGCTGGAGGTGAAGAGCGTTTTCCTTTGGTTGGGAAGCGTCAGGAGATGTGGGGGGCATCTCTACAGCCGGATCCACTGGGGTTTTTTCCCCCCACTTGTCCTGTAAGTTGAAATCAGTTTGTTAATCGCCAAGACACGCATATTAATTTTTTGCTTTGGATCCGAAGCTGACTTTTAAGCTGCTCGCTCCTCTCTTCTGTGGTTTTGTTGACCTTGCAGAGCAGCTCCGGAGCTGGTGAGCAGGATTCCTTCGGCAGGGAACGAAAGCCAAGAAGGGCTCAAGCGCTGCTCTCCCGCTGCTCGGGGATGGCCAGTCCACAGGGTCGGTCCAAAGCCAACCCCCCTGAGATGCCCCCCGTGCCGGGGTCGGCTCCTTGGTGCCAAACGCCCCGCTTTGTGCTCTCACCCCTGTAGCCTGACCCGCGCAGCAGATGTAGATATCTCCAAAGAGCTTTATAAGAGGTGATGAGCTGTCTGCCCAGAAGGTGAATATCTGCCTCGCAGACAGCGCTGGGAAGGGCGAGGCATGTCCTCCCTTGGTGCTGTGCTCTTCTCGAGCAGCCAGCTCAAGCCGGGGAGCTTTGGTGCCTCTGCATTCCGGAGTCTGGTACTAGGAATGCAAACAACTGCCATCCCCCAGCTGGCTTTGTGCAGCCAATGTTTGCCCACTGGGAACCCAGAGCCAGATGTGCTTCACATAATTTCCAGGCAGCGCTGGTCCGTCAGATGACAGTAGCTATTGAGGGCTCTTATGGTGGCCCAGAGACGTGAAGATGAAAGCCTGGTGCCTGTCAGCACCTCCCTCGCCATTCCTGTGTCCCTTCAGTTTTCACTTGGGTCCCTTCACAAAAGCAAATGCCGCAGAACATGCTGTTGCAACGTCAGCGACCTTTATTTTTGAGAAAGAAAGTCGCAGCTTTATAATGCCGAACTGCTGGACGAATGTGGGATACCTTGAACTTTGTTGTCAGACTCTTTCCTGCACCCGCTGCCCCGTGGGGAGCCTCAGCTGGGAACCCACCTTCCTCTCCGTAAGCATTTTCCACTGCATCTCCTGGCTGAATTTTACCAGGGAAGATGAATGATATTTGAATGCCCTCTCAAACAAAAGTATTTTCACGGAAGAAAAACAAAAACAAATCTCATGAACAGTCAAAGGGAAAACACTATATAGAGACTTGGAAAAATTTCTTGAAGAGTGGCTTGTGTTGTTTCCTAGCTGCTCTGCCTTTAAATGGCCTCTTACTCCCAACTCGGGGGCTCCACCAATTGTAAAAGTGAGAGCTAACCAGTGCCAGATTTGGGTCTCAACATACAAACCATTTTAGATATGGGGAGCAAAGGGGTGGAGGGGCTGGTTCATGAGAAAACTTCTAAGCATGACTGTAGCATAAATAATATGGCGTCTTTCACCTCAAATAGCCTAACACTTCATAAAGTGATATGAGCTTCACTAGTTGCTGAAACACAGCTATTTCTGAAGTGGAACCTGATATCTTTGGATTTTTGTGTTTGTTTTTTTTTTAACCAGCAGAGAGCAATGTTTTAAGGTGGAGAGTGAAGGATACAATATACAACCAATCGTAGGTATAACTGAGGAGGGCTTTGCAAGATGGAAAGATCAAGTGAAATCTACTTTTGGTAATAACATGCTTTCTGATGTGTCATAAACTTTCGTCCTTAGTTTACAAATGCAATTCCCTTCAAAATAACAAATCACATTTCGTCCTCCCTCTTTCAGCAATGCTCTGTCACGGCTCTTCGGCAGCAGATGCTCTGGTTCCTTTCCTCTCTTCGTTTAGCTTAACGTCCAAGTCCCGGAGCTGGCTGAGGAACCCTGAATTTGGGCAGATGTCCCTGTGTGCGCCCACTGTCTTCAGAGCATCCACGAGCGTCAGGTTCTCCCGGATCATTAAGAAGGCAAGCACTAAAGACGCAGAGCGGCTCACCCCCATGGCACAGTGGACAAACACCTTACCTGCCGAAAGAAAGAGGCGCAGCCAGGTGAGCAGGCTTTAGCGTCCCTGGAGTGAGAGAGGCACAGGGAGGACAAAACCTGCTAGAAATACGTTGGGAAAACAGCAGTGATAATTAGCGGATACTCATGTTTTCAGGGGCCATTAGCATACGATCACGCCACACGTCTCAAGGAATGTGATGTTTCATACTGACCTCATGCATCTAACTTAAGCCTTAGATTAAAATAGCTGAAATTTTCTGTGGAAGGAGAAGCTTTCTGTGACTAAACTTGTTAGTATAGTTTTCTATAGGGGGGAAAAAAAAAGTTTTGGCAGAAAACTTTGGCCCAGCCCTGACTGTGATCCCTGACAAGTCCCATAAACTCTGTAGGATAGTCTGCCTGCAAAAATAGGCTCATAATTTACTGTATCTCAGCAGCCCAGGGTGAGCTATAACTGCGGATTTAATAAAGCACTCCAGTGAAAGCAGCAGATCTCGCAGCCAGTCAGAGCCGGAGCAAACTCTGGAACAAATGGAAATTATGATAACTAGGCCATAATCCAAACTCTGCTGACAAAAATTCAGCAGGCTGCGGGTCAGTCTTGTGGCTTTTGACTTAGTTCATTAACTTCTGCTGCTCCTCCAGCTTAATAAAGCCGCAGTTCTGCGACGCGCTTGGGCACGTGAAGCGCTTACGCCGGCGCTGCAGTGCTGCTGCTCCTGGCGAGCGCATCCGCAGCCGGGCTGTGGTACCCAAGGCAGGGTCGCTGGGCTGGAGCATTGGGAAGGACACGGATTCTGCAGGATGGACCCGCGGGGCAGCACCCGCAGTGCCGTCACCTCTGCCCTTCCCTCTCGTTCCGTTGGCCCTTCGTCCCGCCGCACTGGGCTTGGGGCTGCCAGCCTTCCCCGGCTCCTGGGAGCGGGCCACGGGCGCCTTCCCCACAGCTCGTGGTATAGGCACCTTCTCCCGTCCTCCGCACGGTGGTTCTGCGCGTGCCTTCCCGAACCTTCCGCTGGTTCCGAGCTTTGTAGGCTGCCTGCGACTGCAAGGAGAAGCCATTTGGCTCGCATTGAAACTTCCTCCCCAAGCTTCTCTTTGCCTTCCTCTTACCTCCTGAAGTGTTTAAGGCTTTGCTTATGAAGCTGGCAGCATCGTAGAAGAAGACGCTTAAATCAAAGGAAGGATCATCGAATGCTTCCACTCCGTAGTACTCTATTTGCAGATCTTCGTAGTACTTGGCTCCAGTGTTGATGCTGTATGGCCCATCTGCTGCATTAAGGACATGAGTAATGTTGAGGCTTTGAAGAGTAGTTTTGCTCCTAGCAGCCCACCTGTTGAAAGACACGAAGGGCTCGTTGGCAACGGTCCTGACATTCTGCTGGAACAGAACAGCGTGGAGTCAGTGCCTGCTCCCGCTAGGGAAGGATGCGGGAACTGCAGCTTGCCTAGAGAGTAGCAAATTTCTAGAAGTCCATAGTGCTTTGCACACGTGTCCTGGTTTCGGCTGGGATGGAGTTAATTTTACTCCCAGCAGAGGAAAATTAACTCCAACCCAGCCGAAACCAGCACAATGTGAAAAATCTGATGTGGTGTTGTGGAGAGCAGCGAGAGCGCAGGCTTGCCAGTGGGATACTGTCAAGCAAATGCTTCCCAGCAGTTCCTCCCGGGGAATATGGCTTACTGTATAAAGCGGTCAAGATTTTCCTTTAAATAGTTGTTTAACAAGCTCTAGAGCTAATCTCTCATTCATAGTGTGCGTGGGTTGTGAGGGGGAGAACCCACACGGATGCAGCAGCACCTCGCTCCCGGTTCGGCCGTGAAGCGGCTGCATCAGGCTCGCCAGCCACGTTCTCCCCCCATCCCACCATAAACTGGGACTGAAGTTATTCCACAAAACTGTGATCCTTAGCTGATGTATTCATGCGGAGGAGGAGCTGGGAAAAATGAGCTGATGATGTATGTCATCTGCAGTAATCCGAACAGAAGGAAATGGCAATACAAAAAGCGGTCACAAGAATAAGGTATTTGCATGAAAATTCCAGTTTGAGATTTTCAGTTTGACCATCTCTGAAAGAAAGCTTGGATTTGGACTGGCAAAGCCCTGCTGTATAATTCATTTGGGTCCTCCTCCAGCTGGCTCTTGATCCTGCTGCTCCTATTTGAGCGCGAGGGCTACTGTGCTTGTCTCCCGCCTTAGAGCACAGTTGCCAGGGCCATTAACTCATCTCACAGTTGACACCAATTTGGGATGGGTTCTTCAAGGCCTTTTGTCTAGAATGCAAATGATTTTTACCCTGCCAAATCTGCTGTGGTTCACAGAAAGTAGAAAACCCAACTCAGACGCGCTATGAGTAAGTCACCATTTTGTATGTCGTGTTCTTCACGACATCCAGGCTCCTTATGTCATCGGTTTCGGAAGCTTGTATTGCAAAACATTCGCACAGACCCAAAAACTGCTCCCCAGTGTACCACAGCCCTTCCTTCTCCTCCCAGGGACCCATAACGGCTTCATGATAGGACCGTATGTTCTTACGCATCTCCCAGGTAAATATTCGGCCAGACTTGGTCCACGTGATTATCCGAGCCTCCTCTGAACCAGCAGAGCCGCTGGAGGTCTGACAGCGCCGGCGTTTCATAGCAAGCTCTGCTCCCCGCGCCGCTGCTCGGAGACGAAGAGTCCCTGGTGTGAGGCATCTTGCTCCTCTCTTGCACGCGCTCAGGCTATATCAGAGACAGCTTTTCTGAAATGAATTAGGAGGAAATTTTCATACAGAAATAATATTCCCTAGAAAGTAGTCCTGTTCATTACCTTCCAAATAGCATTACATTATTATAACTGGTGTGTGCAGCAGGGCTTGCAGGTGCAGCTGGAAGCATCCAGAGAGCAGGACTGACTGTGGTGGAGGACTCTGCAGGCACATAATTCATCCCCTGAGAAGGCAGCGGCAGCAGACAGCGTGATTTAATTTCTTCTGGAGTAACGCTGCTGAAAAAGAGCATCCCGTGCCACCCGAACGCAGCACGGGCTGAACCTTGTAGGTGCAGTTATGCGGTATTGATGAGCGCATGCAGGAAAGCTGCGGGACTTTATGTCAGAGATACCGAAGGATTTGTGCACGCTTGATTCTGGTTAGCTAAAACTGGAAGTTTTTGAAAGAATGAATCATTATACTGAGCTTTGTAAGGCCCTTGCCTTTGTAAGGCCAAGGTGGAAATTGAAAGATGCGTATGTAAGACTTACATTCACATAGTGTATGTGTATACATACATAAAGTGTATGTGTATGCGTATATAAAATGTATGTGCATACAATTTTCTTTCATTTATAGGGATGTATTTAAACAGATGTATACATATACACATACTTACACATACGAACGGATTTTCACATGCATATGTACATATTCATACATATGACTGTACGTCCATAAAGAGAAATGGAGAGACTTTGAACTAGTTTTTTCCCTCTCTCAGGTGAATACCCCTGAACACTCAGCCGTACCGGTATACTTGCGTCTGTCTGTCTCAGCCTCTCTGCCTCTCCTCTGGGAGCTGTTCCACTTTGTATAAATAAGGTGATAGCTGTTTGCCTCCAGAGAGAGAGGCTGTTTCTCTCATCAGAGGGGTAGGGCGCTTACCTGGGATGTGAGAATAAAAGAGTATCTGAATTTTGGGAGATCATAGAGCTGAAAGGTCTGGCTTTGTTGCCCTGTTAAGAATCGCATCTAGGACTGTGTTGCTCCCTCACGGATCACGCAGTGGAACATGGGCATCCCTTCTGCAGTGGTGTTTGCTGGCTTAGACCCAGGAAGCTCAGGCCAGCCGGTCCAGCCTGAAGCAGAGCTCAGTCGAGAGCAAGAGTTCAAAAATATCCAAATTCTCTGAGACTTCGGGAGCATTTCTCCTGCCAGGGTCTCGTTATCCTGAATTGCTGTTCTTGCCCCCTGAGAACACTGATGAGCTTTGTTTGGTTGCTTGTTGGTATTAAAGCCATAGTCAACATGGGAGCCGCAACAGAACTCTTCCCAAAGTGGGGTGCCCAGTGTTTATTCCGATGTGGCACCAGCCTCCCCTCTAACGCCTGAATGCCTAAATTTAGAGTTTGGGTTGATTTTCTCCGCCATTCTAGGAAACAAGCGCAGATGGGACCTTTGGGAGTCGCCTCGTCTGCCCCCTGCCCCGCAGCAGCAGCCAAGTGGATGTTGCTCCTAAAGCAACAACAACAACTGCGTCCAAATATCCAGGTACGTTATTTTTAACAGTGTGGGCTGGTTTGGGGAATAAGCAGAAAGCAAGGGAGAAAATCTTGTTGCTGATGGTCAGAGCAGTAGAGGTGATGCCAGGCGTATTACTGAACACACCACGTGTATTTCTGTGGCCTCAGCTGAAATTTGTTTCCCCTGCCCCCTTCTCCCTCCTCATCCCCACAAATGTTAAGAGCAGTTATAGCTTTTTGCATGTTCCAATAAAAAGGAAGTCTCCCTAGGGTAACTACTTAATAAGCAAGATATGAAAAGCATGATAAAAATGATGGGAGAGATGGAAGAAAAAAAAACAAGCTGCCTGGTTTTACTTGCAGTGATGGAAGGAAAAGAACCGCAGGGAAGCAGAGAGGAACATAAGGCTAAAGGCCTAGGAATCTTTCAGGGCAGAGAACGTAACACCAGGAGCTGTGGTAAAGGAGGATCTTGTGCAATCCCTGCACAGATTAGCAAGAAGAATAGCACAGAAAAAGATACTGTGCGTTGCCCTACAAGCTTCACTGCCGTGAGAAAGCCACGTGCTGCGCCCGAGAGCTACTGCCGGCGTCGCCACGATGACCTGCTTGTACTTCCACCAACACAGAGCGTTAAGCTGAAGCAGTAAAAGGAAATGAAGATGATACAGCTTCTACATCAGGATATGCGTGCGACCACAGGCTCGTTTTCAGGGACCGTGGCTGACTCTCAGTTGCTGCAGGTCTTTAAAGGCTGAAGTTGTGGAGGTAAGTGGTGAGTTCTCCTAGCCCCTGCTGCTTTAAACCTCTGTTGCAGCCTGTCAGCTAGTTAGGGTGATGGAGATAATTGGCAGAGAGAGGGAAAGAGGTGATTAGCAGAGAGAATGACATTGCGAGGCCTCTTGTTTAAGACCTGACCGGCAGACCTGCTGCAGAGCAGCTCTGTGGAGAGGGACCTGGGTGTCCTGGTGGACGACAGGTTGACCATGAGCCAGCAGTGTGCCCTGGCTGACAAGAAGGCCAATGGGATCCTGGGGTGCATCAAGAGGAGTGTGGCCAGCAGGTCGAGGGAGGTTGTCCTTCCCCTCTACTCTGCCCTAGTGAGGCCCTATCTGGAGTACTGTGTCCAGTTCTGGGCTCCCCAGTGCAAGAAAGATGAGGAACTATGGGAGAGAGTCCAACGGAGGTCTACGAAGATGATGAGGGGACTGGAGCAGGGGTTGGCAGGGACCTCTGTGGGTCACCCAGCCCAACCCCCTGCCGAAGCAGGGTCACCCAGAGCAGGCTGCACAGCACCGCGTCCAGGCGGGTCTGGAATATCTCCAGAGGAGACTCCACAACCTCGCTGGGCAGCCTGGGCCAGGGCTCCGTCACCCTCAGAGTGAACAAGTTCTTCCTCATGTTCAGCTGGAACTTCCTCTGCTTCAGTTTGTGCCCATTGCCCCTTGTCCTGTCGCTGGGCACCACTGGAAAGAGTCTGGCCCTGTCCTCCTGACACCCACCCTTCAGATATTTATAAGCATTTATTAGGTCCCCTCTCAGCCTTCTCTTCTCCAGGCTGAACAAGCCCAGCTCCCTCAGCCTCTCCTCACAGGACAGATGCTCCAGTCATCCAGGTCACGATGTTTCCTGCAGAGATCTAGACCACACGCGTTGGGTGGGCTTACTTTTCTTTTAAACTGTAGCCTAAAAGTACCTAAAGACCATCTCATTAGATTCTTTCATTCTATCTTTCTTTTTCTCTCTTTTTGTTTTTCCCCTGGTTGAAAACAAAATAACAGCAACAACAACAAAAATCCTTCTACCTGTAGGAGACATTTTGAGACCGGGTCGAGATTTTTCAAGGGCAATCCAAGTGCATTAACCTTCTGTCTTCCCCGGGAGAATACAAGGCAGCACAAGCTTCAAAACTGTTTTGTCCTTAAGCCTCGGACACCCAGGCGCACCCCAAACGGCCGGGGCCGGCTTAGCTGCTCATCGGAGCTGCGGAGCCTGGGTCACCTCTCAAGGTGCCAGGGTGGCTCGGATTGCCACCGCAGAGGCAGAGGCTGGCGACGCCAGGCTGTGGGGAGCACCTGGGGGGGGCTGCGGGTGGCTCTGCACCCTGTTTGCGGCTGGGTGCAGCTCCCGAGGGGCTTGGTCGTGCCGGGACCTTGTCCACAACAATCTACCTGAGCTTTGTATTTCCCTGATGTTATCCAGCCACTCAAGCAGCACTGCAGTCTGCAAGACTTTTTTTTTAATGCTTTTTTCTACACTGGAAACAATTATTGTTTTCTACTGCAGATTTTTCTGGCAAAGACAAGAAGAAAAGCACACGACCCCCACTGACTTGAACTGTCTAAAGCATTTAACAGATTTGTGTTGCATTTGCAGATTCGGTCAAAGAAAACTCAGCAAAGTTCTGGAAAAAAACGCAAACGCTCCAATATTGTCGATTTGAAATAGTTCACCACTTTTTGTTATTTCCAAAAAAAAAAAAATCATTTTCATTTTTCTATTCAAAGTTACTTTTTTTTTTGGCATTTTACTTTAGCATTGCATAAAGTCTTTTGAAATATTAAAACAGGATGAAGTGGCTTGTTCCCGGTTGAGAAAAAACATTTTTTGTTTAACTAAAAATGAACACAAACTAGCTGAGCAGCCGCTTCTTCACCCAGCCCTCATCTTCACTTCCGCAGCAGGGGGGAAGCCGCTTGCCGCTTGGCCCTGGTTGCTGCTTTGTCTCCTAAAGACCAAACTGGGCTGCGGTGAGATGAAATGACTGCCCGAAGGCCCCAGAGGGGTCTGGGGCAGGGCGTTAGTTGTGCCCCAAGTCAGCTTTCCTCTACCCTTTTTGCCTGCACCTTCCGAGCCGGCACAGCTCTGCTGGTGGTTATGATGGCAGCCCGGATGGGGACGGGTGGCTTTCAGTAACGAGGTCTTACATGAGATTATTGATAGTCTCGGGCATGGCAGGGCGCTGATTTTGGCTGGGCCCGTGTTTACCGCAATAATGCAAACACTAACCAACAATAACGTGATAGAGAAGGCTCCTGCAACCAAATATCCTAAATGCCCTGAATCAAAACCTGACGAACTAAGTGGTTCAAAATACCAAAGCATCAGATCAGAATATAATTCACAAGGAAAAAAAAATACAAAGAAGCCTCTCAATGGATTTGAAATTGCTCTCTACTCTGTTTTTTCTCCTCTTTTCTCTCAGCAAGCATCTCTGCACTCATCTTTTACACTCCTTGCTCTTTTCTCTCAGGTAGCGCTTAACACCACGGCTCTTTGTCCTCCCGATGGAAAAATCCAGATGGAAAGAAGCGTGGTTCACAGGGAAATGGTCACGTAAGTGGAATTAATCTTTCGGATACTGTAATGTGAAATCCGATCTTCCTTTTTGTTAAGAAGACCCAATCTGTGTCTCCATGTTTTGGCCAGGATCTGACGCTCAGAGAACCCAGGAGTCTCTGGAGGCAGAGCTGAAAGCCTCGTGCACGGAAACGGGCGCATTTAAAAGCAATAGTGAAGTTAAACCAGCCAGATGGGAACCTAGCAGGCGACCGCGAGGGGAACGCGCTGTTTTCCTTGCAAGCCTACGGGGGCTTGTTTGCAGGAATTAGAATCTCTCACCAGCAGTTCACTGCGGCTCGAATACCGAGTGGTATTGAAAATGAGAAGCAGGTTATGGCTGATGGTTTAAATGAGGCACCTATGGGAATTTAGAAATGAGATCCTGGGCTCGTCTCGGCGTAGACCATGCACATGGCAGAGCAATATTGCTTTCTTGGCTGACTGCATCATATATTGTGGCCTTTTATTTTGCCCACACTCAAACAGCGGGGAACAGTAGAAGTTCGTTGCTCCTGCTCGCTGTTGAAACCCTGCTCTGCCTCACCAGAGGCAGTGCCCCCTGAATCATGGAAAGCAGAATCAGTGCCTCGGCCTCGGCGCGGGTATGTGTTCGACGCAGCGCTGTGTTAATGCCATAGCCATTATTCTGGAGTGAAAAGCAGAACGTACAATTAAAGCTCTGTTTGGTTCGGTTTTTAAGAGAATTTACTACCCGGGAAAGATGCCAGATCCGAGGGCTCTGGCAAACACAGCCCTCTCTTTAACCGCAGTGCTGGGAAGGAGCAGGATCAGCCCTGCGAGCCTCCTCCACGGCCACCCCTCCACTCAGCTCTGCTCCCAGATGCCCCTCGCCGGCAGCTGTGTTTTACTGGGTAGGAGAAAATCCGAGGCTTCACACCTCTTCGCTGCCTGGTCTCCCTCCCAACACCTCCGTTTGCAGCCATCCCTGCACGTTTACCATGGGGCCCTCTGACTCCTGCTTGCGAGGAGTCCAAGCTGGGCTGGAGAGAAGAAGGCATCTTCCCTTGTGAGCCGTCCCGTCCCAGCTCCTTCCAGCAGCCCCATCCCAGGTCACCCAACCACCACTGTCCTGGGACAAGGCAAGCCCTCGGGAGGGACAGAGCTCGCCGAGCCGGGCTTATGGCCCTGCCAGCAGGATTTGGGCTCGGGGTGGGGGGACTTTCACCTGTGCCCTGCTGTTTTTTGGGGAGAGGATGCTACTGCTAGCTTATGGAAGCCGTGGAGAGACTCATGGAGACTCCTGGAAAGCATCCCCTTTCCTTCACACATATTTTCCCATGGCCATATCATTCCCAGTGGGGAGAACCCGGCTTCTGCCTCCAGTCCCGCAGCCCCTGTGTCCCCCAGGCCTCCGGTCCATGCCCCGCAGCCGAGGAGGAGGCACCTGCCCACGCAGGAAGGGATGCTCGGAGAACGCAGGTGGAAAATGGGGAGTCCTGCGCGCAGTGACCAGCCGTAGCCATGGCAGGATGACAGCTCCTTCACCTGCAGCTTTCGGATTCAAAGGAGGATTATAAAAAAGGAGTATTACTTTAGCAGCTGGTATGTCTGAGCTACTCAATGCACCATCCCCAGCGAGACAGCGCTGCCCTCCACTGGCTCCTGCCATAATTTCCGACTCGGCTGTGGAGATCTGTGAAGCCCAGGGTGATGCTTGCCCATTTAATCCTCTTCTGGGGCACTCCTGTCCAGGGTACCACTGCTAGGAATTAAAAAAAACACCCCAAAATGCTGGTTTTCCTGACACATCTCAACTGCACTTACGCTTTTCCCTGAATTAAAAGAGCTGCAGGTTTAAGCCCCGCTGCCAGCAGCCATAGCTGTGCTACACGCTGTAGTCAGGAGAGCGCGCGCTCACCGTGCAGCTATAACTGCTTCTAAAAGTAGAAACTTCACTCTCATCTTACGTAAGGGCAGTTAGGGAGCGGAGAGGCTGCGGCTTGTGAGGAGCTCAGATGGAAAGCTTCCGTGGGCAGCCCACACCCCGCAGGCAGAGGAGCTCCAGCCAGAGCAGCAAAAACCCAAGCGACCTTGGTATCGATAACAGTTCAGCGAGCCCTGGCACAGCCAGCTGAGATCTCACCGCTGTCACGGGCTGTCACTCGGTGTAAGTTACGGGCACTTCTGACACAAACGACGTGGAAGAGACCAGACTCTGAAAAAGGAGGGGGGTAAATGCCTTGTGAGCTTCAGGGAAGACAAAGGCTGTTAATATATTGCCATTAAAAGGGGCTGCGAAGCGTTTGCCCTTCCGCAGGCAGTATGGATTTGTGTGGCTGTGGATTAAAGGGGTTTTGAGGTTTTTTTTCCTTCTCCTTGATTTACTCCTCAAATGATTTTTCTCCGACTGCTGCTGTCAATACAAAATTGACAATGCTGTCAAGCTTGTGAGGTTTCAGACTATTTGAAGGCACGAGTAAAGGGGTTTTGATATTCCTCGGTCGTCTGGCAGTGGTGTCTTTGAGCTGTCTGTCTCTCCCTGCACTTCTAAGGTAAGCAGCGCAGTGCTCGCCTCGGCTTGCCTTGCTTGAAAGGGCACGCATGAGAAAGGCACCTTTTGACAAAGCTGTACAAACTCTCTGCAGTGGAATCAAGAGCAAAAGGACTTCAAAACTCTACAGCGGAAGACCTATTTCGGCACTTAAGTTCTTTCAGGCAAATCACAGAGCTTTCAAGGGACGCTCTCAGCTTTGTTGGGGCAGGGCACGATATTTTTTCTTTAGATTTTCTTTAGACTTTTTTAATTCATGACTTTAAAATCACGTGATTTTTTTTTTAATTAAGTCATCTTTTAAGTAGGGTGATAGTTTGTGTCAAAGGAATTGACCACTGATGAGGTGTATGAGCTAAGAGGAGATACTAAGACTTCGAACTGGGGTTTACTTTCTCTCGCAAACTTCTGATTGTGTGTCTGATGAACATCTCCTGCTAATTTTTTATCTTGAATTTGAAGAAAACTTGGGGTGGTTTTCCCATTGCTCCTCCCTGGTGTTGGGGTACCAGGTAAAGCAGAGCGCAAGCAAGCAGACGGGTGCGGGTAAAGCTGGGTGCGCAGCTGCCTCGCCGGACTGCGATGGATGAGGGCCAAGGGCAGGGGGGCGATGCGCTGGCTGCCCTGCGAGATGTCCAGTCCCAGGGTCACTGGGAGAACTTGTCCTGCCTTTTCCCAGCTGGTGGGAAGCTGTTTCCCTGCCAGGCCCTGCCGCCACGCCGTCCGTGCGAGGAGCCGGCAGTATAGCAGGCATGGTGGTGATGGGTTGACGGTTGGACATGGGTTGACGGCTGGACTTGATGATCTTAGAGGTATTCTCCAACCTTCATGACTATATCATGCCACCCGAGTCGTGCAGTTGGTCAGGCAGGGCAGGAGCAAGGGTTATTACGTGCCAGCAAGTTTTTGAAGGCTTTTTCTCACCTTTATCTCATCAGGTTCTATGCTGCTGTTTTTCTGCTGCTGTTTCTCACTGAGGCTTGGTGTGGACTGCTGAGTGATGCCGAAGCCGGCAGGGTGATGGGGGGAGGAAGAGCCTCCAGCAAATCAGCAGCCTCGCGGCTCCCGAGAGGGTGACTCAAGCCCGGGTAGCAGGGTGCAGGCTTGCTGGAGGTTGTGCCTGCTGGAGGCTGTTTATAACAGACAGTTTGGGAACGAGCTGCAAATATAGCCGTCCGTTTTCCCAAAGCGAACCCCAGCACCTCCAGCACAGTCCTGGGAAGGCTGTCTTCTGCTTGAGAAAGTTGCTGTGAGCAGGAATATATTAAGGACTGCAAGGTGCAATGGTAACGGGAGCCATCCATGAGCTATAAATAGCATTAACATCCTTTCCCTCCAATGCCTGGCATCCCAAGCAGTCATTTTTGCTGGTGCTAGTGAAAATGAACAAAGCTTCAAACAGCTTTTATTTATGTTCTCTCTGCAGGCTGGAATTTTGTGAGTAGTTTTTCTCGTTGGCTTTGAATTTTGAGGGTTTTTTAAGGAGAAATACTGGCATTTTATCCTTTTGGATTTTTTCCTTTTTTAATCATAATATATTCCTTTCATATTTTTAGCAAAACTATGTGGGAGAAGCTATTGTGACAGGAGAGCAGGGATCACAAGCAGTCATTGACAAAGAACCTCTGTGTGATCGCAGGAAAAGGGGAAATAAAAATCAGAAGTCACAATTTAATCTTATCTAAATCTTACATGGATTTTTGGCAAAATACTGAAAATGTTTTGTTTTAGAATTAAGCAACAATGCAAGGCGCTTTGGCGAGATTTGCGGTGTTTACATGGACAGATCAGAAGGAAATAGTTGTCGCAGTAGAAGGAAAATCTTTACATGCCTATCGGACAAGATCTTCCTGCGGTGTCGTAGGAAACAAAGATGTCTCTTGTCAAGAAGTGACGAAAAGCCAAGAGCAAAACTGGCAAAAAGGGCTCTTTTCAAAATATTTAGGGTGCACTTGATGAAGTCTCGTTACTAAACGATAAAGCCTCATGCATTACGCAACTCTCCTTCGCTGCTACGGACGTTCAAGAAACCCAAAGGCTACAGAACAGCCATTTGGCTGTGGGGTAACCCCGAGCCACTGCTACTGGATCAACTGGTAGAGCTGGGAGAATCAGGCAAGCTTTCAAATATGCAAGAAGGGCTATATTTTTTTCTCGTTATGCCAACTGATCTAATTATACACTGCTTTTGCTGACAACCCTTGCCTTAGACCAGCACTGCTTCTACTGGAACGCTGTGATTTTTCGTATTGCCAGGAGATGGCAGAAGACAGCAATTTTGAGTGGTTTAAAAATACACAGGATGCTCAGGACTGGCTTTTAAAGGGAGCTGCTACTGATGTGCAAGAAACTGCACTGGCTGGATAGATGAGAAATGTGAGATGTGCTGTACGAGTTGAGCTGGTATCGACCCGACTGCGTACATCAAATTAGCTAGAATAATCAGACAGATCAGAGACTTTGAGTTAACCGAAGGTGTTACTCCTCCTCCCCAGCCAGAATGATGCTTCCATTGTAGCATTCTAAAAAATAAAAGAACACCGAAGAAGACTTGCCAAGGTTATTGGGCATCAATGAAAATTATCAGGCGCATCATGAGGTTTAGGGAGCAGCGAATCTATTGCAGACCAAAAGCTGGAAGATACGCAGGGGACGAATCACTCTAAAGTTGTCTTGTTTCTTACGCCGACTTCCCCTAGACTCTGCTCTGGGATGATGGAGAATGAGTGACTAGCCAGACCTTCAGGTCTAACCTGCCTTGGTACCTTTCCCACCTGTCTTATGAATGAGGTGCCCGCAATATCCGTTACTAAATACTGAATGAAACATGGGCACCAACCATCCAGCATCTTCTTCCCAGGCTGGGAATACATTTGTCACGATGACCCAAGACTCTTTTCACAGTGGTAGCAAGCAGGAGGATGACAAGGGATCAGGAGTGAAGAAGCAAAAATGTTTAAAGGAACTTTCAACTCTTGTGATGATGAGGAAAAACCACCGATGACATGGATGCCCATCACCTGGGCAGGACACCCTTGCCCCATGGGATGAGGCTAACGCAGACCCCAGTGCCCTCACATCTTCCCCCTCAGGATCCTGATCCTACCTGGCTTTTAAGGCATTGTTCCTTATATTGCTCCTCTTGGGAAAATGACTTTGTTCCCAGCTTGGTTCTGCAGTTAGCAGCAGGAGTCAGCTTTATCTTCAGAGAAAAGTGAGTGGTGGAAGCTCCGTGGCTGCTGGCAACTCCATAAGAGCACTGCCAGCATCCAGGAGCTTGCTTCTGCCCTTTGGCTGCTCACCTCAGAGTTACGGGGTCCCACCTGATATTCAGAAGTAGATTAAGGCTTCCTGAAAATGAACAGGTTTAACAGAGCGCAAAGAGATTTTGAATCTGCCTCATCCGGGAAATCCTACCACCTGGGTCCTTTCTCCAGGCTTCCAACAACAGGTCATCTAGGTCAAAGCACCTCCCAGGTATGCTTCACTGTGCTCTGGACACGTACCCTTTCAGGTTTTGGTAGGTATGTGGGGGAAACAACACTCTGTAGACATCTATTCCCCTTCCACACTTGAAGGGAAAATTCTCCTTTCAGCACTGAAGCATTAACTTCAAATGTTAATTTGCCATCTTTTTTTTTTTAGCGAAGACAATAGCAAGAAAGAGCTCAGCACAGGTTTATGCCCAGAACAAAGGCAAATCGGGGCTGTCCAGGAATTTGAAAGCTCTGGGTGGAAAGGACTTGGCAGACTTTTCAGTTTCGGTTCTGTTGAGTGAGGTGTATGTACCTGAGAGAGGAAAAGCAGACACACGGGTGAGCTCAGAAGGGAGGAAGCTCCCGCACAGCTGAGACAATCGCAGTTGTGGTGCTGGATCGGCTCTCGAGGGCTACGCTGGGCTCTGCTCTTCTCCCGCCGCTTACTCTTGACCGGTGCCACAAGTAAGGGCTGAGACTGGGTGGATCAGTCCTAACCCCAAAGACCAAAGCTGGTCTGAAACGCAGGAGCCCAGAGCTAGGTCAGCTCAGTCCGGCCCTCTTCTCTCTTTCGGGACCGTCGGGCACAGGAAGGTGCTTGCTGGCTATTGGAACAGAAAAACGCGCTGCAGAGCTGAGGAGCTTTCTTAGCCTGACTTACTAAGTGCCTGTCCCCCTTTCTCCATCCGCGGTGACAGCAGGTGGTCTGCTGATCGCGCCTGTCCCATTTTCTGCCTTCCTAGGTGATCACCAAGCGACCCCGCCTCGTCCCCCTGTTAGCTCAAGCACCCTGTTGATGAATCCCAAATCAGGTGATGGTAGGCAAGACCCCTATGCTTAGAAACCCAGATGAAATACAGAGAAATACACTGCCAGGTGACACACAAAATCCTGGCCAAAGAGGGAACCGTGAGAACAGAGCTAAGGTATGACTTTCCAAGTGTTTATCTTCAGCCTGTGTGTGATGTCCGGATAATAAGGCGACCGGTCTCTTACAGAAACCTAAGGCAGGTTAAATGCCACGGAGGAAAAACAGTGGTTTTTCCCGAGCCGCAGGACAGAGGGTGTGCGTGACCTCGCCGTTCCCTGCTCGCTGTGAGTTTCATGCCGTGTCCCTTCCTGAGCCCTTCAGATCTGAGCTTCAAGTACGGTCGATAGAGCTGTGCTGCTTTTTTGATTTCTAAAAAGAATGGCTTTGCACCGTGCGCAGTTTGTCCTGCTGCTTTGGTTCACTCACTGTTTGCCCAAGCTTAGTAAAGAAGCTGTCTGTGAAAAAAAGAACGGCAAAAAAAGAAAATTATCAAAGACTTTTTTTATATATATACAGGGGAGAGATTTTTCAAAGGCGGAAAGGGGAGTCTGTTTGGTTATGCACCTAAGCACAATTTATGCCCTTGAAAATCTTTCGCTTGCGGTGCTTAATTGGTCTGTGCAAATCCACTGCCAGGAGAGGTAATTGACCGTTTTTATAGAAGGATCAGCAGTGAAAACACTCCGGGCTATTGTTCGAGAAATTAAAAAAAAATTAGGAATTGTGGAAAGAATATGTTTCAGGGCATCAGCCAGCGTCTCCTGAAAATATGCAAATTGACTTGGTGCAAACAACAGCAGACACAATGAAACGAGCTGTGTGTGAAGAGCTGAGATCTCCGATGTGATATTATGCAGAAGGTAAAGAGTCTGTACTAGATAAGTAACAGCCCGATGTGTTATCAAGGGTGCACTTTGATTTTGATGAATGTTAAAAGAACCTTTAGCCTTGAAAATAAAGAGGATAATTTCTCTCTAGGCAATGGCTGCTCATGAAAGTCATAAAATAAGAGCACTGGAGCCCTAATTTTATAGTGCTTTTTAAATGATTTTCAAATGGTCCAGCTGCTTCGTGCCACAATAACACAAGGCAGAGATATTTACGCCGGCGATAACAAGCATGCATCAGCCTGCCCGAGCTGCTCTCCGCAGGCAGCCCGCGTTAGGCAAAACACACATGGAAAGCTGATACCTGCCAATGTGGATTGATCCCAATTGCACCGCGGCGAGAGCGATCCTGGGAAAGCTGCTTTTTCCACCAGACAGCTTGACTATTTTTCTCGTCTGCCTCCCACCTGCGAAGCACGGGGTGCACGGCGGCCGGTGATGCTGGTTCTATTTTGACACTTGGGAGCTTGCCAGCTTGGTGTGCCTCTTAGGCCACACCGTCCTTGGCAGACTTCTCTTTTTGGAAACAGGAGGGTGAATTCAGCCCCAGGTTGCACCACTGGGTTTTGGTGGGAGCTTCCCCAAGGATTAATTTGGCCCCAGTGTTGGTGTTGCGATGTTGCACTGCGTTATCTCCTATGGAAAGGCACGAGTGCGGCACATGAGCTCTGGGCAAACGCTATGTAGCTCTGCTGAGATGCTGGAACTGCCACCAGCAACTCTCCCTGGGTATTTAACCTCTCCGTATCTCGGACTTCAGTCTAAAACTACGGTTTGCTTTCCAGGACCTGCTCTAAGATGAGAGCTACCCCAGGGAGGTCTAGCTTAGCTTGCCAGTTTGGGTGGCCACTTCAAAAATCTGGTTAGTGTTTTATCTTTGCAGTCCCCTTTCCTTTGCAAGACGCTGACAGAAGACAGAGTACTGGGAGAAACCTGTCTTCTGAGCAAACAGGGCAGGGTTGAAAGACCGGTTCCTTTATGAAATACTCCTGCAAAATTAAAGAACTCGGCTCCTTCTGTGTTCACCAGTGCTAGAGGCACAGCAATGTCTGCATAAAAAGAATTTTGGTAGGAATGGGGAATTCTGAGCATTAGAATCATAGAATCATTAAGGTTGGAAAAGACGTCTAAGATCATCAAGTCCAACCGTCAACGCATCCCCACCATGCCTGCTAAAGCATGTCCTGAAATGCCACATCTACAAGTTTTTTGAACCCCTCCAGGGATGGGGACTCCACCACTGCCCTGGGCAGCCTGTTCCAATGCTTGACCATTCTTTCAGTAAAGAAATTTTTCCTAAAATCCAATCTAAACCTCCCCTGACACAACTTGAGGCCATTTCCTCTCATCCTATCGCTAGTTACTTGGGAAGAGACCAACACCTGCCTCACTACAACCTCCTTTCAGGTAGTTGTAGAGAGAGGCTAATGTGTGGCTGAAAATTTATTACATTTGCTGTAAGTCTCAGGTCCATAAAGCAAAGATAGAACTGGGCAGAGGGCAGGGCGTGAGGAAGGTACCTCTGGAAAGTCCCCTGCCATTGAGCATTTATCATCACCAGGGTGGGAAAATTCTGTCCCCCATCTGGGTGACTTCTTGGACATGCTGGACTACAACATGTTTCCCCCTTTTCATTTTCTGACCCCCAATGCAGCAAAACAGGTTAATTTTGGTGGGGTTTTTTTACAGATTTTTATGTCTAGGGACATCCTGAAGAACTTTAAACAGGGGCCTATTTTCTCTTGGAGTTGAGTTTTATGAGTTTTAACGAGCAGAATGGACAACAAACCGGGAATGTATCCGAGAGGAGTATCTAGCACATTTGTTGCCTCCACTTAACCAGATGACTGGGGAGTGACTGGAGTATATGAAATTCAGAGACCCTCTACCCCCTAAGCAGAGAGGAAAGATAGGTTTGATGCCAAAGCTTTAGGTCAGCTCCTTTCATCTTTATCTCACATTCAGACTGTCTGTCTGACATTTCTCCCTGTTACTTTGATGTTTTTTTAATTTCATAAGAGTTTACATAGGCGTACACTGTATCTCAGTTCAATATCTAAATCCTGCAGCTTGATGAAATTGCTCACTACCGGATAACTCTTTGGAGAGCACTGCCTAGAGGAAAGCGATGGAAGATAACAAGGCAAGCCAGCCAAAGGGGAGCAGACCTGCTTTTTCCAAGAATGCACTAAACCAAGATTTTCTCTTCAGAACCTAAATGAATACATGTAGTGCTGTTCCAGGCTGCACGGACTAGTGCCACGACCACAGATTGTGTCCGTTCGTACTTCTGCCTCCCTCGCATCTCATCTCTGAGAGATCCAATTTACAGCAGCTGAGATAAAGTAGCCTCCAGGGTATTACATTCATCCCTTTCATAAATCAAGAAGCACTTTTTGTTGCTAGAGGTCTGAGTCCAGAAAGAGCGGAAAACACATGGTGTTAGGCTTTGTAAATGGCCAACTGGCATGTCTCTACGACAGCTCTTTGCAGCTTTTTGGCTGTTTCTCAAATCAGAAAGTAACAATCTTTGTGTTGTGTATTCTGATGAATCAATACAGGAAAACTTTAAAAATCAGTGGTTGCTGACTGAGAACTCAGAACTTTCTCCCCGCTAGGAAAATACAGCATTGTTCCATTTTATAATTGCTTTGTTTTTTCCCCCCTCTCCTGCTACAGAAGATACATGCTGATGATTATCAGTAGACGACGTGTGATCCTTGCCACTGATTTGGACATATTTTTGTTGGTTACTCCTAACGTTTCCGGATGCCGCTGTCCTCCCACCTGCCAATGGAAACAATGTCTGTGAGTAGATAGTTAGGCTTACCCAAGTGGTTGTGTGAGGTTTAGTTAATGCTGCTAAAGTGATCTGTGATCGCTTAATGAAAGTGCAGCGTAAGAGCAGCGGCTTACCACCAGGAGAGGGACTCACCATTTGGCCTCGGAAATGTACTCAGAGGCGGTACGGAAATGTACACCGAGGCAAAAGTCGACCAAGTCCTCTGCAGGTATTCAGTAATAACGCCTTTGCTGGCCCCAGACAGCTTGGTCTCCTTTGCTTCCCCATGCAAGATGTGCAGCGTTCAGCGTACGATGACACCAAGCCTCCTCAGGTCTCCCCAGTTACGGGCTGTGGAGAGTCGTGTAAGCAAAGCTCACGGCAGAAAGCAGCTCGATATATTTTGTTGCCTTGTGCTGTATTCCCGTCCGCAGAGCCCGCCACCCACCACGCTCTGAGACTTGTTGTGTAAATAAAGAGTATTGTAGTGAAAGAAGGTAAAGGGTTGTGATTTCTGAATATACTCAAAATAGACATGGAAAGTGCAGAATTCCAAGTCATTTCATTTCTGCAAAGACAATTTCCTGCCTATAACTTCCCGTAAATTTAACACACGTTACAGGCTCTATTTGGCTACAAAGGCATGGGGAATTACTGGCCCAAACACCTCGCAAAAATTCACTTCATGAGGTAGCTCGGGTCCTCCTCTAATTGGACTTGAAGTACATATGTTGAAAGAACACGCTCAGGTGTCACCATCCTGCAAGCGCGGGATGTTTCTTTGCCGGCGTGGTATTAGCCTTGCTAATCTGGCTGGGCTTTAGTTGATAAACCTGCCTGCTTAAATTCAGCATGAAGTTTGATTTCTGCAGGCTATTTTACATCTTGTGCCCTCAGCTGCTGATTATGTAGCACTTCAAAAAATATTTTACCATTTAACCCAAAGGGTCTTTGCCTTGGCGTTGCATATCAGCAATGGCTGATAGCCAGACAAATATTTAATAATCAGTTTGTTGACCACTTCAAAGTCCTCCAGGATGAAAGACAGCACATAAAGTCAATCATCCCTACTTTATTTTACTAGAGATATTTAACTCGTTTAAATGAGGCTGGCCATCAAATTTCTGATAAAGTCATAAGGAGAAATATTTCTTATCAAATATTGCTTTAATGTTAGATTGACGTTTAATTTCCAAGTAGCTCCTCAGAAACTGCACATCACTGGTTCCACAGAAACAAGCAGTGACACTATGTTTCTGCTTCAGGTTGTTTTAGCTCTGGCACAAGCCCTGCTGCTGGCACAGGTTTGCTCAGCAGCAAACTTGTTTGCTCTGCTTATTGACTTTGCTAAGTACTGGGTTGGGCCCTAAATGCAAATCCTCTCTCTGTTCCCCACTTCCACCTCAGGAAGATCCCATGAAACCTTATTCTCAGGTGGTGTTCATGTTTGTCTTATCGATGTTGGCAGAATAAAGAAAATTCTGTCTATAGCGCTTGATACACTTCCAGATTCACTGATTGCAGTCTGTAACTCTCTGTATTTAATCTCAATATTAGCAATCAGCTGTTGGATTAGCAAACAAGCCTGTTTACTTTTTTATTCCTGTTAGCTGAATGTTCTCAAAGTTCATCTTTTCCTCGCTACATGTACACACTGTTGTTATCTATACTTTTTTTCCCCCCACCATTCATTATTTTTCTTCCCCCAAGAGACAGAATGTGATTGAAAATAAAGATGCAAGAATAATTTGGAGCGTATATACCCACAGACATTAAAAGGAGGTCTTAAAACTGCACTTCGAAGAATGTCTAAAAGCAAACGATGGCGTTAAGACAATACAAGGTCAGTGATTTTTATAGAGTCTTAAATCTTTGCTTTTACTGCCTGTTGGGCTGAATTCTTCAAATCCTTATTTCTCCAAATGGTTCTAATAAAGCAAAACAAGTTAATTTCCAGGTATAGATACGAGGTTTAACTGGAAAGACAACAGCTGGTTTTCCCACTCTCGTCACCAAGGCAGAAGTTCAGCGCAGTCCTGCACATTGCGCTGGCTCCTGCCTTTCACCAGCCGGGTCCAGACCAGCACAACCATGTTTCTGGGGGCCCACCAGCGCCTACCAGTGGGCAGCCACCTGCTGTGCACCGGCCGCCTCTGCAGGGTGTCACGCTCCGGGTTAGACACGAAGTGAGATTAGGAAGCAGGCTGCGATTTGTTATCTGTGTTTACAAAAGCCGATTTTATTTCCCCAGCGTCATCTGGCTCATTTTTAGGCTTTGCTTTCTCAGACCTAAAAGCACGCCCGCTTTTAGCTGTAATCAACAGGCAATTAGCCAAAGGATCGTTAGTTCCTCCCGCTTCTCTCCTTTCGGAATTATTGTTCCCGATATTTCAGCGAGTTTGCTGGTGGTGGAAGGAACTTGTTTTAGCATAACATCGGGCGCTGGGCATGCTGAGTGCAGATGACCGTGCGCTTGCTCCGTGCTCCACAGCGACACAACCATCCGCGCAAGCCTGGGAAATACACAGCGAAGTCTGCTGTCATTCAGACTATCCTCTTGGGTTTGGTTTTTTTTTTTTCCCCCAGAAATTTCAACTGCAAATCAGGTTGTCATACAAACAGCAAAAGTTGGAATACTTTTTTTCATGTGAAAATTTCTGTTTTAGTTAAAATTAAGCTGAAAAAGGTAAAAACCGATCGTAGCTGAATTTTAAGGCTACTCAGGATCATGAGCCTGTCTTATGCTTTATATGGTAATTGTTGCAGCATTTATAAAATCTATACGTTGAATAATTATAAAATAACGCAAAGCAACAGAGAGTCTTATTCTCTTCTTAATTAATTTTATTCTGTTCCGTGGGTCCTTTCTTTAATGGATAGTCCTTTTGCTTTCTTCTGTGCTAATCTCAAGTCTATTTTAAGGCAACAAAGTTCAACAACGCTAACTAAATAAAGCAGTTGGACAGCATATGTTGCCAAGCACTGTATTCCCCAGCCCTTCAGTGCAGCTGAGCCTCAGATAGCACTCACGCATCGCCTGTGCAGCCATGAGGCCACTCTCCACCCGTGTGATTTAATCCCACCTTGCAGCTGTCCAAAATCCCTGGCAGCTCCCGGGCTGATGGCGTCGGAACGGCTTCGGGCACTGACCCCTTAGGTGGCCACAGGCAGACACGGGCAGGGGAGACCCGGCTCGACGCTGCGGCTGCAGAACCCACAGTGGAGGTTTATTTTGCTGAAGCGTGCTCTTTTTCTGCCACGTGACGTCCCCGAGCAGGTGGCTGTCTCTAAATACGGCACGTGCCTCGATGGCTCCCCGGATTAGCTCGGCCCTGATGGAACAGGGAAGAGCCACAAAAAAGAAAAGTCTGTGTTAAGTGAATCTGATGCGAAGAAACGCTGCTCCCCCCCGCCACACAAGCTGTATCGCTGTGCCTGCCAGCATGGAGCTTTCCCTGGGAAAGGAATGTCGGCCAACACGACGGCGAGACAGTCCCAAACGCCTTGCACGACCCAGTTCTATTAATAGGCTACCAGGAAAGAGGGGACAGCTCATCTCGGGGGTGAGCTCTAAATAAAGACCATGAAAGCAGCTGTCCTGGGCCTCACCACAGGTCCACCGTGCCCGCTGTCCTGCGCCGGACTCCAGCTGTAAGTGGGCTCCTACAGAAAGTAAGAACATACGAGCACGAATTACACTGCTTTCTAACACTCACCCGGCTTCCAGCTGGCTGCAGATCATCAGCTTCCAGATCTGGATGGAGTTTCTAAGTATTTGGTAACCCTGAACATATTTCTGTCCCATAAACTCTTCCAATTACCCCTGAATGTCTGTAGGCTTTTACCCTCTGCAGCAGCAAGGAGTTATGCAGCTCACCTCCCCTTCACAGAATCACAGAATGATCGGGGTTGGAAGGGACCTCTGTGGGTCATCTAGTCCAACCCCCCTGCCGAAGCAGGGTCGCCTACAGCAGGCTTGTACTGGAAAATAAAATTAAGGGAAGTTGCCACTGGAATTTTACGTGGCTCCTTTCAGGTGACAGCGTGGGTTTGTGATTACTGGAAGCAGATTTAAGCCTGCCACAGCTGCAGCTGGGCCAGTCCCCCTCATCCTGCTCTCTGCTCACACAGACTTGCAGCCTGCGCTGAGCTGGCACCAGACCTCATGACCCACTTGGTAAGGAGGCTCAGGAACTGGATCTAGATGAAAATTGCTCTCAAAAGAACCAAAAATTGGTTTTCAGACCCTCTTCAGAGGAGGTTTGACTCTTCTTTCTGGCATAGCCCTTTCCCAAGAGCTGCTCATTCCTGAACCGTATGCACTCTGCTATGAGCTGTCAGACACATCCTTCAGCTAAACTCTAAACAAAGTTGAAAAGGGATAAAGGAATTAAGAACAGATTGAGGAAAAAACTCCATAATAAGGTAGGCCTGGGGCAGGAAGGCCTGTGTGCCCATTTGTTCCCGAGGAGATGGAAAGAAGTTGGCTCCTGGTCCGGCTGGATCTCGGGGACTGCGGGTGCTGGGAGGGTAGGCAGGCACTGCTGCACGAGCCAAGGTGCTCTGCCCAGCTCAGCAGGTCCCCAGCTTACCTTCAGGTACCTAAATAGCTCTCAAAACGGGACCGTCCCTCAGCTAGGGGTTAACATTCCATGCCTTTAGTCTCCCGCGTTGTGTAGACCCTGTTGACAGATGGGCATTTTCTGAACAAAGTGCCACCGGTGAGGCAGTGTTTTTCTTTCGTTTTGGCTTCTTAGTCTAACTTGCTAAACCAATATTTGAAACACACTTTTTCCCACTGATAATGGAAGACAGTAAAGTACTAACATCATGTCGCACCACGACCTGAGCTATGGGTAGTGTAAGTGACAGGCGAGAAGGTCTCTTCTCCTCCTAGCACATCAGAGCAGACAATGTTTTCCATTTTAAGAAGTTGCAGGACTAATCCTGCTGCTTTTGCTTATGCTGACTGCAACATTTTTCCCCGAGCAGACCGTATATAAGGGAGAGAGCAATACAGGCAGGCAGGAAATACAGGCAGCACTAACTCCACAGATTAAAAACACTTCTGTGATTTGCCAGTGCCCTTGAAAAGAGTTTCTAAGCTGCTTCATTCCCTCCCTCCACTGGGGTAAGCTAGTCTTGCTGTACAAGATCACTGCCGAGTCGTTGGTGGCACGGATGCCGTACTGACCCAGCTCCGCTCTGTACTCTACCCCTGGCGAAACCATACTCTCCCAGGATGAGCAGCATCTCCGAGAGCAGGTACTGATTTACAACAGGAGCAGCTTTCGCAGCTGTGGCTTTGTGGGACAGATGTTCAGGGGCGTGCAAAGCATTATCCTGATGGGAGGTTCCATTAATCTTGCTCACATGTGTCTAATTTTGCCCAGCCTAAAGCCATTAAGATGCATTATTTCACTCACATGAATTTCAGATTTTTCAATGCCATGTCTTCAAAAGGTTTCCAGACTAAAACCTACTGTAACATGAATGAAGTATAAATTATAATGAAATATTAACTCATATAAATCCCTATTAACTCTAATGGAGAACTTCAAAGCAAACCCAGCTCCTCCTCCACCACTCTGCTGCTTTGTGAGGTATAAAAAATGTCCTAGCACTGTTGAGTTTTAAATGTGATTTTCTATTTGATCTTTTTTACTCTACACTGTCTTCTCTTTCTCTTGTCAGTGAAGCTCTTTGGCGAGATTTAGGAAAAACTGAACAGACAGTAAAACAGACCTCTGAAAGGAGCTTAAATATGCTTATTTTGCAAAGCATTTGTGTATGCTGAAATAAAAAGGGATTTCCACATTCCCCTAAGTGCTGGCAGAATCAGCATTCATGTCATAACCTCCCCAAGAATTAAGGAGGATAGCAGGTCTGGGAAGGGAGAGGTTCAACTCACAAGTGGCTGCTATTTAGGCCTTCTACAAACCTTGTGCAAGTCTCTTCCAGCAGAGAGGAAAATGATCAGAACTGATGCTTCAAATGCAAACAAACCAGAAGAAATGTATTTACTTAATCTGGCAGGGAAGGTTTATCAGGTCAGCTAATCAATAAGTCAAACCAGTAACAAAGGGCAAGAATAGATTTGACTATCGCTTCATGGTTCACCACAAGGTAACAAGCTAATTGTCAGGCAGAGCGGTAGCATGAATTTCAAATGCTGTTGCTGTATTAAAAATCACATTGGTTTAAGTACCAGTTAACTGGCAATAGGAAAAGTGACATTCTCAAAACAGCTTAAAACTAATTTGTATCAATTAAGCCTTGCCATTGATGTAAGCTAACTGAGTTCCAACCGGACATTAAACCACGGACGATTCAAAGCTGCTTACGCAGAACTGATTTGGGATTGTTTGGAGGGAGAGTGAAGTGATGAGTTCAAGCTTACAAAATGCTTTGAAGATCTGACAAGGTTTTTTTAATGTCCTCAATACACTATATAATATACATTCTCCTGCTGAAAACATGTTGACATAAGAAAAGGCGTGTGGGTTTGCTGACCCAGAGACTGCAGAGAGCGCTGCCCAGAAGTTTATTCTGCTGGCATGGGTCTTCAGGCTGCCACAGCTTTCTGGAGCACCACAGTATTTAGCAGACTGGTGGAAGAGGAATGTTTCCGTAGCAGTGCCTGGGCTCTGAAGAAATTGCCCTCACCACATCACCAGGCCTGAAACACAAAAAGCTTTTCTTACGAGAACACGCATGTGAGAACTGTACCCAAACCGAGGAAGCGGGCTATGTTACGCTCCCAGGTGAAGGGGGCTCAGCCATACTCCACAGCTAGATGCAATTATTGAACTTGCACAAACCAGCAACAAACGGGGTCCATCTTAACCACTCCGGGAGAGTCATCTGGTAGCACCACGCCAGGCATAGCAGCTCTGACGTTGGCTGTGCTGGTCTCGGAGGAACCGTCTCGGAGGAACCGAGCTACCAGAATGAATCCATTTACAGTTCTGTTGACTTTTCTCTTGGATGTGTAATCTTCTCCATTTTTTCAGCATGCATTGATCAGAGGAGGCTGTACAGGCACAATAGCTATGAAGGCTGAAACTCAGAAAAGTGAATGTAAATGGGTTTGCCCTTTCAGCAGTCCTTCTTTTGCCGCAGCTGAATATCCAGATTTCGCAGGTGTTTCAGAAAGCCACGATTGGGTGAAATCCACCGATGTTCCTTTACTGTTTTGATGGCTTCAACCAACGGGAGGTGGTGATTTATCATGAGATATGCCAGGACTAAGGAAGCTGACCGGCTCACTCCAACTGCACAGTGCACCAGAATTTTAGCTGGTTAAAACAAAATTAAAAAAAAAAAAAAATTATAACTGGAGAAGAGAAACAGTACAGTGCATGAAGTTTAATTTAAAGCGAAGGCAAACCCCTTCTGCCTTCTCCAGCTTGGTCAGAGTAACACATCCAACATGATGTATTTCTTACCCTTCTGACAGATCACATGAACTGCTAACAATGAAGTTTAATTTGCAATTGTTACACTCACTCGCATGAGAAGTGCCATGAGACCCCCAACCAGACCTCAGAAACATTGGTGAATCAAAGAAAACCCTACTGAAGTAACAAAGCTGTTCTGTTGCGAGAAGAGGGAAATCAGACCCATTGGTTTCAGAGGGCTTGCTTAGGTGAAGAAGAATGCTGAAATCTGGCCTGAAAGGCTGGCACTAACACATTAGCCACCGAGAAAAATGCCTAGTACCATGGCATAATAAGGCAATTTGCTGCCACTGTAATTCTCTTTTGAAGGCAGAACTTGTGATATAGACTGAGACAGCTCCATTAATGCCAGTTTACTCACACTAAGAAATGGTCGTTTATGTAATACAGGTTAATTAGTATTTTATTGCATCAGTGCCAAGAAGCTCAGTCAGTCTCTTGTGCAACATGCTATAAATCTCCTTGGGTAAAGGTAAATCTTCTCCTTGGGGGCACAGCCCTGCAGGCCCTGTTCACACAAGAAGCTCGTCTGCAATATATGAGCCTCTTCACGAGGTTGGTGGCTGTAGAAATCAGGACTTTTGTCTCTTTATTCAATCTTTCTTACAAACACAGTCGCCATAAGAGGGTCTCAAAAGAGGGTGTCCATTTTAAATGTGTGGGTTTGCTTCTCCCTTTTTGAACCAGCCTTTCCTTCCAGACCTTTTTCTCTCTACTCTGCCTCGCACTCTCTCCTGCACTGTTCACTCCTTTTCTCACATCAACTTTTTGGGACCTAGCTGGAGCTACACCCACATGCCCAGCACTCCTTCCTCCTGGCACCCACAATGCAGGTGACCAGCAGCTGGCAGGAGAGCACGTAGCGACTTGTCCACCCCTGAGCTCATGGAGCTGACCTGTCGCGAGAGGCTGCTGACTCGCGTAAGAACACGCCGACGATAATTTCGTACCTCCTGGCGTGTTCAAGGCGTTGTGGATAAACTGTGCCGCAGAGAAGAAGAACTGGCTGATGTCAAAGGTGGGGAGGTCATGGGCTGGTACACCGTAGTAATCAATGGTCGCTCCATAGAAGTCCTGGCCTCCATGGCTGTAAGCTGTGCCGTGGGCAGCATTTAGAACATGGGTCACACCCATCTTCCACAAAACAAACCTGTTATGAGCTGTTACTCTACGGAAAAGACAAACACACAGACACCTTGAGATGGGCACAGAGATATCCATGGAGGCAGAGAAGCACTGCGAATGCGTCTCCCGAGCCTTTTGCTGGTGTCAGCCTGTGCATTGCTTCTCACGGCCTCAAGTCTCACCAGGGGAGGTTTCGATTGGATATTAGGAAAATTTCTTTACCAAAAGAGTGGTCAGGCATTGGGACAGGTTGCCCAGTGCAGTGGTGGAGTCCCCATCCCTGGAGGGGTTCAAAAAATGTGTGGATGTGGCACTTCAGGACATGCTTTAGCAGGCATGGTGGTATTGTGTTAACGGTTGGACCTGATGATCTTAGAGGTCTTTTCCAACGTTAATGATTCTATGGTTCTATTCTATGATTCTAAGGGCTAACCGTGAAGCAAATACCAGCTTAGTCATAATTTTATCTCAGAAACCGTGCTGTCTGCAGTGTAAACAACAGCAATTAGCAAAACTATGAGCTCTCTAAAGCTGCACCTATAAGGCACGCTAACAGACAGAGCGTACGGCGGAGGTGTGTCTGTAAAGCTGTACTTACAGGTCTCCTAAGAAGAGATTAGGCCATACTTCATCAACGTGGTTGCAAGACGGCCGCCCGCTGTTCAGGAGCTGCTCGATTTCTGTAAGGGAGGGGACATCCCCCGTGTGTGCCCCAGCGCCTTCGGGTCCCAGGGGGCCGAGTGCTCCTGCCCCAGACATGCTGATAGCCCGGCGGAGAGGCAGCTCCCCGGCCAGAGGCTGGGTGCTGGGGTGCTGCCAGATCTCGGGAGGCTGGGAGATGGACTGGGGCAGGTGCCAGGCAGCAGTTCTGGCCACTGAGCCACGCCGACCCCACACCATCCCTGAGCACCTCGCCAGGGCTGGCCACTTGCCCGTGGCTGCCCTGATGGACACGGCCAGCTGAAACAGGGCTTTACTGGAATCTTACTGGTTCCAGTCCACTCCCCAGCGCCCGTCCGCAGGCTCTGCCACCAGCAGCCCCGGTGCTGAGACACGACCACGACTGCCATGCAGTAGCGGCAGTCAGCAAGACCTGGGCGTTCATCACAGACAATTAAAGGCCCAATAAAGGAAAAATAGAAACCTGTCCAGTGCAGGAAGAGTGGGAACTCTCTCCCAGTAACAACTGTCTCCCATTTATTCTAAGGTGCTTAAAAAACATAGCTGCGAAAGGGTCAGAAATGCACCAGCAGGTCCCACCGATGTGGTCACCAGGAGGTTAAACACCAAGTGGATGATGATGTCTTGCCTATCACCAATAATCTAGAGAAACGTATTTCTTGAAGCTACTGTTTTTTCACTGAGTAAAATTATCTGAGCCTAACTGTTCGTTATACACTTCATCTCTTGCATGGCAGTCACTGCTTTCATCAACGTGTTAATGCAATATACCTGCCGGGCATTGTGTGATACCTCCCTCTGCTGAAGAGAGAACAAAGAACCTGAGCAGAATGGCTGTCAGGTGAAACTTGTTAGCCACTGAGTGAGTTTATATAGGAAGGTCTGGTATCAAATTGTGGTATTTGTGGGTCCTTTTTCAGACTGCTTCTGGTTTGAAGGTGGTGGGACTCCTGGCAGGGGGTTGTGGAGCTGCCAGCGATGGAGCTACCGGGCAAAGCACATGGGATGCTGATGTTCTTTGTAAGCCTGGCAGTCCTCATGCAGAGCGCAGTTCCTCTACCAAAGGAGTCACGAAGAGAAGGTGGCCCAAGAGGAGAAGCTTGCTGCTGATATTGTCCCCTGTAGGAAAAGGGCCATAAATGGAAAGAGCCTTGGGTCAGGTCTGAACCACCTTTATTCCATGTGCATTGATTTCCTATGATAGAGAGAGGTTTTGCTTTATTGTATTTTATCAAGAGACATATCATGGAGAGCTATTTGAAACCTGATTTGAAAGCCTGGACTAATTAACTATGCTTAGGAGTAATCAGGGTGAGAGATGACCATAACACAGCGCAACAATTTCCAGCAGCAGGGGGCAAAAGTTGTATGCAAAGAAAAAAAAAGGTGACTTCATGTTTAAAGTCTTTCATGAAGCAGAAATTGTTAAAATTCTGTGGATTTAGAGAAGAAATGTTTAAGAGTCTCTTGTATACAAAGAGACTGTTAGTTCCCATTGCTGTGTATATTCTGGTGTAATAGGAGAAACCAAGAGCAACAGCGCTGCAGTGCTCATTTAGAGGGGCGGTGGGACCTGCAGCCAGGCTCCGCTGTGAGCAGGGCAACCCGCTGGCCAGATCCACCAGTGGAAACCACTGCAAAAATGGTTCAAGTGACACTTCCAGCACTATGTCTATGCCCTTAATACGTTACCTTGTTCTTCTCTTTTGTTCTTTTGTCCTTCAGTGAACGAGCGCTTTGCAAGCTGATTGATTTGTGCTCATGAATGAGGAGAACTAGCTGACTGAGCAGGTGAAGTTTGATTTAGTTTACTTTTCTCAGGCTTCTGGGTGGAGGCTCAATCTGAGGCTTTACTAGCAGGTTTTTCTTTTTTAAATGTAAGCCCAGCCCTTTTGTTGCCAATCAAGTTCTGTCAGGAATGTAATACTCATGTTTAATTCTGGCCCTTTTCAGCTGCAAAAATTTATTGGGCTCTACCCCAAATGCACTGACTAAGAATTCAGAGTTCATCTGCAGCATGAAAGCTTTTGAGCAGAAAAACGTGAACTCCAGATGAATCATCTCCAAGCCCTGTGTGTCTCCAGCGTTTCTATCGCATATGTCCGTTTTCTTCAAAACTCTAGCCTTCCACATCTAGTGTCATTTAAACATTTAATAGACTTAACCCGCCTGCCCCGTCAAACTGCAGCATCTGTAAACATGATTTTGCTAAAGCTGTGTTACTTATTTTTTGCCAGGAGCTGTCTTTGAAACAGGCAGGAGGCAGACATCTGGCTTTCAGAGCAGCTCCGTTAGCGTTAACACACTGGACGTAACCTCACTGGAGGGAACAAGACCATCTCTTCCGGCTCCATGTCCTCCCTTGCCTGCCATTCTGCCCACAGCACCGGGCCCGGATGTCTCAGAATACACCTTTCCTTCAGTGTATTTCCACAGGATTTAGTCATCAGGTCTATGGGTTAGTCCAGGACTGCCAGGCTTTACTCCACTGAGATGTGCCTTTGAGATGAAACTTCTCATGAGATCCTTCTCAGCGGAAGAGCTAACTCCCCTGAGCAAAGCTGAAGGCTTTGTTCCATCATCTCCTTGCTCCTGCAGCCCCTTACTTTGTCCTTGTGTTAACATTAAGGGAAAGGCTGTGATTCTCTGACTTTGTGAAGAATTGTTGTATTTTAGATTGTAAAAAAAAAAAAACAAAACACAGTAGCCTGAATGCAAATGCTAAAGAACTATGGAAAACATGAACTTAGCTTTGTCTTCAAACTCTGCAGGACGTTCCTTCCAGGTGTCACCTTTCGTCCAGATGGGTTTGGCTCTCCACAGGTCTGCTTATTTCCTGGCTTTTCTAAAGCTACTAAGGGTGGATGTAAAAAGCAACAAACTGATGCATGGCCACACTGAATAGAGGCAAAATCAGCTGTCTGTGAGTAGGGACTTTCTGAAATCTCAAGACTTTGGACGTTCTCCTGACTGTCAGGATGGCGGGCAGCTCTAAGCCAAACATTTGTGTGCAATTAATCTGATCTTAAAATAGGTGCTGTTTCAGTTGAAATTAATGCATGATTAATTTCGGGATACTCAACGGAAGCCATCCTTTTAATCAGTGGACTACGCCTTTGCGATTATTTTGTAGGTAGTACTTGGCGCAATAATCTAAATCAAACATTCCCGGGCTAATAATGTCTTGGGTGGTAACAGTGTAAACTGTCACGGAGTGCTCTAGCAGCACGCAGCCTGGCATCACCCGGAAAATGTGCAGTGGTAGAAAACACGACGTTCGTGGAGGCTCTTCTGTCGAAAATACTGCTGTCAGTGCTAACTGGGGCTGTGTCGGTGACACCCTTCCATCTCTCCAGCGAAAACTGGGCCATAACCAACCTCTTCTCACGTATCCTGAAAGAAAAAAGTTTTTCTAGTGAAAGCCTTACAGCGTGGAATTTCAGCTAGCATAAACAATCATGATTCTACAGATACAGTCATCTCCGACTGCAAAAGATCTGCTTGTTTCGCTATCGGGCTGTTTTTGGGACTTGATTTTCGGGATGGTTAGCTACGGAAGAAGAATTGAACTAATTGAATTCTGCTACATTTAGGTCAATACCAACTGAGACCGTTTTCTGGTGTTCTACAACATTAGTGTATTTTTAATGTATGGAACAATTTTGTCTGATTTTCCTACCCACCCCCCCAAAGTTGATTTTCTGCCTTGGAAATTAATTGTTTCACTAATTTGACTAGTTCTTAGGCATTCAGTCCCTTTTTCTCCCATTACGGGAGTAAGAAATTTGAAGATAAAACAAATGCTTTAAAGTTCACACATGACTGATCTAAGAATGCTTCAACTCAAGTACAGAGATTACAAAGAAATTACACAGCAGGACCTGATCTGTACAAAAATGAGATTACAAAAAAAACCCATCCCAAAAGCCGGAAAAAATAAAAATCATTATTTAGATCAATTAGCACTTCCAGGGGAAGATCTGCCCCTCGCCATGTTGTATTCTTTGCTGGAAGAAGATTTTCATAAGCAATTCATTCTCTGTTCAGCTGGGGCCTTTCTTTCCTGCATACGGTCTTGAGATTTATTTCAGCGAGATTATTTCAAATTATTAAATGCTAACAGTATTATTTAATGACAGTGTTTAAAAAAAAAAAAAAAGCAGCCCGTTGCATGAACACATCTCTTTTTCCTTTGCCATGTAATATATTGGAACTGGAGCTAGTTGGGAAATTTCAATGTAAGTTTCCTTTCTATTTTTTTTTATTAAGTGTCAGCCTGAACATTGAATCAATGTAACTATGTGAATCGAATAAATTGTTTTCAATCTAAAGATACACCCAGTGTAATTACCCATTTTAAAGACTTTTTTTCTTGGCAATCTGCAGTAGTTTTAAAAATATCTGTGGTATATAATTTGTCACAGATTCACAGGCTGACATGTCAGCATTGGCACTGCCTGTCAAACTGACATCAATGCCTTCACATCACGTGGCACGAAGTGACATAACTCAAAGTGACGGAATGAGGTTTATTGGAAATTCTGTCGAATGAAGCACAAACTATTTAGATAATTCACCCGTTTAGAGAACATCAAATGTTAGCACGGAGAAGTAGTTTTCAGCTTTGAAGTGCAGCAGCTAAGCAGCTATTGCATGTCTGCTTTCATTTAAGAGTTACAAGTTTTAGGCTGTGCTCTTCATCGCTTTTCTGTGCAAGCTGATTTGGTCATTTAAAAAATATTTGCTAGGTGATGAAAACAGAGCAGAAAAATGCCATTAGCAGTGATAACTTCAGACAGAAACCAGCCGTTGAGGCTTTCTGCGGTGCTGAGGTTGCCCAACCGCTGCTGCAAACCAGCCCAGCAGCCTCCGCCGCCAGGCACGGGGCTCCGCAAAGACGCACGGCCAGGCTGCATACGTGTCTTCTCCGCTCTTACTGCGGATGCAGCTCCTGGCCGGGGCTTCGCTGCGTGGAAATCTGTTGCTGATATAACACACCTTAGGGCCTGGGAACTTCAGAGAGTCCCGGATTCATGTGCATATATAATTACGGCTCATTTTCCAACCAGGAATTCTAAAGTCTGGAGACTGAATTTGGGAAGTCGTTTGCAGGTGGATCGCTGGCCTTGCTATAAACAGCGGAGGGAAACAGGATAAGGAAGCTTCTGCTTTAATTTTTGCTTCCTTCCTGCAGCCTGGTGAGCTGGTCGACTCCGGTGCATTTTTATGTTAAAAAAGCACACAACAAAGCCACGGCACTCCGAACAAAGCAGCGCTTTCCCGGCAGCTCCCTCGAAAAGGCGAAGAATGAGATCACGCAGGTGGGTCAACTCCAGGACTGTGCTTCAGGCTCCGATGTGGTGATCTGCTCTGTGGTGAGACAGTTCTGTAGCCTGCTACAGTTATTTTCGCAGCAGTTTTTCAGTTTTTAATTATTTTTGCATTTTTAGCGTAAACCAGTTTTTCAGATACAAGCAAATGTGGCAATGTATCGTAAATTGTACCAACTTGGCACCTGGAAGTGTGCAAAAAGTTGTGATTAACTGGCAGTTGGTGAAGAAAAATTCATGACGGAAAAAGCGAAGAATGCACTTAGTAGAGAAGCACAAACTCTTGCTTAACTAAATTGCCTTGCTCTCCTGTAATTTTGTTTTCCTTGTCAGATTACTGCTAGTTATTTTGAACATGAATATGTGGACCTGGAGTAAGCAAAATTACCTCAACTTTCAACCAGCTCTATTAACAGGTCCATTACGAAGAGGAAGACCAGCTCCATTTGATTTTTTGTTGGGTTTTTTTCAGATACATACGTATGCGTTCTGTGGGTTGTCAGTGATGAATACAGACTTGTCACTTTATCATCTAGTGCATGTAAAGGGAAAGGAGGGGAACATTGTGAACACTGAAATTGCACTTAATTCCTACACAGTTTGCAGAGGCTACTAAACTGGCAAAGAAAGCGGAACGTTCCCTCCAACTTCAGCAACTCATTTGGGAAACTACACAGCATTTGGTGTCAAAAATAAAAGCGGGATGGAACAGACTGCTTAAACATCTCTGAAACAGTATCAGGGCATGTGGTAATGAGCAGAAGCTCTTACAGCTTGTTTCTGTGCTGAACATCCAGCATTTGATCTATTCAAAATGTATGTAGTCCTCTACAACTCAGATTGTACCATCGTGGACATCTTCATTGGGCTGCTCGATGGCTTGGCAACTTGATGAGGCGGTGAAGGATTTTGAAATGCAAAATTCCCTTGTTCCACTGCAGCCGCACGTGGGTAAGGGCTGCACAAGATCCTTATTTTCCTCTGTGAAGAAAGAATACAAGGCCAAGTTCTGTAAAAAAAGCTGGTGTCATTAACTTAATGGCGCTACATTGGCACCCGCTTTCTACTTCAGCTGAAGCTGCAACTTCGACTTGTCTTGGCCCTTGCAGTAATTACATCAACAAAGCCAATTCTGACCGTTCTTCCCATTGCATTATGCTGCTGCAAAGGGCTGGCTACTGCCGCAGTCACTCGGCATACAAAACAAACTTCTTTCTGGAGTCTCTGGTTTCTAATTTGTCTGCCTCCTCCTATCCCCTCCGTTTGTAGGTTATGGGGCTCCTGGAGTTACGGCATCCTGCTGAAGCTTTCGCAAGTCATCTGCGCCGTGGATTACCTTGGGTGAACGACTGATGGCTGCCAGCCAGCTGCCAGTTTTCACATTTATTTTTTTTACTTTCATCAGGAAAGAGTAACAGTGCAAAAAACCAGTGCGTCTAAAGAGAAATGTTTTGTAACGATTGCATGATGTGAAAAACGACAGCATGAGGGTCCTGCAAGTTTTCGCTGCTGTCTTCTCCTGACATATGCCTTCAAGTGAAGGATGGGGATTATTTTCATGACGACCCTAGCGGGTTTTTAAATGACAGCAGGATCACTCTACCCGTTTATTCATTTTTCATCTATTTAGTGTGGTTAGAAACTTCCACCCTTCTCACGCCCAGGCTGTACAAAGGGTACTTCCCAATGATGGATAGAAAGATCACACTGGGAATAAATATACTCTAGTATCTTCCAGGAGTAGAGTTTTATACCCTTACCCTGCTTTAAGCATGTTCTGTTCTTCAGTTAGAAAGGCAAGATACCTTGACAGGCTGGAGAGGTTGGCCTGTGTGAACCGCATGGAGTTCAACAAGGCCAAGTGCAAGGTCCTGCACATGGGTCGGGGCAATCCGAAATACAAGCACAGGCTGGGCAGACAGTGGCTCGAGAGCAGCCCTGAGGAGAAGGACTTGGGGGTATGGGTGGGTGAGAAGCTCAACATGACCCGGCTATGTGCGCTTGCAGCCCACAAAGCTGAGCATATCCTGGGCTGCATCAAGAGCAGTGTGGCCAGCAGAGTGAGGGAGGGGATTCTGCCCCTTTACTCTGCTCTCGTGAGACCCCACCTGGAGTCCTGCGTCCAGCTCTGGACCGCCCACATAAGAAGGACATCAATGCGTTGGAGCGGGTCCAGAGAACGGCCACGGAGATGATCCGAAGGCTGGAGCACCTCTCCTATGAGGACAGACTGAGGGAGCTGGGGCTGTTCAGCCTGGAGAAGAGAAGGCTCCAGGGTGACCTTCTAGCAGCCTTCCCTTACCTGAAGGGGCCCTACAGGAAGGATGGAGAGGAACTTTTCACAAGGGTGTGTAGTGACAGGACAAGCGGGAACAGCTGTTAACTAAAAGAGGGCAGATTTAGATTAGGTATTAGGAAGAAATTCTTCACCATAAGGGTGGTGAAATGCTGGAACAGGTTGCCCAGAGAAGCTGTGGCTGCCCCCTCCCTGGCAGTGTTCAAGGCCAGGTTGGACGGGGCTTGGAGCACCCTGGGCTGGTGGAAGGTGTCCCTGCTCATGGCAGGGGGGTTGGAACCAGATGATCTTTAAGGACCCTTCCAACCCAAAACATTCTGTGATTCTATGATACAGTTAGAAAAAGCACGGCACCCTGGCTTGTCCCTTCAGCTGATCTCTGGGGATGACGGATGATTTGTCTTTCCTTAGGACTCCCCAGACCCATGCTACCCACCGCCTACGGGCCGCGAATCTCTCGCACAGCTCGAAAGAGCTGTGACCGCGCTCCCACGCAGCCCGGGCTCCCGCGACGCCAGGGCCGGGGTGGGGAGGCTGACGGAGGGAAGGAAGGAGGCAGCGAGCGCGGGTCAGCTCCAGCAGCCCCTCAGGCCTGTAAGGCCCCGCCCGGGCCCTCCCGGAAGCTGACCCCGCCCCTTCCGGCAGGCGCCGTCGCTTCCGGCCGGGGGATGGGGGGGTGGCGGTGGCCACCGCCGCCGCCTGACGGAGGGAGCGAGCGCGGGAGCGCCGGGGCCGGGCCCTGCGGTGCTACCGCCACGTAGCGCTGCTGCCGCGGCCGGAGGTGAGGCGGGAAGGGGGGCGGCGGGGGTCCCGGGGCGGTACGGTACGGGCAGCCGGGGCCGGGCGCGGCAGCGGAGGGGGGCGGGAAGGCCCCTCGCCGGGGAGCGGGGGCCGGCGGCTTCCCTCACAGCGGGGCCGGGGGAGGCGGAGGGGGGGAAAGATGGAGGGCGGGGCCTTCGGTCTCCCTCCGAGTAGCCCCTGCTCGCCCCCGCCCCCCGCCCCGAGTAGCCCCTGCTCGCCCCCCGCCCCGAGTAGCCCCTGCTCGCCCCCCCCCCCCGAGTAGCCCCTGCTCGCCCCCCCCCCGAGTAGCCCCTGCTCGCCCCCCCCGAGTAGCCCCTGCTCGCCCCCCCCGAGTAGCCCCTGCTCGCCCCCCCCCGAGTAGCCCCTGCTCGCCCCCCCCCGAGTAGCCCCTGCTCGCCCCCCCCCGAGTAGCCCCTGCTCGCCCCCCCCCGAGTAGCCCCTGCTCGCCCCCCCCCGAGTAGCCCCTGCTCGCCCCCCCCCGAGTAGCCCCTGCTCGCCCCCCCCCGAGTAGCCCCTGCTCGCCCCCCCCCGAGTAGCCCCTGCTCGCCCCCCCCCGAGTAGCCCCTGCTCGCCCCCCCCCGAGTAGCCCCTGCTCGCCCCCCCCCCGAGTAGCCCCTGCTCGCCCCCCCCCCGAGTAGCCCCTGCTCGCCCCCCCCCCGAGTAGCCCCTGCTCGCCCCCCCCCCGAGTAGCCCCTGCTCGCCCCCCCCCCGAGTAGCCCCTGCTCGCCCCCCCCCTCTGAGTAGCCCCTGCTCGCCCCGCCCCCCAGCACAGTCCTTCGCCTCCCTCGCTGTCCGCTCTGCCAGCGGTGTGAAACTGGTGGGGTTTTCTGAGGGGGGTAAAATGTGTCTAGTTCCAAGTAAAAACAAAAAAAACCCAAAAAGAACAAAAAACCCTCCCAAGTCTCGGAGCGTGCAGGGTTGTGGCCGTGACGGAGGCAGCGTGGAGGAGCTGAAGCTCTGGAGGAGCCGTTGCCCGCTCAGTGTCCCGGATCTCCATCGCTGGTGCATTAGGTGGCCTCTCGGACTAATCGCTTAATGATTGCTATTTTTTAAAAATAGTACTTTGAATAGGTTTTTTCAGCTCTGTAAGTTAATGGAAGGAGAGGCAAATGACAGGCAGTTTTAATATTCATGTACTTATTGGTTTGTAACTGGAGTTGAAGCAGCCTCATGGTTTTGCGTTTGTTGCTTCGCTTTGCCAAATTCATTTTATAAAAACCCAGCGTGCCTTCAGGGTGAGTTGGTGTCAGATTCCGCTTGCGCTGAGGATGCTCCGTCTCCGCAGAGCCCCCTCCGGCAGCCGGGCACGGGGCTGGTGCCACCTCCCAGGGCAGCGGGTCCCGCTCCTGGGCAGCTCCTGGCACGTAAGTGCCCCTCCTGCTTGGTGGGGGCTGCCTCTGGCTGCAGATCGGAGGTAAGGAAGCAGATCGCTGTGGTCTGGTTCTTCCGTTTGCTTCCTGTGATACAGAAAAAAGGTGGAATTAATTCACAGGATTGGGGCGAAGTGATTTTTTTTATATTCAGTGGACCGAAATTCTTTGGGAAGTTTCGTAAGTTTTTTGTTGCAAAAGTGGTGCTTAGATGTGAAGGAAATGTTCTGAAGACTTGTAAAGAGCAAGAACTTTATCTTGTTTGCTATTCTATGTGATTTTTTTTTGCTGGCTGGTTGGGGGTTTTTTTGGTAGGATACAATTAAAAACACAGCTTGGCTTAGGAGTTGCAATCTTTCAGGCTCTGTGCTATCACTTTTCTTTGTACAGAGCTCAGTTTTGCAGCCCGCTAAGCTGGTTGAGACCCATAAACCGTATTACATTATAAATGTATATTTGATAATATAACTTTCAAAAGTTTTTTTTTTTTTTTATTTCGTATTTATTTTTATGCATCTAAGATGAGGAAGGCTCCTAGATTTTCACCGGACCAGAAAGGTCAGGTTGTAGATGATTGTGGAGAGTAAGACCGCACACTGTTCACATAAGATACTGTTCTGGTATTGATTTGGATGGAGAGTTTGTTCACGTCTTCCCCTATTTCCATCCTAAGAAGGGGGTGTGGGAAGAAAAGAAAGAAAGAAAAGCAGAAGAGCAAGCATAAATTGTTTTACTGCAGAGTTGTACAAGGATAAAGAGCAGCAAACAGTCTGTTACGAGATGGGTGTATTGTTTCTTGAAGCTGGAGGAAAAAATACTTGACACTTGACATTTCGCGTGTGAAATGTTTGAGATCTTGTACAAATATTAATGAAACCCTGTGAATTACATCCCAAGATAAGTGGTGGAGTGCTTGATCAGTTGTTGAAAAATCACTTGTGCATGCCTTGAATTATGGTGGTGGGATAAAAAACGCTTTGTTAGCTGGTTAGTAGATAAGGAGTTGAGCTGCTCTTCGTGTTCGCTTGAGTGTAGTACAACCCCTTTGGTTTAGTGGCGTGTAAAAGGCAGGGAGCAGTATGTACTCTGGTCAGCTTGCTGCAATGTCTAACTGCACTTAGTGGTTCTGAAGACAAATATGTTTAGCTCTCAGGACTTTCTGGGGTAGCTGCTGTCAGTCTTGCACGGAGGCGTTCTGCCAGAAAGACTCTTTTCGGCATATGGAGCCAATCTTTGATTTTTGCGGTATCAGTTCTATATTTTCCACAGTGCAGCACTTCAATGAATAATTCTTGAAAAGCACATCTTCCTTGATGGTTTGAAACCCAAGACATACCATAAACTAAACAAGTGTTACTCTGGGATTTCTTATCTTAGAAATAGCAATAAGACTTCTGAGCACGGTTAAAATACTGCTGATGGTGTCACTTACTAGAAATGTTTATGAAACAACTCGTGATAGCAAAGTCGCTAAGTAAAACAATGCAGGTTTAACGGGAATATTTCTGCGTTTGAAGCTATTGTATGCTTGCTTCAGGAAAATATGTCTCCAATTTTTTGGTCTTACGGTGGGCATTTTGCTGTGTTTGAGTTTTATGTATTGCACGGTAGCCGTTGTATTTAAAAACACTTGAAAGATTGTGTATTGTTTTTGCAAGTGTTCTTTTTCTCTGGTTGTTTACAAGATACTGTACTGTGTATGGTGGCATTTAGAAAGTCAGAATTAAGTTGCTGTATGCTATATGGTAATGAAACCTTTGGTGTTATTTACTTTAAATAAGCACTGAAGTGTTTAGAGTTTTCAGGAAGAGCAAGTGACAAGCTTCTGATGCAAGTCAGCAGGGTATCCGAGACTTCTGATGCGTGACAAGGCAGCGCTGCACATTCTTTTTCTAGCACAGCATTATTAAGTTGGTATGTGACAGTAGCCTTGTTATTGCAGGCGGGCTCAGTGCGCGATTTCATGTGTGGCTTTTTTGTGCTGGGGAGTCAGGGCCTCAGACAGGGCTCTCGTCCATGCTGTGAACCAGTAGCCCAAATTGTACAGAAGGACTTCTCCCCCGAGGTGTGAGATGTCATGCTTCTGGGCCAGCAGACACGGTGAAGCAGGGGCTGAGTTGGAATTGCCTGCATTCAGACCTCACCTTGAAGCCTGCCACGGAGAAATGTAGGTTAAACCTCTTGAGATCTCATAGTTCTTCAGTGTCCTACCTAAAATACCTCTCAAGGATGGTGAGAATTGAACCTAGATGGGGACACAAATCCAGAGGCACGTCAGGAAGGAGAGCCATGGGCTCTCCGGGGCGCACGAGGGCAGGCGGTGAAGCAGTAATGGTGCTGGCAGAGCTTTGCATGCGTGTCAGTGTCCAGGGTTTGGCCAGGACAGGGTTAATTTTCACCGGACTCCAGGAAGGGGCACAGCCGGGGGGTGGGGGCTGACCCCACCTGGCCAAACAGAGCCCGGTAAGGCGCGGCGGGGACTCTCTCGTGGCTCAGGAGCGCGCGGCGCGAGTCCTGTTCGGGAGAGCGGCTGTCTGGGTCGTGCGGTTCGTTGTTGTGTTTTCTCCTTATTTGTACTGTTGTTGTTCCTGTTCCCTCTGTTTGCTGTTCTGTTAAACTGCCCTTATCCCGACCCACCAGTTTTCTGGCTGTTTCTTTCCATTCTGCTGTGCACACCGGCGGGGGGAGGGGCGGCCGCGTGGCACTTTTTGTTGCCGGGAGCAGCCGAAACCAAGACAGTCGGGAATAAACACATCCAGCCAGCATTCCGCTAGCTGCTGTGGGCGTAACTGGGATCTTATTTAACCCTTCTGCTGTGGTTCTGGCATCGTCAGGTTTTGTTGCTGTAACAAGATTGCGGCCCGATGTTAGCGTGATATTAATGCTGCTTTTCCTTGGCTAGAGTAATGATCATCGTATTCAACTTCCCACATTTTTACCTCAATATGCTGACTCAAAGTCTGTCTGCTAGGAAAGGTAGAGACTTAATGGTTGACTGGCAGTAATTCAGTAGAGGAAATCATGATAGAATTGTGGGTAATCATTTTGAGAGAGATTAATTTTCCATATTTAAATATACGTCTAGGAAAAGAGAGAGGTGATTCTGCCCCTCTACTCTGCTCTGGTGAGACCTCATCTGGAATCCTGCGTTCAGCTCCGGAGCCCTCAGCACAAGAAGGACATGGAACTGTTGGAGCGGGTCCAAAGGAGGGCTACAAAAATGATCCGAGGGCTGGAGCACTTCTCCTGTGAGGACAGGCTGAGAGAGTTGGGGCTGTTCAGCCTGGAGAAGAAAAGGCTGCGGGGAGACCTGATTGCAGCCTTTCAGTACTTACAGAGAGCCTATAGGAAAGATGGGGACAATCTTTTTAGTAGAGACAGCAGTGACAGGATGAGGGGTAATGGTTTTAAACTAAAACAGGGTAGGTTTAGGCTGGATATAAGGAAGAAATTCTTTACAATGAGGGTGGTGAAACACTGGAACGGGTTGCCCAGAGAGGTAGTGGAGGCCCCATCCCTGGAAACATTCAAGACCAGGTTGGACAGGGCTCTGAGCAACCTGATCTAGTTAGTGGTGTCCCTGCTCGCTGCGGGGGGGTTGGACTAGGTGACCTAGGGGTCCCTTCCAACCCAAAACTTTCTATGATTCTATGAAATATTGGGCTAACAGCTAGGGTGTACTCTGCCTCTCGGAGGCATCTCATGTTTTAAAATGCCCTGACCAAACTGTATAAATGTTAATGGCCCAGAGAGTAACATTTTTCTCTTAAAAAAAAAAAAAAAAAAAAAAAACCAACAAAATACACATGCACAGAAAGTTCATATTCAGTTGTATTCATGCTGCTAACTGGAAGGCTGGGGAAGGAGAAAGGGAAGCAGGACACATGATCCGTACTGCTGATGAGCTGAGTGTAAAGTCACAGTAGCAGGAAAGCCATCGACTAAGCTAGAGACAGACATCGCTGATGTCAGGTGAAAAGTATATTTTGCCCTCTGACGCTTAAGTCTGGGCTTGCTCTGGGTTACTTATGCGTGTTATTCACCATTAAATAATGTTATCCATTATTTGGCTTGAGTGATAAAAGCAGTAGTGTAGAAGGCAGAGCAGTTACCAGCGCTGTGTTCTTTCTGAAGACCAGTACAGTTACCCAGGTGACTTGGTCTGTTCTGCTGCGTTAGTGGGTCTTGCGTTGTGGACTGGTAGTCTCAGAAATGTCATATCGTGTTCTTAAGTTTCAAAAACGAGCAGGAGCAGGTGGGCACAGGGATCTGTATTGTATGCCGGGTGCTAAGATTGTTAGGGAAAGTGCTTTTTACCCTTTAAACCAGAAAAGTGGTGCTAAATGAGTAGTCTGAAGGAGAAGGCAGTCTCTGAGTTTAAAGAAATTGCCCTGTCATCAAGACTGAACTTAACTGTCGCTGTTGAGACAAAATTAGCTACCAGCTGTGTGGAGTGGTTGAAGTTTGTGTTTTGTGTAAGTGCTTGTTTCTTTTGTTGATTGCTTTGTCTTTTCCAGTTGGTTAAACATCTTTGACAGCATTTAAAAACAGGAGCAAGCCCTGCCAGGTGCATGTTATGGTTAATGTAGACTTTCTCCCAGGTCCAGCCCGTTCAGTAGTGACCTTTGATGGGTGTGCTTCCTCAGAAAGGTTATTTTTATTGCATGTTTGGTAAGGGTGGATTTTTATTCCTGCAATGCCAGATGAAGAAACGCTAGGTAGGCTGCTGTTAGGCCACTTGACTTGGGACAGATGAACAGAATTCACAGAATCACAGAATAGTAGGGGTTGGAAGGGACCTCTGTGGGTCATCTAGTCCAACCCTCCTGCCGAAGCAGGGTCACCCAGAGCAGGCTGCACAGCACCGCGTCCAGGCGGGTGTTGAATATCTCCAGAGAAGGAGACTCCACAACCTCCCTGAGCAGCCTGTTCCAGGGCTCCGTCACCCTCAGAGGGAAGAAGTTCTTCCTCATGTTCAGACGGAACTTCCTGTGCCTCAGTTTGTGCCCATTGCCCCTTGTCCTGTCACTGGGCACCACTGAAAAGAGCTTGGCCCCATCCTCCTGACACCCACCCTTCAGATATTTATAAGCATTTATTAGGTCCCCTCGCAGCCTTCTCTTCTTCAGGCTGAACAAGCCCAGCTCCCTCAGCCTCTCCTCGTAGGGGAGATGCTCCAGTGCCCTCACCATCCTCGTAGCCCTCCGCTGGACTCTCTCCAGTAGCTCTTCATCTTTCTTGAACTGGGGAGCCCAGAACTGGACACAGTACTCCAGATGGGGCCTCACTAGGGCAGTGTAGAGGGGAAGGAGAACCTCCCTCGACCTGCTGGCCACACTCTTCTTGATGCACCCCAGGGTCCCATTGGCTTTCTTGTCAGCCAGGGCACACTGCTGGCTCATGGTTAACCTGTCGTCCACCAGGACACCCAGGTCCCTCTCCGCAGAGCTGCACTCCAGCAGGTCCGTCCCAAGCCTGTACTGGTGCATGAGGTTGTTCCTCCCCAGGTGCAGGACCCTGCATTTGCCTTTGTTGAACCTCATCAGGTTCCTCTCTGCCCAACTTTCCAGCCTATCCAGGTCATGCTGAATGGCAGCACAACCTTCTGGTGTATCTACCACACCTCCCAGTTTGGTGTCATCAGCAAACTTGCTGAGGGTACATTCTAACTCTTCATCCAGGTCGTTGATGAAGAAGTTAAACAAGACTGGGCCCAGTACTGACCCTTGGGGGACACCACTTGTTACCAGCCTCCAACTAGACTCAGCGCCGCTGATGACAACCCTCTGAGTTCTGCCATTCAGCCAGTTCTCTATCCACTTCACCAACCACTCATCCAGCCCACTTCCTCAGCTTCCCTAGGAGGATATCATGGGAGACTGTGTCGAAAGCCTTGCTGAAGTCAAGGTAGACAACATCCGCGGCTCTCCCTTTGTCTAACCCAGCCAGTCATGTCATCGTAGAAAGCTATTAGATTGGTCAGGATTCGTCTGGGTTAGGGAGAGTTTCCTGCCTTTCCCCTCACAAGTTGCTTTGGTTAGAAGACAAATCAGTCTTAGAGCAGCTGCCAATAAGTTGAGTGTATTTTTGGTGAGTCTAAATTCACTGCTTTCAGAAGACTCGTGGTGATTACAGTGTTAGAAAAAACACTGTGACTTCCAATTTTTTTTCAGTATTTCATCTATATTTCTGAGTAAGGAAAGCTGGAAGTCCAGATAAGCAGCTCAAGTTTGTTTGTTTGTGTTACTGGATTAAGATAAAAATCTGCAGTACAAAAAAGGTCCATTAACTGATCACTAATTACAAATTGCATGTCATAATTTCTGTTGTTAGTAGCTGTGTGAGCAAAGTAATTCTTACAGTTATTTTGAGCAAGACTTTCAAAAATAGTAAGATAACGTAGAAATTTTGGAAATATCCTTTTATATGGAGAAGGAAGAGTATAGTAAATGCAGATATTCTAGTAGTGGTTTCTGGATGTTTTGGCAACTGTGTAAGTCAAGGTATTAAAGCTTATATACATATTGACTGTATGTGGAGTTTTGAGAAATTAAAACTCTGCATTAAGTACACATTGTTAATATACAATCAACTCAGAGAATGTCCTCAGAAGTACCATTCCCTTAATTCTTGCAGAAGGGCAACTTTGATTTTTGCACTCATTTTTCTTCTAAACAATTTCTTGTATACTGCTGGGAAATCTCATTGGACAAATCGAGTTTTCTCTGATATGGCTCTGTAGCCTCCAGCCCAGGACAGACCTGGAGCTGTGGGAGCGGGGCCGGAGGAGGCCCCAGCAATGATCCGAGGGCTGGAACCCCTCTGCTGGGAGGAAGGCTGGGAGAGCTGGGGCTGTTCAGCCTGGAGAGGAGAAGGCTGCGGGGAGACCTTAGAGCAGTCTGCCAGTACTTAAAGGGGGCTTCTGAGAAACATGGGGACAGGCTTTTTAGCAGGGTCTGTTGTCATAGGACAAGGGGTAGTGGTTTTAAACTAGAAGAGGGGAGATTTAGACAGGATACAAGGAATAAATGTTTTAGAGTGAGGGTGGTGAGGCACTGGCACAGATTGCCCAGAGAGGTGGGAGATGCTCCATCCCTGGAAACTTTCAAGGCCAGGTTGGATGGGGCTCTGAGCAGCCTGACCCAGCTGAAGATGTCGTTTCCATTCTGTGATTCTGTGATGGAATAGAATAGTGTGTGGTCCGGTTAGATGTAACCTGGAAGAAAAAGTTGCATCCAATAATTACGTAAGAGCTACTTCTAACAACAGGTACAGTACCTCGTTAAAAAGAGAGGTGAGAAGGAAAGAGCTTCTGGTTTTGGAAGAGCTGTGCCCCTGAAAAAGATGTAAAACTGTGCTGAATGGTCATGATGGGTTTGAGTACCTGTTTACTGTATACAGAAGATAAATAATAGATTAAATAGATTGCTTCCTTGCTTTCATTCTGAAAACACTGAATGATGTATGTGGCAGTAGTGTATTGTACTGTCCTGTGTTTTCTGAGATTTGGTTGGCACGATTGAAGCTTTCTAGTTAATTAGACTGTTTTTTCAAGTACAAAAGAGCTGTGGAATTGTAGCTGTTTCTCAGATGGTATCTGTACATAAGCCACCAAATATAAATTGTGCACAAATCCGTTCTGTACCACTGTGGGTCTTAATTATTGGATAAGCTTTCTATTACCTTTAGATCACTGGTAGCCTTTCCAGGTTGTTTCATGTATTCCACGTAACATTCTGTGGTTAATTTTTTTTCTGGTTGTTGTTCTAAGTTGTTCTGGTGACTCGTCACTTCAATGTGACTAAAATGTTGCTGAGATGTCTTGCCTCCCTTAAAACGATATTCTAGGTCAAAAAAACAATTACTGAGAAATCTGTATGAAAAGAATACATCTTTTCTGGCTTTGATGCGTTATTGTGTTATCTATTACCACATCGCTTTTGAAGATGCTTTGGAATTAAAGCTAATGCTTAATTTCTACTAATGTTGTTTTGAAAGCTGAAAATTTTCAAGGATTTGCAATGTAATAGGCATCTATGTTAATTACTGAGATCGAACAAAGACAGAAATGTGATGGCTGCACCATCAGCATACAGCTAAGATGCCACAGGTCACTCTCATAGATACCTAGTCACAGGTTTACTTGGGAGGGGTGGAAATGAAATGCCATGCCACCAAAGGTTCAGTATTATAAAACTGGAATGTATTGGACCTGTAATGTATTATTTTAGCTTTAATTCGGTTTTACATGGTTGCTGGCTATACTTCCTTCCTTAGTTTATGAACTGCAAACAGTGGAAAAGACTAATGATTAAGCTGGTATTTAAACAGAGCAATCTTTGTTTCTCATTGTCTAGTGTATTAAACTCGGATTCATTTATTCATTTTTTTCAACAAAAGACTAAAAGTAGACTGGGCATATCTAGGAAATATTCTGCTTCTTGGTAGCTTTCAATTTCTGTTTAGGAAGAAGTGACATAATTTTAGTTTTGCTTGAATAAAAAAATGTTTTAAAAGCGCTTTTGTATTACCTAGTAAGTTGTATGTCTCGTTTTCAGCTGGCTCTTACGTAAAAAGCCTTTGGCTAATTGAGCATCTAAAATCACACAAAATACACTGGCATTTCGACAATCTCAATTAAACGTTCGGATCTTGTCTCTTTCTCCAATATGTGACAGGTGAGTTTTACTGGCGGACAGAGAAGGATGATGGCAGGCAATAACCAGCTTTGCATTCGACGTTGGACTACCAAGAATGTGGCCAGGTGGCTGAAGGAAGAAGGCTTCTGTGAATACGTGGATGTTTTGTGCAACAGACACAGGCTGGATGGGATTACGCTGCTGACACTTACTGAGTATGATTTGAGATCCCCTCCTCTGGAAATCAAAGTCCTGGGGGATATCAAAAGGCTCATGTTGTCCGTACGCAAACTGCAGAAGCAACATATCGACGTCCTAGAAGAGCTGGGTTACAACAGCGATAGCCATGCTGGCACAGTGTGCCCAAGTGTCGGTTCACTGCAGGGTGCAGATTGGTTTTGTAATGGTGAAGTACCCCGGGACTATGACGGACCGATTACTGACGTGAATGGTGATCAGTATCAATATGCAAATGGCAAAAACAAACACTCTACGCGAAGACTGGACCCAGAGTACTGGAAGACAGTTTTAAGTTGTGTGTATGTCTTCATAGTGTTTGGCTTTACATCGTTCGTTATGGTTATAGTACACGAGCGAGTACCTGACATGCAAACATATCCACCTCTACCAGACATATTTCTGGATAGGTAAGAAATTTTCTTTTAAAGCAAGATGGTAACTTGATGGTTAAAGTACAGGCTGTCTTTTCTTCATTCTCAAAGTTTCATATGCTCTTGAAGCTGTCTCTGCAAAACAGTAATTAGAGTGTAGTAAACCCTTCTGCTAAGACTGAAATGAGCATCAGTTAGATGCAGAGATTTAGTCTTCTCGGGGAAAACAAATTGAGCTGTTATTCTGCCAGTTTATATTTAATTCTACATCTTTAATCACAACATAGGAATTAATTTGTCCATCCTCTCATTCTAGTAAAAAGGGTGATGGTCAGCTGGCGTAGATAAGCAGCCATATGCTTTTTATGAAATCCAGATGCTGGTCTGAAGCTTAACATGTCTTGATATGGAAAAACTTTTGATGAAGGAGTATTTTGGTCTGCCAGTGAGCAAGGAAATTGATAGAGAAGAGCATTGGTACTGTATTTTTGTGGTCTCCCCACTGTCAACTTGTTGGAGATAGTTTAGGGAAACTCTGAAGTAGACTGAATAGACCAGCATGTTTTTTAACCATAGAGTTTCTGTGTACTAAAACGCTGTTTTGACTTAAGCAGTACCTGCTCTTTTGTTTTAAAGAAAATGTTCCACTTCAGGCAGAGAAGAGACACAGTAGCAAAGGTGAAATTCTAGTCATTGACTACAGATGTAATAGAAGATAAATGCTCCCTTTGAGGAAGCGCGCTTGCACCACAAATGACTTTCAGCCTGAAGAGTTTTAAAAGACGAGATAAACTGTTTAAAGAGTTCAGTCTTTGTGATCTCCTTATTCCTGCCAGTAATTTTCTTTAATGGTTCTCATGAAGTCAGTAGGAGTCTAATCTTTTGAGTAAGTGTGCAGAATCCCCCATAAATTTAAATATAGTTCAGCAAGGGTGGACCACGTCCAGCAGAGTGGAAGAGGCGGGAGAGAACGGGAGCTATGCCTGGATTTTGTTCCCAGGGCACTACCAGGGTATTCGGTGGGCAGGAGGATGGGGGAAGTCAGCAACCAGCGGCTCACGAGACAACGCGAGGGGATTACTACACAGCCATCATTGGAACAGCGCTTTGCTACCCCTTTGTATCAGGGGGAACACAAAACTACAAGCAGCAGCCTCTCTTGAAATCTGTCGATCTGTATTTTGGTGAAATTGCAGAGTGGAAATTGTTACTGGTGCCATATGTGTGCAAGAAAGTCTTAAATCTTTTGACCAGCAAGGCTAAAAGGTTTGCATATGGAGATTTCGGTGATAATCAAACTTTGAAAACAGTTTTTGTTTTTCCTAACGCTCTTCTCTGCAGTTCTGCTTCATTACAAGTATTTACGATTTTATGCTCTGCAGCATTTCATTAATTGTGTTGACGTGACATTCTTATAAGCCTAAGCAGCATAATTGACATGATGCAAGTTTGTGTCAGAATGAAAAAGTTTGTTGGGAAACCATGGTAGAGGAACACATCCTGTTAGTAAATCGCACGTGTGAATTGAGAGCATACTAGAGATATTCTTTGATTTAGTGAATTCTGTGTAAATGTCTGGTGAAAATACATTATTTGAAAGGAGATAATGTAATCACAAATCAATTCAATTTCTGTTTCATTCAGTCTAACAAAATAATTTTCGGTCGTAGTTTAAACTATTGCCAGATTAGTGCAAGTTAGTTTCATAGTTAGAACTTTATATGCCTTTATGCTCAATACTGAAGCTAGAAAGAAAAATTGAGCCTTTGTGTTGCAAGCTAACTTTCTTGCTTCATCCTCTTTTTAGTGTCCCTAGGATACCATGGGCTTTTGCTATGACTGAAGTATGTGGCGTAATTCTTTGCTACATTTGGCTGTTGGTTCTTCTGCTTCACAAACACAGGTACAGTGTATAAAACTCAAATTAACTGGTACTTTGAGTCAGAGGAAGGACTGTAACAAGAATTTGTGATGATTGTTTAAGACTTTCCATTCAATAAGAATCTTGTAAGCTTCTAATATGTCCCCATTAAAGTGGATTAGGGAGGACTCAGTCAAGAATGGTGACTTGTGAATCTTACAAAGCAGTAATCTGATTTTACTTTTCTACCAGATTTATATGTAGTTTCCTTCAGAACATAAGTATTTCAGAGAGTTGGCAGTTTATACTCTCATGCTGTAACAATTGTGTATGTAAGAAAATTCTGCAAGAATGAAATTCCACAGGGTGACTGAGGCAGCCTAGCAGCTTGCTGTCACTGAAGGGTAGAAAACCCTTTTTGTGTGCACGCGTATTTGGAGTTAAATTTTTATCAGTGTGTTGATTTTTATCGGTTTGCCAAGAGAAGGTAGGAGTGCCAAAGCTAGCACAAGTGTAGCTGCAGAGGAGTGGAGCTGTGCCTTGTAGTGACAGTAAGCTTGCTACAGTGTCTCACCCCGACATGTGAAATGATACCTTCACAGTACTACTTCAAAAAAAAAAAAATAATTTTTTTTTTACTGTGAAACTTGCAGCAATGATGAAGGGACTTCATGGGATTAAGTTGGGATGTGGGGAAATGTTTTTATGATAACTTTCCTGATTTAAAAATACAATATATTAGGATACTTGCGATCAGTTCCTATGTACTTTTCCCAGATCTATACTTCTGCGAAGGCTGTGCAGCCTCATGGGGACAGTATTCTTATTACGTTGCTTTACAATGTTTGTTACCTCACTCTCTGTGCCGGGCCAGCACTTGCAGTGTACTGGAAAGGTAAAAACTTCAAATGTTTTAAGCTATTTCTCTTGTTTGCTTTTTTAAACAAAATTTATTTAAGATACGATTAAGATTGTTGTGACCATAATGTTAGATGTGTGTTTGTAAGAACAGCGTTGCTTCTCTCCTGTTCCCCTCCATGCCCCTTCATTAACTGCCATTATGCAGGCGAGCATCCTTAGGGGTCTTAGAAGCACTTGCCACTTTGGAGAGGAGATGGTTACTTGCGGAAGGGTGTTCAGAATGTTTCACAGTGTAAACCAGGGAGAATACCTCAGAGAAGTGTGCAGTTCAGATACTGACTTCATGAAGGAAAGGTGAAAGTGGAGTAATCATTTCTTTGTCTTGGGGGGTGCATGGTTTTGGAAAAAAAACTCCAAACTGTTATTATTTCACCCCTTCTAATAAGGGATGCTCCATAGACCGTGGGATTTTATGGTTTTATCCTAACTTTTAGTTAGAAGAGGTTTGAGATGGATATATTGGAAGCTTGACAATGACACACTGGGAGGTTGAATATGTTCAAAAAAAGGTGGCAGACTCTAGATGTAAATCACTTGCAACAAAATACTTGCTCTAAATTCCAGTATTCATCAGAGGTATGATGAATGCAGTTAGTAATTGTAGTTATTAATGTGACTCACTGCCACAATAAAATCGAAAGATGTGCTAACCTGCATTTTAATAAAAGACCCAATGTGCTCAATGGTATTAAACATACGTAGTGCTGTACAGCTAGGTTTAAGGATGTACTGTTCGGGAAGCGGGTTTGGAACTCACTAAAGGTTAATGTCACTGTCTTCTAGTTATATGGCAACGTTTGGGCAAAACTCCGGCGGGCGTTTGCAATATGGAGCGGCTTTGGAATGACTCTGACTGGAGTACACACGTGTGGAGATTATATGTTCAGTGGCCACACAGTCGTCCTGACCATGCTCAACTTCTTTGTCACAGAATGTGAGTGCAGAGTGTCAATACTTAAATGTCCTTAAGCGCTACGAATATGTCCTGCTTGCCGTCAGCCAAGGGTGCGAGACTGTAAATACTGAAATGCCCTTAAGTGTTAAGAGTATCTGCAGCTTGACCTCCTTGGAAAGTTCAGAGTGCAACGTTTAAGCAAACAAATATAAATTCAGCTTGCTGTGCTCTTTCTCAGGTTTGTGACAGTTCACTTGCGGACAGGAGAGGAGCAGCACCACGTAGCTTAATGGAAGGATGAATAGGGCGCATTGGAAAGAACACGTGAGCCAAGGAAATTAGACAGGCTTTCTAGCTTGCTACTAGGAGAGTACTAGGGAAGATATTTATGGTTGTCTGTTCCTATACACTTCCCCAGTATCTGCCACTGACCCCTGTCAGGCAAAATAGCCAGCTAGGTGGCTGTATGTTTAGTATAATCCATAACACCAAAATACCAAATCTCGTCACGAGTGAGAATATATGAAACAATAGTGCTCTTCTGTACGTACAGAGTGGGATTTGATACATCAGATAGCAAGCTAAGATAATTAGTTGGAGTTCACCTATGATGGAATGACTGCAATAACAGAGTAATGTATGCCTTATGACATTTTTCCCCTTGTTACACGGAAGAGGCATGATTTTCATTAAAAGAAGTTGGTTGAACAAGTAATTCTCCTTTGCATGGTCCTGAACCATTTTTGGATGCTCTGTTAATCCAGAAATCCACAATAGCTGTGTTGGTAAATGAAGTCATCAAGCGATAGACATTTATAACTTGTGCGGTTGTTTTCATTGGATTTATTGGCCCTGTAAATATAAACAATATTTCCAGATGAAGACAGTAGCTTCATTGCAGTTTTGGATGAAAGATCTGTGTAAAAACTTGCAGTGTCTAGGCCTGGATTTTGTAATGACCTAGGTTTCCAAGACATTCAAGGCTAGCCGCTTTCTCTTTTCTCCTAGACACGCCAAGGAGCTGGAACTTCTTGCACACCTTGTCCTGGGTCCTGAACCTCTTTGGAATCTTCTTCATTTTGGCTGCACACGAACATTATTCAATAGACGTCTTCATTGCCTTTTACATCACTACAAGACTCTTTCTGTATTACCATACGCTGGCTAATACTAGAGCGTATCAACAGAGTAGGAGAGCAAGGATCTGGTTTCCGATGTTTTCCTTTTTTGAATGCAACGTTAACGGTACTGTTCCCAATGAGTATTGCTGGCCCTTTTCAAAACCTACTATCCTGAAAAGATTGATTGGCTGAAGGGCGTGTGGGTCAATCCAGATTTTTATGAAGCATTATGACTAATTATCCTGCAAGGGTAGCTGGGGGGGGGTGTAAAGTAACATTATTTCACTCCATGATCTCCTCTTCCTTGTCTTGTTTCTTAGATTCTTAGCCATAAAATGGGGTTCCCGTACTTCACAGGGGATGTGTTTTGTTTTCTTGTTGCTAAAATAGAAAACAACGCAGGGACCGGTAAAGGCTATCGGTGAACCGTGAATACGAACCCGAATGCTGTTACAATTCATAAGGTTCTATGTGAATGTTTATGTAACTTTAACCTCAAATACGTGCTTGTACTCAATATAATATATCCTTTACAGGTCCAAATAATCTCCGTTACCTGACGTGCCAGCCTTTACATATACTGACTAAAAAATTAGAACTTCATGAAGACTTTCTTTTAAAACAGTCATATATGTAATTTTCAAAACAAACTCTTGTGTATACTTAAAGATTGAGGAGTACTGTGTCATAATGAAGAAAGCAGTGTAGTTCCTTGCTAAAAGGGTCTCTTAAGTAACAAGTCTTAAAGTATAATTGACAGTATAGATGGTCTGCATCCAGGTTGCCAAAAATGAAAGTCTGCCTCGTGGCTATGCAGTGATGATGGGTTTTTTTTAATGAGAGCTTATTTAGTCTAGTCTATCAGTTGTCTATGGTTGTTCTAGCACTTGGAAGTTTTCCCTTCTGTGTTTAAATAAATGAGTTAAAGTAAATGCTACGTCCACTAAAAGTAAAGTTCATTTAGCTTTAGTGAGTTTAAAGCCACAAAATGACTTTTGTGTGGTTTTAATTGCTTTCTGCCCAAACCTCTGCATGCTTTTTAGGAGCAGCTCTTTAGCACTGGAAAAACAGAACGGTTATCTTCATATATCTTACTGTCCCTTAAATGGATGGGGAAAATGCATGTAGTAACTCTTTCAGGAAAAGTAATAATAGTGACTATTGGAAGTAATGCTCGTTGATGTATGTTTTAGCACTCTGGTGTCAACAATATGGTGAATATCTCTGGATATATATGTATACAGAGTGTATTTGTTTATATATATACATATAAACACACAGAGTATATGTTCTTCTAACAAGTATGAGAAGAGGCTAGTTCTTAATTTAAGTTGCTCATTTACTACACTGAAAGATAAAAGTACCATAAGCAGTTGAGTTTTGGTTGTTTGGGAGAAGGAGGAAACCAAAACCCACCAGAAAACACCCGCAGAAACCCGAGACCAATACTCCGAGTCCATAGTGTGTAAGCAAGGGTCACAGAGCTGGGGACCTCTTGTGCAGGGACAATGCTAACGTTGGCTGTAGAGACTTCAGATTAGATTTATGCTAAATGAAAACTGGTAGGTAAAAGGTGCAGAACATAAAAATGGTGTAGACCTTTTAATTTGGCTATTGCAATTTTGGAATAGGTGGTATGTGCAAAAGGTAGTGTCAGTCAGCCTTGGCAAGTTACGCGAAGCCTTTCCAGCTTGGTACAAGGTGAATTAATGGCCACAATGTATTTGCGTTTGCATGGAAAAGAATCCCTTGGGAATTTGGCAAGACGCTTTTGTGTCTGGAGGCTTGTAACCTACTGCGGGCTACTCCTCGCTGTACTGTGTTCCTTTTATAAACCTGGATTGTACTAACTTGGCTATGTTCCACTCTTCCTAGTGTATTACTTCTGTAACTAAATTTAGCTCCTATTCCACAGAGGAATTGTACACCTTAGAGTATCTCTGCCAACTGTATTGAGCACACATACCTTGTACTATTCTGCAGGCTTTTATATTTGTAACATTCCAATTTTTTAGCACAATTGCAGGCTTAATACTATATTGTTTAATCTGTCATAGCCTGACGGCTCTTGCCATCCAAATTGGGGAGGTATGCTTATACTTAAGAAAAAAATGAGAAAATATTCTGAAATATTTAAAGTCTTCTCGTTTGCTGTTCTTACCTTTCTAATTTCAGAAAGGCAATTTGAACATTCCTATTGAGACTTTATGATCAAAGAGGTCTATTTGTTAATTTATTTGCCTTTGCAATGCACATAAAATTATGAATGCTATTTTTTTAAACTCTAGGAAACATCTGTTCTCAGGATGTGCAGGATTGTATTCTGAGTTGTAACATGTGGGAGAGGGATGCAACTGAACTCGCAAAGCTGTTGATTCTGAACAGAACCGTGTCAGAGCCAACCGGCATAACTGTGTCTAAACTGGAAAATTGTTTTGCAACTTAGACATGCAGGAGAATTTTCAAGTACAGCCCAGTGCAACAATGTTTACATAAAGTAAAGCTATCATTTCAGTAGTTTTTTTTTTAAAAAAAAAACACAAGTTCATATACTTTGAAACAAAAGGTTTCTCTCTTTGTTCTAATTTAATTTTTCAAATTCTGTTAAGTAAATCCATGTTTTAAATCAGCATTGCCTATCAGTGTTTTTTAAAGGAAACTTCTTCTTTTGTGCTGTTTCCCTTGATGCCAAATATCTGATTCCAAGATAAGTAATATCCAGAGGCTGGTTTTGGGAGGACTGAAGTGGGTTAAAACATCGTCAGGATAATTGTCCTCTGCTATTTTGGAAGTTCATTTTATCTCTCTGTAAACATGCAAGAGGAAGTCTTGGAATTGGGAGAAGACAGAAAAAACTTCTCGTGCGAAAGAGCACAGGTCATGCTGTGAAGTTGGTCATGTAAGCTTTGTTGTTAATTAGGTGGAAGCAAATTGCAAGTGACTGAGTGGCTTAAAATTTTCTACCTCGTTTTTAAAGAGTCAGTGTTTTAAAAGCATGTTGCAGCTTCTCTGCTGCTGACAAGCACTTTTAAGTAAAGGCAGCAGAGCATCGCTGGGCCTTGGATTTAACGCTCGGTATGTTCAGGGTTGTCCTTCTCCCGTACGCTCATGCACCACTCTTTTTGCTGCCCTTCAACTTGCTGCCCCCGTGTTGTGCAAAGTCGTCTTCGGTGGGCTGCGGGAGCGCACACGTCTCCTGAATGCAGAGCAGTGATTGAGCTGCTGCGTTACGTTGGCAAGTGCAGGTGTCCAACAGCGTTAGTCTGGTACTGCAGAGTGTGCAGACTAATCAAGCAGAAAAATCTTAATAACTCTGGATACACAACATAAGAGGAGGCTCACGGTTTTTTGGTAGCTTAGCAAACCAAGTCATCTTGGAGACTTGGCGATAGTCTTGAGCTCTTCCTTATAATTATCAGTTTGGGGATATGTGTGCACATACCTGCCAGTGATAGACACATAGGCACTCCCCTCCTCTTTTTTTCTTTTTTTTTTGCATTGTACCTTATGACAGAGCTTTTTGATAACAGCTTTCCTAACCTTTTTCCTTTCTGGAAGATCCCTTAAACTAGTGGTTTTATGACATGACACCTGCATACAGAAAAATTGGACTTCATAGATGTGTGTTTTAGCAAATCCTGATTACACTGACAAAAGCTTATGGAAGGACCTTTAAGTAAGGTTCCTCCAACTGGATCATGATATAGAAAGCTTCCATATATGCTGATTATCTTCCTGTCTTCTGGCAAACAAGGTAAAGCTTGTACGAAGCGTCGGTAGAGAAATGTAGATAGGCCTGAGGTATTTAAATGTCCAAAGCTAGCACGAATTGGATCCTGTAAGTGTACTGCTTGTGGTGAAGCAGACGATATGCTTACCTTTAAGCAAATCACTGAATACTCTTGAGTTGAGTGCGGGTTACCATTTCAGTTTAAGCATTTCTTGGATAAGGCCAAGAGCATGCTGTGTGTGGTGTGCTGCTGCAGTAATGGGAATACGTAATGTCGCTTTTTTTTTAGTTTTCCCCAATTTCTCTGCCACACCCCCACTCCCCTATCTACCATTCCAGTAGAATTTCAAAGTAATTACCACTTAACTGGTTTCTGAGAGAATAAATCTGTAAAAAAAAAAAAAGAAAAAAAAAAGAAAAAAGCATCAAAATAAAAACTTGATAGTTAGCTGCTTTAAGAAGCAAGAATCAGTTAAATAATTTGAAAAAAAAAAAGTTATTTTTTGAGGCAAGGATGTTAAATAATATTATATAGAAGTATTGAATCCCTTCAATGAGGATAAAAGCACAGATTCCTAGAACCTTCTTTATGGCTGTGTCTCGTGTAGTGCCAAACAGAGTACTGAAGAGAAAGAGGAAAGGGTTGTACTCCGACGTCAGTACAAGTCTTTTGCAACAGTTAGTATCTCCTTGGGCTTTTTAAGCAGTGCTTGCATACTTAATGCTACACTTGTTCATTACTACTTGATATATGAATGTTCGCTAGGTTTCAAGCACCAAAACTATTGTGGAGTGAGTCTTAGTGGTTAAATACGCATTTGAAGAAATAGCAGATGTCTTGGGGAAAAAAAGTAGGTTTTCTGGACCTGGAGTGTAACAAAAGTAACCCGTAACAACTATGATGGTTTTTCATCCTGTCCATGTAGTTCCTGCTGAAATGTTGGGGAGAATTTGCAGTAATCTACAGATAATACTGACTTTTCTGGGTTTTTTGAATAATCCAGGATACTTCTATAAAAACTGGACATGTAACTAGAAAAACCATCATAGTCTTGTGGAGGTGGAAGTACGTTTGGGAGAAGTCCTACCAGTGAGCCAGCTTACCCTCCGAGTTGTTCTGTGCATGTAGACTTTATCAGTCAAAAGGTAATTGACAGACCACTGATGATTCATACAGATTACTACTTCTGATGTATCTTTGACATTGTCGCTATTCTAATTGAAATAGTATTTTGGGGGGGGAAAGTCCTTTGGAGTGAACCTACTGATGTCTTGTTCGTTATATGGAGAAAAACACCCAAAAAAAACCCTCACAACCGCTCAGACACTACGGTTTTGTGAACACTGAACTTTCCGTATAGTAGTAGCCTGCATACTTACCATTTGTATCTGAAGAGGTTTGCAGTGAGTATTCTGTGCGTAATTCAGTGACATGCACGTTTTTAAAGCCCATTTGTAATAGGTGTGTGAGAAGTTACGATACGTGTGGAGCACAGTGACCTGTTAGCCTGCTGACTGCGTAGTTAGAGAGACTAACTGTAACTTACTTCTGCTCTTCCCATTCAGTTTTGTCAAATATGAGAAATCTGTGCAAAGTGAGAAACCACAAGCTGCATTGTACATGGTACTTCGCATAACAGGGATGTAGAAACATGGCTTTTCACACTGAACAGTTCCTGCAGTTTTGTTCCGACAGACAAAATAGTATTACCTAATGGCTAGGAGGTATGCCAGTGAAGTTTAAAGTGAGTACTGTACATAAGTAAATATTGTTTTGATTCTAAACTGAAATTGAATTAATATATTGTTTTATATCTTTGTTGTATTAAAACATATTTAAAAGTACTAAAATAAAATATTTGAAAGACGACTAATGTCTGGCTTGCCTTCTGTGTAAAAATGACGGCTCATTATCTCCGTCAGGTTGTGGCCATAAACGTATGTCTGAATAAGCCAGGTTTTAGAGTTGTTTTTCCCAGAAGCTCTAGTTTACTGGTGTGAAAACACACGCTTCATAATGCATGTATTGGTGTGCCTGATGGTTTTGCTGGTTGTGAATTGTTCTGGGAAATCACTGAAATATTTTTGTCATTAAAAAGTTAGAAAATGTGTTCTGTCTTGTAAGATCTCTGTTAAGTACGACGAGGGCTTTCAAAGACTGCCTTCAGCTGAAGGAGCTTTGATGTCTCTAGGCCTAGGTATGGTGGTGAATAGTGTTACAATAAGTCAACAGTCAGTATAAAAACTGTTGGAAAAACTCCTCCAGGAGGTTCCTACAGAGCATCGATGATAACTTTCTGATGCAAGTGGTGGAGGAACCAACAAGCAAAGGTGTTCTGCTGGACCCTGTATTAACAAACAAGGAGGGACTGGTTAAGGATGTGAAGGTTGGAGGTAGACTCGGCTGCAGTGTCCATGAAATGGTTGAGTTCAGGATCTTGTGTGGAGGAGGCAGGACGATAAGCAGGATCAAAACCTTGGACCTCAGGAGGGCTAACTTTGGCCTCTTCAGGGGGCCACTGAGAAGAATTCCATGGGCCAGGGCTCTCGAAGGCAGGGGGGTCCAAGAGTGCTGGTCGCTGTTTAAACATCACTTCCTCCATGCTCAGGAGCGGTGCATCCCCCTGAGAAAGAAATCGAGCAAAGGAGGCAGGAGACCTGCATGGTTGAACAAGGAGCTTCTAGCAGAGATCAGGTGGAAGAGAAGGGTCCATGGAATGTGGAAAGAGGGGCAGGCCGCTTGGGAAGAGTACAGGAATGTGGTCAGAGCGCGCAGGGATGCGACAAGGAAGGCCAAAGCCCACCTGGAACTGAAGCTGGCAAGGGATGTCAAAAACAACAAGAAGGGCTTCTTCAACTACATCAGCAGCAAAAGGAAGGCTAGGGACAATGTGGGGCCGCTGCTGAATGAGGCGGGTGTCCTGGTGACGGAGGATGCAGAGAAGGCAGAGCTACTGAATGCCTTCTTTGCTTCAGTCTTCAGTGCTAAGACTGGCCCTCAGGAAACCCAGGCCTCGGAGGTAAGAGAAGAAGCCTACAGAGAGGAGGACTTTCCCTTGGTCAAGGAGGACTGTGTGAGGGATCGCTTAAGCAATCTGGACGTCCGCAAATCCATGGGCCCCGATGGAGTGCACCCACGAGTGCTGAGGGAGCTGGCAGATGTCACTGCTGAGCCACTCTCCACCATCTTTGAGAGGTCCTGAAGGACAGGAGAGGTGCCCGAGGATTGGAGAAAGGCCAATGTCACTCCAATCTTCAAAAAGGGCAAGAAGGAGGACCCAGGGAACTACAGGCCGGTCAGCCTCACCTCCATCCTGGGAAAGGTGATGGAGCAGCTTATCCTGGAGGTCATCAACAAGCAAGTGGAGGAAAAGAAGGTTCTCAGGAGTAGTCAGCATGGATTTACCAAGGGGAAGTCATGCCTGACCGATCTGATAGCTTTCTACGATGACATGACTGGCTGGGTAGATGAGGGGAGAGCCGCGGATGTTGTCTACCTAGACTTCAGCAAGGCTTTCGACGCAGTCTCCCATAACATCCTCCTAGGGAAGCTGAGGAAGTGTGGGCTGGATGAGTGGTCAGTGAGGTGGATTGAGAACTGGCTGAATGGCAGAACTCAGAGGGTTGTCATCAGCGGCGCTGAGTCTAGTTGGAGGCTGGTAACTAGTGGTGTTCCCCAGGGGTCAGTACTGGGCCCAATCTTGTTTAACTTCTTTATCAATGACCTAGATAAAGAGTTAGAGTGTACCCTCAGCAAGTTTGCTGATGACACCAAACTGGGAGGTGTGGTAGATACACCGGAAGGCTGTGCTGCCATTCAGCATGACCTGGACAGGCTGGAAAGCTGGGCAGAGAGGAACCTGATGAGGTTCAACAAAGGCAAGCGCAGGGTCCTGCACCTGGGGAGGAACAACCTCATGCACCAGTACAGGCTTGGGGTGGACCTGCTGGAGAGCAGCTCTGCAGAGAGGGACCTGGGTGTCCTGGTGGACGACAGGTTGACCATGAGCCAGCAGTGTGCCCTGGTGGCCAAGAAGGCCAATGGGATCCTGGGGTGCATTAGGAGGAGTGTGGCCAGCAGGTCAAGGGAGGTTCTCCTTCCCCTCTACACTGCCCTGGTGAGGCCTCATCTGGAGTACTGTGTCCAGTTCTGGGCTCCCCACTTCGAGAAAGATGAGGAGCTACTGGAGAGAGTCCAGCGGAGGGCTACAAAGATGATGAGGGGACTGGAGCATCTCCCCTACGAGGAGAGGCTGAGGGAGCTGGGCTTGTTTAGCCTGGAGAAGAGAAGGCCGAGAGGGGACCTAATAAATGCTTATAAATATCTGCAGGGTGGGTGTCAGGAGGATGGGGCCAGACTCTTTGCAGTGGTGCCCAGCAACAGGACAAGGGGCAACGGGCACAAACTGAGTCACAGGAAGTTCCGTCTGAACATGAGGAAGAACTTCTTCCCTCTGAGGGTGATGGAGCCCTGGCCCAGGCTGCCCAGGGAGGTTGTGGAGTCTCCTTCTCTGGAGATATTCCAGCCCCTCCTGGACGCGGTGCTGTGCAGCGTGCTCTGGGTGACCCTGCTTGGGCAGGGGTTTGGGCTGGGTGACCCACAGAGGTCCCTTCCAACCCCGAACATTCTGTGATTCTGTGAACTGCAAAGAGTAAAGTTAACTTCTGGAACTTTTACATGCTGTCCTAGTGGGTTTGTATGTTAGGCTTGTTGTTTTTTCCAGTCTCTGATTTCAGGCATCTGGTAGGTGAAAGGATGTGCACATATTCCCATAGAGAAACTTCAACAGTATGCCAGGTGTGCTGCCAGCCCTGGAGTTGTAAGTTCACAGTTGTAAATGGCAGTTTTGAAATATATTTTGTGACCTTAATCCAGCTAAAATATTCTGTCGTTTGAGTGAGCCAGGTTAAGTTTAACATACTGAACCATTGGGAAGTTTTTTGTTTATGTCCCTCTGAATTACAAAATGCTGATCAACCTGATAATTTAGAGAATCCTGACTGTGTATCCTTTCTCCTGTGATATTTTTTTTTTTAATCAGTTTAACAACTGACTAAAAGACCAGATTCAAAAAGTCAAAAGGGTGTAGCAATGCATCTTTCTCAAAATCAACAAAACTCGTAAGGCAGAAGCAGCAAAAGCAGTAAGGTTCCGTGTGCCAGCTGCAGCGGACTTACTGCGGCCTCTGGCCCAATATTCTGGGAAGCAGCAGGTTGTGTGCTAAGAAATTGGAACAAGTGTGTGCACTTTGTGTGTTGCAAATACAGATTGGGAAAACTTCCAGGGAAAAGAGCTGCCTGCTTCCCACAATACGTTAACAATACCGCTTGGAGACGTGAGCTTTGAATAAAAAAATCTTTCCCCTCCACAAGAACTTGCTCTTCTCCGTGTTAACTGGCAGGGAACGGTGGAATAGCAGACCCCTGGCATCCCAGACTCCGATCCAATCCTGAGCCAGGTAAGAAAGACGCTGGTTTAGGAAGGAGGCTTTCTTACCTCCCTTGGTAAGGAATGAGGGAGCTTAAAGAGAGCGCACCGACAGACAAATAAACCCATCGGTGTTTCTGAGGGCATTTGTCAGAAGCAGAATAAAGGTCCTCTGGGTCCCCTAACTGAGTGCACTGACTTTCTTAGACATTTAATCAATGTGGAGTGAAAGGTAGCGTTCTTGAAAAGTTCTCTCCTTTTTAGGTCACTGAGAGGAATTTGGTTTTGCCTAAGGATTTCTGTACATTAATGTTCCCAAATGGAGGGAAGAAAGGGCTGACATTGACTTGGATCCACATTTTCTTTCTTCCTTTTCCTCCTTTTTTCACCTCAACCAGAGAAGCTTAAAAAGCTTGTGCCACGTTATCCGTCTTCGAGGCATCGTCCCTGTGAGGCTGCCTTGCCAGATCTCTGCTAAGCACGAACTAACTTCTCGGCCAGCTACAAACAGCGGCAGGGTTGCCAAGGACTAACACCCTGTGTAGCTAAACCGAAGATGTGGTGTGGCTGACAAGACCGTCGAGTCTTCCAGGGTGGACCTGTGGGGAATTTCATGGTAAAAAAACCTCCGAATCGTGCTCACTGTTCAGCTGAAGATCCCTTCTGGCACAGGCCTTACATGCTGCAACATCCTTTTTGCTTCTTGAGTGCAGGCCAAAGGTGAAAGATTTTTGGAAGGCCTTTTCTCCTGCCAGAAGTGATGAATGGAAAGCAGCCGGCCAGCCAGTCAGAACAGCAGCTGGAGAGCCAGGATCCTGCCAGAAGGAGTATGCGGGTGCATTAAGATGACTGAGCACTGGATTTTGTCACCTGAACATCTGTATCCTGCTCTGAGGGTTTCGGAGCACGTTGGAAATTCATCCTCCTAGAAAATCAAAGTGCTGAAGTAGTCCCAGGCATGCCAAAGATTGCAACAGGCTTAATCAGACAAACTTCTTGTACTGCAGCTGGCTTCCCAAGTAGCTTATTTAAAATAGAGAGAGTATCTTCAAATCCTGGTCTCCTGTACATAAATTCCCCGAGCAACAGGAAATCGGGACCGCAGTCAAAGAAAATAAACACGCTGCTGGTAAACCTGCCTGTTTGTGCCTGCAATGAACAGCTGAGCAAAACTACAAGAAAAAGAGAAAACCAATGCGTACGCAGTCGTTCTCGGTCCCATGCACCCAGCAGTCTACTTAAGCTGACCAAAACCTGCAGACGGAAACCTGAATTGCTGCTGGGAGCGTCCGTCGCAGAAGCACAGAGAAGGCCAGGCTGTAGGCTGGTTGATGTGTTGTATCCTGCAGAGAAAAGGCAGGGAGGCAGAGGCACCAGAAGGCATCCCCGGCATCGCTTCACGCCAGCAGCCTGCGTGATGTGGGAAATTGACAATTAGTTCGATTTTGCTATAGCTTTAGTTTAATTTCATTATATAACTTTGCATCTATGTTAAGGTAAGAGTTAAACACTGTTCTTCAGTTTAGTTCTGTTCTTTGTAATCTTGCTAACAAGGACTGTTGTGGCTCAAATGTAGCTAACAAGGACCGCTTGCGAGACAGACGAAGAGAAACAAGGACTAATAACCAGAACTTTGTTGTCTGTAAGAAGCAACTCTCCAGCTGAAACTGGTTCTATGGTTTGGGACTCAGCCAACACAGACAACTCAGTAATTTTTGAGCCAAAGGTGAAAGCACACAGCGAGGAAGACTACGAGCCTTCATCCAGAAGACCCCCACAGACGACCGCCAGACGACACTGCGCAAGTGCTAAAGGGGGGTGGAGTATGATAATGAATTCCTGGAAATAATTACAATAGTCCAGGCTACTTAGATAAGCTTTGTAATAAATAGGTGCATGCTTCGTGACTCGGTGTGCAAGTTAGGAGGAGCGATCCCCCTTGCACCTGGTGCCACAATAAACATACCTGCTTTATAACTGAGTTGTGAAGTTTGATTCCGCACGTCATGCGTCAGAAGAAAGCTGGAATGGTCCTGGAAGCATGAAAGCCTGGAGACGGAACGTATCGCTCCCGGGAAGGACCACAGCTCGGACGAGATCCTGCAGGCCGGGGGGAAGCCGCACATGACACGGCCCCTGCCGTATTTGGCTCTTGGCACAGTTAATCTTGTGCTGTAGCACTGAACAAATGTTAACGGCCATAGAACGGCACAAAGTTCGGGAGTCATCGTGTCACTGAATCAGTTGCCCTTGGCTGTGTTGGTGGGTATGCGGCCCGAAACTGTGGTTTTATAAGGCAAGAGTCATCTTTAGTTTAGGATTTCTGGTTTGGGTTTTGTTACTGATTTTCCCCAGCCTGATATCATCAAAAAGCTTGAATTGCACAGGGTTTGGCTTTCAAAGGGTGGAGTATTCTGCCCTTCCTGGCTTAAAAGAGTTTGAAAAAACCATCAGCTTCTTGTTGGGTGGAGCTCACTCTTCCAAAGCGTACATGTTTCCGTTTACTGCTGCGGGGTGAATTTGCAGTGCTGGCGTGACCCTGGGCGATGATGTCATCAAGCTGAGCCATGTTAGGCTTGATGGACTGATACCCTGTGGCCAAAGAGAAGAGGGATCTCCATGTACAAGCATCTTACCATTCGTGTCATTCTGCAACTCGTTTTTTTGTGTAGTGTATCATTAATCTTATCTGATTATCTTCTAGTCTCATTACAGCTTTCTCTATGAACGTCTGACCTTGGTGGATGAACCTTACGTACCGACGGATGACTCCGAGGCACCTGCCGGTTTAATAATGCTGGAAACGCAGGATTGTGAACACCAACCATGAGACTTCCTGCATAGCTGAATCTATTATTGCTATCTTCTGTAACCTTGGTACAGCACCATTTTTTTTTTAAATCTGTGAAGAAATGACGATATCCCATTTGTAGGCGTATATCTAGGTTATTCTAATTAGTAGCTTTCTATTTCATTCATAAAAAGCTTTAAGTTCTATCCCTGTTACCAGGGGAAATAGAGGGAGACTGATAAAGCACCACAGTTCAAGCCTGACTCAGAACTATAATTATTCTGCCTTGGTTGAATCTCCAAGGCTGCCTCCAAGAAGAATGGAAGTGTTGAAGCAAGAGAATAGGAGATTTTTTTTTTAATCTTTTCCCGAGGGATACCTGGGGCAGGGTAAGTGAAAGCTGTTTGGCGCGCGGGACCGAAAACAACAAGCACACGGGAAGCCAGACTTAGTGCAAACACACACCAGAGAGGAAAGCTGCTGGTTTTCTATACTTCTAAAATGCAGAAAGTCAGCTGTCCAGTAACTGAAACATCAAAACCATTTCTACTTCTCAATGTCATGGGTTCTCTCAGGCAAAAGTGGGTGGATTCCTTTTAGTCCTTTGTGAAGGGGAACCCTGGCCATAGTGGAGGACTTTGATACTCCAACCTCGGTGCCGCTTAGGAAGCATTACGAAGATGTTGACATTCACCTTTATAATACATTTGCAGACAACCAGTATAAACCAGGATGGCTTAAAATATCATAGAAATCATAGAAATAATAGAAAGTTTTGGGTTGGAAGGGACCCCTAGAGGTCATCTAGTCCAACCCCCCCACAGCGAGCAGGGACACCACTAACTAGATCAGGTTGCTGAGAGCCCTGTCCAACCTGGTCTTGAATGTTTCCAGGGATGGGGCCTCCACTGCCTCTCTGGGCAACTCGTTCCCGTGTTTCACCACCCTCATTGTAAAGAATTTCTTCCTTATATCCAGCCTAAACCTACCCTGTTTTAGTTTAAAACCATTACCCCTCGTCCTGTCACTGCTGTCTCTACTAAAAAGATTATCCCCATAAATACAAAATACATATATTTATATAATATATAAATATAAAAATATGTTCCAATAATTTTCTAAAATGTGGGAGGATATGTCAGTAAATTATTCAACTTGTTTCAAGATTAGATGCATAAACTTAAAATTGAAGCGCAGCTGGAAATGTGGAATTTAAATGTGTATTAAAATATGTTGAAGCAAATTGTAGTTCTACGTTCTATTCTGTTTCTTAAGGTGATGTTTTTTGCTTGAATCACGCGAGTTGTGTGGAAGCCTGGAGATCCTCCTCCTGGGTCTGAAACTCATCCTTCTAGAAAACTTATCTCCGTGTGACAAGAACGGAGCAAAGGCTCACTCCTCTCTCTGAAAGGACTCCGTCCGTGTGCCGCCTCCTTATGGTCGACGACCCGTGTGCCATTTCTCGATGTACGTCCTAGCTAGCCTCAATGTTCATGGCTTCCTTCATCTGTTGCAGGGTTCACTGAACTGTTGGCCTGTGTCCTGCTGCAAATGCCAACCGAGCGACAGAGGTCTGGTTGGCTGCCGGTCCTCAGTGATGGTATTTATAAGAAGTAGGTATTTTGTGGGTCATTCCTTGCAGTTCTTTGTTGTAAAGGTTTATCCTTGGTTCCGGTCATAGCTGGCACTGATGGAGTGAGCGGCATTGAGTTTTTCCACAACCCATGAGCGCGTCTGCAAACACCTGCTGCCTGTTTTCCCCAGCGCAGGCTTTCCAAGTCTCCGCCTCACAACGTGTCTGAAGGCCCGTCATCGTTAGCAGTGACCTCTCATACTTAGTTTTTATGTCGCATTTGATCTGGCTAATACAAGACGACCTTCTGACACAAAGTTAATGCCCACTTGGCCTTCCAGGCCACGTAGACACTGATACTGCGGTCATTACAATAGTTTTTGATACTTTCCCTCGGTCAGTGCATACTGTCTGGGCTAACTGTGGAAACACATTTATATACAGACACCCATATAAAAAGTATTTCTTCCTGTTCCCTCATGATAATACAAATCTGCAAAATTTGCCCTTTTTTAGTCTTGAGGTGTACTAAGCCTTATGCTCTTTGATCGTAGCCGCTCCTGTGACAAAATTGCTTCTTCTGGGTGCTTGGGCAAAGCATACACTGAGTAAATTTCAATTTTCACTTTACGCTTGTGAGTATTTAACCCAGAGTAGTCATGGGCATGTTTAAACCAAGGCATCAGATGTAAAAGATGGGGTCCTCTATTTTGGTAAAAAGTTTTAAGATGTTATTCTTGTTTTATTTACTGTTTTACTGTAATGGAATCTGTGGTGAAAAGGAGGAGGGACAGTGACAGGACCCAAGGATCAGCCTTCATGTGGCGCGTCCTTAGGAATGTCCAGATTATCCACGTTAGCCGACCACCATGGGAACACCACGGATTCTCTCTACCCCCAGCTCGGCGTGATGGAGCTCTCTGCGGCTCTGATAAAGCAGCATGTCCGTATGTCCGTCCTCTGCCGTGCCTGAAGCCTTGGATGACGAGCTAAAATTGATCTTAACGCTTCATTATTCTAGAATAGCTCGGCATTTGTGTTATAAACACTGGGGACACGTTTCAAAACAAATGCGCAGCGGTGTCAGACAAACGTCTCTCCGTACCATAGTGTAGGAGACATTTTTTGAATGCCTGAATTCTACGAATGCGGTGAACGTGTTCCCAGGGTGAGAAACAGGTGTGCCTCGCCGCATCTTCCTTCCCAAGAGAAAGAAAAGGGGATGGCTAAGAAGGTGCTTAGTTTCATTTAGAATACTGCACGATTTCTCCCGGTGGTTTGGCTGTACTCAGATAATATCGCCTCTTTCGAGGGCGATAGGCCACACTTATTGCACCTCTCTTGGCACCTTTAAATGTGGAGGATTTTTGTCTGTGTAGGTTTTTCAGCACTGTCTTACCCATCTTTCTATTACATGCTCTGTTAGTTTTACCCCTGGGGGTGCAAGTACTTCAATGTGACATTAAAAATAAGTCATTACGTAACGGTTGGAAAGCAGGACAAATTTTTTTTATTCCAACACTCGCTGTATGCTGGGGTTTGAAAAAGAGGTTGCTATCATTACTCCCTTTTTGCAGAAGGCCAGAGAGTCTCAAATAAAAGCAAAATTAATTGCTGCAGGTAAATCTGCAATAAACCTCCAATTTCTTCATTCCTGTCAACAGCCACCTTTGCCCGTCTTCCTGTCAGATTTTCATTATCCCCTCGTGTTGGTACTTACTTATGCTTCTGTCTTGCCCTTGCCCTTGCTCTCTGTCTGTCCTGTTTCGACTCCTTTTTCTGTCCTTTGCTCCTCTGCCCAGGAGGCATTTGGGGCTGTCACGCTGCTGAATGGACCGGTGGGGACTTTCTGTTCTACTTAGAATCACAGTCAGGTTTACCACTGAGTTACAATCACGCAAGAAATCTCCTCCTACTTCTTCAGCTGTGGGATGAAGTACGCACAGTTGCTCCGGGAGACAACTTTGACCAATTACACCAAGTACAGAGAATAAGCATCCTCCATTCACGCACCCTTCGGAGAAACCAGCTGCCAAATCGAACCGTGGGGAGATCCTTCCCAAGTTCATAGCCCGAGTAGGCGAGTTTTACTGGACAGCAGAAGGGCAGTCCTTCCATGCGAAATCTGAAATACCTGTTTCAACATGAAAAGCTCAGAGCCTTCCCATTGAAACCATTACAAGAACCGTTTCAACTGGGGGAACGGCATTTTCCCCTTATAAAGCACTGAATGTTTTAATTAAAAATTTTGAAAAAACATTCAGGCTCACACAAGTTTCTGGACTGGAACCTCCACTCTGAGTAAATAAAAAGGAGTCAATTAAACCATATGTTACTAAAATATGACATTTTACTGGGAGTCATTAGGCAAATCTAATTATAAGAATCACTATCTTCAGCTCTGCTGCACTGAGACCTGCACTGAGCACCTGGCAACTAACTGGAATGTGACGGTACATACCCATAGTCAAATTTCTGTGAAAAAGGGAAAAATCTGCCATAGAGAAGAGAGTAGATCACAACACGGGTGATCTACCATCTGATGTTGCGATGAAAAGGCGAACCCTTGCAGGGCTGAAGAATTCACATGCGATGTTCGCTTCGCACATGGCCATGCCACGTGAGGGCATGGTCCACAGTTCTCCAAGGAAATCAGGCAGGTGGAAAAGGTAATTCAATCACTACTTTCGTATCCATTAGTGTGGGAGCTGGCAAAACAGCTCCGTAGCTAAATCACTTCTTGTAGGTTTTATAACAGGTTTGTCCTATCAAGATAAGCCTCTCCTCCCAGATAACCAGCTGCGTCAGGTTGCTCCTCTGGTGAAACTCTACCTGTTCACAGATCGATCGGTTTTCGGTCAGCTCCGTCTATGCTGTCCTGTTCCCCGCGGGATGCGCTGCTGGGTGGTGCGGGAGCTACCGACGAGCGCTCGGTGTTACACACGAGCAGACATCAGGTTGCTTTTACAAACGGTGGCAGAACAACCCCTCACCCCCTCATTTTGTGAAACTCTGGGCTCTGTCTCAGCATCTATCGCTCAGTCTCCCTCCTACAACGGGACCTGGGAAAGCCTGCCCTCCACTGCTTGTGCTCCTGCAAGGCAGCAGCCAGGGGATTCACTGCTCAGCGAAGCGTCCTGGCTGCTGGGGCTGCAGAGCAGAGTGGACTAGTACAGCAGGGATTCTATTCCGATGTGCCGATGGGGTAAACTCGAGGCCACCCCGCTCTCTTTAAGCTCACTCGGGGGTCGCTGGCATTGCATCCACCCACCGCAGCCGAACTGAGCTCCCCGAACCAAAAAGCGACGTTGGCAGCATGGCACGGGACCCTGCCGACCAGCTCAGCCTCGCCCCTCAATGTTCCCTGCCGCTCAGCACCACCGGCCTGCCCCTGACACGTCTGCTGCCAGGAACCTGCTGGTTTCCACTTGCTCAAAGACCTGCGTGCCCCGGCGTCGACCTGCCGTACCTACGCAGAGGGGACGGGCTCCGGGCACCAAGGCACGCACCGGCTCGGAGCCCAGCCAGCCTGTCCCCGGCTGCAGCTTCCTCGAAGTCCGAGGCCATTTGGGGCAAGAGCTCCAGTTACAGCAGTCTGAAAGCCTCACGGCACGGCTATGGCAAATGGTCTCCCGTCACTTGCTGTGCTGCGAACGGGCACCCTGGAAAGAGAGGTGACCTTAGGAAAGACTTCAGGGAGAAACAGATTGACGTGCAGGTTGGAATGACCACAAATATTATTAAGATTGTTTATTTGTGGAGAAAGTAAACGTTGTCCCTCAAAAATCAAGCGGCCAGCATGTGCTGTTATTGTAGAGATGCTTTCAGGTTTGGAGCTGTGCATCCAGAGCAGTTTACAGTACAGACCACCATCAGAACACCCTGAGCATAACAAGGACGCCCTATAAATCATGTAAAAGGCTGTGATGCCAGGGAAGCACTTTTTTTTTTTCTCGGGGAAGGATTTGCCTGGGGGCAAACTGTTGTCCATTCCCCCTCCCCAAGCGCCCTGTTAGCACTTCTGAGCATGGTGTGTAACTTGCAATGGCTTGGGCACAGCCTTCCGAGCGTTCCTCCGCGGCTCAGCTTTGCTTTGTTTCCGCCCCCCCTCCCCGGTGTTATTCACAGAATTTAGGCTTGATCCTAGAGCGGCTTCAGTGAGAGGCCAGAAAATGAGGTTCAACAAGGCCAAGTGCAAGGTCCTACACCTGGGTTGGGGTAATCCCCGCTATCAATACAGGCTGGGGGATGAAAGGATCGAGAGCAGCTCTGCTGAGAGGGACTTGGGGGTACTGATAGACGAAAGGCTGGACATGAGCCGGCAATGTGCGCTGGCAGCCCAGAGGGCCAACCGTGTCCTGGGCTGCATCAAGAGAAGCGTGGCCAGCAGGTCGAGAGAGGTGATTGTGCCCCTCTACTCTGCTCTGGTGAGACCTCACCTGGAGTACTGCGTTCAGCTCTGGAGCCCTCAGCACAAGAAGGACATGGATCTGTTGGAGCAGGTCCAGAGGAGGGCTACAAAAATGGTCCGAGGGCTGGAGCACCTCTCCTAGGAGGACAGGCTGAGAGAGTTGGGGCTGTTCAGCCTGGAGAAGAGAAGGCTGTGGGGAGACCTGATTGCAGCCTTTCAGTACTTAAAGGGAGCCTGTAGGAAAGATGGGGACAATCTTTTTAGTAGAGACAGCAGTGACAGGATGAGGGGTAATGGTTTTAAACTAAAACAGGGTAGGTTTAGGCTGGATATAAGGAAGAAATTCTTTACAATGAGGGTGGTGAAAAACGGGAATGGGTTGCCCAGAGAGGTAGTGGAGGCCCCATCCCTGGAAACATTCAAGACCAGGTTGGACAGGGCTCTGAGCACCCTGATCTAGTTAGCGGTGTCCCTGTTCGCTGTGGGGGGGTTGGACTAGATGACCTCTAGGGGTCCCTTCCAACCCAAAACTTTCTATTCTATGAAAAACCCCGCTCAGCATCCCGTGCACCTGCGTCCCTCCCCCTGTCAAGCTTTGCAACAAGAGCAGCAATCCATTTCATGGAGGCAACCAAATGGTTTTCAGCCAGGGGAGGGAAGTCTCAGAGGCCTGTTGCTCTGCCATGTCATTTCTTTGGTGTAAAACGCTCTGAGTTTCCTGACACATGTAATCCTCGTTCAACTTCTCACAACAAACTTCAAATAACTGAAAAATTTGTAACCTCTAAGTGCTATGCATCCATCCAACGCAGTAACTGCTGCAGCCTGCACCAGGAGCGGGAACGTACTGAAGGAATCAGTACAGGCTCTTCTGTGGTTTTCATTTCAGTTTCTCCTTGCTCTTGAACAGAACCTTTTCCACATCCCTCGTGCTGTTTCTTTGGGAACAGGGTGCTTTAGCACTGAACAGGTACTAGAAGAGTGTGCAGTGTCTCCACAGGCCACAACAAGAAGGACGGGATTTTTAGTTTGCTTTGGCCGTACAGCTACGGGCAATTGGCTTTCGTTAGCTACGTAGCTGTACAGTGACCTGTGTCTCCACCAGCCTCAGCAGGGCCTGCAAACAAGTCGGTTCCCTTGTCAGCTTTCTCAAATTTGCTTTTTGTTTGCCTTTGTAGCTCTAAAATCGCAGGCTAATCTTCGTTGGTGTTCCTCTGAGCTAAGGGATTATCTGCATATGTGTATGCAGCAGATGATGATTTAAATGCGTTGGCTTCTGTGCGGACTTGTTGCTTTTCAGTACATCTTAGAACCTGGTTTAAGTTAAACTTCCTCCTAATTGTTTAAGCTAAACTGGAAGAAGGCTGCTTGGGGAAAAAAAGAAAATTAAAAGGCATTAGGTTTGCCGGTCTAGAGGATCCTGGCAGTACGGGCCTCTTCTGGTTGCCCTCTTAGGGCTCTCCAGACACCTGGCTTGCACGAGGGCAGTTGTATGGTATCGAACAGAAGGCGTAGCAAGCCTGACAGTCCTGCCTCTGAGACGACGAATTAAGCAACGATTTAGGCAATGTGTGCCTAAAAAAAAAAAAGTGTAAGAACAGGGTAAGCTTAAATGCTACCTCCATTTGCAGCTCAGGAATTTTCCATCTCCAAAGAGGCCATACAGCCACATGTAATGGCTGAATGGATTAGCAATTAGTAATCCTCGCTGGATTTCTCTTCCACAAACCTGTTTAGTTTCCTCTGGGGCCCACATAAACGTTTAGCTTCTCGTGGCAGGTAATTCCACCGAATGGCACTCCTTTGGTGGAAAAAACCCTTTGTTTTGCTTGTTCTGACTTTGCGTCCTGCTAGCTTCAACCATTTTCCACCCTTTCCCTGCTGGTTATACTTTCATCATCTCTGCTGTATCCCTGAGATCAACTTGTTTCGGAATGAGGAGTCCTCACTCCGTCAGCTGTTCATTGCTAGACTTTTGCTAAGATTTCTTCTCCGCCGAATCTTCACCTCGAAGGTCTGCATCTGGAGTGGAGAGCGGACAACGACTTGGGGCTCGTGTTAGAAGTGGACATAACCTTATCCCGGCTGTTTGGTGGACGCTGATACACACTGTGGCCACGTGCTCTCTTTCATTCCTTCAGTAATTGCTACTATAACGTATGAAGAGATAAGCAGAGCCTCTGCTCCAACGGCGTGTTCCCGTAGTAAACTTGGGTAGGGATGCGTGGGGTTTTTTTCTCCATGTGGCACCAGTAAAGCGGCTGACTCGGTGATGTCAGCTACGCACGTGCACGGCCGTATCCCTGCGAAGCGGGGGCAGCGGCACACGAGCGGAGCGCTGCTCCATCTCAGTGGGAAACCAGCCCACGCACGCAGGAGCGGTACGAGGGGAGCACCGCGAAGCAAGCTCCGGGATGGTTTCGATGGCTTGCTACGGCCGGCCGGGACAGGCGCCTCGCTGAGCCGCAGCAGGTACGCTCTGAGAAACAAGGCACGGTTGTAGGAGCGAGGAATGGGGAGAGGGAGAGCAAAAAACACTGCCAGGCAGAGGCCATCACTGCAGAAGCCCAGAACGTTAATGCCGAGGGGTTTGTATGCTGCTGTCTGTCTCGGATCGTGTCTCTGCTGGGGCTCACAAAGCCAGTGATTCACGGCTTTCCTTTCGCTCAGGGCAGGGCAGTAATTTCCTGGGTTGCTAAAAATAAAGCTGAACCATGACTGAAAGAGTGATCTTTAAAAGAAAAAAAAACGGCAAAAAGCTGATGTATGATGTAACTGAACTTTTATTCAGAGTATCCTATGGGTATAAATAATAAATGGATGTCTTTAAATAATGGAACAACTTGCGCCACAATCTGTTTTTACTTAATCAGACCTCTATGTATTCCCAATACATGTTCCCGTGCACAACAAGATACGCCAGATTTCCTACTGCTGTTCCTTCTCTCAGCACGGGGTTTTGCTTCTTGATCCATCAATATATATCCCTCTGTGGAATGCCAAGCTGACTTAAAACCACGAAAATGTGTCCAGTTCTGGGCTCCCCATCAAGAAAGATGAGGAGCTGCTGGAGAGAGTCCAGCGGAGGGCTACGAGGATGGTGAGGGGACTGGAGCATCTCTCCTACGAGGAGAGGCTGAGGGAGCTGGGCTTGTTCAGCCTCGAGAAGGCTGAGAGGAGACCTTAGAAATGCTCATAAATATCTGCAGGGTGGGGGTCAGGAGGACGGGGCCAGACTCTTTTCAGTGGTGCCCAGCGACAGGACAAGGGGCAATGGGCACAAACTGAAGCAGAGGAAGCTCCAGCTGAACACGAGGAAGAACTTCTTCCCTCTGAGGGTGATGGAGCCCTGGCCCAGGCTGCCCAGGGATGGTTGTGGAGTCTCCTTCTCTGGAGGTATTCCAGCCCCGCCTGGCCGCGGTGCTGTGCAGCCTGCTCTGGGTGACCCTGCTTCGGCAGGGAGTTGGGCTGGGTGACCCACAGAGGGCCCTGCCAACCCCGGCCACGCTGTGGTTCTGTGAATGCACTGACCCAGTGGGTCTCCCATGTGGAACTATTGGACCTGCACAAAAAAATAAAAGAATCGGTTGCTTCTCTTTCGATAAAAGTGGCGAGTGCGGAGCGGCATGAAGAGCCAGGGCTGCCGGCGGCTGCTCCTGGGCGAAGGGCTGCGTGAGGCGGAGCGGGGCCAGGAGCGGCCGGGCCTTGCCGCAAGGGTCCAAGGCCGGCGCGCCCCGCTAGACCTCGCCCTCCGCCCGGCAGCCATCGCCGCCCTCCCCTCCGGGCGGCCCCGCCCTCTCGCAGGACCCCTCTCCGCCGCCGGGGCTGCCCGGTCGAGCGCCTGACGGACCGCGCCGCCCCCCGCCCGTTTTCTCGCTCCGAGGAGCGGCGCCTCCCGCCGCTCCCCCGGGTCTGGGCAGCGGGCGGAGGAGGCTGCGGGCCGGGCGTGCGGGGGAAGGCGGAGCGGCGTGGGAAGGCGGCGCGGCGGGGCGAGGCGGCGCAGCGGGGCGGCCCCGGCTGGCTGGGGTCCTGCGCGGCGGCGGCGAGCGGGAGGGCGGATCGGTGTCTCCTTCACTTCGCCCTCCAGTGCCAGCGGCTGCGGCAGCGCGGCCTCCTACCGGCGAGACCCCTCGGCCCCGCTCCGCCCGGCCCCGCCAGGCAGGTGTCGCCCGCCAGAGCGCGGGCAGGGGGAGGCCAGCGGGGCGGCGGGCGGATGGCGGCGGGCGGGGGGTGCGGGGGGTTATTCTCCACAGGCCGCGTGTCGCATTCCTTCCCCCCCCGCGGCCTCCTGGGCGTGCGGGGCCGGGCCGGGCCGGGCGGTTACATCAAGGGCGGCGGGCGGGGGTCAGGCCGGACCGGACAAAATGGCCGCGGCGAGGAGTTCACCTTGCGGCGGCGGGAGCTGGCGCCGGGCGCTGCCGCCGCCGGGCCCTTCCCTTCCCGGGCCGCCTCCCCGCGTTCCCCTCCGCTGCCCCTGCATTTCCCGGAGGCTCTGGCCCCGCGTTCCATGTCTGGGCGCCTTGTTCCATTTTCAGATATTTTAATTATTTTTTCCCTTGCTCCGTAGGTTCCCCGCGTTGGCCCGGCCGTGGCTGCTGGGCCGGGGAGGGAGGGAGCTGAAGCCGGGCTAACGGGGCGGGTGTGGAGTTTTATTGTTCTTTTTAGCTTTATTAGCAGTGTAAGCCTAAACGTCCGTGGTGCATCCGGCGTATTTTAACCAAGTACTTTTTGAAGAATACCGATTTCTCCGTTGCTACTGACACTACTGGAAACCAATTTCAGTGTAGTTACGGCCATTTTTTGCAGAATTTCATGAATACTTAGTTTTTGTGTTATAGCCTGAGCTAGCCTCTAGCCTGATCTTCGATATCCTGAGGTCTTAAAGTTGTTAGAAATCTTTATAGAAGGTCCTTGACATTCCTTGAATAGTAGGGTGTGAGAGAGTTTTGAAATCTTACCTCGAAGAAGAACTGTGATGTAATAATTCTGATAATGCTAACACATTTTTCTGTTCTTGGGGTTATTTGTTTTTACAGAAGAAGGAATCATATTTGTGGCTCTTGAGTAACAAATTAATTGAATTTTTTTTGAGTGGCATGAAACAAAGATCAGGGTGGAGCTCCCACTTGATTCAAGTAGATTCTGTGGTTTTGAAACGAGGCATAAGATTGTGATAATTGCCTTCACAACAAACCTCTTGTTAAGTGGTACTTATATTTTAGTCACTTCTAATTAGTAATTTTTTAAGTGAGACACTTCCAAATAGGGTTGAAGATAACTACTTCTGCTTCTAAGAATTTGCAGACCTAGCTAACTTGCCAACATGGGAGGCACAGGGATGTTATTTTTTTTGGCCCTGTTTTCATTTAGTGAGCATTCTGATGATGGCACTGGCTTGTCAGGTGTGTAGTACGCCCGAAAATTAACTTTTGGTTTCCCCTTTTGTCCTCATCCATCCCTGTTAGTATAGGATTAGAACAGCAATGTGACAGTTGTATTCTGTTTTAAGTTTTTGTCGCAAAACTTCGATCTGTAGGTTGGAGTGTCTGACAAATACTGGCTGGTTTCCTTGCAGTGGGAAGTATGCTTAGCTAGGCCAGTTAAAACAGCAACATCCTTTTTGCTGTGGTAGTCCTTTGAATGTAGACACAGATACCAGTTTGTTAACTTCTCAGGATGCTGCTGCTTAGCATCAATCTCTTGTCTGTAATGGTTGTCTAGTCAGATTGGAAGCATTGAAAACAAAAGTAAAAAGCCTGTTTATTTGTCGTGTAAAAGCATGTCGGTGTTAAGGCTGGTATAAAGCTTTTAAACTAGAAATAATTATTCTGAAGATGCTAGTTAAAGTGAGACCTATTCATTAAAGGAAAAATGCATAGCTAAACCTTCTCTAAATTGTTTTAAACTGCTAGCGAACTGTACAGTTGCTGTGCAGCAGAAATTTAGAGGGGAAAGAGCAGTGTTCCTACACCTTCTTGTTACTTGGTCTACCATCTGCTTCTTTTTGTTGAATAAATAGTAGGAACCATTTAATGTCTTGTCACTGGGATTAGTGTCTATTCTGCTACTGAACTTTTTTTCTTGAGACTTGCTTATAATGGACTTGAACTTGGGCCTAAGCCTTGTCAAGCTTCAAATGCTCCGAGTCATTTTCATCTTTTTTTTTTTTTTTTCTTTGCCCTTTGAAAGACAGTTTACTTAATGGAAAACCAGACTTGTTTTACATTCTTGAGCAAGCGGTGGAGGTCTTGCCGTAGTGACCTGGTTGTAGAGTTTAGAACCCCTTACTAAAGAAGGATTTTTAAAAGGTAGGGGTTTTTTTTTAGTCTATCTGTGAATGTAAATGTGTTTGCTCAGAGGAGGTTGAAGTTACCTTCTTACGGCTTAGGGAGGTGGAGTAAGGCACTCTGGGAAACTGTGTTAGAACTTCTAGAAAGGTAAGAAACAGTTTTGTGCCTTACCATTGCTTGCTAGAACAGTTCGGGGTTTTTTTTAAATAGTAGCAGATCATACCGTTAGACTGTATATGACAGGTGTGATGAGGGGGGTTTGTTTTTATTTTAGTGGGATGCTATTCTGAAACAGGGCTGTTCAGCGGAATGGTGCCCTAAAGGAAATATTTCTGAATCGGGTGTTCCAGGTTTCCCCTTTATGTAGATAAGGCCATGAAAAGATGGGAAGAAGCTCTTCTGAGAGGAAAAAAAAAAGCTTGCCTTGATGCTGTATTATTGAGTACACATCCGATCTTTCGGAGGTCTGCAGAAGAATATAAAAACGAAAGCAGACTTTTCTGCTTTCAGCTGAAAGTTAATCTGTGAGAGTACTGCGCTTGTTATTTTTGAGGTTCTGAAGATATTTTTTCATTTAGTTGAACAAAAAACTCCACTTGAGCAAGATAAACAGTCAATTATGTTAATCTGACTTTCTCTGCAAAACAAATGTGAATAATCAGTTTGAAAAGATAAGAGAAGATTTTTTTGTTTGTTTGTGTTTAGCCTTTTTATGGTGCTCATCTAGTTGGTTTCATTATTTCCCCCCCCTTCACAGCATGGGGGAGTTATTAACTCTGTGAAATACGCTTTTTTCTGTATTTTAAAACTTTAAAAGACACTCCTCTGTAACAGAGGCTTTTTGCTATTGAAATTGTGGGAAAACAGTCACGGAGGGAAGGTACCGATCGAGTGTATCTCCACAGGGAGGAGAACTGCACAGGCTGTGTGAGACCTCGAGCTGCTGCCTGTCCGTTGGCTGGGGAGGCTGGGTCAGAGCCAGTTTTGGGTGACGGGTTCTTCGGCAGCGAGGGTACCAGAGGCTCCCCGTCTGAGAAGGGCACTGCTAAAGAGAGCCCTTCTCACTGACCCAGCACCCCTGCTACTTGCTTCTTGTCTGTTTTACACCAACAAGACAACCCCCCCAACTTAAACTCTTGTAGAAAAACTGGTTTCTAGTTAATGGCACTAGTTGTTCCTTTTTAAACTGCATGTATACCATTTAAAATACAGGGCAAAGGATGTTGCAGAACAGGTATGCACTCTTTACGTTTTGAAAATAAAACCTTGTAGGTCCTTCCAGGGAATCTTCGTAAGCGTCTGTCAGATCTGACTGTGCAACTTCAGGAAATAACTGTCTGCATTATGGCTTTTCACATTTCCAGTTTCTTGGTTTTTGGTGGTAACTCCCAACTCTGGAAATGTGAGCTATTAGTTGATTTCTGGTAATTAAACCTGTACGGAGAAATCTACTTGAAAAATTAAGAACTGGGTGGTCTTGTAATGCCCCTTCTCTACAAGCAGGTTCATCTGAGCCAAGAGGACGTGCAGTATTCACAGTGACTGTCACGGCAGATCTGTAGGTGTTTCACTAGAGTTGTTTGAGCCATCTGTCTATTAACTGCCTTCATACAGAAATCTGCCTTGAGTGTGTTTAAAGAGTTGTGGTAGATTTTTTTTTTGTGCATGCATGATGGCAAAATGTTCACTATTAACTAGCCTGTTACCTTTCAGCTCCAATGGCGATTCCTCCATCGTACGTAGACCTTGGCAAATCTGCCAGAGACATCTTCAATAAAGGATATGGTAAGAATAGTAGCTTTTTAAGCCTGTATGTAAAATCAGATGCTCAAATGCCTGTGTTTCTGTGGAGGGGGAGGGTGTATTGGTTTTATATCGTTACCGTCAGCAGATCATTGGAGGCTTTTTGTGGGCTGTTTTGATGTGAAGTCTCTTAAATCTTACTGCTTTAAGCCATCTAAATGTCAGAGGTGTACAAGTATGCAAGAATATAAGCATCAAGTGTAATTTAACTTAGGAGTAAGTTTGTTTACTGATCTGTCTGTGCCACAACATTTGGAAAGGGATATGTATATATGACTGTAATATTATAGGCTTTTTTGGACTAGAGGGAGGGATAGCTATTGGGATAAAGAATCCTTCAATGTTTTAAAATGCTTTAATACCAGGCAGTTGCATAGTTAATTTCTGCTTCATTACAGTGCTGTTTCTTTCTGGCCTGTGGGAATGCACGCGGGGGCTTTTTCACCAAGTCTTGCTCAGCTCTAAGGATAGCAGTGTGAATTGACACTCCCATAAAACCTACTTACCTTACAGTTCCAGAGGCTGTGTGTTGCCCAGTGACTTCACTGCTATAGTTTTTTACTTTGAGATATTTCTTCTTGGGGCTGAGAGATGAATTTTATGCGTTGGGATAGCTCTGCAAATGGCATTGAGTACAAAGCCGATGCCAGCCCAGGAACGGATAAGAATGCATTTTGTCTGTGCTGAATTTACTCTTGGAAGTCATAGTTGTGTAGTTAAATGCACAGTGTACAGCTGAGAGGCTGCTCCCCACTTTCTGTGGGGTGATGATAGAACAGAGCTCCTGGCCTGTTGTAGAGTGGCCGCCTCTACCCACTGTGGCATCTAATGTTTGAGTGTTACTGAAGTCAGGATATGGTTGTGTTTATATATGTGTATAAGCAGGAACACTGCTGACACTGCCTGGGAAACCAGCTGCTTGGAAAACGTGTATGGTCTTAGTTAAAGCCTACTGGAGTAACTTTGATTTTTGTTTGTGAAGGTTTTGGGTTGGTGAAACTGGATGTGAAAACAAAATCTGCAAGTGGAGTGGTGAGTTTAAATACCTTTTATTCATTATATTTTTTTCTGGATATGTTCTGATATTTAATTAGAAAGGACACCTTTCAGATGCTGTCAAGTACTTTATGGGTTGTACGAATGATAAACTTTCAGTGTAAAATAATTTCTGAAACCTCTAAAGATCTGACTTCATTCTGAATGTAACGGGTATCGCACTGTTTAGTACACTGTTGTGCCTTGTCTTACGTCTGAAGGTGAGCAAATAGCTGACGCATTTTGAAGTATTTTAATATATCAATCATAGTATCGAGGTCCTTTAGAAATAAATTCTGTGTACTGTTTGTATTTGGTGGAAACTTCTGGCATCTTGATGCTTGTGCAGTTGGCAGTGAATCAGCACGTTGAGTCTTTGCCTCCTCTTTAAAGGCATTAAAGTGTTTCAGTAATGTTCCGTGCAAGGTGTCTTGGACATGCAAGCAGTTGTCTCCTGTGATTTTTTTTCTATTTCTAGAGCAGACTTTGCAGGATACAAAGGGAGCTCCCCCCCAGCCCCTAACTGGAAGCTTTAACAGTCTAACTGGCTGTTAGAAACAAGATGCCTGGGTTATACGCTGTGTTTTTTTCTAGAAGCCTGTATCCTGACTGAAGCATAGTTTGCAAGAGCCCTATTATAGCTGTAGTTGTTCTTATTTTAGCTTGTTTCTTTCGAGGACTACCAGTAATACTGGTAAAACTCTCTGAAAAATCCAAGCCCTTGTATGAATCCCGTATCAGTTATAAGCCACCCTTCCCAGGAGGAGAAAGTGCTGGCATGTATGTACTGGCCATGTTTTAAAGCAGAGATAAGAGATAATGTAATAATTTGCTCCTCCTGCTACAGTGGTTGCAGTCACACATATATCCTGTGCACTGGGAATAGCACAAAGGAAGAAATTAAAGCTGAAGGTATTTGGACTTCAAGATGTGTAGTCCCTGTCACTTGCCAAGAAACAAAGCTAACCAAAATTACACAACTGTGTGGATGGTTTAGTGGTTCACTAGTGTAACACAAGTAAATGTCTCAGCTGTGGTTAAACTTTATCAGCCACCACTAAAGAACAGTCTCATGCATGCTTGCGATGTGCAGGAGATCTTGGGCTGTGAGAATATGAATGCTTGAGGACTTGTGATTTCAAATCTGTGTTTCCTTCCGGGGCAGGTGAGTGTGAGGATTCAGTATGAAAATAATACTGCGCATGGAGGAAGTTGGAGATCAAAATCTGGATTTCAGTGTTTTAAAAAATTGATATAACAAACTTTTTAAACCACGAGGGCAATAGTATTTCAGTGGAAGGAGCTCCTTAACATACATTTGCAAACCAGACTTCCGCTTCTACTAGGTGTTGCCTTTAGTTTCTGAACAGTGGCACACAGAAATTATTCATTCTGTTCTTTGTGAGAATCCAAATAGTGAGAGACTTCAGGGACTGCTTAGTTTAATGAGGAGAGGTTAGCAATACTGCGAACTTCTAAATGCTTTCAAGAACTCCGAGTAAGACCTTAGCTCCCGATTCAAACGTGAATGTTCTTCCCGTGTGTCATTAAAGTGTCAGGGGAATGGGAGTTTTATAGATGTCAGTAAAAACACGTATACCTATCTATGGCTTGTGTGAAAGCTGGTGCATTGGTTGGACGGAACTCTCTTCAAAAGCAACCAAAACCCCAAACCGAACAACACCCCAAACCACTACCCACCCCACCTCCAATTTGAACAGTGATGGCGTTCTGTGACATTTTACAGTTGTATATAATTTATCTTTGGAGGTGGGTGACTGGAATAATGAAAATACGTGTGTGATCCTTAAAGGATTTTGCTGGAGTTGCATTATGTGCCTTATGGTGTTCTTGGCTTTTGGTTTGATTTTTAATTTGCTCCTCAGGAGTGTCAGACTTAACCTTATATTTCAAGAACTTTTTTCTGCTTTTAAGGAGAATATTTATGGTAACTACTGTCTTGCTTCTGAGTTACGTTGCAAACTGTCACGTTTTGTAGTAGTGGGTGAAACGCTGCAGTTGAGATGGGGAGTGGGGGGAGGCCTCCACATGGGTGTGAATCACCTGGTTTTTCTTGTCCATGTCGTTCCCCCTGCAAGTTGTCTGATGTTGTTAAACTTGCTCCATAGAATAAGGGGATCTTGGTGTTTGAAGAAAAGTTTTGGGTTTTTTTTCTCTTCTGGCACTACGTAATGCTTTCAGGATCACGTGTATCTTCTGTATAACATGGGCACTGTCCTTTTTAGGAATTCACAACGTCTGGTTCATCGAACACAGACACTGGAAAAGTGAATGGGAGCTTGGAGACCAAATACAAGTGGGCTGAGTATGGGCTGACTTTCACAGAAAAATGGAACACAGATAACACTCTGGGAACAGAAATTGCAATTGAAGATCAGGTAATAGATTAGGAGAGTATGTATTTGTTTTATCTAACTAGAAGAGCTGAACTTATAGCTTTTATCTTATCTTTTCCCCCTTCAATTAGATTGCCAAAGGCTTGAAGTTGACATTTGATACAACTTTCTCACCAAATACAGGGTAAGAGTTGTTAACCTTTTGACCTTATTTAGGGCAGTAACAACACCCACAGTCAATAAATGTTCATCTGGTCTGTTGTATTGGCAGAGGTGTTTGAACGATTTGCTGTTGATCCAAACAAGCAAATCCCAATGCTAAAGGCTTCTGCTCTTTAGCATCACATTGTATCCGATGGCGTTAGTATTGGACATTTCACAAGAGCCCACTTTGCTTATTTAGTGGGATAGGAATACTTGGGAGATGGCAGGAGGCATGAAAATGCAAATTAAAACATTCATTGCAAAATGCCTGTCTGCGGTAGCTCTGTGCTTTCTGGGTGGGCTGGCTGTGCTTTGGCTCAGTCTAGAGGATGCATGTGCATGGTGTTTAGGTACGTTACGTAGATTTATACAGCTTGAATTTATTTGGCAGATCATTGAGGAAGATGAAGCCTTATCTTAAGGTAACTGTTTCTCTGTTTCAGAAAGAAAAGTGGTAAAATTAAGTCAGCTTATAAACGTGAATGCCTAAACCTAGGTTGTGATGTTGACTTTGATTTTGCCGGACCTGCAATCCATGGGTCAGCTGTCTTTGGTTATGAAGGCTGGCTTGCTGGTTATCAGATGACTTTTGATAGTGCCAAATCAAAATTGACAAGAAATAACTTCTCTGTGGGTTACAAGACTGGAGACTTCCAACTGCACACTAATGTGTAAGTACTGAAAATAGTGTCGGGGTTTACAGAAGCGGGCTTGCTTCACCTTTCCCTCTACTCAGAATACAAATGCTTGAAGTGCCAAGAGGTGCTTGAAAGGCTAAGTGGAGTGCGTTTTTCAATAGGAAACTAAATAAATGACAAATGTTACTTTGTATCTCTCTTTTTCAGCACAGTAAATACCCGTGGCTTGTTAGTGCTTACAGCACAATAATACTACAGTTTACCAAATACTGAAGTACATCCAAATTGGAAGTGCAGTAGTTCAATTACGCAGAGCTGATCGTAATGGGTTGCCAGCTTTCCCTGTACAATGAATTGTATCTAACTGTAATTTAAGGGCAGTAGATTTGTTAGAGGTAGTAATTAGTGTTGCACTGTTTAAGTAGGCCAGTAGTAGTTTCTGGAGCAAGACTAGAGCTTTGCTTTTGGAAAGTGTAAGACATCCTGTTTATGAGCTTGCTTCAGACTTGCTGCCTTTAGTTCTTAAATGTTCTTTGGAGCAAGCTGATCAAAACCTACTGAAGAGCATGGTGTTTTCAATCCAAGTTAATAAAAAATGGTGGCCTTGTAGTGCATTTAGTTAGGAAATGGCTTGGTTTTTGAGGTAGAAGTTTGTCCTTTTGGAAGGGAAGGATGGGGGATTGCGTTTGCCTGGGTTTATGGAAGTTGAGGGGTGTGGGAGGAAGCTATGAAACACTTTATAGTCTGGGCTGTGAGAATTCCATTTCAGTTTACTAATGCCATACATCGTGACAGAGTTTTAAAAAGGTCATCTAATTCTTTAGGAATACCATGTGTATTCAATAATCATAGAGTTCAGAGTGCCCATGCTTAACTATTAATGTCTATCTGTTAGTTTTATAAGGATATGATCTGGAATTACATTCAGGCACTTAACATTAGTGTGAGAATTAACTGAGCACAGATCTTTTTTTTTTGTTTTTCCCCCATGAATTATAGCAGTTTAGTTTTGCCCTGAAGCATTTGTTCATCTCCCCTTCTCCGGTTGAAAAGAGTGAAACAACTCAAACTTTTGGAATTTTCATTTGAATAAAAATTTGAACTAGTTAAAAAGAAGTTGTGATTTTGTCAGTGTAGGAAACTAACCTTTTTCTTAATTTGTGCAGAAATGATGGTTCGGAATTTGGTGGGTCAATCTACCAGAAAGTGAGTGACAATCTTGAAACTGCCGTAAACCTGGCTTGGACAGCAGGTAGCAACAGCACTCGCTTTGGCATTGCGGCTAAATACAAGTTGGATTCCACTGCTTCTATCTCTGTAAGTACGCTCTAACCAAAAGGGTTACGCTAAGCACAGCATATTTTCCATTTCTGCAAATCTGTGTGTTATTAGTCCGAAAGAAGGTAATTACTCTTACGATCCAGGCAGTTAGAATTAAGCCAGCAGTATTTGAATTCTATGTTGTTGCATACAGTGAAGTCTCTACTAGAATCTGACTGTCAAATGGTGTGCTACTCTAGAGGACTCACTGTATTTAAAAAGAATAGTAACAAAACCACCGTCATGTCTAGTTCTGTATGTTTACAGAATTTTTTTTAAACCAGTTTTTGGGGACCTTTGTCACAGTCTCGTGATAAGAACCCTGGTGATGCTGGTTAAAAAGGCGATAGGCAGAAAGATTTCCTGTATGGTGGAAAGTTAGAATTGAACCTGGATTGTTGGAATCATCCTGTAGAGGGAGCGATGCAAAGTGAGATAAATAATTTTTCATGTATTGCTTATGATGATGTTACGAAATGTTTGCTGCTTGACTGCTTGGACCTGCAAGATACCAGTTCCTCTGTAATCGTATGAACATGGAGGATTCTTCTGAAGTGGCTTCTTTTGGGAGACTGTGGTGGTGAATTGCTGTGCCCTTCTACAAGGGGCAGAGTGGGGAAGGTCACCTGCCAGACTGCAATGCAGTAACAGTTCTCCCTGCCCTTAAATTCTGTCTGCTCCTAAATGTGCTACTTCTTCAGCTGCGAGCTGGGGGGCAAGGGCATCGCTGGGAAGAGAGAATCTAGAAAACACCGAGATACTGAAAGAACCAGTAAAATTTGCTGAAGTTGATAATGGCAGTGTTGCCAGAGTTACTCTAGCTTTTGAATGATAACAAAGAACTAACCGTGCACAACATTTCAATTGCTTTTGTCTTTTTTCTTTTTTTCAGGCAAAAGTCAATAATTCTAGTCTAGTTGGAGTGGGTTACACCCAGACCCTGAGGCCAGGTAAGGATTATTGCGTGTATTATGTCACATAGATACCTTTTACGCTTCACAAAGAGAGTCTTTGAGATCTGTGCGTTTATATGCAACTATTTCCCTTCTGCAAAATAATTTTGTCGTGAAGGCAGAGTAGAAGTTTTCTAGCAGCTTATGTTGCACATCAAAACTTTTCTATAAAGAAGACAAATTCCATTGTATCTAATGGTATTTCTGGATCATACTCCTCACTGATTTGTGTAGGAGTGGACTGTATTGTGTTTGATTAGCTTAGCTTTAGGCTGTGGAAGCAGTTGTTTTCCAGCCGTATCATACTGGATGATGGCAGGTCTTGAAATAATGATTAATCATCAAAAGAACACACTTCCTGCTCTTCATATTGAGTAAAAAAACCTCCAGAACTAACTTGTTCTGCTTAAATATGAAAACACCTGCTAATGCTGTATTGCCACTGGTTAGTTCCGTATCTGAAAACCAATAAAAATCATAGTTTCATTCCACCCATTCTTTGGTAGAGGTGTCTGTCTATGTGTAATTTTCCTCCTTTGCACACCGTAATGTAGAGGAGAGCTTTTCTGTACTTACGAGTTAGAGACTTTGTATATCCACATTGTAACGCGGTATTTGCAAAAAGCACCTAGCTTCATTCACATGTCTAGCTTTCAGTAGGTTTCCTGGGTAAATGGATTCTTCTGTAGAAATCTTCAGAGGAAAGTAATGAAACAGAAAAAGAGCTACAACTGGGGCTTGCAATGATGGAGGTTGAGTTGCCTGAAAGCTACTGTGATTGTATGTTGTGAACATGTTCTTCAAAAATCTTACAGGTGTGAAGCTTACGCTGTCTGCCCTGATAGATGGAAAGAGCATCAATGCTGGTGGCCATAAACTTGGTCTTGGCCTGGAATTGGAGGCTTAAAAAGGTGAAGAAACTACTGCAGAGAAGGGATATCAGAAGAAATTGGCCTTAAAATGTATTTCCAATGTGACCAGCAGGCTTTTTTTCCCAAGAAGGATGACCTAGAACAAGAGCTGTATTTGAAGTACTTAGACAGTTACTTGTTAGCTGGTTTCTAGTTAAATTGGTTACCCGTCTAGTTAAAATTCTGCATTAGTGCAGTCACTTAAACATTATTTAAATGTATTTAACTGTTTAATGCGCTACCCACAAATAATGAAATAGACATTTATGAAAACTGTACGATTGTGTGCATGTTTGTTTTTATGTTCCTTTTAACATTCGATATTGCCATGGAATGAAAAATGGATCAGTGGATGTTTTGAAATGAGGTCAACAGTATTGTTAAATCACCTGAAGTAGCAGTACATTTGGTATCCCAAGACAAATTATGAATAAAACAAGTACACACACATACTTGTGCCTCAGATATTTTAAGAGTTAAGATAACGAGGGTAGTGCTCAGTTAAGTTTTAACTTTTAATATAGATAATCCAAGTAGTGCTCTATACCTTTGTGCAATGAAGCACACCCCCCCCCATGACAACACCGAATATAGATAGTTTTCACTGAATAGCTGGATTCCTCAAGCAAGTTGAACGTGCTTTTCTGTCAGGTAAGATACGCCATGACAGAACGGTTTGATTCCCCTGTGTTCCATGGGCAAGATTTACCACATTACTGGTTGGCCTCATGATGCAAAGAGCGCGGAGTGGTGTGCTTGGCACACTGAGATGTTTAAGGACTGCTCCTTGATGCTTTTGCCTAAGGGGTGAAAACCCTCACCACAAACACACCTTTTGCTTATATTTGTATGAAGTGAGACCTATCTCTGCAACTGAATGTAACAGTGTAATGGTGTTAACAGCCTGCTTATCCCACCTGCTGTGAGAGGTTTCTGCTTAAAATGACTTGAAATAAAGGCTTAATTTTAAATGGAGACAGAGGAAAATGCATCCGATTTTGCTTTCCCTTTGACTGATAAATCTTGGCAGATACCAATTTTAAGTCCAGAAACATGAGGAGCAAATGGAAAAACTCTCATGGCTATCCAAGACAGAACTAAGAGATAATAAAAGTACCAGGGATATTCGGTCTCTGACCATAACATCCCTTAAGGTCACACATAACTAGCTGTGAATGCTTTTGATGTGGATCGTATTAAATACATGTTGTTACAGTGCTCACGTTGAAGAATGTGGGTTTGAGTTCAGGAGAGTGCCTAGAACCTACTTCTTACAGTCTCTGATAGCGGAGAAGGGTATCTTGATACTTAGTCTTGCAGTCTGTAGCTCATAGTGGTTTCCTTTGTAGGGCAGGTGGCTAACTTATGATCAGGAAGCTTTTTCTCTGGTTTGCAAGCTGTGTTGGGTTTGTGCTGGGTTAGACTTAACCCCTATAAAAGTCCTAGTGATTTGCTTGAGGTCTTGTTCCTTCCTGTGTCGTTGGCCTCATACTCAAATTCTTGAGCAAACTCGGTTGTAAACGGCCTGTGTTTAGGCTTTGGCTGTGGAACAGCCGAGTTGCGCTCTTTGCAGAAGATAGAGCAGAGCTCAGTCTCTGGAGTAGGCTTGCAAGTGCATTTGGCTAGCTCTGTTACAGGGCAAAGAGAAGGCTTGGCAGCACTTGTGCTTGGCTGTACCTTGGCAGCTGTTGTCACTAAATGCCCTTTTCTGAGGAGCGCTTCCACCACTTGGTGATGGAAGCAGCGTGTAAGGTGCAGTTTGTTGCTCTCTTGTTGCGTGTAAACGTTTCTAAACTGTATTTTTAGTTTGCAGTGGTTTTATGTGGTAGTCCACTTCAAGCTAGAGACTGTGTGGCCACCCATTGGAGTTTTAGTTCGTGTTCTCTTTGTGAGACAGTTTACTAAAAAGTATGTCCAGGCTTCTCCTGGGGAAAAAAAAAAAAAAAAAAAAAAGCACTGCATGTGTCATCCAGCTGTAGCACCTGGGCAGATGAAGGGCTCTTGCCTTGTGCCCTTTTTGCATCCTTAAACCAGCGTGGCTGCTGCACTGATATTCTCAGTTTTTGGAACCTTTTGATAGGGCTGTAGTGATCTGACACTTTTTTTTCGGTTGGCGGTGTTTTGTTCTGGTAGTTTTTTAGAAACAACTACTCTAACCCTTTTCTTCGCTAACTGCTCACCTCTAGCTGTTTTCCCTGAGGTCACAAAATGGGCAAGTGAAATAAAAGCTGGTATTGCGGAGTTTCTCTTCAGCTCTTCATACAGATTAGTAATGGGAAGCTTGAACCTACTGATTTTACTCTGTTTTCACGTGCATCACTTTACTAGTCCTCAGCCTTTAAACCTTAAGAAGTTTCATTTGTTATGCTGATGGCAACTGGAGAAATAAAAGGGCTCTGCAGTAGTTAAGACAATTGTGAAAACGTGAGTTTTCCTGAAATACTCTGTCATAAAGCACTACTTTGAACATGAAAAGGAAGTTCAGTGTCCATCTCTTGACGTCTCTCAAGTGAGGCTTATAAAAATGGCTTTCAGACTTTCTTTTCAAGTGTGTTGCGGAATCTGGTGTAATTGGAGTTTTGTGGTAAAGAATGTCAGTAGTTTAAATGGCTCCATTTTGTTAGAACATGTAAGAAGCCTTAATGATCACTTTCAGTGCCAGCCAGCCTTTCCTCAGGTGTCATTCAGAAGGACATAAAAACACTTGAGATAACAGATGATGTGAGCGTGGCTGTGCCCCTTGTTTGCGCTGTGGCACTGCTTTCCTGCCCGGTACAGCTAGCTGGTGTAGGGTTTGTCTGTGTGCATCTCGCGAGGAGACTTGATCACGCTTTCATAAATAACCCTTTCATATGAGATGATGATGCCCTGGATTTTGTGAGTTACCGACTCGAAATTCGCCAGGTTGTGTTAATGAACCTTGCACTCTTCACGTGCTTCAGCTTGGTGTGGTTATGTTCTTAAAACTTGCCTCTTGCACACCGCAGTCCTTCAAAACCATGAAATTTGTTTGGAACCACCTCGGAATGGGCATGGAAATGCTTTGGCCCAGGTGTTTGCCTTTCCCTTGGCTGTCGTGGGGATAAAGGCAGGCAGTGACAGAGGGCTGGCTGCCCTCTGGTGTCCTATCTCCCATGCTGGTGGCTGGCTTGTTGCTGCACAGCCGGTCTGCCGGGCACAGCGGTGGGTTTAAATCTGCGGTGGCTGTGCTGCTGCAGGGAGTGGAACTGAGCAAACAGAAATGGCTGGTGCGCGGATGGTTCAGCTCTGCTTGTATCAAAGGGCCTTGTTCCCTTATCACAGCAGTCAGAGGAGATGGCAGCAATTCTAGGTGAGGTGAGCTGCTGCTGGTGACGTGTTCTGGGTCGCACCTGCGGCAGCAGCGCCGTCATGGCAGGTACAAAGGCTGCTGTGACCCAGCGGAAAGGAAAACCCAAAGAAAAAGTGGGTTGCGTTGTTCCGTGGCGTGAATGGGCTGCGTTTGTTGGAGGCGGTTTTATCCAGTTTGTCAGCCGCCCTTTGCGGTGGAATATTTGTGTTCCTGATGTGGAGTAGGAATAAAAACACAGATTACATCAGTTACCGTAGCGTGCGTTTGTATTTTAGTGATGTTTCCTTTCTCATGGTTGCCCGTTGTGTCTATCTCCCCGTGTGCTGCTGGGTCAAACGCAAAGCAGCAAACAACTGAATGAATTTCTGTGAGCCTGACGTACAGTGCCTTCTGCTGCGGCTGCGAGTTTGGTACCCACGCTGGTGTGAAAAGAGGCAGGCTTCTTTTGCACAGCAACGTCTGAAAAATAATATGCAACTACAATCTACAAAAATGCTGTTAAAGTGTTACACAGGGTGAGATTTGGTTCTCATTTACATGCGTATTTATCTCCCGGTGCTGGGAAAAGCGCTGACAGACTTTAAAGATGGCCAGCAGCCAGACCTTGTGTTTCAGCTCCCAACACTTGGCCTTTACCTACAGCATGTGTTTTTAAACAAGTTTTCTGCTGCTACCAGGTGCCACGGCAATACTTGCGGTACAGTTGCTGCCGGTTAACAGTAGCGCACACCCCAGAGATCTTCCGAGGGTCTGCGGGCGCTCGTGGGGTGCGCTTCGTCCTGGAGCCATGAGGGGAGATCCTCATCCTAAGCCAATGACAAACGGTTTTTGCCTTGTTAGCACCTCAGTACCTCTTTTATTTACTTTGCCTGTGCTCCTATGAGCATTAAAATACTAAATGCCTGTCACAAAAATCTCCCTAATCTTACCAATTGTGCTTTGTGGTATCGGTTTGGGTGAGGCAGAGCAAGGAGGGCCCAGCGTGGGGCGAGGTCGGGCAAGGACTTTGTCCTGGGCTTGTTTTACTGATGTGTGGTGACGTTATTTAAAAGCACACCTTCACTGAACCCTCGCTAGGCACACCTAGGGCTTTCACTTAAGAAGTAACCGGTTTCACGGTGTTTGGGGCTTGGCGGGTGGTGAGGGCTGCTGAGGGGGGGTGGTGGGGGGTGGTTCCAGCCCGGTAATGGCAGCGGGGGACGCTGCGCGCGCTCGTCCCCGCAGGGCAGGGCTGGGGCTGCTCCCGCGCTCCGGGCCGGCGGCGCCACCTGGCGGCCGCTGGTGGGCGCCGAGGCCTGTCTGAGGAGGGGCACGTGCGGCCGGGGCGGCGTGGCGGGAGGAGGCGGCGGGCCCGGCTCCGGGCTGAGGGAAGCGGGACAGAGAAGGGGAACCCGCGCGGGCCGGCAGTACTTTTCTGGAAACTTGTAAATGGCTCGGGGTCCTCTGGCCGCCCTCGGCTTTGGGAAGCGGTTTCTGTCGGGAGCAGAGGGCACAATGGCCGCCAAAAAACAGAAGGGGAAGGATTCAAAATGTCGCCGGACTCGTGATCTTCCCACGTTCGGTGGCACCAGGCACCGCGGTGGGGCTGGGCCGTCCCTGTGCCGGCTGGGTGGGCTCACGCTGCCGCGGTGCAGGTAGCTCACAAACCCTTCCCCCACCTTTGCAATTAATTTGAGCCCCAATCAAGCCATTGGACCTTGGGGACAGGGAAGAGAACCCAGCAAGTTGGTCCCTGCTCTATGGGGACCCTCGTTGGCCTCTGGGACCTTGTTTCCCTCCCCAAGCAGAGCATGCAGACACCCCTAATTTACAGTTAGAGTGAATTTTTAACTTGGTACCTTGTTGAGTGGGTTGTGGGGGGGTTTCCAAGTGATCACGAGAGTCACCTGGTATCATTTTCACTTCAGTAACTGGCAGGACGTGCTTTAGGGAGCAGGGCAGGGAGTGTTTCTGCCTTCTCTTGGTGGTGGTGCTTGATGTGTGTCCCTTCGCCTGGGCAAAAGCCAGCGTGTGGCGGAGGAGGGTGCAGCAGCGTCCACCATAGCAGCGTTTGAATGCAGGCTGCTCGCTGTCGTACCTGGTGGGTTCATTGGTTGGGCTGGATGGGACCAGCCCTGATGGACGTCCCCGTGGATGTGGTGAGCGGAGGCGGTTGCCCTCCACCCTGCCAGCTGTGGGGTCTTTGCTGATCGAGACGGCACCAGGTAACTGTGAGCAGGCATCTCTGGTGTTTCAGGAATCAATGGTTTATGAAATGTTCTTAAGTAAAGTGCAATTTACAAATGCCTCTTCAGGGTACTGTGACTTAGTGTGGCCGTAGGCTTGTACTGCAACCTCTCTAACAGAAGGCTGATCTCCTTCTGCTGTATGTGAGGTAATATTTTATTTTTGTTTTACTTTTTTGAAGTTCCTTGGGAAATCTGGTAGAGTCCTGCTGCAAGACTGGTAAGCTTTCAGGTGAGACCTAATGCTTTGTAGCAAAGGCCCTCTCTGCATTTAGGGTGCATCAGCATGCCACTGAAATTGTCTGTAGCCCTCTCATGTAGCCTGAAGCTCACTTGGTTTAACTTTCATGCCCATCATAAGGCAAACTCGTCTATGTGTGTAAATGTTGGAGTCTTAGTAGGTCTTCCCGCCAAGCTAGCACAACCCAACTAACCCACCTTCTGCTTCTGAATTTCTCCCTCTTGTGGGCTATCTAACAGCCTGGCTCAAAGCCGCTTTTCCTACCGTTTCCTTTTCTTTTGTAGGAAGCTGTAGCAGAGAGGCGTGCCACGCAGTCCCACCGCATTCAAAATGTAAGCTTTCCAGGAAAAGAAATGCTTTGATTTTAATGCTTTCCTTCCTAGGATAACTTTCCTGTTGCATAGGAAGACCCATTCTTACTTCTCTGTTTTTTTTCCCTTCCACCTGATAGCCTTTGATCCCTTGGGGGAAAAGTACAGGGAGTTAGCTGAAATGATCTGGTGTTGCTGTAGTTGTTACAGTGCAATTTTCTTTTGTGGAGATGAAGATAAACACAAAGCAGAAAGAAAAGATAATTAAACACAGAAAAGGCTGTTGTCCCTGCTCATGGCAGGGGAGTTGGAACTAGGTGATCTTTAAGGTCCCTTCCAACCCTTACCATTCTATGATTACTTCTGCTGGTGATTCCCTAATTTCCTCCACCTTTGCTGCTGGAGAAACGTGACCACGGCACAAGGCCGCTTGGCCCTTCTGAGACCTAGGAATCCTCTGCTGGCACGGGCTGCCTAAAGCCAGCTGTTTTCCTGTTTATAGGTTCTCAGCTTATTAGCCTGAAGGTGAAAGAAGGAAAATGAGTCTTAGTAAGGTCAGGAAGGAGCCCATGAGAGGTAGAATGCAGAAACACTTGGTCACAAAATTAAAATCTGTGGACTGCTTGTGCAAATTTAATTAGTCTTTTGTAACCATCTGAGTGCTTAGCTTTGTAGCCTTAATCATGTGCCTTCAATGCAGTTTGTGGAGGTGACCGTAAATGGTTGCTAAGGCAGACCCTACCCACAGGTCTGAAGTTTTCATTAAGAGTTTACCGTAGTCCGTGTCTGGAATTTTAAGTATGTGCTTGAAGTTAAGCTCGAGCTGAAGGGCATCACTCAATATCTGGTATGTGGGTGACTATTTTGAAAATCAAGAAAGAGAAACTTGGCAGCACCCATCAAAGTAACCCAGAGGTGATGCAGAAGCTGGCTCTGCTCGTCAGTGAAGAAACTGTAGGTTTTTTGTACAGTAACTGTTTTGTCAGGAGTCTGACCTAGCGAGTGTCATTTTGTAATAGCACTTTGACAGTGAATTAATCCTCCTCTGCACTGGGGATGTCTTTGAGGCTCGCTGGAATACAATCTAGCTCTGCTGTCCGAAGGGAACCAAGGAGGCCCTGCAATTTCTTTCAGATTGTATTATTGTATTTGTATGGATATAATACATGATGGCACAGTAGTTGCACAGTTAACTGTGGCTTTTTGCTTTGGAATGACCCCACTAATTACTCTACATTGAAAAGATGGATGAGGTGTCTTGGGAGAGCGATTTATAGCAGCTGACATTTAGATGGTGAGAGGACGTTGAAGGTGATGCTGCAGAAATGGCACACCAGTACCCTGCCGATGTGCCTGGGAGGCTGCAGAGACACCGGTAGCTGGGTGAAGGCACCTGGGGGACCCCTTCTCACCTCTGTCCATGGAGCTGGAACTTGCCAGAGGTGGGGGCAGCTGTGGGTCCCCCCGCATGGGCAGTGTGGAGGTCTTGTGCCTGCTCCCTGTCCCCAGGGAGCCCTCACAGCTCTGCCTGCACTCAGAGGTGTCCATCGCCGGCAGACCAAGCTTCCTGCTTCTCCTCGTTGCAGATGTCTCTGCTCCTCCTGCCTTCCAGATCTTGACCTGTAGCAGACATCAGCATCGTCAACTTGTAGTAGGCAAATGCAAAAATACGTACATTAGAAAGAAATGCGGTAAGCATTGAGTGTTGTGAGCCACAGCCTGAGTGAGTTTAGCTGTTGTAGGGAAAAGGGTAGGACCTGCAGGGTGGGCAAGAATGCTCAGAAGTCAGCGTTTTGGTTCTTTATGTATATCCGCTGAAGTTTTGTATTTTCTCCTTTTTTCTGTTTTTTTTAGCTAGTCCAAGGAGCTACATGTTTTGCTTACCTTTAAACATAAACTCTGAACGTTTGCTTCCTAACAAAACACAAGTTAAAAGATACAAGTGACATCATGGACAAGCATGAGGTTCCTTACAAATAAGCCTAAATTTTCTCTCCAGCCATTACTGTTTTTTATTTCCGTTTAGATTTGCAAGCATCTGTTCCCCTTCTACAGGTTTCTTTGCACCTGCTTTAAAATGTATTTGTCTCTTTTGGCTTTGTTTCTTTTTTTGGTGTTTTGGTTTGTTGGTTTGTTTTTCTGCTCACGCTGGTAGAAACCCCCTTTCTGTTGCTGGGGGCTGTGCTACAGGCCATAACCCTTTGGACTCCTGTGGTCACGCCGTGTGCCGTGACAGGTAGGGCATGGTGTCCTGCGAACCGGACCTTCCCTGAGAGCCGACTGCTTCTGGTCGTGTTCTGCATTCACAGATTTGATTCAAGTTTTTGGTGTTGTGAACGTACAGCCAGGCTTTATCCTGGGTAACGCACACTGTGGCGTCGTGTGTGTGCAGTAGTTAGGCATTGCATTTACTTGTGACAGCAGCAAGAACACTCCCTCATTAACTATCTTCTGCAAACTAATTTCACAATGTCAACAAGTCACTACTTTCAGCTCACCAACATAACCCGAGTCCCTACCGCAGCGTAACTCAAAAGGTTGCTGTAAAATTGCCCAGTTTCCCTTGGCTGTTCAGTAGGTGAATAGGAGTAAAGTTATGAGCCTTTAAACTAAATAATAATTTTTTCCTTGTAGCTTGAGATCTGTTCAATCAATAATCTTTCTGCTAACTCTGGGGAGAATTTTAGTTGCCTGCATAAAATGTTTTAATTATTTAAAATCATAAAATATAAGTAGGCACAATTTGCTTGGAACTCATTAGGGAAATATATGAATAAGAAGAAAAGATAATGTTTGCTTCTGCATTAATTTAAAGCAGTCTCTAAAACATGAAATCTAATCCTGGAAAGCAGTGACTTATCAGCAATGTTTACTTTTTCTATAATAGGAATAAATATTAAAGCAGCTAGTTATGTGCTTATCCCTACAGTATTGCACTGAGCCAGAAAGGAAGATAAATAACTTGTCTGAAATCCCACATTAATTTCCCTCTTTTACAGGTTTTATGCTTGTTCATTTCCTTTTCCAAAACATTGCTTTTAAAATTATTATTATAAAACAGGTGACTTAGCTGCAAATGCGCGAGACCAATTTGTGTGTGATTGGAATTACGCAGAGGCAATGCTCTGTGCTCGCGCAGAGCCTTTCACCCCACTGCAAACCACCGGGGAACAGGGTGCAGCAGCAGGGAAACGCCGCTGCCTTGCCGCAGGGCTCGGCAGACCAGCGAGCAGAGCAACCGGCGGGCGAGGAAGCGAGGACTGAAATCGATTACCTGGAAGTTTCTCTGAAGAAACTTCATTACTCTCTGTGGCTGGAAAACCTCGTTTGCGGCTCTTAGGTGTGCAAAGAGGGAAGAATCAACTTTGTCGTTCGCTGCTCAGTACTTCTTATTTGGGATCTCAGCAGAAATCCCTCCCCAAAAGACCCTTCTTGTTTTATTTCCACATTTTCATTCTGGGCAGGATGCGATGATGTTGCTGCTCCCGTGAAAATGAAATGAGCAGTAAAATCAAACGTGCTGCAAACCGCCCAGAGATGGGTCCAGATCCCCTGTGCGTGGGGAGCTCGTAGGTCGTCCCGAGGTGTTGGCGTACCCGTTGTTTGGAAGAACAGACGGAGCCGCTCAGCACGGTCATGCTCCTCGTGGAAGTGCAAGGGTGGTGCCAGCACTCATTTCAACTAGTAAGGAGAACAGTCTCTTGAAACAGCACTGACTTCTTTGCTTATTTACCCCTGATGTGCCCGTTCGGGATGGATTTCCTCAAGTGATGCAGAGAACACAAGCAGGGGTGCAGCTAACTGTGCTGCTGCGCTGTCGAAAAGGAGCCACCTGCGAGTTACGGGCCTTGGTGCTGTTGCCACCAGGGTATCACCAAGACGGCAGCGCCCGAGGCCTGGCGTGTGCCTTGGATCTGACCTGCAACCTGGTCTTGCTTCAGAGGAGGGTGTTTGGATGAGATTTATATTCGTGTTTCTTTCCCTGTATCCTAAGGGCTTTGTCACACAAAGCTTGCTAATTGGCTTCCCTGAGCAGCAATTCACAGAAAGTGCTGTCTGTGTGTAAAGTGGCTAAATTCGAGCAGATTAAAAACACTTCATGAGTCTGTTAAAAGGAGGAGGGTATGGCGGTGCCAGAGGTTCAGATGAATGCCACACCCAGCAGCCCAGTTTTCCTTTAGGCCTGCAGCAATGTGAGAGACCAGCGATGCTCCCTGCGCGTCCTGGCGGGATCAAAAGCTGCAGCATTGAAAATGCAGGCGTGAGCCTTAAGCGTTCAGGAACCCCTTGGATGGTGAACTGTTTCTTTTTGGGGCCAGCCCTCCCTCTGGATTTCTGAGCACCCAGTCTGAGTCCGGCGTGTTTTCCACGCTGTAGGTAACTCCAGGCTCTTGCTGTCTGTCCTCTGCATACGTCGGAGAGGGCCAGCACAAAGGGGCAGCGTGGCAGCACAGCTGAGCGAGTGTCATCTGCTCATTTAATTAGCCAGTAGACATGCAAAGTCTGCTCTAAGACAGTCTTCTGTTCCTTTCCCCATCACCCATCCAAATATCACATCACACCATTTTGAATGTGACATCTTTGGCGCAGGGACTGAGATACCCAGCAGCAGGTAGATTATGTGCTTTCGTTCTCATGGTGGCTTCTGGGAGTGACTGCACTAGGGAGAATTTTCTTTTTCTTTTTTTTTTTTTTTTTAATGCACTGTCCTTCAGCCCCATTTGCTTCTGAGCAAGTCCCAACTGTACATTTGTCACCTGTGTTGGCCTCTCTGGGGTCACCCCTTGCAACTAGGAGAGATGCCAGTGTTGCATGAGCAGATGGGTGGTAGGGTCTGGGCAGCAGCTGTGCCCCCAGGTCGGCTCCTCTTTAGCGCTGGAAAATCCCCAGTGCGAGCAGTAGCTCAGGCCGGCGTGTTACCTGGGAGAGGTGAGCAGACCCAAAAGCTTCCATACATGATCTCGCCATTAGAGAGAGACAAAGACTTGCGCTGCATTATCGGATGGGCCACTCTCGCCGCCTAATGAGAGCCTAAATTCCCATTGTCCCCACAAATTCCCCAAAGGTGATTTACCACTTGAATTATACCATAATTACATATTATCAGCAGTCACTTTATGGTAAAGCTGAAGCATTAAATGCAGTTAGCAGTGATGAATTCCAGACGTGCAGGACAGAAGCCTGAAGAGAAGGCCAGCCTCTGAGTAACTACAAGATAGAGTGTAATGTATTCTAAATATTTGATTCAATTAAGCTTCCTTCTGCTCTTTGTTTCAGCTTACAGATGGCTCATCAATCTATAGTTTAGGGACACTTTGCTATTCTTTCTAATGGTAATTACATGATCAGGATGGAGACAGGTTTGATTAAATGCTCATGCTATGCTCTGCATATTTAAAATGGAGCAGAGTCCAAAGCAGAGGCAAAAATGCTGGCCTGCTGCACGCAGCTTCAGCCTCAGGCAGTCCATAGGTCTTCCTCTGGCATAGGTGACGGCGACTTTGCCAGTTCCCACCATCCAAGGAATGGCAGTTTTTAAATCCATGAGCTGTGATCGTATCTGGTTTTGAATGTTGCTAAACTATTACTTGACAGTTTCTTGCAAGAATACTCTGGGTGCTCACCCGTTTTTAGCTGTGCTTTACTGAGAGGATTCTCACAGCTTAGTAGCAAAACAGTTACAGAGTCTGTGATCGATCTTCCAGTGATTTCTGGGTGTTTGGGAAAGGCCATCATGGTACTTCTAGGTCAGGGTGTGTATCTGTAACAGCTTGTAGCTTGCTCATGATTATCAGCTTAGAGCCTCTGAAAGCAGGAATATTTAAGAGGATGCCCTAGCTGTTAGTGTCCCATTTTGTGTTTGTAAGCCTTACAATTTTTTGTTATCTACTTAAAAATTAAAATTGTAATGTAGGACATGGCCAGAAGCTTGGCATGCAAATGTATCTTGTATGTTCCTTTAGCCACTCCATCTGAGAGCTATTACAGCCATTAAGACTTTACTAAGGTGTTATTTCTTTTACGCAGATAAGAAAATTGAGGCACGCAGAGGTTTGAAGCTCTGGGGGTATAACTGTACCCAGAAAAAGAAATTGAGCAGGCTTATCCTCTATTTAAAATCTCATTGAAGGGCCATACGCACCTTGTCCTGGCCTTCTCCCAGGCATGGATTTTACTTCACAGCAGCCAGTCCTCAATTCAGCAAAGTACTTAAGCACATCCTGACGCGCTCTGCTGAATCAGGGTTTTAAGTGGAAGTGACAGAAATAGAACTGAGATCTCCTCACTCATAGCCCCGCTCTAAAACCACCCGGCAACGCTTCTCTTCTTCACAGCTCTCCCATGAGTGTCTGAGACAGGCAAGACCTGTGCTCTGAACGTCTGCGCCTTAGCAGAACCCAGGCCACCCAGTTGAAATTTCAAAAATGTGAGCTGAGTAGCTGGTTCTAATTAGTTTGAGACTTGAGATCTCTGTCCCCCAGTGCCTTGAGCCATTCAAGTGCGTTATTTAATCAAATGGAGGAAGGATTCTCTCAGCTCTGATACAGCTTCCCTACAGGAGGCCAATGAATCCAAGCCACCTTCTTATCAATATACATATGATACCCTTCCAATATACTAATCCCCCAAAACAGTAGCCAGTGGAGCTTTTGCCTGTAAAATGCTAGTTTTGGTTTCTCGATTAATTAGGTTTCCTCTGTAATAAGAATTTCAGGCTGAAATGGAAAGCCCTAAAAATTAGTTATTACTATTTGTCATTAGGTGGATTCTTATTCTCTAGCTCAAACAGAAAATGCCTCCTGCTCCCTGAAGTCTCTTTCACTGGTCCCAGGTAAGGTGAGCTTTTTCAATGCCTACTTTTTGATGAAAAATTTTATAGAATGCATCAGGATGAAACAAGGGTAATGGATGACAACAGCAAATGAAGTTAACTCGCAGTTAAGAATACCGTAGGAAAAACTCTTTCCTAGGGCATGGAAAAAGCATCATTTTGTTACATGCTGCCTAGGGAAGGGAATCTCTGCTTGCAATAATTGTTTGAATAGCCAGTAAACAGCTGTATTGCATCCTGATACAATCATAATTTTCCTTCTGTAGACTTGCCACCAATGCCCTGTGCTTGCAAGTTTCTAGGAAACAGGCACCTAGCAAGTTGCTTCTTTGGAGGGCAAGTGACAGAGAGGGAGGAAGGGGGAAGAATTGTTTTGGTTTTCTTCTTGCTCATTTGCTCTTCCTCATTCTGAATTCCAAAAAACCTACTTGCACTGTCACATAGGTTAAAGAAACCCAGTCCTTGCACACAGAGGTTTTAGGGAGTGCTCTGTATTGGAAATCCCGTTTGTCCTTTGACATGCTTTTAAAGACAACTTTTTTTTTCCCCCAGGTTGTGTATATTTGAGGCTTCTTATGTAGTAGCCTTCAAGGATCATCAGTGACTTTCAGTATCATTAGTTTGAGAAGACTAGCAATCTCCTTGATGTACGCTTCATTAAAAATCCATTTTTCTATGTTAGCTTTTAGCATTAGTAAACTCCACTTCTTTTCCTTTTGACGGTAGGACTAATTATTCTGCTACTCAGTAGCCTCTCTTAGGACAGAAAATTACTTTGCTGTATTGACTCACTTGGAACTCAGTCATTCCCCAGGGGGCGATTTTTTCAACCTCTGTCTTACAATGACAACTTCACGTAAGTTTATTTGCTTTATTACAATTAAAATAAGAAACCATAGTAGACCTCAAGATGTCTCTCTTCTCAACTTAGCTGCCGTTAGGATCCTGCTGCTCCTACTTTCCCAGGCTATGCTATCCAGTGGAGTTATAGGTTAAATAACCATTTATTGATACTGCTCCACCTGCATTTTTCCTCATGATTTGATGCTGCTCGTTGTTTCCCACCTGCTGGGCTTCCTCCAGTTACAACTTGAATGCTAATGTGACCCCATCCCCCATTGGGAGCATGCTGATGTTCACTCGTGCATCTCTGAGGAGCTTCTCGTTGAGGTAGTGGATGCTCTGGGTTGCCAAGTCATCCTTTCTTGGGTTTAGCACCCTTCCACTCCAAAGGACCTATTGAAAAAAGAAATGTCATGCAACTCATTTGTTCCAGTATGTTCCCTGGACCACAAAGGAAGTTTTGGAAAAGGTCCTGCGTATTTTCTAGAAATTTGTATTACTTAATGTATTTCAGATTTCTAACGGTCTCTGACATGGAGCTCTCATGAGTGAGTGGGATTAGGAGTCCACAGAATTGGCTAATTGTACTTCTATTGCAATTTAGAAGCCAAAATAAAAAAAGTGGGATTAAACATAGGTATTTTTAAAAGCCCCTATTCAGCTGCCACCATAGCCCTGAAGGTGCCTGAAGTTTAATATCATTGTTTCTAGTAAGAGTTATTAATTTATAACTTACTAGTAGTTACTGATTACAGGTGCTACCTTTGATCTTGCTTAAGTACTGTACATAGCAGAAAATGCCCTACAAGACAAATCAGAATAATACAGAGTGTTCTTTGTAATGACTACAAAAAAATTGATAAGTTTCTGTTATCACAGGCTGTTTAGGTACTAACATAAATTTAACACATTACTTTTTACTTCTATAGGGTTTTAGTCCTTGCTTGTATAAGTGTTCCATATAGCTTACTCTAGGAACGTATGCTGAATTTTAGAAGCCTCCTTGTTTAACATGAAACAGAGATGTTGCAATTGGCAACTGAGTTGCAGGTCAGAAATCACGTTACTAGAATCCCGCTCTGACTTTTTTTTTCCCTTTCCCAGAGGCAAAAGCATTAACTCCCTGTGCTACTACCATTACAACTGCAGTACTTACATTATCAATAGCTATTATTCCCCCTTTCTTTATGAGGCGCAAACATTTTTCATAGTACTCATTGCAGCTTTCTTTATCTGCGTCAATGAAAGCAAAGTCAAAGGTTTCCGCTTCTCCGCTGGCCAGCAGTTCATCTAGATGAGCAACAAAGGGAGTCGTTACGCCCTGGTTAATGCTGTGTAGGAGGAAGTCACCCATTTGTGTCAAAGTTCTCATTAAATAATGTTTTGGTGCCTTGACCAGGCAGCCTATTCCTCTACAGGTAATTACTAGAAAAGCTTGTCCCACAGAAACCAATCTAGATATGATGTATGCCATAAAAGACTCAGTTACTGAGTTCTGCCTGCTTGGAAGTTCATGGAGTAGTTGTAAACCTGCAGGATGCAGCTGGGGCTGCTGAAAAGCACAGTGAAAACAAGCCAAGCAGTGTGAAACTGGACACACTATACACCTTCAACTATTTTTTGAGCTGATAGAGGACAACTGTTCTCTTAAGTGGATGAGGATTTTTCTCACATTTATGAACACGTCCTAAATGCTGATCTCTCGTCGATGATCGAGTGCATGATACAGGTCATGAACAAACCCCATCAGAGATCAGGAAAAGTTGGTCAAGGCAAGCAGAATTCGGTTTTAAGTTCTCCTGAATGGACTTCTTGACTGAGAACTCCAAATCGCCAGTTGTGGAGGTGCTGACTGCTGGGTTCTCGGGCACTCCTCTCACCTGCCCTTATCCTCTGTGAACAGAGGATCTTTTTGTCTGAAGCATTGCCTAGACAAAGCTGTCCATCAGACTTCAAGGACAGCATGTCTGAGCAGACTGCTAATATTTGCCTCTTTAGAAAGGATGGATGAATTTGGAAGTAATACAAGGTGATGGATGGATGCGTGGGTCCATCAAACATCTCTCCTGGAAAACTTCTTCTGCCGCCTCCGTTCCTAGAAAATTTCTTGCATTTTCAGAATACTTATTAATAGTCCCTCTGCCCCACATCCCTTTTCTGGAGTGAGAAAAGTCACTGCCTTTCTAATGGCTTTGCATGCTTTTGGCACATCCTAAATTTGAACTGCTCTGGACATAATTCAACTGTTATACCCTAAGTTTTATATTGGCTTCTGTATTTTTTCTGCACCTCAGCTCTTTCAGAAAACTCTTCGTGTCTGTAACAAAGAAATACTTGCTTAGAATGGAGAATGGATAAGAGAAATTGGGCTTTGTCTAATTAATCTGTTTTAATCAGCTTTCCCAGAAGCAGCTGACAATAGTACTTCATAGATTAAACAAGGCGATGGACAGGACAGGAGAGCGACCGGTACAGCTCGCCACACAGGACAAGCATTTTCTGCCTCTCTGCTAGCATGTAGGAAAACTGCAAAATTATGAAGTTGTGAAGTTTTCTGACTTTTTTTTTTTTTTTTTGTAAATATAAGAGAAGCTGTCTCACTGTTAGCAAAAGGGGTCACATCTACGAGCATACTTGGTCTTAATTGGTGTAATATCCGACTTTTATTTCTAGGGAAGGGAAAAAAAAGTATTTTAGGTTACTCACCAAGTGTTTGAATTGCTGGCTTAATCCGCAGGTCAATTTTATGCTCTACTCCTGCCTGGAATGAAAAAGAACAGAGTTGATGACAGTGGTCAAGAAAAAACTTGTTAGTAGGTTGCACTCAGGGAGTGACTGGTGTTCTGACATTTTTCCTGTTATTTCTAGGTTCCAGACAGCACTTATTTGTCTTTCCAGATTGAACTGTCTCAGCCTCCTTTAATGATAGGAACGCTTCTGTGCGAATGTGCAAGTCTAAGATACCAAAATCCCTTGATATGCCAATGCAGTCCAAACATGTAACAGAAGAGATGCTGCTTACCTCTTTCCACAGTGGCTTTCCAATCTTGACATTGTCCTCATTTATATCACAGGCAATAACTCTGCCATTATCTGGTAGGACAAGTGCCATATTCAAGGTATTATAACCTGTGAAAACACCTAGGAAAATCACAAAAGCCATCAACACTTACCATATTATGGGAAGGGGGGAAAAAAAGAGAATGACAGGGCTTTGTTCAGGAATAAAAACCCCAGAGAGGGCAAAGATGGCAATTTGTTAATGGACACAAAGGGTTTTCCCCTCCATTTTAGTGTAACGGTGGGTCAGAAGGATTTTTTTTTTTTTTTAAATCAATCTTTTAGCAAAGCTTAATGTTGGCTTTTTCCAAAAGTCTCCTGGACACACAGGGCAGAGTCTGGTCCTGCATCTCTGAGGAACACCCTTATTTGAAAGTGGAGCTAAATCCTGAGCCAAAGGGTCTGGACCAGCAGCAAAATACCAGGGCATCCTAATAGCCAGGCCAAGAACGAAGGTGGTGGGAACCCATACCTGGCTGTTCAGCGTCAGTCTGGCTCTGGGACATCCTGCTACCATAGGTGCAACGAGGAGAAGGGGATTGGGTGCAGGGCCTGTGCAGCAAAGCATTTCCCTCTGGCAAGGAACTGATACAGGAAGGAAAGCATACACCCTGTCCTGTAAGTGCTGGAGACCCAAGTGATCTGTTGATCTGTTGTTTTTTTCAGGTTGCCACAGAGCTGATGAGACATCCATACTGATGCCAGAATTACTGAATGCGCGGATAGACAAAGTGGCAAGTAAGTGCAAATCAGACCCTACTTTTCACACTGTAGCTTGCTGAGACAGGTATGCAGTGCTTTAGATACCTTATCTTATGTGAACGTGGCTGTATTTGCAGCAGCGCAGCCACGACCTTTAGTCTACTACAGAGAGGACAAAGTGACACTCTTACCTATTTCAATAACTTTCTTGGCTTTAATGAGTTTGACCAAATTTGCCATGAGCTGAGCCTGGTCACAGGACACCATCATTCCACCCCGGGGGTGATCAGCAGTGAGCTAAAAGGGGAAAAAAAATAACATATCACAACGAACCAACCCCAAAGCTTCCAAAACAATATCCTAGGGAAAAAACGCAGAGAAACCCCATTTTTATGTATTTACATAAACAGATGCACCTCCTTTTTTTAAAAAAAAATTATAGTCTTTGTACTTATGCCTTACTTCTCTGAGACATGTAGGATGTTTTTATGAACTACCAGGTTAAAGTCTGTTGCCGAAGGTCAGACTGTGCGGTGCTGGCTCTGCAGGGCAGAGCTGGAGAAGCTGTGCCAAGGCCAGGGTGGGAGGGCTCCCGGCACTGAGGCAGCAGGAGAAGCAGGGCTGTGCCTAGGCAGTGGAACGGAAAGGACGGTCCTGCCCTTTCCTTTCTTCCTCTAGGGCCCATTTCAACCAGTCAGCTCCAACACTTAACAATTAATTGCTTTTATACAGGAGTACTTTGTCTCATTTGAAATGACTCAGTCCTGGGTCAGAAGGTCGGTTGTGAGCTCTGACACTGGAGGGCATCACCTCTCTGAGCTACAGTTTCCTTGTATGCTAACTAAAATGAACAGAAGTAATCGGAGTTAAAATCAAGTGCAGCCCAAACGCGTGGGCTTGGGAGCCATGGAGAAGAGGACATGTCTAAACATATGCCAGTACTATTAAGTAGTAATTTGGGTAGCCATGAACATTGAAGAGTCTGGGTACTACCAGTTCAAAACAAATTCTCAGGTGTATATTTTAGGATTTAATGGGCTGCACAACTTTGCCTTGCTTCTCTTGTGTAGGAATTGTATCCAAGGGAATGGGATTTGACCAGGATTTCTTCCAGACCAGACATGATCAACAAGTATAAATATGTGTACAGCATGGTCTCTAAGGACTGGAAATCCCAGAAAGCGTAAGGAGTAGGGAAAGGAAGAAGATTTAAGCCAACTTTCCGTGTACACCTAATAATGGCCTTCAGCAGTAAGTAAGATTTTGGTCTCCTCCTTGAGGTTCTGGATTACAAAACCAGCAGACAGACCTTGAGGAGCTGGGTACCTCCGTGAGGAGCAGACAGCTGTACGACTGAGGCTGCCTGTAGTCCTTCTTGAATGAGCGACTGAGTTTGTGTACTAGCCCCTCTAAATCCAGGAGTGTGCAAACAAGATGGAGGAAGGAGCGTCACAGAGTCCAGCAGCTCAGGACGAGGCGTGGGCAATACCGAAAGGGCCTAGTGGAACACTGAGCAGAAAATCTGTGTTGGGGGATAAAATACTGACCAGGCGCAGCTTCTTTAGAATTGGGTGTTCCCGCAAAGAGTGATCCAGTATGTATTGCCAGAGGGGACCGCTTTTCCCAATAATACTCTTGGGTGATCTGGGTGTCCCAAAAAGTAAAGAAGGGTATCTTTTACCTACAAAAAAAATAAGGAATAATAAGAACCTTTATCTTTTTCAGTTATTGCTCGCTTAAATAAAGCAAGCGCTTAAGTATTACTAAAGTTAAAGAGTTCTTCACTCTGAAAAATCCAGTGAGAAAGGAAAATGCGGTGTAGCTGGACAGCTAAGTAATTTTCCTCCCCTGCTTTTTAACCTCTAAGATGTCCAGCCTCAAGTCTGCAAAGGCTGAAAGGGAAAGACTTGGGTACTGTGTTGTTCAGTGGCCAGTCTGAAGGTTACAAGCTGACATGTTCTGACAGGACAAGTAACCACATCAGAACTCAAAGGGGGGGTGTAAGAAGAGAAGCATGAATGAGGCACGCTGTTTTCCTAGTCTGGGGTCCTCGTTTTGCAGAGGGATAGAGGCTGCTGGTCTTCAGGGTCATCAGCCGATAGATCTTCTCAAGCCCTGTGTTCTCCTAGCGACAGAGTCCTGCCCTCGAGCCAGGGGAAATCTGGCATTGCTCAATGGCTTGTTTAGCACAAAACCAGTGTGCAAAGAAAGTTGGGGCTGAAAGTTGAAGTTTAAGGACTATTGCTCATCTGTTAAATACAGAACTGATCTCTGCTTTGATGCCCAATGCTTCTTTTACCAAATGGGGCAAATATTTTAAAGAAATACAAACAACACCCCCCCCCCTCAATTCTGCATCTCCTAATAGTTGTTTGCTATTAAATAACACTGCCATTTCGAGGTTTTAATTTTACTTCCTGCTCGTGGCTCTTTTACAGACCATCGCGCAGAGGTGCAGATGATTTCAGCAGCTTGCCAGGAGTCGAAGGGTAAGGGACACCCGCCCCACACTCCCTCTGACCCCGGGGCGTGGATGGAAGCTACCAGAAGAGAAAGCCGTGACCGGGACCCCCACCGCGACGTGGGGGTCCGAATGAACGCAGGCAGGTGCCGGGCTGGGACCGTGCCCTTGGCCCCCGACACCCCCGGGGCAGCAGCTGGATTACGGGGCAGAAATCCCGGTCCGCGAGGAGCGCGGAGGTGGGGACCCGAGGAGGGGGTAGGACCCCCACCGACCCACGCGTGTGCGTGGGGACGGGACGGGGCCGCCGCTTACCTGCGAGCATCCCTGTGGCGAAGGCGAACCCCAGCATCGCCGTCCCCATGGCCACTTCTTTGGGCACGCTGAAAAGGGGCATCTCGGGGCCGGGAGGGCAGCGGCGCGGTCACACGCGTGGCGCGGCGGGGAGCTGAGCCTCGGGGCCGCCCCGCCCCGCCCCGCCGCCTCCCGCGGGGCGGAGCGTCCGCGGCCGCCGGCCCCACGCCTCCTCTCGGTGCTTCGGCTGGGTTTGGGGGGGTTTGACACCAAAACCCCGGGCTGGCGGGGGGGGACGGGCACCCCACGGGAGATCCGCGCCTTCCTCTCGCGGGACGCGCTTCGTGGCGGTGCGTGAAGGGACAAAAGCAAATACCCGGGGTTTGTGCCGCCTGGTTCTGGTCAGCCTTCGCTGCTGTCTGCGTTTTGAAACCCACCCGAGCGTTGCGTGGGCTGGCAGTGGCCTCTGGTGGAGGAGGTTTTCACAGAAACGTCCTCCGGAGAGGCTCGGTCCTCCAGCTAGCTCAGGAAACGTGTGCTCCCCTTCCCCTAGCATGGATGGGTTTTGCAGATTCCATATCCAAAAGCATGTAAGACTGTGGGACTTCAGTCCTGTGGCCAAGAGAACCACCAGTTTCCAGGTGGAAAGGGATCAAGCAACATCCTCCACAAGAGGGGGAATGGGGCCTGGTTTCCTCTACCACTGTTTCAGCCCCCTTCCACAGCACCTTCTACCCTTGCCACTGTTCAGCAGCCTGGTTGTTGAGGGGTCTGCTCCCTGGCCTGATCTGTCACTGAGGGAATTGATATGTAAACCAACAGTGACTGTGCCATGTTCTTTTCTTAGACATTGGGCTAAAAAAACTCCTCTATGCTTTTGTTTCATTACATAGATACCTCTTGAAAGGACCCTGCAGTGCCTTTTGGGCGTGGGCTGGGGACTTGCTTTTAATTTTGTGCAGTGTTGGCAATATCTGGATTTTGCAAAACCTAAGCAAGAAGTGAAGATCTGTTATTTCATCACTCTACAGGAGATGAGATTAGCAATGTTGTACACAGACCAGGAATACGCAGGCATGGAGTGGGTGGCAACTTGGCCTCAACACATGTGGGATGAAAGCAGGTAAAACTTGCCTTTTGGCATGTAGTTAATCTCTAGAAAGCCACGTGAATTGTGTGCCGGTAGGTTAGGATGATAACATTTCAACTATGTTGCTATGCTAGGAAAACTGTTTAGCGTCAATGCGGTTAGCAGAAAAAGATTCTTTTGTAAGTAGATCTGAAGTGCAGGATTAAGTATATCACCAGGGCATTTATGGGAAATGGGTTTGCCTGTCACTGCATTTTTAGCGTGTGCTAGACCTTATTTACAAAACCTTGAGCTCAGAGCTCTTGTATTTCTTCTGCAGCAGCTAATCTTGTCAAGGACTGAAGAGTCTGCTGTGCTTTCTGACTTGCAGAACAAAGCAAGACATCTGATCTGTCTTGGCAGGTAAAATATCTTTCAGTTCACTGCTAAAATTTATTCAATTTGAAAGCTGTAAGTGTGGTAGGTTTCTTTTTTTTTTTCCCCCATTCAGTCTCTTATCACTTTCTCTGTGTACATGAATGCTTTTGTAAATGAAAGCATTGCTTCCCATCTTTCAGAAGATGAGTTACCAGGAAGCGCTGGAAATGCGTCAGTTTTAGGCCAAACAGAACCGTAGGAGACAACAAACTTCTGGCGGCCATAAATCAGATTTGTGACTGTGCGGCTCCATCTAGTGATTGCTCTGTACAACTGCAGCAGGAGGAGGCGAGTAACTGCGGGATGCTCTTGTCTTTTTCATGAAATGCTCGACATTTGTAAGCTTCCCCTGCTGTGTTGGCCTCTCGAGTCTCAACTCGATGAGCTGCCTCACGTGAAGCTCTCTGAAAGCTTCAAGGTTCTGAAATCTCCCAGGAGAACTGGTGAACAGAATTGCTAACATGCTTAAACACGTGTCTGAAACTTTTTGGTTTTTTTCCCCAAGTTCTTCTGCAGGAAGAGCTTACCTGTGGTGGCAGTGTCTGAAGGTGTTTTGCTGTGTCGGTGTATTGGACAGCATATTATTTACTTCAGATAAGGAAGCTGATTTACAGATATCCAAGTTGAGATAAAACACTTTCCTAGAGTGGCAAATGAGTTAAAGTCTTCCAACTAAATAGAAAGGAGACAGCTGGGTTTTTCTGAGCCATTGCAGTTTTCATTTTATATATCTCTGTGGTATATTACTGAATGGGAAACTTTGGTTCATCGGATTAGTTAGATACGTGCTTTCAGTGTGCTGTGGTCACTTGAGTGTTTAAACATTTTGGTAGACTTCTGCCTACTTCTTGTGCCGAGTAAGGTGAAGGCTGCCTAGAGATAAAAATAAAAACTGTGCGTGAAGTGGACTTGGATACAAACCCCACTGCTCCCTGTATCTGTAAGGCAGATCCAGTTGCGCAGATTTCACAGATCAGGATTGTTCCCAGTGTCGTAGTCAGCAGCTGTATTTACTGTGCCTGAAAGTGCCTTCTCCCTGGAATGGCGTTCCTTAAAGGGCAGGAGAGTTTCGGCAGCATCTTCAGACTGGAGCCAGAACATGGTCACTTTTGTGAAACATGAGGGGTAGGACAGACAGCGTTCAGACTGGCTAGTCAGTGGTTGACCTCAGGGTGTGCGAATCCTCACTTTATTCATATTGATAATCTATCCACAGCTTCACAGTCACTGGGTAAATGATACCTGCAGTAGTCTGTTCCTTTACTGAAACCCTCCTTCCAGGAGTGGTTTTGTAAGTGGGAATGTTGCACACCATCCACCTTCGTGTCATCTAGCCGTGTAGACTTATCATAGCAACGGGACTGGCAAAGCATTAGCCTGCTGATAAGGCACTCATCTGATTTCTGGGTTTACGCCTTTCATTTGCAACTATTTTCAGATAAATGAGAGTTTAATAAGCTGTTCCCTTCCACTGTCCTCATACTTGAAATCTTTTTCTGTGTTGTTTTTGTTGTTCTTCCCCTCTTCCCTCCCATCTGTCAGCTACCTGAGCTCAGCCGCGTGTTCTGGCAGGTGATGCCTTCCAGGACATCGGTGGCAATCTGTGGTCTGCTCCAAGGTGGTGGTAAAGAGCAAGATATAACCGCCTCGATTGTCTTACTGCTGCGCTGTAAGGAAGTAAAATCTGTGGGTGGCTCAGCCACTGGCCAGTGTGGATAGCCAGGGGAGGTCCACGCTGTGACTGAAAGCCCACCTGCAATGTAGGCACTAAGCCATGGTTGCTGTTGCCGTGGCTTTGCTAGACCTGTTGACAACATGCGTACTAAGCACTAGTGCCAGCTAGGATGGTTTTACTAGACCAGGGTGGGTATAGATGACTCTCTGGAAAATCATATTCACTCTGTGGTGGAAAGTCCTTGTACACCACAGACACCCTGAAGGAAGTGTGTATAGGCATGTTTGAACAGCACAACTCGCTGGAAATAACCCCCATACGTTTGTTGGAGCTATATTGGCCTATGACATTGTGAAGAATTCAGTGGAGTTTCACGTTGTGCCTGCTTCATTCAGGCTGCAATGTTGCTGGTGTGGCTTCGAGCATAATTTAAATGGTGTTTACTTCAAATCTTGGTTATTCACTCGTTGTTCTCCTCTGTTTACGATAAGGATAGCAGTCCCACGGTTCTCTAAAACATGGCAGCATATACACAAAATACTGAGAAGCAAGTGTAAATACTACATCTATTTAGTTCAGTGAGTAAAGTAGAAATGTGTTTGGAGCTTATGTACAGCTGAAAGAAGAAGAGATAGTGGTCTTTGTCCCCAAAAGATTACAATATGAATGTAAAAAAATTCTCATGGGCAGGAAGTGTAAGAAGGAGTTGGATTCTATTGATCAGTGTGCTTGGCAGGGGACTAATTGTCAAGTTTCTCAGGAGAAATCAGAGCAGATAGGTTTTAAGGAGAATTCGGGAGGAACGAAACTGAGGTTTGGAGCTGTTTACAGGGAGCTTACCTCAAATATGCATGCAGAATGAGTAGAAGCCCAAGTACAAGGAGGAACCGAAGAAGAATGCATTTGCGCATTCAGATGGTCAGACTAATTGCTGAGAATGCTGATTGAGATGGCATTCTGGATGAATGGGACTTGGATGAGATTAGAGCTGGGGAAAGAAGTTGCAGTAATCAAGGTGATGAGAGCTTGGACAAAAGTTTTTAGCTGTGAAGATGAAAATGCAGAAATAATCTTGAAAATATATCCAAGTCTTTCTGAATGTTTTTGTATGCTTGAATGTGAGGGCCTGGAGAGAATTTAGAGTTGAAAATCAAGAGTTACGAGTTGAGCTCTAGGCAGAATGGTCATTGTTTTCTGTATTGATGGAGAAGAAGATTGGAGAGCTGAGGCTGACCTGACCATAGCCATCCTCAGAAAGGTCTTTGAAACAGATTGGGATTTTAGTCTGGCTACAAGGAGATAGGAGTGAAGAGGCAGATCTACAAGTTGTCCTGATCGACATAGTGGATGAATGCATTATTCAGAAAAACAGGAAGCCATGAATTCCCATACCTTTTAAGCTATTCACAGATAAACAAACTCGTAAGCATTCTGTTGTATTTATTTATTGAATTTTAGTAGGTTTTCGTAATCTCTTTGGTTAAAACTGAAACAGAATTTATTTACCATATTTATGTGTTCATTTGTCTGTCTGTCTTAGGTGTTCGAGAGAAAACATGTATATATTTTACAATTTTACATCCCACAGTGTATAACCCCTTGCAACAGCTAGATAAATCAATTGATGGTGGCGTATTTTAGAGGACTGTATATGGAATTATGATTTTTTCATTCACAATTGAAATTTCTTTTTTCTTCCAGTTGGTTTTGCTATTGTATTTTTCTGTTCCATCCCTGTTATCTCTCTAGTATAGTGTACACTAAACATTTCATTTTACAGTTCTGTAATGCAGTGTTTGCCATTTACTGGCATAACCTCCTTGACCTTAGAGATATCATTCCACATGTATCTGCTGTAGCAATTTTTTCGCCACAAATGTTCATACATCTTCTCAACTGAAAATCTTGGGATTGTAAGAAAGGTATAATCTTTTTAATCTGTGATAAATGGAATAGCTCTCCAAAATTTTTTTCTGATAGTTGAATTCAGTAATTTGAAATAAGACTAATAGTTTCCCAAATACTCGTCATTGCTTCTAAGGCAATCTGGATTTTTTATCAGACAAACTGTAAGTATCAAAGCTTCCTTTAATATGATTCATTGTCCAGCTGGAGGGTAATCACTAAACTGGAACGCAGACATGAACAATGACTCTAACTAAGTTGGTTCTGTTACTTTCGTCCTGCTCAGCTACTTCTATCACATTCCGTCTTCTGTGGGAGCTTTTAAAGTATGCCTTTCGATAACAGCTTGTAAAGGCTGTGGTACCTTCACATCTATTTCAAGGCTAAGGTATCAACATTTCAAATGCTGCTGCTAAGAAAGCTGGTGATTCATGAGCCCATAAGCCTTAAGCCATTAAACTTGCAAACAGCGAATGAGTTAGAAACGGTTTTCAGCTAGAAGCATTTTGACATATTGGTAAATATTTTCAGGTCTTACTGGCTTACAGGCCAACATTTTGAATATATATGACTGCTTTTTGCCATCTCATTACAAGACTAGGTTCAACTTTGGACATGCAGGTATCGTGAGGAGAGATAACCCCTGCCAAGCAGCATAATTCCCAGTGCAAAGTAAGTTAATGGCTTCTATGAAAATATCCCACAAGTATCAAGGACTGTAAAACTCAAATCGAGCTTGACTGGGGGAGACCCAGTGAAATAGCTCGTTCAGCGGCTCAGCTTGACAGATCCAATGACAGAAGCAGTTCTCCTGACAAAGAAAGGCTGTCATTGAAGGATGTGGTTCGGAGGCACGTTGAATTTTTCAAAACAGGTGACAGACTGTTCTGAACTATCTCCTCCCAGGTCGTGGCCTTACACTTGGAACAACCTCATGGACAGTGGTGCAATGGGTGCTTGCTGCTGAAGAATAAAGCTTGGTGTTAATTTGCTTCTGCAAATGGTCCCCATGTGATGGAAATAGGCACATCTGGAGTGGAGCTTTCTGCTTTACTTACAAAGCCTACTGTATGTCTCAAGGTGCTGCTCCACTTAAGCCTCAAACTGTACAGTGCATAAACAAAATGTGAGAAATTTTGCTCCTTATCACTCCGATACACATAATAAAATGAAAGAAGCGGTGAACAAATCAACCATAGCTGTGGCACCTCATTAACCAGGCTCTCTCATGCCAGTATCTTTTGTCTCTTTTTTTTGACATCTGAAGACATCTGTATCAAAGGCCAGCAGACTGGATTTGTTTCATACCAGCTGTGTGAATGGATGCCAAAAATGAAGGCTAGTTTTGGAAGCCCAGTGGTTTTTCCCTTCCATTGTGGGCATTTGCGCTAGAGTTTCCAGTGCCCAAAAGCAACAACAGCGGCATGACAGCAGGAGAGGTGCGGGGTTGGGGTGTTCTTACGTAGTCTGTTCCAAGCATATTAAAGAACGGTGAATGATCATCTCACTAGATCTGGTTTCTAGAGAGCTCTAGGTCAGATTGTTGTTTCACAAGTAAGAATTTGCACAAGCAGGTGAAAACCATGCCAAGCTATTCACTTCGAGACTTAAAATCAAGAATTCCTACTAGCCTGTTCATCCGTTGGGAAGGGTAGAGAAGGGACTATCTGTATTAGTCACCTGTGGTTTGCTAATGTGATGCAGATGTGAAGAAGGTCGTTCTGGATTTAGCAGGTGAAATACATCTGCTGGAGAGAGCCCAATTAGCGTCATCACCTGAAACTCCATGTGTGGTTCATTATCCCCTTCAGGCTGAAAAGGGGGAGGGGGGGAATACATGGATGGATGGCTTAGATGCCCCTCGGAAAGGGAGAGGTATAGAGTGGTGCCTGGTGTTGCAAAGGGTGGATTGAGTGTAGGAGGAAACAGGGAAGGTAGGAAGGAATTTTTTAATTGTTTGCAATACCTTTTCTGTTTTCCCACTTCTTTTTAATTGAATATATACTCTTAGTAATTCCCATGAACTGAGCTCACTTTTTGCTCTCTATGTATGTTCTTAAGATGACTTACAGTTTTATATAATTTTGTTCTTTAGTATTAATGGTTTTTATTTCTTCACTGTTGTATTTCTTTGAGTTTGAATGTTAATGAAGGGCTATATAGACTTTTAACTTTTTATCCTGTTCTGGCTTCGTTTTGTCATATATATATATATTAAATAATCTTAGCTCCTTTTAATATGAACAATTGGAAAATTTCTATTGAACTTTGTAAGAATTTTTTTTTAAAGAATCCCTAACAGGTAAACATTGAATTTTTCAGTGCCATTGCTATATAGTATTTTAAAGTTATGTTTTTACTGCTTCCTTTTAGCATTTTGAAGAGCAGAAGATCCTTCTGCGTTAGTATACTGAAATAATATTTTCACTTTTTAATCGAACTTTCTATCCATTTTGTTTTTAAGAAGTCCCTTTCTTTCCATTCCTTTATAGCCTGGGCTTGACTTCATAAGAATCTCTAACTGAACCATAAACTACCCTTAGAAATATAATTTTTCCTTGAGAGCCATATCTTACTGCAATGACCAAAGTTTTGTCATGTGTTAGATTAAGATGTCTGCCTAAAATCAATAATGCTGAGGTAACAACATTGGTTTCTGCTAGGCTCTCAATTACTTTCTCAGTTGTTTGTCATAGGAAGAATATATGAGCAGTTGTTTCCCCTGCAGGCTGTAAAACCAGCCTGTTCTCCTTTGATCACTTCTGCATACTTCACTTTTACTCTCCTAAGTGTAACACAGATTTTTAGAGCCTTGGACCTGTGAAGTAGCAAAATGATTCTTCTGTAGCCCATTCCAGGGGATAATAGCCTCCCTGTATAAAGCGTCATAAATATCCCTGGACAACAGTCGGCTCTTTCGGGTTACATTGCACAACTGCTATGGAATCCGTTCTAGAATTTGCCATGCTCTTTGAAGAAATGTCGGGGAGAAATTTACTTGCAGTCTTTCTTTTGCAATTCCTGGTCCCTGGAGCCCCTTGCACCTGATGTTCCCTCTTGCACTTCTACTGCAGGTAGTCCCTTATTCTTTGTATCTGTTTGGGTAACAAGTACAGCTGGAGAACTGCTAGTCTTTTTTTTTTTTTTTTTTTCCTTCTCCCCCCCCCTCATACCTTTGTGTTATTTTTAAGATGGTTTCTGGTGCCATTTTGTTCTTGAGGTTGCTGTGTTTTTCCACAGAGGGGAAACTCAATCATGCAGTGCTCTTTCCTGGGAGCCTTACTTTTTGTTCTCTCTTGAGCTCCTTTTTCTGAAATACATTACACTGTACCTGTATGATGTCAGTAAAGACTCTGCTAGGCAAAGGAATGCTTGAAACAGTATAGTCTCTTGTGGAAGTGCAAGTAGCTGTAATGGGGTGATTGAGTCAGCAGCTGCTTGTTATTGTAAGTGCTCTTCCCACAAACAGAGGCAAGTGTTTGTCTGAATTAGGCTTCAGAGGCAACAGGTAACTGGGAGAAGGTAAATGGAAGTTTTGGTCCCATCCTATCACTGAACAGAAGCTGCCCTTATTTGCCTCTGGATTTTCATATGTCCTACGTTGTAAGGACAGGAGCTAATGATGCAGAGAAGCGAACATGCTATTTTGATTTGAAATTTAAAAAAAATAGTACAGAAAGTTAGAAATTAATCTAGTCTCCTCCAATTTCCCATCTGACAAGTGTATGTGAGAAGCTAGTTAGGCTTGGTGGCGTGAACATTTGGATTTCAAGGACATGGAGAGTACTTAATGTCACTGTATCCTGGCAAAGCCCTGCTGACATATTTCACAGCACAGAGCAGCTCTGCAGTTAAGAGCTGTTATGTTTCCTAACAGGGTATTTGTAGCATGTTGTAAACGGTAACTGTTGTAACTGAATCCTGGGCTGTGGTCCTTAAAACCCGGAACGCTACCCAACTGGCAGAAACCTTAATGCAGTTTGCCTTTGTCTTCTGTCTAATTCATGTAGGCAACAGTGGAAAACGCCAGAGTGATTGGGAGCTGGGCCAGGAGGAGGGTAGCCATGCAGCTGGTCATCTGTCTCCCTGCTTTTGAGAACATAGGTAATTACTGTGCGCCATACACCTTCCTGATGAAGTGCCTTTTGGAAAATCAAAGCTGTTTGTCTGGTTCCAAGGCAGAAGACGGTCTCTCTGACCAAATGGGTTTAGTAACTCTATCAGCCTAGCTTTAGTGTCTTTCGTGGACTGTTTAGCTTCTTGATGTTTGTGCACCCGCAGAGTTGTTGTATACCTAAAATAAGGCATGGAATGTGGACTTGGTGTTTATTGAGCAATCAGCTCAGACTTAAAAAAGCAAATGGCATAATGGACAGTGTTGTGTCCCCATAAAAATCCTAGGCTGACTGCTCCTTCCCAATTCTGTATCTTTCTGTGGGTTTCTGTATTGGCACATCCTTAGAAGTGGTAGCAGGTCTTCCAGTGCTAAAATAAACTTGCAGACCCAAATATTCACCATGCTTGAGAGCCTGGCTCTATTCTGTTGGATCAGACCTATTTCCTGTCTTAAAGCCCAGAGGTAACCACTGGTCTGTTCTGGATGGATGGATGGATGGATGTAGTCAAGCAAGAAGAAAGAGATATAGATGCTTTGAAAGAAGTTTCCTCTTTTCTTCCGAGGTCATGCGTGTAAGGCGAAGGAGAAAGCTACAAGGCTATAAGGTGTGCAGGCACTGGAGGACTGCTCTCATCGCCACACAGTCTGGTGGAGTGTGGGAATCCAGGAGTACCTGGGAATTCTCTGGAGCCTTGGGAGCTTTGGCTTCATTCAGAGGATGCCAAGAACTTCTGTTGGGCATTAATGAGCATGAAACATTTGACTGAACCTGTGTCTGATGTTCTGAGTCCCTGGCAAAGACTACTGTTTGCTAGTGTTGCAGGATGATGCCATACAGTGTTCTGTTTTGTTCCCTAAAGTACACCAAACTTGAGCAAAACCGCTCCTTTTCAGTGTTTGGTAGTGCAACGACAAGTCATCCTTCACTTCTGTTTTCCTCAGGATAACGCATTTTGAGAGCCTTGAATCCATGAGACAGCAAAATGCTTCTTAGAGAATCCTTTCCAAGGGACAATATTTTCACCGAGTGAAACTATTGTAAATAACTCACAACACAAACCAGAACCTGAGCAAGACAAACGGTAATGGTAGGAAGACTGATGTGAAAAATCCTGCTTCCTCTTACTACTTTCTGTCACTATAAAGGAATTTAATTGTCTTAAGTCAACGCACAGCATCGGCGTTGTTCAGTTCCTCCTAGATGTTTGTAAAAGCAAGATATTGACTTCCATCTTTAGCTGGTTGACTATCTGCGATCTGCTGGTTGTAGGGGTTGCTTCTCCCTCCCTTGTCTCTGTCATCCCCCGTCCTTCTGAGACTGCAAAAGCCATTTAGACTGTGGAGCTTGCTTCCCTTTTTGTCCATTCTAATGTAACACAGTGAGGGGTGGGGATGGTAAATCCTGGACCTGATACAGAATGACCACAAATGAGTGGTTCATGAGATAGCCCTTTCTTTGCCAGAGAGAGTATTTTTTTTTTTTTTTTCAAGTATGCACTATGAGAACAGATACTGAAGCAGTGAACTGTGTTTGATCCTCAGGTTAAACTCAGTCAGAGGAGTACCTGAAAATGAGGGCTGGAGACTTGACTTGTTTGTGGAAAATGCAAGAAAACTTGCGTGTGCAGGACAGCAAAGGGATACCCTTGTCTTTGACTCCGAGCTGAGCCCATAGACTGTCTAATTGTGATAAGTAAATTGAGTTGGGAAATTAGTGTGGGACTTCTTAGCTGGTACCAGAGGTACACCTGCAAATAACATTAAGAAGTTGCCAATTCTGTACCTTTGCTCCAGCTACTGTTTGTCTCTGAAGAAGTGATCTGTAAACCTGAATTTAAGGGGGCTAAACTTAATATCTTTAGGCATCTGAGCAAGTTGTCTAGACTCTTGCTTGTGGAGAGAAACGGGTATTTCTGGGGCCACAGCTCATATCAAGACAGGTGTCCAAAAATCTCTGAAGATGAGTGAATTGTGTTCTGTAAATGCCTGTTTCTCTCTGACTCTGTATTACCAGGTCAGACGGAGGTGTCAGGCTTGTAAATGTCTCGTATTGCACAGGGTGAACGACCGGAGCATTTGTGAATTTTGGAAGCTTGGAGAAAGGATAGGCATTAGTTACTGAAGTATCATTATAAGAGACTGGGTCTCAGGAATTAGGATTTTTTTGGGGTTGTCCCAATTCTGTATAGACACAGCAGGCAGAGGAACTACTGGCAGAAGAGATGGAAGGCTGTGAATCTTCAGCTGTTACGGGAGAAAGGCATGTCTTTGCCATCAGTGTAAAACCTCACCTTTTAGGTCTTGCTTGCTTTGCATGTGTGGGGGTGTGTGTATGTGTAACTATGACATGTTATCATCTTATATCTTCCCTAGGCTGGGAAGGGAAATGGAATATAGTATCACTATTATTAATTCACTTCAGGAATACTTGGGAAGTCTCATAGGCATTTGTATGAAAGTAAATGAGTGAACACAATAACAATGTAGTCATTGAGCAACCTGGTTCCTCACTGAGACGATGGGTTCCTAGTGTCTCCTGGAATTTCCAGCCTGGAGGTGCTGGTGGTGGTTTTGTAGATGGAAGTGTGTTCTGTGTATATAGTTGTTTCCATCTGATTTTTATTACTGTATCGTAGCCTTGCTAAGGTGAAATTCTGCCATTCTTTGCCAGTACCATTGAGTGGTGGCCAACTGGATGTACCAGGATTAAAAAAACCTTGGCCCTGGGTTGGATTTTCTTGGTTTTAGAAAGGGGGTTGTGTCTCTGCGGAGCATGTTGCTAAAGTTGTGATTATTCTGACTAGATAGAGCAGGTTAAAACATTAGTCATTCCTGTTAACCTTTTTGAATATCCCTCTTACAGCCTGACTTTAAGAATAGGAGGCTGGTGTAAATTCCTGTGAGTGGGGAAGGAGAGGTGTTCTCTGAGAAGCCTGTGGATTAATATATTAAGGTAGAAATCTGTTTGGGTTAACTGTTCTAATGAGCTTATTAATGACACATACAATTTACATATATTTTTATTAAACAAATATGCTGTTAAGAACAGTTCTGTAAATAAACTTCACTTCCAATAACTTCAGTGTCCCGGTGGCTTTAAATGCAATCCCTGATTTCAAATTACAATGGCTGATTAAATTAATAACTTTTCAAAAGCTTATCACTGGTGGATTTATCCAGTCAGCTTGGTTAAAATTTATATCTAATACAGGAGATCTTCCTAGTAGGCAAATGTTAAAAAATTTTGTAATTTGCTGAGGCCCAAACTGAGTATCTTTTTGCTCGGCAGTTTTTGATGGAGCTTCTGGAAGGTGGTGATCATACCAGGAAGCACACGTCCTTTCCTCTTTCAGGATGGTAACTCTGCAGAGTGTCTTCTCTGTACATCTGCGCACATCTCTGCTGTCTCTGTTTTGTGTGGCATCTGTCTAATAGCTGCTGCAGTTAACTCCCTCTTTTTACTGTTTTGTAGTGTGGTAGGATTGGGCAGTTATTTTACTGTTGTGTTGAACAGCGAGATCACTTTTTTGACATATCTTTATTAAGAGGAATCTCATTTGTTACATATTTCTCCATTGCTTGTTTGCACCCTGTTTTTCCCCAGCATGGATTTGAGTAGAGGCGTGAAGCAGAACTTCCTTCCTGCGGCCTTCTTTAGTCTTCATGGTCACAGCACTCTTCCTATGTACTGCATGGCCACGTGAAGCAACTTCTCAGTATTTAGCAGACTACTGAATTTAAAGAATGTGCCTCCAGGTTTAGGATACCCCATTACCCATTTTGGTGCTTCAACAGGCAGTGAGTTAGCATGGTACTTGTAAGGGGGATTTGAGAAATTTCATATGGGCTGACGATTCTGTTGTAGCTCAGTCCTGCGGGTTTGGTGTTGCCACCCATTTGTCAGCCCTCCTCTTAATCCTGTCAGCACAAACCCTCCTTGCTGCTATTGATAACTTTTTTTTTGTGTCTTTAATCTGAATGTCCTCAGCTCCTTGGATTTTCTTATGGAAGAGATAAGTATTAAGGGGGATTACGTTTTCTTGACAAATTTCTGGTGGAAAAACATGATGTGGGAATAGTGCCAAGAAGCAGAAGTTTCAGGAAAGCAGTTACTTTTGCTGACCTGTTATTTTCTTCTCTGGAGCTGCTTTTGCTGTCCTTGAGGAGGTCAGAGAAGGGAAAGGATGCCCATTTCACATCTGCTGCGCTGACAAGCAACCAAATGTACCTTTTGGCTAGTGGCTGGCATTCTGGCAGCGCAAAGCTTCCAACTCCCACCCTTCTACAATCAGATGGGCTGAATAGCAGAGCTGTGCTATATTGCTTGTTGGCATACAGGTTAAGTACATGGGCTGCATATGAGTCTATTCATCTGAAGTTATCCTTTCAGATCACTGCCCAGTATTCTAGCATAATCTTCTTGGAAAAGAGCTTGGCATGAGTGTCTCCTTTTCTCTTGGCACATGGGTGTTTAGGGTTTTTTTTCCTTTTTTTTTCTAGTAATTTCCTGGTGTGCAGTAGTCATCCTAAGCAGCAGCACTGATATCTGAAAACAAATGGGCATATTGCAATCTGGAAGAAATGCCGTGCCCTTCTGGTGTGGATTGTGAGTGACAGAAGCTGTGGAGGGGTGTGGGTAGTGGGCATGCCATAAATTAAGCATTGTCTTTGCTGCAGGCAGGAATAAGAAGAGGGACCCTCCCATGCTTGCTTTTTCTCTGTCTTGTCCTTTTCAGGCAGCGGAGAATTGAATAAGCCAGTCATAAAGAGTAAGGCCAGGTCAGGGTAGGTAAGTGCCTTAGCCTGTTGTAAAATTCAGAGCAGCGTTTAAATCCCTGCCTCCCCTAACACTCCTCTAGAGAATCACCCTATCACTTCTAATTGCTTGCTTGAAAGTGCATTGGAACAGCTGAACTACCCTAGACTGGGATAGCTGTATGCTATATTTCTGCCCTCTTCTGGACGAAAAAATAGACTCGAACCCCAGCTTGCAATGTCAGTCTTTATGGGGTGTGCTGGTTGCAGGCAGCTAAGCTCTGAAAAACAGGAGGGGAGTAGAGACAGTCAATGAAAACACCTGTTTGTGTAATAGCTTTTCCATCCTCTTACCTCTGGATTTGGTTCATCCCCCTCATTGCACCTTGTTTTCAATTAGGACCATTTTGGGGGACAGGAGCTGTTTCTTATTACGCACATGTGCTACGTTTGGCATCGTGGAGTTGTCCTCTGGTTGGAGCCATTAGTTACCTCGGTAGTACAAAGACAGATGTGCTTGGAGGGCAGGGCAAATGCACCCTTCCAAGCAGAGGGCTGTGAAGTTGTGTGGCTTCAGCAGCATCTTGGAACATAGGAGCATGTAGTTGGAGCTAATGGAGCAGCTTTCCTCAGTTCTTACTTTGTCTCCACCTTGGATCACCCATGAGTGGAAATTAAGCTCCATCAGGAAGAAAGCAAACAAAAAGCCCTCACTACAACTGGGGGCTTAAGATCTTATGTAGAGCTTTCTGCTGAAGGCTGAGGAGATGTGAAGTTCAGGAGAGGAACAAGAGCTGCTGTGTAGCCTGGTCTGGATGTGTGCTGTGGGCCTGGTGTTTATGCTTTCACCTTGGCTTAAGAGCATTAGTGTGAAAGTTTTAATTACCATTTTGACAACTGGAGCTTTGAGGCTTGCCCATTGGATGCCTTTCTTAAAGGCTTCTTTTGGGCTGCTGGACCTCTTGCATTTGAGTAGCCCCTTGTTCCCTGGTCTGGTGCTGATCAGTGTCAGAAGAGGAGATACAAATCCCACTTTTGCTTTTGTGACCTCAGTCATGTCATGTGGTCAGTGAATTAATGTGTTGTAGAAACAAATACCAGTTCTCTTGGTTGACTCCTGTATTGGGGCTTTACCCTGAGCCAGAGTCTTAGTGCATGTAGGTACTCTATCTGTAACGGTGCTGATTTAGGCCTTCTGTAATACGACTAACAGCAAAGACTGCAGAGTTTCAGTCTTCTCTTCTTTCCCTCACTTATTTTTTTTTACCAATGGCTAAATCGGCTGTGGCAGCTGTTGCTTTGGCTGCAGGCTTTTCCACTGCCTACTGAAGGCTGACACACAAGTGGTGAAGTTGCTCATCTGTTGAGGGGTGGGTGGGTGAGAGGACAGGGTGATTTCTCAGTAAACGGTGATGTGTGTGTGGGACTGACAGCTTTGATGCATTTCCCTACGGGGTAGAGTGCTGCCATGGAGGATGAAAGCCTGGTTTCTTTGGCATTTGGCTGAAAGCAGTGCAGCTCAAGGGTATGCAAAAGAACAAGAGGAAAGAGCAGAGAGGCATTCTCTGTGGACTATTGTCTTGTTCTGAGAGCAGCTGGAACATGAAGGCAGTATGTAAATATGATAGCCTGCATATTTCATATTGGTGGGGACTGTAAAAAGGTGCCCTTGGTGCAGAGCAAGGACCCAGCCTGACAGAGTATTCACAGCACCAACAGACTGCGTATAGCAGCCTTGTCTCCTGCCGTGGCAGTCTGGAGCTCCCCTCCGAAAGTCGCACTCGGGTTGTGACTGCCGAGATCTCAAGGATGCTCAGGTGAGCGCTTGGGTGCAGAAACCCCGGGTGCTCCAGGAGATGGGGTGATGATTCAGTGAATCTTTTTTTTTTTTTCTTTTTTTTTTTTTTTTCTTGAACTGGAGGGGTTCCAGGTGCTTTGGTGCTGTGCTTGGCTCACAGTAAGTTTCTAAGGCAAAGGGCTTAATACAGATGTGGCTGTTAACAAGTGGTTTTGCTTCTCCTCACTGTGTGCATCCAGGGTTATCTCCAGTACCTGGCTGTTTTCCAGCTACAGACTGTCTCCTTAAGTTCACCGGTCTTTGCAGTTTCCTTTGGACCAGCTGCAGTGCGGAGTTAAATTTTTGCTGTTAAATCTCTTCAGTGTTTTTCTCCATAGGAAGCTGTGTTCCAATGGTGAAGAAAACAGTCCTTGTACCTGGTTTGTCTGTCAGTTCAAAGCTGTGAAGGGCTTTGTCTGGGGTATGTCATGACGCTCCATGATAGGCATACTGTCTCCCTTGACAGAGGTACTGGCTTTGGAGTGTGGATTATTTTTACTGCCTGCCCACACAGCCAGGCTGTGCAGGTGGTGTACAATGACACTGGTTTCATCTCTTCCTTTTTTTTTTTTGCTCCTCTCCCCTGTCTACTCTGGGACTATATACTAAGCTGTGACGCCTGTGGCTGCAACACTACTGCCTCCTTGGTGGTGTTTTTCCACATACCTTCCAAGTTGACTAATAATCATTTTTTTCCGTCATATCCCAACTCTTTTCATCACCTTATGATGATGCCCTGCCTAAAATCGTGCAGTACTTCAGCAGCAAAGCTATTCCCTGGCTTTTTGGTAAGCAGAAATGGTGATGCAATTAATGCTCAGGATTGCTTTTGGAGATGGAAACAGCTTATGTGAAGTTGTGGCTGCTTCAGCCTGGTCTCTGGTGTGTTTTTTGCCTTTTTTTTTTTTTTTTTTTAATGCAGTTCTGTGATTCTACTTCCCTGAGTCTCAGACAGGGTGCAACCTAAAATAGGTAGAAAAGTTTAACTCTGCTTTGTGTTGAATATCAGGGAAGGGTAGTGAAGTGAGAGTCCTGGGTACCCATTTTTTCCGGTGAGAAAGATTAGAAATGAAGCTGACATACACTTTACATCGTATGGATGTGGCAAGATGTGCATGTTCTCAGGACAGCTGAGGTTTGTGCCTTTCAGCAGGTGAAAGAGCTGTTAGCCATAATGCCATAGCATGTCCTGAACCATCTGGTATCTCTTTTAAATGTGGTCCTACTTTCTAAGCTTTAAGGAATGTTGTAGTCCGTAGCCAATAGAAGTGCATAAGGGAGGACCTATATGCTGGGTTTCAACAAGAATTGTACCACTGACTTCAGCCAGTGTCGAGTGCTTTGGCAATCTCGCCTAGGTGACTGTATGCTCCAGATGACTGCTGAAGCAGAGCTAATATTAGTCACTGCAGACTACCACGTGTTTAACATTGATCTACTTGCACCTGCAGAACCAGTAGCTCAAGCCTTTGCTATCAAAGCATTTCAGGGCAGGGAGTGGGAAGATGGATGCAACATGGAGGCTGTGGCTGATTTATAGGTGCTGGTTTATTGAATTACATGCATACTAGGAATTCGTAAAGTGCAAAACATAAAGCATACATTACTGGATGAGAAGCTAGCCTGAATATGGGGGAGGGAGAAGTCTCCAGTATGTAGTATTTCAAATGTTTATATATGCATGTAAGTATATGTTAATCAGTATGTTACCTGTCAGCCAAATGTTACTGATCTTTGTATGAGGAGTGAGACTACAAGTCATTGGGCTTTAAACTTGAAAACCAGCCATCTGAGTTATTTTGAGTTCTTACTTGTGAAGCATTGACCAATTGCAAAGACTGACCAACTGAAGCAAATACTAATGCCTTGACAGAAAAGTTATAGAAGCTTAAATGAACTACAAGTGGCATACTGTCATCCTGTGGACCCTGCTGGGGATGTAGAGAGGTGCCAGGTATGGAGACAGGTAAAGATCTGAAGTCTTCTACTACAATATTAAATCACATGATGCAGTAAGTGCCCTTGAAGATATGGGGAATTTGTAGCAAAGGTAGGAACATCTAGCTGTGCTTCCTTGTTCCTTGGTTTATGTTCTAAAATACGCTGTCCTGTCAAAAAGAAAAGGTTTGTGCTGGTGTGACTTCTCTTCAGGTTTTGATTCTGTATCAGCTGCTCTTGGTGAGCCTTGCAAGCTATAACGGAGATCCTGTTTTTTGGTGCTACGTGGACATAAGTCATTACTAATGTTTTGGTTCCAGGATCTCTAATCAGTCTAGAGATAGGATAGCTAATTTGTATTTACCTTACACAATGAATATAAAACCCAGAGAGGGCTAAAGATTTTTGAAAGTGAAGCAAGCTAATACAGTACCAATTTGTGAAGCACTGGAATGATGCTTACTCCTTTTCTATTGTCCTCGTGTGTATCCCAAGAAATTAAACTTGGTAAAATTTTTTCTATGCAAGGCAATTGTCATTGGGCAACTGTTACTATTCCAACTTGGAGCAAAGGCGTTCAGGGAGCAGAAATGACAGGCCAGGAGGTCTCTTGAAGCTTACTCGGGCTTTGTTCACAATGCAGTTATAACCCTTCTCTTGTAGGAAACTAACAGAGAAATGTTTATTATGGTGCGTGACAGGGATTATAAAATGCAACACAGCATCAGTGTTCTAATATCTTGGTCTCCTTATCTGCTTATCCTCTTCTTATGGACCTTGGGTAGAAGGTGAATGAGCTACTAAGAAGAAAGTGAATGTTCTTTAAGTAAGAAAGCAACAGCTAGGCAAATCCCAGCTGTAGAAAGCATGCTTAACCCTTGCCAGAAATATTGCAATCTCTAATTGAGAAGCAGCCAAGCTGGCTCTGGAGGAAAGATAGAAGTGTTTGATCTCAGCTGTGTTACCACCTGTATCATGCCAGGGAAGTTAAATGCACTGAGAGCGCTCCGCCTACCATTGATTTTATTTCTCCAAGTGAAGAATGTGCTGATGAATGGCTGATGAAATGAAGTAGCAGTGGGTAAATGGGCACCCTACCATAATCCCTTTTTTCTGCCTGGAGCTACTAAGCCTGGCACCATTAAAAGAGATGCTGCTTTGCAGTAATGGCAATGCTATGAAAGTGAGTGGTGGGCCAGTTCCTGCTGTTCAAGGTAATGTGATGAAAATCTGAGATACAATAAAATCATTTAGAACCGGGAGAAAAATACATTGCTTTAAGAGCTTTAGGACTTGCTATTACATTCCTTCTTTCCCTGATGCCAGTGTTCATTTCCAAGAGAACTCCTTAGATAAAATGGCTTAGAACAGGAAATATGGTTGTGTTGCACTGGCACAGTAAAGAGGAAGGAAGCCCTGTATGTACAGACCGTGGTGAAAAGAGGATGTGTAGTGCCTCCAGGCTTCCAAAAGTAGCTTGAAAAAGCATCAAAACACCAAAAGAGAGAGGCACAAGAGCAGGCTGCTTCATCTGTATCTGTTCTCACTGAACATAGAGACAATCTCCCAATGTGTCATTTAAGCAAGGTTTTGTGTCCTGGGGTGCTAGTTATCCATTGCCTAGGGTCTTGGGAATGCCCTGCACTGGAGCTGTTCTCATTGAAGCTGCAGCACCTTGAATCAGAGAGTGATTAAGTGGCGCCTGCTTTAATGGAGAAACTCTGCTTTGCCGAAGATTGCTGCTCTGGAGTTGATTCCCTGAGGTCTTTGACTGCAAATACAGTATAGAGTTACCTGATCCATGAAAGAGGGTTAAAAAGAATACTGAAGAGACAGAAACCCAGCTAACCTAGCATGTGGAAGTTAAGAGCTCAAAGTAATGAATGAGTGGCATTGAATTGAATTGAGCTAATCAGATTGGGCTGTTTAATGGGATATTAAAATCTACAAGAATCGATAATATCCGAACTGCTGTGTATCAGCTTCGATGATGAAAGCTAATTGACTGGTTTATGTAATCTTTCATTGTCTAAGATGGTTGGCACCAAGATAAAAGGAAGGAAACAGAACGTTAAGTGAGAGGAATAATATATCCAAATCCTTAACTGTCAAGTAAGGCATACCTGGCAAAAAATCAATTGTCACAGCTATGTGAGGTGGCCCAGCAGGGTCTCCACTGAAGACAGCACACGCAGATGGTTAAAGTGGCTTCTCTGGGTCACTTGGGAGGACTGGGAAAAGTCTGGGAACAGCCTGGTTAAAAACATCACATCAAAGGAGTGCTACGCCAGAAAATGAGCTTCTCAATTAAATGTACTTCTCCATTAAAAGTGTAGTTGTGAAATACCATACTATTTGGGGGGAAAGCCCTCTGGGGGAGGGGGGAAAGGGAGAGGAGGGGAGAACCAGGCCAAGATGACTCTCTAAAATGACTCTGAAAAGCAGTAAGAGTGTAATACTAATAAAGACCTCTCCTATAGCTTGTATCTTGCGTTATTATCAATTCTGCTAGCATCTGGATTCTGCAGAGACCACTTTCTTTGTCATTCCAGGCATCTTAAATTGTTATTTCTCAAGTGAGCTGCAGGTATTAAGCATCCAGCTCTCTTGATTTTAATTCTTTTGGACCTTTCAGAAATCCCAGACTAGACCTTTAGTTGGCTTCTGCTCTTTCCTCGCAGGCATCTTTTAAGATATTTGAGTTATTTTTGTGACAAGGACCCAGAGAGGTTAAGTGCAAAGTTAGTAATTACTATTATTTTGCCTGAATAATTCCAAAGTGACTATGTTTAATTTTTACCGTAGTTTCAGTTCAGACTGAATTGGCTTGAGTAGAGTGATGAATGATGCCTGGGCTAGTACAGGCAACTTGCTGTGCACAACAGTGCTTTGTTTTACACATCTATCAAAGAAATAACTGGGGTGTTGGAAATGATGCGTGGATTTCTCTCTGGCAATAAAGAACCTGACTGGCTGCGTTATGTTATAGTGATGGTTGCAGTATAACAACCTTGATAGATAAAACAGTAGCTAACCTTTGGGCTGGTATGTTTAGGTCACCAGTTTAAAATTGGAGACCATCCATATCGGCTTACACTTCCATCCCTGTCATCTAACACTCAGCTTTTCTTGCTCTGTGTGCCTGAATTTCCGTATGCTACAAAAAGTGTGTTGCCTATTTAATGTACAAATGGCATGGCATTTTCTCTGATTTGCCACATTTGCTTTGTACTTTCACTTGCACTCATCTTCTCTTCTGAGAGTCCATATTTAACATTCGTAACTGCAGTGCAGATCAAATTCATCTCTGTGAAGATGAGCGTTTGAACTTGATGGTGAGTGAATGATTGACAAGGTGCAAGTATTTTTGTGTCAAGGCTGTGACATGTCATTTGTTGAAAAAGCTATTCAGCTGAATGCTGCACTCATCTGAAGGCTGGGAGAGTGAAGAATATGCCAGGTTCTCAAAAGGATGCTGCTTGATGTCTAGTGGCACCATTAGTGACATTTTGATGCTAATGAAGAAGGGAGCACTTTCTGCTCTGGAAATTACGCTTTTTAAGGCTGGAAGAGGATGCTTTATGAAGTCTGTGCTACACTGTTGCAATCCATGTAAAACGTCCAGTTTTGCCCTAGATAATGAAGTTACAGTCTGTGGATTGCTGTCGTCTATAGAGTGTTTGCTGATCACATGGTGTTGAAAACTGCATGAAAGACAGCTGAAACAGTTTAAATGCCTCTCTGCTAGTGCTTCACTGTGCAAGCAATTGCTCAAGGTGCCACAGGGATGTTAGAGGTTTGTTAATGGGAGAAGGGGAAGATGTTGGGGAGGTCATGTCTCTGTTAAATTGTGTGCTGCAATGCGAAGGAAGTCTGAAGAATTGCAGAGCGCGCTTGACTCGAGTTAATGCTGTATTCCCTAGTGTGAAAACCGAAAATATTGCCAATTTTGGGTGCAACTACTCAGCTCTCTGAAGCACTACTGTTAACTAGGAGCTGTTCCCCTGTTTTGTGAGAATATAGGCTGCAAATGAGCGAGTCCTGTTTTAAGAGTGGTAAGTTCACATTGACACAAATCTAAAACTACAGCCTTTCGGATGCGTAGAGCATCTCTTGGGTTTTACTTCTGAATGAATCATCTGGGTCGACTGACACTTTACCACAATGTTGCTTTAGTGAATTGGTAGAAGTGGGAGATGAAAAATACGTCCTATGGTAGAACTGGGAGATGAAAAATACGTCCTACTGTATGATCTGTAGGTTTTTTACCTCTAAATCCAATTGGGCTCAAGTATTTTAAAAAGGATCTTTTGCCTGGGTGTTTTACATCTCTTCAGGCTTGTGCTTCCTAATATTGTATAGAAATGACTACAGAAGTTGTAAGCTGATAACTGTAAATGTAACAAATGTAACATGTAGGGGATGTTATCACTTCAGGTGGTCAGAAACAAGTCTTGGTACTTTGTGAATAATTCGGACGGTTACAAGACAAGGGACTCCTGAATAATCCCTTTAGGTGCCTGGGCCTTGGGAGAACAGGTATGCAAACTACAGAGATAAGGAGGCTGCAGGATAACCTGAAGACCCCTGCCGAGAGATGCCAAACAAACATGTGCGATGGATATTACCATATATTAATGAATTCTCGGAAAAGCCATTACTATGATAAACATTTCTTGGAAATGTAATGAATATGTATGTTAACATGGCATAAATACCTAGTAACTGTGTCTCTTCGGTGCACACGTTTGGAGGAGAGATCTCCCGTGTGCCCGGCGCCGCAATAAAGAATACCTGCTTAATAGTCTGCCGACTATTGAGTCTTCAATTCCGGCTTTTCACGGCATCAAAGCAAAATCTGTTTAAGAAAATAGAAAAATCGTGATGCCTTCTAAATCACTCTACAAGGAATGATGTTGTTTCTTCACACACATGATAATCAAAATTTTTTTTTTTTTTTTTTTACCTAACAGACTTTCTGAGAGGGAATTAATTTTGTTCAGGTGGAGGAGAGGTGAAATGTCCCCTGGAGACCAGTCTGTTCTAGGAGCCTGCTGCCTCACTGCTTTGGCTGTAGATTTCATCATACCCATTTCTTAGGGATACTGATGAGTTGCTGCATCTCTCCCTCTTTGATATTCTCGAGCCACAAGTGGTCTGACTAACAATAGCAGCACCGCCTGAAAGATCAGAGCGCTAAGCATGCACAGCCATGGCTATTGTTGTTCCCTTTGATGAATGCGCCATATGCTGTTTGCTTTGCTTTGAGTTTTTTTGGGAGCAAAATTCATTAAAATCTTTTCACTGCTCTTTTCCTGAGACAAGGCTGGGGAGGGAGTAGAGGAGCACCCTCCTGCTATACTGTCTCCATGCAATTGCTGCCGCAGATGCTGTCTTGGCTGCTGGTAACAGTGTCAGAAATGGCAGTAGCCTTCTGCAAAAGTGGTTTAAAAATAGACCTATTTGGTTATGCTGGTTCCCTTAAAGGGACGTTGTCAGTTCGATTTAGTCTCAACATGTTAGCACGGTTGCTGTCAGCTATGTCATCTCTTCTGAGCTGTCAGCCAATTTGGCCAGCTCTGCAATGGGTTCGATATTGTTTTACATACAGGCAAATATGCTTTGAACATGGTGCAATAAAGTTTTACTAAACCTAGTAAATTGGTGATACATTTTTTAATTTTTTTTTTTCCCCCTGCCTCGGTCTGTTACTACGAAGATGGGGCACAACCAGCGTTCCTTTGCCAGTATTGTCATCCTTGCAGTTGAAGTCCTTGTGCTGTCAGGTTACTGGCATTAAGTACAGTCCTCCCTGAGCTTTCAAAAGACACTTCTGTTCTTTACCATACTGCCTCACTACTCAGTATTATGCTCTTTTTCCAAGTCTGAAATATCATTTCTCCCTTTCTCTGCTTCCTACCAAAATTAATTTGAGCAAGGTAGTGGGATAAGATTGGAAGTGCGTAGCCCCAATCTCCAATGTATCTTCTGTAACCTTAAAGCCCAAGGTTGCTTTTAAGGGTGAGAGTGGTTCTTTTTGAAATTACAAAATTTCTTGGGTTTTTATCTTTTCTGACTCCCCGCTCTTCAGAACAACACAACACCATCGGGAGGCAAATAACAAACTTGGCCAAATGTCCTGGCTTTGCCCAGTGTTAACACAGGTTGTATTATAGCCCCGGAAAGCAGAGCAGCTATGGTTGCATGACTGCAGTGAGTGGTAAGGAGATCTAGATTTCAGTCCTGGAAGCTCCCAGTTCGATTTTTCTCACTGCCTGTGATATTTGTTCCTCTCTGTGCAGTGCTATGGAGCATGACAGCACCGAAGCCAGGCTGAGAGGGGATTGTTGAAACATGATTTCATGCAATTACATCTGGCTTTGCATTGGTATTGTCAATTTAATTCCTTCCTCCTCCACCATCTTCTCCGTGTTAACTGTTTCTTTCTCCTCTGCTGCCTTATTGCCCTTCTGCAATGCCTCTGTTACTCTTTGACACGTCCCCATCTCTTACATCAACTATCACTTCCATCTAGGCCCTCTAGCCTCTTCTTAGCCTGGTTTCCACTTGTCTGATCTTTTTATGAGCTAGGGAAGCTTAGAGATGTCAGCAAAATCTATCTCCTGACTTTGAGAGTTCAGCATTGATTTCAGTTAGGGTCCATGCCTGGAAGGCTTGAGCTCACAGGTGTCTCCTCTGATGGTAACCAGTTGTTGTTACCACCCTCCCAAATGTGCTCACTTGTGCTTGATTCTCACAGTTGCTCTGATCTGCAGTCTGATCAAACCATGCAAAGCAGGACAGCATTCAGGGGTCCTCTCCCTGCCTCTGTTGGATGGACAGGTCAGGGGCAGCTGCAGAGGGCTTCCCTCTAAGGAGTCTTGAAAGGCTATTGTGGTAAGTCCCTGAAATTGTGCTAGATTGAGACACCTACCACTTAGCATTTTTGCTTGTCCCTGCTCAGTGTTTGCTCCTGGCTTAGCGGTGCTTTAGTGAGATACTCGATGCATGTTCTGTGCCAGGTAAGTAGATGTCAGAACCAATTTGCCCCGTGCATCTGTAAGCAGTTTTTAAAATGATGGCATGTCTGTATCTCTGGGATGCAGATGATGTTCATTCCTGGATCTGTGGGGATGTTCTAGAAGCCTGGAAGAAACCTAATGTTGTGCTAAGGTATGAAAAGGGTAAAAAAGACAAACCCTGTAGTTGTAGCTCTGTCAACTTGATGTTTATCCTGGGTAAAATAATGAAATGGCTGATAAAGGGATTTGAGTAGCAAAGAGTTAAAAAGAGTAATATAATTAATGTCAGTCAAGATGGGTTTATGGAAAATACATCCTGTCAAACTAGCTTGATATCTCTTTTTTGATAAATTTAGTTGATTAAAGGGAATACTCTAGACATCTCTAAAGCAGTTGACTTGCTACCACAGGACATCTTGGAAAAAAGTGATACAGAGTTAGCATGACACATGCTAATGATATTACAAACTAGTCAGCTGTGACAGGTCTCTAAATGTGATGGTTAACAAGGAATCCTTGCTGAGCAGATGTGTTTCTAGTAAGGTCTTGCAACATTTGGTTCCTAGCTCTAAGTTGTTTAATGCTTTTTAAAATAGGTGAATGTGGAAGAAACACCCAGATCATCAGTGATTAAAGTCTGCAGATCACAGAATGCTTTGGGTTGGAAAGGACCTTTAGAGGTCATGTAGCCCAACCTTCCTGCAGTGAGCAGGGACATCTTCAACTGGATCAGGTTGCTCAGAGCCTCGTCCAGCCTGGCCTTGAATGTTTCCAGGGATGGGGCATCTCCCACCTCTCTGGGCAATCTGTGCCAGTGCCTCACCACCCTCCCTCTAAATAATTTCTTCCTTGTATCCAGTCTAAATCTCCCCTTTTCTAGTTTAAAACCACTACCCCTTGTTCTATGACAACAGACCCTGTTAAAAAACCTGTCCCCATGTTTCTCAGAAGCCCCCTTTAAGTACTGGAAGGCCATAATAAGGTCTCCCTGTAGCCTTCTCCTCTCCAGGCTGACCAGCCCCAGCTCCCCCAGCCTTCCTCCCAGCAGAGGGGTTCCAGCCCTCAGATCATTGCCTCCTCTGGCCCTGCTCCAACAGGTCCATGTCTTTTATGCTCTCCCGAGTCTTGTGTCAACAAGGAACATGGTATTCTATGATACCAGGTTTCCAAGCCAGTAGTACCATATAGGAGAACGTAAGCAAGCAACTGTTGAGCCTCCTCATAGGGCCAAAAGTTAAATTTGACATTTAGGAACTAATGAGGTCATGCCTGCAGAGTGGGAGACCCTTTAGGGAAAGGGAGAGCTCCGAGAGGGACTCAGGGCACCTGCTGAATAACCAGTTCCCATGTTACCACAAGGATTAGTGAAGTCTTTGGGTGTGAAAATGAGGGATTGTTAAATGAAAGTCAGGAGGTAATGCCTTTGTCACTGGTTCAATTGCTTTTGTGATAGTATGCCTGGATCTTGTTTCAACAGTGCTAGAAGGATGTTGATAAATTGGAGGAGGATCAGAGGCAATCTGTCAGAATGATTAAAAGGTCTGAAAAACATGTCTTTTACTGACATGCTCTGAGAGCACAATCAGTTTCAGTTTATTGAGGAGAAGTTTAAAGGTGGCTTGACCAGTCTATAAGTACCTATATAAGGACCAGAAATGTTCTTCCATCTCGCTGACAAATGTGTCGTGATTGCTACTGGCTGGAAGTTGCAGCTGGACAAATTTAGGCTAGAAGAAAGAGCTGTGTTTGAAAAGAATGAGGGTAATTAACCACTGGAGTGTTTTACCAAGGGTTGTCATGGATTCTTCTTTGGTGGCAATTTCACCCTCACTTGACAGTGTGCTCTAGCTGAAGCAGGGAATTAATTTAGGGAATGGTACGATCTGTATTTTGTAGGAGGTCAGGGAGGGCGATTGGTTTGGTGCCTTCTAGCTGTAGGATCTCTGAACGCATTACAGCAGTTCGTGGTGGTGCTGGGTAGCTGCCTCTGTCCAGGATCATTCCCATGCATTAATATTTCAGGCAGAGAATCTCTCTTGTTTTAACTTGTGTAAAATGGATGCAATTTAAGAAAATTAGACATTAGTTCATATAATGAATAACCTTGATTTTATCAGTTTGCAGCTCTATTTTCTGCAATTTGACAAGTTTAAATGGCATTCAAGTAGCTTTTCATGTAAGGTGTCACTCTGTTTCCTTACTAATGCCTGAGCAAGTACCTTGCCTATTGTCAGATCGTTAATTCTCTGTTATTAAGTACTCAGGTGCTGCTTCATTGAAAGGACTGTCAGTTGCCAATGTGGAATGGTTTAGATTAAGAAGCTGGCCTGTCAGAGACTCCTCTGCTCCTCCAGACTAGCATCTGACAGCACAAGAGTTTCCCTTCTGGAAGTTTGACGCTTTTTTAGTATTCCCTCCTCTCCAGAAAAAGCTACAAGCAGTCACTAGAAAGGAACCCACGTCCCGCTTGGGTGTGCAACATATACAGATACATGTGCGCACGTGAGTCCTTCCTGCATTGTGTGAGAGTAGTGCAGAGGGAGAAAGCTGCTTGTCTCCGAGTTCAGATTTTGTTCTTGTTCTGATTAGGATAGTAGCTGTGTTGTTTGGAGCTTAGCAGGGTTCAGGGGCTTGCCTGACTTTAGCTCTCGGAAGAGAAGCACTGCTCTGGGACTTGGGAGACCTGCCATCATCCGTTCAGGCTGCCGAAGGACTCTGCTGTGATCATAAACTTTTCTTTTATATCTCAGTTTCATGTACTCGGGAATGTGAATAGCATTACTGCTTCCCCCCCAACCTTTTGTTTGTCTTGCCTTGATACATGGAAATACTTTGGGACAACGAGGGTTTTCTTGGCTTTTCCTGAGGGCCTCTATGTATAGCAGAGCAGAAGGACTCAAGAAACTTGTCTTCCCCACTTCCCAGCTCACAGAGCATCCTGCAGTTGACTGATGCATGCGTTTGGGGACCAGGTGCTGTTAGAGCTGCCTGGAGGCCACATTGAGCGAGAGTGTTTGTGTAACTTGTGTATATACAGGGACCTCCAAGAGGTTTTTGGGGCCCTTGTGAAATCCCTTGCCTTTCTAGCAGCACAGGTTTGACTTTGCCTGAGCTGTGGCCAGGTAACAGGATGGCTGGTGTTAGATCAATGGGTGTGTGGATAGTCAGTAATATGTAGCTGTGTGCAACACTTTCAGCTGTCTGTGTCTTCATTATGGTTGTTTGATCAGCCACTACACAGAATCTGTGTTTCTGGAATAGCTTTATGGTAGCCTAGACAAGGGGAAGTATTTGTGGAGGAGTAGTTCTAGAGTAGTCAAGAGTGTGGTACTGGAGGGATATAACCAGCACTTGCACAAGTGGAGCTGTACTTCATTGTTGGGTTTTCACGAAGCCTTGTTCTGAAATAGGCAGGCATTAAGCTGGGCCGTATCTGCCTCTGATATGACCACGCTAAAGTCAGTTGGTCATGAGATGATCTGATCCTAACCTCTTTCACTTCTAGCTGTGGCTGTATGACACTTTTCTTGCTGGAAGTGCTGCACGCCTCCGGTCTGGAGTGACATATATCCCTTAGCAGCTGAAAGAAATGGGGGCCTTTTTAATTTCTTCCCTGTTGGTTTCCCCACTGTCATCTTGGGAGTACATTCCTGATGCTCTGTTTGGTTCTGCCTTTTGTCATTATCAAGGCTGTCTCTGTAAAGTGGGGACCTCCTGTTTGAAAATTAAATAAGGAGGTAGGTGGGGAATCTATTGTTAATTGTGCACTGCAGTGCTGTTCAGCTGCTTGCATAATATCTCGTTAAAGTGGTTATATTTTGTTGTCTCTCAAACTCTTTATTGGGAAGCTAATGGGGTAAAAGTGACTTGTAGCTTTGAATCCTTACTCTGTGTCTGGCTTCATGGTTTTTTCTGTTAGCAAAACTTCAAAAATATTGCTGTTAAGGCAGTTGTATATAAATACTGTCTCCTGTGGCTCACGGGAGGCTCCTGTGCTTCTCTCTCCACAACAGCTGCGTAAGAAGTTGAATTTTTTTATTGCTTGACCAGCTCCTGATTTTAGCCTAAGTGTGTGCTGCTCAATACAGAGGCTAACCTCCCTGCATTGTTATTAAAATGTATTTAAAGAAGTGAGGCAGGTATAACATTGAACTCTGTTCCTCAGCCTTACTAGGAGCATGTAATGGAATGTGTCCTCCCGACATCAAGCGTAGTTAGTTTTTTTTGATATAGAATGCATGTAAGCATATGCTACAACCTTCAGCCTTTGAAAAGAAGTTGGCTAATACTGAGTACCAAAGATAAATTTGACCTTTGAAGTTTGATCCTTCAACATCTGATTTTCTGGGGAAAGACAGACAAGGAAGAATGGCTTGGACAGTTACGTAATGCAGGGAGTCTTGTGAGATTATAGAGAAACTGACAGGAAAATAATAAAAGTGGAGAAAATAAGCGATGATTTATTTTCTTTCTTCCGAAGTAGAAGTGAACTGATTGCAAAGCCTGGATGAAATTGCTCTCAACTTTGGAAGTCTGCATCTGAATGTAATGTTCATGTATTAATCCTATCTATGATAAGCTTGCTTTCAGCCCTGTGACTTGATAAAGGTGCTGATCTGTGTTCTCTCTGGTAGGCAATGTGAATGTCCTCACTAAGCAGGAGATACCCGGTGTTGCTACTAGAATTTTGTAATGTGGCCTAAAGCTTTTGAACACCTTGCTGTTGGAGGCTGCTGTCATTCCAAGGACGATTTGATCACAACTTAAAGAAGAAAAGTACTGTGCTGCCATGGGACTCTTCTTTCTTGTTGTTCCCCCTCAAATAAAAAAATTAATCTTTTGGGTAGGAAAAGGTTTGGAGAAAAGTGAATACAGAGAGAATATTTTCAGTTTCTCTCTTGGCAGAATGAAATGATAGTTTGAGTCTGAACAAGGTGGCTTGTGAAGGGGGTGTGTATCTCTGGTTTTGGGTCTTGATGTTATGTTTGGCAAACTGTTGTCTCATATGTCAGGGCTTTTGTTAAAGAGAGTTTGTAGACTTCGAGTGTGAAAAAGGTTTTTGAAGTATTAATTATTGATTTACTTATTTAAGAATCAAAAAATGAAAAAATTAAGATTTGTTCTTCCTAGGAATTCTGCCAGGCATCACTACTTGTTACCAGCAAATAACTGATTAAAAAGAAATAAAGGCAAGGAAACCCTGAAGTATGCTGGACATGAATGAACTAGTATACGTACTAAAACCTCTGTCAATTCAAAATGCTACTGGGAGAACTGGACACTTCTGGTTATGTGAATCTCAAAGTAAGTCCTTTTCCACAAAGGACCACATTTGATTTTTGATATGAATTAATGTGTGATCTAGGTTTCAAGCTTGCAAATCTTGGTGGCTTCTGCAAGAGTGTGGAGCTATGAATGTCATATGCTGCTATTTAAGCCTTTAGTTTGTATTGAGGTGCCTGAGTAGCAGTGCCTGAATTTAAGCACTGAGGCTGAACAGTAGAGTAAATTTAGGAGGAACCTGCTAATTGGGACTTCAGTTCCTAGGCCATGTTGAAGCTGTTTTGATGAATGGCTTGATATAGAGGCTGACTTCTTTTTCTTCTTGCTGGGGGAAACTTTCACTGTCTTGATTTATCAAAAGAAATGAGAAAAAAAAAAAGTTTTCATCTTGTGTATCTGCACTCTCTTGACTTTGAGTTTTGTTTTCAGTGACTTCTGATCTGAATGTATTTTCTAGTTTCTCAGTGTTTCATAGCAAAGATATGAACCTGGTATGGTTTTAATATACCTTATTTGTCCCTCCAGCATTGCTTAAAAGATCTCTTCAGAAAGTGTGGTTTTAATGGACCGCAAAACCTGGAGAATCTTACTTTGTTCCTGATGTTTTGAGCAGCTTGGTGTATCGCCTGGTTGGCATTCAGCACTGCTGCAGTAGAGTGAAAGGGGACATCAGTTGTCTGAATAGATGCAATGTACATGACAGTGAGCAGTCAGGTTTGGACTCTGAAAAGCCACTACTGACTTCTTAAAGCTGATTGTAGTGACAGCCTTACAAGGCTGTGTCCTAATGAAGGACAGTTACTTCCAGAGGTCCTACAAGGCCGGCTCCATCTCTGCTGAAGTCGTTCTACTGGGAAGATAGCTTGGATCCTGTTTTGCGACGTGTCCTGTGGCTGAGTGATTAGAGATGACCTGCATTCTGTCCTGGTCGTTTCTCTGGTTTGCCAGGTAGCCTGGGTTTAAGTTGTTCTCATTTCTCACGTGCAATTCTGTGTCCAGTGAGTGGGATTGAGGATTCAGGTTTGCTTTAAGATCCAAAGTGAAATACCAGTGTACAAACCCTTCTCAAGGAGCATTGGCAGTGTGGGAGACTCGCCCTGGTACTCTGATCTACTGGTGAAAAGTGCTGCAGAAAGTCTTGGGTGCTGTTCTACCTTTTTGTGTTGCAGATCGTTAAGTGCGCCTGATGGTTTCAAATTTCTAATGCAATAGAGCTAGAAGATGGGCGTTTTGTTAATGAGGTAATTGATGGTGGGGAAAAAACCCCCATAGGGTCATCTTCATAACCTCTCTAAAGCCAAGTTTCTGATTTTACAATCCTTTAGATCAGTCATCAAGTAGTGGCTTTGTGAGGCTGTTTTTATTTTTTCTTTTGTTGTTGTTGCTGCGCAGCACTGAAGAGAAGCTAGGACTTAGAAAATTATTTACCCTGGGCACTTAAGCAAAGATGTCCTGAAGCTGTATACCTTCTGTTATGTGCATATTTGTAAGCCTTGCTCTAATTTGTAGAATGCCAGTAGGTGGCAATCAAGAATACGCAGGCTGGTGCCTCTGCGTTTTGTAGGACCAAAAGGCTTCTTGTGTGTGACAAAATATCAACTCTTAACAGGCATGCAAAACTGGAGCGCCTGGAATTAATGGAAGCTTGTGCTTAGGATGGCTTCAATCTCTCTGCTTAGTCTGTAGTTAATATTATCTGCTGTCCCCAAGGAACAGATAGGGGTTAGCTGTTCATAAAGCCCTTGAAGGTAAAACACTTGAAACGAAAGCTACAAGCTTGCTCCAACTAACCTTCCCTTGTCTCTGTGCCTCTGTGCGAGCAGTGCCATGGGCAGATGAGGCTGAGCAACAGCTTTCCAGGCTAGATCTTTCTGCCTGCGAGCTATCTGCAGACGTTCGCATTTTCGGAGCAGGGCTGCCAGAGGTGGCCGGCATGGACCACCTAATTTACGTTGGAAGTTTGAGGTGGCAAGACAAGCAAGCAGACGCAGTCTCTGTGCCTCTGTGTGAGCAGTGCCATGGGCAGATGAGGCTGAGCAAAAGCTTTCCGGGCTAGCTCTTTCTGGCTGCGAGCTATCTGCAGACGTTCGCATTTTCGGAGCAGGGCTGCGAAAGGAGCCTGGCAGGGACCCCCCTGATTCCCAAGCTACGTTGGAAGTTTGAGGTAGCAAGACAAGCAAGCAGCCCCAGTCTCTGTGCCTCTGTGCGAGCAGTGCCATGGGCAGATGAGGCTGAGCAACAGCTTTCCAGGATAGCCCCTTCTGGCTGTAAGCTATCTGGAAACGTTCACATTTTTGGAGCAGGGCTGCTGGAGGAGCCTGGCACGGACTCCCCATCTTTGGGCTACGTTTGAAGTTTGAGGTGGCAAGACAAGCAATCAGCCCCAGTCTCTGTGCCTCTGTGCGAGCAGTGCCATGGGCAGATGAGGCTGAGCAACAGCTTTCCAGGCTAGCCCCTTCTGCCTGCGAGCTATCTGCAGATATTCACATTTTTGAATCAGGGCTGTGAAAGGAGCCTGGCAGGAACCCCCCCATCCCCGGGCCACGTTTGAAGGAGCTATGTCTGATGCAGAAATGATGTCTCTGCAGGGTGACTTAAGGAGAGAAAAGAAGCTCTGTGTGTGTGCATATATATATATATATGACTCAAGTAGGCTTACTCCTTGCAGAGCTTGTTTTGCCATTGCAGGTTTCCACAACTTTGTGTTACTTCCATAGTCACTCCAATATGGTGACCAGGGAGCACGTGAAGTGTCACGAATCGAAAACAACTATACTGTAACTGCACTGAAGTCAGGCAGGGGTAATATTTTTTTCTAGCTTCCTTTTCCCCTGTGGGACAGGAAAAAATTACTGTTCACTAATGAAGTTAGCAGTTGATAATTTGCTGGTAATTGGATGGACAGGTTTATTTTTGGTGCAGTGGGGAAATCTTATTGCTATACATAAAATTTCCAAGGAAACAGTTTGTAAGATCAAATTGCAACTGACAGTACAGCGTTTGCCTCTAACATTAACCAGCATAGCAAATGACTTTTTCCTACATCTGCCCTCAGCTTGATCTTTCCCTATGATAGGAGACTGCAGTGAAAGGAAAGGGAGAAAGGTGCAAGGATTTCACTTTGTGGAGGCCTTTTTTCCAGAAGAAATGGCTGTGGCATGAGGTCATTTGAAACATTGATGGCTTTGTATTGGTATTGTTAAAGCATTGTGACCTACATTGCTTGAGCACTGATCTGCTCCAATTAATGGATCCGTCAGCACAGATTAATTATAAAACCGACAGCTACTTCTAGATGTAGTGGGTGCTGGTGACCTCTAATCATGAGAGGAAAAGCTGACTTCTGCTTTGTGTGTGTGTGATAACGTGGCTTGTATGAATGCTGATTTGTGGAAATTGTCCTTTTCAAATGACAAATACCCTGTGTACTATATATGAATAATTTTTAATAGATCTTATTAATACACTCAAAGTCTGTAATACCAAATTGTTTTACATCTGAAATTTGCTCATAGTCCTATATTTTGCTTTACAAAATATTTGTATTTGCCTCTATGGAGAGGGACTTTTTACAAGGGCCTGTAGTGATAGGGCAGGAGGTAATGGCTTCAGACTGAGAGAGAGTAGATTTCAGATCAGATATAATACAGAAATTCTTTACTCTGAGGGCTGTGAAGCATGGGAACATGTTGGCCAGAGAAGCTGTGGCTGCCCCATCCCTGGCAATGTTCAAGGCCAGGTTGGATGGGGCTTGGAGCACCCTGGGCTGGTGGAAGGGGTCCCTGCCCATGGCATGGGGGTTGGAACAGGATGATCTATAAGGTCCCTTCTAACCCAAACCATTCTGTGATTCTACTTCAAAGGAATGCATCAGTAGAATTATAATTGCATTATCTGTCAAACTTCACTGGTGAGCCTTTCCTGCTGTAAGTTACTCGGTGCAGATGGAAGACCTTTGCAGAGGGTAACTCAAATTTTCCAGGCTGAAGCTGCTTACAAAGAAGGGAGGTTGGCCTGTCTTCCTATTCCCACTGAACATCGGAGTAGAACACTTGTGGAAGCATGAAATAGCTCGCTGAGCGAGATGCGTGATACATCCCTTCAGCAATTGCTGGACAAAGTTTATGGGTGATCAGGCTCTCCTGTACTTGATGCCATGTAAACACGCAATAACAGAGTTTCTAACCTGGGAGGAGAGAACATGTACAGAGAAATGAAAAGTGGGGAGACAGAGAGGCAAAGTGAGGTCCTGCTGTGTGGACAGCGTGTCTGAGTAGCAAACTTGCCTTTTAGCTGTTCCCTGACCAGTGCTCCCATAATCTTTTGTTTCCTGACTCTCCCACATAGGTTTTGCTGCTCGAAACTCTTTTTTTTGTTCTGCTTCATGGTATGGTGTATCTCTAGTACATTGCCTTTATTTGTTTCCAACATTCTGCTTGTGCTCTGGTTTGGGAGATGCTAAGTTATACCTAGTTGCATGGGGTGATTTTTTTTTTTTGCCTTTTTTTCCTATTGTTCAAGAAATTTTCTGCTGCCTGCTACTTCAGCAAGCATGAGAGGAGGATCGTGTACTCCTTACTCTTCAGCCCTGCCTACAGGAACAGGAGTGGCTGTGGTGCTAAAAGGGAGCGGTGGTTGTGCTAACAGCGTGTGTAAAGGGGGTGGCAGTCTTTCAATCATTGCATGAAAAATGTGCTGGAACTAGAGGATATTGTCTGAGCCCCTGTACATGCCCTTGTGTGGTGGCAGAGGGCACAGACTGCTCTTTAACAGACAAAAATAACATTTCCAGTTCCTGTGCAGCCTCTTCTTGATTCCCCTCATCTTCACAGATCTGCTTTAAATTTTCTTGGTTTCTTACCTATGTTTCCAGAGGGAAGATTGAGCTAGGTATTTCGGATGACAGTTTGATTTGAAAGTCTTCTATCTGTTTGTGCGTAGTTTCTAAGCTTTGCTAAACAGAGCCAAGAAAGAGTGGAGCTGTCTGCTTTAGTAGCTCTTCTGGGTGGGAAGAGGGCAGGCAACTTTACTGTGATTTTTCAGGTTGACTCCTCCGTCTTTATTCCTCTGAGAGGCCTCCGTGTTTGCAACTCATCAGCATACATGAAAAGTTAAGATTGTTTTGCCAGCGTACATTAGTTTAAATTCCTGCAAGTTAAATTTCATCTGCCAGTGTGTTTCCTGGTCCCCCAACATGTCTCAGGACAACTGGAGTGTCTCAGATTTCATAACTCTTATCAGCTGAAACAATTTACTCTTGCTGGAAAACTTGACCTACTCTGTGTCCACCTCTCTTCTGTGTTACACAAAGCTCCAGGAAAGACTGGACCCTCAAAACCAGGCTGTGACTTCTCTAAAGGCCCAGGCAGCAGGCAGTCATGGGAAAGGAACAGGGTAAGAATGTGACATTAATGTCACGTCACTTAACTATGGGAGAGGAATGTTCACACTGACATGTTCCCTTTTGACGGGTGGTCTTTAATATTTCAGGAAACCAAACTAGTTCAGAAACATAAAGAAGCCTTTTACTAAATTGATTTTCTAGAACAGACTTGGCATAATACTCATAGGCTAGGGCCAGCCAGAAAACTGTCAAGCCTCTTCCTCCATTTTCACTTCTTTAATAAGCTCAGACACATTGCTCTTCTGCTTCGAGGCATCCCAGGAAGCTGGAGATCCCGTGCTTCTGAACTGGTACAACTACAGACGTTTTCCCTAGGATTTATCTACCAAGTCTTCCGACTGGTCTAGAAAAAAATTTCCTGTGCTTCAGTGAACAGAAGTGAAACTGTCCAAAGCTGTTTAAAAATATCTATGTATTAAAACACATTATTTAAATATTTGGATAAGACTGAAATTGTACAATGATCTAGTATGGAGCACGAGCACACTGCAGACAACTTTTATTCCCCACAGCAGGTAACATAAACCATTTTCTGTGGAATGCATCTTCCTCTTAAGACAATTCTCCTAAGTTCCTGTAGCTGCCGGGCACAAACTACATTTATTCTTTCTCAGGAATGAGTGAGAAGTTTTTTAGGTGCATATTGAAGCTCTACCTTCTGTGCACTTACTTTGACACCTTCACTGGCACTTTGCTTTCCCTGTAGCCCAGGTGTTGCCATTTTCCTCATGCTTGAACCTATGGACTGCTGAGATTATACTTCTTCATATGAGAAGGTTTTTGTCTTATTCTCTACTCACCATAACTAAAGCTAAACATGTCAGCACCTTAAAATAAGGGAATGGAAATCTGATCCTCTTGTATATGGACTGCAGAATGGCAATGTTCAGAAAACACACAAAGCTTCATGGGTCCAGATGAAGCAGAAAGCCTGGATCTGTTGGTCTGTCCATCTGTACCTTACCCTGTTGCCCAGAAGTGTTCAGACATCTCATTTTTTTTTTTTTTATACCCTCCCCTGACACTTGTATTGCATGTCAGGATACGTTACAAATTTTTTACACTGTACAAAGTACAACATGACCTCCAGCAAGAAACTTTGACTGCAGCTTTCCACTATGGGTAGGAGTAATCATAAATGATAATTGCAACACTATTGAAACAACCAGAAAAGATTTGTTAAACAGAAGTTGTGACGGAGAGAGCAAGCAAAATTAGGAGGGCGTAGGCACAAAATATTCTTAAATTTACTGCTGCTCCCCTCCCCATCTCCCCTTTCTCCAGAAATGAGTATGGTACGTGGAGCTGAAGGGTAGATTAACGTCCATGATGGCTATGATAATGCAAAGAAAGCTGGATAACTTTGTACATTGCAGTTCATTCTGTTGCTTCTGCTCCGTCAGGATTTTCCATTGATCGTCTATAGAACCGAACAAGGCTTTCTGTTGCATTCTGTAACAACATTGGTAGGTTCTTTGCCTTTCAAACAGGAGAATGGGAACTGGTTGAAAGGAGCTGGATATTCCCCAGTTGCAAGCCGTCTTACTGTTTTGGATGTGTATGCGGTCTAGATACTGTCTTTCTTTTAGGAGAAAACTTTGCTTTTTCCAGTTCCACGTCTGTCCTTAGAGCAGTTAGGCTGCAGTTTTCATTCTGTTTTTCTGATGCTCTGCTTGAGTCCTCAGTGTATCTGTTTGGCAGGGAGGTGCTGCCTCCTGCAGCCCCGGACAGATTTGACCATTTTTATAGTTTCTAGAAAGGATTCCCCAATCCAGAGTCTCAAAAGGCAGTGGCAGAAACAGGTTGCTGAAGACACATGGGTTTGTTTATCCCAGATAAACACTACAAGCAGAGAGAAGTAGACTGAAAATAACAAAACCTGATGTGCCTATGAACTGAGCTTGCCTTTGGATTTCCTTGTCAGCTAGATAAGTTCTCAACTCGGGCATTCTCGGCACTGGTGACTGTTGGCACAAACTGAGCCCTGCTATCGCTCCAGCACTTCCCACCTTGTAGTTATGGTGTCCCCATAGTGTGTCGGCTGCTTTTTTAATCATTTCCAGATGTTCTAAACTTCTTTTGACTGGCAATCCTGCATTGAGTCCAATGGCTTGTGTGTTTCTAGAGGTACTAGCAGGAACCTTCTGGGGAAGAGCTCAGGCTTTGTTCCTTCAAGGACTGAGCTGTTGAAGGAAAGATGCTGCCTGTGTTTCTCAAACTATGAAGAACTCAAACTGGATTTAACCTTAGAGTTTCCTAGAACCAGGCACTAGATAATCCCTAAATCACCAAGTGTGTATCCTGTTGATAACAGCTACGTTCTTCTCTCCATCTCTCAAAGTGATTCCTTCTTTCTAGGAGTATAAAATTGCTTCTGGTCCTCCAGGCTCTTTGCAGCAGTTACACAGTTGACATTATTGCTATCATATAACACTAGCTCCACAACTTGAAAAAAATGCATGTAGGTTTTGTCCCTCCTCTTTAGCAATAAGCCAGGGTGTCTAGTCTAGATGCAAACAAGTACGCCCTTTTGATATGTTTAGTTTATTGTGTTATGCAGAAAGCTTCATAAGGTGGCCACAGCAGCATCTGCTGCTGCTTTGTTGTGGGTGGCAATGGGGGATGGTTACCTAAAAGCTCCCTTCAGTTGGAGGAATCTCCACACCATTTTATCCAGCTCTGGGACAGAAAACACAGGAACAGTAACTGGTGAATGGTCTTCTGCTTTAGCTCCTGTAGCACCTCTATAGGCTCAGGAGCCATCCTTTGCTAGTTGTCTGTCTATAACTGGGGCAAGTCCACCAAGCTCTTACTGGTAGCAGTGGAAGAGTGAGGGATGCTCATGAGGTTCCTCTGCCTCTGGCAGCAGCAACCAAGATTTGTGTGGGGAGGTGGAGAGCTTCAGGAACATCAGGAAAGAAAAGCTGCTTCTGCGGTGGGAGGGGAAGCGGTCCCCTGCGGCCACCTCCCTAGAGAGTTGTCGGGAAGCATTTACCTTGCAAGCAGTTCTGCAGCTGTGAAGATGGCAGAGTTCTGTGTTAGGACACACTGCAGACTGCTTGTGCCAGACGCAATGCACTGTGTAAGGATCCAGCGTGTGCTTCTAAAACGGGATGTTTCAGATAAAACTGCTTGAGCGGAGAGTTGGAGCAGACTGCATATTTTCACTTTGTAACTTGGTGCAGGATGCATTTGGTAATACCTTTTCAGTATTTCTGGACAACGAGAGGTCAATAAATCCAAACTTAGTTGCAGTCAAATTCTCTCCTTAGCTCCTACTTAAACACAGAAGTAGCAGTCACTCAGGGCTTTTTAGTGCTGAGTATAACACAAAGGACTCAAAAGCTTCTCATTCTATCAACCCTCAGCCAAGAACTGATAGTGTCGCAGCGCTGTCTTGTAAGATTCAGCAAAACTCACTGGAAATGAGAGGATAAATCTGGATAAACTTTCAAAAAGCATCTAGAAATATCGGACTCTTTATCATATCACAGAAATCGGAGAAACATTTGTCCCTGCTTTGTTCTTAAGTATGTGGTAAAGGGAGATACTGGAATTGTATTTAATAGCTTCTGGAACAAGACTGTCTTGGGTGTTTATATAAATCGTTCTGAAGTTTTAGCTTAATAGGACTAGATCAAAATCTGCCATAAGGGATGTACGAAAGGAGGGGACCCCCTGCTCCTATTCTGCCTTTGCAAGGATTTCTTGCCTTTGATAATGCCCAATCTTGTGGAATTTTGCTGTGATTACAGATACCTTTTGTCTTAGCAGCAGGCAGCGAGCCCTAAACAGTCATGCCTCCTTGTCTCAGTGTTTGCTGCTAAGTGAGTTTCATCTATAACTCACTAAAATTGATCAAAATACTCTTACCTTCAGTGATCTTTAAAGTAGATGCTGTGAAAGGGTAAGCCTCCTCTTTACTAGGCCTGAGAGTAAGGGAGTGAATAATTCCTCCATGCAGAGAATGACCGAGTATTATTCTTTCCCGCTGCAATAGATACAAGTTGTGTAGTCCTGACTTACTATGTGGTGTTCTGCTCCTGTTATATGTGCGTTTCCCCTCTGTAGAAAGCATTACATCTTAATCTGTGGCCCTGTCAGTCTGTCAGGAGCTGGGAAGTCCTGATGGAGATGGTTCTTGACAGAAAGGAGCAATAGAGTTTGAGGAGAATGAGGAGACCACAGGGACAGAGCTTACTTTGAGCAACCTCATTTAGAGCTCTGTTGGCAGACAATGGACAGAGCTGGATTTCCTGAAAAAGAGCATGTTAAGGAATTGCATAGCACCCTTAGCTGTGGACTATTGCGGTAAAAACTGGCTTCATTACAGCTGAAGTGTACAGAAAGCTGTTTTGTCTGGCCAAAATGTTAATCCTTTTTATTAAAAAAATTAAACATACTTACCAAAGAAACCCAAAACACTGCAACTTAAAAAAACAAAAACAACAACAACAACAAAAAAACCAAAAACCAAAAAAAATTCCAAAGACCACCAAAACACCCCCCAAAAACCCAAAACCTGAGAACTAATGAAACAAACCCCTCAGCCCCCTAGAAAAAACCCTAGGAACTAAAAATTAATTTGGGATCATTTTGTGTCCTCCTCTTCATGAACATTCATGTTTTCATGTAAATATTCTCATCATAAGCTTTGTATCTAGCCATTTAGTTAACAAAATACATGAATGATTCATGGTAGCCCTATACATAATGCATAATTAAATCACAGACTGATGGAGTGGAATTTATTAATTGTGAAGACACATGTGTTACCATGATACTAATTTATTTCTTTCAATTTTATTGACATATTGCTCACTCATCTGTGATTGCCTGCTTTGTTGCATTACCCAGGAACAGTAACATGTTGTTAAAACAAATTATCTGGACGTTTGGATAGGCTGTTTGTTCACTGATGGGAACAATATGTATTTAGCAAAAAGATTTAATGTAAATTATTATACATGGGGTATTATCTTAGCACAGAACCGTCACACTAAAGCTGCTCTGATGAGCCATATTAATTTCTGATAAAAGCAAAAAAATTATTAGAAAAATAATGGTAGACACTCCTGCATGAGGAAAAAGCAGAAGTTCACAGAAAATTATGTGGTAACTTGTTATATATTTTTACAAATCCTTGCAATATTAGATTGTAAAATTTAAAAGGCATTTTAGCTCATCCTTAGAATTTGTGTGCCTGCCGAAGGCTTTTGTTTCCGATACCTGTCGTGTCTTGCTGGAATCTTTGGAAAGAGGTTTTTGTTTGTGTGTTGGCAGGGCATATTTTGCTAAATAAGAATTTTATGGCTTAACAGTGGAATATCCATTGGAAGTGGACATTGATTTCTATTGTGAGTATAGCGCAGCATTTGTTTGAAAGCTATTATTTGGGAATTATAGTTGTGGCATTCAAAATTCAAGTGACTTTTATATTAATTTGGTGAAAGAATGCAAATGTCTTACTTGGAAAAGAGGCCACACTTTTGTATACTTCACTTTTTTTAGTGTTTTTGTAATTAGTTGACGCAATCATAGTACTGCGAGGCAAGGGCTCATTCTCCTGAATGGCTGCATGGGTCCGAGGAGTAGTAACTGTTGGAGATGCAAAGTGTAGACCCTCTTAGGAAGGTTTGAGTAGAGCAGATCTGTGGTCGTCTTCAGAGCCACTTGGTTCAGTAGGTGCTTAGGGGGATACTTCAGGCATGCCTGAGCCCTCAAATCGAGCTGCTTTATCAGGAACAGTTTGCAACAAGCCAGAACTATGGTAACTCCACCACTGCATGGTGGAGAGGAGCAGTGTCCATAGACAATCTTGTGTCTTTCAACAGCCAGAGGCTGATAATTGGCTAAGTAAGTATTAGCCTATCTTTTGTGAACTGAGGTGGGGAATAAGGCTAGGAGTCTAGGTCATCTCATCTTACCTCTTGTGCATCACAGGCTGTTAAATTTCACTCTTATTGTAAGGAATCGAGTAACTTAGACTGACTGAAGTATAATGTACAGTTCTGCCATGGCGGCCCAGTAGCAAGGGAAGGGTAGGAACAGGTAGAGGATCTTGTACCTCTGACACGTCTTGATCACATTTTGGGTTGTCACATCTGCTGTATCAGGGCTAGGAAATATGTTCTGCTTTTTTGCTGAAGACTCTGGTGTGCGATCTTTTAAAATCCCTCAAAATTGATGGTCCTGAGCTTGCTTCGGCGTAAAAGGCATTTCTATGCTTGATTCTTCTGGAGCATAAATGTTGACTCTGTTTTGCTGAGTGGGGTTTTCTCCACTGGATCCCCACAACTTGGCTTGCAGGTCCCCCAGCGAGGTGGACTGGGGTTTGGTGTTTGATCAATGAGGCCTTCCCTCTGTTTTGCTGTAGGATTTACTGCCGCCTTTCACATAAAAGCATCCTGGAAGATGTTAGACAAAAACAGTAGGGCTGAAAAAAAGTCATAGTACATAATCAAGTCACATTTTGGGGTTTTTTTGGTTGTGGGGGAATGGTGGTTGGGGTGTTTTGTTTATTTTAGCTGCTGCTTAGCCAGGACCTCAGTATGCTAGGTGCTGTACTGACATATGTTAGGGATCAGTCCTTGCTCATGAAGTTTAACATCTGGTGAGGCAAGCAAAGGCAAGATGTGATAAGCACTATCACCAGTCTTCAGAGACAGAGAAATTGAGCTGACGGATACAGAAGTAATTGAGGCCCTGGCTTAGAAAAGGTTAAATGACTGGTAAAGGCCCCGCAGGAATTCTACTGCAGAGCTGAGAAATGAATCCAGGTTCTAGCCTAGGAGCTTGGCCATGAAACTGCTTTTCTGAAGGAAAAGTACATAGGCTGAAGAAGATACAAGTACTGTAGAAAACCTATTTCTGAATACCATCCTTGAGATCAAAAATTTTTAGGTACAGACATAGCTAAAAAAAATAATGCAACTGTAGCTTCTTGACCTATCAGAATCATTGTTCTAATTCTGACTTGCATGACATGAAGCTACATTGTGTCAGCAAGTACATTGGTAAAATTTCAGCTTATCACAAACTAGTTTATGCGTAAGATTTACGCATACAATTATTTAAGAGCTGCTTTTTTAAGAGCAAGCTGAGTTTTGATTTGGCTGAGCTTCAGAACAAGACCATCTCAAGGCTTATCAGCACGCACCTCTTCAAGAATATCGCAATGAGTGGCTTTCGCTGTACGGAGTCTGTATCCATCAGATAAAATATGGTATCTGTAGTATATTAGTTCTCCTGGACAGTAGGGGAAAAGTGACTATTGCAGAACTGTCAGAGGATAAATATTTTCTACTTTGAAATTAATCAGATCGTTTTCCTGCAAACTTTATCTTTGCCTTTTTGTTTTTCTTGCCAGGGTATCGTTGGTTTCTCTGTATCTTAGTCATGATAAACTACACTTGAATTAACACAAAGAATCTAATGGGGTTTTTTCTAGAGCCAAGGACCAGATCCTTGGCTCCTGCAAGCAGGGCTTGTTTGCACAGGATCTCTGGATGTCTGTTCTACAAAAGGTCCACTTTGATGTTTTCAGACAACTACTTATTTTGGAAATGTTGAGCTGAAATGTCAAGTTTGAGGTTTTTTCCACTGTCATGTCACCAGGCTTCCTGATCAGGTAAATCAAGAGAATGATGTTCTCTGAAAAACTAGCTGAGATGCCAAGAGAACTTTCCAGCTTGAGGATAGCTGAATGCTGAAACAGATTACCTAGGAAGGCTGTAGAAGTTCTACCTGTGGAGGTTTGGTTTGATGGTGTGGGTTTTTTTGGTATGTGGTGTTTTGTTTTGTTGTATGCATGTTTGTTGTGGTGGTCTGGTGTGGTTTTTTGCTTGTTGTCTTTTTTTAAGAACAATTTCTTACACAAAAACAAGAGCTTGTGACAAGAAGGTACGTAGGTGTAAATGTTCTGCTCTGGGAGCATCCTGAGGTCATTCCCACTGCTTTTGCCTGAGACTGTGCAGACTATTAATATAGCGGTTGTATCGTCAAACCCATGCAATTTAGGGCTGGCTGGCTTCTGCCCTTGCATACTTTATAAAATTGATGGGGTTTTGGAGAAGATTCTGAAAACGACTTAGGGCTTTATTGGCAGAACGTACAGTCCTAGAGAGAGTAGCCTCATGACAGGGAAGGAAGGTCTCTACCTCTTCTTAAAGACTTAGCATGAGAAGCACTGTAGCAGACATAGGGGTGTTAGGAAAAAGTTCTGAGGAGTAAACTAAATATATTTCTACCTTCCAGTCACAGCAGGGGGAATATTAAAATACTGACCCTGTGTAAACGAGAAACTGCTGAATTTGAAAGGGACCAAGTGGGGAAAAACTAGCTAAGTCTTCAGTGTTGGCTTCCGGCATGACTGCCCCCAGAAAAAGGGCTGCAGGACCTTGGCAGGTCTGAGCCCGTGTCGGTCTGACTCTCAGTCTGTGAGCAGCTTTCCTGAAACCTACAGGATGACACTGCGGTGAAGCTGTATGGTCAGTGGTGACGCCTCCTGAATGACGCTTACAAAAAATTCCAGCTGTTTGCTTACAAACCTGATGTGGTGTTTCTATATTGTAACAGTTCTGTTGAGAAATGCTGATGTGCTGAACAGTAATACTTGGGTAACCAAAACAAAACACAATGTCTTCTTACATGCTGAATATGATAATCCTTATAGTTGCGGAAAGGACCTTGCTATATCCACAGTAATCTTTAAACTCAAATGGCTAAATGAAAGATACTGGCCTAAAGGCTAAGCTTTTATCATGACCTTACTGTATTTGTTCTGATTATCCTCCGGTTTTGGATACCGGATTGGCCTGAGATCTCTGTTACAAAGATCTGTCAGCTTTGGACTGTTTGTATTACCTTAGACTCACTACTTTTTTTGACGTCCAGACTTCTAGCTGATATTTCTAAATAATTCCAGATGGTCAGACCAAAAAAATCTAAAAGATTTCTCTCTAACCTGTTTTCTTTTGATTTGGGAGCTAAAAGTCTGAAAACCTCATCCGGACTGGTTGACTGTAGTTTAGCTTTTATACCGTTAGCCACAGCAGCTGCTGGAGATTTGTGAATGTAACACATGTTTAATAAATGAGCAGATACTTGCTTTGACTACTAGTACAGGAGATGGTTTAGCCTGAGGCAAACCTACAGGCTACAGATATTTCAGCTGGCCATGTACAGTTGCACTAACTTGAAGCCATGAAAAATAATAATTTTTTAGATATTTGGGGTCAGGACTGAAATGAATGCAAAAAGGAAAGGATCCAGGCAGTGCTTTATACTCATAATAGTTGAATAGGTCACCGAGAGGAGGAAAAAGGGGCTGTCCACCGTATCTTTAGCATCTTGCACGTATATGAAGCCAGTGGAACAACATAGTTTGTATAGGGCAAGATGCTGAGCCAGACTATTTAATTGCAAAGTTACTGAAGATGCACCAGAAACAGTCTCAGATTGCATAGCAAAGGCCTTACTATTACAGGGGTAGAGCAATAGAAGGAGACTGATCAAAATGTAAGGTAATTAAAGCAGATGATGCAGGTTTGGTATATGGGCTCTGAAGCCAGACCTTGCAGTGATTGAGAAGGACCAGCATCAGCAGTTCTTAGCTTTGCGTAAAGAAGTGAGCTCTCGGCAGGATTTGTGATGGGACTCTCCACTAGAACTAAACAGGGGTTGTTGGGTAAGAGAGGGAGAAGAGGGACCAACGGATTACACTTTAAAAGCAAGCACAAGGAGGAAGACAAGAGGAAAAATTTAGTAGATCAGAACACCTTGGCCTTTCTTTCTCCTTCTGTGACGTGCAAACCAGGATTGGCTTTGGTTTTGGTTTGTTCTTGTTTTCCCATGAGGACCCGAAGTTTGCTAAGGGCCAAAGGTCTGATTGGAGAGAGCCTTAATATCTCTCGTGTAAGACCAAATAATGGCATGCCTTTTCAAAAACACTAAATTCCACACAACCAGGGTATATAGCTGCAGGCATTTCAACAGATTAAGAGAATTACACCTTGTTGTGGAGGCTTTTGAGCAGTTGTACGTAACTGTCTGTGGTTCAGATGGTTGTTTCTTAACATTGTAATAAGAATTAAGCAGGATTAGTGTGAAGTTTGGAATTTCCTGTTTATAAACTGTTTTTTTTTTTCTGGGCTGTATAGTTTGCTATATGCTGCCCTCATCCCTAGCTCACTCTCCCTGAATCCTAGGAGTGCCAGAATCAAGCCATTTTTCACTCTGAGACCTAGCTTCTGTCCTGCCTTGTAACCTGTATCAGAGGGCATTGCTAATGCATCAGCAGGCAGTACTAGAGCTCGTGGGGTGGAGCGCACAGAGGTGAGAAGCTGTGTTCTGGTGGCTGGCTCTGGGTGGGTCAGCAGGGCCCCTACCAGCTGTACTACCTCCCACAGGGAGCGGGGTTTGATGGTCAGTGTGAAATGCGGGGCAGCAAAGAAAACAGACAGCAGCTGGATAGACCTAACCATTTCCAGGTCAGTGTGCAAATTTGAATTGAACTCGGATTTGGCAGTTGCTGAAACTTATCATCACTTGATGATGGCTTCACTCAGTGTTGACAGCTTGGATCTCTCACATAGCTATCTAAAATATCAAATCTATTACTATTTTTTGGCATGGGGGTGGTGGGGAAGGATTCTGTTGCTTGTGTGGTGGGGGCAGAGGAGGGGGATGTACCAACGTGATCTCGTTTGCAGCCCCAGGTGAGTGTGGGATTGAATAAACTTCTGCTGCTGGAGAGGAGAGTCCTGTGAGGTGGGTGAGCGGGCTGCTCTGCCTTTACAGAAATAAATCAGCTCAAAAGCTCTTGATAAGGTGAAACTATGTATTAGGTCTCACTGACTTCCCTCTGGATCTGAGGTTAGGTGATGTGCCAAGTGCACAGAGTAAAACTCCTGGATTGCATGCAAGCACTAAAAGCAAGGAATACACTTTTAATGATGCTAAGGATTATTTTAAAAGAAAGTTTGTTTCCTTTATTAAAGTAGAAATAGATGTTGGTACAGCAACAGCAGGCTTTGGTTACTGCCCTATGGCCATCCTTGTCCCTGGCTCCTTGCCATGGGGACCCCTCACTCTGGCGAACTGGCATAACTGTACTTTAATGTGGTTAAAATCCATCAGCTTAGAACAAATCATTAAACCCAGACAAATAGTTTTAAGTGGTTTAGGAAACAATTTCAAGAGCTGTTATGCCAATAGACTTGACAGAACACATCTGTGAGGGCAGGTGTGGGTTGGTGACAAACCGCTGGGGTGACCTCAAAGTGGCAACCTGTGAACAGGACATCCGACTGCTTTGTTGCAAAGCTTGAGGAGGGGAGAAAATACCGAAGGTGCTTCATGGAAATCAAAACTTAGTGTTTGGAGGGAAGCTTCCTGGAGTGTGAGAGAGATCAAATGAGTTGCATCTCTGAGCAGTGTGGAGTGTGTCTTCCTTTGGGACTTGTTCCCCAATATAGGCTTGAATTGGTGTAATCTCAGAAGAAAAGCCTTGCTTCCCCTTATAAACTGTTCTCACCAGATGGCTTGTGAATCTTTCCCCTTATTCCTTTGAAATGACTGGGCATTGACCTTAGCTTTCTTAATGTTAATTAGCTCACATGGAATATCTATGAAAAGAAGAGCTGCTAACTCTGTTAAGAGAAGCACATATGACCTCCGCTTGTAATAACAGAATGCAATTAATGTCAGGCTTGTTTTGATGATAAATTGAGGCGTTAACAAATGGATTTTCCTTTTCCAAACAATCCAGTATGAAGGGAAAAGGGAAAATGAGCTTTAAACTACGTACTATAATTTTAAAAGATCTCTTCTTCCTCACCCCTGACCTGAAAAGTAATCTATAAAACTGAAGTTTTTACCATATTTGCATATTCTAAACAAACAAAAAACCCCAAACAAACTCTAACAACAACAACAAAAAAAAACAACCCAAAAAAGCATTCTGTAGGCAAATTGAACGCAGGGATGTAATTGTGAATCGGGATGTTCTTGTGTCACAAGCTAGGGAAAAGTTCCACTTGTGAAGCCTCTTGGGAATCGTGCAGATGCTGTCACAGCAGTTCCAGGAGGACTTGATGAAGATGCTGTTAGTCCAGAGGTCTTCGCAGGTGCATGTGAAAGCATTGCTCCTTCATCAGCAGTGTCACAACCTACATGTCTGTGTAGCACCTCACCGTGTTCACTTGCACCCACCCTCTGGTGTTTAGATGTTCTCGCTTCTCCTCTGTCTTTATCCACGGAGATGCCAGCAGCCACCCGGTCGGAAAGCCTTGCTCTTTGTTCAAGCTGCAGGTGCTTACTTTTTCAGGAGCAAAGAGCTCTGTTTCGGTTCAAGGTAGTTGACTGGTTTTATTCATTAATAAAGTGTTTCAGAGGCTCAAGATGACCTAACTGAAGTTAAAATGCAAGTAGCAAATTTGACAAAAAGCAGGTGGAAGGTGCCCAAGGGAAGATGAAGTGCAGGGGCCCCAGTCAGAAGAATATGCAATTGCCCAGGTTAACTCTGGTTGGATTTAAGCGCCTTTTCTCCAGCTGTCCCATTCCCTTGCCTCATGCTTCAAGTCTGTGTAGGAAAGCCTTACTTAAGCAAGTATGTCAAGTTAATGACGACTGGAGAGCAGTTTTGGGGGGAGTTATTGTCTAATACCCAAATATAAGTCATTCCCTGCTCTAACAAGCTGTTGCCCCTTGCTCATCCTGTCTCGTGACTGGGAGACCATAGGCAGTAGCTCTCTGGTGCAAGTCTTGCAAGGGCGGCGTGTTCCTCATCCCAGGAGCAGATGGCACCGGCATGCATTCGGAGCAGGTGGCTGTCTCGAGCAGAGACACCTTCATTGGCTCTGTAGTGTGCAGGCATCTGAGTTAGGAATGCTGCTCATTTCCTAGTTGGCTTAAGGCAGCAAATTCCTAGAGCGAGCTCACCTACAAGAGATACAGTTAAAAGAAGAGGGGAGAGTGTTTAGTTCCCGTATGTGCTTTTCAGCATAGAAACTTAATTTCAAAAAGACTCTGGTAAAGCAAAGAGACAACCACAATGAGAAAGGTTATTACTTGTGTGTAGAATAATTTGGTGGGGTTTTTTTGCTGTGGTGGTTTTTTTTCTGAGGAGAAAATCGAGGTGCTGCACTAGCCTGTAGCTGTTTAAATTGCTGTTAAAGGTCATGCGTACCTTGGAGGGAACATAGAGTGCTATGGAGAACTGCTATAGCTATGATGGAGCAGCTCTTTTAGTATGCCACTGTTCAGCAGTGTCCTTTGCCTGCTGCCAGGGAGGAACACCTGGGCATGGGTTTTATATCCAGGATTTGCTCTAGGGATAAGGATTTGGCCTGTAATGTTGTTTGTCTAGGAGCTGGCGTCGAAGGCCATAGGATGATAGAGCCTCATGTCTGTTTCCCATCTCCTTGCAGAAAGCTAACCCATTGAATGCTATGAGAAGGTGACCTTTTTTCCCCTATATTCCTCTCCTTGTAAAAGTTTGACGGGGCAATGCAGTGGATATACTGGGTAACAAAGTCATTTCCCTCTCAGAGAGACTACTGTTTAGCAAACTTTTTTATGCTTATGCCAGCCTCACTAAAAAAAGGAAGCTACTTTGACTTTTTTTCTCTTGGAAGTTGTTTCTAATCCTCTAAAGTTCAAAATCACAGGTGAAAAAGCAGGGATGTATCAAATTTATTCATGTTTAAAAGATAAACTAAAGTATGGGAAGTTAGCAAGGAAAGGAAGACTTCTTTTCCTAGATAATGAATTTGAAGAAAGTGGGACTTGGTGTTTTGGAACATGGATCTTCACTGTATTTCAGACCACTGCTGCCACCACGTGGAATAGTTTCCTCTAACTCTTCACGGGGTCAAAGAAACTTGCACTTGCCTTCAAGCTACCTGCTAATCTATGGCAACAGGCTGGATTTCTTAATTATCGAAAAAAAAAAAATTCAAAAAGTTGTTGACTGCACTTTGGAGTTGTTGGGTTAAGGTGATATCATGGATGCCTAATGTGCTGCTTGTCTAGGAGTCTGAGTGGCAACATGGTGCAAAGTGGGTTGGGGAAGTTATTTCCTCTGTGCGTGACGGAATCTAGGGAAAAGGGAAAATATTGTCATCCACCAGTAATAACACGTGAGCTTCAGGAGAAGCAGCAGCAATTCATCCAGTTTAGCGCAAGCAACTTGCAAATATTGAGTAATGTACTTTGGGTTAAGATGGTTGTTTTGGTTGCTTGTAGTTTTTCAGGTGATTCTCTTTGACTTGTTACTATGGGTGACTTTTATCCTTTGCATCCTCCTCTTGCTTTGTAAAGAACCCCGTGCCAAAAAAGTGGCCGTTTTATTAGGTCAACAGCTGTTAAAACTTCCTTGCAAAGCTGTGGCTGCTAAATGAAGGTGCGTATTAATCAAGGAATGCACTGCACAAAGATGTATGGTGTGGGACTTTGGAGAAATGATTTGTTTATCCTTAGACAGCTTGGTTGGTTATCTGACTGATCGTGAATCTAAGGAGGTTCCTTCAGCAGACAGTGACACTCCTACCGTCTCACACAGCCTGTGCCACTGTGTGATTCACAGGCTTGCGGATCAAGGGAAGTATCATCAATGCCATCAATATACTGTAGCTGACAGCATTGAAATTGAATTTCTATTTTCATAAAACACACTTTAGCAGGCAACCGGACGACGTTGTTTCCTTTTTGTGAGAGTAGTCTGCAACAATGTCTGAATATACATTTCCAGGCAGGAGCCTCTCAATAACAGTTGTGGAAAAAGCTCATTTTCTCTTGACTTTGAAAATGAACATGCCAGTAATATTAAGGAGTTCAGTCATCTGAAACAGTAATTTATCAGTCTGCTCACAGGGATGTGTTACCTGAGTTTTCCTTTGTGAGGAGTCTTGGCTTCATCAGGCTATGAAAGAAGAGTGATATTGAGAATTTCTGGGGGCGTTTGTTGTTTGTTTGTTTTTTCTTTTTCTGGTTCTGCCTAATTTAAGTTGCTTGATGAATGTTAGTCACCACCTGTAGCACTGCACCTTGTTCAACTGTGTTCTTGAAATGCATTTGTGAGCTCTAATGGAATGGTTGTGTTACTACGTCAAAGGCTGCCTTCAACGTAGGCTGGAAGACATACACTGGGCACTGGTTTCAACAAAAGCAGAGAGGAGATCTTTAATTTCCTCAGCTGACAAAACTGTAATGTGCTGCTTGGAAAGTGTTGGCTCCCAACGCATTCTGCCTGCAAGGCCGTTTCTTCCCTGAAGCTCTTAAAATCAATTTTGCTGTTGGAGAAAGATGTTCAAGATCAAAATTCGGTCTAGTCACAGAACAGATGCAAAATGACCCAAATACTTCACAGTGCTTCAGACCATCACTAAAGAAGTAGAATGTAATTTCATTTCCATGTCCATGGTTCTGGGTTTTGTCACCAGAGCACGGAGATCGTGGTGTGTTTCTTCTGTGGATGTCTGTTCATCAGGACCTAGCAAGCTAATGCAGTCAGACTATTCTTTGTGGATGTAGCTGGCTGAGAAATAAATGTGTTGTCCCGGAAGGTAGCTGTGATGTTTTGAATTTCCCCCCCCCCCCCCCCCCCCCCCCGCATTGCATGTAAAATTAAGCATGGCATGAAAAGTCAGAAATACTTCATTGTAGAGATGTCAGAATGCTTTTATGTGGGAACATTCCAACATCACATAAAATTATATATGCCAATATTGTAATAAAATGCAATACAAAATTAAAAGTCAGAATGAAATACAGTCTGACAGCCAAAACCAGGAAGTTAAATTAAATATTCTATTTAAATATTCCATCAACAACATCAATATTTCAGAAGATTTTGTTGTTGGCAAAATTGAATTTGCTATCTGAAAATCTTTTTTTCCTCTTTAGTTGAAATCTTTTAACGGAGTCTAATTGTGAATTGCTGAATTTTGTGGTCAAGACTATGAAAGCATTTCAAGAGAAGTGCTGAAAAGCCACCAGATGATGATGATGATGAATCTTCATCATTAATGTATTGAATGTGATTTGAAATACTGATTTAGAAATGGTATAAAGAAATTTTCTTCTAACTTAAAAATTCTCTGGGTCGTGCTGTATTTTTCAGTAGGACAAATAAGTATAATCCTCTTCAGGCTTTAATTAGTGAGAACAGAATTGTTTCACATTTTACAGATTTGTTTAGGCAGTGTTCAAACCATGACAGTGGAAGCAGAGGTTCCCCTGCTTGAAAGACAAGAAGGAACAAGCCACAGAATTACAGCATGAGACTGAGGTCTGCCAGCTAGTGTCTTCAGGCAAGCTTGACTCTGCGGGTTGAATTCTCCTTTGTACTTTGTTCCCTGTGCACAACTTTCAGGGCTTCTTTATGCTCCTGCTGTTGTACAAAAGGCCTTACTAGTGGGAACTTAAGATTCTTTTGTTCTTGACTAAAACCCATAATGCATCAATTACTTGATGTAGTGAATTAACTGAGTTCTGCAATATTATGAGTAACTTTAATTTCACATGCTTCTAAGTTCAAATTACTTTGTAAACCATGAACAGAACAGAATTTTATTGAAGGACAGTTACTGTTAAGAGTTGATGCAACTCTGAGGTTTGCATAGTGAACAGTTTGTCCAGCTCCAACAGTTAATATTGCAGATTGCTTCCACTTCTTAGAGAGTGGGTCCTATTTTACTCAGCCCAGAAACAATCAATTAAATGACATTGAGAACTTAGAAGATCAGATGAGCAAAACGGGCAAGGAATCTTTTGCACCGCCTATTCCTCACTCCCCACTTTTTTTGAGAAATTCATGCCAGTTTTTTAGGGTCCCAGGAGAGCAATGTTAGTGTTTAAAACTCCATGTATGTTTAAAAGGTGAGGGGGGGAGGAAATATAAAAATAGTATCAGGTTCTGCTAGTGGTTTTTCAGAATATTTTCTGATGAACAAATACTCAGGAATTTGGCACCTTAGAAAACACCCATTCTTTGCCACATGAAAAAGATCTTGACTTCTTTGTCACGATTTAATTACCCTTACAAAAGTTGTCAAATCAAAGTTACTTTTCCGTCTAGGGTGGACTGTGAGCTCCCAAGTTTCTCCAATATTAATGTGTGGCACGTTTGGAGTCCTATCTAGGTCAGTGTTGTTTGCTTAAGGGATAACATTTAAAAGTCAGTAGAAGGGACCTGCACATCCAACTTCCAATTTCCTCTTACACTTTGGAAACCCTCTGCCAATGTTCTTTGAAATTTTCCTTTGTTTTCTCTGCTCACTCCCTTCATTCTGTGCTTCTTCCTGCAGTCTTTACCTGGGCCCAGTTTCCACTGAAGTCAAATAGACCTTTCAGTAGGTGAATATTTGGATCCCTATGTGAGGGCTTTTTTTTTTTTTAATAGCTGTTGCAAAAATAATGCTCATGACACTTAGCAGAACTTTTTGCTTGCCTGCATGTGAGCTGATGGATGTTACTCTAGATCACAGAAACCACTGTCAATGTTCCAGTCATTATGGTGTAGCTGATTATTTTGATACTTTTCAGTTCACTGGGTAGTGCAAGGTACCTTTCTTTCAACTAGTTTTTGGTTTATTTGGTTGGAACTCCCAATGACGACATGGCTTTTAACCAAAAGTAATGTTTTTTCTGGGTCTCAGTTCTGAATCCTATCCATTTAGATGACTGGTCTCATTAGAATCTTCCAATGCAAACAGTAGATTTGGGTTTCATTCAAACAGTAATGTCCTGAAGCTGAATTTATTAGAGGACCAGCATTCTGTACGAAGTCAACCCCAAGAATAAAAATATTTGTGCTTGGCAGAATACCAAAGTTTGTTTGCATTACCTTGTCCTGTAGCGTTAGGTCAGTCACCATCTATTTTAGAGCTTTGCACCAGCATGCATTGTTTAATGAAAGAAAAACATCAGCCTCCCAGGAACGCTGAACAATATTGGCTTCTTGCCTTAATAAAAAGAATGACAACCCGTTATTAATGAACATCTTGTTATAACTATCTAGTGTAATGACACACAACTGTTCGCACCTCTTAAATACAACCTCGGATGCTTTTGTAGGACCTACATTAGTGTCTGTGAAAGAACACCTAGTTTTGTTGTTAAATTCCATATCGGCCCCTGTTGCAGCGAAATTCATAGCCTGGTTGGATGTCGGGTTGTCTGGGATAATTAGTCCAGGGAATCTGTGCTAAGCATTTGATTGCTGTATCTCATTGCCAAATATTTTGGATGAAAAAAAGCAATGTTTGTCTGCTAAGAAATATTTACACTCGCAAACTAGAGAGCCACCTTTTCCTTTTTTATTTAAAGTTTCTCCTTGACACTTCTAACTGTATCTCTGATGCTGTGTCATTCACATTGGCACAAATTATGCTGTATGCTTCATTGCTCAACTGTTCATGTTTGTCGTGCAAGTAAAAGCCTATTTGAAGGTCTTTCTCATATTGAAAGTGTTTCATTCCCTCATCAGTATTAGCTTCTATATTGCACTACTGAGAAGCTAAAAGATGGATCTAATGGGACAGAGCTAGGAGACAAGCCCCTCTGTCTCTTCCTATAAATAAATTGCCATGTTGAGGAGGATTAGAAAGTCACGGGGCTAGCAGGAAAGTTCTAAGTAACTTCTGATTCATGGAAATGATTTTTCTCTGCTGATAAAGCCTGTGTTATGTAAGCTATGTACTTTCATACTAGCTTTCCTTGCTCTCATCTTTCTGGTCTCATTTATCATATTGACAGTACTTTGCAGGAGTAATGAGTTTTTTGAGATGTTAACCCTGAATGGCTAAATAAGTTAAAAAGAAAATAAATTTGAACAAATAGTGTTGTCTCTGACACTACTTAATCCTTTAAGAGCTTTCCTGTACAGGAACCCAGGGAATTCTATGTATTTTTAAGATACAGAACAACTGTGTCAAACTAAACAATCACTTCCATTTTTTTTTTTTTTTTTACACCCTGCAGCTCATCTTCCGATTCATAACATTTTATCTTATAACAGAAGTTATAAGTCAAGTTACAGTCATAACGTACTGCTCTCGACAGCATCATCAGTGGATGACCTTTTATTTAGAATTAAGGGAGGCTTTTCCCCCCAGATTTCCGGGGAGACATTCAGAGTGTGTTTTATAGATTGTACTCCTCAAGGAAATTTTATCTCGGGACAGTTCATGTACCACAAATAAACGAAGATAGGTGCAGCAGTATTGGTTCATATGGGTTCATGTAGGAATGTTCAGTTTGCTAGCAGCAAAAAATATATTCCCCTCTAAGTTCTCTCATCTGCAAACTCACTAAAACATGGTTTTCTACTCAATTTCAGTGTCATCGAAATACACCAAAAAGCACTTTGGAAAGTTAATCTGGTTTTCTACTCCAGCTGGCAAGTAAAGCAATTGTTTCTCGGTGACATACATTGAATTATTTTGGAATACAAGCTGAAGGGGTGGAGGACAAGTGGTAGCTAGACTGGGTTCCTTGTGTGCCTCTGCTGAGCAGCTTAGTATGTTCCTGTCAAGGATCTTTTCCATCTGTGTAAACCCAGAGGGCACAATGGGAATGTACTGTCATTTTACTGGGGAGACCTGGCTTGCGCTGTGCGACCTTCATTAGTAATGAGGAGGAGTTGAGGGGAGGAAAGAGCAAACTCGGCTTGGGGTGAGTTTTCAGAGCTGGTGGCTGGGAGGAAAAATATTTTTCTTGTCTTTGTAGATTTGTTACATTTGATCTAAAGTTATTGAAAGACATGAAAAGTGGAACCTCACAATGGCGTTTTTACGGTAACTCAGCAGAGCAGACCGACATGGCAAATCGTTAAAGGAAGCAATGTTGCTCATATCCTGCATGGAGCTTTAAAAATACGCCCATGTTTTAGGGACTGCTCCATGGTTTCTTGAAGACAAATATTTTTCTGTTCAGGTAGATTTATACCTGAACAGCTGATGTACTGAAGGGTGGGTTCTAATCTAAGCTTCACTACTGCAAATCCAGAGTAACTCTGGAGTCACTGGATTTCTTTCCCTGAGTCACTGGATTTCTTTCCCTGTCCACGAGACAGCTATTATATCTTTATCTGACTTCCAAATCATATGTTTATGTTGTCATGGCCCTTTTGACGAATTTAATGGCTGCTTTGTTCTATGCTCGCTAGTCCCAGGTATTAAACTGATTAGGATAATCTTAACTTGCAGTCTTAAATTTTCTGACAGTTTAATTTCTCTCTGACTTCTCATGCTGTAAGAGTGGCATTTTGGGTTGGGGTTTAAGGGGTGGTGTTTATTTTTTAAAGAATTTTGCTTGCTGTACAGCATATAGTTAGTTACTCTTCCCTAGTCCCACATGACACATTCTACTCACTTGCGTGACTCATCTGGACCACTTAAATAAGACTAAAGAAGAAATAACCATTAAAAAAATCCAAATCGTTCAGACATTTTTATTTACAGAACTGCTGCATCCTCCCTTTTGCTTTCTCCCTCAACTTCTGTCCCTTGAGTGATACACCTCTCCTGGGTGTGTGCTGTATGGTTTGTTTGTCTTTTTGCTGGCTTCTTGTAATGAAGTCTGATTAAATCTGGGGATTTTAACTATCCAAGTAGGATGTGTCTGTCTTAATGCTGTTGTTGTCTTCATCTGTAATCTTTAAGAAAAGTTGTTTTGGGAGATTTAGTGGAATTCATTAGTCTTGCTACGTTCTTCATGGCAGTTGGCAGTAGATCTGTACTGGTTTCTCTGTTTCTCGTGCTAAAACATATGAAGCTGACATGCTTGTATTGGTCTCTTTCTTTTCACAGTTTTTGTTTCTTTAGATGGAGTAGAAGGTGTGGATACCTGGGTGAGTGGAAAAGTAAGAAATATTAATTGTTGTGCCCATGAAATCCACCACCTTTTCATAAATGGGACTCAATAAAATTTGGTGCTGGAACCAAGACCCTCCTCTGAATCGCCGATGACGCAGCTCAGCATCGCCTTCTAGAGAAATTTTGCTTTCGCAATAGACGGCAGCAGAGTATAGATGAGAGTAGCTGTCAGTAAAAACAACTTTATTTATATATTAACACCTTATATTTGTCTATAGCAGTTGAAGATTATTTTTTTAGTTACCTTGACGCTTTTCTGTATCTGTATAATGGATCAAAATTGCTTTAAATCCTCTAATGGTCAGATATTAATTGAATTGTGAAATTTGATACTAAAATAATCCTTCTTTTATACGAAACTGAAAAGTCACAGCTACCTCCTGCACCCTGAAGCCTCTCATCGCTGTCTGCCTCTTATGCTGAAGCCTTTGAGCACCTCCCAGGAAGCTCCTGTCATCTTTCAGATGTGGTGAGAGTCACTGTGAGTGAAATCCAAATCCTTTGATGAATGAGATCAGTCATCATGTTTGGCTCTGATGTCAGGAAATTTGATTTGGTGTGGTGTGTATATTTAGCAGTCTTGCTTTTCATCCAACGCTTTCTTGGGGAAAGATGAAAGTCAGCTGACTTCCCTGAGATCATTCATTTACCGTCCTGCCAATTTGAAAGCATGTTGCTATGCAGTCCTCTTTGCTATCATAAAACTACTAAGAGGGGTGTTTCTAACAGGTTGTAGGTAAGGATGACAGTGCTAAATGTGACATAATTTGATTACTCAAAACTTCAGATTAAATTTTGCATGATTCTTTATTGTATAGTGACACAGTGGTTCTGAGGGAGCTCATAGGGAACAGCTGGAGAACTGTCCAGTAAATACCTTAAAAATGTGGCAACACCCCCACTTCCAGACCAACCTCCAAAAAACCCCCAAGCCCTAAGCCACTATTATTCTAGGTACAGCACAATATGAAATCTAGAACTAGTGATTCTCACTATTTAGTCAATCATTTGAATAAACTAGGGAAATATGCTCTATTATTCTTTACTTTTTTTTTTTTTTTTCCCCAACATCACTTGTTTAGGAAGGTTATGTGATTTCTGTTCTTGCTTAGAATTAATGTTTTTTTGATTCCTGAAACTTACTACATTGTGGTTTTCTTATTTGTTCACCTACAGTCTTAATTTATTACTGGTATGCTTTGATATCCAGTTTAGTGCTTGAGGTTCACCAGGCTCCATCTTGCTAATCACCTACTCTCCGCTAATTTAGAACGTTCTTTTCTATTGGACTTGTATTTCATGAAAAATTGTTCCTGGGTGGTTTGTTTCTAATTAACATTTAAAATGTGAATTTTTACACTTTTACATTGTTTAGTCATCTTCAGGTCTCTCTTCCGTGTAACTTAATATAATGTTTTAAAGCAGGCTTTTTTGTTAATAATAACAAAGAGCAACTCTTAAATCTGGATCTGATAGTTTTCTTTTGACAGTAGCGGACAATGCTTAGGCTAAAAAAAAAAAGGTCCAAACAGCCACTGTGGGTAGCACTTCTTTCATCTAGAGTTATATAGAACATGCTGCAGTGTGGTAAGGGCATATCAGGCTTGCTCGTGCACCAGAAGCCATTTGCCAAAAGCGGTACAGGGAAATGGGAATAAATACTTTGTGGTGCTGTACAATGGCATGGCTGTACTAACTCCAGTAGCCAGTGTAAGCTGAAAGCTATGTTGGTTATCTACGCTGCTTTGCAATACAAAGCACTCCATGTTGTGTTGCACGAGCATAGTCTTTAACTCATAGTCACTACAGAGCAGAATGTGGTAGGTTTCTGTAGCAAGCCTGCTACATGCTTCTCTAGTTGCACTGAGTCATCTGTCTGTGGAGTCCATATCAGCATGCAGTGAGTCCTGTCATGGAGGATTTGGAAAAAACCCTTCCAGGAGGGATTACGTGCATTCCTGAGCCACTGCACAGAGGAGTTAATTAGAGATGGGGGGAGGAAGGCGGGAATGAGACAAAGACTGTATTAGCCATCTAATTTGGAAGAAAACTGTTGTATCAAATCATGATTATTGCGATTATTGCACCCTTGATGAACCTTCAGTAGAAGCTCAGTGTTCATCAGACTGCATAAATTAGAGAGAAGAAAAAAAATTGCATGAGGTCATCTAATCTGTCCCCTGGGGCCAGTCCCCTGCGGTACAGTTTCTAATGCTTGTCCAATCTATTTCTAAACACCTCGCATGATGAGGCTTGCTTCTCCTTGGCTAGCTAGCAGGGGAATAATGTAGGAGCGCGTGACTGGGCAAAAAATAAGGTGCTGCAGCATTCGTATAGCCGTGGCTGCGAGTGCCCATGTCGAGTGCTTGAGCCTGCCTAGCGCAGACCCAAGCAGACCCATGAAAGCGCTGTAAGTCCATCCAGCTGCAGCATGGAGCCTTCTCATTGCTGTGTGAGTTACCGAGGGCTGCACCTACAACAGCCTTCCAGCAGCCAGTCAGTTCTCCTTTTGGAAGTTTCTCCATGATGCTCCTGCTAAATGGTCTCTGTTGATCTCGTTACTCCTTGTTACGCTGTCTTTTGCTGAACTTCATAATTCTTCTGCCTTCCTGATGTTTATACTCCTCAGATATTTGTAGGCCTTAATCGTGTTCGCCTTCCCCTCCCTTAGTCTTCAGTTAACCAAGTTATTTGTATTGGAGTCTTTGTCTTTCCCTATTAATCAGTCCCTCTAGTCTCTTAATCATTTCTGCAGCTCATACCTGATCCCTCTTCAATTTATCAGTGTTTTTCCACTAATGAGGCATTCTGACACCAACACAGGGCTGCAGGTGAGCTGTAGTTATATCAGAGTGGGAAACAGTGAAAATACATCTTAATGACTAACTTGATTTGGATCCATCTCACTGTACTTGTAGTCTATACGTGCAGATCTTTGCCATTCCCTCATTGTTTATTTGCTACTCAAACATATTTGTGTTAACAGTGTGTATTTGGTGTCCGGATCAGAAACGCAAAAAGAGTTACTGAGTAGGGGAACATATAGTCTGTGAACTCCTGTGGGCACTGAAAAGAACTTCTGCAATGAATTATGTTAGGAAATTTTCACTGACTGTTTCTACCAGTAAAATTCAAAGGCATAAATATTGGCAATTTATAAATGCAAAATCTAGGAGTAAATTGAATCACAGGGTGAATATCCTGGAAAATTATATCCATGTAGTCAAAGCTTTTCCCACGTGTATCTAAATACGTACATGACTCTTAATGGCAGAGTCAGCAATGGATGTTCAGCCATTTGATGGATGCAGCAAAGTAAAATAATATCTATATTTTCCGGATGAAGAATTGAAGTGCAGGTAAGCTGAGTGGCTTTCCCAGAGCCAAGGCTGCAGTCTGTGGCTCAAGTGAGAACTGAACCCAGTTCCCTTGATTCTTGGGGGCGTTGTATCAAAGCATGCTGTCTCTCGGTTGGCAGTTTGCTGTTATTAGTGGGGAAGTGGTATGTTTCAGAAGATGTCTGAGGTTCTCAAAGCACTGAAAATTTGATTTCAGCTTAGTAAAAAGAAAATCATGCTCTTGCTTCTTACTTCTACAGGCCAAATATTCTGGCAGCTCCTTGGAACATATAGATAAATTTTTGCATATGTAGGAGTGTGTTCATGGCTATAATTTCTACTCTTAGCTTTACTAAGAGAGTTATGGCAATCTTAACATTTTGGCTTTTGATGAAGCAGGCTCATCAGTCTGAGAAGATTGAGAAACACTGCCTTCATCCTTTCTACCTCTTTGTGTTCTAAATAATTCAAATTAATTCTTTTGAATGCTGCGTTGCCCTTTAGGAAATATGTATGTTGTGGTTGAAGCGCTGAGTCACTATGCTGTGTCATGTGAAATCGATGCAGTTTTTCCTGCAGCTCTAGTAGGTATAGCATCAAGGTAATGCTGCGCAGAAATGGTGGGTTGATGATCCAGGGCTGCTGAGTTGAAACACCTTCCTTCTGTTACTGCCAGAGCCAAAAGACAGAAGCTATGAAATGCACAAGGGATTTTTTTTTTTTCTTGAATAAGGCATAAATGGCTAAATAATGAAGCATGCAGGGGTCTTGTTCCATTTCTAGGCATAAAATTTTAAGTATTTGTATTGCTTAATCTCTCTTGCAAGTGCTTTCAGCCAAGCCACAGACACACCTATATGGAAGAAGACTAGAACCCAGAGCTTTTGCTCTGCCCACGTGATTGTCAGTTCTTTGCAGTTGGGAATGTTTTAATGCTGGCAGTTCTGGGCTCACAGTGTGATTGCAGAGGTTGGTGTAATTCTCAGCAGATTTCTGGAGCATGTTGCACATCAAGCTTAAGAAGTAGTGGGGGTGGAGAATGGCAGCCAAGGTGTCTTGAGTATCTTTAGGAGTCTAAGACTCCAAAGATTTAGTGGTAGCCTAAAAAAGGCTCAAAGTACAATAGATTAGTCATAAGCTTGCTATTAAATCATCAAGTCTCCTGGCTTGCACAACTAAATCTCTTCTTCATAAATGACGTACTTTTGCTGCTCCATCTCTTGACACCACAAGCCATTCAGACTAAAGTCCCATGCTGCATTTTTGGCTTCCTTTGCCTGTGCCTTCTGTTATTTTGGTGTATTGTTGAAAGGCTGGTGTTGCGGTTGCACATGTGAGAGTAAAACAGATAGACGGGGCGTACTGTGTCAATATGAGATGCCAAAACAAGGGCTGCATTTTAAATTCATTTTCAGTAGGAAGAAGCTAACATTTTTTATAAGGCTTTTGGGTTTGAGCGGTGTGTCAAAATGGCACCTAATGACTGCCTTGCTGGGCAGAGCTGGCTTCTGAGAGTCATTCAGGTGTTGGAGTGCTCTCTCCCCTTTTATTCCTTTTCCTTCCATCCTCAGCTCAGTTCTGCATTGCTCATGGGACTGACCTTCCCTATCTCACGTTCTCATTCAGTACCCTTAGCTGGTTACTTCTTGCTCAACCTTTGACCTGTTTAGTTTTTTTTCCCTGTTTAGTAATGGGATTCCTCAGTTCTGCAGGACGCCCAGAACAGCAGCGCTCTGGGAGATCTAGGCTTGTATAGTGTATTCTTATGTAGTTAATGTGTATCATTGGTCTTTTTGCACAGTTCATGAGTTGGGTTTCTTTTTTTTCTTTTTCTGACGTCTCAACTTTTTCCAATAGGTCTGAATTCTGTTTTCACTGCTGTGCCCCTTCCCTTTTCCCCAATGACTTGCAAAGCTTGATTTCTGACCTGCTCGGCTTTCATTCTCATCCACTCTTCATTCTTCCATTTGCCTACTGAAAGAATTAAAGATGGCGCATCAAATGAATGAGACTATGCAGGTTAAAAGCACATGCTTTTTTCTTACTATTATGTAAAAATCAGTACTTAATGTAGGAGACATTACATAGAGGTAGGCATATGGTGAGAATGGGCCACTTTTTTGATGAGGCAGGATACCTGTCCAGAATATGCAATGAAATTTCCAGTTACCTGAAAGTCCACGGAATGCTGTTATTGAATCCGTATTGTTAATAGACTGGAGACTAAAGTATATGTCTTCCTACCCCAAAGGAAGCTGAGGAGAGACAATTTTTTGCCTGCTCGTGCTCCTATGAGACTACCAGAGCAGAGGACTGATTCATTAGATGTATAATTTTTGAAGAGAAGCCAAGCAGTGTCTTGAAGAGAGAGTCTTCCCCCCCCCCCCCCCAATGTATGCACATTAAAGTTCATCTTACAGTCATGGCTGGGCCCTGTATTGCATATCATAGTGCATATAGTCATTCTTATGATACGTATGTAATACTGAGAACCATTCACGGAGACCCAAAGTAGTTGAGGTTGGAAAGGATCTCTCTGCTCAGACCATTGTCAGCTAGAGCAGGTTGCTCAGGATCGTGTCCAGTCAGATTTTGAGCAGTTCCAAGGACAAAGAGTGCAGAACCTTTTTACATAGCCTTTTCCAGTGTTTAATCAGCCCCATGGTAAAAAGTTTGTTTGGTGGGTTTTTTTAATGGTTAAATAGAATATACTGTATTTCAATTTGTCTGCTGTCTCTTGTCCTTTCACCGTGTACTGCAGTGTCTGGCTCTGTCATCTTTACTCACTTCTATTCTGTATTTATACACATGGATAAGATCCTCCTGAGCCGCCTCTTCTGTAGGCTGAACAGTCCCAACTCTCTCAGCTGTTCTTTGTATGACAGGCGCTCCAGTCCTGTCGTCATCTTTGCGGCCTTGTGCTGGACTTGTTCTAGTCTGTGAATGTAATTTTTTTTTTCTTTCCCCTCCCCCTGCTGTGGAGCTTAGCACTGGGCACAGCCCTCCAGATGTGCCTCACTGGTGTTGAGTGTAGGGGAATAATCTCCCTTCACCTGCTGGTAATTGTCTTCCTACCACAGTCCAGGGTGCTGCTGGCTGCCTTTGCTGCAAGGGCGGATTGCTGACTCATGGTCAATTTTGTTGTCTGCCGGCTGGACGACCTTAGGGTCCATTTGTGTAAAGCTGCTTTCCAGCCAGTCGACCCCCAGACCATCGTGGTGTATGGAATTATTTCTCCCCAGGTGCAGGACTTTCCATCTCCCTATGTTGAACTTGAAGTGATTCTCATTGACCGATTTCTCTGGCCTGCCAAGGTCCCTCTGAACGGCAGCATGATGATCTCATCTGTCAAGGACTCCTCCCAGTTTATCATCTGCAAACTTGCTTGGGGTGCATTCTTTGCTGTCATCCAGGCCATTAATGAAGATGTTAGATAGTACTGGTGCCAGTACTGGCCTCTGGGGTTATGCCATCAGTGGCTGGTCTCCAGCTGGACTTCGTGCGCTGATCACAACTCTTTGAGCCTGGCAGTTCAGCCAGATTTCAGTCTACCTCCCTGTCAATTTGTCTAGCCCTTCTTCAGTTTGTCTATGAGAATGTTATGGCACGCAGTGTCAGAAGCCTTGCAAAAGTCAAGAAACAAAATCCACTGCTGTTCCTGCATCCACTGAACTAGCTATCTTGTAGAAGGCTTCCAGGTTGGTGAAGTAAAACTTCAATGACTTATTGTCTTATCAACTTGTAATAATATCCTATTTTCGGTATCTTATTTCAATATCTTATAGTGAACATGTGCGTTATTTTGAAGACTGTTATTTAAAAAAACCCAGAACTTTGATAACACCAGGAATATGTGTCTTACAACTGGATGGCTAACTAGACTTCCAAACTCCTAGGTTTTCTTCTGATATAACAGATGGCTCAGGATACCATCTGTATATAAATATAGCAAGTCTTATGGCTATAGCAAGGTTTAAACAGTTAGTGTTTTCTTTCTCAGCTGAACAGAATGCAAGATAACAGCAAAGTATTATTTTTCTCCCTTTTTGGCAGTTTTTAGGATGTGTGTTTTTCTGTTAAAATACAGGAATTATGAGAAAGGACAGTGTATGTTTAATATTCATAGTGAGCTGTAGATGCTGGCTGTCTGTCTCTTTATTATTGCTAATCAGAGCCGCATGGTTAATTTCCCCATAAGTCACAATGAATATTTACCCTGGAATGTGTCATTGTCCTAAGTGAATTTAAGGCGGCTGTCTCTTGCAAGTAGGACGTGTTTTAAGAGACATCTGTTTATTCTCAGAGTCTGGACAGTAGAAAAAAGAGCCAAGGAAACCATTCCATGCTTTGCTGCGGATGCTGTATGTAAGCTAGACTTCTTTAAAACCTTTTCCCAGTTGCTCTCACTGGTTCAGCTTCACCAGTTGTAACAGAGGTGTAGGGATACCGGCACAGCTTACAGCCACTGCATACCAAGCTTTATTCACTTTAGGGCTAGGGATTTCTCCTGTTTAAATGCCGCTGGCTTGACTTCTAGTGCTATTGGCATTGCTGATTAGAAATAGAGTTGCACAGACGTGAAGCAGTGTTCAAAACTGTCAGGATGTAGTGTAGACAGTTACACTGTCTCCAGCAAAGCTGGACAATTATGCAAAAAGTTTGGGGATTTTTGAAAGTTCTCTTTCAAATTTTTAAACAAATGAATTTCTCTTGTGTTCAGGCCCCTTCTGTGATAACTCCGTGCTTACTTTGTTTCTGTTAAAACAACAGCAGTAGTATATTTGGAAGCATTGTAAATGTGGAAGAAAAAAAATTCTTTTGGTATCAGTCCAATTGCTTGTGCTTGTCCAGTTGTGATTGAAAAGCCAGCTGAATGAGTAGGGAGACCCGGTTTGTTTGGAGCATTCAACACCTTGTAGTGGGCAACCTGCAATGAAGATACTAGAAATAATTTTGAGTCATTAATGTTTATGGAAGTAATATTCTGTTCAATATGCTCATAACACTTTATTGAACAGGGTGTTGTGGTTTCATCTGGCAGCTGCTCGCTCACCCCCTCCTTCTTCCCTAGCGGGATGGGGATGAGAAATGGACAAAATGGGAAACTTGTGGGTTGAGATGAAAACAGTTTGATAAGACAACAAAGTAAATACTACTAATAATAACGGTAGTAAGGAACATGCAAAATAAACTATATGCAATACAATCTTCTCACCACCCAATGACCGATTCACAGTCAGTCCCAGAACAGCGATTGTGGAACCCCGAACTCACAGATTTTGTGAATTTTGCAAAACTCCTGCAAAAGACGGAACACTGGGAAAAATTCAAATTCCTCGATAAGGGAGGATTCCAACGCATGCAGCAGAGAAGACATATTCCTGCCTCCTGGCCAAGGCCCCAGTCATAAAATGAGCATGTTGTCTATGGTATGGAATATTTCCGTTGGCCAGCTAGGGCCAGCTCTCTGGCTGTGCTTCCTCCTGGCTCCTGCACACCTGCTTGTAAGCTGAATATGAGAAACTGGGGAAAAAAGTCCTTGACTTCATAGCAACAACCAAAAACATCAGTGTTATCAGCGTTCTTCTTGTACTAAATCCAAATCACAGCAGCTACTGGGAGGGAAATTAACTCTGTCCCAGCCGAAACTAGGATACAGGGAAAAGTTTTCATGTATTCATTTTAAGCCAATTGTCCTAGCTCTGATTTCACTTCATCTAATGAAGGCCGCCTTTAGGATGGGCGAAGGAGAGTTAATTCTCCCTGTCCTGTTCAGTACTCAGTGCCTCCCATGAGACAACATGAGGGTAGCAGAGATGAGGACCCACAGTGTGGTGGCTATGCTGTGGCTCGGGAAATTACATCTGTCTGAATTCCCCCTGAAATTTGTCATGCGCAGTGCTCTTCTCTGTCCAAGTTGTTGTGGACCAGCGTGGTGTAGTATGGAATGAGTGCTGCGTTCAGTCGTTTTCGTGGGTGTATTATCACTACACATGGTTTTCATAGTCAGGAAACTGCATCTTGGGACCCATTCTGATGAGAGGAATTTCCTATGGAAGGTCATGATGGGAGAACGTAGTTACCTTGCATCAAAACTTCTAAAGCGTGTTTGGTTTTTAAAGACTGAGGGATAGTAGACAGCTAGGACAGATCAGATCATCCTGGAGATTTAGGGGCAGATTCCCGCCACAGTAATACTCATAATAGTTGATGACCTTAGCTGGAGGTAAGTTTGTATCCTCTGTTGTCGTTGAGTATGAATGTGCTTGTGCACACCTATGAGGGATATACACTTATAGGAAAAGGATGTTAGATAAACTAACCACGTAAGGTAGAGTTCTGCTATCATCATGATTTAAAAGAAAAGTGATGTATAGAAAATGATGAATGCCTATTGCAGGAAGATTTTCCTACCCTTTCCCATGCTTGGAATATTTTTCCTAAATAGAGCTACTATTTCTCTTAACCTGTAAAGCCTGTCTCAGAGCGTTAGGTCTTGCTTACTTGCTGCTCACTCTCTCTTCCTTTGTTTCATCTACCCCCACACCAACATAATATTATCCTTTTGAAGGATCCATGGAAAGGATACATCCATGCCCATTTATTCTGCCTTGCAGGAAAAAGCAATGGATGCATAAATGATGTTACGCTACATCCAGGCACTGTAAAGAACTGAAAAACAGCTATTCAAGTAACTGCACTGGAATTTGATGGGTGGGAGGAAAATCTGTAAACTAAAAATAGAATTAGCTAAGGATGTAAAGTCTTAATTCAAACCTGAGTTTTAGACATTTAATGTTCACCTAGGGAGGTTTTTTTTTTGTTTGGATGTGTGGTTACAGAATTGAAACCTTGAATGGAGCAAAACCAGTGTGCCCAGTGCACCCAGGGCAAAGGATGGCAGTGATTTTACTCGCCCGCAGGAAAGTTTTTAGCCAGTAGGCTTTGGAAATCATATTCCTGTTTTCAATAGTGCGAAGTTAAAGTATGAGTCTATGTAAAAAGACTCTTCTCGTAAAACATGCAAAGTGATCTATGAACAAGCTGAAAAGTGTGCCTTTTTTCACCGTGTATCATATGAAAGATGATGTTGAAATAGTCTTTCAGGTGTTTTTTTACATAATTTTAGGTACATAATTTTAGAAAGATATTTGGGCAGGTGGGGAAAGAGGGGACAGACTCCGGGTTTTTTGTTCAATAGGACAGTCTCTGTGCTGGCCACATCCAGTGATGAGTGAAAATATAATGAATGTAATTTTAGCAGAAATAGAGGGTAAATCCTAACAAAGGAGAGGAAGAGAGTTGTTTGAAAAAAGAACGATGTCAAATAATCTTTGTACGTCTTTGCAGCTCTGAGGCTGAACACACGCTCTAGATAACTGGTGTCTAGTAAGTATTCATCCATCTCCTGAGCGTCTAAGTAACATGTAAGAACCTGTACCGTGCATTTGGACTACTTAAAAGGGCTGCTAGGAAGAGTGGTGAAGCCTTCGCCAGGAGAGGCATAGGTCTGACGGTTGTTATTGATATTGAAAGGGAGAAGTAAGAAATTCCCCTAATCTATGAAACTCTCAGGGCTTCACTCCTAAAGCATGCAAAACGTGGAAGTGTGAAGACAGTTTTTTTGTAGTTCACCTTGGGAGGGGAAAAAAAAAAAAAGGAGAATTCAATGTAGACAAGGACCGGAAACGCAGTTTCAAAGCCTTCTGAGGTATCCTGAAGGAGCAGACTCATTGTAAGCAGTCTTGAGCCAAGCTTGTTTGGGGACCTGCTATTTTGTCTTAATTCCAGCATTTTAATTCTTTTTCATAAGCAGTATCTAGGATGTGAACTTTGAACGTGTTTTGCCTGATTACTGTAGGACAGGTGTACGGATAGGGTTGAATAAATTCCGTGAAAATGTTGTAGTCACAAAATGGCTATAGATGTCCTAATTCCAGACACTCAGCATTATATATTAGACAGCAGCTCTGCTCAGACAGTAAAAGAACACGTCACTATATATCCCCGTCAGATTAAAAAACTAATTTGAAAAGATTAATGTATTCCATTCCTGTTAGCCTGAATCAGATACCGCTGTGCCTACAGCAGCACTGCCTCCTGATTATTGAATTTTTATGGCCTTGTAATTAATTGCAGATTCCCTGTTTTGTTCTATTTCTTTTTCTCTGACATTTTAATTTCAACAAAAAGCAGCGGTCTCCATGCAGCCTCTCTCAGGAGATCCTAATGGCCTATAAAACAAAATGACTTATAGATATGGCACCCACTTCAGTTGGCTAGCGATTGTTCGAAACCTTGCTGATCACGCGGAATTTAATTTTTTCCCTTCCTCTACTGTACTTATTTCTTGTCTATTAAATTGCAGCTCCAGTGTCCTGACTAACAAATGGATGTAACAAAGTGCCACCCTTCCGTAATACATTACTGTTGCCACATGCAAATTTTTTCTTAAAAAATTGTAGTTCATTTTATCTAATTATAAATGAATAAATGACTCTTGCACATGAATAGAATATTGTCCTTGACTCTGCATGTGAGAATTTTATGTTCTGGTAAATCATTTGGATTTATTACAAATTTAAAGAATCAAATGTGTTTTAGATTCATTTTGCGTTTCCTCTCTCCTTCTCTTCCTCCTACTTATCCCCAAAATACTGGAATGTGCAAAAATGATTTATTTCTGTGATGTAGAAAGGCATGTTAGCATGACTCACCATCTCCTGGTGAAACTCTTGAAGTTACTGAAGGCTAGTAGTAGTGAATTATTGTTATTTATATTACGACAGTGCCTTGAGATCAGAACCCCATTTTTCTTGGCACTGTACCAACACATAATAAAAGATCATCTTTGCCCAAAAGGGTTTATAATCAAATGGAAGCATCCTCAAAGGGAGGGCTGGGAGTTGGGTTGTATCTGGGAAGGGAGGAAAAGGTGGTGGAGATTGGCAGTGCCAGTGCATTGGAGGATGGTGGGCAAAGGCCAGGGCTGTGCTGGGGATGTTCTGGCCTGGGAGAGGGCAAACTGTGTGGGGAGCAGTGGTGGGAAGAACCCGCCGTTGCCAGAATGTGCCCTGCGTGGTGTCACAGGCTGCTGGAGGTGGCGTCTCTGCTGTCCACTCTGTCTGCGCCTTCCCTGGGTGAAGCTGGGTCAGTAGATCTTCATCTTCCACCCGCTGGGTTATCTGAGCTGTCATTCCATCAGCACATTCCTTCGGTGTGCTCCCAGGAGCTCCTGGGCAGTGTCCCCTCTCCATGGTGAAGTACCTGTCAAAGCAAGGGGGTGCTGAAGGAGGAGGAGGGGGAGGGCTGTCTAAGAGCTGGTGATGAAGAGCTGCTTGTGTTAGGTGGCTTCAGAGCAGCATGTTGAAGCATTTGCAGTCTGGCCATGGCAGCGCAGAGCTTGGTGTTGGATGCGAGATCTGCTTGCAAACCAGAGGAAATTAGCCCCTGCACTGCTAAAACAAGTCTCTTTTTAGATTAGCTTAAGTCTAGCTTTCCACAGCCATACCTGTCTTGTAACCATGCCCAGAGGTGGCGATGGTGTGGTGACATTGGTGGGTGTTCAGCTGTGAGCTCTCTGTGCCAGAGAAAGGGTTTGTGTCTCCGTGCAAAGCGTGTAGCCTTCCTTCCAGGCTTGGAAACCAGAGGCGAAGGCATGTGTGGGTGACTGGAGTGACAAGAAGTCACTGATCCAATTCAGCATGCATTATCGCTCGAGTATGTGCTTATCTAAATGGTAGCACTTAGGGGGATAGTCGCTACTGACTGTACCCTCCTAGTGTTCCCACTCTAGAAGCCCCTAGATGATACAATAATACAAATGATGATTTTGCCGGATTGGAGTCTTGCTGCTGTTTTCTGCTTCCTAACTGAAACACAGGCAGTAATCTTTTCGTAGCTATTGCAAAACTACAGTGAGAGGTTTCTGACAGGGCTGGCAATTGTGTGCTTTTTGGAGCGGAGCTACATACATTTTCCACCATCTCTTTTCTCTCACAGGTAAGACCACAGAGACAAAAAACCCCAGCCAACACCCCCTTCCCAAATTTAAAGAAGAATAATAAAGAAAAAACAGTCTTTGTAAGCGTTAGTATGACCTTTGCACCTCTGCTGTGCTCACTTTTCCTTGCATATGTGCAAAAGGTATCCTGCGTGTTCATTTGGCTAAAAAGGACTTCCCCTCCCTTCCTTTCTTCCACTTCTGATCCTAACCAAACCTATCTGGCCAGGTGTCCTTCACCTGGACTGACCCACCCAGCTTGTTTGGACATGATGCCCAGCATAACTCTGGCTTGGTATCTGATTTTATAAATCTGTAAAAAAACATGGTACCATAGTTCCTGCTCATCTTGTGTCTGTCTTGCTTCGTGTTTCTTTTCCAAGGTTCACAACTCCTTATATGGTTTCCTATGGTCAGTTGGCTAAGAGAGGACATTGCTAGTGGCTGTGCTTCCATGGGACTGTGTGCATTTGCCTGCTGAAATTGTTTGCAGAGCTGGTTCTGGTACAGCTGGGTGAGGAACCCCCCCAATCTAAGAGAAGAAACAGCACCATGTGACACAGGCCACCACTTAAGCTGCATCAGATGCATTATTTTTTTTTTTTTTCCTAATTTTCCAGTGTAAAATAAACATCTAAAATACGAGTTGTGAACCTGTAGATGTTCTTTTTATGTCTTGAAAAGAAAAGTGATCCTTAGAAGACAGCTTGCCCAAACCTGGATACCAAGCTCAGTTCAGTAGTTTAAATGAGGTGCTCCTGTATTTATGTACTGCCTTCCTACCAGAGGTATGGAAAGATTGTGATTATGTTTGCTTCTGGCTGTTTAGATTTTAAGAAATGCTTTGTCTTCGGTTGTCACTTTATCAAGCTTTGCTTCTGCTCTTTGGTACTAGGAAGGTGCGTAGAGAGAAAAAAAAGATTATAGCATCTGCAGAAAAAGAAAGATACAGAGGTAGGCTGGTGGATTGGGAACTCCCCGACTGCAGCTGCATGCGATGTTGCCAGAAGGCCTTAAGCAGGTATGTGCTGCAAACTAAGCAGATGAAAAATGTTTCTGGATCTATAAAGCTTTCATCCCACAGTGCACTTAAACATCAGTTATTTACTTGTATAGTTTGCAGCAGAAGTTTTAGCATACCGCACTGTATTTAACCAGCAAACAGCAAACCTAGATTCTAGTTTTGTTTCCTTCAAAACTGGCTATGTTGAAAAAGGGATTTTCCAGACTAAGGGAATTTTGCGTTCTTTTGATTTATCCTTCTCTGCTTCTTTGAGTAGTGCAGAAGTTCGATTTGTCCATATAGGCGAAACAACAGAAAGAATCCTGCTTTGCTGTTCTTTGACTTGGTTCTTTTTTTACCCAGAGAGGTTTCTCTGTTTTTTGTGTGTGGTGTTTTTTATTTTTTTAGCTTTTAAAGAGAGAAGTAATCTAAAAAGTATCATTTTCCTGTGGGATTTGGTGTATTTTTTCAGTTTCATATAGCTTAGCAAATCTTTGCTTATGAAAGCGAGAAATCCCAGTGCTGTTTCTGCATTAAAGGTAATGGTGCAATTAAATTCCGGTGTGAGAAATCAAAGGCTAAAAAGCGTTAGGAGAGAGAGCAGTTTGGGAGAATGAGGCATAAGCATTTGCTTAGTTGTTGATATCTGGACTGAAATGTCTCCCTTAATCTCAGAGGGTTTGGATTAGGCTTTTGACAACATGTGCGTTTTGGTGGCTTTGTCATGGACCCTGAACTCTCCTACCTGATGTACTAAATGCCTTTTTTATACTGAAAAATAGAGAGATGTAGAAGCCTTTAGAAGATGTTTCAGTATGAATTTGAGAGCAGCATGTGTTTCATCCACAAGAGACAGCCAGAAAGGAGAAGTGGGAATAGCAGTAGGACAGGTTTTGATGTGGATTCTCAGCTGACACAGAAGCTGATAACCCTACCTTGAGTCATGAAGACTGTGGATCTGCTCTAGACGTGGAACAGAAACCATAGTGGGTGATGCATTAAAAGACTAGGCTGTGTAAAAAGGAACCAGACAGTGGTTGTAAAGGGGACAGAGGAATCTATCCTTCAGCCATTGGCTCTATTTTAAAGAAAGATTGAAGCTGATATAGAAAAACACTCTGAAAGTGTTTTTGAAATATTTTCTTCCAAACACTGTAACTGAAGGATGTAAATTCTAATCAGCTGACTTGAGAAGAGTGAATTTGTAATTATTGGTAACAAGCAGGCATATTACATAGATTCTTTCTGAGCAGGAGTTTCTTACACATAGTGAAGAAGAGCTATGGAGTTAGGAACAAAACTTACTTTACCTGTGCTAGAGTTTTTAGAGATTCTCAAAGCTTGAGCAAGTGTTTCTTTCCTCAGAGTAAATGACGTTGTCACTTTGATCGGTGCAAAGCTAGAATAATAACTTGCAACTCATGCCTGTTACCTTGGTGTAAGCAAAAGCAAAATTTGGCCCTCTTTGCAAGAGCAGTTCTTTGTTTTCAGCTAACCTGACCCACCTTTGCATCATGTTTTCTGTGTACCAATAGTTTAAACTGTTTTGAGTTTATGGTGGGGGTTAATGAATTTGAAAAAGGCTGAATTTACTTAATTTGAGTTTGTTACCATAACGCTTCAGATTGAGCCTTTCATCTGACTGACTTTATTTCTGTGTAAATTCTGGATGGTGTTATTTTTCCTAGAGTAAAGGGTATGCAAGTAAATTTCAAAAGATAAATGAGCCTTTGCACTCCAATATAATTTCTCTACAATCCGATGTCTTATTTATACATTCGGAAAATAGACAAAATGGTGATGTTTTGGCTCGCAGAGCCTTCAGAGTGTATAAATAACATGTATTATTGCATATAAATTATATTGGAGTGCAGATGCTCATTCATCTTTTGAAATTTATCTGCATAGTTTAGTGTTTCCATCCACAAATGCTTGAAACCATTCTGGCACCCGCAGGAAGTGATACGTCTCTGTGCCAAAAAAATGGCACGAAAGGAAATGTTGCTCAGGGAGCTGACTCTAACACATACGCGGTTTGCCACCGTGCCCACAAATACGAGTCTGTCTAAGCAAAGGGACTGAACTGTTGGTCCTCTGGTTATTGTGATATACCCATCTTCCCGGGTTTTCAGGTCCAGAGCCGTTGACTTCTGCTGATACCTTAGCAGCTAAAGCCACATAAATTAGACTCTGTACAGCCAGTTAGGTACAAGCGTGCTTTCTCGTATTTTTCTCCTTTTGCTAATGCTTAGTAAATAATTTTATTATTTGCATCACCGGTTCCTGTAGACTAACTGAATTTCTTAGGCCAAGGTCACTCCAGTAGCTGCATGATGTTAAAAATTACCTGTGCATCTGATATAAAATGGTAAATATACCTCTTTTGGGAACAGAGCTAAGAAGACTGGAGGGCTGCAGGATGGGTAGAGAGTGTGAACAGGAGGCGAGGTTTTGGAAAGTGTCTTTTGCAAGGGATTAGAGAAATGGGAGAACGGAATCTGGAAATAAGCTTCTGTGCAGAGTAAGAAGTTGAGATGAGGGAGGAACCACATGCAAGCGTAGGGGCATTGCAGCAGGCTATTACTTGGGTAGAGGCAGAATATGATATTCCTTCTCTCTTACTCAGTTCTCTGCCCTACCTACCCACCTTTCATCCACCAAAATGCCTTCAGGCAGAATATGTAAAAATCCTTCATGCGTGCTGGTGGCTGCTGGTGTGCGAATTTGAGGAGTCTTTTGACAGATTGTGCCACTCGCATGTTTCTCGGGTTTGTTGAGCTCCTCTCCCAATAGGAGTTGGAAACCCGCGAAAAGCATGGAGTAAATGCTGCTGTCTCGTGGCTGCTTTGCTTTGGCAGAGTGTTGGAAGGGTGGGCGTGTGTTCCTCAGGAGGGGCGTGAGGCAGTTTGGTAGGAAGCACAAGGATGGGCAGCCCGGCAGGGAGTGCAGGCAGTGGTCTCTGCCCTGTGGATGGTGGGGAGCTCCTGCCACACACAAACCTCAGGAGCGGCCGGTTCTGGCTTTATGAGAACAGGCAGAGCAGCGATATCAGGAGATCCCTGCAGGTAATGAAAGGGAAGTTTGGTGTAGAAATTGGGAAAATTGAGCTAGTTAGAGAAGGGGGGTTCATGCAGCCTTCTCTCCACTTAACGCTACTCCAGCTGTGCACCTGACGCAGGCTGCCAAGGAATCGTGTTCTGTATATGATGAGGTCTTGCACTAGACCTGCTTGAAGGGTATTGTCTCTCAGAGCTCCTCAGACTGCTTGTGGCTTCAGTCTGTGGTGTAGCTGCTTCTGTTTCATAAGCAGGGAGATGTTCGTGGTGGTCAAGGGTGAGGCTCCTTTGGGAGTCCCATGAGGTACCGTCTTTAGGCAGTTAACTGCTGCTAAAATTGGCCCACAGAGTATCACATAGCATATAGATGATATGGGACAGAACTTGGGGTCTTGGCACTTTCCAACCCATAGAAAATACTGCTTCTCAATTTATTTTATTTTCACTACTGCATTCGAACAATACCAGTTACTCAGCCACCCCTCCACCCCCACCCCGGTAGAATGATGAAATTGCTCAGGAAACACATCTCCCCAAGTAAACCCTGTGGACTATGTATGTTCTATCTTGTTTTTAAATACTATGAATGCAGATGTGAGAGAGCTTTATTGTTTCTTACTCCCTTCCCAGTACACTGCTCTATTAATAACAAATACAACAATATGTTATAAATACTCGGAACACCAATATGTTAGCATAAAACCAGCAATAAATTCCCGTCCTTTGCGTAAAAGTGAAAACCCCTAATAGTGTGCTCTGCAATTTGCCCACACGAAGAGCAATCAAGAACCATACATATAATGTAAAGGTGCTGCTGCGAGTAGTCAGAACATACAGGATAATTTCATTTTCCTGTCAGAGTAACTGATCTTTGAAAAGGTCTCCAATGACATTCTGCTTGACTCAGAGTAACCTAAAAAAACCTGCCACAGAGTAGCACTGCACCTTGCATGTGATGGTGGGGTTCACAGTAGGAACTGGTAGCTATGACTATGTGAATGGGTTTATACTTTCTCCATCTTCTGTTAAGATCTGGAATTTATCCAATAGTCGCATAATGAAATGTCTGTTAAAAAAGGCAGACAGATGGAGTAGCACCAAACATTAAACTTGATTTCAAAGAAGGATGGAATGTTCGGTTTAATACTGTAATTTCTGTAAGTGTCTGATTTTGGACAGTTGAAAGTGGGACCACTGGAATATGCTGTAACGCAACGATGCGATGATAAACAGGTTTGGAGGCTTTGTATTTGCCTGTTAATCTTGCCCCATCACGTCACCCACCTTTCCCAGCCTGAAATGCTCAGCTATCCAGACCTCCTCCCCATGTTCTGCTCCGAGACCTTTGCTGTGCTTGGGTGTTACATTGCTCTTATGTCTGCGCCACGGCAGTTCAACTTCTGTATGTACAGCTGACTCATCTGGACCGCGAGCAGTGCCAGAGCTGAGCCAGCCAAACACAACTCCCACGTTTTCCTGCGTCTCGGATGTTTCACTGTCCTCCTGTCCGTGTCTCAATCTGCAATGGCCTCAAGTTCTGTCAGAAGAGGTTTAGATTGGATTTTAGGAAAAATTTCTTTGCTGAAAGAGTTGCAGAGCATTGAACAGGCTGTCTAGGGAAGTGTTAAAGTTGCTGTCCCTGAAGGCATTCAAAAAGTGTGTAGATGTGGCACTTCAAGACATGGTTTAGCAGGCATGGTGGTGATGGGTTGGCAGTTGGACTTGATGATCTTAGAAGTCTTTTCCAACCTATGATTCTTTCCCTGTGGGAATGGTCGACGTGCAGCGACTGTAGCCTGTTGCTGTGGTTGCCCTGGTGTTTCTGGAGTACCTTCTTCTGAACACCCTGTTTCCTGAGGTGTGTGTTAACTTAGTGAAGTGGTCAATCTGTTGGTATCAATACCATTTTTCTGGTTTTAATTGTGTATAAAAGTATCCTGGCTTTATGCTGGAGACCCTGAGAGATTGCCGTTACAGAAGTAAAGAATATTGTTCAATGTAAGTTGTTTTAACTTGGAGATATTTTTTAATTTCTCTGCAATAGGTGGCATGGGTATGACGGTAGCGTTAGAGATCGGTGGCCTAATAACTGGCGTGTTTAGTCTTTGTTTGCTCTGAATTTATTCCTCTCAGTGGTGAGACAGTGGTGCACACATGCATTCTCTGTCCAGCTGCGGCTTTACCATGATGAAGTTTTGGAGCCTTGGGTGTTTTTTAGAGATAGATTAAACCTCTATTTCATTCTTTAGATTGATTTCCTTTTTACAGGGAACAGAAAGCTGTTGTTTGTTAGAGGTTGTGTAAACAGATGATAATGTTACACCTTCAAACCTGGTCACATTGTTGTCATATTGTCACGGTACCTAAAACCACTCAGGAGATGCACAGCCTAATTCTGCTGTTATTGGTCATGATACTGGCACCGATGGAGCAGTTTTAATACAAAACTGAATACAGACCCTTTCAGAAGTTCTCTGAGTAGTATTCAGATAGAAGGAGCAGGGAAGCAATTTGCTGCATTTTCTGGGTTTATGAAACAAGTGAAATGGGTAGATGAGAGCTGTGGCTTAACCAGTGAGAAGTTGAACCAAAGGAGTCAAGGAAGGGCTTTATTGCTACTTGGCTGGCAATAGCACTCTATGTACTTAAAGTTACGTGAGTGGAAAACTCATTCCCATGGGGAAGAAATGTGCTCTAAACTATAATGTGTACCTGAATTGCTGTTGTATAAAAATGCTGCAATAGGATTACAGAAGCTAAAGATCCCCTGTGTCAGGAATGAAACCCCAGAGGAAATACATACATACAAATAATTCCAGTTGTAAGCATACTATTTAAATGGAAATCCAGGTTTGGTTTTATTTTGCGTCTTACTGACCGCAATTACTACTATGGTAGTTTCTACAGCTCAAAGAGTATGTTTTTGGTACAACATGCACTAGTTAGTAGAAGGCTCTTAAAGCACCATATAATTTTCTTTTCCTTTTTGAAGAAGCATTTTAGTGTAGAAGCAGATTGATTTGTAATTCCATTAAGCCAATTTCTTTAGGACAAATGTTACTGAAAGCAGCCTTTGACTCAAACCATATCTGATGATATGTGAATGAGAAAGTGCTCAGTTCAAGCTGAAACTATTACATGGTAACTTTTAGGAGGTAGCAGAGGTGCAGATATAAACAGACAGTATTATGGAAGCATTTCTGGACGTACTTGATGTATACCAGCAACGTTTGGTACGGTACCATGTAGAGATGTTCGTGAATACCTTAGTTTTGAGAGATGATGCCCCTCGTAAGCTAGCATCCTTACTCAATCAAACTTTTCAAAAGAAACTCATAAATCCGAGTCCATAGAAGCCAGCTAGGGGATACCATAAAGCGTAATCTTTTATTGCAGGCAGGATAAGACTGTTGAAACTAGTCTATGTTTCACTGTTGGCTTTCTAGGAACTGCTTACCCCTAGACCAATAAAATGCGTGAAAATGGGTCTCTAGTCGAAACGAACCTGTTGCAAAACAAAAGATCAATCTGAAGTTCTGCGTGTTGGGAGTACTGAAGTGTGAAAGAGCAAAACTCGCCAGTGACACAGCAACACTTTTGTTGGGTGGCTGGTTTTTGGTGTGTGTGCTGGTGCTTGGTGGTTTGTTTTTTTTTTTCTTAATGTGTTATCAACTATCTAATATGGGTGATAGCTAAGGTCAAGTCTCATATCCCTACTTCTAAGTATCGGTTGCATTTGCAGGTTCGACAATGGATAGAAAAAGGGAAACCAGGTGTGAAATGACTAAAGGCATGGATTCACATTTGTGAAATACTGGCTACCTATAAGTAATTTCAGAGTATGTGAATGCAGTTCCAAGTTTTTGCAGAGGAGGTAAAAATATTTTTGATAGTAGCTGAAAATGCAGTTGTGCCTTCCTTTTGCCTTCCCAGACCTTCCTGGGTTTTAGGTTGGGGGTCATTTGGGTTTTTTTCGTGTACGTGGTTGTTTTGACTTAAACCACGGCGTGAATGCCTAACTTGCTGCCATATGTTGGCAGTGTTCTGCTTTCCTGGCAACGCTGGGGTGCATCTTTTCCATTGATGTCCTTGAACGCAGTTAGGAATAGTAGTCTTAGATACAGAAGTCCATCCCACATGCAATCCCAGCAGGAGAAAAGAACTCTGTATGCCACTGTATAAAGTTGTGGTGTGATTTTTTTATGCCCCGACTGGTCCAACTGGCATTGGTGGTGTTTTCTTCGAATGGATTGGGGGTGGAACTTGGCCTGTGTATCTATTTATTCCTTACCCTGACAGGGACGTAGGACATCAGCTGCCTTTTCAGTTTCGAAAGATGTTGCTTAGCACGATTTTGTTAAAAAAGGCGTTGTGTAATTATTACCTAAATGAGAGAGAAAGCTGGATCGCTTGGGTATTGTCAGAGGTAGGAGACATCTGCATCTTCATGTGCCGTTTGCAGGACTATACCATGTTGCTGACATTAGTAAGTTTGTCTCCTCCTTTCTTCTCTCTTTACCTCCTGGGTCAGGCCTAAGTTTTTGTCATCTGTCCCTGGTAACTTGTCTCTTGTACTTCATGGTAGTTAGGGGAAATATTTCTTCCTAGTATTTCAAACAGTGGAGGAGAAAGCAGCGCTCTGTCACGCTGAGTGTGCAGTCTCTCACCTCTAGGTTTATCACATAGCTTTTTTTCGGTTCAGTAGTCCCTGATTCTGTATCTGGGCAGAATTGGCATTCACTTTGCACTTCCGAATGAGGTGAGATAGTCTTTGGGTATGGCAGCTCAGCCAAGGGATCTGTAGCAAATGGCCTGGATTATCACAGTCTTTAATTTGTTCTTCTCAACCTGATAGCGTGTGGTGGGGATAGTGGCTGATGACTTTGACAAGGTAGCATGCATGGCTATTAAGTCTGATATTAGGCATCCTGGAAAAGCGACATGAGAAGTATATTTTACCTTGCTTTCTCTAATTCAAATATCACTGCAAAATGTGGACTGCTGTAACCTTTAGACTATCAGATAAACTACTCATTGCAATTTTAAAGCCCTGCGGATGAGTAAAAGAAATAGCAACAGAAGAAATGAAAGCCCGGCGATAATGTGTGACAATAGTTTTGATGACTTTGCAATATAAATACTTTCCTCTTTTAAGGACCCATAAATTGCATCAAGGTAATGACTGTATAGTCTCCTAACTTGTCTTTTGCACAGTTCAGATTGAAGGCCACAAAAAAAAGCAGCACAGGATTAAATCTACAGTACTGATTTAAAAAAAATCTTTCTCAAATTTGCCTGAGTCTATATTCTATTAATTTAACTGTCCTAAAATGTTTTGTGATATGCGCCGTGCTTCTAAACTGTGTAAAGGGAGATGCTCCCCCAGGCTTTCATGGAAATTATGTTTATAGTACACGCTCCTATTTTCTTCTCATTCCCTTAAGCAGAAAGGTCCTCACTGGTACATTTTCACTGGCAAAAATGTATACATCATTTAAATCATTACAGGTCGACTGCTCATTTGTTACAATAAACTATATCATCCTCGCTAGGAGGCCAAAGAGAGCCTGTAGCCATGAATATACATCTTCCTAGGGTAACTCAATTCAAAGCAGCAGCATGCCATGGTAAAGTATTACTTAATTTATACTGCTAATGTTTAACATTGATTCTGTGTGGGGAAAATAAAGCCCAACGCATTTTGAGAACCTACATCATTAAGGTTTAATAATTTAGACCTAGTTAATGTGATAATGAATTTACTGACAACTAAAGTGCAGTTTCAGTGCTTACATTTCTAGAAATACTGACTCTGAAACTAGGTTTTCTAGGCAGAAAATGTATATTATAGGATTGTTTCTGTAATTTACCTGTCTTCACCCTCTTAAACCACAGTGAAAAATATATCTTTATGTATGTTTACTAACTAGTGGAATGCAATGCTTCTTTCACTCCATACATCTGGTGAGCTATAGGGTACTAATAGGGTCTAACAGGGTATATGTGTGTTAAAAAACTTCTTAATTGATGGAAGGTGCTTAATATTTTTAAAATGTAGCAAATAGAAAGCTGTTGTTGTGGTCCCAAGTACAACATTTGGCTGCTGTGAGCTCAGGAACCGTATACTGGAAGAGGCAAGCAATCTCTGCTGCATGTCTGCATCTCCCGCACCGCTCTGTCCCACTCAGGGCTGCTGTCACGACGGTTGCGTTGGCCCGTATCGCCACTGAAACTGTTTGACAAAATGATATGTAGGTCATTTCTAAAGCTCTAGGAGGGGGAGGGGGGTATTTATTTTTTAAATCTGACATAGCGTAGTCCCTCTACCTACCTCCCTCTGACCTTCCCATGTCACTGCGCAGGCTGCAGCCATCTTCTAGTGCCCCTGCGGGTGTCTTATATCAATCAGGCTCCCTTTCAAATGGCTGAAATAATGGGTGTCCTCCACGCGTCCGAAAGTGTCAAGGCTTCTGCGATATAACTTCAAGCAGGAGTCAGGGGCACTCGGTACCTCATGGGAGGTACTTACTCAGCAGCTTGCTGGATTTGGCCTCGTTGCAGGATGTCTCTGAATATCCTTTGCATAGTCACCTTATTTGTTTTGCGCAGTACTGCTATTGGGAACACAAATGGGACCTTCTGGAGCAGGGTTTTCCCCAAATATTTTGTCCCCTCGTTTTGCTAGAAGTGGTAGCAGTGGGTGTGTTTGGATGCGGGTTGTGTTCGAGTGGGGCTGTTGTTGCTGCTTCAAGTTTTAGTAGGTCTTGGATCTGTGATAGCCCATCACCTGCTTGAACTTTATAGCTCAAAAACCATTATCGTGTATTACCATGGTCTGATGGCTGTTGCCTGATGATGTCTTGGATCAGACTGGAGAGAGCATGAACCCTGACATTAGGTTTCACAGACAAACGTGAAATTTTGGATGCTATTTGGAGGATTCAGTGTCCACCCCCAAAGAATTTCCAGGTGTTTAAAATAGTTTTAATGTTTTCTGGAGCCCATAGACGTGAAATTGCATTAATGACATATCTGAGTTGTTCCAGTTCTGTCCAGGAGAGGGCAGTTCGTATTTATACTCAACAGAAAATTGTCCTCGGCTCCTTGAGAATAATATTATTAGCAGTATGACTGGCTGATCCAGATTAGGAAAAAACTCACACAATTTCTTTGCGCTGTTCTGTATTTCTTCAGAGATATTCCTGACTTCAGTTCAGGAGCAGAAGGTAGCACAGACGCATTGGTTGTAGGCTGTACAATTGTTTGCCTGGTGGTCCTTTTGATCTGGGCCCTGAACAAGTTATTTTGTCTCTTGACATATATTTCATCACCTTTTTCCTTACCCTCCTTGTGTAATTGCTGTATTAAGGTTTTCAACTCTTGGCTAGAATGCTGTCCCAGCATGTGTTTAGCTTGATAGAGTTTGATTCTCGGTTCTTAAAGCAATATAAATGATAAGAATAAAAGATGAAAGCAGACCTCAGTCTTGCAAAAAAGCCTGTTCACAGGAGACACTTATCCTGAAATGGTGGAGTGAGAGAGTCCAACCAAACATGCAGATCTTGAGGTAGATGTGATCCAAGGCGAAACATTACTTTTTGTGGCTTGCCTATTGTTTGTGCTAAAATACTAACCATAACTGTGTTTGAGCACCGTTATCTGTACTTTACCTGTTAGAATGAAATGCCGTTACAGGAAGCAGATTATCAATGCTGCTAGGTGCCCACTAATGAATTTGATATATCTGAAGTAATTTACCAAACTCTGGTACTTCAGCAGATAGTACAGTTGCTTCCATTTAAGTGCTGTGGATCACTGCGGTCTTAGCTGACTGGATAAAAGCAATTTTTTCTAACCAAATCCTCTACCCTTTCTTTGCAGTCCAGGCTGTGCAAAGCGTCATCGTGCAGTGTTGTCCTGATCGTGGAGGTTTCCTCTCCAACGTTTTGCCCCCTGCAACCTCTCTTTCCACCCTGTAAAGTCATCTTTCTGCTGGTTTGTTGGAATTACCTGCTTTCCCCCATGCTATTAGGAGTTTTAGTTTCTGCTTGAATCTAAAGTTTTGTAGAGCTTTTATTTCCTCCTTTTGTCTCTCCCAGTTCCTATTTCCTTTGTAATGCTGTTCCTTAATAAGTCTAGTATGTGCCTGGCATCAGCATAATGTAAGAGAGACCCTTGTGACTTAAACTGCCTGCAGTGTGCCATAGCAATCGTTTCCCTGCTAGGAGCTAGTGATGCAGATAAGCCTTTTTTCCATGTTAGCTTGCAAAATAGCTATATGTGTTTTCTGACTTCCATTCTCAAATCTTGTTAAATGTAATTAAACATTTACTTTCTCTTTGTTTCATTTCCAAACATAAACTTGGCAGATTTGGAGTGTCAGTTGTCCATAAGAAGCATTTTTCTTTCCACAAACCCAAAAGACAGAATTTCTTTGGAGCTGTCTAGAAGCTGTGGTAAAGAAGTATTGTTGAATTTCCTAGAAATGGTTAAAAATGTTACTCCTTGCTCCTGGTCTGTAAGCCCTTGTTGTACAGTGGAGGTTGCCACGTGTCTAGCCCTCCGCTGCAATCACTTGTGGTCTGGTTGTTACCGTACAACATTAGGCTATGAACTTGGCTGGATCAAGAATAACAAAATGTTTGCTTTTCCTGTATGACACTTGGTCTCTGCAGGGTGGTGTTGCTTACCTGATACTTGGATCACCGAGTTACATAGCCTGTGTTTGAAGTTGAAGACCAAATTGGTGTCCCTCCTGCCATCACTATATAATTGGAAGCAACCCCTACGAAGGCGAGGCAATTCACCTTTGGAGGTAGACTAGGGTGGGAGAATGGGGCTGTCAGATTCCTCAGCGGCTGTCGGAGATTGTACCAGATGTGCTGATGTGTGGCTGAATGAATTTTACCTTTTTTGCTGCATTTGCTTCCTGATACTTCTGGCAGCTGCTCTGTGACTAGTTAAAAAGTGAGCCTGAGACATCTTGCTAGAACAGATCAAGAATCATTACCATGTACAGTATTTCAATAGCAGAAAAATCATACATTTATTTCAGCTAATCTTATATATGAGATGAATGTGCTTTTCATAATGTTACACAATGTAACCATAACAACACAGCCAAGATGGTAAATTCATTTTAATTCCACAAAATTCATAATTGGTGACATCGCCAGTGGGAGCAATTGATCTCTGCTTTCCATTTGTTCTTGACTGTTTCCACTTCAGTGGATTAAAAGAATTGGGCTGTTGGGACCCCACCCTCCCCATGTTCATACAGCATATTATGCAAGAGCAATAGCCGTCAGAAAATTGCTTGTAATAGACAATGCCTGCGTTAAATAAAAAAGGCAGTAGTCCCTGGCCTGACTCAGTATTTTAATCCTTTTCAGATTTTTATTCTACCTGATGCCTTTCTGTTCTGTGGTGGAGCTAAGGAACAGGTGTAATTCAGTGTAGTTAAATTGCATTATTTGAAATTAATGAGTGCTGTGTTTATTCTTGTAAATTAATACAGTTTCTAATAAATCAAAAGAGAACATGCACTTCTCTGTTTGCCTGCATATTACCTCAGTGGGGATAATTAACATCTTGTGACAGTGAAGTCATATGTCAAATCTGAGATCTTATTGCCCGTCTAGTGAAAATAATGTTGCTGGTGACCTATATCATGACCTTATTCGTGCAGTACAAGTTCACTCATTCAAGATGTTAAAATCACAGTCTCATCACTTCACAGTCCTCCCTGTTCTAGAAGAAAGGAATAATATTAATATATCTAAAAAAAAAAACCCAAAAGACCAATGGTAGTTAACGGGGTAGACACTAACATAATACCTTTTGAAGGGCAGATAATTGTTGTTGTTCTACTTTTTCTTAATGTAGTGGTGTGTTTTTGTTTTCTTTTTTCAAGAGTGCCCAAACTATTTGCGTTCATGCTATTCTTTAATTTTTATTATAATTCAGGCTAGGTTAAACTGCTTGCATCTGAAGAAATGAATCATGTTTAAGGTGCATTGCTAGTAATACTCCCTGGGTATCAGAGGTTTCTTGTGCTTGACTCCTTCCTTTTCAAAGAGTGTCACCAAATCATTTTCCAATCTCAAGCCTTCAGCTAATTATCTTGCCAGCCAAAAGCAGATTACATATGTATTCTGGTTCAAAGACAAAAGAGGAGAAAGTATTCTGTTGCGGCTTCTTCATTGTTCTCTTAGTTTCATTAGGATTGGAAATGCTACTGAATAGATGAAGCATTTAAACTTTCTTTGTTAGAAGAAAAGGCTGTAGAAGCCTCTAAATGTGTTATAGAAACCTCTGGGTGTCAGGAGGATGGGGCCAAACTCTTTTCAGTGATGCCCAGCGACAGGACAAGGGGCAACAGGCACAAACTGAAGCAGAGGAAGTTCCATCTGAACATGAGGAAGAACTTCTTCCCTCTGAGGGTGACGGAGCCCTGGCCCAGGCTGCCCAGGGAGGTTGTGGAGTCTCCTTCTCCGGAGATATTCAAGACCTGGCTGGACAAGGTCCTGTGCAGCCTGCTCTGGGTGACCCTGCTTCAGCAGGAGGGTTGGACTAGATGACCCACAGAGGTCCCTGCCAACCCCTACCATTCTGTGATTCTGTGGTCATCCAGCGTGTATTCTATCCAGTAGTAATTCTTATGTTGATCTCAGTCTGGGATGGCTCAAGGGGCTGGTGATGGGAGAGGGATCTGTCTTCTTCAGACAAGAGTTTAATGAGCAAATACTCTTAAGAGTGGTTTGATTTCCTTATAGGAGAGGAGGTTGTGCACAAGTGCAAGTAGGTTTCTGTTTAGATACTGAACATGGAGACGAAGTGGTCCAAAACTGAAAGAAATGGGACGTTTTCAGCTCCTGTGAAAATAAGACAGAAGTCTTCGGGAGGGGAGGCAGAGCGGAAATGCTCAAAAGTATCTTCAGTGGTAGTCAGCAGAGTAGTTAAGAAATTATTGAGTATGACTACGTGGCTAACCTTGGTATCTCTAGATATAAACAAGAGTCTCTGTCTCTGCTTGAAGTTGTCTGTGTACTGTGAGTCTCTGCATAAAGCCAGTTTTGACAAGTCCAAATGCCACTAGGTTCATATGTGTAGCACTGGTTGTTCAAGAAATGACCTTGTGTTCAAGTGTCAGATGTTTTGCTTTCCTTTTGCTTAGCTACTGATGACTTTTTTTAACTATGAAGTTGTAAGGGAAACCCAGTGGGTGACCTGGCGGTGCTTGCTGTGCCATGCCTGCCAGAGTTTGCACGTAGGCTCTTACAGTAGCTCTGAGGTGAGGGCAGTCTTAGTTCAGTGTGGGTGTATACCAACTAAAATAATCATTGCTTTTAAGAACCACTGTGTTACATACCTAAATGCTTATCACAGTAATAGGAAAGGAAAAGCAGTGTAAATCATTTAAACTGCACTGTTTACTTTGGGTGTTGGTGCCTCAAAGGCTGGAAAGGTGCAATCACTTGTGTTCACCCAATTAACATGACCAACTATGTCTGCTCTAGTGTATGGAAAACTGAGCAAGAAGAGATGACAGTGAAAGAGCTTGAGCTCTAAATAGTGGAAGATCTTTACATGAGGGCTTTATGAGTTGCGGTCCTGCAACTTCAGCTAGTTTTGTAGGTGGAGATAGAGTACTCATTGCCTATTTCCTTTTTCTTTTCTTCACTTTGATGCCAGGACTTTCCTGTTTTTAAAGTTGGACTTGCACTGCTGTGCTTGCTGAACTTTCTAAAGTTTTCTTGATGAAAAATACTTCAGTTGACAGTGATGCACATGGAAAAACATGGAAAATGTTCTATAAGCTCTCTATTTCTGCTTGCAAAAAAGTCATCAAGTATTGCTTTGTGCAGTTTAATGGCAGCAAGCCAGATTCCGGTGTCAGTTATACCAGTTGAGATCTAGAGTAGTGCTACTGACACCCATAAAGCTGAGCTTCATCTTCAGGTGTACAGCTGAGATCTGGATGCTTTCAATGTAATAAATTGGTATTTGTATCATTGTAATTTCTTAAGCATCTGCAGTCTATCTCTGCTTCTGTTTGTGGATGGAAACAACTGTATTTTCATTTTAGAAGAACTCATTCTTTTTCAGGCTTTCTTTGTAAAGTCTGTTTAAAAGCGGTATGGATACACTCATTACTATGGACTTCCCTTGACTTCTCTGTCTCTGAAGGCTTAATTCATTTCTTTGTGTAAAACAAATACAATCTGTTGGGTATCATCAGCTGGGCCCTACAAGCACCAGGCCTCATATAGATCATGATCAAATATCCTAAAGCAGGTGAATTGTGGCCTGGCTTTGTAGAAGTGCAAGTCTGACAGCTTTCATCCTTTGGGTCTCTTTCCCAGTCTTTATGGGACGTAGAAATATTTGGAAAGACTCTTTAGAGAACCCTTTCCTTTTCAGAGAACCATCTCTTAAAGATACCACTACAACTGTCTTTCAAAAAAATCTCAGTCCCACCATCGCCCTTTGGCTGGTGTCCTGGCACGCAGACAGCGCTGCCTCGGTTGGTCTCCTCCTCCCGTTCCAGGACAGTGACGTTCTTTGCTGGGAGAGTGTATAGCACCATGCACTGTGTTTCCTTTGGAAATCAGAAATTAAGAATGCCTGCTGTTGGACTCGAATAGGTTTTACCTGGAAGTGGCAGATTTTATTTTATTTTTAACCTCTATATGGTGTTTGGGAACCATCAGATATATGATGGTTTCTTGGATTGCTAAATCTGGCCCTAAAATGTTTAAGGGACCCATGTGGAAGGTCCCACTGACATTAAGCGTGTCCTTCACTGGCCTCATATGGGTTTATTCTCTTGAATCAGGCCCCAAGTGTTTTACCCAAAGTCACCAGCTGAGCATAAAACAGAACCCAGAACCAGTGACTCCTAATTGTCCTCTAATTCTCTTTTAACTAGAACACAACTGTTAGGTGTGATTCCTCTTCACTGCTTCATAATAACTCATCACCTCTAATTTTCCAGTTTAACTCCCTGGAAAATAATGTGGAAGGAGAAATCCCCACTCCCCCGCCCCGTATATACCTCACAGCATTTTCTCTACTTTTCAACATGTGAGAATGAAGTGTTGGATGATTTCATAGAGGTTTTAGTTTGATCATTGCCCTTTCTTAGTCCCTCAGGTAGCATGCTTTGGCGAAGGCTACCTACCTTCCAGGCTGAGAAAAAAGCCTTTCAGTTGCTTTAAGAGTGAAGGACTAGCATTTCCTAGCTGAACAAGACAACTTCTGCAGTTTCAATTAAAGGAATTACTGGGATTAGAAAGACAAAGGCCCACTTCTGAAATCAGCTTTAGCGGCATTTATGAGGATCAAGTGATCCCTTCAAGTTTCTCATTCTTTTCTAACTGGCTGCTTCTCATGCTCTGAAAATGTTGTGCTGTGTTTGTACTGAGAATGGAAAAATATGTGTAAGCTATAGATGGCCGATGAAATGAACCTGATTGACCATATAGCTGGGGAAATTTATATACGTCTTTTATCCTCTCCAGCTGCATACAGTGGTGTTCTTTGAATTCGTATATTTACTTTTATTATTTTTAAAGGAAATTTAATACAGGGAATAACTTTGATTGCAAAGCCAAGGCAACTCTTCTAGTACTTGCATCTCTTGCTGTAACAGCTAGCTTTACTCAGATTAGCAGAGTCAGCATCATTCCAGCAGATACTAAGTTAAAGTAGCGAGTCTGGTTAGCGCAGGATACTGGGAAAATCGATTTCTCGGACTAAGAACCGATGCCTATAAGACCGGCTCGCACCTTGACTGCATTAGGAAGCTCTGATGCTGACCTGCAGCTTGCATGTGCTCGCCTCTTCATCACCGTGCTATCTAATCCTCCTAGAAACAGGTTGGGTAGATGCAATTAAAAAATCACAGGAAACAGGTCTGTTAAGGCTTGCAGCTGTGACAAGACTGAACCTATGTAAGAAAGAAATAATAATAAAAAAGAAATGAAAAAAAAACCACCAAAAAATCCCCCCCATGCACCTGGTTCGCTTAAGCAGGCTGGTAGTCACCACCCAGAGACGTTGTGTCAAGCAAGGAGTTTGACAGACCACTTTCTAGCTCTTCTTTTTGCTGCAGCTGAAGGTGTTACTGCGTCTGTCTGTCCACTCCGTTCCCCTGCCCGAGGTTTTCTTGCCACCGCAGCGGTTTTGGCAGGCTGTCACGAATACCTGTGTGTTAGCTGTTTCGTTCGGCCGTTGATACCATTAAATTCAAGCACCTATCACCACGTGTTTGGGCTAAGACAGCAGATGGCTGTAAGATCACAAGGCAGCAGCCACCTCCTTGGTGCTGTGTCCGGCCCCCAGATCCGCTCAGAGGACAAGTGGAGTCATCCTCAGGCATAGTAAAGATGCCTAATTGTAAATGATCAGTGCTCTGATGTGTTCGTAATTAACACCTCTCAGTGCCTTAACAATGGCCAGACTACAGCATGCTCTGTCGCTGCAGGAAAAGTTTGTGCATGCTGCATGGGCTTTTATACAACATGAAAATTGTTCCCTTTCCTTGACAGAAAATGGTGGTTGGGGAATCTTTTTTTTGCTTTTTCTTTCCCTCACCAATTCTGCCATAATATATAGCCATGAGGAAGAGTAGAGCACACAGGATCTCTCTCTGTGCTGGTGAGCTAGCCTGCTTGGTTATTAAGAAAAATTCCTGATGCAAACAATGCCTTAGTGTAAGGTGCCTCTTAACGGAACATTTTTAGAGGGGTGCAATGACAGTGTTCGTTAGCAGCTAGGAAATGCTAAGGCTTTCAGGGAACGGGGTGCATACATGTCCCCTGTGCACGTGTTTAATATATGTTTATCAAACTGGAAATGTCCTCATTGTTATATTCTTGCATGCAGTTACAAGAGTAGAAGTGTAAGGGTAAAAATACCTTTATTTTTCTAATAGTGATTTGCAACCCCAAGACCTCTTAAGCTGCAGGTTGATGGATCTTAACTTAGTGACACTAACATGGCACTCCCAGAGAAACGTGTTGTGTAATGCTTTAATCATTAATTACCGTCATTTATCATGCAGCCTTCCTTTTAATGCCCATTAGCATCATATGCCACTCATGAATGCTTGTAAGTGTATAAATGTGCTGGTAATCCTGCTGAGTAAGTTTACATTAACTGTAAATTATCTCCTTGACCAGTTGGTTGGCCTTCCTGGCTGGTGGAGTCGCCTTATTTGTAGTATTAGTTTGGGAAGTGAGATATGTAGAAAATATGTGCGGGTCTATTTTAAAAGCTCGGCCCAGCTGGTGCTTGGGGATATGTTGTGAAGTGTTAGCTCCTTTGTGCCAGCGTGTGTTGACATCTTTGGGACAAAAACCGACAGTCTGTGACCCACATGGCAATGATCTCGTAGAGATCGCCTAACACTAGCTCTGCTTACTTTAAGCTAGTCCATTTAACATCCCACAACTCTTAAAAAACACAACAAACCAAACGTACCTGTACACAAGATGTTGCAAACACCATACCACCCCCCAAACAACAAACAAAGAAACAAAGGAAAATAGGTAAATGCAAACAAGCAAGAGGGGCCTTTGCCCACAGCAGCTGGTGAAAGCCGAGCAAGCGTGCACACATGCCCATTCTTTTGTGGTGTGACTTTTCTGTGTGTAAGCAGTGTGTGGGCATACTCCATCTCTGGGAACATAATGTAGCTTTGGTGGGAACAACATTATGTTCTGTATTGTTGCATTAATGATTCATGTGAAACATGCAAATCAAAATATAACACTTGACTGCATGTCATTAGGGAGCAGTTGAGAGAACCACAACAGAAAGAAATGCAGAAGTATCAATTTGTGGTGTGTGTATAAAACATTTAGTGTGATATGTTGGTGGCTTGTTGCTAAAGATCAGCTCTTTCTCTTCAATTGGCACCAATGTGTTTTTTGTCACCCAGTTCAAAACTGGACAGCCTTTAAAGATAATCTCCCACCACGTTCAGGAGTACTTTCACATAGCAGAAGTCATGCAAGAGGCATTTTGCTGATTGGAACCGGATTTGACAGCTCACCAAGCAGCAGAAGATTTTCAATCCAGTCCTTGTTGTGCTGTCTTTGCTGGTTAGATGGAGCACGCGTTTGTTTATTCCAGGATCTGTCGCGGGAAGCAGCTAGCCACCAGAGGCTGGATCCTGATTTCTCATATGAACGCCCAAGGAGTTTACAAGATGTGAATTTACAGCACGTTTTGAATTATTTTATTGACCATGAACGTACTAGGGAAGTTTTTGGATGGTTCTTTGTTTCCTTTAGAACAAGTCATTTTTGGTGATTGCCTGCTGGCAGGAGGCTAGATTTTCACCCACCTACAGTGCAGCGGCAATTTTCACTTGACAGAATCTCTAGAAGACAAGCTGACATGTTGTCACAAACACTTACAAATATTTGAGCAGTTTGATGTTTTACTTGCATGCTCAGCATCAGGTTTTACATATAACTCCACTAACTAAGGGGCTGTGTGTCTCGGCTCGTGTCAAATCCTGGTCCTGCTGAAGCTGATCACAGGACTTCCATTGACTGCAGTGGAATGAACTGGGGAAGAACACAGGCTTCCTTGAATGAAGTCTGTGAGTTTATTTGAATTTTAGAGGGTGCATCAGCTAGATCCTAATTTCTTAGCAAAGCTGTTTAGGATAGCAGACCCAGTTTTTTTACACAGATAACATGAGGAGCAGGGTTGTCCATATGTAACTTTGAGGCACCTGTACCGTGGCCTGCCTGGAAGGAATTTGTTTGCTCAGATCAGCTCCTCAGAAATCTGAAGTCTGAGCTCTGCCATTGTTTCTGTACTCTCTGGTTTTTCTGTGCAATCCCATAGTGTGACTGAGTGCTGGGGAAGGGAGAGAACTGCTTCTTTAATGCATGCAGAGGGTTGTGTAAAGTTTTTTCTGCCAGAGCAGAAAATTACATCTCCTGTTTCACTGATGAGGCAACTGTTACTATCATTAAATTTACTAACAGGAGGGGAATGCAAACGGTTTTATCTTGGGGGCAGAACAACTGGTGTCTTCACCCAAGGCAGCAGTTTTTCTGAGACTGAAGTGCTAGATTTGTTGTTTTCAGCGTGAGTGGAACATGGGCAAAGACAGGCTCTTCCCCATCAGCTTTGTTAATTCTGAAATTTCTGCCCTGTGTCATGGCACATCTCCACTGGTGTAGCCCCCCACCCCCCAGTCTGTCATATCCTTGTTGTACCCAGAAGATGAATCTGGAGTTGTAGCAGGCATGGTCGTGGCAAAGCTTGTTTTTTCTGAGAGACCTGTGCAGTCTGGTGAGCTGATGGCCTTCCCACCCATCACCAGCAACGGTACAAATCTTCTGCCTTCCTTATACCTGGTAGCCATGCTACATGGAGCCTGGGGAGGGAATTGCCTTTGTTGGTACAGGCTGCGGAGACTTCCAGTTCTACCAGACATGCAGTGCCAAGGAGTCCAACCGCAGCCCCAGGAGCTGTGTTAATTACTCGTTGAACTCAGGGGTAGAAAGGCCCAGCAATGAATTATGAAACTATCCAAACTCTAGTTTTTCAGTTGAAAGCATAAGTGGGACCATGGGACTCTGTCAACAATTACCTAAGGAAAGGAAAAAACCTGGAGTGTTCAGCAGATGTCCTGACTATCCCCTCTTGGGAGAAAGCAATCCTTCCGCTTCTCTTTAGCAGACTCTGGCTATTTGTTCGTGCTTCTCTGGGGGCTTATTTAGTGGTTCTGGAAATATTTTAAAAGACATTAAAGGGAGTTGACAAATGTTTGACCTGTTTCAGTGTCTATGAGCTGAGTTAAATTATGATGGTATCCTTTACGTGCAACGCAGAGGCCTGGAGTTTAAAGCTGGGGAAGACTGTAGGAATGTTAAACCCATTTCAGTGACGGTATCCAACACATGTTCTGTCTGGTTGAAGAGTAGGGGTAAGGAAGCGGTGGAGTTAGGTGAAGGTTTTGGATAAACCCTTCCTGATGGTTCAGGCACGACCAAAATTTTCCAATAAATATGCTGTAGCCTGCCACTGGGTTCCTGCAGTTCCCAGTACCATCTTCCCTGCCACCTGAATCTGCTTAAAAATAAGAAAAAAAAAATGCACAAAAATTGGTTACTGATTAGGCTGAGGTGTTTGCTGTGCTTTGTCCTTGGCATTCTCAGTTTAAGTCTTTCTTTTGGGGCACTGTATGTAACTAGTGCCAAACTCCCTGCTCTTTCCTGGCATATTTATCTGCCTCTAGACCTGGGCCATGTTCATCTCACTGCTACTAGAACATCTTTGGGTTGATATTATGCTGGCTCTTTTACATTTGTGGTTTTGGTGTGTGTTTTGTTGTTTTTTCTGTTGTTGTTTTTCCCCTCTTTCTTATATCACCTTGTCTTCGCAGCTATTCTGCCAGGCCACCGTTATCTACATGTGTGTACCTCTGTGTCCTAAACCTCTGTCCTTCTTTCGGTGTACTGTCTGCTCTGCTTTGACTTGGTCTCTTGCCTTCTCTATCCGAGAAAGCTCCTAGGTGTCTGTCTCCCACCTCTTTGTTATTTTCATTCATAACTTCTGTTCAGTCATAGTTACCATCCTCTGACAAGCTTGGGAGCATCACGAATAGCAGGGCAGCAGGTCTCGCTTGAGTTGGTGGAGTTCCACAGAAGAATTTCAGCATGGTGGGTCTCCATCCCTGTCCAGCTGAGGTTTCTCATTTGGCTGTAGTGCATGAGGGTGGAACTCTATAGTTAATTTTAAGTCTGTCTCTGCCTGCTTATTGTCCTATTTACCTTAGTTTATTAGTTTCTTCTGAGCCAGTTGAAGAACAAGCCTTGTGTTAGACGGACACAGACTGCAGTTTCTCCTTATAGAAACTCAAGTTAAACTTGTCCAAATATGACTACCTGCAGTTAATGTCACAAAATTATACTTAATAATCTAAGTCTCCTGATTTTTGGAAGATTTGAGCAATTGTAGCTCCAGGTGAAGGGGATGGGGCAGGGAATCCTTGCAGGACATCAGGGCACTTTTATTTAAGTCTCTAAATAGGAACTGGGGTGCTTATATTTTGCATTTTCAGGTTTTGTAAATGTTTACAGTTGTGTGTTTCAGTCTATGTTAATACCACAAAAAAATGTCGCCTCTCACCCCCGTCCTCTGCCCTTCTCAAAACGAAACCCTAGGATAACATTTGCCATGTCTGAACCAACTCTGTGTATTGTTTAACTTCTTCGTTTCCTGCCAACAAGGACAACCGTGACCAAAAGGGGCAAAATGCTGGGAGATAAACTTCTGTATTAGGCTGCCAATTAATCAGACTCCAAGTTTCACATTGTTTAGGAGAGGATCAGAGGGTTGTTATCTGAGACTGACCTAAACTGTGAACTTTTCAGATATGCCTTCAAAATTGAAGTGCCCTTTTCTTCTTGGAGGCATTGAGCAGTACCTTTTCTGAGATGGGCTCTTTTCCTCCTTACTAGTCCAAGCACAGCTTTCTAATGTGAAAAATATTTTTGTCTTTTTTCCCCTGCTGCTTCAGCTGTAACAACACTGGATGTTTGCTTGGCTTGGGTGGGAAGGTGGAAAATTCTTCCAAAATTTAGAAACAGAGAGCTGTGTGCAGTAATCTTAAGGCAGTAACTTCTTTTTATTTGATTTTAAATGCATAATTTAGTATACAATATAAAAATGTATCCAAGGGGGAAATGAATTTTTTTTAATAACATGCTTCCCAAGGCGAGTGGCAAAACGTATGTGTTGATGGGAAAGGGAGGGGATAAATTTATATCCTCAAGGCATGACTTGTGGTTTTGAATAAAATTGAGATTGGTGCTGCTGTTGGCTTAGTTTCTTCTAGGCAGAGATGGGTGATGCTGTTCACTGGGAATTCGAACACAGGCAAATTGAGTTCACTTACAGGACTTTGATGATGCGAGGGTTTACTCTGCGGTTCACACTCCAGAAGTTATTGACTTCTCTGCAGCCTAGAAAGAAAATCCGTAGACTGGGGGTAACTTTTTGCTCATTGGGAAAATTGTGCTGTCCTGATTCTGCCACCCTTGTGCACGTGAACACCACTCTAGCACCAGTGAGGTTCCTTGTGCAATTAGGGGTCACGTAAGGGCGATGGATAGTTGGGTTTTAGTCTGTTGCTGGACAGAGTTTCTTAGACCCTGATCCATATGGCTGGGATAAAAAATCACTTTTTTCCAACATTAAGCAGACTTTCTGAGAATAAAGTAAAGAAGTATTAGCTTAAAACTGTGCTTGTACGCCCTTCTTTGGGGAATTAATTGTTTGTGGTCCGTCCCATCCAGCTGCCTGCAAGAGGTTTGAAGAGAGCGTGTGTATTTCCTCCCACTTCGGATCAGTTTGTACATGCGTTTGTGGGTGTTTGGTTAGGGTTTTTTTGTAGATGCATCTTTGAACTTGTATGACGCGAACTGAGACAATCGCTTTGATTTCAATTTAAGCTTGATTTATTTTCCTTTCACCTGAATCAGTAAATAGAGTCTTAATTTGAAAGTAAGTTTGTACAACACTTGACCTGCATGTCTCCCATTCACAGTGGATTAAAAAAAGTCCAGAAATAATCTTGATTGCCTGAACTTCAAAAATTTTGAAAACTAGACTTGTCTAGGAAGCGTGTGTGTTTCCTTCTAGCCGCATTCATCGTTTCATGCTTTTCTAAGTGTTGCTATGGCATATAGTCATAGTCTACATCAATTAATCTTTTAATGAAATAAAAATAATTTTTAAACTTATCGTTCACATACAGGAAACAATAAAGAAGCTCGGTTGCATTATCTCTGTAGGGCATCTAAAAGTGTGGGGGCATTGCGGCATCCGTTTTCCACGGTGCGATGCACCTTAAATCCACAGCAGTCTGGAGCTCTGGAGAGGCTGGCGATCTCTAACACATCTTTGCGCGCTCACTCCAGCGTGCACTGGACTCAGGGAAAATTGCAACCTGTATGGAAGTGCTCAGAACAGAATTGTGTAATGGGATGGTTCTTTCTAAAGTGGCTTGAGTACAGCAGCTTCCGGTGTTATAGGTCCTGTGTCAGAATGCAAATTTTTAAAATAAAATGAACAAACGATGAGGATAAGGACTCCAGTCGAGACCTGACTCCAGGAAAGTGTTGGGGCTGGAGAGCTAGTGGAACCACACCTGACGTAAAGGTGATTTCCCCAGTGGTGAAAGCCTGCACAGAGATGTGGGAAGAATGAGCTGCGAGCGCATCGCGCTGCCTTCTAGCTACTCCCGGCTGCAAAATAGTCTGGTAGTAAGATGCTGTGACTAGCTAAGGATGTGATGTTGCCCGGGGGCACTCTGTCTTGATTTGGGGATAGCTTCTGTCACCTGTAGGCAGCCACCTCCTCCCCTCCCACTGTCCCCAGCCATGGGACTTGCAGCCTGCCCTTCCTTAGCTTCCTGCATTGTACGGTGCGAACGCGTCTTCGTCTTAATGTGAATTAATCCGCGGAGTGACGTTCTGCAATAATAGATCTAAATATTGGTCCGCCTGTGTAAAGTGGGTAAGGTAATGTTTCAGTTCCCTCTGTTCTGCGTTATTGGACTTTCTTACAGGTCTTGCTGTATTGCTGCGGTGGTATTACAGACCGAATGCCAGAAGTGCAACTTCAAACTGTGGTGCTGGGTAGCCTGATGTTGCAAACACCAGCTTATACGAATGACATGAAGTAAGGATGAAGTTATCTGTTCCTTTCATTGGTTTGTGAAATGGCTCTTTTACAAACAGCTCATCTCTTTAAAATAACTTGGTTTTACCCTAGGATTTGAAAGTAAAAGGCAATTTGGGCCTCGTCCTGTTTGTGTAGTGTTCTCTGAACTTTCAAAGCCATAGCAGGTGAGGGGAAAGCAGAGCCTTGTAAAACCAGGTGCCTAAATTATTTTATTTGCCACATATCCAATGTACTTTTGCCATTTCGTTCCATCGAGTCAGTTGATCAGTTTATGCTGAGCCATCATGAAATCTTATAGCCTAAATGCTTAAAATTGTGCATAGGACAGAATCACAGAATCACAGAATAGTAGGGGTTGGAAGGGACCTCTGTGGGTCATCTAGTCCAACCCCCCTGCCGAAGCAGGGTCACCTACAGTAGGCTGCACAGGATCTTGTCCAGGCAGGTCTTGAATATCTCCAGAGAAGGAGACTCCACAACCTCCCTGGGCAGCCAGTTCCAGTGCTCCGTCACCCTTAGAGGGAAAAATGTGCTGCATTTTTCAGGAAAAGGACAATGTGCTGCAATCAAGTAAGGCACCACCAGTCTTGTTCTGCCCCTGGTGCATTGTGGGAATCTCTGAGATGCTGCCATGCGAATTCTCCACGCCGATGCCCAGCAGAGGGTGATATTGTACAGTAGGTTGTAAATCTGTGTGGTGCAGCACCTCACACAATTATCTGCAGCCATTCCTTAGATTTTTATCATTTTAATCCACCCTTTAGAGCTATTACTTAAATGATATAGACATGGGTGGTATAATTAGAATGTACTGTATCTGCCATTAATTTATGACATATGATAGGCTTATAGATGTCATAAAAGTGTATCTTGAGAATGCTGTGAACTCTGTTTAACCCTGATGTTTCAGAAAAGTTTGATTTTTATGACCAAACTGTTTCATCACTGCAACAAGATCTCTCCTCATTCTAGGAAAGATGCTTAAAATGAAAATTCAGTTTCCTCTGTGGTCTTGATATTCTCTTACTGTGCTGGAATTGGCATATGCAAAGAAATGTCGTGGTGTTACCACGAGCATCAATGCAACTATTCTGGCTTGGACTTGAATTTCACTAGAACCAGGTATCCTTTAAATTTAATGCATGGGAAATTCATTTACATAATCAAAGTTAAATTGATGCCTCTTGACCACTTCCATGTTTTCCATAAAACTTTCTCCCATTGAAAACTGACCGTAATGTGGAACACCGTCCATCTGTGTATTTGTCTCCCTCTTGTGGCTAAATAAATTTTTAGGCCTGATACTTTGAAACAACTGGTTTTATTCTTTAGCTGAGATTATTAAAACATTTGTTTCTATATTTAGTGTTTTCTTTTAGATATTTTTCTTATATGCTTTCAACTGATGTGCGCTATAGGCTGTCAGACGGTAGTGCCCATCTTGTTTCCAGCCTAGATTTTGACATTCTCTAAACCAGTCAATTATGGAGTCACGTGTTGCTGTCTCTCCAACAAGAACTGTATTTCTTTTAGAATATTCATTTGACACAGCTTTATCTGATGACCCAAAATGCTGGCTAGTAAGTAGAACGAATAAACTGGGGTACCACTGTACGCGCTTTGCGAGGAGGGAAGTGCTCAGTTTTGGAAGTGTCAAGAGTTTGGTGAGATAGCACTGTTGTGCAAGGAAGGCTGCATTAGCATGGCTCTGAAACATCTGGCTGGGAGTCAAAGAAGTATGAGCATTTGCCATCTCTGCTCCTGCGGGCTGTGTACAGACTGCTTTCTGAGCTTTCCAGAAAAAAGGATTTGCGGCACGTTTCTAAATCGAGAGGCTGCTAAAGCTGTCGGTTGCTTGGGAGGAGAGTTACCTAGCCTGAACGGAGTGAAGAGGGATTTTAAAAGGAGCTTTTCCTGTAAGTCTTCAGTGAAACTGGGCAGAAAGCATATGGCTTGCACATAAGACAAAATAATTTTATTTTTAAAACTTCTATGTAATCTTGCAGAACAATCCCTAGCTGAAAGAGATCCGGGGTTCTAATATATGGCGTTTTAATTTGCTGATCCACAGAAAACTAGTTATATTTTAGGTGTTGAAACTCCACCTTACAGTTCTCCTCCAGCGATTTTGTAATGCAGCTGTCCTGCTTTGTGCATTGCTTAACACCACAGTTGCTGGTGGCAAGTTTTTCCTTGGGCTTCTAGCATACAAATCGATGTTAATTATATTTGAAGGGTTAGAGATGATTTGGAAAAATTTTGTCTCTTGCAGGTCAGTTGCAGCAAATGGTTTTGAGAGACTAAAGCCACCAATTCATTGCAGATTTTCTATATTCTCTGAGAGATGGAGATGCTTCTAGATCTTTTGGGTGTCACCTGTGATGACTGGGAGAGCCGGGTGCCAAATCTAGAAGGCCTGGGTATATTGTATAAAGGGCTTTTCTACACTGCAAAAGCCATTTCTGGCTTCCACACCTTGAAATTAATATGTTTGTCCTGAAAGAAGAAAAGAGGACTCGGTGTGCCCGAGGGGGTTGTCAGCTCAGCGTGAAGACCCAGCCATCAGATGTGTGAGGACATCTTGCAGAGTCTTCTATCCAATATGTTATTCAGCACCTTCGCCCTTGACAGATGGCTGTGATGCCTGTGATTTTACTCATTGCGCAGTCAGGTACTTACATGCATTGAGATTATACTTAGATCCTAGGCTTTGCAGGGAAAATTGGGTCCGGTTCCAGCTGCAGCTGGCTCTTGTGTAGATAAAGAACTGTACCAAATCCCAGATAACTGAATACCTCCCTGCTTTGCACCCGTAAATTCCTGGCAATGAAGTTCCTATTTGATTCAGTGAAATAGCTCATATCTCTGCGGTTACCGTGCTCTGCTGCTAAACTGCTCTGGTTTTCCCCTCCACTCCACGGCTCCTTTTAAACTGCAGAATTACTCAAGTTCTACAACAGGAGACAAAGCATCTAACAACAAATCTGTTTTTATTTGTCCTCCCATCAAATCGTCCTAAATCAGACTGTGACCAGACATGGAGTGGAAGTGCCCCAACCTTTTATAGCACTTGCTCGGTGAGATAGGGAGGAGGCAAACTCCAGCTCTAAATCTTCCCGGTGCCACCCTTAATGACAGGGAGAACAGGATGCCAAAGTCTATTATGTGCTGAAAGGCCCCTAAGTGTTATTGTAAAGGGCTTCTGCAGACCCACCATACATTCTCATCTGAAGGTTTTTAGGCTTCCACTACATGGGAAGAAGCTGGTGGAGTATTTGTAGTGTGTACCTGCCATATTTTATAGTAAAGAGCCCTTTCTGAGCAGCTCTCCTTTTTAATTATACCTTAAAATGGTATTAAATGTTGGCTCTGTTCATGCCAATTGCTGTTTGGTTGTAATGACTGCAAGAGCTCTTGCTTGTTGGGACATCAATTTTCTTTTCATCAATGCTTTGCTTTTATGTTTGGAAGGGAATTTGAAAGCATATAGGCTGAAGCAGAAAATATTGCTGAGGCACACAGAATGATAAATTTCCCTTCTGATACAGGAGAGTCTAAGGAGGAATATATGCTTTGTTCCTTGTAAAAAGTTTTCCTTGCTAGATGATGTTTTGAGGAAGGAGGGGGGAGAACAAATTTGTACCTTTATGTGATGGGGGAGAGGAGGAGGGTGTATGTGTGGGTTTGTTTTTTCTGCCTCTTAAAGCCTACCTTAAAGTGGATATTTTATTGCCTGCTTCTCCTGACTTACGTATATTGGTAATTGAAGGAGAGTGCTGAACTGCTGGCCTAGTGCATTATTTGTGGTTTCTGAGCCTCCAGGATCCTGAAGGAGGTGATTATCCCACCAGCTGCCTCTTGGGGAATGCGAGGGGAGAGGGGAAATTGCCTAGTTGGGTAGATGGGCTCACCTCTGAAAGGTCACAAAGAGAACGAAATGCTGATGTATTGATACCTTGTGGACCCTTTCTTCCCAGCTTGACACAAAAGGTAGCTTTAAATCGAGATAAGACTGTGCCGTTGCGGAAAATAGTTCATACGTGTTTCTGCTCTTCTTTCCAGCCAGCCAGCGGTCTCTTCTGTAAATCATCTCTTCCCTCTTCTGGTGTGACTTCTCTTCGTTCCCTCTACAAACGTGCAAGAGGGAAAGCCATTTACTGTAATCAGCTTAGCTTGTTTAGCCTTTGAGAACGTTAATTATTCAATATTGAATCTGAATATTATACTGGGATCATTCTTATTGGTGACCTTTTGCCTGCTTGACTAACGCAGATGTCACAAAAGCTGCAGAGCAGCCCTGTAGCGCAGGGATGATGGCTTCTAATGGGGATTATATATGAGCTAATACATTTCTTGGTATATTTGTGTTTTCTGAGAGCGTCCTTCACAACATGTTCAATAATTTGCAGCTAGTGTTGTCCTTCCGTCTTTCAACTTGAGTTATGCACTCATGATGTGCCTTCAATCACAGAGACATCTGAGATACTTTACAAAAAAAAAAAGTAGTATATTTTGAAATGTTTACACTTTTGAGTCTAGGCATAGTTATGAGTGAACTGAATTTAAGCAGACTTGGTACGTACTCTGTAATAAATTCTGCATCAGGACTTAGGCCTTTTATTTGCAGGAGTCAAATCTTTGTAATTTTGGTTGAGTGTTTTAATCTACACTCATGCTTCACCCTTCCCTGCTCCGTTCGGCCGTGTGCCCTGGACGCTGGCCTGTGACATGCTGTGTTCTGTTGCCACCCTCTGCGTGTTTGGCTGCACAGGAGTACGCTCTCTGGAGGAGGTGTGGCCCCGCTTTAAGATGCTTCAACAGCCTGGGAGGTGTGGGTTTGAACCCTGCTCTCTGATTTGCCTGGTAGGCACTTTATCCCCAGGGCTATGCTAGAAGTCACTCTTTCAGGTATTTGTGCTGAAGTTGGAAGGAAAGTGATGCCCGAGAGCTTCAGAGGTGGGAAGATTTCCCTTGTCCCTGAACCTCTGCTTCACTTGAAGCTCGAGTCTGGGCTGCGTGCTAGAATGCAGTCGCGGAGTGCGGTTGTCAAACTCGGGGTGCATATGAGTGTTTAATTCACCTTGTGCTTTTTGTCCTTATCCTTGAGGTTTTGCCCTCAAAGTCAGCAGTTTGCCTCCACAAAACTGAGGGCTAAAATATCTGAATAAAAAAACCTAAGGGAGGAAAAGTGAAGGGGGAGAGACACGTGTCTTTTAAAAAGCCACGATATTCCTGTTCATTCTGAGAGAGGCAGGCATGTAGTCAGGATGTAGAAAACACAAGCTCCATAGAATTAGCACAGAGACACTCTAAAACACAATGTTCAGGAGTAATTACAAAGTTCAATGTCAGCTAGAGGGAAAACTTGTTTTGACAAGCTGCACATTTAAACCAATATAGATTAAACTTTTTTCTTCCTCATGTATATTCTATTACTAAAGACATTTTAGAAAAGGGGAGCAGGGATGTGTGAAGTATGGTGAACCATAAAGCATCTTGGGATTTCAGTAATTTATGATGAAAACAAATGTGATTGATTCGAGTTACATGTCAGCTGTAAGTGGGACCCTAAAGCCTCTACTGTAATTTGCTTGGAGACAGCCAGCTACAATGCACCTTGATCACATCTTGATAGCATGTGGCTGGGAGTGAAGAAAACAGAAGGCTGCTTTTTGCCTTTTAAACAGCCCCCATTTATTCACAAATTTGTGCCTGGAACAGCTTTCATGTAAATCATTTCACTATTTATTTCAATTCAGGTTGGTTAATAAGTTTACTTTTTACTGATTTAAAGGGCACGATTGACATTTTAGCTGCAATAATATGAGAAGCACATTAAGTGCTGGTTCCTTGTTTCCATTAGCCCTCAGGAACAATGTAAGGGATTCTGATGCTTTTGAGTGAGGTCAGTGTTTAGGGATTCTGATGCTTTTTAGTGAGGTCAGTGTTTAGCGTGGACCACTTCCAGCAGAGTATGTACTCTGGACTCTCTACTAAGAAGCTCTATAGGACGAGTTATTCTGTACATCTAATTCTAATAAAATCAATGGAGCTGTATAAACTTACAGCAGTTGGTATTTGTCCCACTTGCTGTGGGCAGTTGCGTCTGCCCATATTTCAAAAAAGCAGATTAAACATTTCCTAGAGTCCAGTAGATTTCTGTCAAACAGTGGAATGGCAAAGACGCTTCGAGGAAAAAGGAATCTAATTTTCTCCCTTCAGCACCTCCAAATCAAAAGAATAAATTTCCCTCCCTCATAAATGAAACCAAAAGCTCTCTTAACCGTTACTACATTGGCTGCCACAGGTTTCGAGTGAGTTGTAAAACTTAGAGCTTTGAAGTTTTCCTGTCCGGTTTCTGATGCAGTCTGCTTAATGCCACCAAGAGCTAGTGCTACATACATAGTGTAATTTGCATTGTCACATTGTTTTATAAATCCATTTTATGGTGAAAAATAGTAAGCTTAAAGAGACACCGTGAGCTTATGGTAGAGCAGAGGAGTCTAAGAAGTATTCTGGATATACAAAAGCTTCAGTATGAAATATCTCCTTTGGATTGATTTCTTTCATTTTTTTAACACTGCTCTAGAACAAGCAGCTGACTTGTGTAGTATTGGACTTAATGCAAGCGTGCATCCAAAGAGAAAGGTATGGGTTTTTTTATTGGCTGTTTTTAATGTTTGTCCTAAATTATGAATTTTTGCAACCAATAGTTGAAATGTATTGGGAAGAAAATTCATTAGCTGGAGTATTGCTGCTTTTTTTTTTTTAATTTCTAAAAAGAGGAATATGTGAAAACGGGCATCTCCCTTCTTCCAGCTGTAGACCTCTGAATGATACTGGGAGCAAGTCAAAGCAGCATCCGCAGCCCTGGTCCCACTCTGACCCCGCGTGGCACGAGGCGCAGCAGTAGTCGCAGACTGCACTGATCCCTGCGCTCAGTGTGATTCCCTCTTGCAGGGCTGGGATGTTGTCCCAGCTCCTGGAGTCTGTCCTACGTGTACCGCAAAGTAGATGAGCTGTGTGAGGGTAGAGGCTCGTTTATCTTAATTGTTTCCTTTTGTATGTTGCTTTTAAAGCATTACAGTCTACTTACAGTTATAAAGTGTAAATTTTTTCTGTGTAGGACCCCACTTGGTGTAGTGTATAGGGGTGAAGCATGCAATATGGCGTAATTCAGTTTGCAGAAGTAGCTATAAAGCTGGTGCGTCCTGTCTCTGACTGCTGGTGTATAAACCTAAATAATGATCTCAGGTGCCTTGCTCTGGGTTTTGGGGTTTTTTTTAATGTTGTGTAAAGGGGTCAGCTATAAATCAGCAAGAGCTATGGAAGCCAAAAGTGCTGTGCTGATTTACAGGTAACTCAGTTCCCAGGGCAAACTGGGAAGTAAATAGACCATTGGCACCTCCCAGCAAATTTTGACAAGTGATAAGCAGCTTCCAAATGCTGCAACTCCTGCTAGCTCTACTACCGACACCAATTTTGTTGCATACAATTAGGATATACATGTATACAACTAGTATACACAGTTTGTGTACCAAAAATAATATATATGTTGGAGAATTTCATGTCACTAAAAATAATTTGCTAAATAGTTGAGTCTCTGCATTGACACACAGTTCATATAGAAATTGTGAGTGTTTCAGGGTGAGGATGCAAACATACGGAAAGCCTTATAATTGTTTTTTCTTCATTACTTGCCTTATTTCCTTTAAGATTCCCTTGTTGATTTGGGATTCAAATCTTTCTGAGATGACATTGAACTTACTCTGAAATTTTGTACGTGATATCATATTAGGATTTCAGGTTTTAGTTTAATAGATTTGAGGATAGGGTGAGAGATGGAGAAGTGACACTGCCATAGATTTGATGTGTGACCTTGACTTTTTTGTGCCTTATATCACCAAATGTGACGTGGAGCATTGTCCACAGATGTGCAGTGGCTCTGATATAAAATGTGCCAAAGCTGAAGTATCATTATCTACATAATTTTTTATGTATGTACACTTTTGTTTATTTGCTGTAATCTCTTTCTGATTTGTATTTATTCTGAGGTCATATATAAAGTTGGGTTTGATTTTCTTAGTGTTATTTCTGGTTTCAGATATTTGGAGTTTTTCTAATTTGTTTGGGGGCTTTAATTTGTATTAACTTTTATTCATTATAAATAACAGATAACATGTCAGTTCTTCTTCCATCCAGAAGTGTCTCTTTTCCAGAAAGCATTTTACTACAAAGGTGCTATGCAAACTAAGAAAGATTAATTATAATGATATCAGAGCATAATTGCCAGAGGCTCTGGATCGGATGTTTTTCAAATTGATATTTAGGGCATACCAGCAGATCAGCAGATGTGGATCAAAACGAGTGACTTGGAGCATAAGGCAGCACAGTGTCAGGAAAATATGGTGGGCCGTGATTATTAATGGGCTTTTAATTAATGGAAATTCCCAACAAACCTGTTGTTGTTATGTATCTAGCTCAATTTAGCTGCTTAGAGTCTTGGACCATTTCTGCCAGGTCACACGTTTTTAAGGTGAAACTTAGATGAATATTTGTCTTTTGTTATTCCTCTCTCTGAAGATCTGCCTGGATTGTGGCTTTGCCCAAGCTGAGGGAGTTTCAAGCACTTGATCTATGAGGGCATCCCTAATAATCAGGGAGGCAGGACACAGCCTTGGTCTTAGATGCGGGTTTAGGTGGCTAGATGAGCCCGGCTCCAAAGTTTGCAGCTCATCTGTACAAAACGTGCCTGTGTGGAGTTGGAAACCTATGTCTGGATTATTTAACTCTTTGAATGAACATGCTGAAGACACAAAAAGCACAAATGGGATCCAGCCAAATGTAGTGATACTTAGAAAGTGTACACAGTTTAAAATTGTGTGAAGTATTAAAGATTCTATCCTGATTCTGGGAGGACAGAGCTGTGTTGCGGTGTCTGCCATCCACACATTGGTTTGTCTTTCCTGCAAGTGAATCTTGTACTTAATCATCCCGTGCCTAGAGGAACACTTACGACTCGGCCAGTGGCTGTGTTGGTACAGGTATGGCACCAGGCACTCATCCTCCGACGGCAGCTGGCCGACTGCGCCCAGGGCTCTGGAGCCCCTCTAGCTGCCTGCGATTTGACTTCCCTCGGTATGGAAGTGAAAACATGGAAGTCATATCCTTACAGCATAAAATGGTGTAGTGTAACTCACCGTGGTAGAAGATCTAGCCCTTCTTTGTGTATATCTTGCACCTGTGCCTGTCTCTAGTCACAACACTATGTTTTATAGAGTGCGTTGTTTATCCACAGGTTGTGTTTTCAATATAAATATTTCTGTGTTTCCTATTCAGCTCCACTGTTGTTTGTGGCCTGCTGTTCTTTGTGATATCACTCGACCAAAGAACTTTTTTTCACTATATAACTGCAAGTCGAGCAGATGAACAGACCATATCTGTGACAAGTCAGCTGGTGTTTCTGTGGGACCGCTAATGTAAAGAGAGGTTTGTACAATAACTGGAAGTAGGAGCAACAGTAGTGAGGTTCTGTCTCCAGCACGGATGGTATTTAGCTTCCTGCTAAGTTAATTGTCTGTGTAAGGGACTTGAGCCATTCCTTTTTATCTTATTGTTTTTCCCTTCTGTGTTATTTTTCTTCCTCTCGTTAAGTCACTGAGTTAAATTAAGGATTAGCTATCAAAGTATTCTTGTTTCCCTTGCAGAGTCCCCTCTGTTATCATCTCCTATGCTCTGTAAACATAAGGTGATGCTGCTTCTTGGTGTGCGTTTGCATGCGCGCTCTCTCTGCAACTTGCCTTTCTATATTTAACGCATCTACAGCATTTGCTTTATCAGGGAAATCCATCTTCATTTTAGCAAACCTCTTTGTCTCTTTGGAGGAAGGTGGATACAGGTCCTTGTAGCTTTAACCTCACTTTTCTCTTAAATTCTTCTGAGTGCTGAGGATAGATTTTTGTACTGGCAGCATTTGTCTCTCCTACAAGTATCTCTCTCATGCTTTCCTTTTTTAAAGTTTAATTATGCTCATGTGCAATTGCTGTAGGTGGGTACTGCGTCTGTGTCATTTGGCTTCCCCTGCTCTCTTCTCTTCTCTCTGCTTCCTCGTGGTTTCACTCTGCGTATCTCTCCTGCCTCTTACTTGCTTCTCTCTCCCTCTGGCTTTCATCTGTATTCCAGAGTTACCAAAGACAGGAGAAATAACTGTTGAGTGATATTAATAATGCCATAAAAAAGGACAAAGATGCTGAAACGTGGGAGGAGGGAAGGGTTTAAGGCTGCCCTCCTGTAGGAAAGGCAGCTGGCATAACAAGATGCGTGTTGTATGTCTGTTCAGTCCTCTGTGACACTGTAGGCTTTAGCTTGTACTTGAGCCCAACTCTGCACCTTTTGTTTCCAAGTGTCTTATTGTCATTGCCAGAATAAATTGCAAAGAGCAAACAGCAGGTATCAGCCCTGCGGCCCTCCTAAAATCCTGCTCAGTTTTTCATACACAGCATCTCCGTAAGATCTTTGCAGTTCTGGCGTTGGATCAATACTTTTTACGAGTGCTCCCATCCCAGGTGGATCCACTGCGGGAAGGTGCTTCTTGTGACTGAAGATTATTGCTCTTGAATATCAGGTGCTACCTGAATCTGCACCGAAAGCATTGCTCTTCTGTTTTCTCATTTACATGTAGATCATTCTGGGCTAGGTTACTTTATCCCACATTAAAACTGTTCAGTAGAATCGATGTGCAGATTGCAACCATCTGTGTCCCTGACAACAGCACACTGGTGTATCTTCCCTTGGATTAACGGTGTCCTGAGGGCAGGAGAAAATGATGTTTATGATAGAAGCTACACAACAGCCTTTGAAGTGATGGTTCAGAAAGTACTGCAGAAAAAAGAAAAGGGAAGAAGCCCCAAATATAGGACGTTAAAAGAATCTGGGGCTTTCAGAAAGCAGTTGCTACCCTGCCCCTTCGCTCATTAATGATTAGTGGTTTGTGCCTCTTCTCCTGAAGAAGGTGGAAGTGAAGCAAGAGTACTACTCTCCTTGTAGAAGGTAGTTTTTCCTCCATTTTAGCCTTGGCTTATATGACTGCACCTCTGAATTTCGCTGCCTGGTTCTGTAGAATAGCAGCTATTCTTCAGAATAGATATTGATCCTATTAATGCATATACTGTCAATTAAAATTCCTGGTGATTAAAAAAAAGAGCAGAGTGCTATGGCCATTGGGTGGCACCTACCATTCTTGTGAATACCAGTGAGCACTCCCGTTTTTCAGCAAGGGTGACAGAACATCCCAAAGATTAGATTCCTACCAGCAAAAGAACAGAGTAAGATCACAAATATAAACCCACCGTAGTCGTTGCTTTCTGGCTGCGGGCTATCTCCATGGACGAGTCAGGGCATCTGTGTATTAAGAAACAAACTGGTAATTCTAAGACCAGAGACTGGCTTTGTGTATGGAGTCTAGCAGGTCCTAATTTGAAATTTAATATATGTCAACCTTTGAAATACCCTGAAAGTCATTACACAAAAATGCAACGTTCTTGAGATGGGAGATGGTGCCTTTCACCTGGTGTTGACTTTCAATGGACTACTTTACCTGTTAGGTAGGTTGTAAGCAAATTTTTCTTCAAAATATGTTTAGTCTCTGTATGGTGAAATTTATTATATGGGGTGAGGGGTAAATACAGCAGCACTGCGCCTTACATGTATCTGTATGTGAGTGTGTGTACATGCATACTGCTTTGGGCCTGGAGATAGCACGAGAATGCAGCTCCCTCCTCTGTTTTCAGATGACTTTATTTTGAAGACGAGATGCGTTATTCCATCAATATTTTTTTTTTCACTGTGATGTGTTGCTGTAATTTTCCGTAAAGACAATGTATGAATGAAGATTTCTGTCTTGGTGGGTTGCTCCGTGAGCAGAGATGCTTCCTAACGTTATCCTGTCTTTAATCCACCAGCTGTGACAGGGAAACATTGTGTTCCTTTTATCTGTCAGAATGAAATAGTCTTCTCCAAAGAGCTCCTGGATTTCAATTTTAGAGGTAAAGATAAAAGCAAAAACAAACTGGGGGCAGTAATCCAAGCCCTTTCTGGCTAGGATTATCGATTACCCAGTCAAGTATTGGGTAAAATGACTTGACTTTTATCAGAGAGTGGCATTGCCAAAGCCTTTGGTACCAAAACAATTTCTTAGAAGTGCCAGAACTGCAGTGGATGAAAGAATCCCCTAGAACAATTTTCTGCCTCCGGTTATTCCAGCCTCTAACTTTCATTTCAGATGCATCGCTGTGCTGGTGCAACCGCGTGACAGCGTGCTCGCGCTCCTCAGGAATGGTGTGCATCACTTGTTTTGAAACTGAAAAGCACTCCAGTGATTTCAAGTGTATTGTAAACATCAGAAAACTGGAACCATTTAATTTCATTCCTCCAGCACTGCTGGAAGGGTAAATATTACGATGAATGATAGTGTTGGGTGTTATTTTATGCCAAACTGCTATAATACCATAATAAATTATGTTCGTGGATGCTAACTCCAAGCATGTGCAATTTGAGCGCTCTTTCTAAATACCCTTGTAAGGATTTTTCGTTATCAGCTTGGGAGTATAGTGTCAGCATCCCTGAAGATGCTCTCTGTAAGTAACTAGATTCTGAAATCGCTTCGGATGGTGATTGGAGTTTCTCTTCTTGAGATGGCCTACCTCCTTCAGCTAGCAAAACTTCTCCCCCACACCTCCCTTTTAAATACTATCGTTGGTCTTTATTTTGTTGGAGTGTGGAGGAAATTCTGCTCGAGGAGAGGAATTGAATCAGTCAGGCTTGCACTTAACAGGTTTCTCATGCTTTGTACTTTTATCCTTCTGATCTGCTTACCATACAGAATGAAATATTTTGCTCACCCAATCAACACGTGCTCCCATAAATAAACTTTAGGGCGAAGTGATGGGGGATTGGATGTTTATAATTGGTAGCAGAAGCAGGTCCTTGACTTCCTACCATAACTTTCAGGGACTCCATGTCAGTGGTAGTTAGTATGGACCTTCTGTAGTGATCCAGGATGTGTGCAGGCCCGCTGATGCAAAATTCTTCATAGACTCATACAGGTAGAAGTTAAATTTGACCGATACTTGTGCGGTTATGTGAATAAAAACCAAAGATGTGGCTAACGTTCTGGAGGGCAGCAGAGCATGCTCTGCTTTGAAGCTGTATAATCCTGCCTCCCATCTGACGCGTTGCTGCTGGGGTGAGAACACTGTTCAGGACACATCTGCAGCCAGCCACAGCTCGGGAATAATGCTGCACAGTGGGGCTTGGGTCCCAGCGGGTTTTGAGCTCCTACTGAAGGCTGAGCACCCTTCATTCCTGTTAGCATTTGCAGAAGCTGGGGCTGCTCAGCAGCTCACTGGTTCAGGCTTTGCATTCCCCAAGGGTGTTAGAAAACATCGGAGGGATACAGATTTTGGATGGTAAATGTCGAATTTTCAAGCTCCTTTTTTGTACTCCAGTCTCATTTCTTTTACATTGATTCCTCATCTAAAAAAAAAAAAAAAAAAAAACAGCAGCTGTTTTAGTCTGGACTGGAGAACTGCACTTGCAAATATTGTAAGAGTGAGTATCTTCTACGTTGAAGGAGACTTAGAACAATTTTGGTACATGCTTTTTCTGAATATGCCCATCTTGCAATGGATTTTAAAAGATTTCTTCTCTGGGATTGCATCCCCAGCCCAACTGTTAATCAGTATTGGATCCAAAGGCAGTTTTAAAATAGTTAACATGGAAACGATTGTACAGGGCAGCAGAAAGGTGACATTTATTTTACTGTGATTAGTGGTATTTTACTGGTATTTCTCAGTTTGTCTTATTTTTTGTCAGGGTGCTAGCTTGGGTGCAACTTCTGCGCCACTTACACAGTAACAAATGAATAACTATATGTCCGATTATAGATAAAAGTGAAAAATAGCAATTTATGACATTTTAACAATCTAATAAGTACATGTCCCATTATAGTTAAAAGTGAAAAATATCATAGACTGATACGAAACTAGATGAAACCAGGCTTGTGTGAAAAGGCTGTTGGTAGACCTTTACGTGAGGTGCAAAGAGACTTGTTCTTTGTCTCACCTGTACTGTAGCTAAATTTCCAGCATTTTCTACTTCCTTGATTTTCTCTGTTTCTTTCCCTTTGCTGTTAGACCATCCTCCCGCCCCCAAAACCCCTCCCTGCTCAAAAAAGCCTGCAGCAGAAACTGTATGGTCTAGGAGATTTACCCTTGCCCCACTTTTGCTCATGACAGCACGGTTTTATTATTTAATGCTAAAAAGTATTTAAAGGAAATGCTTGGAAAATGCTACTCAAAACACAGTAATCCGTTCCCATCTTCTCTTTCTCTGGATTTTCTGTAGAGTGTCATAGCTGAATAAAGGTATCTTAAAATGATGTTAAATGGCTCTGGGTATCCCAAGAATAACCGGCTGTTAAAACATTCAGCCTGCTTATCTGTAAAAGTTTGCTGTTATCATCTGAGCTGATCTCCTCTCCGGTTTGTCACTTCTAATCTTGATGAACAAGGGCAAAAGAGTGAAATCAGCTCAATTCCGAGCACAAGTGTGATACACACAGAGGTATCCTTCAGGTATCCTGAAACTGTTTGATGAGTTCCTGCACGTTATTGAGAGTTGTCTCCTTACACCTTTTTGCCTAAATCTTAATATGATACCTAAAGGTAGTTTATCACGTGCTTTGAGATCCTTCGGTGATAACCGCTGTGGTACTGGTGGCTATTGTGAGTCCCAGTGCTAACTCTGTTCTGGTAATTATATTTCCAAAAATCTATCAATGTATTGTTAAAACTTTGTGTTCTTAGCATTTTGCCTGAAACGCCTAAATGCAAGCAAAGTTGTAACACTGAAAATTCACCAACGCTAAGCTCTTACTGGAGGTGCAGAAGCAGAACTATCAGCAGGGCAGGGTCACAGTTCAAGTATTTGGAAAAAAACCCCAATCCACCCAACAACCCCAAACCATGATATCAGAGTTGCGTTGCCTTGGATGGCCGTTTCTCTTTACTCTCCTTCTCCAACACCGGTGTGCAGTTTGATGGGGGCCTGGAGGTTTGTTCTGTGGTAGGAGAGTGGATGAGCGGTGATGTTCAGGACACTCGAACACCTTCTTGCTTAGAAAAAAAACAAACCACAGAGTAAAATCAATTGATCTACATTCAAAACTTTTACAGAACAGATTTCCTAGGTGAAAGATTCTCACACAAACTCCAGCAAACAGGCTCTTCACTAAGAGCTGCAAAAAATAAATAAATAATACTCCCCCCGAACTCGCCACCCCACAAAGTCTCACAGCAGGAGTTGTACAGTCTTAGGTGATGCAGAGCCATCCCACTCCTGCTCATGACCTATTTGTGCTGATCGCTGACAGCTGTACTGCATTTCAGAAAGAATAGTGGAAGAGTTAGGAAATTGCTGAAAGTGGCTGAATTTGTTGAGTTTACAGTTGCTCTGGGAATGAAATGGAAGCAGCATAAACTCGGAACTGAAGAGTAAAGTGTTTTGAAAGCAGAAAAATTATCAGCAGCTTAAGCATTAAGCATGTCTTATGGATACTTTTCTATTTGGCTTGAGTACAGAAGGGGTGTGAGCGTGAGCCTGCCACTTCTGTGTATTTTGCTGATTATTCTCGGCTAACTATGAGTTGTAATTGCTTGTTGGCAGGATCACCAATATCTGTGTAGGGAGTTGGGTGCAGAGAGACTGGAAAAATCATAATTGAAAGGAGCTTGGTACTGGCTACTGTGTGCCTGTAGGAGCATGTCTGAGGAGGGCAAGAGGAGTAGGCAGCGAGCACTTGGATATGTAGACTGGAGGTGAAAACATGCTGTTTACACCATCTCTGGAGCATGCCAAAGTTGCACTGAGAGTATGCCAGCCAAAGGAAGATGATGATTCTTTTACTTCAGTCACAGTTACGCTGTTCCTGCTATGTGGAAGCCTGAGGCAGGTTCTGGCCAAGGTTTTACAGAGATAAAGAAAGGCGAAAAGTTGCGCACTTGGGCTGCACACTGTGAAAAGCCACTACGTAAACTGAAGGCTAAGCATCTTTTAAGCACTTTGGGAAGATTTTATTCTTCCCAGATACTGGACCTTCAGCCAAGGTAAGCCAAAGCAGGTTCACAAGGTTTACAGCCAAGGCATACCCCGTTATGCAGACTGGAGTAGGAAGCCAGGCACTTGGATGGCTCCCTGGCTGCTACAGGGATTAAAAAGACGACTTGGTGTGTTGGTTGTAAAGCAAATACTCTCGGGTGTCAGCCCATAGCTGATAGAAAAGGTGACCCTGTCCAAGAGTCAGTATAGACTTCCCTGCCATAAATATTGTTCTGGCAATTTATACACGTGAATAACTCTAACCTGCATCCAGACTACCCAGGCTGCAGCTGAGCTGTTGTGAGTGCAGAGACTGTGCTTTGTGCTGGTTCCAGTGCTAGCTGGGCAGTGCTGTGCTACATGTGCTTCCGGAGCCGAGCTCGGGGATCTCTGTGGTGTCACTGGGCTGGCTTGTCCCTGTAATGTCATCAGGTGGTGTGGGGTTTTTTGGGCTTTTTGTTTGTTTGGTTTAGTGTTTGGTTGGTTTTTGATTTTTTTACAATGCAGTTTTCTCACTTTCTGTGGTCTGTGTTTTTTCCTCCTTTGCCATCCAACTCCTCCTTTTCACCCCTGTTCCTCCCATTCCTCTGGATAAACCAGCATTGTCTAAACAGATAATGGTTAGAAAAAAAGTTACCTTTGACTCTGGGAACTCTTCACATATCGGAACTGATCCAGCACCATTCAGGTTCTGCTGTTTCTGCTGTTCATTTGTGCTGTGTTCCAGAGACCAAAGGACTCTCTAGTGCCTGCGTTCTGTCTTTGACAATTAGTGAAGTATAACATCTTCCATGTGGACTCTTACATGCTTCTCCTGCTAATGTCTGAGAAAGTTTCCTTGATTATCCAAAACACAAGTTCCAAGTGGCCGAAAACTTTGTTTCCTTTTGCCTTTGGAGTCTGGAAGCATTATAAGGAAGGCGAAACACTGGTTTGTCCAAGGCAGTAAGAGAAAGCCTGTCTCACTCACAAGATCTGATGGGTTATGTTTGCATGGCTCTGTTTACTTATGCATTCAACCTCTTTCTAAACCTGTGCTACCAAATCAATAGCAAGTTAAATGAATGTAGCTTTTCTAACTTTGACAGACACCTCGCAAAGGTTAGGTCCAAGCAGAGAGTGAGTCTGGGCTCCAACCTTCGCTGTTGCTTAGGACTGCTCCTATTTTTGAGCACTTTTATCTTTGCCATCTCTACTCATGCGTGCCCATTCGTCCCAGCTAGCATTCAGTCATCATTTCCCGTCATGTATTTGCCTGGGGTTCTCTAAGCATTCTGTCAGGACCTTCTTCTTTCTTTTAAAACACATTTTGGTACTGGCTTAAGATGACAGTGAATAGGTTTTAAGGGTAACATGATTTGCAACCACACTTCTGTAAAATCTCTAGAGTGATTCCTAACAACCAGTCAAAAAGCATGTCCGTTTTCTCACTTCAATAGTCGCTTTAAATAGCATCAGCTCCCATCGAACAATTTTGGTGGGAATATGACCCCACACAAACTTGTGCGGGTGCCTTGTCTCTTTAGGGAAATGAACGTTTTCCCTCCACAAGATCCTGTGAGACCAACATTCAGCAGTCACATATGGGTAGAGCTTGAAATAAACAATTTGTCTTTGGTTGACCTGCCGTGCAAGAGGTTGTCAGGGAAAAACTCCTATAGCACAAATTATGTCCTTTTCAGCATCAAAAAATGTTCTGACCTACTGAAAGAGACCTTCATAAAAAAGACAGAATGATTCCCTGTAGATTTTTATGATTAAAAATGGATTCTTATTTTTGCAATATTTTATTATTTTAAAATATTGACTAAACTCAAAGAGCTCTTTGTTCACCGACATTCATGTTGTCTATTCATGGGGATTTTTTGCCTTTATTTGATATGATTTCCATAGGGAAAATAAAGAGGAAAAGTAGAAGTTAATGGCTACTAAAGGCGTTTGCCTCTTTTTGCGTATAGGCTACTTTGTTCCCATGAAGAGCAGCCATTTTTACATAGTCTTGTTGGCATTGTATTTGCAAAACCATATTTGCAGAAACAAAACCCGTATTTGCCAATATAGTACCCTATCTTGCAGTTCTTGACACAAACACCTCCTGAACAGACCTGCCAGATGCATATGTGGGTCAGACTTCAGTCAACATTGAGCCCTTGGATAATATATCATCACCTATATCTGCAACTTTTCCACACTGGCATGGCTTTTATTACAGGAATTTCCTTCACAGCTTGGCCAGCTGAAGATGGTTAGTAATGTCTGTGCTATTACAATGCAAAGACTTCTTTAAATAGTAGAGGGCCTAGAAGATTTAATGCATTAACTACACTACACGCAGTAATTTACCTCTTCTTTGTTTGTATCCTTTTAATGACAGCATATTTTCATTGTCAGAATTCTTGCGATAGAAATATTTAATGAAAAGCCTCGGGTGATTGGGTTGTGCCTCTTCTCTCCAGGTGCGAAGGTGTATATTTTAATGGGAAGTCTCAAGACCATTTTTCTGGTATGTGTTATTCTGCACTTCTAGCACTTGATCTGTGCTGCATGCACTGCTGACTCACTTGAAGGCTGCAATAGCGATCTCTCATCAATAATTAAAAGAAACAAGATTACTGGGTCTAAAATTCAGAGTATTTTTTTTTTTATCTTGGCAAAACCATTTAATCTTATCCAGCAATCTCTGCGTTTTAGAGCGCCGCTTCCGAGCGAAGAATGCAGGGCATTTTCTAAAAAGTAGTTACTATAAAATATATTGAAACTACGTCTCGGTTCAGGACACCTAATGAGCAGTGGAGATGAAGTAGGGCAAGAATGTCAGCATTTTAAGTCGGTGCAGGTGTATAAGCCTGTGTCGAAGGCTGTGTCTCTGTGCGTATTGTCCAGTGGGGCTTTGCCACCCACGGGTAATGCCAGCCAGCGAGGCATGTGGTGCTGGGGGCACAGCTGCCTTGTTCCCTACCTCTTCCTTTCCATCGTCTCTCTCCATTTCAAATGGATCTACATCTATTCCTCACAAATATTTCCGAGGTGACTAAAATGGCTCGGCAGCCTCTCGATTTTCTTTTACAAACTTTCTAGGTCTGAATCAATTGCTATATAATAATAATTTCAAGAAGTAACAGCTGCAGTCCAGGGATCAAAATTTGTGCTGAGATCTCCAGCGTACCTTTGCGATACCTTCAGAGCGAGCAACTATTACTGTAATTGCTTTACAGAATAGTCTGGAAGAGGGCTAACTCCAGTGGTTTGCTTGGCGTTATCGCAGAAGGAGCCTGTGGGCTTGGGCAGTAATGTACCACATCTTTTTTTCCTTAGGCACATATTGTAACTGCAAAGTTGCGAATTAAAGACATTCCCACCCGACCTGCCAGCCTGTTACATGTGTGACTGAGACTTAAATCTAGTTCTCTCATTCTCCTGCACTAGCAAATGTTATAGAAGATTAAACTCTGATGGAAAGTCTTGATTCAGGCAATTGAAATCATTGGAGGAAGCTCAGTTGATTTCAGCATTGGGAAGTAAGTTGTCCCTTCACAATGAGAATGAACCAAGGTAGCCCGGTGCACCTGCCCTCACCATGAGGGTGCTGGCTTCAGGCTGGGGCTGTGCCTGGGAGCCCGTTTCTGCCCAGTGCCAGCCCCTGCTACCTGCGAACTCACTCGGCTTTCTCCTCACCCCCTGTACCTCAGCCACGCCTGCTCCATGCGCCTTCTGCTTTGATCTGCTCGGTTCTTTCGCTCTCTGTCTTTCCGCCATTCCATTTGTTCCCTCCCCATTAACGTTCCCTCCTAAGTGCATGGTCACGCAGGAAAAGAACATTGTAAAGCTAGTATGGTATTTGTGGTCAATGTGGAGCTTTATGTTGCAGAAACTTCCAAAAACACCTCTTCCCGTCCCCTTTTTCTTCTCTATAATAAGTAGCTGGTGGACGCTACTTCCATGGTCATGATAGATAATATCTTCTATTATCCGTTTTTTCAAAGCAGAAGATTAGATTGTTAACCTATGAAAAGTAACACTAAGGTTGCCTCAATCTTTTCCAGATATAGCACTAAAGTGATTTTTAACGAATTGCTGTAGTCCAAATGATTTGGAGTAGCTGGAGGAACTACATTTATCTGAAAATGGTGAAGACTTTTTTTTTCTTCCTAGTGCATTCTCTGAAAAAGCAGTTTTTAAACACCAACTTGAATTACTCTGTAGTGCATATAAGCTTGGATGTAAGCTGGTATTAATGAGACTAAAATTCAAATTTAAGATGTCCTTAATCAGTATTGGGAATATGTGGTACTTTGTTTACATCGCAGAGTCAGTCCTGCAAGAAATGCGTCTGCTTCTGTAAGTGGGCTCCGATTTCAGTCTTTCACTGAGGAAACGTATGGAAACACGATTGCCTTTACCTCCGGCTATTTGTAAGCAGAGACTCGGGATGTAACACTGTAGAACTGGAAGAGTGCTAGGTGTCTGCAAGGGTCTGCTCAATGTTCAGTTGCACAAAAGCATTTGGTTTTTATCTTTTGGGTCTATTCCAAATTCGTATTTTCTCTTCTACTCTGTGTATATGTACCGCAGAACATTACAACCCAAAGTTTAGCTGCTTTGTTTCTTTTTACTTCATAACCTTTTATAGGGCTTTGCAAATTAAAATTGGTAATTGAAACAGACAAGTTTCTTTAACACAAATTATAGCCTATCTTAAAATGCATGATCTGTTTCACAGCCATTACTGTGACTAAGTGGGTTGTGTGGCAGGAGACTCAAGGCTCTAGCTTAATAAATCATTGCCTGCTTGGTCAGTTTTAGGCATGAAAGAACAAAAGCGTAATATAATTTCTGGTTCAAGTAAAGGATTATCACGAAAGATTTGTGAGTTGTGCGCAGCCCTGTAACCTTCTGGGAAAGAAGGCGTTCTAGGACTCGCTTATCTTCCCCCATGAATAAAGAAAGCAGTCTTGCCAATTAAAAATCCTTTATTGATAACCCACAGATTTATTTTGTGCCATAGCTTGAATGTGGGTATTGCAAGACAAAGTTTAACTCGATTGTGTAGATCTCCTGGCGGGAGGCAAGCAACCTGTAAAAGAGCCCTTGCTTGCTTTGAGGACGTGGGGTGTTGGAAACGGGACACAACTTCCCGATCTGGCTAACCCCGCGATAGCTTGTGAAACCGTGGTAGTAAGAAAACAAACAACTTCCACAAGTTATTACAGAAGTCCAGCTTTAGTGATTTAGGGTTTCAAAAACGCACAAGATATACCCAGCATCACATGGGAATCTCTTTTGAGGTTAAATTAGGATTTTGAATGCATGCAGATGAATGAGGATGGTTTAATCGTAGATGAACGAAGTTTAACTTATTTAAATGGCACTCTCTGTCTCCGCTTCTAATTGTACCATATGGCATCACCTAATAAGAGCCAAGTGCAGATGCCAGTTACATCACAGTATGATATATTACAAAGCAATCAAATTTGAAGTGAAGATTTATGATGGAGCTTTTCTTGGTTAAAATCAAGCAAACAAAAAAAGCCATCTGATCTGTTACGGTCGCTGAATAGGCCTCAGTTCTAAAGCTCCTGTTCCACAGCCTTGTTCCTCAGGGTGCATCCCGCATCCCTAGGAAGTCTCAAAAGAAGGTAAGAGCTAAGGGAAGGATTCCAGAGGTGAAACCTACTTTTATACTGCGACCAGAATACTTTGCTGGGGAAGGACAAAGGGGGGAGATCCTGGCGTGAGCTGAGGGTTTGCTCCCCGCTGGCGCACAGCGCATGGAGCTGGAGTGCCTGTTACTTTGATGCTTCTGGTAAGTGCATTCAGGAACCTCATTTTGAGAATGTAACCAATTTTCTTCCCTCTGCCCACATATCCATTGCTACATGTTAAGGAGGTGGAAGAGATCATTCCACTTTATTTTTTACCCCCATGTAACTCATGCTAGAGAGTTTTGCGGGCAGTAGGCTTGATAGCGTATGACTGTGAATATCTTTAGGGAGACACTCAATCCCAAAGACCCAAAAAGCGATGGAGAATCGTTTGCATACTTTCATCTTTGTCTGGGTAGTAGTATATGGTTCTAGGAAACTTAAACAAACTTGAAAAATAAATGAGGTGCCAGTAAGCTTCCTTTGCCTGCCTGTGTGTACGTCACCATGAAAAATGAATAACTTGATCAATAAGGCAGTGTTTTTTTTTCTTACATTGTCTTCTCATTATTTACATCCAGAATTCATAGCTGTATTTCAGCCAGTCACAGATGGAAGCTGCAAAACTGTCATTTCTTTCCCTGCTTTGTTACAGGACAGGTGGTGAAATTCACTTTGTTTTCATTTTGCTTTTTTATGGAGTAAAAATCATCATAGCGCTCTGTTTATTTCCTTTTTAGTATCTCCAAGAGATTACTGAAGCCTTTAGGAATACCGGGAATAACGGTAAAGTGTTTGTACGTGTTCCTGTGGTCAGAGAGGAAGGCGTTATAGTTGATGTTAATTTGCTGGAGTTTGTCTAAAGCTTGAAATAGCATGGTATTCGTCTCGGTTTAAGAAATGGCTACTGGGAAAAATTTTGCATCTTCTAAGAAGTTTGAATTTGAGTGGCCTATTCAGCATAATTAAAAATTGCTCCTTAGAAAAACTGATCTGATGTTACTGGAATCAATTCATCATTCAATATCAAAGCAATATCCCGCTGGAACACCAGGAGGACGTCAGCATCTGTCTGCAACCAGAAGGATTCAAACAGCGATTTCTGCCATTGCCGGTTAGGGAAGCTTTAAAATAAGAGTCACCAGGAATAATCTGCAGGTGAAGAAATTGCAGCACATGTGCGTTCTGACTATTTGACCTGTGTGCAAGCATGTGTATCTCCCATTATTCCCAAACTGAATAATCTGTGGATAAAACCAAAGCCATCCAGCGGAAATAATAGTCAGAGCTGTGTAGCACTGACAGTACGCAGAGCTCACTTTGCTCCTCCGGCTCTTGTTGCGTGGCTTGCTGAGCGAGGAGTGAAATAAAACAGTTGTGCGGGAGTGTGTGAATCTTCAAGTACAACAGAATGATCTGTCCAGACTGAAAATACAGGGAAAGATGAAACAGGAGGAAGATTAGGGTTGATGTACAGGGTCTGAGACAACGCAGCGATAAGACTTTTCTCCTGCTGGAGAAGTGTATGGGTTTGATCAGATGGGTCAAGCTCTGAACTGAAGGATTCCTAGTTCCTACTCACGTCTGCCTTTGGAGACCAGGATATTCACAAAGCTATGTTGTTACAAAGGTAAAGAAGCGCCCTGGCAAACTCATGCCACATGTGACAAGAAGCAGATCCTCCCGAGTGGAACAGAACATACATTTTCCTTTCAGATTTACCCGAAAAGAATTTTCTTTGTTCCTAATAATCCAGGTTCCCTCCTCTCTCTGCATGTCATTTACCAAGAAGTTCAACGTATAAACTCATTTGTCTACTTTCTTCTGCTGTTAAAATCTTTCAGGGAAATGATTGGAGAATGTAATGTGTAATTATTGTTCAGATTTTGGTCTGCCTCCTGAGACTGCCCTCTTTGGGCAAATTCTCATGATGATTTTTCTGATACCTCTCTCTGAGGAGAGTGTCGGCTGTTGTGCTTTCATTCCCTGGCCTCTCCAGGCTCCTTATACAGTCAGTGGAGAGAGAGAGACAGAAGTTTTTCCAGAGGGGAAATTCAAAGCATCTACATCATCCTCCTCTTTTAAATCACCCTCTCCAGAGACTGAGCTCTTCCATTGATTATAGGTGGCGTGTAAAACTTGTGTTGAAAAAACCAGTGCTATTTCCCTGGGAAATTTTTGCATATCCAATGCAATTTTAGGTTTGCTCTCTTCTAAGTTTGGTGTAGCTGCATCTTTCCAGCTCTAGCTGGGGATATCTCTGGGAATTAGCATAAGTAGTCCCAAAAAACCCCCAAGGAGTTCTGTCAGGTGGGGTTGCCAGTCGGAAATCTTTTATTGGGGGGTAAGGTGACGAGCCTTTGAGAAAGTCCCCATGCCCTGTTGCAGTGAGGAACCCCTGGAACAGCTGTATCTCACGAGAAGCCAACGATCCACAGCTACAGAGGTGCTGGGTCTGTGTTTCTGTGGATGAGAGGAGGCCCGCTGCCTGAAGGAGGTCCTGGTTAAGGGATGCTTGCCTCACAGCCGGGTTGTAGCTAATAGCCCTGCTGAAGGCACTAACCAAGAGCAAAAGCTTCGGGATGTGTCCTGAAGCTTTTATTAGGAGGAGGGCATCACTAATTTTGTTATTTTTAACAAGAAGAGAGCCGTGAGATTCACATTGCCGGATTCTGGTTAAATCACTCAGAGTTGATTTTCGAGGCGACTGGAGCTGCACGTGTCCCCATGTCGCTGCAATTGTGCTGCCCCCCAGACTGTAGCCATCACACAGTAGGCAGAGCCGTGGTTTGTGGTTATCTCAGCAGACTCCTGGGCTGGCAGCCGGAGGGAGCTCAGGCAGTTTGTGGCTGTGCTGGCCCCTGGATTCCCACGCAGCCTCCTATGGAAGACGTCTTTCAGCTGCCCAAATGCTGTGCCTGCAGTATGCAGCTAGAGAAAAGGAGTCCCTGTGCCTGCAAAACCTGTATAATGAACATTGTTTTGACTGACTTCTTCCTTTCCACTGGTTTCAAGCATCTCTAGTAAAGTCATTTTCCTCTCATCGCCCTGATGCTGTCACTTATATCCGCACCCTCATTGGGGTACCTTCCTATCACTTACCGCGACACCCGTATCAGCAGAGTGATCCTCCATCTCAGCTCTCAACCCTTTCCAGGCAGCCCATTCCCCACGCGCTGCTCTGTCCTCTCGCTCTAAATCTCCTGTTTGTGTGCACAGCTTAAAAACTTCTGCTCTTCTGTCACCAAAATTGAAGCCACCTCTTAGAACATTTGAAGATACAGGCAACAAATTCTGAAAGAGAACGGTATAGTCAGACTTCCATATCAAAGAAGATTCAAGATATAGTCTGTATGCTTTGGGAAGATCCATGCGTTTTGGGTTAGTTAGGGAAGCTTTACTGACAATAATGAATGTTTCAGTGGAATCTTATTGATGAAAGTCTTGCCTCACTCAAAATTCAGATTTTCTCCTATGCGTGTACCTGCTATTTTTCTGCTGTTTGCAACCACCAGGTATTGAAATCAAGGACGTTTGGTTTTGTGGAGGGCAATTTGTTTCCAAATTTAAAGTGGCATTTTAAAACCCATTGATAGAAACTTTATTCTAAGACAAAGAGAAAAAGATGATGATGCTTAAAGTACCTTTCCTCCTGATAGATCAACAATGGATTTTTTTTTGACAGATATTATTCTGAATACCTCCCATTTCACCTCTTTCTCTTCCAGATGAATTTAGTTTCAGAATTACCCACCAATCCTTTCTGTATGTATCACACAACTAGAACAGTTAAAGTAGCTGTGGCATGCTCGTTGATAGAACAGAAAATGTGATGAGGGCTGTGTCTCTGCACTACCAGAAATTGTTTGAGAACACTTTGCAAGATTTGTTAAACTTTTTTTTGAGGAAAGTTTCCCACTATTTGATCTGGTTTTGGTTGCTATCTGAGTCATGGAGAAGTACATTTCATTTTCTTTAAACAGATGTTTTGTCTGTCGTATATAAAGTTGATCAGATTAGGTAATTCTAGGTGATCTTGTCAGTTTGTTCTATATAAGTCTTTATGGGACAGGCAACCCTTACTGAGGCAGTGCAGGAAATTCCCTTGTCTTCTGTTCATTGTCATGCCTGGCTGTCACAGAAAATCATTTCTCGCAATGCCATATGTGCTGGAACCATTATTCTGCTTTATGTTGACTGGTGCTTTGTTTTCACGTTTTAGATTAAGAGGAGCAATTCTATAACACGTTCTGAAGGTGTTTATCAAAACCACAACTCTTGCCACACTGTGTCCCAGAGAAATGAAAATAAATGCTTTTGGTGTGCCGTCTCAGACCGGGCATTACCATTTGATACAGATATTGCAACAGTACTTTGTTCATTTTGGGAGAAAAAGGAGGTCTGTAAAGGGTGAAACAAGTTGGTCCTCTCTGTGTTGCGTGGGATGAACCAGATGCTGTGGAAAGTGTGTTAGGAAGAGATCAATCCCCTGCAGTTTGCATTAACTTGAACTGCACGTAGACCAGACATTTTGGGGCAAATTTTGAAGTCCTAGAAAGCAGCATTCAACCAGCTCAGGTTCCTGCCCAGGCATTGATCTCACTGGGTGACTCTTCTGTGAACAGAGACTCTTCCTGATCGTGGGATCAGTGTTAGAGTTGCAGAACCAAGCCCTAAGGAGAGAAGCGTTTTCAGCTGATGCTTCAAACGGTTGTCCCCCATACCACGTGTCCCTTGATCATCGGGCTGTTTTGTCACCTTCAAATCACGTTGAGAACTGCTCAGGGCACAGGCAGCCAGGATTGCTACTGGAATTTTGTTATTGCAACAGCAATTAAGGATAATGAAGACGGGGGAAAAAAGAAATCTGCCTCAGTAGGGTTTCTGTTCTTGATTTTTAACATTTGCACTGGATGAGCTACATGCCTTTAAAAGAGGAGTTTGTTTTGCTTTGGCGTAGTCCTCTGACAGTGCCTGAGCAGGACAGCAGCATCCGTGCCACTCCTAGTGCTACGTCTGCTTTCCACAAGCTTTTGTGCCCATGCGCTCCTTTCTGTCTCTCGTGTCCCTTTGCACCCTGCAGCACTGTCCCTGTCCACCACCTCTGTGAAGTGAGATGATTTCAGTGTTTTGTTAGTGCTACCTCCGAGTTACCTGCACTTCTCAATAGCCGTTATCACAATGGGTAGGAAGGAAACCGTCTTTGGTTTCTGAGGTTGCTAGACCTTTCCAGGTTGCTGGAAGGATTTTTTTTTTTCCCCTCCTCCCCTTGCTTGCTAGGGAGGTTAGGAGGGAGTTTCTGCTGCGTACAGAGATCTAAACTCCCTGCAGAAATTCAGTCCTTGAAATTCTAGCAGTCCTTGGGCTGTGATAGAGACAGATGGGTTGTGATGATTTTGCAGTCCTTGTTCAGGGCAGTAACTTGCCCTTCTCCTGGGCATCATTAAACCGTGGGTCTCGCTCTGGACTGGGTGCCTCTACACAGCCCCAAGAGAAACTCAGGCAAGAGCCATCTGCAAACGTGTGCAAGGCAAAGCACTCCTTTGGCTTGAGAAAGCCTTTGAAACCCAGCGTGCTAGAGGTTGAGGGAATATATTACGGTTTACAGGTTTTTACATGCGCGTACCTGTGCTCGGCTCGTGGTTATGCTCTTCCCAAGGTGTGTGTTATTGTCCCTTGTCGGAGGACTTCAGGAGGAGCTAAGTGAGGCCTTGGTCCTTAAAGGACCTCTCGCTGCGTTTTTTTTACTTGCTCAAGTATCCTGTCAGGCAGCAAGCTTGCAGAGGTGATCAGGGTGTTCGAGTGGCTCAGGAAACCACTTTTCTTGTTCTTTTCCCCAAATACGACCCATTTCTGTCCAGGCTTCTCACTCCATTCTGCATCAGAGCAGAGGCTTTTGGCTGCTGAGGTGTATGTCAAACAGGACTGATTGCTTAAAGCCAAGAATAAATCTAGGAATTTATACATATGTAAGGAGCCTGTCTGCCTGGTCTGCTCAGCCCTAGCAATTTGATTTCCTTTTGAAGCCTTGCTTTGCGAGAAGGAAGATCAGTTTTTCTTCTCCCCTCCTCCTTCAAAAATAATATTCTTTACAGCATGAAAAGGTGTCATGTATAGTGAAGGGCCCAGGTGCATGCTGTCAATGCTGGGTGGACTTATGCCAAGGAGAAGAAATTAAGACCTGTTGCAGACAGAAGAGCTAAACTCTCTTTTTTTTTTTTTTGTTTTTTTTTTTTTTTTTGAGAGAAATGCTTCTAACAATTTATTTTACAAGACCTGAACTCACCATCCCTACTGGCAAATACGAGTTTTATTGCCCAGTGTGGGAGCATGGGTATCATGTTAGCAAACTGACCATGGCACATCTGTAGTAAAACAGCAAATGGTATGGATCACAGGAGACCTTGTTGACTGGGTATCGTTTAGCAACAGCACATGCTTAGGTCACAGAGTTGGTGACATAATTCAGGCTAGGTCACAGACTTGGTGATGTAATTCATGCTGGGGAGGAATAGATAGTATCTGACTACGTAACACATATAACGTTCACGACAACTAACCCTTTCTCTGCCTTCTGGAATCACTATTATCTTTCTGCGTTCATTTCTTTATAAAGCAGTGTTAAGGATGAAAAATTTAACTTTTCAGAATCTGGAGAACAGTGAAGTTCATTCTTCTACAAAAATTTGTTCAGATAGAATTTCTGTTCTGGCTAAAAACATAGAGGGTATGTCATAGTGAAGAGTCAACGTCGCTGTCGAAATCTTGATTATTTTTCCTTTTTGTACATGTTTTAATGTTGTGTTCTTACATTACGATACATTAACTTGAACATTTTGACATTATAGAAGGAAAGTTAGAATTCAGCGGGGTTAACTGGGTTTTAAAGATCACCTCTCAAAAAGCTGGCTTTCCTGCTGCGAGCATTTTGAGTCTCTTTTCGAATGAATAGGTCAGGCCTACCCATCTCACCATTACGTCACAGTGATCCTACCTTTGCAACAGAAGGCGTGTTTGTGGCAGGTGTTTTCACATGGTGCTTTTTTTCTGAAGTCTGAAAATGGGTTTTCTGAACGTGTTAGTCTTTCAACTTTAAATAAGTACATACTATAAGACTTTATATTACGTAGAAGTCCTAAGGGAGTTAACAAAGGATTTGTTCAGTGCTTTGTTGCAGACTGCTGTAAGGATAGAATCGCATCTTGAGAACCGAGCACCGTGTATGTCTGCAGTGACTGCTGGAAGAGAATATTGCATAAACACTGCTTGAGTCTGGCTTTGTCCCAGGATGGAGATGCGTGTGGCTTGTTCTTTAGAGAACAAACACATGATACAAAATAGTGTTGACCTCAGCACCAGTTTTTGTGAGTTCTTTCAAAGCCTGGAGGTATTCTCCTTGCTTTTGGCAGAGAAGTAACAATACTTTTTTTTAAATTGCAGGTTTTCCTTCCTAATTAAGAAAAACATGAGGTTACAGGGTCCATCATCTCTTTTAATGTACGTGATCTAAATATTTAAGAAAAGTGATGGGTGTCTTTGGCGTCCTCTGTTTTGGAGCATTCTGTAAGGCTGAGGTACTTCGGTGTGATGTCCAGGACCTTCTCATGCAGTGATTTCACTCACAACTCATGAACTGTCCTAATGGGTCTTTCAGGACAGACGACAAAATCGTGTGTTGTGGTATGGCAGGGATTAGCTGGAATTTGAATACTCTTCCTTTCTTCTCCCCTCTGCCTCTTTGCTAGGCAACTGTGGAAGAGTGATTTTTAACTGGCTAAAATATTATTAAGCACAGTTTTCATAGCTGGTCACAGGGCACTGCCCTGACCCACGAAACTGCACGGCCGTCATTCTGAAATGGGAAACCAACCATTTCTTTACTTCGCACAAGTGGAAAAAAACAGCACCGAGAGAGGTTTCACTAGGGCTGAGCTTTGTAAAGGCATTCATACTAAATCAGGAGCAAATTGTAAACCCAGTGTTAGCATCTGAGAATCACGGAAAGCCATAAAAGTCACAATTTATACCTGAAATTTGTAGCTTGATTTGGAATTTGTAACTTGATCAGCTAAAATTTTTCTGGTTATAGATAGTGCATGAAGTGTTATCTAAACTAGCAGCTCACATTGGTACATCTGTGAGGGAGCGCTGTAAAAATGAAAACTCTGAGCCCTGCTTACTGCTGGGCCAAATTCCAGCGTGTTTTAATTCAGACAAAAGTAAAAGCGTCAGTCATCGGTAGGTCTAATTAACACTCTTGATCTGTGAAGAAACAGGCTTAAAATATCTTGCTTATGGAAAGAAACAGCGTGCGTGTGAGTTTGTGTGCAGTAAGCATCCAGAGTTGGGCTCATCTGCAGTTGTTGACAGAGCAATATCTTGCTCTTTGTATATTGTCCATCATTTCAGGATCTTCATGTCTTCCCAAGTGGTCTTGTCACAGCCATCCTGTGACACCACTGGGGAAATAAAGACAGAAAAAGGGAGGTCATTTGTTCAGTTTCCTATAGGAAACATACTGCAATGGGAGCCTGGCTCCCTCGAGTCCTGCTCGTTTGTCCCGATCAAGATCGCTTTGCCCCTCCATAGGCGTTCAACGTGTGTTTCAGCTGTCCTTCTGTTCTGTGGGACACCTTTTGTTTCAGATCTAAATTTAACTCCATTTCACACAGAGCTTGGCTTTTCATGCTGCTGTTATCTTAAATCACAAATCTGAAAGGCCGATTCACCCAGCGGCAAAAACTGTTACTGTTGCAGCCGGGGAACACAATACTGTTTCTGAAACTGAGACTTGGTTTCTTTTAGTTCAGGAGAACCTTAAACCTTCTCCTCTGTGATAAACCCCAGCGCCTTATGTCCTGCATAGCTTTGTGTAACTGCTGGAACAAATGACTGTTACCAAGCTGGCTTGCTTTCTAGAGGTTATGGAGCTGTGGTCGTCTGAAATGTAATATGCAGATAGATCCCAAGATTTTGTCTTATTAGCATGATTTTTTTTTTTATTTTTTATTTTTTTTTATTATTTTAGGATCAAGAAAGTGAATTCTTTGGGGGCAAAAAGAAAAACCCACTTGCATCAATCTAGGTAGGACCCTGCTGACTGCCTAGATGCAACCTGAACAAGTGAACAGTTGAACTTAGTTTCTCCTTGCTTGCAGAAGAGTCTCTGCATCCTCCAAAGGGTTTGTGCCTGCACAGCACAACAGACATCCCTGCCCCCAGTAAGACAGAAGCCACTGGTGGAATGGATTTAGTGGCACCCATTTGTAGCACCCGCTGCAGTTCACACCCGTCACGTGGCTGCAGGGGCTGTGTGGCAGCTGTCAGGTTGTTGCCCCTGGTTCAGTCCCCAGCCTCCACTGGCATGTAAACTGCACCTAATTCTGAAATGTGGGTTGCTCAAGGGCTATTAGGCTGTTGGCCTTCAAATCTCATCTGTGAGAGCTTGTTCTTAGAGGGAGTAAACATCATCAGGTTCCCCTCCTTCTCACCAAGGGCAATCCGCTACAGAGCTCCATGGGACGCTTGCTAGCACGGTCTTGTGCTTGTCAATAGATGTTTTGGGGAGGAGTTAGGAGGGGAAGGTTTTCCTATCACATGGACTTGTTTGTCTTGTGAATGGAAGAATGTTGGTGCTGTCTGTTCAGTAGGTCTGCATGAAAACGGGGAAAACAGCCCTGAGTGATTGGACTGAATTTAGCATGAAGACAGGACGTTAGTGTTGTTGGCTGCTTTACTGTTGCATCAAGTTGTTTGGGAAGTCTTTCTTTATCTCTGTTTTTTAGTTTCTGTTGATTTCTTTGTTAGATCTTACTTTACTTTCATCATGGGAAACAGCGTGTGTGCATTTTTAAAAAGAGCTAAAATATTAAATCTCTAAAAAATAAGTATTTTTATCACTACATGTAGGCATTCAAGGTGTAGGTGTCATCCCTGACGCAGAACACCAGCCTAGGTCTTTACAAATAATTCAGTGTTTGGATTGAGGGGGAGTGGTGGTGGTGGGTTGTGTGTTTTTGAGTAAAATAAACTGTTAAATTGGGAAGCTGACAGAAAACATTGTGCTAGAGACTGATACCTTGGCATATCAGCCTTGACTGATATCTATATGTACCTCGTTTGGAGGCCTTTTCTCTAGATGTCTTTCATAACACGATAGTAGCATGGATTCAAATTAATCTTTTCCAGAACACCTTCTTTGAAAAACCAGTGAAGTCATGGAAAGGGAGCCAGCCAGAGACAGCTCTGAAGGTAAGCATTTGATCTGAATACCTGCCGAATGCAAAGGTCAGATACAGACTGCATCTGGCCACCATCTTTCGAATGAACGATTCCAATCCCCCTTCATGTCCACAGATGCTCCTGTAAGGAAAATACAGAGTTAGGTTCAAGTCTGAAATTATCTCCTGCAAATGTGAATCCTAGATCCTGAAATTCTCCAGCTTCTGAAATTCCATCTATAACACCTGGTACTGGAATGCCTTGAAGGTCTGGCTGTGAAGCCTTATCCCACTAACCTAAGCAACCTTTTCAAGTCTCTCTTTTTCTAACGGATCAAGTGTGTCCAAAACTTTTAATGCTGAGAACCTTTGGATCTAAACTTTACTGCTTTTCTTCATCTCTAAAAATGTACTAGTTGCTTCTCAGGCTAAGAGCAGTGAATCCACAGCATTGCCAGGGACTGCCCTTGTAGCACAAGGGAATATGGATTCATATTTCTCCGATGGTGAGCTTCAGAAACATATCAAAGTTTCAGCTGATGCTCCCAAATTTCCTGCTCAGGGGTAAGTGACTTACAAAACCAGAGAGTGATGAAGTAGCCATCGTGATTTACCAGGAAGCACACTCTGCTAACTGCGCCTAATTTGCAACAACAGTGGCAGAAAATGGATGAAAGGGAGAGAAAGGTTCATTCATCAGGGGGTTTTGTTCATTCAATAAATGGCAGCTTGTCCAGGTGCTGTGTCATAAATCCGTTTCAATTTGATTAAATAATCGGGGGAAGGAATTAAAAGCCCCATTCATTGAAAGCCCATTAGCAGTAAGGGGAAACTGGCTGCTTCCCCCATAAGACATGCAGGTGTTGCTCGTGTTCTGACTGCTAGAAATTGCGTAAGTGAGGATGGGGGTTCAGGTAGTGAGTGGAGTGATGGAGCAGGCAAAACAATCAGAATAAATCTACGGGAGAACCTAGGAGCACGTGAAGTGTGTACCTAGTAGTGATGCCGACTGAGATCAAAGCTTCAAAATGGTAGCTACAGTTTAGCTGACTGGTTACATGGTAAGAGCACAAAGAAGCAATAAAGGCATGGAAAGGTTGATAGCTTCTGAAGCTCATTGGGGAAGGTGGGATGAAAGGAGGACAAGGTAATTCCACCAAGTGGTCCAAGTGGAAAAACTGTTTAGATTCTCAAAAACCCATTTGGCTGTCTCCCATCCCTGAACTCACATAAAATCCATTGATGTTAGTGTTGTCAGAGGACCAAAAGAGCTGCTTGATGTTGAGATTGTTGACCTAGTCAGGGCCTTGCTTCTCGCCTGCCCAGACTCACAGCTTAAGTGTTCATGTGCCCATTGCCAGGACTAGCACCGATAGGCTTTCTCAGAAGACTGGTTCAATGTAGGACCTAAAACCTAGGCTGTTGGATTGAAAGTACTCTTCTAGAATGCGTTGGAAAAGACTGCAGCCCTTCCTCACTTCTGAAAAACAGAATTGCAATTCCAAGCTTCATACTCAAGGCTGTGAGTTTTAAATGGTAGCTACAAAAGGCAAGGTCTAGGAAGAGATCTTTCTAAATTGCAAAGAGGAAGGCAGAAGACAGTCTAGTTCTCTGTTGGCAAACTCATTTTGCTTGCTATTCAGGGTGCTGGTTTTAAGCACCCTTTTTTTGTTGCCTTAGTCCTTCCGCACAGAATCACAGAATGGTAGGGGTTGGAAGGGACCTCTGTGGGTCATCTAGTCCAACCCTCCTGCCGAAGCAGGGTCAACCAGAGCAGGCTGCGCAGGACCTTGTCCAGGCGGGTCTTGAATATCTCCAAAGAAGGAGACTCCACAACCTCCTTGGGTAGCCTGTTCCAGTGCTCCATCACCCTCAGAGGGAAGAAGTTCTTCCTCGTGTTCAGCTGGAACTTCCTCTGCTTCAGTTTGTGCCCGTTGCCCCTTGTCCTGTTGCTGGGCACCACTGGAAAGAGTCTGGCCCCATCCTCCTGACACCCACCCTTGAGAAATTTATAAACATTTATTAGGTCCCCTCTCAGCCTTATCTTCTGCAGGCTGAACAAGCCCAGCTCCCTCAGCCTCTCCTTGTAGGAGAGATGCTCCAGTGCCCTCATCATCCTCGTAGCCCTCCGCTGGACTCTCTCCAGTAGCTCCTCATCTTTCTTGAACTGGGGAGCCCAGAACTGGACACAGTACTCCAGATGAGGCCTCACCAGGGCAGTGTAGAGGGGAAGGAGAACCTCCCTCGACCTGCTGGCCACACTCCTCCTAATGCACCCCAGGATCCCATTGGCCTTCTTGGCAGCCAGGGCACACTGCTGGCTCATGGTCAACCTCTCGTCCACCAGGACACCCAGGTCTCTCTCCGCAGAGCTGCTCTCCACCAGGTCCGCCCCAAGCCTGTACTGGTGCATGAGGTTGTTCCTCCCCAGGTGCAGGACCCTGCACTTGCCCTTGTTGAACCTCATCAGGTTCCTCTTTGCACAACTCTCCAGCCTGTCCAGGTCACGCTGAATGGCAGCACAGCCTTCTGGTGTATCTACCACTCCTCCCAGTTTGGTGTCGTCAGCAAACTTGCTGAGGGTACATTCTAACTCTTCACCCAGGGCATTGATGAAGAAGTTAAATAAGATTGGGCCCAGTACTGACCCCTGGGGGACACCACTAGTTACAGGCCTCCAACTAGACTCAGCGCTGCTGATGACAACCCTGCACACCACGAGCAGACATTATAACAAATATTAGAATGCATGCAAGATTCCTGCAAGGCTAGGTCTGTCATGTCTCAGTGCTCATGTTCCCTTCCAGGACAAACAGAGGGAGATTTGCTGCTTTCAGCTGTGATTGTTTTGGTTTTTTTGGTGGTGGTTTTTTTTTTTTTTACCTTTTAACATCACTAGTGCAGTAGAAAGCAAGTGACCCGGTTATAAATTAAGGTCAGGATAGCTGTGTGTGTACATATGGTTTCTACCATCAGATAAATACACAGATAAACATGTGGTAGCTATTTTAATTAATCATACCCTGGGAGCTTTGCTCATTGTGTTTCCAAGAACAGCACGCAAGATGCAACACTCTAAAGAAATTCCACACATTGCATCAAGTGACTCCTTACCAAACACATGGCTGAGAAAAACTCTGATTTCCTTATTAGAATCGCATGTCAGCACCTTGCCAGCTACATTCTTGAATGCTTTTCAGCTCTTTTTTGCACTTGTTGCCCACAAACGCTGCACATAAACCGGTCTACAGGGTGACTCACAGCATTACTCCGTGTCAAACCTCTTTCTCCGAAAAGGCTGTGCTGGAGTCATTTGATGCCATGTTTGCTAGTGCCCTGGAGGCCTCCGGGCGATCCCCAAGTCAGTTGAGTTTGTGTTACCCCAGGGGTAAGTGAGCCGGCACTCAGACTGCATGCCTGCACAACTGTGACTTCAGCCATAAAGTAATTTCCCAATTTATGTGGGAATTATACATTGCTCACCAAATGTAGGAAACGGGTCATGTTGCAGTCAATATTTTGTAGGTAGTCTGTGGCCAATTCTGGTTGTGACTCATTCTGAAGTTTCCTTTGGATTTGGTTCTTCCTAGCTGGACTATTCACAGAAGGCGGTGTTTGTAGTGGCAGATAACCTTGTCATGAGTGGGAGTAAACACTAATTATTTACAGGTGTGATAACTGCCCAAGGGAGCAATGCTCCCCTGCTTTACTCTTTTTCCCCTTTTCTGTATGTAGAGAGCCATGTTTTGCATCCTGTGGTTTCCTGGTTTTGTAAAAAAACAACAAGAAAACCCAAACAAACAAAAAATTCCCCCCAAAAAACCCAAAACCCCCTCCAAAAAACCCCAAACCAACAACAAACAAATGAAAAAAACTAACAAAAAAAACCCAACAAAAAAGCCCGAACCACCTGGAAACCATCAGTGGAGCACAAAGAAGCTCTGCTGTGCCAGCCAGCCGGCTGGCTTGATGTAGCGTAAGGTGCAGGAAAGAAATGACTGTGGCTTGTTGTGACTGATTGAAAGGGGCAAGGCAGGAGCGTGGGGAGCAATGAGTGCATGCTGTGTGGAGCGTGCGGAGTCCTGGAAAGTGAGAGAGTGAAATGCTGCTGACATATTGATAGGGCGGATAGGATCTGGAGTGATTGACGGCATGTGTGTGTGTCTTGGCAAGTTTAATTGGATTTGCTGGGGTAGAGGGTGGAAGAATGCGGTGCGTTTCCTTTTATGGGTTTCTTCCTTTCAGTCTCCTCTTTTCTCTCCTATAGAAATGACGTTCAATGCATATCCTTTTCATTGTCTGCACAGAAAACCTGGCCTTTATTCCTCTAAATTTTAAGGTTGAGGGAGCTGCATAGAGGAGGTGAAGAGAGATGTAAAACAACTTTTATTGCATTTTATTTACTGCTTGTCTTTATTCTTCAGTTAAGTACTCATGCCTACTGAAAGTGGTAACTTGGAGGGGATAAGAAGACAAAAAAGAACATGTAATTGAATAGTGGCTAAACGAATCCCAGTGTTCTGAGGCCAGTCATACCAGGAATTCTGCCTCGAGGACTTGTTGTGTATATGCTCTGCTTGAGCATTACTGTGCTTTTGTTTTTGGCTTATCATCAGTAACCAGATTAATTTCATCTTGCCACAAGGTTTGAACGTGGGACTTCGGGCACAAAGGCGTGAGATTATACCAAAGTGATAAAGTCCAGATCCTCCAAAAAGCTGATGAGCCCAATGCATGTTTAGCCTCCGAAGTTCCACTGAAACGGGTAGATGTCTGCAGGGAGCCCCCTCAGCTGCTTTGATGGTCAAAGCTGTATTCCCAAGAAGCTGCCAGCCACCGCGTATGTGGGCTTTCTTCTGCAAGGCTGTCTTTCAGCCTTCCCCTCTCGCTCCTGCCTTTCTCCAGTGTGACTATCCTGTTCTTTTAAGCAGAAGTGTTGCACTATCTGTTCTCTCCCTAAGTCTGATTTCTACTCACTGTGGTGTGAATCAAGAGTTCCCGATGTCAAAGCTAGCAAGCACAAAACCACCCTGGATTTCTGATTCCTGTAAAAAGTTTTTTGTTTTTCTTCAATAAAACAAACTACTTTTATCAGTTGTTTGTTTGATAGTTGCATTGAACTTGCTGCATGGGGACTGCATGGATGGCAGCTGTAAAAGTTTTACTTGTGCTGCTGGGCTTGCATGGTGGGCTCCTGACCTGGAGACGCATGTCCATAGCAAGTAGGAACAAGGTATCTTGGCCTCCTAGTTCTTAGCCTTTCACTGTTAGAGGTCAACAAGCAATCTAGTTATTTCATTCAGTAATGTGGATCTGGGACGGACATCGTGTCTGCTGTCACAGGTGAACTTCTCCAGCTTCATCTTCACGTTAGACAAGTTTGTCATTGCGACTCTGGTTACAAATGTGTGAGGATGCTGAGGATGACAGCTTCCAAGGTGTTTCAAAGAGAGAACTCCAGTTGCTGCTCCTGGGCTCAGCGGGAGAGAAGCCTGCCTTCTGCAGAGGTGTGAGTGAAGGAGCAGAGAATTGAGGACAGCTTGCTTCGCACAGGGAACATTGAGGACTACAGAGGACACTGCGTTTCACCAAAGGGTAAAAATTTTCACTTGCTTCTGCTCTGACTTCAGCTTGACTCACTAGCCAAAGGCTTGGTAATCCCTTTTCAAATTTGTGAGCTTTTCTAGGCCCTCGGGCACATCCTTCAGAGCTGTTGGTGTTCCGCTTCTTGACTCTTCCCTGCTTTTTGCTTCACCATGCCTTGAAAGCGAACTTAATGGTCTGTGAAAACTGGTGGGTAGGTAGGTAGAGGGAGGGGGGACTCAATGATGTATTCAGTCATCTTGGAAGAGCTGAAGCCAAACATGTGTCTAGTACCAGAATATTTTTGGAGTAGTTTGTCTGTTTTCAAATAACAAGCTTAATGTAATAATGTCATTGCACAGCTCTAAATTCAAGGATGTGTTTTCACTGAAACACAATAGAAGTGACGCTATCAGTCAGATACCTCATTTTCACTGAACAGACAGTTTCACTGGCAGAAGTATTTCTGAATTTTCCGCTCTTCCTTACTTAAGGCTGCTTTTGGTGTGAGATAAATGTGTCTTCTTGAGACTGATTAAAAGGCTTCTGGGGGGGGAAGAGGCAAAGTATAAGAGGATGTTCACCACTTGCTTGTTTGTTTTTGTTAGTATGTGTGTTAAATTCAAGTTCTGAGAAAAATTGTTTATGCAAGAAACCATGCGTCATTTTTCTGCTCTGGATGTTGTATCTCCTCTCTCATGAAAAGCCTGAGTTTCAGAAGAAATCAACAGAGGTAGCATTCATGAAGAGTCAACCAATGTCTCTATCACTCCACTAACTGATGAACCTCCATCTCCTGCTTGCTGTAAATCTGCTCCCATTGCCCTAGATGCTGACTCTATGGTCAGTTCTCCTTAATCTTAGCACCCTCTGCTGTGGACAGCTATAATAACATCGTATTAATTATTCTTGGTTTGTGACTTATGTATCACTTGTACCAAAGCATGTACAAATGCAACAAAGCTTATGTTGATGGAGCTGCATGTATCTGGTATGAAAAATGTATTCTCTTTCTTGTATTTATCTGGAAGGTAGCTTTTTTCAAATGTTTACTGACAAAAAGACGTGTAGAATACAGACAAAAGGTTGTAAAATATTCTAGATTAGAGAGAATCCAAAACCAAAATGTTACTCTTTGCAGAAGAGAGATGTAGGCATGCAACTGTGCTCGAGTCTGGAGATCACCTCCAGGTTTCACAGGCTTTAAGAAAAAGTTTGTTTGCTGTGTTGTATTCCTGTGCAATGTGCATTGATGATACCACTTCTACCTCTGGTGTCAGATTTGCTGCATGAACAGGGGCACATGGATTAAAATTGGCTTTGCTGGCTCTCGCTTCTCCAGACATTCTCTCCTGCCAGCACAGTCCCTAGCTAGTTCTTGAGGTCAGGGCATCACTTGTACTGGCAGGGCTGGACCAGGATGTGGCCCATTGTTCTTTCTTATTTTTTGGAGAAAGATACCACTCAAGTGTCAAAATAGACAAGAAGCGAAGAGCGAGTATACATATCTGCCTAATATATAAAGAGAATTTTGAAAAGATTATACTTCAAAAATCAAACTTTGTTATTGTATCTTTCCAGTGACCAGTTCCATTTTTTTAATGTCTCACTGACTAGAGAGCAGTAGATTTATTTCAGTAGAGATACAGCCTGAAAACTGAAGGAAGAAACTATTGCTAGTAGGTAAGCTATGGTCAATTCTTCCACGTTTGTTTACGGATGACCTCCTTTTCCTCCTTGATGAAGCTTCTTGCCATAGATCCTCAGATGGGAACGCTGTTTCCAGTGACCCTTTCTTCTCCCTCGTCTCACATTTAGAACCTTCTTCTAACTCTTGTCAGACTTGAAGGCTAACAAGATGGCTATACTGAAAGGATACTTTTGAAAAATGCAGTGATTTTAGATAACACATTAAGCAGTTGTGTGTACTTCTAGTGTCTTCCTTTAAATGCTGAAGTATTTGTTATCAACTGTCCCTTCATATTTTCTATTTTGTCTTCTAGAAAGCAGCATGTGTAACGGCAATAACGGCATGAATCCGTCATTTCCCTTCTCACTCCTCCAACTCCATCTGCTGATCCCTCACATGAGAGCTCTAACAGCAGAGCTGTTTCTGAGGATTGTCGCAAACATGGAACAGCGAAAGCCTTCTTGTCAAGCCTCCAAGAGCAAATGGCAGCAGAGAGGAGATTTTGCATACATTAGTAATAATACCATATTGATCTCAAAACACTTTACAAATATTAACTAATTAAGCTTCAAAACAATGAGGTAAGTTAGCATTAACAAAGCCCATTTAGCAGATGAAGAAGGGGAGGTAAACAAAGGGTAAGTGGGGTGACCAGAGTCAAGTGGCGAGTGGAGATCGGAGAAAGGTGTCCTGATTTCTAGTTGTCTGCCTTGTGTGTGATCTCATTGAGAAAATTTTTGCGGTGAAGCTTGCAGCCATTTCAAATTGAATCATTTGGGACGTTTTATTACAAGTCTGAGCATTTCTTACAAGAATCAAGATGATATAAAAGCTGACAAAATGACCTTTTTAGCTTCCCAGGTCTAGCTGTGATGGACACGAGGCCATTTCTGAAAGCAGAGGGGGGGCAGCAGTGCCGTGGAGTTTTCTGTGTTGTGAGCCTTTCTTTTCTCATTTGTGTTGCTCTGGGGGTGCTAGCTGGAGAGAAAACTGCCTTAACCTGCAAAATGGGAATTGACGTGGGCTTGACACTGATGTCATGCATCTCTCCCACCCTTCCTACGGGAAGACTAAATGCTCCTCAAGGAATTGCTCTGCTCCGGTGATCCCAGCCAGTCCGTGCAGCCTCAGGGACTGTTATAGAGCGGAATGGCTTGGAGTCAGTGGAGCGACCCTGGCTTAAAACCAACGCACCGAAATGGAGGATCAGCCACACAATGAGCAAATCTTGCAGAGCAGCATTGACCCAAACAGAGGATGATGGCTTAGAACAGGTTCCTCGGAGACTTGAAGCTATCCTTGGAAAGGCAGGTCTCAAAGCCAAGGCTTATTCTTTCTTAATGGGTTTCATTAGGAAGAGAGGAGAGGAACTGGAAAAAAAGCCGCATAGCTTTAAAGGGAACAGCTTCAGCACAGTCTAAAATTTGTTCCATTTTTCAGTAAAAGAACAATCCTGCCTTGAAATTCACGTCCCTTCAAAGTTCAAGGAGGCCTGTATTGTTGGCCTGCCCAGTCAGAACGCTCCAGCCACTTATTGTACATGGATTGCACTCCAGGGACCGACTGAAAAAATATGATTTAGTGAAAGCTTGTACCCAAAACACATCGTTGGCCTCTGATCTCTGAACATTTAAATATTTCAAGCTTACAAGCGGACGCTGTCACGAGGACAGACCCTGATCCCTAGCTGATTCTAGAACATCTGCTGAGGCATTTACCAAGTTAATAGATTAGCTATGAGAATCAGGCAGGTGTTTTTCACCAAAGCCAGAAAACATCAAAATCAGATTGCCCTCCAAGTCTTTCAGCACAGGCAATCGAGTTAGAATGACTCATAGAGTCTAACAGATAATAAAACACACATAACATTTGCTTTAAGGTACAGGTGGGGATATTTTGTACTGTGCTTAGGAGAAAGAAAAACTAACTCTATTTGGGAATAGAGTAATTGAATACAGATGGGAGGAGGCAAATGAAAGAATTTAGCAAATATCTCAGTGGAATAGCTAATGGGAACGAGACAGAATAGGAAATTAAAAATTATTCGAAGCAGATGGACCATTCTTTGAGTTTTTTAAAATTTATTAGGGCTGCGAAAAAAATGTGTCTGTTTATTTTCCACGGCCATGAAATTAATGACTTGGTGAGTTGTGCTTGTGCAATTTTATGACTGCCATGTCATTTGTCATAATTTGGGTGCTGTTTGATATGGATTTATGAATATTTCCTCCCCCCAACATGATTTATGGGTGTTGGTCATATGTGAATTAGACTGTCACCTTTAGTATGAAAAAGTACAAATGACAGATTACCAAAAAAAAAAAAAAAGTGTGCTCAAGTCCTTAGTGCTGGAAAGCAGAGTTCACAATCCCCTCCTCTGCTTCATCACTGGAAGTTTTAGTTTGGAGCTGACAATTAAATGTTTGGACTGGAGTCAAGCATATGGGAACATTGAGAGAGCTTGAATAGATCTGAACTCATCTGAACTTCACCTGTGAAACTCAGCTTGAGTCATCCTTTCCTTGTACTGTGCACTGAAAAAAAAAAGAAAAAGAAAAATGCACTACTTGTCGTAGGAACAACTGGTTTACTGTGGTGGAGCAGCAAGTTGGCCTGGTAAATTTGCTGTTTGGGTTCCTGTAGTGGCTAGTTCTGGGTGAAGCTTCAATGAAGAGTGAAAATAATCTTGCCCAATATGTCCAGTTACACAGCGCTGCATAGCTCAAGGAGTGGAGTTAAAGGACATTCAAAACAGTCTGGTTTTCTGCAATAATACTACTATCCTAGGTGTAGATCTAAAGCGCTGATTTTTATACTAAGTGGTTTCGCTTCCACCAAAACTGTTAGTACTTACTATTTGTTTTGCAACATGTGCCAGTTTAGGAGAGGAGAAGCAGCACAGTTGCTCCTGGGTTTGAGCCACCCGACTTCAAGCACATAACCAAGGCACCGAAGTCAGTACCTAATCACTGCAGCTCCCTCCTTGATGCTGGGAGGTGATGGGCGCCTCCAGGGGGCAACTCAACCTGTGTGCCTCTGTCTGTTGGCTATGCAGGCAGGCTAAAACGGTACCCCTTCCTCATTTAGCTCCCTGGTTTTGTCTAGAAAGTCACGTGGGATGCACTGGAGCACAGCATGGGATATGGGTTTAAAAAGAAGAAACAATACACCTTGCATGACAACAAAACCTTGCTGATCATCTTTCATGCTGAGCCACCAAATGTTTCCTTTATGAGGGAACACGACTGGTTCGTTCTACGGTGCCTAGACAACATTGCTTCTCTAGTCAGAGGCTGATCATTCTTAGTAGTAAATACCTCTGCGCTTGTGGGGAAAGGATGGATGACTTAGCAGGGAGCCACCAGGGCAGTCTTTGCATGTCTGGATATCACCTACTGCCTCTAAGGGTATTTGATCTCCTCTTTTTTTGTAGATAGTCAAGCAAGAACCTGTGTTAGAAAACCGGTCTGCTGTTGTGATCGTAGCTGAGATGATTTGAAGGGGTGTTACACAGCTTCACAAAAGTGGAGTTTCTTGCAAAAATAAACCGGGATCACCTGTATTAAATTCGGGAGGGAGGTCCAGTGATCTTAGCTGAGTCATCAGGAAACCTTCACAGCTACTGGAGAAAGCTCTGCTCATCTACCATGGTACGTTGGCATGTATCAGAAATATCCCATTGCTTGAGCAAATGAAACTTGTTTCTGTCTAGCACATCTGAATCAATCCATTCTCAGGCTCCTAAATTACTTTTCTCATGTGAAAGTAGGTGATTGTTACATTGTCTGGTGGTTCTAAGGTGAAAATTTTTCAGAATTCAGAAAACTGAAAAAATTTCAGTTTTGGTCAAATAAAATACTTAAATAAAAACAAGGTGCTCTGCTTGGGATTTACCCATCTTTAAGAAGGTTTTTTTCTTACTTGAAAAATGTTTCCAAGCAAGGTCCTTTTGAATTTTTTTAGAAATCCTTTTTTTTGAATTACCAAGTGTGAATCATCTTAGTCCTTTTCAAACATTTTGAGTTCTGTTCCTTTATGGAAATAAGTGAGTGAAAATTAAGCAAATTTACAGAACCTTTTGTTTCACCAAGCCTGCATTCATCCCCCAAAATATTTTGGTTAAAGCATTGAGCCTAGATTAATTCTCCTAGTTACTTTTCTATTTTTTCTCTTACTGGATGGGTTGCCTTCTAAGTTTTGCGTTGTGTTTTGCCGTGTTTTCAAATTGGTGAATTGAATATGAAATCCTTTTCTGTAAAAACAATTATGCTGGGTTTGGGGTGGAGAGAGAGGAGAATGTCGGCTGTTGGATAAGATTAGCGTTCTCACTGATCTTAGATCAAAGCGGTTTTGACCGTATTTGGCGTTTAAATGGCCAACCTGCTCGTACCCTGTTACCATAAAGAAATTTGCCAGGAAGGCAGGTGTCTAACTGTACAGGCAATCAGATTGCAGAGCAAAGTAATAATGATTTCCAATTTTGAGCGTAGCTTGCCACATTAGCACGTGTACTTTGGAAGAGAAGGACAAGTAATCAGAGGAAGATAAGGAGAAGGGTGGAGATCATTTGGGCCAGTACAGTTCTAATAGGGTAGTAAATTTCATCTAGCTTTTATTAAAGTATTTTTCTTCTTTTATATGAAAAAGGTCAAAGCTATCTGAAAATGAGAAAATCCCCGAGTTTGCTTTCATTTGTTTTTAAGAGTTACTGAAATGTAGCAATGTGTTTCTTGGGAGGCACCGTTTGCACACGCATGTCTGCAACTCTGAGCAAGCCACAGCTGCAGAGTTTCTTTAAGGCACGCGTGCTTGGGTTTGACGTGCTGAGATTTATGGTGAGATTTAAGTTCTTGTACCAACGGTGATGTTTCCTGAATGGTTTTCATACAGATGGTCTCCGAGAGGATAAGGTTTAACAAGATTTATTCACTGAAAGAGGGCAATGTGAATTAAAATTACAAGGGGTACTGTATGTACATAACTTTTCCCATTCACTGCCTCACGAAATGTAGAAAATCCTCTCCGTTACCCCTCCCAAAACAAAGTTACATGGAGTTGCTTCTTTCAACGTATCGTTCCACTCTGAGCAGATGAGGGCTCTGGCAAACAAGTGCTATTAATTTTGTCGAGGTGGAGGAAGGGGTTACTGCCCTTCATGTCTACCCTGCCGCTTTGCCATGGTCTTCCACCCTGCTAGCGGAGGCAGCAGGTGCAAGCAAGTGCCAGTTTATCAACTGTCATAGTTTGCAGGCCATTGGCAGTTAAAATTAATGTGCTGGTTCCAAGCTGGATGGATGAGGGCTGGACCATGTTGCTTTCTGATGGCTCTGTTTCAGCTTCTGGTGGGGGGACCGCTGCAGACAGCTGGGAGAGGTAACCTCTGAAGCCATTAGCACTAAATCCAGCACAGTCTCTCTGACTGAGCTCCAGGTCTTCAGCCTGGGAGAGCTGTTAGGGCTAACGGCACTGTTTGGGGTCCTGCGGCCGTAGCTTCGGTGGGATGGAGGCTCCGTGAAAGTCAGTGGAGCGTCAGTGATTTGTGCAGGCTGAGCATCTAAGCACAGTAATTCAGACTGTGATTGCTGAACCTAGATTCTCTGGATATTGCGTGTATTTTGCAAACAGAAGAACTGATGTTAGTTCATATAAAAACCTTGTAGGTTTTTATAAGGTTGTTGACGCTCAGTGAAACAATTAAGCACATGCTTAACTGCTGCAAGATAAGTATCTTCACCAAAGAAAACCAAAAGGTATTGTTCCCGTGCTTAAAGTTAAACACTTTGCAAGCATTGTCTTGGACAGAGTCAGAAGATCTATTGTTTTTTGGGTGTTTTTTTGTCAAATACTATTAAGTCACTATGGAAGTTCTAGTACTATAGGCTTATTCAAGTTCTGCTTAAAATGAAGCTGGTTGGTATCTTTTATCCATTTATTGTCTTCCTCACTTGCAAGCTGATTCCCCTCCCTCCCAATATCTTGAAGTATTGAAAGTACCTTAACTTAATTTGGTTTCTTTAGTAGGATCAACACATTTCCGTTTGAATGTCTTTGAATCAAGTCAAAACTCCAGTGACAGAAGGCAACAAATTCATCCTAGATGAGCATTTATAGAAAAATACACTGTCCTGTTTGATAACCAGAGGCAAAAACACTTTTGCCCACATATTGCATTTAGGACTTTGAGCACTTTCAAAGGTGGGTTTTTTTTTTATTATTTTGCTTATCTCATATTATTTGGAGAAATACATTTCATGCGTTGTTTGCTGCCAGTTGAGCTCTAATGGATGAGATCTTCACGATCAATGACTATTCTTGAGTCCTTCAGTTTCTGAGTAGTCAACATATGATTCTTTTATTTTTGAAAGATGTCTACTCTGCATTTCATAAAATCATCTGCACTTTACATGGTCTCAGTTTCATCAGCCTCAGGTACATATACTGAAAATCACCAGTTGCTGTCGAAATCTTGGGCTGGGTGAACAACATCTTTTTAAAACAATGGAAAACAAGTGAGAAGACTTGGTGGTTCTTTATGACTAAGAGTGGACAGTCTGAGTAAAATGTAAAAGGGTTAATTGTAACGAAACAGGCCTGGTTGTAATGTGGCAAGTTAAAAATACACCTCTTGCCGCAGGGCTTGCATTAATATTGTGTGAGAGGAGTAACATCAGTGTACTGTAATAGACTTTTATTAATAGGCTAGCACAGTCATCAGTCTCTGGGTTGGTGTGAAGGCTGAATACAGCAAACATGAGCATCTTGACAAGCAAGTAACAAAATCTATCAATCACTTTCAGCATGAAGATGCTGCAATAATTATGTTTACAGTGGTAATAAAATATGGATAAATAAAGCATTCAAACCCATGGAAATTTTAAGGTCCATGGTGAGTATCCTATGAAATATAAAAGATGGTATCACCATAAATTCGCCTAGCTGCGTAGACTGAGATCATTATTCTCTTGACCCATCTTGCTATTTTTAGAATAAATTTCATGCATTTTTCATTCAGCACTGTTTGGTAGAATCACTCCCAGGCCTAGGGTGCATCCTTTTCTTGCTGTAATCACGCGCAAGAATATTCGATGCCCTTCCTGGTGGTGGTGCTGATGCCCTCAGAACAGCAGCATGGTGGCATTTTTTAACTTGTCTTAGTCACTTTTTTCTTTTTAGTATTGGCCAGATAAAGTATGGGGCATGTTCTGCTCTCTTTTATGCTGCTCTGTGTGGGCAGTTGACTCCATTTATTTCAGGGGAATTACTCTAAGTTTATGGTATAAGGAAAAACAAACTTCCTGGTCTAGTGGCTTCTGGTGTCAATGAGTCAAAGTCTCCTAGCCTGAGGAATGGTCTGTCATGTGATTGCTGGGAAGAAAAAGGTCCTGATTTTTTTTTCCAGTCCTAGGGCCATGTCCCTGGCAGGACAAAGAAGCCTTAAGTAGTAGGAATCTGTTTCATTTACATCAAGTTTCAATCTCTTTATAATGGCAGGTTAATCTGTACTTTAGCATAAGGAAGAACACTGCCTAGTCAGAGTCACCAGTCTGCCCTGTGCTAAACAGTATCTGATTTATTTTTTACTATTTTTTGTAATTTTTGAGAAAATTAGTGAATTCAGTTCCTGGAAAGGTGCTAGTTTGACAGTCCGTGATACTGATGTCTTTGTGTTCGCCTGTGGCACAGCCCTGCTCAGGCAACAGCAGAGAAGGCTTCTCCTGCCAACGTGCCTCCACCCTGGCCCGTAGTGAGGGAGAGGTAACTTTGCTTCCCATGCTTCATTTAATTCTTGGCTCTGTCTGCTGAGAATGGCAACGGAGTTGCCATTTCTGGCATGCACATTTATTGCTAGGAAGTGAGCCAGAACCACCAATCCATTTTGCATGGACACTGAGCGGCAATGGCAAATACTTCTTGTTCATTACTAACCCGAAGCGAATTTGAAATGAAGGCTTGAAGGTGAAAGACTGTCTACCGTTCCTTAATCCCCTTAACATTTCAGTCTGCCTCATAAAATTTTCTAAAAACAAATGTAAACTTTGTGTATAAAATGAAATCCCGGAGAGAAGAGAAAATCCAGAGTGAAGACTCAGTCTGTTTTCTTCTTCAGCAAGCTTCTTTGCTAGTAGTGACCCTGGAAAATTGTTCTCTGATTATTCTCTTGAGAGATTACTCTAATTTCTTGCTGCTGTAGATGGCCATATGATCAATTGTCATCAGTCACTGCCTGATGATGGGTCATTACTTACCAGTGCATACTTGGGGGAAAAACACATGTGACTTCCATTAGGAGGCAGAGTGCACCTACATCAAATATGAAGTATACAGTAAGTTCTCATTAATAACATTTCATACTGTCGTCCGAAAGTTCCTAGCACAGAAGCTGCCTTCACAGTGGAAGAACTGAAACTAAGAAAGATTTGCAGCTTAGAGTCAGGAAAATGAGTATTCCCACAAGCAAAAAATCTGATTCTTAGTTGGGCATTTCAATAACAGAGATTGTCGAGGAAGAAAGGTAAAGCTCATTCTTTTCTGTTCTTTGCTTCAGGACCTTTTAGCTTGAGAGCGCTTTTGTATTTTAATTAATTCATTTAATTAAGATACAGTCAGTGTAAATATTCCCCTCTTGTTCCATTTCAAAGTTAAGAATGCCTGTATGGCACTATGGAAAATGCTGCATTTCATGGGTACTGTACTGGTCAGGAAGTCTGGATGTCTTCAAGTACATAGAGAATAATTTTAATGAAATTTTAAAATATATTTCTTTCATATTTTCTAAACATCCTAGCAGCAATTCAAATTGAACAGACCTTCAACTGAGTAAACTACTGAGAATTAAACAACGTAAAGCAAGCACAGCTCTGCTATGCCATGTGGCCTTTTGAATGGATTCTGCGAGGACAACCCCTTTGCTATGAAGGTAAGATAGTTTCTGTCTAAATCACAAGGTTTTTCTTTAGGCTTTCAAAGTGAAGTCTGGTAGACCAAGAGGAAGAACCTTAGATAGAGGTGAAATTGGAAGAAGCAGTTGGTTATTTGGTCCCAGCAAACGAAGGGCACTGAAATATGTAGAGATAGGATTGGATGAGATTCAGTGTTATCTAGTCACGAAATAGTTTAGATTGGAAGGGACCTTTAAAGGCCGTCTAGTCCAACCCCCCCTGCCATATGCAGGGACATCTTCAACTGGATCAGGTTGCTCAGAGCCCCATCCACACTGACCTTGAATGTTTCCAGGGATGGGACATCAACCACCTCTCTGGGCAACCTGTGCTGGGGTTTAACCACCCTCATTCTGAAAAATTTCTTCCTTGTATCCAATCTAAATCTCCCCTTTTTTTAGTTTAAAACCATTACCCCTTGTCCTATCGCAACAGGCCCTGCTAAAAGTTTGTCCCCGTCTTTCTTATAAGCCCCCCTTAAGTACTAGAAGGTTGCGATGAGGTCTCCTCCGAGCCCGAGCCCTCTCTTCTTCAGGCTGAACCACCCCAGCTCAGCCTTTCCTCACAGCAGAGGGGTTCTGTCAAGTCTGGCACTGACTGACCCTGGGTCTGGTGCACAGTGTTGTAAATTAACGAATGTACTGATAGGTGTTCTGTGAGTAGGATTAGTTTCCATGCTTCCTCCCCTGCTTCCCCAAAGTCCCATGTCTGTGTGGAAAACCTCTGAAGAGAAGCGGAGAAAAAGGAAAGTTCATCCTCCGACTGGTGCTTGTTTGTGTCTAGTGCAAATTGCTGGGAAGGGCGTTGGTGTGTAATCACAGGCATAGATTCTTGTACATTAAGAAACTGAGGGTCGACCTCTTTTTTTGTGTGTGACACACCATGTAGAACTGTACACATTACTGGATTAACCCCATCTGAAATGACTATCGGACCACTTGTTTTTAATCACCTCAAAGTCAGTGTGGAAATTCTGTAGGCAGGGGAGTGGTCAGCTCAGCCCTCACATTGCCCTCATGTATGCAGGCAGGACCGTGCTTCAGTGCAGACAGAAGGCTGCAGTTCAGAAGCTTTAAATTAACTATTTTGGTTGGCTTAAGTTGCTCAGCTGTGACAGTCTGAGTCCTTTACCCAAGACCCCGCTGAAGCCTGCCCTGCTCTCAGTATTTGAGCTAGCTTAAGCTACTTGGAGCATGTCCCTACCTCTGGATTACAATGGAAGTTATTGTCATGAATCACAACTGCAAACATTTTGCTTGAAGCATTTATCAGCTGAGCTTTGGCCTGCTTCCTGGTCACAGATTGGCCCTGGATGGTTACTTGTAATGTGCTGTTTAACACTGGAATGTACGTTTTGGACACATTTTGGGAAAGGATCTCTTTGGGAAATATCATGGTCTCTACACCTTCCAGCTTAATGCGCTGTGCTCGGTCATCTGTATTTATTAAGTTGTACGGGTTTAGATGGGTAATTTTATAGAGGGAGTTTGAGCCACAGTCCCACTGAAACACAGGGAAAGCTCAGTAGCTCCTTATGTGATAAAACTGTAGGTAAAAGCCCTTTGCAGATTGTTCCATTTGAAGTCACTTAGGGCTACACAGATGCCAGGTACAGTTACCAAGGGTTCCAAAGGTGGTTAGAGGCTTGCTGTCCGCTGAAAGTCAATAATAGGATTCAGGCTCTTTTCTGTATCCTTCAGACACTGCAATGTGTTTGTAAACCTTGAAAATCCTACCCTTTACAGCAGCAGCATACCACCTAGACTAACATAACCACCCCGTTGGCTAGCTATAACTAAAGAAAGGCTGCAGTGTTACCTCTGTGTGTTCCTCACTGGTACCCTCTAGTGACTCCAGAACCAGGCTTCCAACCAATGCTCTCTTCCCATTGGAAAACAAGATGTGTTTTTGTTTGAAAATAGCTTAAAAATCAGTTCAGTATAGATGCTGCTCCTGTGAAATGAACTCACCTTGGAGCAACAGTTGCAAAGCCTTTTGGGAGAGAGCTTTGTGGTATGGCTCTTGTACTAACAGTTTAGATTCGTAATTCAAGGTGCAAAACTGCCAAAGCACATAAAAAATAATGTGAAGATCTTGTTATAGATATTTTGTTGCTGTAAGAATCAAGAATTGGGGGGGTGTGTGTGTATCTGTTTAAAGACTGTCATAGTCTTTGAGCATCTTTTCTAGTTCTAATAAAATAGCTGAGAATGAAATGAGCATACTGAAATTATAGAATGATTCAGGGCATCGTGTTGTTAATAATGTAGAGAAATGAGATATAAAAGCTTTTACTCAAGCATACCCTGAAGCAAATTTAAGTCGAGCACACAACTATGATGCTGATTGTTTTCACAGGTGTTGGCACCATATGAATTAAATGAAGAAAAAAATGGTGAAACATTTATGACTCATTAGAATTATGTGGTTTTCTATCCTGTCCTAACAACTGAAAAAAGGTGTAATTTACATTTGCAGCCAAATGGCGTGAAGTAACATTATACTTCACAGACATGAAAAGAGGAGACTTCCAGATGACTACTATGCTGAACTTCTCTAGTTCTCAAATCCTGGATTTTCAGTTTTTCATGTGAACGTTTGAGAGCTAAAATTATTGCCCCATAAAAAAAAAACCCGAAAAGGAACATGGTAACTTTGAATCTACAGAACATATGGTTTCAAGGAGCTAAGTGCTGTTCACTACATGTTAACACCTTTACAATCAGAATATTTCTCCTTTTCATCAAAAAACACACTTGGTAGATCCAAGGAGCGCCACATCCGTGGTTTTTTAAATAAGTAAAACTCTGCATCCTCCTTTTCCTCTCTGCTTTTCAGAGTTTAATTTTTTTTCTATCAGAATTATTTTGTTGTAGATCTTAAATATTTACATGAAGGAGGTGTCCTGACAGGCTGATCTATTGCAGGAAAGCAACAAATAAACAAATCCATGTCTACAGTATTTTAGATTCTGGTTTCCTGAGCTGCTAAGTGTTTATTTTTCCTATTGTAAAAACCTGCGTTGAAATACATTCAAAATGGAGTTCACATGGCAGCTTTCATGCAACATCTAATGTTTTAACAAAGCCGTAATACAAACCTCAGCTTCCCATACGCTGCATAGTTGGCTAAAAAGGAAAGCAGCTGATTTATCAGAGCCTCTGCGCTGTAGATGAGTCTTCAGAAAGAGAACATGTCGTACTTTGCAACTGAGACTTTTTTGCAAACACCTAATAAACCAGAAAAAGAAAGTTTTGCTGGACTTCATAAGCACATTTTTCTCCTCTCGCCAGAGCGCCAAACCCAGTTTGTAATCCTACTTTCATTTATTTCATCCTCCCCTGAAATTTCTTGTAACACAAACTCGCTCAATTTTGGCTGACTAATTTGCATCTTATGGCCTGCACTATCTCTTTAGGGGGCAAACTATTAAAAATACATTAGCTTGGTGTGGATGGTAACGGGCCAAATGCTGCTGGTTTTGAAGGCAATCTGGGAAGCCTCATGCTCTCTCTGACGCTCGATAGATGTGCGAGTACGTTGTTTGCTTTTGCCGTCCTTGGACTTTCAAAGTTCTAGCCGCATATGCAGGCGAGATGATCGCTCTTCTGGAATTCTGGATGGAGAAAAACTCTTTTCTTCCTTTCCAAGCTTGCTGTAATCTTTAACATTACCCTTGTTTCTGTTCTGCCAGAACTGTGTCCTATTAGCATCCAAAAATGTTACACATAACTTTGGCTTGCTTACAGAAGATGATCCAACCACGAACATTTGCCTTCTGTAGCCGAATGCTGAAAGAAAAAATAATCCACATTTGAAATGAGAGACTTTGCTGCTGTCAGTTTCTGGAGCTGATTATTAGGCCTGTGATTTTTATCTACTCACTTGTACAGTAATTAAAAGTAATTCCCTCATCAGTTATCATCCTGCAAAGCCAGCTTTTAAGCAGTGCTTGATGTACAGTTTATTAACCTAAGCCCACGTTGAAGGAAATGTGACATAGTTTAAAAAGTAAGAAAGAACACATCTGCTCTGAAACAAAGAGCTGAATGTAAAATAGGTAGTTATTGTGAAACTAGCAGGAACGGCAATGGGATTTTAATTGGCAGAGTAGGAGCAATCACCTGGCTTGGGCTGGGTGTACACCTTCATTCTGTCCACTCCCATCTGTGTCCCTCTTACATGGAGTATTTTCTGTGGGGATGTATCCTGTCACGAGGGAGTAGGCGGTTAAAGACTTAAGCTGGAAATCAGGGGATCAGTTCCTGCGGCGCTCTGAAGAAGAGCTATTCCACTGCCTGACAACCTTTGCCGCGCCTGCTAGCAGGTACTGATGAGCACAAATGCCTGTCGGTGTCAGCTCCAAACCCAAGATGTTTGGTGTTAACTGGATGCTGTGCCTCTAGCCCCCAACATTGTCGCTGAGGACATCTTTACTGCAGGAAAGAAAAGTCAAAGAATAGGCAGTGAAGATCATGATATTTACCAGTGGTAGCTTTTCTAGATGGGCGCTGGAGACAAAGCGTTAGGCTGAATGAAGGCAAACCGAAAGTGAGCCCAGCTATTGATCTATCACACTGGACTTTTCTTGACCAGTGAAAATGATGTGGAATCTTCTCAGAATGCTCAGAGATGAGAAAAACCAGGCATTTAGAGGAGAAAGTGGAAAGTAGATCCCAGGTCCCTAAGGCATGACACACTTGCAGAGCACCTAAAACACTGGTGTGGGGGTGCCTGAGGAAGAGGAGTAGAAACAGCTCTGGGGTAAAGACGCAGCCTGCAGCAGTTACCGAAGGAGCCCTGGTGTGCGCAGAAAGGGGAAACGATGAGGTGAGAAGTGCCTCCTGACTCTGCTCCTTCAGATGATGGAGCCGCTCAACGTAGCCTGACGGGCAGTAAAGCAATTTGCAGCCCACGGTTAGCCAGAGAGACAGGAGGGAGTGCCACAGGCGGCTGTGCCCACCCTGGCCACGCTAGGAAGTGAGCGAAGAACTGCATGGGTTTGGTTTTAAATGGAACTGAACAGTAATCCCAGGAGATTGGAGAGCTGAGATCATGCAGTGGATGCATATTTCACACCTGGGGATAGAGACATGCCTGAGATGAGCCAGGAAATGTATCCGCAGGCCAGGCATGAATACCCGCCTGAAAGCATGCACGGAACAGTGCGGGCTGTGCACAGAATATAGTGATTGACAAGAAATGCCGTGTGAAATCCCAGCCCAGCCCTGGGAAAAGGTCAGAACAGACTTGTTCATTTCTAATGAAAGCAACTTCATGGCCACAGCAGATTACTCATGCAGTTTTTGGAAGGTGCACAGACTAAGAACAACGATCAGAAAACTAAAGGCACGGATTTTGAGGTGTGCTGTACCTCACTCGCTGGGACCAAATGAGAGGCTCCTGATGCTCCTCCTTAAGCATCTGAACATTTGGGTGCCTTTAAAAACTTCTGCGTAAGAAGTAGATCCCTGAAAATACACAACAGAATAGGAAGATGGCATCAGCCTTGATGGCAGCCAAAAAACTGGTGGCAGTGTTAGAGAGATAAGGGTATTCGGCCTGGTTACTTTGAACTGTGTAAATGCTAAATGCACCCAAGGTTTAGAGACGTGCACTCATACACTGGCCTTGCAGTCTAGGTAAGCATTTCTACTAAAGCCTGGGGCAAAAACAACTGATATTTTTTTCTTTACAATTCTTAGGAAAGTAAGCAAGCACAAAGGAGCTAAACCCCAGAGGTTACCGTATGTGGGAAGATACGTATGAAATTAGCCATGGAGTTATTGCAAAAAGTAGCAGCGAAAAAAGTTGTCATTGGATGCAGGACGTGAAATGAGTAGAAGCAGGAAAAATGAAACTCGAGACTGGAATCAAAGATAGCACCAGGGGATCACAGCCTGTTAAGCTGATATAAGTAAGGCAAAAAGGACACCAAACGTGTGATCAACACTGAGGATCAGCGTGATGGATCCTTTCGAGTGCCCTCAATAATAACAGAAAACAGGGAGGTTGAACAGTACAGAGAGAGCTTGGTGGCTTCGTCTTCGGTGTCTGGTGGCATTTTAGCTATTACAGAGTAGCCTGCCTGGCATCCGTGCGCTGCCCTGGTGCAGTGTCCGTCTGCTTTAGGTCCTGCGTCATATCTGCTATTCCCGTGCAGATGTCCCACATGCCTTAGGGCCTCTCAGATGGCACCAGGCACCTGTGCCTTGGGCAGAGGAATCCTGGCCTTCGATTAACGAAGCAGCGTGCTTGTGAAGGACCATGGCAGTGGGATAATGGCCAAGTACAGCAGTGCTAAGCAGCGTGGAGAAATTTTTAAACAGGTAAGTCTGTGCAGTGATTGTCTTCAGCTTGGGCCTTGTAAGGCTGGCTGCGGGCTTAGCCCTGCGGCTTCCTGCCGTGGCCAAGAATGAATCTCCTGCGGGGAGCTGCAGTTCCCAGAGCAGATGGGAGCTGCTGGGCTCACAGTCGGAAGTGATGGAAAGGGATACAATGTGTAACAGCTCCCTTTGGACAGGAGACATTGGGGGGGACAGGTGGATCTCTCCAGCCAAAGAGAGGAGATCACAGATGAAGATGCTTTAACAGACAGTTAGGTGTCTTAAGGAAAATACCCAGAGGAGAAAGCAATTAAAAGAGCACTAGTTGATTAAAAAAAAAATAAAAATTGAAGAAAATGGAGCTAGTCTGAGAATGAACTTAATCACCAAGGTGCCCTTGAAGTTTATCAGACCACCTAGGGGTGCAATATCCTAGACAGGCAATGCATTCTCAGAAATACCCTTCATCTAATTTTTTTTTTATTATTATTATTTTTTCCCTACCCTAGAAAGATTGAAGTGGTTTGGTTTGGTTGGAAGACTGAGCTAGCTTGCCAGGGGGAATTCGGAGGAAACCAGAACATTTTCCCAAAGAGAAGGTAAGACCCAGCCACACCTTGCAACTTCAAATCTTTAATCATGTACCTGCCTGTATAGCAGCAGCAATATTCAGTGTTTCTGTAACATCATTCATGCAAGAATTTCAAAGCACTTCATAAGCACTAATTAATCAAACCTCACAAACATTCAGCAAGCAGCAACTTTGCCCACCAATGGAGCGTAATCACTTCTAAAATGGAACGCGATGGTAGTTTGATATCGCATAACGTGGTGCAACAGGTCAAGGCAAGTAGAACAGGAGCAGTTGAGGGCACTTGGGAAGTACCCATCCTCAAACAGCTCTGCAGGTACAGTGCTTCTGTTACACTGGATGTGCTTTGTGGGAGTATTTGGTAAAAATAGTCTTGTGAAAAAGCAGTTTTCTGTTGTACCCGAATCAAAAATTTAAAATACATTTTTTAATTCCTAATAGAGCTCCTGACGCTAAAGGCAAATATCTACACTTGGCCGGGGCAATCAATTAGAATGCTTTCCTCTCATCATGGGACTTGTTGTTGCTATCTCTCTAGCCAGTGGCACCTGCAGTCCTAGAGATCATGAAATAAACCATTCCTGCGTGGTTCTTGACCCCGAGGTGCTGCCGGTTGAGGTTCCTAAAGGGGAGAAGGAAGCTGTGCCAGACACTGCAGGCTCTGCCTTCAGTTCTTCTATGTTTTGAGGTACCACCTGACACATTTTGTATTTTATCCTCTAGATGGGTGTCTCAAAGCCGTGATCCTCAGCCACAAAACCTGCTCCAGTGCAGAAGCCACAGGGCCTAAAGTAGGGCCTTCTCTTGGCCAGGTTAAAGCTGTCAGCATTCTAGTTGACTACAATGGGAGAAAGATTGGGCTGGCCCAAGTCCTTTATATTTCTGCCAATCTGATCTTGAGGGGTGGACTAATTCAGATGTTTTGTGTATGAGTTGCTAATACTCTGAGTATCTTCCCAATTAAGCATCTGTTGCACGACCTTGAGCTTTTCCTGTCTATACGTAAAACATAACATCCCTGTAGTTTAGGTCTCCTATCCCATCACTTCTCATCTGTTTTGGAAGCAAATGGGATGTGGATTTTTTTTGACATCATACAATAAAATTATATTGTACTTGTGTAAAACAATGTGCAAGCCATTAAGTAGAATAATGAAATGCTGGAAGTTAAAACAATAAGCTTGGATGATTTAAACCTTGCTACATTTTAAACGTGCAATATGTTTGCAAGAATGAATTGGTCTTTGGGGCTGAATAAATAGTGCAGATATCCAGCCCATTTTGGAAAGAACAAGTAATACCTAGGAACATAATTTAAACCAGTGTTGTAATTAGCTGGTCATTTCACATTACTAGAGTTCTGGTCTTGTTGTTTGGCTTTATAAATGACCCGTATAGTGGTCTTCTAATTATATACGATATGTTTGAAAAAAACAAACAACAGAAACCACCAAACTGTTGGGATGAGAATCTTTCCTTTGGCAGAATAATGAAGAGTAAATTATTTAGATGGATTATGTGGTACACTCCCCATTAATATGCCTTTGCAAACTTATTTAAAAAAACAGGATCTGGAGGATTCTTTAACCATACCTTCAGGATATCGTAATTCTCCTTGACTGCACTTCCTAAACACAGTATTTTTGGTCAAAACCCATCTCTCTGTATATCTGACTGATAAATAATGGATATTACTGTGAATGCAAAAAGGCAGCTTTGTTCCTGATTGTGGTAGAAATTGTAGAAGCAGAAGCTCTATTATAGAATTTCAGTCAAACTCTTGCAGGACTAAACGGAGAAGCTAGGAGAACTGGGCTTTTCCTTGGGACTTGTCTTCTGTCTGCAGCATAGAGTACGAACAGCTTTCTGACTTTCACACTGGGTCAACCATATACCTTGCCAATATTGAGATGGAAAACAGAACTGTTTCAAGGCTGCTCTCGGTTACCATCACCTTCTGAACACCCTGAAGAAATCGTGTTGATTCCCTGGGATCAGGGATAGAGAGATGTTCCTAGTCACAGTTCCCTTGTAACTTCGCCTGTAGCAGGAAGGCATTGTAAAGCTGCCGCCTGGGGGGGGGTTGTGCTTGTTTTCCAAATCCAGCGTTCTCCCAACAGAGCAAGAAGGTGCAGGTACTTGATTAAACTGACTTTTTTGTTGATTTTGTTGTTGCTGATTGCTGGGAAACAGCTACTGCAGGACGTCAGCATCTGGCTCCAAATTTTAATTCTGTGCAATAAAGTGAGGATTCTTTAGCAGATTGAATTATGTCAGCAATATCAGCACGTCTGCAAATGCAGAGATTCTGGATTGTGAATCATGTTGCTATATTGTGAAATTTTGGCTGAAAGAGCTGTTGTATAAAAGACTTCCTGAATGTGTGGATTTTAGCCCTCTAACTAGCCCTTTTTACCAAACTAAAACTTAAAGAAGCAGTCTTTCATGTATTTACCTCCTTTTTCATTCTCTTGGCTTTACAACTTAAATGAAAATGTACACTAATTATAGATTTGCTGCAATAAAAAAATACATCGTATCTATTCATATACATACGCTAGAAATTTAAAGTTGGGGGTGAGAAATGAAAAATTCATAGCCTTGGATGTTGAGAAAGTCAGACCTGCTGTCTCCCCTTGAAGTCACCTAAGTGAGGCTTTTTGACATAATGGAAACATCAATGAACCGCTCTTGATTAGAAGTTTGACAGGTTGACACTATCCCCCTGAACAGGAAGACCGGGGTTGAAAGGAAATTTTAATACAAACAGAATTTCATTAATACCACAATTTGCTGTAATGGGGGTCTTTTTCTTTTCCCCACTGTTATTTTTGCTTAGATGGTGTCATTACCTTTTAAAGGGGAAAGACACTGTGCTTAAGCTTTGTCTCAGAAACAATGTCACACTAATGGAATGGGAGCTTTCAAGTAAAATCTGAAACAAACTGCCTGGAACAGTTCTGATTTTCCAGGCACAAAACCCCCCAGTTTTAATAGGGTGGTTCCTTTAAATGCAGGCTCTGTTTATTGGGCCAACATTCATTTTGTAGAAAAAGTACAGAAATTCATTAAACAATATAAAATAATCAATATAAACAGAGTATCAGAACAGCCTTACATCTCCCAAGATCCAAAAATATAGCCTCACTTCACTTTATTTACCTTCTGAGAGCTTTTTTTCTAATGTGGTAACTGTTAGGCTCTATCTGCTCTGCTCAGTGTTAGGGCTGTCATGATGAAAGTACATAAACAATATAAATAATAGTTGTTGGCACATGAAAGGAACTCTGAGTGGATTGTTCTTTTGGAATCTAACTGTCAGGGTTTTTGTTTGACTCTGAGGGTTTGGTTTTTTTTTTATGTTTAATCTAAAAATTCGTATAATCTTAAATTGATTATTTGAAAAACCATCATTCTTTTAATATTTACATTGCAATTTAATATTTATAGCTTGATGCCAGGCAATTCTTATAAATTTAATAAATATTTATTAAATCAGACTTGTTTTTAAAGACTTCTAGTTTTGTAACCGCTCTCCAGCACTAATACCCTTTGAAGCGGAATGTCAGCCTGCGCAAGTCAGCTTCTATATTGCCTTTCCATTCCTTGTCTGCAGTGATCCTCCTTGACTTCTTTTCACTGCTGAATAGTTAAATAGTTAATCTTTTTCAGAGTCTTGATATTATCAGGTTATGTAACCTCCCACTCCATTCTCACTTATCATCTCTGAAATGTAATATTTGCACGTGGATTTTCGACTTCTCATTTGAGATTTGCAGGGGCCTTCAAAGCATCGTTTGAACCAATCAACATCTCTCCTCGTGATGCATTTTTAATTTCTCATTTACAGGCAAGTAAATTGACTTACTGTGAGCTTACAGTCGATATCTTCCTGATACCATTTAATTGCAAGTATTAGTTTCTGGATGCAGAGCTGGAGACATTTACCACCCTATTTGCAGACTTATTCTAACTCTTTTTTTGAAGATGATGAGTGTTGAAGTACTGACTCACAGTGGAAAGCAGACCATGTACATCTTCTCAGTTTGGAAACCTAAAACCGAGCCATCTAAATCGATGAACTTGATACAATGCTATAAACAGCTTACCCAGTCACCAGCAGAGTCAGTTATAGAACTTGGGCATCTGCTTCACATTTTCGTGTTCTCCTGCTATGCCATTCCTTTCTCCTGAAAGCATCAGTGACAAATTAAGTAAAAGCGGACATGCGAGGAGTAGGGAGAAGGGAATGTTGAAAACAAAGCAATTCAGAGCGTTTTATCCTTTCTATCAAAGTCAATGGCAGGTGTTCTATGTCCTATTACAGCCCTGATAGCGTGTTATGTTGCATCGTTTCAGCATGCTGGCTTTCAGACCGGATGGCTAAACGTCAGTTCAGATAGCAGTTCCCAAATCCAAACGATCCGCAGCTGGGTGGCAGCAGGTGAGCAGAGGAGTGTCCAGTTCAGGAGCCTGCCCTACTGCTCCTGCAGGTATTCCAGGTTTTGTTAGCGGGAAGAAGCAGAAGTTAACTAGGCAATGTTTTCCTGTGATTTTACAGTTCACGCGTGATTGATTATGGGTCTGCATGTGATGGAGAAGAGAGCTTTTCAGAATAAGTGTGACCAGTTCTGAGTATCCGTCTTCCTGTTTATTGACACAAAATGGGCAATAGGCAACACGTTATAAACAAAAAATGTTTCACCACATTAGGAACCGTTTCTTTGCTAAAACACCCATGAAATCAGCCTCTTGACATATTCCCCGGCAAGTTAATCTGATCATGATTGGCTCTGAGTGAAATGGAAATGAAAAAATTCCAATAAGCGTGTGAACATACAAACTGATTTTCCAACCCATTTTAAACACAGGTTGGCTGAAGACATTACTTGTGTAGGCGAGTAAGTGAAAAGCTGAAGTGCATCTGAATGTAAAAGCCAAAATCAATTTGATTTTAAATGATTTTCAACTGATTTTAAAAAGCAATGGTGTGGAACTTATGTGTGAGGTTAAAAGGCTTCAATTTTGTTCCCTTCAGACTAAAGCAAGCTTATTTTTTCTCCTTTATTCAATTTGTTATTTTTTTTATCCAGCTACTGTTTTCAAGGGCCTCTGTATCACTTTACCAGTTTGAGTCAGAATTATTGGACCAACAATGCAAAGTATTTTTATACACAGAACTGAACACCAGATGGGACTCTGTGAATATTATATTATTCATGACAATTGAATTAGAGATGCCTTGAAAAAAAACAACCAACTAGTCTGCGGTGGAATAGCCTCAGCTTTATTCTAGCTGCAGGTTTCTTTTATCTGCATGCGCTGAATAACCCAATGGACTCTGATCAAAATACCCTTTGCAAATAGCGCAAGCTCTTCCTGTTGAAATCAACGGGCTGCCGGTCAGACTGTGATTGCCGTTCATTCGCTGACCAAAATGATTTTGCGATACAGAACCCATAAGGAGTCTGAAGAAATCTGGATTTAATTTTTGTCCTTGTTTTGCCCTGCCCTGACAATCTTGGGCAAAATATTTTTTTCTCTCTCAGCTTTGGTTTCCTAAACTATAAAGTGAAAGTAATATTTTTTCCTTTTTTTTTTTTTTTTCATATTTTGTTTTCTGTTAATTTAGACCTTGCTGTTATCGGCTAGGGCATGGATTTTTATTGCATGTGGAGCAGCAGCAAACCCCTGCTTATCCCATTTGAAAAGCAGGTTGTAGGTTCTTAAGTACTTGGAACATTGTGATGCTAATTAACCTGGAATTCCAGAAATACTTTGATCAGTGACAAGGAAACATAAGGTACTACAGCTCCTCAGGTTGGATGGACAGACACTGGCCAGGGAATTCAAATTGTTCTAAGCGATTGCTGCTTGTGCTTTGGAAGATGCTTCTCAGGTATGAGAAGGACCAAGAACTGTGGTCAAACGCGGGTTTAAATTATGCAGAGGGCTATTCCACAACAGAGTGGAGCAGGAATTAAAAGAGTTTAAACTGGAGCAGACTAAAGCTTACTGAAATCTTTACACAAAAATCCATGATTAAGGGTGGTGACAAAAGTGTCTGTGCTATGAATTGTAGAATCCCATATCATAAAGAATTCAAAAAACATAATCCATTTGTCTGGCAGTATTTTGAGTGAGGAGTAAACAAGCTAATTTCTGAGCCTCCTTTACATCACTGTAAATTGAAGTAGAAATTTCTCCAGAAATTAGGCTGTGTAAGCGTCATGAGATGGTTTGTATTCCCCTTCTCTCTTTCAATCTCTCTCTGCTTTCCAGCCCGTATGGCTTCCTACCCTATGATTTAGTTTTCTGTTTGAATTTATAAGGGAGTTTTATCGCTAATGTTTTTGCACAGTATAATTAAAAAGCAACTTCCTTACTGAATGCAAGGACTCTGAGTCCGTTCCCTGCATTTGATACATCGCTCGCAAAGCAATATGACAAATCTTGTATATGAAAAGAGATTAAGGAGAAGGCCTGCAGAAAGGATAAATTTCAAGTTAGACTCTTATTTCCATATTTATCTATTTTCAGTGAAAGTGCTTAAGTTCTCGGCTCTTGGAACGAACTTAAGTATCTAAGGGTCTGAAATCTTAGTCAATGTATTTAGCCCTTCACTTCCATTCTTGGTGGTACGAAACGTCAGTTTTCTGATCTGCGTATTTACTCACTGTGTACTTTTTACTATCATCTTCAACTATTCATTATTTTTAAAGCTTCTGCTCTGCAACAGTAAAAACTTACTGATATAAATAGGCTACTAAAATGGCTGTTTAGCTAATCCAGCTTCCTTAGAGTAACACAGTCACATTAGTACTTTCATAATTTCCATCCGAAAACATTCAAACTACTCTTGAAAAATATTCGCCAAGCTGAATTTTCTCAAGAATTTGGTGCAAAATATTTAATCAGTGCAAATGCTCTGAAGATTTTGTGCACGTGTATTTTTGTATGCCAAAATGCTGCTATTGAGCTGGTGAGCAGTTATAGGGTTTTTATGCTGCTGTGTATACCTACATAGATTCACAGTTGCAAAAACATCTGGGATGGTACTGAGAATGAAGTGTAAGATAGGAGTCTATAACAGGGTCACCTTTTGAAAATTATATGCATTTCTTGTTTGTGACTCAAAAAGACCCTACATACCAGATTTAGAAAAGGTAAGAGCAGTGAGACAATTTCTAGAAAGGTTTCCATCTGAGAAGAGGCCAAGTAAAATGAGCTTAGAAAAGAGGTCCGAGGGCAGCATAATTCCACTTGGTGGAAACTTAAATTGTATGAAGTAATAGGGAATGGTGATTCTCTATTTCTTCAAATTGTAATCATGCTTGAACAAATGGAAGTATTTTCCACCTTAAAAAAGTTAATAAACTGTGGGACTCTTTGCCACAGGATGCCGTAAAAGCCAAAGTAGAATTAGATGAAGAAGTTGGTTATCTAGACTTGTGAAGAGTGTGCTTGTCCTTGCAAATAAAAAAACAGAATCCTTACTGCTGAAAACAAAGGTCTTGATACAGTCTCAGCGCAGGATGTCTGGAGGAGCTGAGTTATAGGTTATATACCAAAGAAAGGAGCCCTCCCTTGTATATAATCCCGAAGCACTGCTTTTCCAGAAGTTTTTGGTTTTGTGTTTTTATATTCTACAATGAAATTTGATAGAATGTGGGAAAGGCTTACAGCAGTGTTACACCATCGTGATTGTTTCGCTAGTTTAAACCTGTCACATAGGACTGCTACTGCATCAACATCAGATACAGCTTCTTCCATTTCCAAGTATGCTGGTAATGTACACTCTCACTCTGGCACACAGCAGCTCCAATTCTTGTCCACATTTTGTACCCCAGGTAGTACCTTCTGTATTCCATAAGATAAATTTGGAGCATATAGCAAGTACTGAAACAAACGGATCCTTTCAGATGGGCAAATGGGCAAGATTTTGAACTTGATTCCCAGTAGCATATCCACCCACCTACATGCAAATGTGAAAATGTAAAGCAAGGATGCCTAACCTGAGGCCTACAGACCCACTCCAAAAATACCAGAGTTCAGCCCTGGTCCGCATTCATCTTAATGACGGGTTGAAATCCACAGTAAGACCTAACGTCCCAGAATCCGAGTCATCCATCTTATGTTGAGAAGCATGTTGCGACCAGTGATGATTTTTTTTTCCCCCCCCAAGAGCTAATCTGGCACATAAAGGATGAGAACGTTAGACATTTGCTTCTTTTTATTGCAAACTAGTAGCTGGTTTTTGACAGGACAAAAGTCGAGTCACTCTCAGGAGGATTGCGCTACCAATGTACTTTGCTTGTTGCTATACGGCATTGTCTCGACAAAGTAGAGCTTACTGTTATCCATCACTTTCTTTTCTTGTAGAGCTGCTCCGGATTAGCCAGGCAAGTCGCTGGCTGCTTAGCATTTTGCACGCTACCAGCAGAAACAGTCCCTACAAGCAACTTGCCTTGATAGAGATGGCCGCACGTTGCTTCCAAGTAGTGTTTTTGTTAGAGTTTGACTGTTCATCCGCTGGAAGTGCTGACTGAGCCCATGGCTAGAACTCCCTGTGGTCTGGCAGTGCGCTGCACGCTTGAAGAAAGAAGGAGAACTCGGTCTTTTTATTATTATCTGTGCATGAAGTCATATTGTCGAATTCTGGACATGCTTCACGAACCAACAGGCTTCCATTGTGCCAGGTGGCCGTGAACGGAGTTACTGCATGGCAGAGAGTGGTGAATGAAGCCATTAAACTGTTTTTGTTGGGATTTTTCTGTGTTGGGTCTTCTAAAAGGAAAAAAACTCAGCCTTTTCAGGCCGACTCCCCTTTCTGCAGCCCACACACAATCATTCCAGTGAGCCCAGCCATGCTATTGAAATATTTCTTCCTACCAGCTACAGCGGCAATAATACATGAAATGTCTTTGAGTTTATGTGTCGTCAGGGAGAGGAGAGCTGGCCCACCAAAAGGCGAGCAGCCGTCAGCTTCCTTGCTTTACCTTCAAGTGCCCCGTTACTGTATCCAAGCACGTGTAGAGGCTAAAATCACCCGAAAGCGATTGCCTGGATACCCAGCGCTGGTGAGTTTGGGGCTTTGAAAGGCGGAGGAGGGGGAAAGTTTGGGTGCTTAAATAAGGTGAGAAAAATCCTCACTGTCAAATGAAATGTTCCTATGCTTTATCACCATTATTTTTAGTGAGATTTTGCATTATGGTACCTTGAGTTTTAAATTAAATGTCAAATATAATTTGGCACTACAAAGAATGAATTATGTGACTGCCCTTAGAGAAAATCAGAAGGCTTAGCTCTGTGAGTTAAATTGGTATCTGCCTTATACTGAGCTGATGGGGGCTAATTGATTAGGATCTGACAGGATACCATATTGCAAATTCAGCACAATCTCTTCCATTAAAAAAAAAAGTAGACCTAAGGTACCTTTAGGGAAAAGCAAAAAATCTTCTGTAAAGCAGAATGGGCAGAGGAAAAGAGTATCTTCAAGGACTCTCTTTTGCATTGATGGTTTAGATTCCCCGGAAGCCCACACTTTTAAGGGTGCAATATGGATGTTAATGTGCCCCAGGTCACTTTGGAAGCAAATTTGCCATCAGATTTCAGGTTCTTCTGGCCTAATTTTAAAGAGCAGCAAAATATTTCCTCAGATAGCTGACTAGATCTATCTCCATAAAAACTAAGATGACAAAGTGCCACTTTAGATCATTAAAAGAGGGTAATACATTTTAATCAGCGATTATGTGAGGAAGGACAAACCAAATGCTGTAGCAGTGGGTCATTTTACAAATTCAGTGCTTGTGGCCCTCTCCCTTTCAAAATGCACGATGCTGTTTCCTGGAAACATCAGTCTTAAAAAACTATTGTCAAGTAAACAAGCCTTGTGTTTCTCACAGCCTTCATGTCTGTGTAGTCTGGGTTTAATTTTCTGTTAAGTACGGGTAGTGTTGGGGGGGGAGGACGAAGTTTGAAGTTCTAATGTAGTCAGGCTGGAATCTGTCACTCAGCTTATTGCATGTTGATGACTCAGTGCAGTTTCAGCTGTAAGCAGACCATGATTTATGGACACCAAGTGAACTCCTGCGGCAAAAACCAGCCATGAGATCAGAGCAGCAATAGGGCCCTTTTTTGGCAGGAGACAGCGCCTGCATTTTTCTCATTCATGCCAAACTGCTTTGCACGGCAATTAGCTCTGTCCTCATTTAGTCTCCAGTCCCAAAGGGTAATGAAAGTCATATATCATCTTCAAGGCTGCTAATTATCCAGCTCAGTTACAGGTAGGCTTTGTAACTGTGAGAAGGGCCTGTCTGCTTGATATTTATTGCTCTTCCAATAAGCAAGCAAAGGAGAAGGGGGGGGAAAACTTTCTTGAAAGCTTGCCCATACCCCTTGCCTCAGATCCTTGACATACCTTCTGCAAATGTGCTAGTCAAAGGGGAAATGTCTTCATTCCACGTATCCATTTTTCATGCTGTAACTAAACATTCAGCAAGAACAGAGAGCAAGTGCTTGAAACATGAGAGAGCATACATTTGGGCTGAGCTTGTCTCTCGTCGTTTGCTTGTGGAAAGACAGTCCTCTGAATACGCAGCCATGAAAACAGGGAGAAGGGCAACAGGGGAGAACAAGGAACTTCTTTCTCCTCCTCCCAGCCCTTCAGCACACACCACAGCAGCATCTCGGGAAAGCCATGGCTTAGAGAACCACGGTAGTTTCACTGGAGATAGGCCAGAGGAAGCCTAGAACTCCATATCTGAACCCTCTCACCATCAGCCCTGGAATACAGTAAAATTCAAATCTCTATCCAAAGTTTGGGTCCTGCCTGACTTACTGTACCAGGCTGAACCAGATGCTTGACGATGTCAGCTGTTTTGGAGGCGAGTATTAATAGAGCCAGGCCTTGCAACTAGGAGCCATCTTTTGCTGTTGCCAATATATTCGCTAAATCAACAGTCTGGATATCGGAGTCCTTACTCAGCTAAGGAATAAGCTTCTTCCTAAACTTGGATAGAATCCTGCGATGTCTTGAAAAGGTGTGGTTTGCTTTTGACCTCTGTGCTTCATCGGTATTTTACATCTTGATTTCATACTTATTTTGATCAGTAGACCTGAAGACTGTGAGGTCCAAGACTAAGCAGCCAATGTGGAGACATCTCCAAATCCCACCAGCCCGTGAAGCAGTTGCCAGATGTCCTCTGTAACTGCCCAGTAAAATCTCATGCTTCACATGAAAAGCTCACAGGAAAGCTTTCTCTGTTCTTTCACATCGGCTGGGTGCTTTTTTAATGCTGGTGGCAGCAGATGCTATGCAAACAGCTACCCTACCTATGCAGGAAAGTAAATTTTTCTACCTCCGGCACAGGGCACATCAGTGCAGACATCATGCAGCTGACCTGCGCGCGCACAGCACGCGTGCAGTGACCTCGCACCTCAAGGCATGACGTCTGGTCTCCCTGCCGTTATCAAGGCTCCCGTTTACTACAGGGTCCATTGTCTCGAAAATCCTCAAGACAACCTTGCTGTGTAGAAAGGCGGCTGTCAAAGTCAGCGCGTGGAAAGGGGAAGTCGGGGCAGAAGCAGCCAGTAGAGCTCAGCAAAGAAAGCGCTTTGGCTGGAGGTACAATGGGCAGGAGGAGCAGAGATGCTCTTCATTAGTGTGCAGTGAGAGCACTACATGGCTGTAGTGGTAGAAGGCTGAGAAGAGAGGAAGCTGCCAGGTACACGGCTCTTCGTGTGGGGAGCCGAACTGCAGCAGGTGGGAGTTCTGCAGCCTTTCAAGGCTTTGAACTGCAGTGTGGCACTGGGAGGGGCCCCGCACTGCTCTGGTGCCTCTGGATATCTCCACTCGGTTCATCCAGGCCTGACTTTCATTTCTGTCAGCAGCAGGAAAGTGCTTAGAGGGCGGGGATGTGAAAGGAGGGGAGTAAGTTCCGTATTCCTTTTTACAGCTCCTCTTCCTGCCTTCACTGCTGTGCAAAAATGGAGGATCAACCTTCATGATCAAATGTGATTTTATTTTAATTTTGCACTGAGAATGACACAATGTCTTGCACTGTTTTCAACTTCTCCCTGGCCTGGAGGAAGCACTAGCAAGCTGGATGAGATCCAAGAGGTTCAGAGGAGCATTGCAAAGGAGCGGGTGCTCATCTGTCGTGTATTGGCAGGTTCCCTTGGGCTGAGTGGTACTCATCTGATTTATACTAGTCGCAGCGGTGCCCTGCAAACCTCGAGTTATCTGTCTGTGTTCTCTCTGCCAAGTTTCCAAACCTGTTGACTTGAACTTTCAGCAGTAGCATTCCAGGTGCTCTCACCCCACCCTTCCTGGAAACAGGCATCCACGCAGCTCTCCTGACGGCTGTGGGAGCTGTTGGGGTGTATGTCCTACTGCAGAACGGAGCGCCGGCGTCTGCATCCTGCTGCCTTGCAGCGTCGCAGCTTGAGGCACCGTGCCACTGGTAGAGATGTGAAGGGCAGCGAGTTGGACAGAAGCCGTCGTTCAGGATTGGGGTGGTGATCTGTCTAATCTGATATCTTGGCGCTGATAATGGATAGCGCTAACTGCTATAGAGAAAGCTGTCCCTTTTTCTCCTATTATTTAATTCTTCCTCCGATTGGGGTTTAAATTGCTCTTTTTCCTCAATAATAAGAATTTCTGTTTCTAAAAATATAGAAGTTGATTTTGCGCTATTCATCCGGTCGTCCCCTAGACTTTTCTTTTTACACCTCTTGAAAGTTTTTCTGCAGTCTTCCTTGTGAATTTAGCAGAGAGTGGGGGCTGGATAGTAGGAAGAAACAAATGCTAAAGGCTTCAGCCTCAGTGTTGAAGCCACTACTGTAATGCTTTTTCCACCATTTGGTTTAGATCTGCCTCCTAAGCCAGCTTTTCGTGTAGTGCTAATTAGCATGACACCAATATTAAATACAGTTTTGGAAGCAGTATTCTCTGACATGAAGATGAGAAAGTAATGAAAAATGGATGTTCAAACCTTACAGTTCTCTGTCCACAAAAACTTCTCTTAGAATTTCATTTCACTTGGTTTATTTTTTCCATTTACTGTCTCATCTCTTGAAACAAAAGTTTGTCTAACTTCTACCTGTTTCCATTTGTATTAGCAATGACCATGGTATCATAAAGGCAGGCATCCCAAATGCTTGTTCTTGATCAGTAGTGTGATTTATTGTTGTGCAGCAAATAACGTGGGAATCCGTTGTTTCCTTCCGTCACCAAAAAGAGGTGATACTTGGGTGTAGTTTTGTATCAGCCATGACTAATCTGTTTCTAAACTGCCGGAAAGGAGTTGGCGGGGTGAGTGCCTGTCCCCTGTCCTTGCTGTCGTGGCAGCAGCAGCACTTGTCCAGCTGTGCGGGCAGCTGGCAGGGGAGCGGACCTGGCTGACTGCTAAGGCCCGCAACCGCGCGTGCTGATGCGAAGCCTGGGGAGAGACAGGCGAGGTGGTGGCAAGGAGGGTCTGTCCCTTTCAGTAGCACTTTAAAGTTCAGCTCGATGAAGCTGACCAGGAAATCACATCCTTACTCTAGCTGCATCTATACTCTTTCTGCTTAGGCCTCAGTTTGTTTGATGACTTCTTCAGTAGGTGATAAAAAAAAAGCAGCAACATATAGAGATGCTTAATATGTATAGAAACATACAACACACACAGACACCTCTTTTTACCCCATCCATCGAAACAGTTAAAGCCTTCCCTGGAAATACTGGCATCATTTTACATTCGCAATGTACCAGATTGGTGCTGCTGCAAATGGAAGCTGAAGGACTGCTGTTGGCGTTGTGTGCTTTGGATCCATCACATACAGGGTCATTCTGAAAAGATGCGCTGACGGAGTGTTTCAAAGCAGGAGTGTAATTTGAAAATAGGTGTGCTTGAAAGGCCCCATCAGAGGAGCCTGAGAAAGATCTAAAAATCAAAAGTCTTTGTTCAAGTCCTACCTCAAACCTCTTGCCCTTGTTGCATGGACCCTACACAAGATTCGACTGTTATCCAAGTATCTAACCACAGCCTAAAAAGACAGCTACTGTGAGATAATGTTACTCTTCCATTTCGGATGAAGCTGAAAAGGAAAGAGAATATGGGGAAAACTCCATTAGTGGCAATTAAACTGTGGATTTTCAAAACTTCTTGAGCGTGAGTTGAATAAACTGCCACAAGAACCTTGCTCTACCTGTTCCTGGCGGCAAGGCTTTGCCATAAGCCTCTGTGCTGAATGGTTTGAACTGCACAAGAACTCCAGAAAGCTCCTGGTGAATGCGTGATTCAGCATTGTGTAAAAATTCACTCCGAGAATTCAGGTCTTTAAAGTTTTTTTGACTCAAATTTCTCTATGTCTAAAATGGACAGGAAGGAATAGGCCTGGTGCGTATTTTGTCATCCTTTAAATATTATTTTCTTGGATAAATGACTAAAGATTAAAGAATGGGCTGTACAAAGCACCAATGAATACGTGTGGTAAGGGAGTATCATGCAAAAGAGCTCTGAAGGGTGAGGTACAGGACACAAGAGTATTACTTCCTTCTTATGATGGAGAGGTTTTTTTCTTATCTAACTTAACGTTTCTGTGCTCAACAGTAAATGTATTGCTTCGCTTCCTTTTGTAACAGGCAATCATTACAAATTTGACCAGCTCCAACAGGGAAGGTATCAATCAGGTCTCATCTGGTAAACGTTAAGCTCATTGTCAGGACTACCTAATCTTTGGCACGTGTAGGTGGGGGAGGGTTGGGGAGGAATGTTTTATCCAACCTCTTATATATTCTGCTCTGGATATGTTCTTATACTGTGGTCATCTCTCTAATATCATCTACATGTTGTGTTTTGTGGCAGAGCAAGCAAGGTCAAAGAGATGCACTACGTGCAGAGAGCAAAAGATGCTAAGGTCTCTGGCATTACCTCATTTGGATATTTGTTCTTCGTTTCATGAAGGAGTCTTGAAGAACCTACAAGAGATGCCATCTCTTGTGCAGATGTCCTGTCGGGACAGAGGGCTGTAGTTGATGATTATGGTCTTCATCCCAGACGTATATGTAAGTACGTTGGAAAAAGAAAAAAAGATTTTGATCTTTGTTTGAATTTTTATGAGAAGTCATAGTAAGTAGCAGAGAGCAAAGGTGGCATGCTGGCAGTGCTGCTGCTGAAACGTGCAGATGGGCCCTTCCGTGGGAACCAGCCAGCCTCTTGTGAACTCCTGTGAGAACCCGATAAGCAATACACAGTAGCTGGCTAGAATCAGCAAATTAAACATGGGTTTATTCTACACTGATTTTTTACTACTGTGTTTTTAAGGAAATAACAGAAGGCTCTTTTTCAAATTAAATATCATGTGTCTCAGCCAGATAGGGTATCTGTTGTGCATGGTTCTCTTTCTTAGTCCGAGAAGACCGCCATCCCTGGGCTTCTCCACTGCAACACAAAGAGAATCCTGGCACCTCTGCACCTTTCCTGCTTTGCGAACACTAGCAGGATAAAGGCGGTGAATAAAGGCCAAACGTGTTCCTGCTGTTTGAGAAAGCTTCCTGAATATGCAAGGTTTTTTCCAAGTAAATAGGGTGTTATTTCACAATTGCAGTTCTCTGCTCAGACTGTTCGAGGCTATTCCTATCAAGCGTCATAGCGATTCTGTACCTGGTAACACCACAAAAGTGACTGTGGCCATGCATAATTCTTACCTAATTGTGTTTCTAGGCTATATTTCTATATGATTAATTAATGTGCTTAGTAAGCAAGAGGGAACAAGTTTTATGTACTGATTCAGTAAACAAACTACCATCCTACCTATGTCTAGTGAACCATCAGCGATAGTGGCTGTTTTCAGATTCACAAATTAGTTATCACATTGAGTAAGTATATTCAGAAGCAATCCTTTTATTCCTATCTTGCTTCATGTAGCTGGAATCATGTTTACGTGGTTTTCAGTCTCCAAGCCAAGGCAACCATCCAGTTGTCCTCATTCAAACCAGAACAGAATTTTGTTTTAACAAGTCCATCGGAGTATTTATTTAATCTAGGCTATTTCAATATCATTGTTAAGAAACAACAAGCAAGGGAACAGCTCTTCCTCTAGCTGGTCATGCAAGTAGTGCCGTAGTATCGTATCATAGCTTTGGCCTGCCTGCTAAGAACAGAGATTGGAGCATCCACTAGTCCCAGTGTCTCTGCAGTACAGTAATTAACACCTGATCTGGGGCAGGGCTCAGTTACGACTTGTGGTAGGTAGCTGCCCAAGGCAAGAATGAGAATTGTAGGGGCTCTTTCACGACTTCCTGGGTGCACTCCCACCACTCTGGTTTCTGCTTTCTCAGCTCCCGACACCTCATACGTATCTGTGTCCTAGTTGAGACTCATTGGCCAAGGAATGCAATCAGAGCTTGCCTTTAAGCCTTCCGCATGGTTCCCAGAGGCCTACATGCCTTGCAGGCAAAATACCTTTTGTGCTTATTACTGATACAGATGTTTTCGTCCCATTTATGGATACATCAGTGCTGAAAGTGCTGAGGCACACAAGCTGGCTCAGCATGAAGGAAGTCTGTGGAACCAGGAATGGCAGGGAAGGACAAGGGATGTATCCACACTCGCTTTGTACAACATTGCTTGATCTAAGAAATATCATGGGTGTGCAAACACAGCCAAATGACCTCTAGATCTGAGTTCTTGTCTCTGCACGTAATCACACGGACTAACCATTCAGTCTGCATCCTGGAGTCAGATCCTGAAGTGCTCGGTGAGGGAAGATTCTCATTGGAGTCTGGCAGGAGGAGCAGATCGTTTTGTCCAAAAGCACTGAATATGCAGTAGCAGCTGTGGGTTGTCAAATCCAGCATAGGATTATACCCCATATCGTATGCTTCAGCACTTTATACAGACTATGTTTAAATTAATTTTTAATTAGCTCATTATACAGATAGAAGATCTGCTCATCTCAAGTTTCATAACCACAACTTCGCCTGCAGGTCTCTCTATCAGACAGTTGGATGATGCCAGCATCCAACTTGAGCTGGAAGCGCTTAGACCCTGCAGCAATGAGACTAATATTAAAAGTCCTGATAGCATCAGGCACCACCCTCCATTATATCACGACTGCATTTCCATCTTCGTGCCCAACCTTCTTACATGCTATAAAGAGCTTGTGGAGGGTGGAGGTTTGTGACTACTGGAAAAACTACATGCCGTGGAGAGCCAAAGCTATTTGACTATGCATAATGGTGCTACCCATAGGTTTTGATGATTAAATGCAAGTTCAGCCCACCCAAAGTGATTCATAACGAATTGTTGGTCCAGTGATGGTAAACCATGTAATCTTCTCCCTGTTTTGGCTGGAGAAGGTGTTGTAGACGTACATGCCAAAAGAAGCGTGACAGTGCCAGTTGCCTGTAATAGCATTACCTGCTTTGGAAATACCTGCTCTCTTCTGCTCAAAACCTGTCCCCTGATGTGAGGTGCACTGTACGTGTACGTAGCTTGCAGCATAAATAGGAACAGCTGAGAAAGTACTAGCTTTGCAGACCTGGAATTAAGGTACGTAGGAAGCCATTTGTTTGGCTTTGTACAGGAAACACGTGGCACAACAAGGAACAGACCACAGATCACTTAAGGTCTATGTATTGTCCTTAACCAGAAATGGTCCTTCTCTCACTCGTACATATATGTTAACAGCCTCTTCATTAGATCTTTTTAGACTCATTAACATATTCTGCTTGGAGCTTCCAACCCACTCCAGTGTGACAAGCTGACAACAGCTATAATGAGATTATTCAGAAAAACTGTTTTTTCTTTTTTATTTCCTTCCATTTGCTACCAGAAATACCCTCAGAAAATTAATTTCCATGAGACCAGGAGGAGAGTGGACATTTCACATGTTTCAGTGTGACTTTTCAAGGATAGCTGCACTGCGGGAGGCGGCTTGCTTCAGACTGATCAGATGGGAGTAAAGGCTGTCAATGTGACACAAACCATAAACTTGACCCAAAAATTCTTGTGCAGAAGTGTATGATTTGTTCTTTACGGTACAGCAAATCTTTTTGAAAAGATATTCAATCTCAATTTCATTTCTATGAAATCCTGTTCTTGGCCTGTGTGGAATCATACCACACTTCAGTGATGGGAGGTAATCCAGCTGCAAAGACTCCTCAAGCTGTTGTCCAGCCGTTTGCACCTCTGGAATTTCATAATAAATTGAATCAACTGAACACATGGGGAGGGTTAGACAATGAACAGATCTGAATGAGTGGTGAAACCAATGACTCATCTCAGCCTCTGATTTCATTCCTGTTCAGATTGTTTATCTGGGAAGAACAGGGCAGGGAATGTGTAAGGATATATGTGCTGTTTATTTGGATCTGTAGTAGGAAGCTAATTCCTAAGCAGAAGCTCTGCTACGAAACAGAGAGACTAATTTGCTATAGGGTTATCATACATTTATTTGTTTTAATGACATTTCTTGACTTTTGTTTTGTGTGTGACAAAAGAAGATAGTGCTTTCTTCAAAGTCCATCTGTCTGAGATCCTTCGTTGTTATTGATTTCCATTCAACTCCTTCCAGCTTCTCCGAGTTGATGGCTTTCAAGGGCCAAAGCTTTGTGATGTATTTACTGTGGTTTTATCAAAGCCGTGCAAAGCCTCATCTCTTCTCTAGCTCCTGACTGTGGCGAGCCGGAGGATGGAAAACTAAGCTGCACTGAAGCATTTCTATATCCTATTTCACTGCAAACTCACATTAAATTTGCTATTCTGTTTGAAGTCGGCAGAAAAACCCTGACTGACATCAACTGAGTATCTGGTTCTGTGTTTCTGACAACATTGTAGCTGAGGCAGTTTCTCGAAGGTCGGGAACACGAAAAGCCCAGCTAATTCACCCTCTGACTAGCCTGGCATCCCCTTCCCCTGTGCTTTTCAACCTGTTCTATCTCGGTAGGACCACTGTCCCTGTGTCACAGGTCTGCGCTGAGTTGTCAGCAGGCAAACGAACCGGGAGATGGAGGCAGCTGTTGGCCATGAAAGGGGGGAGGAAAGCAAATATTTTGCCTGTCCAGGAGTGGGAATGTGCTCTCGATGAACCTGGCTGTTTCTCTGAATATAGATGTCGAAGAGGATTTTCTGTTAAGAGACAGGCATCCTGCCTCCAAAAATAACTTGTGCCTGATCTTTCAAAACCCTTTGTCGTACCTTGCCAGTTGTGTGCTGCTGAGCAGGAGGGTCGAGAGGATTATTTCAGCTGTGGCAATCAGTTTACACCTTCAATCACAAGATCGGATTACTTTTGGTATTTAATTTTGAAATATTTCCCCCAGATGTACTGTACCTTTGCGTGTTTCCCAGATGAATTTAATTTTGTTATTTCCTGCTCTTATTTCTAAGCTTTCTCAGGTCCTCTGTGTTATTCCTCTGTCTTCACTTACATTTGCAACACTTCCTAATTTAATATCATCTGCAAATTTAATTAATATATCAGCTCGTTATGTCACCTGATCAGTGGTTTTAAAATATTACTGAAATATTGAAAACTCGAGTTTAACACAGTCTCTGCAAATTTCCCAAGGGGAAATTCCCTCAAACCATTTACTCTTGGGGGGTGGGGGGGTGTGGTTAGCATATGTGACACCATAGAGGCGCATAAGACTACTCCCTAGAAATTGCTGACATCAGTTAATGCTTTCTTTGCTCTGAAAGACTCAGTCTGCAGGCATCTCAAAGGCCTGAAATAGCACAAATAGGGAGCGGGGGCGTGGCTGTAGAACTGAAAGTGTGAGTTTTCTATGGGAATCCTCTAGCAAAGGTGAATTCAAAGCTGTCACAAACACACTTCATGTCATAGGTGAAAAAATAAAGGCTACGGTAGAAAAAGAAGACTCAGTCCGAAGGAGCCTGATGGTTCTTTTAAGGAGTGGGAACAGTGAAAGAAGTAGTAAAGCAGGAGATCCAAGGGCAGTGTTTTGCGGTGCTCAAAAATGGTGTTCAGAACTTGATTTATAGTGAGTGCAAAACAAGGAGCTGAGGAGGAAGAGCACAAAAAGAGAAAAATACTTGAAATGGCCATTGAAACAAAGGGGTAAGAAAGCTGTGAGATAAAACCCCAGATATATTGATGTAGCTGAGGCAGCAGATGACTAATGTATGAAATCTGAGCAGCAGAATAAAGAAAAGGCTGAATTTTAAAAGTTTTTACACCCAGTTTTATGCTAGCAGCCAAACAAACATAGCTAAATATTTCAGCTGACTTTCCATTAAATGATTTACTAACATGTGATGTATCATATGTGGATTCATTTTTTTTTTTTAATGTAGCCATTCGGCAGTTTTGTAAGAGTATGGCCAGTTCCTTGTGCAACGTCTTTGTTGCTGCTTCACGCAGCCTCACGGTTCTTGCAGGTTATTTTTGCCTGTACTTGTTTGACTTCAGTGGAGATTCCTCACCGGGCTGACACTGGTTTATGAATCGCTTGCTCTTCCTTACCTTTTCTGACTGCCTACGTTCTTACTGAAGAAGAAGAGTGTAATGAGATATTTTGTTTACTGTTTTTACACAACACCAGTTGTCTCTTGCATTCTGAGAGGAATTTTTATTTAGTGGCTTTTAGATTATTATTTAATAGCTATATCCCTAGTATAGTGGATCATATTTCTCAATTATTGCCACTTATTATTTTAGATACTTTGTTAAGCCCAGTCGTGAGCCAGGTGCTAGGTGCTGAGCAAACACAAAGTGAAAGCGTGGGCTTTGTCCCGGTGAATTTGCAGCTTATTGCGTGTCGTCGCACGTTCGGCTCTTCTGGTGTTTGGAACTAAAAACGTTATATTTTAAGCACCGTTAGTATTCTAAAACATAGTCTTCACCATACTGGAGGTTTTAGTGAATACGCTTTGGCAGAAGGAAACTGGATAAGTGAGTTAGGTTCCCTGATTGTGTTTCTAAACCAAAGTCTAATTTCCAAGACTGCAGGAAAGTGATGGCCAGATAGCGTTTAAACCCAAATGGTGCTGTTTGTGCAAGAGCTTGTCGTGATGCGCAAAGCTTTTTGTGCAGGGTATTCAGCATGCACACAGTCAAACTTCAGGCATCCAGCCTGCGTGTGTTGGCTAGGTGTCTAGGCTCTTCGCATACCTGAGAAAGAGATAGGTACCTTCACCTTCATCGTCCTCTGAAAGTTCTGCTTTCACATGAACCTCCTAGCCTAGGGACCGACGGGAAGGCTGTATCGCAGCCACACTGCCGGCTCCAAGCAGGGCTCTGAACAGGCAGGCTCTCAGTAACGAACAATTATGTTGGGTTTTGGTTTTTTTAAGAGGTGTATCACTGAACCTCGAGCAATCGTCCGCAGCTGTAATCACAGCCACGCTCGGGGATCAGTTTTATTGGGAGGGGGGCAGTGGGGAAAGGAGCTCAGCTTTTTGTTTACACAGAAGAAAAGTCTGCCTTGGAGAGGGTCAGATCAGGACCTCGTCTGTAAATGAAAGCCCTGCCCTCACTAGGCTATAGTCGGGGCAGGCGGGAACCTCACTTATGAGGCCATTTAATATAGCTGTAACAAGCTCCCCGTAAGGCAGACCTTGGGTAAGGCCTTAGAAATGCTCAGCTGTGCCACGTGGCTTGTAGCAAATATCACAAAGTATTGATTTATTCCATAACCACTCCCTGCCCTGCGTTATGTAAATAACAATATTTGATCGAGTGTGTGGTTCTTCATGTCACGACGCAGAGGTCTCGGGGAGGTCCTGAGCTGCAAGATGAAAGGCCAAGTGCCTCCAGTTGTCCTGGGGATGTGTGCGTGACCCCGCAGCTGCACACACGTGCACCAAGCCCTTCCCTTTTGAGAGCATTCTATGATGATAATTTTAATACTTTGTCTGATTCTGGGCTGGGTGGGTATCAGCTCCTGATGACATAACTTAGAAATTCCTCAGGTTGTCTCCGTCTTGAACACTGTTAGCAATTCTCTGCTGGAAAAACTAAATTCATGGTGCTTTCACTGCATATGCTCATATCTACATGGATCTAACCTAGAAAAATACACGCAGTCTGAAAACACCACTAATTGTGCTGCAGTGGGTAGGCTGCAAAGCAGCCTCGCTCTGTTTTCCCACAGCCAAGAGAAGGCCTCAAGGCCAAAATGTCACCTCAGATTTCTTTTGATCTCAACTTATATTTTATTAACCCTTTTAACTTCACTGAGGGTGTGCAAGGAAACACGTATATTCCCTTTCATATAAAACCAGCACTGTCGTTACATCTTGTGTGCAAATGTGTGGACAGTTTTTCATACAAAGGATTATTTAGATGTAATCTATGTGCCTTGTGAGTTACAGATAAGAAGGGGTGGGCAGCATTTATTCTGCAATGTTTATGATTTATTCCCCTTTTATTTTCTTTCTTTAACTCCATCCAAAATATTTCTGAGAATCTTAGTGAAATATAATACTAGAAGCTTTTAATGGCACCTTTTCATCTCAAGATTGCTGAGTGCTTTTCGGGGCTTAATTAAATTTTACAGCGTGCCTTTCAGGTGAGTGTAATTTGAATGCATCCACTCCTGCTTGTTAGGAAACTGAGGCAGGGAGTGGTGATTAACTCAAGGCTGTGAGCCAAATGAAATCTCAGAGTGAGAATTATGGCCCGGGAGATTTGATTTGTATCGTGTAATTCCAGCACAATTTGGTTCTTAAAGATTTCATCAAACGGACAACAGAAGTGATGGCTGCCTGATCTGGCAGAGGAGCCAAAGAGCTTCTCCAGACTCTTCCCTTCCTCAGCCTTTGTGATGACTAGTGGTTTATGCCTCAGCCCAGTTTTGGGGCCTTTCAAATCTTTGGGCCCGCCAGATGTTTGCTCAGCCCTCCAACACCGTCAGAAGAAAACATATGGATGGTTACATTCTACCTCCATCGTCTTCTCAGCATATGGCGCAGGCCTTTCATCCCTTTGCACTGCCAGTCCTCTTAGGGAGGGATCTGAATGCATCCATCAACTTCTAAAGCCCTGGTCTTCTACAAGATCAACTCTGTGATGTTAGTTGCAAAAGACATGGAATCACAGAATGGGTTGGGTTGGAAGGGACCTTATCGATCATCTTGTTCCAAACACCCTGCTGTGGGCAGGGGCCTCTTCCACCAGACCAGGGTGCTCAAAGCCCTGTCCAGCCTGGCCTTGAACACTTCCAGGGGCTTCTTGACTGGTCCTTGCCAGTGGTGAAGGGGAAGTTTCTCATCCATCTCCTCACTGGGAGGTGTTGAAAGCAGCCTGTCCTCTTCTGCAGGTAGGCAGGTGGAAGGGGAGGAAGCTGCTGGGAGGAAAGTGTTCATTTACTCTGCACATTTATCTTAAAAAGATCCTTTATAGATTCAGTCAGAGGCAGGTAGCACCCAAACGCAGTTACCGATGACGCTGTAGGGTAGGCCATAAAGCATCGTACGGGCGTGGGCTAGGAAAGTCGGAAGATATGCTTTCTGAGTCCTCCGTGGTCATGGGTTGAAAGTCACACCTGCTTTGACCAGCGCCTGGCTGTGAGGGGAACGGAGCTCTGCGAGTGTCTCCTGCACACCTGGCTCCCCGCTCTGTGCTTCTGTCTGCATAGGGGATGGTGTTATCTAGCCTGTCTGGCAGACCTGGAACCGCTGTACGCTGGAAATTAAAAAGTGGGGTATGGCCACTTCTTTGAAGGTGTGTGAAACAAGACTGAAATCGAGCACGTGAGCGATCACACAGATAGAGCGTGCAGGCGGAGGGCGTGCTTCCCTTTGTACCAGCTGTGGTGGTGAGAAAAGGTCTTCTGGCTGTGAGACAAACTCCTAACAAGGAGAGCAGAAGTTTTAATGAGTTAAGGAATCTATCTTTGGGAAATCAGTGGTGTGAATTAACTTTTCATTCTCTCAGCAGAGAAGCCAGCAACTGAATGCTGCCCCTTTGTCGCGAGAAACTGGTCTCAGACCTAGAGGAAAGAGAGAGGAGACTGTTGGGGGTTGGAGTAGATGACCCACAGAGGTTCCTTCCAACCCCGAACATTCTGTGATTCTGTTGCTGTTGAACACGCGGTCCTTCGCTGCTTGGCTCTGCTGGAGCCTCAGCCCGCACCGGGCAAGCGCTACCGCATAGGAGCTTTCCAAAGCCAGAGCAGGACTCAGTGGCCGCGGTGTCGGCCTCCATGGTCCCTCCCGGCAGGGAGTGCGACGTGGTGCGTGGTGTCGTCAGCGTGCCAGAAGGCAGCCGGTCAGTAGCTGCGGGGCAGGTGTGACAGAGGCAAACAGAAGTTTTCTGTTTCCAGCGTGGTCAGCCTGGTCTCCTGAAAGTGTTTGAGGGCGAAACGGCTCCTCGCAGCCCGGCAGAGGCCAATCTTCCGTCGCTGTTTTACACAATGGGCACCACGTGGCTTGTCTTTTTATCAGAATAATGCAGTCGGAGTACAAATGAAGCCACGCAATTGCTGAACGGTTTTTGCCGCTTACCGTTGATGATCTTTCCAATACCTTTCTTTTCTCCTTCACGCTGACCTCTGCTAATGGTGAAGTCAACAGCTGTGGCCACGTGCACGGGACATACTTTGACAGCGGCAGGACTCAGCTGACAGACTCTAGAATATATTATTTCAGCAGCGTCATCTGCGTCTGTAGCTGGCTCTTCTATAACTGTTCTGAAGGTTGAAGGCCTTGGGTGGTTTTTTTTTCTCCTTTTCATCTTCTTTCCACTATACCAGTATTGCAGAGGGACCTTAAAGTACGCGTAGGAAAACGGGCCTTGGGGACAGGCTTTACTTCAGGCCTAGAAACCCAGCTTTTTTTAATTTAGAAGTGCTTGGTTGTGTGTAAATCTGTTTCACTGCCCTAACTTCACATCAAAGTGCTCGAGCCGTGCTGCACTGGATGAGAGCAAGAGTGCACGTCTGTCATTGCAGAAGCAAAGCAGAAATCCCTTCAGGAGCATGGAGACGGAGACCTGAGCACAGGACACCTTAGAGGATTTGCCGCCAATTTCAATGACAGAAAGGGTTTTTTTTAAATTATTATAATTCCTCCAGATTAAAACCTCTGCACCAAACACTATTTTGAACCTCGCTTAGGATGGAGGCTGTCCCACAAGGGTGCTTGGGCTCCTTTGCAACCTCTGTATGGGGTTGAACCAGCGACTTGGGAGACTCGAGGCCGCCAGGAAGGAATGTGCCTGGGAGCCCAACTCGCCCCTCAGAGCACGGATGGCTACCGCTGACCGCGCTGCCTGGACCCCGCGGTGATCAGGAGAGCCGTGGCAAGATGTCAGGTGTGCGTACCGGCAGGAGTTTCTGCCAGTCCCGTGCTGGGTAAAGCAAGAGGATTTCCCTGCGAGCGGAGAGAGCATCGTCAAGATCAGGTTGGAGCCCAGCTCTTTGGTGAGAACGATTCCGGAGGGGTGTTTAAGCGGTGAGTTTTCAGGATCAGCTGCACCTTTCATTTGTCCTTTGAAGATTATTTTTGCTCTGCAAAAGGACTGAAAAAATGGCAAACCACTGCACAAGCACGTATAAAAAAAAACAAACCACAAGGTTATGGGAAGAAGCTGAGATTCTATCTGTGTTATTGAATGATCCCGGAATACAGTAACGAGGGGACAGTCGCGTGCTTAATCATCTCACTCTTACAAGTGGAAACGATGCCTGACAGCAGAGTGCACCGATACGAATGCAAGAGTTGGAAAAAAGACCTAAGGAACAAAATAAGTATAAAATGTAAACAAAATCCTGCTAGGAGTATTTGTGGTGACAGATGCTTTGGTAGATAGGGCAAAAAATATATTCCTTTCTCCTAAAGGGAAATAGGTGGAAGTTCATCAAATAAACTTTGTCCTGGCATATTTTATTTTTGCAAGGAGGAAAAGGAAAAGATCTTTTTTGATGTGGGCTTTTTGCCCCCGCCCCCCGCTTATGCTGTTTTTTCCCTTTCTGCCGTACCAGAAAAAAAGATCATGGAAGATAAGCCAGGCAAAAGGAAAAAAAAAAAAAAGGAGGGGGAGGAAGGGGCGGGGGGGGGGGGGAAGGTTACTCTGAGTATCAGAGAGGGGGCTAATTGTCAAGGTTATATCTCCAAAGATGATTGATGTGAGGCTGGGTTTTTCTGTCAGCCTGTCACAAAGCAGGAATGTTTAATGTTCTCATTATTGGTTACGCTGTTGTGTATATTTCTCTGTCAGCACTGCGGACCCATCTGAACTGCCAAGGCACTTCAAAGCCCTGCAGGTCATTTATCATCCTCCTGACGCTGCGAATGTTCAGCCTCAGCTGAGTGCCAGGGATTTGTTATGACTTGAGAGCCAGCTGACAGACAGGTCTGCTGCAAAAAGGATTCCTTTTTGTCACACTGGGAAAACATCAATGTTCCTATAATGGCCTACAACTGTCAAAGGGGACCGCCACCTGACAGTTGTGTGGTCTCACTAATTTGCAGCCCGGTGACTTGTTTCCTTGAGTTTAGATTTGGTTACGGTGTCACACGCAAACAGGTCACCATCTGTCGTCCTGTGCCAGGGGGCACGCAGCGGAGGCTGGGGGGAGCGGAGGAGAAGATGAAGCGGTGAACCCCAGGGGCGGGGGAGAGGCAAGGGGGAAATGCAAACGGCGGCACAAGATGAAGCTGCGTCTTTATTTCGGATTCCTGTTTCCTGAAGGTTTCTAGCCCCCTGCAACACAAACCTCGGAAAGTTGTGCTGAAAATCGCGGCGGGGAAAGAAAGGACCTTGCAAACAGTCCGAGCTAGCGAGAGAGAGAGAGAGAGAGAAATATCAGGGCTTTGTTTCCTTTCCCAGGCCATGACATGATTAATCGTTTTCTTCTGATCTAATTTTGGAACATGAAAAACAGCACATTTGTCTTGAAGAAAAATGATGTGCCGTACTGCGCAGATGGAAATTTCGAGCAATGAAAAAGATTAAAGTGAAATTCCACTCCTTAGACCTAATCATGAGTTGTAGATTATTCTGTCGTTCTAACCAGATGGTAGGCTTGATTCCACAACCCCCTTCTTATATTAATGAATACTAGACTGTTATATTTGACTTAGGTAAGTGAAATGTCTATCAAGCCTAATGGACTGCCAGCCAGCATAACACATGTTGTACCACTGAGGGTCCTTGCTGCATTTTTCATGTTTTATACTAATGTAGAACATTTTGTTTCCTACTGTTTTCCATCATTGTCACTGTTTGCTAAATATTTTCGCATGTAGGGGGAGAAAAGTAAAAAACTTGTGTCCAGAGCTAATTTCCTCGCATTGGTCGCAGCTATAATTCTACGAGTAAAACAGTCACCCAAAGCAACGCGTACGAGAACTCAATAGTAACTTGATTAAGTTCCCAGTCAACAAGACTGCACTGGGCTGTATGTTAACAAACCTAATTATAGGCAGTTCGGTGATAAATTGTGCAGGGTGCGTGTAGCACATCTCTGAGGTCATGTCTAGAAAAGAAGTTTTGCCCCAGGGGACAGGGATGGGGTGTCATTTCTAAATAAAGTAAGCACAGGTTCGCTGATGGTTTCCCCTTGGGTCGCCTTCCGCTTTCTGACAGACGTTTTTCTAGCAGGGGTGTCCCGAGAGATCGCTGCGAGAACGGAAGAGCGGAGGAGCAGAGGAATGAGAGGCTGAGGGGTTCTCTTTAACCTTTCCCGTCGCGCAGTCCTGTGACCACCGCATGATTTCTGCCACGCCTGGACTTGTCAGAGTCCCAGGTACCGGTAATCGTGTTAGGATGGATGCCACCACTTCTGCTCAGAAACGATGTTATCCCTTTCAGTGTTTAGCCGAGCAAAATAGTACTTGTCGCGTACAGAACGTGAGAGCAGGGTGGGATCTCTTCCTTGTAGATAAAGTAAAATGTAAAAACCTCTGGTTTCTCCTGTCGAAAAAGCAACAGTTGGGCCTTTGTGGCCCCAAGAACATGCGTGAGCGCCTGGCCCCGCTCCTGCCGGGGAGCACCCTGCCAGGTAGCAGAAGCGTGCATGCACGGGGCCAATTTTAGACATTGAAGGAATCAACAGGATGCATGGATCGGGTTACTCTCTGCCTGGGAGAGAAGTCGTCCAGAAACTGGAGTGAGCCGGCAACAGTTGTCCAAATCTGGACTTACTGAAGTGCGATAGATACAGCAAAGTTCTAAACGTTCATTTGGGCTGGATAAATCCGGGTGAAGAAAAGCAAGGCACCACAGTACACCTCCTAACTGAGTAACTAGGATATTCACATTTTAAGAGGAAAATCTTTTTGGTAATGGGATGAATTTAAAGCTTACGTCCTTGCTCTAGTGATTGTGGTTTCAGTTTGTTAAAACTGTTTCTACAGGTTAAAATCCTGGCCTCTGAAGGGCGTGCCTTCCTCAGCCAAACTGCCGCTGATGATAACTGCTGAAGAAGGACTTTTGGATTGCACCACAGAATAACCTCCGAATGGCCCTCCAGCATGAGTACCCCACACTTTGGACCCTCGTGTTGACAGTTTTCCCCTTTTCTCATACACAGAACGTTTTTTGAAAGGGTAAGGTGAGGAAGTCCTGAGCAGAATGCCTGTGTTTTGCTCGTCGTGTCTTGCCCACACTAAAAGCAAACAAATTACAAGGCTTAAATCAGTATATCTCAAAACATTTTTCTTTGTCATTAATTTTAATTACAAAAAATATTTTTTTGTACTTGTACTGATTGGATCTGTCCAAGAACACAAGCTAAAATATCAAGATGTTTTCACCACATTTCTGTTATGGTTGGATTTAGATTCTATCTTAGCCTTCCTTAAAGCTTGTTTTCATGGGGCTAAAAATTTTTGTTGATGAGAACTCCTACGCCAGAAGTTACACAGCAATTTTTTTTCAATTAATTGAGGACGCGACTCCCACTTACCCTGCATTTACTGAGAGCAGCGTAGAGGAGTAAGTTACTCCTGTAAAATGATCTGTGCAGATTACCAGCCTGCGTAGTTCATATCCTCTGGGGAAAACTGGCTTTTTGTAGCGTTGCTTCTCTTCTGCGCGGGGCGTGTGGAGCTGAGTTGGCAGTGAAGGGAAAGTAATTTATTCCTGACAAGGGCCAGTAGCAGACTATTTCTTCACTGGAAGAAAGTGACAATCAAGCAGGAAATTGCAACTGCAGTTCCTTATTTGAACTGATCTTTCTTAGGAGCCGGTAGACATATCTTCACTCAGCCTTTAGCTTCTTTTCTTCAGTCTCACGGTTTCGCTTCCCATGAAATGTCAAGGACCTCGAATTCCTGCAGTGTCTATGGTTTGGCCTGTGGAATTTGTGGCCTGCTTAGAGTGTCACAGCTTTGCAATTTTATTGTGAAAGCAGCGCAGGAAGGGCAGGCATTGCTCTTCCCTGGTGGTATTTCCCAAGAATGACTGCAGCTTGTGGAGAGGACTTTGACCCACCGAGGAAGAGGATAACACACCTGAAAGGGAGAGCAACCTGTGTTTTGTTGGTGAATCCTTACTAAGCATTGTTTCCAAGCGCAGGGACGGATAGAGTGATGGCTATGATTTAGCTGTATGCAACCCTCAGAAAGCACTTAGAATCATAGTCGGTAAGGCTGGGAAAGACTTCTAAGATTGTCAGGTCCAGCTATCACCACCTCACCTACTAAACCATGTACTGAAGTGCCACATCTACACGTTTTTTGAACCCCTCCAGGGATGGTGACTCTACCACTGCCTTGGGCAGCCTGTTCCAATGCCTGACCACTCTTTAAGTAAAGAAGTTTTTCATAATATCCAATCTAAACCTCCGCTGATGCAACTTGAGGCCATTAAGTAATGCAACTTGTCTTCCTGGAAGAGTATATCACAGCCTTACTGTTCAATGGTGGGTTGCCACCCTGCTGTGGGTTTGACCAATGGCAAATGATGGAAGCAGGAAATAAAGGTCCACAATCTGCCCTCAGCAACACTGCCTGGGAGGGCAGGACCTCAACCGCATGGAACATCTACACAGGTTTGGAAGAACGTTACCTAAAGCAGGGTCAGCAAGATGTTTCCACATCGCCAAACTCTGCATGAGTGCTCAGAGCTGGGGTGATCATACTCATGTTTCAAATCAGTATGCCCACACAGGCCTCGCGGCTCGGAGTCAACCTGCCGTTAACTTTCTGAAAACAGGGATCCATGGCTCCCAGCATTTCTTATGAGAGGATCACTTACTCTTGCGTTGGATGTCTCTCTCAACTCCTAGGCCATCCAAAGGTGGCTTTTGCACGCTACCTCCACACCCCCTACCCTGCTCTGTTGCCTGCCTTACTTCTGAGAAAATGGATCTACTCGCCCTTCTGACCCGAGGCTCAGATCATCAGATGCCGAAGCCATTCCCTCATGGACAAAGTGGATCCTTCTGGTGGGACTGGGGGTGAGGGAGGAAGGAACATGCTCTTTCCCATCTGAGCTGCAAACCCATTCCTTACCATAGTTCTTAAGAGAGGAGTGACAAGTCTCTTTTTTTTTTCCCCCAAAAAATGTTTATTTCCTTTTTATGCGTATTCCCAGCTTCTCGTTCTCCATGCACTGTTCTCGCTTTTGTACCCTGTAACTTTCATCAGTTTGTTGCTTTCCTTGCAGATGTGCTCAATGCAGATGTGCTCAAGGCACAGCAAAAGTTGATACAATCTAATACAAACTTCCCTCTTTGCTGTATCAGAAAACGTGGCGCCTGGTGTGTTCATTCTGCTCCTGTCATCAAGTGCCAGTCTCGGCAGTGCTCAGTATCTCCAGGTTCTTCCTGCTGTCATTTTCACTTCCCCCCAAGGACTAAACATCTAAAAACTGAGAAATCCTAACCGAGATCCGAAGTAACACTTGAACCACGCTGATCTTGGGTAAACAGTTCCCAGAGTGTTACCATGCCTGATGTTGAAAGAGCAGATCGGTGAAAGAAGAGAATGTGCATACAAATTCTCAGTAATCAGGCAGCCAGCTCATTTCTAAATATCGAAAGATTCCTTTGGAAGCCATCGCTTTTGTTTACATTTAAGATGATGCAAGCTAATAGGCCTACCACTTACTTGTGAAAGGCTTTTACCTAATTTTTAACAGGAGCTAATTGTTTAAGGCTTAATTTAGGGAGAGGAACAAAAAAAATTAAACCTGGATGCTTTTTTTTGTCTATTCATTTTATCAATATTCATATATCTAAACTTTTCTTCGTTAAACTGCTTTTTGCAGTTTACCCAGCAGACAAGTAGGAGGAAAGTTTACGCACCACCCTTTGGGCAGAATTTTTTGCCCCAGTACAAGGGAGGTGATAGCAGGTGCTGAAGAAACACCTGATCATCTGTTGGCCAGAAGCCAGCATTTCGGCATACGAGCGGGTGTATAGATATTTATTGAAAGGTAAAACCTAGGTCTTTGGTAAGCAGCAGCATTTCTTGCTGAAACGTGGCTTGAGACCCCCATCTCCTGCCAAAGTGTAGGTTGGGTTGTGTCAGGGTCCTGAGTGGTCTTAATGGCTCTGGTGAGGCCCCCTGGGACCCCCTCCCACAACCCTTACCTTGAGGTCCAGGAGCCCCACTTCAGCTCAGCCTTGGGCACCCAGCTGTCCCCTAAGCCAAGTTATAGGTGCTTCTGTGCCATCCATGGCTTGCTGACTCGTTTTCTGGGGTGGACTGCCAGGCAGCTTTGCCTCCTGCCCTGTGCCCTGAGTGGACCTTAGACTTGCGTCACAAACCCATTTCCAGCCTCCTCTCCTGGCTGGGGTCCCTGGGAGGATCCTGCACTTGGCTGTTGATCTCACCTTGTCTGGGACTGTCGGTGGACCCCATTGCCACCACCAGTCCAGCCCCTTTCAGACAACGTGGGGCTGCACTCGGGCTGCCCTCATTTCACAGCTTGTTCTTTCCTTGGAGAAGCCCTTCTCTTGCAGGATCTTTTTTAGGATTCAGGGTCAATAAGTATGGAATGCAGCAGGAGAGCTCCCAGCCAGCGTCCCTCTAGTCAAGGTCTGGCCCCTTTGTGGCTCCGTCCCATGTTTCCTGCTCAAGAAAAACAGGGTCTGCTCCAACATCTCACAGCTACTCCTGGTACAATGCTGCTCAGGGCTCTTGCACCAGTGAAGACTTTTTCTCAGGCTCGTGATCGTGAGGTTTTCAAGGGGCTGGGAACAAGTTCGTTACTGATTTGACTTGGATTTGCACCTGTATAAGCAGTTCCTGCTTCAACACGTAATCTTTTTGTTTTATTTAGGCACAGAACTCTTTAACCTGCTGTGTGACTTTCTGCAGATTCACAATGGTCCCCATTTGTTAGTGGAAGGGGTAGAGTTTCCCTGACACAGTGCCAAATTTCTATACAAGTTTAAAATGTTCTTCTAGGTGAGATGCTGTGTTCTGTAATCCTCAAGGAGAGCATAATTTCTTGGGGATATACACAAATGCACTGGTATCTAAAAAAATCAGTTAAACACTTGAACATCTAGCCTGTATCCTGGTTTCTGCTGTTGTTATTATTGGTTTTTAGAAGCATATACTCACAGTAAAATCATACCAAATTTCTCAGAAAATTTGATGGAAGAGTACTTGAAGAAAGGCTTCAGCATTATTGGTGACTAGCTAACAGAAGCTGACAATAGCAGATGACTGTGGTGAAATACGAGTGTTCCCTTAGTCCTACCTCTTCCTCTTTCTGGGGTGTTGGTGCTCAGAGCACTTATTAGCCAGTGGTTTTACCACACTGCTGAAATTAATCACAGAATTCTGCTTTTATGGAGAACAGCCACTGGAAATAAGGAAATCTTGCTTACCTCTATCCTGTGACATAAATGTTAATAAACTCTAACTCAGGTTGGTGTCAGGAGCAAGAAAATATAGGTCAGAGCTGTGATTTATATGATCAGCTATAGAATTTAAATGCTAAATTCTTGTTAATGATAATTTTTTAGCTAAAATGCCATACTCTTTCAAAGATACCCCGGTGTTCTACTACTAATTTTGTCACATTCATACATAGTGACAGGTTTTGTAAAACTACTTTCATAAATGAACAAAACCCCAAAGTGCCACGCTGATGGATATCAGTAAGAACGTAGAAGACAACCGGATTAGATTTCCTGTGCTAGAAATATATTATCAAACAAAAACACAGGTTTTGAAATGCAACACCCTAAAAGAAATGCAGTAGGCTGAAAATTGCCGTAATAAGAAATCCATGAGCCTAAATATTTGGTGTTTCTGATTTGCTTGCTTCCTCAGGTTAATGTTTCTTCAACATGTTTCCAATTCTATTTTTTTTTCAGCTGAACTGGTAGTTGTACTTTCAAAGGTGATGATTTGTAAATGATGATTTCCAGCCTACTGTATTCTGTGTATGACAGAATGTCCATCAAGATGCCTGTAGGTGTCATTAGTAGCGCAATCATTCAAAATGCAGCCTGACAGCATTTCAATCAATTCACTTTTCAGCACTAGGCATCAAATATACATTGCAAAGCCAGCACCTGCTCTACCTGTAGCGTGACATCAAATAAGTTAGCCTCGGGTCCTAAGATAGAGGCCATCACTTGAACTGCTGCGTTAAGAAGTGACTTTAGCAATGATACTCTTGGAGATTAACGCTCTGCCAAAACTGGCTCTCGACCTACCACACATCTAATCCCTTTGCTCTTTGCGTTACTTTCTCTTGGCACATCCCGCAGGAGCTCTGTGTCTGCTGGATGAGTCAGCCACGGAGTCCGGCTCATAACCTCGTACAGCAGAGACTCACATTTGCAGCAAAGGCGCGAGCAGAATGGCAGCCTCACATTTATAAAAGTTTGCCCTAGGTCTGAGCTTCTTGGGCCAGCTTCCTCTGGCAACAGCCGCATTGCAGTACCCCAGGGGCACCTTGCCGTGGCAATTTTTGCAGCTCTTTGTGCTGCCTTGGTGGGTGTATCAAGAGCTGCCTTTTTAAAACAGCAGGGAAAGCATTAGGGATAATATCCAGCTCTCATCGCGCTGCTCTTGAGATGGAGAGGTCTAGCTGCTGCCATCCCACAACGTTGTCTTTTGCTGGGAATCCGGAACAGTTCAGTCAATGTGCCGTTGTAAGTTCTCATTTCGCTTTTGCACTTTGGGCTGAGGTAAGGTCTACTCCTCGACCCACAACAACCTATGCTGTGCCTGCTGGATCTTCTAAGGCGGATCCATAATTCCCTTTGAATGAGAGGACAACTAGCTACAGCCAGACACCACGGAGGTGCCTGAGAAAGCAGGCAGGCACTGGATGTGCCTGGGATTTCAAGTTCAGAGGAATAAAAAAGGCATGCCAGCACTCATAAACCTTGGAAGGATAGTGTGAATCCCCCTCCTTCTGTTTGGTGCTGGTGGCATAAATCAGGAGGATGCACAGCTGGGAGATGAATCAGGTGAAACAGAACTTGAAAGGCATTGTCAGCTGGTCATAACGGCGGCGTGCTCAAGGGCGTGCAGACCACTGTGCAGCACAGGTGCGGTTTGGGCCTTCGGAGGGGGACCCCAGGAGACAGGAGCGGGGACCCAGGTGTGACAGGTTTATAAGGAGAGTGTTCTGATGTGGCCTGTTCACCCCATGTCTCACCATCACCCCTACTGGTGCTGTAGAAGATATCAGCTTCTATGCCTATGGGGACAGCACCTGGTTCAGTGCGGATTCAATCCCAGGCACTAGACAGGATGGTGCTGATCACACACGTGCACCCATCCTACAGTCAGGGGAAGGCAGGTTCACCTTTCTTACATGGGGCAACATCTTCCTCTGAGCACGGGCAGTGAGACAGTGGTCAGCTGGTCTCACCAGTAGCTTTGAGCCCACAGTGGGCAGGAGGTTTGTGTCGCCTCACCCTGCAGGAACCTCAGGCCTACAGTCACGTTCCCAGAGCTCCGTCATTGCTGCCACTCTTGCCGAGATGCTCCACATCAGGAATGCAAGTGCAGCAGGAGATACACATCCCACGTGGGACAAAAGACGTTGAGGTAGGGCCCTGTGACCTTCACTGGTGAATCCAACAGCTGAGTAGAGAAGCTGTCGTAAGTATTTGCAGTCTAGCAGAGTTAGTGGAGGAAGAGGAACGCTACCGTAGAATTTGATGCAGTAGAAGCAGTATATGGACAGACTTTGAGGTAAGAAACTGTATAGAGGTGGGAGAGATTATTCAGAGCTGCTTAACTCCATGTCTTTGGGCTGGAGGGGTGCTTTTTCTCTCCGAGGAGTGACTGAATCTCTTCCCAGTGGAAAATTTTGGGCTCTTTCAGGAGATAGACTGGATGCTGGTAAATCCCAGGTTAGGGCAAGGTCCCTGCAGGCCTGCTCAGTCTGCTCTTTGGGTCATTCATCTGGCCGGTGCAGTGTCAACGTGCAGGCTTGCAGGTGGGAAAAGGACTCACAAGCCAGTCTGAGTGCTTGCTGGGGACGCAGGTGTGCTCCGAGGATTGCTCTGGTATTTATGGGAGATGACTGCTTTTTATTAAGAAGTGTTGAAACGAATAATAGATATTTATAACTTACTTTAGGGTATTAAATTGTTGACATAACACAAACACAAATATTTCTTAGGAAAGTGAATAAACATATAAAGCTACATTACTTTGTAAATGAATTCATTAGTGTTTATTACAGGAAATTACAATCAATTATTAAGCATTATGATGGCTTGCTTGGATAATGGATATATTATTTTCACTATTATTAATAATTTCAATTACTAACTTTAAGTACTGGTGATTTCCCCCACATATCCCAGGGCACTAATTTTTATACTGCAACTAAATACACTTAGTATTTTTGTTTTGGGTAGCTTTGTAGTACACAATAAATGGTTGAAAATAAAGTTAATTTCCTAGTTGCTAAGTGGAAATAGAAGCTCTGGGTGTCCCTTAATCAGTTATGACCTAGCTTGGGAGAGCTGGTTTATACTGAGCAAAAAGAAATGTATTTCTCTGAAGCCTTATGCATCATGACCAAAATGCTGAGAGGCCAGGTTTCCCCCTGCTACTGAGTTTTATGTCCTTTCTGCCATCAAACAGGAGTTTATATGCTCAAAAGCATGCTGCCCTAACACCTACTGTATTAAATTGGTCTAGCAAAACATACTTCCTCGAAAATATCTGTAGATTATGATGGTCTCACTGTTGGACCTGTGATTATCCCTGATGCTAACCTGGTTGCCTCTACTACAGTCTTGTAGATCTCCAGTAATTAGACCTATTACACAATATTCAGACAATCTGTTTTCAGGTGTCTGAATTTGTGAAGCAGATATATAACCCAAATGTGTTTTTTGGCTTGTCCCCACAGGTCCTCATGTCCCCAAATCTGTGCTGTAGTTGTCCTGTGCCTGCCTTTGGCATCTCTACATTTCAGTCTCTCAGGTTGCTGTTTCTGACCTCTGTGCTGTGCTTGAGACACACAGACTCTCATGCGGAGGTGAGCATTTTCACTTCTCAATTACCTTTGCCCCCAGTATCTTGGTAGAACCGGGAGTACCTGGCCAACTGTACCTCTGACCCCCCCCCCACCCTGTCCTACGGTGCTGCGGCATCCCTCGAGCTCCCGTTGTCCTCACAGCCTCCCACCAGCACGGGGCTGATGGGAGCAAGGGCAGCTAGGAGCTGTTGCCATCCCTTCCGTGCCCAGGCAATCAGCATACAACCCACAGCCAAAGGGAATCAAGGCACTGAGGGGGACACCTGGGCGCATTTGGTGGTGATATTCAGTTGCTGAGCCAATCACCAGACCATAAAAGCAGTGAGGTGGGTTAACAGAGTGTTTTGCTTCATGCTGAGGAGCAAGGACATTGTCTGTGCATGGTAGGGTTGCTTTATGGTACCTCATAAAGTGCTTTATGCTAGAGAGAAGCATAGTTATTCTGGTTTTACTAGAAATGGGATTTAAAAATACATGTAATTAAATTTTTACATGTTCTTCTGTGAGTTGCTAAATAACTTCAATGCTACTAAACGAAGAGACTGTGGATGTTGTGAATAGGTTTGGCTATCTGGAGGGGGATAAGGGGAGGGATATTATAGCAGTGCTTTTTTAAGCTTTCTCAATTTTTTTTTCTTGTATTTTCAACACAGAGAAATTAATGAATTCTTTGTGAAAGTTGTTGGATGGGCTACTTCTGTTTATCTTCACAAGTCCTGGAGGAACAGCAGTGGATTCCCTGCCTTGCTTCACCTCCTAGGCTGGTCCTGTGTGTGTGTGTCTCGCGTGTAAGGAGCTCTGTTTGATCACTGCCCTACTTTTCTGTTGATACCAGGGTAAGTGTTTGCTTCATAGAGGTTTTTTTTCTGCGTTTGGTTTTCTCTCGTGGTTAGCCGTTGAGTAGATATGACCAAGTCAGCTGACGAAGATTGAAGAATGCTGATATGATGTTAATAGCTTGCATTAACAGTAAGTGTGCAATTTTACTAATGCTACCTGAACAGTCACTTTCCACTGAGGCATTTTCTAAGCAGGAATATAAAAAAGTTGTCTGGAATTTGTTATATAAGGTTATGTGATGAATTGCATTGATTCAGCAGAACTGTTATTTTATGAAATCAGTTATTGTCATGCTTTTAGTTCTGATGCATTTGCATCAGATGCATGTAGTGTTTTCCCTCTAGAGGGGACTGAATGAGATGGGATCTCTTGCCTTCCATTGTAACAATTAAATTTTACAACAATTTGTTTTCATTTTTTTCCCCTACATTTTAAACAGTAATTTCTTGCTGCAAAGCACTTTGGTATGCTCTGCTCAGATGGAAGACATTATAGAAGAATTCTGCTGCTATCAGCATTGAGTGGCTAAAAATGCTTAAAAACAGAAGTCATAATTCAAATTTAGAAATAATTTAACTTAAGATGCATTTGTACTGTAGCATTTGAAAGACTTGGTTGCAAACTGGGACCCTGCTGTGCTAGAAGCTGTATTGACATTGGACAAAAAGAGAGCCACTGCTCTGAAGTGCTGTCAGTTTTCCCACAAACACTTTAGCAGTTAAGCTGGAGGTTCGGTTGTTTGCTTGCTTTGGTGCTTGCTCCAGTTTCTTGGTTTTGTTCTTTCCTGAATGGGAATGAAGATGTATGTCGCATGTGCATGTTGTTTGAATTGCCTAGAATACACCTAGGTGGTGTTCTCTGAAGGCTTCGTCTGCTGAAGTTAAGGAAAACCCTCCCTGGAAAGGAAGGGGAAAAGGAAAAATCTTCCTTTACCACTCTGCAGCGAGCTGTCTGTCCTTTGAGTGCCTTCCTTCATGTTCTTCAACACGTGTACAAAACCCACGGTAAACCTGAATGAGGGCAAGTGCTACTGACCAGTGACTAGAAGTATATTTTGAACCGGACATAGTCAACCTCAACCTGCTCTAGGCAATCCTTACCTGACCTCCAAAACCAGAACTACAGAACATGGTGTTTTCAAATAAAGCAAAAAAGTTGTGGCAGTTTCACTGCTAATACTTACCTTGTGTGTAGAATTACTCTGTGACTTTGGAGGCAAAATTAGAAACCCAAAGTCATCGGTGGTATTCCAGGAGGGACTAAGCCAGCTCTGCTGGGACTGCTCAGCTTCACAAAAATATTGCATTCCAAGCATTCATCTGCCAAACCTGATCTGAAGGTCATTTAAGGTCTGCAGCCGATAGAAGTTTTTCTGTTCGCCTTGGGGGCGGAATTGGGTCTTAAATGATCTAAGACCTTCCTTTCCCCAAAAAGGGGCCTGCAGTCACTTACACAATTATTTGTTGTGAATTAAATTTAAACTCTGTAGCCAGCTAATAAGTTTAAAACTGTTTAATTTGCTTTTCCTAACAACAGTGCTTTAGCCAAAGACTGTGAGATTCAGAAAGGGAAATGTGTGTGTGTCTATACACACGTGTGTGTAATATGTGCTTGTGTGTATGTATAGGCATAGTAGTAAAGCTTAAATTGTAGGTTTGAGTACTTTTGATATTAATTTGATCAGTGTGTAGATACTAATGTAAATAACTCCATAGGAATTTTCCATAATGCATAAATGAGAGAAACACTTGTTTGCAGATATATTTTTATGTACTGAAAAAGATGAAATCTAAACAATTTAAGACTTCTGAAGTTGTTTTTTCCGCCTTTTCAGTATATGAATAGCAAAGGCTAAAGGCGTTAGATGTATGCTCTTGTTAATCTCATAGTATTAAATACTGACAAAGTAACTGAATAAATTATTTAAGTATATCCTCAGCACTAATTATTCTGTGCTGTGGTTCACTGAATTCAGCAAGTGGATTCCACTGAGCAGATCTCTACTTGCAAAGGGTATATATTTCTTTGGGTGGTGCTGTATTTCCTTTATGGCCTGAAGATTACCCAGTGCTAGGTAACGTTTCAATCCCCTAAGAAGTATTTTGCACTAGCTTATTTGTTTGGTTACATGTTTTTGCATTAATATAGAAAAGCTTTTATCAGCTCTGTTAGCTGCCAAGGTACATCTAGATAGTTATAAAGGTCTCTGGTAGCCCCACAGCCTTTTGTAATTAAAATGGTTTGGGTTTAGTATCTTGTAAGTAGCTGTAGTGGCCCTAAGCAAGCAAAGGAGGTGTGGAAAATGAAGCATCAGTGTGGGAGCTGAGGGGGAGGGGAATGAAATAATCACATGGAGTAGGGAAGATGGATGGGGAAAACTAACATTAGTAGCATTGGTTGTATTACAGTTATATGTATTGTTGACTCCAGTTGGTTGAGTATCTGATACAGTCAGTATCACATCTGCAAGTGGAGTCATGGAGGCAAAACAGTATATGCTCTGCCCTGAGGAATTCTCTCTACAAAATGTGTCTGTCATGGTCAAGGGAAGGAAAAGGAGGTAATGTTACTTCTGCTGCCACTTGTCGATTCACTCCTCTCTCTTGGTTATATTTGTGTCTGTGGGAGCAGCTTTGATAAGCATTGGGCTGAAAATTAGCAGAGGATGCGTGAGGGTGTCTGTACAGACTAGGAAAAAATATGACAACTGTGATTCTACTCCCATGAAAGAAGTGGCGTGATCTTTTATAAAGGGCTGTATAAAAGGCAAAAGGGCCAAACCGGGGCAGAAGAGTCGGTTCCACAGCTGGTGTAAGCTAGCATGACTCATTGACTGCAGTGGGACTGAGCTGCTTGCTACCAGCTAAGGCCCCAAGTGCCACTCGGGCATTGGGACAATGTGTTTGATGTGCCCTTTGATCGTGTAGGTCGAATTGCGTGAGTCATCACTTAGAGTGCAGAAGAAAATTGTGGTTTCAGAAATCGCTCACTTCCTCATGGAAAGTCACTGAAACACTTGCCCTAAGAGTCCTGGAGTAAAGTTAAAGCATGAGAAGCCACAAAGCTCTCCCTGAGGAGATTTATAGGAGGGAACTGACACGGAAGGGCGAAGCGTAGTCACGATTGTAGGGTCAATCTCATTCACTTTGTCTTGGGCCAAGCTATGCTTCCACCTGTTGTTTGCTGTGCCTGTGAGTTCCCTGGAACTGCCCGAAGTATGAACCAAATCCACTTTGGTCTGCAAGCAGTATTTCAGCCTTTTAGTCTTGGTGATACTTGTTCTGCTTATTCATTTTGTGCTTTAGGTGAATTCATAGAGATGGTGAGATAGGGCAAGAAGATTTATGTTTAGATTTATTAGGGGAGCCTATTTTCCCGCTCCCGGCTGGCAGCAATAGGGTTGTGTGGTCTATTCACTCTGTCAGAAAGTGCACCCTGAGAAAGTACGGAGAGGGCCCTGATTGCCATCCTGCCTTCGAACAGGTCACAACTCCATTGTTCTGAAATGATAAAGGTTTTATAAACAAAGCCTGACTGGAAAGACTGTGAGTTATGACACTACAAAGAGCCTTGCTGAAAGCAAAACAAGGCAAAAAAGAAACAGGGTAAGGCACAGAAAAGCACTTGCAGACATAAAGTTAAATCCCAGGTCCTGAGTGAGACGTTGATCCGTTGATATCGGAGGAGCTGTGCCACCTCAAAGCCGTGCTGAAGTTGGTCTCTTAGTGTTTACACCACACGGTGGATATGCTGTACAGTTAAACTGAAAATAAACGCCTAGGCACAGAAGTACTTAAAAACCTGATTACTATGGACTTCAGAGGCATTGCTTGCGTGCTTCAAGTTGGGCATATGCTTAAGCTTCTCGTTGGGAACTTGAAAGAGGCTGTGGATGATTGCCTATCACAGTCATCTTGCGTTACCGTAAGTTACTATTTCCAGTGACCATCTGTCGCCTTTCGTCATAAATTTAGCACCACCCCTCCAAACTCTCCCACTGGCGAGGCCTGCTGCAGTTATTCGTAGTAGTAACTTAGGTGGAAGTATTTTTGCAATACTGACGCTTGCTCCTTTGGGGTGTGACTGCCTTTTCACTGCACAGTGTGCAGTACCCGGTGTAAAGTGGTGCAAGTAATTGGTGGCACAAGTGAAGGATGCTCTGGGAAATACAGAGCACGAAAGGAAGCCTCTGGAATTCAAACAGCTGATGTTTTGAAAGCATTCAGGCTTGTATATTTTTGAAATTAAAAATAATTCCACTAAGGTAATCTGGTTAATTTATCCTTTGTGCACAGATGTTTAAATGGCCTCTTTATCTAGGTATTATTCAGTACAGGGGAAATTATCAGCATTTCAATCCATGCCACTAAAACTAAGAAACTTTCCCTCTTCAGAGCTGTTCTGTAAATGTAAAATTTTTTTTCCTCCCTCTTGGAACTGTAGGTCTCTGAAAAAGCAAGCTCATGTTACTTTGTTATATGAGCTGCTAAAGTTTTTAATTTTGGTTGCTGGTGCCCAGAGGACGAGTAATCAGTTATTAAGCTAATCAGCCTTATGTTGCAGTGCATTAGTTTGAGGTTAGTGTTAAAAATCTGGCATAAGTAGTTGCAACCTTCCTGTCTTAGTGGAATGTAATGCTTTTCCATGCGAAGATCAACTTAACAAGCAGATTGAATCCAACACTGGGGGGAGAAGAGGAGGGGGGTCGGGGCAGAAGGGTTGAAACCCTCTGCGTACTAGGCTTCCACCTCTATGGTTATGGCAAGCAATTGGTACCAGATGAAAGGTTCGGGATGCATTTGAGTAGAGCAGGTGGTCAAAATGCTGGGCAGCACCAGTTTGGAAGTTGCTGCTTTTCTGCTCTTGTTTTTTTAACTCATCTCTAAAGAGCATCCAAGAAGGCTGTATGCAACTATTTAGGAATATTATAATAAACTAGCTCTCATTTGTTAACAAGTGGATAACAAAAGATTAAAAGTATCCACTTTCTTTTCTGTTTTGCTTTTTAACTGGATTTTAAATAGGTAAAAAAGTTTTTAGACAAAAAAGTAGAGAACTTGAATAGGGCTGAAAAATAATTATTGTACTGTACAGAGAAATACTGCAGCTCCAGCTTTGAGCTAGGTGAAGTCAAAGTCCAGAGTTGCTTGGGATTACATTAGTTCCTAGTGAGAACGTGTTCACTGGGTTTTTGTTGTTTGTTTGTTTGTTGGTTTTTTTTTTCCATCAAGAAATTAGAAGCCAGAGTTTCTGCATCAGGCTTGTTTGGGGTGGGGAGTGGGAGGTGTCCAGGTTTATCGAGCTGAATTTTGCATTCTGCAGCCTTAATCAGCCTGAAGCTAATTAGCAGCATCTACACAATAAGGCCACAAGTCATTAATCATAGGAGGCGAGAGCAGTCAGCCCCTCATCCTCGACATTTCAAGAAAAGTTTTCTCTTGTGCCTTTTTTTCTTGTGATGGGGCTTCAAAAGTCGCAAGATTGCTTTTCATGGTCAATAGTGTGTGAAGTATAAGCCATGTCTTGATGTGACAGACAAGGGACCACTGTTCAAGGACCTATTGGGCTTTTTTTTTTTAATGCTGTCCTCTTACAGAATGGAGTCAACTGATGACTTTATTTGCTTTGAGTTGAAGCATAGTTCAGCTGGGAATAAAAAAAAAAGTTTTAACAAGTATGATTTTTGTTAAAGGGAAGTTTGAATTTTTTACAAAGCCGCTTAGTTCTTTTTAAAAGTTACAATCCTTTCTTATGCGCAGCTAATGAGGAATGAAAGTCCTTTCACATGCCTAATACAGTTTGGTACAGTGTGTCTTGAAGTCTAATGCTAACAGCCACAGGCTAAGCACTAGAAAACCCTTGTAGGAAAAAGTAAAATTTCTTGAGGCTATTGATCAAACTTCTGAACAATTCAGAGTCATAAATTTAAGTAAAAAGTTTGTTCTCTTAAGTAACACTAGGAATTAGATGGTGCATTATACTTTGTCTTCTATGTGCAGATATCTATATTACTCCTACAATAAAGAGATAAATATCCAAAACAGAAGTTTGTGGAAAGACTTTCTGTGAAGGAAATTCTGCTTACTCTAATCTTTCTTACTCTGATTTTTCTTTTTTGGGTGTGTGTGGGTGATATCTGTATGCCTGATGCACGTCTGTAGCAGGTCTTACTCCTTAGTGGTCCAGAGTGTGTCCCTACACCTGTTGACAGCATCACCGTTTCAGGTTGAGAAAATTATGATGATATTCCAGCTGTTTAGAGCTTCTGGCTTGGACAGCCAGCGAGAGGAGGTAGTTTTATAAGTAACAAAGATGTTCATGTAGTCTTCTCTTATTAACCACTGAATTCCCAGTATAAGCCAAACTGTTTCTTTGTGGGACAGGTATTAGAAAGATTTATTGAAGTACCTCTCTCCAGGCCTCATGGTTATCGTATTGGCCTCCATGGACTTTGTTAATTTACTTCAGGAATTAGTGACACTGAGAGCAGTTAATGGGCTTGTCTCTGTCTCATAGCACTGGTTATGGTCTGTTGTATCAACTCATACATTTTGATGAGAGAGCATTTTCTTTCTTTCTTTACCTCTCTTTGTAATACTGGGGGGAAAAAATATGACATGCATCCACACAAAAAATGTGTAATGAAATCGCATTAAGGATTTGACTAAGCCCACACAAGCGGAGAGTGAAGACTGATATTCTGTCATTACCTCAGCTCATTACATCTCAGGGTTTTGTTACTCGTGTGGTCCACGAGATCACCCGCTGTCTGAGAATCCTGTACTACCTAGGAACAGGGGGAAGTGTTACGCTGTAGCTCCACCTCTGAAATTTCCCTGCTTTGCCAGCTTTCCTCAGTGTTACCATAAAACAGTTTTTCCTGACTTATATGTATTAATGGCATTAATTAAACTATCAGCACAGCTGAATGCGAGAAAATGTGTCTTCTGAACTTGTTTCTTGAATAGAAGTAAACGCCTCATTAATCTTCAGCATCAACCCAAGAACACTGTGTGTGTTAGATAGAATAATAAATGACTTTACAGGAAATACACAATAGCAGATGCTGGAATGCATCCATTCATTAGTCACTGTGCATAAATATCCCTTTATTTCCATGAAGAGACATTTAGTGGAGGGCCAGTCTGACAAACATGTGCAAGCTTTCACTCACTGAGAAAACGGAAGGGAGAAAATGTCATACAGACTTGTCTGCTGAACACAAAGCAAGATGTACCTTATGTGTGCTTTTTCTGCTCCTTGCCCCTCTTTTGTTAGACTGAAAGGCGCATTAGCAAAGGCAAAACTGTCGTACAGGTTTTGGAAGCCAAGAAGGTATTGGCTTACACTTAGAAATAACTTTATAGTTATTTCTATCTCTTGGTTACAAAGTCTGTTTCGCTAGCTTGTCATCTTGGAGACAATCGCCGAGTTCACTCGTGTGAACGCAGATGCAGAGCCCAGTTCGGTGTCTGGCAAAGGCGATTTGCTTCAGAACCTTACAGGGAAATATTGTTGGGTTTGTTTCTCAGTCAGTGCCTCCCAAGATACTAAGAAACAAGCTTGTTTCTGTGAATAATAGTGAATTAAAAAAAAGAATTGTTCCCCACCCTACCACCCATTCTTTCTGTCAAATTTGTAAACTTGTATTCATTTTCCAGTCCCGTAACTGAGCCAGTGAAGCACCTCTGGCAAACAGGTACATCTACAGTTGTTCAAAAAATGTAAAACCCGTATAGTAATTGTGTGGAGGGGAAAGCAAAATAATCGGTCAGGACTCCTATTTTTCTCAGATTGCTGATTTAATGCACAAGAATCTTTGATGTATTACAGGAATGCCTAAATTATTTGCTTGGTATGCTGCCTTGTTTCTCAATGCATGCCCTAATGAAATTTGACTAAAGGGTTACATTTTAGCATAATAGTTCTTAGAAATTGTTAACAGAGTGTTTGTACATCCTTTTGTGTTTGAGGTCTATCTGGTTTCTAAGGCTAAATTGACCAGAAAGACAAGAAAACCTTGATTTATGAAGCAAATTCTCAAGCTGGTGATTGCATTGTGTACCGAAGGTATCAATGTGCTGTAACAGCACCCATCCCACTCAAGAAATCAACAATCTTCCACCTAAGCCTACAGGTGCCTTGCATGGGTGTATTCTTCACTGGTTTCTAGTGTTTTGTGATAAAAGGCCAATTGAGGTGCTTGGCTCTTAGCCTGCACAGGCTCAGCCACATACCATAAGGGAGGGCAAAGTTTAATTTCTTACACCACAAGTTTCTGAAAAAGTATGGATTTGCAAAACTGCGATGCGTGATTTGGGGAATCTTCTCATCTGAACTGAGAGCCTGGCAATCCCTTATGGTATTGTCAAATTGAACGTTCTGGAGCAGAAAATTCAGGCTGGGTGCTGTGGGAACTTGGGAGGTAGTGTTTATTTTACTGCTGGCTTAAATTTGCAGTCTTTGTTCAGAAGTCCTGCTTGCACGAGCAAGCCTCAGTTTGCTGACAGAATTAGGGGCATAGATGAACACCAAGTTGTTAACAAAGTCAAGGGAGGGGAAGTTTTTTTTAGAAGTAATACATAATGACGATAGCAGCCTAACTTTTCAGAGGTGACCAGTGATTTTTGAGATTGAAAATACCAAAGATTTTAGTGCTGTTGCGCATCTATCATCTGAGAGCCAGGCCGTTTCTGCTGGTCACAGAAATTACTACTAGGCTAATAGTTCACCAGTAATGACAGACAGTAGAAGTATCATAGAATGGTTAGGCTTGGAGGGGACCTTGAAGATCGTCTGGTTCCAACCCCCCTGCTATGAGCAGGGACATCTTCCACCAGCCCAGGGTGCTCAGAGCTCCATCCAACCTGGCCTTGAACCCTGCCAGGGAGGGGGCAGCCACAGCTTCTCTGGGCAACCTGGGCCAGGGCCTCACAACCCTCATGGTGAAGAAGTGAGATGCAAATGTAAATTTCCAACCAATTTTTCACCATTGAAGATCCATTAAAAATTTTTCCCTTTTGTGATTGTCAGATTTCCTTTTGGGGTAACTTACACTTTCCCTGCATTACACTCCAGGTATGGTTTCAGGTGGATAGGTACACTGATACTGGGATTTATGTGTTCACATCCTTCAAAATCTGCCCCGTTGCTGTACTATAATTATATTTCTATCCCAGGAGCAGCTCTATTTCTGCGTCCAGCCAAAACCCTTTCAATAAATACATGGCTAAAGTGAATTACACCAAATGTAACCAGCTTAACATTGATTAGACATGTATGTGGCTAATAAAATGCAGCACTACCCTTTTCTCCCAAGGGGCTGTACTGTGCGGTGGTAGTGGGTCACTTCCACTGTTGGTCCTGACAGGTCAACCACAGCTGGAGCCAGAAAAGCCCTTTTGTAAGAGAAGGGCAGTGTCGTTCTTTGACAGGAATGCCGGGTGGGAATCCTCCAGACTCCATCTGGAACAGCTTTGACGAAACAAAGGCCCCAGATCCGCTCGCAGTGCAGACAGTGGGAATACTGCCACAGCATTCCTTGGGAGCAACATTAGGCTTCGATTATGGTCGCAGCAAGAGAGTAGTATACATACATCTGCCAAAAAATATTAACAAATAATTCTAGAAATGTTTGTCTCTGCTTTCTTTTCTTTTCGTTTTTCTTTAAGGCAACTAACAGAAAATGCTTTCACCCATCAGGAATGAGAATTAAGGTTTAAGGCCCGAGCTCCCTCTGCTTCCCGAGAGAGATGGATCAGGAGAGGCATGAGCCGCTGTCCCCTCTTCCAAACACAGGGATGCGCAAGGGCCTTGGCTGCCACCGGCATTGCCCCCAGCCCTCCCGGGGAAGCACGGAGCCATGAGGCTCTGCAGTGGGACTGCTCGAGTTTGCCTTTTGGGGCCAGGTACGCAAGTGGAGGGAGCTCAGCAAAAAATAACAGCACAAGGTGTGAAGAGCAGGGGCCGGATTGTGGCCCCGAGTCTCTGAAGGGCAAGAGAGTGGTGGCACCTTTCAGAGGTCCCTTTCCCACCAAGGGCGTTCTCCTCAGGCACTTGGTGCATCTGCTCCGTGTTCTGTGCGTTAGCTCTGCCCGTACCTTCTTTTATTAGGATTTCACAGCGTGTGTGCTCGGAACAGCTTTCTTGTGTTATAATCTTGATGAACTGGCTTTGTAAATCAGAATAGCCCTAACCAGGAGGAGAGGATAAAGCAGACTTTGTGGGTGCTGAATTCTCTCTTGACTGAAATAATTAAATGTTTTGGCAGACCTTAGATCTTTTTGGCTGCTGATTGGAGTAGAAATTAAACAAAATATAGCACAGTGGGAAGAACCAGCTGCAGAAGAGTTTGCCTTAAAACGCAGCGTGGACAGATTTCATTCCATGAGATTAATTTTAAAGGAAAAACGGCATCAATTATGTTGTATAACTTCCTACAGTTATGTGTTGTTTACAAACTTAGTCTTATGCTTCTGAGGGCAAGAGGGTTTTTTATTGTTAACTTCAATGGAAGTACAGTAGGATTTCTAAAATGCTTTGTTTAGCGACCTCCACAATTATTCCTTTCCTGTGGGGCCTCTTAGAAAGGACTGTAACATAGATTTTCCTTCTTCATAAGAAATAACTAAATGCAGTCAGAGATGATGCTTTGTAAATTTTCTAGCTGTATAATCCAGGCTTTAATGCTAACCACAGTGAGAGCTGAAGCCTCGAGTCTGGAGTGCTTTGTATTTTGTCCCGTGACACTTCTTCCATAAGCTACAAAGGAGAGGCCTTTCCCAAAGAGAAAAAAACAGACGGTGTGATCCTGCTGATACGAAGGCAAGTCAGGGTAGTCAGTAAGCTGTGAGGAAAAGAAAGCCAAACGCCAAAATGAATGCTGCCCATTCTTCTTATGATTGAAGATGTTTTGTGTAGATAGTGGTGAAAACATAAGCATATGAATAGCTGCTGACACCAAAGCACTTATTGTAACTAGATTAAATTACTTTGGTTTCTAATTCTGTAAAGACTAATCAAATGCATAGAAATTAGTGACTAGATGGCTCAGTATCTTTGCATCCTATCAGCCTAGGGAAGCGAATGTAAAACCGAATCACTCTGACTTGACGGATTTTAGATCCACTTTGTCTTTACTTTGTAGTTGCAAAATGCGGGACAAACTTCAGAGAAATTCAGAATGTAGCTACAGCTTCCTTACAATTTAGATCATTCGCTCCAGCTGCTCAGTCATCTTGAGATTGCTTTGGGTGTAGAAATTAGTGACTTTCATTGCGTGTGTTTTGGAAATACCTTGCCAACCCCACAAAGTGGGGAAGAGTATGTGTTTGCTCATTCACTCCTCCTCTGTGCTTACAGAGGCAAGTACTCACTGTCTCTTGACTCATTCATCGGTTGTATGATGTAAATGTCAGGGTACTGTGAAACATGGTACCACAGAAATGTGCTTGTAGGGTAACGAAGGGAGAAGATCCACCGCCGAGCTATTTGGTCTAGCCTGGTTTGCTAGGGTGCTGTAGGATACAAGGACTGTCTGTGGCGTCTGAGGACATCAGAGTGAACACAGATGTGCAATCCCTGTTTGTTCAGCTCCGTATCAAGTAGATGAGAGAGACTCGGGTAGGGGTATATCTAGATGCACTTGAAGAAGGACTCCTACCCGCTGCTCATGACTCTTCAGTGACTCATTATGTGGCTCAAAAATAGTTGAATGACACCATACTGCTGATCTTGCAAATATGCATTTCACTTTGCCTATTTGTTTTGCATAGGAACTTGGCATGCTCTTTTAACTGTTGTGTGCCCTTGCAAACCAGTGCACAAACAATTGCAGCCGTGCATGGTACGGTATCGGTCGCAGGCGCTATGTACATGCTTGCATGCAGAGCGCTGAGACTGATCGCAGCCTGCTACGCTTTACATCTTCATCCCACCTCTGCTTTTAAGCATGTGCCTGTTGGTCCAGCTCTGCTGGCTGTCAGGCAGTGGGTGAGCTGTGGTCCTGCTGTGCCTGTCCCCCCTCCAGAGCTAAATCCTCCCAAGCCGGCTCTAGGAGTTTGGGGACTGACCCGATTCACGCCCCTCATGTGGAGTTATGGAATATGAGCTGCTCTTGCTCCACATCTTTCCCCCCACCGCACTAGCACGGATGCACAAACCCAGCCTGTGTCTAAGCACCCCTTTGACCTGATTTCAGCAAAGCGCTCTCGGGCTTGATCTTAAGCATATGGATCATCTATTGCTATTGAGCAACTTAAATACACCGTCTTTAGAGGGGCTAAGCGTGTGCTGGGGTGCTGAAGTGAGATCTTTGTGTTTTTTACATAAATTCATGCCTAGCTATAAGTACAAACAAATGCTAACGTACATGGTTAATGATGCTCTTGCCAGAATTGCTCATCCTTGCAGCTGTACATCAGAGTATAATTTTAATTAGAGTTTAATTATCTTTTCATTTATTTTCTCCAGCAAGTAAATTTATACCTTGCTGTAAGTTTTCTTGGGAGTATAAATTAAAGTACCATTAATAACATTATGTTTGTCCTAATTTGTGTATCTACACTGATTTATCTGGGCTTTTTATTAGTCATAATGAAGTATGCTTGGAAAAATCAGGCAACTAATCTACGTATAGAAGAAAATAATGCTAGGCAATATCATTATAATAATAAGAGACTGTTTCTGATTTACTGAATAGAAATAATACCATAAATTTGCGAATAGGGTATTTAATATATTTTTTAAATTAATTTGAGGTAAAGTTGTGTGCATAACAAGGGTTCTAAGTAGAAAAAAGTCTGTATTTGACACTGGAAATGCAATTGTTCAAAAATGAACTTGACAAATTTTTTTCTCAGAAGTCACCTGTTAATGGAACTTAATGTCAACCTAACTTACAATTATTTAATATTTCCTTATGGAAATCAGTCTTCTCTGGAAGATATTTGTGGGAAAAGGTTTCATTCGAGCTTTTTTAACAACTTAGGGAAGTTCAGGTTGTCCAGATTTTCCTATGGAGTGAGTTATTCCTTAGACATAATGCCACATACTAAATAATTTAAGAATTTGTATTTCTGCTGACACATCTCCTTCAGTCCAAATAAATGCTTTACGATCACTCGTCAATATATGAGAAAAGTGGAAAACTATTATGAGCCTCACTGTCTACAGCAGAAACCTCAGGCACAGGGAAACAAGGTAAAGTGACCAGTAATTTGAATGAGCAAATCTTTGTACGCTTTACTTGAAATACCTTAAGAAGTCAACTTATCTGTACTGGACATGTACAAACTTCTACATCTTCTTTTGTCTTTCTACAGTCTGTGGATTATTTCAAAGCATTGCTTAGCCGGCATCCAGATTAGGGATGGGCGGCTCTACTGTGTTACTTTTGTTTTGCAGTTCTGAGTTACTTCTCTCTGCATGCCTGAGTCAGCTGGCCTCACTTCTTTGAGACATCTAAAAGTTCACAAGACATGTTCTCCTTTTGTTCTTTCTTCATATTTTATAGATTTTTTTTTTTTTTTTGGATGGCTGCTAGTGTAGGATGCCTGAGAGTCTTCTCAGATGCACATCATTTAGAGAACAATAAATAAACTGTCTGCTTCTGCCCCACCCTTAGTTTCCATATTACAAAAAATGTGTCACTGACTAATGTGGCTAGGGATGGTGAAAACCTCGTTTAGGAAGGTCAGGACCACCCCAGAAAGGTGCATAGTTAATATTTACCAGGATTGTGTTCTCTGTTCTGCACGACCACAAAGTGGTGGTAGTATGGGTGATAAACCTCTACCTTGTAACTTCAGAGCTCTAATAGAGTCCTCCTTTAACTAAATTTCACTTTGTGTTCCTCCAGGCAGTCACGAAGTTGACTATGAAAGACATGTGTTGCAATGACAACCTTAGACCTAACAGCAGCCTGTCTCTCCTAGAAGTGACAGGATATTCTTTCTATCTCCCAACTTGATGGAGGCATTAAGCTTTGAGTCTCTTCGTAAGAGTGTAACACAGAGAGCAGAAACTGGATAAACCAGGTTTACGGAACTTTTGCAAATGTTTTAAACATATTCCTTTCTATGCCATGCAAGTCTTGCCTGAGGCACCATTCCTAAAATAAAATTAGGCTTCTGAAAGATTTATTGTCCGCTTTTAGAATTCAGTGTAGTCGTCTCTTTGCTCACTCACATGACGAGGCAGTTGTGAAACCCTGACTCAGGGGTGAGCTCAGCCCTCTGCAAAACAGGGACGGATGGGAATGTGTGGTCGCACACGCGCAGCTCCGTCAGAGGACGGAGTCTCTGCCTGCAGCGCAAGCCGTGCTAGAGAAGGGTGCTGCACGGCACCCCGGCTCCCTGCTACACCCACTCCTGCTACGCTGGCTGTGGGCGCTGCTGTAGTCCACAGGTATTCGTGAAACGACTGGTGCTGTGTGTGGAATAAGGAGTCACAAAGGTGCACGGAAGCAGATCTGTGCAGCCCCTAGGGATGACCATGCTGTCCCCTAACACAGCTCTTTCTTGCTCACAGTGACGTTCTGATCTTTCTTATCTAGTTCCCCTGAGTTGGCTGTGTTTCATATCAGGGTGTGATGAGAGAACCGTGGTCCCCTGCTGTGTTAAACAGTCTTGTCTGAAGTGAAGGGTATCGAATGCATTACACCTAGTGCTGTCTACTTCACATAGAAGACTAGAGCAGCGCTTGGAGCTGTTTCAGTTGGTTGGAGCTACAAGACCAGAAGTTCCTGCTGCTACTGCTGCTCCCAAGCCTGTGCAGTTTCAATGGCCTGTTTTGCTGAAATCAGCCCCCCTCCAGGTTGTTTACTTCTAAAAACTGGTTTTGCAATACAGAGGACATAAAATGCAGTTCAAAATGTGGAATAATCTTCAATCCAGACCCAGCAAAGGGTGTGTATTTGTGCATACATCTTGTGTGCCCAAGATGCTTTCTCAATAAAATCTTTCAATAAACACTCTGATAAGGGTTGGTTTTTTCCCCAGCAGTGCTTGCCCTAAGATTGATTGGATTCAGGTGGCTTAAAGGAAGTAAAACTGTTCCTGCTCTGCACCTAATTCTTTCCCTTTTGTCTTCCTGTGCGAATACAAATAACTAATGCAGGCAAACAGTAAATTGCAGTGAGCAGTGGAAGTGCTAAATGGTAGCAACACTTAAAATGTTGCTGAAATTCAAAAGAGCAGCTGTTAGACATTTAAACCTATCATTCTCTTCTGAACATACATCAAATATACTTCATAGTGCTGTCATAAAAATGTGTGAGAATGTAAATGCTTGAGTGACCCATTAATCTTTTGAGTAGTAAACATAAAATCTTCTTAACCCCAGTGATGATATAACCATACTTTACTTTGAATGAAGGCTTTATCATGGAAGTGAAGATGTTCTATGTCTTTCTGTGGTGTATAAATAAGAACAAATTAATATTAAAGTGTGATGTCTATGAAAAGGGTACCATTATATTGATTGCAATACGAAGATATATGTAGTGAACAAAGCTACACTCAATTTCTGATGAGCACAGAAAATCTAATAATAAATACACAAAGAACATAAGCTCATTACTCATTGACAGCAATCACCAGTCTGAGGCTGTTATCATTATTATTTACTAACTAACTCAATAATAAATGTTTGTTCTTACCGAATTGTCCATAAAACCTTCCTTTTTATGTGTGTCAGATGATAAACCTGGTTTCTAAGCTGTCTTTGTGGTGGAAAAGAGACCCTTAAATATTGGAACTGTTGATTGTTCATTTCCATGCGTGGGCCAGTCAGCTTGTTTCTAAACAAACCAACCTGTCACTTATATCATGGTGAATTTTGCTGCAATAAGGATTAGAAAAATATATCTTTGAGCTCCACTTTTGGAACATTACTATTCTAATCCGTTCATATGCCTTCTACTGCCTCTTGAAGCCTTGTTTGAAAGACATCTTGACTAGGCTTTAAAGGCAAGGGCATTGCTCACAAACAAAAAACTGCTTTCTTTTTGCAGAGCTAGATTTAGCCTTGATATAAACAGGAGAAATTCCATCAAACTTCTGAAGTTGTCCAGTTCAAAGCATTGTGCCCGCAGGGTAAAGAAACTGGGAGAGTTGGAAAACTTCTATTAAATAATCATCCTCCCATCTAGCCAGGATTGTTTCCAGCAGTACACAAAGATTTCTTAAGCAATGGGACCTCATGTGTGGGGAACTTAATTTATTCATAAAACATTTGAAACATGTCCAAGTAAGCATGGGAAAACTTAGGTCTGTCAATTTTTAATTATATTTGCAAATGGAAGTGATTCCAATGAGGAAAAAAAAGTAAAAAATGATAAACCAAGTAGTTAAACTCATACAGCTCAATCTGTTAGAGTACAGATGCAAACTAGCTACCAGGTTACATACTCCATGACAGGCAAGTGTATCTAATAAAAAAAAAAATCCCCTATGTTCATCATCTTTCTTTCTCCCCATTGTTCCTTGAAACTGTCTTAGAAAGGCATCATATTATATTAATTCTCCCTTTGAAACAAAGTGTGTGTTGGCAAACAACAAACTACTAAGGTGTAGGGGCCTTGATGACAAGTAAAAAAGATTATCTGAAGCTGAAAATCTTACCTTAGCTTGAAAGGCAGGTTGCAAAAATCAAGTCCATGGAACAGAAGCAATGCATTAGGAAATAGTCAGCCCAGACTTTCATGTGTTTTGAGCTCCCTCCAAAAATGGCATGAAAGTCAAACCAGAATATCATTCACATGATTAATGTACGTGGTAGTTTAAGCCTTGTCATCTTCCCTCAGTATTTGTGTTAAAAATACCCTGTTCCTGCTGCATAGCTTTGGAACAAACATCTGGCTTGAACCAGTGTCCTAGAACGAAGGCAAATTTTTTGAGGCGAGTTGGGGTTGAGGGCAGTGGGCTGGAAGAGCTGATCAGACACCCTTCACCAGCCAGACCAGAACCATCAGAGCTCAGGCTAGCACTGCCCACGCTTGTACTGTAGCATGAAGTCCTACAAAATCGGGTCCTAGCAAGCTGGAATGAGGTGGTGTGGGCAAAAGGCTATTTGGGGAAGTGATGGTAAGGAAAAGTAAGGGAGGAAAGGAGTTTTTCTACTAGGTTCCCCAAATCTTCCCACACTCTAGGCTTCCACTTGTATTTTGCAGTCTGAGAGAAAGGGCAAAAAAAAAATCTTCCCATGCAACCCACTCTTCCTTTGCCACAGCATGGAATGCTGTTGCTTCCAGTAACGAGGTCAAAACAAATGACACTGTTCTTTATCTGTGGGCTGCAGAATCAATTTTGCCTACAGAACTTTAACAAAACAAAATTTCATTCTTCAGTGTTAGGCTTACTACTTTCATAAAATCTGAGTTAAGATATTTCTGAGTTTACTCACGCTTTCCTGAATGACCTTCCTCTTATTCTACTGCTTTGGCACCACGTGATCAGTCTGGGAAAGAAACGAAGAAAAAATGGTTACATGTTACCCATATGAAATGTTGGACAGATGGCATTGTTGTAAGACAACTTTTATAGAAAAACAGCTACTAATTGTGACTTTCAGTCTTCTCAAAAGTGTTCCAGTGTATTTAGTAGTGTTGCAGTGTTCATGGTGGATCTAACTGCGTTCCTGGGGAAATTCCCACAGATCTTTCACTTTTTGAATAAGCTCGCATGACTCATAGCACCTGCAGGATACGGCTGAGAGATGTTAGAACACCTGCCAGGGAGGTTAGGGACAGCCTGAACATACTTGATGAGGCACGGTGAGGTCTAAGCCAGAATTATGAATAAGACGTCTCTGAGATTAAGACCACAGTACGTGAAGGAAACGCGAAAGCTTGGGCCTTAAGGCAGGAAAGGCTCTAGAGGTAGCAACGCTGATACAGTCGTTTAAGATGAGTAGTTCTGCCCTACTTATCAACTTTTTACTTTGATTAAGAAAAGGTTTCTCACTCTGACTAAGAGTGCTATTGCAGTCGTTGAGAGCTCAGGTAAAAGTATTGCTCTTGCTGGAAAGACACTTGTTGAGTTCAACAGTGCATTTATTCACCAAAAGCAAGGAGTTACAGATAACAAAATAGACCTGAGCCAACAAGCCCGTAGTAAGATCTTATTAATAAATGACAAAGCTGTCTGAATTTTGATACCAATCTTTCACACACATGGTAATTGAGACGGAGGTTTGATATCCGATGTGTTCCTAAGCCTCCACCTGGGCATGTCAGAGCTTGCACGAGCTTTTGGGTAGACTTCTGCGATGCATATTTATTGAAGGTATGCACATTCTTCTGTTGCCCATCAAAATGAGAGCTCTAATTTAAAAATCAGCAGCAGCACTTAATGTGCAACTCTTAAGACAAACATTTTCAGAAGAGTAGGCTACTGTGTCATGCTGGAGAGAGTTCCCTCTCAGCAGCATTGCAAGTAAGCCTAGAGGTATGCCTGACGTTATAGCCAGAGCCAGGATAACGTCACTGCACATGACTTCCTCAAACAGTGCCTGAGCTCTGCTGGAAGATGGCTCTGTGTTTCTTCCTCTCAGCCTGCTTCACAGAGAAAGAGCTCCCTTCAAGAGCTAACAATTGCCTCCTCTTTCCATCGTGAAATCAAACAATTCTCCCACACTTACGCATGTGTGAATGCAGCATCAGTGAAACAGGTCTGGAGTCTGCATACACACACACAGAGCTGTCAAAGCATCTCTGCAGTTGTGCACAAGGTCATCCTTCTCCTCTCAGGTGCTATCCCCAAAGTGCCACAGCTGAAGACTCAGTCATGGAGTCTCGTCCCTGCAGAAACTTCAGAGTCATCGTTGCAAAGAGGCGTCTGGGGCAACGCACGTATCTGAAGTGGTCACTCCAGGCATCCCGCTTCATAATTCTGTGAGCAAATAAAGCACACAAATAGGACAGAGCTTTTGGTTGCTTTTAATCAAAATGGAATTTGAGTTAGTCCAGAAAAGATTGGACCTTCTTCACATAAAGATACCGTTTAAGGTACCTCCTTTGACATTCAAGTCTCCATAAAAATACAGGTGTTTCTCTTAGCTATGCATTTTCAGTATAGCTCTGATTTTCTGTTTATTTTTCTGATTGCCCTAAGTAAGCTGTATCAGTGCAGGTCCGTAATAGTGGAAAGAAGAACACAAAAGCAAACCTTTTTCCCACTCGTGCATACCTTTTTTTCACTCGTAAGTAGAAGGAAGGACCAGCCATTTTTTGCCCATCTCTTTTTTACTAGCTGATGTAGAAAGTTATTGAATGCATTGACTCCAGTCTGTCTTGAAGCTCTTGATAAATGCTACTCCATTACATACTTAAAGGCTGCTGTGACTCACTGAGTCACAATTTCATTTTTTTCAGACACGTTCATTTTGCTTGTGGTTTTTTACTACTATTCTAGTCACCTCCTAGAGTTACTCAAGGCAATAAGCTTTCTAGCAGGACAGTTTGTAGTAGCAGAATATTTTAATTAGGTATTGGGAATGTTTCTTGAAAGTAAAGAAGCATGTAAACAGGAAAATTTTGATCAGAAAACTGAATCTTAAGAGTTACACCTGTCTAGTCAGGGGACAAAAAATTATCTAAAATGTGCAATCAAAATCGTTCTAAACCCAGCTGTTATCTTTTACCTTGGAATACTTTGCAACAAACTAGCTAAGACCAATAACTCTTTGCAGAAAGTACTTCGCTGGAAAATCTGAATTATCAGTAAATTAGAGAATATCGCTATCTGCTGGTGTGCAATTTGCTAGAATAAAAAAAGAGATGAAATGTATTGAATATGTTACTTGTTATGAATTATTTGCCTATTACAAATTAATGCTCTGCTCTTCTTATGGATCCGAGCCATATAGTATTTCTCATTTTCATTTCCTGTGCAGTTTATTAATATTCATTTTTTCCAGTTTCTCCTTACTTGCAAATCTTTCTTTTGGTAATGAAACAGCATCTGCAACTAGCTATAAATATTTATCACTTGCGAACAGTCATGACATAAAGACATCTGAAGAGTGAGATTGGAGGACAATTGGTGATGGTGGGTCACTGATGCTGCAAAATTTAGAAATAATAAATCTGAAGCATAAATATACAAGAGTCTGTATTGTAAGGCATACAGTAGCTCACCAGAATAGTAAAGCTTCTCAGACCTACCGCTCACCTGAAGAATAAGTTCCTATTTATGATTAGGAACACATTTTTAAATTAACTTTTCCTCTTGTTTGTAAGTAATGTGATGGGCTACTGTGGCATGTGAAGATAACAATGTCCTGCTTTACAATTCATGTTTTTCTCTGTAGGGGAAAAATACTTTTGCATGGGCTACAGAGCTAATATACTTGGAAAACAATCAATGCTATGGGTTTGTTCTGGTCCAAAAAAAACTATAAAGGGAGATGGTCACCTTCATCCAAATATGTCCTTCAGTGTTTAAGGATTAAGGCTGAGCTTTTCGAAAGTCTTTTTTAAAATGAGAGGATATCATAGCTAATTTGACCAGTCACTGAAAAATTTACTCACAGCTTGAAGCTGAAAGGTGCTTTTTGCTCGCTGCAAACAAAGAATGACAAAAACCATACACTAGAAAAAATCAAATGAGAGAGGTTAGTGCTGTCCGGATTTTTCGAACCACATGGCCTTCCCTTGCAGAGCCGTGGCATCGGGGTTGTGACTGGGCAGGTTGTTTCCAGATTCTCCTGACCAACCTCACCTGTGGAAATTGGATCCTGTGTAGTGAGAACTTACAACGCTCTGACCAGATCAGGGCTCCTTCACTTAGTGAATTTCATCACCTTTTATAAAACAGATTAGATTCCTGTTCAGAAGATCAATATAAACTCTATGTTCTACTGGTCCTGAGCTCAGAAGTGAATCTGACTCCGTATATGAACACGGGGTTTTCCAGAAAGTGGGGATCAAGCATAAAAGTGCAGGTATGGGCAGCTTTTAGGACCCCAGCATAAGAGGGACCAGGGATGCAGGCTGGCAATTCGGATACAGCAGTGGGTAAAGTCTGCAGGTCTGAAAGCTCTAGAGGATGCTGAGGCACTGATTTCTGTGGCAGTTGCATGCTAAGATTAAACCGTTATTATGCTAGTAAAAAATCCTTTCTTCCTTTAGTTTTCTGTGGGGGGGTATTAGTGGAGAGCAGATGTTGGAATCAGCCTGCAAAACAGAGGTGTTTGAAGCTGTTGTTGCGCTGACAACAGTTTCCAACCACGCGGACACTCTTCTCGTTGCTGTTGCCCCCTGAGTGCCGAGTGACTCTGTTCCTGCAAAGTCACGGAACAGTCTCGCTGCATTCGGGGAGAATGACAGAAGTGCTAAATACCCGTTTCCTCTGTTTGTAAACATAGCACATTCCAGAAATTCTGGAAAATCATTTGCAAGGTAGGACCTGATCCACCAGCTGACTCCTCTGGGACAGGACTCCTTAACTTTTTGATGTATGCACAGATAAAAGTCCTTCCATGAGCAATTGTTCGCAGGGATAAGGGTGTATGAGTGAAGGATTTCTCACAGTAATGGCAGAATGCAGTCCCTAGGGAGCTAGCTAACCCTTAAATGCTTGCTGTATAAAATGCCATTTTTTTCAGCTAAAACTTAATGGGGAATTGGGGGTACATGCCATGTCATTCCTCAGGCTGGAATTTGCTCGGGACTCCTTGCAAAAGCACAATGGAATGTGCAGTTGCCACATTTGTCAGGTGTCAGCTGTACAAGACAGCATCTCTCTAAGAGGTAGGAGTTTTATTAGTGGGAACATTTATTATTGCTTTATTAGCAATTCAGAGGGGAAAACACTGCTGAATTAATAGCTTTAATCACTTCTTGCTACAGCCTGCACTTCCATTAGAAACTCCGCAATCAAACATATGGACCCGACTCTCTCTGGATATAACTTCTCCAGACACAGGGAAATAGCTCCGAGGGAGCTACCGGGTGCGATTTGACCTGTGTTTGCTGGTGCATTGCCTCAGTGCACTGTGCTGGAAAGGAAAAGGAATGAATACAAATATTCTGGTATCGTGAAGAAGCCTGCCTATCCCGCTCCTGCTCTGAAGATATGTATATGATGAGGGGATGTGGTGATGGGTGACAGAATCTCTGTCATCTGTGGTCAAGCCCCAGTCGCAGCCTTCCAATTATTGCATTGGCTACCTGTAAAACTACGAGCTGAAAGCATGCATCTCTGCTGGAGGGAATGGCAACAAAAGTGAGGGGGTTTTTTGTTTGACTTCTGTGTAGAAATACGCACCAAAACTTTTATTTTCTTAGACCACGTGAAATCTTAAGGCAACAAAACTCTTCGAAGTAATATTGAGTCTCTGACAAAAGTAAACTTGGACTAGCTTGCTCTTTGGTGATTTTATCAGCTTCTGCTGAGGAAGTGGAGCAGCAAGTGGAAGGACACCGTTAAGTGTTATTCCAGCCACTGAACAGACATCTAGTCTTTATGGTTCTGAAAAAGCCCATGACAGGACTACTTGTGTTGAGTTTGTAACAAAAATTACAGAACACAGGGACTTTCATATTTCAGAGTTAACTTGGAGGATGTTATCTTCAATGTTGTGAGCTGCACTTATGGCAACTGTATCCAGCTACTCTAGGACTGTGTGTAAGGGCAGCTTCAAAATTATGGCTTTGGCCTGGGAATAGCTCATCATGTTTTCCCATCGGTTAGTTCTCTTCTGTCTCAAGCCAACCATCAGTGCAGCAAAAATTTGGATTGAAATCAGTTTCAACAGAATGTTGAGTACAAATCAGTTGAGTGTGGAATAATTTAGAAGTCTCCTCTGCCTTTTCATGCACTGTCTCGAGCAGGAGAACTTCTTTCTCCCCTTCCCCTTCAAGTAGTAATATGACTCTGGAAAAGGACTTTTCTCCACCCCCATCCTCACCTACCATTATTGCACAGAACTAAAATGAGTCTTTCGGAGATTAAAGAGTTTGGGATTGAAAATCTGCAGTAAATTCAAACATATTGCACAATTATAAAATTAATGGGGTTCACATCTTGTGATCTGAGGAATCTGATGTTCTCGGCCAAATTAGTGAATAAATACAGGATTACTGACGACTGGAACATCTCAGTTAGCATTTGTAGCCAAATGTTGACTTACCTGTCCATCTCAAAATCATTTCTTCTTTTTGCCCATCCTCACCATACTGGATGGTTGATGACTTCTTGTAATCAGACCTGTACCATAAATCAGGAAATTCGTGCCATCAGTAGCAGCTAACAAAATTAATCCATCTTGTCCTATAGTCCTGTTTCCCTCGTCTCTTTTTGTTTTTCTGTTGTAGACCCAAGTCTGATCATTCGATTGTTCCTTAAAAATGCAAGGGCAGCTTTTCTCTGGGATGGTAAAGAGAAATGAACTGGCTTGAAAAACAGATCATAGTTTCTTGCAGTGGTAGAAGTGACAAGTGAGTCACCACTATCCACCTCACACTGTTCTACCAGACAGATTTTAAATTGTAACTGTAATTTCTGTTTTAGTCTTTTCCAGAATAGATGAATATGATGATAAAATAAAATTTTCAAGAAAATGTCCCAGTTCTGTAAGGCAGTCAAAAAACCCCTGTTCCTAACCTGTAAAGAGAAAGGCAGAGAGAGATCTTCTGGCAAAACAAACAAAAAGCATTTAAAATGTCTGGAACCACTTGAATGTCTCTGTCTTATACAGGGAATGAGGCAGCATACAGGAAATGTGCTGAATCACTTGCTGTCCCTTAATATACCATTATATAAAAGGTCTTTGCCCAGACTCAGTGGTGTCTTCATTTTGCAGGCAAGCAATTAGCTGAAAGGAAAACTGTAAAGCATGTCTTCCCCATTCCACCTTTGTACAGTACTGTATATCCAGGCTGATAGAAAGAACCTGACTCAGAATAATTCATTAGCTTTTTAAGGGTTATATAGCATATTCCTACTGTTAGCAACTGAGCGAATCAATGCAGGGAGAAATGATAAACAGTATAGACTTTTATTTTATATGGTGATTTGCTAGAATGTTCTAGTATATGGTTTTTAAGATCCCAACTCCAGCAAACCCTGCCATGTTACACTACTTCACTGTAAAGACAAGTTGAATTCTTCAATAAACCCATACAAATAACGCCCACAGCCCACTGATTCGCCACTAGTGACAGTATCCTTCCTTAGTGTGGCATCACTTCACCTTTTGCCTTCACATTACCTCCTCAACAACCGTGCCGACTCCTGAGTTTTTCTCGGAGGAGTGCAGGGAAAATGGAAGTGGAGCAGCAAGTGGAAGGACACCGTTAAGTGTTATTCCTTCTGTCCTTAGCAGCTACACTCATATGAGTAAATGCTATGTGCTTAATAAGTTGCAAAATGTTTGTGGTGGTAAATGAGAGAGGCTGCAGTTCAGCTAAGCTGGAATCCACGTTCCCGAATGAACTGTCGGGAGGGGGGTGGGGGTGAGGGGTACCAGGGAATCTTATTCCAAACCAGAACAGTAAGAGGACCTTTACTATTCATTTTACTGTGAGCAAGTTTGAAATTATACCAAGTAGCTGTGATTTTAATAATTTATTAATGATTCTGGATGGCTAACTGGAGACATCTTAGAGCAGAAGCTGCTGGGCTGCTTTCCTCTCAGAAAGGAACACCCAAAGTCACAGCTGATTTTTCAAACCTTAACCCAGGTCTTGCTGTAACAGTTAGTCTATCTGCTCACATTTGCTACTTCAAGTGTATGAGACATTTGTGTTGTAGGCTATTCATAACTATCTTGCCTTTTTTCCCAAAATCCACACTACTAGTAAAAGAAAACAATCTAAACTCAAACTGGAATTATTTGCGCTAATGACGTAGGAAAGTTAATTTATCTGTATAACTTTCAAGCCTAACGTGGAATAAACGTCTCGCGATCTTGAAAAATGCAAAAACCTCTGTGCATTTTGCTTTACCTTTTAAGCTTTTTAGTATCTGCTTAAGAATTGTGCATTAACTTGAACAAGTTCACCTTAATCATTCATAAGGAAAAATAGAAAATGAAAGAGCTCTCATTCTCAGAATATGGGGGGGGGGCACACGGATAAGTGAACTTCATTTTCGTTTTGGCACTTAGAAAACTGTGTGTTTAGCCTGTCACTTAGCAGAGGTTAGTGCTAACTGTCAGTAGAATGAGCTGATGAAGCCCCGATTAACATAGTCAGTGTTTCCAAATGAAATTCCCTGGTAAAATTCGAATAAACAAAAGCACTTCTCAAGATGGTCACATTTGAATTTCTCAGTTGGAGGGAAAAAAAACAGGATAAGATGGGAGTAGAGTTCTTGCTATTTGTCAGTATTGTCCAAGTTTCCACCACCCTTTTTTGTTTTTCATTATAAATCAAAAAAAATAGTGCAATAGAATTTATCTCAATCCACCTCATATTTTTTAAGCAAAACAGTGTGTTCAAAAGATTAAATAAGACCAAACTTTTTTCACTGATATACCAATGAGACTCCACTCCTTAGTTAATTTATATGGTGGACTGGCTTATAACTGCTAAGTTAGCATTATTTAAAAAAATAATCTTACAAAAGTGGGCAGTAAGTTTAAGTGCTTTCTAACAGCTGTCTTCAAAAGCCTTCACCCCATTTCAGAGATTCATGAAATCATGTGTTGCAATAGTGGGTGCTTACGTCACATCGTGGACTATTTGAATTGTTTAATTTGGATATTAAATGCCAGGTGAATATGTATTTATTTATTTATTTATTCATTAAGGCATCTAGCCTTCTTGTTACTGGAGTTATTTAATTTACTAGCCAAACCTAGATTACTGATACTCACAAACTATGTCTAAGCCTGGTGGTTCTGGTCCTGCTCTCAGGAAAAAGAAAGTCAAACGATCTGCTCAATTACGGCATCTATATCACTATTTGTAGACTCAGAACATTAGGCAGTTTCTCTGCATAATATTATGATTCTTGTGAGTAAAGTATAAGGAGCATTTAAAGTCATGCCAAGTCATAGAGGGCACTGCAGCTAAAAATTCCCAGTGGCCCCTGATGCTCGACGACAGCTCCGTGGTGCAGTACTGTAAGACCCAACACGCCGCTTTCGATCCTAGCCTGCAAGAGGGTCCCCGAATCCTCAAAGCGCAGCGAGCAAGGCCTGCAGGTCAGGGCAGTCCGACGTTCCAGGTCCTCTTATATCTCGTTAGCCCTGAGCTTTCGGCCTAGGAGACAGGACACGGGCATAATAGAGGCAGGCTTCTACATTTACTAAACTTGTAAAGAAACGTCAGACTAATACTGGGCTATTTCAGAGGTTGTTAGCACAGCTGGCAACTAGTGGGTCTGGTATATTGTATCTCGGAGAAGAAATCTTCTCTTCTTTCCTTCTTGCTCTTCCCAAAGTTAAGAACTCTTCTCTTGGGGGCATATTTGTCACAGTTAGGCAAGAGATATGTACTACAGTGTAGGCCTTTTTTCCCTCATTTTGGCTTCCTTCTCTGCTGCAAAGTAATAGGTCTGACTGCATAGCATGCTAAAAGAGTCATATTTCAGCAGCATCCCAGGCTGTGTGCCTGAACAGCAGGTTTTTCCTCTGTTGTTCTTTTGAAATTAAGTGCAATGGTTTGCTTTGTTTGGAAGATTTTCTGTCTGGTTTTACCTGTCTTTGTTTTCATCACTCCATGCTAGAATTTCTCGGCCATGAAGCCTAAAAACAAGGGCACTGCCACCTTGGTGAGATTCTGCCAACCACAGCGCAGCAACTAATTGTGCTTTCTCTGTCGGATCCTCCCTTTAAACTGATGCTCTCTTTCTTTCCCTTTGGCAGAAGAAGTTTTCCCTCACCTGGAAGCTGTGCTTGCATGCCCTGGCCTTCAGGCGCACTGAGATGCAAACCGACTGCTTCCACACGCAGAGTGAGGCTCCCGGGTGCCAGGGGTAGTTATGGATAACTCCAGTGATGCTACGGATGAACTTGTCTCGTTGAGTTATTCTCTTATAAACCTTTGCTCAAGGATAGAAAACACAAGTAAGGACGTATTAAGTACTGTATTTCTATAAAAGGCCTGATCCAAAGGCCGGTGGAGTCAGTGGGAATCTTTCCAATAATTCCTGCAAGCTTTGACTCAGACTATAAATGCTCGCAGCCAGGAATGTGACTCAGAACCGGATCCTACAGATGGTCCAAGGTCATCGAGACAACTTGCTTCAGTGAAAAATGATGTGAGGGGCTAGAATGCTTTGATGTCCTTGTCATTAACTTTTGCACTGCATAGACAAACCTCTTACCTTATGAATGACATGAGAAAGATATGACCCTGGAGAATAAGGATGGAGAGAACAGAATTCAACCAGTTCTGTTTTCCTGTCGTGGGTTACTGTACAGTTCTGCCTGTGCAAGATCCAGGCCTTGGTGTAGAGCAGTCAAACGAGAACCTTTCCCTGTCTGTTCTCCTTAGTTAGCTGCGAGGGGTTTTATGGTCTTAGAACTTACTTATCAGTCCTGAGCGTGTACTTGGGCTATACTCTGTAATACAATTTGCTCTCTCGGTTACTCTATTTCTGAGAAACACAGCAATGAATGAACATGAAACTGTCTATTAGGTGGGATCAAAAGCACTGTGCATCATCAGGAAATAAGGTAACAATGAAATGAAAACATTTCTTAGGGGCAGATAAAATGGCTTATAGAGGTTTCACGTGCTAATCCAGTCAACCAGCACTGTGATTATTGGAATCTTTACAGTGTGGTTTGACAGGTTAAAGTTGCAAGAACATTGACAGGTATTTGTATTATTATTTAGGTTACTTAAACTGCTGTACCTCAGGAATAATTCTTAATCCATCAGATTTTGAATACAACATAATAGAGCATAACTTAAGTTCTGCTGGGAAAATGCCTTCCCTGATACCTATAAAATCTCACACGTTAATATTCCCATATATTTCTAAGGCAAATATAAGCAAAATAATCCATTAGTATTCAAAGAGGGAAATGTAATTAGAAATAAAAACGTAAGATAACCACATCCACCTTCCCGAAAAGAGATTTACATTAGAGGATAAGACGAAAGTGTTTGCTCTTAGAGCCTTTTTACTAGGTAATTTCTAACAGAGCAGAGCTCTTTTTCCTCTTGTTTCACACAGCTGTCCCAAACCAAGTAAGCGCTATATTTATCTTCAGTTCTGAATTTCTGAACTTGTGCTGCCGTTCAGCAGCTCTTCTTGGATAAAATACATCATCATTTACTCTATTAGAAAATAAATGTATGGATGTATTATGGAATTTGCATTCCATTACCTTGGTTTGCATGCCATAAAACATTTATTACACCCTTGGGCTACAGTCTTAATAATGACTGGGTGAAATGCACTAATGTGGTCTTGGCCTTGCTGTAGAACAAAAGATTAATGCTCTTTGATGTCACCCAGCTAATAGTTGTGCTCGCCAATTTGTCCCTTCAAAAGACATTACAGTCACACAGACAATCCCTGTAAGACTAAAGTGAGCAAAAAATGTTTAAACCAAACCACAAGCTGAAGCCCAGTTAACCAAATAAGCATTACATTAGATTTTCATCTCTAAAAATAAAGGTATGCAAGCTCCCTTCAGCAAAGGAAGAAAGACCTTCCGTGTTTTATTTTATCCTCTCCTTTTCTGATTATACCCTGCTGACATTAAGTTTAAAAAAAGCCATCAATATTTTCTTATATTTTATGGCAGATACAAAATAACATTTTAGTTAAGCTCCGGGAAGACATATATCAATACCGTCTACAATCCCAAGCCTCTCAGGCCCTTCTCATGTAGTAAATTTCACTTGCCTCTGATAAAACTGTTGAATTTTTTATCTACTTGTTCCTCTTTAGAGAGGAGGAAGACGTTGTGCCTTTAACCTTAAGAGACAACTTTGAGATTTTTAAACTATTTTACAGAATGCATAGCTAATGTTGGTGTAGATTCTAAAAAAGCCCAATGCTGTTTAACCACCTTGTCGTACCAACGAAACCTGCAATCTTGTCAGACCTTGTGAACTGAGCAGTGGATCAATATTTGGGTGATAGACTTCAGGGGGAAAACAGTGAGGAGGAGCCTTGCAGTGCAGGAGGCAGGCGTCTCCCTGGGCCAGCGTCCCAGTAGCAGGGAGGGTGTCCGTGCTGCTGGACGTGCCAACTTTCGAGTGATCCTCAACTGAGAAAGAGGGCCCGGTTTGCCATACGACGTACATCAGCGTTGTTGTTTTGAAAGCAGTGGAGCGACAGTGACTTACACCAGCTGAGTATTTTGACAAGGCTGTATTATTTGTCACACTGTGCTGTGTTCCAGTCTGGAGACATGGCACTATGCTCGTTGGAATTTCCCAAATACTTTCCACAGAGGATTTTCCTGCTGCTGCAATTCCATATTCTGCCCAAAGTGTTTTTGCAATGTCCTTTCCAATTGAAAAACAGCTGCTGGTATTTCCAGCTAGAGGTGGCTGTGCTTCTGGGATGAAGCCTGTATCTGTTTGAAGCAAAGCTGCTGGTAATTATGTAACATAAAGCACTAGATATATAATCAGCATGTCCTAGATTAAAATCCTTTCAAAGCTCTAGTGTATTGACTGACAGGCTATCCAAAAGCATGCTTATATAGCATAAAAAATTTTGTAAAGCTTTCAGAAACACTAAAGTAGTCATCATAAGGCAATCCTTTGCAAGCAGTTGTGATTAACGGAGCAGATGAGCCAAAGTGAACATCTTTTTTTCTTTTTCTTTTTTTCTTTCACATTGCAAGAGAAAGCACAGTCTGTTTTAACAGTCCCAGTGCACAGGGAATATGGCAACACAGAGAAGAGACTAAGACTCTACAATATATTTTGATAAGTAGATTATAAAAATGAGCAAGAAAGCGATATTTGTTTAATGGCAGATGGAAAATGACTTTTTATAAGTAAAATATAACCCCACAAACAGTAGCAAATACAGCGTGGCCAACACTGGTCCTGCAAATGAGATGACAAGGAAACAATCCAGATTATCTTCTTTTTTCTTTTATTTTGAAGTAAACATTTTTAACACTTCTGTAACTACGTGGCAGGCCTTGTGTTGCGGTTTGTGTATATCAGACATACGATGTATGAAACATCAGGCATCAACCATAGGGATAGATACCAGTAAATATATTTAGATGAGCAGTTTTAAAGGGAAGTCTTTACAAACCTCCAAAACCTTTACAAACCTCCAAAAGCCTGTGTAGAACTTTAATCATTATGCGTGATAAAACCATTTCTGTACTAAACATGTATGCTTGTTATTACAAAGGCAATATCTTCACTTCAGACCCCAAAAGCCTGAAGTAAAATGTAACAGGACCAGCCATACAGATTTGGGGACTTAATATGGGGAATAATACAATGTTTAATTAAATAATGGGGAAATTAACTGTCTAAATGCCAGGGCTTTTTAGCTGGCTGTGTAGAATCACCTTTCTTTCTCCTTTTCAAAATGCCAGATTTCCTGTAATGAGCACAAGACAATTAGACTGCAGCCTTAAAAAAGCCTCTACCAACACTAGTGCGTGGGTCTGTGCAGTGCCAGAACGCGTTTATTTCCAAACCAGTTCCAAGCGAATTGCAAGTGCTGCTTCCTCTGCCTGGCTGGATTTGCGATTTACGTCTCCCATCTAAGTCCTAGGTAAACCCGCCTCTCCTCAACCTCAGTTCTGGTGAGCTCAGGCTCTGATGTCATCGTGTTTGGAAGCTGCTGAACTGTGTCTGCCTGCCTGCCGGGGAACTGTTACAAGGAAGAATAAAGATATTCCACTTCCAGGTATAAAGTAGGCTGATGTGTTCATATTTCTCCTCCCATACGAGCAGCACATCTCTCTTGGCAGCTGTGCTTATGCTGGCGTCTGCCTGCGTTTCTGTTTTCTCTTTGGCTGACTGGCGAGTCAGAAATTCTGCTGTTTTGCAGTCAGACTGGCAGTACTGAAGCATAGAGCCCAAAACAGAGGCCAGGCCTGTTCTGCTCCTCTCCAGACACCCTTCCCAGCATGGTAGCCAGATGTGACTACTGTTGGTGTGAGTTTGCTATATCGCAGAATGATGCTACAGCTCAGAATCATAAAACATCTGTCCCACCAGAAGCTGATCATTGCTTTTATCCCAGAGCTTGGTGGGTAGCACACATTATCGCTGTCAGCCTGGAGCCCTCTCCCTTCTTACACAGATACTTTCCACAAACAATGAAATGTCTTTGCAAGACCAATTTTAACCATTAATTCACTACTGCTAAACCAGCTTAAGGTTTTGAATCAAAAAGCACCGTGATAGAATACAGAAGGTTGGTCGGGAGCTCCTACCTCCTCAGGACTTCTGTACACCTCTCTGCACTTCGCTGGGAGTTGTTTCTCTAATCAACCACTTTTCAGGATACAGAGCATCTTAAATGCTCTTCTCTCCTCCCCCAACAACCCAAAACTGTAAGTTATGGTGAGTCCTTACTGTGATCCTGTGTTATTTCCATCACACTCTTACTACTCAGTAAGAAAGACATTTGTTTACCTCTAACAATTTTACATTCGCTGTATGGCCACAGACTCAATTTCAAAACTATCACTGAATTATCTTTTTCACCTTTCTCTTTTGTTTTCTTATATTATAAACACAGAGTTCTGGCATGGCCAAAAAAAAAAAGGTCCAAGGCCTCCATGTTGAGACATCTACAGCTTTGGTTTCCCTCACTGTTTGGCTTTTTACAGAAAGGATCTAAAATGTAAAGTGAAACTCCAGTCAAAACCAAGTTCAGTTTGAGTTGGCCAGTGTTTCGTGTTGATCACTCGAAGCTTCAGGAATAACACAGCTGGTGACTGCCTCTAAAGTCTTAAAGTGGCTTGTTCAGCGTCATATAAAAATTCTTTGGCAGAAGAAAGATAAGCTCCAGTTTCTAACAGGGGCATTCAGTGGTTTTAGCCATAACTGTTTTTTTCCATGTGTTTTAGCTAGTGGAAGAGGTGAGGTAAGAATCCCACCACACACCAGCTTCACTGACCGCACCATCCTGGGCACAGCATCCAACCTGCGCTCTGAACAGGGCAGTAGTTCTACAGAATAAACAGGATGCTTCATGGTGTACATGGCAGAGGAACCTAAATAAGGCTGTGTGGCTTGTTTTGTTCTCATTACCTAAATCTTGGCTGACAGAACTACCAAAAGCTTACTTTATTGTTCCACATTTAAAACAAATAATATTTACAACATAACTGCTAGTTTATCTTCAAGAGATTTTAGATTATTGGAGCAATGCACAGGCTTACAGCATTTGAGTTATCAAGTGGTTGCCAAAGAAGGGCTATTATCTGCTCTTTGTATTAGTCTTTAGAAAGGAATTAGGCACAAACTGTATCAGAGAGTTTCACAGCTAGCCGCTGACAGGAGAAGAGATGAGACTCAGTGTTAGGCTGAATGTCCAGGATGTGAACTGCAGGAGTGAGCTCTCCTGCCCCTGCGAAGCTATACATTCTCTCTCTCAGCTGTACATTCATACCCTTGCTCCTCCCGCAGTTCAGTCTCCTCCGTCTTCCATCTGCCTTTCGGAGCCCACAGCAACTGTGGAGGAAACCGTGCTTAAAGTTTGTGCTCTGGTCAGAAGCGTGCATCAGCGCTGCGTAGCCTGTGTGACTCTTCTGGTACAAGAGGCATGGAGGGGGATGTAGGCTACACCTTGCACAGTGAACAGAAACCAAACAGAGTAGCTGTTCTTAAAGAAAGCATGCAATTCATAGAATTGTAGAATAGAATCATAGAATGGTTTGGATTGGAAGGGACCATAAGGATCATTTCGTTCCAACCCCCCTGCCATGGGCAGGGACACCTTCCACCAGCCCAGGTTGCTCAGAGCTCCATCCAACCTGGCCTTGAGCACTGCCAGGGAGGTGGCAGCCACAGCTTCTCTGGTCAACCTGGGCCAGTATTTCACCACCTTCACGGTGAAGAATTTCTTCCTTATGTCTAATCTAAATCTTCCCTCTTTCAGTTTAAATCCATTACCCCTTATCCTATCACTCCATGCCCTTGTAATAAGTCCCTCTCCACCTCTCTCTCAGGCCCCCTTCAGGTACTGGCAGGCTGCTCTGAGGTCTCCCCGAAGCCTTCTCCTCTCCAGGCTGAACAGCCCCAGCTCTCTCCCTCTTTCCTCACAGGAGAGGGGTTCCACAATCAAGTGTGCTTCCCAAGGGTAAAAAACAGCATGTCCCCTGTAATTGTGGGGACTAATATGATGTGCAAGGATGGCACAGTAAAGGTTTCCAAATTAAATTTTTACTTAAGTCTCTCATATAGAGCCTACTGCTACTTAGTCAGCTTTGAAGTGCCTGGTCTTAAAATCCACTCTCTCCCGCTTTCCCACCCTTATGGTGCCACCAAACTGAAGGATTTAGAATCTCTTCTTTCATCCTTAACAACTGCAATGACTTTGGTAAGCAATGGTTTAAAAAATCTTATATGTCATGAAAAATTATTTTACTTCGCTTACATACTGCCATTACTAGTATCTGAAGTGTCAGACATTCATTGTGTTGTTGAAGAGTTAGTTCTCTTTTCTGCCATGTATTATAATGCCTTCCAGGTCACCAACATAAATCAGTTATTCAAATTTTCAAAAATCACATTCCTGTTGCAGAATTCATTGTATCCTAGAACACGGACTTGCTTTGCCTGAGAAAACATCTGTCCGACAGTCATTCATAGCCTGAAAACAGGAAATTCTAAAAGAAGGATGGCTTACTAAACTCCTTCCGCTTAGGCTATGTCAGGGAAAGTACTGCAGCTCTTAAGGCACAGCTCAACCTGAGACTAGTAACCTATTATCTATTCGTAGCAAGTAATGATCATCTGTGAGCACTAACCCTGCTTTTCAGTACAGCGAGCGCTGACTTGGCCATGGCCCAGCACGTTAATAGTAGCATCGCTCTTTAAACCTGGGGGGGGGAAAGAAATCTGTTCGTGGAGTGCCTGTGTTTGACACAGCCTTTGGTTTAGTAGCCATTGAGTTCAAGGAGCTCGTGCATGTTTAAGAAGTTGGAAAGGGGTAAACAAAACCATTTGCTATATGGCTGTCTTCTGCAAAGTTCCTGGATACTGGAATCACTGCTGGCAGGTCAGCGTACATCTTGCTTGCATACGTGTAGATAGCCCGCTTTGCCATGTGGTAGGTAACTTTCAGTGTACTTTGCAGATCATATATGAAAATTTAACAGGCAGATTCTGAGCAAGTGGGCATGTTTTTTAGGGCAGACAATATATTACAGTTGTTGGGTGTCTTTTCCTTACTACATCTGGAATTTGGAGATACCTATCAGTTACGTTTTTTTCTGCAGGCAGAAAGACAGTGATTGCCCAGTGTGGCTGAAGAAAAGGCAGTGGTTCACTGACTGAGTTTTCAGCACTTCTTTTTCTGTAGAAAAGACATAGATTACCTCTAGCACATCATCAGGACACATTTCAAAAACCAGTCCCCTACAATGGGTAACAGCTGGTACAGCTGCCTCGTATCTGTTTGTGCGAAGCTTGACAGGGGTCAAACCCAGAAACTGAGGAAGAGGGGCTTTGGCCGCAAGGCACGAGTGCATGCAGTTCATTTAATTATTTCGGGAAGTCCTGTATACTTTGCTCATTTCGGACCCAAATGCGTAATCATAGAATCACAGAATAGTAGGGGTTGGAAGGGACCTCTGTGGGTCATCTAGTCCAACCCCCCTGCCGAAGCAGGGTCACCTACAGTAGGCTGCACAGGATCTTGTCCAGGCGGGTCTTGAATATCTCCAGAGAAGGAGACTCCACAACCTCCCTGGGCAGCCTGTTCCAGTGCTCCGTCACCCTCAGAGTGAAGAAGTTCTTCCTCATGTTCAGACGGAACTTCCTGTGCCTCAGTTTGTGCCCATTGCCCCTTGTCCTGTCACTGGGCATCATTGAAAAGAGCTTGGCCCCATCCTCCTGGGTTGTATCTTTCAACTTCTCTTTGTACAATTAATTATGAGATGTTCTTGGCTTGCATGGGTATTTGGTAGGAATGGTATGGTTGATCTTTGCCGAGTCAATCCTTTTCCTTCCAATAAATCTTAAAGAAAGCTATGGGATGGTTTTTTTAGTAGGCTCTTTGTTATGGGAAACTCTACAGGATGGCATTCTGTGCAGCTCTTCTATTTGATGTGTATGTGAGAACATTTGAGACCAGAAGTGTACGTCTTAAAGTGCAGATGGTAGTCAGCTGTCTCTCTCTCCTATCACACAGGAAGGTTTAATCTCTTTGCTCTTGTAGAACCAGATCACTTGGGAGGCTAAAAGGCAAGCTGGACTGACCTCAATTCAGATAAAATGAAATTTGGACAGGTGGAGGGATGTTCCTGAAGATGATTGCTGACAGGGCAAATGTTCTCTCTGTTCTAAAGAAGTATGATTACATTTTTATTCTCCTCTGGCAAAACCAGTATGTTCTTGCAACTTTCTGTACCTTTTTCAGTATTATCAACTTCCCTGCACAGGCCATTGAAAGAAGAACAGAACACTCGTGCCTCAAACTGCAAGCTGCAATGGCCAACTCACGGCAGGAATAAATATCACACCCCTGGCATCTCACTCCATTCTCAATTCCGTGCAGAAGAGAGCATGTAGAGAAACCCAAAAGTTGTCTTAGTGGCCATGATCATCTTAGTCTGTCCTAAAGGCCCATCACCTAAATGAGAAGTGAAATAACTGAATGTGTAAGACCTTAGTAAGTCCCATTCATGTGGCAGTGAGGAAGGCTGAAAATTGCTGGAAGCGTGGCAAATCATTGCTGGATACACCTCAGTTCCCAAAGCGGCTCTCGTTTGGGGTATCTAGTCAAGTTGGACCAAGTAAAACTTAGACTTAATCTTAGCTACGTGAATCAGTGATCTCCATTGTAGTCTGTGAAGAGCCAGTTATTTAGAAAAGCTGGTTTGCCCCTCAGTTTTTGTTGATGCAAGCATATATAGAGCCACAAGCAATGTGTTTATATATGTTAAAAATCAAGAAAGGCATGAATAGAGTTCAAGGAAAAGCATGACAGAACAGGAAACGCTTTTTTCCTACCTGGCACATTCCTCCATTGCAAATAATCAGCTGATGATATGTGCAGTGAACAAAGAATCACAGCATGAAAAACTGCAGCCTCCCACAGTTATTGCTCTCCTCACGCTTCCTGCCAGAACAGGGGAATAGAAGGCTTTCAATTTGATGTTGACGTGATTTCCTCGAATGGTTTTGTTAAAGTGCTGAACATACAGTTTGTTTGCTAGCAACCTTTGGATTTACAAGTTGCCAGTCCTGGAGACGTTACTGTTTGTCATGCATTTTCCTCCTGATTTCCCTTCTTTATCCTCCTGCCTTCAAACCTTTTTAAAGTCTTTCCATTGCCGATACGCGCTCTGATGCTAACTGGTAGTAATAGAGTGCTCTGCAGCTGTGGCACTGTAGCTTCCCCCTGGATAATGCTGACCGCAGACTTAGCAGCATGTGCCAGCTCAGCACATCTTGATAACTCATAATCCCTACCATAGGTTTTTATAGTTTGTCTGGTCTACTGTAAATCTCTAACTCACTGTCATCGACAGAGCTCTTGACCTGATTCATAGGCACCAGGAATTAAGCTCCTGTCACAGTGCACTAAAAGACAACACCATTTACACTGTGATATTACACAAACACAAATAGATGCTCTTAAATATAGTGAATCATAGAACGGCATCAAAGGTCATGCTAATATTTTGATTCTTGTTAATTAAGCCCAGTAACTAAAAAGAAGGAGAAAAAACAACACAAAAAACATAAACTCATGCACTAGCCAGCACTTAGAAGTGCAGATGGATTATGTTATAACACATCTGTAATTTGGGGCAACCTAGTATGTAAAAAGAAAATCACGTACATGTACATTACTAAAAAGAAATAGTTCTGCATTTTTTCCCCCTCTGTCTTGCTGTGAAGAAGTTGTGTTCTAGTGATAGATAGTCCTCAGTCCTATTGCAGTTTGCATTGGTTCTCAGCTATAGATAGATTCTGTCCCTCTAAGGAAAAAAGGACCTCGAAAGTATTAAAAGAAAAGAAAGAAAGAAATTAAATAATTTCTGACGTTTTGATGCGGCAGAAATTAGATAGGTTGAGCTGTAAGAAGGAGCCTAGTCCAATTCTGTCTAGTTTCTCATTAAAGATCAATTTCTCCAGTAATGAGGACCCTCGATAGGTTACGAAAATATCAGAATTTCATTCTGGATCAGACCCTGGCTTTTAATGGGACTCCTGTATTGAGGCTTCACTTTGCTGTGCTTTTGATTTTTATTGTATGATTTGTAAGTCTTGCCCACTTGCCTGCGGTCCCAGGAGACTGCTTCTTGCCGTGTCTGCTCGGTGCAGCTGGCCCAGCGCAAGCTCTGATTGCAGGTGGAGGAGCAGGATGCTGTAATAAAATAAACTTGATCTTCCGGGGCTCTAATATAAGACGGAACCATCGAGTACTCCTTTGAGTAAATCATATTTAAAAATGCATGAGCTAACTTAATTCATTGATTCCAAACATCTTGCCTTTGTTACATGAATAAATATAGACATTTTCAGCTGAGAAGGTAAAGTGTTGTAGATAGATACAGGATATAGTAAGAAGTTGATTTTCATGGAAGTCTTTTTGTGTTTTAGTTAGCATATTTGCCAGCATGAAATCGTTTAATAATTAGTAGATTCCTTGACTTCATAAGGCTAATTAAACATTCTTGGTATACAAACATAATTCAATAACAGAGGCCTTGTATGAGGGAGTACAAGTTCCCTTTTGAGAATTACACAGGTTCCTATTTTCCATTTTTTGGCAAATGGTGGTGAAACTATAACTGCTCCTCCAGCTGTATTTTCCTGAAAAAATATGGCTTGACTGACCCACATATCACATGACATTGTTAATGCTCAGAAAAGTATTATTATTTCAGACAGTTCCCAATCCCCCTAACTCAGCCATCGTCATGATCAGATTCCCAAATCGTGAGAATCTGATGAGTAAAAATAAGTGAAATTGCAAAGTACTCGCAGAGAGACCGAAAAATACAGTGTTTGTGAGAGAGGAGACTACACAAAAACCACATTACACCACCGCTCTGCTGTACGTAACTGGTTTGACTGTGTCAGTAGTTGTCATATGAAAACTGGTTTGTGAAGCAAGGTAGTTATTTGAGTTCACATGCAGAGGAGCTGGCAGAGAAGGGGACGAGTACCTCACACTGCTACCCGACCTCCGTTGGGCAAGTTCAGTGCACTTAGGCAGGATCAAATGGGCACACACCAGCTCCCTGGAGGACTTTTTCTTTGGCTGTGGCGGAGGAGCGCTGGCACACCGAATAGCGAGCGCTGTGTCTTCCCCTGTCTATTGTGTTGTCAGTCTAGGATTTCGGTTGCTGCAGATGATGATTTTAGCTTCTTTCATTCATATTAAGTTCACTTGTGAGCATTTGTTTTGCACTTTGAATTGTAGAGCTCTACCTTGCCATTAAAATAACTTTATTGAAAATTTGGCCCCATTTAACCTCACAGACATATTTTTCCTCTAGTGGTGTCAAGATTAGATGATGTAGCATTTCAATTTGTCATAGATATGGCCTGACAATATCTACAAAATCGAAACACTTAACTGCATAATTCAGTATTCTAAATTCCGTGACCTATCCTTGGTGTGATCCATATGATCTATAGCACTTCTGTCTATATCTCTAAGGCACATCAGTGCCAATTGATGGTGCTAAGGAAACACGGAAGGAAAGTCAGCCACTTCTCTGGTACGTATTTCTTCTAGCCTTAGGATACAGCAAAACCTCTGCGTGAACTCTTTAATGCTCTGACTGCACTGATCAGAAAGGAGAAGATCCAGCAGTTCCTCACCCTCAAGCCATGCTGAATTGGGTACAGGTTACCCATGCCAGGGCAGCCAGAGGCAGGGTAGCTGCTGGAAGGCTAGCGTTGCCTGCAGACTTGGGTGGTCATAGGTACCAATTCATGCCTTGATAGCAAAATCTCTCCATTTGGATGCCTCTGGCACTGACAAATGCAGGATTTGTAACGTACCTTCACAGAGGGGTAAAGCTTAGTTTCTCTAGGGAGCTACTAGTAAGGACTGTGTGTCAGCCTGGGTCTTTGGAGTCCCCTGCAGGAATAACCAACCTGTTGGGATAGGATGGGACAGAAATGTAGTGAATTTGTAGCCTGTTGCCTCCATAATCCTAAACCATCTTAGGCATAACAGAGACAACTGTTAGGACTCATAGATACTAATCTCTCCAACAGAAACAGGGTATAGACTGCTTGCTAGCCTGATGCATGTCAGCTGGCTAAGCACTAAAGCTCTGTCACTACCTTAGCAACATTGTTGCATGTCTTCCCTTTATTATAGAAACAAATTAATGAAAAATTATATAGATTAAGTCAGGTAATATTCAGATCCAGTTCTCTTCTGTAATAGAGAAGCTATCTACAATGATAATTTCCAAATTCCAGTGTGTTTTTCTGTGCTTTCTAATTCGATATTTCAGTGTGCTGTCACTTGAAATTAATTGCAGCTAATTAAAAATGATCCAGTTAGGACAATTGGACAATAGCGCTCTGGAGATTGCTTCATTCCCAAAGGTTTTAGTGGCTTGCTGCTGCACTGGTTCAAGTCTTCAGAAGGGTGCTATACATCATAATGTCATTTTACATTGTTATTTCTCTGAAAGCAGCAATTTAAAAGAGTCTCCAGTGAACCTTGAGCAACTTTGCACTAAAAAGAAAAATGTTACTGTTCAAGATCTGTAAAATATAAAATATAGATTCAAAGAAATCACTTGACGTGAATAGTAGCATTAAATTCGAGCCATTATTTGCATGTAATATATAATGTTGTAGTAAAAGGCTAACAAAGCATTTAGGCTGCTCCAGGGCTCATTGATTTCCTGCACCTTTGTTCAAACTAGGTCAAAACCAATGTTGGTCTTACTTTATCACACGTTTTTCTCACGTTTGAGACTTATGTCTTAAAGTGATAGAACGCAGTTTAAGCCCACAACTTATTGTGGCCTACAGCACCTATTTAGAGAAAAGCACTAGTCTTGTTCTGATTCAAATTACCCTAACCAAGCAGCTGGCCATCGTGAACTAAACTTCAGAATATACAAGGCCCATTTTTTAGTAACTTGGGTGAACTGAGGGCTTAATGGAATAAGGCTTGCTTTCATGTCAGGATGAAGGCCAGTCATTTAAAGAATTATGAAAATGAACCTTGTAACCAATGCAAACGTGTGACTCTAACACAGCTAAACAGCTCATTTGATATTCTGCCTCACCGTTATAAGCAGAGGCACAGAGTCTACTAAAATAAGATTTTGTCCCAAGTCCCAAAGCAACAAATCTTACTGCCTGTGCAACCCATACTTAGCAAACTTTATTCTGTGAGGAAATAGAGATGCAGAATTGAAGATCAGTACAGTTCTCAAAGCGGAAAAACACAAGCTAAAGGCTATTTTTACACAATGATGAGGCTTTTAAATAAATCGTATATAGTCCTGACATTGCACATCATTTCTCCACTGTGAAACATGTGTTTTATCATTGAAACCAGCTTATTTGTTATATTGAGTGATCCTTCCTCCCACTACAGCACAGCTGGAACATCACCTCCTCTCAACATATTTTGCTTTTAATTCATCTGATTGCTGAACACAACCATCAGTCCGTCTTTGAATACACTGCCATAATAGCACAACGATCAGTGGAGTTGCACTGACATACAAATAGAGTCACCCATTGGCAGAGCAGATCTGTTGAGTCTATTTTGCTCATAAGACCATTAAAAATGGTTTTAAGAAACTTCAGCAACAAGATAAGCAGTAGTTGACTTTCATACGTATAATCCATCCTGTGTTCTAATACTTGTGCTCATAATAATGGATAACGAGTGGATTCTTGACTTTCTTGTCAAGAAACTTTTGAGGAAATTTCTATTAAAAAATATGTGCAGTTCTTTGTGCAACAGTAATCTCCATGTCTCTTATACAGACAGAGAACTGATCACAAACAGATATGGTAATGGATAAACCACAGAGACAAAATGCTGGTCCCACTACAGTCAGTTGCAGTTTTACCTCTGACTTTGCTGGAATTAGGAATTTATCCTAGGGGTCTCCTTTCTTTCTTTATCCCAACTCAGCCATGCTAACTAGTGTACACAAGTACATGCTTCCATGTAAGCATGGCATTATTATCTTCTTCATTAGATCAACAGAAATCTCTCAGCATTTTTCTGGGACTATCCCAATATCCTCTTGCTAAATGCAAAGTTAGATTAAGCAGACTTTACTTACAGTGCGTTTTGTGCACGCTGAGGCTCGGGTTCTGGCAGACTTCGAGAGAGAGAGAGTTCCAGAGAGAGTCAGTAGGAATGTTTTGTCCATCAAGATGTTTGAACCAGACAATAAAAGCACTCCAGGCAGTTGTAAGTTATAACCACTAGAAGATACAGAGAAAAAGGCAGTCTCAGAGATAACTGAATCCTAGACAATGTACTTTGGTTGGAAGATAACTCATGTCACCGCTGCTGCAGTTGTTTTTTAAAAAGTAATCTTTTTCTATTCAAGGCAGGGAAGAAAATCACTAAAACAAATAAACGACAGGGTGAAGCTTAAAGAACTCTCACATGCATTAGCCTTTATTTTGTTGGTAGACAGATATGTTTTGCTCAGAGGGCTGGTAACAGATCATGGAGTTAAAGAGAGAATGAGTAGTGTCTCTCTGCTTCTCTCATTGTTTCTCTGTCCCTCCCTCCTCCTTGTCTTTTCTTCCCACTTTCTTGCTCTCTCCCCCCAACCTCTCCCTCTCTGCAAGTTTTGACCCTGATTCAGGCTGTGGTCTGACGTTCACTGCAGAAACTGCTTTACTAGCTAAAGACAAAACTCCTGCTGGCTTTACCTCTTCCCTTGCCAAAGGTTATTGCCCCCACAGCAGTGCAAAGTTAAGAGGATTACTTCAAGCAGTCTTCTACGATAGGTTAAACTGCCTTGGCTGGCTTTGCAGTGAAGTGGGTGAGGATCGCTCGTCCCGCTCTGCACAAAGCTGTGGAGAACAGCAGAAGGAGCTGGTGGCCAGCCCTGGGCTGGTGGCCCAGCCACCTCGGCGGTGAGTGCCTGAACACAACCTCAGTATGATCATAAGCAAAAGTTAATGATTTTAAGTATCGTTTGTGCCAGATCCTCTCGGCTAAGATCTCTTTGTGGTACTGGAGGTGTGCACTTCCATACCCGTTTTGAAAGAACAGCTCAGGATGTCCTGGGTTTTAACCCACTCTCTCTGACCACCTCTGGTGGAAGACGTAGTGGGGGCGATCACCTTGACAGATTAAATCCCTCAGACCCAGCTCGCATTCACTGAACTTAAGGGATGTTTAGGTGAACAAAGGTAGCATGGTTTGATCTGTATTAATGAACTGTCTTATGGTATTTTAGAATCACTAGGATAATAATTAAAATAATTTTACATAATTACATATGCTACAGATTCCATCACAGAGACAGACAGACAGGGACTGGATAGTCACTGTTAGTACATATGTGACATTACTGTAACTTTAATTAATGAAAATGTTAGGAAAATAGTATCACAGAGTCCCGTTCTTTCAGCTTCTCAGTGTGAACCTTCTGGGTTTGTATTCTGGCAAACCAGTAAACAGAAATCTGGTTTTTGCAAACATTTTAAGGGCTCTGCTCCGTGGTCTACAACACCTGGTGTATCTCAGCTCTTGGCATAATTTAAACAAACAGGCCATGTAACACATCTCTCTCTCAGTCAAATAAAGCAGACTTGGTGTGCTGCCAATTCTGCTCTCATTTATTTGCTAACCCCAGGTTTTATTTATTCCCTGAATCATCAAACACATTGCAGAGAGTGACAGGAGCGGACAATATTACGTCTAATAGCTATATAATAATGTAAATAAAATATGGTAAATCATCAGGTACATTACCTCCCTCTTTTTAACTACCCCACTTCATTTTGTGCACTTGAATGAAAAGTATAGTAAATTAAGAAGCTTTTTCACAGGACAGAGTTAGAAAGAATATACCCATTGGATACTGAAGCCCTGTCATTTACACTAAGTGAAAAATATCTTTTACATAAAAATACACCTGGATGTAATACAAAATTTGCTGCGTGGGCCTCATCCTATGCTCATTATCGTCTGTGGCAAAATATCTTCTGACTTCCACGTCTCAGGGATTGGTCCAGTTCTGCCTGACTGTGGGATACAGTCCCATAAACAGTAATGGATGTGAGGACCTGTGATATGCTCAAATGCTGGAATGCTTTCCAGTGTTGAGTAAGAGTTACTGAGAGGATTTCTATGATCAGAGGGAAGAGAGGAATTAAGGGGGAAAGAGGGGAGGAAAGCAATGTTTTAAAGTTAAGAAGTGTGAAGGACATCACTCTCAGTTCCCACAGAGGAGAAGAGTTCATGGTCAACAGACCATTGTGTGGATTTTACAGGCAGAACAAGTGTGTAGGTGACAATAAAGCCTTGCGTTTGTTTAAGGTTTGTGCCTTCATGAGGTTTATCTACCTGAAGTCTAGCTCAACTTTACGTCAGATTGTTTTCCACTAGAGAGCTGGTTTAAAACCCTCACCAGAGAAAGGGTCGGAACTGACAGGTCTGTTACTTGTCACTTCTAAGGTTAACTATTAAAGAGAGGAATTATAATTTTTATATCTGTATCATTGCTGTTGAAATACACTTCTGCAGACTGATTCCATGAAGAATCTTAAAGAGCAACACACAAATAATGAAGGGAAATTGACTGCCTGAAGACTTTAGTGTACAGTTTCTGACTATGAAGTTCACCAAACACTTATTTCTTCTGTTTATTAGTTGGCCATGCCTGCTAGGTTCGTACGGGAAGAGGAGACTCTGCAGTACTTGGGGTTGTGCCTTGACCACGTGGAAAAGCAAATGGTTTCCCTATGATCAGAGTTGGAATCTGTGCCAAAATGACTGAGGTCCATTCAAAACCCCATTCTCGTGAGTCATTTTGTGGCAATGCATGTTAAAAGAGATGGCAAAATACCAAGAGTAAAATAATCAGCACACCTCAGGCTGCTAATAATAACAAAATAAGCTTTTCCTACTGTGAAGCTGGGTCCCCTGTAGAGTCTTCAGACTTACACGAGCTTCCTATGCAAGTGTCTAAGTCAGAATCAGGCTGCTATTTTTTTCTTTAAAAATGTACATCAAAAGCCTGGTTTATCTCCTGCCTTAAAATGTAAAGAAGCAGCGCTTAAATTGCCAGTTTGTTAGCTAGTCCCAATGTCTTTTAGCATGTGTCCCTTAGAGAAAGAAAGTCTGCAATATTTTGCATCTGAAAAAGGATGAATGGCAAGGCACAGTTGCAGAGGCTGGAATTCAAGAATCACTGGCCTCACTACTGAAAGCCATGAATCACTGGCTTGGCTGTTCCACGTCCAGCTCTGGACAACCCTCTGTCCCCTACACCCATCACAATATATTAATTTGTACTGAAGCGACTCGGGCATTGTGCAATGCATTCATTTTTACCCTCTTCTACTCATGCATTGTGCTCAAAAGACAGCAGATTTTTTCCTGCTGTTCTAAAAAGCAGCAGAGTCCTCACAGATCCGAATGGAGTATATGAAGATGAGAAGTATTTGTTTTCTCTAGTAGCTTATCAGTTAGTTCTCCAGGATTTCAGTAGCCATACGGAGGGGGAGAGCATACCCCTTTATTTGTGAGGATTTAGCTCCTTCCTCTATTATGTGGGCTAGGCAAAGAGCATGGCCCTAAGTATTCTTCATGTGATTTATTCTACATTGACAACCACTTAAGTGGAGGCAAAGTCAGACCCAAAAGGCACAAAGTGATGAAAGCTGGAACTGAAAAATAGCATGACAGTCAAAATTGCTGAGTTTCACACAGCCCCTGCTCTGACAGCGTTAGAAAACTCTTGGTCTAAAAGAATCCCAACGAGCCCTCTGGAAGCCCAGTCCCATGACTCATACGCACTCCTTGAAGACTTTTTTCTTTGCCTCTACCAAATGACACTGAAAAAAGCCTTGTGGACTTCACTACTTGCTGCAATTTGACAGCTTTTAATCAAAACGTTTTCCATTTACAAGAGAAGGACTTCTCTATAGACCGTCCGAAGCTAGTATCTGCAAGTTAGGCTGGACTGCTTCTAGTGGGGTCACAGGCTGGATGGTCCCACAAAGGTGCAATGCCTCTTTGGCAGGGGCTGGGAAGGGATTCAGAGGAGTTGTGCTACCTCAGGAACTTCAGGAAGAATGAACTCTGGCGGCTCAGGCGCTGTTTCCCATCACTTTTGTGTTTGCCTAGTTCGCTAGACTGGTGGGAAGACTGACAAGCCTATGCCACTGCATTACCTGCTGCAGGTGAAGCCCGGAGGAAGAAATTCTGGTCACTAGGTATGTTATGGTTGTTCCCATGCAGAAGTAAGGGAACAAAGGACTACCCTTTCCTTCCCAGCAGCCCCCCTATGTTGATTCCTAAAGGCCAGATGCTATCTGATCTTCCCACTGGGATTCAGTTAAGGATGCAGTCATGACCTCAGACCCTGAGTACTCAAGCTTCCTCTGAGCATTACACAAAACTGAAAGTTAACCGAGCTACTAAAAGGAGCATCCACTGCATGAGTAAATAAAATTTATCGAGGACAGAGGTGTTACTTTGATGATTGCTTTTCAGAGTGGAGCTTCACGTTAAAATGAAGAGCTAAGGAATTGTCCATATGGGCTTGGAAGTGTTTTGACGATAGCCATGGATAATGCATTGAAGCCAATCAGTCTTTTGAGTTTATGTGTTTGAGATCTTTTTGTAATCCAAACAGTACAAAAAAAAGTGTTTCCAGTCTTTTTCAACTCCACTGTCAACAGCTAACAAATGGGCCATCATGTATGCGCTTTAATCATCTTCTGTATGTATGAAGATACAATAATAAACTTATTATTTTTTTCCTCTGGTGTAAGAAATGGCATTCAGAAGTGAGAAAAAAAACAACAAGAGAACAAAGGAGTATGGGTAGGCCTTTTCTAAGTGATTTTTCTAAAATAAAAATTCAAAATTAAGTAATTCACCTTCGGCAAAGGTTGGCTAAGACCACAGAAAAACAGGAGTTTTTCTTCCTCCTGTTGTCTTTGGTGTGCCTTAAATTAACTGCAAGGATCCCTGTGCTTGCGTGGTGCATCTCCAACTACTTTGTAGGAGAAAGAAAACTTTGAAAGGAGACTTTAAAGCCAAGAATGCAGTAACAAACTTTTTGTGTAGTTTTATATGGTTTTGTAATACAGGTTTAACAAAGGGTATATTTTCTCTTCAGTCTGAATGACCTTCTTTTTCAACATGAGAAAATGGAAGTTGAAAGATTGTATGTTGAAGTTCGTGCTTATGTCACTGTAAAGTCTGCAGATGAAAAAATGAGGGAGGCTAATTTTGCTCACTGATGAGCTACGTGTATTTAGTATGTGTATATACAGTGAGTATAAAAAAGTGCCTTCTCATTTCCTAAGATTTGCATTTGCAGAGCTGGTACTACTCCCCTCACTACTATGCAGAATAACCTTTTGTCTCTCGAAATTAGAAGCTCTATAGTCAGCTGGGGTGAAAATGAAGATGTCAGCTACAACATTAGGGGTTTTCTTCTATGTGACCCAAACAGTGGCAATGTAGACTGCTCATCAGGAAAGGCTGGTCTGAAGAAGTGATGTGGATCATAAGGTAGGCACCAATTTGTTACTGCATAGGTGCAGAAATCTACTATACTTTACATGCCAAATTGTCGAAAGGAACGTCAGCTGCCAGGAGGTTTTTGCAATCTTCATAAGGTCTCTGCTGCCTTGGAACCTTTATTGAACTAATGCTGCCACGCCACTAAATGCCTGTTTGAGGCATATTCCACTGGTTTTTTCACTGTATTATTGATGTTGCACATTGAACTCTGCGTATCTAGGTTATGTAAATTCCTATGGCTTCTTAGGGCTTTTTTATGATAACATAAACTCTTCATGTAGTCTAATTACTGCTTCAACCTGTATCCTGTACATTGACTTTTAAAAGCACTCTAGATTTCAAATACAACCTTACAGCTACAATGCAGTAACCAACAACTTATCCCATGCTGGTTAAAAAGTGAGAAAGTAATTATTTTTTTTTACTAGTTATTCCAAACCTGAGCCAAATTCAATCTGCCAACACACTGGAGGGAAATTTAGGGCCCAAATGTCCAGCACTGCATATTCCACCAGCATTTTCACCAGCGTGTCATGGTAGTAAAATAATAACTCCATTGTGGGCTGCTTTGAATATCCTTCAGCACACATTTACATGCAGGAGAATCCAGCCTTGTATACCAGTGTTGGGTACCTTGCATCTTCTGGTTGGCTTTATTATTCTCAACTATTTAATGATCCTTTCCTCAGTAATCACTTGTGCATTTCTGCAGGTAATACTACTAGCTTACACTTAGCAATGTTACTAGCATTTAAACTTTATTTTGCAGTATGTTGCATAGTAGATTGATTTATTAAATTGCACTAAACATAAAACAGCAAAAAAATATATGCATAAAAATTAAGGTGCTTTCTGTTCTTAACCTTTTTTAAATAGATTTTTTTAAGCAAGTTTTCAGTTTGCATCCTTTCAAATAGCTCCGAAATAGTATGGTTTATTTTGGATGATTGATCGTAGGAATCTCGTGCATGCAACCAAAGCACAGTATCTTAAATCATGTCGTCTTTTCATTTTTAAGGAATGAAATGATCTTTGTATCTTGGTATATTTTATCATTTTGAGGCTGAACCGGTTACCTGTATGAGTTCAATGTGTAGCTCTTTAAACTGATAGATTATCAAGACTTAATAAAAACAAGCACAGTGTCCTATTACAGCTGTATTTCAAAAGTGAAACAAATAGATTAACAAGTACTCTGTAACGAGATCATTAGTTAATGGTAGTCTTCTGCTAAAAAAAGTTAAGATGATGTGGTATTTTAGTACTACAGTAGTGGCTCTTATGTGAGTCCCACTGCTAAATACCTTATACAAAATTCTCAAAGAGGTTTTTAATCACATATTTATTAACACTTGTTCTCTGTGAGAATCAAATAGTAGGAATAAAAATAATGCATCATTTTGCTCGTAATTATCAATTAGTCCCATGGCACTGCCCTTGTCCTTTCAATGGTGTTGCTAATCCATACCTCTAACAGGCATAAAAGTGAGCTATCGGAGGCACTCCTGCTGTCTTTTTCCCACTGTATGTTTTTGTTCCTTTTTTTCGTGCAGATAAAAGTGAGACAATCTATGTTTTGTTTTTTAGATCATAATTACTTTTACACAAATGCAGTTTCTTACCAGGGCTTGGTCTACATGGGAAAATTTTGATGTAATCACTGTATCAGAGGCTATTTTTTCACTTCACTTCATTCCACCGTAGCTGTGCTGGTAAATCTTTTATTTTATATGCATTTATACCGCCAAGAAGTCCTGTTGTCGGTTTTCCCTGTATTTCTTGAGAAACAAGTTTGTTTCTTTTGCCTAAACCATACCCCTTCAAGGACAGAGTGCTGTCACCTTGGCTTTACTAGTAAACCTTTGTAAAAGTAGGCATGTCTAGGAGGTACTAGGACATAAGTTTGGAGGAGGCCTGGCTCAAGGACACCATGATCTCAACAAGACATTATGCATTAGCAGAAAATCCTATAAAAAAGATGGGGTTTTTTTGTTCTTCCTCATCAGTGAGTCTTTCAGTCCTCTAACCACCGCCACTGATGAGCTCCACAGATGTCTGCAGCCTGTCAAAGATTAAGTGACTTGTTATGTAGGGCTTCAAGTATGGGAGTACTGAGAGTAAAAAGGGCAGTGACAGAAAAGGGAAAGTCTTCACAACCCCACCATTAAAAACATACCACAGAGAGAAAAAAACGAGTCTTAAGGATTCTTGGTAAGTAATGTGACAATCTAAGTCATAAAATCTTTAAAAGCTCTTTAAAGGTCAGTGGATTCCAGTAAATTTGACATTAGTACTTTGAGGTTTTGAAATTAATGCACTTATTGAAACATTTTATTAGCATTTTTTATTCTAGTCAATAGATGTGATTTTTACAAAAAGTAGATTTTTGTGGTCTACTTCTTCAAGCTGCCATTATGTCAATCAAAACTAAGTCCAGCTAATAAATTTTTTTGGCAAATGAATGGAATGCTTTTGTGGTTAGTTTAGTGTTTTCCTAAAGTCCCAGCACGGTCCAGGAAGCAGTCTAGCTTCTCTCCTAACCAAACGTACTGATTGCTATGCGTCAGCCACAGGCAGTCTCTAACATTGGTTTTGCCTCGCCCTTACAGTCTTGCTAAGATGTGTCTTAACTCACACTGGCTTAAAAACAAATGCAGGAGGCAGCGGTTGCTTTTAAAATTATTACCCCAAACAGCTTCCTGGTGAAACATAAACACATATTAAATAACACGACATTAATAATCGCTTAAAAGGCATGTTAAAAAAACAGTTTCAGGAGAGAGAATAAACCATTAAAGAATTACTACATTAGTGAAGTAGTTTGGGTAATGGTTGAGATGTTTGTACGAAGTTGATAAATGCTGCGCTAGTAAATCACTCGCATATATCGTCTTTTCTAGCCTGAGTTCAGAGTCCTTTAGATCTACAAAGGTTGTAGATAATTTTTGCACCCACTCAGTCAATGACTGGCAATGCGTCATGTAGCGGCAGTCATTCATTCTGTCAGTCAGCAGCCCTTGATAATGTGCCTGTCAATATAATTCAGTGCCTGTTCAAGGAAAGTGACACTTTGAATAGTGGACACTTTTCAAAAGCATTCATACAGAGTCAGCTCCATGATAAATAAATATATTTTGTGTTTGGAACAAATAGGCAATACACAGGAGCTGGAGTCTGAGCAGAAATACACAACCAGTCTGCGGGACACAATAAACTGCAATGAAGAGTGAATATCATAAATGCAACTTTGTTTTTCATGTTGCAGTAATTATGGGATAGTGGATAATAAAGTCTTCAGCATCCTATTTGGCTCAGTAGAGCCCTGATCCATGACTGGAGCACTATGCACTACTGCACTACGAATGAGATATTAGAATAATACTGTCAATAGTTCTTTAAACCACATAAAAAAAGGGCACATATTTTCATTGCTGAATGAAAAACACAGGCAAAAATCTTTAATTACCGCTAACGGCATGTTAAAGTATTTATATGGCATATAGTGTTTAGTTTCTGGTTTCTATTAATATAGGCTGAGAATGTGAGGAAGAAATATGTGATAGTGACAGGATTTTTAATGGTAGCTCACCTTAAATGCATTTTAAAATATGTAAATCAATAAAAAAATTATTTGTAATAGCAGACTAAGAGTGCTGGTTAGCCTTCCCGCTGAATGAAATGTATGCTACAAGCCCCATTACCATACATCGTGGGAGCTGTAGTTAGGATTAATCTGTCAAAAGGGATGGTTTAGTGTTGATGAATATGACATGTGACCATTAATGATGTTGATTTTATCTCCTGAGATTAGCATGATTTACTTCGGATGGATAATAATGTCATTTGCTTGATGCAGTAGATCTGTTTACGAGCTGATTAAATTGTAAGGCCTTGCTTCATTTCATGCTATTTGGTTTACAGCTTCATTACTGCAATCACAAAAGCTGTGGAAATGTCCCACATCCCATGTCACAATAAATCATTGTTTAAGATTGCAGCTATGTATTTTAGCATTTCAGTTTTGCATGGACCATGCATTCCTTAACAAATATGTGATCGGTAATACATTAACAAGATATTCTAGAACATACTGCTGCAGAAATGTAGAAAATCAGCCTGAATCTTTTAATTGAGATTAAGGAAGCGCTTGAGTAATTAGCTGTAACAAATTACCTTATTATTTAGACAGTGAAGTAAACGTTTTTGTTGCAAGAATGATTATCATAAATCTGCAGAAAAGTGACAGTCAAACCACCATAAAGGAAACTTGTAAGCAAACTACATTTTCTGCCTATTACCTTTTACATTTAAATAAAATTTATCAGAGACACGCTCGAAAAAGAATCTATTTGTTGTTTAGGGGTAGTATATGCTACAAGCTATACCATCTGTAACTACTGCACTGGGAAGAGTATATGCATGCAAATCACAAAGGAAAAAAAAGAATCTGTTAATTATCACGGCAAATGCTAATGTTGCCACAGTTAAGGCTATGTCAACGTTTTCATTATAGACCCAGTTATAGAGGCAGAAGGAGAGAGGCAGGGTGGTAATCAGCCATCAGAGATTGCTGTATGCTCAGATTTTGTACACAAAAGGGCACCCTGAGCTCTCACACCGTGTCAGTTGGAGGTATCTGTGAAACCGGGCTTGCAGCCCCAGTGAGAAGAGGATGGGGGCCGAGCTCTCCGCTTGGGAGAGAGGGTGGCTTTTTGTTGCAATAATTTTTTCACATTTCACATAAAATGATATTGCTGCTTTTATTGTACAAATGAAAAAAAAGTTATATTTATCAGTCAAAGGAGGCCTTTCAGAGCTTGTGGGTTACCACTGGCTGAATTTGATAACTACAGTTGATTAAGTCTTGGTTCAGGTACTTAATTTTAATGAAAGTTTTTATAAATTTGAAGAGCATGCTTAAATAATTAGCTTAAGTTGCATGTTTCATTGTAACAGAATTGAGGGTTTTTTACTTTGTCTTTCTTTTTTTTTTAACCCCCCCAAGTTAGTTCCCAGTGGATTTCACAGGAACATCTCAAGTTACTTTACATATGAATTCTACTGGGTTATAATATGGTCAAATGTGGACTATATAGTGGATTTGTAAACTTTTCCCCCCTTAGCTTTTACCTAGAAAAACTCCACTCTCCACCTCAAAATATTTCACCTGGCAGATGAAGAAGCGGGAACCCCAAGCGGAACCATACTTTACCCTATACAATATCTAGTCATATACATGTACTTGAATGATGTGCTAGGTCAGGCCTAGAGTATCCAAGGATTTCCAGATGTGTTGCAGCAATGACCACGGTCAAGATTTTTTACAATTGATTAATGACTTGGCTATTCTGGTCACCCAACCCGAGACGTTTTGAAAAGCCAGGGGGGCGGTTCTTGTTTGTTTGTTTGTTTTTTGATGACTGATGCATGAAACATTCTGAGTTCTTTCGGGAGAGTTCGTGCTGTGGATTTCGAAAGAGGGGACAACTCTAATGCTTGCAACTCAATTCTGTCTGGTGGTATGGGGGCAGATTTACCGAGTTGATTTAGTTTTCCAATATATGGTGGCTGCTGGGCATAGATCTACCACCTTTGACTTTTTGCAGAGCCAGTCCCTATTGACACTGGTAAAGTTAATGAAAATGTTTCACATGTTGAAATGTTGATTTTTCCAGCAACGTTTCAACTAATCAGATTAAAACAGTGATAAACATTTTCTGCTTTTTTCCAAATAGCTCTAGACTTGAATTAATGAAAACATATCCTTGAAAATAAATGGATGAAGAAGTTTATTTTTCACCAAAAAAATTTAACTGCTGGGGCAAAAAGAAAAGGCAAAAAGAGGAAACCACTTTTTGAATCTTCATTGCTTCAGGAAACATTTGGTAATATATTGCATCCCTGCTTAAGTTGGCTGAAATGTTATTACCACAGTTTCACAGTTTTATGTTTTGTAACTTTGAAATTAAACAAAACAAAGGCTTCCTCTGTTGATGAGCTGCACCTTTTGACACCAGTTTGGTTTCTGGCCAAAAAGAAAATGCAAAGGCAGAATTTTTCAGGGTTCACTTTCTTTCACTGATATTCCTGTTGAAACTAAAAGAAGAATGCCCTTGAAAATCACAACTGCTGGCTTCACTAAAAATATGTAATTTCACCAGCCACCTGCCAGTGATGGTTAATTTAATGTAATTTATGCATAGAAGAAAATCCCTTCCTAGCACTATGAGGTGGAGAGGCTATCAGCCAGGTTGATGGAGTAATGGTAGTTGTGTGGAGATAGAGACCTTTGACTCGAATAGCTGAAGTCACCTCCATGGACTTTAGTAGTCACTATTCGTATTAACAAGGACAAAAGTACTAAGGACATACAATTTCTTAGTTCCATCACAAGTTGTCCCTAGTCTGCCCTCTGCCATTCCTTAGTCTCCATGATGTTTGGGGAGTCTATTTAAATACAACGGAGGAATTCTGGCTGGTGCTATGAGGATGTTTTTCTGAAAATAGTGGCCCTGTGTAATGCATATGCGTCTGCCGTATTGATAAAGCTGCTACCGTGATAGGAGTGAAGAGACTATTTGATCTTTGTGACTGAACCCTGAATAAACAATTTATTGAACAGAAAGTTGATGGTTGATGGAAGATGCTTCATCAGTCCTCCCTGTAGGGGCCTTCGAGTATGGCAATTATTGAAATAGGACAGAAAGAAGTGAAAGTGGAGTTTAAAATTATTTAGATGGATGCAACTAAAAGACAGAAGTTGAATCTCTGAGTAGAAGAAGGGAAAACCTATGCAGTGTTTTGCATCAGGACAATTGGTTTAGCTGAAGGTCTGTTCACTGATAAAAGCACCAAGCTAATCTGAAAATAATAATTAAATTTTAAAAAGTGGTCTACAGTAGAAGGATCCTGAGCAGCTTTAGGCCAAAGAATTTTCCAGACGAGTCTTGAAACTCAGGCAAGAGAACGCACTTTTTGTCTGGCTTTGGATCTTCTACGCAGAATATCCTTAAACCCAATGCAAGGTCTGCTGATGTTAGACCCACTGCATTTGAAGATCTAAATTGTATATTCCAGATCATCTACATAGCTGGAGCTCTTGGGTACCAAGAAAACTGGTGTTTCGGAAGACAGGAATGCTCATGAGAATTTGTTACAGTTGGATTGCAGGATTCCGGATAGAATGCTGAGTCCAGCAATCTGTTAGCACAGTTTGCAGTTTGAACACTAATCCTAGTAGAGATATTTTCCCAAATTTAGGCTACTAAGTGAAAGCACTGAATTTGCCTTCAGTAAACAATTTATGTTCTTTTGTGAACTTGTTGAGCAGGCGTGTACTGGGACCAAATTTTCTTTAATAGGTTCTCAGTGAATTGGCACATCCTAAATCATTGGCTGTTCTAGAAGGCATCCGGATGGCTGCAGAGGAGGGTCAAGGTTGTAAGCAAAGAAAATCTACAAGGCAGTGTAGTATGTACATGTACTTGCATTATGTCCATTGTGACCCTCGTTATAGCATTTAGAGGCTGCTTGATGGCACTTACAGCAGTGAGTTCTGAGCACCTTTGGGAATCAGAACCATGCGTCCTTGGAAGACAGACAGATTCCTAAAACATATCTTGTTAGATTTCAGGATGAGAAAAATCTTTACGATGGTGCAGTCTGATTTTCTGTATTACCAGGGCCACAGAATTTCATCGAGAAGCTCCTGCATTAAGTGCAGCTACGTTTGACTGAGCTAGCTAAAGAATATGAAGAAAAATTGGGGCAGACAATTTGTTATTTTCTCCCTTCATAGAGTTCAAAAATAGGTTTTGCAAAAAGCAATTGTGCCTCCTTCAATTATTGCATTACCTCTAACACAGAGACTGCTGTAGTCAAGCCTTTTAATGAACAAATTTTGTAGAATTTAGGGTCTCTGAAGTGCAAAGCCACAACAGAGTGTTGCTCTTAATGTGCCATATGAGCATTATGTTGCCTGCTTTCTCTGTCAAAGCTGGCATGGATCAGAATGCAATAAAAGAAAAACTGTTTCATTCAAAATTAAATGGCGACATCCAATTAAAGAAAAGACTCAAGTCTGAAACCATAAAATCTATTGAAAGTTTTTTCTGTTTTAGAGGAAATGTACCAATCACTAATGGAAGAGTTACTCTAAACGACTGGCTACTAGTTAACTATTATGTGTTCTAGCAGGATTTGTGGTTGGATTTTTTTTGTCATTCCTCCTCCTCAGAAGATTTGGAGAAAAGAACAGAAAACTGTTGAAAAGATTTCCTTAGTCTTTTATCTTTTAAATCAGTGTCATACTAACAAAAAGATGTTTTGAAGTCTTTAACCATTAATTGACTAACTGGTTTTCTTTAGACGTAAAACTTGTCAAGGCCTTGATTGTTGTGAATCCATGGTGATAGATTCTGGCTGACTGCCTAAGTACAAGGTCTCTGAACACTAGGATAACGCTTTCTGAAACAATTTGGGCTTATCCCCCATAATGTCATTTAAACAAACTTAATTGACTAGAACTTTTGTTTCTGTGCGTTCTGTATAAGGTACTATTTGAGAGGAGAGGTCTTTTGGGAACAGACCCTAAATGACAAAATCTGACCTCTACCTAGCCTTAGATTTCTCAGTTCTTGTTTATTTACACAAAATAAGCCAATATTAACTGCATTAAAAATTCACTGTAAGCAGAAAGCCTGTTATATACTCTCATTTTTCTTTAGTCAATAACCTTTAGAATGGGCCCAAACCGAGACTCTCTGAACAGCGTAAAATTCAAACGCTTCTGCAGTAAGACTAATCATTACCTTCAGATAATTGCCCATGCATGTCAGTCAGCAAGCTTGTTCTATATTAAAGGAATAAAAAGTTTCAGAGTGAAAGTTAAGACCTGACATTTTTCTGTTGCAGTGAAACTTTACTGAAGAAATGCCCCGGGATGATTTTCTTAAATTTAGAGTTCTGGACATACTCAGAATTACACATCCACCTCTACAGAATAGCAATTTCCATTTTCCACTTCTCTTTCACTGGTAAAATGGCTTGGGTTTGAGTGGAAGTCGTATGTCAGATTTAAATAATGTACAGGAGTGATGAAACTGTACTCTAACACATTTTCCAGGGAACATGACAACTCTGGAATGACTGTTTCATCGCTAGGAAGTCTTCAGACACCAGAAGGTAAAAGTTCTTAACACCTAATGACTTTTGAATGGCCCACATGACAGGAGTTGGTGATAGTACTCTACTCTGTAGTTCTCAGGGCTCTAATAGGCCTTAATGGCCCCCACCAGCCTCACCCAGGGTCTCCCCCAACCCCTGTCCACAGGCCCTGGAACTCCCTCAGTCCCTGCTGGAGATAGAACGTAGGAGTGCCAGTCTCCAGCCTGGCCGTGGGCCCCGCTGATCTTGAGCCTGACCTATGGGCTGATGGCTTTGGCCTCATCTCGTCACCACAGACCTGCTCAGAGATCGTGACTTTGGTTTCTCTCACTGGGTCTGATCCTGACCTGCAGATAGACTGCCAGCTTGAACTTGGACCTGCCTCATCACCACAGACTTGTCTAATGATCTGAACTCTTGGTTGAACATCAACTGTCATGTATGGTCCTGCCCTGCTTCCTCCCTGGGACAGCCAGGACTCTGTCCTGGTGACCATGGCATTGCTCTTGGCTCCCCATTCCCTGTTGGAGCAGCTGCCCATGCTGCTTCCTGACAGCACAAAAAAAAAGTATTTTTGGATTGGAAAGACAGAAAAAAACAGCCGTTCCTTCTACACTAAGCAGCTTGCAAGGCCAAAAGCTGATAACTTTACACAATTAATATGCCTTTATTTCGTCTGTGATCATTCACTTTTTCGAAAGCTGTTTCAGGCCAGTTACTAACTCACAGACAGACCAGTAATTATTGTAGATTTAAGACACCTAAACCCAAAAATCTGTCAGCCCTGACTGTTGCACAAGGGGATCAGACTAAAAGGCTGACACATTACTACTTTTTCAGATTAGCGAAGCCTTGGATGCAGGCTTCCCTCCATCATTCCTAAAATGATGCTAATCCCTAGACCTAAGGTTTTGCAATTCTGTAGCTGGACAGCACCTATACTAAAAGGATTTTCCATTGCTGCTGTCTGCTTAGCAGATTAGTTATAGGAGGGGACTCCTCAGAACAGGCCATGCTTGACCTACACAGAATCTCCAGCTCTCTTGAGTTTTCCCTGTTTAGAAAATTCTCAAGCATTAACAATTAGCAGCAGAGAAACATTCAAATGATGTCTACATTTTACTAACCACAACATCTCAATTTTTCCCTTATGAAAAGGGAGAGACCAGTGGCCCAAGACAGTTGTGACTCAGGAACTTCTTAATTTAATCTTGAATTTAATCCACTGTGACACATCATAGATTATGCCGTAAAGCTAGCGCTAGTAAAACTGTATTGAACAGCACAGCAGTAAGACAAAGTTACACAGTGAAAGCGCAAGAAGTATGTACCCATATCTCCTACAATTCCAGTTTTGATTTTTTTTTTTCGTTTTTTTCAGTAGTCAATTCAAGTGTAGCTAGAAATAATTAGCTGATTTTAAAATCATTTACCTCACTTTGAAGCCATCTGGGCCCACTTTAACTTGGTGGGCTAGAGGTTATGATGGAAGAAGAGGGATGCGGAAGAAGCAGCATGCCTTCTCCCCTCGGTGAAGTTAAGGCATTTCATAGCATGATACACCATAAACAATGACTCTGTGAGTCACAATCTGGAAAACCCTCCAACATATAGAGCCGTTGGTCTAGAACAGTAGCAAAGATGACAGCTTCTCACCAACTAAAGCTCTTTGTGGTTTTCCACCTCGTGCCTGTGCAGACCCTTGGTACCGGGTCCCAGACTTCCCCATCTGCTCAATATTCTGAGTCCTGTGCCTTCCTCTTGTTCTCATTTCTCCCTCTGCAACCTATCCTTCCCTAGTTCTGCCTCAGACCATTCCTTTTATGTCCTAAAACTCACACTGTGCTGCTAAAGACTTTCCTTGTGAGACTGTAATCTCCGTGCTGATCAAGGGGTGAGGGAGGAGAAGGTAGGACATGCTTAGTCCTTTCAACAGAGGAAGGAAATACATGATTTTTAGAACAGCTTTGGTCTCTTTATTATGCAGGATTTTATGCTGAAATATTTAGTTCTCTGAAGCCAAAGGCTAATCAATTATTCTGTCACCTCTTTTGCTGTTTCTTGCACCAGCTTTCATGCAGAGCTCAATCACGGGTGGCCCTCCTCAGCTGATACTTTCTGCTCTGTTCGCACCAGAAGGCAACCAGAACTCGCGTGTGACTCTCCATCGTCCTAGCAGTTCATAGAGACATCTGCCAGGAGACACTGCTGATGCACAGACAGCTGGAAGATGCAGGGTCTTATACAGAGAAGGAATGTGGGAATGAGTAAACAGAAGGGCTAGAAATCCTCACCCTAGGGAACTGCAGAACTGACACTGGTACACTGTCAAGTCAGAATGTCCCCAGAATGAGAGGACATGGGTTCAAGCCACACAGAAGCCCAGATCTCAGAGGTTTGAGCTCAGGTAAGACACTGGATTATGTAAAATTTGTAAGGAAAGTGCAGGAAATCTACAGTGATTTCATGTATTTCAAATTTGTTCTCATTAAAACTAACACAAGTAAGTTTCAACAGAAAAAAAAAAAAACAAACCTTGAAAGGATTCCCAGAATTTTGAATGAAGAGGTTTTTAAAAATTCAAGTTTAAGATATTACTGTACTTGAAGGCTGAGGCAGGGTATGAATTTAATGGTAACAGCCCTACAAAAGTATTCTACATGTAGAAGCTTATCGCATAACATGATTACCTTATTCTAGTTTGTATTTGAGAACAACCATGTCTGCACAAGAAGCTATTCAGTAAGAGCGCTGCCTTTATTCTTGAATAATTCCATGTGCAGGCAAGCCTTTAGTCAAATCAACACAACTCTGTACGCAGATAAATCATCAGTCTATCCCTGCTTGCATTTGCAGGAAATCTGTATCTCTGCTACTAAAATGCAGAAGACAGATCTGAAAAGGTCACATTTGTTAGCAGAATAAGCATAAATCATACAAGTCCCACCCTTATGAACCCACTATCTATTGTGTCTTTTGGAGGTCTTATGAACTGCATATCCTTCGTATTTTGTGTTGAATGTCATTAGCAAACCAAGAAGTATTGTGGAGAGAAGGAAAACCTTTTTCTTCCCTTATTGGCTGAATAGCCAAAAGGGAGAGGTTTTGAGTGTGACAATGCTACACCAACTTTATATAAAAGTCCAGGAGAAGAAAGCAAAGTTGCTTTTCTTTTTGGGAAAAAAAAATAAAAATAAAGATCTTTGTTCTAGTTCAGTAAAAAAAAACCACAAAAAACAAAAAACAACACTTTAGACCTTTTAACCATAAAGGCTTTGCTTTCTTCACACGGTCTAAGTATTTGTTTTTGTCACCTGTGTTTGCCTAGTCCTGTCATGAGTGCTGTCTGAACGCCTTAATAAAACATTAATGTCCAAGCCCCAGAACATCCACTGTTACATTTGTATCATTTGTCTCTGCTACTGATTTTAGCTGTGGTTACTTTTTAGAAAAGTGAAATAGCAAGCTATAGGTTTCAAAGGCAACACAAGATTAATGAACATATGCAACTGGGACCTGCTGGTCATGATTTAAAATATCGGTAGAAACTCTTAATATGTAGTTAAAACTGTTCTTTTTCTACTTTGTGCCATTTTTCTACCTCCACTTTAATATTCTTCTCTAATACAGGGTTTAACAATTCAAGTACAGACTGAGTGGCCCTACTAGCATCTTTCTCTGAATAAACAAGTATGTCTTTTAGTTCAATTGCCCCTAAAAGTTACCACCACCAAACGGCTACCTTCCAGTCCATAAGAAATTACGTGGTGCTGGCGGTTCAGGCACATTTAACATGAACTTGCCCCTGCTGTGTGCTCAGCAGAGGGCAGCTCCTGAAATGCCCATGAAGGTTGATCTCCTTTTTTTCCTAACGACAGTTACATCTCCAGTCCCAGTGCTTTCCCCAGCAGACTGGAACAAAGAGGTGAGTACCATTCTCACGTTTACAGCAGGCGTGCTGTGGGCAGGAGTCCACCTCCCTGTTTCACGGCACAGCAGGCTGCAGGTAGCGGGCACCGCACAAACATTCAGGGATAACATTTTTCAGGCGCCCGCAAGCCCCAGACCAATTGGTTTCTTTGCTGGGGCAGTCAAGGTTTCTGAAACAGGATTAGTGACCAAGACAATTCCTCCACTTCAGCTATGTTTTTTTTTTTCTTTAAATATATATCAGAAGCCTTAATGATTATTGGCTATACTGATCTATGGCGCAATAAAATAAATATATATTTAGGAATGGCGCAACCCACGCTTGTGTCACTCTGCTTGCACAGATTATTAATTTCAGAGAGCATCAGCTCCACAGTATTCAAGGTAAAAACAGCCTGGGAAAAGAGTACTTACTACGGCCTGGCTGTCTCTCATTTGTACAGGTGGGTTTCTCGGCATGGGTGCTGCCCAGCGTGCCCTTCCTTCACCCCAACAAACTCAGGCCTTGGCAGCTGGCTGGAGCCGGGAAACTGGCCAGCACATGCGATGTTTGGGCCTGGAGTTTCCCTCACGTCAGCAGCACCTTATTCACGATGTAAAACGCCCGCTCCCCTGCGCACTGGCTGTAAAAGCGAAGCTGAAACGACGCTGGCAGCCACAGGCAGGGTTCTGGAAGGTTCCCTCTCCCCTCAGGAGAAGCCATGCTGCCGCTTCAGCTCCCCCACTGTCAAGGCCCAAAGGCACTTGTCGAGTCAGCCATGACTGCTGTGGAGGGGGAGGATTTGTGTCCCCCTCCCCAGTTAGTCGTGAGAGGAGACCCGGCCTGAGGGGTGAAACGCCCGGGCACAGCTATGGTGGACATCTCCCAGGCTTTACAGACACCTCATGGAGATCTGTCAGGCAGCAGGTGCCGAGCAATGCTAATTGGGCAAATTGAGAGAAACAGTGTGATTCAACTCCAGCTCACCTGGGAAAAATCAACCCTTGTCACACCAGGCTGCTCTTTAGGAGGGAAAGAGCAGGTGGCCCAGCCTTTGCTTGTGAAAATAGCGGCGGCAGCCATTTCTGCTTCCAGGAGGGCAGAGGGTCAGGAGCAGGCACCGAGCCGTGACCTGGCTCGGCTCTGCGCTGGAACCTCGGCTGCGTGGCCCTGAGGGGAGAGCTGCCAGCAGGTCAGTCACCGTGCAGAAATCAGGTTTTTGGGGGGTTTTTTTTTAGATTTTTTTATCGTCACATTAACTTCTTTCAGTTAACTTCTTCACAGTTTCTTTTCAAACTGTGCATCGAGAAAAATCCTTTCACAAATCATCATCTGCTTAAGTCTTCTTTGGTTCAAGTGTTACTCCCTTTGCTGTTGAAAGTAAACTTTCTTTATAAAGAGCTATTTTCCTTTAAAACAGAGGATTTTATGTTTGGTATCAAAGTAGCCTTTAGATTGTTTGCTACCTATGTGTCTCACAGTATGGTATTTCATTTTAAGGAGAAATAATTTTTGGCAGGGTTATTTTCTTTAGAAATATAAAAGTTGGTTTGTTCTACTTAAGATTTTATGGATCTTGATAATAACTCAGTCTCCACAGGAAACAGTAATGGTTTGTCAGGATGGCTTTCCCCATCAGAAGGAAGAAGTTGTGTAGCGTTTTTTTTGTGTAGCATGGTTGGCTCTAACTGGTTGTTTTGTGATTTACTTCTGTTGTTAAAAAATGAACTGAGGCTTCTTAAGTGTCAGAAGGAAAAAATATAGAATTTTTAAAATATTGTTTACCTAACTGTTAGTATCTGGTGCTTCCTTCCATCACAAAAATGTTATTTAATCATTTAATTGTGGTAGATTTAATCCTGTCTACCAACTCCTCCCCTGCGAGGCTTTGGAACGGGAAGGCATTCGCTGGGCTGCTGAGTCCTCCCCTCCCTACTGCAGCCATCACATCAGGTAGTTCTTTTTTTAAGCATGTTGTACTCTATCTTAACAACAGTTGTGTGGTTTATTCCCGCTATTCCCAAAGGATGGCTGTTGCAGAATGTGATTGCTTTACGCTGTTGCTGGTGAGCCATTTGCCATTGGCACTGACTTGGGGTAGAGTCAAAAACAATGAGCTACCACTGTATGCTTTGAAAAAAAAGACATAAAAAAAACCAATAACAAACAAAAACGCCAACCCTGCACCAGCTATCAGAAAGGTTCATCATTAATGCTCTGTTTGTTAAGAACTGTCTCCTAATTTCAAATTTTGCTTATTCATGGCCAGCTAAAGTCCATTTGGTCTAGTGCCAAAATTCTCTTTTAAATTAAATAGTCCTCCCACACACAGCTTTTTAACTAACACAGTTAGACAGCAATCCTATTCTCTCTCAGCTTTTGTTGCAGTAGACTAAACAAATCAAGCTTGTTCAATCTCATTTCGTAAAACCCATTGCCCTGATCTCCCTAGTAGTCCTTCTCCTCTACCTGCTCTAGTTCCAGTTGATCTCTCGAGTGCAGGTGACTAAACTGTATGCAGCATTTCAGGTGAGCTCTTCCCAGTGCTTTACACAGTGCTATTACTTCTGCTTGTCTCTGCTGGACTTTACACTAGCTGCCTCACCCTGGTGATCCACAGTCATTGTATTTTAGCAGAGCCTTCTTATTAATGTTGAGAAAAGACACCAATGATGCTTTTTTAGCCCAGAATGGTGGGATTTTTTTTTTTAGTTGGAGAAAGTTATTTAGTGTGTCATGATCTGCTTTAAATAATCCCAGACTGTATCTTCTAAATGTTGTGGATGGATTTTTTTTTTTTCTGTGCCTTGTTGTTTTCAACTTGTCGTTGCAAAGTTCTGGCTATTATGTTTGAATGATAAACATATAAATCTCAGACGTCACATTTCCCTTCTTAAAATGGTCTTTATTGATTTTGTGCAAATATTTTTTTTGTGAAGTTTGGTAGAAAGTCATTGCTACTGTTGTCTCAGTATTGCGCTTCTTAATTAAATTAATGCAACATATCAATTTGAGGTTGGGAACATGCCTGTGTTATCCTTAATCTCTACTGCATTCCTTTTTTAATTTTATTTCTGTAACTGAAAAAAATGTTTTTATCCATGTTAATATCCTTTGCAAAGCCTAACACAGCTCCTCTTTTGCCATTTCTTGCTTCACCCCTATGCTTCTAAGGTAAGGACTGAGTAGCAAACAAAAGAGGTTTTCGCCACATGTTACTTCTGTTTCTTTTTCACATGTATCACATTCCTTGAGGTGATAGTGCAGCCAGTTAGGTCTGTACCTTCTTCTGGGTTTGTTTCTTCTTTTTCCTGTGTTTGGGATGTAGGTTCTTGATTACTTTAACGTTCTTGACATGAAGTATTTGTAAGACTTTGCTCTCAATCTGTTAGTTCCTCAGCCCAGCTGACATGACTATACCAGAGTTTGCCCTTCTGAAATTGAAACCTCTAGAGACCTACTTCATTTGTTCTCCTATTTAACTTAAATCAGTTTTGTCTGACTTGGTCCAGAGCTGACTTGTACAACTGCCTCTTTTCTGATATTCTCATTACTTATCAGTAGTGCATCGTATCACCTCTTGCTGTACTGATGAGGATTTGATTAACATTTGTAGCCCATTCTGTCTCTAGTTTTGTAGTTATAAACAAATTCCCTTAGCCACCACTCAAGGAAAAAAAAATCCTTGTGTTGCACTCCACACAATGGACCCTGACTCGGGGCACACCAGAATCTGAGGTTATGTTTCCCATGCTTTCCTCTACTGTAGTGAACTCTGCTAATATTACCACCAGAGTTAAGCTGATTTTTTTTTTTAGGAGACTTGAGCACCTGTAGTTTAGCTTCTCTGAAAATCAATTTCTTAGCCTATAAAACGGATTAGTCTCTAGCCAATCTTTAACTTGCTGTTGAGTAGGTATGCATATGTAGCCCGCTGTTCACTATGCTGTGCCTCCCACGCTGTGTCTGCATCTGGCCAACAGCGGATATGAGTATCCTACAGCTGCTTGCTAGGGTATTTAGCTCGAGGTGTGAAGGTTTGTGATTTAGCCCTGGACATCCCAAGTAATGAGCAAGATGATGATGATTACACTTCCAGAAACGCGTGTACTCGCACTCCTAAGGACAGCTTGTAATGGGGGTGTGGAAAGCATAGTTTCCTTTTATCTTTTCTGAAGCTCACAATGCTTTTTTTTCTAGAATCAAACAATTACAAAATACATCAAAAGAAACTTCACAGAAATATGCCTGTCCTCATTTTAATGTCTGCAGCAGAAAGACTGGAATAATGTTGCACAAATAAGTTTAACATTTAATAGATGGTGAAATACCATGGTTAAGCAACAATTGGTTTTGAGATGGAGATGAAAAACTTGCTACCTCGTTCTGCTAGTGCTCAAGTTAGTGTGTAAGCTAGTCGATATATCTATGCCTACAAAAACTGAGCTAGATTACTGAGCAGTAGAGCTAAATTATTGTTTGCTTCATCCAATGATCAGAAGTAAATATTTTCAGAGGTCATGTGCATAAAAAAGTTGTTTTTACATGTAGAACCTTTAATTTCCCTTCATTAATTTAAAGGATTTTTTGAAGAAAATTTTCATTTTTAGATTATTAGTCTATGATTTTCTTGGGGGAAAGACCTGGACAAGTCTTTTCTGTGTAAATAATATATACAAGGTAAAAATGCACACATCTTGCCCATCACTGAAATGCAGCAATTTCTTGAGTAAAACATGAGAGATGCTTAGATGGATGTGTTGTTCAAACTCCCCGTGCTCTTCTTACCTGGAGAGGCATCAGCTGAAAGCTGTGTCTGTGATACAGTGGCTAAAACCGGCTCTGTTCTATTTCGCATAACATCTGAAATTATGCGTGTTCAGTGTTTTCTTTTTTACCTGTTTACTACTGATCTACCTTGCATGGTCTCTTCAGGTTTTGTCACGTGAACCTTCTCATCGCAGGCAGAAAACAAGAATTCCCATAGCTGTCTCCAAGGTACTCCCGAGCTGCTTCCCAAATTGTCATGACTTGTACAACTGTGTTGCGTGTACTTTATTCTTATTTATACGGGACTGTAAGATCTAGGGCTCTTTTTTTTCCTCCCAGGAGAAATCCTGCCTTCCTTAGGATTGCTAGAAAATTTCTGCTGATTTCAGGCTGACTAGAGCTTCACGCTAGATTGTGAACTTAGGGTGTTTAATAGTTGAAAAGTATAAATGTAAATTGATGCAATCCATCAACAAGCAAACACAAGTAACCATGTGGAACACTATGCTTATACAAGTTTAAGTGTTTTACTTAGAAGAATTTTTTTTTTTCCTTACAAAGTTAGCTTTTTTCATAACCTGTGATGTGGTATATACACAGCTAGGATGACTCACAAGTACCTTCTCTAATAGGGATGAACTATACCAGTGTCATCTATCAGGGACAGAGCTTACCAGTATTTTTGCTTACTTTGATAATACCTACATGTAGGAAATTGTACCATTTTAACTCAGTCACTTTAGAAATAGGTAAATTAAAACAGCATAAAAAGTATGGACTGTCCATTGAGGAGGTAAGACCTGCTATAACACTTTTCCAACTTGGTTAACTCTTGAACAAGATTGTGGTGCTCTGAGTGTCCAGTTTTCTCAGAGAAATTGCCAGTGCCTGATTTGTAGATACATCAACAACCATTTGTTGCTCAACCAAATGACACAGCTAAACTAGAAAAATTAGTTGCTCCATGTGATATAAATTCCTTTCTCAATCTTTTTATAAACCTGTTGATGTATGCAGGCTATCTCCTTTTGATCAAGCATAATGTTTTACCCTGACTCCTTAAAGTCAGCCTGAAGACCATAATTATAAATGTGATTAGCTCTCTTCATAAAATCTCTTTGACACCTCTACTGGAATGTATTTAGCAGCTGATCCCTTCTAAAAAAGAACTCATTTCTACTCATCTGTTTTATCTGGAACACATTCCCTGGGCCTGCTGGTGCAATATATAGTCAAGGAAATTGTAATCTTGGGGGGAGCAGGGGGGCATGTAAGACAAAAAAAAAATTATCTTGTGAATGTTCTCAGACTCATGAGCTCAAGTATTTCAAGATGGGAACTGGCTATGTGGTAATTTTCTTTTAAAAAAAGTCTGCAAAATGAACTTGAAATCTTGTTGTAATAATAGATGTAGGGACAAGTAAGATTGGAGTGGCTTCGTTTCGTTCTCCATCAGTGAGTTTCTGTAGTAGCCTGATAAAGGCAGGGTGAGCCGCAGCGGGTCTTCATGTGCATGTGGTTAGAGGGGGTGATCACCAGTAGCTCTGTGTGGGGTGGGACAAAGTAACAAAAACGCAGACCAAAGTGCAGAGACGTTTTTATTCGCACAGCCAGGAACTCTCCTACAAGCACCGATTTTTCTTTGCTGTATCATCAATGCACGCAGTGGGAAATTTTGCCTTTTTACAAAGGCCTTGCCAGGCAAAGCTTGCTGTCGCCTCACATGCCGTGGAGGTTTCTGCTTTCTCCTAAAAAAAAAAATGGTGACTTGAGGTTCTATTCAGATGGCTGTTTATCTAATAACTTGGTGGCTGTAGATCTGTATTTTTCCTACTGCACTGAAGTAGACTCATCTCCTCTTATCACCATCTAGGGTGGAAAGGGGATGTTGAAAGTGTTACCTTTTTTTGTGTGTGTGTAGAATGTTTAAAGCTTGGGCAAAGAGAGTGTAGGTGGGCACATGATTAAATGAGTGCTGACTGGAACACCTGAGCTATGGGCTTTGGCAAGCACCATAACCGATAGACCAAATAGCCTTGTTCCTGCCTTCTCTTTCCCTCTGGCCTGGTGCGGCTTTATTCAAAGTGAATGCCTTCAAAGGAAGGGCAGAGATTTGTCCCGTGTTAGAATAGCCCGGTGATTAGGAACACTAATAAGAAGTGAGAGTTGTGGGCTGGAAACCTTTCAGATCTGGGAATTGATACGTATTCCTCTGCCTCAAGACAAGTGCTTCAAGCATGGAGGAAAAAGTGTGATAGATGATGGCAGCAGTCAGCCTTTCCTGGTGGGGAAAAATACATCCCCACAAAAAGAGGGTGAAGGGCTGCGAATTGTATGAGAGGGAAGATGTTTCCCTGCAAGGGTAAAGTAGATTGTCTGTGTTTTGAGGATCTGGGCCGATGCTCGCTAACTCCAGTGAGGCTAGAACATGGTATCACGGCTGCGGTTTTATCACGGTGGTGGCTGAAGGGGCATTCAGAGTGGGGTCACCTCGCTTGTGCGGAGCCTGTGTCCTCGCAGCTGGGCTGTCTGTCTCCATCCCAGCTGAACTGACCCCTCCCCCCATGGCGGGGGTCAGATGCAGGCAGGGTGCAGCTCTTGGCCTGCCTCCCCCTCCTCTTCCTCCTCCCAGCATAAATGTGGCATTTGGGCTAATTTTTTTTTCACCAGCGATAAAGGGAGTGTTTTCTATAAAGGGGTAGATTATTAGAAACTCGTGATTTGCAGTTCACGCTTGCCGTCGAGATCACGGCAGGGGAAAGAAGCCCGGAGTCTGCAGCAGCCTCGGTGCCTCCCATTCACGGGTTGCGTGGGGCGGTGGGGAAAAAAAACCCAACGCTTTCGGAGCGAACTTGCTTGGGCTTAATGCGCAGCGGCTCCGGAAAGTGCAATAAAACCCATTAACGTCGCAAAAGCCTTGGCCAAAGGGGAAGCGGTGAAAGGATTTGTGGAAACATGGTGGGTTTACAAGCGCTTATCCCGTGGCCTGACAGCGATGGTGGGAACAATTAGTCCCGCAGCCTCCGTGAATACGGACAACTGGTTGCTATTATTTTATCCTTCCAGCGGTTATTCAGATTTAATTTTGTGATCTGGGGGCGCAGGAGGATTAATCTGAAGTTTGGCCCCGGCTTTCTGGGGGGGAGCTGGGCTTCTGCCGCTGACATTTTCCCTCTCCCCAAAGCAAAGCGTGGTCTGTGGATCGCCAGGGCTGCTCTGCGCAGAGGGCTCGTTCTCAGCTTTCCTGCCGGTGTTTCGAGGGCTGTTACCTCCCGGTAAATGCCGTTTCCCTCCCTACCCGGGGGGGCTTTCTCCCGGTTTTCCAGAGGCGTTTTCCCGGGCCCGCGGGGAGGGAGGTGCGGGAGCAGAGCCGGCACCCCAAACTTCCCCACTTGCTCCTGGGAGTTTGCAGCCCTGCTGCTGCCGCAGGGATGAGCCCCCGAGCACGGGGTTAGAGCTTGCCGCTTCCAGGAGTCGGAATTTATCACGGCTCAGCCGTGATAAGATCCCATCGGTGGTGAACAAGTGTAGCGCAAATTGGGTTTCGTACAACCGCGATTTATTTACCCTGCAGAGCGAAGGTGATCATGGGCGTGATTGAATACAAACCGCCGCCACGCTTCTGTCCGGTCTGGCCCGGCTGTCTGCACCTTGCTAAACCCATTTCTGTAGCAGTAACACCCCTCGGATGAGGCCGGAGATATCGCCTCCCCCCCCCGCAAAACCGAGCGGCCTCGGGTTAGGGGCCCGCAGCGGACGGCACCACGCGCCGCCGGGGCCCGGCAGCGCCGCCTGGCGGGCGGGAGCGCGAACAGGGCGGCGCAGACAAAGGGCCCCCCCAAACCCCACCCCGGGGGAGGGGGGGGATCCCCACGCTCGGGGCTGAGCCTCGGGAGCGCGTGAACGCGTGTTGTGAGCTGGGACCAGAACCTGACACGGGGGGAGCTGGGGGGGGCGGGGGTGTATTTTTGTGCTGCCGCTGGAGTTTTCGGAGCGGGGAGCGCTCGCCCCATCCCACAGAAAGGGTTTGGAGCGGGGAGGACGCGCTTCACGAAATAAGGCAGGAAAGGTGAAGGAGCTACCAAAAAAATAACCCCAAAAAATAAAAATCGCCCACGTTCTTACCGCGATAGCCTAAGAGCGCTAATCTAATTTTGCTCTCTTTCAGTTTTAAGGCGCATACGTGTGTGTGTATGTATGTGTGTATATATATCCTCCAGGTTTCAGTGGGCGTCTTTCTGCTGCTCTGTTATCGTTATTTCTTGCCTTGATGTGACGTTGAAGACAGATGACAGCATTGTCAGGTTGTCTTTAATTCATTTGAAGATTAAAAAAAAAAAAAAGGAAATACGCGCAAGGCTTCTGACAAAATTCGAAGCCTGAACGGATTGACTTTTTTCGCGTAGGGGACAGGGTGGCTGGGAGGGGGGAGCGGCTGATGAATTTCAGACATGAAGAGAGAACAATGTCTCTGTGCACACGCACGCACAGAACGAGCGGCCGGAGGTGGGATTTTTTGCAGCAGCAGCACCTGGTTGAGCTTGGTGCAGAAATACCCGGCGTTAGGACAGTCTTTTCGCGTTTGTGCACAAGCCCGAATGTATATAATCTGCTCAAATTTCAGCGCCGCTTCTGCTGCCAAAGCATTCCACCTCCAAAGAGGTGCGAGCGTACAGACTCGGGGTCCGTCTTGTTTATTTTGACACCTTTATGCTTCATCTCAACCACATTTTACCTTTTTATAAAAAAAATAAAAGGCAATCTGCCCCAGATTTCCTGGGACTGAGCTGAGGGGGAGATTTCGCAGGGGTTAGACCCCTCCGCTCAGGGCTGATCTCTTGGTGCCGCAGGTCTGTTCGCGAAGCTGTGCGGAGAGAATCGCGGGCTGGGGGTCTCCTCTTGGGGGTTAGAAATCTCCGGATTTATTCCCAGAATCTGGATGGAAAGCAGATCTGATGCTGGTAACTCCAGCGGTTTTCCAACTTTAGATTCGTTCCTTTAAAAAAAAAAAGGCACCACACACACAAAACAAACAAAAAAAAACACCAAACAAATAAACCTAGAGAGCGCTTTGCTGCGAGCCTGTAGTGAACCGGAGTAAAGCGAGGCAGCACTTCTCTCCGTCGTTCCGACATACGAAGGAATGAAGTTTGATGGCTGTTTTTACGGGCCAGGAAGAACGCACGTTTCCTTTTGTTTCGGAAAGCCTGGGCCTGGCGGGACCCCCCTCGCCCGGGGGGTTCGGGCTGTAGGGGTGGGCAGCTCGTTCCAGAGCTCGGGTGAGAGGGAAGGGGTCGGGCCCGGCCGACGCGGGTGGGCAGCGGGCGACTTGTTGGGCAAATGGAGCCGCCGAGGGAAATCTCCCCGTCGTGACGGCATCCCGGTGTTCCAGCCGCAGCGTACGTTTTGCCCTCTAAAATCAGGCGAGCAAGCGTGTGCGTTCGGCGTGGACTCGTACGCGTAAGGCAAGACGCGTGTGCCCGTCTAGGCTCAGATATATTGCAGAAACTCCTTTGCCGTCTGTGGAGTCTGGTGGTTTATTGTTTCATAAAACTAGCTTAATTACATTTCCCCCTAGATAAGATAAACAGAACCCTTCTTCCCTGAGCGTTGCTTATCAGAAGTATTTTGTCGAAGCGGCGGCCGGAGTGAGCCTTGGAGAGGGGATGGAAACGCATTAATTTTTGTTTTGCTGTTTCAGTTGCACTTAGCGTCTGACGACAGTTGATTTAAATATTACATGAATTTATCCTTAATGTTCAAAAAAGATCTGTGAGAAAGACGAAACTGTTTAATTTAAACTAATGCATGCCTGACTCTGGTCAGATCGATCAGAGTTTCGGGCTTTGATGGGCTTTGCCCTTCTGTTGCTTGTCCTCTCGAGCTGGTTTTTCACGGCGAAATTATTTTAGTTCGGTGGCATGGACCAGCGGCTGCTGTCAGCTCCACGACCCATCCAGTTAGTAAGAACGGGAGGGGAAAAAATAACAAATGCGGTCCTTTTACCTAAAAACATTAATGTCCATAAGTCAATCTGTACTGGGGGGGGGGGGGGGGGGGGAGCACATGTCCTAGATTAATATCAAAACCCTAGGTGACACTTGCCAGGTCAAATACTTAACAAGCCTGGAAGCGAGACCTCCTTACCACCGCTCCACGCATAAAATCAGCTGTTTTAATTTTTCATTAGTCTCGGGGACAGCATCCGAGCGAAGCGGTGATGACAACGCGAAGCGCTCCTTCCGCCGCTTGCCTCGGACATCTCTGCGTGTCCAGCTTCCCAGGGCCGCCATCCCCGGCGCCGCAGCCAGCCCTCTCCCGCAAACAGCCCCCTCCACACCTGACGGCCGCGGGCTTCGGCTCCCGGGGTCCGAAACCCGCAAAAATACGCGAGCGGGGGCGGCGGCGGGGTTCATCGCGGCGAAGCCCGAAGTGTGATTTATATTTTTTTATTTTTTATTTTTTCTCCAGCTAAGGGTGGTTGGAGGAGGGCGGGCTGGCCGGGCTGCGAGCCTGCGAACCCCCCGGCGCCGCTTCGCCGTGCCTCTCTCCGCTGCCCCCCATTTTACCATTAAAGTCTCCTCGGCGGCCTCCCCTCCCTCTCCCGCGCTCCGCAGCTCGTAACGAGAGCTGGTTTTACCTTCCCTGAGGCGGAGGTACCAAAGGCTCCTTTCCCATTTTAGGGGGAGGGGAGGGGGGGAACAACCCCCACATCTGGTTAAAGCACCACGGGTTTCCCCGCGCCGCTTTCGGACCGGCTGCCCCGGCTCCGGTGCCGGCGGGGCGAGCGCCGGAGCTCCGGTAGCTTGCTGCTTTCCTCCGCTTCGCACGTTAACGCTAACTTCCACTAATTATCTGGAGTAAACGTATTAGCCTAATTAGCATCTAGGCACCACCGGGAAAACTTTGAACAGTAATTATATTGCGGGGAAGGCAGAGGGAGGGAGGGAAGGAGGGAAAACCCAGCGAGCCGGCCGGCCAAGCTGCCGCTCCCGGGGGCGGGGGGGGGCAGCGGGTGCTCGGCCAGCCCCGGGAGCCAAGCCCCTCGCCGGCACTCCAGTACGGCCGCTCCGAGCGGCCCCGGCTCGTTGCGCAGCCTCCGGCTCTCCCGTCGCAGCCCGGCTCCTACCTGAGTGCAGGCGGGCGGCCCCGGGCACTGGGCAGGCAGCGGCGTCCCGGCGGGCTTGGCACCGGCCGAAGAGCGGATGGGCTTCTTGCTTTATTTTTTTTTTCCTCCCCCCCTTTCCTTTCCTTTTTAAAAGAAAAGGAGTCCTCGGAACTGTCCGATTTTTTTTTTTTTTTAACGTGACGATCGCTCGTGCTGCCGTACGAACTGAAGAAAGAAATTGAAAATAACCGGATGAGACCAAACAGCGCTTCCCTAATCGCTTCTGAACTTCTCGTTTGGAAAAAGAGGCGAACAGCTCTGCGTTACACTGTAACAAAAAAGAAAAAAGCTTTCAGATAATCTTCTTACTCTTTTACAAATAAGTCCTGCCTTCCCCGTTTCTTTCTAGAGAAACAACTAAATCTTTTAATTGAAATCCAGTTTTTAAAAACAGATTTTCACAGTAAATTTTTTTTTTTTAAAAAAGCTAGTCTTCCTTAGGAAAGTGAAAAAGATTTAACCGATTCTCAGTTTTCCTACTTCGTGCCTACGAATTCTACTGAAGGGGAAAAAAAAAATACTCCCGTCTGATTCTTTTTTTTTTTTTTTTGAGAGCCCTGGGGTTACAATAAAAAAAACTTTTTGGTTTTTTTTTTTAATTTTTAATTAAAATTGAATGAACGCTTAAGGAGAAATTAGCAGTCGCCTCCATCCAAGACCTACTCGGGTTTTATAACAAAACAAAGCGTATTTAAAAAAAAAAAAGTAAAACCTTTTAATACATCAAATATACGGAATTTTAATCTTTAAAGCGATACATTGTCTATTTTAGTACATGACGTAAACCTTACTTAACCCCTTTTACAGGGTGGACTTAAAAATTAAAAATAGTTAAGTGTTCCTTTTAAAGAACAAAATAAGGCAAATGAGGTTTTTGGAATAGAATTGTTTTTTGTTTTTTTTCCAGAATACATACAAAAAAATACCAATTCTCTTTCAAGGGTATACACCTTAAAAATAATTGCAATTTGAAATTATAACTGACAAATTGCGAGTTGTTTTTTTAGTAACAAACATGCATGTAAATTTTTTTGTTTGTTTCAATGAGACATTAAATAAGAACGTACAATACAATCATAGCAATTTTAAAGTAACATTAAAGAGAAGACCTCTATCTTTTTATTTATATTCTACAATGGGTGTTCCACTTTTACCTATCGAGCTCAGTTAAGTAATGCACTTTATGATTCGTTGTCCCGCTTGAAGCTAACATAAATAAATACAGTGCTCACGGATCCAGTCCTCAAATGAACACTATTTTATAAAAAGTCAGGGGGGATTTTTTAGTGTTGTTTTTTTTTTTTAATTTTTTTCCTTTCCAACTTTTATAAAGGTCCACAGGGTTCCCTTCCCTGGACCCCGGACTCCGCCGCGGGCCGAGGCCCTGCCGCCCGCGCTCACTGGTACCCCAGGGCCGAGGCTGTGGTGAGTCTCTGCCCGTAGAGCGCGTATGGGGAGTAGTAGGGTCCGGTGGCGGCGGGCACGGGTACGGGGGCCCCGGGGGTGGGCAGGGGGCTCTTGGAGTAGGGGTGGTAGCGGCTGCCGAGTCCCAAGGCGTGGTGCGGGCTGCGCAGGGCCAGCGTGCCCGGGCTGCCCGGGGCGCCCGTCGTGGGGATGTGCATGTGGCAGGCCATGGCCGCGGCCGCCGCGCTGGCCAGCGACGAGGAGCTGGGGTAGCCGGAGAGGAGTTTATCGGTGCCCGGGAAGGCAGTGTGGGTCCGCAAGTGGCTAAGCAGCTCCTCCGACGTGGCGAAGCGCTTGTCGCAGGGTCCGTTGGCCGACACCCAGTTGCAGATGTGCGGCTGGGGGTCGTTGGGGAGCATGAAGCCGTAGGGGTACAAGGGGTGGCCGGCCAGCGAGGGCGGCGTGGCGCCGGTCAGCGAGGAGTGGACGCCGTGCAAGGGGTGCGTGGGGTAGACGAGGGGGTATCCGGACTTGAGGGCCTGGTCGTGGGCGCAGGAGGCCCCGGCGGCCCCGGCCAGGTGGCTGGCGCAGTGGTAGCTCAGGCAGTACGGGTCTCGGCACAGGCTGGCCGTCATCACCGACGGCGGCGAGGCGCCCGCCAGCGGGCTCGACCCGGCCGGCTTGCTGCAGCCCAGGCTGCCGGCGGCGGCCAGCTGGGCTCCCACCAGGCTGGAGGATTTGGTGGGGTCCAGAGCCACCCCGTGAGGCAGGAACTGCGGCGGGTAGCCGGCGTAGGCTCCGGCCAGCGTCCCCGGGTAGCTCATGCCCGCCGGCGGCAGGGGGAAGACGGTCTGGCCCGGCTTGTAGGGGGAGACGGGGGCCACCAGGCCGGAGCCCAGGACGGAGGCGGAGGAGGTGGCGGCCGTGCTGCTGCTGCAGGAGGACGAGGAGGAGTCCGAGGCGACGGGCTTGGAGCCCGCCGTGCTCTCCTGGTGCTGCCCGACCTCCGCGTTAATCCCGGCGCAGCTGACGCTAATCCGGCCGTGGCCGATGCCGCCGGCGCCCGGGCCTCCCTCCGAGCCGGAGCCGCCGCTCTTCCCGCAGCCCTCCGCCTCCTTCTTCTCCTCGCCGCCCTTCCCCTCGGCCGGCAGCAGCCCCGGCGAGCAGGCGGAGGCGGCGGAGCCGGGGCTGCCTGTCCTGGGGGTGAACGGCTGGCAGGTGGCGCTCGGCACCCGGAATCCCGACTTCTCCCCGGCCGCGACCCCCGCCGCGGGGGCTCCCGCGCAGCCCCCCGGCTCCTTCTTCTCCGCGCCCGGCTTGGAGTACGGCTTGAAGCTCGACTTGTCCTCCACGCCGATGTCGCTGAGCTTCAAAGGGCCCGGCTTGGAGTCCTTCTCGCCTCCGGAGCCATTGGAGGTGACCGAGGAGAGTTTGGAGGAGGGGGACGGGTCCGGCTTCCCTATCTGCGAGCAAGTTTGCGCCAGGAGGGCCAGGGGACTCTTCTTCGCGTCCAGCTGCGGGAATGGGAAGGGCACACAGAGACAGGGATTTAATGGGGAGCTCGGAGAACCCCCGGGGCGTACCTAGGACGCCCGTCCCGCACGCCTTGGCGGAGAACAGCCCTGGAAGCGACGAACAATTTCGCGCGCCTCCATCGCCCTGCCAGCCCCCTCCCCTGCCTGCGCCGTTTTCCACAAAAGCCTTTAAAAATTTGGGGGGGGGGGGGGGGGGTGTCGCATCCCTGCGAGCCGGCCGAGGCCCGGGCAGCGCCAAGCCCGGCGCCCCGCCGCTTGCCTCCCGCCCGCAGCGTTTCTGCCCCCTGACCGCCGCCGCTATTTATAAACGGAGCCCGAGCCGGGCTGCCGGGGAAAGGGGTGCTCATTAAGAGACCTTAACGAAACCGTTCATTCCCGCGGACACACCCTTTCCCACCGCCCGCTCCCTTTGGAGCTTCGGTCCCGCAAGCTGCGCGGAGACGGGGGGGGGGGAGAAAAAAGGACGAACCGGGCCTCCGAAAGGGAAGGCTCGGCGAGCTGCCCTGACGCGCCCACGCCGGAGCCTGTCCCTCCCCCCCCCCCCCCCCAAAAAAAAAAAAAACCTCCCTGCAAAAGCAAGGCTGTTCGGCGCTCGGAGCGCTGCTTTAGCTGCGTGCTCGGATCGTGACCCCAGAGCGGGTCGTTTCCTTCCTCTCAAAAGAAAAAAAAAAAAGGGCTAAAAAGAGCAAAACCGAAAAGTTAATTCACGCGGGGATTAGCCGTTATCCCAGTAAACGTGGTATCGATGACCGGGCGCGGCCGTTCGTCCTAACTCCGGCTGGGAGGCAGCCCGATCCCTGGAGTGGAAGCGGAGCCGCCATGCCCGGCGAGGGAGGGGGGGGGGGGAGGGAAGGGGAAGGAAGAGCCGGGGCCGGCTCCGAGCTCCTTACCTCGATGGGGCTGACGGGCGTAGAGGGTAAAGGCTGGAGGTATTCGGGATGTAAAACGTGTCCAGTCCGCGCCGTCAGCATTTTCAAGACTTTGATGGGAAGGCGGTTGGCTTGGCGTAGCGGGTCCGAGGGGGGGACGGCGTGGAAGCAGGGCTTGGCGGCCGCGCTGCTGCCGTTATTCCCAGCGTGCCCGTTCGGCCCGGCGGAGCTGCGGCGGGGGCTGCCTCCGGGCTCGCCGAGGCTGCTGCTGCTGCGCTTACTACTTCTTATAGCAGAAAGCGAGGGCGATGTGATCATGACCCAAAACCTCGCATGAAAACCGGGGCAAGCGGCGCCGCTCGCACTCGAAAAGGCTCGCTCGCGTTCTGCGGGCGGGGAGGGGAAAGAGCCGCACGCCCCCCGAGCAGGAAAACAAACATAAAATGTCCCGTGGCTCTCTCCGGCGGGGGGGGGGGGGAAGGGGGAGCCGGCCGGCGAGAAAGAGGAGGGGGAGGCAAAACAAAACAAAAAAAAAGGCGGAAAAAAAAAAAAGCGCCGAATAATCCTTGGGCTGTGCCGGGGGGGGGGGGGGGGGGAGGGCTGCGAGCCCGTGCCGCCGTCCCCCCTCGGCCGCTGTCGGCGGAGCGGAGCGCTGGCCTCAGCCGCGATGCGAGCCGCTGCCCAGCCAGCCCGGGATCTGGCGGAGAAACTCACTTCAAAAGCAGCTGAATTAGTCTGAGATTAAAGCCTTTGCCGCCTTCCAATCAAATGGGACCCCGAGGTGATTGGAGGGTCAAGGGGATGTGACGTTCCCTTTGCTGGGGCTGGGTTTTTTTTCCTCCCCCCCTCTGTTTTTAATGGTCTCTTTTTTTTTTTTTTTTCTTCCCTTTCTCGCCCGCCCGCTTTCCCTCTCCCCTCCCCTCCTTCCTTGTTTTCGCTGGGTTGGGCGTTAATTCTGTGTTTCACATCACACGCCGCCAACGTTTTTTCTTCCTCCGCCGCAGATACCCCGGGCAGCAGAGGAGGCGGCCGCGGGGTCCCACTGACCCCGACCCCCCGACCCCCCCCCCCCCCGCGGCCTGCCGCCGCGCACGGCCCTTACAGGCCCAGCCCGCTCCCGTCCCCGCGGCCGGTCCTCCGGGACAGCTCCGCCGCCGCGTCCCCCCCAGCCCCCCAAAGAAGGGCGCGGTGGAAGGGGGGCCTCCCCAACCCTCCTTGTCCCTCCCTCCTGCCTGACAACGCGGGGGTAGGCTCGGACGCGAACCTGCAGAACGTCGGCCTGCGCGTCGCCGCCCGCGGCGGGCGGGAAGCGGAGCGCTGCGGCGCGGGTTGCGGCGGGATTGGGGGGGGGGGAAGGCCGGTCGTCACGCACCGCCCCGCCGCCGCCGCTTTTTCGGGTCTCTCCGCCCCACCGTCAATTGTCAGCGCTCCCCAACCGCAATCCATCAGTTATTTGTCAGCCCCTGTCAATCCCGCCCTTGATTTATGTCAGCTTTTGTTGCTGATTACAAGCCTGGTGTGACTTGAAGGGGGAAAGGGAGAGAGAAGGAAAACAGAGGGAGAGACGGGCTCCTCGGGAGAAAAAGCCATTCAGTTTACGGAATAAATCCTGCGAGTCAACTCCATTTGCGTGCCAGCACCCGGCAGCGCTGCCCGGCCCCGCTGCCGAGCTCTTCTTCCCCACCCCTCCCGGTCGCCGGTACCGGGGGCCTGGGGAGGCTGCCCCTCGCCTCAGCCAGAGTATCGCCTCGCCGTTTACTTCTTTCATTTCAGCCAGGCTACTTCGAGAATCTCAAGCCCCGGCTTTGCCGTGCCCCGAGCGGAGTCCGCAGCCCTCCCGTCGCTCCCTGGATTGCCTTTTTTGCTTTTTGTTGGTTTTGGTTCTTTTTTTTTTTTCTTCTCTTTGTACTTTGCACCCGACTGTCTGGTGTGACTGTGTCCCTCCCCCCCCTTCCCGATCCCATAACATTTTTTCACAGGCAAAATGTGTTAATCAATCTTTTACTTTTGTTTCCGGATCTGACATGGTGGCCCACACAATCTACAACATTAACAAAAAGGTCACTTAGAGATAAAACACGTTTGACAAGTGAAGAACAAGGCAAGTGCTTGGGGGTCGCGTCCAATTCCTGACCTGGACTCCGACCAGAACAGGCGCTGATCCTGGAAGGGGTGGGCCGGAGGAAGGACTTTCACTTTGTCGCCTTTATCTCTGCCGAACAGAGTCCTTTTTTCTTCCCTTGAAACGCCGATCTCCCCCGCTCCCCAAACAGATGTCTCAGCCTCTAATGGTCTGCTCTTCTCACGAGGTAGACATCAGGCAGGTTGTCCGAGCTATCTTCCCCCCCTCCCCGCCCCCGGTTAAGCGCTACCCTCTAAATCCTGCAGGCGAGTGAGTGTATCTGCCGTATTTTATTAAAACCACTTCACTCCCTGAATATAGCGCGCAGAGCAGGGTAAATACGCGGAACTCTTCTAGCTTCTGTAGGGAGGCAATTAATTTAAACAAACTTTTTCATTTCTGCGTTTTCTCTGAAAGCGCAGGGCTCGCTGCCACAACTTTTCAGTGGAAAGTCCTCAACGTGCTTTCGTTTTGCAGTCACCGCGGTCATCTTACGAGATCGTGGAAATTAAAAGGTTGGTAGGGGTAGAGAAAGAAATCTTGCATTAAAAAAAAGATATTGCAGCAGGACTGACAAGACCCACAACTTGCCCTCCAGGAACTACACCCCCCCCCCCCCCCTTTCTTTTATATGGAGTGGAAGTGACTTGAATCTGCCCCAGGTTTTCCCCCAGTTCTTTCTTTTGTTGTCAAGTCCAATTGATAAATGGAGTGCAGTAAAACTCTGGAAGGAAGGGAAAAAAAAAAAAAAAAGGCTGAAACCTTCATTTGTGTTCATTTGCATTAAAGTGCTTGAAACAGCTGTTTTCCTTACAGGACCGGGGAGACTCCTATCTGTTTTCTCGTTGTATTTATCCTGCCTCCCAGGGTGAAAGACTAAAGATTAATTGTCTTAAGGTAGAGTCAGCTGTGGGAAGGCTCCCCCCCCTCCCCATTCTCCCTTCCCTCTCCCTTTTCTCGAGGAGGTGCGGGGGAACGCGGGCAGGGGTTGTTTTACTTGGGAGCCGGGGGAGCGAGGGCGGTACCCGGTGCGGGTGGAGCAGGCAGCGGGGGAACGGAGCGGGTGGACCCCCATCCTCCTGGCTCGCATAGAACCATCAGAGGGTAATTTAATTAGGAACTTCAGAGTACAGCCTTTTCTTTCTTTTTTTTCCCTTTTTTTTTTTCGCCGAGCCTTTGAAATGAGATTTAAATCACACTCAGTACTGTAAACTTTTTATGTAGAAGCTTGTAAAAAAAAAAAAAAAAAAAAAAAAACAAAAACAAACCAGCCCCGAGACGTCCCCTCCCCTTCGCATTTCTGAGCTGTGGGAGCTCGCTCCCCGCGCTCGGCACCCGCCGAAAACGGTTCCCGGCGAGGGGCTCAGCGCTGGGATGCCCACGCGTGGGGCTGGGCTGGGCTGCGGCGGGCTCCGTTCCTCCTCGGGCTGGGGAAGATGGATTCCGCCCTGCTCGGTACCTTCGCCAGGGCTCCTTCCTCCTTTCGTGAGCCCGTGCGGGCGGTTTGCTCTTTGGCGTTTACTGGTGCAGTCTTGTTGCAAGTTTTGGTGGCTGTTGCTTTTATCCTCCTTCTTTTAAAAACAAAACAACCCCCACCGCCCAAAAAAAACCTAAGAGTTGGAACCCGTCTTCCTCCTCTAACAAAGCAAAACTGTAACTTCAGAAAAAGGAGAGCAAAGGAGGAATTAATTAACAAGTGCCAGTCCACACTTTCCTTTACCTACCAGCTATTGGCAAGCACGTCAAGTCGATTTTATTTGCACACAATGGAAATGATTTATTTTTTCTTAAAAAGGAGTGGGCTGGAAGATATTTGAGGAGGAGAGGAGAGCGAGAGAGGGGGAGAAAAAAAAAGTTTGAAAATGCCTTGAACTATTCACTGTCGAGATGGCTAATCAGTATTGAGGCTCGAGGGCACTCGGGCAGCTTTTCAATGCGGTTTTCCTTTCATCTCAAGCTGGATGGAGGCGCTCAATTAAAAGCCTATCAGTTTGTAAGTAAATCAACGCCTATCAAAGTTGTCACATCAAACAAAACGATTATTATTGCAGCCCGCCTCCCCTATTAATCTCCCTCTAAAATAATCCGCTTGACAGGTCAGGCCGGCGAGCAGCAAACCCCGGGCAGGATCACCCAAAAAACCCGGACCGCGTGTTTTTTTCCCTCGGGAGAGGGGACGGCGGACACCTCGGCACCAGTGGGCCCGCCCGGCGAGCTCCTTCCCTCGCCCTTTGCGTCTCGGCTTCTGCGGATCGCCTTGGGAAAGGGCCGTTTAAAAGGGTCTTTCAAACTGAGCAGCAACAACAGGCCCTTTAGATTTATTTATTTCTTTTTTTTTCTCCCCCCTTGCCACTCCCTCTCTTTTCTGTCGTTTAGAAGCTTTTGCTTAGCAGAAACGTGGTTGCTGAGTTGTGGTCTGGGCTGATATCGCCACGCGTGACACGATTCGGCTGCCCCCCTGTCCGTTCTGTGCGGCAAATTGAATTTATTTGCTTTGGTGGTGCTTGCGTTTCACCGCCTGCCCCAAGGCTCTGATGAAGATGTGCATCGCAATACATTTTTGTGAACGGTGCATCTCCTTTTCCTTCCCCCCCCCCGAATGATAACACTTGGGCTAAGAAACGTGATGGGTTATCAGAAACACCGCACCACCGACTCGTACATCTGGGGAGAGGGGCTATTTTTTTTTTTCCCCTCCTTTCCTCCTTTTTTTGTCAATCCGAGCCTGCATGTGCTCGGCTAACAGCTGATGCCTCTGCCCAGGTACCGGGGAGGTGCGGGGTATTTCTCCCAGCCTGTTCTTAAAGTAAACAGTTTGAACGCTCGCCAACAGAAAGCAAGATTTCCAAACCTCTCCCCTGTTTGCCTAGTACTTGAAAAATATTTGCCCTTATGATTGTAATTAGTTTCCTAATACACATAAGCAATACATATTTCACTCTGCGCGGGGTGCAGGTAGTCATTTAACAAGCGGTGATCATTTTGGGGCCGTCTTCAAAACTGCGGTCACGTTTAAGCGAACGGGAATTTCGTCGTCAGCGGCGTTTTCACCCAACGAGCAGAAAATCACTTTATTAGTTGGTTTGTTTGCTGACCGCTTTCGGAAATACACGTTCTCCTAAAATGTCTTCGAATGAGTTTGTCTAATTTTGTGCCTTTTGTCACGCTGAGCTAAGGAAGGGATTAAGGCACCTAACAACCCCCCCCCCTTTCTCTCTCCAGCCCCTGGACAGATTCCCCTCTTGGCGTTGATTCTTGTCCGAGAGTGCGAATTTTCAGCCCCGCGTTGAAACCCTCTTCCCAACAGCTGGTTTCCAAACCTACCCCCTTTTACGTTGAAGGTTTTTCTTCTGCAACCAGCCCTTGTTTTAAATCAGCCCTAAGGTAACTTTCTAGAGAGCGAGGGCGAGTTCGACGGGTGCGGTGACAGGGGAAAAGCTGGGCATGTCCCCTGCCAAGGGCGTGGGGACTTGCAGCGCCGTCTCACGTTACTAAACCTATCGCGATCAAAACGATCGAGCCCACAGCAAGCGAACACGGTTCCTAACTCGCACCTATGTGCTCGAACCGGTGTTTGTCGCCTAGATTTTAGGGGAGTTGAGGGAAAGAGCCTTTTAGCTTCTGTAGCGCCTTAGTCTGCTCGCCGAACCTCAGCGATCACACAGGCAACTCCGTGTTTAGCTTCGGCGAGAGCCCGGAGGCTGCCGGGGAGGATTCCACCGACCGAGCGCACCCTGGGCTGGGGCAATCCCTCGGGAATCGGCCGGGGCACGCAAACGGAGGCGAGCCGCAGCTCCGGATCCCGGGCGCGGAGTCTCTGTATTGACAACTTTGTTATGGAAACGGTGCGGATCAACCAGGCGCGTCTTCGGCAGCGGGAGGAACAGCTCGTTCGGGGAAATTTTAAGGACGTGTCTGGAAAAGGCATTGGAACCCCAATAATTAACCTTATCTAAACCGCCAAATGACAAACGACCAATAATCCTTGGCGCAATTACAAGGCAGCGAGGTTCGGGCGGGGGGCAGGGGGATAGATCTCAGCTATCTTCTTGAAACGCTCTAGGTCCACGATCCGAAAAGGTTAAAATAATCTTAATTTTCATCACTATTAGCTTGTTTTCAGTCGCCCCTGATAATGCGCTGAGGTCTCCTCTCATCCCCACCGCTTTCATCTTTAGCTTTCTTACACCCTGAAATTAATTCCACCGAAAGTACATTTTTCATTTCGTACTGTACCAGCGACGTGCAAATAATTTACATCAGCGTTCATCAGGACTGTCCCGAAGTGATGGATCATTTTGTTGAGTTGCAGTAAAAGTGCAGAATGATCTATAATGATGTAATATATACATTAAAAGGGTGTCTGGATGATCAGAGTTTTGCTAAAAATGTAAAAGGGCTTTTTGATTGATAACAGGGTTGCTGTTTTTCTGCAAAGGCTGTCACAGGCTGACACAATGCTTGAGTTATTAGGGCAGAGAAGGGCAACCATAAATTTCCAACGTCAGGCAAAAACTCTCTTTATTGTCTGTATGATGGATGGGCCTCCGTACTAGACACCAAATACTTCGTATCACCCTTAAATGGGAACACATTTTTCGCGGCCATAATTCATGTTTTTTAAATAGAAAGTTTGAAATGCCTGCCTATATTTCACGATCTTGACATATTTATGAATCACTCCCTGCATGCAAATATAATTATTTAAAGCACCGAGGTGACATATGGGTTAGAAATGTACCAAATGCTGTTAGCGGAGGGATTTTTTTTTCTTTTTTTTAATTCCCCAAATTGAACACCATAGCAAACTCTGCCTGCCTGCTCAGATCAATAAAGCCGAAGGTGAAGTTTCACCGATTTTGTCAGCGCCACATACAGATATTCGGTTTTGATTAGGTGAAGCTGACAAAAAAAGGGAGTCTTTTCGCAATTACCGTTAGGTTAATGAAAGCAACACTCATCTTTCTCCCAGCACCCCCAGGCAGGCATGCGGCTTCCTCCCCCCCCTTTCGGGCGATGAACTAAGCCGGAGGTAAATGCGACAGGCGTTATTATTATGTATTTTTATTTATTTTAATTATTTTTTTTTTAGGATTTCTTTTCCGTCCGGGAGCTCCGGTCTCGGAGCGGGGGCTCCTCCGCCACCCCACCACCCCCGCCCCTCTCCCGCCGGGCCCGTCTCCCCCCGCTGCTCGGGGCCCTTATCCCCCCCCATTCCCCCCCCCAGGGTCCCGGCGGCGGAGCTGCCCCGGCTGCCGGGCACGGCGCGACGTTACCTGCCGGTTCCGGCGGCCGCTCCGCCGCTGGCTCCTCGGGGTTAACCGCGGGGGGGGCCCGGGGGTGCCGCTGCCACCGACCACCCCCCGGCCCCCGGCCAGCCCCTACGCTTCCGCCGGGCCGGGCGGAGCCGCCCGTCTGCGCTCCGCCTGCGCCCGCCCCCGCCGCCGGGCCGGGCCGAGGAGGGGGGGATAGGGAGCCGTGCCCGACCCCCGGTGATACCGCGGGGAGGTACCGCAGGGGCCGGTGCCCGCGGCGGGCGGGAGCCCCGGGCACCGCAGCCCCCCCCCCATCCCGGTACCTGCCCCGGGCCGGTGCGCTCAGCCCGCGGGTCTGGCCTGTAGCCCGCACCTTTGCATTTATTGAACTGAAACTCGCGCTGAGCTCACGCGATGCGAGCGTCGGACCCACTGCCTGTCTGCAATATTTTTTTTTTCCCGTGGACTTGGTGTGTGAATGGTGTAAAATGTTCGCAGCGGTCCAAACTTACTCTAGCAGGCTGCCTCTTTGCCCATAAAATGTTAAATCAACCATGACCAGACTCGTTTTCCCGTGTCAGCCAAGAGGACTCTGTAAATCAACACATTAGGGCTTCGCCGGGTAGGAGCTGCGTGTGCTTCATGCAAAATGGCCCTGACAGCCGCTCTCTTGGCGCCGTGGTTGTCAGCCTGTGGCTGGCTGCAGAATTGTCGTGTCGCAGCGGGAGACCTCGCAGGTAGAAGTGCAAAATCGCTGGCGACGCGATACGCGGGAGAGCGAGGACTGGCGCAGCGGAAGGGAATTGTACAGGTTCTTCTCCCTCTGGATGCCAGTGCGGGTCTAAGACTCGCAGGTGTTCCTCGAAGCCTGCCCCACTGGCTAGGATCGCTAGGGCGAGGCTGTGCCTCCTGTGAAGGCCTGCTTACTTCCACATGGGCAGAGACGTTCTGCAGGGGCTTCCTGCCATCTCAGGATGGAACCCGCTTGGAAGCCATTACGGAAAGCTCATCTCCAGGTCACGGAGGGGTGTGTGATGGCTGTACCTGGGTGCAAATGAGCACAGTGGATAAATATGGCTAAGAAAGAATAGCCATGGCTATAGGTGACTGTGCAAAAATAACCAAGACAAGCTGCCGCCTTTGTTCCAGAAACATGAAAAAAGAATACCCTTCCTGCCTCCCGAAACTCTAAACAATGTGCTGTATGCTGTGAAAAGCCTCAGCCAGCCCTTATCTAAACGACTATCTCTGGCTAAGGGTTCAGATACCGGAAAGCCTAATTCTGGGTGCTAGCAGCTTGAAAGGAAGAGGAGACAGAGTACTGCATGTGATAAAATAATATAACCCCTTACTGCCATGCAACCAATCCCAACAGTGATACACATTCAATCAGATCAGATTCAGATATCGAGGTAGAGCATTGTGCTGTGTTTCATGAAAAGGGGCCTCAGCGTAGAGAAATCATTATCCAGTGCTCCTTGCTGGATTGCCTCCCACTCAGAGGAGTGACCCAGCTGTGACCCAGACTCTGAACGCTTGTGTGTAAATTTAATTTTCAGCATTACATCATTTCAACCGGAATCTCACCTCTTTGCTCACTGTTGCGCTATGTGGCTTACCTGGAGGTAAAGAAAGAAAAGGAGAGGAAGAAAATGTGCCAAATAGTAGGAAATACAAGTTTAGCTTGAAAGTACGTGCATAGCCACTTCTACCTGGTGGCCTAGTGAGGCAAAATGAGTGAGCCACCAGTAAATCGAGAGGAAAAAAAAATCGCATGAGAAGTATAAAATCCTACAAGATGTCAGAAAGAAGAGGGTTGCTTACGAAGTGACGATACAAACTGGTTACAAATTTTTCTGGGTTAAAGAAAAAAAAAAGTCAGGAGGTATTAGTCCAACAAGTGTCTGTGGCACCATTTCTTCTTGGTCGCTACTTTCAATACCTGAAGAAGGGCTGAACAATGAAAACTTGTTCTTGAAAATTCAGTGTTCTTTCTGGTGTGGTTCTTGCATATTTACTGTTTCCTCCAGCAAAGTTTTTGGAACAGGAGTCGTATGGAAATCAACACAAAATAAGAAAGTAAGTTTTGCATTGTGAAATTTTCCCTACGAGAATTATGTTTTCATGACAATACGTTTTTCAGGGAACTAAACCCAGTCACCTTGCGAAGGCTGCTTGTCGCCCTAATTGTTAAAGGTTTTGAAGCAGACTAAGAACAAGAAACAACTGAGCACAAACCCTACTTCACCTAGTTGTAAATTTTATTTTCCATTAACTACACAGAGAGTTATCCTTTACGTCATTTCTTTCCCATAAAAAACATATTTCTTTCTTCTTTTTCTGTTTCATTCACAGAAAGTTCGTGTCCTCAGCAGATGACAAAATAGGCGGAAGCATACGAGTGTGAAGAGGGTTCTTCCTGACCGGCTTCATTCAGGTACTCCCAGCTCTGATGAATGTACTGCCTTTAGTGTCAGGAGCAGAGATTAAAGGCAACAGGAGCTTGGCCAAGGTCACAAGTCCTTACAGTAAATAAGCAGTCTGTTCAAGTAAACTTATTAAATTGCGGCCATGGAAGAACAGAGACTAGACAGAGTTAGCAACTCTTAAGTTGCGTTTCCAGGTTTACCAGTAACAGTGTGCAGCTTTGTTGTGTGGCTCTTTATCTGTAAAATGGGGTCCTGGCATTTAGTTATCAATTACAAAGAGTTTTAATGAGGTTAAGATAGTAAATAATGCATTACCATGGCATAAAAACACAAGAACTGAATCTCACATTCCCTAAATGCAAGAACTCAATCTCACATCCCCTATAGAAAAGCTGCAACGTTACGCAGTGTCTCTTGCTGTACCGTAACATAGTCAAATCAAGAGGATCATCCTATTCCAGTTTAGGGCACCGTGCTCTCTTGTCAGAATTAAATACGCTGGTGCTGCTTTAAGGTCTACATTTTGCGTTACTCAGTGACCAGAAACAAACATGCTTCAAGGTTGCTCATTTCTCCACTGATTTTCAAATTCCTGGAATGATGTAATACAACACACGCGTGTAATGATGACGTATATTTGGTCCTTTGAATTGGTAGTTGCCATGTTTCTATAATATTTGAAGTTTGTGTTCTTGTTTGCTTTAGATTTATACAATATGGTGTTGTTTACCTGTGACCTTGAAATCGTGAATAATCTCCATGCTAGCATGACAAAGGTGCAAATGGTGACATTATATAGCTTTGGTAGTCTTGTTTGAATGTTATTAATATAGAAGGGTAAAATCAATTAGCAAAACACCATTTTTGAAAAGTAATTTATTAACACTGTGTAAGAGTGTTCTTCGGTTGAATAGCTCTAAGACAGAGATAATGTAATAACGTTGTGGCTGCTTCAGTTAGGGCTTGCATCTTCTCTCTGTGGACTGAAAGGTAAAATTTTCTCATTTACTTCTGTATGGACAGAATTAGACTGTGATAAGCAGCTGTTTTGATTCAGTAATCACCTGTTGTCTCATTCCCACATTTGTATCGTGATCTCAATGGGAAAAAAACAAATTTCAGTAGGATGCCTTCATATGTATTAGGGGTATTTAATACCGAAGTAAGTTAATAAGAAAGGGGAATGGGTGGACCCAAATTGTAACATTCAAGAAAACCAGTAAACATTACAACACAGTTTAAAATGGTGTTTCACTTTCCCTGGGCTGTTGGTATCCATTTGTATCTGTTATTGCTAATAATAAATAATATTAATACACCGAAGGAGAAGGAATAATAACCCAATGCGATTTTTCATTATTCATCATGAAAACTACATAGAGAAGATAGGATTTTTTGAAGGGTATATTTCTAATTACAGCACTCCTATAAACAACCATGGATCTGTAACGGGCCCTTTATCGTAAGAGCTGTTCTTGGCTAGAACTGCTTGCTTCTTTCTGTAGGCCTCTTAAAATCATTTGCGTAATAAAGACAATGAGAAAAGGTTTCCATGGGGCTCGGTTGTGGATGCGGAGGTAAGTTGACCTCGAATTTTTGGGCTGACATTTGAAATTTCTGTGACTTGGATGGCCTGAAAGTCCCTGTTACGTGCAGTAGTGAAGGACAAGATTAGTTCGGTCCGATTCTGGGTGAGCAACGTGGTGTAACGGAGAAGAAAGCTGAAAGGAAATACAGTTCCTTCCCGTGGCAGGATTGTAGTTCTATTTATATATTTATTCTGGAGTAATGAAAGCCATAACATTTTTACAGTGAGCAGTAAATAATCATGGGATGCCAAAATACCCAGCCCAGGGTAGGGTATATTTATGTTTGTAGTATATACATGCACAAAAAAGTATTACCTCTCGGAGAAGTGTTGAGCTAAAGACGGTTGGGTGTCTTTTACACAGTCTTGGCTGCGTGTCTCTGGATAGATCAGGTGTTTATAAGTAGCGGCCTTGTGTCTGCCCAGGAGGCCTGGGTACGCTTTCTTGTGGAACATTATGAAGTGTCCCAGGGAAAAAACTGATCTGCAGCAGCCACGGATTTCTCCAGTTAGTCGCCTGTCCTCGGCGTGGGCACTAGAATACCAGTGGATCTGTTGCACTGGGGACTTCCTCAGACCTTGTAAGGCAGGGTGAATTTCATGCTTATAAGATTAAGAGCTGAAGCAGACTCCTGAAGTACAGAAAAATTAATTTAGCAGTTATAAAGACATCAAATTGATGGCACCGGAGAATGAAGTGCAGAATGTCCTCCTCTCCCTTGCCAGCATAATTAGAGAACAGTTCATTCGTACCCTCTCTGTTGATCCTGCAGAAATGCCAGTTGCGTGACTGGAGCTCTGTGATAGAGATGCCCACTGATTCATCTCACAGATGACTGAACAGCTAGAGCGTGCTAACAGCTGTGATATGGACTTTGATATAGTAGCCAGTGGCTACTGGCCCCATGTTTCATTTTCTAAATGTAAAGTTATTTGAATTTTTTACCTCTGCTCACACACTAAGTGACTGATTTTGATTCTCTGCCCTTTACCGCTAAAGATTTTTAGTTCACCTTTAAGTGACAAGTTCAGATATGAACTTCTTGACTTTTATCAGTTTAGGTCAAATCACGAGCAGAGTTTTTTAGATTAAAAATGCTTAGTCTTCCACCTTTCCATTCCATATAAAATAAAATTGCCTGAAGATACCCGCTGTAATCTAATCTATGATATTCTGGTATGCACTGTATACTAGCAACTTTAACATTTTTAAATCTTAAGTGAATATCTGCTATCACTGTTTAATACAAATAGTTCTGAGTGATTACAAAAATATTTAATGCATAATACACATCACTCAGATATTATTGTCAGTAATGGATGAGGAACAACGTTTGGATAATTTATAAAAGTAGACAAAAACATTTTTCAGTAGTTCGTGTTTTCAGGGTGTTGGTTTCTAATAACAACATTTGGGTCATAATACCTTTTTAGCATAACTTAAACGACTTTACTTATGCAAATTGGTGAACTATCTTGAGTGCTTTCATTCTACCTGAAGCACTGAAAGTGTCGTGCATTACAGAAAAGTGTATAGAAACGGTTTAGCTCTTTTGCTTGCTTCAAGTCAAACAGTAAAACAGATCACAATTTTTCTTGGCTACGGAGTGAAGGAGCCCTCCCCTCGCTCCTGTGTGTGACTTGTGAGGTGCCAAGGAGCTGGAGGGGAACCTTAACGATACCTGGGTTTCATCTAACGGTGGGGAATCCTTGAATGGCAGAGACCTACAGGGAGAACAAATATATCAAGTGGAGGAGGGAATATAGCTCAGGAACATTGTAGGCTGCAGTGGTGCTAAGCCTCACGTCGCTGCTCTGGTGGAGGGTGAACTGTCACGCTGGGAGCTGGTAAAAAGCTTTTATTCAGCTTCTGCCACAACTTTGAGGTGGGCCAAGCCTATCAAAGGCCGTACCTCCCCTGACAGTTTAAGATGCTCTCAGGCCTTCGTGCCCCAGTAGTGTACACTGTTCAGTTTTAGGCTTTCACCTGGAACAAATCATTTCCTTCCTGCTAAGAGAAAGTTTGGGGCCGATTTAGCAGGCAGTTCACTTCATCGGCTGCTGCACTGGGACAATACAGACCCATGCTGGGTTTCATTTCCTCCACCCGTATAAGGTATACCAATTAGATCCAGCAGGCATCGGAGATTCGTACGTCCCCTTAGAGCCATCAGACATGCACCACACATTTTATGTCTCATATCGGATTATAGAAATCTGTCTGACTGCAGTGCAGCCTTGAATTTTTTAGCTTTCTGACTTTAAACCAACAAGTAGACAAAACCATGATGTTGTGAGGGCATACGGGTAAGAAACGAGACCTGAGGGGACTGGGCCTGCTGGAGGTAGCCCAGGCTTATGCTGAGGAGAAGTTTCTCAGTAGTACACAAGAAGAGGTGGCTTGGTGGCACATCAGCAGGGCTGGTTCTGACCACAGAGGCAAGCATCTTGAAGGAGAAACCCTGCAAGCTACCTGCTTAGAAGGTAAGGATGTCAGTAGACTCCTTGGGTAGCTCTGCAGAAGTATCTACGTTATGTTGAGCTGCACTGGATCTCTGACCTGAAGACCACTGCAGAGCCACCTGGATTCCTTGACTTTCCAGTTTAGGGCCTGATCTCTGTGATGGGCCGGGTGAGTGTAGAAGCTGAGTTTTCACAGTCCTCTAAGGAGAAAACGAGAAGGTGCCGTTTTCTACCTCTCTCACATCTCCAGGGTAGCAGTGGAACAGAAGTTCCAGGATGAGACAAGACACCAGCTTGGGTAAGAGCCCTGATGTTGTTATACCTGTTTGAAGATGAGGAAGGAAGGAGAACATGGGCAGCTTGTAGGGAATGTATGCTATATGGCAGTGGACAACCAAGCAGGAGGTGCCCGCTTGCAGAAACTTGGTGCTCAGAGGCCAGAAATGGCTTCCAGAACCCCTTCGTTCCTTATCACCCACAGTAGTGAGAAAAAACCATCTGCTTTAACCAACAGTTTTGCAGACTTTGCTCGTTGCTCACATATAGTATTGCCTACGGTGTGGGCCCGTACACCAGCAGTGACGCATCTTAGCAGCCAAGAGCAGGGCATACCGTCTCAGCAGGCGGTATAGAACACTTGCCGTCACTAGCGCGCAGTATGCTCTCAACCTGAGCTCGCTCTGACCACCACCCGCCTGCGGCTGTTCAGGTTTGTGTTCCCGCTAGCACCCTCCCCACCTGTGTCAAATTTCATGGCACCATTTTCCAAGTGGTGCCACACGGGCTGGGAAGACAAATGCTCTCTAGTCCTCTTCTGTGTTCCTGGGCATAACAGCCACAGGTGGCAAGAATTCAGGTTATTAAGCTCTCTGTCATCCCTCTTATGCTTTCCCCTCAGCTTTGGGTGTCGGTCATGCTGTTGGCTCACTAAGGTTGATGATTATGTTTCTCTTCTGATGCTGCCACCCAAACTTGGAACACATCACCCTCAGCACATTTCTGCAGCCCCTGCAGTAACATGGATGGTCCATTCACTCAGGTGGGAAGGCCACCGATTGCTTGCTCCTGGTGTGTAGTTTCTTATGCAGTCTCATTTCTAGCTTTTTGGATATGGTAGTGTTGGAATTTCTTGGCTGGAATTCACTTGGGAAAAGAGGGTGCTCCTCTGTCCCAAGATAAAGCTTCTTGGTATAGCTGGACATGTTCTTCACTACTTCTGTAGTAATCGGTGTAAGCCAGCAAGAGCATAGGTTGGTGTTTCTTCTCATTCATGCAATTAGAAGAGCCAGGTGGGAGCATTGTATTGGGCAGATGACAGTTTGCACGGCCTTAGGAACCTCTGGCTGGTACAGACTATGCAGGGGCAGAAAACCGATGCTACAGACTTCATCTACGCCGTACTGATTCTCCCTCTTGAAAGAGCTGTGGCTGCCAGACCCCACAGCGTTATGGCCATCCTCTAGCCGTCCTCCAGCAGGTTGCTGGAACACTGGGAGCTGTCACTGATTAATTAACTGACACATTGGGTCAGACTACTTTTACAGAGCGTACCTGAGAGGTCGTGTTAGACACGAAGCATTGATTAAGTGGTTACAATATATGCAGAGTACTAGAACGGCCTGTGGCCGGATCTGGTAAGGGGCAGTTGCGAAGCCGGTGTGGAGATCAGCCCATCTACAGAAGCAAGACTCGGAGCTAGGGGGTTCTCTCTGATACAGGGGCATTATGGATGTACTTTAAGAATCTGGCTCAGAACCCCGATGACAATCATGGTGACTCTAAATTAAAACAACGTTAAGCGTGCTAGGTCAGGCATGGAAAAAAATGAAGTGCCAGAATGGAGGCTGCCTCTACAGTCTTGGTTCTGTTTAGTTTGTGGACATGATGACAGTCTTGATGATGATAGAGCACGAAGATCAAACAGTATCACCTCTGTGTGATCCCTGCCTCATTTGGTGCAAAATCTGCAACAGAGTGAATGCCAAGAGACCATCATTTGTCACTGACCCCTCTGAGAGGAATGGTAGTATAAAACCAAGATAGCATAATGTAGCAAAGTAGCGTATTTTTTCTTCACCCACACAGAACATACAGAAGTCTCATACAAAACAAGAAACCTGTAGTGGTTTCTGTATCAAGTTAGAGGCCTAAAAGCAATAAAGGATTATAAGTCAAGGTAATAATAAGAATACACTTCTAAACCAGTGAATTTTGAATTCTGGTTATTAGTACTGAAAACATACAGAAAACTTAAGCAGTTATGGTTGCTAATATGGGTTACCTTTAGGATGCGCACCTGGAAACACATTGATTTACCGTTTTGTAATCAGTGGCAGACTATAGTACCTCAGAAATAGAATAAACAGGACGACCTTTCTCTACTCTGCTTATTGAAATCAGAATAGAAAATGGAAGTAAAATAATTTTCTAGTGGCATTAGATGGGCAAGTTTGATAGAATCAATGTGGTGCGATACTATACGGTTACGGTAGTTAGATACCTTCATTTTTACTGTTCAAACAAGAATAAAGTGCCCTGGACCTGCTGTAAGGGAACCAGCTGAAAAAAAAACCCCCTCTCCAAGTGGTACAAAGCTGAAGTTCTGTTCAGCTCAAGATGTTTAGTCTGGTTTGCGAGGTGGAGAGAGGCAGGGTTAGTATGGACTACGCTTCCATGCCACTGTTTTTCCTTTGGTTTACCAGACCGCAGCCCCTGGAACTTCTTGTAGAAACCTCTTGATCACACGTATTCACCTCTCCAAGAAGTTTATAAAGCAGCAGTTTGTTTGACAAGAAAAGTAAAAGTTCTGTAGAGAGCCCAAACTTTTGTCCATTAAGTTTGCCTTATATTTTCATATTTTCCATTCCACAAGAGGGAAAAGGCTTCTCATTTTTCATGGCACACAGAGAAGCGATTGTCATTCTTGGGTTTTATCCCCATTCCTGAGTGGTATTAGCAAGACAGCTAACCTTTCGAGCTATCCTCGGTGTAACTAACTGTAAAATTGGGATATTAATGCCTAATTGAGAAGGGTATAGTGGGGCTTAATTGATTAATATATGTAAAATGTCATGAAATTTGCAGGTGAATGACACTTCAGAAGTGCTAGGTATGACTTTCTTTGTGTTTTAAAACAACCAGTATAAATAACACTAAGAACTGATCATTATGAACAGTTTTTACAAACACATTTACTTATAATCTTTCCAGTGAGAGACAAATTATAGTACTGTATAGCGAACACAATTTGAAACAGTAAAAGTAGAAGGGAATTAACGTGCAGTTCCTTTCGCTAGAAGGAGAAGATGAACGCTAATAAAATTCCCTTGTAGATAAAACTTTGAAAATATTATTTTCAGTATGTCGGTTTATGGGCCTGTATGATGAAAATATATATATTCATGTAAGCAGTCATTAAGCTTAAAATGGAATCTCTAAAACCTTTCAGTGGACTTGTCAAGTCTTCTTTTTGCTCACTTACCTGTTCAGTTGTTGAGGAGTGTTTGGGTCGTTGCTTTTCTGCTTAAACAGAACAATTTTTAATTAGTACTGTAAAACAGACACCCTCAAGCTTTTCAGGTAACAAAAGATTTTCAGACCTGTGGTTATCTTAAAATTAGAACTTTCTGTTTGTGACAGTCTGGAGAGCTCTGTGGCTTCATTAACACATTAATTTTTTCGTGATGAAAAATGAACAGTAGGGAAGAAATGAATTTAATATCTTGCTATACTTTCACATGATTTAACATATGGAATAAGCAGAAATACTCGCCATGCTGCTGCACCTTTGAGGTGATTTCACCAGAGTTTTTTTCTTCACATCGTGGAGACATTAATGTTTTTTCAACCCAATTTTTTTAAGTCAGACTTGTACTAAATGTGAGGTCAAAGAAAGAGGAGAAAAGTATCCAAGTGAGCCTTTAGGTCCAAGACAGTCAGGATTCTCCACTGGAGGCTCTGCTCGCTGTATCCGAAGTGCGTGTGAAACTGCATCTTGAGATTCGACGGCTGCGGTGCCGTGCCTGGGGTGCCAGAGTGCCAGAAGGCTCCGTGAAACCTGTCTACCACCAGTAGCATGTGAACCAGAGCCCACGTTCTCAGGAGAAGAAAATCAAGTTCTAATTCCTAAAAAGCTTAGCAAGTTATCAATAAATACTTTATTAGGAGATTAGTAAACTGGCGTAACGTTAAACAAGCCAACAGACACTGCTTATAGCCATCCATGACTGCTGCTGCGTAACCTCATCTTCAACACACGGTTCTCAGGCAGTGAAATTTTGCAGATTCTCTTACTTACTGGTTAGTAGTGCTTTGAAAAGTGTTTACAAACAGAACCTTCTTATAAAGTACAGGCTAATAGTTGCTTCTTTCTTTTTCTTCTTGTTTTAGTAGGGAAGTCTAAAGCAGCTGACAAACTGGGAAAAAAAGCTAGAAACTTGGCTGGCTAATCTGACTATTTCTATCCCTTCATCGTGAGAATTAACTGTGCATATTTCTCAACAGTTTTGAGCTGAGAATAAAGTAGTTTTTGTTGGTGACTGCCAGTTCTCTGAAAGCTCAATTTGCAAAGCTGTGTTTTATTCCTCTGTCCTGTAGTCCTGATCCATGATGATATTTGTTATGACAGCTTTCTTTTTGCTGGGTTCTGTCACATAAATCAAGTTACTCCACCAAAAATAAACAAAGGGGTTTTTTTTCTCAGAGAGAGAGAGGAAAACAATTAATTTGCAAAAGTTTTATGAATAATAATATTTTAAACTTCCTGAGCCTTTTTTCTTTGGCTTGGTGTGAAGGAGTTTGTAGTACTGCTGTGGCTGGATTTTAAAAACACAGCATCATCCATGACTAGATCTCTTTTAGCATTCACTTTTTATTACAGAATTTACCCAGCCTGGCCTTAACAAGGTACGGAATCTTCAGAAAGTGACCCAAAAGTAGCATGGTAGTCTCACTCACTACGTAATCACGTGAAGTATTACGTCGCTCAGATACACCGGTATAACCATTACTGGAAAGAACTCCCAAGCCAGAAGCCTGTGGTGCTTTTTGGGTTTGGCAAGTTAATGGTATTGAAATATGCGACACTGTCAGCTTTGAAATTGAAGACCTTACACCATCGTGGTGTGACTCACGCTATCCCAGTTCTGATCTGGAGACAAAGCCTGGGAGAATTTGAAGTCGGTTTATTCTCTGTGTCAAATCATTGCCTTTTTTTGCAAATATGCCAACTCTGATATCTTCTTCTACGCTGATTTTGTAATGTGGACATCTCTCCGCTGGGACTGGAATAGTTTGTTCATGACTAGGCATAGATGTTATCTAACACCATCAGCTGATAGTAGCTTTTGGCTGGGATTCCAGCAAGAAACCTAAGCATGGAAAGCTTTATATTGTATCGTTAACAGTCCACCCTCATCTTTACTTGAGCACAACAATTATTAATCTGAAGCTCTGAACAGTTCTCTTGTGGTTGTGGAAATGGTCCCCAGTCTCATGGCCAGGTATCAGCACATTTCCGTAAACATTTTTATGTATGGAGTCAAATATGGATTCCGAAATTAAGACAAAAATTTCGTTAAGTTTAGTATTGGTCTGTCTCTAATCATCTCTGCAGTATAAACAGGAAGTCTCTGTTTTTAGTCTGCTATTTCTTTTGTGTTTCTCACCAAAAGAAGGCTTATCAAAATATTTTTTTTTGTTGTTATTTGGACAGATGGCCTGGAGACTACAACATGATGTACAGCTCTTGGAGTACCACCCTGTTCAGCGAATGAAGCATTACGTTGCCTCAGCTTCTTTCCTTCTTTTCACTTTCCCACTTGGACAGCGAGAAGGGTCTGGAAGAACAGGTTTTTGGGAAGAAGGAGTGGGATGGAGTTTGGAAAGTTGTAATGAATCTAATCCTAATGTCACAGAACCGTGTGACCCACAAGTTGGAGTTTATTTTTTTGTATTTCCTGTTTACAGTAATGACATTTTCTTGTTAAAGAGTGGGTCCTGCAGAAAATACCTTACCAACTGCACTGGGCTCCTTTGTTCTTCCACTAGCTTACGCGTGATTTTCTAGTTCTTGAAGAACTGAACATTGTATGACTCAGTTGTGCCAGATGCAGGACCGGAGAGCTTAGGACAAAAATGTCTTGGAGGACCAGCAGGTACTGTACTATCCACAGCCATGGATCTTAGGCACTCTTTCTGTTTCATCTTTCCTAGGAAAGGATTGTTACTGGATTTGAAGGATTTGTAAGGTAGTCTATTTGCATGCAAGGAGAGTGGAAGAGAGGAGTAAAACACTAAAGCCAGCAGCAGAGTCAAATTTGACTAAACCACCTTGATTTCCCATGCATTTTTGTCTCATTTTCAAGAAGTGCAACACCTTTTTCTTGTAGTTGTCAGGTTTCTGTAGATCTCTCTGTATTAATTGACAATATATTGCTTGAAGAGACTGTACGTCTGTAACTTTCAGACTTCAACTCTTCCCTCTTGCATCATGTGTGTGCGTGTTCTTTTGCTAATGATGTCTCCAGATGATGCAGAATTAATGCTAGCTGAGCTATATTTATCCCTTCTCGCCCAGAAGGATGGGTGGATGAAAGCAGTGAGTAATGAGAAAAGTTGCTGTTTAACAAACTGCAGAGGATGGTGGCTTTTGTTTGAGCTCTGTTCTTTCATAGCCATCCAAACTTTTAGCAACTTCCACATATTTCTGTGGGAATCTTTGGTACTCAAAAAGTATAAGGAAAAATAGCAACCAGCTCTAGAACTGAACTTAGGGAACTAAAACTTCTGCTCCTTAAAATACAGATGTTATTCCAATGGAACTCTGCTGTGCTGACTCCCGATCAGACTGTGTACCTGCTTACTGCTCTCTTTTCAGCCGCGGTATCTGATCTCTGTTCTCTGTGTGCAAGGCTGCGGTTTTGCCCTTTGCCGGTACAACCAGTTCAAAGATGTAAGATTAAAAAATGGGGCCGTGAGAAGCAGGGAAGGAACCTGTTTGCTAATGTCAGATATTCCCACACCTTCTCTTGAACTCCTTCCTGATCAGACAATCTTATGTCGGGGTAAGGACACCTGCCTTTAGGGGCATAGGACCCCTTCCAACACATATTTTCAGTAGTATATGCCTGTTTATAGGTAGGTCTCTCTTATTATGCTGTGGTGCTGGCAAAGTAAGATGCAGATTGTTCCTCCTTGGATTAAACAGGGGAACAGAGTTCCTTCTGCAAAAAAACCCCGACAATGAAACACCTCTGGCTGACCTGGCATTTCAGTTCTACAGTGAACAGCTGAGACAGCTGGAACAAGAGAGCTCAGCTCAGCTTCAAGATCCTCTGGCCTCTGCAGCCACTGCCTTTGTTGTTTGGTCTTTGCATTCAAGCATTTCCTGCAATAATTGGGTTTTGTCTCTGTATGACAGACAGTCGCTGCCCAAGACATTGTGACAGAGACCTGGAACAAGAAAATACCTCGCTGAACTTCTAAAATCTCAAATCTGTAATTTAGAATAGAATTACGATGTTGGATGGCTTCAGATTTGACTTCATCCTACCTTTAATCCTTTTTTTTTTCCCAGTTCGGATTGTGGCATTCTTATGATCAAGCAAGCTTCGATGCACGAAGACGTACAGTTGCTGCAGTATTGCAGATGACTTTCCCACGATAATACAGCCAGCCGACCCGAAACTCCCATGTACGTAATGGATGGCAGGGAAGTAGAGCACTTCAGGTGTGTTGTGAGTCAGTCTTCTTAGGCTTCAAAAAAAATAATCTCTGTGTGTGCGCAACATATAATTATAGGAGAAGAAGCAGCAACAGCTTCTGTACAAAGATTACTGAATTCTTTCAAATTAAAAAATTCTTATGATCTTTTACGAAGTGTTCTGTGCCTCCATGGTTAGCAATAGGCCTTTGAAACTTGGCAGGAGGATAATCCTGACATCCTTTTTGTTGGCTTTATGAAAAAACATTTAGATCGCACGAATAGAAACTCTTGAAAAATACCATATCTTGTCTTTGTGCTACACATTTAGTTTTGCCAACATGTCAAAACCCTGCTGTAATCTGCAAAGCTTGTTGATGCTCCATGTCAGCCTCTATCTTCTGCGTGTGATGTACTTCAGGTGGGACACAGAGAGAACTGCAGTCACCCTTCGGCTTGGAATAGCCTTTTGCTGTGAGTATTGTCCACTGGGAGCAAAGAAATGATGGTTCTACACTTGCTTCTCTTCCTGACTTGAAATAACAATTTTTGTGATATGATGCCTGCTGCGCATTTACACTGAATATAGGGTAAACCAAGACAGAGTATAGTCTGCAGTTCAGCTGTCAGCCTAGGTCTTGGGAGGTGTAGGTTCTCTTCCCTACCTGACTACAGATAACAAATGTAGGTTTTTATACAACTAAGTTCTGTGCCTCAGTTCCTTTTCTGTAGGATAGGAAGAAGAGGATTTTTCTATTTTCCTGGCGTAAGGTGAGAATAAATGCATTCATAAATGCCAGGTGCTCTAGTAGTACGGTGCCCTGAAGAACTTGGTGATATTTTACCTAGTTGAGTTAAATTTACTTAGCTCTGTTCATTCTATAGGCTAAAGGAGACAGACTCCCCTATATTAAAAAAAAAAAACAACAGCCCAAAGAAAGCAACCCTGTACCATAACATCTACTATGAGAAGGCAGAATTAAATTGCACAATTAATTGCTGCTATGTCTTAGCTGTTGAGGGTGTCACTTACAAAATGTAATTCTAGCCTAACAGTGATAGTGTGCTATATAATGTAACAGAAGGGATTTTTAATTGTATTTGGGCCATATTATGGTTGACAAAACTGTCATTAACTTCAGTGGAAGTCAGGTGAGATTACTGGGTAAAAATTTCAGGAAAATGGTTTTTTTTTTTTCCTTCTGTCATCAAAGCTTTTAAGTTGTCCTGGTTTTGGAAAACTCTTAGCTTATAGTATATTGCATTATAAAGTCTATACAAAAAGTTGCCTTAAAAGAACGCAAACAAGATTACAAAGTGAAGCTTTCCAAAGGCACCAGAAAATGCTGAACTTCAAGGTGCCTTTGCAATAAAACAGGGAGCGAGCTTCTGTCAGAGCTGCATTCATTCGCAATCAGCGTGTAGCCTCACTGTGCTCATACCACACTGCTCTCTTATAATAAGAAAATGATAATTAAATATACCCCAGAGGTGGTTTTAGACGTAATTCATCTTTGCGTGGGGACAGGGGAGGTATCAAAGTGCCAAAATGCAAGAGGTTTTCTTAGGAAATGTATCAGATTGGACACTGCTTCTGTGTTGCAGGAAAGGATAAAAAAAGAAAAACTCTAGACGAAAGTAAAAATATTAGCCCTCCTTGCTCTTGTAGGAGTCTCCAGAAGAATGGAAAACTGTAAATCAAGGCCATTAGTTAACAGCAGGAAACTCAAGGCAAATTCAGAGGTATTATGTGGGCTCATGGTAATATGGGATGAGCAGTTTCATTGCCTGCTTCTGGACAAATGTATCCTGCAGAGTTTCAAACACACGAGTGTGGGCATACACTTCTGCCAAAAAAAAATCACTCTACTGTTCTTTTAATTCATCAGCAGAAAAAAAGGAAAGAATTTGGATGTTCTTACCTGGAAGTTTTATAGCACTATATCACACTGTCATGCCAATAGAGTTCAGGAAAAGGTGTACTAGTGTATTGAGCAAACATGCATAAATTGCTTTTCAGATCCCTTTAACTTGGTTATCATTGGCTGTCTTTGTGAGTGGGGGTATAAGAAATAGGTTGAAGATAGGAAAAAAGAAGCTTCATTTCCAGCAGTTCATCTTAGGAATGGCAAATGATGTCATCGTGACTGTTATTTCGTTCTGTCTGTCAGTAAGATTAAACTACTTAGTTGTATTTTATCTCCTTTCCATCATGTTTATTTTTTTCCTGTGTGTTTCACAGCAGAGAGTGCTAGTGATGCTGTTTCCTGGGAGACACCTGAAGTTATTTGTCTGGACATTAAACACCATCTTTAACTGCTTGCGATTAAAAACAGGTGTAAGTGAAGCTATGCATGAATAAGATGTTCCTCTGGTAAGACAGACAAAAATGTCTGTACTACAGTCACTCTCCTACAGCTAAATTGATTCAGTTTGTATTAAACTTTGTATTGTTGTGGATACTTACCAAGGAATATTTTCAGACAACATTTTCGTTGTAAGGATCAACAAAATGAGTTGTAAGTGTAAAGTCTGAGCCAAATTTTCTGATGGTCAAGTTGGAAGAATTCTGTGACTTGGCTGTGATTTTTTTTTCTTTTTTTTCCTGAAATCTTTTGCTTCAGAAAACTCAGTTTGTTCAAGCACACTATTTTGTCAGGAGAAATTGTGTTGGTTTTTAAGAAGACAGCACTTTGTTGTTTGACTTACTCTGAAATGCAAGAGGATTGTATCCACGCACATGCAGACACACAGGCATAGTGAGTAAACTGGAAAACAGATCATTCTGATTAACTTAGTCTGAAATATCTTTATTTCTTTCAGTTAACAAAACATTCAGGACTGCTACTTTTTCCTCTTATAAACTTTCAATGTTCTTTTAAGGTAGGAAAGCAAATGTATACATAGGTTTTATACAAAATGATATAATTCATTCGGTGCTTGGTGCTATGGTAAATTTACTGGCAAATATTAGCTAATTATTTTAATCTGATGGTCAATGAGATTTCATAATTGTAGCTGTGTGTACATTTTAGGCTAGTGACTGCTAAAATGACTTAAATCTTACTGAATAATAACTAAATAACTAAAGTTATTATGTAAAGGACTTAGTAGAAGGGAGATATCTGACAGGTACTTACCATGGTCCCAATACATTGCCTCCAGCTGTTTGGAGGCTGGTTTATAGGTATTATCTTATTTTGAACATGTAGTGCTCCTTATTCAAGGACTGGGTCTGCTCAATTTGTAATATATATTTGCGTATATAAAAAATATACTGAGCATATTAGTAACTCATTTATTGTAGCTATACACAAGAAAGCTTACTTTTTATTTTTTAAATGTTGGGTTGGTCTGTACGTAACTCGTATCAAGCAGTTTTGGAAATATTTTTTTAACATCTAAGGAAATCATATCTGAATGGCCCATACAGAAGTGCTACCTTCTGCTTCTAACTGTGCAGTGAAAATGATAATTTAAATAAGTGATTTTTATATTTTGTGTATACATACACTGTGAAAAAAGACATTTCAAAGGTCAGCTAAGCCCCACTGTCATATAAATTATTTCAACCTGTACAAAAAATCCTCACAAATCTTTCAGCTTCTAAGCAACCACCACCAAAAATATATTCCCTAAGTACAAACTTCGTCCTCTAAAGCTTGACGCGTACAGGCAGCTCCATCAAAGCCAAAGAAAACGTTCAGATGATTCGGGTTGTGCGGGGCTGGGTCACAAGAAGGGACTGTTTTGGATGCTCAGAAGATGAAATATATGTTGTAAGGTGAAAAACACTCTAAAAGCAGAGGCAGGCTCACAATCATCTAGAATCCATGCTACAAAGTGACACTGACGATCAGCAGGCTCGAAAGCTAAAAAAGCCCTCCTGTATTTATATAGCACGGTAATGTATTTTAGCTCCATAATAACAGGAGGCACAAACTAATGAGCACATTGACTCATACCTTTGAAATCCGAGACAATGTTATAACTTCGTTACAATTTCAGATTAGATGTTACAAAATACTCCTTCGGTGGGAGACAGTTGCAGCTGTGAGTTTTCATTCCCTTTTGAAAATTATGGGCAGGTGATGGGTGCTTAGAAATTAAGGAGTGAAACTGAGACTCTGAAAAAAACAAAGTTTAGGAATTTGCCAATCATCCCGTAGGAAACTGGCAGCAGAATTAGGACTTTCAAGATGTAAGTTTTCAAAGTCTAGGGAAGCATCATAACAAGACAGTCATCTCTTTCCTCCATCCCTCCGTTCCAGCGAGTTGTGGTTTGCACCCCCCGCACAGGATAATGGGCCCATTTTGTCAGTGCGGTTGGCAGCGCTCCCTGTTTGTGACACCCCGCGGGATTTGGATCTGTTATTTTATCCGTGGCAGATAATAATCTAGGCCATGTCTGCACAGGAAAACGCTGAACTGGTTTCAGAAGAATCATTATAAGCCAGATGCACTTAAAACAGTTTGCCACCTCCTGAAGTTGTTTTTGTAATTTACAAAATTCAGCTCGACTGATTGAAGAGATGATAAAGACAATTTAAGTCACCCAGTCTAGGGAGCTGCACCTGCAACTTTTCCCTCTAGACAAGGTCTTGCCTAGCAAGTGGGAGGATCAATGGCAGGTTAATGCAACCGGCAATGTGAGGAGCAGGAAAAAACAGACTTGTTATTATTTGTGCGTGCTATTTGGTAAACTGTTCAGGCAGGAGTTTTTCGTAGATATCTCCAAAGTGACAGCTAACGCTCTACTAAAATTAATACTAATAATATAGATAATGATGTGCTAAATTGTTTCCAATCTAGTTATTCCAGTTTTACAGGAGATTGGTATTCAACTGAATTTACTCCATTAAGACAAACGCAGTGAGCCGCTTTGCGCCCAGAGCTGCATGCGCTCCTTCCGACGGGAACCGCCTGCTCCCGACCGGAGAAGAGATAAAAAGAGGTGGATGCAGACAGAGGATAATGTATTGCTTTGTTTAAAGTTACAGTTCACGTAGTGCTTGCTTTCCTCGGCATGCACTCTTTGCTGTATAATCTAATAAATAAACAAAGGCCCCGACTGTTGGGAGCATGCCGGGTGACGACCTGGGCTACTCAGCGTGCCTTGCTGGAAAACTCTCACGGGGAGAAACGGAACTTCAGTTCACCGGTGTGGGGTCAGCTCGTTGCTGTGGATGGAGGCTTTGACTCCGCTGCGTCTCGCAGGGCAGTGAGACCCACGCGGAGCAGTTCAGCGATTTGTCCATTGACCGCGGTTTGACTTTTCTGCACGTAGGCTTGTTTCTGTTTTTAACACAATACATTAAAATAACAGGGAGAGAAAAGCGGTACAAAATGGGGTTTTTTCCCTCGGCTGTTTGCCCCGCGTTTCGTGCCCGGCAGTCAGTGCGAAAGGAGGAACGGCTCCAGAGCAGGTGTCGTGCCACAGCTGCACCCAGAACCCATTCCGTCGATACCGAGCGGGAGAGCAGCGAGCACAGTATTCCCTTCTGCTCTGTCGCTGAATAAAAGCCGTAGGAAGTGGTTTGCAGCGTAGAACACGCGTCCTGCTGAGGCTCACTTCCCCTCCGCGCCCCTGTTTGCGGCGGCAGCGAGCTGTGCCATGCGAGCAGTCGCGGGGAAGGAAGAGCCAGGTTCCTCAGGCGCTCGGGCGGCGGGACGGCAGGCAGATGGCCGGCAGCACTGAGGATCCAGGCCTGCGAAACCTACCTGTCGTCAAACGCCCCGTGCGAAATTCTTACGGAAGGCCTTGGGTTTCCCTCCTCTGCCGAACCAGCGGTACCCTATCCTCGCGCCCGTCGTTATTTTAATTAGCGAACCCTCGTGCCCCGCAAGGGCTGTTGTGACCATCGCTAAGGTATCGCTGCTCTCCACACAGGCCACCCCACACCCCCTGCACTGCGGTGGGGACACGGGCCCCTCCGGCCTGGGATTCTTTCCACACGCATCGCTTCCCTGGTGACAGTTGCCCCATCTGGAGTGTTGTGTCCAGTTCTGGGCTCCCCAGTTCAAGAAAGATGAGGAGCTACTGGAGAGACTCCAGCGGAGGGCTACAAGGATGAGGAGGGGACTGGAGCATGTCTTCTACGAGGAGAGGCTGAGGGAGCTGGGCTTGTTCAGCCTGGAGAAGAGAAGGCTGAGAGGGGACCTAATAAATGCCTATAAGTATCTGAAGGGTGGGTGTCAGGAGGACGGGGCCAGACTCTTTCCAGTGGTGCCCAGCGACAGGACAAGGGGCAACGGGCACAAACTGAAGCAGAGGAAGCTCCAGCTGAACACGAGGAAGAACTTCTTCCCTCTGAGGGTGACGGAGCCCTGGCCCAGGCTGCCCAGGGAGGTTGTGGAGTCTCCTTCTCTGGAGATATTCCAGCCCCGCCTGGACGCGGTGCTGTGCAGCCTGCTCTGGGTGACCCTGCTTCGTCAGGGGGTCGGGCTGGGTGACCCACAGAGGGCCCTCCCAGCCCCGGCCACGCTGTGGCTCCGTGGCAGACCATCTCCGCTGCTCCCGCCGAGCCGCTCCCCCCCGGCCGCTCCCCGGGGCCTCCCCTCGCCCCGGCCGCAGGTGCCGGCGGGAGCCCCGCGCCGCCGCCCCCGCGCGCGCTTCCGCCCGCGTCAGCTGACTGCCGCGAGGGAGCGGCGGGCCCGGCGCGGCCATGACGGGGGTCGCGGTCAGCGGAGCCCAAGTAAGTGCCAGCGGGGCCGCCTGCCCGGGGGGGGGCCATCTCGGCTGGCAGCCGCACGCCGGTAGCGGGGCCGGGGTGTGCCGGGTCGGGCACGGCACGGTGCTGGGGGGGGGGTGCTGCTCGGCGACAGACGCGCTCCCGGGGCCGCGCTGGGACCCCGCCGCGTCGGGAGGGAGCGGGGGAGCAGGGGGGGGCGGGGGCTGAGCCGCGCTGCTCCTGCCCGAAGGTGGAGGCTGCGCGGGCTTCGTGTTGGTTAGAGAAGCTGGGGGGGGGGGGTAGAACTGCCCCAGCGGGGCTTCGCCCGCTGCCTGGTGTGGCCGCGGAGAAGTTTCCCGCCCAGGAGTTGGTGCCGTTGCTGGTGAACCTGTGAGCGGAACTGGCACAGCATTCCCCCTCCTGCCCCGGGAGAATGAATGGAGCTGGTCCGCGGCTGGGAAGCGAGCAGCGCGGGGCCTGCTGACCGCACCGGGGAGAGCACGGCGCTCGGCTGGCTGGAGGTGTTCTCCAGCGGGAACTCCCTCAAGGGAAGGGAACGTGCCATATCGAGAGGTCACGCGTGGCCCAGTTGGTGGCATTCTTTAATAGAGATGTTACTTCGTGAGTTACTAAGATTGCAGTACCCTTGGAAAATGATGGCAGAGATGAAACGGTAATGTTCTCTGAGACTAACGCAGAAGAGAGATGCAGCTGCTACTGACCGAGAGATTAAATGGTCATAATCTCTGAGACTGAAGCAGAAGAGAGGTGCAACTGCTATTGACTGGTTAACGTTACGTTTTAAATATTTTGTAAATATTTTTTTGTAAAAAAACCCCCTTGTTTGTTTCCTGAATCGCATACAGCGCGTTGATGAGTCTGCAGGCGTGTCGGAGGCGTCCTGAGCCGGTCTGGTGCTGGGCTGTGTGGGAAGCTCCCTGCGCATGGCAGCGAGAGGCTGAGCAGGGCAGCAGTAGTGAGACTGACTGACTGACTGCGACCAACCTGTGTTAGCTCTGAGATGGAGAATTAGGCAACGGCAGCACCTACGTCCAGTTGTTAATCCCACGTGGTGGTCTGTGGCTGGTATAGAACAATCTAAGAGATCTCGTGTTACTCATGTGCCTGGCACCCACAGAGTTGAGGAGTCTCAGGAGAAGCACGCTTGCTTTCATCTCTCGGTGATGACATCTCTGGATACCTACTTGAAAGCTCCTACTCATTTGGAGCGTATTTGAGATGGATGCTCGAAAGGAAGAATACTGAATTATGTCCGTTTTAATGTTTTCTGGGTAAATGATTTTGAACTGAAAGAACGCAAGTGAAGAAATGTTATGCTTCTGTTGTCCAGACTACTGAAGTCTTGTTTTATATCAGCATTGTTCAAGGATTAAAGAGCAGCAGAGCAGGGAAATAACTCTTGGAAACTTGTTCAAAAAGGCTCGTTGTGTCTGGGATTGCTGGCAGTTGCTGCTCTTCTTACAGTAAAGAGGGTTCGTGGGTATCCGAAGCAAGTTCACGTATGTGGGGTATGGCGAGCTGAAGTTGGATGCACTGTGTGTATTTGGTGGGAAAATAAGTCTGTTTGTTTGTTTTAAATTGAAAAAGGTGCTTGTACTGCCAGTGTGCTGAAGTGGACTTTGTGGAAGTACAATCCCCTCTACAAGGCCTCAGCATTAATAGGTCACGACCATCAGATTTCATCTGCAAATACGCCCGTGAATAATGTCTGTACCCGTTGTGTAGATACATTGATATAACAGCTCGAAGGCTGAAGGTTCGCAGCGTTTCATGTATTTTGCCTTCTGTGTGCTCCAAAACACATTGTTTGTATGAACTTTTCAGCTTCTGTTCTAGTGGAGCTAGGACTTTGATGGCCGGGTAAGTTTCTGGGCATGCAGGTCACAGTCGCTTGCCGCTGCTCCACCTCCCCTTCCTGGGTGGAAAGCAAAGTGGCGGTCAGTGCTTGCGCTGCGTCTGTAGTTGCTCACGACGATCTCGCATGCCTGGTGTTAATGGGCATCGCATTTCAGTCATTCCCATTTCAGCGCGTTACGTTGGGTTAAGCATTTACAGAATCACAGAATGGTCAGGGTTGGGAGGGACCTCTGTGGGTCACCCAGCCCAACCCCCTGCCCAAGCAGGGTCACCCAGAGCAGGCTGCACAGGACCGCATCCAGGCGGGACTGGAATATGTCCAGAGAAGGAGACTCCACAACCTCCCTGGGCAGCCTGGTCCAGTGCCATTTAGTTCATTGTATTATTCTGCTGTTAATGTGGTATCTTTCCAAGGGTTTGCAAGCGTTAATTTCAAGAAATCCACCGTTGGGTGAAGAATGAAGCAACTCCTGTATGCATGTATGTTGTGAAGTGCATTGTAGTTGTCTTGGATGAAAACTGGAGGAGAAAATCCACCATATTTAACACAATAAATTCTGCAAAGTGGTTCCTGTGATGTCCAAACCATTAGGATGCCAGCTCCTCAAAACCGTTCCTTTCCCTTTTGTCCTTGTGTTTGCTGAAGTCATGTGTGTGTCTGGTAGGAGAATTTATTGCAGGAGCAGGTACGGTTTAACAAGGGGAAGAAGTTGTTAAACTGAGCTTCAAGCTACCTGTTTTCTGCTCGTAAAAATTATTTCACTGTTGTCAGCTTTATCTGTTGAAGTTATTGAACAAAATGAATTAAATGGGATGCAATATAGTATTATCAGATTGCAATAATTTTTAGAGTGTGAGAGACTGGGATGACTTGCAGAAGTACATCCCGTCAGGCTGTTCTGCAGAGGAGTCCCTATTTTAGCAGAAAGTGAAATACTATCAAAACAGAGTCTGACTGACTTTTTTGCATGTTTTTCATCTTTCAGACCAATGGGGCATGGTCTTGAAATTGACTTTATATTAAATATTTAGATAATAGTAATACCTTGCAGCTAGTGGTCTAAGACAGTGTTGAAATCTACTTACCTAGCAAGTTGCCGTTTAAGGGCAACTAAGATTTCTTTAGCACAAAATCTGAAATATCAGTGTTTACACTCATCTTTTGAGTGCTTTGAGGAGGAGCCAAGATAGCTGTATCAAATTTGTGACAATAGGCTTGGCAGGCTTTGTGGGGTTTCTCTGAAGAAATCAAACCAAAGGCTTCTAAGGCAATGCAGCAGAGAGATTCAAAAAAGTTCAGCTGTTTTATTGTTTGTGTTTTATTCTGTTAATATTATCACTCTCTCCATCCTGGGTAAGAAAAGCAGCAAGAAGATATCTGAGCAGACTGTATTCTTGCTACCACTAATTCTTCCTCTGTTTGTTAGAGGTGGGTTAGGTGGGCTGGTGTGAAAAAGAGGAGACACATTCACAAGTATTTTGGGTATGAGGAGAGGTGTGATCTGAAGATGGGTGTTGAGGCCAGAAATCTTTAAGCCTTACACGACTGTCTGAAAAAAGCTACAGGCCTGGTTTTCCAAGTGTTGGGCAGCCCTCTAGCTCTGTCCCTAGCAAGTGGCTGGGAATCATGACCTCGAGGAAGGGTTGTGAGAATGGATGGACAGTACGCTGCTTAGGCGTTTCTGGACCAAACTCTCCAGAGTGATCTTTTGGTGTGTTGTGTGCTGAGAGGCAAACTAGAAGGGGCTTTGAATGGCTTCGGATCTTTCACAGAATTTCCTTCCGCAGTGTTTCAGAATGGTAGTACAGAGCAATGTTAGATCAAAGTATGAACAGCGGAATAGAAGAAATGCGGTGTAGTTGATCGAGTTATTTTTACCTGAAAGGAGACAACACATTGTAGATAAGACTACAGATGTAATAAATATTAACCGAACTGTATCAACAGGTAAATGAGGTTGTGATATTCTATAGCAGTAAAACTGATGTAGCTTAAAGCAGTAAAAAATATTTACTATATTGCATGTTGTCTTGGGATCAATGAGACAGAATCTGGTCAGGAAACTAAGTAATCCTCTTAGGAAATGTTTCCTTTTTGCTTCCAATTCTCAGGTGTCCTACATTAGCCAAGACTGTGAAGAAATTCCGGAATTCCTAGGAAGAAAATATGGACATATGGCAAAAAGGCTAGACCTTAGTTTCAACTTGTTAAGGTATGTGCAATATCGAGATTTTCAAGTGCATTATGGGGTACCAGCTCCAGAAATAGAATGTCTTTTTTTCCTCCAAAGTAGAAACATACATGTATGTCAGGTACATTTAGTTGTTATCAGGAGAGCAACGCTATTTTACAAGTGATGTTTGTTTCCTTTTCCGGCACACTTGGAGCACAAATAACTAGGTGAGTCTGGAAATTTCTCGTGTTAACATAAATGATGCCCAGTGAGGGCCTTGTGGTTTGTTCTCTGCTCAAAATGGAAAATAAGCATCATTGCCTGAAGAAGTGAAGAATGGGATCAGAAGTGAATTGTTCTTAACTGTAACACAAGTAAGTGCGCGCTTCTCTCCCTTCTTTTCATTTGTAGATCTCTGGTTATTCCCATGAATGATTTGTAATGCTCTTTTCCCAGGTGATCTGTTTTTGTTGTATGATTTGATTTTTGGACAGCTGTGGAGTTAAGTGCTAAAAGTAAGTGCAGTTAGAATTTATAAATAAATTCTATTTATTTTAATATATGGATTGATTTAGAATTGTGTAGTATTCCCACGAGTTCTTACAGTATCCTTTTTCATTTAATCCTTGTGAGAGAGCCTGGTGAGGTTCAGCAGTGGCAACTCTGTAGGTAAGCAGGGAGAAAGGAATGGAATGTAGTTGTCTGTTTAAAAAAAAAAAAAAAGCATAATTTTTCAGTTGTAGGGTTGGACTTTTTTGAGTTTTCCTTTTATTTTGTTGAGGGTAAGCTTAGAGACTGCTTGTGAGGAGGAAGAACCTAAAAGTAGTGTGCTGGTGCCTTGTTCTCCTAGGCGGAACAACCACTGGTTTTACTTTACTTAAAGCTCCTATAAATGTTATCCTGAGCCGCTGTCGACTCTGAGTGACTGATTCCTACGTGCCTTCTTTCCTTCCTTACCCAAAACACCATCACTTTGCCTATTTTTCAGGAGGAGTATAATTTGGTTTTATTGTGGTTTGGGGAAAAAAAGTGTATCAAAATCTTTTGTGGGGAAGCGTGAGGGAAGTGCTAGTGTTTGGGATAGCTGCAATCAACGTTTGATGTGGGATAGCTTGCTGTTGTAAAGCTGTAAAAGTATTCTCAGGCCAGAAATCAGATTCGGGGAAAGGGGAGAGGTGGTTTTCTTTGTTTCGTGGGTATTTTTTTTGGTGTGGGTTTTTTTCTTTTTTCTCTTTTAGCTTAGGTAAGCTAATGGTAAATGTGATGAGAGCAGTAATGTTTTCTTGTTTGAGCTGTGATAGGTATACAAAGCCTATAGGGACTAAGAAGGAAGAGTTTATTCTACAATAGCTGTGCAGACTGGTCAGTGCTCGTGTATCAACACTGTGCCTGCATGTTATAGACTCAGGTAAGATGCAGAATAAAGGCCGTAGCCTTAAATGAGTGTGAATATAGAAGAGATGTCTTGGGCAGCTGTTGAAGGAAATGTAGATGGTAAGATCATTGTCATCTTCCTTCAACAAATATTATTGCCTGAAAAATCTGACAATGCTGTAGTATAGTGATGAGTTTTATGATTTTTATCAGTGAATGCTTAATTTGAAAAGTTTAGTTCAGTGTGTTTCTTTCAGTGGGGAAGAAACTGTAAACTTAAGGTGCCTTTAAAAATGAGTTTGACTTTTTTAGAAAAACTTGCTCTCTGTTGGTAAAGGCCTAAGCTGAGTGAAGAAGACTGAGGGTGATCAAAATCTAGCAAAAGAGAAAGAGAATATTGTGCTTTGCTGGCACAATACTTATTTGCAGTAAAGATGCTGGTTTTCATTTTGATTCATTTTTAGATGACTGTTATTAGATCATTATTAGATGACTTGTTATTGGACTGTGTGTGTGTTCTTTGAAAGAAAAAAAATATTTCAGTGGTCACTAATTTTTTTAGCCTGTATTTAAGCCAGAGAAATGCTGAAACACTCAGCAGTTACCTGTTCTCAGTTTCAGGCAGTAAATAAGTACTTACCAACCTTTTTTTAAGGTCATTTTGCACATGGGGTTCCTGTCTCCTGTCCTCTGTAAGTATGGCTGCTGCCACGCGTATTTCGGGGAAGGAATCATCCTCCTGTAGCAGGCAATAAATTTTGTCACGTTAAAGTGTCAATAGAATTTCTGCCAACAGAACAATTACATTAAGAATATAAGAAATTGAGAATAGAGGGGAGATTTTTTTTTTTTTTAATTTTGTGGGCAGCAGTATGTGCAGTCACGTTATGTGATACTGCTGTCGTGGGTGCAGTTGCATGGCGAGAAAGAGAGAGATCTTGCCGTGGCAGTAACGTGCTCAGCTGCGTGGTCAGCTGGCAGAAGACTCCTCTTGCGAGGCGGTGCGGTTCTTTCCGAGCCAGGCATCGCGCATGGCTACAGATCGCAGGTTTTACTGTGCGCGCACACACAAGCGCGTGCATCCGTGTGAGAGACTCTTACCAGAAAGACATACTTCTACTGCACGATACGGATGTCTCAAAACTTGCTTATGCGACTGATGTAATGTAGTGCTTGATTGAACAATTGCTTTACTGAACCGTACTGATTTCGATACCACCATAATGTAGATGGCTTTGTTGCAAAGCTCAGGACAGAGCCAGGTAAGTTGTTTTGCCATTTACAGCTTTCGGCTGTAAATGTGTATTTCCAGAGACTTGTCCAGCTGTACTGGAAAAAGGGTGGGAAGACTGGCAGAGGTGCTGTTAGTAAAATGGGAAAGGAGGAGTCGAACATGCTATATTTTGTGACTTACACACAAACAACTTTTGCCAAGCTTGTCCCTTAATAACATATTTCAAGAGATGCTGTTGTGTTTTTCTGGTAAATATATATATAGTTCAATATATTGTTTTGTACAGGCCAAGGATTTTCTCCCCTCCACCCCTCTCTTTTTTTTTTTTTCTTTTTGAACTTGTTGAGTTGATATGCATTTGGATAATAATTTTTTTTAAAATAGGGATATCTTCTAACTAATTATTGGTTGTTATGGTACTTCTGTCTTTTTTTTTTTTTTTCTGCAAGGAAAAGTAATTATGTGGATTCAATGTTCTTATGTGTGGTGGTTTTGTTACTCAGATTTCTCCAGTTTTTTTCTTCTTGGATGTGATGTCAACACATAAGTGTACACGGGACCCGAGAACTAAATTGGAGGCGGACAGGGTTGTAATTAGTTCTTTTTTATTAGCAATTTAATACAGAGGAAAATGTATATTTTTCACCATTTTTTTTCCTGACTTCAGAGCTCTTCCCAGGCTAGAGCCCGTTCCTCTTTATTAGATAAAAATTGGGGCCTGTGTAGATGCTTAATTGTCTTTGCACCAGATGTCGTAAATCTAAATGATCACAAAAAGTTGCTCTTTAAAAGACTCGTCTTTCTTGTTTGCCTGTTTTCAAGAACTAGTATCTCTCCTTGCTTACCCTGAGCGAGACCTGGATCCACCTCTCTCTCTTCTGCAGCCAAAGTCAAGCGACCATTACCAGTCCGTAATGGTTACGCGTCTCCCTTTTTCTCTGGGAGGGAGAGGGAAGACGGAGGTGAATGGCAAAAGGGAACTTTTTATGGAGACGTTGGGCAAAAAGGAGGAGTAACAGCAACTGGTTGTGTATGAGACAAAGGGGCAAACTGGTGTGTCCTGAAAAGCATTCTGGTTGTGTAATCAGCAAGATGTGGTGCTGCTGGATTGCCCCCTGTTTGTGCCTCTGGCTGAGGGAAATCCTGCAGCCCCGGACCACTGTAGTCCACTTATGAGTTATTTTTTCTCACGCAGCTTTCCTTACAGATTTTGTTGAAGTGGTTTCTAATGTCTTTTGTTTCCTTTTGGGACTAACGGGCGGGTTGCGAAGAAGATGGAGCCAAACTCTTGTCCGATGTCCAGCAGAAGGACGAGAGGCAGTTGTCACAGGTTGCAACAAGGGCATTTCCAGCTGTTTGTAAGGAAAGGCTTTACAGTGAGAAAGGCTGAGTGGAAGAGGTGCCCAGAGAGGCCGTGGAATCTCTGTCCTGGGTGGTATTCAAAGCACAGCTGGGCCAAGCCCCAAGCAACCTAACCTGATGGTGAAGTTGTCCCGCTCTGAGCAGGGCCTTGGACTAGGTGACCTCTAGGTGCCCCTTCCCACCTAAATTACACCCTGATCCTGTATGGTCATCATAAAACGGCCGGAGTTGTAGCAGCTCTTTGGACTCGATATTGGCAGTTATTTTCAGCTGTTTTAGAAAGGAACTGTTTACACCGTGTATTTTCAGTAAGGCGTGTTGCAGGAGCAGGTATGTTTTGCTTTGGAGATCTGCTCCCAAGTTTCTCTTGGCAGCTGTATTTGATAGCCTTCCCTGAGAACAGAGTACTGTAAAGGCCACTATTTTGTTTCATAACATGAGGAAAGCGTTCCCTGGTTCCCATTTAATGAAAGCAGAGAGCATGGGAAGGAAAAGTCACTGATGTGCCAGTGTTAGTGTTACTGGGAGGCTATGCTGAAAAGGATTTCAAGGTGGATTGAAAAACTATTGTTGATCATTGGAAGTTAAAGATTTCGCTGGAAAAAATAAAAAAAATGTAAATAATAATCACTGTTGGAAGAAAGAGAGCAATAAATAAGTAGGAAGGATGTAATGTAGGTAGGGAATAGAGATGTGGATGAAATACAAAGTATTTTTTTTTTTTAGATGCATCTTGCTGTCTGGTGGAGAGGAAAAAAACCCAAACCTATTCAAAGGTTCATTTATTTATCTTGGATAACTTTGTTCCAATTTTCTCCTTTCACATTAAAGGCTAAATGCACTCCAGTACTTGAATAACAGATGTCAGTGTTTTTGTACAAATAGGTGCTGTGTTTTTATAAATAACATCTACAGTCTGATTCACAGAGAAGTCCGTCTTCTAATTTTGTCCTCAGTAGTTTTAAACATTCGAGTTGTTTTCCTTTTTCTTGCAGAGATTTCTTCTGGGTCTAAGCTGTGAGGCGAAAGGGAGAGTGAATCTTTAATCTTGGCCAATGAGGGAGGATTAATCCAATAATTGTGCTCACGGAGATACAGATATCTCTTCCCTCTCTCTAGGGTGCAGATTACTTCTGCGAGAAGCATGAATAATTTGCACAGTGTGTGCTTGTGCATATTTTCCACCATCCGATTAAGAGGGTGTATGTATGAAAACATCCCCTTGAACTTTAATCCTAGTCTGGAATGTTCCTCCATGACTTTTGGGAGGTTGAGGCTTTGTAACATCCTCTCTGCGGACTGGAGATTGTTTGTTTCTCGCTCCTGCCTACGGTTTTCTTGCCTGGGGGAATATGCAAGTGGCAGCTTGAAACTGGGCTCCAGTCTTACAGGACATGTTCCTCTTTGTGAGCTGAGTATGTGAAAGAGGGGCTTATTATTATTTTTTTTTTCCTTGCCACCTTCCCAGGCTGTGGAGCAAGAAGACACACAGAACAGGAAGATGAACAACAAAAGAGAGGTGGAAATAAAAGCTAGAATTCAAAACAAAGCATGACATATATTTTAAAAGCCTTTAGACTGATCTTTATAGCGTTTTGAAACGTTGAAGGAAATGCACTATTGTTAAAACTTTTTGATGGTTTTATTTATAAGGTAGAAAAATATTTTCACCGTAATTGGGTAACTCTTAATCATAGCAATTGCATATTTATCAGTATGAGGGGCTGTTATTAATGTAGCTGTCATGCACAAACACATTTCTGCATTAAATCCATTTAGTATGTGCATTATTCGGTCTAGAATGTCACCAGGACATCAAAGCCCCCTTAGGCATAAGAGCACAGTGCCCTGCTGTGGCTGCAGAAAGGGCTTGATCAATAAATGTAACATGTTAATGCAGAGCAAATAGAATAAAAGATTTCTTTGACAAGACATGAAAAATCACCTTGTGGCAGCTGGCATGGTGATGCCATTTCAGCAGAGACACTAGCAAAGTTGATCTGACAAGTAAAGAGGAGAGATGATGGTTATAAGGTGCTTTTGTTTCAAACTTCTTTCTTGACCTGTCAGGTTTTGAAGGAGCCTGAATGGCCCTTTTTTGTCATGTGAAAATTGTAGTCTTAGGCAGTTATGAAGCAGTTATCTCTTCTCAAATTGTGAATGCTGCTGTTTAATTGATTCACTTAGCATTTGAAACTGTCACGCATTAATAATTGCTAAATCCTGTAGATACTGCTCCAGTGTGTCATGCTTAAATGTGTAGTTATCAGAAAATTAATATCCTTAATGAACCGGTGCTTTCAAACTAGCATTGCATGAAATCTCTTTTGCCCTTTCGTTTACTGAAGGTGCAGCAGCCAGTTTTCAGCGAAACCCCTCCCGACGGTTGGGTGGCTTTATTTATTTATTTCTTTTGATGCCCGACAAATGCCAGCTTTGCTTTGGGTACATAGTGTGCTCAATGACAATAAATATAGTAATTATGCCGGAGTTAGTAATTAACATAATTATAGTCAATTACGACAAATACAGTGCAGAGCTAAATAAATGAGGGTGAGAAATTAGCAAGCTAATTGATTTACCTTACTTGCTGCTTTTTCTTGCAACTAGCAGTCGCAGATTTTCTGCAGGAGAAAGGGTGGTGTTTACAAAGAGCTGACTGTGTTTTGAAATGGTTCTGTCTTCGGGCTCTCACTCCTGTTGTTTTTACACTGAGGTGAAGGGGACTGAGGTACGGGGTAGTGGTTGGGAGGAGAGAGGAGCTGTTCTGTCCGCATGGAACACTTGGAAGGAAAATGTATGTGCTTGCTTTAATTTTAGATGCTTTTAGTATTGAAGGGATGGGGGAAAAAAAGTCGTAGTTCTTTGCAAACAAAACACATTGCTGCAGAAATTTTGGTCATCTGTTTTGATCCCCTTAGATGTGGCCTGGCCTATCTAAGAGACGTCTGTCTGTCTGTCTGTCTGTCTGTTGGCATTCGAGAGATCTGCGCTAAAGAAATGGATAGCTAAAGAAAGAATTCAAACCGTTCGAGTAATCCAAGTGTGCTGAAACAATATGCCCTTGTTCAACCATCAGTTTCAATAATTTAGAGCCATTGGACCAGCAGAGATGCATAGTATCATAACATTTGTGCACATTATAATAGCCTGTTTTGTTTCAAGATGATTTATAGGATGTTGTCTGAAATAAGTGTATCGGCGCTATGCAGTTAATCTGTTTCACTCTCCTCGTTTTTTTGTTTTCTGTCAAGCATGACCACAGTTTAATATGTGAAAGGAGAATTAATATGTTTAAGTATTGAGTATTTTGTATTGCTTTTTCAAAAAAAAGCATGTTTAGTAGTAGCTGAGATTTCTTTCTTATTCTAGGAAAACACTGATTTGCAAATGTTTGTAAATTTTATACTTGAAACAGTTCACTGTTTTGTGGTAAATGGAATTGTATTTAGAGACTTCAGCAAAGAGATAGCGTTTTCCACAGCTAAGCAATCTGAACTGCATAAATTCTTGGTGATTTTTCTCCTACTATTGCAGTAATAGATGAAGTTCAGATGAGTAGGTTTGTACTTTGAGGTGGGTACTTAAAGTTTGCCTGCAAGGGATGTCCTACAGTAAGCACAAGATGCTGTTATTTAAGTAACCCTGAAATGTTATGAATGCCTGAAAAGAAATATACACTAACACTGCTAAGTGTGGTCATCAGTTGGAAATCAATTTGCTAAATGAAATATTTATATACAAAGAATCATTTAAATTATTGAAAATTTACAGGTGTAATGGTCTTTCAGATGAAGTCTTGCGTGTTTATTAATCACTATGATCTACATTATGCATAATTGTCTTTCTATTAAAATAACTATGAAATAGTCTTATCCTACTAGGTGGACTGAAGACAAGTGTGATGATGGGTTCACTTTCTGCATGGGTAATACCGAGGGAGTTGTACAAGATAAAGTTTTATGGGTTTATGTCTATCATACAAATGGAAGGAGAGTATAACCAGTAACAAACCAGGATGTTAGACTTCAAATATTAATTCTGCTTGTGATAGTTGATAGACAATCAAAACTAAATCTACTCCTTGCTCTCTTCTTCTTCTCCTTTTCCCTCCCACCATGCCTCCCCCTTTTGAAAAGTGGCATTTCAACAGGAACCAGATGTGATCTGGGTAACGTATAAGGAAAACTCCCCACCACCACCCCCCTTTGAAAACTTTGGATAATATTTAAAAAATACTGTTAAGTTATACCTTGTCTTGCATGCAATAGCCATGCCTGAGTTCTGTTATTTTATCAACTTTAAATGTATCTGTAGAGTATTTGTCTTTACAAAGTATTATCTGTGTGTTTGTGACTGTTACATTTTCCTGCTGTGTCTTATTTGCAGTTGTTGGTTTATTGTTGATATGAAGGGGACCAGTGGACGACTAATTTTAAAAATATCAAATTAATGGCTTATGGTATGTATTTAAGTATCGCACTGATTTAAGCATACTGTGCCAAGGATGCAAGTTGTTTTTTTGATGGATAAGTTATTTTTCCAAACTCAGTGATATGTAAGAACAAACTTAGAGTATAAATTGTTGTATTTCAGTCCTGTGCTGGTGGCTGTTATCTTCTTTAGTCCCAACAGCCTCTCTTTTTGTCCATTGATCCTTGCTTGACTTTTTATGGCCACATAGTCATTAACGGCCTGTGAAAACACTGTAGAATATACACCTCTGACCCCCAGTGCTGGCCATTATCCATTGATTTACTGTATCTGACAGGTCAAAACAGAAGATTGTTTTCTGTTCTGCTTTTCTCGAGAAGGCTTAACATCGTCGAAGGAGTTGTCTTGAGAGTGTAACACGGGGCAGAATTGGGCAAAAGCTGGTTACCCGAACCTCTGGCGGGGAGGTCGGTGTGTGTTCATGTTGTGTGGTGGAGAATTCTTGGGAGGATTACTAGAGCTGGTAAATCTGGTAAAAATGTTGAACATGCTGCACGACTTGACATGAAGTAAAATCAGGTCGTGAGCTTGAACTGTTACATCTTTAAATATAGCCAGTGAATACTGATGGATGATGAAAGTTGTTTTTTGGATGACATCCGTCTCTAAGGGGCTATTGCAGTCATGAGTAAAGGTGAAATCTGCACTCCTGAGCAAAGGTGAGTAACAAACTCCTTGGACTTGAACAGAAATTGGATGTCACATTAAGCATCCTTTGACTCAAGCCTGTTGCTAAGACCTTCTGACTGAGGCGGAGCATTGCCCAGAGAACTGATGTTTGCATCGCATCGTTTGCTTTGAGTTTGAATGAGCGGGGAGTGAACCGCTTTCTCTGGATCTGCTTTCCTGCGTGAGTCTGAAGCTGGTTTTTGGGAGTGATGTTGGAGGCTAAATCCACACAATCTGCACTTGTTCTCTGGGAACCCGGAGGGCTTCTTTCACGGCACAGTCAATCCAGCTCCTCTTGTGAGAACTGTAATCAGTCTTACACAAAAGCTAGTTTTTGTTTTGAATTCCGTTCTGAATGACAGGAACCTGTGTCAGATTGAGAGAAAATCAGTTACTTAATAAATGGAAAACTACTGCAATCTATGGGAAGTATTGGCATTTGGAGGAGAAATAGTTGGATGCACTTGTTTTGGCTTTTGAAGAATGGCAATGGATTGCAATAATGTTTTGGTGACTTCTCTTGCATAGTCTATGGTTATCTGAGTTTTAAGACTGAGAACTACTTTTTTCAAAGTGTTGGGGGTTAATGAAAAGAGCATGATAAAGAGCATGTTATGAGTATAGTAATCAGATGGACCATTCTTATTTGCTGACTCCTTTAATCTCTCTTACTCTAAAACAGTATTTCCACATCACCGCTGTTGTGAAACAAGAGCGAAGGACTGCAGAAATAACTGTTGTCTGAGGATGAGGAGCTTGACTGAAGGGAAGAACCTGCACTAACCCTGGAGCTATTATCTCTGTCTTTTCCTCTCTGTTGTGTTGAAAGGTATCTTCTTCTCTAATTAATGCAGCACACAAGATTCCCAGCACCTAGTTGCAGATGTAAAGAACTCGACTAGTTTTGCTTACCAGTCACTGAGTAAGAAGGGTCTCTGTCTTCCAGTAGTCAACAAACCTGCTGTGTGGTCACGGTACCAATAGCTAGCTGGCATTTGGCAGGTAAAATCCTTACAAAGCTTCTGTTTATGCGCTGCTTGTTTGTTATATGTTGTCTTCTATGGTGTGTGCCGTTTTTGAGATCTTGCGTTTTACATAAATCATCTTTACATAAATTATCTTGGAGATGATTTTTCAGTTTAAAAAGACAATCCCCAAACCCTTAGCTCATGCAAGTGTGAAGAATGAGTATCACAGAAGTGCAAAAGGGCCATGCATTTTTTTCGGGCTCAGGAGCCAGCGTGTCAAACCAGATATGCTATACAATAATTATACTGTCTTTAAGGTCATGGTTAATGCAGTGTTGTAGCTCAGTGGCAGGCTTCGCCCATGACCTGATGCTGGCAATCATGTGAAGTTTTGTGATACTATTTCTATTTTTGTTCTGTTTCTGTTGGTTTTTCTTTTTGACCATGCTTGGCTGAGTGAGTTGCTCACTGGTAGAGCTGGAAGATCATTTCCTTTCTTTATCATTTCTTCTTCATTTTTCACTTAATTTGTCCACTGAGTCCATAAGCGGTAGCAGTGAATGTGCTTCATATAATACAGCCATAAGAGTTCGTTCATTTTTAAAACCATCTCATTGCTCATGTTTGTAGGAACCCTTGCTATAGTGAAAGACTATAGAAAGAGATGCAAAATATCTAATGTTGGCGGATAGTTTGTAATCTGTCCACAACTTGGGGAAGTTGATAAGGTCTTGCAAATTGGACCGAAAGTGAATAGCTTCTCTTCAAGCGCTTAAATCTCTACTGCTTTTCCTGTGCAGTTGGTGTATGAGCTGTGCTGGTAGACAGCAGTACTTGAATGCCTGCACGGCTCCAGTTCATTTTTTATAGAAAGCATAGCGCGTGGGGGATGCTGTTGTCAGAAGTAGTTTACTGGCATTTAATACATACGTGTGCACACAAAACAGCATCTTACATATAAACATCTTTATAATATATGTATAATGCCTTTGTATAAGTTATACGTATAATACATAAACTATATTTTTAATATATAAAAATTTGGGGGTGATACTCTAGTATTTGGTCTACGTTGATTCAGCACTTGCAATATGGCTTTGTCAGTGATAACCTGCTCATAACCTAGAAAGAAAGAACATTTTACTTACAGGTTGATAACAAAAAAAGATACGACATATCAGAGATGAGTGATTGGGAGAGATAACTGACCTTGACGGAACTGGACCAAAATGGGAGCAGTCTTCAGGTGAAAAAGTACTTAAGTAACAAGAATTTACATATTTCTCTCTTCCTTTTGATGGTTTTATCCAAACCTATCTACATTATTACAGGTTTTTGTTGTTTTTCAATTATCTACTCCCTTCTTCACTCCCTCCTTCATGAGCTCTCAGAAGTACTCAGTATTGGTCTTGGCATCAGCTCTCAATGAGGCTGACAGGAGGAAAGACACATCAGCATGGTGGTTAGTCCTGTGGCGACTGATGCGCGTTTCAGATTACGAGCTGTTTGGCATAGATACCAACTCATTGTGTTTGGGCTTGGTGAAAGGCTCTTGCTCTGTCGATGTCATTGCACTGAAGGCTAGAGTGACAACGTTTGGCTTACAACTCATCGACTCCAAATTTAATTTTTTATTTTTATAAAATTAACAAAGGAATTTAGAAAGTCCTGGGGTATTTTTGGGGGGAGTTGGGTTTTTTTTTGTCTTATTATGAAGCTTACGTGCGCAGTTCTCTCAGCTGATGCATTTTTCTGTAATGTGTTGGACTGGTGCAACCATTTTAAGCACAAGTGGTCAGTCCTTAATTTTTGAATTTGCATTAAGCACCATTTTTCAATGCTTGCTTTGCCAAATGTTAAAAGATGGAAAATATACGTAGTTAAAATATACTTAATGATATTGAAAATGTGGCTGGTATTTTATAAGCCAACTCTGCATTTCCCGTTTGGGAGGCGGGCCAACTGGTGCTGTTTGTTCCTTGTGAATACACCCAATGGAAAGACATCAGAGTGCTCAATGTTTTTAAATTGCATTCAGAAATGTGAGCTGGCTTTCCCTTAGAGTGTTAATCTATGATCAGACATGCCAACAGGGAACTCAGTTTGTGAATTTAACAGAAAAGCTACCTATTACCTACATCTAATAGTTTTTGAAAATCATCATTTCCAACCATTAGTTTGAAGATCAAAGGTAGCATATGTATTCTTTGTAAGAGAGGCATGTACTTGTGGTGACTTAAATGACTTCTTTAGTAATTAGTTTAGATATTTATTCATTATGAGTATTTTTTCCTTTTTTCCTTTTTTTTCCTTTTTTTCCTTTTTTTCCTTTCCCCCCCTTTCCCCCCCTTTCCCCCCCTTTCCCCCCCTTTCCCCCCCTTTCCCCCCCTTTCCCCCCCTTTCCCCCCCTTTCCCCCCCTTTCCCCCCCTTTCCCCCCCTTTCCCCCCCTTTCCCCCCCTTTCCCCCCCTTTCCCCCCCTTTCCCCCCCTTTCCCCCCCTTTCCCCCCCCTTTCCCCCCCCTTTCCCCCCCCCTTTCCCCCCCCCTTTCCCCCCCCCTTTCCCCCCCCCTTTCCCCCCCCTTTCCCCCCCCTTTCCCCCCCCTTTCCCCCCCCTTTCCCCCCCTTTCCCCCCCTTTCCCCCCCTTTCCCCCCCTTTCCCCCCCTTTCCCCCCCTTTCCCCCCCTTTCCCCCCCCTTTCCCCCCCCTTTCCCCCCCCTTTCCCCCCCCTTTCCCCCCCCCTTTCCCCCCCCCTTTCCCCCCCCCTTTCCCCCCCCCTTTCCCCCCCCCTTTCCCCCCCCCTTTCCCCCCCCCTTTCCCCCCCCCTTTCCCCCCCCTTTCCCCCCCCCTTTCCCCCCCCTTTCCCCCCCCCTTTCCCCCCCCTTTCCCCCCCCTTTCCCCCCCCTTTCCCCCCCCTTTCCCCCCCCCTTTCCCCCCCTTCCCCCCCTTTTCCCCCCTTCCCCCCCCTTTTCCCCCCCTTTTTTTCCCTTTTTCCCTTTTTTTTTTTTCATGGTGTCAAGACCAGTATATTTTAATTTTAAATCCTTCAGTGTTTGGGAGCATCCAGTTACCTCCTTAGAGCAACAGAGCAGCTTTTTATGACCAGGATAAAGCTAGTGAATTGTTATTTTGGTGACAGCGGTTTGAGGTTTTTGTCCATCTATTTTTGGTCTCATTTTCTTTTACCAAGTGCTAAAAATGCACTTTGTCTCTTGAGTGTAAAAATCTCTTAAAGCACAAGGAAATGCAGCAGATTTGTCCTCGAACCATTGTACAAGTGAAGGGTGCAAGACTTGCTGCAGTGCTGTGACTGAAGACTGCGTGGCCCCGAAAGCGCGGGATGAGGCTACTGTGTTTTAGGCTCCTAGGACTTTCAAGACCTTTTAGCTGGAGAGAAAAGATGAAACTTTGGCCTAGTTATGTAAGTGATAAAGTGTACTGATTATTTTAAAGCACTTGAAAGGTGTGCTAGACGTGCCAAGGATTAACAGTATGTTGAATATTCAGAAAACTCTGCTTCTAACACAGTTACGTTAGGATAATTTGACAGTCCAGTGTGTGGATGTTAAAATTACAGCTGCTCAAGGATCTGAACACTTTCTACCTATTATCTTGTGTTTAATACCCTCTCTAGCTTGGACAGTGAAGTACTTGGGAATAGCACAGAAACAGTCGTGTGAAGGTGATTATGTTAGAATGGCTTTGGGAAAAATACGTCAAACATAATTTACAAAAAAGAATACATTTTTTTTTTTACAATATTTTCTAAGAAATGGAAACTAGCCAACTAAGTGAGAGGCTGGGCATGTGTCCGGTTTAGTTCCTTCCCACACTCGGTGCCTTCTTTTCTTCCTCCGTGCTGCCTCCAACTCCTTAAATCAGCAGAAGGCTGCTGAAGGTGCTGCCGAGAGGTTGGGGTGCAGGTGCAACGTGAGGTTCTGGCTTTCTTGCACATGCTCTCTCTTTTGTTTGCTGGGCTGCCTGTAATCAGGAGCCAGGCGTTAGCTGGCTCAGCTGTTCCTGTACAGCGTTGGTTCCAGTTCTACCAGGTGCACAATTAGTAAATTGTCTTCCAGCCTAAGTGGGGAATGTCAGAGGGTAGTTCAGTTTCTTTCACTATTAATTCTTTGGCCCCCTTTAAGTAAGTCATATCAACAAACAGCCTGTTACTACCGCTAAGAATAGAGCTTTTGAAATGTGGACATATCTCTAATGAGAATCTCTCTCAACCCCTTTAATGCAGGCCGCTGCTTTGCCACCGAATTACAGGCTCTGGTCACTGCAGCCACAGGTGGTTTGAAACAAGAGCTTCACCTGCGCTTCAATGACTGAGCAACAGAAAAGAAGTTTCTAAAAGTTAAGGAGACAAATGCATTACTGTAGATTTTCTTTTGACCATCATTTTTTTCACTTTTTACTAATTGGTAAGCGGAGGAAGAGAGGACGTATGCCTGTATTGAGCTAAAAGTGAATGGGCAAGTGTTTCTTTGTGCGTTTTAGTACAGCAGATGAAAATCTTCGTTGCTGTAGCCCTTGTATTTTAAACCAGAGCAAAGGGGTGAAGTCAGCTTTAAGGTACTGTCTTGCACGTTTTTGTTGGTTTTTTTTGTTTGTTTCATTTTCTTTCTGTGCGGGAACGGAAGTGCACAGGAAGAAATTATGACTAGTGTGGGTGGAAAAAGTAGTGCTAGAAATCCTTCAATATAGCTGATAGTTATAAAGTTGATACTTGTATTTACAGCATAGCCTATTACTGTCGTATAACCTGGAATGAATAAATAATTCCTATATTGTAGCAGATACATCTTAGCAGTAGGCAGAAGCGTGTCAGCATTGGTCAGTAAGCTTCACTGTATACACAGAAGCATCAAACGTGTTTGGTTCTGTACCTTTTGTTTAATGCACTGTGAGGTCATAACCTAAATCAGATTCCCTGAATGATTACTTAACTGCAAATTTCCATACAGCTCTCATTCTTGGGGAGGGGGGGCGGGGGGGAAGGAAAATAGCTTCTGCACCTTAGTGAGTGGAGTGAAACCCTATTCACACCCTTTTTTCCTAGTAGAAAAGCACAAGAAAGTCTACAAAAAGGATCTGCAGGTACAGACATGTTAAAGGTTCATCTGTAAGCTCCTGAAATCAAATAATATCAGAACTTACCTCTGTGTCAAGAAAATTTGCCAACTTGAATTACACTGCTGCTTTTCAAACCTCTTACCACTTGCAGAAAGTAGAAGATATTTCCTTTCACCAGATTTTTGTATGCTGAACACAAGTGAGATGCTTGATGTTTGAATCTATCCAGTGGAACAGAAATAACCTTATTCGTATAACAGAGTGCATTCATATCTGCGCATGTATGTAGAAAGCTAGGTGCTGCTCTTGCCATCCTAGGCAGCTCTATTTCCCTGCAAGGTTTTTTAAATTTGTTCCTTGTCTTTTTGCTGCAGAGCACTTTATTTATTTATTTATTTATTTATTTATTTATTTATTTATTTATTTATTTATTTTTAGGTCTTGATGTCTCTTTAAGAGAAAGTAAATTGCTGTTAAAATTCCCTCACTGGGGATTCCAGCTAAACCAAGCACAAGTAGGGTATTAAAACCACCACCACGAAAAAAAACCAACCCCTTGCTTTTTTATCGCTGGTGTGTAGCTAGCAGAGTGCACGAGAGCCGAGAGCTTTGACCCCAGAGCACTTTGCATGATGGACTCTTTCCAGAGTCTCGTTTAAATCATACCACGGCTCCGTGTGTAAACTTGACAGTACCTCTCTGCGCTTGACAGTGTAACTTCAAGCTTTTATGTTATTTAAATACACTAAAATGTAGCCTGTATAAAACTGCAGGTGCTGCTACACTTCTATTAGAGCATGGTAACACTTGCCTGAGGAGAACTCCGAGGCTGGTGAAAGAGTTAAGCGAAGCAGCCAGAAACCATTTTCAGCTTTTACTTTGCAGATACAACCTTTTAAGCATACCTACATTTACCTGCAATGGCAATCGTTTTGCATTTTAATGACAAATCAAGTACGCTAACTTGCATTTGAAACGAAAGTGCCTTAAATGTCTCTGGCTGTCAGAATGAGATGTTAGGAGCTTGATGAAAAGAGAACAAAGAAGACAAAGTATGAAGCCTAGATACAGAGCAAAATGAAATAAAACCTTGTATGGCCTGTCAGGGGTGTCAGTTGATATTCCTATCTAAAGCACATTATAGTATTACTTTGCAGCTCATAGCTTACTCATCTGTCTTTTTTAATTCATCACATTCTAGCCCACATCTTTTAAGTCCCATGTGTCAACAATGGAAGAAATCTGTTAATTGACAAATGAGTGTCACAAATGTGAATTGGTGCCTTTACATCAGAGGCAGGTAGTCTCTGTTGTTTTTTGTCGGCTCTATTATTGGCATAAGCCAGTGTAAGACATCTGTCTTTGCCAGAATGAGAGATGACAGCCAAAGAAGGGCTGTCATTGTTTTAGTGCATGTTCATTCTGCTGAGATACTGTATAAAGATAAAATGTCAGTTAAAAGAATGTGAAAAACTATCGGGAGGAAGTCCTTAAATTACTTGGGAAGGGGATCCGGGAATTGGTGCCAGAATTGAAATCCGAACGTTCCAGTTTGCATCTATCACATCAATTTAAAAATAATACTTTCTGAGTAACTGGGTCAGTTTATAAGGCATTTAGGAAAACGTTATGTTGTGTTGGCATAATTAGCTCATAAGATGGAAGGAAAAACATACCTCCACAGGATATGAGTTTATTTATTACAAGTTCATTTTTCAGACATGTATGGAATTGTCTCAATAAAAATATGCTGTGTAGCATCTCTGGCGTTGATTTGCATCTGTTGTGAAATATTGAAATTGCTCCTTTCCAATTTCTTTTTCTGTTATAGTTCTATTTTAGATTGATGAATAACATAATGAAATAAAAAGCACAGCCAGCTGTGAGTTGATGAGACAATTAATAGGGAGAAAATTAGTAACGCAGTTGTGGGGTGTCTAGAGGGTGTACAGTATACAAAAGTTACTCCCAAATCTCCAAATCCCTTTATGGCAATAAATGACTTTTTAATATCAGATAGTGAAAAGGAGAGGAGGAAAATGTTTTAAGGGAGGAGGTGGAAAAGGGGAAGAGAATGAAAATGTCATAAAAGGCTGCCATTTTGCTTTTTCCTTTGGATCAAAAAGTCAGAAGAAAGATGGATCAGCACATTAATCTTCAGCAACTTTAACAACCAGCTGCTACGCGACACTCCCTGTGTGCCCCCCTCTTTCCAGAATAGCCTGTAACCTGGGTTGTGAAAGACCTTGTCTGTACTGCGGGGCTTTAGAGGACCACGTGGGCAGAATCTGGAGAGGGGCTAACTTGATTTGTAGCGAGACTGGCTGCGCTGAAGCTTCAATGTGGATGTTTCTAAACAGCAATTTATTAAAAGTCTTAATCTGAAAATTACTTGGGTCTGCATTTTAAATGAGGCCTTCTATAGAGTAGGTTTTAGAAATTCTGAATTTTGATACTACTTAATACTGGTAGAGTTGTCATTCATAACTTTGTAGGATTTGTCTGTGTTCATTTTTTTAAAAAATATTTTTTAAGAACTTGCTTCCAGCTACTAGTTGAGCAGCAGAAGAAATGTCAAACTGATGTTTCTCCCTCCCTTCCCCACCAATGAATGTGGGGCTGTTAAATTTTGTTAGTCTTTCATAACTATGTTTATCTCCAAGGTGCCTCCTGGCTGTTTTACTGCAGTCCGTGGCTAATGTTAATTGCAGCTTTAATTTTAATTCTTGAGGCCAGTAACAAAGTTAAATACTCTTAATAGGTACTAGTAATTTTGTGGGTCTTTTGTGTCTTTGGGCCTAAAAAGCTAAGAATGAGTAGCATACAGCTTCCTTTTATTTTACGTCTTTGGACAGAAATAGCGTGGCTTTGTAAATAGATCTTTCTTTAAAACAAGCGTACCAAGAGAGAAGGTGGTTTGTCTCTTTAAAGCCTACTTTATTTTTTATTTTTTTTTTTAAAAGGAAAGACAGCTTGTCTCTTCAAAGTTCTTTGGAATTCATTTTACTAGACATCATTTTAAAAGACTATAATCTGTGAAACTTGAGAAGTATTTGCTGCTTGTGTACAAAGGTTTTATGCGCCTAAATTCAACAACTGTAGCCTTATTAGTGGGAGCTGCCTGCTTCCATTCCCAGCCTTCACGGGTTCTAAGTAGATGTGTACATTTCCAATCAAAAGCCATACAGCTGGTGGTCTTACGCCTAGCTTTTCAGGCACGGTGTTTAGTAGCGTGCTCTCATGTTTGGTTTCCTTCGAGAAACTTTGGCAAAACTGAGACGTGAGGAGGCCCGCCGCGTTGATAAACCAGAGGTGCCAGGTATCGCTTTCAGCCCTTTGTACCAGTGTGCGTAAACCGCTTCTGCGTGTTGTCGGGAGTGAGGGTTGGCGCCTGTCCACCTGCCAGATCAATCTGTACTGCTCTCGGAGGTAGTTTGTTCTCTTGTGCTGCCTGGCTGCACTTTATACTGTCTGATGGCGGGTGTATCAGCAAGGTGATGAGACAGCTGAGACTAAAAAGTAGGTAAAAAATAGAATGCATTGTAGGCATGGAAGAGATTTTTTTTATTTTTTTGCCTTCAGGTGGATTGGGATCATCTCGTATTTGTTCCCCTGTGGCTGAATGGTATATAAGTTTAAAAATAACAACAAAAAAGATGTGGACTGAGACTGTATCTTCTATTGTTGGTGGACTTTCTAACTTTCCTAGCTGGAAGAGTTCAAAGCCAGGTTGGATGGGGCTCTGAGCAACCTGGTCTGGTGGAAGGTGTCCCCGCCCATAGCAGGGGGATTGGAACTGGATGATCTTTAAGGTCTTTTCCAACCCAAACCATTCTGTGATTCTGTGAAGGTTAAGTAGGACGAACAGATCTCATCTCTCTAAAAAAAAAAGTGAAGGAACTTCATTATGACAATTAACGTGCAGGAAATACGACTGGAGCTAGTTAGGACACCGTCCTGTTCCACGCTCAGTGCCGACTGCAAGGTGCCAGGTAGAGCCTGCAGGGAAAAATTCAGCTTATAGAATTCAGCTATGGGAGTGTGTGTTTGAATGACAGTGTTGTCACTGTTACTTTGACACTAGAAAGGGAAGGTGCTGGGATTTACATACAGAAATGTACATGTGTGTGCGCATGCCCTCCTGGCGATTCCCCTTCCCAGCTGCCAGCTGTCCTACAGAATCTGGAACAGACACAAATTTATTGGGTAGTATTTAGAAACATGTCAGTGGTAACAACGGGATCTCTGATTTCAATTATCACCTACTAAATTTAGGCTAATGTAATGCATTTGTAGACCTGTTGAATGCACTTGACATCATGTTTAAAATATTTGAAACTGCACTGGTTTTTAATATCATATGTTGACCACTTTCTTTTTCCTGTACACATCTGGTGCGTGGCAGAGGGCATCCCATGTGACCTATAAAAACTTCAGTTGTACTAGTTTGAGAGTTTCTTTTTTTTTCTTCAAATAATATTTCAGCTGAGGAGAAGAAAGCCGTCTGAGACTACAATACAAAAATTGGCTTAATGAAACACTAAGAGTCATCATTTTTTTTCCCCTTCGCAATTGGTGTGTAAACAGCATTTTAAGCTTAATTCCTTTTGTTTAGCTTTACCTTTTCATTGAAAATCCTTGGGATTTAGGTGCCTTGGTCCCTTGCGTGCTCTTAAAACTATTTTAATAACAGATTACCTATAGTCACTATTTCTCTGTAGAATTTTTGGGTGAGATTTAGGGTGGAATCTGTGATTTTACACCATTTCTATTGTTAAATTAGCAGAGATTCATGTTCAAATTACATTGAGTTGTGCTTTATTTACTCTGCAAACATTTTATGTGCTATTATTTTAGGATTATTGAAGGGGATCTTTTTTAAAAAAATATTTCATTTTCCAGGTATTGGAATACTTTGTTGTAGTGCTGCAAAATAGTTTTCTACTTTCCAATCTCGTATTCTTTCTCTGCCCATCATTCTCATACATATTCATTAAGTTGATATCCTGATGTTTGCAACTCTGAGCTTGCCTTCTAACTATTGGAATAGTGACTGTTGAAGGCATTTCTTTGGTAGTACTCAAGAGTTCTAATCATCACAGCTTTTAGTTTGTCTTTCACTGTTCTTGTGAAAATCTTATGAGCTTTTAAAGTGATGTCCACATCTGCATGCAAGTAATACAAGAAACAAAATAGTCTTCAAATACGTGTAAGGCTACTTGGAATAAGTTCATTGCCCACAACTTGATAGCTGCATAGACAAGCTTGGGGAATTTTTGAACCCTCCTCTTTTAAAGCAGGATCCCAGCTTGCTTGTACTAATTTTGCTTTCTCATGTCTTGGAGTATATTTTTCAGTAGCATTCTCAGTGGTGGTTAGGAGGTTCTTTTTCTTCCTGCCTAATGCTTCCAGACATCCTTTAGCTGACTTAAGTATCTCAGAATTATTCTAAACTGAAATTTTTATAAAAAAAATTCTAAGCCTGTTACCTGTTTCTGATGTACAAGACAGAATAGCAGAAGCTTTTCAAAAGGGTATTGGAAACGTGCCTTCTGGGAATGTAAACAACTCATGAAGATTGAATTTCAATAAAGTTGAAAGTAGGTCTTCTGGTGAAATGGGTAAGGACGTACCGTCTTCCTGATGATTTGTCATTTTCAGACTTGCTAAAAGTGTCTCGGATGGTAAGTTTCAGGAGTCATTTCCTCTAATGCTTGTTTTCTGGGGTTTTTGTTTAATTTTGGTGTGGAAATTGTCTATGATTGCTTAGAAATTCTCCAGGCCAAACATAGATGTAGATGGTGTCCAATAATTGTAAAGGATCTATGCAGTGGCTCCGTCATGTGATTGAAGTTACCATAGAAAAGGAGCGATGTTTCCTGTTCTGATTGAAGCTTGTCCAGTGCAAGCCTAAAACTCCTCGTTGATCACAAGTCACGGAAAATGCCTACGTAACTTTATTACATCCAGGCTATATATATGCTATATTTATCTTCCTTTAATAGAGATGTGTTTTTCTCAGTGGAGGATCCATTTAACATGAGCCCTGCATTGTTTTTATTTTCCCTTGGATGTTTGAAAATGAAACCGAAGACCTGAGAAGTCTTCAAAATGTAAATTGCAATCATAAACTAAGAACAGACTAAGTTTTAAATAGTTTGCAGAACTTGCTTTTCTCTCTTCTGTATTTCCTTAGTTGTTTGGGACCTCCTGATGAGTGGATTCTGTTCTGTGCCATGGGTTCTAACAGGCTTTGTCCCTGCCAGAATGCTGAGATTTTGGAAGAGTACAGAATGGACGTTTCACTTGTCTGTTTTGATACATTCTAATGATAGTATATTGGTTTGCAAATACAGGGAACTCCTCTGCTGCTCCGTTGTGCTGACGTTTCTGATTGCTCTGTATTCAGTTCTTCTCAAATCACTCCTGTGCTGCCTGCCTGCCTCCTTGGATGACCCAGTTTTGGACAGTTTTGTTGGCTTCCGCTTTATTCCCACAAATTCTTCTAATCTGTGTGACTACAAAAATGTTTCCTCTGCTTCCAGGTATCTTCTCTCGCTTGATAGTGTGGTGCCTGCCAACCATATGTTTCTGCAGCACCTATCTGTACTTTTGCCTTTTCTTTAAATCAGTAGGACAGTTACTGCTTTCAATACATCAAAGTGGAACTTCTTCACAAATATGTGTTACTCTATTTATTGCAAGTCTGTTGTAGATGGTGCAGCCGTTGTCCACTTGCTATGTCAGAAGAGTGTATACAGACTGGAAGACGAGAGAGGGGAAAATAAAATAGAGTGTGTTGCTGTTGTCTCCTTGTTAAAGCTGGTAGGTCTAATATTAAAGTAGTGCATGCTACAGTCATGAACTCCGAGGTAGGAGGTTCAGGAATTTTTATATTGCATAAGCAGACATAAAGTATATTTTATGTATCTGTAGAGGAGGAAGGTAAATATCATGGTATTTACTATAATTTATAAGCCCCATCAGTAATAAAAGTCTTGAAGTGTATTAAACTTAAGCCTTATGTTAAGGGCTTTGTCCTGTTTTCTTGTTACTGCTCATCAATGCTTCATCAACCATCTTAGTCCTGTGAAGAGATTTCTTTGTAGTAATTGGAGGTCGTTGTGGAGAACAGGAATCAGAATAAAAATCAGTTTATACTTTGTGCACAAATAATAATTAGTTGAATAAGAAGAAGCAAAAAGCATTACATGATTTCATGAAAGCTGAAAAGAAGGGGCAAAAGTAGAGAAGGGTGAATGCTTTGTTGTTAATGTACGATTTACTTTCAGTTCATGACTGCTGTGATGTGGTGCTGTCCTGTTGAATGGTCTGAACGTCCTTCTGGCATAGATTAGATTAATCCTTGTCTTAAATGTGAACAAATGTACATTTACTCCACTGGAGAGGAAATAAGGTGACAACTAAAGAAGCTGATGTTTGGAAAGAGTAGAAAGGCGTTTTCTGTTGACATTGGCTTTGCATTTTGATAATGCTTTTTGATACCTTCTCATTGCGTGACTCCTACAGGAGGGTGGTGGTGGGTTATGTGAAGACAAATGTCTTGGAAACAAAAAGGCCCTTTTCTGCCAAAGCTGGAAGATGGTTCTGGCTCTTCTATTTATTTTTTTTTCCCCTCCTTCAAAGAAGTCCAAGAAAACTGCTGACACTGACAGAAGAAGAAAATATGATTTATGATGACATCATGTATTACCCAAGCAACTCTGTTTTGAGAAAGATTGTTTTTTATGGTGTGTTGAAATAAAAAAAAACAGTGAATCATTCTTGAAGGAGCATTGGTTCAGATTCTTCTCGCTTCTGTCGCCACCACCCCACCCCTGCTTTTCCCTTTCTACTTTGTCTGTCTCTGGGGGTCTTAATATTGAACAGAACAACAGAAGGTTGTTAAGCAAGTTGTCTTCACTCCTGAAACATAGCTACTTCATGTGGGTGGATGTTATGCAAGAATAATCTCTGCCATGTGGCTGGAGGCCATACCCAGCTGCTCCTGAATAGCATTGGTACTGATTGACCGGCTCCAACAGTTCAGCGCAAACTTTACTTGGAGGTAGTAAGTTTCCTCTGCTGAAGAACTGTAGCAGCCTCATCTACTAATGGGGGGGGGGGATTGTTTTCAAACATCATTTCGTTTATAGATGTGTGACTTAGTGAAACTGGCCTTTGTCTATCAAATGCTGGGAATAAGACCAGTCACAGTATTTGTTCAGATGATGTTGTCATCAGCAACAGAGAAAGCCTGTGAATAAAACACAGACAGTATTCCATCATTGAATGGGTTAAAGAGAAAGCTAATTGGTAAAGTGAGGTGGATTGCACTAGTTTTACAGATAATGCTAGGCAATAAGGCTAAAAAGGAGTTGAGGTTAGTTATGTGAGTGGCAGGAAAGAGGTGATGGCTCAGTGTAAGTCTTACACTGTGACTTCAGCAAAAGTCTCAGACCAGTAGTCAGTACCAGTATCTGGGCTGAGACACTGGGGGAGCTGGGAGGCCAAGTGTCTGTTGGCTGCTGGGGGTACAAAGGATTCCAGAGGGGGGGGGTGTCACACAAACCTTCTAAAAGCCTTTTTCTTTAAAGTTAGGTCAGAAATGGGTGTTTATGACTTTGATAAAGTTCCTTTAGTTTGTTGTACTACTTAACTCCAAGGACATAGAAAATGTACAGAAATAACTGGGGAGGTGTTTAAAATGGGGCTTAGTAATTGTTGCTTGATCCTTCCGTAGTTGGTATCAGTTAGCCAGTTGCACTCTGCCTAAAGTCTGAGGGCCCCATGCATCCTTTTTACTAAAAGAAAAGCCACGTAGGCTTAGAGTAGCTGCTTATACAACACATTGTGCTTAAAAAACCCCACAAAAAACCCAGTGGTACAACCAAATTCAAGCCGCCTGTGATCATACTGAGCAATCTCTTGTTTTGTGAATATGGTTTTTTTCTTTCCCTGTTGTGTAGATTGGGCTGTTGGTATAAAGTAAGTATCTAAACATTTTGTCCTATTATCTACCCTTCTGAATATGCCATTTGCCTTGTCAGCTGATGCCGTTTTGAGGAGGGGCAGGGTTTGCAGTGGGACACAGCCTTTTCAGAAAACACTTTGCAGCTTGGGCATTCCGTGTTGCAGCAGGCACAGGAGGAGGAAGGTGCAGCTCTCCCCACGAAAGCAAAGTCTGGAGCCTCACGGGTAAGTGGAAGCATTGCCCAGGAGCAAGGCAGGGCTTCGGGCTCGCAGCGAATTCCTCGCTTGCTGAATGTGAGGCATCGGCGCTCTCACCTCAGCTTTGCCGGGGGCTGGTGCTTTGCAGGGAGCTAAGAGTTAACCTGTAGGACTTCATTTCTGTACGAAGCAAGTGCTGCTGTGTGGTTGGGAGTCCTGTCCCTCATGTCCCCTCACTTGGAGCAGTGGTGTGATATATCTTACTTTGTAATTCTTGAGAAGTCAGCTTGATTGATTTTTATTTAGTGTGTTAGGCCTAAACTTTTCCCCAGTCTCCTTTTAACCTTGTCAGATTTCTCTCTGGTGTTCCTCCGCCGCCTCCTATTTTGAAACAATTAAATTACAGTAATATAAATTGATTTACACCTCAGCTTTGGTAAGTATTTTTGAGAAACATGGAGAAACTGGTGCTTGCAAAAAACCCTCAGGTTTTTCTTGGGGAAACCCTGCATGTTGTGGACAGAGCTGTGAAGATTGAGTCCTTGCAAACTTTCAGTTATCCTGTAACTTATTCAGCAGAATCTGTGTAAAGACGACAGCAAAGTTGGTAAGAATCCTTTTATCATCCATAGAAAGCCTGTGCCAGCACAGCAGTATCACAGTCTGTCTGTACCATAGTGTAGACCGTCATGGCACCTTGGAAGATGACTGCTTTTTCCTCCAATTAATGGTCGGCAAGTAGCATGCGCTTAACCATGTTCTTAATTGTTTTGTAATGCAGGGGTGGAATTAATGTCCTTATGTGCTTTGCTGAGTCAAGACCTTGGTGGATTCCTGTACTCACGTCTCATGGTGTTAACTCTCTGCCGACGTTCGTTCTTTCTGTTAATAGCGATAAAGTCACAAAGCAATTATACTCCCACAAGCTGCCCTTTAATAACCTTTGTCGATTGTCAGAGTGCATTAGGCTCTCGCAAATTTTTACCGACAAGCTATTGGTTTTCATGAACTGATGAAGTGCTCTGACATGCCAGCTCATCTGGCTTGCCAAATTGCTGGTGGTTCAGTGGGGAGCTCGCTGCAGAAGTATTTTACACCTCTTTCTGTTAGAGCAAAGGGTTTTCAAACAACATTAAAACCCGGCTTAGCAACAAACGATGCTCATTTGAACTGTCTTGGCCTTCCAGTCCTGCAAAGCTTATGCTTTAAGCTTTTCAGTTGTCTTTGGATGTGAATGTAATTTATGTTAAACTAGAAAATGCAGAATGATGTTCATGTGCTAATTTGTGGTGGTCTTGTCATAGGTGTGTGTTTAAGGTGCTACACCGCTGAGTATTTTGGACTTCAGACACTGCTGGCAGATACGACAAAGGTGTAACTCAGTGTGATTCTGTCTTCTCCAATTATTTTGTTTCTTGAATTAGTGTTATACCTAGAAGCAGCCGAGGTGTAGTCCTTCTAGTCATTTACCAGCATGAAGTGGGTATTTGGGGTTGGCATGTTCTTAGGTTACCTGCTAGTAGGTGAGAAGGAAAGAGAGCAACCACCTGTAAAGCTGGTCAGTATTTTGTGAACTGTCTAGTGTTAAGGATTAAAAAAAAATGAGAATTCTGTTGCAGTTGTGGTAGTCGAAGTATATACGTTTCCCTTTACTCCTGACAGTGCCTTCAAGAGATAGAGAGCTCTGATGCTTAGGGTACATATCGCATCTCTCCCTCAGGGATTGCTTTCTCCTTGGCTGGATCATGTTGCAGCCTGATGGATCACTTTTACTTTGTCGATGTGTGCACTCCAGTATTCAGTTCTTGAGTACATGAGGAGACAGGTTGAGTATGTAGAAGCCGGTCAAATAAACATGCTTTGCTGACCTCTGACTGAAACTGGGATATAGCCATATATACAGTCTGGAATAAAAGTAGCCTGTGTTCTTTTGAACTATTCAAATGCATTTTTAGCATTGTTACTACTTGGAAAGTAAAGCCTGAACATAATCTGCATCCCATACTTCTAGCTGTTGTGACAGAGTTAGACTAGAGATGATGTATGTCGTTAGTGAACAATATAATGCACAAGGAATACATTTAAATTAGCAGGTAAGCAACTATTACAAAAAGTTACTGACCTTGATGGAAGTCTGTTGTAGTCTCCGATATCTTCTTTGAAGCAAACATTATTTCTTTTTTTAATTGCTTATCCCACCTGTGCCGCTTTATTATTGTAACAAACTGGGTAAGCAGAGAGATTTCGTTGTTATGTTTACGTTGTTTCTGTTGCATCTTTGCTCTCTCCCTTGCTTGCATCAATACGCACGTGCATATTCTGCTGGGATTCTGTCTCATTGCTGAACTGTTAGTCTCAATATTGTGTGTGTGGCTTTTATTTTTATTTTACAAATATCCATCTGGTGACTGAAGGCAAGTATTTTGTTGACGGATTAGAAAGGTTCAAGGTTCTTGAAGTTTGCACGTCCTGTGAAAAAGACAGGTCAATTTTTTCACTCTGGGCATCTGTCTCTCATAAGATCATAAATTGCTCTTGAAGCTAGATAGAAAAAATACTGAAGGCAACATCATATTTAAGAGTTTAAATGTGCTGATTGGAGTGTCTGAGAGTCTAACCTCAGGCAAAAGGTCTCCAGTTCAGTCTTTTTGACTGATGTGGAGTGGTCCACTGTTAATAATTTAGTTTTCAGGTCTACTAAATGAAAAATAGGAGACTCGTAGCATCAGTATCACTGTTGATCTTCCCTAGAAAATATGAACTCGTATTTTGATGTATGTTCCCATTCTTTACACACTTAACTGTTCTCTATTGTAACCACTGCATCTGAATTTTTTTTCTTGAAGAGCAATGACTTTATATCTGCAGAACACATAGCTTGCCCTGCAGGACCTTATGTTCATTTTCAGTGTGCTCTATTTGTGTAGTAAATAAAAAATGGGTAACACGCTACCATTAGCCATTTTATATGCATCACTCCTGACCGTGCTTGTGAGTAATCCGCTAAAGAGCATGCACGTGTCTTCAGTTTGTGGCAAAATGGGGCCTGGAATAAATTAATTTTTTAAATTAACCTAAACCATGTTACTTTAAACTTCACATTTTTTTTTTCTTTTGGTGTGAATTAAAGCGTATGTGGCAGTTAATTTGTGGGAGAACCAGAACAACGGTCCACTTTGTCTAATGATGTATTGCCAAAAGTGGCTGGTGCTGTGGTAGAGGAAGAAATCGTATAAGAAACAGTGGAAAGGAATTTAATCACAGCAAACTTCCCCTTTCTTCAGAAGTATTTCGGATGAAACCTTTGTCTGAACAAGGTTTGTGACGGCTGTGTAGAATCAACATGCCATAGGTTTAGGTCCAACCCTTGTCAGGTGTGAGTGTGTTGTACTTCAGTGTCCCGTTTTGGTCGGTAGAAGAGGTGAAATTCAGGACTGATCATCTCTAGATTGTCTCCCGGAGTTCGAAAGCTAGTTTGTTTAATAAAGACCTTGCATCAAGCTTTAATACAGAATCGTTATTTTGCATTTTGAAACATCAGAGGCAATTTTGGCAGTGATGTGTGGAGCAGAATATGCTACCACATTTCTTGCGTAGCCAGAGTGACTGTTCAGTGGGAAGGTTCGTTTCATTAGCAAAACGTGACATCAGATGTGCACACCAAGAAGGTCAAAAAAGTTGTTTTTATTCTCTGTAAACAGGTGTGTTTTCCAAAATAGTGTATAGTTTTTACAGGTGAAGACTAATGCTTCTGAAAGTAAATAATTACGTACACAGTCATTAGCTTGCTGCAGAGCTTTTTTTTTTTTACCAAAAAAATAGTTGAATATGAGAGAGTTGACCAGCTGCTATAAGCTGTACAGCTTATCCAAAGCTCTAAGAGCGCAGAAGCAGTAATGAGGAAGCAACCTTTTCTACTGCTGATGGTTACGTTATCACTTCTTAAAACCTGGCTGGGTTGACTTTCTATATTGTTTTTCTTCATGATGTTTCCAAGTAAGTACGAAGACACATCCTGGATAGAACCTGGATATTTTTATAAATTATTTAAAATAAGATAAACTCTTTTGAAATGTGATATAATTCTTCAAAAGTATGTCTTAATACCCAGCCTATAGATGGGGTATGTATTTAGAATAAACCTAAAGGTCAGGTTTTAAGTGCTTGTGTTCTAGATCCATGTTGAAAAAAATATAAAAATGCTAGTGAGGATCAAAACATGTTTGAAACTCTTAAGCATTTCCTATACCTTTGGAAATGGACTGAACTTTAGTATCAGCTATTATCATGCTAAAAGTTCATATAATGTTCACTAAAATAAAAATTTATAAAATGGAGCATTTAAAAATTGTTCTTGAGCTTCCTCAGATCACGACAAGCTGGTTTAGCTGTGCTGTTCTGAAACGGGTGCTCAAACAGAGGAGGAGGGAGGGATAACTGGGTGACCGCTGCGGCTCCAGAAGGCACTGGTTGGTCTTTGCTGAACCGAGATGTTTTCCCTTCTAATTGCCTCAGAAGTGTCACAGCCTGTGCCTGGCGCTGGCTGATCGCCGTAGAACATAGAGCTGAACTACAGGTAATTGAATATGTTTTAACATTTTTCTAACACACGCATATACCCTGATTCTCCCTCATCCCCCATTGGCTCTGGAGGCTCACTCGACTTCAGCCGTTTCAGGGCGTCTGTACCTTGTGGTAATTTTGATTGGTTTTGTTTTTGTTGTTTTATTTTTTTCCCTAATGTAACCATAAGTTACAAAATAGAATCCCAGGGAGCTGCGTGCCTTCTGTTTTAGTCTGATCATTAGAGCACTCTTTGGATTTTTGTTGCTGTCCGCCCCGTTGATTTTTTTTTTTCCCACCTGCAGCTTACATACTTTCTACCTTTCATTAAAAAATACTTAAAAAATGGAATAATTCTAAGTGAGATATCTGTAAATCAAGACACCATTTCCGTGTCAGTGCAGCAGCCTTTAAACAAAAAGAATGTGTTTGTGGTTTGGCTGGGGGAATAAAACTTTCTCCGTAGAGGAGAAGAGGAAGTCTATTTCTTCACAACTGAAGATAATTAGGTTGTTTTAGTTAAGTTAGGTCATCACCCAAGCTATCTAAAAGCACATCAGGAAAGTACATGGGGCGCTTTGCCTGTCTCTTCATTTCCTTAGATGATAACAGGGAAAAGAATGTGTGTTTGGTACTTAATACTCCAGAAATGAGTATGGTGACCACGACTCCCAGTATGGGAGGTGAGAAGGTAATGAGACAAATTTCTTCTGCTGAATTTGGAGGTTGTTTTTGTGTGCATAAATGTGAATTTCCTTAAGGTATTCAATCATGTTCCAGCTTTGCTATTGTGATATATCAAGTGTGCTGTAAAATTGGAGAGATTGACCCTTTTTTTTGGCACTCAAATGCCTTGGGGCATGCTGGTGCTGATTCTGTGTCACGGAGCAGTCTGAGGTAGCTTCTTGAACACCTAGGCTGAAGAGGGCAAAGAGCACATCAGGCTGCCTTCAGTCTTGGCTTCCTATGCAGTCTTCTGGGAGAAGCATTCACAGTATCTACAGAAGGAACCCATCACACGTGACTTGAATGCTTCCTATCGATTCAGAAAACTAGTGTCACAAACAGATCTGTTGAAATGAAGAAGTCAAATGTCTAAGGAACCATGGAGTATCAAGATACTTATTTTCATCCCAGTGATGTGTTTTGGCTGTTACTCCCACATATTGCTCTTCGTACTGTGTTGACAGGCTGAAAACTGTGTCTCTAATGTACAAAACTTGTAACCTGGGTAGAACTTGAAGCCCCGTTCTCTCGAATTGAAGCACAGAACTTAATTCCTCTTCAAGAAAGCAACAGACTCTGCATCTCTGTTTTCATTTTTAACTTCTTATTTCATTCCAGTCAGTGAAACAGAAAAGAATATTGGATGCTGGAATGGACCTTATCTGGCTATATCTTGAAGATAGATCCTGAAATCATGTTGCAGTGTCATTATTTCAGCTGCTGACTTTCTCTGTTTCTGTTCTATCTCCCTCTTCCCCCATGAAATTGGCCTGAGTGTAACATGTCTGAATGTTCTGGGAAGTAGCGCTCTGTCTTTTTCACAGCAAAGCATGTAAAACACCAGTGGTAGAACTATTGCTTGACATTTAGGCTGAGCCCATACCTCCTTGGCTTCATGTAAGTGTTTTGTTTTTAACCTCGAGCCTAAAAGGACCTTCTTGCAGGCTAGTTGTACTTCATTGACAGACCCTTTATTTTGCTACTGTCTCTTATTCCCATCCTCCCTGTTTGTTTTTTTTTTTTAACTACTTGACTCTCTTAAAAAAAATAATAAAGAAAACCCCAAAAAACCACCCCCACCCCCCAAAAAAACCCCAGAAAACCAAACTGATGGTTGAGTTATGCACAGCCCAACTGACCAAACCTTCTCATCCCCCCCCCCTATAATCATAAGGTTGATTATCTAAAGTGACGAATAAGAAAATGTGGATGTTGAGTACATTACTTAACCTCTCTGCCCTACGCTTGCATTTGTAAAATGGACTGAAACGCTAAACCACACAGAATGCTGAAGCTTAATGCATGTTGGTAAATCACTTATAGTTGCCAAAGATACTACAGAAGTACCTCGTTAATGTTATCTGAATTATGTCATTGTTTGGTCAAAAAATAGAATCAAATGTGTTCTTGCTTGTGCTGCTGAATTTCTGGTTCAGCGTACAGTTTTCCAGCTGTGATGATCTTACAGCACGCTGAAGTTGGTGGGTGTCTGTGTTTTGATAGCAGTGGTGCAGCATTTTATTATTAATCAAAGAAAAAAACATTTCTGGCCCAAGAATTACAGAGAACGTTATGTACTTGCTACATAGAGTTAAATTTCTCTTCCCTTGTTCCCCAAATAAATTGCAAATTAACACTAATAAATCACATTGCAGCAGTTGGTAAGGAGTGAAAGTATTTTAATAATTAAACACTTCTTTTCAGCGCCCCCTCCCCCCTCTTTTTTTTTTATGTGGTGGTTTTCTAGACTCCAAATCAGCGTGTCTCATGCAGGCTACCTATAATATATAGTTGTTTCAAATCAGCTTTACTTACTGAGCCTTTTCTGGTAATGGAGCTCTGTCAGCAAAACGCATATGCACCAGCAAATGATGAACGATGGGCTTGTGTCAAATGGAAGCTTGAAAGGTGCTTCTGTCTTTAGATGGATTAGTCTGAACTAGGAGCTCAAAACTCCTCAAGTGTAATTGTTTCAGAGATGAGGTATCCCTGGATTGATAGGGGTGGGTGAGCACCGGGGGTCGGAGAAAGAACTGCTTCATCAGATGAAAGTGAGGGTTTACTAATCCACGAGAAGGACACGCTTTGTGGTCACGAGATCGCTCGCTCAATGCTTCTGCGAGTTTTCTTTTTGTTTTTTTTAATGTCAGATTTGTAAAGTTTTAACTTCGTGTCAGTGAAACATGCTGATATTTTGGGATTTTTTCTTACAAAATTAGCAAGCTTACTCCCAGTGATGTGGCTGTTGGCAACAGGAATTTCAAAATAATCTGTTATTTTTCATACAGTTTCTAAAAATGTTGGTTCTTGTTGCAGTAGTCATTATGTTAGCCATGAAACCTCTCTAATCTGCTGTCGCTGTTCTATCAGTTACAGGCTGATTAAGATAATTAGGGATAACTATTTCAGTGCAAGACATTCTTGTGTAAACTGTCTGTAAATTGTAATTTTATGTGAACTGTAGTTCATTGTTAAATACATTGTGCTCTTATGCTATTGTGTAAATCTCACTGGGAAGAAGAAATTTACAGGGGAAGAAATTTACATTAGGAATTCAACTTTTGAAATATTTCGCCTGATTTTTACAGATCGTTTTGGCTGTGCTTTAAATGGGTGTGCCGTGAGAGCGTGCAACAAAAGAAGAACTCTAAGCAGGGAGGCTTTCGCTGTTCCTCAGACTCTCCGTTGTGCCAGTTTTTCCTTCTCTTCTGCTTCTCTGCAATTGTTAGCCTTCATGTGAACTGAAAGGTACTTCAAAACACTGGAAGAAAATAGTCTGAAAGCTTCATGCGTGTTTGCTTCAGAGCAAAGAGAAGCAAAGAAGTTGAAGACTTTTTCCACTGACAGGTGTTTGTGTGTCAGAGCAATGAAGGCTTTTGATGGCAAACCCACTTGCTTTTCTTCATTGTACTCTTCTTTCTAAATAGAATAGAGAAAAAAAGAGGCAAATTCTGACAACAAAACCCCAAATTCTCCAAACTGTATAATAGAAAACTTGCTTTATTTATATTTTTTTTTTTAAAGAAGAAATTGAAATGATTTCAATGGCTATTCACTTTCTCTCTGTGTGTGGGGAAAAAAGACAGCCGTTGAGGAGTGCCTGGGGAAGGTGAAGGCACTTGTGAGTGTATTCCTCATTATGTTACAAAAATACTGTTATCTGATGGCTGGCTGACGCACAGTTGCACGGCGTTACAGATCTCCGATCCTCCTTCTTTAGAACAATATAAATTGTAAGAGCCCCGTCTTGGAGAGCATAGAGCTATTGTAAATCACTGCTGGTTTTAGAAATTGTTTTTGTGTTTTTAAATCCTGTTGCACGAGTGTGTTAGCATGGCATATGTCTGTCTGCCTTATTTGTTTGGTTTGCAGTCTGACTGAAGACAGTAATTGGAGATTATTTTGCCGGTGTTAAATGTTCCGATCTTTGGTTGTTTTCGTATGTTAAGCCATGCAGCACAATCGCATCATATGGAATTGGAGGTGCAGCAATAGCACAGTCAAATCAAGCATGTGGAAGAGATTAAAAACAAGAGTTGGGAAAAAGACGGCTTAAGTAGTAAGCCTGTTCTTTCAAACATAGAAAAATCCCCTCTTATCTAATATGAAAACACAAAATGTAAAAAAAAAAAATTTATCTAGTTTGGTTGCAGCTAAGTTAATTTTTTCTTTGTTAACAGTGGAAGCAATTTGAATGATGGTAGAAATGGTGCTGAAGTGAAGTCTGAACTTCTGTAGACAGATGTTTGACAGAAGTGCTGGGATATTCATCCGTGCAGGAACCAGAAAAAGATGCTATGTAAATTGTGCTGCAGACTAAAGCTGACCCGGTAGCGTAAACCCCCCTTCTCCAGGAACACTCCTGGTCGAACCACAGTGGGCAGAAAAAGCAAAGGTGTAACTACAGAATCTCGGGTGACTCTGAGCGTGTAGTGAGCAGAAAGCAAGTTTAATCCAGACTAATTGTCCTCTTCTACCTCAAAGAAATTTATATATTTGTGACCCGGTTTTCACTATTTATCTTTTGTGGAGAACTTTGAAAAATGTTGTCACATTGTCTTTGATGGGCAAATGAAGTATGATTTCAGACAAAATCTTTGCTTTTCTGTACAGTATGTCTAGAAGGTCAATTTATAATACCCTTCCTTCAAAGCCTGGTGAAAGTTTTCTGGAGGTCAGACTTTTTTTGTGTTTAAAAATAGATCAATGGACGGGAGTGGGTGCCTCCCAGCACAGTCCTGTCCGTGGCAGATCCTTCCCCGTGGTGCGGGACGCTGGTGCCTCGGCCTCGGCCAGCCTGCAGACCTGTCATCTCAGCTCAGAGGCCAAGGCATGTGCTGCCAGCACTGTGGGGGAGTGTTAGGTGAATGGCTCCTTAGAGACCACGTGGTGCCCAGCAGTGGTGATGAAGAGCCTGAGAAGACAAGCAAGGTGTCAGGACACGCTGCCTGGTGAGAGTGTGCCGGCCAGCTCCACAGAACCTCTCGTCACGAGGAAGGAGAGTTTTGGATCTTGGCTGAAGCTGCTGAGTTGTTGCTGGCCCTTGTGCTTTTCTGTTCACCCCAAAAGCTTGAGCCAAATCTCTTGCAGAAGTGATGTGATGGTAGGAGGGGTCAAACAGGATTGCCCTCTGCGTAACGTTGCGTCAAAGAGTATGCAATGTTGAGGTGATGTGCAGATGTAAATGTTGATCAGGCTTCAGCACTGGCAAGGACAGAGCGTGGTTTTAACTGCCGCCTGTATAGCAGTGACACACCTGGGAGTCCAGGAGCGCTGCTTGGAAGCTGAGGTAGCCCACCAGGAGCAGTTCTTGTGGTGGAAAAGAGGAAGATGTGAGTAGCCAAAGTGCTACAGAAGTCTTAAGGGGAGTAGTGAGAACCCTTGCTGGTGAGATGTGAGATTTTTTAGCCTGGATTGTCTCTTTAGTGCTCCCTTTAAATAAAAAAAAACCCACCCCACCGCAGTGTGACCCGAAGTCGTGCTGCCTTTGTCTGCTGTGAAGCTGTGCTTTGCGCTGTGTCCAGTCTTTTCAGAAGTGAGCTGTTTTCCACCCTGCCCCGTAGCTTCCTCTGATGTTAAAGCCAGAAACCAGCGATCGGCCCAAGCAGAGCAAGTCACAGATGCTCTGCCAGCATGTGACTGGTGTGCCTGAGCTTTATCATTCCTGCTAACTGACCCTTTTACTAAAAGTTTAATAGGGGATAAATTCACATGTGAATTCATAATCCCCTCAGTTGTGCCAGAAGGATTCCTTAACAAGCAGGCAACAAAGAGAATCTCACACAGCCAGACGTTTTTATTCCTCCTCCTCTTCATTCTCTTTCCAAATTTATTGGGTAGCCTACTTCAAGGATGTGTCTTCAGCTGTCATCCCAATATTTGTTTGTGCATAACCTAAACAAACAAAGGCAATATATTCAATGGGGCTTTCAGAGCAGCTGTAGACATGGAATTGAATACATTTTTGAGCTTTTAAATACAATAGGTGGAAATATTATATCTTCCAAATATTTATTATTTAGTTTTTCTGCTTATTCACTATAACTTAAAAACCATGCTTTCACAGCGTGTATCTCTTGAAACTTAAATGAAATGTTTATTGTGCGATATTAATTCATGGGGGCTTTGTTGTTATTTTGGAATTTTGTCTATTGTTTGCTGCTCTTACCTATAGAAGCCTATAAATGCAGATACTGGAAATATTTTTAGCGGAAAACGCTTTTCATCAGCTTGGTTACTGTTATTTTGAGTTTGAAAATAGGCGATTGTTTCCCTCGTAATGTTCTGTTGAAGTGCCTTTAAAGCGATGATATCATCACTTTAATACATTTAAAAGCTTCAAGGTTGCAACATTTATTGAGCAATGCTCATTGAAAGAGTGTTATGGATGCTTGGAGGCTTTCTACTTTTATATAAAAGGACACTGCTTTTTGTGGCCTCTATGAAATAAAGCTTCAGTTTTTAATTTCATATTATATTTCTGGCATGGAAAATGAGGAAATACACGTCATCTCTTTACAGTGCGCTTCATTTTCTGAACCAAAACCTACTGGGGTATGCTAGCCTCAATGAAACGTCCTCAGAAACTCTTGTTCCAGAGCCCCAGCTCTCCATAATTTCATTGTATAGGCAACCAAGGTGTTGCAAAGGGATGCTGCTTCTGGTTCAATCCTGCCTCTTCTATCAGTAGGCAACGACTTTTAAAGAGCATATTTTTCCTGTCTTACCCGTCACAATCTAGTGGTCTCTGTAACTTCAGAACTGGGCATTTCCTTAGTGGAACCAGCAAAAGGTGCTTTTGTTTTGCTAGACTTTCATGAAAGTAGGACACAGCTGTCTTTGGCAGGTAGAAATTCAGTGTGAGCATGCTGTCCTTAGTGGGGTGGAATATATGTGTATGTAGGCGTGGGGGGGTGTGTGCATGTAGGAGGAGGTGGATTCAGAGTGAGAGCCAGGCTGTGAGGTGAAGAAAGTCAGCTGCATGGAGTCTCGGAAGGTAGTGGTGAGATGTTGCTGACAGTGTCTGGTTCCAACTCTGGTTTTGGGGGTTCTTTTTTGTTTGCTTTTTTTGTTTGTTTTTTAAATAATTTGAGACTGAAATATTGTGCACTGAAATATTTTAACTTCTGAAATACAATGGATGCATTATCTTTCACAAATTCAGCAACTAACTTCTATTCCCTTTCCTCTCTGCTCTCCCTGTTCTTCCCCCCTCACCCCAAGTTGAACTGTTTTAGGGACTGAGGATAAATAAAATAGCTTTCACCTTAGTAGTTCTTTGGAGTTGCAACATCCTTGATTTGGAAGGAGCTTTTCTGTATTTTGTGATTCCAGAATCACAGGACGTCAGGGGTTGGAAGGGGCCTCTGTGGGTCATCTAGTCCAACCCCCTGCCAAAGCGGGGTCACCCAGAGCAGGCTGCACAGGACCGCGTCCAGGGGGGGTCTTGAATGTCTCCAGAAAGGGAGACTCCACAGCCTCCCTGGGCAGCCTGTTCCAGGGCTCTGTCACCCTCAGAGTGAAGAAGTTCTTCCTCATGTTCAGCTGGAGCTTCTTGTGCTTCAGTTTGTGCCCATTGCCCCTTGTCCTGTTGCTGGGCACCACTGGAAAGAGTCTGGCCCCGTCCTCCTGACACCCACCCTGCAGATATTTATAAGCATTTATTAGGTCCCCTCGCAGCCTTCTCTTCTCCAGGCTGAACAAGCCCAGCTCCCTCAGCCTCTCCTCGTAGGAGGGATGCTCTAGTCCCCTCCTCATCCTTGTAGCCCTCCGCTGGACTCTCTCCAGTAGCTCCTCATGTTTCTTGAACTGGGGAGCCCAGAACTGTACACAGTACTTCAGATGGAGCTTCACTAGGGCAGAGTAGAGGGGGAGGAGAACCCCTCTTGACCAGCTGGCCACACTCTTAATGCACCCCAGCAGACCATGGGCCTTGGCAACCAGGGCATGCTGCTGGCGCATGGTCAACTTGTCTACTCCCAGGTGCCCCTCCGCAGAGCTACTCTCCAGCAGGTCAACCCCTGAATGATGGTGATAAGGGTTCTGACGTCTGAAAACAAACTTAAATTCATCAAGTTTGGGCAACTGATACTAGAATGTTTTGGCGGCTGCCATTAATGTCTTTGAGCACCTGTATGGTCGCAGCATACGTTACCCAGCCTGACAAACTTCCAAATTCAGATGGGTCGTAGCAGCAGCCAGCTACTGGCTGAAGATGTTAAAAAGAAGACTGAGTTGAAAGGTGTAACAAAGCTAGGTTGTTTTGGTTTTGTAGAGTTTTTAAATTTTTTTTTTTGTTTACTTTTTAGCTCTGTGACTAAATGTTCATAATCATTCAGTATTTGAGACCAAGTGAGATATTGTTCTCAATTTACAAATGAAGCTTTAGAAAACAGAGACAGCCCTGGGACGCATCTTCACATTTGATTCCAAACTCTCATCTGTTCTTTATGTTGTTTAGGAAAAATCAACATCAGGTAAGAGAGCTGCATGCCCTAAAATACTGCGTTTTAGTTGACTGAGGAATTGTTGCTTCAGAAAAGTGGCCTTAGCAAACTTGGAATTTGGACCTCTTTGCAGACCAGACTTAGGCAGAAAACAGGCCTGCGGTGTCCTGGCAGTCACTGGAAAAGTGCAGAGATGCTTGCGTTGCTGGATCTTCATTTTGATCCTACATACTCATTGATCTCAAAATACTTCTTCAGTTTTATGGTTGGTACAGAGGTATTAAATGTTGCTGTTTTGGTGGCATTTTTCTTTCTATCTAGTACAGTAAATAGAAAGCCTGGTAAGTATACCTTACTGTAAAGGTATGATTTACATTCCAAGATTTTAAATGATATATGGGCTTTCAGCATAGAAGTAATAAAGGCAGTTTGGGTGACTATTTATGAAAGTGATTGTTGCAGCAATAGTTTATACAGGCTTCTGAAGTGATAAGCATTTCCACTTCTGTGTAAGACTTCAACACAAAATGTACAGCAGTGTCTTAAACTGCTGAAAGAGATGATTAAAATCTTCCCCCAGAAATTAATACCACTGTATTTTTCATAGTATCTCTGAAGTTCACAGTGATTTGCATTGATGGGTAGGAGAATTATCAGTCCTGCAAGTACCATTGGAGCTGTAGACTTATGAGGAGGTTAATTATTAATTAATTTCCTAAATCAAAGAGGAATATTCTTCCAGGAATACGCGGAGTTTGAAAAAATCATGCCTTTTCACTCTCTGAAGTAGGCTGCAATTACTGGTTGGGTGTTTAAAGCGTCCTTGGGGTTGTTTGCCTCCTCGGACAAGAAGGGGTCAAGTTAGAGCAGCGTCCTAACGGTGGTAGGCGTAGAGGTTCCAGTACCTGAAGGGAGCAACAGGAACAATGGAGAGGGACATTTCACAAGGGTGTGTAGGGATAGGACAAGGGGGAACGGTTCTAAACTAAAAGAGGGCAGATTTAGATTAGATATTAGGAAGAAATTCTTCACCATGAACGTGGTGAAACACTGGCCCAGGTTGTCCAGAGAAGCTGTGGCTGCCCCCTCCCTGGCAGTGTTCAAGGCCAGGTTGGATGGAGCTCTGAGCAACCTGGTCTGGTGGAAGGTGTCCCTGCTCATGGCAGGGGGATTGGAACCAGATGATCTTTAAGGTCCTCTCCAACTCTTACCATTCTATGATTTTGTGATTCTAGGTGTGAATACGGACCTGCAGTCTTCCCTTCCTGCTGCGCCCCGAATGAGTACCCCTTTATCGTGATGTAGGGTTGGCACAGGTCTTACTGGCCTGTTTTTTTAGTTCTATTTTTAAAACCTGTCCCAACAAGCGTTGCTGGGAGTGGTTGGAGGGGACAATCCAGCATCCTGTCGCTCCGTGAGCACTCGGGATCCTGGAGGTTGGGTGCTGCGATTGCACATAGGCAGCTGGATGAGCTTAATGGAGCACGTGAAAGGGCGTCGCCTGGAAGGAAAGACTTGGGATTCTCCAAGACTAGGGATTGGGGGCGGTCTAGTTTGAATCTTAGACTCTGTTTGTAGGGTGTAGATGGTAAACTTTCACAAGGTGGTCTCGGCAGGCTGTCCTGCTGCCTGCCGGTGCTCTGCTGGAACTGCTGCTGTTCGGTTTCCCTTGGGTATATCGGACATAAGTGAGACCACATCGATGTTAGTGTTTTTGTTTGGAGTGCGATTTTAAAAGCGAATCCCCCAAAAGTCGCTGCTCACTAATCATTCATCCGTTCCCCAAAGTGATTTAGGCATGTGCAGGCTAGACTCTTTTTGGGGAAAACTAGACTAAACTGAAAGCTGCATTCTAGTTTTGCACAGAATGAGCTTTTACCTCTAGTGAAGACATGATGATGGAGGCCTCTGAATATCTTCAGCCCATGTGGGTAGTGGCCTTATTACTCTTAACATGCTTTTTGGGGAGAGGATTTAGAGGGAGATGCGTAACGGGAGAAGAGCCTTGACAGGTTACTGGAAATGTGAGGATAATGATAGCTTTTTCTGACAGCTAAGTTGTATTTAGACCAGAATTGCTTTGTTACTGTGCTGGGCAGCGCATCTGAGCTTGGTGGTCAATAATTACTAGAAGTATACACACATATACGTGTAAGTTGTTTGTTTGTGGTGCACACTTTGTTACGATGATGCACAGAAAAGTGTGCAAGAACATTGGTGATACATGGTGCTAGTTGCAAGGAGAGCATCTTGCATGGGCCTTTTCCCAACTTTTTGTTCCTTAGGGCAAGTAATTCGTTAAAAGTAAATTACATTCTGTTTACAATTTTAGTAGTGCCTCCTATGCCAGAGGATCTTGAGGCTTTTTGAACTAGCAGTCACTTCATCCACACTCGTTTCAGCCACCTCTGAAGAGCAACAAACCTATACATTCTAAACAACCAGCTAGAAAAGAAATCAAATTAATTTGACTTCATCCTCTAAACCTTTCTCCTTCAGTGATGATATTGATGGCCATTTCTACAAAGCTGCAAGAGCATTCTTTCCAAATGTAAATGTCTTTGGCATTGCCATCTGTGTTTTAGGGTGTGTTGAAACCCCTCTTTTGCACCATGTCACAGGCTCGTTATAGGCCCGTGTGCCTCTGGGCGTGCAGCACACTGCCAAAGGCCAGCCATATTGCCGGTAAAATAGGGCTTTACAGAACTTTTGTGGAAATCACACTTCCACTCTTTTATTCCAACTAGTTTCTCTTTATGTGGCCCGTTTTTTTTTAATGCTTTCAGGGTGGCTGGTTCATCCTATCTACCCAGTGCAACAAAAATATAATTGAATACCCTAATCCTGATAAATGGGGGATAGCACTCATGGTATACCTTTCATTTATCAAGATACAAATCTTTCTGAAGAATTCTGTTTCATGTTATTAATACTGAATTTAATTTGGTATCTAATGAATTTTTAACCTAAATTAAATAGGTATAGATTAATTTTTGCCTTTTTTGTTTCTTGCTTCCGTATACACATTTTGCAATAGCTGTATGTTAGAGGCAGCTTTGTAGTTTAAAGGGTTTTACTTCTTCACCAGGTTGTCAATACTGTTCTAAAAGCGCGGCCCAAATTGTGCTACAGTATTCTACACTAATATTGTTGCTTATGATATTTAAGCTAAGACTATAAATTTTTTTTTTAACATTGTGGTTGTAAGTCTGTAAATGAATTTGCAATGGGCATGAATGGACAATGAAGTGACTGTGATGTAGAGTTAAAGCATGCAAACTTTGAAGTGTATTTTATAATCTACGTTTAGAAGGTACAAGTAGTTCCCTTGTGAAAGTAGGTTATGCTCTGCTAGCTAATGGTTTGTCTTCCAACATAGCTACTGGTGAGCCAGTCTTCAGGTAAAATGTAAGCAAATGGAAGCTATGAAGGTAGTTTTATTGGTGGAGCTGCAGGGAAACGGAGCAGAAGTCTTCTTGCTACTCTTAGAGAAGCTGCTTATTTACTGGGACTGGTAAGAGTACCACAAGCTATTTGCCTGGAATTTCTGTTCTTTATTGTTTTGTTCTGTGCCTGTGATGGTGAAACTGCTAGGAAGAGTTTATGCTGAGAAGATGTGTTCATTGTGCTGTAGCAAGTGGCTAGCTGGTTTTCTTTCGATGTTACATTACAACTTTTCTAATACCATTGCGGTCATCTGTAATTGTTTGGGTGTCTGGTATGCATTATTTCTAGCCGTTTTAATGACATATTACAGTTATTAACTATGACTACGGGTTTATAGTGGCTGTAATCCTTGAATGTTGTCTGTTACTGTAGTTTAGGACCACTTTGTTAGAGCATTAGCCACCTTCTGGTTTGCATCAAGGTGGCTGTCTAATGGATCATTAACTGCCCGTGAGGCCTGGGCCCGTGGGGACCTGCTGGGCTACAGCAGTTGTGCTACAAGAAGTAAAGCTCATAGAGCAAGCAATCTGACTGTAGTGAACCCTTAGCAGTGTAAAAAGAGACCACTTCTGTGGCTCTGACCTTGCTGAAATTCTTGTGTCAGCTGATATCCTTAACTGTGACATTTACTTTATAAAACAGTGATTTTCACTACAAATTGCTGCCATGGTTTTTCAGGTATTAAGTCAGCACTTTTCCTTACGTTAGGATTTCATTTAGCTGGCTTTTAAATTCAGAATGACAACATGTACTGAAAAACACTGCTTCGGTCCCTCGAAATATGAGTAAGTGTGGACAGTGAAATAATAATTAGAGAGTTGAATCTTACTTGCAATGGGATCAAAATATTAAAGCTTTAACGTTCATGCAACAAAGATCTATCAGTGTTTGGCAAATCCTGAACCTCCCAACACCTTGCTCGAAGGCAGCAGTACTCCTCCCAGCGATGCAGAAGATGAGATCTAAATCAGCGTAGTAGGCTGTAGTTGCAATTGGATTAATCTGTTTAAAGTCGAGACGGGTATGTGCATGTTGGTTTTGACTGACATAAGAAAGCATATAAACAGTTTATTTTCAGTGGATACTGTGGCTCAATTATTTGACTGGTTCTCTCAGTTGGACATGCCATTAGCTTATTTAAAATTGACGTATTTGTCCTAAATAAATTAGAAGGATAATGCAAATGTCAATACGTTTTGGGGGGAAAGGACGATAAAAAGAGAAGGAAACAGGAGCTAAAATAATATTTAGAAATGTCAGATTTTTCAGAGGTGGGGAGAAGGGAAGGTGCATTTAATTAGCTGTAACTGCCTGCCTGCGTGTTCCTGCGCACATGGAAGCATGGGCCTGAACAAATGCCACAGTTCTCAGCTGCACCCTCTTGATGCACCATTTTAATTGTGTCAGGATTTAGTTACCAGACTGCCATGCACAGCTGTGCTTTAAAAATTCAGCATTTGTATCTCTTTCATTATCTGGTACTACTGAATTATGAATATATTCTGTCACTGTTAGATTTTCCTAATCTGTAAAATTACTTTAGTGCAAAACCCGTTACTATTAGTGTGTGCATTTGATAATTACAAAATCGATAAAACAGGCATTGCTGCTTGACTTCAAGGAGTTCATTTGGCCCTTCTGACGCAAGCCCTTGGCTTCCAGCAGCAGCAAATCAAGCTGTTGTTGTTTTGGGGTTCCCCCCCCCCCCCCCATTAGCAATCATTCCGCTGCACACAGTGTGCGATAAATCAGCCGCAGGAGCTTTAGAGTTGCCATAACATGACATTACCTATCAACTCATCAAGCCTGCATTGACTCTGCGCCTTTTAGGCTGTATATTTCTTCAAAGTCTAGCGCCAGTTACTTAGTCAGCTCTAACTAATTTCAGAGTGGAAGGGAAACTTTACTGGAGTGGTGTTTGGGATCTGCTTTTTAATCCTGGTCTGTTTAATGTTTGCCTCCTGACATTCTAGGCCAGACATCATTTTAATGGTATGTGTGGTGATAAAGCCAATAAACTGTCAAGATGATTGATAATCTAAGCATTATAGCAATATGACTTTCCTGTTCTCCTCTGTGCTTGAGATGATGGTTTCCAAATTGAATTCTTACAGTGTGCTGTATGCTTGTTGGAGAGGATCTGAACAAACGGTTGGAAGGAGCTGGCCCTCGCTAATGCAGGCTTTTAGATTTCTCTGATGATTGGAAGGACGTTTAATTTGGGAAATATTAAGCGGAATTTCTACCATTTGAATAGGCCTAGCCTCCAAATTTTTGGATTTCAGTTATTTTTACGGCCGCCTGGGATGAATCTCAAAATTTCGTGTGGCCTGTTCCTTTATCTGTGCTGTCTTCCAACTGGAGATACCGGCGGGCAATGCGGCGTGCGCGTGGCTTCTGGGTGCCCTTATGCAAATTCAGTGGCCGTTTTTCATCATCTTAATTGAAAGTCATTGATCAGACTTGCTCACTTTTCATTTTGGGCAGCTTGGAGGCAATTGATTTGGATTATTTTTGCATGACGCCTAAAATGAATGGTTTTCATCTTGTGTGTTTGTGCTGGCCCCTGGACAGTGACAGGACCAGGACAAAAGGGCAATGGATATTTGTGTTTGGGAACTGCTCTGTGTGTGCCTTTTTTGGTTGAAGTTTGCCAGTACATCAGTTTCCTGGTTGTATTTATTTATTATTCTTTAAACCAGAAGTTAGCACTCCTGTACTGGCTGAAGAAACTTTACAGAGGCAATGATCATTAACGTGCACCAACTGATAAATTTCGCGTCCTTTCAGTGATCCTTTGTGCAGTGAGGTCAAAACCACTTGATATTTTTACTTTGTGCAATTTTTTTTTCCCTCCCAGTTCAGTTTAGTGTCTGGCCATTACAGCCAGACCCCAGATTCTGTGGGTTCTAGTACAAATCTCACTTGAATGATATTTAGACTTTGGTCAGGTAAATACTGCTTCCCCCGTGCCCAGTATTGCTATAAACATTTCCCCGCTGGAAATTAATTATTAATTGTGTTACATGGGCAGATGTAAAGTTCTGATGCAGTAGGTTTTTGCTGCAGGGTCAGCCTGAATGATTGGGATCAACCGGATTTTGTTGTGACCAACCAAACTGGGAGGTTGTGTGGGAATTGCCGTGCCCTCACGGGTGACGCACCCACCGCTCCCGGTGCGTGCTGGAAGAGGCGTCCCTCGGTTCCTGGCTCCGGGGGGGAGAGCCCCATCACAGTTCCACTCCAGCCGAGCTGCTAGCAAACTGTTTCTCTAGGCGTTGGGTGGGAGACTGTGGAAAGGCACCAGCAGACCCCAGTACTCTTTTGAAACCCTGTGTCCCATCTGGAAAGTCTGGCTTAACCAGACTGGTGAAGGGCTTTTTGTGTCAACAGGAACTAATTAGAGATGGTAGCTCGAGAGCTTTGTTAGTTCTGCAGTGAAGATGCATCTCTTGGAGCAGGCAGAGCTGAGAGTCTGTCCCTGTTCATACCTCTGGGGTAGCTCCTCTGGCTGTCGAGAGCCACGCTCCGAAAGGAGTCTTTTGCTTTCGGCTTTGTCTTTGTTCCTCCACCTTCTCTCCTCTTCCTACAGTCGACCCATCTTTTTTCCACTGACAGTTAGCCGGTTCACGTTGTGCTTCTTCCCGTTGCCAGGATGATCTAGTGCGTTGCTGTGTTCGTAAAATTGCCCGAAAGCACTCTGTTGAATAAAGGGGATAGACCAGAAATGACTCTGGGAGGTATTCCGGAGAATGGATCGGTAGGGCGCTTGGGGCTTTATTACATTCTCTTGTGAGTTAGAGGAAGGAAACTGCAGGATTTAATCCAAGCTGAAGAACAGACCTGATGTGTACGGTGAATCTCTCAGCTGGGCTTTGCCCGGTCTTCAGGAGCATTCTGTCTGGGTTTTAGGGATTGTTATCTCTAAGGTGTCTTGTTCTGCTTCTCTGCTTCTTCGAGCACTTCCTTTTTACTCAAGGGAGAACTGATGTCTATCAGTAACGTGTGCTGGTACTGAAGCCCTTCGCCTTGAGGGGAACCGCCAGGCTCAAGCCTTGGCCAGAATAAACAGAAGGTTCTATTAAAATTCAGGCAGGTGGGCGCTGACAGGTATGATGGCCAGATTAGATTTGATTGTGTACTCCTTGAAATTATGATCCTCAGAGCTGCTGGGTCAAATTCTAGTTGTGTAACACGCCTGAAAAAAATGAAGCTAAAAATAGCCTTTTTCTTCTCAAACTAAAGACTTCCCAATGCAACACTGCACTGGTTCTCATCCACAAGCGTTAAAGGCTACAGCTTCATTTACTTTTGAAAAATTAGAGCTTGTGTTTTGCAGAAACAACTGGGCAACAGTGAACTAAGTACTATTACACTGTGCTGTTACAATTTTATTTGGTCAGCTTTTTTAAGAACCTTACAGTCAATTTCATCACAGTGCTCTGGGAAAAAAAAATTGTTTCAGAGTCAACTTCTTTACTAGACTTTTAGTGTCTTCAATTTTTTTGTAGCAGCGATTATTTCTTTTTTTTTTTTTTTTTTAAACAAGACTTTAATAACGGCTTGTGTACTGAGGCAGCTGAAACCTTTGTTTTCCAGAACACATTTAGTTGTGTTTGAATACATTTCTCTTCTCTCCAGATGTTGCTAGGGTAGCTTGACTTTTATTTTATTTTATTTTATTTTATTTTATTTTATTTTATTTTATTTTATTTTATTTTATTTTATTTTATTTTATTTTATTTATTTATTTTTTAACCCCCCCAAGGTTGTCTTTTCCCAAGAAGAGTGGTGGGGGCCTACCATATCATGGAGCGATAGAAGCAAAACATGAATTCATAGCGTGAGCAAAGGACCAGAAAAAAGACATCCAGAGAAGGATGCATCCAGTTAATTGGTTTCCCTGGCCTCCCGTCCCCTGGAACACCGGAGATGGTGTGCACAGCTTCCTGGTGCCTATAAAACCTCTGTCTTTTTTAAAGCTGACTTGTTACTCCCCTGGCAGGTTATGTATTGATAGGAAAGAAAAACGTCTGTAGTAGCGTTATTTGCTCTTGTTCATCCGTTGTTTCTGTCATATGTATGTTACAGCCATTGGGAGGCGTTACATTTTTGATTATTTCATAGCTTTAAAACCTGTAGTTCTTTGGCCAGATGTGTCTGCAGTAATCGAAATATTCCTAGGTTCACTTAAAGGGATGAATTTGTCCTGTAGCTGATTTTGTGTTTGATATGATTTGGAAAAAGCAAGGCATGCCTGGAGATCTTCAGCTGAGGGTTTTGTGTAACTGGACATTATTTTCTATGAAAGGGAAAAATACAATGTTTTTTTGTTTCTCTCTAAGCGTAAAGCATATCCTTATTTCTCCTGACTGTCTGTACCATAACGTAAGCAGCCGCTTTGTAGCTGTACTAGGAGGTGGCACGTGAGTTATTCAGCTGTGTAGGTAGTGATGATTGTGCAGAACTGAGCATTGCTTGTGGATTCATCGCTAATAGCTCCCCCTCGTTGAGTTAATTTGTACTGTGAAGTGTTTTCCCTTCAGACGACAGGGATATGGTTTGGTGTAGATCTTATTTCAGCCATTTTGCCCCAGGAAAAATGTTAGTAATTTATAAATAAAATACACGTAAAAATAGGAGAAGTCAGATGTAGCTTTTTCACAACAAAGACACTACTAATTTCAGTACAGTGATGTGAAGTTGAATTAGTTTTAGTTACTGATTTATGGACTGTTTGTTTTAGAACTAGGAAGGTCAGTTAAATTCCTGTAATTTGTGTGCAATAAGAGTGCTGGCTTGGGTCTCTGATCTACAAGAAAAGGGGGAAAGAAATATCTTCGTTTTCCGAGCTTTTGGTTGCATCTCCAAGGGATGCTGCTCAGCCGGCGAACTGAGCGTATGCTGTAGGTGATGCGTAGCTGAGGTGTGGCTCCATGCAGCTGTGGGGAGCTGCGAGCTTGCAGAGAACTGGTTGTGGTGTTTTAAAATTTATTTTATTGATTTATTTTTCACAGCTGTTAATCAGAAATTGACAGTGTTCACAGTAAAAAAAAAAAAACACAAAAAAGACAGCATTATCCAAAAGAAAATTTTAATCTGTTGTATCAGTTGGGATTTGGGAAGAATTTTCCATTTTTCCCCCCACCCTCTCTGAAGTGGGGATGAACCTGAGTGAGTTGTGAAGGCAGCTTGTTAAGGTCTTGCTGACGATCCAGAGGAGTGAATATGAAAAGCAGACATTTTTACGAGACCTTTCTAATTCTGTATCTGATCTTCCATGAGATTTTGGCGCTGTTATTTAGGCTATTTGTTATCGTCTGTATGTTTTAAAGTGACAGATCCCTACTTTAATGTAGGAATTTTTTTTTCCTTAGATTCTTTCTTCTTCTTTGGGTATTGTTTTATTGTTACGCATTTTCCTTTAGGTATTTTCTTTATGACTTGTTTACTTCATGTGTGGACACTGTGTTGTCTACAGTTCGCAAAGATTGAGAAGCTGTCTACATTGTGTTTCTGCAATATTTTCTGAACAGTTTGGAATAGCCCCCCAGAATTACTCGTTTTCGGAGTGTTTGTGTATTTTAAGGCAGTTAAAGAGCTGCAAAATATCAGGAAGTTATACAAATTGGTTTTAAAGGGCAAAGGATCTGCTGGTAGACTGAAAAATGGGGGTAGAGTGGGATGGCAAGTCTTGAAATCATATACCCAGTTGAAAGTCTCCTTGGTGATTAGCTGAATAAGTACTCTAGCAAAAAGAGGAAAAATGTATTTATTTCGTCTTATCTTTTAAAATAAAAATTACAAACTAATGACCATTGGTCAGAATGTATATGAATAATTGAATAATTGTAGAAAGAGTGTTTAAAACATGATAAATCATTGACGAAATCCATTTAGTGAGAAGGAAATATTGTGTGATAATTGTTTTATGGGGTCCAGTTCTGGGCCCTGGGAAGAGCCTGGTCCTGCACTGTCCCATGTAGTCCTGTCCTGGAGGCCGGTGGTCTTTGAGTTTGTGTTGTCTGTCGATCTGTCCATGGTAGCTCTGCTCTGCTCTCCTCCATTGCCTCTAACAGCCGTCTGTCTTCCAGGCCTAAAGACGTCATTAAGTTACACAGGGTGGTGCAGAGTTTCACCTGAGAAGGTGACAAAGCAGGAGAACGCTTCTCTTCTAGAGGAAAGAATTTGGCAAACGCTTCCCCCTCCCCTTTTCAAATCAACTAGTTCACTCCTGGACGTGGCCAGTAACAGAACTGTCAACTTGGTACCTGGAGAATGAATGACTGCTTTGTGGCTGTGTATTTCTGCTATGCTTTTCCTCCTTGCTCTTGAACAACAGCTGGTTGGATATTGATCTGCTAGTGCCTAATAGCTTAGAAACACTGTGAATGCAACATAAGGATTAGAAAACCATGCCCCTAAACCCAAAAGCATTGAATACATATATATCCTTCTCCCTCTGATTTAGTTCTGATTGAAATTTATGGTACTGGTCATGTGAGTAAAATTACCGGATGGTGACTCGGAGTGCTTTTTATATGTCTGGAAAAGCATATGGGGTACATGAACGTGATTAAGTGAACTCTGTTAAATTGCTTCCTTTGCTGAATTTTTCAACAATTATTAAGTTAGACTATTTGGACTGTTTATACATAGAAGGAAAACTGGCTATGGTTCAAAGTAAACAAAAAACATGCTTTATTTTGCTTAGCTGATCAATAGAAGAGAACAAGTCTATGTGGTTTTGCTTTACATTTTAAAAAAACCACCCTTACCATAAATTGTTAGGCATGTTTTTTTTTTTTTGTCAGTCAAAATAATTTTTCAACAGAGCATGAAAATGGAAGACAGAGAATCTGAATGGTTCTGCTTTAGAACCACGCTGAAAGTTTTTTGTTTTATGTAAATAGAGATTGATGGAACATTTTACACAGAGTGCAGGTTTTTGACAAAAAGTATTGATGGTTGCTTTCAGGAAGTGTTACTGGAGATGACAGAACATTGCATTTTAAGATGAATTACAGTAGAAACTCCCTCTTTGGGAATGTCATACATTTTGTTTCATCTGTTGTTTTGAGAAAGAATGACTGAAGTCATAAATACCACAGACTGATCTCTCTTTCCTTAACATCTTATAGATCTTGCATTGGTTTGCTCTGCTTAGTAGAAGTTATATTAAAAATAATTAGGTAGACGCATGGTTTTTGCCAAGATCCACTTACCGTGCTTTGTGGATTTTTAAGTGTTAACTCGTATTGATGCTAGTCCTAAAGGAATGGTCCTTGAGATTTTTATATTGGCTTATATTTAAACCTTCAGAAGAACAAAATGCCTTGTCTGATGTGTTTGGAGGCGAACTAAATGTAGAGGTCTGCTCCGAGTGGCACGAGACTCCTTTTTACAAAGGCAAGTTGATCAACTTTGCAGCACCCAAGCTCTAATTTTTTAATTAACACTTCCAAAAGCAGTTACATTGACTAGAAACAGAAGAGAGGTTTTCAAAATGTTTTGTCCTGCTCCTGTGCATGGTTTTGCCAAAATCTCGCTTGAAGTGGCAATGGAAAACCAGACATACGGGATTACTGGACTCCTAGAACTGACAATGCAGGTGGGATTTCGATCGTGAGATGGGATGATTTAGGTCAGTGGGAATTGTAGGCGGTGCTTAGTTGTAAACATACATTTGCATTTTGTATTTTAAATGTTTTAAAATTGTCTTGTGGTTAAAGCAGTTGTAGGCTAAGTAAGAGATCCAGTCTCTGCGATGTTTAGGTTTGTTACTTTCAAATTCCATGGAATTCACTCTCCCACAGCCTGGCCATCCATTAAGAAGACAGAAGGGAGGGTTGAGAAAACATCGTGCAGCGGAGGGTGCAAGCTCTAAGAAAATTTCAAGGGGGACCATAACATGAATGTGGACTCCTCTGCAGGTTTCTTGGCCAGTAATGGCAGCTTGAAAAGGAAGACTAGGTATCTTCTTGGAAGAGTGATAGTTTTAACATAGATCAGCTTCTGGGCGTGTTTTTCAAGCCTTTTAAAGAATATTCTCTTTTCTGAATAATAAAAGAGCAATAGTGACATTTTAATGATGAATGTGTGTGTAAAAGGGAATATAGGTGAAAGGGTATTGTCACCCTAAAAATAAAAGCTTCTGTAAAGAAGGCTTGTGCTTTAGAAAGGAGCATGGAGAAAGTGACAAATCAAATATCAACAGCAAAACCAAGTTTCTTCTAGACTGCCTCTGTTTCCATGTTAATATTCTAATACCACCTCTCAGTGCTTGCTGAAAATCAGCTCTTTCTTGCCTGCAACTGAGTTATCTACTGAGAAGAGAGTTGAATTTTTCTTTATTACTTTTAAGGTCTTGAAAATGATTCCTTGAAAAGGAAAGTTATTTTGGTTTATCATTCTCCCTCCCCCAAATATTTCTTATTGCTGCTTTGATGCAAAAGCGTTACTAATTTTTTTTCTTTAAATGTATTCATTTTTCCTGTTCTTACAACATTATATTGCCCCAAAATTATTCTGAAACCTAAACAGATATGAATCTATTTTGTATATTGATTCTTTTCTTTCACCACTTAATGGCTTCTTTTACTGACCTGCCGATAGCTTGGCTTGGGTCCGTGCCCTTAGCTGGACTGAGGAACATGTCGCTGAACCCTGGCTATCCGAAATCTCCCGTGTGGCATTCCGTATTTGTATGGTGAAAACCAGTCAGGTGATGGTTAGATAACATTGCATAAGCATCTTTTTAGCTATTGAGTGAACTGCTCAAACACACAGAAGATTCATTGTGGAATTTGTCTTTTACGTTGGACTGAAGCTTGCCAGTCAGTGTCTCGCAGTAGCTTATCCTCTTGTTTAGTTTATAGATCCTCAGTTAACTCCTAGATGGCCTCCTTCTCCCTGCAGGTTTCTGGAATATGTGGAAACTTCTCCCTGGCTGCTTTGCTCAAGGACTGTCACTGCTTCTGCTGCATCAGTGTCCAGCTGCTGGGCCTGAAACGCATCTCCATCGTGGGTAGAGCAAGGGTTTCCTGGCTCCTCCGCCGAATCGTGCTTTTCTCCGCAATGAAACATGCTGACAGATTGTTTCGTAGCAGGCTGTTGCATGGCAGCAATGTTGTGAAATGAATCGTCAAGCCCTTTTTAAAAATACCAATTTATTAATGTCTGGATAGTCAGCCCTAGTTAGAAGAAGGGAATTAATAATCAGCTGCTGTATGGAGAGAATGGTCCTCTTCTGGTGTCAGGCTTGAGGAACATGTAACAATTTTGTGGAAGAAAGAGCCTTTTTCCTCTTCTGTAAATGTCCTAAAAATTCCAAGTGTAGCACAGTCAGCTCTGGGACAAGATTTAAACAGATGCTGCAAGAGGACCTTAACCCATGAAATCATCCTATCCTGCAGCCAAAACTCCACCTTCTAACTCCTGAATAAATAGATTCTCATGACAGAATAATTCATCTCCGGTCATGAAAGCATCAACTTTAAACGACAGCTTGTAGAGACCCTGCGCTTGTTAGGGCCAGATCAGCAGCCCAGATGCCTCGGATGTAAACTCATGAAGGGAAGATTAATTTATCTGTCATCCTATGCTTTGACAGTTGTTGTAAATCTGATTTAGCTCTGAGCAGAAATAGGGGGACCTTTGAATTTGTAAGGGTGATACTAAGAAAACCTAACCTAGGCACTCTGAGCCTCGAAAAAACAAAATGTGCTTCTGGTCAGTGAGATATTAAGTAATCTTCAGGCACAAAGAATAAAGTGGTGGGGGGCAAGGCGGGCAAGGCTCACTTTCCACGGGCAAGGGCTGTGTGGGAGCGCTGGTGTGGTCTGCCTGCTGGAACTCACTCGATGAATAAAAGTAGAAGCAAGGCTCTGTTTATTGATCGATGGTAGCAGACAACTCTGTGAGCCAAGGGCGGGTGATTTTTTTAAAAATATGTTGGCACTGTTTTTAGAGCTTTTCCTTTTCTGACATTTTGAACTTCATAGAGGTGATTTTTTTTTTTTTCCTTTTTGAAAATTCATAAAGCTGTCAGGCTGATTTATTGTGGAATGATACTGTGCAGATTTTATACATCTGCGGCAGTACATTTGTAAAATCTAAATGAAAACTCTAATAGTCATGACCTCATTGGAGATGGACTCTTGTCTTATGTGAGGAGCATTTGTCTGTGGAAACGGAACAGGTGGTTTAAGCGGGGAAAAGTTTTTCTTGTTAACGCTGCTCTGCTGGTATCTGGTGCACCCTGGGAGCTAGGCCATAGCGTGTGCCTCACCTGCTTTCCTATTCCACACACTCCAAATTAAACATCGTGTAATAGTTGTGGAAATTTCATTTTCGCTTTCATATCAAAGAATAGAAAATAAAATGTGTAACACTGTGTTAAGATATGAGCTCCCTGGGGTAGACTGGTGCTGTTTGTGTTAGGTTAGCATAAGGGCGTCTGCAAATCCCGTTATATCTGCGTGGATGTTCAGTGCAGAGAAGGCTTTGAGCTTTATGGAGGTGAGCTGCTGTTGATTTGTGCTGAGTTCAGACTATATAAAACTTCTGAGAACCCGCTTGCAGTGTGTTACGTATAGCTCAGGTCTGCGAACGCATCTTGTTACTCTGCAGGACTAGATTGCGGTGAAGCACATGATTTCCATCCGCCCCTAAGTCGGAAACTGTGCCTTTCCTTGGCGATGAGGAGGTGACCTGTGTGCTGACTGCTTCTGTGTCGGGCTAGAAGTGAACCGCAGTGGAAGATCCCTCTTCTTCCTTGAAAGAGTAGAGTGCTACCGAGCTCCTTGCCTACTTCTCTACTTTCAGCCTGCGTCACCTGCCAGTTCGGGACCTCGCGTCTGATTTTGTAAGAGCTGGTGGCAGGTCAGGGACATCACCCTGCTGTAAGCTCGCAGTGGGTTAGCCACAGCTGCTCTGTTGTTGCTCCCTGCAAAACTGTAGGAGTGTTAGCTCAGCCCCGAGCTGCGTGAGGGAGCCAGTCCCTGCGTCCGTATGGCCTGGTCCCTCCGGATGAGTGTGCAGCGTCCCCTGCGGTGGAGGGACAACCAAACAGCTCGCTCTACAAGTACTCCGAGAGGGAACTACGCTGAATTGTACTGACATAAAAAGGTGTGTATCCCCACACTGTTGATTGAACAGCTGAATGAGTAATGAGTGGGTGTGTTTGCAGAAAAAAGTACAAAAATAATTTCTGTCCCTGTTTTAAACCTCTTAAAAAAAAAAAAAAAAAAAAAGAGGGAGAATTGTCCTGCTGTCTTCTCTAGCAAGACAATATTTAAATGGAAATGATTTAAAAAAGCAAAAGCCCAGCTTTTCAGGTGTCGAAGCCAGAGTGAAAAACTCCATTGTAGGTAGATTTTATGCCAGATTAGTTACTCGTGCTCTAAGGATTCAAAGTGGCTTCATGTTACATCCCAGGCTCCCTGGGGTTTTTTTGAAGAAAGTTTTGTGTTTTGTTTTTGTTTGTTTGGGTTTTTTTTCTTCAGTCATAATGAGGTAGTAGCTTAGTTAGACTTCTATACTTTCGGTTTGTTTTAGAGTCCGTACGTGAGGTTTTTCAGGTTTTATTAGAACTACAAAAATATAGACAAGGGCAAGTGAGGATGGCGTTATTTAACCTAGGTAGGATCCCAGACCAAAATCTTGAGGCAGCTTTTTATTTTGAATACTTCAGCTTGATTCACGAAAGAACGGATTTTCATTTCAGGCGTAGTCTGAACTAGACTTGTAGAAAGAAAAACGGCATGATTTCAAATTCTCCTGAAAGAATTTCTGCACTCACTCTGGGAGTGTGTAAAATTGTCACTGTTGCAGCAGGACGTTGTTTTGACAGTGTCTGGTACAACTTGGAACAAAAAAATCTTTGCTGCAAAGAGTTTACAAACTAAGCAATAATACTGTAAGTACTTGCCAGCTTCCTAATCAAATGAAGCTTTACAATCCTTCATGAGTATTGTGTTAAGGTCAGAGGCATTTGTAGTAACATACAAAAATATCAGTAACTCTGAATTTTTTTTGTCTCTGGAGTAAAAAGCAGAGAACTGTATTGTGTCTAATTCTTCTGCTGGCCTGTCATGAAGATAATAAAGATAGCTGTCCTAAAATGAATCCTCTTACTTACTACTAGTTTTTTCTCACTTTTTTTTGTGTTAAACTTGATATAGAAGCATATGAGTGTTAGCATTAGAGTCAGTTGTGCCAACTGCTATTTGAGGATATGGCTTATTTAGAAATGTAGTGGTAATTAACTTAGTGACCTGGAGTAAGTAACACACTTGTTCGTACTGTGTGCAGTCACCTGCGCTAAAACATGCTCCAGGTTTCTGTTTGTTGTAGTGCAAGCAATGGAATTTGCTACATTTGGCATAGCTATGTGCTAGATTTGCTCATGAAATGGCTGGGATGAAACTTTATTGTTTGTACGGGTGTAGTGATTGCACAAATTGCAAGTACAGCGTTGTGAAAACTTGGCACAGAGTTCTTGTTGCTTAAAGTAGGAGGCCAGGTTTTGTCACTTTGCTCAAGCAGGGCATAATGCACGATTGTGGGGTGGTTGAGTCTCAGTATCTGAGGAAGGAGGATCAGAAATACTGACAGTGCTTTCAAACCAGCACGAAGCCTGCGTTTCGGTGTTTTATGTTCTCCTGTTGCAACTGAAGTCAACTGCACAGCTGAGACGGAGAGGCTGAGTGGGTTTGTGCTTGCAGTCTAGCTCTGCATGGCATGTGATGGTGTGGCAAACAGATTTTCGCGCTTCTCCTGATTTGTACTAGTAAAATGAATGCGTTTTTGTGAAAGATGGGATCTCATTAAGGACTTCCCTAATTCTAATGCTTAAAGAATCCAAGTAATCTCGAGGCAATCCACTGGTCTCTCTCTTGTTGATTGTTTTTGCCTGTAAAGCAGCGTCTGAAGTATCTCTCAATATCTCATTTTAATGGTGATGAACAGAGCAAAGTTATTTGGAGAACAACTGAGGCGGATGGTCTGGTTTCCTACTCACAGGGGAACAAAGCAGGCATTACAACTGCTGAGTGCTGCTACAGCAACCTGTTACGGAGGAGTTCAACGAATTGACGGAAGGAAGGATGGAACCGCTCTAAGAATTAGATTCTAGAAAATCTTTGGCTTTTATTTCTATAATGCTATGGAGTGTTCCTTGTCACTGTACAAACTGACAGAACCATATAAATATTTCTCCAATTTTCACACTTAAAATTTTTTTAACATCCTTTAGGCAGATCAAAGTAGTTCTCTGTTCTGTGACGCTGCAGACAAGCATTATTGCAATGAAGTATGGCTTCACGTGTTTAACGGGACGGGATTTTTTCAGAAGCAAATGCATTCTTGTGGAAGACCATACACACTAGACATCTCTCTAAGGCAAATATATTTGCATAAAAGAATTTTCCCTTCTGGATAATTTAAGCTGTTTCTATCAGGAGATAATTAAAAAAAAAAAAAAGAAAAAAAAGACTTTGCACAATATTTCTAAACCTTTTTTTTTCTCCTTTTTTCCCCCTATGCACTTTTAAAGGCACAGTAGGAAGCCATGGGAAATGTATTTTCATCTGGGGTCGTAGGAGGAATACATATTGTTTGTTTAAGGCATCAGGTATTGAGAAATGGCAGGGTGAAAAGTTTGACCTGAACTGCCAGATCTGATCTGCAAGGGGGTAATTGAGTTGCCATGTTTTTTTTCTCCTCAGTTTAAATCAAGTTTTGCTATAGCCCATTTAAGTGTCAAACTGGTAGCAAAACTTGACAACTTCAGGGTGCAAGCTTGCTTTTGATCAGGATTTACATGCAAATCATTTTTGCCTTGCACTGTCAACTCCTGTTTTGGCACGGTGAGGGGAGATGCCCCCGTTTCTTGCAGGCTTCGCTTCTCAAGCCATGGGGGTGATGGTCAATGCTCATAGTTGGTGTGTGGAAGAAAATAATTCTGGTAATATGGTGGTTAAACTTTTTATATATGTCTACATTTTTTTTTTCTACCCTCTTTCCTGTCAGTCAGCTGTTGCAGCTGGGCTTCTAATCTCCTTTTTGCCCAGAAGAAAATCTAACAATAATCCCGAGTTTGATGTCAGAGAGAAACTAGAGAATTGGGGTAGAGGGTCACCAGCGTACTGGGGAATGGGTTTAAGCTGCAAAACAACACAAAGGATGCTGACAGTCCACATTTTCCTGGGCTTTAAACAAAGTCTTTGGTAAGTTTAAAGAATCTTCTCCTTGCATGACTAAACCTATTGAAGGTTTAGAGAAAAAGCTGCCTTAGAAGGCTTAAGACTGAACCTTCTTTCCAAGTTTACTGAAAACCTTAAGATGTTAAATTTTCTTACTTTGTATAATTGGAGAAAAATTGGAGGGGCCTATGAACTATGAATAAACTATGTGAATGAACAGTGTGTCTTCTTTTTGCAGCCATATCTAGTAAAACTCGTGTAATATACCATTTAGATTAATTTGATTTCCATTTACACTTTACATCTGGAGCTAATCTTTCAAGAAAATTCTACACAGCAAAGCAAACTAATAAAACAGAAACTGTAATTTAATACTTGAGGGTTTCTAAAAATAAAATGAACCTCAGAAATAGACTGGTGAGACTAGAAAAAACCATAAAATTGCTATTATACCAAACTAAACAAATGATGCAAGAAGTTACGTCTTGCAAGAGATGTTGCTACTCTGTTTTGTAGTTAAACAGTTTTTTCTTTGTACTATTAGTAGAGTAGGGACATCAAACGTACTGTTTCAGTGAGGTGGCAGGCAGTGTCATGTTTGATAATCTACATATGAAAGCATAACTTTTAAAGTCAAGATTTGGAGATGGAATCTGCTTTATCTGTCTTGGACCTTATTTTAGCAGACAAAAACCTGAATACGCTAACATGTGCTGTGAAATTTTAATTGAATTGTTAATGACACTTTGGAGTGACACAACATGTGAGAAACTTCCAAGAACCGATCATGGGAAGCCCTTTTTCTTACTGTTACAAAACAGAAGACACCGGGAACTTGACAAGTCCAAGTGTCTGAGGCCAGGGGAATAATTGATAGCAGGCTGCCTGCATTGAAGGTCCTTTAGCAGTAATTGCAAGCAGGATCTGACTCTCTGATCTCACCAGTGGTATTCGCCATGCCAAAACGACCAGGCTTTGACAGATTGCTTTCCTACAGTAATAACTTAGGCATGTTCCCTTTCTCACATGAGGCCACACATCCCTCCTACTAGAGAAAATGAGCTGAAAATGAGTTGCTTCTTTTTTTTTCGCAGGGCACTGTTAAAATAACTCTGTTCTATTATATAAGCCCAGTAGTGCCAGGGGACTAAATTTATATGGTTATAAACAAGAGATATTACTTTAGAATACCACAATGTAATGTTTCACTATTTCTATAGGATTTCAAATGTTTTGAAAATAATGTGTGGGGTTTTTTCCTCCTCCTTGCTCTTAGAAGAGACTCAAAATGACACATTTTATGTTTAATTGCTTTCATCTCTCTCTGATTTTTATAAACTGAGTGCTAACTTGTACTCAGATTTATACCTTGGATGAATCCAAGTCCCCAGAGGGGGACTTAGAACTATTATTTATTCTGCATAGGTTGAAATGAGACCTATTTTATTTGAGTTTTTTAAACTTTCCCACTGTGTTTGGTTTTTGTTATATTTTGAAACTTTTATGTGTTTCTTATTTTCTTGTTTTTTTTTTTTTTTTTTTTTTTTTTTTTTTTGTTTTGTTTTTTTTTTCCTCTGGAATTCATTTTGTCTGTAAAGTGTGATTGGAAGCTGTAATGACCTGGACGATATATAGCACTTCTGGATTTACACTCCTTTTAGTGACAGGATTTTCCTAATTCTGATATAAGGACCCCTGTGTGCTGCTCTACGGTGGTCTGTGTTCTCTGGCATAGTTAAAAGCCTGGCAGCTCCACCCTATAGCTGTCTAAACAAGGTTTCTCACCAGGCACTAACATCAAACGAACTCCAGTAAGCTAAGGCTACGGGAAATTGTAACCACAATATTAAGTTTATAAAAACTGAACATCTACTACTATAATGAGTGGCACTTTCATTAATGCACGCAAAGCTCTAAGAAGATTAAGGTATGCTACTGTAAGTATTAAGGATGGGTGGTTTTATAACTTTCAACTGCAAATAAAAAGTGGTAAGAATGCAAGGTTCTTAGCTGTGAAAATAAATTGTATGCACATGGTGGAATACTTATGGTGACTCTGTGGCGTCTAGTTAGCTACTTCACAGTACTTTGGAATGAAGAACTCTAAAGGTAGACTTACATTCTGCACAAAGGTAAGAAAATCGCAAGGTGAAGTCATGTGGTTGTTACTTGGTAACTCCAAAATCTGTAAGGGACTGCAAACAAATTGAGGTGATCTGCCCATAAAAGCCACTGGAACCAGTGAAGAGGTTCTTGCAGAGACACATTGTGACATCGGGGATCCAATCCTGTGGTCTTGTTACAGGATGTAAAGAGCTAACTTTAAATTTTTCTACATAAGGAATGGTGGGCCATATATTTTTTTTAATTTCTTTTTTTTTAACTCCTTTGCCACTCTTGAGTTGAGTTAACCTCACGTTTTTTGTAACTGTAGAGAATAACTTAAAAAATGATTAACGGAAAACTTCAATCTGTGAACATACTGCTGTAGATGCACAAGAAACATCTTTCTTCTTCAAGTATGTAGCTTTAAAGTGAGATGAATTATTCACCGTATACCTGATGGGTCATGTAGCTTGCTCATAAGCTTCTATAAACTTTAGGGATCGTATGAACACTTTTAAAGGATATTTCTAGAGCTTTGACTTGCTTTGATTGTAGTAAAGAAATCTTGATTTGTAATAAGGTGGAAAAACACAGAACAAAAATGAAGCTAGGGTATTAAAAATAACTAAGTTTTGGGGTCAAGCCCAATTCATTAAAATGAGGAAAACAGAGGGGAGAATGAAGCTTGGCACTGGATTTGCAATAATAATTTATCCGCACCTTGAGCCCATCCTTTGGACAGACCTTTGTTTGAACTGCAGCTGGCTTGGTTTATGTATGACCTACTGGGAGCTGAGGTTGTAATGAAAAACAGTTATTCTTTCAAATTACTCACAAGAAGAAGTGCCTATTTTATCGAGTGCTCTTCTTAATTTGGCACATGGTAAGACTTTTAATATTTATTTTTTCTCCATTAATCATACTGTATCTTAGAAGTCATCTAAACACAGTGATGAAATACTGTATGTTTTCCTTAAAGCATTCTGAGGACAAACGCTTCTCTAGAGAGTGGCTGTCAGGAGTTCTTACCATTAATTAATGAAGTTATTTGCTGAGGCTTTTTGTACGCGTGTTGCCATGTTATGAACTTTTCAAAATTCTTATTGGCTCAGGATGGAGTTTCATAATTTTGCAGACCAGCTAGTGATAGGTTTACAGGGCAAAAAAGAATGAGGAAAGAATAACGGTTTAACAAAAATAGAAATGCAAATCTTGCAGTCTTTTCATTGTTTAAAACAAATTTAGATGACAATTTACTTATGAAATGGTGATTGGCAGCATTATCCTGGTTTTCTTTGTTTTGGACATAACTCTACTTTTTGTTAATGTAAACTATATGCTCAGAACTGTACAAAGTGAACATAGCTGCTGTCCTGTTCAGCCTGAACAGCTAAAGATCAGATAATACTAGTTTGGGGAAAATCTGAATATGATGATAACTTCAGCTGTGTCTTTGTGTGTCTGTTACCAAACAGCAGAACTCAGATGCTCAAGCAAAATGGGAGCACTAAATTAAGATGAACTCAGGTACATAGGTTTTTCTTTAATTTCTACGGTCTGTGATTTCCTGACGTATTCGAAGAAAGCGCTTCTGTTCCTTAGGTAGGAGTAACCCACCCTTTGAAGTCATGTGCCTGTTAATCCTTTAAGATTGTAGACTTAGTGCATAGGACAACAGTTCTAATAGCAGATTTCTTATAATCTCAAACCATTAGTGGAGTTGTTATAAGCAGAGGTGTTGATTCATACAGAGCTTGTTGTAAGAATCAGGACTTACATTTTGCGGAATTTGGACAAGTATTAAAGCAGTGGGTTGTTCATGTATTGCATTAACCATGTGATGCTGGTACTGAATCCTGTGTTAAAATCACTGGTGTTATTTCTGTTTCCATTATTCTTGCAGTTGCCGTTTACAAATCTAATTAATGTCTTGTCTACTGTTCTAAGATATTAAAAAACTGCAAACATGAGTAATAATTTAGCACTGACAAATACTGACGATATTTTCAGTACTTAGAAAAGACAACTTTCTGCAAATGGAATTTGACTGTCCTTTCGTTTAGATATTTTCTACATGGGAAGACTGGAAGACAAGCATCGGAATTGTTCTCTGTAAATGATGGGGGAAAAGTAGAGGTTTTACGTATCGGCACTTTCAGAGACCAGAATGAGGTATTACTTGGAAGCCAAGGGAATGGATGTGTAATTAGTTCTTCTTCCTAATGTTATTGAAGGATAGTGCTGACAATACCCTCTTTCCACACTTTCTCTAAGATTTTTGTCCTTATACAAGTGTAGCACTGGTCTACTTACTGTGTCGTTACGCATCTTCTCTCATTGCTTTAATCCACAATTAAACAGTCTGTTTATAATGACCTCTTGCCACAAAAGAATCTGCTGCTGAAGAAGACATTAGAATAAGAGGTAGTCTTGTTCCCTTTGTTTTGTGTAAACTGGGAAGTTTGGATAAGTAGGATATGATGCTGAAATATTATTTTTTTAGATGTTGGCATACTGTATAAATGTTAAAGACTCAGTGCAATATGAATCCATCAAACACTGCTGTAATCTCCTCATTGCCTAGTGCCAACAGCTGGGACGGGCTTTGCATCGCAGTGTTGTATCTTGTGCCTCGTTTAGTCTTGGTTGTTCTGTTTGCTTTTTCTGAAATAATGTACTGGAAAAATGTAGTGGCTAGTTTATATTAAGCAAGCATTAAAATGATTGTTGGGAATTCTGGGGGTTTGAATTCTCATATCCTAAGGTAAATACCTTATCTTAGGATGTATGGGAGCATGTTCAGTGTGACTTCAGCTCAGTGCTGGTGCAGAATAACCCTGACAATGAGAGGTTAGAGTGGAGTAGCTAGGACAGCTGTTGGTGGAAGTTCTTGCTGTGATTTTACAACAGCGTAGTCCAAGCAGAGATGCTGTGTTTAGTAATGCGTTGACTTCTACTTCGTTTTCGCTGTATTAACAACATGAGCTTTATGGATGTAATATGTCCTTTGTTCTATGCAATGCTGGCAGTGCTTGCAGGCATTAGATATATTTTGGGTTTTTTCCCCCTATAAAAATCTGTCATATTTCTTCAAAGTGGCTTAACTTCCTTCCTGTTTTATTTGCGGGTTAAAATTTCACAGTTTTGTTCATTTTTAAGCAAGTTATTTATATATCAGTGCACTTTTATTGTGTTGGACTAATTACACATTTTGTAGAGGCTGTGCTGTTTTATCATTTCGTAAGATACCCTTACGTACACATCATATATCTATATTAGGCACACAAGCCGAGGCTGTATTGCAGGTACTACCAAGAACCAAGGAGAAGTCATAATAAATAGAATTTACTATGGACATATGAGACACAGGCAATGAAGTAAACCTGGTTGTAAGCTTACAACCAGTTCTAAAAAGTGCCAGTCATAGCTTTATCTACTGCGCTTCCCATGCTAGAAACTATTGAGCTGTTTCTTCTACATCTTTGGGAGAGAGGATATTTTCATCTGAATAAAGTAGCAGTGTAACTGCAAGGTGGCTTCCAAAAGACAATCTTTCTTCAGTTTGGATTCTGTAACTTTTAGAATTTGGCACTAGATCTCAGTATTTACACTCCTCTCAGTGGTACGCACAGCTTGTTTTGAATATGGCTTACTTGGTTAGGAGATGTATTTGAAATCAGTATATTGATCTAAGTTATCAGTATGTTGATATATTAATCAACAAACTTTTTCATGAGGAGCGCTAGTAACATCAGTTGCCTTATGTCTGTATAATTATTTGTTTCTCAAGATGTTTTTGAACAGTATTGACTCCAACATGCTGTTTTAAAGTATAATTATCAGTTTCCTTTTGCTTGTATTAGGGATGCTTCTGCGATTTTTGGCATAAATAATCTTTCAGTTTTATTCTTACATAATGTCCATCACACAGCACCTAATAAAAATGACATGCTTTGAGCGAAATTTAGGTGGGATTTCTGGGACTACTTGTCTCCTGAATCATGATTGTCATTGAATTAACTGGGACTACAACTACTTCATCCTACGCTGTATTTTTCAGTAAAATTAACAAAGAGCTCTGAAGACCTGTTCAGTTTCATTGTTTGAGTTGAATTTTCCTGTTTTAATGCTTTCCCGTTCTAAGAGCACTGTTTTTGGATTTTCTTACACTGTCTTTTGTCTCAGTAGAAGTGCTGAGAAGATGGAAGTGTTTGCTTAGAGAATAAACAATCTGATTTAAATACAGAGGTTTTTTTTCTTTTTTTTTTCCTCCCCCTGAGAAGTGAAAGCAGAGCAATATATTCTTTCATTCAGGCACAATGTGATTGTTATATAGTATATTTTGCATTAATTCATGGAGGGACACTTGCCTAAATTGCTTTCTGTCTCTTGTGGAAGTCTTTGATCCCGGTGACAGTTTGACTGCATTAGTGAGAGTGTATTGGTTAATCCTTTGCTTAACTTGTTCTTTTTGGCACAGCCAGGGGCCTTTCCAAAGATAATCTGTCAGCATAGGCTAAATCCTAATCAAACAGGCCAAAAGAGGATCTGGGAGATGTGTTGTAGGCTGAAGAACTCCTTTTGGGACTTGGTATTTTTGGATACGGTATTTTTTTGTGTGCTCTGAAAGCTGAAGCATGTATATAAACTCTCTCTAGTCGTAAGGGCTTGCATCCTCTTTGAACCCGTCGGTTAAAGGGTACGGTTCAGATGCTATAAATGCTGTGTGTCTGGTTTACTACCAGGAGTTGGTTCTGGTAGGGATCTGGATGTTTTCAGTCCCTTTAGTCATTTAGTATTGAACAATGCTTCTTAGTTTCTAGTTTCATAAGGTCAGAAACCGATGAAGACAGAAATCTTTCACATGAAAAATAGGGCGTCTGAAAAACCTAGTCACGCGTGGATGGCTGAGTTTCTAAGCCAAAAAACTTCTTTTTCACTGCAAGTGACTGAAATAGGAAATTATCGTCCAAATCAGGAGAGGTCTAGGTTACTTTTAAAGCTGATCCTGACTCTTAACAACTTGCCACCAATAAAACCTAGTTTTTGTACTTGGAAGAAGCTTCATTTAATTACACGAGACTGAAAGTAACAATCAGTATCCTTGACTGCCTAGCATAAAATCAACTGGTGTACATTAATCTACTTCTGCAAAAGAAACTGGAATAACAAAAGATCAGGAGAAACCATTTCTTTCTCTAAAATTAAAGTATATCTTGACATTATTCATTATTAGTAGAGATAAAGTTGGAGATGCTCTTTCAGAATTGAAGTGTTTCGGTGTCTTTGCAGAATGGTGCTTAAAAAGTGCTTATTAATGTACAAGTGGAGGGAAACCTGAGATAGATTGATTCCCCCCCCCCCCCCCCTTGTCAGTTCAGCAATCAACTGTAATAAGAACTGATGTAAAATTTTCATACACTTTAAGGCATTCTTTAATGTCTTTATGCTACTTGAAACACTTTCCATTTTCATGTCACTTAATAAGCATATTGGAAGAGTCTTTATGCAGATAAAACAAGCTTAAATAAAGTTGCTAAAAGTGCCTGCAAGTAAATTGCTGTATATTCCTTTTACCCTACTTCTCCCTCCCCCTACATTTAACATGATTAAACTGAATATTATAATATAGTTCATGCTAAATGGTTCTATGATTCATATCAACCTTATTACTGTCAGCTCAGCCAAAACAATTTCACTTTCACAATCTTGTGCTACTCAGCTATGTAGTGGTATTATGGCAAACACAGGGTGCCGGGATTGTGAGATGCAAATGCGATTCCTCTTTCTAAATAACATTTCTCCTCCTGTTTCCACTTACACAATTCTTCACTTGGTTCCATCCTGTTGATTAAGACTTAGTGGATGTCTTAGGACTGTGCCAAAATAATCCATTGGTGTTCAATAGAAAAAGTGTAGACTGATGAGCTTCCACGTTACTTAGTTACCCTAAATAATGCGCTAAAGGATTTTTTGGGGAGAAAACCACACCCAAACAACCCTAAAACCTAATTAAATGGTTAGCTTTCTGGCATCTAAACAGAGATTATGCTAATTGTCTAATCAGAATTGTCTAAACTAGTAGAAGGAGAAGGGAAAATAATGGAAGTTGCCTCTGCCTGAGATTCTGATACAGAAGCGTTTTGTTGAGTAAAGGGTAATTGGCGTTCTGTGATCTGGAGAGGATTTGATTCTACCTGTACGTGGCCATACTCTTTGTATGCAGTTTGGGTTGGGAATAAGTTGTGAAGACACTTCTAAACTCTTCAGGATACCCATTTACTTGAGTGCCTTTCCCATGAATCGTATTGAAAGAGTGCTTTATAACGGTATCAATTTTTTAGATAACTTCCGAGCCAGTACCATGAATGACATCTGAAACTGTATCCTCTGCATAGGTTCCTTCCATCAGAGCTGAGGTGATTTCAGGATTCCTAGAGTGGCAGCTTTAGAGGGTGTTAGAGATCTGTCAGAAATTGTAAAAAAGATGGGATACAAAGACCTATCTTTTTGGAGTGCCTGTTGCATAGTGCATGGAAAAATTCAGGTCGGAGAGGTGGAGTTATGTGGTCCACAGATGAATTTTTGTTCATGTGTTGAGCATAGCTTCTAGAGCTAGCTTTGAATCTCAGCCAGCTGGGAAGTACGTTACCTCACCTTCTCTTGCTCAAACCACATCTCCAGTCTGTTTTATGACTTTTTTGTGGCTACGTATTGATGTGAAGAGCAGTAAGTGGTTTTTGGAAAGAAGAATGAGTTGCTCTCTGTTGTGAATAGAACAAAATACTGACTGACTTCTTTTCTTTGAATCTTTGGTTTGGACTCGTCTTTTGCCCTTTTTTCCCCCAAAATTATTTTCCTAGTCTAGAGAGGGAATTTCAGTTTCAGAGGGTTAATTTTTCTCTTTCCAAGATTGATGGACAGAGGATGGAGACACAAGGTCTTTGGACAAAGTCTCTTGGATTTTACAGTTATTCTTTATAGTTCTCATGAAAGGCTGCTGCTGGGTGGCTGCAGAAGGGGACACTGAGAGTTCTGTGTCCTGATTGTGGCATGGTGTGCAGACCCATGCATGATCTATTAAATGGACATTATATACTTGAATTTTAGGCACCTGTTTTTGAAAACTGTAGTATATAAATAATCCTAGTGAGACAGGGATATATCTGACAGGTTGTTGTTCTATCCTTTGGCACACAGTTTTGATTCTTCCTCCCACTTATTTTGTCTGCATTTTTTATTTCTGTGGCATTATACTATTTTGTGTTTATCTTTGTTCACCTTCTTTTTCATTAACTGGAAATACTAGTCTCATTAATATGAATTTCATATATTGACCTACTCCTAAGGTTTGACAAATAATTAGAATTTTGTTAATACATCAGTCTGAGAGAAGTTTTGGATGATCGTGTATATCTGTCTGAAATTTCTGTCAGCACATACTGAGAAAAGTGTTTTGGGATACGTAAACTCTTGAGTTATGTTTGCAATGTGTATCGTCAAATAAATTATGCCACCTGTTTGAAGTAGTAGGAATAAATATGCACTCTTCAGTTTGAACAGTGAGTGGCAGTTTTCTGCTTGGGCATAGGAATTCTCTTGGGGTTTTTCATATGGTGGCAATTAGTTCGCTGGCTGCGTTAGCATGACTGTGAAGTAAACCAAGTAATAAATTAGGACGCTGGAGCTGAAGACGTAGAGACTCAGCCTAGCCAAACTGTTTTGAACTATGCAATCGTATCTGTGATGCTATAAAGGAAGGTAAATAATTGTTTCTCTAATGTGATGCTAGTCAATGTAGTGCGCTGTGACACTTTGGTTAGCTACTGTCTTAGCAGGTAAAAGAATAAACACGTTGGGGGAGTGCGAGGCAGGATCCTGACTGACTGCAGCAGCAGGCGATTAATGGGCAACAAGGCTCTGACAGGAACTGCTGACAAGGCGATAATGAGATTAGCACCTTTTGATTCTTTTATTAACAAGTAGCCAAAGAATCATTTGGACATGTCAGTAGATAACGGTGGAAATTAAGGGACGCCCTGGAACCTTTGGGTAGCAGATCATACTCCTAGTGCTCTGAAGGGTAACCTGTAGATAAACTGAATCATCTCCTTTTGCATATGTAATCACTGAATATGGTGGTGTTAAAGATAATAAGAGTGGACGTGTTATTACATTTATTTATGTCCATTAGAGATTCAAGCATATTGCAATGCAACAGTTGATTTTGTACATGGAGCACTTGCTCACTTTGAAAAAGTATGTCCATCAGCAGTTGTACCAATATGGAAAATTTATTTTTTCGCGCTAGGATTGATGATTTTGAGTTATTGTTTCTCAGTTGGCATGTTTTCCTCGTTGTGATGCATGCCTTGGTATTGGTGTGGAAAAACAATTACTTTTGGGTTGAGAAAGTGAGAAATGAGTATGAATGGAAACAGGCACCTGAGGGTTATGGGGAGGAGTGGGAATGGGAAAAATGGAGAAAGCTATAGATAATTGCAGTATATGGATACTTGAGAGGACGAGAGAATGGCAAGAAGTAGAAGATTGTAAGAGGAAGGAGATGTGAAAGAGAATGGACAAAATCATACTGAAGAGTTTATTTTGGGTCTGGGAGATAGTGCATTGGTTTCTGGGCAGAACCTGGAAGAGAAATACACCTGTTAAAGCAAACAGCTCTGTTGGCGTGATCCTGGTGGAACAGTAGGAGGCAGAAGACCAAGGCCTAAGAAGGACAAAAAATTAAGAGTGAGAAAGGAAAGGAATAAACATGAATATGATAGGAGTGTTAGGCTGTTTGTCTTGGAGATGGTTTGGCATTTTTCTTACTTCGCTGTTGTGCTGGCAGAAATCGTTGCATAGAAGTTTAATTTTCTTTATGGTCATTTAGGAGTAGGTGGGAGAAGGAAATGAATTGTTATTTTCAATGGTTTTCAAATATTAATAACTACAAAGGTACTTTATGAATGCCTTTAATTGACTGTTTCATTGACATTAATCCCATTTGACACGGAAATCTGATAAGAACGTAGCTGTGATTTTGCATTTGACCAAGTTAAAATATCTTGGTATTTATCATCATACACTAAATTGGCTCGGAGGCTTTTTCCTAAGGGCTACATTGATGCAGTTACTCAGGTTGTACAAGTGTGAACGGAAGCACAGATGTGCAGATTGGCATGATTTAGCCCTCCTTTAGATCAAAATAATTTGAAGATATAACTGATATAAATGCCTATTTTTTATGTCTAATTACAGTCAGGATGGCTGTTCTCCACAGAAAACAAATCTGACTTTGCATTAGGGTTTAAGTTCGCAGGTCACATAAGTACTCTGGAAGAAAATACTCAAACATTTGTGGAATCAAAGAAGAGTTTGTAAGTTTGGAACTTCCCAGCCTGAGGATATCAGAAGTGCTCCAGGTGGTGTGTCCCAGAACTTGGCTACCATCGCTTTCTTCTTTTTTTAGATACGACGTGGGCTTTAACTGGGTTCATGTACTTGTTAAATATCAGTGGCAAATGCCACTGTCATCCCCTTAAGTTCCTCTTTTTTGGTGCGTGTGGCTTTGGGAGTCTCACAGTACTCTGCTCAAGCTTGTAATAGTCTTGAAATCTCCATTATTTGGATGTTGCTGTTTTCTTGAGAAGCTGATAGCTCAGTGTTGAAAGGAAATCAGCAGTGCCAGCATAGCAGAGAGAAGACTGTCTGCTTACCTTTATATTAATATATCTCTAATCATTAAGAAAATGAAAAGAGGAAAGAAGGGAGCCATTCTGAAGTCAAGAATAATGGCTTGCTTTACAGCAGTGTTTTCTTGACATGGCAGAGCTTGCTCATTTGTGCCTCAGACTTTCCTGTTATTCAACCAAGTAAAATGGTTGTCAATCTGTTTTAAGCGAAGAAAATTGAACTGGGTTTTTCAGGAGTGTTGGTCGGCTTAGTTATGCCAAGCTGTTTCTTTGGATGGTAATAATAGATTTGTGCTTCAGCAGTATCTCTGACACAGCTGACTAGTTTTTAAGTTTACTTTTTTTTTTCCTTCTCTGAAAAACAAGTTCCCCCCTGTACCTGGAATCCAGTTTTTCCTCTTAAAAAGCATTTTTTTAAAGAGAAGATATCTGATTTGGAATAGTTGATTTATATTTCACTCCTGTCTGTCTTTGCTAATTTCTCTCTCAGAGGCATATTAGAGTAGTTTGACATATTTTATCAGTAACAATATATTAACAGGGAAAACGATCAACCTGAGGCACTGGTTCTCATAATTCCTTTTTAGCTCACTTTTTTTTAAACCAGTTTTTACAAACCAAATGTTAATGCATATGCTTGATTGCTAACCACCTCTGGGCATCAAACCTGTTTTTTCTTGAGTGCAATAAGTGATTATCCAACTCATGCTGCTCAGAAAAAGAGGTTTTGTTTTAATAAGCAGTTTGCAGTTTGGCACACAATGCTGAGGAAAGCAACATTATCTCCAGCAGTAAACTCTGCAGTCATTGCAAAGCTTGACAAGAAAATGATTGAGTCTGTTTGTTATACCTTTGTGGGGCTGCCAGTGCTGCTGATGGAAATGTTGCTGTTTATTCAGCAATGCAATAACACTTTCTGTAATTTATGGATGCACATTCCCCAGATTACTAAAGGTAATATTGTTGACTAAAGGAAAGTATACGAATGGATAGTTTCAGTTGTTCCTGTCCTTATAAAAGTGATTGACTGTTCACTTTGCACTGGGAAGAATTTGCACAGGCTCTTTCCCTCTTAACAATTACAGATTTTCCTTCCACTGACAGGAACAAATAACACAGAGGGCTCTAAGTGGCAAAAATGTACTGGCTTCCACCGGTCCAAGGGACAAAATCCTAGAAATGCTAGAACTTGCCCCTCATAGATTGTATTTATACTCTTTAGCAGCCCTTTTCCAGCAGTAACAAGTTCTGTACCTATACGCAAGGAAGTTAAGATTTCTGTTTTGTTGTATTTGTACACATGTAAAGGATCAAAAAGTTGAGGGCAGGGTGTGTATATGTCTCTCTCCTCGCTACCCCAACACATTTTCTGGGAAATAATGTGTATTCCCCTGGGGTCCCTGTTGCGGCCCTGTACGTGAAGCAAGGCCTGTACGTGCTGTGGAATTGGCATGGAGGGCGGAAAAAAATAATAAAAATCAATGTAGTAGTTATGGTTACCAAATCTGGGGAAGCAGGCAACTCCAGCAGTGCTGAAACTCAAGCCTTTGCTCTTCCAACATGAGAAATTGGCTTTCTGTCTCCCACAGATGAGGTCTCTGCCCATCCCTCCCGGCGATGGCTCAGGTGTTGGTGCAGCACCTCAGCCGCTTGAGAGCCCCTTCTCCAGTGGCCGCCATTTTGTGAGGGGGTTTCTCAACCCACCTCCTGCTGGCGTTGTTTCAAATTCTACTATAAAAAGGATGTTGTTCTGTGTTTAAAAACGCTAGGAGTAAAGGAAGATTTGAAGAAACAAATAAAAGAAAAAAGATTCCTGTGGATGGAAAAGGAGAGTGTGCGTACTTAGTTTCCAAGACATCCAGCCAAGATACTAACTCGCTGCCCATGACACCTAGCTAACTTCTGGTTATCTTCAGGTAACTACCTGAGTCCTGTTGCACAGGGGTAATGGTCACTATGGGAGCTATGGAAGCCACTTGTCTTCTCCTCCTTTACAAGGCCGGGTATTTCAGGGCGCAGGCTGGTGCTGGTAGTTTTGAGACACACTCTGTGCCATAAGTAGTTTTATCTTGGGTGAGGTTTTCCAGAAGCAATGCGGTTAACCTTGGTTACCTGTTTGAAGGTACCCATTTTGAAGATTGCATGATTTGTGATAATTCTGGTTTATATCGGTGTTGGTTCCTGTGCCTCAATGGGAAGTCTTCAACAGCCTGCTTGAACTTTCTTTCTTATAATTTTTGTACCATCAGGGCAGTCTGCAGGAACAGGAACACGAGTTGCAACCTCAGTGAAGCTGGGTTGTTAGTTTCCGTGAAAAGTTGCCTGTTAGAAAAAAGCTGTATTGAATATTAATTTTTAATTCAAACACTTGCTAAGCGCTAGAAATCTCTTACACATGTTGTACATTTCTTTTTATTTGTAAAATCATGTTTGCTTTCCTTTTTCCCCCCCTCCTCTTGAGCAAACGCAAGGCAACTCTTACATGTCCACGAGTGGTGAGTGAGCGTAGCGATGTGCTGCCTGAGTTGCTGGGTTTTTTGTTTGGGCTTTTGTGTTTGTTTGTTAGAACATTTTGTGTAACAGTGTTCCTATTTTCTGCATTAAATCATCAGAAAAGGAAAGCAGGGGCTTGTTGGCAAAATACAGAAAAGCTCAATTTTTCAGTGTCTTGGGTTATGTAGCAGATGTAGAGAGAGCACGATAGCTACAAATGTGAAATAGCACTCAACTTGGGCTATTAGAGTTTGCACCGATCATCAGCATGCTATGTATGTGCAAAGTGGCTCGGACAATTAAAATTTCCAGTAATACTTGAGTTAAAATGGAAGAAAGCCATTTCTTTGAAGTCTCATTGGCTGAATTTATACAAATTATACATGTATTATGAATCGATTTTATCATTTAGCAGCTTGGTAGAAAGCTCTTATTTTTGAATCTTTATGAACTACAATTGCAAACTGCTGAACACTTTCATTTTTAAGTAAAACACCACAAATTAACTTCTTCAGTGCCTAATCACAGGTAGAATTTAATTAATATCGTTTTTTTCAAGTTTAAAGACAGCTGATTTGGTAGTTCATATGGCATCTCCTGCAGTACTTGGAAGGTCGTCTTGTGGGGAGTTCTCAGAATACTTTAAAATTGCATAATTTTAAACATCATATCGGTTTCATCATCTTTGTGGAGTCTTCTTGCAGGGTTTCAACACTCTACTGGTATCAACTCCTTTCAGAAGGACCTTTTCAGAATTACTGTATTGCCTTTACAGTCCTTTGTAAGGGTTAGCATTAAATGCTGTGCTTTTCTCGTGTGTAATACTGCTTATGGAAACACTGAACACTTAGCGTTTTAGCTAATGTCTGTGTGGATTTCCACCAGAGCTGGACGGCAAAATGGAGCTTGAAAAGCCTTACTGGTTTCTGAAATTGCAATTTTGCTTTTTTAACAACTCAGCAAGAAAAAATAAAACAAAACAGCCTCCCAAAGTGAAACAAAAAACCCCTTGAACTTCCATCAGCAAGAGTGGCATTGACTAAGAGCTCCAACGTAATGGATGCATAACAGCATTGCAATCTGGGATATTGTTTAAATACCGTAAAAAGCCTTGCTCATTTACTCTGTCTGAGCACTGTAGAGAAAAATGGTGTGGTAATCCTGCCATAGCAGGTGGTACTACTTTCATATCAGTATAAAATGAAATTCTGTGGATGGCTTTTTTTTTTTTTCCTGTTCACTCTTTTTAATCTTTAAATAAGACGATTGGTAGCCTGTTGGCAAGAAAATGGGCCCTGAATTTTTATTCAAAGTTATACAAGGATGATAGTTGGAATTTTTGGCAGGAGGCAAGCCATTGCTTTTCAGAAAATGCTGTCAGGGGAAGCTTTTTCTGAGTTACCTGCTGGGTCCAAGCTCTTTTATGTTGTTGTTGTGACAGGTAGATTTATAAGGCTTGAAATTTGTACAAATCAGTTGTCATTCAGTGCAAGCTGTCAATGTGTCAAGCTGTCATGCCTGCTGTGAGGGGATGCCTGAGGGGGTGTACAAGGGGGCAACCATGGAGAAAGGAAATGAGTTCAAACAGACCTGAAATGGAGCTCACTTCTCTGGGTTTTCTGCCCCTGTAGAGCTGGCATTGATTTTTCTTGATGTTGAGCAACAGCAAACCTTAAATGACATGTTGTTAGCAATCTAAAGTTGCTGTTTATTGTCTTTTAAATGGCAGCAAATCATGCAGAAGAGAATATAGTGTGTGTTTTTTGAGTTGTGCATGTTTAGCAGCATCCTGTTCGTGTCCCTCGCCTGGGCCTGGCTGGTTTCAACTGGGTGAGTGGCTGCTGCCGAACTGCTGAACACAACTTCAGGTTGTGTTTTGCAGACATGACATGAAAAGGAGTTTTGCAGTCTTCTTTCTCAGGGTTGAAGATCATTAGTGAACACAAAGTTAAAATGGGAGAGTAGCAGTGGTGTTTAAGCAGCAGACATGGACATTTGGTATACTAGCGTATATTAGAAATTACAATAGATGAGGCTGGTTTATTGATCGCATTCTCTGGTTCTTGGACTCAGTAAGAAGACATTTAATAGCACTTCATAGGCAGGATCAGCTGTTACATTCAAGCCACCCTGCCCCACCAGATGACTGCTGAGCAGTACTAATTTGTTCGTATTGTCAACTTCCAGTCATTTCTAGAGTAAACCACTGTAAAATCTGAATGGCTTTCTTAATCACTTAATAATATCTGTGCAGCTCCTACGTGTGACGTGGTTTCATTTGATCAGCACTGCATGCTTGCTTTGACTGTAAGCTGTGACGGTAAAGTCTTACGCGGCGTAACTCCTGTCACGTCGCCTTACTCTTCAGGGTGGCAATACCAGTGTATGTTACCTCTAGCCTGGTAAATACCATTAAGAGCTCCATCTCTTGAATGATCGAGCATCTCATGTGTGTGACCTGGCCCCTACCCAGACTTTATGTTCTCTCCACATCTGGACAGGCTGTATTGGCTTTAATTAGTCATACGATTTTTGGCCCATTCGGTTGATTCTTCATCCACCAGGCAGTACTGGGAGGGGGGAAAAATAGTGGCTAGGGATGGAAACTGGGAAGGTGACATTTGAGCAACAGTCAGCATCTAGAGGTAAAAAAATTAATCAAAGATCTCCATATAGTCGTTACCAGCTGGCATTCATGGCCTCTGAGCCGTTGAGCTAAAAAGTCTACAGAGAGGCGCATGGCGCAGCTGAGTTTGTCTTGTAAAAGCGCAGCTGTCCAAAACATGACAGCTACAGCATTAGCAGGGCCATTAAGAGGTGTAGAACATTTCCAGGGAAATGATTTGAAAAATGACAATGCTGGCTCCTGTGTGATATTAATTATACCCTGTGCTCATGGCAAATAAGCTAAAATAGTTGGCAAGAAAGACAAAATGAGGTGTCTTGTTTCTGATAGTCATTTTGATCAGTCATAGTACAAACTGGTATAGCTTTTTAAAGAAAGAATAGCACTAATGGACAAGCAACGTTTCTGGATTAGTTCTTTTTGAGCTTTTCGAAATAAAAAGGCAAAGCTGCAGCCTGTAGGAAAAGGTAATACGTGAACCGTGAAAGCCGAAATAATGACAACACTGTAACGTCTTAGCTCTGGACCATATGTCAGAGAATGCTTCCTGCGCAGGTCCTAAGAAGCTTCTAAAGAATGACACAAGGCCCGTAGTGTGAAAGTCATATACGAAAATAGGAAAATTTGGTAATGCATGAATGAAACGTCTTGAGTTGTCCTGTAGTGAAGAACAAAAGACATTCTGACAACGTGTGACTGGTGCTGCAATAAGATCAAAAACCACATTGCGTGAACATAGACTGACAACCAGGTATAAGCTAGATGCAATTTTGATGGTCCTCTAGGAAATCATGTTGTATTTCTTCCTGGTAAAATGTCTTTATTTGCATACTCTGCTCATGTACTCTGCCCACGTACTTGTGGATGTGAAGTCTTTTGCAGCACAAAATTTATTCTAATTAGTAGGGTATTTGGAATACTCAGCATTATTTTTAATATTTAGTATTTTGCTTCTTCATTCCTTTGAAGCCATGCATGCTTCTTGTAAAAGGAGGAATACAGCCTTGACTGCCTTGACTTCACCTGGAAATAACTTTCCAGGGTCTGTTTCTGTACTGATAATGCTGTGGCTGCTGATGGCTGATCATGCTATTAGGCTCACGCAGACGTCCAAACATGATACTGACGCCTTGCCCATCAAACAGCTGGGGAGGTTTCTATGCTACCTGTAGCATCTGCTCTGCCCCCTTTCCTGGAAGAGCCTTGGAGCAGGAGACTGGAGAGGAGCCTGTTCTTGTAGAGGATTGTATGCGTTGAGAAGGACAGGACCCAAGCACCATGGTCTGAAGTGCACGTGGGCTGCGTTGGTCTTGCTGCTCTTCGCTTTGCTGTCTTGCAAAAGTGTTAGTGCTGTGGCATGATAAGTCAGTTCAGGGCAATGCTGTAACCGAAAACTGATCCTATTTACTTACTTGTTCATTAGTAGTTTTGGTTTTCTGCTGGATCACTTTCCCTAAACCAGTTTAGCATGCCATTGAGCAGAAACTTCGACAAGTAAGCGTTTCTGTTATTAGCTACAGGCTTTCTGTAAAGCTTGATGCCTTGCTTGGGTGGTGCACGGAGGTCAGCCAGCTTTCCTTCGTCCGCAGGTCACTAAAAAGTCGAGCTTTTTTACTGTACGCTGAGAGAAGCTAATGCTATGTGTTTGTTCCAACGAAGGATGAACCCGGTGTAACTGTGGCCCTCTCCTAGTATGAAATATAGTAATCAGTTACGTGATTCAGCTTGGATGATGGGAAAGCCAAGGTGCTTGGATTTGCCAGCTCTCCTATCAAGATTTTTTGGTGGAAAATAGATTATTTAAACTTATGTCTTTGCTTTGTTGGTATCCGCATTTACAGTGGAAACCCTATTGGTATTACGTAGACCTGAAAGGAGGAGATGCTTTCACATCACAGAGGAGTATTTAATGAGATGGGTATGAAATTTTAACGCTTTCAGGCTTTCTTGAACTGATAAAGCTAAGCTTAAATTCTGAATCTGGATTAGGGGTTAGAGTACTGTCTTCCTGGGAGACAGTTCACTGTGCTGCCGCGGCACACATTTCCCCTCCTGTGAGACTTGCTGCTGCCAGTCGACATGTAAACTTCAGGTGGTCCACAGGTCTGATCCTGTTAAATTAATCTTATAAGAGGTTCATAATAAATTACAGTTTACAAATAGGCTGTCATAAATGAAAACACAAGTGTAATGATGATAAACTAAGCATAGTTGGTAATTCTAAATTCTTTGTATTGGAAGAGATTTCCCCCTGTGTAGCAAATTCTATTGAATGATGTTGAATTTATGTAAATAAGCACTGCCTTTCTCCCCTGGGATAATGGAACTTTAAAACTTCAGAACTGCAGCGAGGCAGGGCTTTAACACCCTGTGGAGACAGAGACCCAAGATCATTCCTGAATTAGTTTTTTCTATGCCTATACATGAAAAGAACCCCAATTTGCTGGCTTGCCCCAGGAAAACTATTCAATAGGCTTTTCTCTAACACTGGTGAGCAGTGCTTTTTTTCTTGGTCTGTGGATCAAATACATCACACTGCTCCCTGCGCTGATCCTGTAGTTAAATTACCCTATATAAACAACTCTTTGTTATTCCTGCCTGTGAAAAATGTTGTGTTCTTTTGGTAAAGAAGAAAATAGACCTGGAAATCGGAGGTCACAACCAGGTCAAAGTGTTTAGCTGAAAGGCTGGCAGAGTTTCAAGCAGGGAAGTTCTGAGATCTAAGATTGAGATTTAGCTGAGATGGAGGTTAAGTTTTGGGTTTTTTTTAAGTGTTTGGTCACAAGATTAAGGGGGGAAAAAATCTACTAAGGTCACTGTAGACTGTTTGAAGAGACGTTTAAATGTTTTGGCTCTGTTATCTGTTAATCCTTCCCTAAATGCGTTGAACATGAGAAATAATACGTAGTGTTAAACCACCAAGTGCAGAGAAAATGTCTTAAAATTACAGTGTGTAGCAAATTAGGGACTACTTGCTTTTTCCTTTTTCCAGAGCTGAGGCAGGCTGTTTTTCTTTTACCTTGTTTACCTTGAAAACATGCTTTAATGCCTGTGGTGTTTCTGTTAACCTCCTTGAACTCTTGTGATTTCATTCATGTGATTTGTTATTGAATGACCTTTCCAGGATTTTACAAAACATGACCTTTTCTTGTCAAACATTCAAAGGTTTGTAAAGAAAGGCTGTCATGGGGACAATACTTGTTTTGCTAATTATAACTAATGTTTCCAAACATCCTTGAAAATGCAGATTCATATTTCTGCAGCCATTGATTGTTCCTTTTTTTTTTTAATAGTAATGACTGTTTAAAAGAATTAGTGTGTGCAATTTCTGAATAAGGGTCTGAAGTTTTGTATTAGTACAGGATATGAGTGATCATTAAATAAATTTGTTCACTTGTTCTGAGACTGTATCACTAAGTGATATTATTAAAGGGAAATAATATTTCACCTTTTCAATAAAAAAGTATTTTTGAGTAAATCATCAGTTTAAAGTGTTTTAGGAATAGCCGGTAATGAAGTATTAGATGTGCCAATGTGCTTCGATTATAAACCTTGTCAAATGGGGGTAAACATAATGAAGATACTTACTCCAGTTTTGAATCCTTGCAGCTGTTTTCAGGTGACTTGGAATTGTTTTTCATACTCTGAGAAATTTGATAGTGCTGTCTGGGGCATTCAGAGATCGGACTCTGTGCAGAGAGTCCCTCAATTACTGTGTTTAGTAAGGTGTGGAAAAGTCATCTCTGTTTTTTTAAGAGAAATTAAACAGCGTAAAAGGAATTCCTGAATTATTTCCACTGTGACTAGAGCTAAAAGGAAAGTAGTTGAGCAGTGTATGCAAATTGCTTTGTAACACATGAAAAGAAAAATCTGTATTGATACAATTAATACAATACTGATGGATCCAATACAAAATGCAAATTTTTAATAAAATTACTACTTCTCAGGTTTTTTAATGAAGTAGCTAGATGTGAGGTGACTGAAAAGACTCTATAGAAAGGAAATTGTAAGTGTGAAAAAAATCTGCAGATATTTCACTTTGGAAAGTTTATTTCAGAATGTGTGGGGTTTTTATGATTCTGTTGGTTGTATTTCTGCAAACATGTCTTTTGTCAAATGTCACTCCACTAATGTATTGACCTGATATCACAGTTTCTTAACCCATCAGTGTCCAAAAGTGAGGCTTTTATAGATTCATATAAATAAAAAAGACTGCAATACCAGGTGAAACACCAGGAGGACAAAAAAAAAGTAGGATCTTTTGCAGAATGTTTGTGCTTTAACTGAAACGTGGGTTTGTTTGTATTTTTGGAGGTATGTGCAGCATTGTGTTACAACACTGAAGGAAGGTATTTGTAGATGGTAGTTGATGAGACTTCTTTTGAGGTTCAATTGTCTGGTAATTCAGAGTCTAATTTTATCTTTTCTTAAAACTTCACTAGAGGTAGAGTAGAAGCCACTTCTTTTCTATGAAAAATGTTTGCTCGTCTCTTCCCAGCTCTCTCCATCTTTTCCTTGCAGAGGAGTTGCTTTGATTTTTTTTTTTTTCTTCTTTTTTTCTGATGATGTGGGGCACAGTATTGCTCTGAATTACCAGTATACAAAGTGAGGTGTGGTGTCAATGACATGCAATTCAGTCAGTTGTATAGCCCTGACATTTAGTGCTTATGTTATTCTGGGTAGTTTGCCCTGTGAAGAGAAGGAAATAGCTGGCAAATCACACAGCAAACAGGAAAACTGAAGCACAAAGACCGCTGGTAGAGGAGCTTGTAGCTTGCCTTTAGCAGCGAGATGTGGTAACACGCACCCGTGCAGTTCAGTTTTACTGAAACTGCCATAAATTAGTCCTTCTACTGGCATATGTCCTCCACCCTCCCAATCCAAGAAATTTTCACTTTCTTGAACTGACAGGAAGATATGACTTGTGTAGAAATCTACATCTCTATCATGTATTTATGTAAAGAATTATGATAAAAATTAGATGATGACATTGACGGTTCCTGCGTTACAACATACCTGTTACTTTCAAGACGTCTGACCTTCTGTCTTACTGGTTGATGGATGGTTTGTCTTGCCCAGTGCTTTAGGGATCTGAAGATGTATGTTGCTCTACTTCTGTGACAGAACAATACATTAGGATGCAACCTCCAGGACAATGTGGCAATCTAGAATGATACCTTTGGATTTTGAAATTTTATTTTTTTTATTTCCCCCTCCCGGTTGAACAGTTCCAAGAAGCTGTTTCTCCTCCTGTCTCATCCTTCTTTGTGAGAAGTCAAGTAGAAGAGGAGAGAGAAAAGATCAAAACCAACAAAGTCCCATGAAAGACAGGAGTGCAGGAGGTGGAGTTCTTAGCTAAGTAGCTGGAAAACTGAGGAAAAAGTAACCAAAGGCAATATCCATATTTGCAAGAAGTCAAACACTCAATTAGCAAATATATCCAAGGAGAACTTGGAATCCTGTGAGTAACAAGATTTACCTATTCAGGCTTTAATGGTTGTGTTTTCTGATGCCTGGAATTCAGAAGTCCGTGTCTGAAATCCATATCATTTGCAATCAGGTCATTCTTGATGTATGATCTCAATTGAAAACATAAAGATTTTGAGAATATTTGATGCACAAGCTTATTTCTAAGTTGTTCTCTCTCACTTTATTGTTCTAGCCCATGAAACTTTAATCTTCTGAAATAGTGTCACACTGCAGCAACCACCCCCCCACGCCCCCCCGTCAGTAGCATCTTCTCCACTTGTTGCTCTTAAATGGCTGCTTAATACACTTCGGTTTTGGGATATTTTATGTTAAAGCTAGTTTCTACTTCCATTAAGTGAGTGTTAGACAATGTTTTTACAGGATCTGATGCAGCACAATGTGGTATAAATTCTAAGTCATTTCAGAGGAAGAAGACTGTTTGTGACTTGGCTGTCTCCATACTGGTTTATCTGCCTGTATTTTTTCCTGGCTCCTCTTTAAGGCAGCTTATCCAAACCAGACCTGTGGATCTTCTGCCTCGCACTCTATTTTTCAAGAAATGGAGCTCTTTCCAAGTTGTGCAGAACTGGCAGTGGCTGTGTTCTGTCTTCCATGATACAGTGATGTAGCCATGGAGGCTCAGAGAAGCTGTATTTTTACTGTATATAGGGCAAAAAGTCTTGTTGTAAGGATCACAGCTGGCTTTGGAATGGAAAGAACTGTGTTCCTCTTCCTTTTCCTTCTCCTCCCATGCAGCCAGTCCCAAGACGCAGTCTTGTTGGTGGTCTTCGCTGTGCTGGGAAGCGCGTTGCTCCAGGCTGATGGCAGAAGGTGCTGTGAAGGCCCCTCTCTGGCCGGTGGACCACCGTGCTGATGGAATGATGGTGGTGACGAAAGTTGACATTAGTTTTGAAGATTAAGTACGGACGACCTTTATTCTGGCTAGCTGCCTTTTTGTAATTGAAATTCTGTTAGACTTAGAAGGTAATTGATAATGACAAAAGCAACTACATTTCAGTTCCTAGAGTTTATTGTAGTTTAGCCTGTATGACATTCAAGGTTTTAGTCTTCCGCAGAACCAACCTCATCTGGAAAATATATTTACTGGAGAATCCTCTGTTTATCTGAAGGCTCGAAATCAAAGGAAAGAGTCTCTGTCAAATAATTATCTTCAGTTTGTTTCTGTGCTGCCATTGACCATTTAGCATAAACAGATGTATGAGATAAATTCAGACTAGTACTACTCTTAAAATTCTAGAAGTGTTTTGATTTATAGTTTCAAAAGTGTTTCCAACATTTTCTTTAAAGTCTTTAGAAGGCTTGAGATAGAAGTGTTTTTCACTCTTTTTACGAGACTGTTCTTGAGAGCCAGGCAATTTGTTGTAAAAAACATCAGAAATATTGAGAATGAGGAAAGTTATTCATTCTGTAAAACATGTACCTCTTAATACTTACCCGCTACAGCCTTTGATCTTTCATAAATCAGCCCAGGATGTCAGTGTGTGAACAATGTTGTCCGATAGGTTATTTCAAACATACTGAAGGTGTTTATGATGGGGGGTTAGATTTCAGCTACGTGGTAGCCTAGCTTTGTACAAAAGAGAACCGTGTGCCATAGTGCTTAAGAGCAAGTTTGCGTGATCAAAGTTTATACAATTCCTGACGTGCTCAACTCAAATTGAATTATTTAGAATTCTTAAAAATTCTCCAAAAAGATGTTTTCAAAACAAATATTATTTTCCTATTCTTAATTAAAATTTGTCAAACCGTTAAAGAAGTGCTAAATGTGTGGTGTGTGGTGTGGTGTGCGTTGCTATTGATTTTAAATGTGATTGTAAGGTAGCTTGAATACAGTACTATAACAAGTGTTTTGATCTATGTAAACTCTGAAGCCGCTTGTTTGTACCAGAAATGCATTTGGACTTACGTTTGATCATTTCAGATCCCAAAGATGAAGGTGAGTGAAATTAAATTGAAATGGCTAGTGATGAAAAGAACGATACTTTAAGTGAACAGGAACAAAACCTGAACTGTCAAGAGCTGAAGACAGTGGCTTTCCACTTTCCTCAGTCTTCAAGCCTCTTTTGTCCTTTTCCACAGTTTAAATGATGCAGTAAGTACCACATACCGGTTATAGAGTATGATACCAGTTACTTCTGTGGAACAGAAATGAGTTTGTCTATTCCATCCCATTTCTTGTTTAAAATCTTGATCTGCGTGCTGCTCTGCAGTTTTTTCTTCTCTAGGGAGGATATCCATTGCAGGTTGTGTATGTTGGGCAGTGGACTTGCCCCAAATACCAGAGCCAAAAACCATAGTCTTTGTGTGGACTGTGTAGACTCCTTTTCATGACCGTAATATTTTTGGGATATCTATAATCAAGTATGTTATGCTAAGCTGAGAATGAAGGGGAGAAAGAGTATTACATGCTCTAAGTAACTATAAACAGTTAGGAAAAGTGTATTTTGTATTTATAGTTCAGCTGTGGGGAAATAACCTCTGAATGAAAAATGTGAAGAACTTTGTGCACTTATTGGCTAATGGATGTCAGGCAGCATGGTGATTTGCCTTCTTTATGGTTATTGAAAAATAATATACAGTGATTATGCAGATTTGACACCCAAACAGTCTGTGGGGAATAGCACAAACGTGTGTGTGGGGAGAAAGCTATAATTCAGTTTCAGCATAATTCTGATTCACAGTGGAGCTGAAGCAAGCTGTACTCTAACGATGGGTGAAGGGACCGCTTGCAGCCTTGGCACTGCGCTCTCTTCCACCCTCACAGCTAAGCTCATAGGACTTACAGCGTACATGATGGGTTATACAGTTGTCCCAATCAGCTTAGTTGCTCTGAAAATGTGTATGCTGGTGTATCTCTTGGCAGAGTATTTTGAAAATGTTCATAACTACGTCTGTTTCTGTGTAAATGTGCTGCTCAGCTACTGGTTTATTTATGGGTATTTATAGAAAGTGAGCAGATTTCTAAACCGGACAGGTATTGCAGGGAAAAATAAATTTAATCAAAAACTGATGTACGGGCACCTAAGTGAGTGGCTTCCATTTCAGAGACTGCCCTCTCTCCCTCCCACCCTTGGTTATAGGTGCTGTGAAGAAATAGCAGTGTGCTATTAGTGACGTGGTGGTATTGAGGAACTTCTGGCTAGGACTGGAGTCCTCTTGCTGGTGCATAGACACGCAGTAAAAATACAGTTCCTGCTCACGAAGAGAGTTCAGTGTAAACACGATTAGAGACATTTTTCTCACTTGACTGTAAAACTGTCATTGTCCTGGAGATCATTACTGTGCAGCTCAGTGCAGAGTATGTTTTTGGAGGGAGTAAAGAGAGCAAACTGTGGGGTGTTTTTAGAAACAGAAGACTAATAGGTGATATGTGTGGGCAATTGCAGCTGACGAGTTACAATCCTGGCACCGATTTACATCTAACAGTCTGGCGTGCATTTTCGCTCTTAATACTTTCAGGAAAAATCTAGAATATCAGCAGAGGACAGCCAAGTAAAAATGATTGTTGGCTAAAAAAGTTGGAGTGCATTTCTTACTCCATAAAACTGACTTGTGAAAAGGCTGTGACAGATTCTTATTTTGTTCACAGATAAATCTGCTCCCTAGGCCAGTGCCTGTGACTGGTGGGAGCTCTGTGCTGGGTAGGGTGAGGGGCAGGGTCATCTTGAGGGAGCTGCCCTGAGAAGACAGGCATGTGGACCCTCCAGTTGGGCTCATTCGAACACGATGAAGGTGACCGATGGGGTTATGGCACGTATGAAAGCTCTCAAAATCAACTCTGTGCCGTCGAGCTGGATAGTGACTACAAAAGATGCGTCAGTCCTCACGCTGAGCCTCCGAAACGTTGCATTGCTGTCTGTTTACCAGCAGGTTTCTGCTAATTAGATAGAACCCTGTGTTTCAGGGGGAAAAAAAACCAGAAGAACCTGTGGCAAGACTAGGTAGGATGGGTTATTTTAATACTGAGGTGTGTCAGGCCCTGCCTTCTTTATCCCCTCCCTTACTTAAAAATGAAGTCTAAATTTCTTTTTCATGACAGTCTTCTGTGAAGGAGAAAGGAGGGAGGAATGCAGCAAGCTGGTATATGTTATGGTTTCCATCAAGGGTTTCAGAGTGCACAGTTCGGCTTCTGTTCAGGTGTTAAACTGAGAAAAGAACTGCTTATGTAGGAGTTTGGGCATTCTTTTGTGAGGAAGTTTTTCAGTAGCAAGAAAGAAAGTGCTTGTTAATTCATAAAATGTTGCTGACTGATTAAAGAATCTGTCATTCTCTGTTTTGCATACTGGTCAGGACACAGTATCAGGGTCAGGCTTTGGAAAAGATCCTGACCCAGGCTGGAGCGACTCTCCCCTCTGCACTGGGACCATGGCGTTCAATTACTGACATGGGAAGCCACATTTGAGGCACACTAATCAAAGGTTAAAAACCCATGTAGAAAGCCAGTCTTTGAACTGCCCAGCTCCTTAAACGCATCGTGCTCCGGGCCCCCGAGGACTAAAATCCCGTGTTTCCACTTGGACTTCTGCCAAGAACTATTCATTGACACTATAGGTTTATAGTTATAATAAAAAGGACACATGTGTACCGATAACGTGTTATGTATCTGAGTTAAAGGTGGGTGTTGAGGGCAAGCTTTTCGATAGTTTGCTATCTGGAAGCTTCCAGTTGAGTATCTAGGGGAAGGTAAGGCTTTTTCAAGCACGCAGTGGCAACTGTTGGCCTTTTGCAAGTGTGGCACTTGTTGGTTCAGACTGAAGTAGTTGTCTGAGTGATGTAGTAATGAAATCTAAATTAATTCAGTTATTAATATATGCTTTTGCATCTCTTTAGAGAAACCTGGGACATTGAGTGATTGGAGCTGAAAGCTCACCACCTGTGTTTGCATTAAGCTTGATATTCATCCCAAATAATGTGTGGGGATGTGTTATTCAGTTTGCTGGTTAGATTTTTAAGAGGGGAGAAGATGGTGCCTCTATGTGTGAGGGAGACAAACAAGGCATCCTATCAGTCTTGATTAGTTACAAATCAATGATAATTTTCATAGAGGGTGAATAACAAAGAATTTCAGTTTGCCTTGCAAATCGTGGTTATAAGCAGTAAGAAGCTCCAGTTATCTTCTGCTTTTTTAATTTTTGTTTTGGTATCTTAAGTGCTGTGGGACTGTGGGCACAGGAAAAATAACACTCAATGCGTGAAACAGAAAAACAGTTGCAACATGTTCTAAAAATGTTTTAAATTAAAGCCTTTAAAAAAAAAAAAGATACACGCAAGAAATTTCAAGAGTTGGTTGTCACCAATGTATTTTTCTGTAAGTTTTTAAACTGAAGAGCATCTTTTACATTAGAGAAAATAACCATTAAATGGAAATTGCTTATTTGGATACAAACCCTGAGTGTGCAGGAGGCATGTTAGTAAGTCACTGACATATGGATGTGATCGCCGTTTCTTTGACCAGATTTGGTTTCTGCAGAGTGCGTGAGAAGGGAAGATAAATTTTGTCCTAGTAATACTGTAGTGACTCATAAATAAATGGTTACCCTTTGGTGCTTACAGTTTTCATTAAAGCGGCCTGAGCTTTGTTATTGACACCATAGGTTGCCTATTCAGGGAAATGCAGTAAAATTTATCAGTGTGCTTTCTACACCTAATAAATCATCCAAACAGGGAACCATATGGCAGATAAGACCTTGAAAATGTGGCTTCAGCATGTGAAGAGTCAAGTTGCTGAAATCTTGAATGATTACAGCTCGTGCATTTTCCCCTGGAATATCTTACAGTTATTTTACATGCCATTTTCTTGTTCACCCTATTGCCTCTTTGTCTTTCTCTCTGTCTCGTTTCCCCCCTTCTTTTTCAGCAGTGCTGTGATTTCAGAAAAAAGTTGAAAGCAGATAAGACATTTTTATAATGCCTTGCTGGTAGGAGGAAGAGGGGCAGGGAGGAGCAGAGACTGATGGGAAGGGATGATATATGTGGCGGCTGTGTCCCAACTCTCCTCTAGCCCGTTGTCATTAATCATGGCTATTAGTTTTTTCAGAGCTGCCTTGTCTGCACAGTGCCTCAGAAAACCCATTGTTTTTTCATACCGCAGTCCAGGGAAAGCAGCGGGGGGTGTGGGGGGATATGGACAGGACCTTCTGTAGTACTCCTTTCTCCTGTCTGCCTGAATCCTTCTCCCCACGCCCCCCCCCCCCCCCTTTTTTTTTTTTCCCTTTCTTTTTCTTTTTTCTCCCCCTTCCTCAAAGGGAAGAAGATCTCAGCTGGCTGTACCTGTGTGTAAGCACTTATCTGGTGACACAAACACAGGTCAGACAATTGTAATACATATTCACTGCCTAGCAGCTTCGATATTCATTCTGCCTTTCTTAAAGTGATTTTTTTTGAATAATGCCGTCGATGACTGGACTTGGACACTGTATAATCAGGGGGCATCAGCAAGGCGTGGAGGACCTACATCTTAAAAGAGGCATTGTAAAATCTTGGTCTTCTTTCTCCCCCTGTTGAAAAGACAGTTTTTGCCTAAAGTTGGTAGGGTTCTGCAGCTGCTGCGTCCTGGACGGCTTCTTGGGTAGGCTTAGCTTGAAATGAAAATCTTCCCTTAAAAGCGCCCTCCTAATGAAAATAAAAGTAAATGGGGAAGAACCCCTCGAACTTTCAGGCCTGGCTAGAGAGGTTAAAATGGAGTCAGTTAAGCAGCTGTCAAAAGTTTTCTCTCAAAACGTTATAATTGACTTTGTTGTTCTAAAAAAGCTTCGTAAATATATACGGTGTAAAACATGCAAACAGCACTACTGGTAGCAGCATGTAACCTTCATGGGTTGGCAGCCCACTTTCGGCAAGCGTTTACGCTTTGAAAACTCAGGCGTGTGACTTGTAATAGCAAAGGAAAACTTGCTCTTCAAAGGTACAAATTTTGATTACATTGTGCTACAGAGAAAACGAGCATATTTGGAAATGCTGCAATTTTGGCTTTTAGAACATTATAATATGAACATAGGTGTATGATCGAATTACACTTCTGCAGATTAAAAGGAACAAAATGTTAAAGCTTTCGATTCTAAAGCAAACAAATGGTCTTTCTGTTTATAATTTCTCCTGTGTAGTAGAGCAGTAATACCTTGAAAGTTTAGCGTATCACAGACAGTCAGTGGTGATTGGCAAAGAAGGTACTAATTGCTTCAAATATCCAGTATTATCAGGATAGAATCTGTCTCTCTGAATCAAATGGCGTGTTGATCCTCGTGATTATCAAAGTCCAAGTGCTTCCAAGTTCCTGTGGATTTAAGAGACAACTTCAGGAAATGAATAAGAAAAAGACTGTTTTTTTTGTCACTGTTTTAGAGAACTTCAGCATTTGAACCTTAAACTGACGCACTTCTAACCAGCAGGTGAAGATGAAACTCCTACTGTAGGATAGCAAACCAGTAGTGCTCTGTGAAAGAAACCACAGTTCTTGCTATCATAATCCATCTTTGATGCAAAATCCATTTTATTTTTGCAGAACAGTCTTTATTATCATCAAAATGTCTTTATTAGTCTTTATTATCATCTCAGAAGAGAAGGCTGAGAGGAGACCTTATAAATGCTTATAAATATCTGAAGGGCGGGTGTCAGGAGGATGGGGCCATACTCTTTTTCAGTGGTGCCCAGCAACAGGACAAGGGGCAACGGGCACAAACTGAAGCAGAGGAAGTTCCAGCTGAACATGAGGAAGAACTTCTTCCCTCTGAGGGTGACGGAGCCCTGGCCCGGGCTGCCCAGGGAGGTTGTGGAGTCTCCTTCTTTGGAGATATTCAAACTCCGCCTGGACAAGGTCCTGTGCAGCCTGCTCTGGGTGACCCTGCTTCGACAGGGGGTTGGACTAGATGACCCACAGAGGTTCCTTCCAACCCCTGACATTCTGTGATTCTGTGAAAAGCCTCAGATTTTTTGAGCAAGTATGCTTCTGACAGGCCTGGTCCATGGCATGCTGGGCTACAGTTTCTTGTGAAACCTCTGCTATACATAAGTGATTTGATTCTTCTCCCTCCTCCTGTTTTGCTAATGTCTCTGTGGAAATATGTAAGTATATTTCTGTATGAAGCCCTAATAACTGAGCTTGCTCAATTTGCATGTGAACACAGAAGAGGATGGTGGGATCTTGAGCGGTTTTTCGTGTAGGTTGAGACTTGTAAAGCTGTTAGTATCGTACACTAGGAGTGCAGCCTCTAGGGAGACTGATTTTCAAAACTCGGTTTCTGTGGTTGCCTTAGTTATGCTAGCACGGGATGATTAAAATTCCTCCACAGGGGAAAAAAACCCAACTTTTTCCACTATGCTTTAAGACATCCTGTCACTAAGGTCTTGGGCCAGTAGTTACCAAGCCCTTGAATTAATAAGAAGTTTATGCTAATTACATTTATAGAGAAACTAGAAGACTGACTGTTTTACTTTAGATTTTATTAGTGGAAATTTTGCTAAGTTGAAGTTTCCACTGAAAGTACTGGGCGGGGTGTGTATGATTGCGGTGTCTGGCTTGCCTGGAGCCAACAAGCTGGCGTTACGAAGACATTCTCCACGCTTAGACGGGCTCTCTGGTTTCTGGTCTATTTTCTGTTGTTTTGATTTGTCTAGTAAACAAATCCAAGTTTTGGCTGAGCCTGCAGTCGGTACTGATATCAGATTGTGATGAAAACATAGGGAGCTGTATTTAGGCCTTAACACTATGGGGTGCGTTTCAGCTCTCCGTCAGTCCCTGAAAGAGAGTCTGGCGAGTGAATTGCCCTGAGGTATCAATGCTTGCACTCCCGACAGAAGGGTTCATGCTTCCTTCCCAAAAACATGGTGTAGAATGAGCAGGCAGGTGGTAACTTTTCAGCAGGCTGAGTGTTTTTCTTTGGTGCGTTCAGCTTTGTGTTTGGTTTTGGAGGATGCTGAGCTACTATAGCGTGGCGAGGTGAGGCTTCAGTTCTCCTATATGGGACTTGCTGGTTCTGTGGGATGGTGAATGGTATCATATACTTGGGGAAACTCTTTACTTACACACCTCTTAGATCTAGATCCGCTGACTATATTGCAAGTGTCTTTAGAGTCACCATATCCCCTGAATCGCATAGCTTTTGCCCCCAAACTTCACTCCCGAGTGCTGTCATGCACTTTTAAATCTTCATCTCATCTTGTTCTGTTACTTTTTCTGTCAAAACCTGGCTTATTTTCCCCCTCTGTCTGGTCCTCCTGTTGCCATCTCCAGGCCCGTGTCTCTTGCTTCTCACACGGTAAGGAGATTACCCCAGCCACAACAGTATGTACTCTGTACGCTCAGCCTTCCCTGTGGTTAACCTGCTTGTTTTCAACATCGGGAAGGAAAAATCCCCAAAACATGACTATTACCAGATTTGCTTCTATCCTTGTGACTATCGGCAAACACCAGTCCGCTGGCATGGAAGATACATTCTTTTAAATATCGGTTTATCGGAGATTTTCAGAGAGAAAACTGTGTTTATACATCCTTAATTCCTTATTCTAATCTTGGCTCTCCACCTTCTTAACACCTGGGCACAGGTATGCTGTCTTATTTCAGGAAGAACAATTTAGAATATATTTTGGATTATCTTGAGATCACAATAAAGGTGGGCATGGGAAAAAGAACCAAATATTTTCTCCCTTTAGAGACAAATTACTTTACATCTGTGTGATGAAAAAAATGCATATGCGTGGCAGTACAAGGTAGAGTAATCAAAGTAATGCAAGGAAAAATAGCTGAATCTGTAATTTGTTTTAATGAATCTGCTTTAATATATCACCAGTTTGATTACATTCCAATCACCGAGAAAGGAAGTATGTTCATTCAGGAAAAAACCATAATGACAGTGGTTGGTATGTGTTACTTTATAAAAAAAATAACATCCGTCTAGCCTGTGGATTATTATTCTGTTGTCTTAACTAATACATGTCTTTTTTTTTTTGATGAACAATAGTGAAATAGTAATAATAATTATTATTACATTAAATCAAGGAAAAAGTCAAGCCAGAAAAGATTTGCCTTAGCATATCTGAGCAAATGGAAGGCTGAAACAGCATTAAAGTATATACATAATGTTATTTGGGCAGTATGTATACACAGCACTGTGTGCAGCCTTTCCTACAATTTTTATTTTCTGCAGAGTCATATGTTTTTGGCTGTGATTGTGGTCTGTGCCAAATGGTTCACCTTGTCTTGCGTAATGAGTATAAACCACTGGTCACTGTGCTGACCAATGAAACTAATAAAGATATATGGCACTGTGCTTGCTTAGGGAGTCGCATATGCAGCCTTAAACTATATGTGACATTTATACCAAAGTAACATGGTTCCAAACTCTCTCACTCTCTGCTTACCAATTCTGAAGAAGAACAAACTATTTGACTGATGGTTTGCTAAATTTAATATGCTTAGCAAGTGAAATTATTGCCTACTCTAATGCTGTGTAATTATTAAGATACACTGCTTTTAAAAATACCAAGTGAATAATATTGATTTAGTGAACTGCTATTTAGAAAAATGCCAGCAAAGGAGGAATATTTTATTTTAGCTGCCTTAGAGCTGTAATGGGTCTGTACTGAGATATGCATGCGGAAATAAATTATGCACAAGGTAAACTATTTCGTTATACAGTACCCATAATATTAATTAAGCTGTAATTTTACCAACAAAGCTTTAATTTAACAAATAAACAGGAATCATCTGTACTGTTCTTTGAAATATACAACTTTGGGGCTGTAATAAAACATTCAGAAGCACCTGCAATTAATTTTAAAGCAAATACTGTGACTAGCAACTTTAAAGGGTAATTGTAATTTATAATTTATTTATTTGACTTATACCAGATATAATTACAGTTATAATGCATTATTATTTTCATACAAATGTTAGATCTATCTAGTTTACATTTAAAGCGGGCTGACTGGTATAATAATAGCATATATATTTTCTACTCTTAACAACAACATGCGAAGTAATAGGTACAGATGGACCATTGTCATCCAGAGCTGTTCCAAAGACACTTTAGCTTACATTAAAACAGATGTGTGTATTTTCCCTTTGTCAAGACATTTATGTTGCGTTCAGAAGTTCTGCGAATGCCACATCCATACAGTAAATCTCCTAAACTATTGGTATGACTGGGTGATATTTGTATTGGAGTAGCATGTCTTATGATTTTACTGGAAATGTTAAAAGTAGGTGATTGTGGCTGTCCTGGTTGCCATTTTTTAAAGAAAATTTTCAAGACCATTACACTTTTCAAATTCTATTTATGATTTTTATTTGTATTTTTTCTGTAAAGAAATAGAACCGAGAGAAATACCGGTGCAGAAAAAAGGAAGCAATTATATGGGCCTGTTTTGTTTGTGGCTAACAGAATGCTGAAGTGGCAGATTTGCAAATTTGTAAGCGAGAAAAGCTTAGTGTTCATCTTTATCAGCCAAAGTGGTTTCTTGTTAGCTGAGAAGCAAGCTAGAAAGCGACCGATTTTGACAACATAATTTACATCTTTGTATAAAACTATTGCTGGCAGCCGAACTAATTTGCGCTGGATTAGGTTGTTTGTCTCTGCTGCTGACTAACCATGCAATCTATCAGGGACCGTTTTCAAATATCACTTTTCAACTGTGCCCTTGAGAGGAGGAATTGATCGGGAATATACAGAGCAAAATTACTCCAATAACTTTATAGAAAAAACAATTACTGAATCATGCAGATGTGAATAATTCTGAAAAGCTGAAATAAATGTAATGAATTTAGTTCAGTGTCTCTCTTTAACGTACACGCCCAACATAGTAACATACAAGGTGCTTTTGTTTGGTGTTTTCCTGGTACTTTGAACCTGAATGAAGGTTTGCGATGCACATAGAGATACTTGGGTGTGCCAGCCTTCTGAAATGCAGCCGGATTTGTGTTTGTGAGGTGATCTTTTTGCTTTCTTTCAACCACACTTTGCATTTCCTTCCCGTAGAATGCACGGGAATGTTCTCTGTTGTGCAGGCGCAGAATAACTTTGCCAACTTTTGCAGAAAATTGTTGGTTTGGGTCTGATGATATATAACAACAAGAAGTGCTACCAACATAAATCCACACATAGGGTACCCTATATTCTACATACAAACATACCACCAGTTTTATAATGGGGAAAAAATTATGATTTTTTTGTTGTTGTTGTTATGAATGTGGCAGTGTTTTCTTCCTCTCCTCTAAGATTATGGATGATAGAGTAATGTAAGGGAGGAAAAACTGGTTTTGCAACTGATAACCAATCCTTGATCGTTTATAAGATGCTCTAGATTAGCTAGCAAACAAAAAACCATTAAGCACCTATTATTTTAAAGCAGTGGGTACATTTTTCATCACATTTCTCTGATGAATTTTCACTTGTGCATCCTGCTGGAGGTAATTAATTGCTTTCAGTTCAGAGGAGTAATAATGCAATAAATTATGCTGGTATTTCTTGTCAGGGAAGAATCATATTGCTGCTTCCTTACTAAAGCAGGACTAATAATAATCTAGCTGGAGTCACAGACTCCAGAAAGTGCCTGTACCATTAAAATTTATGTAAGGAATCAGAAGACTAACTACTCCCTAGAATTACATTAAAAATATGATTCTTCTGTATAAAAATGGCCTCTTGTGATGACAGCACAAGAAATGTGAGGCTGATGCTGTGTCTTCATGCATAGTCCTCCTTTTCTTTTTTTTTGACCTTGGGCATATTACTTAACCTGCCTGGGCTTCAGGTTCCTACCTGTGAAACGAGGATGACGGTACTGGCATTCACATTGACCTCAAGGCTTTTACTACATTAACATTTAAGTTCCTTGATAACGTAAAGAACAGGAGTCCAGGTAAATTTCCTGTTTTATGATTATCAATGAGTACATCTGCTAACATTATTTCTCTGGATTACAATACTACAAAGAGAAATATTTTAGATAACATTATAATATCAAAATGGTTACTCAAAATGAAATGTAAGTTAAATAAATCTGCAGTTGTTGGCTTGTGTTTTGTTTGAGGAAGAATGGAGAAATGCATTAATGCGTAGAGAAAGGATGTTCCAAATGATAGCTAGTGCAGAGTGACCAATGTTTACTGATAATAATGCCTGGTTCTCATTAAGGGAGGTTTCAGCCATGCTGTGGTTTCCAGTTTGCATCCTGAGTGGGCAGGTAATGCGTAGCATTGAGTGATGCCGCGGCGTCTCTCAAAGCAGCCTGGACGTGACTGCTGAGACAGACGATCACGCTTGGAAATAATCCCCATTCTGAAGTTGCAGACAACTGTAAGGTTGGTAAGCCAAGCAGTTGCAACTGAAGAAATATTAAACTTGCATCCCTGTAGATGCAATATATCCTATTTTTTTTTTAAAAACCTTCTTTTTCAGATTTTCTGCCTTACTGGAAATCTTCCCTGTGGCTTAGCCAAAACTCTGTCATCTTGGCTTTGCAGCCACAGTTGCACGCATATGTGTGGGGAACTAAGTACTCTCCTTTTTTTTTTTTTTTTTTGTGAAAAGAAAACTGGAAGTAATAAAAGATTGCATCACTGCATGCTTTGTTATCAGGGTTGGAGTCTTTGTAACGGATAAATGTAACAGTGGCATGCATGACTTGTCATCCTTCATGTTGGGTAGGTGCAGGAAAAAGATCACAAGGGGACAGGTACTATAGTCAATTCACAGGTACTTGTCAACAGCAGACAAAACATTGGGAACACTTCTGTCGGAATCTGGAATGGAGTGTAACATGTAGACACAGTGAAGCAGAAAGCTTTTCTTTCTACCCTCACAGTTCACCTCTCTGCCTTCTTGCATGTAACCATCCCTCACCATTCCCACTACCTGGGTTATTATTGAAGTCATCCTGGTTCCCACCTCCACGAGAGGTTAGTTCCTATTGCCTCCTGGCTTACAAATGAATAATTTCTTGGTTTCTGTACTCAGTCAAGCCCGTTCTGATTCCTCGTTCCTTACTCAAGCTTCCTGAAAGGTCGCTGCTTTGTCTGAGCAGGGGGAGCAGAGCTCTGTCGTCAGAGAAGACTGGGTTTGGAAAGTTAATTGAAAACTTTTTTCAGATTTCAAGAGAGTCCTCTGTGATTTCTCGTAGAGGCTTTGATTTGATAAGACTTTAACAAGGATAGCAAGCATGCTAAGCAACTTATATTTAGTGGAGTTTTAAAAAAATAACCATAAATACTGATGAAATTCTATGTCCTTTTTAAAATTACTTGGACAAATTTCAGGAGTTCAAAAGTAAGGCCTTAAACCCTTTGACAGATTGATTGGCTGATGGACGATCTCTCTTTCTGAGCTGCCCTTTCAGAAAGCGTGCTCTCTGTTTTACAGATTGATCATCACAGCATCTGGTAATTGGGCATCGGAGTATTTGAAAGTGTGTTATTTCAGTTTTAGCTAATACAACTAAGGTGGATGCTTTTTGATATCACTCTGAGTAGCTTGCAAGCATCATGATTTTTAAATTGGAAGATAGAATATGGATGAAAACTTCCTGTTACTTTCTTAGGGGGTGAAGGTATCGGTTGTTTTTTGACTAGTGTGAGAGAAAAGTGATCTATAAAATCTTTCCCATAATATTATTCCCAGATTATTTTTGGATGGGAGCTTGCTGAATTTTTGACTGTGTCCCGCTGCCTTTCAGTTCTCCCTGAGGGCTTTGGAGGGAGGGAGGAGTGGAGGGAAGAGAGGGAGGAGAAGGCTTGGGGGTTTCGTATGGTGGTGAAGGGGGAGGATTTTTTTTTTTGTTCCTTCTCAGTGAACGTAGTACTTGTTTAAGAAAATTGCTCAGCTTGCAAGCAACCTAGACCAGAGGCATTGAGAAGCAATTGCCACATTTGGCGTTCAGCTCTGCCAGTACTTTAGTCTTGGCCAAGGCAGTACTCCTATTTATTCAAGTTTGGGACCTTTTTTGCCAAGAATTACCAGTTACGCTGAACGATTACTCAAGGAGTGGTAGTCTTGTAATGAAACCTGAGTGACAGGTAGAGATCTGGCATTTCATTGTCCGTTTTGACCTAAGCACAGTGTCGGCTTGACCTTCTAGGTTAGTGCAGCTTTTGTACTAAGACACTCTTTCACTTGTGTTGGATCTGCTGTTGTGTGCAGCAGTGGTAGCTGGCTGAATGGGATTCTTAGGAGTTGAGAGGCACAACTATGGGGTCCTTCGAGGTTTCTTTGTTTGCCTGTCCTTTTAGTTTTTCAGGTTTGGGTTTGTTTTTTTTTTTTGGAGGGGTACGTGTGTTTAGTTTTTTAATGAAAGATTATTACTCCTTCAGTGCCAGTGATGCCTGTATTTGCTTGTATTTGCACAGTTAAGATCCTATTTGATTGTGAACTGAGTGGGAGATGATGAATAATAAAAAAAAAAAGTGGTGTTTTTTTTCTATGTATGATTGCTGCACTGTGTGTGCTCCCTCTTCCATCTTTCCATGCAAGAATCAGCTCCTGTTTTTCCCACCAACATGATTACCTACTGGTTTTATTTTAACAATTGGAACATGCAAGATGAAAGCCTTCGGAACTAACAACAGAAGTTTTCAGCTTGTGCAGAGAATACCACATGTCCTATGTCAACTTTCTGTGAGAAAGTCTTCTTGGAGGGAAGTGAGCCCAGTGAAAAAGATTTTTCCCCCTTTTTCTGACTTGAAGGTGGGAGAAGTAAACATTTGCAGTGAAATTCCTACCTTGGGTATTGCAAACGCCCATTGCTGCTCTGATTTCCTTCACTGTCTCTTGGACTGTTACAGGACATATCACTTTGAAAGGGAACACAGAGTTTTGAGGAAGATTTTCTCTGTACTTGCCAAGATTATTTTCCTCTGCCAACCCAGATTTTCAGACAGATGCTTGAGTGAAAACCCTTCCTTTCTTCTCCTGCGCTGCATCTTGGTGAACGCTATACTGCGCTAGCTTCAACATAAAGGTTGGGGCACCACAACTTTACTCATTGCAGGCCAGTCTTCAAATTTCATCCTGTTCTTTTGAGTTTAGATTTCCCCCCCCCGCTTCATCCTTCATTTCCTGCTCCCTAGCTGTCAGTGCTTCTTCATGACTGAAGAGAGTAATGTGGAATTTACCTGGTGAGTAGGTCTGCAGTTGGAGTAGTCAATCTGGTTCATTCCCCACTTCCAGAGAAGGGCTTTAGTTGGTCACTCTTCTGTTTAGCAACACCCTCCCACCCCAGTTACTGAAAAAAGCTGTTAGATCCTTAGGTCTCAACCCAAAACTGTTAGTGCGTAGCATCAGCCTTTCCGGTGACAAACCCTTCCCTCCTCAGCTGCTACACGCCACTAGAGAGCTGAAGGCAACAGACATAAAGCAGTTGTCACAAAGGTGCTGTCACTTGTCCGTCTCTGTTCCAGGATTGATGGCGTTTTTAAAGGTAGGTAGGGCTGTTCCAGTGCTTTGTATGGTGCAAAGCTTTCCCCTTTCACTGCCTCCAAATTGAGTAGCTTTCAACATTTTTAACTTTGGAGATAATTACAGCTCTACCTTCAAAGTGGTGACAAAGAGTGGGTTTTGTAAAAGTTGTTTTTCCCATTCCATGCGAGAGATAAAGCCAGCAAATATTTACACCAGTTTTTCTGGGGGCTCTAACAGGTGTGAGAATGTCTTGAAGAAGTGCCTTGATAAGAAGGTCTAATCTAAACCAAATAATTTTGAAAACACAGATCATCGGCAAGTAAAATACTCCATTTGCATACTATTAAAAAAAAAAAGAAGGCTGTTGTCTAGACTGCTTTGTGTCCTCAAAGGGACACTGCCAGGTTGCTTCCTCTTCCTCCTGTCTGTAGTGCGCTCCTCACCTGATGACTGATCCAGGATTTCAGACAGTTTCGCTTGTGTTTGACAGACTTATCCTGCTGCGGTATTGTTAAACAGGGAAAAAAATGTTGGGAAGCAGTTCTTTAAGGCTTGTTGGTACACTCTGGACATGCATCTCAGAAATTTATTCAGTGCCAAAAGTAGCTGTGTTGAGGCAGGGTGCAAAAAGTGATAGACCATGGGATGGCATATTCTGGTTTTGTAGTACAGACAATGCAAAAAGAGACAACTTCTTTTTTTCCAAGTAGATTCATACGTTAGTATTCTGGCCAGCAACAAAATTATGTGGTGTGCCAACCAGAACGCGTTCCTCTCTGAAGAGTGCTAACTCACCTGTCTGCAGTTCGTAGGTCTCCATTTTCTTTTAGGTACTAGCTAGGCTTCTCTCTGATCATAAAATGAGCCAGGAAAGAGCGTGGAAACGGGACTTCAATTGTACCTTTACCTTTGACGGAACATGGTTGCCCTCACTTTGTTGATTCGTGTCAGATAGTGTAGCAAGCCTAGTATTTTCAGTTACCTAGATAGTGAGTTAATGTAATGGTAGGAATCTTGCCAGTTGCTTTTCTGCCATTTTCATAAAATTCCAACCTTTTTGCTTGTACGCCTTGTCCTTTGCTTTATGATAAATAGTTTTGAACAATGAGATCTGAGTTAACTTACTCTGTAGAAATAGTCTGATGCCTTTCTGATTCAATCTTTTAACCTCCTAAAAACGTTACCTCATCCCCCAAGTCCTAGTTTACCACAGTGAGCAAAAGATCCTTTTTTCCAAGCAAATAAATCTATTCTGTGGCTGCTCATTTTAAGACTTAGGCTGAGCATAGTCCCTGCAGTATGGAGCATACTGAATGAAGAAATCTTCCTGGCTTGCTAAAGCTTTTGTTTTGTGAACAGGAGAAAATGAGACGCGACTGTAAGTGAGGTCTGTCACTTCTCTTTCTCTCCCACAGCCTTATGAAGTTCCGTATTAATCTTCAAGCCTAAAGTGGTGTTGTGGAAGTCAGGCGGGCGTGCAGTTAGCAAAGCTGTAAGAGGCTGGACATCTGCAGGAAATACCTGGGTAAAGATCCCATAATAGTTTTGAAAAATGTGCTAGTTTGATCAATATTCACAGTGAACAGGCAAAGCCCAAGCTTTTCGGTGTAACCTACACTGTAGACTGCATGGAACTTGTGAGATCCTGAGCTGCCGGGAGCTCCGTTAAACCCTCCGGTGGATGAAGCGAAGGGTGATACTTCACCCTGGCGAAACGGCACCCATACGCCATGCTCTTGTGCTTGGTGCACAAGGCCAAAGATCAAAGATGGACAAATCCAAAAGACTCCTGTGTCTTTTTCCTTTCTTCATTATCACCCGCCTTTGGTTTGCCTGGTGATGCGGGCTCCTCAGATGCTCTTTTCTGTGGTGTTGGAGGGCTGGACCAGGACCTGATCTCATTTGGCCAGCATGGCTAGCCAAGGGCTTGCGGTTGCTAGCCAGCACGGTCTCAACACTGACCTTACCGTGGGTTGGTAAGGCTGTCAGTTGGTCAGGCTGTCGTCTCCAATGGCATCGGTCAGGACCCCTTTGCCAGGCTGCTTGTTGCTAATTCTCTGCTAGCAAGTGTATCCAAATCCCTCATTCTGACAAAGAAGGCTCTTTAATGTTCTTGTTTATGCAGCCAAATAGTTAAAATTTCACATCGAAAAGATTAAATATTGTAATCGCATAATTAGAAAAAATGTTACATGATTTAACATAGCATTTTTCTATTTATATAAGTGACAACTAATGGTTTCTTTTTTCTCCTAGCTTTAGGAAAGATTCTTCAACTTCGTGATTTTAAAACGTTTTCTCCTACACATGCCATTGTTCTTTTTAATAGGATCTGCCAGAACAACTCTGAGCAAAAGCGCTGCATTTTCACATTATTATCTCATTGTCTATCCCTAGTGTTATAGCCTTACTGTGACTTCCTAACTAATCAGCTATTTCAACTTTCATTCCATAAGCTTTATGTCTGAGTGTAATTAAATGAGCATTAAGTCCTTTTTTTACTAGCAAAGCCTGAAAGTTCTGATATTACAGTAATAAGTGTGAAGTGAATTTTGAATGGCATTTATATCCTTTCATGGGCTCTAAATGTTTGATTTGCATAACTAGTTAAAATGATATCAGAGCAGCATATTGATTTAATTCCATCTCAGAAAACTGTTAATTAATAATGATAATAAATGTGTCAGTCCTTTATTATCTGCTTTGAATTGGTGATGATGTCTATATTAATACTACTTCAGTAATAGACCTCTGCTGGCTATTGTTGGCAAAGCTTTGACGGCTTGAATAACTAGCAATCAGAATTTATAAAATTTATTATGGATCAGATTTTAAAAGAATAGTCGTTTTATCACGTGTAATTTTATTAACACCTACTACTTAACATTTTATTTAAATAAATCACTAAGAACAGAAACTGGCAAGGCTGTTGAACAAAGAAGAGGTTTTAATTTCTTAAACTTTTTTGTCCTTGCAAGTTAGATTCTAATAAGTGAACACACTCATTTAAAGGAGGTAACTGAAAGAACTAGTTCAGTTTTCCTTAACACTTCAACAGGAATAGCTTTAAAAAAAACCCCTAAATATACCTAGGGATATTTTGTGGAAAAGAGAGGCTTGGTCAGTAGAGGTTTTCTTTTTATTGTTGTTATTTTGCTATATATTTTTACTAGTTTTGTTGTGGTATGTGTTGCTTTGACCACTCCTCCTTATTTCAGAATGAAATTAGATTATCCCCTATTCATTTTTTGCTGTCAGTGGTTAGTGTTAGAACAGAATTGGTTTAAGGTCTTACTTTCCTTCTTCTCTGTTGGAGATTGGCAAGAGAGTCCTTTATTCATGCTACGTAAGACTGGATTTTGGTTCCTTTTTCAACAAGGAACATTAACTGTCCTAATATTCAGCACCACGCTGCCTCACGGAACGGCACCACAAGTGACTAGAAAGGAAAGTACTACTTGTGGCAGCAGATCGTGTTCTGTACATTCTTTGTTGGATGAGGACATATTTAGGAAGCTGACTTTGGAGGCGTTTGATTTGGTTTGTGTGTATGTATGCCTTAATGTATGTCTTGAATCAACTTTTTTTTTTTTTAAATGTATTTTCACTCTTACAATGTTGGTTACTCTCCCTGCAGCTGAATCCTTGGAGTCTTGAATTTTTACATATGCGTTAGGTTGTACTAAAACCTGTCTAATCTGAAAGGATTGGGGCTAAAAACTAGCGAAGCAATTCAGCTGCTGATAAAGCTTAATGTTAGCAGTACCCAATTAAAGACTTGCCTGCCAAGTTTAATACTCCAATTGCAATTTTAATCACAAAAATTTAATTCTTGTGTATCTGAAATGTTTGATTGCTTACGGTGCCTTTGAAAAATCAGGGGTTAATGACCTTTCCCTGTGGAAAGCTACAGCTGGTTAATATGAGTAGACCTAAAGGCAGAAAAGTAGGGAGTGATGAAATAGTAGCATACTTCTAGTTTTCTAAGCACAGCACTGCTCTAAGTTACCGTCCCACAGTGTTACATGGACAGGGATGAACTCGCTCTGATGTGATCGGACACGATATGAAAATGGTTACATAGCACCAAGCCTGAGCTTAATAATGCTGTGGTGAGGAAGTGAAGAGCACCGTAAGGAAAACCAAGCCTGAATGTTATAAGTAACATCAAATTTCTGGAGACTTCTTTTTTTTTTTCTTTTTTTTTTCTCTTTTGTTTGTTTTGCACAACTGTGGTGATAGCTGTGACAACAAATCTATCTTTTTTGTTCCCTTACAGTGGCAGTGTATGGCTATCAAAAGATGCATACAACAAAGGAAGGTTTTTCATATTAAAAATTTTGAATTTAACTAATGAATTTCTTTGTGTTTCTGGGAAAACACTACTGGAAGTGCCTTTCTTTCTGACAAGTCTTTCTTACCAATTGAGCTATGTTTAGTAAAGTGTTCATCTGATTTTACACAACGGTAGGAAAAAAAAAGCTCTTGGTCAGACTTCAGATGTGATGTTTAACCAGCACTGTAGTGCATGGTGATGACTCGGATGAAAATCCTGAATCCCTCTTTAAAAGGATGGGCGGGAAGGCACGATTGGCATGGAAAGTGCTCCAAGTACCTGCTAATAAAAGCAGGTTTTAGAAAAGATCCACCAGTTTCCTACACTATGTTTCAAACATTGAGATCCAAATTTATCCACGTCAGTGTTGACAGATGGCGAGTGCGTCTTGCTTGGATGTCTTGCTCTCCCTCTTTAAGAAGCTCCGATCTGTTCTTCAGTGCTCCGGGAAGGCGATATCCTATGTCCAGCTTTGTCAGATCGCATTCATTCACCCCCGATCCACTGCTGATGTCAAGTTTCTCACTTCCCAAACAACAGGTCCACTTTCACTGAATGCTTCGGCCACCTGGTTTCTGTGGGGTTGATAGTTTGAATGTAATTCATTTTCTGAAAGCCTTGCTCAAATTTTGTTAGCCTTTGAAGCTGGGAGAGGCAGTGTGGAAGTCTAATAATAGAGGCAAAATGTTGCGTTATGTTTCCTTTGTCGGTGGGTTGCCCTTTTGTGTATTTTCTGAAGTTCCTGACACGATGATGTATTTTGAGATGAATAGCCATCAGTTGCATTTAAAAATGCCTTTTCTCTTTCCATAGTGCTTTTATAAATGACAGTGATGTCAAGCAGTATAACTGAGTCTCCATATGCTCTTTATAGAAATTATAGCTAATTTTACAGAATTTGTCTTTGCTATATTTATTTGAGGCAATGTTAAGCAGAGACCGCTGCAGCAGCCTGTTATGATGAGACACAGAGAACATTATTGGCAATTGAAACTTCATAAAGGTAATAGAGCGGGTTTAACTGTCCGTGCTGGAGTTTATCCAGAACTTTGGAGTTAAAATACCTTCTGTATTTTTGTGGTGTTTTATGGTTTTCTTTGTTTTTTTTTTTTTTAATGCCCGTATTAGACACTTTATGGCTACAGGCATCAAGAATCTTTATTTATTAAATTATGTGGGTTTATTTTTTTCCTTTCCCACTTAACAACCACACTCTCACAACGTTGATGCAGACTGGGCGAGGATGCGCAGCTAGATGATGCTTTGCCTGGTAAATGATTTTAACTTGCACTTTGCAAAAAATAAAAGCTGCATAAAGCACCCCCCCCCCCCCCCGCCAAGTCGTTGTCCACCCCCCCTCGATTTTATGCGCACACTGAAATATATTTATGGTTTTCTCCACTGGCATAAATCAGATGTAGGTGACAATATATCCAAGTAACCTCTTTGATGCATGGTTTTTGTTAATAATTGTGTGCTGCTAATAATTAACAGGTGTGTGAAAAAAATGAATTAGTAATGGGAAGAGAGTTTGTAAGCCGTCTGTTATCATCCCTTGACAAATGCAAGCAAGGGCATAAGCTGAATACAAAGGCCCTTGATTATAGTTTAATGGGATTTGATAAGTTAACCCCTTTTGTCACATAATGATGCTGAGCTTTTATTGTGGGAAGTTTGCTGTCTGATAGTAATAACATCTTTTTTTTTCTTTTTTAACCCAGCCTTCTTAAAAAGAAAACAGTCAATAAGATATCCAGAATACCTGGGATTTAAGATTTTGAGCTCTGTTTTCAAAGTGACTGGGGAAGTTTTGAAAATTCTGTGCAGTAATAGTTTGGTGGTTACTGAAACAGTAGCCTTTATGGGCTCTTCCTCAAATTATGGGAGCACGTGGATCCATAAACTGTCTCAGATATTTCCTGAATTTCAGTCCTTCAGACAATGAACTCCTGCAACCATCTGCAAAAGAGACTTGTGCCAGGGAAGCACAAGGTTTCACAAGTGGCGCTTTCGGTCTCTTAAGCGTGAAAACCACGACAGAAAGTTGTGATGTTGATGCTGGTGTGATCTCCTAAAAATACTTGGAAAATTCTTGTTTTCAAGAGCTGGGGGTCTGGTTTAACTGTGTGCTTCTAACCAGTTGCTGTTTGTTGACAAAATTGACAGAGGAATGATGCAAGTTGAATAATTTCAAATTTTTCTCTAGAAAAAAAAAAAAGCTGGTTCTTTTTCCCCTGGGTAGTTTTGTGAAACCTTTGAATTGTTTTGACTTATCTGGTATTTGTTTTTTTAATTATTATTTTTAGGATGCTTCAGTCCACTGTTTTTCTAAAGTCCTTCTCTTTCTGTTCTGTTGGTTTCAGTTTTCAAAAAGCCTCTTTTTCTTTAAATGTGTGGTGTACATGTGTAAATAACCATTTGACTTCAGAACTTGAAATTAAGATAGTAAAATTGTGGTGGAAGAATATCTGAAAAACATCATGCTATGCTCGTGACAGTTGGCTGGCTTGAAAAATATAGTATACTTGACCTAAAAAGAGATCTGGAGGTGCAAAGCTGGACGGCTGCAGGCACTTCTATTTGATATTTAAAATGTTTTCATTTTTGTGTTGAGAGACAATCCAAAAAAGCTGCTGCGTTGTTGCTGCTGTTCCTGCGTTGTCATCTTTGTTGGCAACAATAGATATGTAAAACATTGGGGATGTGATTTACAATGAGAGGAAGAAAAACTTTTAAGAGGGTTTCTGAAACTAGGATTTGTGTATTTAGAGAAAACCAAAGTCTGCCAAAACTTAGTTTGGGGCTGTTGGTTTTGAGACATGGCTGTAGGAGAGATCTGTCCGTTTTCTGTGCAGTAGCTTTGTATTGAGTCAAGAGCATCTTTCAGGAAGAGTCTGGAGAAAAAGATATTATTTTCTTAAATTCTTCAGAAGAAAGCTGCACTTGGAAATTCCCAAAAGCTGATTAAACTTTCAAAGTTTCGCTGGCAGGTTCTCCTGTTTCCTTCACAAACTGTCTAACAGAAGGTCACCTGTGATTTGGCAGACAGATATTCATGTTTCCTGATCATTTCTGTTTTCACGCTTGTTCACGGTGTGTCAGTGAGTGGAATATTACTGCTTTATTCTAAAGATGATGTGCTGCCTGTTTAGGGACTAGAGGATATCAGACAAGATCAACATAGTGCCTGACATCAGCAACTGCAGTGCTCGATGGAAGGAGCTGATACTTGCCCTGTGTGAACTTTTCTGAAGCGTGGAGAGCCTGATGAAGCTCATCGACCCGTCCTGACTTGCAGACAGTCTTTTGGATCTTCACGTGACGTGGAAGCTGTGTTCTTCAATACACTGTGTTAGCATTCCACTTTTGTTGGAATAGGTAACTTTTCTGCAAAGAGATTTGTGAGGATTTCTCCTTGGTTATTTGAAGGCTGGCCCTGATGCTCTTGCTACCAGCAGTGTTTGCAATTTGACGTTCATACATTCGTGTTGGGTAAACAGAGGGAGCTCCAAGCTGCTCAGCTTGAAACTCGTGCATGTTTGTCATCTTTGTTCCTTTTTCGGAGTACAGCTTTCTGTGATCCTTTTGGGGAAGAGGAATCCGCCTGACTCCTTTGCTTCCCAGAACTGAGACACATACCATTGCACAAGACTGCATTGCAGTGCGGCGCTTTTGGAAACCGTGACTTCCTTCGCTCGAGTGGCATGATCTGCAGAAGGTGAGAACAGCTCGTATCAAGCTTTAGCAGGACCAGCAGGACCACGCTGCCCACCAGGAAATTCGGCCAGTCTCCATAAGGGCTTGGTGCTTAGATCGAGCCGTAGTTTTGTGCATCTGTCCACAAGTTAGGTCTCTGGTTGCAGCAAGGTGACAGTGCCTGTTGGCAGGTCTGCGGGGTTATCGTGTCTTATAATTTTGAAGTTGCCGAGTTGCTTGAGAAAGCGTGTGCTGCGAATCATTCGGATGATGCTGAATGCTCTCTGGGAACTCCCTGCGTAGGTGATAAACCAAACCTGCTCAACCCTGCTTGAGAGCAGTGTCAAAGCAAACGCTCGCAGTTGCAGTTTGCTGTGTTCGTAGAATGCATGTACTGAACGGCAGCTCTTCAGCCTTTTATTACCACTGCTTTTGCACAGCGAACTAAAATATCCTTCTCCTTCTCTCCAGTTCTCCATTTCCCTTTTTCATAAGCAGCTTCCCGAAGGGGAACCTTGCATTTGCTAACTTGTTTTGCATGGCCGGTGCGTCAGCTCGGCTGTGCAACGTGCCAGTGCTGACTGCTCCGAAGTAACAGCCATTCGCACAGTGCATTGCGAGCTGTGTGCTCTCCTCTCACGCAGTGCACGAGAACTCCCGCTCAGCCAGAAACACTCAAAATGGAGCTGCGCTCCTGTGGGGTTTTCTGCTGTGAGCCCTTCCCATGTATTGTACCACCATGACGCTTTCTGGGGTGGCTGATACCATTACGTTGCCACAAAGGAAAGGAATAATCTGAAGGGATCGCGTGATTTGGCTTCCCATTTAAACTGTTTCATATGCTCTCCTCCCTTCCTCTGTTCCCTTATACATTTCTCAGTGTCGGAACTGAAGGTGTTTGGTGATATTTCAACAATAATCAGTTAATAGTGGAGTAGGGAGGAAATGAATAATCTATTGGAAAAAAACCCATTGCCAAATTCAACACTCTGGAACTTCGGTTTTGCATTTCTTTGTGTGAAATTATGTAGTGATGTCCAGCAATATTTTATTGCAAGTTATGTTTTGTAATACTTGAGCAATATGTAACTGTGATCAATGTTGTGACCTCGGGGAAATTGCTTATATAATTACAGAAAGTTTACAGTAGTAAGACAAGGAATGGGGGAAAATATATCACTGTAAAATATAAATATGTTTAAATTACATTTAGGATTTGGAATAGTTCCTTGCTTGTGTTTTACAGAGTAATCTGTGATTTAAATCAGGTTTAGTTGCGGGTTTTTTTTCTAAATTGGGTATTATAAATCAAGAGTAGTTGCTGCATATAGCACACAAGAGGATTTCTTATACATTTTAATGTTGCATAAGTAAGAAATACCGGTAGTTCAGCAGTAAAATTGCAAATGTAAGCAAAAGTGAAGATTTTTCTAAATTTAACTAGGTTGCATTTGTTTAGTAAACTCTAGCTATAATTTACTGTTTTATTGCGTTTGCTGTTGAGAACTTGCTAGCTTTAAAAAGTGGGGGGGGACGGGTAAAGGAAGCAGCTATGTTACAATTGCTCTGGAACTGGGGGGAGTAGATAGAAGAGGGGAAAACACTAAGCAGTCTGCATACAATAGGTTAAAGCAGAGAAAATAAATCTTGGCAAGATAATATGCTTCTGCAGCAGTGTTTGTGTGAGACGAAGGAACTTTTAGCTATGGGCGTTCTGTATTTGTGGGATAGCGCAATTCCTAATAAAAACATCAAGCTCAAGATGTTGTGGTTATGCATTCTTAAGCCTTTGGAGGCACGAAAGATAAGAGGCAGCTTTTCTTATTAGTGAGTTTCAGGAGGTTAAAAGTAGAAATTTGGGCAGTTATGCTTTGAAACACAATAAACACATTTGTTTTGTGAGGAGGTTAAAACTCTGTGGTTCTGCATGTGCGTACTTTATCTCTGGCTGGATTTCTGTCTCTCGGTCTGTTAATATAAAACCTGGCTTAGTTTAACTGTGGTTTGAAAGAAGGGAACGCTGGGATTGGGCTGGGTGATGTTGATTAATAGGTGTGCTAGGGTGAAAGACTCCAGGGCCAAGCAGTAGGTCCATCTTGGTGGCATCTGATGTTGATTGGCTTTGTCCTGCGCGGCTGCGCTGGAAGAGCGGACATTAAGATTAAGTGATGCTGTCGTGTTGAGGAGCGCTGCACTGCATCATTCTGGGAAGAGACAGCTGTGGTGGTTAATCCTTCATCACCAAGGGAGTGCTGCCAGCAGAAAGATATACAGCCAAAGATAACCCTCCATAACTTGTGCTAAAGATCAGAAAACTTTGAATTCACATCCATCTGCTTAGTCTGGGGTGAAGATGAAAGATAGGCAGAATAGGAAATAAAAAAACCTCCTGTGGGATTAATCTTAAACACAGTATGCAGCACATGGTGAAAAGGCAGGAGCTCAATTTTTACATGTATCTTAAAAGAACTGGATCATTCAGAATCCAGAAATTTAATTTTATTTCAAGCACTGTGATGTTCATACTCGTGATGCTCGTTTAATATGTGCACCACATCTTTCCTGGAAGCGGTTCAAAGATGCCGGTGTTCATCGGGTAAGGTTTAAAAGACAAGTGTCTGTTACTCCTGCACTTCTGCCTGCCTGACGCACAGGAATGGAGGACAACGGAGCTTTTAGCATAATCTGTGGTAGAGAACTTTGTTATTTACTTTTATACTTAGCAGGTCAATTCCAAATTATTATACATCAGATGAGAATATATTCTGTCTTGAATGGTTGTGAACAGAGGCAGCTATATTGTTATGCATAATTTATTCATACAAAGTGAAAACCATTACAAAGACTAGCTCAAGTTGTCATCTTTGGAAATTAATTGATATGAAAGGATAAGATAGCCAAGAGGAAAAAATATACAAATGTATTGCTTTGGAGGGTGTCTTCTGAGCAATAACCAATTAATAAAATACAGTTCAATGGCAGGAGTTAGTGATAATAATTTGAGACATTTATCCATTATTTTAATGTAGACTGTCATTTTAACATGCATCTCAAACCTTAAAGTAATACTTTAAAAAGTTCTATATTGAACGGTGGAGAAAAGGGGGCAACGCGTTTTTTGTTGCTATTGTGGTGGTAGTTATTGCTGCGAGGAAAATGGATCATTTTTCCAAGGAGATTGGTGGTTGGGTGCGGGTGGAAATAGAAAACCTCCTGTTACAGCCTCGGCACGCAGAGGAGCGGAGGAACATCAGCGCCTGCTGAGCCCGGCCTTGGGTCTGCCCCGGCTGCGGCTGCTGTTTGGCAAGAAGTAGTTTGGTGAACCTCATGTTGGCTGTTTCACGTCTGCATACTGTAGGCTGTCTATAGAAACAACTGAAATAGATGTTAGCTGCTTGAGTGGTAAGAAAGGCTTGGTTCTTGTTAATAAAGTCCTTTAATTAAATCCCTTCATAAAAATATAGGCACTCAGACTCACTGTTTCAGCGATACAGGTTTCTACCTGGACATCGTGAAGCTACAGGAAAGCCTTCTAGCCTTGGTGTCAGAATACTTAATACCTGGGGCAAATTATCTGCCCTAACTCCTGATGAGGTGGGCTATCAGTCAATGTCCATGGGAATTAAGCACCCGAATGCTTGAAAAGTCTGGCCCAGAGGGTTCCGTGCTCTTGTAGATTGGTATTCCATATGTTGCAATTACTGCTGCACTACACTGTGTTCCGAGGCTGGGAATTGTTAGCACTGGTAGAATACTGGTAAAGAACACCTTTTCCTACAGGCCTTTGAAAATCCCACTCAACACGTCAGGTCCTTCTGTTCTAGAGTCATGGGTGCTTCAGACAGAGTAACTGCATCTTATCACATCCAAATTTTCTTTAGACTTTGGCTAGCTGTACAATGTATTATGGCTGTGTCTTAAACTATTAGGTATTGGTGTCTTATAGTGTTAAGCGCCGTACTGAGTTACACTGTGATGGTGGATGAAGTATCTTAGTCGGGACCTGCTGAAGTCCTTTGAGATGAACGATGCTACACGTATAGGCTGCCTTGGATTAAGAAAATACAGAAGGAGAGCTGTAGTAAATCTTTTGATGTCTCCTCAAGTGTGTAACGAGTTAGTGTTTTAGTTTCTGTTTTTTATAGAGCTTATTAACTTTCCTATAATCATAAAAGTACCAATTAAAAGAGAAGAACATTTCATCGTTTGCAGGGAAAGTTTTGTATCAGCAAAGTGCCCCTCGAAGCCGTCTGCACTTCTTGTCTCTCATGCTTGTGCCCTCAAATGTAATGTCTTGTTCCTGTTTTTAGGAAATACTTGTATTAATCTTAACAATAGGCATTTCTTAAAAAATTCATCCTACAGTTAAATCTTAGGTTAGGACACCTGTCAGGTAAAGGTGTAATACATATTAATGTGTCATTTAAATTTAATTCAAAATAATGAACCAATAAATGCCAGTTGATATCATATGGGACAAGTATTTCTAAGCATGCTAAGTGTGTTAGCGAGTTAATTTAACATTTTGGCAAAAAATCCTCATTACTTTAGTATCTGCATTACAGTATTACCTTAGAAGTCAAAATGGTGTTTTTGACTGTTACAGGTGAAATGAAAAAAAAAATTAAAGTTTGGATAGCTTAATATATTGGGAGAAAGAGTATATGAGCCTGCAAATATGTGAAAAATGACCACTGCCTTTTCTTAATAACTGACTGTTCTGCAGATCACCAAAGGAAGAGTGAGAAATAAAGCTAGCAGTGTAGCAGGAGGAATATGGGCTGAATATAAGGAGAAAATTTCTCACAATAAATACAGTTAAACATGGGAATGGGCAAACAAGTGCAATTTCTAAGGAGGGTTATTTTCTTTTTTTTTTCCTTTTAAATTTTGACTGCAAACTTGATTATATCTGAAAATATGGGATGGGTGAAGTCATCTTTGATTTTTTGAGGTCCAGTTTTAGTCTTGCTTTCCTCTGCTATTAGACTTGGTGATGGCTTAACGTGGATGGCCCTCCTCTTTGTTCTTTTTTATCATATACATTTATCATGTTCAACGTGGCAACTGAAGCAAATATCTATTTAGGTTGTAAAAAATGAATCGCCGTGCAATTTCTAGAACTGCATGATATAACCAAGCCTAATAATATTATAGAACAGAAGTTGTAAGCTTTGGGATATTTTACCCCAATTTTAAAATATATATATATATATATATGTATATTTTAAATGAGCCATGAGCATTTGCTACTATCTGTATGGAAAATTGAAGAGCATTGCTTAATAAAGCTGTAATTTCCTGTCCAAACTGGTAAGGACTAATGGTGAGTGTTTGCCTGCTACTGCTGCGTAAACCCCAGCATATTTAGGAATGGTTGAACTGATGGGTTGTGTGATAATTTGGGATGCAGGCTCTTTGACTTAACTTAAAAGCTGCTTAAGAAGTAACACAGAAAAATAAAAGTTTGAGCTTTCCCTTTAAAAGGAAAAAGGTGCCATGGGAGGAACGTTCCATCCTCTCTGCAATGTAGACCGAAAAATGAAAAATAATATGTTTGTTGTGTCAGCATATTTTCACGCTGCTGGACGTTGTGTGTCTACAGCTGGTTCTGATGCGGCTGTCAGGGTATAATTGATGAGCATCATCATTTAAAGTGTAAAAGAAAATGTCCTGGCGTAGAGGGACATGATAAAAGTGCCATCTACCAGGCGTTGTGGACATATGTGGTCACCAGTTCCTTTTTCTCCTCCTCCTTTGCCTTTCTTTGCTGCCCTTGCCAGACTGTGCAGAAGTCATCAGGAGCAGCTCAGCCCAGCCTCCAGCCTTCTAATATCACTTTGGTAGTTGTCAGATCATATGAAATGTCAAAATTCATGTGGCCTTCGTGAAGAGATATATTTAGTGCAGCTGCTGCATACCTACGTTGTACCTCTGACATTGACATATTAGTTATGCTGTCTTTTGCAATCTGATATCTTTAAATTTGCCACCTTGTTAAGTTTTGATTAATGTGATTCCATTTCACTAAAGTAATTGGCTTGGCCTGTTGTAGAAAATAATCAGCCTTTCTACGGTACAAATGCTAGAACATGCTAATGAGGGAGTGAGTTCGTTAAATTGATGGCGTGGAGTGACAGTTATTAATGATTGTTATGATAAACAGACGAGTGCGAATTGGGATGAGTTGGGCAAAAGTGACAGTTTAAAAATAACGTATATTGGAAAGTACTAACGAAGTAATATACTGTTAGGAAAACAATCATGCAAGTTGTCAAGGGAAGAAGTGTAATTATACAGCTGCGCGAGCTGCCGGGGAGGACAGGGACCTGGCTGATAATGGACATGTTTTTTGTTGGCAAGGAGAAAATATGTTATGGCAGAGAGGAGTACAGATTGATAAATTAATTGGCCTTTCTCATTGTTCCAAGAGCAAACTTGGCCAGCAATAGCCAAGCAGATTAGGTAAATAAATGAAGTGACCAGCTTTTCCTCTGCATCTGACCCATTCCCTGCCCTTTCTTTTTAATCCACCTATGCATGAACTGCCAAGTCCAGCTTCCTAGGGTGGCAGTGCTTGCATAAACATAGCTTTCCTGGAAATATTTACAGCTTTTTAAAATGAGGTGCTTTGTATTGTGAAGAGTTTTGTCTTAAGATGAAGGTTAATTATAGTAAACCATCAGCCTTATGCAAAGCGGTATGAAAGCAAGATGGAAGATGCAAGTGTGCTGACTTTTAGGCTGACCTCCCGCTTCATTTAAAGTACAATTTAGACAGTCCTGCCCATCTGAAAGCTTGCAAGAAAAAAAAAGGAAGGTAGTCCTTGCTAGTGGGGGTGTTTGGGAGGTAGAGGTATGGCGCGACTTCTGCTTATTGTTGCGGAACTTTGGTGCTAAATGGCTTGAGGTTGTTGGCTGTAGGAGAAAGGCATTTGTATCTCCGAGACTGACAGCAGTGCCGTACATAATTCAGCTGTCAGGTTGCCTTCGTAGTTGACTCCGTGGAAGAACAGAGGATAAACGGGGAACATTATCCTAATAAGTATAAGGAGATACAAAGTAAGTAGGCCACTGTGAAAAAAATAAAAAGTAAACCAGACATCAGGAAAATTCAGTATGGACAGTGGTACTCCAACTGCTCTTGAAGGGTGGCATTAATAAGGGTGGCATTAATAAGAGTACTAGGCAGCGCGCTGGGGATCATTTCAGTCTCTGCTCTAATGCAGAGGATTGTGGAGATCCATTTGGGCAGGAATCGAACTGAGTGGTCAGTCTTGCTGCACTTCTTTTACTTGCTTTTTTATACCGCCTTGCATTTAAATATTACCTTTCCTCCATGGAAATGTGAGCAAATTACCATTTTCTTCATACAGATGGGGAAAGTGATTTTGAGAAAGTTGGCTAAGAGAAAGCACTGTCATCACTGTCAAATTCCAGCTGCTCAGGACACACCAATGAATAGAAGATGGAGAAGAGCTTAGATTTTATATGACAGGCTACAGCCATATCAGCACTGAATGGAGCCTGCAAAATTCTTACTTGGCCATTCTGCTAGATGTTTTACTGGATTCCGCTTGGTCTTGGTCTTGCCTGGGCTCAAATAATCATGTTAAAAATTCCTTGTGACAGCCCTTAAGAACAGATTCTGTTCGCTAATCTTGCCATGTTTCCTTTGCTGCCCTAGCTTGCTAGTTTTCTGTTGTAAGGCGTAGTTTGTGTAGTCCTAGACTTGTGAATGCCAATTCACTAGATACAATCATCTAACCAAAATGAGCAAGGATAATCATCCTCTTTATTTCATGATTAAGGCGAAGCCTTGCTTCTAATAGTTTGTTACGGGTGAAATCCCACCAGTTCTTGGTTTTCACTGTTAGTGAAAGGAAGAAAGAAAGAAAGAAAGAAATTTTGTTTTCCACAGAACTTATAATTTCCCTAATGGTGTCATAGATTCAGTGTGTGTCAGGTATAGCTTAAGAAACTGCTAATTAGTAGCTTAATGCAATTTATTGTATATAGATTCTATCGTACTGAACTTCATTGTTCCACTCAGAACATGCAAATCAGTGACTGAAATGCCTTTTTTTGAACAAAAATGTACCGGTTTTGAAATTTTTTTGTAACAGAGAAAACCAGGCATTAAATTCCAAACTATACTGCACTTCTCTGCATTCTCTTGAATGGCTTTATGTATTAAACTATTACCTAAGCCTTCTCTTTGAATCTAGATTATACGGAGAAGCAGCCTTAAGAAAATCTTCATTTTAGCATTCACAGTTTTGCTTCTGGCTCTCGGCAAACTCTGTTGTTTATCCTTTGCTTCGATTGCCAAACCCTTGATATAGGCCCTTAGTCTTGACTAGTTCAGAGCAATAGTGTTGCTTTTGGTCCCTCTGACTTTTGGGATGTACGTGCATTGCCATTTCAGTCTGGATAAGACGTGCTTTTGAAGCACCTCTTCTGCTTTTCCACATTTATTGAATTGCATTTTGCTCTGCAGAGTCTGGTTTCTTTTTTTAACAATATTGAACTGGAGGATGTTCTCCAAAGGTGTGTCTGATGTGCTCTAGCTGCTGCTGAGCACTCAGTCTGTGGGAACAGATTACTTCAAGTGCACTTTTAAATCCTCCAAAATGCATCTAATGTTGGACATTGGGTCCGTGGCATCAGATGTTTTGCTCTGGAGGTCTGTTCTGTTTGGACCTTGCTATTTGCTCGTCTAGATATAGCCAGTCTTGATAATAGTTTAAAGTGAATCTTCGTATGACGTTACTGTTTGTTTGTCTTTTTACTTAACCCGATTTTTTTATCTTCATTTCTGCCTAGATGCACAGCTCATTTCTGTCTGGTGCATGACATCACTACTATTTTATTTCTGGACTAGGGGCTGGCCAGGGTGGCTCGAGGCCACCTCTTGGTTATAAACTTTGCTTCTGCCCTTGTACTATTTTGCATTGTGCTTCATACGTTCAACCGTCTACTCGTGTGTTAAAAATTCTTTTCTTGCTCAGATACCTAATAAGTATTTGCTGTATGTTACTGAATTTGTCATGTTGCCTCCTCTGTCAACCACTTAGATTGGGTTCTTTTTAATTAAGTCCCAGAAATTATATTAGTAACTTAAATTATTTTTGTCTTGAACAAAGCTTATCCCTGAAGGAACTTCTCCTTCCTGTCTTTATATTTTGTGCTTGACCCTTGTGTTTTGTGTAAGAAAGATTATTAAGCTTTTTGAACACGAAAGATTCTGTTGTCTAAAAGATACTTACATTAAAAAGATTATTTTTTTCTTCTTCCTCTCTAAATGGCACGTGGTTTGCATTTTCAATGTAGAGAAGTAATTGATTTCGTATATTTTCTGTCCTAACAAAATTACTCTTACTGTGCATTGACTCTTAGGGAGGGAACTTGAATTTGGAGGAGCTCGCGTTTTACCTTTTTGTGTGGACCAGTGTTCAGATAGCAAAAATGCTGTGAGAAATAAAGGCTTCTCATTTCTTTGTGGTAACAGCAAAGCCAGTTGACTGGATGTCTGTGCAGAAATGTTTCTTTTATGAGACTGAAAACTTGAGTAAGAATGGGTGAGAGGAAGTGAGCTGCAACACAAATACTGAGAAATGGTATAAGCTACTGTTTGGGTCTAGATTTGATTCCATTTTCTGCAACGGACCTCTCATGGGGCCATAATGAAGTCATGGCACTGCTGTAGTGGCACAACATTTCCCCTATGATAAAACAGGAATGATCTGTGCTGTCTTGAGGTAGAACACTTGAACTTTTATGTATTAATATTCTGTAGCAAACTTAAATGTGGTTGTAAGGATCTGCCTGCTGAAGGGTAGTACGTTGGATGTCTTTTGTAAGATAAGTTCACCAAACCTTGAGATCAGAAGGTCTTAATATACATCTCTGTACAGATGCAAAATAATATTAAGTCGCTAATTTAATCTGAACAGCTATTTACAGTTTTAATGTTTACATAATAGAGTAGTTTCTACTTTCCAGGCGTTGCTTTTAGCTTTTTAAAATGCTCTAAGGAGGCAAATTTTGTATATATTCTTGTTTTAAAGTAAAATCTGAGTTTTCTAGGTTATGCTAAACTTAAATTCTGTTCTGATGTTGTATGTCATTCTCATGGCCAACTCTATGAGAAGACCACAGCAATATTAAACAGTAGTCAAAACAAAGATTCATAAGAGATGCCTGCTGCTTTTTCAGACTCCCTGAGGTATAAAAATGCCTACATTTTGCAAGGAGCTATCACCTTGGGTTTTTTGTAAGCTGGAAAGATTTTAATTTGGTATCTTTCAATCACTTTCTCAAAAGTGTGATAGTCTTTTGGTAAATCTGACTTGACTTGGCTTTGTTTGAGACAGCATTAATAACAGCTATTTCTCTAAGCAGGAGTGTTGAAAGAAAAAGAAAGTTGTGAAGAGAGAGGCATTTATTTTATCCTTATTCTGAACTGCATAGGTGTAGAGAAACCTTATTTCTTCTTTGTTTGTCATGGTATAAGAAGGATGTAGATAATGAATGGGAGGTTGTTTTGAGTTGCAGAAGGCAACATTAGGAGGCATATGGTTCACAAGGTGAATCCAGGCTGCGTCCAAACAATATGTATACATAATTTACATCAGTATTAGCAGGAGTCACGCATCCTCAAAGAACAGCACATTACTGATATGCACAGATTTCTGCTTCTGACAGTAGCTTTGCTTCTGGAATATAGACACCTATTGTATTAATTCTTTTAAGATCATTATCGTGTACTTCTCTCAGACTTTTCTTTTTTCTTTGCGAGGAAATAAAGCATGTATTTTTAGGTTGTTAACTGATTTTTAGGTTGTTACTGATGGAGACTGAGTGCCAGCGGGTGTGTTGTGTGATCTCCCCAACTAACTGTGGAACTGGTGAGTTAGTTCCCACCCCAGGCAGCTGATGGAGCTGGTGGAGGTGACCAGGCCCATACCTCCCCGAGGTACCCAGCTTCAGGCAGAGCCTCTCGGCTCTCGAGGGGCTACAGTGGGACCCCGTGCCATACCGAAGAGAGAATCGGCTCAAAGAACAGGCAGCATGAAGCCTGGTGGTGTCGGAGCGAGGGGGCTTGAGCTGCAAAGGAAGACCTGCTGTTCTGCAGACAATGGGCAGGCATGGGGTGCGACTGTAGGAGAGCAGAAGCGATTAGTTCAGGTATCTGAGGAGTCATGGGGTTGGGACGAATCTGTCAGGAGTAATGGCCTCAGGGGGAACCTCTGCAAAAAAAAAAACATTTTGGTTTCCTCAGGTGTGTGGAGAAATGGTCATACTTCCAGTTTTCCTGCACGCAGTGTTCCAAATCCCTGAATATCTGCTTTGTGAGTAGCAAGTGGTGGCTATTAGATGAACTGACAAACAAGCCTTGGTCAGGCTGGAGGAGAGGCTGCAGCTGAGAGCTGGGATGGCTCTTGCAGCTCACCAGTCTGAATTCCACTGAAATGGTCACCTCCGACACACTCTTGACCCACCCCCCTTCCCTCAAGACAGTCCCAGGTGTTTCCACCTGGCATTTTAAAAAGAATGTGCTGGCTGGAAAACAATCACTCGCTCCTTTTAACTGCTCCTCTGATCCACTCCTGTACTCTTCTAAACCAGAAGGTCAGCTGTATTTACCATCTCAGTGCTGTAATGAAGTGATTACTAAAATAATGAAAATAGCCTACAATTAACTTAGTTTTAAATGGTAATAAATACTGAGGAAAAAGCAAAAGTCAGCCATACCTTGAAAAGCGACTGATGTCCAGTCAGCCATCCTTTGGTTGTTCAGGTGTGGTTCTCACTTTCATATGTATAAACTGGGAGGGGAGTTTTGAGGAAATACTGCAAGAAGAGTCTGACATGAGAGAGGTCACGGCTGGGCAAGAAGAGTTTTACCTCACCGTAGCTGCCCTTTCATGCCTGCGGTCTGTGTTGCCCGTTATCTGGTGCGGACAGGGGAGTTTTGCTTTACACGGTACGGTGGTGTACGCTTCCTTTATCCGCTGAAATCTTTGCCCATGGTTTGGATTTCAAGCTAAAAACCTTAACAACATTGTCCTTTTTCTTTTTTTCTAGGCGGGTGTGGGTGTGCTGGTAGTGATTTTAGTAACTTGTGCCAAAGTCTGCTAAGCCATTTTGATGTTATTTAATGCGTCAGATCTATGCCTTCCTGTGTATGTCAGCTATAGGCAGAGATGCATACCTGTGGGTTAGTGGAAGCGTTGAGGCAACTGATGAGTATTTAACAGGCGCGGGTGGTTTTTCGTAGGCATCATTCTAGGATACTTTGGTCTTCCTAGGACCTCATATTTATCAACAGTAAAACAGAGAAACCCTAGAACCAACAGAAAAACAAGTTAGTCTACATTCTTTGGGAAAAGGCTGTTTCTTTGAACATAGTACTGAGTATGAAAAATTACTAACACCCATTTATTACCGTATAATAATATATATTTCAAAAAAAAAGCAGAAGTGGAGTGGTGGGAAGGAAGTACTTGTGTAACAGCTGTTTCACAACATGCTGCTCTTCAGTAAAAATACAGTAAAAGGAAAAACTTCTGGTCAGTGTTCCTGTTATAACTGGTGGGGTCTCAGGAATCAAGCTGTCGGTGGCGAAGCTGGTCGTCTGCTTTGGGAGACTGTCAGCACCGAGTCTGTGTTTGCGTCAAGTTGGTTGCTGATCGTTGGAGTAGCAGCCTGTGTGCTTTCTCTAAGATGCTATGGCTGAGGGCTCTTCGGGGAAGGACAAGTTGATTGTCCGCATCCCAGATCCATGCCGCTACTCAGCCACACTCGATCCAGCAGCCCACGTACTGGCTGGAAAGACTTTTCTGGGGAACAGCTGTTGAACTGCTGCTCAGGACCTCGTTCTTAAAATTGGAAGCTCACAATTATGTTTTTCCATTCAAGTACTTGGAAAGTACTCTTGTTCTTTTTTTCTGCTGTCCATAAAAGCGGCGGTTTTGATGTCATTGTCTCTGCTGGAAAAGGCAGTGAAACATAAGCCTTTTGGCAGAGTTTCCGCATACCTGGTATTCAGTGAAGATGGGGTTAGTCTCATGTGAATTTCCTGTTGTTTCAGAATTGCATTTCAGTCAGCATTTCTGAAAGCTGCTCTACAGTAAAGGAGAAAAGCAAAGCTGGACGTGAGAGAGGAGTGACATCTCTCTCAGCTGATTATCTCCTGGCTTTCAGTACGTGCAGTCTTGGAGAAAGCAAATGACTGAAGCAGGCTATCATTAAGCTTTGCTTTTCAGCTGTGAACAGGGACGCCCAGCCCACCCTCTGCCACAGCTGACATCACTTGAGAAGGGGAGAAGATATTTCTGTTCCAGGTGTTTCAGTTTCTAAGACTTAGATAGCTTCCACCTGGAGCTTGTGCATAAGTTCATGCCTAGAATCCCTTTTCCCCTTCTAGTTGAGAGGACTTGGTGGGGAGAAGACATTTTGCTTGCCCTGTAGTTCGGCACTTCCAAGCGAGGCTGAGGAACTTGTAGAATTCAGTAAAAATGGTTTGGAACCAGTACACGTGGGGATGCTCTGCTGTTGGAAAGAATGGGTGCCTCTTCAGTCCCTGGAAGGAAAGAGGTTTTTAAGCAGGGACTTGCGACTGTGTGCTGCTACCAAAGGAGGTAAAGTGAGCTCTCTTGCTTTACGTGTTACTCAACTGTTGTTTCTTTGGGCTAGGTATGACGTTGCTATTTCGTTGTCCCTGGAAAACAGACATTTTGCATCAGCTCTGCTTGATAGGAGTGGTGTATTCTGAGAATGAAAAATTCAAGGTTTGTGTTTTCTCTTCTGGATTCGTTCTGGAGAATGGAATGGACTTGAGTGTGTGAGGTTTTCCTAGATTTTGTTCAGCCTTCATCAGAGAGGCTAGATGGGAGTTGCTGGTAATGCAGAGCATGGGCAGTGACATTATAGATCTCTCCACCTTTTTGGTGTAATGCCTCTGTGTTCTGGAGAGGTTGCCTTAAGTTCATCTACAGGGCATATTCGAGAAGAGTTGTCTTTTCTGCTGAGTTGGAGGGGGGGAAGGTCCTTGTAAGTTTTGAATAAAACTTTTTGTGAGCAGTAAACTTCTCTGAGGCATCAAGCTATCATCTAAGACAAATGATTCTCTATGATTATCATCTAGATATAATTATTCCAAACTTTTGCTGATGTTTAGAGGTGTATAGTGGTGTATTGGTTGAACTGAGTAATTTAAGCTTTGTAGAGCACTGAGGTCTCTTCATAATCAATCCATACTAATGCCTCTGTTTTGTACTACGATAAATTAGGACAAAATGACAGCAGAATTGCTCGTATGGCTGTATTGGGGGATGATATTATCAATTGATTCTCGTGCTGGTGGTGTTATCCTAAGGCTATCTAGGTGGAGATAAAAGAATGAGCTTCCTATTGAGCTGACATGAGTTCAGAATTCATTAGATTAGAGACTTTCTCTTAAGCTTTACATGGGATAGTGAAGGGAGAAAACCTGCAGTAGTTTTTCTGTGCCTTATTAGCTGTGCTCACTGTACAGTGTAATGCAGGGAGTGCTAATTGTCCCTCGTATTGATTTGTTATGGAGAGTAAAACTCTGAGGAAAGTTCAATTCTCTTTGTAGCAAATACAGAGGAAGAAAAAAAAAAGGGCTAAAAATGTTTGGTGTTTTCTAGGGATGCTGCTTCTCAAAAGCAGAGATATGTTAAAGAATTCCTATGGAGCAGTGCTTGATAATTCTTATCTGTGGTCAAGGAACTCCCATCAGGCACTAATTAATGAACATTTTAATGCAATAATCAAGTAAGGTAGTATGTTTAAATATTAAAAGTTTTGACAGAATATTTTATAGTAATTGCATCCAGTGTAACTTGTGAAATGGACTCTTAATGCAGTCACAAATATTTAGCTGAGAGGATGTACAGTTGCTAAGCTGAATCCATCTTTCACAAAGCAGCATTAGCTGTTCCATGGTCTGTTTTAGGAGTGTGAAGTTTTTTTTAAACTGTAAAGTTTATTTGTTTACTACTGTCTACCTCTGCTATTTTTACTGTGAATGCTGAATACTTGTTATAGAAGTCTATTTCCATCAGAGCTTCTTAAAGCAAAAGTAAAACAGCTTGCAGGCACTTGGAACTTTCCAGGAATATCCCAATAAGATTAATATTCTTTAATTTACACTTAAGAACAAATGGAAAGCTGTATGTGTTATTTATTCAAAGTGTTTATTTTAATAGTAAATTTGAACAGTTGTACGTGAAAGGGTTTTGTTGCTTTTTTATTTGTCATCTCAACAATTTAACAGATGCAAATATCCCTCTCTGCCAGCTTGCAGAGGATTTAGATAAGATGCAACAGAGCCCTTTTTTCCTAATAACAATAATAATAATAATCCCATGGCGTGAAGTTGAAATCTAATCCTTTGAGGAGTTTGTTTTTGCTGTGCTTATTCTGCCTAATGCTAGGTCAAGTGAGTTACATGAGAGAGACTGAGTACACGAATGTGAAATATTCTCTGTGTGTGTATGTGCCTTTTGCTTATACCTATTAGGTATATTACAAATGGTTTTAAAGAGGAAGTAATCCATAATACAGACAAGCTAAAGTTTTGCAAGTACAAAAAAAAAAAAAAATTAAAATTCTGTACCAACTAAAAGCGAAACAGACACAGAGAAACAATGTAGTATTGTTGAGTATCACACCATAGCTCATGGAAATATGCTATCATATATGCTGTCGTACTTTAAAGTTTATCTTGTTTGCAACATTAATTTATTAATATTCACGTGGCAACTTTTCGTATTAAGTATCTTGCATACCCACATTTTCACTTTGAGAGCCTAGATACTTCAGCAGGTACGAGTAACTGATAAATCTTTTTGTAGTTGTCAAAACAACTTTGTACTTTTTCTTTTACAACTAAAAGCACTTTGACAGTCTGAAACCTGGTATATCAATAGGGAAAGCAAACAGACTATTCATTTTAGTACCATGTTTCACTGAGGGTTTTGACATTTTTGAAATATATCACTTCAAAACACTGAGACACAGATGATTAAAGGTTGTTACTGGCGAAAATGTTGTTGGGTATCGATATTATTAATATCACCCAGTGACATCTTTGCGTACTGGGAGGGTCTTGTTTGAAAACCAGGATAGTTTGTCCATATGGACTCTATCTGCATCTCTCATTGTAGTCTCTGCACTAGTTTCTATGCCTCCAGGGCCTCCCCCCAAAAATAAATAAATAAAAATGCTAACCTACTTGCTGCTTGGTGATTGTCATTGTTTGTAGTCTACCTGTCAGTTCTCAGTTTTGTTGATGTGTGGAACAGCGCTGTCCTGATGTCTGAAGTCACTCACAATTAACTCAAACTAGAGATGCTGCCAGGGTAGGACTGGTTTAGAAAGATAAAACAGACTACAACGACCTGAGATTTGTTTTTCAGCCTGGGAAAATTACGGTGTGTTTGTCCACAGCATGCATTTTAGTCTGAAATAGGATCTTTGCAAAAACACTGTGTGGTGCCAGTTTCCCCAGTGCAGTCATACTGGCTTTTGGTTTGTGATTGTTTCTATGTTTAACTGGATAATTTTCTCCTTTTAAGTTGTTGAGAAATCACAGATGTTATTGGGAATGTCTTGCCAGACACCAAAAGTAAATAGAAATAACAGTTGTCCTTCTCTTGCAGAGTTTCACAGCTGATGCTAGAGCACACTCTAATGCAGTCTTGCAGAAGATACTTAAAACAGTGTGGTGCAAGCCTGATTTTTTAATAGCATGGTTAATATGCGTGGGTTAGTTAATCTGAGACAAGTTTAAAGCTTTCTCAAATTTCCCGTGAAAGATGACCCTTCTAAACTTGCCCAGGGTAAAGTTTAGATTTTAGTGTTGATTTACTGTATTCAGATATGAGTGCGTGTGTGAAAATTATCTAAGTGTTGATGAAAATATATTCAACTTTTTTTTGCATTTTTAATGAATTTATTATTTTAGGGACAGGTTTGTATTTCAGTGTATCATTGGAAACTTATAGCTGAAATGTCATTAAATGGTAGAGTCTGGCTATCTATTTCGTTTTGGCTTTCAGTTTTTGTAACTCCAAGACTTCTGCGTAGTATATAAATTATTCAGCATGTTATGTGGCTTAAAAAAGAAAAAAAAAAAAACCCAACCCCCCAAAAACCAGAAAAAGTGATTCAGGGAAAATTACCTATCAGCTTTGAATACATATGCTTGTTCTAAGAAATCTGTAATCAAAGCTAGTCTGTGGAGAAGAAAATCACCAGCAGCTGAAGCTCTCAATATGTAGAATATACCTAGCACAAAATTGTTTATCTAGCTTGCCTTTGGCACGGGTGAGTAACATCTATGCTGATTTGTCTGTTTACTTAGTTTTTTGTTGTCACTATTGACAGAAAAAGTCAGAAACATAATATGGGAATGATTGATTGTGGGATGGAGCCATAGGCTGACTCATCCCATATAAACCAATAACACAAATATTAATGGAAGCACATTTCACATGAGCTTGGTATTTTTTTTTTTCCAACTGAGTTGTTTGGACTCCCGAGACTTATCCTAACAATAGTTCCAGACACAATCAATAGTAATTTTTATTGCTTTTGCAAAGTGAAATTGAAGACTGTATAAGTGAGACCAGCATATCTGGAGAGGAGTTGCTTTAATCATTCCACTGCCAAACTCTTGGCAGCACGATTGGATGGTTTGAAATTAATCCCGTTTCCAAGCTATGGAGAGGTAGGATTGAAGAGGTGTCCTTAGCAGTGCTAGCCTATCGGTGGTCACTCCTAACTTACTGAAATTCTCCTTTTAACAACTTCAAAGCTGAAGTATGCTAGCAATCTATGTTGACTTTGTTATAGAATTCCATGATAACTGCCTGTCAAGGAAGAGTTATTTAATGGGTGGTGGTAAAAATCAAGACTCGTACAGGCTTGTCTTACTAGAAATTGAAAGATGTTCTCAGTGAAAAAGGGAAAGCAGTTGACATACCATGCTGCTTTTTCAGGTGCCAAAACTTACTCATATGGATGTAAACAATGCTTTTCATCTGTCTGTGATTAATTGATGGGAAGTTCAGACACTCTCGTATCTCTAGATGGGTGCCCATCCTTTCGATAGAATCACAATTTTAGGTGTTAAGAAAACATTTTAAGTCACTTAATGCTTGAGTCTTGTTTGGAGTTTCTAATAGAAGCGTGTGCTGGAGTGGATGACTTCCTCATAGAGAAAAGATTTCCAGATTTATGCTGCAGAAAAATCAGGTGCTGCTGCTGGACACCAGAATGGTTGTACAGGGAGGTCCTGACGTAGAGATGCTTTCATTTCACTCACCAAGTATTTATTCTGTGTACGGAAGCCCTTGATAGGATGTTCGTTTACATGGAGGAAAAGGATTATTTGCAAAACAGATGCTGCGTGCCCATAGCTTCTTGTGAGGGTGCAAATGAAACACCTATGAAATTTCTACTTTATCACAAAATATGTTGGCGTTTAAGATGTCTCCTAACATTATCGAACACAAAAGCAAATTTCCCAATATTGGAGTCGGTAACGCTACAACCAATGAAGATTAGCTGAGGCTTTGCCAGGTTATGTACTCAAACTTTAAGAGGATTTGTCAATAGGGAATGTAGAGTTGTGGGGTTTGTGTGGGTGTTTTTTTGTGGTGGTTTTTTTTCTTTTTTTTTTTTTTTTTTAGATTAGATGTAGATGAGGTGAAATGTACCTTTGGAGCATAAATATGTGGAACTGAGAAATTTGAAAGGTGCATCTTTTTGTAATTTTTTATGATTATTTCTCAGATACGAGCGGTATGATTGTAGATACTTCACACGCAGTACTGATTCTGCTGTTCCCACTGTTGCCTTAATATCCATTCCTTTGATGTTGCAATGAGGTTTTTTTTGTTTATTTGTCTTCTCTCAGCAAAGTCATTTGTATGTACCACAGTTTCAGCTCGAGAGACAACCAACCAATATTTTCCTAGCGCATAAGGATGTAACTCTACATTTAAATTTATTGTAAAACATTATGCTCATCTGTAATTATATTACTTTAAAATAAAGCCTTCATCCGCTCTAAGATCTTTTGATGTCCCTTCCCTGCTGACTCTTTTTTTCTTGTTCCCACTTACATTAATGTGAAGAGACAGTTGAGTAAATGCACAATGAACTTCAAAACCTAGTAATTGTTTTTCAGAAAGAATGAAACTTGTGAATTAGATATGGATTGTAAAAGAACACCAGAGCTGATTAGTGTTCGTTGGGTTTGCCTGCTGGACCATTCTGACACCTGTCTTCCCACTTTCCCCATAAATGCCATTGCTGATCCCTCTGTACTGCCAGTCACATGGCAGCCAGGGAGAACTTGTGGGTGGGAGTTAAAAGACTCCCAGTGAACCTTGTCAGGCTTAGCAATTCATGAAACCCGACATAAAAGGCAACGTTAAACAAAGATGAGTTGAATCCATTTACATGCAAACTGTAGTTATCTGTATGAAAAAAGCCGGGAAGGGGGGAATGTTGAAGGGGTTACTATTTCTTTCTTCCTTTTAGGATGTGTAGATAATGAGTTGTGTAAGGCTTAGAGGGGGGAAAATAAGCCAACTTTCAAGGCATTGAGAAATTGCTTTTTAGGAAAAATCCTTTTCATCCTAACCATCTGGTTGCATCTTGTTTACAGCACAGTGTGCCAGTTTGTGCTTATTAATCATGCTTACACAAGTATCTTAATTACTCCCCGTGTAGCTGCTCTGTTTTGAACTCAGAAGTTGACCTTTCTCTTTTTATTCCTTTAAACCATTAATCAAACGTAATCAACGCCAACGGGGCAGAGCCATGGAGAAGGCTACCCAGTTTCCAAAAGCGCATGCTAGTCCTGAGAAACGGTGTAGACTAGAGCGACCGCACCGCTGTTGCTCGGGCATATCTTAATTAATGACTGCTTTGTGTGCGTGTGTACTTACACGTCTGTAACCCAGTTCTGTGTTCCCCCCCCAACCTTCCTTCTACCTATCAAGGTAACAGTTCCTTCCCTACTTGGTGATTCTGGAGATCATTTTTAAAGGTCTCTGTGTAGAAAGTACCTTCAGAGACATCATTTGACTGAAAGGATTCTGGGTCTCGTGTCTATGGTCTGTGGCTGCTTCTGTAATAATTAAAATTTAGAGAGGATGTAGGATGGCCAGAAAAATTTCTAGGGTCTATATTCTTCTCAGATAAATAACTGTGTTGGAAGAGGGTGACTATTTTAAAAAAACCTGGAGTAACAAATGGATTCTTCTTCTTCCTTGCCTTCCTTAAAAAGAAAGGGGGGGGTGGGGGGGTGGAGAGAGGAAAAAAACTTTGATAAAAGTGTGTGTTTGAGAAGACTGAAAGAGTGGAATTCCAGAAATGGCATTCTGGTTTCCAGTGTACGAGACAAATTCTAGTATACAAAAGTGATTTTTGCCTGCCGAAACTCTTCAGTCGGATGAAAATTGTAATGAATATTCTAAAAAGAGACAACTATCCAGTGTACTTGTTTAGTCAGCTTGCATGTTTATATACAGGGCAAACAACAAGATTTGCAAGTATGACTTGCGTTTTCTCTCTACTGCAGTTGGATTTTTGTTGGTTTTGCCATAAGTACTGTATTTTGAATTTATGCTGTCTAATCCCAGTTGTGCTTACTGGAGATGCGATTTCACTTGTAGAAGCTTTAACCGCAGTTAAGGCTCTCTTAAAAGCCTTATGATTATGCTATCATAATAAACAGTTTGTTTATTTTGATTGCCACCATAGAAAAAGAAAATATTTCCCAACAAAGCGCAACAGGAACAGAAAAAGATGAAAACCCTCTATCAGAACATTTACAACATGAAAATTATTAATATTTAATTCAGGTAAAAGCTTTGCCATTCCAAGTGGAGAAAGAATGCACAGCTGTCTCTTATGTTAAAAACTACTCGTTCAGGAACTGAGTACATGGTGTGTGAGGTGAACTGTTTCATCCCCTCTAGTGTATAATTTGGCCATTTCCATCGGGCTGTTTTGTTTATTTGAGCTGAAAATTTTATTTGGCCTTTTTGCATAGTTTGGATGTCTGGATGTGCTTACACTTTTGATGTTTCCTAGAAGGTTCCTTGAATGTTGTAAAAGAGTTTAAGCACAAACAAACAAGCAAAAGTTTCTTTTGAGAAAATTATTTTGAGAACTCAAACCCTTAAATTTTGAGTAGGGGAACGCTTTCTGGCCTTGAACTAGAGGTGAGTGTCCCCACCCTTGTGGGCAGCTGAAGACTTTTCCCAGGAACAGGTTGTAGGCTCCTGTAAACCAGAACAATTTTGCTGATGAGATTCAGTATTGATAAAATATGCCCAAACAGCAGGGTGAATGGGAGATTTTTTTTTTTAACTCGTGTCACATAAGGCCAGAGTGAACAGGCATCACTGGATTTTTTTTTTTTTTTTGACAATTTTATTCAAGGTTGGAATAAAAAGAGAGGAGATGGTGTTAAATTATGTTACGAGACTGCAGTCTTCTGGTGCATCTGAACCTTGGGGTACTTTGAGTGCCGATGTGGGTGACGGTGGCAACTCCATCGCGGTAGCACGGTCACAAGGAGACCATGCAGATGACTGCTCCTTCTAGCAGACAGCCCGAAGAGGAAAGGTGGCTTGCCAGCGATGTAGCCCACCTGACCAAAGGTAGTTATCCTGACCAGAAGACCGTTGTAGGCTGGGGGAGTTAGTGACCCGTGTAACAGTTAACCTAAGCAGGGCCAGGACTGTGCTGTTCTCCGTACCTGCCCTGGCCGCAGGATAAGCTCAGCCGTGGCACCGAGAGCGGAGCCCGCTGGCAGCTCCCACTCAGCACCAGCTGTTTCACTGCCTGCGTGGCCTTGCCTGTATCAAAAGCGCTCGTGTGAACACGATAAATAGAATTATTTTCATTGCAGAAAATCCTGTGAGAGCTGAAATGAACAAAAGCGGGTAACATTTTTAGGGATGGGATCGGCACTGCGGGCTGTGCACTGGTCGGAGGCTCGTGCCATACGGGTTCCCAGCATCTGAAAGGATGTAGGATTATTTATATCATCCCATTTTTCTTCATAGTGTTATCTCCCATGAATAGCATATTGAGAGGTATTTGAGAGTCTGAGTGCCTTTCTTACGGGGATCATAATGAACCAGCACCTCCTGGGGTAATACGCAAAGCTCTTGGCTTTCCGAAGCGGATCACTACTGTTGCCTTCCTGCGTGGCTGTGTTCAACTGACTGCTACTTTGTGCTTATTTCATATCTCTTGGGTTTTTTTGAGCATTTAAATTGCAAGTCAGAGGAGATTCTGCGCTGGAGGTGTGCATCTTCAAGTGTTTCTTGTACCACAATGTGTACAAAGGCATTATGTTGAGGACATAAATTCCAAGAGTTGTTAGCCTGTGTAAGGAGTAGACAGAGTGGAAGGACAGAGGGGGACTGGTGGTGGGGCAGGAAAGGTACCTTTTGTCAGAAGCGGCTTTGGTTACCTGAGTATTTTCCTGGCAGAAGCTACCTTTCAGAAATTTCAGTTGGTTCATCTGCCTGTTGACAGCTTTTAATTTCACGTAAGCAGAAAGGATGATGATAATGTTATATGGAAGAAATGGTGCTGATTTGTATAAATGAAGAGAAAGAAGAAACAGTTGTTCCCATCAATGCCTGTTAAAATGTGGTGACCTGCTCTGCCTTTTGTTTTACATCTTCATTCTGCCTAGTTCTTCTTTGTTGTTAGGTCTTCGTATATGTCGCCTTCGTTGGCGTGGCGACCTGGTTCAGGGACGGCTCGGCGACCCACCCCTCGGCCGCTCGGGTCATCAGCACGCAGACACCAATGTGGTGGACGGCAAATGGCGTTTATTGATAAATAACACAGCATTATATAGCCTAGGTTTACAGCATCATTTTCGTCTGCTTACTTCACGGGTTAAATGCTATTGGCTATTAGGAGAGGGGGGGGACACTACCTTTCCGTACAGCGCGACATCTTCAGACCGCCAAGCCTTAACTACCCACATTTCCCCCCTCCTTATGCTTAACTAAATAAGCTAATATAAAATATAAAGTTGTAATACTTAACTTAGTATTTAACTTAAGACTTAAACTTAATATTATGTTAGATTTAACCTTAATTAATCTTAACTATAACTTAAAAATATAAATATTAAGATCTTACGATAACAAATATAAGGCGCCTTGAACAAATGCATTTGTAAAGTAGCTAAAATATAATCTTAAAATATATATAATTTTAGAATATAATCTTAAAGTCTTAAAAATTCTATCGATATTCTTATTCTATATTTATTCTATATCTTACAATAGTTTTAAAAAGGATATGCTATAAACCTGAAAAAGTATAAGGCACAGTAAACAGGTAAAAGTTGAGGTAACTTTTAGGATAACACTGGGTAGGTACATTTTTAGAGCAGCTGACGGTGTTCTATGAACATAATGTTAACTTTCTCTAGCTGACTCTTGACGAACGACACGATTCCATTCAGTATACAGGGTCCAAAAATTAGTGCTATTACAATCATTGCGATTGGTCCTATCAAGGTGGATAGCAAGGTGGTTAACCATGGGATTAAACACTGCTAGAGATATGCATGGAGTAAGGCCCGTTTTGGAACAGATCCATTGAGCTCCTTTAGAGGGAATAACCCATTTTTCTTTGGTTTTTCCCACTGTGGACGAGACAGAACTACAGAGCTTCCGTTTTTGTCCCCACACATTGCCTATACAGGTCCCAGGTCCAGAAACATATTGCATGGTTATCCTTCTTTTCTTCTCTTTCCAAGAACACTGAAGTGGTACGGATCAGGTGTCTAGGCTATATGTTGTGTTTACCCCTATAGCCTCATAAAAAGGGGGTTTCACATCATAGCACAACCAACAGTGTGCAGTTAGGTTTGGGTTGCTTTGGTTCAAGGTGTCATAGGTAGCTCGCATTAGTTTCCATAAGGGGGGTTCCCTCGTCCCATCGAGGGAGGATATTACATCACTTTGGGTGGTCTCCAGGGGGCTAGTAGTTATCTGTGGTACACTAACAATTGGATTGGGGCCAACTCCATGAGGAGGGTTTTTTATTATTTCCTCCTTCCTTATATGTATCAATCCACCTCGATCTTGTCCTGGTTCCCAATACCTAATTCCCCAAGTTCTTCCCGTTACCCATCTTGAGTCTTCTGGATGAATTACTTGGAGGATTATAGCGTCACAATTACTGTACCCTACAGATCCTCCAGACCAATCAAGTCGTGGATGTTTGCAACCTAGTGGTCCCCATGTTGTCGTTAAATATTTGTCTGGGATTGGGGGTGTCCAAGCGGAAGCGATAGTGACACAGTCCCAATATGCGCAATAATATTGATTAGGAGAATTACAATATCCCTTTCCTGGGTTAGATTGTGGACATAAGTAATAGGGCCGCTGGTTTAGGCAGGGCTGTATGGGTGCTAATTCACACAGGTGAGCAGCGAATCTAGGAGGTCCTGCTGTTATGACTTCCCTTACTACTCGACCATTTACAAGGTTCCGTAGGACCCACCTATATGGCTGATGGTGATGGTAACTTGATTCTGCCTGTCCTATAATGACAAGCTCCAAGATTAGGATCACACAAAGGCATCGTAGCCCCCCTTTGTGGACGCTATTCTGCCGTTGTCTGGATTCTGTCCGTGAGGAGGTTTCAGGCTCGGACAGGACGTTTGCCGACTTGTCGTCTTCTCTTGTCACCGGGGTGTACGGGTTACGGGGGTGTCCGATGATCCGGTCCTGTGGACAAAAACTCACAGTTTTCATTAGTTTTATTCTGGCTAGTATGGTGCAAACAGCCACCTGGATCGGGGTTAGATGTTCTTCCTTCGCGACATGCTTAATCATGTCTGTGATACTCGACCCCGCTGATAGTGATCGCAGGATTTCTTTGGTTGTCGAATTACACTGCTGACGTAAACATTCCGCTATGACTGGGCCTTTTGCCTCTGCAGGCAAGGCCGAAGAATCGACCGCTGCTTGGAGACGATCCATGAATTTTGTGAAGCTCTCACTTTCACTTTGCTTTATTGTGGACCATGGCGATGGTTTGATAATGACTCTAGAGGTTGTGCGAATAGCTTCTCTGGCCGCACGAGTGGTTGCCATAACTTCATGGGCCCGCAGGGCTTGGGCTTGTGCCTGGGGAGTAATCATTGTGGGATCTGTGCCCATTAACTGCTGCAGGCTGGAACCATGCAGTGGATGGTCTGCCCCAGTTACTTGGGCCAGTTGCTTCGTACAGTTGTCCTCCCATTCTTGTTTAAAAACGATCATCCCTGCCCCGTCAAAGATCAATCTACAAGTTTGTTTTATATCGAACGGGAGCATATCGTCTCCCCCGAATATACCATCTATAAGGGTAGAAACCATGGCAGAATTAAGGCCTTTATCCGCGATTGCCTTAACAATCGCTTGTATATCCTTAGGGTTTATCGGTGTGTGGACCCTCTGTCCCCCGTCTGTCACCCGGACTGGGAAAGCTAGCGCGGCCGATGGGACCCAGTCGGCGCACGCAATCTTTATTCTCCTCCAGTCCGTGAGAGGGATTTCCCCACCTCGTGGTTTCTCTTTAATTTGAATGGGGATATTTTGGCTCTTGACTTTATTTATCTCTGTTTCCTCCTCTACTACGTTTAAATCGGTTGCGAGCCACTCGTCCCCGCTGGTGTTTGAATCGGAGTCGGAACTCGACTGACTGGTTACTTCCGGTCTCCAGTACCTTTTTGCCGAGCTCCGGCCCCCTCCCCTATGGGCGGGCCGCTCCTCCCCCCCGGGCCCGCCCCGCGCTCCGCTCGGCGGGGTGCCCACCCCACAGGCGCACCTTTTGAAATGCACGCTCTGATTTGCTCTCTGGCCCCCGCTCGCCCCCCTGTTCTCTTCCACCTCCCGCTTGATAACTTGTGCGCTTGATAACTTTAGCGCTTCCTCCCTGTTATCACCAAAGGAATTTTCATCCCGCCTTTCCCCTTTGGGCTCGGCGCCATCTTGGGGCGCATAGGGCGGTGGTGTAGCCCAGACTTCCTCAGACCCGGTTTTTTCCGTGGCGCTCCTAGCCTCCTCGGCTAACCCGCCCCAGAAGGATTTAGCTTGTTTCTCTCCCTCCGTAAACGGGTCGGGGTCCGGGAGCTGAGGGGATGTATCGCCCTCTTGCTGATCTTTAGGCTCAGCAGAGCCGTTATCGTCTGGGGGGGTGCAAAGTCTGTGTAGCTGCCCCGATTCCCAATTTTGGGGTAGCAAACAAACAGCTCCTTGCCGCCTTCCAGGTCTCCTGCTCTTGTCTAGCTTTCTGCAGGGCCTGTACGACTTTCCCCCACGACTTAAGGTTTTTCCCACAACCCGAGGACATCATCTCCTCGGCTAACGCTTTAGTGCACTTATCCCACACCTCAGGGTGGAGAATATCCACCGGCTGGTCAATGACCCCGATATGCAAAAGTCTCGCAACTGCGAGCGTAAAATCTTTGGGCTTACAATCAATCCCCCAATGCTTATGTAATTGCGATACGACCTTCACAAGGGATTCCATCCTCCTTGCTAGTCCGGGAGCGTCCTCCCCGCCGGGCTGGTCCTGCCGCTCCGGCCGCCGTTCACCCGATTCCAGGCGAGTCTTTCCCGGGTTTCGGCACCACTTGTTGCCTTCGTTGGCGTGGCGACCTGGTTCAGGGACGGCTCGGCGACCCACCCCTCGGCCGCTCGGGTCATCAGCACGCAGACACCAATGTGGTGGACGGCAAATGGCGTTTATTGATAAATAACACAGCATTATATAGCCTAGGTTTACAGCATCATTTCCGTCTGCTTACTTCACGGGTTAAACGCTATTGGCTATTAGGAGAGGGGGGGGACACTACCTTTCCGTACAGCGCGACATCTTCAGACCGCCAAGCCTTAACTACCCACACGTATACTGTATTGTTTCTTCTCCTTCGGATTATTTTATAGCCTAATGTTATGAATTTATCTCCATAATCAAGAGTGAGGTTGTTTCCTGGATAAAATGCCAGAGTTTTTGTCACACGTGCTTCTCATGGAAACATTTTGTTTCTAGTCGTCGTGTCATTGAAGACAGTAGTGATTTATTGTGCTCTTTCCTCTTCAACGTGCTTTAACCATTGCTTTTACTTCATGTTCATGGTTATGGCTCCTTCTTCTTAATTCTAGTGTCAGATTCTAATGGAGAATGTTTTTACTGCATATTCTGCACTCTCGAAGCTGAAATAAATATATGACTCTCTCAAAGGAATTTTAATTGTCTTCTGTGAAGCTCTTCATTGGTCTGTTCGTTGATGTTACATCGTGAGTCCACAGCAGATCTAAAAGGGGAGAATGCGTACGTGAAACCAATGTTATATAATTTTAATTAGTCATGGAACACTTTGTTACCCAAAAAAAAAATCCAGAAACGTACTATGTTTGGGATACAGGCTGCTGGAAAATGACCTATGAGCTTATTTAATGTCTTGGAACTGTGCATCTGTGGTGACCATATAATTGTAGCAACATGCCAACAGGTAGCTGTCGGCTTGTCTAAGTAGGCACAAGGACATCCTTCACCTGCAAAGTGGTGGAAATTTTTTTCCCCTTTTGCTGAATGCAATCATTTATGTATACATACTGTGGGGAAAGAAGTGGTCCTCCATGAAACAGTCTCTCTTGTTCAGTGGAGGAAGGATGAACAGAACCTCTTTCCTATTGGTGTTTAAACATTTCCTTTAGATTTAGTAGTTAAATAAACTAGCTGCTTCTATGTTAAAATTTAAATTTGATATAAAGGTGGAGCTTCATCTATGGAAGCTGGATTGACTGTGTGTCCCATTGCCACGGAGAGAGATGCTTAAGCCTGGATTCTGTGAAACTCACAGATACAAACTTGGGAGGTGATGTTTTATATATCATTTTCTTGGCAGCAATGGTCATTGAAAATATTTCCTCTATCATCACTGACTACTTGTTTCCACTGCTGTGTCACCTCCTCAGCTGTCCTACCCTATCTGACAGGCAGTGTGCTGTGCAAGCAGGCCTGAGAAAAATGTTGGGAGGGAGGGAGGTGGAAAGACGGTAACATCTTAAACTGGTGTCATCGCTGGAGACAGCACGCCTGCAAGCTGCAGCCTCAGCTCCAGAGGATTGCTTGGTCTGTTGGCGGGGTATAAATGCAGAGATATGTTGCTTATTTTGTGTTGTTTTTTTTTTTTTTTTCTTCCTCTCCAGAGTTTTTGTGCATTGTGGCAGAACTAGCCTTTGGATATCTGAGTCCTGTTTGGTTATGTTTTTTTTCCACATCGCTCAAAACCCCTCAATATAAGTTTTGTCTGTGTATCCATCTACGCAACACATCGGTATTAAAGGGTGGGTGAAGGGATAGTGTATCAAAATGGAATACAATAAATGTTGTTTTGTTTTGCATGATCATGTTATAATATGTTTGGAAAACATCTTTATTAGCTAGTATTTAAAGGCTTGAATTCGAGCGTGAGAAATTAGTGGTGAAAGAAAAATGGATGAAAAAATGTTACTGAGCATGAATCAGTAGCCAGTATAGCAAGCATTTCATACTATATACTGAAATACAGACTGCTCTTAAAATGGATTCCTAATACTGTATCATTAAGATGCTCTGTTCTTAAAAAGCATCTTTTCTGATGTTGCTTTGCATTCCTATGTTACTTTTCACCAAATAAGCTCGGTAAGTACATTTGTGGTGGGAAGAAGCCCATTGTAGCTGACTCGGTATGCACAAATCTTTTAAGTGATTGCAGGTATGGCAAAAAGGATATGGTAACGGGGAGTCTGATGAGCTACTCTTATATTTCTCTTTTTCTTTCTCTTTTCAGTAGTATAGATATTAACGTGTTCATAATATGTGTATTATATTTTCCCTTAGCAGGTTTATATATTTCTTTGAATATGGGAATTATTCCCCCCCATAATAAGCAAACTAACAAAACCAGCCCCCAAAGCCCCAAGTCTTACCTGAGTTCTAAACTGGGGATTATCAATATTTAGTGATACCTTTCTGACAGAGTCCCTGATGATATGTTGTGGTGTAGATTGGAATCACCTGAGTTTCTTAGTGCCGCAGTTGCGTTGGGGTTATATCTCTAAGCATCATACTGTTTCCTTCCTTTATGGGATGATATTGTTGGAAAAAATTTTTCAGTATGTTTTTGCATGAATTACTAACGTTACAAAGTCGAATTAATAAAAAGGGGCAAATTAATGCCATCTTTTACATAATGTTGGAGTGGATTGTAAATCGGCCAGTTATACCTGTTTATATACTCTGAATCATTTTGTGGATTATCTCAAATGTTGATCTGCCCTTGACATCACTTTGGTGCCTGAGCTAAAATGCTTGGAGATGATAGCATTAGTGCCATGTCACATTTGTAATTTGGAAGCCTTCTTCACTCAAATTGCAGTCTGAAGACAGTCCAATATAACAGTGCACAGATGTCTTTAAAACTTGGCTTTAACCTTCAAAGATTAGTGAAGGATAATGGAATAATTTATTTTTTCATTCAAAAATCAATTTAAATATTGATAATTTTTTTTTAAGGACAGCTTGCAAGTAGAGACTACAGTTGCGGAGAACTGCTATGGGTAGCAATCTTGTCAAGGTTCTTGATTTCTGTCTCCTTTATGTTATGGTAGCTAATCTAAGTCTTGCAGATGAAAAAGTCTTGCTAGGACTCACTTGGTAGCAGCATTAAGCAGCACAACATTTAAAAATAAATATAATAATTTTTTTGCACCTAGGATCACTTAACATCAAACACTGTTTCATTAGCTAACTGGTTTCATTAACTACCTGCTTCTAGAATTAGGAAAATATTCTACTCTTGATAAATTAGTGATATCGTATAACTTTCTTCTATCTTGCCGTGGAAAAATTGTGATAGTGTTTCAGGAGGAGGAAAAAGGTTGCAGTATTGTACTGGATAACCTAGCTTTAGTGTTCATTTTCAAAAATCTGAAGTGGTTTTTGCACCAAAACTACAGCCTGTGTTTTTTAGGCTAAGGTGTGAAGATTATTCTGGATCTTGGAGTGGTTATTTTGTTTTGATTAATTGTAGTATGACAATTCTGTTCTTTCCTCTTCCTTAAACTTTTTTTTTTTAACAACTTCTTTGCAATAAACTCTTTAGAGAAGAAATTGTCACAGATAGGTAGTGTGCAACCCTTTTACTAGAAGTTAGTGACACTGGTTTTGCTGTGGTACGTACAGCGAAATGAAGACACCACGGCGGGGAAACCTGCCTGCCTCCAGTCTCCTTAGCCTGCCTCCAAGAAGATACTGTGTTGATACCCTCTGAGGACATGTTTACTAAAATGCACTGTGGATATGTAAAATCTGTTTCAATGATAAAATGTGCATTTAATCTCATGACTAACACCAAATGCACTCTTACATTTCTGTTCCCTGTTGTACTGAACAACGTTGTCTTGCTGAATGACTCTGCAAGTGCTACAGTAAACTTTCCGAAGCTGTGGAAGAAACTCTGCCGTATTTTTTGATCTCTTTCTGGTCTTAAGCAAAACACATAGGATTGACAGTTTCTTACTCCCAAGAGTATTTGCATTAAACAGAAGAATAGAGATGAAGAGGGAGGGGCAGGAAGGAACAGGATTGTTAACGTGTTCATATTGAGCCGTATTATTTAACATTAAAATCTCTTAGAAAACAATTCTTGTTTAAATCCTTACTAAACTGAGAGATCTCGGTGCATGATATTAGCAAGCTTGTTCCAGTATGGCCTGCAAAGGAGCACAGCCCAGCGTGGGCCAGGTGGTTAGCACTCACCTCTTCCCATCTGCAATAGCTTGGTAACTTGTCTGGTAAGCTTCGTGGGAAGAGCCTGACAGAGTTGCACTGAACTGTGGCATCAGTTCTTGGTTTTATTCCGTCTAACAACACAGCTAAAGAGGTTACACGTATTAATCTAGAAGGTAATTAATATAATCATTCGCTGTTGATGCGTTGTGAGCAGTTTCAACATGCAGACAGCACGAATTACCGTAGTTAAACTACGAAATGCTTGGTACAAGTGAAATTCTTTTTGACTATATTTGCTGCTGAATATGAGCCACTATTATAAAATTAGAGTACCAAAAGAGAGCTGTATGCTTCGTTTTGCCTCTTTGCTCCATAAAGTTGTTCTGGAAATCCTTCGTTTGAGATGACCTTGCCTGTTGCTGGCTCAGAATTGTGCCTCTGAACTTTTCAGTTGAAGGTATCTTAAGGTAGGTTAGGAGACAGTAGTAGTATTTTGGCCTCTTCTCTTTGAGAGTATCTATTCTTGCCTCTTATTGTCCACACTGTAAACCAGGACCACACTGTGGTCTGTGCTGCAGAGTGGGAAGAAAGCAAGTAGAAAATGAGAGTAGGCAGAGCTGTAGTGCAAATTCTAGCTGAGTATTTCACTGGAGTGTTTTATACTGCTTTACAGCAGTGCCTCTGTAGTTTGGCTTCTCGTTGTTGTGCTGAGTGTTTAGCTGTACTTTTTGAGGTTTGCCTTTGGGAGTAGGAATCATTAAAGAACAGAAACCTCCAAAAAAAACGACTCTGGTTTTCTTCCAGGAAATTTCTGTTGTTTTCTGTTGTGGTAATGGTATTTTTATGTTCTTAAAGGTGTAAAATATTTAGGTTATTTTAAAATAGACTTTGGCAGTACTAAATGTTGACTTAATGTTTGAAAGCACGTAGTAGCAGTGGACATTTTTGCCACAGAAAGTGTATGGCAGCCGTAGACTTTATTAAGAGCACAAAAATGATAGGTTAGAGAGCTTTTCCACCTCCAGGCTGTCTCCTCTAATACATATATCTATGGAATTGTAGTAATTAAAGCCGCTTTGTGTTTTATGATTTCAGTTGCATGGGTTGAGTCTTAGCCTAATTGTTTAATGAAGAGTTGGAAAGTTTTCTTGATCTTAAGCCATTACTTTGGGCCGACCACGTTTTGAGTCTAAGCAGAAAGACCAGTTTGCGTTTTGTTTTGTGTAGTTAACGCTTCAGAAGTATGTGACGGACATATATGGTGCGTATTAGGCTGCCCCGCTACCGATGTGCCTATCCTGAGAACAGAAAGCAATAGTTCTTAGGTTGCTGAGTGGTTTCATTTATTATTTCCCCAACTGTGATCTTTCTCCCATTTTGGCAGGAACAATCCACCTGCATTTAACTGGTGCTGCAAGTTCAACTCTTGCTTGAAGGAGCTGTCTTCCCATCTCCTCTTATTCAAGGAAAGACATAGAACAGCAACCAACTTTAGTACTTAGTGAGAAATAAAAACTATGTCAATTTTGGATGAGTTAATATTATCATAAAACAGTTTCATTTTTAATGAGTTGCTTGTAAAATGATGAGTTTGCATTTTTAACATCAGCCTTATAGCAAGAATTGGTCTGTTCTGAAAAACAACTTCGCACATCTCAAAGTTCTTAAAATAAGGCATTGTTAAAAATGATCATTTACCTGAATGAAAGAAGTTACATAGACTTTGGAAAAAGAAATCTGAGATTCTTCTTTTGTTGTTAATATTTTTCATAGCTTTCCATATGCTTTCTGTGTTTTTCTTCTTTACAATACATTCCTGAAAACACAGTTAACTACAAAATCGTTGTTGTGATTTTGTAATGCTTCCTATTTGTCTATTCACCAGCCTAGTTCTTTGCTCCTTAGGAAGCAGTTTTCTACTTTGATGTGTTGCTTAATGAACAGCCATACTAAACACCACATGACAGTTTCTGGTTGGGGTTCAGGTCTTGGTTTAGTGTACGTAGTTCACTTCCCAGGCTGTGAGCTCTGAGTAAAGGATAACCTGACTCTTCCTCTTGCTAAGGCTCTGGTGCTGCTGAGGGAACAGCCCTGCTTCCTTCTCAGCCTTGCTCCATGGTGGGACCCCTGGGGTCCTGCAGCTCCTGAAGCCCTCGACCTCTCATATTTGGGAGACAGGTGTTGCTTTTCTTGTTGGTTTTGCCCGTTCAAAACGACTACAATATGTGACTTCCAGGTTTGAGAAGATTGGCCCCATCCCTGTCTGAACCAGTGGTATGAAAGCAAGTAATTTTTGCCCTGGGTGGGCATCCAGCTTCTTCACGACTGGTTTTACCCAGCTGTTTAAACAATCAGTAAAGATTTTTTTTCGTTGGGTGAAAGATTTAAATTGTGATTATATTACTGAGTCTGGTAGTCTGGGATTATTCATATATAGTTTAGCAGTTTATGATGCAGTGCTCATAACAGTCAGTACTTGCCTTTATAGGAATCTACTGGAGCTTTAAAAAAAAAAAAAGTATATATCCCAGAACTTCATTTAAGATACGCTGATTCACGTTCGGAGAAGTAGACTGCAAGTTTACCAAACCCCAGATGTGTATGTTATCTCTGGGCTCTTCCCATAGATATATGTAGTGAGGGTATATTTATGTCACTTTACATGGAACATGCATGTATAAAGTATAGGCGTGGAGTGAAATGGAGTTTTCTTTTGTAAGTTCATTCCTTTGCTTTATTCTCTTAAAATGAACTCCACAAACCTCATGGTTGCTTAGCTGAATTATATAATGAAGACTAATGAAGCTTTGAAATGCTCACACATGCCTTTACTGCAATGGGAAGGTTGCTATTAGTATTTTGTTTATGATAATATTCAGTTGTTTGGAATACCTTTCATTTACAAGGACTCTCCCACACTTCTGCTTTGAAGTACAGGCTGGGAGCTTAAGTATATTTTTCTGGTAGTACTAATAAATATTTGCTTGACATTTAGTCTCGTTGATCTTTAATCAGTTCTTAGTATTTGTGATAACTGAAGTTGCAGAGTTGAAATAACTTCCTTTCTGCACAAAAATATGAATGCCGATTTCTTTTATTTGTATATGTTTTAAAGATACTATACCACGCCATTTATTTCATTTGACTTAACCATTAGAGAAGATTAAAGGTAGCTTATTTCTCAGACATATGCTTAACAAAGAAGGATTTTAAACACATCTGTGCAAAAACATACAACATCTTCCTGCTTTCTTATCAGTAAATGCAGCTGTTCCTGTTTTTAAAAATCAGATGAGCGTGATAGTGTGGAGTAGCAATGTTTGAAGGCTTCATTTTCTGATATCTAAGACATGTTTCTTTTTTCTGAGCTTGGACAGGTATAAATAAGAAACATAAATTTACATCTAATGCTGATTCTTCCCCCCTAAACGGTATCAGAACGTGTAACCAATGCCATCTGATAAGTGCAGTTTCTCATCACATAGATACTGGGTTAAGGAAGTCAAATCAGTCTGTACACTGAAAAGTGTTAAATTGTCCACAGTAATTAATCTGTTCTTATGGTTTAAAATTTCTGTCCAATTTCTGCATTTAAAAAAATGTGTAAATAATGCAAATTACTGATAATAGAAGGTGACTACTCTTCATGAGATGGACGGTACCAAAAAATCCCCAAACCCAAGTTGTCTTTTTAGTGGTTTTATTCTTAGTTTAAAAATACTTAATCTGTTCGCTATTTGCATTGGCACAGCCATGCAAGTGAAACAGGAGGCATCATTGCTGAGAAAAATAGAGGTGCAAATCTGTTTGTAAATCATTGTTTCGAGTTTAGCTACTTAAAATAGTGTTTTACCATTACCATTAGTTTCAGTTTTGCTTTGTTTCTTTGTTTTTGAGCCAAGTGATATGATATGACCGTTGGTCTGTCAGACATAGTCAAGCAGAGTAGCCACAAAACCGTGTCTTGTGGGAATCTCTTTCTGGCCAGGGAATCTCTTTCTGGCCAAAACCCAGTAAACTAATGACAATGTACACCTTTTCACCTTGAAGCCCCCTCATACATTGTAACATGTTGTGAATAAAATGCAGCCGCCTTATTAATAGCAGGGTAGACGCTTATCTGCATAGTCATGCATGCCTCATCACAGTGGCACGTAAATACTTCTGTAGTTGTATCAATATTTTTTTAAACTTAAAGATTCACAAAATCTTTAAGGATTACAGATGACCGCTGCTTCTTAGAGCCACTCCAATGTTCTTTTTCAGGCCATATTGAGAGATCGATTCAATTATTTTCGTATTAATGACAGTATAGAGCAACCCGCATGGTTTCTTGCTTCCTTTATTTGTTTATTGCGTAGGTCTCTCACTGAAGTCTCAAGCAGACATGGTTGTGCTTAGTGTGAGATCTCGTTGGATCATGCCTGGAAATTTGTCTCCTGTTTTCTAGATGGCTAATAAATTTTTCACAATTAGGTGGTGTTGTAAGGAAATCTGGGAAATCTCAGCATGGAAGCTGAGAAAGAAAACACATGCGCACTCACACACGTGCACACTTTTTATGAGGAAAAGAAAGTAAGTGCTTCACAGGTTTTGTTTTAGTAGTTGGAAAGCTCTTTAAATACCTGTTGCAAAATCACAAATAGATAATCTTGGTGAAGGGGAAGTTTATTCTGGTCTCTTATGAGTTGGTTAGAAAATCAGTTTAAGGTAAATCAGTTTACATTGCCTTCAGATGAAAGAAGAATGTAAGAAGATGTAGAAGTTTGCATGCGTTTATCTGGAATACTTTAAAAACATCTCCTTTTGGTGGTGCGGTAGTGAGACACTTGTATAAATGCAGTCTTATTCTTTAGCCGCTGAGATTAGTATTTAGAGACGTTTGTGCATTCTATCAAAGAACGTTAACTACCAAGTCTGCAATTTTAGGAAGTCTTTTTCACTAATACAGTGGTAATAATCACAAGATAGAACATATTCTTGCTTCTTTCTAGGATCCTTTGTGTTATCTTCTTTATTAATTCCAACAGGAGCTCATTTATTAATTTTAGTAACTTGGAAAAATGATATCTTGTTCTGGTTGCTCATCTTGAGGTTTGATGAGGAGTGGGCTAGGTGCCGCTTTTTCATCACCCATAAATTCTTGCTTTACAAAAGTCTGCGTGCCATTGTGGGGCTGAAATGGGGGGCAAAATGAAATACTATTTTCAAACGTACACACTTCTGATTTTAGCAGCTTTAAGATACTCCCTTTTGACTGCTTGTGTCAGAGTCCATCACTATTAAAATTATTACTGAAAGATTGGATTTGTGTTTCTATTCCCCCCAAAGATTTGACTCTTAGTTGTATAGCTGGAGTTCAGTATATGAAAGCGAAGAAAACCTTTCTTCTAAATAAGATATTTTTTTTAAAAACTTTGGTTATTCTTTTCAATGCAAAGGAAAGGAATTTTACTGCTAATTTGGTTTTTTTGCTGTGGTAAGGTATTTAGTAGCAGACATGTTTTCATTTTTGGTGTAGTCATAGAACTCAAGGCCCTGTATTTCAGATTTTCCTTTAGAGCAGGATGTTTTATGCAAAATTACTAAGGCTGGGTATAAAATGGGATAAGTCAAACTAAAACTCCAAACAAATGCTCTGGTTTTCTTGGGGGGAGAGAGAGGAGGACGGCATATGCTTTTGTCAGCACCTGTAAACTGACAGCTAAATAAAAATTGCCAGACAATACATGTGCAAGAAAGGGGATAAAAATTGCCTCAGTCAAAATGTCTTTACAGACAATCCTTAAGATGCCTTTTTGCAAAAAATAGGCACCATTGGAAACTGAACAAGCTCCTCTTTCAGGAGCCGAAGTCATTGAAGTTATTGCTGAATCACTAAAATATGTAAAGAATAAATCATCTTTAGAAATAGGAAGGCAGATATTTGACCAGTCATACTTTGGTTGTGCTTTCTGAGGCTTCCTGCGTTGGTGGTGCTTAAGTAGCAATTCTAAATTAGATAAATGCTGGGTACTACAGTATAGTAATTATTGAGTTACTGAAGAAGCCCGCATTCCATTTATTTAGCTGTGCTTTCTACAGCTGTGTTTCACCAGTACTCATATGTTTACCTGTATCAGTTTATTCCAGAAGTCTTTGTTTTTTATCTGATTTTTATGAAGTAATTTTATTTTTATTAATATAAGTAATAGAAGATTTTTGGCAACTGGATACACAACAGACATGCTGTCTATTTTCTCTTCTTCGTTTATTTTTCTCTTGTTAAAGTCATCAAAATGTTGACAGCTGCATAACTCTTTTTAAAGCTTTCATATCTTGACAGATATTGCAGATATTTGTCATTTTACTTACAGTAAGTGACAGCTAAATTAGCTTTATGCTGTATTGGAGGATATCTCGGATGTAGTGAGTCCAGTCAAATTTATATTGCATTTCTTTAATGTGCAGCTGATTTTTGAGTGGTTATTAAGGAATGAACAGTGAAGAGATACATGAAGAATGTGAAAATCTCGAGCTAGCAGATATTCAAGGTTAACAGATGAGAAATATGGTCCCCTTTTATTACTTCTATCATGTTGGATAGTCTAGTTTTTCCTTCATTTTCACTTCTTATTTCAGTTGGATGGGGGATTGAAGATCTATACATTAATCCTCCTTTAATAGATATCCACTTTCCCGCTGAGTATTCGAGGCTGCCAGCAGACGGTGTAGGTGTTTATAGGTCACAGCTGAAGCTATGGACTGGAACAGCGTCTGTACCATAGCCCTGCACCTGCCTCCCGCGTGTCTAGTTCGGTATGGCCCATCCACTGCCTGCCTGCAATATACCTGTATTTCAGTTTGTGTATGTGCATTTCCTTTTTCAAAAGTTCGGGTCAAATTACGCATGGGAAAGTGAAGAAGCAGAACTACCAAACTGGAAAAAAAATCTTTTTGCTGTCAGGTAACTTATTCAGCAATGTCACTGTACTTTTTTTGTGCTATGCATAAATACAAGGCACAATTAAAAAAATTGCGGTGGATCTTTAAAGTATTATACAAAGAGTGTCTGCAAAAATGCACTTGGCAGGAGGGGGAGAAGGAGGAGGGGGGGAAAAAAAAGAGAAAAAACTTGTTGCCTTTTATTCAGATAGCTTAATTACACAATTGAGTGTTTCTTACAATTGTCTGTTTAAATTGCTGTCAGAAATTGAAAATTCTATAGTATGATATCTGAACATTTTAGTATGTTCAATGTATTGCTAATGATAACCAGACTTTCAAATTACTGTAAATGCATCAAAGATGAGTTCTATGTGTTCAGCGTGTTAACCTGCTCTGTTCTTGCTGCTGCCTTACTCTTGGGAATCCCGCTGGAATCTGAGCAATTAGTATTTGGAACAAGCCACCATAAGGTCAGCTTGGCGGGACTCAAACCAAAGTAGAGGAAGTGAAACAGAGCACAAGAATTGTAAGAAAAGAACTGATTTAAGTGTAATGCACTTCAATGACCACTTCTTATTAACTTCAGAAAATTTTGGAAACCTGGAAAGTATTATGTGCGTCTTGATCTGTTTTTGGTTTTCTTTTAAGTCGTGGGGTTGGTGTGGGTTTCTTTTTTTTCGGTAGGTGCAGCCTTCTCTGAGAATAATTTATAGTTAGGTGGGCAGAAGTTGAAGTGAAGCAACACAGTTTCTCCTGCAGGACCACCAAAGCAGGGACTCTGAGTGTGTGTTTGCATGCACTGCTTTGCATGCTGAGGAGAGCAAAACCAAGGGTGTCGAGTGAAAAATTATTTTTTGGGGATTACTTTGGATACTGGCCTGAAGCAGGCACAGAGTTACATCTGTTCTAACTGAAGCTGATGCTCAAGCACCTCTTGGAGAAGAGAGGAAGGTTTACAGCAGCGTTACAGAGAATCAGATCTTAAATAGAACATATCTTCTGTTTAGAAATATTTTCTTTCGGTACTACAGACATAGCAGATGTGTGGCGGGAAGTGACATTTATTGGTAGAGACTTTCTTGAGAACGTCTACAAGGTGGAAACAATGCAGAAAATTATGGAAGCTAGAGCAGAGCTTTCACACTCTGCCTGAAAAGAACATTTGCTTTATAAAACAATATAATGCATAAGAGTTTTCAAGGGATGGATGTATGCTGTAAATATTTGTCTGCTTTACCTTACTGCCCTGAAGGTAGGTATTTCACGTAATCCTCAGTGCCAGTAGCTATGGCCAGTGATTCTAACTATTGGTAAATACTAGGATTTGATCAGTGTTTCCTTGCTTGTTCTTCAATAAGAGCTTTCCGTAGTCCAGAAAAATACTATAGCTTATTTAGCTATCTCTAAAAATAATAATAGGCCTATTCAGAGTTTATCTCTAACTTTACTTTGTGTTGAGCAGTATTTGCAATGCTGTCGTAAACTATAGTAAAGCACTGTTTCCTAGGCTTTAGTGATCGGATAGATATTCCCCAGGAACACGCAAGCAGAACACGCGGATTGTTTAGCGTGGGTTAAATGCACCTATCTGGACCATAACCATGTTAATATTACAACTTTCAGATTTGACAGGAGCCTTAAGAGTGTAGTATTTCAACGTGGGTTTTCTAGAAACTTTCTGCAGAACTGGACGGCATTAATAATGGATGAGATATATCAGGCTTAGTACAGTATTAAATTCTAGCAGTGGAAGGATGCAAACCAGTTCGTAACCTTACAAGAACATTGTGTGCTGCAGTGATCTTAGTAATACTGTACAGTCGGGTTAATGATGAATAGATGTTGAACTCTTTCTGTCAGAAATAGTACTCATGGAGTCTCTTGTCAGTCTTTGTATATGGTGTCCTGAGCAGGTCACTGGAAAGATCGTGAGATAAAAAGACGTAATGGATTATTCTGGCTGCATAACGCATTAGAAGTAAGGTGTTAAGGGCCTTAATACGAACGGGCAATTTTGCATGTTTTGGTTTTTGGGTGAGCAGCTGGAGAGCGGAAGCAAGTGTACATAAGTGCGGGAGCACCTCCCTCCAGAACATCTCTGTTTATCAAAATTGTATTTAAAATGGGAGGCTGAAATAAATCTCATTCTTATCCAGCAGGCAATTGATTCAGTTCAGGCTTTTTATTCCAGCAGTGACAGAAAGAGGAGGCAAGACCTCAGGGACATACCTTACAGGGCTACAGCTTTTACCGTAAAGCACATCTGGGATCTATCAATCAATAGCTTTCCTCGTGCAGGTTGTGCTTTCTTTGTACTTCTACGCGGCTTTGCTGGAGACTTCTGTCACCATTTATCAGTTGGGTGGATGCTTGTCAGTCTCCACCTTCTTTCATTCCGAGGGTTACCAGCATCTGTTCGTAGGAACCATATCGCCGCCTTTTGAGGCGTTTGGTGATGGATTGGGAAGAGATGGCTCTCCTCTCTGTATAAGCTAATAGGTCTTCTGTCACTTCCAATTTGAACTACCGGGGCATCAGAAACTGTTACTTTACATTTTCTTCCCTGGAAAACAAAACAAAAATGAATGAGACTTTCAAGCTGCAGAAGAATGAATTTTGAAATGTAAAGCACTTCCTTTTCTCCAAGTAGAGAGGCTGTAACCAAAGCATTTGCTTTGACCAATCCAACTGTTGTACTCTGGGTTGAAAGATGTTTAAAACACAGTTACTGTAATGTCCGCATCGCTACAAAACTTTGTCTTAGACCAATTTTAGAGAGCAGAAGGGAGCAATCATAAGCACAGCAAGCAGCATATTTATCTCTCTTTGTAGCCATGCAGATAGCTTGTGCAGCATGCTTGTAGCAACACAAAATGTCGTCTTCGTGGCCCCATGGGGCCGAAGGCTCCTCTGGGGTCTTTGGAATTGCTCCCTGTAAGGCTGGCTGAGGGAAGGACAAGATTTGTCCCTTTGAAAATCCAAACGGAAGACAAAGGAACCAACTGCTTAGGAAAAGTTAGTGTCCAGAAGGCTGATGTTTATGGTTTTTCGATTCACTCATTTTTGTAAGAAAATATATTTGGTTTTCAAAAGTAGATCAGCTGTTGTGGAGTGGAACAATTGATTAAACAATATAATAATTCTCAAAAATGGTATTTATTAGTTATGGCTGTCTCAGGAGGTTTTGCATTCTAGGTTCCCAAGCTGGGACTGTGTGAGAGGGACAAAGGAGTAAAATAGACCTCAGAACAGGAGAACCTCCTGTAGGGTGCGTGAAGGGATTTGTTGGGGTTTCCTTTTGGCAGTGGAGGTTTGGAACTCTGAGAAGGAGGGTGTGGGCTCAAAGGTTTGCGTTAGGAGGGGAAAGAAGCAAAGGCTGGAGTAAAAGTTTTAGCTCTCTGCATTTACTCCGTGATCAAAATGCGGACCAGGCTAGTAAATGCTTGAAATATGATTGTTAGAGGCTGCTCTGAATTTTTATTAGACGTTATGAAATACTTGTTTTCACTTTGAAGAGTGCATCAATTAAAAAGAGATTGTGCCTCAGAGAAATGTTTACAATAAATGCCAAATGACTGAGCTGGCCTCTTGTTATTTGAAGTGTTCGTTCTGAGGCAAAGTTGTAAAGTAAGTTGATGAGGAAAATGGGGGGAAAATTTATTTAATTCTTGCTGTCTTTACAGACATTTCCAGTATTGTTGTTCTTGTTAGGACTACACTTGCACATCCAAATCAAGCTCAAGATAAAGTTTTAGGGGACACTGTACATGCTAAAAAGGTACCTTTCCTAGACTGTTAAAATCTGGGGAAAGTAATGCTATTTTCACTGGACATGGAGAAATTCAGACAGTTGTGGGTTTTTCCAGTATTTTGAAATGCTGCCTGGCCCCTGACTTGTGTTGCCAAACTGCCCCTCAGCAGTCATTTTTCTTAACAACTGTAAAAGAAATTTCAAAAAAGTTTGTTAACCTCTGTTTTTACCAATTCAAAATGGATCTGAATTTCACTGAGAGGAAAAGATTAGTGTGTTATATATATATAAAAGGACAATATTCATTTTGTTTGGTTCTACAGTTTGCAAACTTCTATTTTAAGCAATCGCACTACCTGGAAAAGGAAAAAGAATTAAAAGAAACTGTGTGACGCTTTCTGCCAGGCTTCCGTGCTGTGATTGTCACAACTCAATGAAATCAAGAAACTGCTTAGAATAGTCTGGCTTACCAAAAAGTACCGGTTTACCTGGTCTTGTCCCAGAAATGCTTGTTTGTTTTTAAAGCTACAGTTCCTTAGCAAGCGAAGATGCTAAAAGATGTCTATTTATGCTGAAATACTGTTTGCTCGGAGACTAAATGCCTGTATACATGAGGTTTTTTTTTTTTAATAGTGTCGGTTAATGAGATCTTGTTCTGTAACCAGTAAATAACGGTCTGAAACCTCACTGACATTGACAGAGGGTGATTACCACTGGTCCTTTATCTCCAAAGTAGATGTAAAACATAATTCATGAGATGTTTACACTTCTTCATATCTGCCAGCCAAGTTTAGTGTTTCATTGTTTTTCTAAATATAACAGTTCTTATGCCATAGATTTTGTATTAGTTTTTTTTTCTTTTTTTCCTGCTAGTTACACTGGTCACTTAAATGTCTCTCTCTATAGTCTCCTAGAGTTCAAAATAACGCATGCTTGTGTAGGCAGACCTGAAACTAGTCCAGCCCTGCCCTACTTCTGGGATCATTCCTGGATGTATAATGATACCAATAAATGTAAAGTAATCCTTAGACGCTGTTGCTAGAGGCTAAAGACAGATCTATGTGAAAGCATTTCTAGAGTCCGCATTTTTCTTGGTAGAAGATGTGAAACCTGCCAAGTTTGCTTGTTGATTTGTCTAAAGGGAGAGTCCCTTAAGTCCTCTGTCATGCATGTGACTTCTGTCCTGACAGAAAAGGGTGCTAAGACACTATTAATTTGGGTTTCCCTTTCAGGCACTTGCTCTCCTTTCAGCACGCAGGGAAAGCTTTCTTTGGCGTTGAGGAGACCAATGTAACTGGGGGAGGTGAGGACCTCGGACTGGAATGCTTTGACTGGGATGCTCCTGAAGGATAGGTGTCTTTGCAATGTCTGTATAAATAGGAATATTGATGAAAAATTTTTGCATAAGTGGAAAAATAAGAAAAAAAATACAGTCAGCTGGCACAAAGAGGGTTGCGATGGTACGAGTTGCAATTATTTTGGGCAGAAGTCAAAAGAAAGGAAGAGGTTCTCAATGGATCCTCCCTGTAGCGGCCCTACTCTGTTGCTTGTATTCAGTGTGCGAATGATAGCTATCTTGCCCTTTTCCAAGGCATGGAATGCTTGTGTCTCCCACTAACCATGGTCTGAGGCTTTGGTATCCTGGTGTGTTCCAGAGTTATTTGTAGTAGGTCTTGACCACTCTTGTAGGTAGCATTTTTCTCAGCTGGCTTTTGGTTATTCAATTTTATGTCTCCGTTTCATTTTTCAAATTAATTCCTTGGTGTTTTGCAGTCTCTGAAATATCTGCAGTCTCTATGGGTAGAGGTTGCTTCCTCTAATTTGGTTAAATTTAACTTAATTTCATACTAGTCGTAGAGGTAGCTGTACCTTTGGTAGTGTGACTTGACAGCTTTACCCCTTCTCCCTCAAGTACAAAGCTGGAGGTGAAAACCTCCTAGACTGGCTTGGCTCTGCAGGAATATTTGTGTGCAACAACCAGTGTGACGTCGTAACTCGCTGTCAAACTAAAGAATTTTGGATGTCTCGACTCTTTCTATAAAACAACTGCTCTTCCCCTCTTTTTGCCTTTGTACCCTTGTCAGAGTTCTTTTGATAGCCTGTCTCAGGCTTTTTGCTCTTGCGTTGTCTCAAGAGTTCTTGTCAAGTAGCAGCTACCTTCAGCTCTCCTGTGTTCTGTTGGTATTTTATTCTCAATAGCCTGCAATTAAACTAACCCTGTGTAGTCAAACAGCGACTAACTCTGAAGGGTCTGGTGGTAGCGTTCGCAGGTTATGACAGAGCGCTTCCAAAATGTAGAAGGTGGATCACAAGAACAGGCTTGAGGGCGGCATCTGTGCTGCCGTTGTCCTGGATATCTGCTGTGGGACATCAGGTCAGAGACGCGTTCTGCATGGCGCTGTACGCCCTGGCGCGGAGGAGCGAGACCAAGGGGGAAAACAGCGAAACAAGGAAATGGGCATGCAATGTCTTAATATTCACACCTCTGTCTAACTTAATATTGTTCAATACTAAAAAAATAGTTGCAAAAAGTTTTTCAGAGCTTGGCAAATAGGTGCCTGTGCAGCTGAACATACCTCCATCTTCCATAGTGCACAGTCACGGGCAAAACCGATGCTGCTCTGAAGAAAGAACCTTCTCCACTTGAGCAGTCTACTTCTCCCTCACCTGCTGTGGCTCTTTTCAGTCTTCTCTATGGAAGAGGCCGTGTCTGTAATCTGATTTTTTTTTTTTTTTCTAATGTGTATGATGCCATTCTAACTTTGCAGATAGTCATTCGGCCGCAGGTCTTTCTGTCATGAGGGAATATTCTGGTCTGGAAAGCTTGCCCTTGATGTAAAATTTAAATGTAACATTAGCAGGTTTTGAGAACTAGGTTGGGCTGTATGAGAGGAACTTTTATGTAGGGCTTTTTTAGACCTCTGGAAAGCAACTTTGCAAAGCAAGTTAATGATCACAGTTCTTTTGCTAAGTTAAGCTCCCTGTGGCATTTTACTCATGAACACTTACTGGCTTGGTGGTTGAGAACCTGTTTGATGAAAGTGGAATGTTCTGTGTGTTTCTCTGCATGGACAGCGTGTTATCTGAGTTCTGTTAGTCCTCCCCACTCAATAGAATTTAACTGGAAATATTTGTTATTTTTATGATGGCTCATTTTGTATTAGCTGGCTACAGTTGTAGGTAGTCCAGGCTCCTCCTGGTTTGGTCGTTGGCCAAAAGTTGGATCCAGACCATCATGTCTTCTGTGCGCAGGCTGCGCAGCTGATGACTTGGCGTAGTTGGAGTGTGCTGTAAAAACAGGATCAGTCATGGGAATGCATTTCATTTTTGCCCAAGGAATGGGATGAAGCAGATGACTGCTGAAGATCCTTCCCAGCTCTTTGTTTCTGTATTTTTCTATACTATGAATTTTTTATGTGATAGAACACTTTTTTGTGTTGTCATGATTTTACAGATTATTTCTGCGTCTGTTTTTATGAATATGTTAGTGATGTGAACAAATAAAATTATAGATGTAGATGGAATAAAACAATAGAAATCAAGGAGTAAATAAACACAGAAACTAGTAATACCCATTGCTTTAGCCAGGTAGCTTTCTGCTTTGTAATGATTTTCCCACAGAGTAATGCAAGACATTAAGACCGTCAGTGTAAACGAAGTGACATCAAGTACAACAGTGCTTCCAGAAGCTGAAAAAGAGCACTGGCTTTATGTTCTGCACCCTAATTAGGATCAAAATCAATTTGGGCAAAATATCTGAACTTAGCAGAATGGCGCCTTCTTCCTCCTAGTTACGTGGGAAAATGGGACGTAGTAAAATAATCTTGGAAGTAAATAAAATATCTGTTTGGGTAGCTGTATTACATTGTGTTACTGTATTCCATATTGCATTCAAGAGGAAGACAGACAGTCTTGTACCGAAGGCCTCTAAAGATGTAAAACAAAAGAAATATTTGATTTTATGTAAAATATTTACACAACTGCAGTTGATGACAGTGGAGTAGAACAATTAGTTTTCAAAAGTTTTCCATGCTAAGAGTGATTGCATAAAGTATTTGCTGATTGTGATAATTTGGAATGAGTAGGTGGATTATGTTTTTGGGGTGTTTTGTTTCCCAAGTGGCTTTATTCTTCTTTCAGAGGAGAGCAAAGAGCATGAAATTTGCAGTGAACTTCAGAAATCCATCTCTCTTGTCGCCTTATCTTGTTTGGTTGGTTTGGCCCTGCAGGAGAGGAGAACTATTTTTTTTTTTCTTTTTCCAGTGCTGATGCTGTGACACCTTATTTTTTTGAGGGGCTATAATTCTTCCTATGTTTGAAGTTGTGAGGGCTTTTCTTTATTTTCTTTCCTGGTAAAACCAACCACGTGTTAAACAACACAACGCAGGACAATAGGTAAAATTGGGAATTTTTCTAGCAAGTCCACTAGAGTTAGAAGCAAATTATGTTTTCCAAACTGTTGGAAGGGAAGGTGCTGCTGCATCTCTGCAAGTGTCTTTTGTCTTCAAATGCTGCTTTTAATGATGATAGAAGGTTGTCCGGGGATTTGTAAGGCAAATGCAACAAGTAGAATTCTGACTTCAGGGTGGGGTTTTTTTGTTGTTATTTTGTTTATTTTGCTGTTTGCATAATTTTGTTGAAACTTTGCATATCCAGGCACCGTAGGAAGTGGACTTGCACAGAAAAAAAAGTGGGGGAAAAAAAAAGTCAAATTAAACCAAGCCGAATGAAGTACTCCTTTTAGGCTTGCATTTAGATTGCAGCTGCCAGCTATTTAGAAAGCTTACTGTTGTTGCATCCAGCTTGCATTTCATATGCTTGACTCTTCCTGACGTTAATAGGACCCTCCATCTTAAATTCCAATGTGTCAAAAGGATTATCTCTATTGTGTCTCGCATTAATCAGGACTGTAGTTTTGCACTTTATATAGGAATACACCGTCATATGCTGCTTCAGTGCAAAACTTGCCGTCCTCAAAAATAATTTTTTGGTGCTGGTAAGAAGTGTTGCTCCTGAAATATCTCTTGAGCTTGGATATAAATTTCTTTAATTGGAAAATAGCTATTTTATTTTTTTAATATGAAGACAAGTTTTTATCACAATAATGTATCATTGCAAGGGTGATTGCAATCATAATTTCCTTCCATCAGTTACAGTTAACGATCTCTTGCGATTGCTCTTTCTTTATAGATCTGAATTATCTACCGTTCTGTCGGTCTAGCTATTTCAAGATGAGTATCTCCACTCATTAGAGTAATACCCAAAGCATGGTACGCTGCATTATTGTGCTGTTTCAGAAGCGCCTCGGCAGCTTCTCCCAGCAATGCTATAGGCTGGCTTTCTGGTTTTTGCAGATCACTGCCCTTGTTTGCTGAGCGCCCGTGTGGGAGCACTTCTTGTGATCTAGTGCCTTTGCCTGTGTAATACTGATTTGGAGAAACAGACGGCTTAGAGAGCAACATTAATTAGGTGCAAAGAAGGCGTTATTCCATGCATGGGGGGCGGGGAGAGCACAGCGAACAAATTATCTCCTATTTGTGCAATGTTTTATGGTTGTCAGCTGTCTGTTGCCAAAGGACCTCCGTGGACTTAAATGCTTGTGACACCTTGCCCAGTCAAGGTATAGCAAAAGCCTGGTATGGAACTCGCTTCGTGACAACCTGTGCTAGTTTATATTAGCTCAACCAATCACTTTTTTTTTTTTCTGTCCTTGGAAAAATTTGTTAAATTAATTCAGTTGCAATTAGCAGATTTATGGGAAAGGACCCTGTTATCCTTTAATTGGAGAGCATAAAACTACAAACTGAATCTGCTAGTTCTATTTGTGTAATAGGCAATCTATCTACGACAAGGTTTGATCGATGGAGTCGTATGATGCCCTTGCCTTGTTTTATATTGGCTGTCAGCTCTTAACTGGGACTGAAGTATCTGGGTAACAAAAATTGATATAATGACTTAATGCGCCTTATTCTCTTTGAGCTACATCAGTTTAGAGCACTTCTGAGAGAAAAATGTCTGGAAAATATCAGGGAGTCATTTGTCAACCTGTTTTCATTAGCATACTGCCTAGCACGGGCAAGGATTTGAATAAAAAAAAAAAAGCAGGATGGGTACAATTTATTTCAGGTCTCATATTTCCTGGATGAAAGGAGACTTCTAATAAATGGAAAATATAGAAAGATGCATTTCTTGCTGATTTTTCTGAAATAAAAGCTGTGCAAAAACATATCTGGATTTTGATTGATAACAATACAGGAAGCATACATGTATGAAGATAATCGGAAAATTAGCAACAGTATTCTCCCTTACTACATTGTGTGAATATTTTTGGGGTACGCGGCAGAATAAACCCCATGTCTTATGTGTGTACACATGAAAACTGGGGAGGGGGAGTGGTAGGGGGCTTGACGAGACGATGCAAGAGCTGATCTCTTTACAGATAAAGCTGTTAAGCTATTGAAGAGTCTGCTGAAAGTGAAGTGAAATAGGTACCGATCAAAATGTTTGTATAGTGGGCAAAATGTGCACGCTGTATCAAGTCATTTGTCCTACCTGCTCCGTGATGCTAACCAGAAGAGGTAATAGTAACTGAAAAGCAGTTGTGTGCAAGTCAGTCCTTTTTTGCATGAAATTTTTATGCATCAGTCAGACTGCATACAGTGTGCCTGATGTATAAAATAAATTGGTGCATAAATCAGATTATGAGCAGCATGTAGGCAAGTCCGTGTTTGCACAGAGGAATCAAATCCAGGCATGGGAAATTCCCATTTTAACCTCTAGCATGAGGATTTATCAGGTGGCAGTGGCGTGCTTGATTTTCTGATAATAAAAAAATAAAACGCTCCCCCCCCCCCAACAAAACCTGAACACAATGGAATACAGAAAGGCCCTGAAAATAAAGGACCTGGGGACATGCACAGCATTATCTTGTGACCCTTTCTATAGCTTCTAATTATGTCGAGGATTTGAAATGCCAATCAATAGAAAGTGATTTATGATTGGTATAAGCAATTGCACATGGCTTCCCATTGATCAGTATGTAGATTCCCTGGCATAAGGAGTTATTATCTATGACAGATACTTCTCTAACTGCTAATTGAATTACACATTTTTCCATCAGTGTTCTCAAACTACCACCAAATATAGACCATAACTTTGTTGCTCTTTGCATGTGAAAATAAAACTATGATGAACAGCAAGTGTCAGCGTATAGGTTGTCTGACAGTAACCGCTATTTATCGATGCAACTTGTGCTTGCTATAAGATGACAATATCACCCAGTGTTGCCATGACAATCAAAATGAGTGTTGGGTCCATGATATTTTCTATAACTCAGTAGAAAATCTATTAAATCTAAGTTATCTATTGCTTGTTACCCTGTAAACTGTCTCCAGAAGGGCAGTACTGGTGCTCTAGTAAGGGAGGCTTTGTAGGGTACAGATGCTCCCCCTTCTCCTTCTACACCCTGATAATTTGGGGTTTTTTAACCATTCTGATTAGATGGTCTAACAGCGGTGGTATTTTTGTGCAAGTGGCTTTTATCTTTCCAAGAGATTTTGGCTAAAATTAAAATTTGTTTGGTGTCCACTTGCTCGAATGCTCAGGGGAGTCGCCACTTGTTTCAGTGTCACTGAACGTTAACCAAAATGTTAAAACCTACCTTACTGCGTACTGCCGGATTCATGCTGATCCTTTGACTGACTTACCCATTGAAACTTTCCTTAATGAACCACGAGATCTCTGAATAGGAGGTACACAATATTGAGCGTAACAAAGCCTTGTATTTGGTTGGTACTCCTAGGAGCATGTACTTCACTCTTGCTTTCTGTACTTTAACTGTCATCTTTTCTCCCTCTATAATAACTCCAAACAATGGACTATTTTGGTTTTTATCTACGTCAAACCGTTGTGCTTGGGAACAGCAGGCTCTATTCTGCAGTGTGTCTGAACCCATTCAGTAATTTCATTTTCTTGTAAAACTGCAGAACACCCTTAACAAGAAGCTGTACAACTATGTAGCCCTCTCAGGATTAGCCCGCCTGATGTCTGTGTGTGTTGGACCCTGGCCCAGCTGCAGGAGGAAGGTTTGCCATATGCTGCAGCAGAAGACCCCTAAGAAGCAGCAGATCTGCTCTGGGCCGTGATCTGTGGACTCCTGGTCTTCCTCTGCTGCCTCCCTCCCATCCCCTTTGGCCTTGGATTAACACAGCGAAAACCCTGAAAAACAGAAATGTGGGAAAAAGGAATGTTTTGTATGTAATGCTTTCAAAAATTCTCAACCTAAATTTTATAATTCTTTGAATTTAGTTTGGTTCTGACTTTGAGATATTTTCAGCGTTGAAAAATGTCTGATGTTGGGTCATTATTTTCTTTCATTTTTCAAGGGTTGTTACAGCCTTCAAGAAATTTTACCACGTTCTGAAACTCGGCTCCCCGCCATGTTTTAACCAAGTTTGTAGTCACTTGCAGGATGAAGTAGCAAATTAAATGTAGCATTGAATGTAACGTTTCAGTCATTTTTTTTTATCCAATGGCAGTACTGTATAAACAATCTTTTTTTCTCTCCAAATACATAATTTTCAAAAAAGAAGAAGATGCTACATCTATTGTATGGGATTCACATTTTTTTCTTTAATTAAAAAACTTATTACAAGTTTCTAGATAATGTGACAGCCAACGCAAGAGATGAAGGCTTTTTGGACATCTCAGAACAGCAGCAATTAGAATCCCAGTTTTTGTGTACTTGGTATTTTCACACTTGTACAGCTAATTAAACAAGGGAAACTAGCCTTGGCCTTTAATTTACAGCAAAAGGTAACCCTGTGCGTGTTCTGAGAGGAAGTCAGCGTGATGTGCTTTGTGTGTCACTTGGTACGTAGGGGTTCTACATAGTGTGCAGAACATAATGGGTTTCATTAGAATAATTTCCTGTTGTAAAATTCTTTTTTTTTTTAAAAAAAAAAAGCCAAACAAAGAAAATCCACCCCAAACCCACAAGCCAACCAAGCAAAAAAAAACCACACCAAAAACATCTTGGAGATTATTTTTAGATGTCACTTTCTGTTCTTATGTCAGCTTTTTAATTTTTTTTTTTTTAGTTTAATTTTTTTAAATGGCAGTACGTTGTCAGAAAGTTCTGGTAGATCCCAGGCCACAGTTTGTTCTCCTGACTGGCAGTGTCCCAGTGGTAGGCTTGGTACAGAGGACTGTATACCCAAAATTCATGTAATTTTGAATGGAGTTATGGAGTGCATAAAGACGGGACAAAATGCAAGAGACATGCATAGAACAATTGCTCTTCAGATTTAATGAAGCACTTCTTATCTGAAATTTTCCAAGTGCTTTTTTAGAATGATGGATGAAGCTTTCAGCCTGAACCTACCAGTTAGTGGAATTATTATTGCACTGGTTTTTTTCTGAATACTGAAGAAAATGAGGTGCTGAAAAGCTGAAACTAGAAATAAAAGACAGAGCAGAGCTGTAGTTCAGAGGTGCTGACTGTGGGTCAGGTGTCGGTCAGGGAAGTTTCATTTACCGTCACGATTTCTGGTTTTATATCCCAACTTTTGTGCGCAGTTCCAGAGGTGTGACACCTAGATCTGTTGTATAAACGCGTTCTTTAGTTCACGTGTGGGTCTCCGCTTATGGGTGTATTAAACACACGTGTTGTGTGAAAAGAATATTTTAAAACATGGATATTTGTGGGGGCAGAGGAACTTTTGTTTCAACCATTCCCGCGTGTTTTGTATTGAACGTAGCAGAGAGTGTTTTGAGTACTTGCTGCGTGGGCCAGGCCTTTCTCTCTCCAGAGTAGGTCTGATTTAGGCTGAAACATCTGGAAATGAATTTCAGGTAGTCAAAGAATATCTGTGATATAAAAATGAATAGATGGAACTGTTTTTATTCATGCTGGACAGTATGCAAACGAGGGACAGAAAACTCTTTGCTACTGTAGTACTCTTCATGGATAACTGCAATGAAGTCGATTGACCGTCTTTTCATTGTTCCTGCCTTTTCTAATGAAGTTACTGTTGATCTCCAAAATGCAAATAACTTTACTACTTTCATTTCTGACTCTTGATTCTGTTCAAGATGCTTTTCTGCTTATTTTGCAAGTGGAAGAGAACATACTCTATAACCTCTTTTAATTCCCTTCCCTCATCATTTTATTGGATGCAATCATCCTCCTTGCTGAAGGGTGTGTGGACCTGGATATAGAACCATGTGTGGTTGTGTCATGATCAAGGGTTGGGGATTGGGCAATGTACGATTTCTGACAGTAATGACTACTTCGGGTTTCCTACGGTCTGAAACAAAATAGAAATGTCTGTTTCAGAACACTTGTAGTTAGCCAGGCTTTTGGAGAGGGCTGTCCTAATATAGGCACCCATAATCTAAGGGTCAATTCAACACTTTCTGTTGGCACATGAAAAAGCATCTCCTGCATTTTTAATCAAAGATGTGCGGTCTCTTTCTGGTTTTATGGCTTGACTTCCTTTTTTATTTTGTACATCTTGACAGCTGAAGACCATAGGAGAGCTGAGAAATCTCTGTGAATATAGAATTGGTAACTCACTCGTATGGATCAAAGGTTGCTTTCTTTTGGGTGAGGAAGAAAAATGCTAAGGTGTTTTAAAGGTGGAGCTCATGGAGTTCCTGCGAGCTCGGTGCCATGTAATCCCGACACCGTAATTCCGAAGAAGTGTGTAGCCTGTCAATATCGGCTAGTACAGGTGATCAGGGTGGATTCAAAAGCCGTAACTGCAGTTCTTTGTACATGTTCTTTTTTACAGAAAGAGAAAGGGCATAATTTGTTAGTTTGCAGGTCCTTCAAATATCTTTGAAAAGGGACCCTGTGAGCACATCGATGATGTAATGGAAGGATCCGTTGGTCCTGTTACCAAGTGGAGAAGAGTGACAAGAAAGCTGGGAGAGCAGATAACGGATCTCTTGGGGCAAGGCTGGTTTAAAGACCATCTTGATGCATCTTAGGTGTGAGAAAACATTGAGTCCGTTTGCTGTTGGAACTGAAAACTGTGGGAACAAGAGAGAGTCACGTGACATTGAAACCAGATACTGGCTGCATAGAGTTTGTCTTCATAATGGAGCTGTTTTGAATATTTTCCATTAATAAATATATTTTTAGCTGAGCGGTATACCAGGGCATACAATGGCGTTTTGCTGTGAAACAAAATTTCAACAGTTTGCATGAACGCACTTGTAACATAAAGACATGCAAACTGAAACATGTTTTATATCTATGAAGACATCTCACTCGTTAGTGTCGAGATATGGAAGCTGTGTAGAACACTCTGCAAATCTTCAAAGCGTCTTGATGAAGCATCTGATGAATGGCATAGAAGAGTTTCCAGTGCTGCGGTGCTCAACAATTTATATAAAAACATGGGCGGAGAGGCTATTGAAATTGTGAAATGAATATTAGCGGTTTAGCAATTATTTTAAGTACCTCAGATTTTTTCAGTTTTCTTTCTTGTCAGACTTCACCTGCACAAAATCTCTTCTCTTTCTGGAAAATATATACACACCAGTGAGAGTATAAACACATCATTACACTTTCATGACAGATAAGCTTGCTCTGTTGGAGTGCAAACTCATTTTTCTTTAGGTGACCTTTAAATAGTAGCGTCCTATTGGATGGGATTTAAATCAATAATTTTGTCAAAACAAAATACAATGTTGTTTTTTTTTTTCTTTATCGTTTAACCAGTTCTTTAAACTAGCAAGGAATAATGGATTTCTGTGCGTTACACTCTATGAAAAAAATACTCTGAAATTCACTTAACTAGTCTGGAAAAAAATAATCTCTCTCAGTTGTTGTTAATATTTAGTTTTATTTTGAAAAATGTTGAAACAGCAGGATAACATACAGCGTTACTATAATTAGTGACTTAATGCCTTTTCTGCATTCACGTTGTAAAACAACAGTGTCCCAGGTGTGAGAAGGTTAAAATGAGAAGTACTCGGTAGTTATGAAGCAGCAATAATGAGTTTCCTTCTACTTACTGTGGATTTGTGTGATATACAACTTGCAATTAAGCATGGCTTGGTGATTCAGTGATTAATGTATATACGACTCCTAAAGGAGCAGCACAGGCCTCCCGTCACATCCTTCATGATGTTTACAGCTGGGTACCTATTAACAGGAAGATGGAAAGGGCCATTTACAATTCAGTAACCTTTATGACAGTGAACTCTTTAATCAGCATTTTATTTCCTTTGTAACACTTTAGTCATCTACAAATGTCAGAATAAAATAGGGCTATGAAATATTTAGGATCGGCATGTGGAAATTGACTTCCTTGATTTAAGCTGCTGTGTCTCTTCATTTTTGTTGTTTTGGGAGCTTTTACTTTTATTGAAAGACAATTTATAACTAAATGCTCCCAACAGTGACTGGCATTAGGGCTGGAGAGATTACAGAAATCCACGTTCTTGTTCTGTAAAATGTTGATGGTTGCCGCGTTGGGTAATAATTTATTCAAACAAAAACATTAGCAGTGGGGTTCACTTTTCAGAATACTGTTGCACTACAGATACAGCAGACTGGGTGAGTTTGTGACAAAACATCCCGACGTACTCATAGAAGTAATTAAGCATAAAGTATATCCTAAAATAATTTGTCATTGATGCGTACCTGTGTGCATGAAGTGTGCATGCTGTGTTGTTATTGCCTTCACACAATTCCGGGGCTCTCCAGCTTCCGCAGTCATTGTCCCGCACGTTGCGTGACGGCAGTCGTTGCTCCCTAGCACTGGGAAGAAGCATTGTCCCCGCTTGAGGGAACCGCAGTGGAAATACAAACTCTTCTAACCAGGTATTTTTGCTCGTACATATGTATGCCATTGGCGTATGGGTTATAAATTGGGATTTATCCAGATCTGGTCATAACATTTAATTCTTAATAACGAGAATATCTGAAGCCAAAGTATGGCTCAAACGTTTTCCAGTCGGTAATGTAACAATTTTAGAATCGGCAATCTGGAAGGGGCTTCCTCTGCTCTGGGAGGGCAAGGCTTCCTCTTCTCAGGGACGTTGGGAACTTCTGACCTAGTCCTGAACTGCGCTTAAAACCTTGCGGTGACGCCGCATGGGCTTGCAGCCATAAGCCCAGCATGGGTTTAGTTCAGCTGCCTGCTGCTGCGCTGTAAAATACCGACCCAGGTGACTGGAACTGTGCTTTCGGGGTTAGTTGTAATTTCATATCACAGCTGCAGATTGGTAACAACGAAAGGAACTTCCGGTTTTGCAGATGTTAATGAGGTTGAGTGCATTTGGGAAATGAAGGTTTTGTCTGCTGCTCTGTGAATAGGAGCTACGTCGTGGCCAAAGTTATCTGCTTTATCTCTGCATAGGTTGTGCCTTGGTGCATTGTGGTTTGTTTTTAAAAAATGAAAGGGAAAAGCCAAAGTCTGAAAGGCTTAAGAGGACAATGCTGAGCAGAGTTTTAAATCCAGACCTTTTCTCACTGAAACGTGTCACTTGGAGAAAGTATTCGGTCAAAGAAGAAGATCTTGTGAGGCCCAAAGCTTAACTCTCTTTTCACAACAGTTTCTATTACTCTAGTAAAAGACATTATCTCTAAGAAGAAGCCTAATCTCCCAAGTATGCATTCAAACTCTAGAAAAACGTGCAAACTATGCACGTTAGGGATTTTATGTACTTTTCAAGGTACAGGCTGTGCTACTGCTTCTTGGTTAACAACCTTTTATTGGCCCCTTTCCTTTAGAAGCTGTTGAAGTTGCATAAACTTGGAGATGTAATTCTGAAATACAGTGATGTTCAGACTTGTTTGATGTCCAGACTTGGTTTGTGTACCTTGATTGTGACCATCCTTTCTTAACCTCAGTGTGTTTGGGTAATGTAGAGACCAAGCCAAAAGGATATTTCATTGACTTTGGAATTGTGAAGACTAAAGGAAATGACCGATTTTGTCCCCAACGTTCTGTATTGGAGGTAGTACACCTAAGAGATGAATGAGATTATAAAAGGTGGAAATTTGAGAGCATGCAGTAGGGAGGATGAGGGGGGGGAAAAAATGTTGTATGATTTTTCAGCCAGTTTGATGCAAAATGGAGACTTACCCTTGATATGAAAGACTGTGACCTTATCATACTGAAGTTCGTGATAATACAACCGGGAGAACAGTACTTGGGAAGGAAAGACAAGTTGGTAAATTTATACATTAAGACTGAGGTACCGTGTCCCTCACTGAGCCATGAAGGTGAGTGCTTGTCAATCCAGAAAATAGCTGAGTGGCCATAGTTGCCACCTTTGGCAAGCAATGATGGGAGCTCACTGGGTCATGGCTGCAAGCTTGACTGGTTCTGTAGAACTGGTGCATGCGTGGGTCCACAGATATGAATGTTGTGATGGCATTTTTATATTCATATATCTGTTTCTCCAATTCGTCATTGAAAATGTTTGTATAATATTCTCTTGCTTTAGTTGAAAGGTCCCTTTTCTTGATGTGTAGTTGATATAACTACAATACAAGGCCTGAATTCTGTATGTAAGCCTGTTGTACTGACTGTTCCTAGCAATGATATGGATGCCACAAGGTTGGCTTGTCACAGCTTTTTAAAAAATATATTTTAGATGCATAAGACTTAATTTTGAGTGTGCAGTATGTAGAAAGAGCCAGTAAACAAATATAGTTGGTAAAATTAAAAGAAAAGAGGGCAAAAATTGCCAAATATTGGTGTTGCAAGGAATAGAATAAGCAGTGGATGGACACTGCCTCACAAATTAGACGTGAACAAACTCTACTGTTCGTTATCCTTGGCTACCCTATTAAATAGGGATGTCTCTGAAAAAGTATGAGAAAGTTGGTGATGATCAGAGAAAAGATACAGAATAGCTCATGTAATTTCAAGGAGGGTGCCTCACTTGGCATGTGATAGTGTAAATTCAGAGTTTTTGATGGTGTATTGTCCAACTTGTACTGCTCTAATACACCTTGTAATATACCAGTTGCTGTATTGACCAGCTTTTGTTGAGGGATGTAATGAAATGTGTATTATTTCTTTAAAAATGTTGTAAGAAGTGAGCAAGAGATTGAAGTTAAGAGAAAAAAGTGCATACAGGGGGAGATGAGCCTGAGAACTGGCATTGGATTATGTCAGTGCTGTCTGTGTTGCTTGAAAATACAACTGCAACTTTAAATGACAGAGAAAAAAGAGGTGAAGTAGATTGAAACACACTATACTCTGTTGCCATGAGGACTCAAAAAAAAAAAGTTTATTCTAAGTTCAACATTCTACCATCCTCTAAAGAAAAATCCGTGTTTAATTTGAAGAAGAAAACCTGTGTCACATTTGGCGATGAACTCTGGATACCGTGCATACGTGTGTTTGTACAATTTGTGGGCCGGCTGAAGTAAATAAGATGAGCTCTCTGCAGTATTAGTCTGGTACTGATTCTTTTTATTTTTTGTATTATCTTTTGTATGAAGAACTCAAAGATATCAAAAATGTGAAAACCCTTTTAAGAAGGCAGATATAGGAAACATCTCATGTCAAAAAGGGAAATACAGAGGTGCAGGTTTCTTTTTTCAAGGTTTGGTGTTTGGCTCAGGGGGGAGGCTGGAGTGGGGACAGGACAGTGCTTTCCCTGCCCGACACCCCGTTTGGGTACAGCTGTCCTGCTTGGCGGTGACGGAGGAAGCAAGCAAACTGGGAACTGGAGAAGGGAAGCTCTGGAAGTTAATGCTACCGGCCTCAACTCTTTGCGGCCTTAACTTGAGACTTCAGGGTCTCGGGGTTTTTACAGGTCTCTTGCAGTTTCGCAGCTGCGAAGCGTTGCCATCTTTTATCTAGGATTATTTAAATATTTATCCTTTCTTGCTACTTGACCTTTCCTGCTTGGTTCTAGTTCCCGTGGCCAGTTTGCTTTGTGTTTCACGAGCTCAGTAAACCGTGGCCTTCAATTCCCTTGTTCTAGTATTTTCACTTAAGACCAGGAGCGATGAGCAAAAGGTTTCAGGCTCAATCCTTGAGCAAAGGGCCGCTGTGACAGGGATTATTATTTATTTGTCATCTTGGATGTAATAAGCTGTAGGTACAGCATCGAGAGCCCTTGATTTATTGCGCTGTCGACTGCCACTAGCAGGACGTCTGCTGTACCATGCAGGATGAATACCACACTGTCAGCTCTGTCGATCTGTCTCTGCCACTGCGCTCTCTCTCATAACACATTCCCATTTCATGCCAGAATACATAAACAATCTTTCATTATTTTGATGCCTTTTTCATATTTGTTCTTTACAGAACATAAAGTTTGAATTTATGGGTTTCCTTTACATTATTTCAACACACTCCACCATTTTCCGGGTTTGTGGTTTAACTCTCAGAAATTGGCTGCCAGGTGATTTAGTTATTTTTGCTTTCTAGTTTCATAGTTATTTAGTATCACAGTGCCAGATACTGAGAAAATGTAGTGTATAGCAGGTACGGGATTTGCAGGCAGACTCTGTCATCAGCAAAACATGGCCATGGGGACACAATGTGGAAATCAAAAGCTAGGCATGCAGAGCAGGAAATACTCCCTCCAACCTTCGTTTTCCATTTAAATACTTTTCCAAAACTTTTTTCCTTAGATGCTGTTATCAACATAGTGGAGACCTGTTTAATTAGAAAAGAACATGTGAGTAGCGAGCAAGCCATTTCCCTTGAATAATTGCAATTAAGGGAATTTCTAACTTGTTGGCAGAAACATTGCTCGAATTCTTCTCTGGTACTTCATTATGGGTGGGGGAAGGGGAGGAAATACTGTCCAGAAGATTGTCTGCTTCCTACTAGGCATTCTTCCTACTTTGCAACTGTGATCTCCATCTGTTTGTATCTTCTGATTTTGTTTACCTAAGGGGTTTTTTTCTTTAATACTCTGAAGTGTATTCTTCATCGAACTCTGAGGAACTCAGTCATTGCTCAAATGAGTGAACTTAAATGTCACTATAAATATAGCAAGTCAAATGTGAATATATGTCAAAATAGTTAAAAACGTGTTATAAAAAAGGCTTATGAGTGGTATTAAAAAATTATTGCAAACTGTGCAGAGCATGAACCAGAAAATGTAAAGTGTTCCTGCCAATGTAAGATGCACACAGAACTTTGGTCGTGTGAACGGCCCCTCAGTCCATGGGCGCAAAATTAGGCTGTGAAGTCTGTGGGGAGGGCAGGAAGGTGTCCCCTACCCTGCTCTGTGCCGCGAGTGACACAACGTGCCTCTGCTTCGAGCTGGGCCTGGAGGTGCTGCCGAGGGCTGACCACCAGCAGCAACACCCCTTCACCTTGCTCGCGTGCGCAAACGTTTCCAAGGTAGTAACACGTAATTATTTTGTGATGTTACCCTGTGATTTCTCATCGAGAGGATTTAACGTCTGAGAAAGACCCGTTCATTGCTGTGTTTGGGTGCGAAGCTTGCAAAGTTTTTGTGTTCAGGAGACATAATAATTGCTCTTAAATTTTCTTCTGTTGAATAAAGTAGGGCTGCTTTTTTGTCTTCACTGAAAACATCCTAGTATTTTTTTTATAGCTTCCCCCCCCACCCCCCAAGCAGAGAGAAAGCATAGCTGTGCCACTGATACTACATGTGGAAAAAAGAAACTTCTTTTAATTGGCTGTGAAAATGGGCATATTTTTCTAGGATGTTAACAAATGTGGATTTAGCTGTATAAATGCAAGATAATAATTGTCAGTTCTTCCTCCTCAATACGGCCCACATCAGGACAGCTGGGAATATGCTTAGCTCACGTTACATAGTGAAGATTTGTTCTAGCTGAAAAGAAACCGCAGTTAATTAATATGAGAAATTTGTTTTGTGTCCCTGGTAAAAAAGGCTGTGCAGGTTGGTGTTGTCAGCAAAAGCTGCTTGTCACTTTGACCTGCTCCGTTAAGTGTTTGATGTGTTTTCTCAGAGTAATCTGTGAATAACATTACATCCAACCAGCAGAGAAACAGAGGGAGTGATAGCAGAATTAATATCTGGAAGCGTTGATAATTATATATCAGAATCTAATTTTTAGCACAGAAAATGTGTTAATGACAGAAGAAAACAAAACCCACTAGCTTCTCCCAGCAGGATCCAAAGTGTCATTTATTATTTCTCAGCTGGATATCTATCAAGTTTATGGGTTAATTTTTCTGTAGACTGTTATTTATGGGTTTTTGTTTGTTTTCAGCCATCATTACTAACAATACGGTTAATAGCAATCATTTGTTATCTGGCACCAGCGGTGATGCTTCAGATGCGAGCAGTGAACTGAGAATACTCATTTGGTAGCTGAATAAGGCTTTGACAGGGCCCATTTATAACAAGCTCATTCCATAATGTCCAGCCTATTAATAAAATTTTGTTGCTGTCTAATTAGAGATGTCTGATGTGTATAGTAGCACAGCAAAGAAGACTTTCTGCTGCTGCTTTGCAGTTCTAATGCATTATACCCGAAACATACCTGAGAGCAATGGCTCAGGAAAGAAAAGTTGAGGTGTTCCTCTGGGGCTCTGTCTCCTAGTCAGTGAAATGAAATCAAAGTTGTTGGGCAGGAAGACCCTGGGCACAAGTATGAGCGTGTTGGGAGAAGGCTGTTATTTTCATTAGTTAAGATTGCCCGCAAGTGTCTCTTTTTTTTTTTTTTTTTTTTGTCCTTCTTTCATATGTTTTATTGGCTTAATGTTCAGGTTTTATCTAAAAATAATAAATTAAAAGCAAATTACATATGTGATGCAATAATTAAACGTATATATGCAGACAGATTCTTGGGTGTGCCAGTGTGTCTCTGAGGAAAGAACAGTTGGGTGCCCGAGGGAAGGGGTTGGATGAGAGAAAAAAGCCTGGGCCTGATAGTTAGATTTTTTTTTTTTTTTTTCCTTTCCTTCATTCTATGTCTTTGAGAAGTGGGTAATCAGCAGCATTTTCTGAACTTAGCGCTAAGGGGATAGTTAATAGTATAACTAGGGCTGGAAACAGAGCCTCTTCTAGCCCAGCACCTCCCGGAATATTTGCAGTGCGTTGTACAGCTCATGTAGTGATCCAGTGTTTGTGCTGATAGGGTCTTTTATTCAAACTTCCAAAAATATTTCATTAGTGGTCAACTAAATGTGCATTCACAAAGCTGTTGTGAGCGAGCAGTTTGTAAACTGCAACACAGCGAGGCAAAAAGATTTATACCGGGACATAAAAGTAGTTGGTGGGAAGGTTTTAGTTCCTCAGAGAGTTACTCCGTGCTAGCTTGATATTTCTGTTCCTAAAATGACCCATCAGAAACATTCCTGTTCCAGGGTGTTTTTACAGGTAGAGTCAAGTCTATGATAATGATGAAAATGAGTTAATTTCCACTTCGTAAAATGCTTTTTGCTTGCTTAGCTGTCGATTTAGTGATAACGTGTTCTCTTCCACCCTGCTTCGACTCTGCAGAGCACAAATGGAATGTCTGAAGAACTTTGTCCTTTGTAGCTGCGGCGGCGATGATTATAATTTTTCTTTTTAAGCAGCAGCTCTGTGTTTTAGCAAGTATCTAGCTACTAATTAAAAGAAAAATACTAATAGGAGTTATTGCTCGCGGAGAGTATTGCACTTCTGAAGTGAGAAAAGGAAGTGGGCAGAACACTGAAGAAGGGTTTAATATAATTTCATTGCTAGGTAACAATTTGTTTCCTTAGTCATCTTTTGTGTTTTTCCAACTGAAATTTAAATCTTTGTAAACTGCCATTTGAATAAAGCCACATCTGGTTTTGGTGTGTTATTTTCCCTGAATGTTGCTTTTAAGACAACATGTTTTATACAAGGAAATTGTGTAAGATTTTTAACTTAGAGTCGCTGTGAAACTGCTGTATGGATTTCAGCTGGCAGAGAATCTGTAGAAGCTGGTGAGGGTGTGTTGTTTTGTTTTTTTTTTTCCCCTAAACTGCTCTTGACATAGAGCTGATCAACCCTTAATTAGTGATACATTTTCTCCTTGTGATTTCTATTGATGTTTCGTGGAGCTGAAGATGAATTGAGCCTCAACCTGACTAGAGTACGAATTGTTTTAGAAAATGCAGCAAACATCTCTCTCTCCGTCTCTCTCTCTGTCTCTATTCCTCCCGATAGGAAAGGTGAAAAGCTGCACGACAGAAATCAGGCTCGGTATTAGTGGTTTTGCTTGCCTGTGCAATAGAAAACGACAAGCGTCAGGGCCTCAGTCAGCAGATCGGGGAGCCGCAGATGGGAGGCGGAAAGCTCCCTCGTGGCAGCAGCCTTGCTCGGATGTGATTGCGGGAGCTGGGATGAAGTCAGCGCTGACAAAGTGTGGGGATTGATGGATGGACAAAGCTGGGAACTGGATGTGAGAATGGATGAGGGCAGAGGGGGAATTTAACACAGACAAACAGAATGAAAGACAGAGAGGAATTGCCTGCTAAAGTATTCCGGCACTCGGAGCCCACAGCAATTTACTTACTGCTAAGCGAACACAGGAGGATTCTTTGCATCTTTGCAGATTTTCTTAAAATATATGAAGGAACCAAGCAGCAGAAGGAGCTGACAAATTCCTGTTAGTGCTTTTTATTGCTGTCTCTCCTTTTCTTGAGATTCACTCACACTCAGTTAATTCAAACTGAGCACTTGATTATTTTCAATAAGTTCACACAGTATGTTAGAGCAGAATAAATTTTTTTTCCGCAGCAGTTATTTTAGTGTTTCCACTAAATTTACTTTAATCAGTTATTGTTGCTTTTGCTATCGTAAATAAAAATATTTATTTCCCTTACAAACTGTGCTCCTGCTAGGAGGCGCACCTTTGGGTACTGCATTCGGATGCATGGTAATAATACACCCATTATGTGCATTTTCTTTTTAAAGAAGAAAAATCAGTTGCTTTCCCACTGATGTAGCTTCTCCATACCACGATATTATCATCTGTTTTTTAAGAGAACCAGACCTGTGGCTTTACACTACTACCAAATTTTATTTACGTGAGACGACCACGAGGTGTTTTTTGTGATTTCACTGCTTATATAGAAACAGAAACATCCCAGTTACCATACCGGAGCAAATCAATAGGTCTTAATTTTATCAGCTGCTTTAGTTTTAGAAATTTAAATATCATTTCAGCAAAGAATGCAAATAAAAAGAAAGGTCTACATATGACACAGTGGGCAAAATGTTCTCTGCTGGCAACTTTGGGTGGTTGCGTTGGCTCTGGTGGGATTCCTTTGGAGTCACACAGACCCTTCGAAGAGCGTGGTTCGGCCCAAGCTGTTACGTCCTCCTGCCCCGCGGCAGGTTGGGAAGAGACCCAACGCGCTGGGCGGACTGGGCATTCCCGCGTAGCGCCCTGAGGCGCTTTCAGCTGGGGAAAAACGCCATTGAGCAGAGCAAAGAGAAACTGTTCCTCGACTGTTGGCTTCAGTAGGATGTTGGAAATGGCTATTTAATAGTAATAGAATGTGTGTAATGAAATTTAAACAAAGGCAATTTAGTCTTATGCGTGTCAATGTATAAATTGCTATTCAGATAACTATAGAATATTTTTTTTTACTGATGAGTTTTCCAGAGTTTCCATGAAACCTGTAACCATCTTTAAACTGGAGAATTTGCCTTTATTAATAGAGTTTCCAAACATCTCCAGGGAATTATTTTGAACTTGGAAAGATGCGTGGAAGTCATGTTGGAAAAAACAAGTATTGTTCATGTTATGCGATGTATTTGCTAATCTGTTTTTGAAGCCTGTGGTCACATACGGCGGCCTCGGGACGTGTATGCTGGATGCGTTGCGAGTGGCTTTGGAAGGCATGGGAATTGCTGGCGTGAGCGGTTTGTCATCTGCTAGTTTGCCCTGGACACTCTCCTTGAGGACTCTCTGTGTCGGGTGGAGTAATTCTGGTCACGCTGACAGAAGAAGGAGATGTATATCCCGTATGCAGCCTATACTTACAAATTTCTTTCTGGAAAGAGAGGAAGCAACTGGATAATCTTTGTCTTTTAGAGCTTTTTGGTTAGAAAAGGTATGATTATCAAAGATGGCAAACGTAAGTGATGTTCTTAGCGCAAATAGTAACTGGTTTCTTAGGGCAGAAGATTTTGGTTTAGATTACATATTTTGCATTTACTTTGTTTTTAAAAGTAATTTGGCTAACATCAGGAGATGATTTGCTGCATCCTCTGTCCTTGCAAAGAAGAAACGCTGTGGAAATTTACCCTGGGAAAGGGGATTTAATCTTGGTCTGGTATGTAGTGGAGTTCTAGGGAAGAGAAACCCAAAACACTGGTCTGCAGTTTCTCCACTTGTTATCTTCCATTTTCTTTAAATTTGAGAATTGGGAATGCAAGTGAAAATTAAGATCCTGTAATTCCATTTCATGTGTCCTGGCTGTTTAGATGTATGTTTTATTTATTTTTATCTCTCTCTCTATATATATTTTTTAAAACTATGAAATAAACCAGTAGTGTTCTTGCTGTTCTGAGCAAGTTCTTTTGGGAGTATGTTAGGTCAAATATTACTGTACATACAGCTATATGCAGCCCTGATATAAGCCCCTTATGCCTTGTTAGGAGTGGCCTCTGTGGTAAGATATATGAGTCGAGAACGTTAATTCATGTGCTAGATAACATTTCTGAGAAGTATGTAAATAAGAAGTATTGCCAGTCGTTTCTATAGGTAAGTGTGATTAGAGGCCTGTCCTTCTCAGTGTAACTGTATTTTTGAAGGTCTGCTTGGGTTATTTTGTGGAGACGGATTTTGTCATGATGTCTCTTTAATGCAGATTGAAGAGTCAGTAATTTCTATGTCAAACGTGGACGCATGTAACGCATCTGCTGTTTGCAGCAAATTTTTGGCATCTTTCACATTTTGCTTTATTTTTCTATACCTCTATATTTCTGTAAGTACAGGGACATGATTTTTGTCAGTGCTGCTGGTGAACGCGTTGGCCCTGCATTCACCGCACTCTTCAGTCATCTTTTTTTGTAGTCATCCCATTTGGGTGTCAGCATTAACTGTTAAAGCGAAACTAATGGCCCAAACTGATCTTTCTGTTGTGCTTAGCTGAGGAGACACCAAGAAAAATGACCAGTTCCTTTCTAAAAATAGCCCATTTGACACTTTTAGAAGAAGTACTGAAATGCTTTGTTTACATTATAGAAAGCTGTTAAGTACATTTTAATAAACTTTTCTTTAGTAAAATTGTTATACTCTTGGAAAATTAGTGTAGCGATGTACCGTGGTCGTTCATAGGCAATGTGAAAAGACAGTTTTATTTATTCTCTTCCTTACTGTCTTGTAGAAACTTCTCTTTCCATGCCGGGCACTAAAATATGCACGAGTTTTGGATGTCTTCAAAATAAGCTTCTCGATGGAGAGTGAAAGATGTTTGATGTTTGACTGTCTCTTTGACAAATCTGCAGCTATTTTGTAGGTTACTTATTAATCCTTCCCCGTGTTAGTCTCTGATTTAAAATAGTGAGATACTACTCTGCTTTCAGAGGAGGAACTTGCTGATGGCCGAGTCGCTTGGCTTCGTTAGCTAATGTGCTGCAATTCATCCCTTGTAGGCAACGGGTGATGTTCTGGCCTGGGCTTCTGGGTGTGTGTTTGTTCCTATTGCATATGTGAATTCATGGAGACTTTGCTTTGTTAATCTGGCTGCAGTGGAATTTATGCCCCAGGTCTGATATTTAAATTGGAGTATAAGAAAAGAAGGATTCTAAAAAAAAGTCATGCTAGTACTCGACTTCTGTAGCAGTGATAATTTTCGTATGATATGTTGGAAATTTTTATCATCTTGTTGATTTAAAAAGAAAAATCTTCAGGGACTGCAAATAAGTAGAGAGAAATGACGTCCTTTTTATTGAAATTTTTACATTTATTATGTATCCAATGTGATAGCCTCTACTGCTTACCTTAATTTTTATAAACAGTCATGTCAGCAACGTATTTCCTCCACGCAAGAAGAAAGCAAATCTGTTTATAATAAATCTTAGTATGGTATGTGTGCTATCATTTCCTTCATTTGACCTTGGTGGAGCAGGCTGATGGAGCAGTGAAAAGTATGATATGAAAAATGAGTGAACAGAGCGAGGTGAGCAGTGAATCAGTCTTGTGTGTGATTAGCTGTGAAAATCTCACAAACATGACTCTGAGTCACTTTTCTTCTTTCCTCCTCGTCTATTTCTCTCTCAAAAGTGTTTCTTTTCTGTGTGTATTAGTCATTGAGAAGTTAACTAACAGAACCAGAGGCTCTGTTTTAATACTAGTGGTGGTTTAATGGTTTTAGGTGATGAGGGCGATGGTAAGTGCAGCGTGGGCGAGGGTTCACTATAGAAAATCATGGTCCGTTTAAATTTGTATAGATCTATTGCTAAACAGTAGCAGTAGTCATTGCATCACATTTAGAGACATGAATGTGACATGGATTTCAACATGGTACTGCAAATCTGCAATTAGAACCGTAGATTCGGTGACTCATCGTTGAGATCTTATTTTGTCATGTCAAATACTGTAAAAACAGGATTCCATTATAATAAAACAAATATCATTTGAAGTATGCATATAGGCTGTGCAAGTCTTTGACTTGGTAGAGACGTGTTTTCTTTTCTCAGCTGCTTGTATTTGGTGTCTCTTTTTCCGGGGTGGTAGGTTTAAAGTCCAGCTGGGTGAGTGGTCATGATTAGTTTTCCAAACTAGATCAGAGATGACTTTAAATTTGGGGGTCATCTTGTCCGTATGGAAATTATAAACCTTCAACGAATGCTAAACAGTTTGTTTGTGGTGATGAATACTGTGGAGTCTCTGTTACTACATGGAGCGCTGCAGCAGTTTTAAGCTGATACCGTGACTAAACAATATTGTGAGGTACTTGGGAATTATTCCTTGTGTAAAGCCATGTGATATGTTTCTGTATAAGTAGATGGATTCTCATTGTATTTTGGTTTTGTATGACGCTTGGAAAATCAATACGTTTTGCAGATTTTTGGCATTGGACTTGGGGTGCAATTGAACCGTCTTTTTATCAACACGAAAAGATCAGATTGACTGCTTTACTGGTGCTGGAGCAGTTCCTTTTTGCCTGAGGATGACTAGCTCTAACGCTGCCCTGCCGAGTATCTCTTGAGCACACATCTGAAGACAGACGATGCTTAGGGCTGTTCTGGGTGAGGGGACCACTGTGGCTTTTCTTGGTCAGTGCTGGAGCAGGTAGTGGAGACCACCCGAACAAATGCTTGCTTAAAGGTGCTTTCTTCTGCCAGCTTGAGTTTGGGATTCTTGAGGGATCTCTGGATTCTCCGTTGCTGCCTTCTGGAGGTGTGATGGCAAGGCAGGCAGATAAAGAAGGCCTTCGTTCACAGGCATTTGAAAACAAAAGCGCTTGTTCCTCTGAATGTTGCATGTGCATTTGTGGGATTATTTTTTCTTTCTAGGCATATCACTGTCTACGTGAACTTTATTCCTGAAATTTAGAAATTATCTCCCATTTAGAAATTAGCTCCGATCTGGAAAAAATGCATCCTCTGAACCCATCTGTGTTCTGGTTTCTGTGTATCTTACGAGCACTGGCATGTTTGCCAGGTTGCACGAGTGTTCCTCCTCACCCTCGCTGATAAAACCGCACTGGTGAAGGTGCTGGTGTCATTCCAGGAGTACGTTATCCCCTTTAGGGAACTGCTGACACATCGAGCCATCGAAAGTTCTTCAGGCAGCGTAAGGTGGGTTTCCGACTCTTTCAAGTGCAGCAAGGCCAAGAGCACCTTTCTTTCTGTATATTTTGGGTAGTGTTTGGAAGGTGGTGATCCTTACTAAACCCTGATCTGTTTTCACTCCTAGGTGCACAACCCTTTGTACAAAAGGACCGTGAGAAACGATAACGGAGACGGCCGTTTTCTGAAGGGCGTTATAAACTGTAAATGATAACTGACTCGATTTTGCAACACTTGGGGACTAACTGTTGAACCCAGGTAGTGAATAGGGGTATTTTAGCTTCTGGTATCTTTATACTACAGTCAGATACTTTTAAAAAAGAAATCCTGACACCTCATTAGCTTATTTGCTCTCAGGGACATGTGCTTAGATCGAGGAAACACCATGTCTCTTTAGCCTTCTAAAAGTGAAGGGGTTGGTAATGGAACTGTTTGCCACTAAGGCTGCTGAATGTATGGGGTTGATCTGGAGGCCTGAGGCTTTTGTCTTCTGGTAGCTGTTTTTCTGTATAACATCTTCCTTGTTTGGCTGTTAATGTACGTGCTTTTCCCTATTGAAAACAATTGTTTTTTAGGTTGTGTTTATGCACTGTGAGGATGAATGCATTTTTTTTTTTTTTAATTGGCTTGAATTTCAGCCTGATGTATCACCTCGTTAGCAGCTCGTGTTTTAGGAAATATCTAAAGACCTGTCTTGGGGGACACATAAATTCATTTTTCAGCCATCAATCTGCATTATTAACAGTCTCAAATAGGTCCATAAGTGAAGGTATTTATGAATTACACTTTGATTCAAATAAAACACTTCTTACTCTTCTGGCACAACTTAAGTGTAATAGGCGATATAATTTGTTATCTTCTGGTAACTCGCATAGGCGGAAGTGCGTTTGAAGAAGGATGGGTATTTTCACTAATGCTCTGTACTAAAGTCAAGCCCTTTTCCTTCCCTTCTCATCTTTTCCTCTTTCTCCCTACCCTCCCAGCCCTCCTTCCGCCTAAAATCCCACCTGTCCCTTGCGAAGGCTTTTTGGCATCTCTGCTAATGAGCTGATGCTGTCAAATTCATCTTTTTTTAAAGAGATTCAGAATCTGTTCTCCTGAGGTGAAATATCAGGGCTTTCAGCCTGTATTCTTCTTGTGAAATATAACCCAGATCCTTTGTGATGAAATAGGCACTTTAGAGGCACCTGGGCTTATCTTTCAGTTTTTCTGCTCATCTCTGTTATGCACAAAGGTCTTTTTCTAGGTGACATATCATGTTGTATTCCAAAGTACACTTTCTTTTAATTTACAACTTAATTTTCAACCTAATTCAGAAGATTGATACTATAATGCTATTTGCAGAAGTATTGAAATGTCAGTAAGTTTTATTGTAGTAATAAAGAGAATTCCATATATCACACACTCTATAGGGATCCTTGCTTTTTGCATAGATCTTCATAGCAACAACCAGTGGCTAAATGCTGGCAATCATTAATTTTTAAAGAAGACATGGTTATGATGAGTTGAGAAATTAAGACCATAGTGAAGAATGAACTTTAATTTTTGACACTTTTTGTTAGAGTCTAAGAAGAGACGGGGGGGGGAGGGGCCGTGAGGAAGGAAAAAAATGGCCCAAATCCCAGGTTCCTAATACTTAAAATGCTGTCTGCTCGTAAAAGATTTCAGTCAGGGAGAGGCCATCTTCGAGCTTCTCTTAACAAATGGGTATCAGTGGTCCATGAAATAATCAATGTCGATAATCCATCCTAGGGTCTGCCAATATGTTAATGGCTCTGCCGCATCGTTATTGCTACAAGGCCATAAATCATTTCCATACCAGAATGCTTAGCAGTGGAGGACTGAAACCCCTAGCCTGGAATAAAATGCTGTCTCTTAACAGTTAATGTCTAAACATTTTGCAGCTTTGTGCCTTGATTGTTTTCAGATGCTAAAAAAGTGAGTAGGACAGATTGTAAATCAATAAAACAATAAGACAAAGTGTTTTAATAATAGAAGAACTCGAAGTAAATCATAGTTCTGTGTTTATTATTGCTTTGGAGGTTATAAATAAATATTACTAACTGGTAAAGGTTTAGTTAACAAGGAAAAATAAGTCTGGTATTGATGTTTTGGGCATACGTTCCATTACGTTTTCACTCCAGAAGGTGAAGGAGATGTGGGTTAGCTTTATTATTTCTATTTTTAAAATAAGAGCTAAGAAATTCTCATATCTTGGAATTGTCATCCGGTAGGAAGGTCTTTTCTACTCTGCCCAGCAATGCATCAGTGATCTGGCTTTGCGTCCGGAGGACACCAGCATGCGGTCGCTGCTACGAGTGGCTGTGCTGAGCTGCTGACAATCACAAGGGGGTCTTATTTAGGAAACAGACTTGGATCAAACTGATCTGACTTAGGTTAGTTTATGTCAATTTGGGTCGCTATTAAAGGCGATGTAAAATGTGGTGGTAAGTCATTAACTCTGTATTGTATAGACACAGCTTATTTGTGCCGATTGCTGTCTCGCCTTCTTCAGCTGCGCGCTGGGCTGCGTTTGGTGGGCTGGTGACTGGTGAATAAACAGCAGTCCAGGGGTGAACGTGTCTGTGCACGCACCCTTCTTGCTTTTGCTTCTGCTCTGTCTTTGTGTTGAGACAAGGAATTACAGATGCCATTTCTGTTCCAGACATTAGTACTGTTTTATTTGCTCATTTTTAACCAATGAAAATGGAATGTAACATACAGTTGTTTAACTACAAATGTATTAATTATCACGAGTATGCTGAGTTTATATAGTATAATGTTAACGACTATCCACCAGGTGGTAAGCCTTTTTCTGTTGCAGGTAGAACTGGTATTTGTAAGCAAGCTCTTAATGATTTCAATGTATTTTTCCCTATTTTGAGCTGTGTGGACCCCAGCATCTCATTTCACACAGTACAAAGTTAGTCCCACGTACGTCTATATGCAGCGAACACTGTATCTTCACGTCAGGACAAGAATGAACTCAGAAAGGTGCATTTCTTTCGAGTATTGAAAGGAGCCTAACTCCTAAGACCTTAACGAGGCTGATGATTATTTTTGGTTAGTACTGTTTTTGTAATTTTTAATTTTGATACTTGTTGCTGATATTTCGTCTGAGGTAAAGGTTTTGAAGTTGGCATGTTGCGTGGTAATATTGATTCAACCAACCCGACGTGTTGGATTTACTTAATATATTGTTCAGGCTAAATACACCCCCTCGCTTCCCCCAACTTGGTTTAGAAGAATGCAGGGAAAGAAGGCTAATAACAGTGGAAATGACAAGCGAGCTCATGGCTTTATTTATTTCTTTTTAGAGCACTGACTTGCCTAGCATTAAGCAATTTCATACGGTCATAGTTTATTTTGGTGCTTAGGATGTAAGAGCAGGAAGGAGCTAGAAAAACAGTGTCTCAGTGTAGACAAAAAGACAATTAAAACTGATATGACTCTTAACAGAAGTGGCAACAGCAGCCAGGATGGAAGTAATTTATTCAAAAAATTGTCCAAATGCATAAACTGCGCTGATGTGCGGTACGGTGGCGGGACGGTGGAAAATGTGATAGTTGTTTCCGTTGTGTGCATTACTCAGGCAGGATGCCTTTGTGAAGTATGGGGGTTTGTTTAATGTTCTGACAACAATTTAGATCCTGTTATGGTTATTGCAGTGTAATGCAGTAGTAAAAATTGAACATGACACACCAGCAATTTATTATTTGTGTGTTTTTTAACCTTGAGTATCGGATTGTTTGTCCAAGCATATCCTTTGATTTGCTATGAAATTTATTGTTGATAAAAACAATCAGATTTCCATTAGAAGCAAAAAATTCATTTTTTTTGCCATGAACCATAGATTTAGAAAAAATTCAAGCTCGGCTGCAGGACTTATGACAGGTAGGCTTATGACATTATATGGTAATTCAGCATGAAAGAATAATTGTGACACTCTACTTGGTGCTGGAGTATAATCGTGCTGTGAGGTTCGATTCACTGAAAGGCCAAATTATCTTCAACTACATTAGTCTGACAACCTATAATGCTTTGCAGAGGCAATTTGTAGATGTTTCACAGAATGCCAGCAAACATGGCTTACCATTATGTTACCCATTAACAAATTTGTGTAGAGGAAAAAAAGTAACTTTTCCATTTTCTTGACTGTTTTCCAGCTCTGGCATACAATAAATGTGTGCTGGATAATAATAGTCTATGCTTTACTGTTTGGTGTTGGTTTTTAAACCTACAAGGGACATTGCAAGATAGATTAATTTTTTGAAGGGTACTGTTTCAGAAATATTTATATTTTTTTTACACTTGAACAGCAATGTCCTACCTTCTGTTGAAGGAATAACATGGAATCCAGATGAAGGTAAAAAGCGTGGCATATTTTTGCCAAATAAAGTAGACAGTAGTGAACAACTTGGAAATATTGTTATGTTATAGCTTAGAGGGACTTTGAGAGTGTATGTCTTTTTTCTCTCTTGATCAGGTGGGAGTTGTGGCCATTAGAAAATAGCGTGACCTTGACTGCCTTATGTGCACACTATCCAACTTTGCAATCCCAAACTTCTGAGCAGCCGTAGAAGGGAGTCTTTTGCTTGTTTGAGAATGGAATTTTTGTTTCCTTTTGAGTCCCAATATTTCCTAACTTCTCGATGAAGCTGATTACAGTTTGAGCGCTGCTGTACTACCAAAGAGTGGAACCAATACTCACTTGGCAGTGCAACACGTAGTGAAGTCAGGATGAAGATCAGTGTAAGGTCCAGCGTCTCATGATCTTCATCAGTACATGAGTTTTATACCATTGCGAAAGTGGATTATCCCTTTCAAGGCAGAAGTGCTGGAAGATTGTCTATGCATCAAAATTTGTTAGATAGTATTTTAGAATGCTTAGAGTTTGTCAGCCGTGTCTCGCAGTGGGAAGGATCCCCCAAACATGGGCTCTGCAGGTGATGTCGATGTACCTGAGGAGCCCTCGGACTGTGGTGTGGAACACTGACTGCTGTTTGGCTGCTTTACTGGTGAGCACATGGTCACTCTGTAACTTAGAGACCAATATCAATTAAAAACTACCTAAAGAAGATGATATGAATCTGCTTTGGTTAAACTCTGTGCTGAGTTGCTCTCTTGGTCTCTCCTGTTTGCCATCTTAAGACTGGCTACTGTAATGTCCTTGAGACACTCCAAATATTTGACTCATTTTATAGGTGAAAGTAGCTGGGTTTTCTTTTTTGGTGGATAAATGAGAAAGAAAAAACCCCTTGGTTGTTATTGCAGAAGAGTACCTAGCCAATGTTTAAACTGAGAAGAGGTAGGAGGGTTGGGTTGGTACCTTGTACCGCTGAAGTTAATGTCATTGTAAAATACCAACTGTCTGTGTGAGCAGCTCTGGAGAAGTATTTACTGAAGTCCACAAACTGATTTTCACCCTTTGTCATCCTTGAAGTAAAACACAACAATGCATCTACCTCCACTACCTGGAGATAATTCTGGAAACTAATTCGATAGTATTTGTTAATTGCCAACTGGGTTTTAGGACTGCTCATAATTAAGCTCCTGGAAGAATTTAACCATTGAACTCAGTGCTGACAACATTGTATGTCTTGTCTTGTGTGTGTGTCTTACTGAATCTGCTGGATGCTTATCTCCTTAGCTTTTTCGGTGAAGGAATTAATCCTGGAAAGCAATGGAAAGAATTGATGAGTCTTTGATTTCATTTTGGAGCAGTGTCAGACAATCATGTGTTTCGGAGTTTCCAAGAAGGTGACACGCTCTTTTCCTCTTGCTTGCAGTTAATAGCAAAGAGCCTTCAGCGCTGCAGTACCCGAAGGGAAGGGTTTGAGGGACTGTGCAGGGAGTGTGGATTGTTGTCATTCCGGTCACGGGGCACTGCATGAAATCACAGGCTCTGTGCTCAGCAGTGCTGCCACTTGAACGTAGCAGCCACTGTTACTCCTACGCTGCTTTTATGGTACATGTTGTAATGTTTTATTTGATGGTGGTAGTTCCCTTGGTGTGTGAGGTCTTGGGTTTTTTTTCGGGTACTAAGCCCTAAATCTTCTGGTCACGCAGTGGAAGAAGTCAGGTGAATTTACAAAATTCAGCCCATTAGAAAATTTTTGACAGAAAAGTGGGGCTTGGTCGGAAGATCAGCCCATATGAAGATCTGGTCATTTTCATAGAGACTGATTGAAACACTTTTAAAATTAAGTGTACATTTTAGGCAACTTCAGTCTTTGATATTACAGGCTGCTGACTGCAATCCAACAGTTGTAAGGAAAAAGAAAACAATCTTCATTCAAATACTGTGTTGGGCAAACTTGCTAATGGAGGCATATGAGTAAATTTTGTTTTCCTTAAGAAGAAAAGGCACGTAAGCCTCCCTTCACTGAAAACTCGCCTGCCAGAGCAGGCGATACTGGTTATATGGAGTCCGTGACTGCGTGTAAAACGAAGTTGTCTGCATCCCTAGTCTAAATCCTCCACGGAGTTTCTTCTCGTGCTCACAAGAAATGCATATAAGCATGAGCTGAGGCTGTACAGGAAAGCACCAAGGAACCCAGAACTTGTGCACCTCCAGCAAGAACTTTCCTGCCCTTGCAGTCAGGACAGGGTCTCTTCGATGCAGTATCTGCCCTGCAATGAAAGAAGACTCCCAAGGTTTTTATTACAGAGTGAATAATTTTCTGTCCGTGCTGCAGGACGGCGTTAAACAACAAACAGCAAGTGTCTTGGTGCGTGACAAAGCAAATAAAAACGACAGTAATCTTCCAGCAGTTTTTTTTTGTATGGTTCCTTGGTTAAAGCAAAATATCCCATTGTGTCAGTGTGTTGGGTCCCTGGATGCCTACAAGAGTGACTCTGCTAAAAGAGGAGGTATTGGCCCCAAAGTAGAGGAAGTTGCTTTTCATTTTTATGGGAAAGACTTGAAGGAAAGAAAGGAACATCAGGTAAGAGGGGCATTGAATAGTTTTATAATTGGAAGAGGCTTTTACAAAGGGGAAAAAAAAAAGCATATCAAGTAACATTATTTTGCAGACTATAGAGTCCCAGTTGTACAGTTGAGGACATGCTGCAGCGTTAATGTTTACGCATAATGCTTTCCAAGTAAGTTAGGCTGAACTGCCACTGACTTACTTAACGTTTATAGGTCAACCACCTGCAGAAAGGGCATGTAGGTAGATTATTGTTGACTTTATGGTAGTGGAAGGTAGCTAATCAGTGAGCATGCTGGGAAATAACTTGTTATGCCTGGGTAGCTCTAACACCAGGCCCTGCGATGTCTTATGGGCACAAGGTAACAGAGTCATTTCTCATGGCTGCGGCCCTTGCTGAGAGGGGAGGTGGCGTGTGGTGGGGATAACAGGCTTAAAAAAGGGGAGGGGGATGGCCACAAGATTTCAGAAGTAGATTACAAGTGAAAAATCAAATAACTTAATCATCCTTTGCCAAACATACCATAGCATTTGTAGTGAAGTTGTTGATTCAATAAGCAAATTTACTGCCTGTGTATTAGGAGCATGGAGCATTCACGTTCTGGCTGCTGCGTGCTTTGCAGGGCTATTCGCTAGACCTTGGTGAGATATCTGTTCTTGTCTGTACTGACACAAATATTTTTTTTCTTCGATCGTGAAACATAGAAGAACTCTATATATTTTTTAATTTTGTAGCAAAGTGTTTAAAGACTAATCATTTTCCTGCTTTACTCCTGTTTTTTCCCTATTACTTGTCTCCGCAGAGGTACAGGTACTCCCTTGTGTGCCAATTGACAACTTTTACCTTTTAAAGTTCACAGTAAAAGTCATAGACTGGAATGCATAATGAATCAATTTGCTTAATTTGGTTTGAGCCCTTGGGTTGTAGCGCAGGCATCGTTGCTAGTATTCACGTAGCTATCTTGATCCTGATGTTCCTCTTACGAGAGCTGGCAAAAAACCCAGATGCTTTGTTTATTTAAGAACAGAGCCCCCAGCTGAAGTTTAGAACATCCAAATGCATCCATCCCCATTGAGTCCTGTATACTGGACCTACGTAGGATTCATCTCTCACAGATGCTGGTATCTAGAAACCTTTGTTAATGTGGGTCGTTAATTACAGCTCTTTCCCCTCCGCTGTTCTCCACCTTTCAGAGGTTTGCATGTATGGCCATGTGTTACCCATGAATACACACAGCACACACACAAAGTAAACTTAAATGTATTTCAAAGGTTTTGTGTCTCAGGTACATCTGAAGGCATGAGATATTCGTTTCAGCTTTTCATCTCTTCAGCCATGTTCACACACAGTAGTTTGTGCATACATCTGTACATATGTGTGCTAATAAATATAGTATATTCTTTTATAGCAGAAAATGCTTTTTCAGCATAACGGTAGAGGAAAAACATAAGAGGATTGCAATGATCTATTTACATATCAAAGAGTGGTAAACTGTAGGAGATAGACTCTTCACAGTTAGTTTCTTTCATGTTTGTATGGTATTGACTTTGAAAAAAGATACTCGGATCGGTAGTGTGAAGCAGTATAATTGAGATTTTTTTTCAAAATTCTAACATTTTCTACCTGATAGTGTCACATTATCAAAAACATTGTGATATTTTAGCGAACAAATTTGTTTCCTAGAATTTCAGATTCTTGTTTTTACCCTGGAGATGAACGCATAGAGTCCTCTGCGGTGATGAAATGTGAGTGTATAACTTTTCAAGTGTCAAACTGCAAAAAGCAAAAGAAGTGGGTAGGTCAGATGTAAAATGACTGACATGGAAGGTAGAGGACATCCCGACAGCTGTGGGATTGCTGATAGTGGGATATGACCGCAGCTGTAAGTTCAACTGAACAATATTATTGAATAAAATTGTGGTAAGACCACTAAGTGCAACTCCTGGTAAGGCCCCAAATGTTTTAGGATACTTTAATCAGCAAGCGCCTTGAAATACAGTTCTGAGGTTAATATTATTCTCTATTACAATGTATGTTTGTTTTTCCCCAAGAGAAGAACCAGGTACTTATAAGCAGTAATAAAAACAATCTAGTTAGGAGCGAAGTCCTCTCTTTATAGTACTGTTGCTATTTGAATTTTTTTTTTGTGTGTTAACCAGAACAGTGTGTGTTATCTAGTTGTTTGAATAAATATGAATATAGCTTCAACCTTTTTTCTTTTTTTAAGCAAAGACATGCGAAATGACTAATTTCTTATTTTCTACGCGAGCTTCATACTTGTTAGAGTTAAAACTGGTTGGATTTGAATTGGAAGTCTATGAAAGCTGCATTTTGATTTGTGCACTCATTTGTTAAATAAATCTACCTTAAAATGCTGGATGTGTAACAAATAAAGGTAGGTTTATCAAATTATGTCAGTATGCTTTTTGTGAAAAAACAGCCTCGAAAAAGTAATGTTACCTGTAGCGGTGAACTGCATTCAGTAGGTTTTAGTCGCTGTTCCTTCAGACTGCAAAAGTAGTGGGTCTCACCATTTCAGATTTCATTTGTTGGTGAAATGAGTGAGAGAAATCAGCCTGCTTTTCCAGTTACCGTTGATTCTTTCTAAAGTTTGAGCTGCTCGTTGATCAGAAAGTACCCAACAGCTTCTTGGGTCTGGTCAAACGGAAGTATTTCTGTCATCGTGTAGTGGTCTATCAAAAGCTGTTTTGGCTTTCTAACAAGTTCTACTTCCAGGTGCTAGGCTAGTGGCTTCCTCCACTCAACTTGTTTGACTCAAGGGATTGAGTAGTAAATAAATTGTTTAAATTTTAGATTTGTTAAAATTCAATTTATTATGAGATTGTAGTAAAAATCAAGATCTTGTAATAATTAAGGCAGTAATTTAAATTTCTTTAAGTTTTAAACAGATTTTCTTAAGAAAGAAAAACAAAGCAGGTAAATGAGAATTTCTTTTTTTTTTCTTTCCTGTGGGTAGGGGGAGGGCAGGCTGTGTTTATGTACTAATTTTCCATGTACTCTGATGGGACTGCCACGTTAGAAGCTACCGATGTTGCAGCAGAGCACGTTGGTGCTTCTGTTGACAGCCTTTCCAAGCATGTGTTTGTAGATTTGCATTAGCAGGGCACAGTAGCCCTGGAAATAAGAATGCTATCCGAGCAGGGATATCTGTGTGGAAGATGGAAGTGTGAGGCCAGTCATTCCCAAAACACGTATTAAGTGTCACGTAGTGATTTTATTTAGAATACTTGGAAACTGGTAAGGTAAGCCCTAGTGACCTCGCTTAACTTGCTCAGGTTGTTGGCTACTGCTTTTTTATTATGGCTGTTTCTAAATAAAGACTGTACCCTCATGTGGTTACACTGGTAAGCTGGGCTACCCAAAGGCATGGTGCCTACCTTTTTTTGTTTTGTTTTTAATTTCTGTCTTGGATATGAATAAGAATTTTTGTGCTTATTTTTAGTTTTCCTTTTGGTCACGTAAAAGGTTGATTTGTGACTTGGCTGAGAGGGGAAACAAAAACCAAGCCTAAAATACTGACCTCTGTTCATGCTAATCTATATTTTTAACTGTTATTTCTGAGAGAGTGGTTTGTTTACAGTGACAGCTTGTTACTTATGGTAGCTGCTGCCAGCTTCTGAAGTAATCTGATAACGTCAAATTGTGAAGGGAAGCTATAGGCTTTGCCTTGAATGACTTGCTATAAATCATGTTCATAGCTGGTGTGTATAAGGATGCTTGGGTTGATACTGATAGAAATACAAATCAAATACAACATATGGTAACCCAGTTCAGAGCCAGAGATTCTGGATTAAGCCTATTGGGTTCATATTTTTAAATCAAATGAATCGGGCATCCCTGCTTGTATATCAAAACTTCAAAACTGGGAATGCTGCACCGAGTTAAAGGCCAAAAAACAAAGAGGGGAATATACAGAAAAGAGTTAACGCTGAATGACAGGCAGGTTTGAAGGTTCAGGGTAAAAGAAACCTGTGAGAAGTAATGGACAAAGCTGCCTGGAGAGCTCATCAACAGTCAAACAAAGTGACGGCCAAGAAGCGAGTTCAAAGTCGCCAACACGGCGGCGTGTTACGGCTTCCATGGAGACAAGTGTCAGCGCAGAGTAAAAGCTGCGCCGACGTTCTCATCTGGCTGGTGCAGCTTTCGTACCCGCAGCTAATAATAAAATTATCTATGTGGTTTTCGGTTTTGTGAGGTGTAAATTTGTTTGATTTATGCGCTTCCTGAAGAGGAGAAAAAGAGAGCGAACGTCTCGAAGAGCGTGTAGTCATTAGGCGTGTAGTAAAGGCAAAAGTCGTATTATATTGAATAAACCCCGTTTTAATTGCAGTAGTTGCGCTAACAGTGTGACATCTTCTGTGATAGCCAAAGTGAAAGCCACCAAGTGCCGTACGTCACGTGAGGAATTCATATCTGGAACCTCCTTTTTTCCCCACCTCTTACACCATGAAGCTTCTCTCCTGCCTTCAACTTAGAGTGTGAAAACAAGATTTTCTATTGTTTGGATACACGTAATTTATTTTAGAAAAGCAGGCTGCTTGAGGTGTTCAGGAAGACTGTTGTCTGCAGACAGGACTGAGAAGTCCACATTTCTGAAGTAGGTCTAGTGAGAAGGAGAAGCCGCCTTCGCAGTTCACGGATTCTGTGTTTATGAACACTGCTTATGGGGGACAAGGGGCTTGGTGCTGGCCCTTCGTTACGTTTCCTATTTGGCTTCGCCTAACTGAAAAATACCGAATTCCTTGTTGCTATTTGATGTATCTCCTATTCAATTGCCGTAACTCAGACTCGGTGTGAGAAATACTGCTTTTTTCTTTCAAGGCTACCGATGTCTTGGACAGCGGCGAAGCTATCCTGTCATTTGTTCTCCCCTGTTTCCTCGTGCCCAATTTCTGGCTTTCTGCCTCAAGCTCTCCCTTCCCCTCCCTGCCAGGTGCTTGTCCCTGTGTCCAGGTATGAAATAACCTGGTGTTTCTTCCAGTGTGATCCTTAAGTGCCTAATCAGCAACAGATGCAAATTTTGCAGATATCCTTATTTTTTGTTACAGAAATTAATGAACAGATCCTCTCTTTGTTTGAAGATAAATAATAATGCCATATTTTGTTAGAGGTAGCGGTATTTGGTGATTAATACCATGGTCTTTTATATCTCCTGATAAACCAGGTAAAATAAAATTACTTTCTGACTACCAGGTAAAACTTAAGTGCTACTGGCACTGACAAACTGCGAAAGGAAGGGAGAGAGAAGTCCCCTGTGAGAAGACGAGTTTATTATCCAGATAAGATTTCCATAATAAGGGATAGTGATTATGGGGAAAGGCTGAAACTCCATTAACTGAAACAAATTACTGTGACAAAGCCAGAGGGAGTACTTTGCCAAACTTACTACTTCTTTCCTAATATTCAGACGTCTGTTGGTGCGCAGTGACCGGCATATGGACCTAGGAGCCAGGTTTCCGGCTCTTCCACGCCCCGCTGCTGACGCAGCTCCGGTTCTATAGAGGAGGCGAGTCCATTTATCTGGGCGTGTGGAGGATGTACCTTGCTTAAAGTATCGGTGAGGCACTGGGCGTCTTCCCTACAGAAACAAGTCCCCCCTCTACCGCTGCCGTTTCTGTGTTCAGTGAATCTTAATTGTCAGAGAAATGCGAGTATGAAATATATAAGCTCCGAGGAAACGCGATGAACTTTGCATTTATCTGACCGTCATGACGTATCATTCTGACTAGAATTTAGATTTCTTGCTTTGGCTAAAAAAGAAGGCTGAAACGCTGATTCCATTTCTGCACGTATGGTTATGTGTGCGCAGCTCTTTCCAGAAACGACTCGCGAACACGCACAGAACTATGGTGGTGGTTCTCCGGTTGCTCTGTGTGTGTATATATATGCAATACATTTAAAAGGCGCCTATGGCTCTCCAACTTGTGTTATTTGTGTAAAATACAGTATAAGAAGTTATTTAAATACAAATGTTGTCATCTTTGTACTAATTTTTGTGTAAAAACTAATACTGTAGTTAAGGCTTTTGTGTAAAAGCTGTTAGAGTTTGCTGTTATAGCTTTGGTAAGAACAGCAGGCAAGACTATAAGCTTTAATTTATGTTGTGCTTTGGACATTTTTCAGAAACTATTTACCCATTACCTCTTAGGTCAGTGGCCTAATAATGCAACAAAGCACTTTTTGAAATTGCAGATAATTTTCGGTGCTCAGATCTCTGTGTAGTATTGATGGGGAGGAAAGCTGATTAGGATCTGGGGAATTGTGCTTGATGGGAACAATCTGGAAGGAGTGAAAAATTATTAAACACACACAGCGGGAGTTGTAGGATTTACCATTGTCGTGCAGTGCTATTAATTCTCATTGCATCGTTCAGCAGCTTGATTGCACACTGTGAATACTGTTTATTGGAGAACGGGTACAATTTTGTTGCAGTTGTTGTAATGTAATACTAAATGCTAATTAGGCTTCTAACAATAATTAGAACCTCTTGCTAGCTTTAGAAATAGAAACACTCAATTGAATTTACAGAAACAAAGACCTTTAAGCGATGCCAGGAACAGTATCTGTAGAAGCAGCATCAAGTTTGTTAAGTTGTGGGTTTTTTTGTTTGCATGGGGGTTTTTGGTGGTTGTATTTTTTTCTCTTTTTTTCCCCTGGTTTATACATTTCATTTACAGAATGGTAAACATGTATTTTTATGGTGAACATAATGAGCTCATTATGTTCTCAATAAGGTTATTTTCTTAATGAAAGGGTAGAAAAAACAAATAAATATTAGAAGGACAACTGCAGATAAATATGACACGAAAAAAGGTGAAGACAGTTGTTGAGTGGCTGGTATTACGAAGTATAATGCACTATTTCATTTAACTATTTTGTAATATGAAAAGGAAATAACGAAACCCGAATCCATCAAAAGCTACTTCTTCCCAGCCTCCCCCTGAAAGTTAGGCACCAATTTTTTTGCTGAATTACTTTAAAGCGCTATGTAATTATTTTCAAATCTGACAATAAAGATTAGCTGTAGTTCTGGGTAATTTAGTACTTTGCAATATAAATGTTCTTTACATTTTGGAGGTACATGTAAATTTTTTTTTTTTTGGTGGGTGTTTTCTTGGAATCAGTAGTATGTCAGGGTGTTAACAAATGCAATTGATGGGCAAAATATATGGCATACACATTTTCATCTTGTTTGCTGAGAAGCTGGTTGTTATTACATATCCATATATTCATAAGGCTAAATGTACGGAAGATAAAGGCCTTTAACCAGCATCACTGCTTATAAAAAAAAAAAAAAATTCAGAGCTTGGATTCCTGTTTCGAGAACCTCTTTTGTATTAGTGAAAACAGAACCTGGGGTTCTTCTTCCAAGCTTCCTTTTAAAGGCTTTATGTAGACATACTGGGTTTGGGTTTAAAAAACTGTCTCTCTTCAGCCTACTCTGAATAGGAAAATCGGGAGCCTTTGAAAAAGCAGCGGGAATGATTTTATCACGGAAATACCAGAAGAATCTTCCATCCAGTGCTGCTCGCGTACACCGATGCCCAGCCGTACTGGAAGCAGTTCACTCTCCAGTACAGAGGCTCTAGTTATATTGAGGGTTTTTGCCACGTTTGTGGCAGTTGTTACACTTCCTTCTGTTCCTTGGTTAATATTTCATCATAGTATATAACCCAAATCACAGGGCCTTCCTACTTTCGTTGTCTTGCTGGTCTTCCCTAGACTTCCATCCTTGTAAATTTGTCTGGTGCTGCTGATGATGGTAAGAAGCTTTCCTAGAGAGTATGGCGCACCTTGTCCATCAGTTTGGGGGTTTCTTAGGGAGGTTTAGCTAATAAAGTGAAGCTTCCCAAAACTTTTTGAGAATGGAAAGAGCACTCAAAAGCAAACCTGTTGCTTGTTAGTGAAGTGCCTTCAGCATTTGCATGCTCCTTTTGAATTTATGGGTACATTTTCACCCTGTGACTTGCCCTCGCCCCCAAGCCATGTATAAGCATTGTGTAGTGCAAGGTAGTTGTGTTTTTTTTAAAAATAAAACATCCGATCCCAGCTTTATTGATTGTGTGTTGCACTAAATAAATAATCAGTGGTTGGTACTTTGTCACAAATGATTATAATGAATGCTAGGAGTTATGGTTATTTACCTGTACAATTTTGGCCCCAGTTCCAGGTCATAAATTCTGTACTGCAAATTGTGACAATGTCTGTCTGCAGAAATTTGAACCTTCGCAAAGGAGATTTTCTTAAACATGCCTTCTTTATGACATCTTACTGTCTTTTGAGTGGCCTGTGTTTTTCTTTAAGGGTTCAGCAATCACCTGGAAAAGATTTAACTCGAGCAAGATGGATTATTCTGTTGAATTTTCCATTAGCAGTTTTCCTTGCGCAAGTCAATGTCACCTGCAAAGAGAAGGTTTGCTGGGACAGGACACCCTGCTGACTGGCAAGTTTTGCTCTTCTCCACAAACACTGACCATTACCGTCCCATTGTGTTGTATGTGTGTTCGTGCTCTGGAGGCAGCCGTGGTCGGTGCGGTCTGGCTGATGTGTTCTGTGCTTTTCTGGTGTTGACTCGCGTGTAGCCCACTGTACGGACTGTGACAAACTGCCGCTGTGTGACCTGGTAGTCTTGGGTCAGAGCGAGAGAAATTGGTGTTGTACTAAGATGTATGTTAATACATATATTATTTATATAGGCATTAGTGAATGCTGTTGTTGTCTCAGCACAAATCAAGGTCCAGGCCATGGCCTTGGGGCTTTCAGGGGCTCGCTTTATCATGTGTTGTGATTTTTTTTTTCCCCCCCTTTTTTTTTTTCTGCTGCTTATGAATAATTAAAAACTTAAATTACTTGCCATGTTCGAAATTCGTAAGCTGGGGAAAATAGCTACATGAAAATTAATTTTCAGTTCTGTGAGACTGACGGGAAATCAATTAATCTTGATGTATTATTTTATGCAGAACAGGGTGCGGGAACCAGCAGAGAGAATGGCTACAGCTGTTCTTGTTGGTCGGGCCATATATTATTGTTGGCGGGTTTGACAGCTTCTGAAGGAAATGGCTGAAGGGTATCAGGCAGGTGAATCAACTGTAAAAATTTATTGGAGGATACAAACTGTTTCCAGGGGACTGATATAAAACTCACACTTGAGAACTGAAGTATTGAATGTTTTTGTGACTGAAGCAGCTTGTTGTCAATATTTATAGCTTTTCTCTTTGTTACATGTCCTATTTGTTTGATTAACTAGTCAGATGTTAGTGTCTGTTTGTAATTTATTTGTTGTGCCTTCTGTAGCATTTTTGATACATAAAGATTTACCACTAGGTAAATAAAGCAGCTCGTGCAATGCGATATGCTAAATAAAATGACAGAGCTGTTTACAGCGTGTTACAAGTTTTATAACTTGCTAGGTAGATCAGTAACTTTTGTTTACCAGTGTCACTGTTCAGCTGAAACATGTCGCAATGCATTAAGTGCTATGGGGTAAACAGGTCTCCTTTTAAATAATTGGAGATTATAATCAATATGTACCTTAACGGTAAATCATTTAAGAGAGTCTAGAAAGCCCTTCATGCAAACCCATCCATAATGCAAACATTTCCAAAATAAAATACCTCCATGCTCTTTAGAATGAGCTTTACATTTGCCATCCTTTCCAGTGTATCAGCAGCAGTGCTCTTTGTGAATAATAAAAGGGAGAAGCAGTAAAGTAGCCGCTAACAAGCTGTGTGTTAAACGTTGGTCCCGGTCTGGATGCGCCGGGTCCGAGGTCCTGGAGCAAATCTGAGCCTCGTAACAGCCCGCATGTCGTGATTCTGAACCGTGAGAGGAGGAGGCTGAGTCTCCCTGGCATCGCTCGCTGGGGTGGGAGCTGCCTGCTCCGAATTCTCCTCGGAGTGCAGCAGGTCAAAGTGGTTAGCTGAGCTGAGAGCACGGCTGCAGCGCTGGCGAGGCTGCGGAGTGGGATCTCTGCACCACTTGTAGGCTGGGAGAGAGAGATCAGCTCCCACCTATCGCCCACCAAAGCTTCCTCCTCTCCGATGCTCTGACACGGGAGGGTGTAGCTACACACGGTTGAAATGGTGCGTAGTGGAAGATCTAGACTTGCCGTGAAAGCCAAGTATTCCTGATGGCAAAAGGAGTAAGAGATGATATACATACTGATGATACATATTACTAGAACCTGTACGTAATCATAAAGAGCATGTGTCCTGCAGGTTGTTTTCTATATCTCCTTCCACAACAGAGAGGCTACAGCAAGAAATGTGAAGCCGTAAGTCATGCGAAGCTGATGTGGCAATGGAAGCAGAGGGAGATTTGGATTTTCGTGGGGATAATGAGCGTGTGTGCAATGCGGAGACTATCAGTGGTGCCTTCTCTCATCTGTTCTCTCTTCAAGTTACTGGGGGTTTTTGATCTTCAGCATAGATAGTGTATCGCGTTCTTTTAATCATCATCTCCGGTATTTGTGCTATTATTAAAAGATCCTTTCTTTGCTTTTTCCCGATGAGCTATGCGCATTGGAGGATTTGTTATGCAGATGTAAGGATTAGGTCGTTGTGCACCCTACGGTGCTGAACCTGCACTAAAATCCACTGCCAGAATTCCTGCATCCGCAAGTGTCGTGGGCTTCTGGCTTACAGGTTTCCATGGAGGTGTCCAATCCCGTAGTGGAGCTCTTTGTGCTAGAAGTCTACAGCAAAGATTCAAGCCTTATCATGTGGTCAAAAAACTCAAAGCTCTGAGTAGATCTTTCAAGATACAATGTTTTTTTGAATTACCAGCAATAAGAAACATCCAGGCCATTAAGTTGTAGATGGGGGGGGAGTAGGAAAATGAAGTAGAAGGAAATAAGAGCTGGTAGATTCTGACCCTGTTCTGGAAATATGCTGAACCCTTAAGACCTAATTAGAAGTGGCGTTTCCCTAGGTTAAAGTAATGGGTGAATATAACAAGATCCAAATATTGGGGGAAGGAAAAGAAGCTTTCAAAAATTTACAAATATTCTAAAGATTAATATTATGTGATTTTTGGAATAACTTAACCGTTTAACTAAGGTGAACTTTACATGTCCTTCCTGAATTAAAAAGCTATAAAGAAAACTGAAGTTTAAAGTAATTGTTAATGAAAGCTGGCCAGCGTGACCTCCGGAAAATATGAGCATTTGTTGGTCCAGCTTTCACAGATGTTAAACATTTGGTGATGTTACTTGGGGCTGCTTGAACCACATTAAAGTCCAGCCACTAGAGTGCTGAAACAGTTGGGCACTATAATAAAATATACATAAAAAGAAATGGTGAGACATTAGGTGTTGTTTGGTGATGACATTTAGGAAATTACAATTTTTCCATACATTGTATTCACATCTACACAAGTTGTTTAGGTATTTAAAGTAAAAGCGGTATATATATCGTTTGTAATTGCTACTACAGTTCTGGCAGGTGCACATAATTTAACAATATGTCAAATATGACAAATTATTGTTGAGTTACAATATAGCCTTAATAAGAGCACATCTGTTCCCGCTATGCAGTATAGAGGATGCCTGATTTAAAGAGTTTACTTACTGATGTTGTATTGTTGTTTAAATATTTAACAGGATCTTAGACACGAATCATAAAAAATGCACAGTAGTGTATAAAAATGAAGAATCTTACAGTAATGTTTTTGCTGCTGTTAAATCTATTTTCAACCCATCAGGAAAGGTTCCTGCATTCTTTAAGTTGTCACCTGCACACGTGCGTATCGTGTATGTCCATGCAGAGAAGGAGCTAGGAACAAAGCCCAGCGTATCATGGAAGCACTGGCACGCTCGGGGTAAGATACGGGCACTGTTAAACAGCGCGCAGGAGTCTTACGGTAGCGCTTGGGCTGAAAAGTGGAAGTTACTATGCCCCTTTCAACCTCTAGGCAAACAGAAATAAGTGGAGCATGCACTTTGGGTGGAACTGGTTAGAATTACAGGAAAGCATCCTGGCACCTGAATGACTTTTTTTTACTCAAAATTCTCTGGTGCAGTCTCATGTCTACAGGTGAGCACAGAAGTATTGGCTCTGGTGTTGCTGATCAAGATCCCAAGAACAATTCAATTTTATTCTATTTTTTCACATATCTTTTTTTCCTGGAGCATTTAACTGTCGGTCTGGCAAAGGGGGAATTTTTTCGTGCTGCTTTTTAAGCCAAAATGATGGCTAGTTGCTTTATCTGGTTTTGGTAAAGCTTTATCTGTTTTCTCTGGGCATAGCCATACTGCATAGCGTTAAGGATGGCAAAGCAACCAGAGTTTGCTGAGGGGACAAAGCTGCCTTGGGGTGATAGTGGAGGATTTCTATTTCTTTATATTCCTTCAGCAGAATGGGACATTGTGGGCATCGTTTTTTGCTTTGTTCGTTGAAGGGGAAGGATAAAACTGACATTTGCTGCTTGCTTTTTAAAGGGGGTGTATCATACCGGTGGTGGTGATAAAAATAAGAGGGTTTGACGTGTCTGTCTTCTACTGCTTTTGTTACAACCATTTAGTTCTAAAAGAGTCAAATTCTCCTTAGTCGGAATCCTAATTTGGTATTAGTTTATTACCATAGTTATGATATATTTTACTGTAGAGTAGTGAACCAATTGAGGTAGCAGCTGTGAAGGTGGGATACCTTGTCTAAGTGCAAATCATTGGGAGAAGTTTTCATATGTAAAATTTGAATGTTGATTTGCTTATGCCTGAGTAGAAATCCACACCAAACTGAAAAGACAATGTTTCGGGTCTTTGCGTGCGTGTATGATTAGTTGCTAAGCAGCATCACGCTGGGGCTGAGGCCGAGTCCATCTGGGTTCTCGTTCTGTCTCTGGCAGTGCCAACAAGATGCTATTTAGGAGGAACAGGCAGGTTTGGCCACCTACTCTGGTCCAGCTCCCCAGCATCCTTGTATTAAGGATGTTAGGGCATACATCCCTCTGCAGATCCAGTTATTGATCTGCTGGCCGTGAACGTGTAGAATTCCATTTGTATTTGCTGGTACCATCTGCGTTCACAGCCTCCTGCAGCGGAAAGCTCCAGAAGTTCACTAGTCAGGTTTAAATTGTACTTTATTCATTTTAAATTGATCTCCTACCAATTTCACTGAGTATCCCGAAGTTCCGGGGTTGTGGGCTTTGGTGAAGAACTGTTCTGCCTTCAGCTCATCTGGCTCACCCAGGGAAGTGGTTGGCTGATGTGAGGAGAGCTGGGGCTATTTGCATAGCACGGACAAATCTGCATTTCTCTCCTCTGCGTTTGCGTGCTCTCACGCTTGCTCTGGTGCACTGTTTCCCATTTTATTTGTAAACTCGAGCTATAGAGAAATAAAGCTGCTCTTAAAGCAGTTCATCTGAAAAAGCCATTAAAACATCCTGTGGGAGAGGACAGAGTCAGAAATGAGATGTAACCTATGGTAGGGAAAACCTAGAGAACCCCTTGATTAAAATGCAGTTGTTTTAAACACTAGACTGAGCTTGCCTAGGTGTATAGGATGTAGAGAATAATCTGTTTCTTCAGTTGCTTTGGAATTTTTTTTTTTAATTTATTTTTCCCAGCATTTAGAGATGAGACACATTAGTGCTTGGTGTTATTGCTGCGAGCCTTCTGCTGCCTTGAACGTGCTTGCCTAAAAGAAGTATAGCTTCCTGCCAGGAGATGGAAATTAGGTTTGTAAGGAAATATTTTTTTTGCTGATCACCCTGTGTTTATAATATTTTCCATGAAATTTCTAAGAAGTGTTTTTCCTTAATAAAAGGTAAAAAATACTTTTGGTATTGTTTAGCGAGTTCTTAAACTCTGTTGACAGTAAAATCACTTGGGGCATTACTAGCTGCCAAAATCAAGTGGTTTTCTAGTCACATAGTAGGCCAGTTGTTGAAGGTCCTAAATGACAGGGAAGATATATTTCCAATAATTATGATAAGTATTTTAGAAATCACTAAGGAGAAGATGGTTATGCTTGCTTGTGCTACTGATATACAGCGTTTCTCATTTCTTGACAAATTGCAGTATTTTAAATATTCACTCCTGGAATGTGGTTGTTAATTGTTTGAAGAATTTTATCTCATTTTTTTTGTGTGTTGCTCTGAAGAGTTTCAGTGAACATAAACCACTGCTTGCTTCTCTCAGGGGCCTGGTATCTCATAACTGTATGCCCTTCATGCTTTATTATGCAATTTAGTTTTTCATGTCTTTCATTTGTTAGCAGTAAAATGACTTTGGAAAAAAACTGTTTGATTAAGAGGCTAAAATCACTATTAGGATTAAAATTATAGTTAATTCAAGTGAGTTTCCTGTTTGTGTAAAATAGATTTAGTTATGGTGTTACTTGAGTAAATTTTTGATATTTAAAGGAAGCTCCTCTGTTTTTCCCAAAGCATCACAACCTTCAGAATAGCTAGCTGAGATTTATTTGCTGTTTGGTAGCTTTTTTTGGGATCACCCCTTCATTTAGGCATGACCTTAGAGAAATTTTCCCTGGGAGAAATCAGGTAATACATTCTGTAAGGGTTCAGCAGAATTTTTCACCAGATGATATATCCATTTGCTTATTCTTTCAGAGTTAATAGTTTTGAAGATTTGATATATAAATTTAGAGCAATGCTTCAGTGGTTTGATTAAATATCTGCTTTGTATATCAGTTTATACTTTTATCAGATAAGCGTTGCTGTTAGAAGCTTCTTTTAAGCTTTGCTTTGCTAATGGAGGCAGCCTGACCTTTCTGATGCTGAAAATCGTAGTATTTGTAATATTCCTAAACACACAAAGCAGGAATTTCACTACGAAAAGTCTATTAAAATTTGCTGAAAACCTTGTATGGAAAACAAATGAATAATAGGAACAGGCTCAAACACATGCGAAGTAAAATTAACTAAAAATGTCATAGTTGATTGGTGGTTGTTTTTTTCTTACTTTAACTGCAAGTTAATATAAGCAGTTTTAGATTCTCCCTTTAGTCATTGATTTTATAAGTTGAAATGACATTTTTCTGTAACTATTTTGGGTTTTGTCAAGCAGCAAACCTCTAATCCCAGCGTTTATCCATGTTAGATACTTTCAACATTTAAAAAACTTTCTGTATCCTTCTATGGCTGAGGAATTACAGGGCATGGTAATAATTGCTAAGATAGATAGATAGTTTATTTTTCAAAAGCCAACACAACATGAAATACAAATAAGGCTTTAACTGCCCTAATTGGATTGAATTGGAGCTTTTTTAATTTTTCAGGACTGAGATTAATATCCTAAAATATTAGTAAATAAATCCTGTGTTCTTTAAGGCATTGCAAGTGTAGTTTTAGTTGCAATACCTAGAGAAGTGGTCTATGAGTTTATTTTTATAAGGATTGTCCTAGGAGCGGTAAAACCTATGCATTGTTGACATAGCAAAATTGCTATGACGTGGAAAAACAATATCCGACTGCATCACCTGCTTGAAGATTGGAATACTTGAGAGAACAGCAGACATGGGCAATGGGCTACAGAAAACCTGAATTTGGGAATGTACTTTATATTTAGAAGAGGAGATGAGATGCCTTGAAGTTACAGTATCCAAAGCTGATGTAGTATTGCAACATTAGTACATTTGTTTGAAAGGCCATGCTACTTATAACACCATAGGTATCAATCCAAAGCACTAAGCAAGTTCCTATGACTTAAATTCATGCCTTAAAGAAACAAAAAAGTTTCCTGTTTTTCCTGCAGAAGTTGGGGATGAGGGCGAGACTTTGATACTTGTTTCATTTTTCGACATGTAACGGAGGTTGTGGTAGAACAGATTCTAAGCCTAAATGCTTTTTCATCTAAAACATTGAACGTGTTCTCTTTCAGCCTAACTGCATAGAACAGCTTTTTTATTTTTTTATGGGCTTTGTTGGTTTTGCTTGTCACAGTTACTGGTATTAGTTCCCTAGTAAATAATGACTTCTCTTTAGTAAGAGAGACAGATGACTTATTACATGTCATGGGCAATCCACAATCTTTTTAAAGTCATGTTTTTAATGCAAGTTTTCCCTTTGATATTTTTTCTTTCCTTTTTGCTTGGTGTGTCCGATGAGATAGACTTCCCACATAGCAAAGTCTTGTAGATGAGCTCATTCATCAGCTGTAATTTGACACTGACAGCTCAGCTCTCTTTTATTTTTCTTTCCCCCTAGAACTATTTTGACCAACTTGAACACAAGCCCACCTACACCGGTGGTGGATATAAGTTCCACGCAAAGATGCGTTGTTAAAGTCGCTGGTCTTTGTGTTGCAACTGGTTCTGCAAGGGTGGCAAGGGCTGTTTCTGGATGGTTCTCGGGAACGGCTGAACGCCGTAGTCCTCGGTGATGCCTCGGCACTGTCGTTAGCCTCCTCCCATTTTGAAGAGCGCAGACCAGCGCTCCCCAGACTGGATCTGCATGCCGGTGGTGGCTCAGGTATCTAGCTCTGAGCTGTTTCATGAGCAGAATGCTTCTTCCTGGAGATGCTGTTGGCAAATAATCGCTCTAAAAGAACAAACCGAACCAGCAGGAAAAAACCCCAAACATCTCAAAAAGAAAAATATTCATGTTTCCTGAAAACTCTGTTGTTGCTTTTCAGCTGTTTTATGTCAGCATTGAGAACAAAGGAAACGAGTTCCCATCCAGATTAGGGTACGTGCGTAGTTCATGGCATTGGTAATTGAATGGATAACAATCCATTACACCAACTGGTTATGCAGTCTGGCAGATTACATGACCAATAATGCACATACTGCTTATCTGTAATACCTTTTAGCAGCTTCTAATAATTTATTAATGCTTTATCTACTCTATCCAATATTTTATCTTTGTACACAAATAAAATGAGTGATATTGATGATTTTGCATCTTGCTCTGTTCCTGGGTTTCAGGAGTTCCCAGAATTGAGAGTGCTACTTTACGCTCTCTGAAATTTGGCTCTTGAAAGCTTTCATTTTGGTTTTTGACTCTTTGTAAAATGGACGTTCTCAAAATATGTATCTGGTCATCTGATTAGATGATCGTTATCATTAGATACCATAATCATTACTGATACTTCAACTGTGTTTTTTTATTTCTAATCCCTACCCTAGCTTTTGTGCTCTCCCTAGATAAAAGAGCGCAAAGCCCTGCCGTGCAGACTGGGTTGGAACGCAGGTAGATCTCCGTATGGGATTCGGAGGGAAGCGTACGCCTCACAAGACTGCTCAGATGAGACCGATGAAGGTGGTACAGAGAACAATATGATCGAGGAGTTCTGCAGAGAGGCCCGTGTGTTGTGGGTTATGGCTTGCTATGGCAACCTGCTGCTCTGCATGAAGATTTTTAGAATGATCATCAATTGCAGCTAGACTTAAAAGTTAAACATTAACATGAAAATTATTAAAAGCTGCAATGTGTTGTTCATCTTGTTGGTCGAGTTGAAAAACAATGATTTAGGAGTGCCTGTAAAGCTTGTCTGGTTTTTATTCTCTGCAGTTTTACCAGTTGGCCTCATAGAAAGTACTGTTACACTTGGCATTTAATTGGGTATAATTTCCTTTCATAAACCACTGTTCTCTGGTGCTAAAAATGCCTGCTCAAAGCCTGGGGAAAGAAAAAGCTATGTAAATGAATATACAGGCCTGGAATACACGCACAATGTACAGTGTTGTCCCCTACTCACTGGTCCACGTTCTGGGAAGGAAGTGAGCGGTGTCAGTTAAGCGCTGGTTGGGTTAATGGCACTTCTCAGCTGGTGCGTTTCCTCGTGGAGAGTGGTGCTTTGAGTACCAGCACTGTGTTCCTGGGAGAGACGTGAAACCGTACCCCTTTGCGGTTTGCTGTACTTGCATCAGGAAGAGTTGCGGTAATTTTCTCCAAGTGGAAAACAAACATTTTGTAAGAAATCTGTTTAAAGCAGTTATTCAGCGTATGTGCATACCTACCTTCTTAGGTAGCTGCTTGGTCAAATAACAATTTTTTTTTTCTTTTTTTTAGTTTTCTGTATATAAAATACTTCAGGTTCTCCATAGAGAGTCTGATCCTCTTTTCTTGCATTTCCCTGCCTTAGATGGGGTTTCTTGAGTTGGTGGAGTTCTAAATTTCACATCTTTTTAAAGCTTTGGAGCAGATGAAACATTACCCTGTGGATGAACTTTCAAAAGACCTGCTGCCCCGTTCCTGGAGCGAGGGAGGCGTGTGGCAATACAAAGCCTTTAGCCCCCGATGTCCATCTGCATCGGTTCTAGCCCCGATGTGATAGTGCAGCTCCAGCATCTGGAAATCTCTCCGCGCCGTAGTTCATGACTATTCTGTTGCATCATTCCCAAGGTTCTGTTCTTGCAACCCCAGGGTTATGGTGAAGGATTTACCCAGATCATGTCCTGTATATTATATATGAAATGAGCAGAAATGGATTAAAAAACAAAAATAAATGAAGCCAGGGCTGGTGGATATAAGGATGGTCGATTGTTGTGAGGGCTGCAGTGTAGGTTCTGCACAGGGTTGTTAATGAGGAGTGTGTAAAGCTGAATATGTAGCTACATACTTGATTGCAGATGGTGACTTTTGCAGTTGCTAATGTTTAATTCTAAGTGTCTGTATTATCGCCTCGCTAAGAGCTACTGGCTTTTTTGATGCATGTTGGTGAGAAGAAACTTTTGAGATACAATCACTATGCTGTCACATATTGTTATCTTTAGCTGGTGTTGGGGCTGAAACATTAGCATGACTTAATTTGAGGTATGACTTCTTTTGAACCTCTGATATATTTATATTTTATTTTTAAATGAACTTAAGCTTCTTAAATTCATTCCAAAGCCATATGCCATGAAGTCTCATCACCAGTCACTTGGATTCCTAATTAACTTATACTCCATAGACCCATTTCTTTGCTTATATTTCTTTCAAGTTTCTCTAATGTGCTGTGAGTTACACTGGAAGGAACAATAAGATTTAAAGGAAGAATTAATTTAGAAAGTTGGGAATAGAACAGATAAGGGAAAATGAGAAAAAGCAGCTTAGTATTTTGTCTTGTAAATGGCCTTGCTCTGGTAGACCAAAGAACCCATTTATTCAAAGAAAGGAGGAGTGTTAATGAAATAGATCATGAGCATAGCTATTACGGTAATGAATTTTAACACTCACTTTGTTATATGATATTTTATTTATGAGCTTCCTGATTATTCAGATAAAGACAAGAAGTTTATAGCACTAGATTATGTCTTGTTTTCACAAACATATTCAGTAGTTTAATAAACATAATTTATTTTTTCTCCTTAAAAATCAGCAAAATTTATGAGAGATTATCTTAGGGTTAATGAAGTCTAACATTAAGGAAATATTACCCTATAATATTGGAGCCTTCAGTGCTAGAGTTGTAACTGTTTAATGCTTTTTTCTACAGGCTATTTTTATATAGTACATGCTTTGTACCATTAATCCTATTTTTACACGTTACTCTTAAGCCAATTCATTGGGAAGTATATATCAATGTTTTATATTTTTCAGTCGCTGCCTTTATTACGAGATATAATACGGTTTTGATAAAAGAAGGAAAAATATCTCATTTTTTCATTGGGAGAGGTGCAGCCTGTGTATTTTACACAAAACAACGCTTTTTAACAGAGTTACACTGGGACTTTATTTTCCCGTCTTGAGAAATGTTGAAGCATCCGGGAACTGCTGTACTTGAACTTCTTTGAGATCCTGTCAGTAATCAGTTACAAATGTGAACCAATTAATAATCTACAGGGGAAAAAATTCCCAAGCAGAGAAAAGTCTCTGAGAGCTTAGTGTGTGAATCTTGCTAATTAGCAGCATAGTAGTTATCTAATTGGCATCTTGAAGATTGAAGGTATATGCAGAAAAGCGAGCACCTCGCATGCATTTATTGCCCGTTTTTCTTAAAAGAACCCAACGAAGGAAAACAAAAGAGTGCAATGGAGTTTTAGTTTCCTGCCTTAAAAATGGCTCGTGAACAGCGCAACCATTGTGAAGAGAGTTAGTGTTTCAAGATATTGGCGATTTTGAAATATAAGAATATTTTTTAAATTGTAAGGAAAAAAAAGACTGTGTAGCATAGTGACTGATAGTTCTGTATTGATTAGCATTGCAGAATTGGAGCCGTATCAATAACGCATTACACGAGTTGCAGTTATGCTACATGACTTGGAGCAATAATTTGGGCGGATCTGAGCAGATAGTTCATCCTCTGATTTTTAAATAGACACAGTTTTCAGGCTGTGAATATGACTAACAGGGTATTTTACAATTGGAATCAGTTCTGGAGGTAAATATTAAGTAGTATATTTCAATAAATTACCTCAGCATCCACCGAATACCAATTTAATTTTCTGCGTCTGGTAACCTTGTTCTTGCATGCCTGGTGTGTGGCGTGTTAGGGAGGAGACGTGCAAAGGAATAGGGGAAAGTTGGGAAGCAACTGGCAGGTAGGTTTGCATTTTTTCAGGTTAATTCACTTGATGAAAAGCTGCTGTATGTGATGTGTCATATATCAAAGGCAGGGCATCAGTAATCTTTGCTCAAGGGCACGGGTAACAGACAGAAAGACATGTGAATGAGATGGAAAAAAGCAACTCATCCTTTTCTGCTAACACCACGAAGGAGATAAAGGAAGATTTATGAGTCATCTTGGACCACTTACCAGCAAGAAGCATACAGTATTTTTCACGTGTTCCAAAAATTGGTAGTGGAAGGTAATCAGACTGTCACGATGTCCATCAGGTGCTTTATGAAGAAATTGGGTCCTTTGGGCTTTTGATTGCACAGTCAGCTTTTCCTTTATGCTGTAGTAGTTGTATTTTTTTCTTGTTTGAAGTGAGTAATTTGTAAGTTAAAGAATGCTACCTGTGTGTTTAAGCATTTTTAGTAGTTAGCGCTACTAATGTCAACCAAAATAATAATAAGCCAACAATCTGCAATAGGCTGATGTTTTGTTTTAGCTTCAGACTTTAAGGTAATTTACTTAACTGAATCTTATGAGAAATACTCTATGGTGTTTTCCCACCATACAAAATTATGTCCAAAAGTAGTTACATCTAATAGCAGGAAAATATTTTTGATACTGAGAAAGATAGAAAGCAATCTCATGTCTTCGTATGGAGCTGGCTATTGGTGTGTGGTATTTTGTTGTCAATTAATATATTCCGTAAAAGAAAATGGGAAAACCAGCACGACAGGAAAAGTTTATTTTATTTTTATTATTTTACAATGAAGGATGCCAGTGTGGTATTTAATACTTCGCTGTCAGAACCGTATGTCTTTGTCATCAGGACTTGATAGCTAAAAATATGATCTTGTTAAAACTGATAGCAAACTTCTTCCTGAGTGCCGATCCTATACGTTACACAGACCCTAGTCAATCAGCTGGACTATTTTTGCGGAGGAATGAAGGGGGAGTGGGATTAAACTGACAAGCGAACACCTTGCATATGTAGATTTAAAAATGCAGGTATTCATTTGCATGCAGCTTTCAGTTAAGCAGTATTTTTGGAATATTTCACTTTTGCCTCATGACTTCTTTATTCTCCTGTGTTGTTTTTTCCACTTCTGATTGATGAATTTGTCATTTCTGCGTCACTATTAGTATTCTTTTCATGTTCACGCAGCTCACATTTCAGTTTCAAGTGATTCACGTCGTTTCAGATATTCATCGACTTCAGGGGGTGTTGTGAATGCCTGCAGACCATTGGGAGGGACAACCTTTTGTAGCACCTTCTCTTGTCTAGCAGCTGACGCCTGGGATCAGTGCCGACCCTCTCTGCTCTCTCTCAACACAGCCTTCCCAGAACTGCAGCTCTTCTTCATGCTCTGCGTCCATAGTGTAGCTCCTCAGAGGTGGATGTTAATAGAAACAAGCAAACTTTACACAGTAGTGTAGAATGTCATAGAATCATTAAGGTTGGAAAAGACCTCTACGATTATCAAGTCCAGCCATCAACCCAACACCACCATTCCTACTAAACCATGTCCCGAAGTGCCACATCTATTCATTTTTTTAACACCTCCAGGAGTGGGGACTCCACCGCTGCCCTGGGCAGCCTGGTCCAATGCCTGACCACTCTTTCAATAAAGAAATTTTTCCTGATATCGAATCTAAACCTCCCCTGATGCAGCTTGAGGCCACAATTCATTGGTCCCTGATTGGGGATGTTGGAGGTGCGTTTTCCAGACAACATTATCTAGTTAATGCAGGCTTAGGTGTTTCAATGTCTTAAATGCTATTTGGACTCAGAACAGTGACTTCTGGCAAACTGGGATGATGTCAAAGTTTTCCGTCAGCTTTTTGTCCTGGTCTGGTCCTATAGTTTCACCTGACAGTTGATTCTTGAGAAGAAGCTCTTCTGTGTTTTTTTAATTGTGTTTTTAAAAATGAAAAAAAAAAACCAAACCCAAACCCTTTATTTTTTTCCTTTCTTGTTTTAAATCATGTCACTTCCTTTGGGGTGTTGGGGGGTTAGTAAAGTGGGGGGATATTTCCACTGTGCTTTCTCATAGTGTTGCAGGAAAGGAGGTGGGTCTAGTCTTTATCCAGCTCACCCATCTTTCTTGTCATCCCTTTTATTTTGTTGCAGTACAGCCTGGAAAGGTAACAGTTACGGTCTACTACATATATATTAATGGTTTTGGCAGCAGATAAAATTCCCAATATCTTTAGGAAATACCATTTCATAACAACTTCACAAGTTGTGTGTAAGTTTCTTAATGGCCAGAACATCCTGTAATTTTATCACTTCTTCAGATCTGAGGTTTTGTTTTTTTTTTTTAATTGTGGTTTGTTTCTTTCAATTAGAATCTTGCATCAAAAGTGAGGATCGGTTTCTTAAATGAAGATTATGTTCTGGTTTCCTTCAGGCAGATGCTGAAAATACACAGGGTTGGAAAGATCTGAAAGTGCTCTAAAATAAAGTGCAAAAATTAAGTTGCCAGGAGGTCTTGGTAGAGCGCTGTTTATCATATAAATCTTTTTCCTTGTTATGTGGCAATAAGAGATGAAGTAGATCTTCCTAATGCAATATTTGCTTATCTTTTCCTTCTGCTGTGATAACTTCTTGCTTGGTGATCCTGTGCTCCTTGTGCAACGTGTTACTCTGCCGTGAATTGGTTGCGGTCTAACTGAGGAAGTGGCAGGAACGTGGTTGATTAATCAGCTTTTGCAAGCTCATTTAGAAGTGTTTGGAAGGGACGCTGTTGCTTGTGCCGTACTTTGATGTAAGCTACTCTATGTAGAACTCATGAATACAGAATGAATTTCAAATTGGAGAGAAACCTGTCCGTGCAATAAAGACGAGTAAAATACATGGCGAGAATGCAGATGAAGAGTATGCCTTTTGCAGTCCTGGGGTACAGAGCGTGGTATGTGCATCTCGGGTGATGCTAGAATAGTTTACTGTGGGCGAAGTGTTGCGTTTCTTGTTCTTTTATTTTTGTTTGTTCTTAATGTGATATTGTCTTTAGGAAGCTGTAGTCTTGTTGTGCTAGGAACTACAGGAATTACAAAGCATGTAAATACACCAGAGCAGCGCGCATGAAGAAAGAGGACAGCTTTAGAGAGTGTTAAGAGAAGTCTGCGCTTGTGTGGGGATACCCCCCTCAAATATGTCATGAATTCACTTTACTTGGTGTCTCGTAAACACAACTTGTTAAATTTTAATGGGTTTCACTGTTAATGTTTTTTATTTACTTGATTTTTTGCATGTTAGTGCCAAACAAAAAGAAATTTCTGAAAATTTCCTGATGGGCTTCTAAAACTCGGTTTGGCAGCAGGCGAGACTCAAATGTTTTGTAATGCCGGAGTAGTGATTTACACAACCCTCTAACTGATCATTATAGTTATCTCAACAGGAAAGGAACAAACAGCATAGATAAACTAGTCATTCAATGTACTACTAGATAGCCACAAAAAGAAGCATGCATATGAGACATGGCCTGTCTTTCCTTCTGTGAATAAATAAATGCATGTACTTCCAGTTTCTTTTGAAGGAAAAGAACAACTACCCACCCACCACCACACTTTAATGCTTTTTTTTCTTCTTTCCTTCCTCCTTATATTGTACCAAAAGTCAAAAACTGAATATCTGTCACGATTTCTGGGTTTGTTGGAGACTCTATATCAATATGTGTAGAACAATGGAAAGCTGATTAGAACAACTATTGCTGAACAGCTCAGAGCGAGGATTTCACGTGAGCAAACTTGCAGTACAGAAATACAGTGAATGAGCCAATGCACTTTCGTAGTTAGCAGTACTGGGCTGGTAATCGCGTATTTGAGATTCTCCTTATTGCTCTCCTGTTGACTAATATTTCTGTTAACCTTCTGCAAAGCTCTTCAGCTGTCTGTGCCCCGAGATCTGTGGAGTGGGGAGCTCTGATTCGTGGTAGTCAATGATGTCTCCAGAGACTGGAGTACAAATAGTGCATCATCTTCAGGCTCTCAATATGTCCATGATATTTACTGAAAGTTAAGAGACTGTGATGCCTTCCTTATGGTCTTTGAAAGACATGTTATCAAGTCATGTTTAAAAACTTTAGCAGATTATTCAGTGCTGGTTTCTTTCTGCAGACTCGAAGTTGCCTACCACTCCTAATTACAGTTAGCATTTTATTTTCTTCAGTGACAACAAGTCTCTTCAGAGACCAAAGTTCTGAGAAGTTGCTGACCTTTAATGATGTACCTATTATTTTAGTGATGTGTTTTCATGGTTTTCGAGTTAATAACAGTCTGGTTTATCATAATCGTGGTGGTATAGCGGTGTCTTGTCGGATCTGACAAGCTAAGCAATATTGGGCTTGATGAGCCTGGTGGAGGGAAACCCTTGGGGAAAGCCAGTGTTTCCGAAGGAGGTGGCCTGAGGGATCAGGTGGGTGAGCTCTGCTCTTAGAGGTTTGTTTCGGTGGGCGTTGGAGGACTGCTGGTTTTCATGTGCTGTCTTTAACTGGTGTTCTGAACAATCATTTGAGTATATGTCACTCTTCAAAAAGCTATCCGAAACCCCATATGTGTTTTGATTAAATACCCTGAGCAAATACATAAATCATACCTACTTAAGCACTTTCTGTACAGTCAGTTTTAATTTTCTTGGTCTCCCATTTCATTCCTTGTGTGTGCCACTGTACTATTCAATACGCTCTACCAGCCTTAGTGATGCACCTTTTAGTAGTAGATGAAATTTTTCTATTTCTTTTGAAACAAGTAATAAATATTGAGATATTGTAGAGTGGAAGGAGTTGAGTAAATGTGATGATGATACAGTTCTGCAATTGAGTAGGTTTGTCTTATTGATGAGGAGTTTTAGAATACTGGGGGATTAGTGCTCTTCCACTGGTCAACATCTACTGTTTTCTGACTTGAGATATTTTGTTTCAGAAATCAAACAGTTTTGAGGAAAAAACCATAACGTATTTTTTTTGGTAGAATAGCCTGCAATTTTAAATATGTTTCTAAAGGTCGTGAGAGATTACTGTAGCATAAAGCATCATATTAAAAAGACTTCCCACAAATATGCTGTAAGGCTTACGGTAGCTATGCACTGTCAGACATACCACCAGCAACATACTAATGCAGCAAGCACAATTAGAAAGATATTAATGGATGGAAACTAAATTTGGTCGTTTCATTCGGTTCTGTATGTGGCAGATTTTGAATAAAAGGAACTGAATACAGTTCATGCAATTGAATTTTGAAGACAACGTTGTAAATCACAGAATTATAAAGAAGGCAGAAAATCCCTTAATTGTAACAAGTTCCCCAATGCATAAAAGCACTATCTGGCAGAGAAAATTGACAGTGTGCTGGTGATCAGATGTAACAGCTGGAACACTTCTATTCAAACTACTTTAGGAGTAATAAACCTAATAATTTATCCACAAACTGCTGTGATAGCTGTAATTCTGTTTTGTTAAAAATCTCTCTTCTCTATACTTATATACGTTCCTGTTTTGGCCTAGCATTGTTACAAGTATGAAAGAGGTTAATGCTATTTTTTTACACATTACAAGCTGTCTGTGTCAAAATATTTGCTCCAAAGTTTAGGATAATTAGAGTTTTATAACGGTATCTAGAAGTCTTTTATAAATTGCTGATTGTTGCTAGTTCATTTCCTTGTTAATTTTCTGTCTTGCAGTCAGTATCACTTACTGTGTTGCCTGGTATGGTGTGTCTTGAAAAAGGCTGAGAATCTGCGTGAAACTGGGAAGCGCCTCTACTTGTAACGGCAACAGTGTGCTTGTTCGGATAGCTGGGGATTTTTGACCAGAAACAGCTTAGAATGTCGCTTACAGATACTTTCACTTGTTCATAAGCCCATAACCAGAGTAAATATTAATGTTTACTTGACTTCATGTATAAATAGGATAACCAAAATACAGGGGGGGGGAAAAAAACCCCAGAACAAAACCAAGAGAGTCTACATTGCTGTGACTTTTTCAAAACTGTGGGTTGATCTTCAAAAGAGAATGGAAACAGTATCACAACTGCATTGGGCTGTTGCAGGGTGAACAGTACAGGAGATGACTGACTAAGCCAGGTTGGGGTTTTTTTGGTTTTGTTTTGGTTTTTTCTAGACAAAGTGAAGAGAGATGGATAGGCATACTTTTCCTGGTATTAGACAATGCTATGCAATGCTGGAGTGCACCTTGTTTCATCCCTGGAAGCATTCAAGGCCAGGCTCGATGGGGCTCTGAGCAACCTGATCTGGTTGGAGATGTCTCTGCTCATCACAGGGGGGTTGGACTAGGTGGCCTTTAAAGGTCCCTTCCAACCCAAAGCATTCTATGATTCTGTATTATGTCCGTAGGCTGCATGGCAGAGAAGACTTGGTCTGAGGCTGATCTGTCCTCATTTAGATGGTCAATGGAGTCTTCTGTTTAATTCCGTGTTCACCCATCACCCAATTCCCTGACACAAAAATGGCAGCTACAGTGCAGCTTTTCTGCAGTCTGATTATCTCATTGCACTTCCATTCCAAAAACCCCAGGTTATTTACATTTACTTACCTTGCCTTTGATTATTTACTTGTTATTTACTTTTCAAACAGCTGTCAGGTCAGGATTGAATTGAAGACTATTGTATGTTTCAAATAGCAGTACACAGGACACATTTAAAAAGATGAAAAATAGAATATGTTATTTGGTGAATGATAAAGGGGTGATGAACAGTAGTGCTATATAAATATCTGCCCTTTGTTTTTGGTTCCTTCTGTTTGAAAGCAGTAGCAAGAAAAGAAAATGGCAAATGGTCTTTCAAGATGTTTATACTGAGCTGTTAATTTGGCCTCAGTGTTTCATTGTCACCAAAAAGGGTCACCTGGCTGTTTATTACTGATCTTCTGAGTCAGTTTGGTATGGCCCATGCTATGCCTGCACTGGCACCAGTGCAGGAACAAAGAAGTGGGACCATCAGGAACATGGGGGGACAAATGTGGGAGCTGGAGGAAGAAACCTGCTTTTTGGGTGCAGCATGGATTATTCTGCACTGAAGTCTCTTTGGACCTGAAGGAAGCTCTTATCGGTTGCATTGTTTCCCATGCAGATGTTTTCTGTGTTGCGGGAAGTATGGCTAATGTTCAGTGTCCTAAGTATCTTCTAGGAGTCCTGATTTCTATAAAGAACCTTGCTGCTTGAGTGAAATAGTCTGTCCTTCTCAGTATTTAATGATTGTAGTAGTATTTCAGGCAAGCTGAGGCACTTTCAAGACATCTGAACTAGAGTCCCGCTTCAAGACCAATCCAGTGTTCAGGTGCCGCACCACCTATATTTGTGATGTGACTTTGTCCTGAAATCAGACGTGGCTTTTGGATGTCTGAGATCAAAACAAAAGATGAATAGGTTTAAGGCAAAAACCAATATCTCACCTAATAAATCAGTGGCATAAAAGTGACCAAAATGTGGTCACTGACAATATTTTGTAGCGGTTTGCACAGCTGACATTGGTGAGCTAGTGGCTTGTGTGAGCTGATGTAACTGATTTCCAAAGGGAAGCCGCTTCTCTGCTGGTTATTTCCAAGAAGCAGAGGTTAACGTGTAGTCAGAAAGGAACAGAGCCATTGTAACTGATCTGCTTAAAAGCAGCATTAAGGATGCGTTCCTGTGACCTTTGCTTCAGTACAAACGTTTATCTCCAGTTGTTTGTGTGCAGTAATCTTGAATGACTCCAGTTTTTGACTTCCACAGTTTACTTTGAATCTGTGATACTCTCCAGGACAGAGGATCTCCATTTGCATCTACTTCGTGTGAAAGGTGCAAGAGAAATACACTGGTTTGGTTTGACTATTAATGTTTGGGTACTTTTTTCTGTGGTTTTGAACAGTATGTCGGTTACTTGCATCACTGCGCAAAAACATGCTTACCGGACTGCAGGCTTAAGATTTAATTTAGCTTTGGCTCTGTCTTTTCAGGCTTGTTCTTTTCTGCTACAGAAGAATTGATGTGTTAGTGTATCACTCTGTACCAATTGCCTTCGTGGGGAAGAGACTATTGTAAATCGTATGAGTCAGAAAGATTATTTAATGTTGTGAGTATTGGAATGATCTTGAGTTTTCCTCAAGTAAGTTTTGGTAATAACATTGCCCAAACAAGAGTCTTAATTGTCAGATATAAACAAGATTGTTTAAACTAGTGACATGATGCACAGTATGTAAGTACGTGTGTCATATATGAATGAAGTGTCAAAGATTCCATCTGATGACACTTTGCTAATTGTGTAAATACAATAAAAGCAGATATGATTTTCTTCTCTTGGTCTTTAGTTGGAGACAACATCTACAAAGTATTACTGACACTTTTACATGTGTATCCAGTATGTAAACCTGAACCTTCTGGTAAAGAGCAGGAATCTTTTAGCATTACTTACTGAGTTATCTACAAGTTCGCTTCTCCTACTGTGGATCTCTTATGAAAACAATCCAAGCTGCTCTGTTTTAGACCTCTCAGTGAAATAGTTAAATATAAATGGTTGATCTTGGAGTGCATTGTAAGTCAGTATTGTTCAACATGGCAGTTTGTTGATGGTAGTCTTTAATTACGTCCATGCTGTCAACCTCTGCAGTCCTTATTGCTTTGTTGTAGATCAGATACAAAGTGTGAAGTTTTCAAAGCTGTAGAGATGAAAGAGTAAATGTATCCAAACAGTTCATTCAAATATGCTTAAGGAAAAAAAGAAAGATACTACTAGAGCATGCAGGGAAGCCAATGAAAACCTGAAAGCACTATTTTTCTTTTGATTACAGTGACAGCCATAGAGTTCTATCGCAGATTAATCTTAATTTAAAATGGAAAAATGCCAGAAAAAGACTATGATCAAGCAGTTTATTAAATAATGGTAAACAAATGCAGATTTACAGGCCTAAACTTTATTAGGTACATGAAGAAGAAAATAATTTTTCATAAATGGTTGCATGTGATCTTTAAGGAACTACAGTACAAGGCTTGCTGCTTTTTTCTTTTCTTTTTCCTTTTTATTTTTTTTCTTTTTTTTTGGCATGGGCAATGGAGTCCAAACTGTTTGGGCTTTCCATGTGGCTGAAGTTGTGATTGCCGCTGGAGGACTCTTCTACCATGAGAGGAGGCAGCAGATTTGTGGTTTCTTCCTAGCATTTACCTGTGAAGTCGTAACTAAGGGAGATGTCACGGCAGACGCTCAGCGTGTTCTCTGAAAGGCAACCAGCAGACTCGCGGGAGTGAGAGCCGAGGTCCTGCTCAGCCATATTTTTGTTGTGTACTTGTGTCCAATTGGATGCTTCAGGCATTCCAACCAATAAATATTGTCACCATCTCCACTATTCATACCCAAACATACCTTTTTCAGAAAGATAGTATCAGCTTAAGATCTTTATTAAAAGGAGAATGCTTTGCGCTAGTGCTTTTGCTAGACTATCAGATGTTAATGGTAATCAAGGAAATAATAGTGCAGCCCAGCTGCAAGAATGATGTCACTATTTCTCCGATCTGTAGTGCCAAAATTTTTCTTGAGCAGAGATATGTTCATCCATAAGCCAGTTTTTCTTCTTACTAATATTTTAGAACCTTGCATGTTTTTTTCAGTCATGAGGGCCCACTCTTACTTATTTCATGGTGCTTATAGACTGGGTATATTTCATGTTTGTCGTAATATGTTCATTTTTATGCTTTTGACAGCAAGTTTATCACAGTCATTTTATGAATAATTTGAGATATGGCTATGAAAAATTCAGAAATGCAGTCGGTGCTCTCCTTTTACTGTCCTAAACACAGTATTTGGGTATTGGAAATGGTATGTTGTGGGAAAGACTTTTCAGGAGGATGTCTTCATTAATATTAAGGTTTATCATGATGATTATTTTTTTAAAACATAAATAAAGCAATAGGGGCAACTCCCACTGTCTGTGAAACATAAGTCTATGAAATCACAGCCAGCATTGAGAAGAGGGGACAAACTGGGTGAGAAGAAGTAGAGAGAGGGGACTATGAGCCAAGTTCAAGCGAAAGGAGGTGATGCAGTGTTGTGGATGCCAGAAGTTTGCCTAATTTGAAGATAACGCTGGACAAAGTATTTCAGGCAAAATCTGTTGAGAGTTGTTAAACGTGGAAACCATACTGGGTTTGGGAATTTCTTAAGCTGAAAGCAGTAGGCAGCTGGTAGGGCATCATGGTGGGCAGGATTCTGTTCAGGTGCCTGATTCCTGCGTTTTTTTCCCAGACATACTCTTTTGGCTGCTGTTGGACAAAAGGTGCTGCCTGACCCAGTAAAGCTGTTCTTACATCATCGGTTCTTCTTGTTGTGTTGGGTGGAAAGACTGAGTGGATCACATCAGCCAAACACCCACAGCTGTTTATGCTAGATTTTTTTTTTTTTCCTCTGTAGGTGGTTCTTAATGTTGGATTGTTGGTAATAGAACAAAATATTTAAAATCACGAAACAGCTAAATATCCTTTCAGAAATTAGTAAGTGTGCTGGTTTTTTTCTTTCCCGCAGTCGTGGAGCTTTTTCCACAACCATGAAACCTGCTGAATCAGTAGGTACTGAAAATGAGAAGTCAATCAGTAGGTACTAAAAATGAGAAGTCAGAGGACAGTTATCATCTTGGTGATATTTATGGATACACTGTAAATGAATGCCCACCCCCACCTTTGCCAGGCCTCTTCAGAAGGGGTTGGTGCTTCTGTCCTCGCTCCTGTTGTCTCTTCCCTTTCTGCTGTGCGGAGAGGCGACAAGAGGCTCCTTTTACCTCCGCCTTGCTCTTCTCCTGCTGGATTTGCCAGGCTTCCTTGTTTTCCATCCTGGCAGGCAGGAGTTTTGTTGCTTTGTTACTGATCTTGCACTGTGGGTTTCAGAAATGGGAAGAAGCTGGGGCGCAAATCGTGTTTGGACAGTAGAAAAAAACGAGATTCCTACTCCAAAGCCCTGCTTTTCTCCAGCAGGAGTGTTGGCGCTCTACCCCGTCCTGCCTTGCTGACTGTGTGGTGTGGTTTTGGGCAGGGACGTGGTAGAGTTTGGCTGCCTGGGTAGGAGACTCCAGGAGAGATGCCTTGGTGGTTGTGATCGATCTTTTTTCAGACAGCTGAATATGGCTGTCTAATACAACGATAAACAGAAGTTCTGTGATACACTGGAAGAGTAAACTGAATCTTAGTAGCAGGAAAACATTACGATATATATATATAGAACAGAATATTAATCCACTACGCACAACCCATGGCAAAAAAATTTGGGGAGGATTGCTGCACTGGCCGGGAGAATTGTTCATATAACTTTATTAGCTATGTTTGATTGTAACACCGCTGTACGCATTACTGTTTGTGATAAAGAAGTCGGTAAACTCTCATCAACGGCATCAGAAAGGACTTGTTAAGTGAGACGCATCTGTGTGCCGAATGTGACCGAGATCTGTGAAAAGTGCAAGCGAAGAAATAATCGTTTCAGCATGTGATAGAGCTGTTTGTGAAAACAGTTAGCATTGAGAGCTGTGGCGAAGGCATGCATATCTGCATTTCTTATTTTTGTTTGGAAAAATAAACAAGTGGATTTTTGTGACACTTGTAGATGCTCATCAAAACAGGAACTGAGCACTTGCTACTTTTTGCAGGTTATCTGGAGGCTGCTTTTTGGCCAGCTTTCATCTCCTTTTTCCCCCTCTCTCCCTCCTTTTTTTATTTTTCATAAAGTAATAAAGCAGAAAGTGACAACAGGTTTAGCTTAAAGTAACGAACATATTGGCTTTGATTTTGTATGCAATACTGCAAATGAGACTTCCATTTTGCATTACTGTCAACAGAAATCATGTTGATCCGGAAGCAGCAGCCCTTGCTTTGGGATTTCCCCGGTTGGTGTTTGGGAATGCTGTGCGAGGCAGGACGCCCTTCTCGAGCAAAGGGTCACTTCACTGCTGAGTTCTCTTTATTTTTAGTAGTAACATCCAATACAATTGAAAGCGGGGTCAAGGTGAGGCTAGGACACTTTGGAGAAGAGGACTGGGGAGAAACAACAAACAGATGTTCTTTGATGATAACTGTTGAAGAGAGGGGCTTTGGCTGCGAGATCTGTAGCTCTCACTTGTTGAGAGCCTTTAACTCGAGCCAGCGGTGCTGTTTGCCAGCCCCCAGAGCAGCGGTGTACCTGCTGTTGCGATCCAGCCCCTTGCCAACAGTGGCATCTGCTCAGTGTAGACATCAAGAATTTGAATGTCAATATCTTTTCCTTGAAATGAATGGGAAAGTATTTGTCACTCAGCAAGCAATCATTCTTCAAATAAAAGGTTAGCCAGACAGAGCCCTTAATCAAAGAGTCGGTCTTTTCTGTCAGCAGTGCCTTTTAAATAGCAATGATGAAGGCTGGCTGTCAGTGGATGACTTGATGAGCTAGGTGATTGATCTGCATAAATCATTTGCTTTTAACGTTGTCAGTGAAAAGTAAATTGGTGGGATTTTGGGGGCCATTAGTTATGTTGAAATTAATATAAAATATTTTAGCTGTGTCCTTAGTCTTGGAGTTTCCATTAAAAAGTGAAAATTACATAGGATCTTAGCCTATGTTATCCTAATGATGAAGTATTATTGTTATTGCAATTACCATGCAAATTAAATTCAAAAGTTGAACATGTAACAGATTTTATGAGCTGCACGAGAAATACTGTTAGTAAAGGAATTGGGAGGAAGCTGTATCATTTAGTTAAATTTGCAGAAGCTTTTGATTTGAAAGGCAAAAATCAGGAGTGCGGTTTAGAAGTATTAGTTTGAGATTTTAATTGTGTTATCTGCTTCAAAAATAACAATAGAGGTAATTTCCCCAAGTATTGGAAAATCTCATATGCTGGAGGTTTTATTGTCAGAGTGAAGCGCATTCTCTGTCAGTTTGCCTGCTTTAATTTCACTGCTTTTTATGTAATGACTTTTTTTTTTGGTTTGCTTTTGTTTTCGGGAGTGTCTGCGGCATACATGACTAGACTCTTGTGATGCTGCCCAGCGTGTGCTGCTCCTATTGACAGTAGCAGAAGTTCAGCACCTATCCCTACTATTAGTCTGAATTAAAGCTGTGGAGCGAGGGAGGCTTTCAAAGATGCAAATCACACCTACCTAATTTTTTTTGTGCTTTAGAAATCTCTTCAAAAATACCAATTTGGGTCACAAGAGAAATTGTTGTTTTTGAGGTTAGGAAAAGTTGCCTACTCCGCATACAGTTCAAAACATCACTTGGTTGCTTCCCCCCCCCCCCCCCCCGTCTTCAGAGTAGATTTTACTTTCAGAGTGGATGTTCAAAAACCTGTGCAGTAACACTCGCATGTGCATCTTCCCCCCACCGCCCTGTCCCCAAAGGCCCATAGTGATCAGCTGGGTGGCACGCCCGTGTGCCAGGAGCTATGCAACAAAATATATGTATACATATACACATACACAAAATAAATGAATATATACATACATATTCTATGATTCTATACACACTGCAAAAGACCTGTTTTGGAGAAATCTGCATCTCTCAGGCTCATCGATCAGTTTTCAGCTTTTTAGTCTTTATTTACCGAGAGCTTTATTTAGATTATGTGAATTACCACTGCAGCTGCCCCCCAACACCATAATACAGGACCTGAGCCAGCAGGACTGAGCAATACAGTCAACAGAAAAAAAAAAAAGGTATTCTCCTTTCCCTCCTCCCCCCGCTCCCCATTTAAAAACCTAATTTTATTGATTAGGTATCAAAGTGTTTGAAAATGTACTTTATATGTCTTCATGCACTGCCTGTCTACCTGATATATCAAATAAATTGTTTAAAAGGACGTTGTTGACCTATTTAAATTGTAACATTTGCGTTTCTCAAAGGCAATTCCCATCTAGCGTTCTTGGATAAGTAGGTGTACGTCTGGGCTGGGTAGGAACAGAGTCTGGGTGTGTGCGATTGCCTCGCTCCTGGCAACGTGTTCTCAGGTACCCGAACGTGCAGTACTAACAAAACCAAGCATGTAAGCATTACAAAGCAGATGCACGAGCATCACTTGCCGTTGTGAATTTGGATTAAGCACGTTCTTTGAGACTTGCCAGATCATCCTTGCATACCTGCAATTTTTTCAGCTTCTGTATTAATTATGGGGTCTATGCTTTGTAGCAGACACGGACTTTGGTTAGCCACGGAGGCATTACACTCTTGATTTTCAGACGTGCTGTGGGTAGGAACAAGTGATTATAGGATTTACAGATGTGAACTTGGCTGGAAAGAATCCATTCTGTCTGTGATGTTGCTTCATTGATAAGGTGTTTGTGGGTTTTTTCTCCCCCAAGACTGATGTATTTAAAATGCAGTTTGAAGTAATTGTCACTGAGCAGTGAGTAGCTGAAGAAGTAGATGCAAAATTACTGTTGAAGCTTATTTTCCATGCTGTTCTTAATTGTATTTCTTTTGGGCCTCTTAGCAGGTGGCAAAAGCTCGATCTTGTCGATCCTATCCAAGCGCACAACCCTTTTGTCCCTTTACTGTGTTTGGTGTTACAAGTCAGAAGTTTCCAGTTTGGCTGCAGATCTTGCTGTTGACTAAACTGCTGATCCAAATGACAGCAGCCACTTATAATTCTGTGGGTTAGCTTTGTTTACATGCCCACGATGGACTTTATTTACCAAACTTTATCGAAAGTTCTATTTCATCTTCAGCAAACAGTGCAATAGTTTACTGAATAGTTACTAGATTGCCAAAGTACTTAAATTTCATAGTCTCTTTTTATCAGTTATTGTGTTTGTCCCTTTAGTTAGCAGCTGTTCTTGTCGGTATCCTGCGAAGTTTTGCTCAACTTTTAATCATATTGCCTCTCTCTTATCAGTTATTTATTGAACCTTTGACTGTGTGTCTTTATCTAAAATCAATGAAGAGAAGTCCATGACAAAATCTAAAACTTAAATCTTCTTGTTGTTAATCCAAGATTTCCCCCAGCTTCTTTCTTCCAGTCCTGCTCCTCTGCAAGTCTGTCTGTGCCCGATTTGAAAAAGAGTGAATGACAGTGGTGAATATCCTTGCTTGATTCTGTTATTCTCTTGGACCTTTCTGCCCAGTTTTGCTGGTGGAATTTATGCAATGTGCCCTGCCTCTATAAGAAGTGTGCTGTTATTCTGGGATATATTGCCATTGGCTACTAGATTTCATTAGCCATTTAAAACAATGAAGTTGCTGAATAATCTCTTTCTTAGAGGGAAAGATCTTAAAGGCAACAAAGTTTCAAAATGAGTGGAGATGGTGGGGGTGATGGGGAGGAGCGTATGGCACAGCAAATTGACCCCCATGCAAGGATACGAGGAGTAGCCAGTGTGGATGCAGAGGCAGGACAGCTCGTTGAGCTGCTCCTCTGCTGAAGTCTGGGTCTGTAGAAGAGTCTTTAAAGTTACTGTGCTAGGTATGACACAAGTTCTACCTCTGCGTATGAGGCAAGTTCGTAGAGTGGAATCATTAAAGTTGGAGAAGACTGCTGAGATCATCAAGTCCAACATTCATCAAGTCCAAGTTCTGTCTCTACCTATGAGACAAGTTCTACCTTCAGACGCTTGTGCATCGTCACGACTTGCTGAGAGTTGCACGTGAGGATTGAATAAGCGAACCCAGCGCTAAAACTGCTTTCGGTCATTAGCAGTGATGATGAGAATGGTTAGTTTGGGAAGAATCTTAGGATGGCTTCATTGTTTCTTGTTTTGGGAGAATATCTTTTAATGTCTCTACTCTGTTTATATTGCTGCTTATTCGATCTGGATGGATTAATTTTTTTTGTCTGTTGTGCCCCTTAGTGCAATGGCTGTTTGGTCCTAAGCAGCGCTGTGATTTTGTGTGTGTGCGTGTGTGCGTGTGTGCGTGCGTGTGTGTGTGTGTGTGTGTGTCGGGGTGGCTCTTCTGGACTGACCTTCATACTCGTTTGTGTGATTTGGACTTAGTATGGCTGTCTCGTGATGGTGGTTTTCTTTTCCTTTCCGCCTCCCAAGTGTGGATGTTGGCTTTTATGTGGGAGGCTTGATCAGCTCTGCCATGTGCATAAGCTCCACCTGAAGCTGAATAAATCTTCTTGTAGCAAATCCACGTATTTTGAGCTCTTACGATGTGTCTTGTGATTGCAACTTTATGGATTTATATATATTTGGAATTATGGGTAAATACATCTTAAGAGAAGAAATGAGCTACTAGTCCCTGTTAAGGTGACCCTTTCAGGGTGACCCTGCCCTTTTCGGTTCACCTGGAAAAAGCAGCTGTAGGCAGCCCAGTCTGCCATGACCCTTGGGGATCCTTGACAACACCTGAGAACTGTTAGATTTCATGAAGTTCTTGGAATGGAGATACTACACTGTGTCTTTAGGAGTTTGTAATGTTTTATCTGTAACAGCCTATAAAAACTGTATATACATAGACTGCTTTTGCTGGTTGTGAAACAACAATGTCTGCCAAAGGTTTTCAGTTTTAATACTAATATCTTTAATACTTCACATAAATGTTTGTATTACTATATCTTTATTTTATAAAATAAAATGAAATATGTTTTATTTCCTCATACAGTTACCTGTTCCATCTTGCATACTGCTTTATCTACATAATATGAAAATTATTGAGGAAAGAATTGTTCCTATGAGGGTTTATTTTGAAGAAGGATAAACTATTTGTACATTTTATTTTCATAAAAGCACATAGCTAGTTATCTTAGCTGGAGTAAAAATTGGCAATCATGAAATATAATTAATAATATTTTATCCTAAATAAACTACTATGATTGGCTTGCTGTGTCATATGCAAAAGAAAATGAATAGTAACTACGCAAACCTGGTCATTTGCATTTGCAAAACTTACCTGTGTCTTCATAGCATTCTGTGTTACGCATTAGCAAGAAAAACAGCTGGTAACTTTAAATACTGGTAATAATTTCGTGTAGCACAGCACAATTCATTCTTGGAATATTTACATTCATGTTTCTTGTTTGGAATGTAAATGTGCACAACGTGTGTAGAGAAGTCTGTACAGTAAGGCAAAATTTGGGTGTGCTATATATTGTATGGGGTGTGTGTGGTATCCATGGTACGCTTTTAAGGACTTTTTTTAAATATTTTGAGCCAATATTAAATTCATTGATCTCTGAGTTGTGACAGATTAAATATAGTGGAAACTGCTTCCATCATACCTTCTCGGAATCTTGTTTTAATATACAGATTGTAGGTGCTGTATTAGGAGATATTTCTGTGTGTATGCACGTCTATGTTCTCATCCTCGTTGCTCTTTTATTCACTGAAAATCAAATATTTATTGAAAAAAATAGAGAACAGCTTTCAGAATAAGTCAACCTGATCATTATTTAAGTATAGCAGTACATGCAATATGAAGTTTCGATACTTCATTTTTTTAGCAGATGAATCAGAAGAAATAAACTGTAGCATCTCATCAAAATTCGTGTTCAGCAGTGACCCTCTGATTTTAAGGCAGTTCTGGCCTAGCAATCTGGTCACTTCAATCAGTAATTCCTCACATGGCTTTTCATAAACTGTTTAAAATGAGGTTGAAAGTTAACTGATAAGCTTGCTCTCATTCAGCCCAGCAAAGGTTGAGGAAGGGTTGGCTGGAAGTTGGCAAAGTCCTCTTAAAAGATCCCTTCCTACCGAGAAACCTAAAGGATTGCACAGATGTGTAGTTAAGTATTCATTATGAACATGCAAATGATACGATCCCAAGGGAACATTCTTTGATTTTTGAAACTGCTGTTGCTTTGTTTGGTAACTGTTGTGACACATGCCTTTGCATTGATAAAGTATCTTTCAGCTGGTCCCTCGCAGAGGAGACCAGAGGAATAGCCAGTTTTCCCCATTTTGTGTAGACATGACATAAGTTTTTAGACAACATGATGAACATCTGAGAAACTAAATCACAGAATCACAGGATGGCCGGGATTGGAAGGGACCTCTGTGGGTCATCTAGTCCAACCCCCTGCCAAAGCAGGGTCTCCTACAGCAGGCTGCACAGGACCTTGTCCAGGCGGGGTTGGAATACCTCCAGAGAAGGAGACTCCACAACCTCCCTGGGCAGCCTGGGCCAGGGCTCCGTCACCCTCAGAGGGAAGAAGTTCTTCCTCTTGTTCAGACGGAACTTCCTCTGCTTCAGTTTGTGCCCGTTGCCCCTTGTCCTGTCGCTGGGCACCACTGGAAGGAGTCTGGTCCCATCCTCCTGACACCCACCCTTAAGGTATTTATAGGCATTTATAAGGTCCCAAAGAAATAAATAAATAAAACTAAAGAACATTTATTTTGTTTGAGGGTGGTTAAAATGCTGAGTTACCTACTTATTTATACCATGTCTTTAATTTTGACTTCTGCTGAGAAGAGAACCAAAAAGTAGCAGTAAAGAAGAACATTACTGCTTCACGGGCCTGTTCTACCAAGAGTTGGTACGGACTCTAGTTTATCTCGGCAGTGGGGGATTTGTCTCTCTGAGAGATATTTTGAGGATATTTTGATATTTGCCTCTAGATAATAGATCCCAAGCTGCAAACTTGGGTTGGTTTGATTCAATTTTATTTTTGGAGGACAGGGAGGAAGAGGCTGTGTTGTCTTCTGAGCCATGGGCCTACCACTACTGCACTGAATTTTTGCCGATTAAAGTAATGCTATTGCTTAAAAACAAAAGGCTTTGTAAAACCTGGGTCACTTCAAGTAATTGAGCTCTAACATAGAGCTCAATTAACAAAGCTCAAATAACTCTAACACAGCTTTGCAGAAAGTGACAGGAGAAGGTAAAGTGAGGTGTGAGACTGGAAATAAAAGGTTGGGGAAGAGGGGGAGGAAATTCATAAGCAGGTTTACTGACAGAAATATTACATTCCTGTAGCAGTTTCCCAAATTCTGGTAGCTTTCAACACCTTGCTGATGACCTAGCTTCCATGGCAGGTGCTCTTTCAAGTCCGTTGATCTACATCCTTGCTCATTTTCTAGTGTATTAAGCATTAGTTACTGCTTTTCCACTACCTTTGCAATTAAATGTGTTTTGTTAAAAACGTTGATGTTGATTCTACTTGGAGAATTATAGATGTGTAACCATTTAGAAAGAAAAAAGTCTGTGGTTTTAAAATCCATGAAAAAGGATGACATGACATGCACTGTTCTGGGAGAGTGTTTAAAAATCACAGATGGTTCTTCCTACGTGATACAGTTGTGATTCTTTTTTTTTTATTATTTGCTTGTTTTGGGTTTGGAGTTTCTGTCCCTTCTGGGAAGACCTCTCACCCAAGGATTTAAACAAGATTACTCGTACTGCTAAAATATCTAGAATTGCCAGCTCGTTTGTCCTTCTAGTTTGTTAGTGTTTTTAAAGGGCACTGTGAAAATGTATCAGAAAAGAAGCTGTGTTTCTGTAACGAAATGTTATGAAAAGGACCTTTAAGTTATGGTCAAGGTTTGTGAAAATGTATGAGGGGAGAGTTTCAAAATTGTCCACATTAAGGAGAGAACTTGTCCTTTTATACTTAACAATGGATACCTCTCTGAGATTTATGTTCTAGTTGAAGTGCCAAGGTTCTGGTTGCCCTCTTTGGATGCCTAGGGCAGTTGCGTTGGCTGGTCTAATGTTACAAGGAAGGCTTGTTAGCTCGCTAGAATGGAGTCATATAAACCGTTCAAAGGGTTTGTGCTTAAAGTTGTGTTTTCACCAGATGAGTCGTGGTCACGTTTTGTCTATGACAGGACCTCTTGAACGTTGTATCGTGTAAAAGAGCAATTTTAACGTTGTTTTTCTGGCTGTGGAGGGCTATGGCTACCGTTGGTGGCATTCTCTCCCCTGCTAGCACCTCCAGGATTAAATGCTTCATCTGACTCCAAACTGACATTTGTTTCATAGCAATTTTCTGGGGGAGGGGGAGAAGGCTAATCTTTTATTCAGTGCTAGCACTTTCAAATAAAGAAAGGCAGAAGAAAACCTACTCTACTTAACAAGAGTTAAGATTTATGTTACTTGTGGCTGCACGTTTCGTATACTTCTGGTTAAGATGCTGAAAGAAACACAGTGATATTTGAAAAGCACTTATGGAAAAGTGACTGTAAAGACGGCAGCTTGTTACTCAACAGATCTGCTCCTTTGTGTTCTGAACGTGCCTCTCTGATGGCTTCAGTGGGGAGACGATGCGGCTGCTTCCAATTCCATTTAGTTCCGTGGAGCTCAGAAACACGTGAGAGCATGAGCCAGAGTTTAAGGTAAATTACAAGTGGTTTTATACTTCAGCTGATGTGGGAGCAGAAAAGAATTGAGCTTTACTTTCCGATTCAGGGATCGCTTTGCATGGCTGGCAATTACCGAAGAAACCAATCTAGTAATTACCGAAGAGCTGAGAAGCACGGGATGCCACGGGGCCGCTTAGCAGTTGCTTCTCAGAGGACATTTGTGCTTTCATAGCAAGATTTCCTGGAGTAAACAATGCATTGGGTGTCCAAAGACAGGTATCTTACAAAGCCTTGGCTGTGCAACTACTAAGCAGCTACCCTGTAAAAGACAATATCCTTTAGGAGAATTTCCAAAGGAAAATACACTGATTTGTGGCAACTTTGAAACTCTTCACTGGGTTGGTTTTGTTCTGATTCCCCTCCCTAGTCGTGTCAGCTGTTGTTTGTTCTTGTTTACCATTTCGTTTCTACCCATTTCAACTAGCCGTGGTACAGAGGCTGCGATCACTTCACAGCTGCAGTTGTACGCCAGGCTTTGTAGGAGATGTGCTGGTTCTCAGGGCAGACTTCGTGCTATTTGCCTTTGGTATCCTTTGTCTCTCTATGCCAGTTCAAACAGTTAGTTGAAAGAGTTCAGAGTAAATGGAAATGGCTTCCTACCACCACTCCTCCAGCATTCAGAACTTAACTTGACTGTGACTTTACATTGTCTCTTTTCACTTAAAAAGCTATGTGCAAGTGATGTTCCAGGGTCAGTTTATTTCTGGTATGATTTTTGATGGGAACATGTCAATAAAAAGTTATGTGTCAAGAAGATCAGCTTTATGTCTTCCCTGGACTTCAGCTGGAAATTATATGCGTTTAAAAACAAAGAAGAAAGCAAGACTGTAAAGGCTTTAAAAACTGTTGTGAGGGGAGGGAGCATGCTGTACATATAATCATGCTCATGCATACATACATATTTGATACGGACAGGCAGTCATATTTTCTTCTACGCAGATCAATCATTGTCTTTCAATTCCTGTCTTGTCTGGCATCTGCTGACCCATGCTTTAATTCTGTCAGGTCAGAGATATACGGGCCTTTGTAGTGTGCCTGTACTTCATGTCATGTCCCAGCGTTGTTGTACATCTTGTTTCAGAGATATTTTGCTGTAATGTTCTGTGACCTTTTCCATTGAGTGAAGCAGTTGGAGAGCCACTCAGTGAGGGAAAATTGAGCTGTTTTATTCCTCCCTAAGGAGCCTCATGTTTCCTTTCCACCATTCATTTGAAAGCTATCATTTTCTTGATTTTATAGCTGAAAAACACCATTGATTCACTGGATGCTAGATGCTAAGAGTCCTGCTATTGACATGCCTATTGACAGTTTTCAGTATATTCTGTGTCTAATTATCACTCTTGGCTAAATGATACACCTTGTGGACTTGAGAGATGGAGTCAATAGCTCTCACTGTATTGTTCTAGCAGCCCCTATTGAGGTTGGTGTCAAAGCACTGTGATTTATGCAATCAGAAAGAAAATTTCTGTTGGTGTACTGCATAATTAAACAAAGTACAGAGTGACTGGTGACAAAACCAGGTCTGCCAAAGTCGTTGTCAAATGAGGAAAGATCTCTACAGTAAATGGCTGACACATTGAAGAATCTCTTTTGGCATCTTGCGTTTTTCAATATTCAAGTGTTCGATTTTTCTTCCTGGTATGCTGGAGAGGTGGGGTGGTTTTTTTTTTTTTTTGCTTTCCATCTCTTCCATTAGGTAGTATTAAAAATCAAGCATATTAATTTATGTCTGTGTTAGTAGAGTTATGCTGCTAATGCTATTATAGACAGATGTATTGGTACATTTTACATTATCACTTTTAAATAAAGATTCGAATCATGTGGCTTGCACACTGAGACAAGGAAGTAAAGTGGCTGCACTTCAATTTTGGAAAGAAACTGTTAGCATTTAGCTGCATCTAGGTGTTGGACACAAACGTTCATAAATGCTGTTTTTATTGAATGTGATATCGTGCTTTGATTTGCTCTGAAGTGTTAAATCTTTAGAGAGAGAACGTGAAGCAACCATATATGGAAAAGTGCTCCGTTTGCGTATAATCTAGATATGCTTGTATTTAAATATGTGTTCAGTGAATCCAGACATTGAAATCTTAAGAACAGATTTTTATTTTTTTTTTTCAGAAATGGTACCAAATAATATGGCTTAACGTTACGCCCTGTCTTGGAACTTAAGAGTATTTAGTTGTTTTGGTTTTTTTCATTTGGTTGGGGTTTTTTACAGGTATTTTGACAAATTTTGTGAAGCATCTATAGCAAAGCTTCATTTGCATGATATCTCATTTAATGGTGGTTAGTGGAAATGGCTCGAAGCAGGAAGTGTCCTTATGCGCCAACAGTCAGATTGTCAACTCCATAAAAAAAAAAAAGTGTTGACTGTACTTTTTTTTAGTCTTTACTAAGCAATTTCTTGTGTACTTATGAACCCATGAAGCATCTCATTCAAGCCTTTCTTAGTGAATACAAAAAGTAGTGTACTTGGTATTTCTTCGCTTGTCACTTTTGTGTGTTCTGCTAGTATTCACTGTGGAAGAAGGAATTTGAGGGCTGGTGACTAGACCAAAAAATCGCAAGACATCTCTGGAACAACCCAGAGATGAACTCCAGTGCTGGCTTTCCCCTCCTTCACGGTAGCACAAGCACTCACTGTCACCGCGGAAGAGGTGAGCAAACCGTGGTGGGGGGGAAGCTTAAAATAGCATTGATTTCACGTGTGCTGTTCAGTCCCCTCAGATTTTACTTTTGCTGCCGTAGTAGCAGACTTGAGTGAAATATGCCAACAGAATGCTCTGGAAATACTCTGTCGAAAGTTATTAAGAACACAAAGATAAGGACATCCAATTATAAACTCTGAAGAGCAGTAGGGACAAAAGACCTAAGGGCTGCTCCTTTTTTTTTTTTTTCTTTTTTTTTTTCAAGCTTGTGAATTCATGTTAAATTATATAGTGCCAGATCAAGCTGCTGCTTGATTCTGTGTGTTGTCAATGTATTTTTAACCGGATTAAAGTAGGAATTTACACCGAAAATGCCTTAAGCTGCTACAGCCATCATTTTTGTTAACACATACAGATAGATTGTGTAATAGATTTGTATCACCGTTGACTCCTTTGCAGTATTTATTCTTTCTCAGCAGATCTGAGTACTGATGAGTTGAAACAGAGATTTGGTTCTACAGTTGTTATCCCCTGACTTTTAGCTTTCCTACCCGTTGATGTTTGGCTCTTGACTCTTAGCATCGCAAAGTAAATATTAACTGTATTTAGCCGCCTTTGAAATAGGATGCCCAGGTCCACCAGTACACAATTGTGGCTGCATTCTACTCCTCACTGGCTGTATGAAGACCACACGGAAGTAATATTGTTTCTATAGTTCTCATTTGTCACGTCATCTCTGTAGGTTTCTACTTTTTTTTTATTTTAAAAATCCAATACCCAGCTTCAAGCTGGAGAATCCTGCAGCTGTCATTATTCTACAAACAGGCTTGTGGAAAAAACAGCGCAAGGCTGAGCTAGCAGCAAGCATATGGAGGGTTCGTTTTGGAGCGGTAGATGGGAAAGAATGCAAGGCTGCATTTTCCCTCTGGGATTGTCAAGAAAGGTAGAATCCTTCGAGAGGGAATCCAAAAGCACAGCAGATCAAAGTGTGTTTGTGACTGGAATGCCCCGGGGTGAGCGCAGTGCGAGGTGTAGCTTGGCAAATCACCATGCTTAAAAACAAAAGAGTCTACTGTATTCAGATCTTCCTTCGAGCGCTTCGGCGTTTCAAAATGACAAATTATTGTTTTTGTTATTTCTGCATTTGGAATTGTTTGTGCATTTCAAATGATCTGTGAAGTGAATTGTGTGCACTCAACAAACTTTTGCTTTAAAGTAGGCGGGTTGGAAAAAGCGATGCAGTCACATTAAATGCCAGCTATTCTGCTCTTCATTCAGTTAGACAAACAGTAGCCTAAAAAATGGCAGTGGATTAAATTGATATAATGACAAGAGTTCAGATAGTATCCTGTAGACGGGAAGAGGAATAATGCAGCGTCTTTGAAGTAGTGTAATGCACTTTGATCTGCTATACATGAAAAATCGAATATACCTGTATTTGTGATGATTCCAAACAGGCTCACAATGTGATAAATGCAGTTTTTACAACCCACTGTTTAATTTTAAAGACTGATCTATTTCATCTAGGCAACATTTCTTAAAAATAAGTATAAAAACTTGTTTGTTTGAATTGGACCTCTAGTGAAGATTTCACAACAATGTCTCATTGCTAATATGTGTATTGAACAGAAAGATTAATGGAATATGTGATGACTTGAAAGGTTTAAATTATTCATTTGATGAAGGCATATTCTTTTATGGAGAGGGAAAGCCTAGTTTTTCAATATTTTAAAAAACATTCACATCTTTAAAACTATAACAATTTCATGGTTGTATTTTTGGCACAAGGTAATCGTACTGGAAGATAAAAGACAAAGCAAAGCTAAACTTCATTCTATTAAATATAGGAACTGATTTGTCCAAGTGTTGCCATTGAATTAACAGAATTTTGTTAATTCTTTTTTCAGAATCGGTTAATCTGGCTTTTTCAGAGAGGTTTTTCCCTCTTGAAGTTTTCCAAAATGCATTATTATTAAGATTGGATTGTAACACCTTCATATTTGCTAGTAACTAATTTCACAAGTGATTTCACCTGAACTCAGTGGATACTAAATGGAAGGTGAGGTATCATTGGTTGAGGCTGTTCACGTTACAGTCACAATTCAGCCCATAAAGCTAGTCATTGCAGGAGCCCCTGACACCCCTGCCTTTTATTTAAGGACTGTTACTGTTCTAGTCCCTAATTAGACCAGCAACAAGTCTTTGCCATAAAGTGTTAAAAAATAAATAATTTTATACAATATAACTCACTCTTAATATTATTAAAGATATCTAGATTGATAAAATAGATGTGTTGTAGAAGATCACCTCAATACCTTTCATTTGCTCTAAAGTTAAAAGGAAACTTTATTAATGGAAAGAAAATGTGTTTCATGGTAATTTTTTACTACAGAGTTAGCAACAGTATTCATTTTAATAAGTTTTATGATAAATATTTGAAGTTCACAATTAAAATGGGAAGCAGTAAGACACATAAATGTGAAGAGTTACTGTCTCAAGAAAAATTTTACTCTGTTCTTGTTTTGCACAACAGACTTGAGCGTGATCTCCATACTTGAAACCTGTAGCCATGGTTGCTGGTGTATTTGCCACCTTCAAACATCCAGCTGAGTAGAGCAGTAGTAACAGTGCAGCCTCACTGGATGCCCTGTGGAGTAAACGAACTCTGAAAGTTCTGAAAGGAAGAAGTGTAGCTTATGAATTCATAATTGTCTTAATTAGTATTTCTTCGATCATGCCATATCAATGGTGAGGTGTACTCTATCAGATAGCGATACAAATATTGTTTATGAAATCACTGATTTCTCCATTCTTGAGACAGAGGGTAAATCACAAGATAGGAATTTAATCCGTATCAGAACCACTGCAACTCCACAGGAGTTTATATTCCTGCCTCATGTTTTCCTTAGGTCTGTTAGGTGTCTCTCGCTGTCTTTGTGAGAAGGTAGCCATCAGGAGAATGAAGAGCAGAGAGTTGAGGGTTTCCAGCTAGCTTTCAAGCACAAGAACTCCTTAAATTTTCTGACACAGTTTGTTTGTGTGATTTTTTTTTTTTTTTTTGGTGTGTGTTCTCTTTCTTTTTTTTTCTTCCTTTTGTGTGTGTTGTTATAGACATTGATAAGATTACCCCTGAGCCTTCCCTTCTCCAGGTTGAACAGTCCCAGCTCTGCCTCTTCTTATATGAAATAGGCTTCTGTTCCTTAATTGTCTTTGTGGCTCTTCCCTGGGCTTGCTCTGGTACATCCATGTCTCTCTCGGAACTGGAAGCAGCACTCCAGGTGTGGCCTCACCGCTGCTGAGCAGAGGGGGAAGGATCACCTCGCTTGACCTTTGTAGTTTAGACTGGAGAAGAGGAGGCTGAGGGGGGACCTTATTGCTCTCTACAGCTACCTGAAAGGAGGTTGTAGTGAGGCAGGTGTTGGTTTCCCAGGTAACCAGCGATAGGATGAGAGGCAATGGACTCAAGTTGCATTGGGGAGGTCTAGATTGGATATTAGGAAAAATTTCTTTACAGAAAGAGTGGTCAGGCATTGAAAGAGGCTGCCCAGGGATGTGGTGGAGTCACCGTCCCTGGAGGTGTTCAAAAAACGTGTAGAAGCGGCACTTTGGGACATGATTTAGTAGGTATGGTGGTGACAGGTGGATGGTTGGACTTCATGATCTTGGAGGTCTTTTCCAACCTTAATGATTCTATGATTCTGTGACCTGCTGGCAGCACTCCGGATGCAGCCCAGGATTCTATGGGCCTCTGCTGCAAGGGCAGATGTCTGACTCAGGTTCAGCTTGGTGCCTACCAGGACCCCCGGGTCCTCCTCTGCACAGCTGCTTTCCAGTAGGTCTGCTGTTCAGCATAAATAGCGAGATTTTTGCAATGATAACACCTCATTGTGAGGAAGATCTTTTGTGGTTTTGGTAGTGTGGATGCAATTGGCTCGGTCCAACTCATTAAAACTCAGTAGTAGTGGTTTCGCTTCTGACATTCGCTTAATGCTTCTATACCGAAGTCATAATTTACCAGTGATGAAGCCAGATTAAGATGTCTGATCCCATCTCCTTATTGCAGCTATGTTTTTTATGATTTGTACTCCAAAAATTGTCTTTACCAATATATACCTATATGTCTTTTTTTAACTCATATTGTTTTACTGATCCAGATTTAGATCATGATTTCACAAAAAAAAAACAACCCTTGAATTGCTGCAACAGAGAAGACTAACCTATGGCAAGACACTGAGCAGCTGGGGAGTGGGAAAGTGAGAAATGAGATCGTAAAAGCTAATCCTGAGTCCATCCTTTTGTCAGTTTTCCACATCATTTAAGTTATGCGATGGCACATTGCTAATTCGGCTTCGTCATTCCTTGCACAGTAGTTGCAAGGGATTGCTGGTATTTGTCCTGTAGATGCTGAGGATTCTTGGAGAGCTGTTCTTCTTTTAAACTGTGATGTCCAAGGTATCCCTTGTGAAAGACCTCTGGAAACCTCATTGTGTTGCAGGAGTTGGTATTTAAGATTAGATGATTTCCTTAATATATTAACTTGGTCCCTCTGAGAGCCTTGTGTTATTTCCATTAGTGAAAATAGGTACTTTTTAGTGTAAATTTGTGATGATAGGTCCCATTTGTGCGCATATAGAAAGGAAGAGTAATTCTTACCCCTTTTAGCACCTACTATGGGACACATGGTAATGGGTAGGCAGTGAAGGGTTTGAGCACACACAAACCGCAGCTTTAATCTTTGCTTTAATTGCTGAGTTTAATTGTTTTAACTGCTTTGACAAAAGTGGGAGAAGTAAATTTGATGTTGGTGGTGGCAATTGGCAGCACCTGGAAATGACTGCAAATGTTGGATTTCCTCAGCGGTACCCAGGGTCAGCAAAGTCAGTGTCACAGCTTTCATATTACCTTAAGGATTCATGCTTGTTAACTATTATGGTTACAGCTGGGATGTCTACTGCCATATGTGAATTCACTGCAACTTTGTTAAGGGTTGTATGCTACTGAGAGCGGCGAAGACCGGTGGGTTGCCCAGAGTTTTATAAACTTTCTTTGCATAATGTCTGGCCTAGCCTAGCAGCAGTAGCTCGGTGGTGGGTTTGGCTTGTCAGCAGGGCAACCATCCTGGCATGTTTAGGTGTACAGAGTACCACCTTTTACAAGGAATCTTGACTACAGCAACCCACGAAGCCAGTATTCTACTCCATTTGAGGCAATCCGGCACACTTAAGAGAGACCCCGTCGTGTCAGCAATCTGCTGTTTTGTTATGAGCAAAACCATTAGCTGCTTTAGCTTTAAGTCTGTCTTCTGATATTTTACTTGATTAAAGTGAGCGTGGTTCTTACGCTGCTGATTCTTGCACTTCAGGCTGCAGACAACTTCTTGTCCATATGCATCTGGCAACTTGCGCACTCCTGGCTCTATCACTTTGCTGCCCACTGCTTCTACAGATGTCTGGTGCTTTCGCCGCAAAAAGGAGTCACGATGTCTGTAATAACAGTTGGAAACGAGGAGGACCTGCCAGCCAGCTTTCCCTCACTGTTAGGGACTGATGTTGTACCAAGCAGAAATGGAAGCAGAAGCCACCAACATGACGCCTAATCATGGCTGAATAACTCCACAATTCAATATTACTCAGAAAGATAAGTTTAGATGCTGGTGGGAGCTGCCAGAAATCTAATTTAACATTGGTTTTGGCCCCACTTTGTGTGGGATTTGTATTAGGTGACCTCCAGACCTTACAACCTTGATCGTTCTGTGACTTGTGACAGGGAAATGTATTCAAAATACTCTTTATATGACATAGCTAGCTACTGTGGAAAACATCTGGGAGGTATTAGTATTTTTCAGGAGAGACAAGCTGGTAAACGGCAGCTCCTTGTTACCCACAAATTAATAGCTAATTGCTATACCCCTTTCTTCTACCTAAAAAATCCTTGTGCTTAATGGGTACACGTTTAATGAAATAAACCATACACTGTCTCTTTGGAACTAAACATTTTTTAAAATGTTCTGAATTTCAATTGAAATGTTTGCACAGATTCACCGTGACATTCCTGGGAAGTAGAGTGGCAAAGTAGCAATAATAAATTTTTTTTTTTTTTTTTAGTACGTCTATTTTCCCAGCTTTTGGAGATGATCATAGTCAGAAAGCCACCGCCCTGAACAAAAATAGTCATGTTTTGACTGAAGAGAGATTACCAGTGGAGAACACATAGCGTTTTGACAGAACCAGATCAAAAGGCTTTGAATTTTGGAAATGATTTTTCTCCTGCTATTGAGTACTCTGATAAAAGAGGAACAGTTGTCATTTTGAAAGCAGTGTTCTGTACATAGTGAGGATTTCCAATTAGCACATTTTAAGTCGTGTATGAGACGATGCTTAAAAACGGGACATTACAAAATGAAATTATGTCATGGCACTTTCTAATAGAGTTCTGAGAAAAGTCGTTGCATGGCAGTGCATTTCATGTGCTTGTCTTAAGGCAACGATTCTTGTTTTCCCATTCCAATTACAGCAAACCTTTTGTAATTATCTGAGCTGCATGTAACGAGTATTGCAGATCATATAATGGACGTATTGTATGCTGTGTGACATGTATGTGGCAAAGCTTGTTTGAAGTACAAACATTATGGAATAGCAGTCAGAAAATAAATATTCAGTACTTGCTCTTCTAAATGGTAATTGCACCAGCTAGGCATATGTCTGAGGGTAAAGAGTCAGAGTCCTATCAAAGTGGTGGCAGATGGGCAAAGGCAAAGAGTTAAGGATGTGCCAGAGAATAAATTAGGGTTACATAATGACAAATCTGTAGCTGGTTGTATGCTGGCTGGCTGCAGGTCAGAAACGAGCTTACCGTAGGCACCTCCTGCAAATAGATCTGGACCTAACTTGTTTAGTGCCCGGAGAGGTAACTAGGGAGATCCTGATGGGAAAATGCTGTGCTTTAGTCTCGAGGTGATATTAGGAGGCGTCACAGAGAATCGGAGTCTGCAGCCCATGCTCACATTGCTGTCTACTTGTTAGAGCAGGTCTCCTGGACTCCAGTGGGGTTATTTCTGTGAGTAATGAATCGCTAAAATCACTATTGGGAAGACTAAAGTGTCCAGGTATAAAACCATTTTCTATTATAAATGTTTTTTTTCCTCAGCTGAAGATTGTAAAAAGCATCATCATTCATTCTAAAACCAGTATGGATGGTAAGTGTAAATGAGATTGTATAACTAGTTGTCACACTTTTGCACACTAAGTTTAATTGTCAGAAAAAGAAATATCATTTGCAATATTTACACCAAAGGTTAAAGACATGAAGTGCTTTATTATGCAAACAATGACATTTGAACAACAGGATGCATCCTGAAGGGAACAGTTTTTTACCTTTAGCTTTACTTGCTAGTCTCTGACAAGTCGCCTTTGAGCAGATAGTATTAGATGTTAACGTACACAAACCTAGCTTTTGCTTCCAGATTAGATCTTAAAAAAGCATTTTAAATTTAGGAATGCATTTTACAAATTACATTCTACACTGGGAGAAGTAAAGGAATGCCTTTTCATCTTAAACATACTTTTGCAATATACAATATTTAGCAAAGCCAAATGAGTAGTATAAACACAGCTTGGACTGCAGCTCTGATGTAAAACCATATAGCTCCTCCAAGTTAGAAAATACCTATCCCTTAATGGTGCCCTGTTTTTCTGTTTGGTTTCTTGAGTACTAGAAATACATAATGGAACCATCTGTCTTGAGAGATTGTTGGCTTCATACTGTGCTTTTCCTGTATTTTTGAGTGCTGATTTTGTCTGGGCTGGGGAAGATGGTGGCTATGTACTCCATCCATTCAGTGAGTCTCCTGTCTGTAGTATAGTGGCTTGGGCTGCCTGCTTTGTGTTGAAGCATGGGGAGCTCCCCGGCGAGCTCTGTTCGGATGCCTTGCTGTGGCTGAAGAGGCTCCATGGAGGAGCCTGCTCTGTCGGCATTCACTCTGAGCAGTAACTTGTTAAGAAAGTTTATAATGTAAATAAGACACAGTCTGTCAAGTTGAAGATCATGAGATAAAATTGGAGCTCGGTGGAATCGTTACAGAAATTGCAGTGTAGTCATTCAAAAGAAGCTAGTCTTCTATTTGTGTGGCACAGTGTTTTCCCTTGTTTCCCAACCCTTACCATGCTGAGGTTGAGGGGATTCCATCCTAACCCTTAGTGATGTTGTGAATACTTGAACTTTCAGGACTTAGTTTGTCTTGACCGCTGTTTAGGAATTAGGTGAGACACATCTGTTAGTGTTTTCAAAACATTCTTTGGCAAATGAGGGGCTTAAACACAGGAGTCAGGGAGAACCCAGCCCTGCCTTGTTTATTTGGGATGTTTTCTTTTTATCTTCTCTGATGTTGGCTGTCCTGTTTTGAATCTGAATACAAAGAAAGAGCTTCTGTCTTAAGAAGTCTTTGACTTTGATCTTGCTGTTGTTTCCTTGTGAAAGAAGGAAGGAGTCTGAACCCTTGGGTGTACTTGTAGAATCAGGGCTATCAGTTGAGATTCCAGAACTTTGCATTAGGAATTTTCTCTCTTTTTCTCCCACTGTTTGTGCACTTTGCTCCTAGCATTTTGGGATCCTAACGTAGGCTCTGAAAGCTTGATATTCTAATGGACTCTTCCAGAGTTAAAGGTGGCTGGAAATCTTCTGGGCTCTGAAGTGCATGCCGTCTGTCTGGCCGTTGTTGGTTTTTCTCATATAGAAAGAAGGTAGAAGGTTGTGGGGAGATTTTTTTTTTTTTTTTTTTTGCAACAATGATAATTCGCAATTTAGAACTCAAAACTAGCAGAAGATCTCTTGCTAGTGTCTCTCTTCTGCTCTCTCACTACTGGAACACATTGTTAACTTTTGTTGTGTTTTTTTTGTGTGTTGTTATGTTTATGTTGCAAAAGAAGATAATGCAAAAGGATACGTAATGTAATTTTTGACAGGTTTTAAAAAAACCCACCGAGGCATTACTCTGGGGATGAGTTGTCTGTGGTGTGTGCATATGCTTCGGGCTGTGGTGGTTTCACTGTAGGCCAAGCTCATTATACAGGCAGCTCTATGCATATTTCTGTCCACACCTGACAGTTCGCTCATTTTTCAAACCTGTTGAACCATCTTTCTCCGTGCCAGGAGATCTTTTTGCCTTTAATCTTGTTTTTCTTCCTTTTTTCTCCCTTAGCACTCTGGGAGTTCTCTGGACCTTTGTTTCCCCTCATACCAAGGGTTAAGTTTTTCGTGCCTCATGTTCTCCTCATGCCAGTACTCCCCTCCTTTTTTTTTTTTCTCTTCTCTATGCTTTTCTCTTGCTAGAAGTTCCAAGAGCAATCTCACCCCTTCCCCAGTGTTTTCTGTTGATTTCCAACCCTGCCCCCACGTTCTGTTTTGTTTCTGTGTCCTTTTGTGTCTTATTGTAGTCCAAGGAGCCGCTAAGAGTTTCTCGGGTGTTGGGGCTGATGAGATGAGAGCCAAGCGCAAACAAGCAAGTGTCATTCCAGCCAGAGCAGGGCCTGGAGAACGAACCGTGTCATTGTAACCTTCCTCAACAGTAACAGTTCCTCTGTATGTAGCTGCTTTTATCTGGGAATCCCAAGTGCTTTGCAAACGTTAATACAGCCATGTAACACCTCTTTGGGGCAGGTGATAACATGCGTCCTCCTGACTTCTTGGGTTTTTTAAATTTGATTTGCTTAACTCATTACGACGTATGAGATTGAAGGCTACATGCGATGCTGGGAGTAAATGAGATGAGTTAATCTTTCTCCTCTGAGAAATGTGGCTAGAATAGATAGTTGGGTTGATTTGAAATGAGTTACTAAGAGGTGTTTAATCAGAATTTGAGTCTGTTACAGACTGAGATGGAAACCATTTCATATTTAAAACATTTGTTTACTCTAGTGCTCTGCTACACAAAATTTATCTAGGAAATAGTAAAATGCAATTTTAAAATAGTTGCATTTATGTAGTTATATTCTTGACTAGTTTTGTTATGAGTGCTCTTACTCCATAATGAATATCTTTTTCAGTATAGTTTAATTTTTCAAAGTGTATTAAGTTAAATTAACCAGGAAGCAAGCCTGTTATTACAAAATGACATTATTGAACAATTACAGGTACAGATCAGACTTGTGTCACATCTGAGCAGCCGGGAGTAGACCAAGCCTTATATTTATTAAAGGTTTCTGCTTTTTATCTGGAATTTCTCAGAAAGAAATAAATGTATATCTGCTCTATGTAGGGCATTAGAAAGTGAACTAGTGCTTCTGGAAAGCAGTTAACGTACTGAGCGTGCAGAGCGCCAGCTGTGTATTTCTGTGGAGGAATCTTTGGGATTTATGGGCTGACTGAAACCTACCCATGGTTCTGTCCAGGTGCTCACTAAGAGCCAAAAGTCTTCAAATTCTATCACAGCAAAATTTGCTGATGGAAAAGGAGGATGCACACAGGGCAACTGGACATACAATACTCTGTGTGAAATGGATGAATTGCAATTTGTGAAAGGAGGAAAAAGTAAACACGCTTTCTGAAGTATGGGTGTACCTGGAGGCAAAGTATGAGAAAGTGATGATTGGAGAGTTTTTTGTTATGAAGAAAACTCTATCAAATGGCCTTTTGTACTAAATCCGTCTCAACAGAATGTGTTGTACCCGTGCCATATATACTCGGATGGTGGATGTAGCGTTGGCAAGGTTTAGGTGTCATACCCTAGAAATGATCCTGGAGTAGAACTGTGCAATATAACTCTTCACACAGTGTAGCACTAGCACTGAAAATTGTAAGTTCTTGCTAATTCATGATGCCATTCTTTGTTTATTGCAGTAATGAAAATCATTTGTTATCTGTGCTGGAATAACAAAATGAAACCCCCAATATTTGAAGGCATAAAATTATAACAGAAGAAATCACTGTTGGTATTCAAGTTGTTTTCTTGAATATGTTTAAACTTGTTTTATATATATATTGAAACTAATAAAATGGCCTCTTCACAAGAGACAGACCAACAGTGGCCAAATGTCTCTGCTAAATTTCATTCTTTGAATGTAATTTTCTTACTGCCGGATAATTGCATTTCTGGCTGAAGTTCTGAGCACCAGTCACATCTCTTGCCCAGTGAAGTCAATGACAGGTGTGTGGTCTGTCTGATTTGGTAAGGATACACCGTGCTGACATGTCCTATTTAAAAGATGTGAACTCAGGTGTGTCTAAAGTAGAGTCTAGTTCTAGCATGCACAATATTTATTTGTTATATGTCAACCTTTTATTAGTCTGTGTGAAATATTTATATGTGTCAGTCTAGATTCATGTGGTGACGTTTTTTTTAGAGTTGTACAATGAAACTACACGAAAAGAAAGTTGAATGCTACTAGCAAGCACAATGTTATGAAAGAATATTTTTTTAAAAGACATTACAGTAGAGTAAGCATTTCAAGTATTTACATTGTCCTATTTCTTTTGATTCTCTGCTAGATTAGTCTAATTTCTATAAGAGGAGTATTGCTGGGCCTTCTCAAATTTTGAAGTGCTACGTAATTTGAAAGCATTGTAAGATTTGGATGTAAACGTACCTTTTGAAGATTAACTTGAGTTAATCACATTTTTGTTTCTAAAAAACACAAGAAAAGAAGTTACTAACTTTCTTATCCAAGAATGTGGCATGGCGATCAATGAAAATACTTATGCCATTTTAATATATATTGTTGGAAATATATTTATATGAACAGGTAGTGATTCACGCTGACATTATTCTGCAGCTTTTTCTCCTTTTATCAAGTGCCGGAGGCTGTTAGGGCAGTCCTGCCAAATGTTGTGCTTAGGCAAGGCAAGTCTGGAGTTATGGAAAAATAGCACTTAAGTTTGGAGTTTGATAGTGGGAATATTATTATGAATGTTGTTTTACGGCTACGTATCAACAAGAAAACGAGGAGAATGAAGAGTACCTTTATCTTCAACTAACCTATAAATAGGCCTAGTACCCTTGGCTTTATCTTGACCTTAGAAACTTGCTGTTATCTACCTTTTATTTAGTTGTTAAACTGAATGGAGCAGGTAGACCCCTTGTGGTATGGGATTTTTCACTGCTGATGCTGGGCATCAGGTGGTTCGTGGGCAAGAGTGCTGAGCAAGGTGACATCACACTGCCCGTCAGTTTTGTCCTCCATTTTAACTTCATTTTCTTTCCTGGGCCATATCTGTTACCACATGCCACTCGGACTTCTGTTTTATTTTCAGAGGTGATTAGGAAATCTGACAGGCAGCCTATTTGAAAACATGGTTGTGTTCCCTGTATATCCTTCAAAATTTTATGGAGGAGTTGGGATCAAAACCTTTGGGAAGAGTAGGCATCCAAACCTTCTCTGTCATATTCTCAGAGTTCTCCTCTGGCTTTCGTCTTTGCGCAGACGTCTAGATGTGAGATCTGTTTCATTATTTCCTTCACATATCCAGCTTTTCTTGCAGTTGTGTCGGGGCTTGCTAGGTCCCAGGGTCAGTTATGTGCAGGGTCTTTACCCTATCCTGGCTGTATGTTGTGTCCTCTCTGCTCAGCTGGTCCATGCTTTCCCCTAGTACCCAGGTTCTTCATCTACATGGCTGTCCTCTCATCCCATCTTCTTAGTTGGCAGGCTGTTATTTTGAGAATTGAGTAATATCGCAAGCAAGTGTGACTGTGTTTTTGCAGTATATTGAATATACACTAGGAGACAGCATTAAAGTTGTACAGGACAGTCTTAATTTAGTGCTTCCTAAATAACAAGTGCATTTCTTAACAGCGTGCATTTGTAGTTTCAACATTTCTTCCGATCAGTGGGGAACTCGTGAGCTTGAGGAGGAAAACGCTGAATACTGAATGAAAAACCCTTGTCGTGATGCCAGGTTTGCCTGTTGTCATTAAGACAAAACACTTGATCTCCAAGTCTCAGAGTTTCTGAAGTGTTTTATAGGTTCACTTTTGTGTTGTCCAAACCAGCCAAAACTAATTTGTGATATATCCTCCTGTTATGAGTGCTTTACTATCCCACTGCCAAATCCCAGTACCAAAGATTTCTTGATTTTTATTTATTTCTTTTCCGCAGTTGTAAATAAATGGAATTGGTCCAAATTCTTTAGTATATCTGGGGGCCTTTGACAAAGCTACCCCTATGCCTTGGTGTGGAAGGAGGCAGCACCCTAACTGTTTAGAAGACACAAAACTGGAGGAATCCTGGTCACTTGTGGAGGCAGGGAAATGACACGTAGATATTAAAGTGAACCTGGGAAAAACCAGAAGATTTTCACTTGGTGGAATTTCAGCTACCACACCAGAGAGGGGGCTCCTAAACTCTTACTCAGTCTCCCCAGCACAGTGAATCTCTGTATAGAGAGAAGCAGCTAGAAAGCAGTTATGGGGACAATTGTACTTAATGATTGATAAGGGATATCCAATTAGATGAAACCTGGCATGAACAGTGAAACTTTGGGAAACATATACAGGCAAATTGTAGATTTTTATTTTTTTAATTTCCTGTGGCACTGAGCCCTACATACCCCCAGTATGGCTTGGTTAGTGGCATGCATTTCTGGAAAGAGAGCTCAAGAGTGTTTGAGGGTACATGGAGAAACTGGGGAAGGGCAGTTAGAAATACAAGGGAGGAACTTTTTAAAAGGATAAAGCAAAATTATGAAGAGCGGCATTTTGGTTAAAATTATAGCTGGGTATAAGGAGGAGAATGGTTTAAAGAATCTGTTTTAGGATATGGAATGTCCCCAGTGGAAACCATCAGAATTGAGTTATTTGGATATATAAGCTGCTTTTTGAAGTGCATGTTAAAGAAGTTACAAATATCCTCTGTCGGCAGTTCTTCTACCTTCTGCCTTGCCATGTTCTGGCTCTATTCACATTTCTGTGATTTCGGCGTGTAAGATTACTGTGTGTCAGGCTGGTTCTGTAGATAAATAAAAAGAACTGCCTTCATTGCTGGATAAGATCATACATTGGAGGAGAAAAACAAAAATAGAGAGACAATACTTGTATAGAAACTGATTCAGTCCGTGGGAAACGTCAGGCAAGGCTTAAGACAAGACCTTTGTCAAAGAACTTAAATCCTGTCCTAGGTGCTTATTTTTAATATTTTGAGTGACTTAGCATTGTTTTAAGCTGAGATCATCATATTTGTAAGTGTCTAAAATATCTTAACCCTTTTGCTTCCTCAAGGGGAAAAAAATGAAGTACAACCCTGGCAGCTCACAGGCATTGCCGTTCCATGGAAAAGCATAAACTCCGCCTGCAATAGCGGAAGGAATTGTGCGATGTTCTTGCGGGTAGCAGAAACAGTGCCCTTCAGAAGCACTGAACTGTTGTATCATTTGCCTTTTGATTCTTTGTGATGCTTTTCATAATTTTAATAAAATATACCACACTTCATGCTGTTGAGAAGAAATAAAATTTGTGTAAGATGAAAAGAAGTGCTTTACTGCCAGTGTGCAGCTTTTAGCCTTGACTTGTTATAAAGCTAAGAGACAATTTAACATTCGGGATGGGGAAAGAAAGGGGATTACCTAAGGGATACTGTTGTTGAGGAGAGTGTAATTTTACTGTCAGATATGCTTGGACTTATTTTTGTCAGAGTAATTTGCAGTAATCTATGGGTTATTTGTGCTCTGATTTTCTCAAAAGTACTGTGATGTGTTTCTGGAGACCTATTGTACAGCTGGAGTTAACGCGTGTCTTCGTCTGTACCTGCCTTGCAAGTTCTGTAGCCTCCCTTGCCAGTCACAGATGGGCGCGCTGACGTTTGTGGGCTTGTTGGGACCACTTGCAAGGTAGGCTGCTGCTCTGCAGCTCGGGTGGGAATGAGCGCTCGTTGCTGTTCTGCGTGGCTACGAGCACTATCATCCTGGTTTCAGTTTCTCTTGTTTAGAGAGGCTTGGAATTGTACTTGTTGCTTTCAAAATCATTCTTTTTTTCCGTCTTCTTTTATTCTGCCAAGTGGTTAATTACGTCTATAGATTTATTTCACGAAGTCGGATAAACTATCTAGATGCATATGGAAGTCATGAGAACGAATATGGTGGCTTTGTATCTACATAGTACAAAATACATGTATTAATTTTAATATCGCTCTGATTTTAAATTAGCAAAAGTTTTCCACTCCTTGCCAAAAAACAATGCTTTGTGGCTTAATCAGTCTGTCACTTAAATAAGGATACCATTTAAATTATCGCAGTCATATTAAATCCAATTCATTTGTATGTTTTATGTATTGTGTAGCCATATTTTTAAACATCTATTGCAAATACATTTTACAATTCTAGTAGAAAATTACTTTTTGTGTTTCTGTAACGATGCCCTTGAGATTATTTTTGCATAAATCCTTTCTTCTATTTTCAGATACAGATCTGTTTTACAGTAGAGAAAAAAGCATTTGTAGCAAAAAATGTAAATTAATTTTTTTATATTTAAAAAATCCTCCGTGGGACCTTGTTTCTGAAATATGATGATCAGAGACTCTTTTTTTTTTTTAAGGAACTGGTAATTTGTATATTTTATTATACTTACAAATTCCTTTTTATAACAAAAATATGCAGCTGCTATCAGTTCTTTTACAGTGTTCCTTGTAGATATCTGACGAGGAATACTTTCTATATAGCTTATAAATTTGTCATGGGCAATTTTCTGTTAACCATAATAATGGATTGCTTGAGTACTTCTACCTCAGAGCAGCCTGAGCAGACATTTGTTGCAATTTCTATTAAATTTTAGTGACTCTGATTTTGTGTATTTCATTTGACTTAGTATATAGTTCTCTCCTCTGCCCTTCTTTCTATCTGTGTTGAGACATCATAGGAAGTTCTTACGAAACTTTGGCCAAAAATTGATTCTTGAAATTCGTGTTCTTCATTTAATATAGTACTAACCTGTGAAAGCGTACACCGTTGCATACTGATTTATGATAACTTTTGTTGAATTTTACTACATTTTCATCTGTGTTTCATAATTTCATGCATTTTTGTTATGGAACATAACTTGCCAACAAGTGCTGCTTTGCAGTAAGTTTGCCAGTCAGTATTTCTGACTTAATGGCTTCAGATAAGTTGAAGGGAGCCGATGCCAGTTTTTAATTTAAGATATTGGAAAAGCGGGGTATAATTTTCAAAGGTTTTAATTAGTTTTTATTTATTTAATGTTTCAATGCCTCCTAAGTTATGTGTGGAGTCTCAGGAACAGGACAAAGTTGCATTCCTCTGACCATCCATACCATTAGTGTGGGATTTACTTTTGTGGAGTTGCACGTCACCATAATGCTCTGCTGTCGCTCCCAGGTTGGAGAAATTAGTCCCCTTCACTCATGGCCTAGGTGAGCGTTAGCCAGTCGCTGAGTTTAAGGAGTTGATATAATTTGGTATATAAGTTTTGAGACTATTTTCGTTAGGATGAATGCTTTTTTCAGTTACCTTATTAGTATATGCCAGTGTTAATTTGTTAAAGAGGGAGGTTTTAGTGGAGAATTTTTATCTGCTTCAGTAAGAAATTATTTGTGTTGTTGTTTGTTTTGGTTGGCTTTAAAAGATTCCTAGGCAGTACAGTTCTGAGGATTTCTACATGTTTGGTTCTGGATTTTACTACTTACTGATTATAGCTTCTTACTGAATTGTCATGTCTCTTTTTGGCCTGGGCACAGTGATTTTAGGATTCCTTTTTTATAAATGGAGGGTTTTTCTTATGGAATAGAAGTTAAAACTTCCTCCCTCGCTTCTTTTGGTCCACAATTATTTCATTTTTAACTATCATTAAGTACATATTTCAAGGAAAATTGTTGTAGAACTTCTCAGAAGGAAGGCAATCTATGGCAAACTTTGTAAGATCTTTTTCCAAGTTCCACTTTTTTTTCCCTAACCTATTTATTAAAAGGGTAACATGAAAATAAGAACCACAATACTTGCCTGTATCCTAGATGCCTGTCTTTCAATAAAAGTTTTCCATAACAAAGGTAATTAATATTTTAGATTGTAACGTGCTTCACCCAATGCACCCACTGGCCCCCTGGATAGAACTAATACAGATGAACCCAGAGAACTAGTACGGACCCAAAAGGCCTCTCAAAATCCTGAGCAGTAGAGCACAGAAATACCATTAAGCAATGGTAGAATGCCTTCGCAAAAACCTCATTTAATCTATATAGTTTTTGGAAACATAGAAAATAGTACCAGAAGATGAGCCTGAGAATGTTCTGCTGTATACTGCATCAGTCATAAAGACATATTTAGGAAAATTAGTATTGGGATGAACGTTTTAATTTTTCTGTGCACTAACTCAAGTCAAAATTGTGAGTTGCTTTAAATTCTGAAGGATAACTTCTGAAGATGTTCCACATTTATTCTGAGCACTTTCTCTGTATTAGATTTGATTCTTTAGCGCTGATTACTTGCTAATATTCTTTATAGCCCATTTTTCTAATTGATAAAAATATCATGGATTTGACACATGTTGTTATTCACAGTTGAATTCATTCCTAGGATGGCATTTACAGCATGCACATGTTCTGGGAAACCTGTCTTTTCCTTTAAATACTGGTGTGCTTTAAAGGAGGAAAGGTGGAAACCGGAAGGCAGATGTCCACTGTCATGTCTTGCTGACGTGGTACCAAAAGAAGCTGAGCGTCTGGTGTCAAGGCAATGTGTACATCACCAAATCAGTCTACTGGCTGATCGTAGGGAGACATAATACATCACTTCTGTGATAAGATTGAACTACTCCTGTTGGTGTAGGATAGAGTGTTTTTCTGATGTGCTGTTGAAACACTGTATTCTGCTGTGCAGTGTTTTGAAAATACTATATGTCTGTACACGCCATTTAGATTTGTGCATGTGAACTTGTATACAATTTAAAGGCACGTAGTATTCCATTTTCTAGTAAAGTTACCAGAGGAGTAAAAGAAAAAATTGCTGGGCCTATTCTTCACTGAGCTTTTTATTTTTAACAAATGAAAAATACGGAGAGCAGTTGTCATTTGTTAAAGTGTAGCAGAAAGAGCGAAACAGGCCAGTGGATGCTTCATCAAGAATGCTCATTCAGAATGATGAATGTGGCTAAACACACATTTGTTCGTAAAACTTGCAGAGTGGATGAGCATCATTAAGCATGAGGAATAGGTGCAGCACGCTGAGAAGAGAGTGGAGCAAACAGATGTTGTGAATTTTCGCAGACATCCTTCATCCACTGGTCCATCATTAATATGGTTGAAGGTGATCCGTTCTTTTTATTCAACAAGCATAAACAAAGTGCGTGTGCTATAATACTGCTGAACACGCTTTTTCCAGAGGGACTAGGGTTTAGAGGGCTTACTAAAATGCAGATAGAGATTTACTGTTTACACATGGTGATAGCATGGCAATGTCAGAAACTTGCACGTATGGTTTGACATGGCTACTTTCTTTCTTCTCTGAGTGCATTTATTTGACAGGCTTCCCAATAGAAAGGTCTGAGCGTACAAAGGATGCCCCGAAAATCCATTTGATCTGTGGCAGTAACCTTTTTGACGGTTTAAGTGCTGGTGCTGATTTGTTGCTTCTCCGTTCGTTTGCGAAAATTCCTTTCTATATTGTCAACTTTGCAGGAGTTTCTTGAATTTTCAGTATTGGATGTTAATTGCAATCTATATCTCTGCATAAGATTTTAAATCCTGATGTCCAAAAGGTTTGGAGGGAGTGCATTTTATCTTTACCACACTCTTTTAACGTTCTTCTGATCTTTCATACGCTTCCTTCTGCAATTATGAACTGTTATTTGAAGGTATCCTTCAAGTCTACTTTCACAAGCACCTAACAATCTTTTCGTGATGGAGAGCTGCTTTTGTGGTGGTCATCTACATCTATAAAATGCTTATTAAGTTATCAAGGTTTTTTTCGGTACTAATTCATGTTAATTATTAGTCATTTACATAGAAATGAGTGTTGCCTTTCACAGTAGTAGACATGCTCTTATAGAAAAAATAGAGCTTGAAGGTTTCCCCAGGTATTTGGCCAAGCTAGGGATCCCCTCTGCTCCTGAAATTCCTGCTAGGTTCCTGGGTATTTTCCTAAATGTTCTTAGCCTTGCACAACAAGTGTGTTAAAACTATTCATGTGAACATATGCAAGTACAGAAAATTGTTTAGGGGACTACAGCTTAAGTGAAAGTTGCAGGGAGATGACCTTGAGACAAGGTGAGGAGAGAGCAAAACCATGGGAGAACCATGATTTTGAGGTACCATAACCATGGGAGGTGATACAGCGATCAGTCATATGTTTCTCTGTGTAAAGGTATACTTCCTCTCTACAGACACATCCCAGAATGGAAATGATCCTCTTTAATGTATTTTGCACCAGCAAATTAATATCAAGTCAAGCAATCCTAATTATCTCTCCACAGAGTAGAGGGAGAGGGGAAGAAAAACAATAGCTTGATAGTGTGACTTACTCTAATTTGTTCATCCCCATGTTTTGTAATATTAATTATCATTTTCTTTGTTAAATTTTTGATAGCTTTTGAAGTTCTAGTGAAGATGTTGCATAGCAATCTTATTATGGAATGCTATGCCAACCATGTTACATTCCTCTCATTAGCGAGAAACTGAACTATCTTTCATAGCTTTTCTGAGGTTAATACAAATAGGTGATTTGTACCAGAGGCAAGGTCTTTAGCAAGAATTCCCGAGAGCCCTGTGTGGTTCTGCAGACTTTTGAATTTTGCAATGTAGAATTTCTCAAACAATTTTCATTCTATATTTTTTTTTCCCCCCAGGTTTTTATTTTGCAAACTTTGTCTTTTACAAGGTACGCAGTCTATGATTTTTTTTTTTATTAGTTATGAAAAAACTATCATAGATTCTTCTTAGCCTGAAGATTTTTATTATTAAAGAGAGATCAGCTGGTGTTCTTGTTAATATTATACCTTTCTGTGCTTGGATTTCCAATAGCTGTTATTACCTAGTCAGATTGCAGGGCTGCGCTAGTTGTTGTGCTTAATTGCTTTCCTAAAAAGAGACTTTCACCGCAGTAGTGCGTTGTGCGTGTGGCCACTTCTGCTGGAGTATTTTTAGTCTCCGGGATGGGAAGGACGTACAATCCGATCTTTCATATCTGGAGAGAAGGAATGCTTGTAGGCTTGGGGACTGGAGGATATTCTTCTTGAATACTAGCCTGTGTCAATGACCTGAGTAAAACGTTGTGGGTTTTGAATTACGACCTAGTTCTAAAAGTTTGCTTTAATAGACAAAACCTTTGGCAAGGTGAGAGCATGGGCCTGTTGTTACAGGCTGCCCATGGATGGGAACTTGGGACTAGAGAAAAGAGCCCAACAGGCCAAGTAGAGGCAGTACCAATATACTGAAAGTAGTAATGTTTATTTTCTTCACTGACGGAGTGGCAGTATGTAAGATTGGGTTTTTTATTCTGTGTACCATTTTAGGAGACAAGTACAGAAGGGTTTTGAGGTTTAAAGTCAGGAGGCAGGAGTTCATTCAGGACGGCGTAGATATTCTTGCGCGCGCTCTCTCAAACTGAATGACCTGAAGGAACTGAATTGCAGTGGCTCAGCTTGATAAATTTGCTTTTAAGTAGGTTTTGAATATTATTGGACCAACTGACAGAATTATTGTTCTGATATTTTGCAAATCGTTTATCCTGCAATTCACAGGTGAGTGTCCAGTTGTGGGGGCCAGCTCTGCTTAGACATTCCTGTGATTCTCCTGCATTTAAATTCCACTTAGACTATTAACATTTAAAATCAAAGAGAATTTTTTTTTTGTAGATAGGTAAAAATGGCTGGGCCTGTATTTTCACAAGGTCTTCTCCTCTGAAAACATATGTTCATATAAATTCAGTATTAAATATATAAATGTATGAGTGTATTTTTATACCAAGTGTTTTAAAGATCAAACATATTTTTTCTGCTGTGCTGCCTCTTGTACTTTTCCAAAAGCATCTAGCGAGCCACCTGATTTTTACCTCTTCAAGTTTCCTTTTGAAATTATTCTGATACATAGTGCATATGAGATTTGACAGTGGCCTGTCATTGTGGTGTTGCATAATTTACTTTTGTGCTCCCATCTTCCTTTGCTCATTGTTTTTCTCCTGTTTCACAGCTGCACTTTTAAGCTTTTTATTCCGCATGAAATATTTGTCTATGTGTTCTGACTGAGACCGTAAATTAATAAGCAGTAATCTGATGAGCGATGCCATTTTACGTAGTCCTTACCATTTGTTCCTACACTGTCATTGACCATAGGATACTTCAGTTGTTTCATTCTGCTTGTAGTTGGGGCTGCATGGGGGACCAGATCAGAAACTGACCCATGCCAAAAGTGATCTATGAAATAAAGGATTCTTGGTCGACTCGTTTCCGTGTTGCTGTTCATCATGCAACTCCCCAGGGAGTAGTTCCAACTGAAGGGTTGGTGTGGAGACACGAATGAGAAGGTGAAGGTAGCGGGCCTGCAAGTCTCCCTCAAACTACAGTGTGAACCTGCAAGGCAGAACTGTCTAAATGCTACTTCCACAAATTCATTGAATGTTGAAGCTAGAAATCTGTAGAATAGTCATTTGTCTGTTAGAGATGTTCCAAAGGGAGCAGCTTTCTGTGTACAATTGAAAAGAATATTTAGCAATGTTGCTGTAGTCATGATGGCTTTTCAAAGGAGACTTAATCTTAAAACAAACATACTTTAGACTCAATACTGAGTTCCCAGTTTCAGTGTAAATCAGATATAGTTGTTACCACATTGTGCCTCTCGGCCTCAGTCAGTACATCATTTTCATCTGCTAAACTGTACGGAAACATACGGTGGGTGGACAGAAAGCAAAAATGTTTTCAGGATGCACTTTGGTGTGCTGATCCGTTCAATGTCATAGTCTCTGCAAGCACAGTCTGTAGTTCATTCTTTGTTGAGAAACCTACGATAGAATCTTCATATGTGGGGAAGTAGAATTGATAATGTGGGCAGTTATTTTAGGGGTTAGTCAGGGCCTATATGCAGTAGTTTTGGTTAGAATTTAGTAGTAGCACATGAATGGAAATGTCTATGTCAAACTAGGATGTTTTCTGAGATACTGCATTCTGTATTGCCCTCATTTTCTCCCACAATGTTTTCCCTAATATTTGTTGTGTTACTCCTTTTTTGGAGCTTAAATTTACAGTTAGATTAATTTTGATTGGCTTTACGATTTGTGATACGGACAGAGAGAAGAATACCATTCTTGAATTCCATCAAAGTTAATGTCAAACTACCCCACCAAAACAGTTCTTCAATAAATTTTAAGTACTGAAATAACATACTAGTAAGAGCTTCTTGAATACTCTGAGGTGTAAGTATGCCTGTCAAGCCTAAATCCTCTCACTGATAGATGAACAGTTCCCCCAGTAACCTGAACCTTTATCAGTAGTGTGCAAATTTACCGGGAAGCGACTGGATCGGTAGCCTGCGTAGGTTGACGCTGGTCTGGATGTTGCATGCCGGCTCCAATGTTTGTGATACCGAGGGATGTATGTGCATGCGTAGAGATAATCCTCCCGCGTGGGGGTATTGTGCGTGTTCCAGCCGCTTTCCCTTCAGTTAACAGGGCGAGTGCTGGCATGACGCCTGTGCTGATGCTAAGCTAGGGGAGTTCTATGCAAATTGTGGTGATGGTAGATCACATCTTTCCCAGCCTGAAGAAACACTAGCATGGAAGTTTCAATTCCTAATTCTAGAGCTATTATTTTTACCCCATAGGGAAGTTAACTTTCTATGCAGGATTCTTTTCTTTTTGTTAAGAAAGGAATAATGATACTAGCTGACTTGAGAAGAGGTAGGAGAGGACAGATATATTGACTAACGGGGGCCAGAAAGAATTGCGTAAATGCAGGCGAGAAGGTTACTGTTTAGTAAGAAGAAAACCTTTCAAATTATGGTAAAGGGAATCGAGGATATGCACTGTTTCTCTTTTAAAAATCAGTAGCAGGATATTTGGAGGACAGGCTATCACTATTATGTTAAATTGTGCTACCTGCAACATAAGCTTCTGTCTTTGCTAAAGCTGCCAGTTTTTATAAACAACTGAAGACAGAAAGGGTTTACTAAGAATAATGTTGAAGCCCAAAAGAATCCTGCAGCCTATAAATCTTAATAGAGGTTCTAAGATTCCAATGGGCTGCATGTGTCCCTTTTACCCAACCTCACTCCATCTTGGCTCCCCTGTGATGACTGCAATTTTCTTGAAACAGAGGCACGGTGACTTGAATTTACTCGTGGCACTATTTGCCTACAAACAGGAATACATGCATATAACCTATGCAAATCAATAAAAGCGTGTCAAGACCCCTTAGATCGCAGTACTCCGCTAAAATGCAATTTATCATGCTGCAAATGAGAGTAAGAGACTAGGTAACAAATAGTGTCTGATCATTTAACTAGCACCTGTTGTCATGCATTTGAAAACTGCATTTTTCATTTGTTGTACAGTAAATTGCATTTTCATATATATTGAATGGAAGGGGGGGACTTGGGGATGTAAATATGCAGGGTTTTATGAACAATGGAAGTTTTACAGCTGCTTGCTTGAGGAGGTCATCTCGGAGTCTAGAAATCTATTTGTTCGGTTGTTGGGAATGCAAAATGTTGCTAGCAATTTAGAGAAATAAATATAAAAAGTTTCAATGCTAATTCATAGCATTGATGAATGTATAATTACTAAAAACAGTTTAAAAAAAAATGTAAGTTGAGCAGCAGTTCTTTATGTTAATTCTAAGAGTGTGCCAGATTGCGATGAAAAAGGCAAATTTTTGTGAAGCACCTTTTTTGTCTCTCTTTTGGACAAATTCCTCCCCTCTGCACCCCCTTCTTTTAAGACTGTTCTGCCTTTTTGTTTTTTAAATTGAGAGTTTTATGGTTGATTGCAAACAATAACTTCAGAGATTGTAAGATATATGTAAGGGGAGACCTCTACAGAGTTTGGAGATTGTACTGATGTGCAACGGTAAGAGATGGATTTCAGTCTTAAAGCATATCACCTTACAGAATACCTAGAATATTTGTTGGCTGGCATAAAACTTGTTGCTTTTTCTGAAATTAAGCCACTTATGGTTTGTGGTGGATCTTTTACTTCGTTAATTGTCGTCTTGGGGACACAGGGAAAGCGTGTACGGCAGTTCCGAGCCGATAAAGATCTTTTCCCCTGGACTAAGGGCTTTGCAAATGCTCATGGATTTTGCTGCCACAGTTGGAGTAAACTAGTCTTTGGAGCATTTTCTCTGTATATTTCAGTGTTTTTAATGGTATGTAGCTCAGTTCTTGGGCTTAGTGGACATATTCATGTAGGTATCATAGTTTTGTTCAGCACAGACAATGTTACCTCTTTATTTTTACTAGTACCTGGGCCATTTCTCACGCCTTTGTCTTGCAGTGTTATTCTCTGTGCATGGAGGAGTTTAGTTTCTTGGGAAACTAGTGTGGGTGGGTGTTTTTTTTTAGGTTCACGTGACTTATTATATAGGTCTGCTTGAGAGAGTTTCACTCAGGATTTTCATAAATTATAAATCACCTTTTTGTATTGTCTGTCCAAATAAGAGACTGAAGAGACTTCACTTGCTCAGTATTTGTGACAGATTAATTAAACTTTTTGTCATAAGCACATGATGCAAACGCTACCAAGATCCTGAACTTTCACTGTCCTGCCATTTTCACATTGGTACTGTGTCTACTGTATTAACTGATTACTATAGATTAAGGGTTTTTTCGTCCAATCTAATGTTGGCCTAGTGCTATAGAAATGGGTTTCCAAAGTGTGTGAGCAGTTGTGTGTGTCCTGGAACATGTGTGAATGTTGTCTGCTAGTTGAGAATGTGATAACAAACAACTGAACAAAAAAATCCTTCTCTTTGTCTCCTGCAAGGAGAACTGTATATGCAAGAATGTTTTTCGTATTACTGTGTTTTAAGAATTTGGTGTGCTGTAATCAGGTTGAAGACTTCAATTTTTTAACTTCCATAAAAAAAAAAATCCCATTTACCTATGTCATTGATCCTTTTTTGTAAAAATGCGTCTGTTGGTAGAAAAAAGAGATTATATACTGATATAAATGTAGAAATTTGAGTGGTCCTGGGACGTTTTAGTGTTCAGACAATTTTTAGTAGCAGAAGCGACTGAATTTTGGCAAGTTAGGTGTAAATGCTTATTTGAGACAAATCCTTTCAATGCTTATTAAAAGCAAAGAAAATTCAAGCAGTGTAAAGATGAACTGGTTTGCAGTGTTTCAGCTTGATTTTACTAGCAATGAAATGTAAATTGTGTTATGGTGCAGAAAACTATGCCAAGTCATGGGTTTTATTTCAGATCATTAGTATGATGAGCATGTTGTGTTTATGTGAACAAAACTCTGATGAACACTAATCTGAATGGCTACTTAGTAATTTCAATCAGTTTGTAATTATTGTTTGGCAACAAAAATACCGCTTTCATCCAATAAAACTGGTAGCCTTACATAATTATTTGCTTATTTCTTTCCTTCTAGATTCTTGCCTAGGTGTGATGCGGTAGTATGATTTATTCAGCTTTTACTTTTCTAATTTTGATGTCGCAGTGGGTTGACCTGAGACTATGGGCAGACACATATGGGAATCGCCCTTTGCATGTGGTGGGATGTACGTAAGTGCTTGAAAGAAAAAAAAAAACCAATTTAGAGAGCATGGGGGTGCTCGAGAGATGAACGCTTTAAAAAACAAAAAAGAAAAAAGAAAGTAAAAATTGAGAGAAGTGGCTGTTAAACAACTTAGGTAAATGGCAGTCTTTAAGGAGGGGAGAGTCTTTTAAGTGCGTATAAAAGATCTTTTGAAGTAGCACATTGGTACTGTGTTTATTTTTGTGGGGGTGCTTTGTTTTTCACATGAATCACCGCTTTCTTTCGGCAGATATGGAAGACCCCGCCGAGGGCCAGGTTGAACCCCCACGTACCTGGGGAAGGTACGCAGGGGAGCAGTACGAGGAGCTGTGCTGCAGGGCCATCTTTGGCGGCGGGTTTCCTTCGGCTGCCTCGGGCAGGGGCGAGGCTGGGGTGCAGGCTGTGAAGGCCTCGTCAGGCCTCCCGCCTATGGGTGGGGAGCAGCCATGTTGAGGTAGCTGGCGGGCGGCGGTGGGGCAGCAAGCATGCAGGGACGGCAGCAGCTTCCCATCCCTTAATATACAAAGGGTGGACAAAATGATGAGTTTCTTCTGAAGGCTCATCGTTTCCCACCTTTTGGCACCGCGCCTTGTGTGAGGAGAGGGTAATGGTGGTGGAAAACAGTGCCGTTGGTCCGCTTCTCCTCTGACTCAAAAGGTGACAGTTTTTCCTCTTGCCCTGGGGATATTGGGGGTATGAAGGAGCCTTGGATATCTTTGCTTTTGTGCATTTAAACTTTAGGTTTGTTTAAAGGGGAGTGGATAGTATTTTCAGGAAGACTGCCATGAGGGTGCATGGAGACCCAAGGAATCATTGTTTTCTGTATTTCGATTTAATGTTTTATCCCTCCCCCCTCCCCATGCTTAGCATGTAAAACTTGGGGTAAAATGGAGCAGAGATGATTGCCCTGCTAGGAGGAGGTCCATAACTATCACTTGGTAAGTGGCAGTGGCGTTCTGGTGAATTACTGGCCGTGTACTTCGCCGGAGTTTTAGAAAGGTCGTGCGCCTACCCTAGAAGCTCAAAATCCCCTTTGCAGCGGTTCGCACACGGTGGGCACATGGAAAAGCCCCCAGGAAATCAGAGGGTAAATGCGTATCAAAGTGCTAAGGTGTAAAAATACCGAAATGAGGTTTTTGTGCTCTGTTCACCAAGAGCGAAACATGCAACTAATTTTCTTTTTTTTTCCTTATGGGAGGATTTTTTTTTCCCCCCCAAATGATTGAATATGATTTGGTATTATTACTTGCTGATCAAACTCCATTTTTGTATGTTTAAGTTTCGATCTGATCTATTTTATTCTGTCTAGAATACATTCAAATGGTTTTAAAATGAGAAATATGCCAACTAGGATTGTTTTGGTACAAAGATTTCCATTTAGTTAGCAGAGAGAAAGAGAGAACATTTTTCTAAAATAAAGCTTCTTTGAATAGCTTGCAGAGGGAATGGAAAACACATATTTTAAATATTTTGACATAGGAGGTCAGACAGAAAGCATTTCATTTTATTGTTTCAATGTTTCGTATTTATTTTGTATCCGTACAGTCTGCCGCATTTTAAAACTTCCATAAAAAGTAGTCGTTCTTGCAACTAGCCCTGGCGACATTAGTTTGTAATACTGAGCAAATGCTGTGGCTTTGCCAGCTGTGCTTCTTTTGAGCATAGAAGGCCCCAAACTATTCTTGATACTTGTTCTGAAGATAAATTAGTGGCTGCTAAATAATGCAGTGAACCCTAATTCTCTTTGATTAGTAGCGAGTTAGATGATAGCGACCCATTGAAATTGGTCATCAGCATAAATAATGAGTGAATGAACTGATAAAATGCAAAGTCACCAGCCATCATAAATCAAACGAAATCCACTTTCTCTGGAAGTCACTGAAATTAGAAGTCCATGCTCCTATTAATTATTTTGCCTTCTGAAGACGACAGTGTTATAAATCAGCCTTGAAAGGCACTTCACTTAGGAAGCTGGAAGAATAAGACTGCCTGCAAATTGTTTTGTATACGCACCTAATTGTTTCTTAAGTAACCCACCTTTTGCAGTATGACTGCTGAAAAGCAGAAAGTGCACCCAAAAGTATAGATTAATGGAAGCAGCCGATGTTGCTGGAAGAAAATTATTTGGTCAGAATAATAGCTGTGCCTTATGCATTGGTCAGTCTGAAGCTGAACCTGCTGTTGTCGTTAGGCAGGGTTCCTCCAGCCAATTTGGGCTTGAGGTGATTCTCGTTTATTAGCTAGATATAATTACATGGCAATAAGAAACCAGATAATAAAGAAGTCTGGAGCAAGAAAAAAATGGGCACGCAGGCTAGTTTAGTTCAAAATTGCACTGTGCATTTGTCTAAACAACATATTGAAGGAATTTGGAATGGCAGGTAAATGTGTCTTGCTGAAAATGTATGTGTATTTCTGTAGTAGTTTATAACTAAATCTATACATTTATGTGTGTGTATTTATATATGAAGACATATATATATATGGATTTTTTTAAAACAAGACCATGATTTCTCTGAAGTAATTAAACACTCCTTGCACAATATCTTGATTTTTCTTTGTTGTGCTGGAACTTCCTCATGTGTGTCATCTGATTATGCCCAAAATGTGTCTACATTCATACCACCAGTCATTTAATAAAATAGAAGTAGACCTGCTTGGAATCGGAGAGAAGGTAAATAGTCACAGAACTTCCCTTGGAAAATGTAGAACAATGGCATTACTGTCTAGGATGTTAGTTTATATTTCTAGCTTTTCATGTCTTCTCTGATCTAAACTGATGATAGACGTTGAGGTGGTATAGAAAACTCATTGTAATAGGTAGGTGAGAAAATCTGAAAGGAAAAGGTTAAAAAAAAAGGATAAAACTATATGCAACAGAGAAAAACAGGCATAAGACCGTGTATGTATTTAAGAAAATATATTTAAATGATATCTATAAAAGTATAGTGTAATAAAAGGCTAGACTCAGTACCAGGCTCTTACCTCATGTACGCTTATCCGATTTTATGTCAATACATGATCTGTGTACTAGAGAACCAATTATGGAGGGAGCAAGATCTATAAATATGTATTCTGCAGGAATTCTAACTCTTTGCACAAAAGATGTAGCGTCATGTTGTTTTCTACTAAGTCGTCGTAAAACATATACTATGATTACTCAGGCCTATACAACTCTGCTTGCTTGTACATATTGTCTGTTGAAAAACGATGGGAATCAGAGTTGAGTGTTCTCCCGGTTTACCACAAATGCTTGGGCACTCCTGGAATACAAAAATCATTTAAACTGCAGTATTCCACGCTCCTCTCTTCTGACTTTATTTGTACACATCTATAAGGTATACCATGGGGGGTTTTTGGCCTTTTTAAAAAAACAGTGTCAGTTGTGATGATAATTTTCGTTAGCAGTTCAGCGTGGTAGATCTTCCACCAATAAGTAGATCGGGTAACTAGACAGGTTCTTGTGTGGTTTTTAGCTGTTTGTGTGCATTGAAAGAGCACCAAAATGCAAGGCAACCAAACTGGAACTTGCACTTCTGAACATGCCTATCTCCCTACTCCTGAAAATTAGACTTTCTTCTATTATATTTACACATTAATTCTCCTTTCATAGGCTTTTTTAATAAACACTTCTGGTTATTTGATACAACTTAAAATGCTAATGTATTCCTCATTCCAGGAATTTGTTGAATCCTGAAACTTTGTCCAAATGAGACAAGAGTTCCTGTACTACAGGGTTGGCTAACAGGCAGGACTGTCTTAGGAACTTGCGAATGTTTATTCAATTTAAGATCTAAATACATTCAAAGATTTGTTTCCCACATGGCAGTGCTTTAATTTCTGATGACTTGTAACTTGTACGCCTGTTCGGATGTATCTTCAATACCATGGATCACGTGTAAAGCTCTGCATTTCTGCCCCCTTCTAAGGTATACAGTCTAGAGCATCTCCACCCCCCAAAACTGCAAGAGATGAAAGCATGCAGATACAATCGTTGGAAACAGCAGTACCATTAAGCTCCTGCTACAAAGAAAGTAATACTCCTCTTCCCAAAAGTTTTGCGCCACTTCAGCTGTGGAGGCTCTAAAGATGAAAAATCCTTCTCTTGAATTTAAAAAGTGAAGGAGAAATTTCTGCGTGAAGCCACCAGATTTTTCAAAGGACTTCTGAATCCTTTCATGGAAATCAGAAAGTTTTCATTGTTCTCTGCCAAAACAAAATAAATTGTGTGAGGTATGGAGGAATGAAGTTATTAGCAGGGATAGTAACTACTTGTTTATCTACTGACACAAAGTAATGTTTTTAAGTGGTTATTGTACACAGTGTTTGCTGAAGTATGTCACATATTGCTAAATGAAAGAGAATGCTTTTAGAATATGGATCAGTTGAAATTCACGTCAGTTATGAATTTGTCTGCAAACTCTGCTCATGGGCAAGACTGTCTTTAAGATTTGAACTTCCAGTTTTATCATCCAGTGTGTTTCTACGATGATTATTTATAATCTAGTGATGATGAAAGGCTGTTGGAGCATAAAAAAGTTCTTGAAAAAAGTAACCAACTGTACACAGGCAATTACTGTGGAAACTAAGTTGCCTATTTTAAAAATAAACTTAAGTTGCATTAGATTTGCTTGGACAAGGATATTTGGTTTATATGTCAGTACTAATTGGCAATGGGTGAGTGTAAGGAGCAGTCCAGTAAATGGCTGAAAATGTCAGTCCCAGGACATCATTGCAGCTACCTCTTTCACATCTTCCCTGAAGTGGTCTGGTGTCAGTGTTTCTGATTTTTGATTGTCGGTGTCATTATTTTTGAGTGCAGTGGCCTGCTGTGAAGGAGGTTTCCCTTTAGTTAGATGTACTTTAAATGAACTTGTGTTCGTGTTTTACAAACTGGTATACAAGTTAACAATCAAAAGAAGCAAAACTTGTGTCTCTGCTGGAAAAGCATTAGTCCCCAAGCTGCTTTAGAAGATACCTTATTTTAATTGCATTGATCCACCTGACAATTCCTATATGTCCTGTATGTTATTTGGCAGAGGGTGCTACTGAAAAGTCTCTGACTCGCTTCTGTTTCTCGTTAGGAAAGAGATGATCCTCAGAAGCAAATTGCTGTCTTATGCTTTGATACAAGTTGATGGATTTGATTCTCTTACTAACTTCAAGAACAGTTAACCTATGTAGTGGTTTTCGATGCAAGGCAAATTTGATAAATGTTTAAGTAGTTTCATTGTGGTCTCTGTTAGAGAAAGGCAATGTAAAGAGAAGTCTAGAAGGTGACAAGATCAACACAACTCTGCAGGTCAACAACAGAAAATGTTGGCTGAGAGAGGTAAATAATTTTTTTTTTTCCTAACTATAGGAGTAATCTTAAGTCAGCAATTAAGTAATTTCCTGACTACGGGAGTAATGTTTCATTGTAAGGCTTCCCAACGAGACACTGACAAATAAGTAAAGTGGAATCTACTGGAAAGTTTTTAATCATTGTGTTGAAAAGGTAATACCCCAGTTTGGACATTGTGGAAGTATCTGATGACACTATTACTAACTAGTCTGAGACACAAATGGCCAACAGTGCTAACACTCTTTACATTACAGTAGTAGGTGACACTGAACCACAGAGTACTTGAATAAGAACTCATGCTATAGCAGAGGAGCCCTCAGGGTGTAACGCAAAGGACAGTCGGTTGTTTAACTTAATGTTTAATTCTGACCATAATAATTAATCTCGCAATTAAATGATTACTTACTGACTTTTAAAAGTGTCTGTAGTATGGAAGTGTGGTCTTCTCCACTCAGCTTTTTGACATGCCTGGTTTTAAGAAGCGTATAGAAACTTTTGGTTATTGCCTAGGATATAATTTATTTCGGAGAGATGCGTTCAAGTGCTCGTGGATTAGAGACTGAAAACAAATAGCCATTGGCTGCCATATCATGGTGCGTGATTGCACAGCCATTTGAGTAAAAACAGTGTTGTATCTCTATAAATAGTACATAACCTTGATGGTCAATGGAACTGACCTTTTTAAGACTGGCCCCCAAGCCAAGTGGAAAGGCTTTTGTTTCCATGCTGATAATAACCTGAAGTGGTGTAGGCAAGCCAAGAGAAATATGTTGACCTGCGTTCTTCTTGTATCAGCTGTTCTAATGCCATCTTGTGCCTATTAATGGAATTACGAAGAGTCGTTTCCGCCATGGTGCCGTGGGTGTCAGTTGGTGGAACAAGGGAAGGAAACGCCAAAGACTGAGCAAAAATGCAGTTCTGAGACTTAGAACAGGTTTTGGTTGGTATGCGTTGTAATATCTTTCACTATCATGGGCTGTTTGTGGTTTGTGTGCTTTATTAGTCCTTAAAGTGCTAACAAGCTTTAAGGATCTCCAAACTTGTTATGGATGGAATCAGGGACAGAGCTTGAAATAGAACTGGCGTTTGTTGAGTCTGCGTTATGTTCTGTTTGTTATTGTAGCTGTTGTGCATACATGCCACTTGACGTTTTCAAAATAGCAGATAAAATAGATTTAGTATTGCAGCACAGAAAATCTACCTCTGTAACCTGTAGTTAAATACTTGATATCAATTCTTGGATGTTAATGAGAAAATATGCACTGTCATGAATGGCTTTTCAAAACATCTGCCTTTTCTAAAAAATTTGAATTTATGTAAGATTCTCCACCTGCTGTTGGAGATATTCTTTCAAACGGTGTCTCTGAATTGTCCATTCAAAGGGCTGAATGCATACTTTTATTTACTTTATATGCTAACTAATAATGTAATTTGGTTTGTTATTTTATGGGGAAAAAACTGTTGTGTGGTCTTTACAGTTGGGTAGAAAACCAAAATAAAAACAAAATGAAACTTTGAACGAAGTAGTGAAGAGTTAAGTTTCTTAGAAGTTTTCTGGCTTGATTCTTGGTTTAAAAAAATAAAAAATAAAAAAGCCTGCATGTAAATATATTTTTATGTATGCTAAGCGTAAAGATAGCTCTGTCCTACCATATTGATTTATTAGATTCTCTGACATTTTAGTTGTGGTCGTTATGTTATATTTATGAGATGAATGTTGGATTCCCTCATTATGTTATCCTCATTTATTTTACATACTTTTATGGCTGGTTGTGCTCAGCTTTACATTTAAAGCTTTATTGCAGCTGTTAGTGTTGGGGGGAGGGGGAGGCAAGTACTTATTGATCAGAATTTACATGTTTACTGTTGTAATCATGATTTATTTAATCTGTACGTATAAGTATAAGGTCTTTCTCTGAAATAAACCGATGTATTTCAGGAGGTCTCTTCATCTGAAAGAAGGTTTTGCTTAGGAAGTTAATAATGACTGGACTTCTCCAAGGGAGAGTGGTGAACGTTTCACAATATTGATGTTGAAGTTTTCCCTTATGTAAAAAGAGATGCAAGTGATCTTTATAATTCCATATTTTATTTCCATTTGTGGTACGCTCAAGATGAGGCGATGCTAACTTTAGAAATGATTATTTCTCATGGGCTTTCCTTCGTTTAATGATCCCATGACCACTTCAAACCTGCCTTGATTTTCATTCTACGACACAGTGGAGTAGTCCTGTGTGTCCTTTTCACAGCAAGGGAAATGGAAGCCCTGAGGTTTGACAGACATGGCTGCAATTGGGGTACCCTTCATGAGAAGCTTTAAATGAACCCCAGCTAGAAGTGTGCTGAGCGTTCGCCTGCCCTTCTGAGCGTTTCTGAAGCGTGCTGGGAAAGAGATCCCAGCGCAGTGGTACCATCCTTCTGAAAACCTACGTTTGAGTAGCTTGAGTAGGGTGAAATGGTATGGCGATGGTGGTGGGAACAGCAACGCGTCTGAGAACTTCTGTCATGGGATCGCTAATGAAAAACATGCAATTCTGTACAGAATTCTGGCCCGTAGTTTAGAAATGCCTACTTTTGAAGACAGAGGGAATCAATGTGAATGTTAAGTAGCTATTTTTATGTAAAGCAGACTTGCTACAGTAGTACTTTTACTCTGTATTTGATAGTGTAGTTAAAATTTGGCAGTGATCCTAAGAAATAATTTCTTATATAATCTATACCTTCCTTTTGATTTTCTAGGAATAATTTATTTGGAATTGCAGTGTGTTATATAAATTCATCATTGTTTTTACAGACTCTGAGTGTAGTGAGCAAATGATTTCTAATCAAGATTTCTAGGTTACTGTTCATAATTAAGCTTAGTATTGTGTATAATTCACTATACCACATTTTCCAGTGACAGCCACGTAAATTAGATATCATCACAAGGGTTCTGGAGATTTATATGGTTATAAGGATACACTGTAGCCTTTTCCCATAAACTAAAGTGTGTTTTCCTGGCATGTAGAAATTCTGTAAAAACCTGCATTTTGTCACCCAACTTTTCAGCTAATGTATATCTGCTGTGTAGTCTGCAGACATGTTTTACAGCTCTTCTGTACTCAGTGGTGCTTCTTCCACCAAATACACTGTGGATAACACTGAGCAGGTAGCACAGATGAGTGGGATTTATATCTTGTAAAGCTAAGCATAAATTATTTTGATTAATATGTCTTAATATCATTCTTCTGTAGAACTATATGCAGAAGTACAGGATGTACTCTAATGGTGAGTCTTTTATTGTGGAATGTTGTTCATCCCCAAACTGTCCTCTGCGTCTTCTGGCATTTGATTTTCCTTGGTATGATTTCTGACTCTTTTTTTAATATGCATACTTCTGAAAAACAAATTAGCTTTTTTTCTGATGAATCATTATCATGTGCTGTCATCAAAGGTTATTCACTGAAAACTTGAGAAAAAGGCAATGAAAACTAATTTTGATTGTTAATGGAAATGTATTTTTAGTCTTAAACAGCTTCCCTCAGCAATAATTATAGTTATGCCTCTTGGGTGTTTTTGGACTTCTAAATTTACATCCAGCAGTTCTTTTTCATTTAGTAGTTAATCTTTTGCAGAACACTGCAAATTCATACTTTTACCTAATATCAGGAGAGTTGAGAGAGTATATTCGTCTATCGATCCTTTTAAAATATAGACATCGGTGGTTTTTCTGTGTTACGAAGAAATGGCTGTGTCTATACTGTATAAGTGCTAAAGGATTTATGTTATTGTGCTAGGTGAGTTCCAAGCATCACTTCTAGATTTGAAAAACATGAATTCAGTCAGTTCATGTAATTTATAAAGTTTAACAGCAAGGTAATTGGGTATCCTTGTAGAAACAGATTTCTGTTATTCAGCCAATAAGATGCAATTTTTCTAGAAAAGCAGAAGCATAAAGAGTGTATTAATTTGGGGGTTTAGAAGTTAACATAAGGTGTGGGTCAGAGTAATAAATAAGGACTGAATTAGTTGAGCAATATTTCACTACTGAAGTAGTTATTAAAAGATGAGGCTTTTTTTCCCTCCTGCATTATTTTCGTGTACGGTTGTTAATCACGTATTTGCATATACTACTGATGTATAAATTGTCCCCTCCTTACTGGAAAAGAGGTCGTTTTGAAAAGGGATTGGAGTGTGCTGTTTTCGTCTGACTTCCAGCAAAACCTTGCCCGTGTGTTTAAGGTCTTGTGATTAAAGTTCTGGTCCTCCAATTAAAAGTGAAAATGCGTAAGTAACACTGATTGGAGTGTCTGAACTTTTTTTACCTTAAGTATGCAGTTTTTCAGAGTTTAAGTAATGGTTAAAATTAATCCGGTGTGCAGCTACTGAGAGAAGAAGCAGGCAACAAATGTCAATAAATCTAGATCTGTTTGAAGCAAACGTCACTAAATCTTAGTCTTGACTGCTCTCTGGTAGTGTCAAGAGCTGCTCTGTAAGATGAATTTGAGGGGAGGATGAAAAAGGTACCGTATTAAACCACAGCACTGATAAGTTTAGTTAAGAGGCAGAAGATGTGTCCTTGCAGTGACATTCAGTGGCCGATATTTGTTTCCCTTTAAATAATATGCTGTACATCTATGAGAATGATGGCTTGGTGTTTGTGACATTGCATCTTCACCAAGGTTACTGGCTCCAGGACAGGCAGTCTCTCCTCTCTTTCTCTCTCACACCCTGTCAATAAATATCCACTTGTCTGAGGAAGTGAGATACAGATTTTACAGCTGACACCAGAGCATCTTCATTTCCAGAAGCAATGAGTTTCAACACATGTGAATGTGAAGTTGAGGGGGGTGTGGAAATTAAAGGGATATATCTTTCAAGTCTTTCTCATAAGAAAGCAGTTATTGCTTCCAGACAACAAAATCCAAGGTTTGGCGATAGTGTAACATTTAAAATCTTCCAGTGAAACCGAAAATTTCTATTGTAACAATAACATATTAAATTTAGCCCAAGGCTTGGTCTTAACACCAGATGAATATATTCCCCTTTCCATGGTGTATATTATTCTATACATTTCTACTTGAAAAGGGGAAAGTAGTTGAAGAACAAAAGCATACATACATTGTGATTTTTTTGCTTTATTTATTCAGGGCGTTCACAACCTGATATTAGGTAAACGCCTGCCCTGTTCTCTTCTACCCAAACATGCAACGTCCCCAGCTCTCGGCCAAAAAAGAGGGAGGAGATACTCCATACATACCAACGTATGAATGGACAGGAAATCAGGGGTGTGTAACACTGGGATTTCAACTGCAAGTGGAGGTTTTTACTGCAGTTAAGTAACAAAATGGAGAAGTATCAAGTCAATAGGAAAACTTCTTAAATTTTCTGATCTACAGCCTATTCTTTCCTTGAAAAGCAAATAATTCTGTGGGAATAGTTTATTCATCTACTGTTTATTAAATCTCTAATTCTAATTTATGTCAGTTTAACATCTGTCAATAAAAATACTTTCTTGCCCGTTCTTCTCTCTTTTATTTTTTATTTTAAAACTAAAGTGTGTTAAATGTAACTAGTAGGTTTGATTTATTATTAGCTCATACCAAGTTGCTAATATGGTCTCTCTTGCTCTCCCTCCCCTTCGCCCTACTCCTTCCACTCCCCAACCTCACCCCAACCTCCAGCTGAGCACTGATTTTGGACCAAGTCCTGATTTCTTACCACTAAGAGTACGACCGTAGGAGGTAGAATTAAATGCTTTGTAATATTTTTTAACTAGTTAGTGGCCTGTTTGCATCAATACAGCAGGCAGCACCCATGGGGGTACAGTTAGCCATTACAAGAACAGAGATGTAACCATATCTACAGCACTTTTCCAGTGTGGGAGCAGCTTTCTCTGGCAGACTTTTATAGCCCTTGCATCGGGGGCTCTGAGGGTTCATTTGGCTGTATTGTACAGATGTGCTGCTATGACTAAGGCAAGCTGTCCTTCTGAATATAATTTTCTGAGCCCTACTTGGGATTTCCTGCTTTGCATTAGCTTCAGGATACGTGGAAATACTTTACAGTGTGTAGTATGGGCTTGCTAATGACTCTAAACCTCCAGAAAAAAGTCTCTGAAATGTTCAGCCTGAAAACATACATTGCTTGATACTAAAAAATATGGATCAGTTGAGAGCTGGTGTTTGCAGTTGAGAATCAAGTCCTGGAATCTTTCTACTGAGCTAATAAATTCTGTTCAGGATAGTGTGCTATGGCAGCAATGTCTCTGAGATTTAAGTTTTTATTTCTCAGTGTGATAGATAAGTGTGTATCAGGTTAAAATACAAATATATGATAAAAATTTCTTTAGGTACCTTAAATGTGTGGATTGCATTTGCAAACATGGTGTTTTAACAAAAGGTGGCTGTGTCCTCAGGAATTTCTTGTTTCATTATTGCCTCTGCATATCTTGCACAAAATTTTCATTTAAATATGAGCAATTGCTTAGATCCAGGACTTTCTAGGAAAACCTTGCAAACAGGCTCTTTGGTCGAAATTGTCTACAAAGCTCTCAGTTATGGAGGAAAGTATTTTTGATCTTTAAAAAAAAACAGCTTTGGTAACTCTGCTATTTTGAATCACAAGTATATGACAAAGCAGCTGTGTTTATCTGGTTGCAAGAAAACCTAGAAAGCATTACTTTTCTCCTGGGTTTCTAGGGAGTGTAAATTGTGTCGTTTGAGTCCCCATTTCTTGAGGAGAAGCCACCAAAGACAGTGGTTTTCTTTCCTCCTCCTGCCTCCCCAGCAGCAGAGCTGAAGGCTGATTCTAGCCTTTTGGATGAGGCTTAAGAGATTTGGTGTAGGATTGGTAGGAGTCAGTCCTATTAGGTAAGTTAAAGCTTCTTACAGCATGCTAGAGTATATGAAATGCTGTCCTGTTTCTAAGAAGATGCGGATAATGGTTAGTCTCCTTCCCATGTTGTATGTTGAATGGGTATAGAGATTCAAGGTGAGTGGATCTCATCATCAGCACTCGATTCAGGCTTGACCTGTTGTTTCTGAATCAGATTCTAAATGGTGTAGTTGCGTGCCACTTCAATATTTGTATCCGTACGAAATGGCATTAAGAGTGACTGTCCTAGAACCTGTGACTTAGGAACTTTCTCTGTTGGGCGCTCAAATGTTGCGTGGAAGAGATACAACTAAAGGTCAGAATTAAATGAGTAGAACAGTGGCAGTGGATGGCTTGTGGGTTTTTTTTTTATCTGCTAAATGTGGACCTACCATGTCCTAATCATATTAAATGCTATAGATGTGTAAAATTTCTTTCAAAATATTTGGCATAGCAAAAGAAGTTCATTCAGTTGTTACAAAATTTACGGTATTTTCATTCAAGTCCACTGAACTGTAAATTAGGAGCTGTAAATTCATTGACGTATCAGTCAATTTCTTTCAGTTTTATGTTACCGCTTGTTGCTCTGTGATCTTGTGGTAAGCAATTACGGATGAAAAGAGTAGCAAGAACCTTTTAGCAACTTTAAAGAAAAGTCCTGTATGAGTTAAGTTTTAAGAAATTTATATTCTTTCTGAACTTTTCGGAGTTATAAGATTCTGTTAATTAGCGTGAAACTGACAGAATAAAGAATCTTTTGAAAGCAAGCCCTGCAAAGAGGTGCTCTTGCTGAAGGGTGGAGAATGAAGGTTCCCATGCTCTGTAGTTAAAAAATAAATTGAATAAATAAAATAAAAAACCAAACACAAAGAAAAAAACCTCAAGCCCCACAATCTCTTAAAAAAGAATATCTAGGAAGCCCGTGTATGCGTGGAATAAAAACACAATGGGAAAGAATCGCAAAGACGACCCTCAAGCCTTATGCAGAAGATAACTGTGTAACTATTGCACACTGCAAGGATGAATAGTCCCAAACTTTTGTTCTCTTGTAGATGTTATGGATTACTTATAAATTCTTTAAATAGTCTTTCTCCCCTACCCCCGAGAAGTAGTCTAGCTGCACTCTTTGTTTAAAAGTTGAATTTTAACCCATGAAATGTCTATAAAATCATGACAGCTTTATATACATTTGTTTTCTGGTGTATTCCAAGCATCATCTGCTGACCTTTAGTGACAACACTGTATCTTTTTTATTCCTTTTTTTTTTTTTTTTTTATTAGAACTCAGCTTGGAGAGGGGTGATTGAATTCTGCCTTATGTGTCAGCAAAGAGAATTGTTAGTTCACGTATACAGGGTCATATTTTAATCCTCCTGTTGCACCTCTGTAATCTGATCTTTGAGTTCTTGAGCTCCTGGAGTTAAGTTCAAGCAGAATGTAGCTCACGATAACTGTTACTGGTGGTGTGCACCATACTCTGGTATGTTAAGTCTGGCCTTAAGTTCCCAACCTGGGTTTCAAAGATGTTAGCACATACAAAATTACATATTAACTGTAAAATGATAATTACAGAGAAAATTAAACAAATATTTACTCCTCAACACAATGTGGCATCAAGCTCATGAAAATATATGTATTTATTTAATCTGCTTGTCAAACAGAAAACCACGTTACCCTCTTTCAGACTTTTTTCACACCCGTGTCTCTGTTAACAGGAATAGCTCTGTCCGAGAGGACAGTACACCCTTAACCTTAACTAAGCACTCCCTGCTAGGTTAGCAAGGGTTTTGATTCTCTGATTTCTAACTGTAGTTAATTTTGGGTAGAGCTATGTTATTAAAAAAAAGATATCGGACTGGGATATCTAATTTAGACCTGAAACTCACCCCCTGCGCTGTCCGAACAACTTATATGAAATGTTTTGTATGTGTGTTGAGGAAGATTAGTATTGTTATTTTCAGAAATATTTTCAAAGGGCTAGCAGAACTTAGGTTATTGTTATTGACTCTAGACTAGTAATTAACAATTCTGGAGGCTACTAAACAGGCTCTGGTGAAGGTAATATTTCACTTTCAAGAATTCTCTTAGACATGTTCAATTTTGTTGCAAATGTTTCTTGTACATTTACTGATGGGGTTTTTTTGTGATAGACAAAGGGAAAGGGGAGGAAGGTCTGCTACTGAGTTGTAGGTTTTTTGCTTCAATAAACGGTGAATTTTCCCAGGGGTTCACGGGGGGTTCTCTTCAGTTACCACTTACAGTACAATGTAGTGCTACTTCCCCGTGTACCACTTCGAGTGTTCCTCCCTGCTCTATCTAGAGCCCTTGATTGCCCATCTGTTTATGGCTGCAAACCGAAATACATAATTTGCAAAAGAAATGTGATGCCGTAATAGTTGCTATATTACGCGAGTCTTGAACCGGCTCTCTCTTTGTGGAAGTTTTTTATAAACGTGGTTATCAAGAGACATAACAATGCCACAGTAACAAAATATACCTTATGTTTACACTATAACTGAATTATTCTTGCTAATTATAGTAAGTATTTTTAGTCATTGATATATGCAGCTACTAAAACACTGCATTTATCAGCTGAGTGTTTTTTCTCCTTGGCTTTGATGTTGCCAGTGTATATTTAATCTCAATTTATTTCTACTAGTCATTGTTATATAAAACCTAATGCATGGAAACACAATATTTATCCCAGCAGCTGTTAAAAATCTGTGGATATGGATTAATGTCAGCTTTTAAATGTGTAGTGCTTTAGTTAATTCCATCCAAGGACAGATGATATCATCCACTAGGAAGGAATATATTAAAAGCTGTCAGCCAGAAGGTAGTAAAAGTAGGTGATATGTTATAAGGAGGACTAAAAGGTCATTCAAAGAAGAGATATTGCTAATAAGTCAATTAAAATTTTCAAGCTGACATTTTATAAATTTCTGTGTAAGCCCTAAAACGTTTTCAAAGCTAGCAAAATTCACATCCAAGACTGGAAAAACAGGGGTTGTGCAGAACCTGCACAGTTCTTTCCCGAAACAAGCAAAGTGGGAGCTGGCTGCTTTAGGTGAAGTAGCTGAGCACATCAGGCTTGAGAGGACGAATTGTTTCGCCAGGTCAGTGTTGACTGGGCTGTACTTGTAAGTGTATTATGCAAGGATTGCTTACATGTGTGTAAGCAAATTTATTTCAATAGGTGCCTTCTGTGTTGTCTTGCAGTCCTTACCAAGGCTCACTCGGATTATGTGCAAGTACGTCTATATGGCTAGGTAGGGATAGTGTATGAATGTACTTAGATTGCATTTAAATGTGAGAGCCAATTGTTTTGCATTTACTGTCCAACGAGTGGGCAGTCATCCTATAATACTTATAGTGGCAATTTATTCAGGGTGTGCTTTTTGATACAGTCTCTTTGTCCAGTTTCAAGGCTCAAGATTTGGGGATCCAATCTTTGTCAAGGAACTAAACCCTCACTTCCAACTTGTCATGTTCTTCCCTTTTTCCAAGTTTCATCAAGTTTAGATAAAACATGGAAAAAAATGAGGCTTAGTCCTGTTAAAGATACTGGTGTATCTGACTGCCTCAGTGTAAGAGAAAAATACTGGAGTACCTTTCAGTACCAGGCTCAAAATGAAGCAATTCCAGCGTTAAGCCTATTTCTGTTTTGTGTTTGAAGACAAAGAAAGGGAAGTAGATTTGATGAAAACAGGAAATGCCATTTCTCTTATTTAACATTATCTAAATCCCAGAGATGATACTTTTCTCTCAGACCTATGGACCAAGTTTTGTATAGTGAACATGAAATGGACGTTTAGATTTAGTACTGATTAGGGCCTAAGTTAAAAAAAATAAGATCATAGTTTATAATTTGAAGTATATAGAATAAAATATATTTTTTTTCCATGCCGCTGAAATAGTTTCTGCATGTTTGTTATGAAATCTGTAGCCGTGCAGTGACGAAAGGGTGCTGTATTTGTTGGGTTTTGAATGCAAGGTCTAAAACATAGAAAAAGCATTCTGTCAGCTAGAGCCTTAGGCGTGGGATCCCAGAGACTTACCTCTTTCCAGCTGAAATGTAGCTCTGGCTGCGGTTGACAAGTTTTTTTTATGCCCACATTAGTTCAAGTTTGTGTGAGGTAGGGTGAGAGGGGATTTTTTTTTTTTTTAATTATAGTTTTCTCATGTGATATTGAAGTATCTTGATACTCAGCTATTTCTAGAATACCTTTTTCTCAGATAATCTGAGACCTGGACTATCTGCATCATTTTTGGTAACGCAGAGATGCTTCTTATTGATTGTTCTACTTATCAGTCAACAGGGGTATCAACTGAGCAAGTATTTCAGTGATGAATGATCAGACAGTAGTAGTCAGATTCCAGTTTCGTGTCTGAAATAGACATTTTGTTGGTTTGCACACTTTGCCTGATAAGATTTCTTGTTTTCCGTGACCTTCTTACAGAAGATCTGTTGTCTTGAGAGTTCTCACTTGAGTGTCTTGAGTTCTCACTTCTTAAAATTTATTGAGCTTATTGTCAGAAGATAGTCTAACTGTATATTTAAATCTGCATATTAGTCTGTTATCTAGAAACGGATGTTGCATCAATTTCACTCTAGATTCATAGTATAAATTACCAAGTTCAGTATACCAATGCAAAAAGAAAACTAATGAATCAAGCCTACAGAAAATATGCGAAAGACCTACTGTAAAGTCTTGAAAATCCATCAAGTTTACTTGCATATGGTTACAGGAGTAAAAGAAAAAACCCCACCCCAAACCCACAGGCATTGTTTAAGAGTTTGATAATAATACACTTTGTCTGATACATAGTATTATTTGAAAGATATGTTTATATGCCTGTGATTCTGTGTGTGCACGCTCTACGTGTGTATCTATAACACAAAAATATTATATCATGTCTGTATCTGCTAATCTAACATGATTAGGTTGGCCCTGCTTGTTTCACTTGACAGGCAGGCAGTGACATCAATCAAAATTTCTGCCATTCATGTTGCTTTTCACGGTGCCAGTGAGAGTCATGACAGGTTTCTTTAAAGTGGGATAGCAATAACATCAGGATTTTGGTTTTTGCAAGGTGGAGGGATAGTCATTCATGTGTATGGATCATTTACGTATTTAATCTGTGTTCATTTAGGCTTGTATCTAAATGGTGTGATAGCGTACATGAAGAGATGCCCAGGTGTTCTTGGTCATCTCAAGTGTTTTATGTTCTGAACCAAAAGGTGATTGGTTTCACGATTGGATGTTTTTGCATGTGACTAAAACATGTCACGTGGAAAACCTTTGTGGGGTTTTTTTTTTCTGTTTGTGGGTTGTTTTTGTTTTTTTAATACATAACATTTGGAATTTTTTTTCCTGTGTGACTTTTTGTTTTGTTTGAAAAGGAATGAAATATTAAGAAAATAATGTGTTTAAATTTTATTTTCCTGAAAAGATGCAGTAAAAATATCAACCTGTATTTTAAACCTATATTTTCTGTTGTCCTCTATTTCATATTTACCCTGAAGTTATTGCAAAATAATAAATGTGCTATGATTTTTAAATCCAGTGAAATCAAAGCAGGAATTCATCTTTATCAGGTAATCTGTTGTTTTGAAACCATTCTAAATGCACCTGACAACATAGAGCCCGATTTGGCTCCATATGTGTACACAACTTTTCTGCTGTCTTTTCCTAGAGCTGCAAATTAGGGTAAACAAGGAACCCAGGTTAGGCCATATTTACACAGGTACATGTCATCTCTGGCTTCAGCCTGGAGTTCCCATAGATCAGTTGCCCCACAGTTGTGTTCCCTCATTTCTGAGGGTAGAAGAAAGGTGGGAGGAGGAAAAAGAAGACAGGACAAATTTAAACCTTGAGTGGAAATGCAAGTGAGGTTTCTGAATTCCTCTTGAATTTCTGTTTCCATTACACTGTCTCTGCAGGTTCTTAGCTCCTGTGGGTAGGAGAGGGACGCGGCTGAGAGGTGTCTGTGCTCCCAGAGAGGTGTGGTCTTCCACGTGCGTGTCACTGCAGCTCAGTTGGGAGAATGCTTTCTGCTGTTGTGTCGTCTCCTTAGAACCACGTCCTTGATTTGTGATTGTGCATGTGCCTGTCTGGTGCAAGGGCCTCAAAAGTTCGAAAGACTCCAGGGTGCATCCTGGCACTCTGCTGGTAGATAGGTTGGAAAGTGGAGCATGGTGGCTGATTTTCCGTATATTACCAATTTGGTTATTTTTCAGTATCTCTTGAACTCTTCCAGTTCTTTTTAAAACTCTCTCCTTAGACAATTATTGATAATTGATACTACCACTAGAAATAATTATTTTTCTCTAGCAAAGCTACTGGTATACTAAATGCATTTTTGGTGGCTAGAAAGCCGCTCAATGTGGTTTACACAGTTTTTAGACAAGGTGGAAAAGACATTTGTGTAGGTTATACAGTATATGTGTTATATATTGAATACTAATGTCTCAGTTTTTGTCTCAAAATACTGAATTGTTTAAAGCAGTTGTGTCAGAAGTTAAACCACGGATGACATAGCACCGAGATATTTAATAGATGTCTTCTGATGATTATCGATGCATTGTGACTTTAACAAACATTTTGGTTAAGTGGATTGATGAGCTAAGAATTGTTATCTGCTGATGACGTGCTTGATGGGGAGTTACTTCTGCCGTAAATTCTAAACTCAGTTTGGCTTTTCAGCTGGTAAATATTTTCTGTCCTCTCAGACTTCATCTAAAATGCTGTTAAGAAAAGCACCTAGTCTTTATTGGTGGGTTTTTAGATCATTTTGTGTATGTGTATGTGCCTTGCCCAGGGGACACATTTTTGGAGAGAAAGCAGAAGCTAAAGCAGAGTTTACTTCAGATGCTTCATTTCTGAAGCTGGCAAATGTAGTGAATAAACACTGACAGTTCTGTTACCCGCCCCCCCCCCCCCAAAAAAAAAAAAAAAAAAAAAGGCTGTTGGAGTAGCCATTTAGTAATGGATACTGTACTGTGACTGAAATACCTATTTTTGTAAGTGCTTCCTGTGCAGTACCAAATGCTGATGTAGTTGCCAAATGGGAATACCCTCTGCCCATGTATAAGATGAAGTGTTTCAGAGCAGGATCCAAAACAGCTGGCAAACTGAAAAGTGCATGATTGTAAAGCTAATTCCCATTAGAACTAATCAAAATAAGGTGCTGCAGGTGGGTATATCCTAAATAAAGCTGTCATTTAATCAAAATCTCTCCACCTGTGTTCTTTCTTTAGGAACCAACCCAACAATCAAGGAATGCTCTTGTGATGTAAAAGACTGTCCTAAATTGCATGAGTACTACCTCAGATTTTTGCACTTCATGTCTCCTCAGGTGAATGCTTTTACCTTTCCACCATTCCTTTCCATCCATTGTTGTTGTGGTGCAGTAAATTGGGTATTTAATCCCCACTGCCTCTCTTCCTCTTCCCCTTCAGGTCAGTGACAGCGTTAGGAAGTTAGAAACGCAAAGTGCAGCGTAGTCTTTGGAGATCCCATCTGAGCTAGTGCACTGTGCAGGTAAATAAGTTGTGTAGTTTTGAATCATGGTGGTCACTTCTGGTCTCGTAATACTGGTCCAGCCATGGCAACTCTCCTTAATTCTTTTTTTTCTAAAGATTGCGTGGTTGAGAGTAGCTGGATTAGTAATCTGGCCCTTCTGGATTAATCCTGTGTTCTGGTAGCGCTTTTTGCTTCTGCTTAACAGGAGTGAAAATGCTGTTTCTCTAAGTAGCATGCCCAGTCCACAGAAGTGTTAATGTATCCATGAGCAGCAGGAGTTCACTGGATGGACTTTACTAGATCATTCCTTGGAGGTCATGACAGAAGGATGACTAGAAATCTATGGAGGTATAATCCTAAAATTAATTTAAAGAGGATTTAGGAAAATTTTGGACTAAAAATACGCATGTTATTTGGGAGAAGTGTGAAAAGAATTCTCTGAAGTTCTTTTTTGGGTGAATTTTGAAAGAAATTACTTAAAAAGAAAACATCGGAGAAATTCTGATTTAAACATGTAACACTCATTTAACTCCATGATGGAGAAAGGGTAGATGTGATGGCTGGGAAGTACTAATAATTATTTGTGAAAATTGTAGTTGATATAGTTAAGCTTACCTGAATTTCATGGGTAGGATACTTTTTTCTTTTCACTACAGAATTACGAGGTGCCACTAGAACGTTTGGATATTATTCGCGTTAGTGTATGTTTATCGTGATTTGCTTTGCAGTTCGCTTTGTGGTATTTGATTTAAAAGCTCCCTATGCTTCTGTTTCTTATCTAAACTCTGTAAGTTGAAGCCCCAACTGCAGATGTGAATTGACACAGGAAAATTGCAAGATTCTCATCATGCATAGAGTGATTTTCCCAAATTTAATGATGGAATCAATAATATAATGGTACCTAATGGTCTGTATTTCTGGCCTTCTGCATCAATCAGTAATTGTATTCCAAATAGTGTATCATTTCTGTAAATCAATGCATGTCTCAGTTATTGACATAGTGATGACATCTACATGTAGCATCAGAAGAAATATGTCTCTGCACAAACCAGTGCAATCCCTCTTAAACCAAGCAAAGTTTGGGATGGATTAAATGATGCAAACAATTTCCTGAGAATAATTCTTAACAGCTGTCCTCAAAACTGGTTTGCCTAATCTGATGTGCTACCCTTTTATGCATGTTCTGATATGTTGAATCAATCCAGTTCTTACAGTGATGGAAAGATTATTTTTAACATAAGAAGTAAACTTAATAGCATTTAAGTGTGCTTTGAGTGTTGTAATGAATTCTCTGATTCATACATTAGTTACGTAATGGTATTGCAAAACCACTGAAAAGTGCCCCCTTTTGCCACAAAAAAAATCCTTCATTGTTTTTATTTTTTTTTTTTCCTTTTTGCCCTTAATAACCATAAATAAGGCTGACTACTCTGGATTCTATTACTATGTAAAAGCTATTTTAAAACATCTAACCATCTGCTTAATGGCTGGTAATATGTTTCTAATGGTCACTTTTGATAAGATACTTTCAATTTGCTACAGTAATAGTAATCAAACAGCCAAGCACATTCTACAGTGATGTGGCTGAGATTGTTCACAACTTTCCTATCAGAAAAAGGGTTGTTATAGTCTTTCACAGAAAAAGAATAGCCGCTGTGGAAGTTTTCTGTTTAAACAGCATATTTTCTGGATGAGAAATATGGATCTGAAATGTGACCTTATCAGATGTTATACAAATGGCTAGTTTTCAGTCTTTAGGTGTCCAGGTGTTGTGGCTGCTGTGGTTGTAACAGGTCAGTCCCTTTTTTTCCTGGATGATATATACTGAATTGCTGTCATCTAGGGCCTTGCATTCTTTTGTGTGATCCTGGCAGCTGGTGACGGCTCTGCAAATTATGAGTTTCTTGGCTTAAAACAGACTAAATTGCAGACAAAACAAGCTATCAGCTGAGTAAATACTGCACCTCTGTTTGGCTTCAGTGAGAAGGAGGAGATTAGCGTGAGTACTTAGTGTTCATAATTACTAGTAAGAGGCAAATAGTAGGCTCAGGCTGACTGGAGATTGTTCCATTATATCCAATTAACACCCACTTGATTATTGTTAATTACTTGTGTTGGATGACAGAGGAGTAAAGATGTCATACTTCAAACGTACAAATACCATCTGGGTCATCAGTATGCTAACACTGATAATACCGTGCTCAGTCTCAGATACTACAAGGTATTTTCTCTGTACAGTTTTTAGACTTCACTGCTTTTATTACTACTTAAAATTCTCCTTAAATACACTGTCTAAATAAAGAATTTTCTTCTTAAAAACAGAAAAAAAAAGGCTATGCAATTTCCTGTTGAGTTCCTTGGGATAAAAAAGATCTCTCAACAACACAAGACTTCTGTCAATAGCAATTTTTTGTAAAGTCCTGTTTATGAGGTAACCGACTGAGGCTGAGACTCCCAATACGCGGTGGGCATGGGTAGAATGTAGCGTGTTTGTTAGTCCGGCGTCAGAGTTAGGGTTTTCACATGTAATGGGTTGGGATACCCAAATCCCTGAGGCTTGTTCAAATATAGCGATGTACCTAAATATATTATTGTCGCTTTCCGTGGTTATTGGTAATGCAGTGTGATAGATGACTGAAACTAATACCCCTACAAAGGTGAGTTCCCCCAGTTGCAATGAGTTAATGAAGACCTTTCTCATTTTACATTGTAATATATATTTAAACAGTAAAGGAACAGGCATTAGAAAGTCTATTGAAATAAGGAATTCCTAAGTATATTTAAAGATTTAAACAGGGAATTGAATATCTTGACTAGTCATTTAGAATCTATAATGCTAAAATAGTCTCCTTTTAAAGGGCATTCACAGCATTAAAAATCACCTTCCAAATACTGTAAATATATATATTTTATAATGAACAGATATCAGTGAAATGGAATATTGTCATAGGATAATAGGTTCTGGCTGATGAATGCTGAAGCAGAGCCAAAATGCTCAATTTTAAGGTATGAGACATTGATCCTGTGGCAATCTTTTATTACAATTTACTTTTATTTCTATTATGCAACCTGGCCAATGGGAATACCGTAATCTTGTCTGAATGGGACACTTTGAATCACAGCATGTAGAAAACTGTACCTGTCTAGAAGCTTCATATTCTGTTGCACTGCTACTAGGATGATGGCAAAAGGAACAGCTGTCAGACTCACTTCCTACTTTTGCAAAATAATTTCTGCCACTCAGATGAAGAAATAAGTTATCAGCGTTGGGTCTGTGAAGTGATGGGAAATAATTCAGCATGCCTGTAATAAGCAGCATTTAATGATATGTGATCCAGCTTTATAACGTAGCAAAGAAATAGATAGGACAGAACATTTGTGTGTTTGTCCTTCCTTAGGAGTAGGAGTGTTGTACTATCCCTTCCTGAATTTGTTCTTGTTTTTTGTTTTTGCCTTTTTTAACAAGTCAAGTGGCAGTCATTACTCTGTTTCAAGTATACGATAGCGGGACAGGTCTCACTGCTAGGTTTTCCTCTCCATCTTTAATAGTCCTTATTTTTCTGTTGTGTTTATACAGTGCCCAGCAGAGTCTGTTCCTCACCCTTGGTTGTACTGGTTTCTAACCTGATTTACACCTGCTAACCTGAATGCTCATTTCAGAGCTTGTATAGAACCAAACTATATTTATCTGTTTTCCAATAAATAGGCTGAATTTGCAGGCAAAAAAGATATGTCAAAATCTCCTGAAAATTCACTGGTTTTAACAGAACAAAGCCTGATGAATTGGGTAGTTCCTTGTATTTTTTTTTCAGGTATTCTTTAAGGGAGCGCTTAGGAAGTTTTACTTGATTTAACTTAGATATGAGTAATCCTTAACTCGGAGCAATGGTTTAGAACTTGACTGAATGTCCTTTTTGTGAACTAATTATCATTATTTCCTTGCTAAATGTTATTTTATGCATGATGTTTAATAGCCTCTTTTTCTTTGATATGGTAGAATAGCGATAGAGTCCTCTATCACTTAGGAACAGAATATATCCTCTGGTTCATTCACAGCTTAGCATTCAGGCATTAGAGCAATGGGGGTTTTTCTGTTTTTCTGCACGTCTTCACAACTGATACATTAGAACAAACTGTGTAAGCTTTTTAACTCAGTAGGTTTTTTGCTTCCATGTGTTCTAGATACGTTATGTAGGGGGCAAGGTATACTGTGCTCTTGTGTCTCTGGGTGATGCTGCACACGTCGCCTCTGTGGGGATATTAGGGACTTTGTGAATAACTAAGGTCGCTTCTGTGCAATACTAGTTTTGCAGTACTTGAAAATCATGGATCTAGGATACTTTTCTGAGAATGTTCATATTTTTTGTGACAACTTCTGGTGCGTTTTGTTTGCAATACCAGATATGTCATTTTAGTAGTGCAACATGCTTTCAGGATTCTGATTTTCTATAATGAAAAGCATCCCATGGTTGCTTGAGATTTAACTTTCCTGATGTTTGTTGCAAAGTTTGAGTTCAGTAACAGGGTAATGTGTCTTATAAATACTAGGAATTAAAACTTTGTGGTAGCAAAATGGAAAGGTATTTATCCTGTAGCAAATTGATTATTACAGTAAATATAAATATTACAGTAAGTATAAGGAAATTCTTATCATGAATGATACTGTGTTCAGACTTAGAGAAGCTGATCTGCTGGGAGGTTGAAAGAATCAGCAGAATGTGTCTTCCTTTGTGAAGTGGGATCCAAAGTATATTTTATCTTTGCAGCTAGTGTCTTCTATGCATGAAAAAGCAATTATTTTTGAGTAGTGGCATGCATGTTCACATTTTATACTCTTACTTGAACCACAGAGAAAACAATACAAGAGTCAGCATGAAGACAACAGCCCCACAGTTCTGTGTCTCTGCCCACTTCATGGGATGAGGTGCCAAGAGCTAGCATGTTTTTGTGACTAGACTTCAGCCTCATATGCTGGAGTCCTTTTGTAAACCAAAAAATGCTTTTTTGAGTCGTCTTTTCTCTGACCACACACTGTGGGGGGAAGATTTTACTATGATGGACTTCAAAACTTTAATCTCTGTCCTTTGCTCGATTGCCGCCTAAACTCACGATAGACATTCCAAATCTAAGGCAAATAAGAGCCCTGCCCCTATATCAGGTATTTTCAGAGAGGATTTTTAGGAACTTCTGATGGAAAATATTCCTGATGAAACACAGGAGCCTTAAATTCCACCCTAAGAAATCTGGAAAAGGTTGGTTTAATGTTACCTCTGGACTGGTGGGCTGTGTATAAAAGGTGGGTGAGGTGTGGAACATCTCTTCCATCTTGCCTTTTGTTTATATTTATTAGATATAAGAGCAGTTTACTCATTTTCATTACCTGAATCTTAGAAATTAGAAATAACAATTTTCTTTAAAAAGTAAATATTCTTATTTTGACTTCAGTACTTTCTAAACCTACTGAATCACTATTTGTTTAGAAGAATAAGGATGTTATGTATAAAATTACTTTAAAAATTTTATTAGCCCTCCTCACTTTTGAAAGATTACTGCATCCTAATGAGGCATGAATATCACAAAATTCTTTTTCGTAGGTTTTTCAAGGTTAGCTGAAAATGTGATCTCTGACTTTAAAAAAAGTGCCACATATTCCTGATCCTTTTTCACCTTCTCTCTTCCTCCATAGTATTTTAGATTAGTATGCTATAAAGTTTTGTACATTTTGACTATTTCTGACACTTACAATTTTGCCAAGGAGTCTGAATTTGAGCCGTTGTTTTTACAGTCCCCAGTGAACCAAACTGGAATCTTTGTAAGAAGATAGTTTAATGCAGCTGTAGAGATGTAGGGTTTATATTAAAAATACAGAGATAAAGTTTTATATTAAAAATAAAGAGATGAAGCGATATATTACTAAATATATTAATAAAGATCCCATAAAAGGACATTCAAAGCATCTGTGTGATTGTACACAGTGCCTAGAGAGGATCATTGTTATGACATAAATGATACAATATCTATTATTATTGTTGCAGGCCAATTGTGCTGTATGCACATAGGATGTTTTGTACATTAAAGTCTCTTTCAGGTCCTTAAGCTGACCAATTCTAGATGACCCACAGAAGTCCCTTCCAACCCCTACTATTCTGTGATTCTGCGATTAGAAAGCCCTTCCTCCCCACCAACCTTACTCATTTGTTAGAACTATTAATAGTTTCAAAAGCTGAGACATCCTGGTTTTATTTGCATTGCGTTCCTTTGGTTGCCATTCTAAAGAGGCCCAAGACTTGCAGTAATTGACCTGGACACATCCCTATTGTGATTTGCAGGTAAGCATGAGCTTCTTGAGCCTGGTTACGAGAGAAAACTGCCTACACTTGAAGATTTCCTGGCAGCATCTTGCCTGTGCAGGGTACCGGGCGGCGGAGCCCTCCCAGGAGACAAGGCTTACCTCCAGCCCTAACACTGATGCGGCCACAGGCTGAGGGAACAGAGCAAGTTTATGGCTGGAAGAACCATGGGCAGAGGGGAAGCTTCTGTCAGCCTCTGAAAGTCCCTAGTCACACCCGTAGAGACAGGAACTGAAAAACCTCTGCTTACTACTTTGCCTCTGTGTTGAAAGATCAGGAAAACACTGTGTAATGGAATTCTGTGTTATAAGTAGAACATCCTGAACATCTGAAGCATCTGATATAGCTGGGTTTAGTACTGGTCTTTTAATTTATTGTTTTTTAAGTTAAGCAAAACCATTAATACTTTATTGAAAAGCTTTTATTTGTATATATGTATTATGGCATGCATAACTTCAGTTTATTTTGAGCAATCCTTAAGTTGGGCTTTAATCATTTGAGGGAAGATGGCATGGGTTTAACATTGTCACATCTTTCATCATTATTACTTCTTTCTTAAATAAAATAATTTTTGACAAATATGAACATGAATTATAGTTAACAAAGCAATGTAACATGAAGTGTTCATCTTTTAGAAAACATCCAATCAGTGAGATTACATCTTAGACCAAGCTTTAAGTCAAAGTTCAAAAGTCAGAAATCAAATACCATCAGTTATCAAATTATGTTAATGGCTCTAATGAAAGCTTCTGGTATTTTGCTCAACACTGTGTTACTGTTATGGTAACTAATAGGACAAGAAAAGCTGATGGCCATGAAAAAATTAAAACTGACTGCTAGAGTTTCTTTTTTTTTTTTTTTATATTTGACAATCTGTTTAGTCACCCAGAGTTTCCAAGTGGCGCACTCAGCGTTTTCATCAGGCATAAGAAGGGTATAAACTGTACTTTATAACCGTTTTAGCACGCTACACTTCCCCCTCCTTAAAAACCCTATCACAGAAGAAGTTTGAGTTGCAAACTGACAAAGCAAAGAAAGGCTGACGTTTTGTCACAAATCTTTACATGAAGCTCTGCAGCATTTACTAGATACGTTGACCTGAAATCTCTGTATTGTTTACAGAGTTGACAAAGGAATAAAATGATCACGACTTCTGCTATATTAATTTTGCTTTGTAATTATACCATTTATAAATTACAACTGCAGGGAGCCAGCACAGGTACCTTGCAGGCATATGATCGGGAGCCCACTCACTAAGCACAATGAAATCTAAATCTAAACCAATGAAAGCCAATTTTATAAAGTTTATTTTTTTTATAATACAAAACAGAGTAGATCAAAACCTGCTCATTTTGAAGACGGAGTATAAAAGTAGATGTTTAATGTGTTTGCATTTTAATTGTTTTAAACTCTGACTAACATAAATGAATTGGTGGGACATCAGACCTGTGGTTATTATCCATGAACAATAATTTGGGTCCTATGGAAATTCCTATTTCTAGCTGGGTCAGTGCTAGAGAGTGTTGTGCTGTTTTAAGTCACTGAGCAGACATTTCAAAATCTCACTGTCATTGTGGCCTGGCACTACTTGAAGCTGTCAAAAAAAACCACAGAAAGAGACCTGTTTTTGACGTCACTGAGACTTGCAACCAACATTTGCAACTCACACTGTGAAATTTTGTCTTTGAAAGAGTTGAGAAAATGTCTACATCTTGACCAGTGTTGTTCCCTTAAAGGCAGCTCCCTTTCAATAAGAAGCTAAAACAGAATTGAAATTTCGCTTTTCGAAGTATTCTTGTAATTTCTTTGCTGCTGTGTTAATGAATTACCAGCCAGAAAAATGTGATTATCAAGACATTTTAAAAAATGGAGTAAATTGTACCTACAGTAGTTATGCTCAAAACTTCTGTGGCAGATGGGAGCTTAGCTGATGGAGCTTGACCTGTGAAAAGATCATTGACCGATTCATCCTTTGTCCAAGATCTAGGCTCTCACTGGTAGGACTGTTCAGTTTTTAGGTACTTTAACTGCCTTTTACTTTATAGAAGAGGCAATATAACGTGCAGACATCAACATATGAACAATGCTACAAATGAAGAGAATAAAACATTTGGTTTTCTCAGAGACAAAACTATGTACAAAAGTTCACCAGTAATTTAGCAAGAGGTATATATTCTGCTATATGGTAAGACCGCCAATTGTAGTTAGCGTGGTGATTACCTGAATAAATCAAGTACGGATGATGTCAATGCTTAGGACTTGAAATTGTTGAGGGGCAGATTTATTTTGCTGTATATTGATTTGGAGGGTTGAATGCTTCAGTAGAGAAATTCACACAATTCTGAATAATGTTGTATATTAATATGGTTCAGTATCAGTTGAAACTTTCCAGAGTTTCTAAAGAAATCTGAAGGATTAATTTTGTTAAAACAGGACTTCGGTTTTTTTAAGATACCTTTGAAGGATCGAGTCTTAATTTCCTTGACTAAAATTATTTCATAATGTTTTGTGAAGTAAATTAGAGCATTTGTTTAAAGATCCATAAGCGTCTTGACGAACTTGGGCATTTTAATTCATACGCTTTAATTGCTGATGGGCCTTTGAGCATTGGCAGTGTGTGAGTAGTTAGGAGATACTAGATTAAAGAGGAGGTGTAAGCTCTTTTACCTTTATAAAGCCCAAAATCGGAAGTTGTAATTCAAAATAATATAAAACCAGAGAAGATTCAAAGTACTGGCAGTGCAGCATAGATAAATGGCAATTATTAAAACTGACAAATGCCCAACTTTGAGAGAAGCTGTAATTTAATTGGGCCCAGATTTGAAGCCACTTGCATGTAAATGTGCTAAGAGAATTTCCAAGTCTGAGAAATACGTTAAAATCAATTGAAGAAGACAGCACTCCTGATGACTTTCAGGAATTTTCACAAGTGGAAATGAAGTTGGGAAGTATTTGCATTGGCTGGGCACGTGGTGTGGTGGGAACGATTTGGAATTGGGGATTAGTGGGGGGATGTATGTAGATGGTGGGCAAGGTAAGCCAAATTCTGAGGGTTGAAGAGCTTCTATGTAACTATCGCATTCCTTTCAAACTGTACTTACACCTAATCACACTCAGTCAAGAAATTTTGAAATTGGCGGCCATTAGGGTTTGAATTTCTTTTAGTCTTGGAAGCAACCTGTCTCTATGCGTGGGGCTGCAGTAAATGCTGAGAAATGGCCCTCCAGTGACGAGCAATTCCCGTCTTCACTTAGGAGTGTATCCCCCTGTTAATTCATCTGTCTGCCAAGACAATGAGCTCTGAGTGCATTGAGAGTGTAGTCAGTGCTACGACTAGATACGATGTCCTGACTTTGGACAGCCCTTTGCAGAAAGTAGGTTGCAGGGGTTTCCTTTTACATATAGATGTTTCTCTGTATTTTGTGCTGTACCTCTGGGTAGCATTGATGGAGTTGCAATTATTGAATACAGAAGACAGCTCTTTGCTCACTGCCTTCATATTTAAGCATGGTCAGAGGACAGCATGCTTCTTTGATGCCTCTCTCCTCCAGGATTTTTTGATTAGAAGAGGCGTGATAAATATTTTTAAAATAGGGCTGGAGGATTCCATTGGCAAAAAGGTGAGAAAAGGACAGTGGGTTTATTTAATTTCTTTATTTTCTTTTTCTGATACTGGGAGTCAGTAAATTATATTGGCAACCTTGCCTCTCCCCCAATTCCTCAACAGGCAGAGGTGCTTTTGAGTTTAGAAGCAGAGGAATCCTCTTTTAGTGATTTTGAGCCTGGAAGCTAAAATAAGCGTGATTCTTGAAGAAGTGATCACTATGGAATATCTATATACAGAAACTTTTGAGTGTGTGCAATGCAGAGGTTTAAGGCATCCATTTGGATCTCTCTATGATGGTGATCAGACCGTAGATTCACATGTTGTAGCCTAGGGTGATGGTCTGGTAATGGTTGGTCAGTGCAGATAGTAAAAGCTACAGGAAGTCACCAAAAGCCTTAAAGTTAACGAATAATGTTGGCTATATATAAAGCGAGGGGAACAAAGATTGTCGGGAAGAGGAGACACAAGTAGCACCTCCTCATTTCAAAAACTAATAAAAAAATAGCTGAAGATATTGATGTTGAGGCACGCTACTGTCAGTAAGGTCACTGAAACCTCAGCCTATCTTTCTGAAATTCAGTATCGCAACAAAGAGGAGGCCATTTCTGGTGAGAGCTCTTAAACTTCAATGCCGAGTGTGCAGTATGCTGTATTTTGCTACGAACAGTGTAAGCAGTGTTGTATTCTTAAAGCTTTGTTGACTGCGCTAGTTGTTTTGCGGTTTTGTCTGTTAAAAATCCTTTGCAGAACTGTGGTCAAAATCTGTAAGAGAATCTTCAAGTGCATTAAATACTTTTTGTTTCTAATGTATTTAATAAATGTAGGGAGATGTGTGCACGTCTGGGTACAAAAATATCCCAAATTTATTTCATCTGCTATTTACTCAAACAGCAACTGATAAATAATACTTTCACATTTTTGTTGTGTTTTATTTCTGCCACACCAGGGGCTCAAAAAACGAATGTGTCAGTAAAGGATTTGACAGTGTGTTACGACAGTCATCAATCCAGCGAGCCCTGTAGCCATAAATAAGCTTCATACAGTGCCACACTAAAGAGGACAGTTTTTCTTCTGCAGGACATTGAAAATGTCACGGCAAGGGAATTGTTTGTCCCTGTCGCCACGACAACGCCAGCAGCACTTATCATTAACTTTCACACCAAGATTTTAATCAGCAGTCTTTGTGGCATAAGACTGAGCCAACATCAGCCCAAATTTTCGAAGCCGTTATTCTAATTATGACGAGGAGCTATAGATTGATGAGCTTAGTTTTCTGCAAAGACTGGTGGCAGTTAATTCCTGTGACCTGTGTGCCTCCAGTAGTCTCTTTTCGAGATGGAGTCTTGAAAGTTCGATTATTAGTGACAGGTTGTAAGTGAGAAGAAGCTTATCTCTCCCGAGAGTGTTGATAACTTGAGACAAGGTTTAACTAGGAAGTAGTGAGACAGTAGATGGCAAAAAAAAAAAAAAAAAAAAAGGAGGGGGGAAAAAAAGTGACTTCTCTATCTCTGGGAAGCACACTGTAATGAGAAAAAATACAGGCAGCCACAATTTCGCAAGTTGTAAATTCTAGTAGCCTTCAGTTGTAAATTCTGGTGGAGTCCGTTTCACTTGGCTATCTGATAATGTGTGAAAATATTTGTCCTGCTGCTTCTCCTGCGTGAACACAGAGTGCTTTTCAGCAAAAGCATTAAACATTCAGAGCCTTGGTGTATGCAGTTCCATCAGGTTTATAAGTCCCTGAAAAATGAGAAGAAATATGATATTTCTTTATGTAAAAGGGAGGAAGAAAAAACCAGAAGCGCTTACCACCTCAGTTTTGTGTGTACTGAGACTGGCCAAACCGGTATTATCCTTGCTGTTAATATTATTTATGTGCAAACAGCGTGCTCAGAGCTGTACAAGTCAAACAAGACAACGTGTCCTTGCTCTGAGGGCCTTGTAATCTAAGTAGACAGACAATGCAAAATGCACTAGGAAAACCCAGAGGAGAATGATGTCTGAGTTGACTTCATGTATTTGTTCTTGGCGATGGGTAGGCAATGTTATTTTTGCTGACTAGAATCTGTGTTTGCAGAAGGAGCGATGTCAGGAAGGTGAGGGCTCTGTGTGAGGATTGAACAGGGAAGTATGGGAGCAAAAAGGTGCGAATGGTCTGCGGAAGGATTTATTGGCGGAGGAGAAAAAAAAATTGTTAGGCGAGTTGAGCATCAGTGTACTTGTTTCCAAGAGAATAGATGGGGAGACAGAGAGGCAGAGTAGTTATTGAAGATCATAGAGTTAGGCAGTGGCAGGGCTGCAGTGGTCTCTCGGTATTTAGGAAGTTCTAACCAGAGCTGGGTATTTCTCTACTGAATAATTGCCTTTTGTCTCTGATTTCTGTTAGGGATTAAGTAACTTGTGGAGCTGTACCAGAGAACTGATTCTGGGAGATCCCTGACTTCCTGGTATTTCTTCTGTTATTTGCTTTGCATTTCTCAGAGCATTTTGGGGAAATGGATGTACAGGAGTGAAATCCTGCTGAGCTGCATGAGACAGGTTTTCTTTCAAGTGGTCTGGAAGCACTTGAGCTGCTTCTGGGATCTCCGGGTCTCATTTAATCAGCAAAGCCATGGCAGATATGTTCATTCTAAAGTGTGTTCAGAAAATTGTGAGCATAGTCAGGTACCACAATGCCTAGGAGAGCAGGCAGAACAGTGAAGAAAAATAAAAGAGGAGGGGTATATAGGTGGCTTGAGGGAAAAGCAAGGACTGCAAAAAACACCCAAACACGTTTACCACAATTAGTAGTAGTAATGGAAATTGTCTGTTGTATCCCTGATTCTGCTGCTCACTAAATCAGAGATGTCGCTCTTAAGTGCCGAGTGCCGCAAATATGAAAGCGGTTAATCTCATTTGCTGCGGGAATTAATAGACTGCTTCAACTCAATTCCTAAAGCTGCTTCTTAGTGGAAAAAGCTTTCAGTTTATTTTAGTTTCCTCCTTTTCTCCCCATTTTTTTTCATTGCTACGGTCAGCAAGCTAATGGAAAAAGACACTGGGAGTCAACAACGTACCTTGTCTTGAAGGTTCAGCAAATTGCATGCCGAAGACTGTTCTTTTTAATAAGGATTTTGAAAGATCCATCTACTTTTGAAGGATGAATAGTGTTAGCAAACCGAATGCAAACAAGTTTTAGAAACCTTGAGTACGGAATAGTTTCTCTAATCTGTTGTATTGCCTATTTTGAACTCCCAGTGAGACTTTTGTCTGAAAGAGTTGAGGTCTTCACTGTTGCCAGGTAGATACAAATTGCGGCTGGAGCCTGACCGTGTTTTCAACACGAGTGCCATGTAGTCGGGCATAGCCTTTCTTAGCTGGGGGCTTGCCTGTGCCAGGGCAGTGTCTTGCCGGTTGTGCTGGCAGGATTCTGCTGGCAGAGTTTCTGAGGGGAGAGCAAGGTATCCCTGAAGAAGAGAAGGCTGAGAGGGGACCTTATAAATGCCTATAAGTATCTGAAGGGTGGGTGTCAGGAAGACGGGGCCAGACTCTTTTCAGTGGTGCCCAGCGACAGGACAAGGGGCAACGGGCACAAACTGAAGCAGAAGAAGTTCCGTCTGAACAAGAGGAACAACTTCTTCCCTCTGAGGGTGACGGAGCCCTGGCCCAGGCTGCCCAGGGAGGTTGTGGAGTCTCCTTCTCTGGAGATATTCCAGCCCCGCCTGGATGTGGTGCTGTGCAGCCTGCTCTGGGTGACCCTGCTTGGGCAGGGGGTTGGACTGGGTGACCCACAGAGGTCCCTTCCAACCCCAACATTCTGAGTGATTCTGTGTATGCCCAAAGGAGGGGCACTTTCATCCAGGGGCATTGAACCTCCCTGAACAAACTTGCTGTCCTGCCACCTTGACAACGTTTACGCTGCAGGTTTTGCTGGCCCGGCTGTCAGGGTATTTTTTTTCCTCGCACTCTTCCAGCTGAGTTAGCTGTACTGGCAAAACTTTGTGACCGCTTACAGCAGTGCAGCTGCGTCTGTCTCACAACTTCGAATTCGCAGCTGTAGGACCCAGGCTTTTTCAGCAAGTCAAATTTTTCTGTTTAGAAATGGAGAGAAACTGAATTAATATTAAGATGAAACAAACAGGAAAAACAATGTAACATGAGTGTTAGGAGGTGGGAGGGAATTTCTTTCTTGATGCTATCAGTACGTACTTGAGGTAAGCAAAAGGGGATGATCATAAATGAGGAATATATAATTAAGATTAAGCTAGATAATGAAGCAGATATTCTTTCCTTGAGAAGTGGTATTTTGTATGGTGACAGCTGTAGTCCACAACGACAATAATATTAACAAACTTGCGTAGATGGAGCATGACGAAGCTGAAACTAGGACTTTGTTCAAAAACTGTTGCTTCTTTTGCAGAAACCTAACCCTGATTTCAAATTCCCACGTAGACATTGCTGCAGCCCAGTTCTCTGCTAGTTGAGTGTAGTATTCAAAGGGTGAATTTGAAATTAAATACATTTTGCAGAAGCAGTGGATTGCTGCACTGCTGTAAGTTTTTGGCCCCTGATTTTAATCTATTGAAAGTTATAACCAGTGGAGCTATTCAGCAGGGTTTTTTTTTTTTTCTTAAAAAAAAAAAAAAGCCTGTCTGTCCTTGTTAATTAGAAGTGTACATATTGGGAAATTAACTATGAAATACTAAAAATGATAAATTATTTCTTATTTGAAAGTATAAATTAAAGGTTTAGTGTATATAAAATTTGTCATGTTTAATTGCAAGTTCAATTAAAATTCAGGGTAATGATGATTTATACAGGTTTCTGTGTAATTTGATATTCATTAGCTTAGCCAGACACATGCTGATATTAGCTCATTAATTATGTTTCCTTTTGTTGAAAGCAGCCTTGTGAAAGCAATCTGCTCAAAGTTTTTTAACCTCATTCTGCTAAATGAATATTTGGCAGCTGTTCATGTTATTGAGATGGTCACTGTGGCTTCACTTCACTCATACGGCATCAATCATACCTCCTGTATGACAAACAAGGGTTTCTCATTACAAACCCATTTATGAAGGTTATGGTTGACATTAAAGAGCTATTGCATGGCAGCATGGTGTTGCTTTACGGTAATGTTAGAGTATAACTACAGCTAGAACTGGCCTCTCCCACACAACCAAAACGACGATAGTTTAATAAGAGGGGGAAGGAAAAAGGCTGTTTCAGATGCAAGTAATGTAACCAGCATATGAAGTGCTGAGGTGCTTTCACATCTCTGGAATGTGGAAGGCAAGTTACTCAACACCATAGAAGTTGTGAGACGTTGGTGTATAAAAAGCAACGTGTGTAGCCTTCTGGGGTGTTAGCTCAGTGCTCTTCAGGTGTTCTTAACACTCTCTTCTAAGTGGAAGTGACCTTGAATAATGTTAGAGGTAAATGTCATGGAGTAGTTCCCAGAGAGAGCTGCATCCCTGCTGGGTGGGGGGAGCCATCCTTTGGGTGGAACCAGCCCTACTCAGGAGGCCTCTAGCCTTTGCATTAAGTAATTTTGCAGAATTGTGAAGGCTGTGGGGGATTAAGCAGCTTAATGTTTCAGGATCACTAGAGATTTTAATCTGAAAATATTTGAGGTAAATGCATTTAGTGTTTAATGAAAAGACAAGTATAGCTTTGAAGGATTGATGGCATGAAATGTAATCCTTTTGTTTCTACTAAAAAGAAAATGCAACAAATGTACTGAGGGCTATGACACTCCAAAGGAGTTATCATTTCTCTTGGTGTTTGCCACAGGAGTATACGTGTATCTTTATCTCGCAGTACTGTCTAGCCTCTGTCCTTTTCATTAGCAGTCAGTAGTGTCACGCAGCCGTGCAGATTCTGTTTCTTGGCTCTGAGGAGATCTTGCTTCTTGGAGTTCAGGAGTCAGTTTTATCTGCTGAAGTGGGGTAAACTCATGGACTTCAGGGAGGGAAGAGATGCTGGACTGGTGTACGTGTTAGACTTTGTCACCCAAGAGAGTGACAGAACTGGCTCTTGTGATGTGCTCTTCCTTTTTCGGCATGTTATCACGCTGTCCAACAACGGTAAATCAGTATTACTTTCAAGGAAGGGGCAACAGCCAGAATCAATAGATTCTCCTCTCGCCACCTACATCCCCCACACTTTTTGGGGAAGTGCTAACTATGAATTCAGTTTAGAGCTCTTCTTAAAGGGGACTTTACAGTGTTGAATCAAGTAGATGTTTACCTGTTGATTGCCTTATCTTGTTGATTGGACCAAGACATGAATACGCAGGGGCTTTGTTGCGTTGATGGTGAGTAAATCACTGTTATTTATTGGCTGGAAGAGTTTCTGTCATCTGTAGTTATTTTTCTTATAGCAGCTCAGCTTGGTTAGTGTAAAAGTTATTTCTACATCTGTCCATTAACTTTCTTTTGTAGTGCTGTGGTGCTGGTAAAGGCTTTTTGACAAGGCAGTTCATCATTGATGCTCTTGGAGGTACAAGCCTCTTAGGTTGTACAGCCAGGTGTCGGGTTTCTGTAGGCGGTGTGCTAGCAGCTACTGTAGGCTTGGAAGAAGAGTTTGATATGAGGAGCAGATCTGGGAGAACAGATTTGCAAATGAGGATATAAAAATACTTTCAAAACCTTTAAAGGGGATAAAAATTCTGTGGAGATGATGGAAACTTCTTAACGTTCTTTCCCCAACCCTGCAAAATGCCTGGCTTCATGTTTTTTTTGTTTTATTTTTTAGATATCAAACATCTGCTTTGAAAATGAACGTAATTTGTTTTCTGTAATTGTCCCAAGTCCTTTTGATTGTATTGAATATTGTTTCAAGGCTTCAGCTGGATGAAAGTACCCATGGAATACTTGTCCAGGGCTCAGATTTTTAGGAGAAATTTAGATGCAAGCAGCAGTTTGAGGGTCGTTGATTGTTACGTGTGCACTTAGTGTGCTTACTTCTGTTCAACTATAGAAGTGAGTATTTGAAATAAAATTTTATATTATAATAAGAATGTGATTAAAATGGTAAATGTTTTTCTTTTATATCTTTCACATTTCACAGTGAAAAAAGCTGTTAGAGCTCTGTTTGTTATGAAGTGTTGCATGTAGATCCTCTAAATTTCATATTCTTGACGAGGAAGGAGTGTAAAATTTTGTTTTACGCTCTGTATCTCCATCCTTTAATTTGGGATTTCTCACATAAAAAAGGCCCCTGAGGAACCAAGAAGGTAGAATTCTAAGCTAGCGTGGATAGCAGACCTGTTGACTGAACCTGCTGTTTTTTACCTAGTTATTTTGAGTAGAATTGCGCTTTAACTTGTCTTTGATAGCATTTTCATTAGACAAGACAAGACTGAATTTCCCAATGAAGTATTGCACAGTGTTTTAGGAAGTGTGCTGGATAGTTTTGAATGCTGCTTCTTTTGCTTTAAATCGGAATGGTCTGTAAGCATATGGACTAACTTTGGTTTGTAGAAAAAAAGTAAATCTCTGGGGTTTGGTGGGGTTTTTCCTGGTGTTATAGCAAGTTTAGTTTTAGCCAATATGAGGGAATATACCCCCCCCCCCCCCAAAAAAAAAAAAATCTGTCAGCAATTAGAATTCTTTTTTTTTTTTTTTTCTTCCTACTGCTATAAAGCATGGAAGAGTTTGATTATGGTATTTGTAGCTATTTTGATTCTCAGGATTTTATGAGTTTTAACGTTCAGCCAAAGGACGTATCCCACTGATTATAAGTGACAGCAATGTGTTTATAGGAGCACCTGAAAAATCACCATGGACATTTAAAAAAATCTTTCATCCCTAGTAGCAAAACCATGCCAGTAACTACTGGTTGAGAAAGACCTTGTCAGCTTTTTATCACAATACATTGTTGGGTAATAGTTTTAAAATTATTTATAGAATGGAATCCCAGCTGTACTGAAAATACCATCATTTAATATGTTGTCTGTGAGTCTCATTAGCTTTTTTTTTGCCTAAGGGTTATGAAGAGAACAAAGGTTTGGCTGTATGTCTTAAGACTGAGCACTATATAAAATTTTTGTCAGGGGACTTGTTGACCTTATGTAAAGTTACCTCTTTGAGAAGCTCTTTATATTATGGCTGCCGTTGCTATGGAAGTTGCATAAACCTAGCAACAGCCAGCGTGCCCTGGCACAATATATTTCAGAAGTTTGGCCTCCAAATGGGCATATTTGCTTACTGCAAAGTTTACATCCAATGTAGTACAGAAATAATGATCAGTCAAGTGAACTCTGGATTTAAAAGCGTAAACTGATATATTTTTCACGTATGTAACGTAAGTCTGCATATATGAAATGTGGGAAATCTGTTACTCCTCACAGGATTGTACTTTCTCTACTGATTGCTGTTAAAAATAGTAGCCTTTAATAATTTATTTGTTGGCATGCATGACTCCTCTGTAATTTAAGGTAGAATATTGCCGTACTTCTTAAGTAGTTGCATTAGATTGGGGTTTTTTTTGGGGGGGTTGTGTTTTGGTTTTTTTTTTTCCTTTTGATACTTGTTTTCTTGTAGTGAGGTACTAGCTCCTTTATCTTAAACTGTACTGTTCTGCTATTATAAAAAGACTGGGTTGGTCTCCTAATATATTCCACCTAGAACATCACTTTAGTGACATGAGCTGTTATTTTGCATCTGGCCACGCTCCTGGGAAAGGTAGACTTAAGCAATGATGTTACCGTTGCTGCTGCTTGTATGTATGGCTGACTCAGCAGTTTGTGGTGAGTCTGACTTAAAGGATAAGACAAAATCCTACTATTACCTTCTCCTCAGGGACAACTGCCCTTCTCCATCAAGAAGACAACCATTCAGCCAGAAAGATTGACTCCCAGAAATTCACCACAATCACTTCAGTATTTTAAATTTCAGGTGGGACTAGAATTGATGGTGTTGAGGGCAGAGGCTCAGAGCCTTGAATCTTTATGCTTAAGTGAGTTAAGCAAAACTGCTGGCTCTGAAGAAGTCTCTGTATTTCTTTTTAACAGCTAGAAAATAGGATAAATGAGGAAAGAAAAATGCAGTCACTGTTTGGAGGGGGAGAAAAAGACATTTTAACCCTTTTGATGATGTGAAACTGAATCCTAAATTGTTATTTAATCCTGGGTGAATCCTAGTTATGTGTTTGTGTTGGTGTGCGATTAGTTTAACAGAAAAAAGGTGTGATGAACGTATAGTTTTGATAGTAAGGTTTTAGAAAAAAGCCTTAAATCCAAGACTGAACCTACTGTCTTTTTCACAGTAGATATCAACATACCTAGTAAGCTGAAGTTACACGTTTTTGTAAAAATAAAAATAAATAAAATAAAGAGGTGAGATGAAAAGAAATAGTGTAAAACCAAATTGGCATTTTCTATGAAGTGCTTGGTTCGTGACAGATAGTGCTGCTCCTGTGTACTTGCTGTCAGAAACTGTACCCTCTCAGCTGGGTTACCCACATTTCTACAGAATCTGGCTTTCCCCTGTGTTCATTCATAGAAGAGATCAGTGGAGCTTCCCTAATGCTATAATAATGTTCTTTGAGGTATCTCAGTCTTTGAGATGCTGGCTATTATTTGTATTTCGAAACTACACTCACGTGTTTTAATGTTTTGCAAACAAAGCAAATCAGACAATGGGAGGTTATCAGCAGAATACCAGCATCTTGTTTTTTTGCTTTTATTATTGAATAATTTTAGTAAAAATGTAGTAATAAGCTCCAGTATTTTATCAGACCGCTCTATGAATGCATTCTCATTTCTGCTGCTTCCCCAGCAGAAGGAGTGTGTTTTACCTAGAAACTAGAAAAGGTAACAAGTCAACAGAGGAAGCAAACATGTTGTCATTCACTGTAGCTGATTTTATTTTATGTAGTGGCACATTTAGAAAACTGGCAAGTTTCAAAGAGAACGTTGGGGCAACTGGAGCTCCTGCTTGCACCTGATGCTTAGTTCTGTGCTCTTAAAAGCATAATGTGTTTGAAGTAGAGCATGGCTTTGGCATAAGCAGAAAAGTTAATTTTTTTTGTTTGTTTTGTTTTATGGAGGAAGGAAGTATTTATTGTTTGGAGCACTGCTCTACCCTGTAGTTATAGGCTGTTGTAAAATTTGGGATGTTACTGGTAGTGAGAAGGTATCGTCATTTTTCATTAGCAGGTTGAAAATAAATTTTTCTCTGTCACCATCTTTCTGTTACACATGTGAATTTAATCTCTAAAATAAGTGGCAGGAACTAAAAGGACATCAGTCTTTGTAATTCCAATTTGTTGTTTACTCCGCCTTTAGAGCATTGCCACTGATGAAAAGGGTGCAGTCTTATGAACGCAGCTCTTTCTAGGACTCTGAGGGATGGCTGCTATTCATTGCCTTTAATCTGAAAATGGGTTAAAATCATGGTACGTGAAGTGTAAATGGATGTTTATTTCTTGACAGGACCTCACGTGTTTTTTTGCTAATATTTCCGTATGCATTCTCGGTCTGCTTCACTTTACAGAAATCCACTTCCTCCTTTTAAGATGCACAGGAATCCAAACTACTATTAAAAATTAGGTTACTGCAGCCGTAATGTATTCATAAAGTATATCTCATCTTCAGGAGAGAAGTGGTTAGGCTTTCTCTGGTTTTAGAAATATGTTTCTGTCTCTTTCAGGGTATGTAATTACAAATATTGGGAGGGTGAGTGTGGTAAAAAAAGGAGGAGATGACTTTCACAACTGTATGTTTATCAAGCTCTCAGATTTAAAGCAGTCTCATGAGAGAACCGAGACACGTTCCTCTAATTCAACTCGGTAATTCTTCCATTGTATTAATGAGGATGTTTGTATCATAAAGTGGAAATTACTGAAGAATAATTTAAAATTAAAAAGAGACTGATGTGTAGGATGTGTGGGTTAGGGTTTTATTTAGGTTATGTGAGAAGAACCTGCAGATCGTTCCTTGGTTATTTGCTTTAGTTTGCATTTAATAGCCTCTGGGGTGACTTATATGGTATATTGAAGAGTTTACGTTCTCTTTGGACCAATGAGCATAGTTTGAGGAACTGAATCCACCATCCCCCAGCTGCCCCCAACAATCCCCCACCCTTCAGATGACATGGGTGACAGCAGTATTAGTACTCTTTTAATTGCTGGTCGACCATAATATTGCTATGTGGTTATTGGAGGAACTAGCAAAACGTTGTAAACATTCTAACAAATGTGTTTAATACCTAAACGGACTCCTCTGCCTTGGGAGCATGTGTGAGATGGATTTCAAGGAGGTACCACTGTGGTTACAGAGCTGCTAACTAATGAACCCATGGCAACTAGTCTCTCTCTCTCCACATTTAGTCTGAGTGTCTTCATGTAAAGTAATATGAGCTATAAAGAGCAAAAGCATATTTGTTTTATTTTTTATGATTGTGTCTTTGAGATGAGTTTGCTACAAAGTAGAATAGCAAGATGGATAAAAGGGGTAGATAAATGACTCTCTTCATTGTCTTTTATTAGTAAATTGGACTGTTTTTCTAGTGCTTGAGGTCATTGCTCATTTTCTGGTAGAAAATGGATGTAATGCACAAAAACCATAACATCAAAGTGGAGAAGATATATTTAAAGCTGACCTTAACTACAGAGGGAACATGGGAACTCTCAAATTCTGTTGTTCCTTTATCATGAAAAATGACTTCACAGTTTCACGTGGATAATTTTGATTTACAGATTTGCAGACCCAAATAGCCTCCTGGGCAGTGTGATTTCCTACAGAAAATTTGTGCACAAACAGAGTTCAGAAAGAAATAGCGAGGTCTCTGGACCGAACTTTAATGACCTTCCCAGTGGAACTGATGCACAAAGGCTTTAGTATCAGTCCCTGTATCTTACCCTACACTTGAAAGGGAAGATTTCTGTTTGGTTTTGTAAGTGGTTGTAAGATGCTTTGTCCTGCATAAGATCTGTCTTGAAGTATCATTGAAGTTAAAGTTTTAAAGAACCATTTGTGCGTAATTCAATCAAACGAACTCCAAAGGAGAAAAGAAAGTTGCAAGCATCAAGCTTGTTTTGCTTTCACTGCAACTGGATGCCTAAATGTTGGTGTTCTTTAAAAGCTCTTTATTTTTGTTAATTTTTTTCTTGGTTACTAGCTTCAAATAGGAGCTAAAATTCTGACTATTTCTAAATACCAATTGTAATCCAAGTTTAAGTTGTTCTGTTCGTTTTTACTTCCCCGTGGAGCTACTCCATGTTTCAGTTGACTCTCTTATTGGCTTATTTTTCGTTTCCACAGAATAAGAATTCTTGAGGTTATCAAACAAACAAACCTCCCCTCTTTAAGCGCCTCTGAGCCTGTCTATGTGGGCTCAACTTGTAGATGATGAATAGTGATGGCTGTTATGGTGGCTATGACCAGACACTATGAAATGAGTGTTATTTTTGCTTTTCAGTTGGAAAAAAATTAAAGTATGTGGTATTATTAACATCCACTTCAACCTTGTTTATATTTATCTCTAAAGTTGCTCCACAAGTAGTATAGCATCTAAGTGGGCAGACAACCTTACACGGTGCAGCACAATAGTTTCTTTAGCATCCTTTATATAGAGATGAACTTGTTCAGAGGCTAAGAAAATGCAGCGGAAGGTAGTGGTTCGTGTTTGTGCAGAACATACTGAAGTAAAAGCAAAGAAGTGAAAATTTAACAATCGAAAAATGTTCAGCGAGTAGCTATGGAACAAGGGAAAAGATAGAAGAAATAAAAGAATAATGAAAGAATTAGATGTAGCGGAAAGCTGTGGTAGATTGGTTTAGTGCACTGCTTGAAGAAATGTGGTAAAGGCCAGGGTCTCAATGGAAACTACCAGAGAAAGCAAGTAGAAACCCTGCGTATGCTGAGTTGCACATTGAAAATGGTAACATCAGTAGTTCACTAAAGAGCTTTAAGGAAGGTGTAGTATCTTCAACGGATTGCTTGGGTCAGAACTACATGCTTCAATTTCTTCAATATGACATGAAAATAAGAATGTTTTTGTAACATAGAATGAATGTAACTACTGATGTATTTCAGGATCACTTTTGCTGCTTTGTTGTTAATTTACTTTCATACATTTCCTATTTTTCTTATTGGGTTAGTCCTTATTCTTTTCAAACAAATCTTCATGTAAAATGAAGTGATAGATGTGTTTATATTAAAGTTCTTATAAGATTTCAGAAATTCAGTCAATGTTTTTGTTGGAAGGGGAAGAAGGGTGGAAGGATTTAGGCAGAGTAGCTTGGTGATGTGGGGTAGAACCAGGTGTATAACTCATACCCTGTGTACTTTCCAAGTGGTCATGTTTCCCCTGAACACCTGAGCCAAAACTGGGGACGTATTAACCCATAGTGGGTGGGACTGAGATAATACAGTCAGCTTGCAGGTAATGTAATATTTGGTTGCAATTAGTTAATGTGAGGGAAAGAGCTTCAGAGGTTTTGGAGGCCTCTTAATAATCACGATAGAGAACTTGGAAATTTGGCGTGCGTGGGAAAGAAATGGGAAATGGGAGGAATTGCTACTTGGAGAAAAGTGATCAGGAGAAGGAGTGTAAAGAGTAACTATTACCTGCTTTCATGCAAAGCCCTGCATGGGAAAACCACTCAGAACAAGCTCATCTTAAACAGATCTGGAAAAGATAGATCATGGTAATCTGTAATCAGATGAGCAATTCTAAATGAGCAGCTCTTTCATTCGCTGCGTTTGTTGGGGGTTATCAGGTGCTGTTTCATTGTAAGGCAGCTGTGTTGAGGCTGTTGCCCAAACAGCTGTTGCTGGCTGCATTTATTGTTGTCCTTGCCTATTTGCTTGAAATGAGATGCAGAAGTCTGAACCTCACCTTTTAACATACTTTTTAAGGAATAACAGAGTGAGTCTGAGAAGATTTTACCTGAGGTTAAGGGCTTAGATATGCCAGGCAGACTTAATTCTTTTTCTTATTATAGTCAAAAGAGTAATGTCGCTGATGCAACTTGAGTTATGTACTATGTCTGCGTACTTATAGCAGGTTTTAATTGTACTGAATTGTGAAAAATGCACACTGGTAATTGAATGACACTTGCAGAAGCATTCCTTATTGCTGCCTGTCGCCTGTCCTCCTGCTCCAAGGAATAGCCAAGTTACCAGTTGCCAAGGGCGGGATTTAAAGGCGGTGAGCCACTAGACTAAAATATGCCATGAAAAAATTTGCCTTTCACATGAATCCTTAGCTTCTGAGAATTTTTGGTAGCTTGAGGAACTTTTCTTTTTTACCTGTGTCTATTTATGTCGATTTGTCTTCCTGTCTGTAAGGATTCAAGCCTTTGTCTGTAAGACACTGCCTGGAGAGCACAGTGGTGTTTAGCACTGGACATGTCTCCTGGTTGTACAGTAGCAAATAATTTCATCTGCCTTTATATATGGAAAGGAGGCGGCGGGGGAGACGCTAATTCTTTCCCTGGTTTTTTGACTGTGTTGGTCTGAAATTGGTTATGAGGCTTACATGAAAGATATTCCTCAAGAGAATGTTATTCCTGTAAGGGATTTTTTTTTTTTTTTAGTCCACCGAGAGAGAGTCATTGTGGCATAGGACCGAGATGTAGGCCAAGTGGAAATACAGCAAAGTGATTTAATAGAAAAGGTAATTCCTATTCAAACTGGATGGTCCCTTATTCATTTCCTCGGATTATCATCAAATTTATGTCACCAGCAAAGGAGCTTTATTGAGTTTCACAGATATATTCCTTTTGCTTTCATTCTCATTAGTTGGCACACTGACATTTTCATATGTGTCTCAGCTAATGCCTCAAAATTACTCCATCTACAAATGTAACAATTGAACAGATAATTTTAATAAGATTCAGCTTGACTTCAGACTGCACTCCTTCCTTTCTTTATAGAATGCAAATTGTAACCTGTTTTTAAAGCCGTGCAATGCAGTGAACTTTAATGGGATTTGACAACATCATATTAAGCACAACAACTACGCATAATGTACCGAAAAATTGGACGTGAAATTGGAAACATAGCTGAGAACAAAGTAAATTTACATGGTTTGGTAGTTTGAATGTCTGATATCATATTCTCTCATGCAAGCTCCATAAAAAGCAAGGGATTTAACAATGGATATCAGCGGAAAGTGCTTTTAAAGTTAAAGCTGATGGATGGCTTGTCAAAAAAAATAATTGCATTGGTTGGAAAGTCGGGATGCATGCTGAGGGGGAGAGAACAGGATCTACAGAGAGGATGATGGGAAGTGACAGTGGTCTGTCAAGAAGCAGTGGCTGCCCAGAGAAGTGTGAAGCCAGAGCTATAAGGTGGCAGAGTAGAACAGGCTGTCAGAGCGGGAAAGTGGCTTTAATACCCTGAAAAGCAAAGGAATCCGCCTGTCAGCCTTGCTCAGCCGTGCTGAAAGAGGAAGAGAACATGGCATAAAGTTAGAGACATTAAACGGGGAAAAAAAAAGAGGCCAACGAAAGCCAGTCAGGAGGGGTGGTGAGCTGTTATGTTTTTAAATAGACAAATGACACATTTCTAGGTGCAGCAAGAAAGCAAACTGTCTAAGAAATTTAGAACTGATTAGAGGCTTTTTTTTGGAAAAGAAATACAAGCTGATCAGCATCTATTTCTGGCATTTTTAAATGTACCACGTAGCCCTGTGACCTTCCCTTTGCTTCCATCTTGTGTAACTGCACCGGCCCATGGCTGCTGTGAGAGGCAGGGACGCTTTTGTTGTGGAAACAGCTTTGTCCCTGTAAGCATTGGAAGAACTTGGTGATTGAACTAAAATTGTCTTGGAGGCCTCATTTTAGCCATTCATAAGGTATTAGCTTATAAATCTCATTATCAATCTAACCAAACACTTTTTCCTTAAAATTTTTTTAACTGTCGAGATTAATTCAGCTATACACTGTTACGATTTATACCTGGTACTAGTGCAGTGCCACACAAATAACAACACCTAGCAATTTTAAAGGTTTTCCACAAATGCTGCAAAATGTATTTGTCTCTTAAAAATTGTCGACCCCCTCACCCCCGAGTAACTGTCAATACAGGCTTTTAAAATAAAATCAGTATTTTTGAAATACAGTTCCCTGTAATCATCTGTTACAAATATATTTGAAGGAGAAATGAAAAAAAAAGAGTAAAATACAAGAAATTAAACAATCTTTATATATATGATAATTATTTGCTGTAGGATAACACATTCAAAGATGCTGTGCTACGTTGCTGCTGCATAGCATTAGAAGCATAGCCCATACTATCTTTTTTCAGTGTGTTGCCTTAACTTTTCTGAAGAAACAGCATTCAATAGAAAAATGCAAATAAAAAGTAAGATCCAGCTTGTGCACAGACATTCACAAAATGCATACTGCAGGTTAAAGAAGTTTTGGAATATAGCTAGATCTTGAAAAATCCTGAGCGAAATAAAAGCTGCAAGAAAATATTATTAGGTAGATTTCAATACTTGTGAGTATTTGACTCGATTTATAATGGTGATAGAAGTTATTAAATGCAATTAAATTTCTAGGTGTTGCTTTGCAGAACTTGTTCTGAATGCTACTAAGGCTGGCTTTGAAATAAAATGCAAGTTAGCCGTTCTCCCGTGCAATAGAAAAAGAAACAAAGGTTACAGTTTTTGATCATAAGTGGTTCCAGCTTTTGGCTTACTTCTCGGTTATAATGACAAGCTAATTCAAATAAGGACTTGTTAATGCTGCAGTCCATACCTGCTTTCATGTTTTATTTCTGTCGCAATGTCTTGAATGGGAAAATTAATTTTCCATCTCCAAATACGTATTATCTAATTAATAGAAAACAATTATGATTATAATGCAGAGACTAAAACCCCATGTGACTGATTGCTCTCATAGCGTACCTGCTCTTTCTGTTGGTTTGAATATCAGGTGTGCAAAAATGCGTTACATTCTGAAGTGGAAGGCCCCCAGTTTAAAATGTTGTAAGCATTGTGATGCTAGTCCTTTGTTGAAACAACAGCAGAAAATTGAGAATACATTAGCACGAAGGAAAAAATCTAGAGTGTTGCTAGGCATTTTAAACATATTTTTTGAAAAAAAGTGTATTGCAGGACAGCATTGTTTGCATTTGAAAATCAACGTGTTCATGACAGTCTTTTAGAAATGTATTAAACATTGAATGTGTATGTTTTGGGGTTGTACGATGGCCCTCGCTCTTACGGGTTCTCAGTGCTGGACCTGAAGGGTGTTTTGGTTTTTTATGGGTGCAATTTCAAATTACACAATGAAAAAATCAAAGAAGAATCTTTCTTTCTCCCTTCTCACATTAGCACCTAATGTAAAGTTACAAAACTAAATAAATGAGGAAACTACATTAATCTATGTCTTTTATGTCTAGATATTTTACGAGCTTCTAAATGGGAGGTGATCTTACAGGTTGTATTTCTTTATCCAGGCAATTTTCCTATAGTGTCTGTTGCCGGTGCATAGGAATACATTACTATATATGTAGTCTAAGGAAACGTATGAAGGACAAAGCTCTCTACTTGGGCAAAATGAAAAAAAAAAAAAAAGGAAAAAGAACATTCCTTCAGAGTTTGAATGGCAGCATTAGCCCGCCAAATAATACAATTTTTCTCCCCTTCTTTAGTTAGTAAAAGTCCTAACTAGAAATGAATGAATGCAATAAAATGCGCTGGATTAGCTAGGCACAAAGCGGCGTCATTAGAGCTAGAACTGCAACCTCTGCTTGTTTTTCCTTTCTCCTTGTGCATTCAAAAAAATCTGTACTGTTGCTTGCAATATAGTGTTTTGTGTATTAATAGCTCTTTTGGTTTGCAAATAACACCTCTTTGTGTCACTTTGTGGTTCCAGAAGGGTCACTGGTTTTTTACACTTTAGGAAGATTGCTGCTGTTATCTGTAAATCTATTGCTTGGACAAGAATGGGATTACATGATATGATTTAAAACAGTATCAGCTCTATTTTATTCTTTTCACAAGGAAATGACCCCTTACCTTGTACAGCTTAAATAAATAAATAAAGCTTCTACGATATACAGCAGCAAAGCTTTCGCCTTTGTTACCTCAGGAGTATCGGAATGAAATGTCTTATTAAGCAAGATATAAGGGCAAGGAAGAGAAGAATAAATCAAATTAGTTGACATCCCAAGCTTGGAGCACCGTATACAGTGCTAGTAGTTACCTGTTTAGTAAAATGGATTTAATGAAATATAAATGCTGGTATTTAGGTGGCTGTACTTTGGTAACTTGGATGTTGGCTTCCAACATCATATCATGATGCAATATCGCAAAGTTTTGAAGTACAACGGGAACTGTTGAGATCACTTTTGCCTCTCTGCACCGAGGTTGCACATGAGAATGTGTTGGGCCTTAAAGAAAGAGGAGCAAATACTGGATTATCTTTTGTAATGTTGTACCCCAAACCCCTAAGGGATTTGGCTTGCCTCGTAACACTGGTCGTATAGAGAGTTTGTGTGTTATTAACCAGCACATCTTAAGGTATTCAGCCAATCCTGTGTGTTCACCTGAAAGGCTTGAACGCAGAAAGTGGTGGTTAAAATGGACAGAGAAACCATGATGTGTGTAATTTTGATAGAAATGTTGCATATTTGTTGTTATCTCATGTGAAAATATTGTTTATATCTAGGCAAAACTATTTCTTCCATATAAAATTCCATTGACAGAGTAAAACTTGCCCACTGGAACAGGTTAACTCCTAGCATGCAAGGAAATCAGTTTTCTGGTGTTGAAAATGCCCTGACCTTCCATTTGTTTGTGCTTTGCTGCTGATCTCCCCACCCAAGATCCTCATATGACTTTCATCAAAATAATTTTGGAAGATGTATTTCAGTAATGCCCTATGGGGTGTGTAATTACTTACAAATAGGAAGCGAAAGATCAAGCTTCCTCTTTGGGTGACTCCAGGTTGAATTAAAATCTGTGACACAGCAAGAACTGTAAATCACACATCTCAAAGACCACACCTGTCTTCTCTCACTTCCAAAGTTTATAGGTATTTTACTTTCTTTTGCTGCACCAAATATAATGTGTCCAGGTACATGTATCCATATATATGTGTCTGTGTCCTGATATTGTGGGGACTGGTCAAATGTATCAGTCTTTGTAGAGAAAACATGCAGAAAACAGTAGCATGTGATATCGCAGCAAAAGATACGTTGACTTGATTTGGGTGTCTTCTACGGCTTTGGTAGGGAGCCAGACACTCTAAAGACAAGCCCCGCTTAATGGTGATCTCGAAGGTAGCATGATTTTGAGCAGTAAGTGAGACTTCCTAATCTCCACTTTGTAAGATCTTAGAAGAGAATATTGCTGCTTAGTTTGCCTGAAATGAGATTTCCATGTATTAGGCATAAAGGGTGAGAGAAGGTAGAACTAAACTGTGTATTTGTAGCTTTGGTAAAGGATCAGGTTAACGGATGTACTGGGTGTTAATGAAAGGAGGTCTGCACAACGCCCTAACCTGCATCAGCTGTAGTTGCAATCTTGGTTTCTCCAGCCTGTCAGTGCTTCTCTTGCTAATTATTCCTGCTTAGGGTTTTAGCCAAACTTAGGAATGTGAGCTAGCGTAGCCAAACTTAGATACGTGAGCTAGGTATTGTCGTGTTGAGAAGCCACAGTAGCAGGAGCTTGCATCTTTCTATTTTTACTTTCTGGGAGAAGTCACGCTTGCATGATGTGTGATGCGCTCTTTTCCCATCTGTGTTATTTAATAGGAAGGGGCTAGACCTGCCTGTGATACAGGGCAGTGCTTTTATAATTGAAGCAGTTTGGGATCAGGACTTCTGGTCTAGTTTACAGTAGCGAAGGGTATCTCTTAGAAATTTGGTGTAGAGATTTCCTCTCCTATCATGCCCCGAAAAACCTGGGGGCAGGCATGCCTGATGGCTAGGTGTTAGATATTGACTCATCTCTAACCTGAGACGGGAAACAATAATAAGAAGCTATTGTTGTGGAAAAGCTAGTTGCTACTAGTTGCTTTTGTGGGCAGCTCTGATAAACTTCAGGCATTTTTACCTAACATCCAGCAATGATGAAAGCACCTTAATAACATTTTTTGCAGACCGGTTTGAAATATTGGTAGAGGGGATCGAAGCTCTGTGAATTTGATCAACCAAACGTGACTGTAGCTGCATAAATAACAGATACTAACTTCCTTTTCTTTATTGAACAAGTCATGTCCTGAAGGCTTCTGTAAGTCACTATGAACCAATATTCCGCTTAGAAACTGGTTTTATTGTAATATAACTTTATATGACTTAAACCTTGTCAAAAAGGTCATGGAATCTATTACTATTTCTGCTCCAGTTAGGGGTTTGGGCTTTTTTTTTTTTTAACATAGATGTGATTTTTTTTTTTTTTTTTTTTTAGAGCCTCTGTGTAGCAGTACTGTATTTGTTATGTTAGATTCTTCTCTTGCATCTAGTTTCTCTTCATTCTTAATACAGCAGAATGCTTTCTTGGCATTCTCTTCTCCCTTTCCCCTGTGGGTGTGGGTTTTTTTTTTCCTTCTGAATTTGGTGTTTCCTTCAAGCGAGTAAGGACTGGAAAGATACAAGGGCATTGAAGAATATAAAACTGGTCAAGATGGATGGCAAAAAACACCATGCATAAATAAAGTCCCCTCTTCTCTCTCTCTTTCTCCCCCCTCCCAAAATGAACAATGATTGTGTGCTTGAAGACCTGGCTGAATAAGTGTGTCAGGTACTGATTGGAAGGATGATAAATGGAGTGACCTAACAAAGGATTGACTTCTCCAAAAGACAGGCCTTTTTTAATGGATGGAAAGGGAGGAAGCCTCATTTAGAAGGGAAAGGCTGTTGGCAGTGCAGATATGACAAAGGGGAAGTCGACAACCATTGATTTACGTTCGGGAATGACAGTTGAAAAATTCAACAATAATCATGACAAATGAGAAGCGATGCAGGCAGAGAAAAAAATGCCAATACGTTAAGCCTGAGAAGAAATGCCAAGGTCACAAGGAAAGGTTCCCAAACTTCTGCTTTTGACAACCTTAATGGAAATATTGGAAAAGATGGGGTACAGGTTAAAAGGTATGGTTTGGAAAGAGGAATTGTAGGCGATGCTAATTAGAGTTTGTTCTTTTCAAGGAGGTCGTGCATGTTGCCTACAGTACTGTTGAGGCGAACTGACCATTAACAGACTGTTATCCTCCAGAGTATCATTTATTTTTTTTTCTTGAGGAACTGCTGAAATAAATTAATAGCAACAGGCAAACAATCATGTTCGTTTTAAAATATCACTTTGTTGCTCACTGGATAAAGTAGATCTGTAGTTTTTGTTTTTTTTTTTTTTTACCTTAGTCTTATGCATACTGTGTAACATACTTAAAAATAATAATTGAAGTGTCATAGTAAATAAGACTATGGAACATTTAGATGGACTGTTAGGTCAGATCTGAATAAGTCAGTCTGGCATCTGAGAACTCTTTATTAAATGTAAATCTAAACACAGCACCATAATCTTGTAGAGAAGAGGTTTTAGAATAAACAGCGCCCCATTTATTTTTGTTTTTCAGCTTATTGAAGCAGTTAGTGGAATGGGCGGACCATGTGCATAAAACCATTTTCTTCTAGTGCGTTAGGTTTACCTTAAGTTGTTCAGCAAGTTACAAAATTGCAATATGCCAGAGAGTCACTAGTGTAACGAAACGAGCAGCTCTCTGTTTACTTGGAAACCTGAGAAAATAGCACTGGTGAGAGAAAGATGCCTACCCAGCGCATCTTATGGAAATGAGTGGGAAGGCAGTGAATATCAAAACCTGTTTTATTTGTGTGGTGTGAAGTGGCACGGGTTGCTTTCAGGTGTATCTTACTTTGCAAATATTCCATGACATTGTTTAAAAAAACAAAACAAAACAAAATCTTGACCCAACAAAACTGCGTTTAGATGGGGCTAAAAAGAGAAGTTTCTTAATTAGGAGGAATGATCGGCTCTATAATAGCTCATTATTGTAATATCTCTTTGAAATTAAACTGATTTCAAACTCCAGACTTGTAAAGGGTTAAACCCTCACACGCAAGTACTAATTTAGCATGCAGTGGTCATTTTACCCTTACATGTACTGAAGAAGATTATGCATTTAAAAAAAAAAATCTGAAATGCCATCTGGGCAAATAACGCCTGAGCTTGAGGGGCAGGAAAAAAAAGACACAGCAAAAACGAAAAAAACCCCAACCCCTAGAAAGGCTATAAATTGCTAGAACCTGTTATTTGAGGTAAACCTGGATCTATAATGGGTTTTTACTAGTCCACTTATACCCGGGGCTGCAAAGTGGAATATAAGGAAACTAGCCTCTTTACATTAAACATTTTCTAATCAGCTTTATCACTCATATCTGAATTTATCTTATTCGAGGAAAATGCCAATATATTAGCAAGCATATATGATACACAAGGTGACCCTACCAACTTAATGACATAATACATTATCCTTAATGAAGTCAATATCTTGTCTTTTAGCTGTCTGTCTATTGGCGCGATTAATTGCAGTGTCATTAAAGTTAGCTCTCTTTTCATTTGAGCTTGACAAGTCGCATAAAACTAATGTTCTTAGTTATCAGCCACTGGAATAGGATGGAGGATGGAGGAAATTGTAGGACAAATAAGGGGGTACTGCAACAGCTAACTTGAAGGAATTTTTCCAATGACTGTTTTCCGAGCCTCTGTTGGCAGCTATGCACTAATAGTTAAAACATTTGAAACTGAATTATCCGGATTGGGGTTTTGCTTCTGTTTATTAAGCTTGAAGGAGAACGCAATGAACAGCAAACTATCGGAGGCCACGGTGTTAGTAAAACATCAGGACTGAAAAATTTGCAGAAATAGCCCCATGAGTAAAGTTAAATGAGATTACCTATCCTAAGTTTGTTCAATAAACAGTATAAAAATACGTATTTTTCTGTTACCGTAGAGTTTCTCATTTATCAGCATGAAATAAATACAAAGCAATTTAGGAAATGAATTGGTACGAAATAATGGCTTTGCATCTTTGAAAAAACAAGTTTCAGTCACTAGCGACGATAGCAATGAAGCTCTGGTGCCCGGTGCTAATTGTAGCGCGAAAGCATCACTCCCTGCCTTCCCCCTACCTTGGAAACTACAAGACAGGATGGCTGTAATTTACAGTGTGTTATCTTTGTCTATAGCGGCAAGATGATATGAAGTAAATCAAGGTACGAGTAATGAAAGACTGAAAATTTATTCCTTGGAGCACACTTTAAAGTGTAGTATCTGTTATAGTGGCACTGCCTGAAGACCCTGAAATGAGACTTGGATGAAGGGCAATAAAGAAGCATAGAGGCTCATGTTAATGTTGTTTGTCTGAGGTTAGTAATTGGGTTCCACTGATGAGTTGTGTGAAGACAAAGTGAGAATCCTAGCAAGTATTGTAAATCTTACATTGTTGGAACAAGAAGCAATCCTAACAAATATTGATCCTTCCTATGCCCAGAGGCGAGGAAGAAAGCAGCATGCTGCTGAGCCAGTGTTGTTTCAATAGCACCAATTACCTTAGTGAGGCTGGTGCTCTGCATGAAATCCCACCAGGCTCACAAATTGGGAATTATCAATGATTAGGCTTTTTAGATATATCCCCGAAAATCATACCAGGTTAGCTTTCTGTATCAATTCTCCTTTCAGCCCCCAAAAAGTCTCTCTCAAAAGCATTTATTTTCAGATTTTAAAATGCTCTGGATATGTTTCAAGTACACTGTATGCGCTTAATCCTTTCCCTGCCACATATCCCCTTCTCCTCCCCCTCCCCGTTCCTTCCCCCACCTTTGCAAAAAAAAAAAAAAAGGAAAGATATCGCAACACCATTCTTGGCAATATTTATTGAAGATTTGTTTAACCTACATTTTCCTGTTTCTAATTTACTTTAGCTACTGGAAAATACAGACACTGAGACAGTTTTAAAGGCTTGTTTTAATAAAAACTCACGTTCTGCATCTGAAACTTTGGTGTACTTTTGACTCTAAGTTCAGATTGCTTCTAAAGAAAACTCTCAATCATTGTTAAGTAATTTACAAAATTACAGTGTGCTAAAAAATTGATGTTTGACTCTAAATTCATCTGTAGTTGAATGCCTCTGCGTCCACGCTTGCTTTCTGTCTTACCTCATTTGAAGTTATGCGTCCATACAGAGCAAGGCTGCTAAAATGAAGGAGAGACTTCTGGTGGGGTGCAAGGGGGAGGGTGCCTGTAGGAGTCTGGGGGTTCAAACCAGCAACGCAACATGATGACCAGTCCCCATTCCATTGAGCTGCAGGCGTGTGCATGCTGGGCTCAGAGAGAAGGGGAGTTGGGAGTCAGTGGCACACACGGGAAAAATCCTTCTCCTGCTATCTTCTAGCCCTGTGCTTCATCTGCTGGAGCATGCTTGTCTGCTATGGTATCTGTGGTTATTGATGACTTCAAGGCCAGTAGGAGCTTTATAGAAAATTTACTGAGAATCTCTGCTATGCTGTGTGAAAAGGGAGGCCTAGTAAGGTAAAAGAGTAGTGCATTAACATATCTAATTGCTGCTGCTATGTTGCTTTATGGTGGGCATTGACCTTAAGGTTAGCTACTACCTGACCCTATCTTTTGGGGAATACCCTGCAGTGTGGGGGACCTTCTGGCAGCATCTCTCTTCAGTAAAGGCCTGTGCCTTTTATCCAGAGGAGCCTGGATTCCTCCATTCCTACTGGTTTTACCTATATCCTCTCCTATGTTACCTCTTCTATTTCTCTTACGCTTGCTTTGGAGTTCTGATCATGTTGTGTTTGTTCTGTCACCAGGCTGAAAGATTCTCAACTGAAGCAGCTGAGAGAGTTTAGTTCACAAGCCCTTGTGTGTAGTCCCCTGTGCTGTGCTAGCTGAAAGGATGTGGAGGGCCATCAGGGAAGGGTTCACGCTCTGGGTGATTTTTTTTCTTTCTTTCTTTGTAGGTAGCATAGTGTCACTGATTGAGGTTGGCAACCACTAAGGGGGAGCTAGAGAGACTGGGGTGCCTGTGCTGCAGGAGCGTGTGAGTGTTGGGGGGACCCCACTTGGACTGAGTGGGCTGGATGTCAGGGTTCCTAGCACCTGGTATCTGGTTTGGAAAGGTCCTGTAAATTTTTGCGCATGAGTCTGCCTGTAGTTTCCATACAGGTTTAGAAGATGTTGGCATCGAAGGCTTTGTGGTTTGAAGTGTTTTCCTGTAGCATGTGAAAACCAGCACCCAAAGTTTCATTGCACAGTTCTTTTCCAACTGATCACAAGCCAGCAGCACTTCCAGTGATTTGAAGTAGCTGGTTGGTAGGTTTAAGAATCTGTATAAACGCTATCGTATCTGTACTAACAGCATAATGAGAAATTCATGTCTTTATTGTATAATAAGCATAACATAGAAATGCTGAGCCTTATTGCTGAAAAGCGGCTGTGAAGCTGGTTGCCTGTATATGTGATACTTAATAGTATTTAGTGTATATCGGTATGGTACACGTAGAGCTGAACCCTCTCTGTGTCGAAAACATTGTAATTGGGAGTGCAGAAAGTACCAGTCTATTTTCGATAGGACTGCGCAGAACTTTATTGAAGCCATGTTTTTTCCTGGGTCTCAGACATCTGTTGGAAGGAATTTTGCACTGCTTATAATAATATTAAATAGATTTTTATACAATATTAAGCAAACTGGGACCTGGAGAAAAGACGGTGGCTATGGTAATGGTCAATTTTCAGTATGAGATGATTTCCCAATGTTACAAGAGACCCTTAATGAGGAAAGAAACCATGAAAGTAAATGTATCAACAAAGTTTGGGGTGGAATTGGGTTGTTTTCTTTCTTTTACAGTTCAACCACACTGATATTCTTGAGTAATATAGATTTACCAAAAGAAAATGTTTTTTGTTGTCTTATTTTGCCTTTTTTTTTTTTTTCTTTTATAATTTGAGGGTTTCTGTATGTCAAATTCAATTACGTCTGATTGACCCTCAGGTTAGAAGCTGACTGACAGTGGGCTATATAACATCAAAGCTGCAGGCTAAGGGAAGTTGCTTTTTTGCAGGACTCAACCTTTTCTATTTCAGAAACAATGCTTTTTCTTTGTGAATGCTAGTCTTCAAATAAACTGTATAGGTTTGATTCCACCTGCCAATTAATATACGTTTAATTGCTTACGTTTAGACATACAAGATCTGTGATCTTCCAAGACTAACGTGCCAGCAGCATTCCCTCAGTAACTTCATTTTTGTATTAAATTTTAAGGGAGAAGACAAATTATTGTGATGACAAACAGTCATTCAGTGTTCTGTAACTTTTTACTCAATCTGCTTTTCGATTTTCATCATAGGATATGTGTTTTATCATCTTCCATTAAGCTGGAAGTTTGGCAGCTGTTCTTTTGGAACTTTCCGTGTTTACTTGCCCCGGCCATTGTCCCACTCCGTTGCCCGACTACCAGAAAAAATGTACATGAAATTTGGTGAAGGGGCGGTTCAAACTCTTTAATTAGCATAGAAAATAGCTGGTTATTTCCTATCCTGAGCTTACTAGGGTAAGTGTAGAATACTATTTTCCTGCCCCACCTTTGCTTTAGTTCTTTTTAGCACTTGCAAGTGGTTTAAGGCACTCTGATGGTGTCTGGAAATCCAGATGGCTCTTGGCTCGATGCTGTGCAATACTGCTGCTTCCATTGGCACTGCCACCATGGACCACAGAGCGTAGCTGGCTTGTTCTTAGCCTTTACACCCAGATGTTTAGGCACCTAGACTTTGCATCTTCTTGCAGTTTTCTCCTGTTTCTGGACCCGGTTCTGTGATCCAAGTCCCAAACTCGGTAAGCTTTAGGGCTAAGATTTACCTGTTTTAATTAACTTGTGAATCATTTGGACAGGCATCAGTTCTGGGACAGAAATGGATGGATATTTTGATTAATCTTGGTGAGTAGTTCTGCCCATTTTATGGTATTCTTTTCTTGCCATTTAATTTAATATACATAGGCTAATCAATTCATAAGTAGTTTCCTTGGTGCCTTACAGTGCTCTGGGAAGCTACCGTGTCCTGACTGGCTACTGAATAACCTCACTCTTACCAGAAGTCTAGAAGTCCGAGTAATGCAAAGATACATAAACCGGCCGCCAAAGTTCTCCCTTTGTGCAGACTCCTATATTCCTTTTATGCACTGTGCAGTACTGGAAAACAAATGCTTCTTCCCTTGATGCGGGTAGTCTGTGACTTAAGTTTTTCCATCCTGTTGCATGCAAAACCAAATTTTCTGAAGGATGGCAGAGAGAAGAAGCAGCCTTGCATGCTTCACATTATCACTATCCCATAGCCAGTTGCCCTGCTGCAATAAAAGCTGTGGGTCTCTCTCCAGCAGGCTCATAAGTGTGTTTAGCTGCCCTTTTCATTTGTGTCCTTGGACTCTGCTACCTGTTTCAGGACAAGGCCAGAAATCCATTGACTTTGTGACCTGGTCCCTATACTCTGTCCAGAGGTGACTGTAGAGTCTGATATGGACAAAAGGCTATTCAGTAAAATTCTATGAATTAATTAATGTACTCAATGAACTTTTTCATCCTGCTTTTGAAAACAATTTTCATATTGTCCAGTAACACAGCAACATATATTTTGCATGCATTTGTTTTGTTTACGTGTAGGGAACATCATCAAATTCTGAGAGAAAGAGCTGAGAGGGAGTTGTATGAAAATACAAGATGCATCATGGGAATCTGAGCATCACAGTAATACGTTACGAGCAACATTGCTGTAAAATAAATGCTCTGAAGGTGCAAAAAAGTTTTGGAGAATTCACGAGTTTCCAATAATTTTTAAGCTAATCACTTCATTATTTGAAATAGAAACACCTGTATAGAAGATATGTATTATTTTTCTAAGTTTTAATCATACATTTTACCATGTGAGACTTCTCTTGAAAGCAAAGTTTATTCCAGTTTCATGCAAGTAACTATGCTACTACACTGAAAAGATTCTTCTGGACTAATAGTTGTATATACATGAACCCTCCAGATTTGTGTGTTTTCCCCAATGCAAGTGAAGGATTAACCCTTCTCCCCCTGTCTGTGTGCATGCAAAATCAGTGTCAGCCATGAGCATTTTGCACTGTGAATTAAGAACTCAGCCTGCAAGCCCCATGTTTATTGTACAGATAGAATGATATTTTTATGACACAGAGAAGTGGTGAGTATTCATTTTTGCCACCTAGCCGCAGATGCCCATCATGAGAACGTAGGTGTTAATCTTATGCTTATCTCTTTTCCTAAGCCTCAACAAGAAACTAGGGACCACTAAAAACATGCTCCCTTTCATTAAAGAGAAAATTATTACCATATATTTTTGTAATAACCAATAACATTTCAAATTACTCACATTTATAGCTTGTAATCAAGTTTATGTTTAACCTCTAATCCCCATGAAGTAGGTAATGACTGGTTTGTTAGTTAACCGCTCATGGGAAGTTAAGGGCAGTTAACAATCTACCAAACCAGTCATTAACTACAGTAGTGACTGATTTTTCAGGTGTTATTGGCATTATAAACTTCCTTCAATGGTTTGTAACAGAAATACTAATTTGTAAAGGAAAAAAGCATATTTCAGCCACTATGCTGCGACAGGCTGAAAAATTCGGTAGTTTCATTTGATTTCCTTTCTCCTCTTGCCCCTACCCCCAGCAATCAGCAGGCAGAAGAGGGGAAGTGCTGGCTGTCGTCTTCGACCATGTGTATAGGTCGGTTCAGACCAAGCATGGTGGCAAGTGTGTTCATAGGATTGCTTTAGATGAACGTGGACAGCTCGGGTTGGAAGCGCTCTTGGATGAGATTTCCCGCTGGTGGGTAAATATGTCCTCCCTCGGTAACGCTCAGAGCCTGTAGCGACAGTGTCATGGCACTGGCGTGTTGTGATATAAATGAAGATGATTCAGCATGACACGTGCTTTAATTATGTGTTTCATTTAAATACTTTTTATGCTATATTATGAAGCATGCTAATTAAAAGGTAGTGTTTCAAAAACGTTATTTTGACGCAGAATGAAGAAGAGTAGCCTGTTTAGGTAATTTAGATATCACACAGAGGTTAAAAGTAGAGTCGAGCTAAGAATTTTCATCACTTATCCAGGTTAGCTTTTTCTTTGGTTTGAATACTTTAATTATGAATTAGCTATCTGTTAAATACCTAATTCCTCCAGATGAATAGCTTCTCGCTTTTCTGTTCCTAAGATTGTGCGGCAGTATGGGTTCATACAAGTATCAGAGCTTGCTTAAACTAATCGGTTCAAATCATTAAGAACTTTCAATAAATGTCTGGTAGCTGATTTCACGTTTGCTTCATCTTCTAATTAATCTGAAGTCTATATGAACCTTAGTTGAGAGGGTCCTTTTTTGGATCCTGGGCTTTAGAAGATGTTGGTAGTTTCTTTATCCCATGAGCTCTAAACTTAGTGAACAGCAGACTCTTGGAGTTTTGGAAGCTTTCGTGATACTGTGTCATATTTGGTGTACTCTTCATTTTAGAGTGAAGAGTACTTTTTCCTCTTTATGTGAGAAAGATCAAAAAGGAAAGGAGAAAAGCAGTGGATGTCTTTTCTCAGGCTGTACCATCCAGGACTTTGGTTTCAGTATGGAAATGTTTGAATTGTGTTTAAACTCTCTGTAGGACTCCCATTGAACCCCCAACTTCCAAAGAGGAGAAAAATCCCCAACTTTGATGTCCTATATTTAGAATAGAAGGTATCAGCCTGAAAAGGTAGACATGCTGTTTTGCATCTTTTTATTGCACTGTTTCTCACTTAACTGCAGGTCTTGGCCTTGTTCCCTCTGCTCTTCTGTTTTATGTAAAGTCTGCCAATTTGGCAGAATACTTGAAAATTTAAAATAAAAAAAAAAGTAGGAAACAGAAACTACTCTTTTAAACTGAGCTTTCTGTTTTAATGTACTCTCTCCTATGTGTGAATTATAAACACTTGTGTAAATACAATCTGGAGTTTCAAATTTAATTAGCAGATTTCATAGTGTGTTCTGTGGGGTTTGGTTTGTAGTTGAAGTTATCTTAAGGAAACATTTGCTTTACTGGAAAGCAGTCTCACAGGGCTAAAGCTTCCAGCCTTAGGAAATATAGGATTTGTGCGTGGGTCTTTCTCACAACAGGCTGTGTATGTATAGCAGCCCCTACTTGGAGTCGCGCCTCTGGAAACCGCGCCTGTACCGTTCCTCAAGCTGCTGGAAGCTCTTCGGATGCTTCCAACGAGGATGATAATTGATGTCTGCTACAGCTGCACGTTCCATGTGGAGTGGACGTCCCCCTGATAGGCACAAGTCTGAATCTGCTCATTTCGCATAGGTCATCGAACGGCTGTCAAATAGTAACAATGTTAGGTCACAACCAGCTTGGCCCACATTTGAACCAGTGACCTGGGGGCTAAAGGCATTTTCCAGCACTATCAATCCCCTCAGACATCAAGTCCCCCTCATAGGCTTTCCGCTGGAACTTCCACCAGATAAATTGTGTCTATGATTTCATTTAATGTGACACCACATCTTGTAAGAAAAATGTGTCACTGGCTTGTCAATGAAAGTTCTTTGATTTGTATTTAACAATATATAGCACCACTTTAGAAAGCATCACATTTTTTATACCTTGGGTATTACATGGGTTAAAGATGGCCATACTCAAATTGTAGTTTTGTAGTTACAGGTTGATCTACTGTACTGCATGTCCCTTTGGGGAAAAAAAATGCGAGTTCCAGCCGCAAGATTATCAGGAAATTCCAGCCAAACTGCAATAGCGTTGTGATAATGCAGTACTTTGTTACTGAGCAGGTTAGGAACTGATATCCCCATTATGTAGCATATCATGAAATGAAAGTTATTGTTAAGCATAAGGACAGGACGTATTAGAGGTATTTTTTATTACATAGTCTTCATTATAAAAGAACAGCTAGTGCTCAAGTGTTATCCACTTGATAGGTAGAGGTACATTGTTCTTGTGCTACTGTCTCTGATTAAGAGTGGGATAATGCACGGTTCCTGCCTTTTATGTCCATCAGGAAACAAGACAGACCAAGGTAAAATAGATGAGTGTATGTCGGCAAAAGATTAAAAAGACCAGTAGTAAAGGCCATTAATAATTCTCATATTTAGGATTTGCTTGGTACTGTACTTACAGAATCTACAACATTTAATCTCTTTGCAGAAAGACCAGCTGAGAGAACCTTTTTCCTCCTCTGAGTGATAGGCCTAGATTTTTGGAGGCAGCACATTTGTCTGTCAGAGCTCTTGGCTGGTGCCATGATTTAGCTTCCGTCAAATGATGCTGGTGTCCGGTTGATGATATAGCCTTGCTGGATATGGGGAAATTTGTTACCTTTAGCTTTGACAGGAAGATAATTGCTGATGGTTAACAGAACTGTGTGGAATCCATTGGTTTTGCAGCAACACAAGCAATGGAATCTGCCTCAAGAAGTCAGTCTTTCCACATAAACTTCCGTAGGCTGCTTCTTCATAAGACAAATTTTATTTGTTGTTGCACCAAAGTATATCTATGTTTCAGTAGCTTTGGAAGCTTATTGACCTGAATAGAAACAGCGTGTCTTACAATGACAAAGACTTAGTGATGTAGCATCATTTTTTTTTAATCACGGTACTTACGATATTTTTTTTTTAACAGTTGTCAGAAGAAGGGGAGGGGTCAGTGACTGTTTGCCTTTGCTAGCTGAAGGCACCTCCTGTGCACAGAACTTGTTACATATAAATGGTGAAAATATAAAAACGGGTCTCAGAATTAGAATGGAATAGAAAAAAATTAAGATAAAGCAGGAAATATTGAATTAATATGGAAGAGATTTTAAAATCCACTTAAAATGCTAGAACTGAACTTAAAGGAGTTGCCATAAATTATGGTCAGTGGCAATATTCATGATCTCTTTCTTAATTTTCGGCTTTTCATGGACAAAGGCTTCACTAGATTTTTGCCAAGAATACTATAATTGCTTGCAATATGTAATCACTATATCAATATGCCTTTTTCCCTGATTTCGTGTAGGGGTAAAAGTATCCTTCCTGTCTCCCCACACTTCTTTCTCAGGTCTGGACTGTGAGATACAGAATTGCCTGAGAAGCTTCTCCCGCTCTTCCTCCCCCATATGACAGTGAAAAATAAATTGGTTTTTAATAGCAGGAGAATAAAATCTGTAAATGGAGTGACCAGCAATATCACCTTACTTGTCTTATTGGTAACATTTTTAATAGTCCTGGACTTCTAGAGTGATTTAAACAAGGAGGAGTTAGATATTAGGAAATATCTTTATTGGAGCTGTTTTTCCAGTAGATGAATTCTGACAAAAACAGGACAATTTTAGGCTCATGTGGAGAGGATTACCTGGTCTCACACAATATACGTGATATATGCAGTACTTTGCTTTCAAAATGACTATTGATTTTGGGGTGTTCCCCTTTAAAAGGTTTATGCTGGGATTAACTGAAGACTAGACTCACCTTCGCACCTTTCTTCCTATTCACTTTTCTTTATAGCCTAGCCTCCAAGCATTAATCTGCTTGCTGCCTCCATCACTTCACTTTCCAACATCCATCCTCGCATGGCTTTTTTTTGTTTTGCCTCCAGAAGTTGCTATCTCTGGGCAAGCTTCTAAATCCTTGTTCTTTTTCTCTACTCATTTTGGGCTCTGCGCCTGTGTCCTTTCCTCTGGCACCCTCCTTTGCTCCGTCCCAGCCTGCCGCAGCCTTGGATGCACAGCTTGCTGAGAGCTCAGGTTCCCCTCACACGCCTGAGCACATTGCCTTCTGCATACCTTAAACTGTCAAGCCAGAAAGCGTTAAGGTTATGGCAACTGCTGGCACTAAGCTTTCGTGCCTATGCTCCTGTGTGGTAAGGAAAGAGATTTGGGATTAAGCTTCCCGATCATTCCTCAAGGCAGGGGGTAAGCAGCCACAGCGCTAGCGAAGGGCCAGGTCATTACTGAAGCGTGGGTCCTCTAGCACGGGCCCTGGTTAGCAGGTTTGATCTGCCCTTGAAGGAAGTGCTGCTTTCCACTCTGGCAGCCTCTGGTGTAGAATGACTTGGAAGTCAGGCTGCGTGGTTCCACCCGCTGGGATCACTGGTGAAAATAAGAGCATTGGGAGGGGGAAAATCCACAGAGACCCCATCTCCCTTTTTATTTTTTTTGAGGTAGATTAACCATATGGTTTACTTTTGCATTGTGTTAAGGAAAAGGGAAATTGATGCAGTAATTTGAATTTCTCGCCCATGTAATAAATGTGTATTTTTAAACCAACCCTGGATTGCTACAGGTTTTGTGTAAACTGATTGCCACTAGGTATTAATTTCCCACCAGAGCTATGATAAGGAGTTTGCCGCTGTAGTCGAACAGGCAGGCAGCGTTTCTTCGATGTGGCGCGAAAGTTTGAAAATACAGCTCATTCCCCACCAAAGAGCTTTGCCTGTCGGGACTCTGACTCGAGAGTCTGACTTAGAAACTCTGCAATTGACCCGCAGCTCTCTTGAATTGCATTTCTCTATCTTGTATAGGGCTGGTTTAGCAGTTAAGAACATGTGGGTTATGATGTGAAGTGATGGAATAAAGAGGATGATTTCACTGAAAGTGCCATGTGGCAGCAGCTCAAGTTTAATGACTTTTTAAATAGCTGATGGGAAGAAAAGAAACTGTGTTGTATTCTCAGCGAGGTGTCACCAAGATCTAAAATTAGAGAAGTTATTCTGAAACACCTAACCTTTCCCTGAAAAACAAAGGATGTTTAAATTGCGTGTTGTGCCTCAAAGTTTCAGTCCCCTCCCACTGCCCCCTCCCCCACAACTCTGCATCATTTGATTTTCTTTCCTTGGCTTTACCACTGTGTGACCTCATGTTGTATTTTTTCTGAATGACAATGAAAGTAATTGAAAATATTGATTGGCAGTACAGTTAAGTTGTCAACACAACCATTTAATTTGTCAGGAGGACTTGTTAAATTGTCAAAAATCATATAAAAAACCCTCCTTCAGTCACTGATGATATACATTAGAGATGTTCACAAATCAAATGGGCCATTTTTGAGATAAGTGTTGGAGAAAAATTCTGAAATGGCTTTCTCCAGGTTTTTTTGTAAGGTCAGATTAAAAAAGAATACCCAGCGAGTATCTGGCTGGCAAATGCGTTTGGTAGAGTACCTGGACACGGTCTTGCTTCTTTTCCAGCAGCGCCCTGATGTGCTGTGTATTTGTAACAGTCGGGGTGGAAGTTAGGCGGTACTTCTGCAGCAAGAATGTTTATTTCAGTGGTCTGGTTTAACATTGGAGTACTTTGATCTCCGGTTTTATATGTAGGCTGTACCATAAAAGACAATGCTATTAGTGTTTTGTGGGATTTATCTCTATCTTAGGATAAATGTTGCATTTTGTCAATGTGAAGCTATGCAAAAATCTGAATCTGTACGGTTAATCTTGGGTACCAGCACAGCTTAAGGTGTGCCGCAATTCAACTGACACGGTACCAACTTCTCTGCAGTGTTTTGTTTTTTCTTGCTCATGTAATGGTAATTTGAACTGTACATGCGATTTGCCAGGCTGCCTCAGGCAATTAGTTGGACAAATCCAGTTGGCCTCACAAATCCAGCCAATTTATACCGGAGTTCAGAGGGAAGTCTTCCCGCTGACCTGGGGCATTTCTGCATCTCTTCCTGTGGCTTTCCTTTGCTTGGAGCTGGCGGTACTCTGGAAAATGTCGAATATTCTTGTTTTCCATTGGTTTTGCCAAGGCAACTGAGGGAATTGGAAAGTGAGTTCCATAATTTGCCACTATGATAATATGTGATATTTCCTACCTGAGGACTCTGGTAAGGGTTCTTAGCTTGTAGTCCTGCAGGTTCACAAAATGATGGATTTTGTTGTAAACGTATTGGAGAAAAATATTTCACTTTTTTAAAGCACCTAAAAAGGGTCTTAATTTTCTCTGATACCTTGGCATTTGGTCTGTGGTATTTAAGAGTCTTGACTTTACAGGAAAAGTTCTTAAGAAATCCGCAGATTAGGAGATACAAGGAACAACATTTTAAGATCAAAATTCCCATAGTGTAAGACAGTGATATTACCAAGAATTTCTGAGGATATGAAGTGATGCTGTGATCTCAGTTGTGATCAGTTGTTTGCTTTGCTCTGTTGATTGGAATACTCTATGAAAAGTCTTAAAAATGTTTCAGACTCAGTTTGCCAATTGAGGCACAAAATGTACTTCCATCTTTTTTTTCTCTGCCAAGCCCTTGCCCTTTCATTTCTGTCTAAAGGGATTTTACTTAATTTGGCAAAAAATGAAGTAGTCCTAGTGCGTGGCATTTTGAATATCTGTGATACGTTGTAGATTTGAACTTTTTGGAAGTACTTTGGGATGTAATGCACTGCATAAATATATAAATACCTACTATTAATGATTCCAGCTTATTTTCTCTGAATGAAAATCTTTCCCTTTTCGTATTAGATCTGTGAGCTAGTTTGTAAAAATACTAGTATTTAATAAGTACCTTTAGTATTTACAGCTGGAACTTATTTTTAATAAAATAGACTGGTCAAAACTGAAACCCATTTCTCTAAGCAATCATTCTTCAACATGGAGAGCCATTAAGAGGAAAGCAGAGATCAGATGGGCTGCAGCTGGGTTTAGGAAAGTGGAAGACTGATAAATAAATAAATAAAAAAGCCCAAAGCACAGCAGAGGGATTTAGGGAATAGTTAGCTATAATAGCTTGTCTTAGGTCAGAGAATTTCAACCTTATCACATCAGAGTGTTAAATAACATTTTCTGAAATATGGTTTTGCCTTTTGAGGTTATAAAAACCTCTCCTTCCGTCTTCCCCCAGTGCAGAAAACCGTACCATCCTCCTTGTGACAATCCATGCCCCTCCTGCCCCTAGTTGGTACATTTAAAAAAACCTACAGTGTTATAAATACAATCGTCAATATACAATAATCATTTAAGAAAAAGCATGTTTTAGAAGCATGTTAAATTAGCCATGTATTCATTATATTGGAGATTTTAAGTTTTAATTATGATTTGTGAGGTCCAAATTATAGGTCGGTGTGTATGCCTTTGTTGCAGTGGCTTTCTCTCATCTGTCAGTTCGTGTGAGCTGTAATATTACTTTCTTCTAATAAAATTTTAAGCTCACCAAGTCAGGACAGGGAAATTGTCCATGGATAGGTTTCCTACTGAGCTCCAAGTATTAAGAGGGGGGTCGGGTGTCTTCAGAATGGCTCATTCCGCTTGCGGGCTGCGGAGCAGCTTTGTGCCAGAGTCCTGACATGTGAGAGAGAAGCGTCTCTAACCTGAATGTTGGAGAATTCTGACCTTAATTGTTTGGGACAGGGACAATGAAACTTGATCCTTGGAACAATCTTTGCTATTCTGGGAAATGTAGTCATCTCAAAGTATGACAGTCTGGTTATTACTGATTAGACATGTTTCAGATGAGATTTCTAGGGATCAGTGATTAACATACACCATCTACAAGCAATATTTTTTCAGGATCGTATTCTGCAGGAAGCTTGGTTACCTCAAATCCTTCTTAAGTCACTACTTTCTTACTTAACTATTGGATGAGTGTTGGTACAAAAGCTTGCAATTTCTTTATGCTTTTTTTATTCCCCTGTTTTTTTTCTTTCCAAGTGGGTAGGCATACCAAATTACTTATGGAAAAGCTAATACAGCGAAAGATATTACATAGCAGAGTATGCTGACTAACATTCTCCTGGGAAGTGCTTTCAATAGAACACACCATAAATCTGTTATTTATGAAAGGAGCTCTCTGTCTTTCTAAAGGTGCAATTTCTTTGCTGTTGCCAAAAAAAATATGTAGCAGTCCTTATTTCTGTAAATGTTTTAGGCTAGGTAGATTCTGAATTTGCAGTGCTTCAAGGAAAAATGGTATAAAACATGGGCATAATAGGATGAGAGAATTTTGATAAGTACCAAAATGTACATACATACAGAAAGTTGCAGTGGCTTGCTGTTTGAAGATAACCCAAGGCGACGACTGGACATTAGAATAAGTTCGCTGGCTAAAAGGAAATGTGAGCAGCACGGCACGTGTCACGGCTGCGAATGCTGTTGGAGGTCTTGTGGAAGAAGCGGCTGTTTCCCTCCCCTCTTGGAATTTCTAGTGGGCTTCCAAAAGCTGACTGTGTAGTGCAACACATGTATTTAGTACTATAATTATACTAATGATACTCTTTTGAGGATTTCCCTTCCTGCATATTGCTGGATGCAATGTGCGCTCTTGAGCGTTTTAGACCTGTAAAATGCAGAATATTTTCTGATAAGTGGTCTTGCATATTGCAGGTGCTTCGTGCTTTGTAAGGTCTGCTTCTGTTTAAAGGATGTGGAGAAGAATTTAGCTCAATAGTACTTGAACTCTGAAATTGTTGGAGATGAAACTATACCCATTTAGCTTTTGTAGTTTACTCCCATTTTGCTTTTTTGTTGGCTTGTTTTTTGCCATGACTTTACAGTCTTGAGCAGAATTGCTGCTCATTGTTGGATATACACCGATTTTAAACAAGGAATATTAAATACTGTCTGGTAACCTAAGCAGCAGAGTCTTTCAGGCTACTAAAAATGCAGGTCTTAACGTGCTTCCTTGTTTGTCTGGTAACCAAAGAAGCTTACATTGCTCGGAACAGTGTATTCTATAAAAAAAAAAAAAAAAGAAAAAATAACTAGTATATATTCTGCTCTTCTGTGTTCTCAGTAGCGTTTAGAGAACAAGCAGAGAAAAGCAACGTGTCTTTGTTCTTTATATACTGCGTAAAGCACACTGTAATCATTTTACACGCATAAAGTGTGATGTTTTCATTTCGTACGTTACATTTGAGGATTGCGGCTAACCAATCGTTTTATCCAGGCCTGCTGTTTTCTACTTACTATGTAAAACTAAAGAAAGGAAGATGGACTCTTGCATAAGAAAACTGGCCTAAAATTTATCCTGGGGTCAATTTCTAACACTGTGTCAGGTCTTGATGTGATCTTCGACAAGTCTTTGAATTTCTTGTGCCCATCTCCTGTGTGTAAAATACAGCTGAAACTTCTATTTATTGACAATTTTGTATACAGTGCTGATGTTTGTGTAGGTCGGGGGCTTGTTCTTATGTTCTGGGTTTAGCCTCTTAGAGTGACGGTGGGCTTGGTCTTGGATTGCGATGCAAACCCCAGGCTGATGCCTATGAAGAGGTTTTTGGCTTTGAGGCACCTACACAGACCTCACAGCGGTAACGAGCTGACAGAAGCTGGCAGAGTAACAAACTAGCATTTGTCTATCTGTAGTTAAATAATAAATTAAAAGTTCTGTGTGGTTATTTGTAAACCTCGTACTAACAATGTCTTAGACGAATAGCGTTCTAGTGTGCAAAAGACCTTGCGCTGTTAGGTTTACTGATTTGTGAATGACTGATCCGTTGCACCATCAAAAAGTAATAGTTAACTCAGTTAAGTGAAATGGCACGATAAATTTTGAACTCTTATCGAAGCACTGTTTCACTCAGCATTGATTGCTATTTACTTATTTATGTTCATCAGTTACTGTTTGCGTTGTCGTTCGCTCGTGGCTGTGTCGATGTGATGAAATCGTACATCTAGCTGTCTCTTGCATCCCTTCTTACAAAATCTGTAGTACATTTTCCATTGCGTCCTGTGTTTTTATATCAATTGCTCACACAGGTACTGGTTGTTCCCTTTAGGAAAAAACTGTGTTCTATCAAAATACACAACTATGGCTTCCTTACTTGTGACTGTAGTCTTCTGAAGAACAGACCCTAGTGTGGTTTTTGGTTTATTATGGGATATCTGGCACCTAGTAGCCTGTAGCTGTCAAAAAGTGATGAATTAGCGATAGTGACTCTCACTTGGTCCTTTAATGCCTATCTACACCCAGAAATGAGTTTAAAACTTCTTTCATCTCCTTTTGGTATAATCTTCACCAAAATTCAGATGAAAAGGCGTCCCTCACACTGACTCTAACTCTACAGTCTTTGAACCCGGGACTTGGTGATGGCACAGTATTGCATTAATTCTAGCACCGTTTAGTTTCCTTATCTAATAGCACAGGCTTGTTCTTTGTAACTACCAACAATGAAAGGTGCCTTTAAGAAATCTCCAGCGAGCATCGAGGCATTACAGATTAGGTCAGTAGAACTGCTGCTAGGTTGAGCATGATGGATGAGTGGGAGAATGAGTTTCTGCCGCACGGTATTGTGAAATCTTTTCATTGTCACCAACGGGCCTTAGAGGGGCTGATGAATGAGGGAGCAAGTGTCAGAAACGCCCTTCCTTGCCCTGGTACACTTTTAATATCTCCCAGAGCTACAGGATGAGTATTGATAAAAGTAAAGTTTAAAAATAACCATGGAGTGATAGGTAGCAATGATTTAAGGAGAAAGCGGTGATGGGGTTAGAGAGGGTTCATTTTCTAGAAGCACACAGAAGAGAAGAAGCTGAACTGTGTGGATCGGAGAAGGCTTTTTAAAAGAAGCTAATGTGATGAGGATGACGAGTTCCTTGATGGATGAGTTACTTCCATCTGGTTGCAGTATATGTAATAAATAGCCGTGCTCATGTCTGACCTTTCCCACTTACCAGGCACATCTTTGTCTTTTGGGATATCCAGAAGGGAACTGTCCATTACGGTCGGGGGGAAGGGGCAACAGGGGAGGAAGAAAGAGTGACCAACATACAGAGCTTTGGAGGCTGGTAGGCTTGCATGCAGGGCAAGGGAAAACGATGTCAGTCATAAAGTGAAGAAGAGAGAAATTGTTCCATTACTTCTTATGCAATGTTGTTTCAGAATAGGAGGCGTATTTTGAAACAGTTTCCTGCATAAAAATCTTTCAAAGTCTGATTGTTCTTGTTCTGGATTTGTAGATTAAGGTATTTTTTGCTTTGAGTTCTGTTTTTCACAGATTCATTTTTGTGTCTCATCCAGGGAGAACTTTACAAAAGAATTGTGTTCCTTAATGTAAACATTTAGCTGGAGGGCAGGAAGAGTTCTTGTTATTGGTAGAACGTGTCTCTGCCTTTGGAAAGTTTTATCACAACAGATAGACAGGGATGAGCCAAAGATTTCTTTTGCTTGTTGTGGAGAGCTTCATTCTGGAAAGAAATAGTTCATTACAGCTTCAAGAAGTGTGCTCAGAAACCAAAATGTGGTGCTAGATGTTTTAGTGTTGTCAAAGCCTTCACAAGCAATCTGAATCCCTATTTTTCTACTGATTTAGCCAGAAATGGTATGTCAATAGAAACATTGGGTGAAGATCCTGAATGAATCCTGGGAATCTAATGAAGTCAAGGTCTTGCACTGCAAGCATTAAAATTAATTTCCCCTGCCTTTCCATTGAAAACCCTTCCCCTTGCGCTGAGACCAGGATTTCTTCTCCTCCACTGTTTCATACAGGGTGGATCCCATAGTCCTGGAACGATGATGTAGAAGGACTCCAAATGACTTAGCATTTGTTTGTATGTGTAGCTGATGTAACCTTTTTAACACATGGCTTTTTACAAAACTTATGGCTGAAAATATTTTTGAGCTCAAATTTTTTGTCGCATTAAACTCAAACAATTAGATGTCACCTAACACTAATATGAATTTGGCAGCACATGTTGTAATGGTTCCCATGAAGCCACTATGATGCCTGCTGTGAATGGATGTAAAGTACAGACAGATCTGCATGCTCGGTGATGGATCCGTAATATCATTCAATACATTATAAAAATCCTTTTGAAAGGCTGTGCTTATCCGAGGCAGGGGGTTACATTTTGAATTTAGTTTCAGTTTAAGCGTGCTAATTAAGAGCAAAATGATTGATAAAATTCATTTTCAAGTTATATGATAGAACCAGTTACCCTTAAAAATGCACTCTCTTTTGCAAGAGTTGTGTGTGTTGTGTGTGCGTAGCTTCATTGTAGTGCTTAGTGCTGGTTATAAGCATTGTGCTTCACGGCAGTGGGCTGGTGTGGTGGGTGGACATGGCTGGACGCCCCGTGCCCACCAAAGCCACTCCATCACTCCTCTGCACTCAGAAGGGCACGGGAGAGAAAATATAACGAAAGGCTCTTGGGTTGATGAGGATGGGGAGAGATTGCTCAGCAATTACAGTTACGGGCAAACCAGACTTGACTCAGGGAAATTAGTTTAATTTATTACTAATAAAATCAGAGTAGGATAATGAGAAAGAACCTCAAATCTTAAGAATGCCTTCCCTCCACCCCTCCCTCCTTCCCAGGCTTAACTTCACTCCCAATTTTCTCTACCTCCTCCAGCGTGGGGTCCCTCCCGCGGGAGACAGTCCTCCACAAACTGTTCCAATATGAGTCCTTCCCACGGGCTGCAGTTCTTCGTGAACTGCTCCAGCGTGGGTCCCTTCCCACGGGGCGCAATCCTTTGGGAACAGACTGCTCCAGCGTGGGTCCCCCATGGGGTCGCAGGTTCTGCCAGCAACCTGCTCCGGCGTGGGCTCTCCATGGGGTCACAACCTCCTTCAGGCATCCCCCTCCTCCGGCGTGGGGTCCTCTCTGGGCTGCAGGTGGGGATCTGCTCCACTGTGGACCTCCATGGACTGCAGGGGACAACTTGCCTCACCATGGTCTTCCTCACGGGCTGCAGGGGAACCTCTGCTCTAGCGCCTGAAGCACCTCCTGCCCTCCTTCTGCGCTGACCTTGGGGTCTGCAGGGTTGTTTCTCTCACATATTTGCACTCCTCTCTTCGGCTGCAGTTGTGCAGGTTACTCACTTCTTCTTTAAATACGTTATCCCAGAGGTGCTACCACTGATGCTAATGGGCTCAGCCTTGGCTGGTGATGGGTCTGTCTTGGAGCCTGTGAAATTTGCTCCACCGGACACAAGGGAAGCTTCTGGCAGCTTCACACAGAATCCCCCCCATGTATCCCCCCCTGCTACTAAAACCTTGCCATGCAAACCCAATACAGCTGGGTTTCGGTGGATGAGAGAGAAGTTAAAGTCCATTTTCACCTGAATTGCCTACATCCAATGTTTACTTGGCAGATTTCTGCACATGATTTCCTTTTTCTTTAAAGATGGTATAAGACCGAACCGAGGTGACATTTCCTGGTTGAGCAACAAGCAATTTTTTTCTCATCACCTACAATTGTCATACTCAAATAAATCTGTCTTCTGTCTTAATGTTCTCGCAGTCTATTGTGTTTCTTTGAGGTGTCTTTCCTGCCTAGCAACTGTTCTTTAATGGAATAGTGAGAATTACTTAAGTACTATTAGTTAAGTAGCAATGTTAACATTGCATACCATAGTAGTAGAAAATAGTCGTATTACTTAATTAGTTGGGGAAATCGAAGAATACCATCCTCCCGTGGAGGTGATGTGGTGGGAGTGTGCATAGATCGTCTCTTATCGTAGTCACGGTTAATAGAGACATT